>NC_062280.1:41212500-43712500 GCF_902655055.1 Lutra lutra | reverse complement strand
CATCTGTTTTGCTAACTTACACTTTTGCTCCTACAACTACCCTCCGAGGCTTCCTGGAGTCTTGGGATAGACAAGAGAATGCCTGACTCCTTAAATGAGGAAGGGTTGGCCGGTGAACAACTCTGGGGTTTTGAAGTAGGAGTGCGTGGACAGAAACTGGCAGCTGCCTATTTAAATGGGAAATCTCGGCTTTCCTTCCTAGAGTGCTTCGCTCTTGCCTAGGTATCCACTTCTCTTTACAAAAAAATATTTAAGCCAGAAAAGTGAAAGTAAGCTGTATATGTCATCTTCTCAACCAAAGAGTAATCAAAATAGTAAATTACGTGATCACTAATATATTGTCTCTTTTGCTCAAATAAGAATGGACAGAGAGGGCTGCCTGGGTGGCTCAGTTGGTTAAGCGGCTGCCTTCTGCTCAGGTCCTGGGTCCTAGGATTGAGTCCTGCACTGGGCTCCTTGCTCAGCAGGGAGCCTTCTTCTCTCTCTGCCTCTGCCTGCCACTCTGCCTGCTTGTGCGCTCTCTCTCTCTCTCTCTGACAAATAAATAAATTAAAAAAAAAAAAAGAATGGGCAGGGGGTAGGTCAGGGAGCTTCCCATAGGATTCAAGCATGAGCAAAGGTATTACTTTCAAATCAAGAAGGAAGTTTCCATCTTGAGTGATAACTCTTATAATATCCCACTAATAAGTAGAAACATCAATGAATAAATCAGATTCTGTGATGTGCCACCATGAAACTGCCTTGCTTTGCACACTCCTTTTTCCTTCTCTCCTTTGAGAAATGGTGAACCCCTCAGTTTCCCAAGGAGGGCGATGGTAATTAAGTCCATATGCAGCCAATTGCCTTTATTGAGTGTAAGTGAATTTATAGGCAGCAAGTGACACTTCTGGAGGCTTCTGTGCAGTGGCACAAGCTGCTTTCTTTAGAACACGGGAGAAATTTATGAGCCTGCTGACATTAATGGAGGTAGCTGGATGACTTGGGGGGGTGGGCGGCCGGAAGCCCCTCCATCCATATATTTTTCATACTTGATGAAACACAGATAAATCTCTGTCCTGGGAGTCTGAAATGGTGGGACCCATTGAAGCCCAGTGTCAGACCTCAGGGGAAATATTTATCATTTTAGTAGTTCTGCTTTCTAAATCACTGCAAACTCTGGGGCTGGTCATTTTCATGTTTGTGCAAGACTTTTTGACAATATGCATAAATTTTTAATAGGCCTTCACTTTACCAAGAGTTCTGTACCTCACATTCGCTAACTGAAAGATATAATAAGGCACGGGTGTTTTTCTCCTTAAGCTTCCTCCATAAAAGCATACAAAGTCAGATGGCTACATCAAATATATTTTTATAAGAAAGTAACATTAATCATGGAGTAGATTCCGTAAGAAACTAACATTGCCTTTCTTTTCCCACTTCCGTCACATATAAATCATAGAGTTTCTAAAGCTGAAAGGAACTTTAGAAATGATCTAAGAGGCACACCATACTTATTTTATAACAACTGAAGGCATAAACCTAGTTCAGCTACACCGTGTGGCTGAGGAAAGAAAAGAGGTCCCACCATGACGGAGTGCGTTGCTGGGCCACACAGCTAACCGGCACAGCGGCCTGGCTTCCTTCATTTCCAGGAAACAACTGTCTTTGCGATGCCTCTAGCCACCAGATGCTGCTTTACTGTGTCTAAAGCTTTATTTTACGTTTTTATTACTGGAACTTCAACCGATCGTTGCTTCCCGTCACCATGAGCTCAGTCCACATGGGTCCTGAAGGTTCTGGAGTTGCTCTGGGTTAGATTCTGCGTGGGCAAGTCCCTGAAACTTGCCAAGCCTCAGTTTTCTCTGAAAACCACTGACAAAAATAAGAGTATCTACCTTATAGGACTGTTGGAAGCAGTACACAGACGATGGTATCAAGTTCCAGGCACATAAGTGTTAATGACTACACTACTATGGAAGGTTCTTTACAACTCATTTCGCTACTTTTACCAGATCCGGTTACCCAGAAATGACACTGCATTTTCAATGACTAGAGGTTGTCACCTATAGTGAAAGATTAGGGTACGGGGAAGATTAGCAGCAGCCAACATGGGGAATGGACCTGTCAGCTGGGGGCCGAGGACATCGCCCTTTCCTGCTGGAAAGGCCATCAAACTTGAAGTAGTCTCCCCTGGTTCCATGAAATCATCAGCTTTGTCTAGCACACACTCCATCTTGAGGCTGACTTTGGTTACATCATAGAGTACAATCATCTGAAACAAGAGGGGGAAAAAATCCTGGACAGGAAGAGCTGATAGAAGCTACCCCAGCGGGCTCCCTGCCCCCCTGTTCTATCCCACCTCAACAGCCGGAGGCACAGGACCCAGGCCTGCCTTCCCGAACCTTCTGTCTCCCTGGCAATCTCATCTGGGCACATGGTTTCCATCCCATCCAGGCTTCATTGACTTGCAAATGTGAGTCCTCAGCCCCAAGAGACATGGAGATACGGGTATCCAGGGGACTTCCTAGGCTCTACATGTCCAGACCCTCGCTCCCTCAAAGCTGCACCCACACAGCCTTCCCCATCCCAGCATATGGAGAACCCACCCTGCCATGACCGTGACACCTCTCCTCTCTGCCCAACTTCTAGTCCATCAGAAAATTCCGTTGGCTTTGCCTTCAGAATATGCCCCTAACCCACCCCCTTTTCAGGCCTCCATCTTCGCTGCCACTGGGTCTGGTGTGTGCCACACCAGCCCCAACCTAGACTGCATGGCCTCCTAACTCATCCCTGCAATCGCCCTTGCCCCCCCAGATCTGTTTCAGCATGACAGCATTCACTGTCTACTGCTGCTAACGGATTCCTCCTGCTCACAAACTTAGAGGCTGGAAACCACACCCATTGAGGGTCTCACCACCACAGTGGATCAGGAGTCTGGGCTGCAGGAGCCCAACAAGGCTGCAGACAAGGTCTCGTCAGTGTTCAAGCCCTATGGCTGCCGGCAGCACGCATTTCCTCATGGGCTGCCGTTCCAGGAGCCTCGGTGCTTCCTGGCCATTGGCTGGAGTCACCCCCAGGTCCTGGCTAGGTGGGCCTCCTGGTCTGGCAGCGGACCCCATCAATGCAAGCAAGGGAGAGAGTCTGGGAGCAAGGTGGCAATTAAAACTGCATAGAACAATCATAGAACAATCAGAGAAGTGACATCCAGTCGCTGTGCTTGCTGCGTCCTATTGGTTACAAGCCAGCCACCAAGTCCCACCCACACTCAAGGGGAAGGAAACACACAGTGGCATGAACACAGGTACTGCGTTCAGTCTGCTCACCACAGAGAGGAAGAAACATCCTTTAAAACCCTCAGGCGGGTCATGACCCAGCAGCAGCTTCCTTCGCACTCCTGGCCTCACTGTCCTGCGGCATTGACCCCGACCCGCAGCTCCCAGATGCCCAGATCAGACCCCAGACACCTCCCTCCATAGAGCAGGTGCTGTGAGGACTCTACCGGAGCCCCCGCCCTAGGAATTCTCGCTCCCAGACCTGTCCCAGCAGGATCTGGGAGAGAGGAAGTTAGAGGCATGCAATTATGGTGCTGATTCCTCATTCTGTAGGATTTTTTTAAAAATCACATGTCATGATTTTCTTCTTGTTGTCCATCTCCAACCTGTTTGTGTTTTGACTTTTGTCTCTGGCTCAGTTGTTATGTCAAAGAGTACTTTTAGATTTCCAAGTGGCTTGAAATCAGACCACAAGTGTTTATTCCCACAAACATAAAAAATTAAGTGGTAGGAAAATTCAATATTATGTATACCCATAAAAGCAATATGATCATCTCAGTTCATTCAGAGAAACCATTTCATAGCATCAATACCTACTTCTTATTTTAAAATTTAAAAATGGAAAGGCAAAGACTAATTCCTGGCATAATGAAGTGTAGGCTGAATAAAAACAAAGACCTTTGTATCTTCTATTTGTTGTTTTCTCCCAGTGCCTAGAACAGTGTCTGGCACATAGTAGATCCTTAATAAATAAGCTCCAAATCAGTGAATAAATAAGTAAATGAATGAATGAAATATCCAGTATTCTTTAAAACAAAATAAAGCCCTGCACTTAATGAAGAAACACTGTAGGCCTTCCCATGAAAGGAGAGGACCGTATGGATGACTTTTGCCCCTAATAATCATAGAAATTGTTTTCAGTAGGATGACATGAGAAAGAAATGAGAATAAATATTTTAAAGAAAGTAACAAAATGTATTTTTTTAAATCGATGATAGACTAAAGATGAAAAAAAAATCTGTGAAAATTTAAGAAGTCCATAAATGTTAAAAGGATGGAACGAAATGAGACTTGAATAAATGGCCAAATAGTCCACTTTCCTGGTTAAATGGAAAGAGGACACGTCTGCTCTAGGTAATTTATAGAGAGACTGCTATTCCAATTAAAATCTAACAGGATTATTTATTGAACTTGAAAACATAATTATTGAAACCATTAGGATTAACACAGGAAGAGAAGAAGAACAGGAAGGACAAATGGCGTTGTGTTTCCAAGTATATTATAAAGAAAAATAAAATAAATATATTATACTGATATGAAAACAAAAAAACATAGATTAGTAGAGCCAAGCAGAGAGCCCAGGCACTGACAAACAGATGGAAATAAATAGTGTATGATAAGTAAAAAGTCATAGAATACAAACAACATAGTTGCAATAATTGGATTGATTTAATTATTAAGGTCAAAAAAGATTGGAAAGCAGGATGGAGAATTTAGCCCTCCTAGAGATAGGTCACAATTTTCTAACAGAAACAAAAATATTGTCAAAGAAAATTGGACTGATTCTACTGTACAATTCACAAAGTCTGTATAAATCCATGCCCAAGATAAGACATAAAAGGAAACCAACCAAATATGACATTTGTTTTTATTGGAATTTATTTTCATTTATTGTTTTATTTAATTATCAACATAATTCCCATATGCTATAGCAAGGAGTACAATATTAAAACATACAGGGAAGAGCTTCTTGGCCTTCCTCCCTCCAACCCCACAGCTGTTTGTGACCCCAGCTCACCGCACTGTGTCCCTGTTGACTGGTCTCCACACACCTGCAGACAGAAACACACACCCATGAGGCTCTCTTCCTCCCTCTTCCTTCTATAACACATATCACTTCCCAGCCTGTTCTTTCTCCTTGATATTCTACCATTAACATCCCCGCTATTCCTATAGAAACAGATTAGTCTTTGTGAGGGCTGAATTTATTCATCCATACAAGTGTTTACAAAGTGCCCGCTGTGAACAGGTAAAGAACAGATGAAGTCAGGTCCAGAAGCTGAGTCCCACCACGAGGCCTTACCATAGTTATAGAACAGTTCCCCAGTGGGCGATTATTTGTGGGATTTTATTACAGATTTTATTATTTACAGTTTTTACTAGTACAAATGGCACATCACAGAGTACCTCTGCTTTCATTTCTGTGAAGAGTCATAACAGAGGAACTGTTGGGGCAAACAACGTGGGAAGTGTTTAGAGCCCACACGACAGCAATAGTAGTAGGAATCCCTTATCTAAGGGATCATGCAAACACAGCGAGTGATTGTGATGAGCAGGGGTGCCCTGGGCATCCAGGCAGAAGTCCAAGCTGGAATCCAGGCTCTTCCCATAAGGAAGCATTTGCCTTAGGATAAGTCACTTAAACCCTCGAGTTTCCAAATGTCCTCCTTTGCAAAATGGAGAGAAATGCTCATCTCGCAGAATTTCTGTAAGGAAAAAATGAGAAAGTACCTTTGGAAAGGCATGTGTGAAAATGCGTTGTAAACATTCGTGCAACAAGCATATGAGCTGTTAGAATTTCTGCTACATGAGTGGATCCAAGAAATGAGGAGACACACATGCACGGGGTGCAGAGCAAAGTGTCAACTTCACTAGCAGCCAAAGAAACTCAAATTCACATCTGGCTTCCGTTACACTCAAACGGGTCACAACCCATCATGGCAATATGATGAAGGCATTAGAGGAAGGAGAGAGCTAACCTATTGGTGCAACAGGTGAACGGTTCACCAGAGAAGCCGGTTGGAGAGGGGGGTTCCCCACGGGAGGAGTGGCCAGAGTCAGGGTCGGGTCTCTTTTCTCGTCTCTTCACCCAGAGCTTTCTATCAGCAGCAGGTCTCTGGAGATCTTCAGGAGAACCAACATACAGCCAGGAGGGGAGCGTGCCCCATGCCCTGGGGTAATCTCATGGATAAAATTTAGCATGAGGAAATATTTAAAATAATATTTGTAAGATCTGTCAGTACACATTCTGTGGTTATTTCAGGTATGGAAATAACCACCCAAATGTCCTGGAACAGAAACTGAGACAATAGCTCATTGATCACATTTTCTTCAACACACTGGGCTCCCAGCTGACAGATCTTTTTTCCTTTTTTCATTTCCTGGTGCGGGAAGATGGAGCCACGTGGCATGTTTGGGTGTGAATTCTCTTCTTTTTGGGGTGTGACCAGGGGGCTTTTCCCAGTGCACTGCCATCACCCCTGTCCTCCCTGCTGCCATCACACTGCTTGCCCACCAGGGGTGGGGGGTTATACCGAATTGTAACTCTTCCATTGAAGATAAGGAAACACGGGCATCCTGTGAGAAGCCTCTGACTTTCCCAAACAGGTGGGTGTAGTTAGCAGGAAATGCCCAAGTGAAACGTGAACTTGGGTGACCTGAACTTGGTTGGATCAGGGCATGGGAGCTCCAGACAGGCCAGGTTGGCCCTTCAGCATCCAAGAGGCAGTTCTGTGCCCCAGTTCCAGCCCCTGCCTCCAGACTCTGGCGCCCTGGTGGAAACAAATTTCAGGCACAATAAGGAAAGGACAATACCATTGCCTGAGCAATCCAGATACCGGGCAAATGCTATTTGTACAAAGTGAAATATAGGATACTTCCCACCTCCCACTGTGGAGATGGAGAGTGGGCAGGAAGGGCCACTGGTCTCTGGGGAGAATGGCAGCTTGGGTCTCATGTGCCTCAGGCTGGAGCTCCTCTTAGCCATATCTGTAGGGCCCCAGACAGGGACTGGAAGAGAAATCACCACCCAAGGATTTGGGTGGGGGTTGGGGAGAACCAAGTGAGAACAGGTTAGGACCAAACAGTGGGATCGTTTGACACCTATGAAACCTACACGGAAGCTCAGTCAGGGGAGAGCAGGTGTGATGGGTGCAGACCTCACTTAGGAGCTGAGAGGATATTACCCTAAATATCTCTGATCGTGCAATACAGAGTCAAGAACCAGAATGACAGAAGAAGCTGGAAGGAAAGTCAGACCACCACAGCTGTCCAACTCTGGAACAACTAGAACGTACCGTCCCCTGAAGATTAATTCTCTGGCAGGGATGGGGACCTGGTGGCTCCTCGGCTTCCTTCTTTTGTACTATTCCTGGAGTAGTCCAGATTGAGAACTATGCAGGTGTCATTTGTTTTTGAAAACTGTAAGACAGTCCCTAGAGCTTGATCCATAATATATTCACCTCCAATGTTGGCGTTCAAATCTTTCTAAGTACTTTTAAGGACAAGATTCAATGTATCACCTAAAAAAAAAAAAGACTGTCTTTTGGAAATCAGATTTAATTTAATACAAATTAAATTTTGTCCCAAGAAGCTGAATTCTTGCTTTAAAATAAATGTGACCCCCATGGAATGTGCTGGCATTTGCGTGCGGGTGACTCGATGCTAAGACTCAGAAATATCTGACGAATCCAGTCTTCTCAAGCTCTGTATCCGGTTCTCAAGCTTCATGTTCTCGGACAGTTTCCCCCTTTCTTGCTTCTCCTTTTCCATCTTGCTCTGTAGACTTGGTGAACCGAGGCAGACGTCCCATGCACGGTCCAGGCCATCCTTCATGCCGCCACGGGCCGAGTCCCATTTTCTGCATCACTTGCTCCATTAGGTGGTGTGGCGCCGGTTGGAAGCCCCCACTTTTACCTTGCCTGTTGCAGCAACCGGAGGACAAATGTTGGGGTGGGTGTGGGGTGTGTGGGAAAGGCATTGCAGGGCAAGCTATGCATTAACTCGGCATGTCATCATTCTGAAATGATGAAATTTCAGAATAATCAAATGCCTTTGGGATCAAGTTTCAAAGTATAATTGAGGGAAAGCCATGATTTCCATAATGATGTACAGAGGCAGTGTGTCTAACACAATCCTTTTGCAGAGACTGTTGTGTTAACATTTAAGGAGAGAAGATCCCTGCGTCTATTAAAGGAATTTCCAAACTGCAAAGAGAAACCAAAGTAATTATCCAAAAAGTCACTGTTCTTCTCCACCCCAGATAGACCTACCTCAGCAAGGCCTTCGGCTATCAGACGGGAGGACACATATTTTATTTGGCCGAAAACTTTATTTTATGCAAGAGAGTCAGGAAAGGGGCACCTGGGTGGCTCAGTGGGTTAAAGCCTCTGCCTTTGGCTCAGGTCATGAACCGGGTCCTGGGATCAAGCCCCGAATAGGGCTCTCTGCTCCACAGGGAGTCTGCTTCCCCTTCTCTCTCTCTCTGCCTCTCTGCCTACTTGTGATCTCTGTCTGTCAAATAAATTAATTAAATATTTTTTAAAAGAGAGAGAGAGAGAGTCAGGAAAGACCTCAGATAGGATGACATGAGAGCGTGTGCTGTCTCTGTGGGCGAGCATGTCTCTGAGGAGGGAGAATCCAGGTAGACTGAGGAGAGGCTAGAAGTAGGTGAAAGGTGTTGGAGGTCCAGCCAGGGAGACAGCAGGGGACTCTTACAGAGGCCATTGCAAATGGAGGAACCATGTCATTTAATATCCAAAACAGAACACTTAAGAAGGAAAGGGGGTGCATTGTTAATTGCATAATGAATGAGACCTGTAAGCAGGGACAGAGGATAACCTAATTATACGGACATTGGTTTCACTTTGAGCAGGAGAATTGGCAGACTTGTGAGCAGAAACAGAGCATGATAGGGCTTCTGTTTTCAAAGGATCGCTCTGGCTGCTTTGAGGAGTATATTGGGAACTGGAGCTGTGGGGACTTCCTATTGGGATCCAGTACTTTGTAGGAAGGCATTAGAGATGGTGGTGGAGGGACCAGCACAAGCAGTAAGAGGTGGTCAGACGGCAGGTGTGATCAGAAGGTGGAGCCAGCAGGGTGGGCAGATGGATTGGACAGAGTTATGAAAGAGGAGAGCACGTGAGCAGGAGTCTAGGCTTTTGCCTCTGGAACAACTAGAAGAGTTCCCATTTTCTTAAACAGGGAAATGTGAGAGGAGGAGGAGGTTGGGGGGACAAAATGAGAACAAGAGTTGAGTCTGGGCCATCAGAGCCTGAAGAACTCACTGCATTTTGGAGGGGGTACTGGGCAGGCAGCTGAATATAGGTCTGTGGCGCAGGGAACAGACAAGCAGGAGACTGGGCATTGGGAGAGGTGAAGTCCGTCCGCAGTGCTGTTTGAAGCCACGAAACCGGATGAGACCCTGATGGGTGTGCACAGAAAAGAGCCTAAGGATGGAGTCCTGGGTCTCACAACACCTACAAGTGGAAAGATGAGGAGGCCCTGGCCCAGCAGGCTAAGCAGGTGGTCAGCAGGAGCAGGAGAGCATGGAGGGAATCCAATTAGCACTTCATTTCAGAAAGAAGGGACAGTGGAGGGCTCAAATATTGATTATAGGCCATCCAATCTAAGCTCCTTCTGTGTGAGGCAGAGGAGGGGTTGCCTAAAAAGCCAGAGGAGGGATGAGAGAGGTAGGAGGAAGCCAAGAAAGAAAACCTTCCAGAAAAGAGAATTAGGCCATCCAAGAGATCCAGAGAGAGTGGAATGGAATTTGTAAAACATCCGCAGAAGTCAGCCGCAGCAAACTCATCGCCAAACTCATGGATTAGCTTCCTAGGGTGACAGTAACAAGGACCACAGCCTGGGCTGTGAAACAGTAGGGCTGTTGAAACAGTAGGAATTCCCTCCCTCCCAGGCTGGGGCTCCAAATCCAAGACCTCCATGGTGACAGCCGTGTTATTCCTTGCACGAGCTATGAGGGAAAACTGTTCCAGGCCTCTCTCCTTGGCGTATGGATAGCTGTCTTCTCCCTGTGTCCTCACACGTCCTCCCTCTGTATGTGTCTGCCCTGGGGTCTGGATTTCCCCATTTTATAAAGACACTAGTCATACTGGATTTGAGTCCACCCTACTCCATCCAGTATGACTTCCTCTCAACTAATGCTATCCACAATGGCCTGATTTCCAAGTAAGGCCACATTCTGAGGTCCTGGGAGTTAGGACCAGTCTGGCCTATCTTGGAGAGCAATGGTTCTGTCCCCCAGCCGTCTCTGCCTGATGGCAGCTCCCCATTCTCCTCTGCCCAGGACACATTTAGGCAATCAGGAACAGAGTCCTGGGGAGGGGTGGGCAGGAGAATTTCCCATCATTTTGCAATTCCAGTTGTTTGAATAAGTCAGTGTTCCCACCCTGTGTCAGCCCTAAACACAGCGACAGGATTTCCAGACAGGGACCTGTGGGTGGTGGGCGTACACCATGTCTGTGCCCAACTGAATGGACCGCTGCCACCCCTGGTGATGCAGGGACCATGAAGAAGGTGAAGACAGGAATGACATGCCTGTAGGGGGAGTGGAGTCCAGCAGAAACCAGATATATTGTTTCCACTTGTAATCGTTCCTGACACCGTATCATTGGAGCTCCTCAGTTACTCCCCCAGGAGTCCCCAGATGGGCCTGTCACCTGCAGCTAATGCTGTCAGCCCCCAGCTGTTTCTGCCAGGAACATGGTGGGAGCCAAAATGATATTCTCTTCCATCGTCCCCAAGTCAAAGCCGTCTGTCTGCCGCAGGGCTTACAGCTCCCAGGGCGCTGAGCCCAGAATGCTGAAACACTCCTCACCTCACAGCTCTCCTGATGGTGGTTAGTGGGAAAGAGCGAATGTGTCCAGCTCTGAGCACCCTGACTCAGGAGAGGGAAGGCACATCCCCATCTCTGCCATTGCACACAACCAAAAATGTGAAACCCAGCAGCCAAGGAAACGTAAAACAAAACTCAAGACCTGTGTTCTCATGGCATGCTCTAGGTGACCAGGTCACAGGAACAGGGCTAAGGAGAGAAGCCCAGTCAGGGCAAACCTGGGGCTCACATGGGATCTCCCGAAGCAGGGAAGCAACAACAATCTCTGGGGACAGAGATCTCCTCACTAAGGGAGGGAGAACATGGGGTGGAGTGAGCACAGGGAAGCACGTATGTGTGTGTGTGCGTGTGTGCATGTGCATGTGCGTGCGTGCATACCTGTGTGTGTGTGCAAGTATGCATGCACGCATGTGTGTACACATGTGGGGGAGTGAGACAAACCTATCAGGCTACACTGTCATTTCTAGATGTGAATTTTAAATCTCTTTAATACATATAAATATATCTCTTAAATGTGTGCCCTACAACAGTTTTTGTGTTATTTAAGGTCAAGACATCCAATTTCAGAATATCAGGAAATATTTAATGTGACTAAAAAAACTAAATATGTTCTTTTATCTGTTAAGAATGAATATAGGGGTGCCTGGGTGGCTCAGTGGGTTAAGCCGCTGCCTTTAGCTCAGGTCATGATCCCAGGGTCCTGGGAACAAGTCCCACATCAGGCTCCTTGCTCAGTGGGAAGTCTGCTTCTCTCTCTGCCTCTCCTTGCCACTCTGCCTGTTTGTGTGCGCTCTCTCTCTGACAAATAAATAAATAAAAATCTTTTTTAAAAATTTAAAAAGGAATAAATATATTTAGGGGCGCCTGGGTGGCTCAGTGGGTTAAAGCCTCTGCCTTCGGCTCAGGTCATGATCCCAGGGTTCTGGGATCGAGCCCCACATCGGGCTCTCTGCTCGGCAGGGAGTCTGCTTCCCTTCCTTTCTCTCTCTGCGTGCCTCTCTGCTTACTTGTCTATCAAATAAATTAAAAAAGAAAAAGAATAAATATATTTAATACTATTTTTGCCCAAAAGGTACTATGAAAAATGTAATATTTTTAAATCTTACTATGACAATGGATGTGTAATCTGATTAAGAATTCTACTTTAGGGAACTTAAGGATACAGGATGGAATGAAAGATGCCAGTGGGCCTCAAAAGAGAGCTGTGGTAGCAATTCTCAGATAAATTAAATTTTAAACTAAAGACTATAGTCAGAGATAAAGAAGGACACTGCATCACTCTTAAAGGGTCTATCCACCAAGAAGATTTAACAATTGTAAATATTTATGCCCCCAATATGGGAGCAGCCAACTACATAAGACAACTGTTAATCAAGATAAAGAGTCGGGGCACCTGGGTGGCTCAGTGGGTTAAGCCGCTGCCTTCGGCTCAGGTCATGATCCCAGGTCCTGGGTTCAAGCCCCACATCGGGCTTTCTGCTCAGCAGGGGGCCTGCTTCCTCCTCTCTCTCTGCCTGCCTCTCTGCCTACTTGTGATTTCTCTCTGTCAAATAAATAAATAAAATCTTTAAAAAAAAAAAAAGATAAAGAGTCATATTGATATGAAGACATTAATAGTAGGGGATCTTAACACGCCACTCTCAGTAATAGATCATCCAAGCAGAAAATCAATAAAGAAGAGCATTGAATGGCACATTGGACCAGATGGACCTCATAGATATATACAGAACACTCCACCCTAAAATGACAGAAGTATAAGGATAGAGGGAACATTCCTCAACTTCATAAAATCGATCTATGAAAATCCCACAGCAAATATTATCCTCAATGGGGAAAAGCTGACAGCCTTCCCTTTGAGATCAGGAACATGACAAGGATGCCCACTCCTGCCACTATGTTCAACATAGTACTAGAAGTCCTAGCAACAGCAATCAGACAACAAAAAGAAATAAAAAGTATTCAATGGTATTCACAATGAAGAAGTCAGACGCTCTGTCGTCACAGATGACATGATACTTTATATGGAAAACCCAAGGTCTCCACCCCCAAACTACTAGAACTCATATAGCAATTCTAGTAATGTGGCAGGATACAAAATCAATGTACAGAAATCAGTTGCCTTCTTATACACTAACAATGAAAATAAAGAAAGGAAAATTAGAGAATCAATTCCATTTACTATAGCACCAGGAACCATAAGAAACCTGGGAATAAACCTAACCAAAGACGTAAAGGATCTGTACTTGAGGAACTACAGAACACTTATGAAAGAAATTGAAGAGGACACAAAAATATGGAAGACCATTCTGTGCTCATGGATCGGAAGAATAAACCTTGTTAAAATGTCTATACTGCCTAGAGCAATCTATACTTTCAATGCCATCCTGATCAAAATTCCACTGGCATTTTTCAAAAAGCTGGAACAAACAATCCTAAAATTTGTATGGAACCAGAAGAGACTCCACATTGCTAAGGAAGTGTTGAAAAAGAAAAAGAAAACTGGGGGCACCATGTTGCCTGATTTCAAGCTTTAATACAAAGCTGTGATCACCAAGACAGCATGGTACTGGCAGAAAAACAGACACATAGACCAGTGGAACAAAGTAGAGAGCCCAGATATGGACCCTCAACTCTATGGTCAAATAAACTTCAACAAAGCAGGAAAAAATATACAGCAGAAAAAAGAGTCTCTTCAATAAATGGTGCTGGGAAAACTGGACAGCTACATGTAAAAGAATGAAACTTGACCATTCTCTTACACCATACACAAAGACAAACTCGAAATGAATAAAAGACCTCAATGTGAGGCAGGAATCTATCAAAATCCTAGAGGAGAACATAGGCAGTAACCTCTTTGACATCAGCCACAGCAACTTCTTTCAAGATATGTCTCCAAAGGCAAAGGAAACAAAAGCAAAAATGAACTTTTGGGACTTCATCAAGATCAAAAGCTTCTGCACAGCAAAGGAAACAGTCAACAAAACAAAGAGGCAACCCACGGAATGGGAGAAGATATTCGCAAGTGACACTACAGACAAAGGCCTGATCTCCAAGATCTATAAAGAGCTCCTCAGACTCAACACACACAAAACAGATAATCATATCAAAAATGGGCAGAAGACATGAACAGACACTTCTCCAATGAAGACATACAAATGGCTAACAAACACATGAAAAGATGTTCATCATCATTAGCCATCAGGGAAATTCAAATCAAAACCACATTGAGATACCACCTTACACCAGTTAGAAGGGCCAAAATTAATAAGACAGTAAACAACGTGTTGGAGAGAATGTGGAGAAAGGGGAACCCTCTTACACTGTTGATGGGAATGCAAGTTGGTGCAGCCACTTTGGAAAACAGTGTGGAGATTCCTTGAGAAATTAAAAATAGAGCTTCCCTATGACCCTGCCATTGCACTACTGGGTATTTACCCCAAAGACACTGATGTAGTGAAAGGAAGGGCCACCTGTACCCCAATGTTCATAGCAGCAATGGCCACAGTCGCCAAACTGTGGAAGGAACCAAGATGTCCTTCAATGGACGAATGGATAAGGAAGATGTGGTCCATATATACTGTGGAGTATTATGCCTCTATCAGAAAGGATGAATACCCAACTTTTGTATCAACATGGACGGGACTGGAAGAGATTATGCTGAGTGAAGTAAGTCAAGAAGAGAGTCAATTATCATATGGTTTTGCTTATTTGTGGAGCATAAGGAATAACACAGAGGACATGGGGAGCTGGAGAGAAGGGAGTTGGTGGAATTTGGAGGGGGAGACAAACCATGAGAGACTGTGGACTCTGAGAAACAATCTGAGGGTTTTGGAGGGGAGGGTGGTGGGAGGTTGGGTGAGCCTGGTGGTATACCTAGGGAGGGCACATATTGCATGGAGCCCTGGGTGTGGTGCATAAAACAATGAATGCTGGAACACTAAAAAGAAATAAAATAAAACGAAATTTTTAAAAAAGAATTCTACTTTAGGGGCTCTCAGTCATTAAGTGTCTGCGTTCAGCTCAGGTCATGATGCCAGGGTCCTGGGATCAAGTCCCACATCAGGCTCCCTGCTGAGCAGGGAGTCTGCTTCTCCATCTCCCACTCCCCCTGCTTGTGTTCCCTCTCTCCCTGTGTCTCTCTGTCAAATAAATAAATAAATATATTTTTTAAATGTTTTAAAAAAATTTTAGATATAAAAAAATTTTTTAAAGAATTCTACTTTAGAAATGGCACATGTAAATTATTTTGGGTTCTAGTTTATATAAGTTTCTAGGTTTGTTCTCTGTCCTCAAAAACACTCAAGCTTTGAAGTATGGAAATAAAATTAGTGGAGCTGCCTGTAAAGGTGAGCTGCCTGTCAGGGCAATGATCAAGTGGGTGTACAGAACAGAGAATGCGGGGCGCCTGGGTGGCTCAGTGGGTTAAGCCGCTGCCTTCGGCTCAGGTCATGATCTCAGGGTCCTGGGATCGAGTCCCGCATCGGGCTCTCTGCTCAGCGGGGAGCCTGCTTCCCTCTCTCTCTCTGCCTGCCTCTCCATCTACTTGTGATCTCTGTCAAATAAATAAATAAAATCTTTAAAAAAAAAAAAAAGAACAGAGAATGCTAGAGCTTTTAGTCCAAGTGTATTCACAGTTCTTATCCAAGACCCATCAAGGCCAAGTGATACACAGAACAAGACAGATGGTGGTCAGGCAGTTTAATAAGCATTGAGATTTGAGTCTTGTGGACAAGCAGTGTCTGAGGTCAACTATACATACCAGCCATGTGATGGTGGAAGGTGAGGGATCTAGGCAAGGGCTGACATTTCAATACCTTCAGATCACTCTTTCCCATCACTGCATCCAGAATCTAGTTGGTACTCATCAGGTGTTTGTTAATTGACTATATGAAGGGAGGAAGCATCGATGGATGGATGGATGGATGGATGGATGGATGGATGGATGGATGGATGGGTGGTTGGATGGACAGAGGTGGATGGGTAAATGAGTGCATGAGGCCACCGAAGTAGCTTCAATGGTGGCAACCCCATTGACAGAATTACACATTTAGTGTGTGATCTCCTCTGTCGTCCTTGTCCTTACATTTCTCCACACGTGCCCCATTGTGTTCAGTTCCTTTCAAAACAAAGCTGAGGTGCTGAGTCATGTTCCTACTGAATGAGCACACAGGAAAGGTTCAAGAGACCTGAGATATTTTGTCCAGACAATGATGTGACTATTTTAAAATGTTTTCTGAGTAATCCCACAGGAAAAATGGGGCCCCAGCAAGCAGAGCATGCTGACTTCTCAGCATGAACCAAGCCGTGACCCCTACTTAGAATCACTGTGGCCCTCACTACTAGGCATCTTCCTTAAAAAACAGTTTCATTTAACAATATCCTTGAGGACACAGTAAAAAATAATTATAGTAAGACTTGAACCTTGACTACACAGATTTTTCATATGCTATGTGATGAAATCAGGGGTGCAGTCTTGGGAAGCTCGTGGAAATATGGTGGCCATGAGGAAGTCAACCTGTGAGGTCATCTGCTTGCAGCTGAACCAGCCACTATCCACTGAACATCATTTTTAATCTAGAAAACAACTGACAAACTTTGACTTTTGAGAGACATTTTCTCAAAAATGAACCAAATGAGCCTGAAAGAAAAGCTCTGACCTAACAAAAATTAAAATTTTGGAAATCTCGTAATCACCTCTGTGAGCCTGAGAGCTTCCCATTACTTAGAGTTTCAGTTTTGAGACCAGTGGAGTTATGGATGAGTGTGATTTTGATATGAGGAGATGTGTCAAATGTGAGGACAGATTTTCTTCCCAAACTTCAACCGAAACAGAACAGGCGGCAGAATGGATACAGAAGCGCATATGAGCACACGCTTACCCTCCATCAAGCCAGACATTGAAAAGATTTCAAAGATGCAGAACAGGAAGACTCTTCTCACTATTTTTTTGTTGTTGTTTTGGAACATATACTAAAAATGTCACTTATGTGAACATATAATGAGTTTATTATTGTTATTGTTAAGTGAATTTAAAATGTGTATTTTAGAAATTTCCTGGTTTTAATATTTATTACAGTAAATATCAATAACTATAACTCATATAAACAAAAGCTCCTTGAGATATTCAAAAATTGTCAAGAATATAAAGGGCTCCAAAGGTCAAAAGTTTGAGAACTTATAAGCACAGTTGTCTCCTCTAATCCTTAGATTTTTCTACTTCAGTGGATTCGTGGAACTTAGAAATTGTAACTACACATGCCTCCTGAAATTCCTCAATATTAAATTGCAAAGTCTGCTTTTTAAAATGTAGAAATTGTACGGTTACACACAAAAAATTACTATTTGGAACTCATACGAAATGGAGCCTTAGCCTTATGGAAACCTAAAGCTTTTCTGTGTATTTCATGCATTATTACTAAATTTGTCATCCGAACAACTCCATCCTTCTGTTTAGTTTCAAAATCCTGTGTTTATCCTAAATTTTAAACAGGAAGAAGTGATTTGTGCTTCTGTCTTCATTCCTAATTCAAGCACAGAGTACCTCAATAATTTAAAAAAAAGAAGAAGAAGAAGGAGAAAAGTACACTTTGTTCTAAAGAGAGGTGTGTCAAAGATAAACTCAAAATGGATAAAAGATCTCAACCTGAGGCAGGAATCCATCAGAATCCTAGAGGAGAACATAGGCAGTAACCTCTTTGACATCAGCCACAGCAACTTCTTTCAAGATATGTCTCCAAAGGCAAAGGAAACAAAAGCAAAAATGAACTTTTGGGACTTCATCAAGATCAAAAGCTTCTGCACAGCAAAGGAAACAGTCAACAAAACAAAGAGGCAACCCACGGAATGGGAGAAGATATTGACAAATGACAATACAGACAAAGTGCTGATATCGAGAATCTATAAAGAACTCCTCAAACTCAACACACATAAAACAGATAATTATGTCGAAAAATGGGCAGAAGACATGAACAGACACTTCTCCAATGAAGACATATAAATGGCTAACAGACACATGAAAAAATGTTCGTCATCACTAGCCATCAGGGAGATTCAAATTAAAACCACATTAAGATACCACCTTACACCACTTAGAATGGCCAAAATTAGCAAGACAGGAAACAACGTGTGTTGGAGAGGATGTGGAGAAAGGGAAACCATCTTACACTGTTGATGGGAATGCAAGTTGGTGCAGCCACTTTGGAAAACAGTGTGGAGATTCCTTGAGAAATTAAAAGTAGAGCTTCCCTATGACCCTGCCATTGCACTACTGGGTATTTACCCCAAAGATACTGATGTAGTGAAAAGAAGGGCCACCTGTACCTCAATGTTCATAGCAGCAATGGCCACAGTCGCCAAACTGTGGAAGGAACTAAGACACCCTTCAACAGACGAATGGATAAGGAAGATGTGGTCCATATATACTGTGGAGTATTATGCCTCTATCAGAAAGGATGAATACCCAACTTTTGTATCAACATGGACGGGACTGGAAGAGATTATGCTGAGTGAAATAAGTCAAGAAGAGAGAGTCAATTATCATATGGTTTCACTTATTTGTGGAATAACACGGAGGACATGGGGAGCTAGAAAGGAGAAGGGAGTTGGGGGAATTTGGAGGGGGAGATGAACCATGAGAGACTGTGGACTCTGAGAAACGATTTGAGGGTTTTAGAGGGAGGGGGGTGGGAGGTTGGGTGAGCCTGGTAGTGGGTATTATGGAGGGCACGTATTGCATGGAGTCCTGGGTATGGTGCATAAACAATGAATTCTGGAACACTGAAAAGAAATTTTTAAAAAATTTAAAAAAGAGAGAGAGAGAGAGAGGTGTGTCTATTTCGAAACAACAGTTACGTGGAGGAAACAGACCTTCAGGGATATGGCCGGGTCTACTGTTCCTTCAAGGCAGAGTATCTGGCTGCAAGGGGCAGGGAGCTTCCTTCCTAAGAACTGTCCCCCATTTCAGTGAGCAGAGCCAGCCAGTGGGAAATATAACAGAGAGGATGGGGTTCATTCCTACTTAATTTCCCTCTTTTTCTTCCTCAGGAACTTAACTGGCACATTTCCTGAATACCCTGATGTGGAAGAAGGAGGGTCGACCATTATCTTTTCCAACAAGACCCCACAACAGGTACAGAGATGCTTGAGAAAGAAAACACAAATCCATTGTAACCCCATTTCTTTAAACTGTAACCTGAATGGGTTCATACTGTCATTAGGTTTGGGTTATTTTCCTGCAAATATTTACATGGAAATATCTCAATGTTTCATCAATTGTGGACTTCTAAATGTATTTCAAAATGAAATCACCCCTCCTACTATCTTACCTTTGAAAGAGACATGACAACACACTGGGCTTACTTTCTTGGTAAGTTCTGAGCAGCTTGATTTCAAGGGCCCCTTATGTTGTGGTCCCTGCTTGCCTCCTGGTATCATCTGCTGTTCCCTCATCCCCATTGTCCTGCCATGAGCCCCAGTGATCCACTGGCCCACCCTCCCTGTGCCCTGTGTCACTGCACCTTCAGTGCCTTTGTGCACATCACGCGCTCTCCTCATCCCAGGTTGGCCTTCTCCCCTTTGTCCCCTGCTTCACTCCTGTTCACTTGTCAAGAGTCAACTCTTTACCATATTGATGCTCTTCCAGAGAAACATCTCTGCAAATGCATTAGTGGCATGAAATTGACATGTAAGTCTGCTTTAGAAAAGCCTCAATAAACTAGAAATAGGAAAACTGTTCTTAACCTCAGGGTATTTGTCATAGAAACCAAGAGAAAGTTGGCATTGTGCTCAACAGCAGAGTACTAGAAGCATTGATGTTAAAAGTGAAACTTACTCATATACTCAAGCTAATATACTGGACCACATAAAACTCAAGTGGCAAAAAATATCATAACTGGAATTAAAATCATATAAAGTGGAGAAAATATTTGCAATATAGATGATAATGGCTATCTTTCATATATAAAGAGTTCTTATGAAATAAGAAAAATCTAAACACCTCAATAGAAAAGAAGGCAAAAAAATGTGAACTTATTTTTCAAAACTTGAAAACTCACAATCAAAGAAACTCAAATATAAAATAATGTTACTATAGCTCTTTTCACTTATAGGATTGGTAAAAATTTTAAATCATGATAATCGCAGGAGTTGGTGAGCATGTGGGAAAAGGTCACTCCCGTACAT
Source organism: Lutra lutra (assembly GCF_902655055.1). Lineage (NCBI taxonomy): Eukaryota > Metazoa > Chordata > Mammalia > Carnivora > Mustelidae > Lutra > Lutra lutra. The sequence goes on along the minus strand of NC_062280.1, from coordinate 43,692,436 downwards.
TGTGGCTGGATACATAAATACATAAATTAGCATGACCTTTTTGAAGGACATGGACCAAGTATACTTCATCAGATGTTTACTGTGTCTACTCTTTGACCCATAAATGCTATTTAAGGAATTTATAGGAAGCAAATAATAAGACGAGTTGCCATAGACCGGAGACAATAAATTTTTTCCATAGGGGGCCAAATAGTAAATATTTGAGACAGTGGAACACACGTTCTCTGGCACAACTACTCAACTCTGCTATTCTAGCATGAAAGTGGACACAGACAGGAGGTAATTAATGGATATGGCTGTGTTCCAATAAAGCTTTATTTAGAAATTGGCCAACAGGTCAGATTTGGCCCATGCAATATGATTTGCTGACCTGTGCCATAAACTGAAACAGCTGTTTGTGGCCACACCGTTTATCACACAGACGCAGAGAGAAGCTACTGTTCATGAGGAGGGAACTAGTTAAGGGGCATAAAGCATTCCACAATCAGGGTTTCTCCACCTCAGCACTACTGTCCCCACAGTCAGCCTCCCATCCCCCTCTGTTCCCCTGAGGGAGCCGTTAGTGTCAGAGGGTCATGCTCTTCCCCCACCTCCTGTCAGAAGCTGACACCAGCTCCTCAGCCCTCGTTCCAGCCTCTGACAGACTCCTGTCTTCCTCAGAAGTCAAGTGACCACACACTCTACACCTGACTGTTTGGGGGTTCATCAAGTCCTGCCTTGAGTGACTAACCTTTTGACCTGGTGTTATTTCCCTTTGTTACCTGGTGAGGTCTTGCCCCTGTAGCTAAATTGTCAGGCCCAAGTTGTGTCTTGAAATCCCACAGCCAGGGACCAAATGTGTTTCGTGTTAGTTTAGAAAGGTAATGATTAAACCATAAGTGACTCTTAATCTCACAAAACAAACTGAGGGTTGATGGGGGGAGGGGGTTGGGAGAGGAGGTGGGGTTATGGATATTGGGGAGCGTATGTGCTATGGTGAGTGTTGTGAAGTGTGCAAACCTGGCGATTCGCAGACCTGTACCCCTGGGGATAAAAATATATGTTTATAAAGCTGTAAAAAAAAAAAAAAGGAAGAAAGAAAGGATGAATACCCAAGTTTTGTAGCAACATGGATGGGACTGGAAGAGATTATGCTGAGTGAAATAAGTCAAGCAGAGAGAGTCAATTATCATATGGTTTCACTTATTTGTGGAGCATAACAAATAGCATGGAGGACAAGGGGAGATGGAGAGGAGAAGGGAGTTGAGGGAAATTGGAAGGGGAGGTGAACCATGAGAGACTATGGACTCTGAAAAACGATCTGAGAATTTTGAAGGGGTGGGGGGTGGGAGGTTGGGGGCACCAGGTGGTGGGTATTGTAGAGGGCACAGAACACTGGGTGTGGTGCAAAAATAATGAATACTGTTATGCTGAAAAAATAAAAAAAATAAAAAAATAAAAAAAGAAAGTTAATGATTACAGGATTAAACATATTGATGTGATGTCTACATTGTATACAAGAAACATTCAAAAGGAGGGTTCATGTAGACTAAAAACAAAAGAAGATGAAGACATCTGGTTAATATGTTAAAATAAGGCAAAGAAGGCCAAAAAGCATGACTTGTAAAGACAGGAGAAGAAGAGTTGGGACAGGGTAGAGGTGATGGACCACAGTCCCACCACCTGCTGGGTCTGCAGCCTCAGGGGGCTCCTCCCCCATGCGCCTTCCTCCCTGGGCTGATGTAACAATTAGATGAGGTCACCCATGGAGTGTACCTGCAGCCAGACACATGGATATCTCCACAGGAGCTCGTGATAATTATCACTGAGCAGAGACGGAGGATGAAGAAACAGACAAAGCATAATCATTAGAGTGTGTGCATGAAGAGTCCACTTTGTATTTGTAAAAAAACAAGCAATACAAACACTTTCTGCAAAGTGAGCATAATCACACTGACACCAATGCTCCCAAAGAAGACTGAATACAAACAGAGTTGCAAATGAGTCTTCCTTACAAGTATTAATGCAATAATTCAAACTGAAATATTAGCACACCACAACCAGCAGCACATTAAGGAAGCAGAACACCACAATCAAGTGGCATCTATTCAGAATGCAAGAATGGCTGCTGTTGAGGGTGTCTGCGAATACACTGCATCCTATAAAGAGATTCAAAATGGAAAACCCTGAGTGCATCTCTGTGGAGGCTGATGGAGCCTTTTGCAGATTCAACATTCATTCTTGATTTTAAAAAGTAAGGCAAAAAAAATTAGAATATAGGGATACTTCTTTAATTAGATAAAGCAGTTCTTAGTTCAAGATCTAATAGTATGCTTAATGATATGCACTAGAAACAATTCCACCAATGTCGTGAAAGGCACAATGATGACCATGAAAAGTCCACCAATGTCATGAAAGTCACAAGGATGGCCATGAAAAGTCCACCAATGTCATGAAAAGTGCAAGGATTTCCCTAGGATCTATTGAACACCACTGAACATGAAAAAGAACATAGAGATATAGAAATTGGAAAAGAAGAGGCAAAATGATCACTTTTCAGGTATGCCCTACACTTAGAAAGCAAACAGAATAAATTGAAAATTAAACAGTGTGAGAAGGAATACAGGGAGTTACAGAGAGCAAAAGCTTTGGTGCATATAAACAGCAGCTCGATAGAAAATACCACAAAACTGTCCATTTACAACAGCACCAACAACACAAAGATAAAGCAGCCAGGAGCAAACTTAACAATAAAGGTGTGTTCTCTGTGAAGAAAAGTTTTTAAAAAGTATGAGGGATGCAAATGGAAAGAGGGAAAAGCATACTGTGTCCTTGGGTAGGGATCCTCCACATTGTAATACCTCACTTCTCCCAAACATCAACACACGTGTGATATGATCTAAACAAAAATACCAATGGCATTATGTTTCAGGGCAGGGGCAGGCCACACAGAAGGTGAGCAGCCTAATTCTAAACTTGAGGTGAAAGTAAATAGCCAAGAATAACCAGTAAAATTCCGAATGTAATTACACAATGTAAGGAGAAGCGAGTAGTATGGAGCCTTGCTATGAAGATCCCATTAGCTCAAGCAAATAAGTAGGAAGACACATCAGTGGAAAAGAATAACAAGTCAAGAAATATACCCAAATCCATAGGCCAGTTTAGTACATAATAAAGATGGCATCATGCCTTTCTTGAGTAAGGGGGAAATTTTAACAAATGGGATTAGAATAACCAGGTTCTCGTCTGGAAAAAAGAAAATTAAATCTCCATTTCTTTATCCTTCACCCGAGAATGATTCCAGATGGACCAAAGATTTAAATGCCAAACAAAACAAAAACACAAAAGAATTCGAAGAGGTCAAGGAAGAAATGTTATCACCTCAAGAGTGGGAAAGACATTTCTACCTCTGTTGCACAACCCAGGGGTCGTAGAAGGGAAAAAAAAATGAAATTTTAAATGACACACACAAAAGTTTTCTAACCTGCATGGCAAAACAGACCCCAAGTCTGACAGATGACACATAGGATAATTACTTGTAATGAGGACCATACACAAGAGATCATTTTTCTCATATATAAAGAGCCCCTACAGCTCTATTTTAAAAAGATCAATAACCCAATATTTTAAAAGGCCAAAGGATATGAACAGACATTTCTCAGAAAAGAAAATGTAAATGGATTTGAAACATAATAAAGGGTGTTCAACATATAAAGAGATGATCAACCCCACACATATAACAGAAATGAAACAGACAAAATTGATAAATTGAACCTCATCAAAATTAAAAACTTGTGCACTTCAAAAGATGCCGTCAAGAAAATGCAAAGACAAAAGCATACTGTGGGAAGATATTGGAAAACAAATACCTAATAAGGGGTTTGTATCTAGGATAAACAAAAAATCTTGCATCTCAATAAGAAAACAATTCAATCAAAAAATGGGCAAAAGTCTTGAATAGATAATTCACAAAGGATCATATATGAATAGCTAATTAGCACATAAAAAGATGCTTGACATCATTAGTCTTAGGAAGATAAAACTTGAAACTTCAGTGAGACCATTTCATTCCCACTAGGATGGCCATAATCAAGAAGACAGACGGTAACAAAATTTGAGGGTGTAGAGGAAAAGGAACACTCCTGTGGTGCTGGGAGGAATGTAAAATGGTACAGCTTCTTTGGGAAATGCTTGTCCATTTCTTAAAAGTTAAATATAAATTACCAAATGAGCCATCAGTCCACTATTGATACTCTATCCAAGAGAAATGAAAATAGGTCCACACAACGAAGTTTGTATGAGAATATAGGAGCATTGCTCATAATAGCCAAAAATTTGGTACAGCCCAAATATCAGGTGATGACTGGATAGGCAAACTGTGGCGCGTCTGGCAATAGAATGTTATTTAGATTTCCTACAAAAAAAGGAAACACCAATCGAGATTCGCTACAACAGACTCAACCATGATGCAGAGGGAAAGGAACCAGACCTAAGAGACCACACATTATACATTTCCATTCACAGGAAACGTCCAAACAAAATGAATAGAGGTGGGGAGGAGATTAGCAGGGGCCTGGCAAAGAAAGAAGGAAAAGGAAAGAGACTGAGAGTGGACATGAGAGGTCACCCTAGGGTGCTGGAGATGTTCCAAAACTGACTATGGTGATGGTTGCACGACTAGGTAAGTGTACTTAAAATGATTGACTCGGACCCTTGGAATGGATGGACGTAGGCCATGTAAAATATGCCTCAATAAAATTATAATATATTATATTATTATAAAACAAAATGGATCTGGCCTTCAGACCCCACAGTTTGCCAAAAATATGGTGGCTTACTTTAATAGGGCAATAAGTGCTCTTCTCACTTTGGGAGATTTTGCTGTAGCTAATGTACATGAGCAAAATAAATTCAGCACTGGCATCTTAAAAAAAAAAAAAAAAAAAAAAACAACGACAACGGCCGACCATTTCTTCAGTTGGCAAACATAACACACTGTGTCACACTATGTCAGAGCATATGGGGAAATCAGCACCCACCCGCATGGCTGGCAGAGGTGTGAATTGGCACAGCCTGATGGAAGCAGTTGGACAGTATTACAAATATACATACATATCCTTGAACCAGCACTTCTACTTTTAGCAATTTATCCTGCCAATATGCTCATACACCTGCAAAATGGTATTTCCAGGCATTTATGTATGCAGCATTACTAGTAACAGCAGACGATTGGAAACAACCTAATTCCATCGGCAAGGAAGGGACAGATCATCTACAGAACACCCATAAAAACAGAGCAAGGAAGCTCTTTATGTACCACTAAGAAAGCCAAGGACATGCATAGGAGGAAAACGCACAAAAAGGACTGTGTGTATGAGACACTGACATTGAAACAAAATGACCCATCTATATTTACAGTGTGTATCTGGGTGTATATATGTACATATTTGTGTACTTTGGAAGATTTTGCTTGAGTTGAAAATCAAGAGCAAAACAAATTCAACATTGGCTAAAAAAGAGACAAATTCCAATCACACACCATTTTCAAGCGTGTGACGGGGAACATAACACAACTGTGTGTGTGTGTGTGTGTGTGTGTGTGTGTACACATGTGTATTTGCATATAGCTATATAAAATGTCTCTGGAAGCAGATCCTGCTGACTGGCTCACAGCATGGGAACGGAAGGTTTCCGGACTTGATCTTTTGTAAGTTTTGAATTGTGGGCCATGTGAATGTATTTATCAAAGTATTAAATTAATAAACTGAGGAGATAGAGGAAGTAAATAGTACAATGGAGAAGGATTTACAAGATGCACTGAATTGCGTGTTCCACAAATAAGGATTCCTCCTCCTTGTAGCTGCTCAGTTTATACATCAGGTCATTTTTCAAAAACTGTCTGTACATTTTCTGAAAGCTTCCAAACTTCCAAGGACCAAAAAAAATGCTCACGCTTTCTAAGTGCTCCAAACATAAAAGTCCTGAGCAGCCACGATTTGGCTCCATGCATTAAAGTGAGCCTGATCCCCAAGGATAACAATGCCACTTGGACCAAGGACTTTTAATTCCACCTAAAGACACGCTTTTTATTACCAAATAATGTGCACAACACATACATCACCTCTTACGCTCGCCAGACCGTTATCCTGAGCCTCATCCCACCGAAAGCTTCGTGGGAACCTAGGGGATAAGTTGGCCTCAGGATAGTGGGAAGGGGGCACATGTCCAATGACTATAGTGGTGGTTTTTTTTTTAATTCCAGGTGGGACAGAATATCCTGATTTGTTCACGGTAAACTGTCTTTTATACTCTTTAAATTGTGAACTAAACTCCTAAGAATAGCATAGGTATAAATATCAAAAACATAATACTAGAAAATAAACTTCAGCACTGTAGTAAATCATTAATAAGGCATAAACAAGTAACTGGATCCCAGGAGGATGGTTTAGTACAACCTAGTAGAAGTGAATGATACTAGCCCTTTTGTTTAATTGCATACCTTGCTCTCCAGAGGTAACCACTGCACTGAATTTGGTGTTTGTCATTCCCTTGTGTTTCTTTGTACTTTGCCTATGTGCATATATATCCTGAAACTGTAGGGTGTTATTCTTTTATTTAACCATGTGCATTTTATACAAAAGAATAAACTTATGTATGTTGTTCAGCATCTTGCCTCTTTTCTTTCTACATTGTGAAATTCATCCTGGTTAGCCCCTGTTTGAATCCCAGCTCAGCACTCACCTGCTGTATGTCCCTAGCCATGAGACTGACCTCTTTTTGCCCTGTTCTCTTATCTATAAAACAGGCTGGTAACAGCTCACATACCTAGGCTGCATTTAGCAATAAACAAGTTCATCTTTGTGCAGCTCTTAGAACCGTGCTTGGCTTATCAAAAGACCAATGGTTGGAAGTACTGACCTGATTTTAGAAAATGAAAATAGGATACTAAGTCCCAGAGATGTTACGCCGCTTACCTTGATCACATGACCAGCAATGTGTCCTAGGGTCTACACAGCCTCATGTCTCCCAGAAGTCACTCTCTGGGAGACCTCAGCAAGCAGGACCTCAGCAAACATCTGTTGTATAGAACAGATTATATCATTTTTTACAAACCCTTACTAATTCTCCAATGATGCTAATCCGAGGTGAACTGATAAGTGGGATTTTGTCACTGTAGGAAATACAAATTAAATCACAGAGGAAAGAAACCAACCCTGAGAAGAGAGGCATGATCATTTATGGGAAAGCAAAGTGACTGCAAGAGCAATTGTCAGGCAGATTTCAGACAGGAAACTCGGGGTGTTCTGAGCTCCACTGGGGAAGATGTGCGGGGGTAGGGCCTGGCCTCCTGGCTGTGGCAGAGATCCTGAGGAAGCCGTCACCTCCCTCATGTTCATGGGACCCCTGGTGGCCAGAGCAGCCCTGAATTGGGGGATGGGGGACTGGGTTCAGAAAGGTCCATCCTCCCACTTATCTGCCCCCCCGCCCCAAGATTCGACTTCTGTCTCACTGATGAATCCAACCAGAGGCAGGCAGCAGCCAGTGATGTCCCCATGAAGGTCGACCTCAGACCCAGAGCAAGACAGAGAGGGAGCGGGGACTGATCAGCACAAATACTTCTTCTGGAGAGGGAAAGCAGTCCTTGTCTTGATCAGGCTCCATGAAATCATGATGCTTATTTTTTGTTTCTTGCCAGGTTACTGAAGATATTATTGCAAACCAAGAAGAAGAAGAGAAAAACAAAAAGAAGAAAAAGAATAAGAAGGCCAAGAAACCCAAGAAGCCTAAAAAAGAAAAGGAAAAGAAAGGAGCAAAGGAAAAAAACAAGGTAAGGAATTTGGAATTTTAAAAGAAATTTTCTTTTAAGTGGCTTTTTTGCTTTGAACCAGTAACATGATCTCCAATCTCCTGAGACTGCAGTAGTTCATTTCCTAGGAAAGCGTTCTATCAACTGTTTTTCAATATTTTTTTATGTTGTTTGATCACCAGTCATCATCCTCTCTATGACTTATAATAAATACCTATTAGGATAAAGGTGGTTTCAGTGACTTTGATACTTTGTGTTATTCACTTATGTTATAGCTTTGAATTTTTATTCCTCAAAATAAATGATCCGCCTGGTCTTTCCTCAAGGTAGAAACCAGGCGACCACTGCAAAGTCAAAATAATCCCTACTTTAACCAAAGTGTGTTTGTTCTAACTTTTTACTTCAGGTTGACGTAGTGGATGCATTTTATTGGAAGTTTTCATTTCTTACTACCCAAAAGAAATCAGATTTCAAACAGTGTCACTTTGGGCCACTCCTCATATTCCAGGAGGTGAGTTCAGGACAGAAATAGGACAGGCTGCATCATCAAGGACAAGTGATGGGACCAAGGAGTCAGAAATTGTAAGGAGGAGGAAAAGGAGGATGGTGGATACCAATGACAATACCCAAATTCCAGACCTTACAGGAAAAGAGAGTGATATTAATTGTGGGCTTTTCATAGATGGCTTTTATGATATTGAGGTATATTCCCTCTATCTCTACCCTGTGGAGAGTTTTAATCAAGAAAGGATGCTGTACTTTCTCAAATGCTTTTTGTACATCTGTTGAGAGGATCATATGGTTCTTGTCCTTTGTTTTATTTATGTGATGTATCACAATGATTGGTCTGCAAATGTTGAACCACCCTTGCAGCCCAGTAATAAATCCTACTTGGCCGTGGTGAATAATCCTTCTAATATACCATTGGATCCTATTGGCCAGTATCTTGGTGAGAATTTTGGCATCCATGTTCATCAGGGATATTGGTCTGTAATTCTCCTTTTTGGTGGGCTCTTTGTCTGCCTCACAGAACAAGTTTGGAAGTTTTTCTTCCATTTCTGTTTTTTGAAATAACTTCAGAAAAATAAGTATTATTTCTCTAAATGTTTGGTAGAATTCCCCCTGGGAAGCCATCTGGCCATGGTCTCTTGTCTGTTTGGAGATTTTTTTTTTAAGATTTTATTTATTCTTTTTTTTTAAGATCTTATGTATTTATTTGACAGACAAGTAGGCAGAGAGGCAGGCAGAGAGAGAGAGGAGGAGGCAGGCTCCCCGCTGAGCAGAGAGCCTGATTCAGGGCTCAATCCCAGGACCCTGGGATCATGACCTGAACCAAAGGCAGAGGCTTTAACCCACTGAGCCACCCTGCGCCCCTTGTTGGGAGATTTTTGACGACTGCTTCAGTTTCTTTGTTGGTTATGGGTCTGTTCAGGTTTTCCATTTCTTTCTGTTTCAGTTTTGGTCATTTACAAGTTTCTGGGAATGCATCCATTTCTTCCAGATTGCCTCATCTGTTGGCATATAGTTGCTCATAATATGTTCTTAAAATTATTTGTGTTTCCTTGGTGTTGGTTGTGATCTCTCTTCTTTCATTCATGATTTTATTAATTTGGGTCTTTTCTCTTTTGTTTTTGGTAAATCTGGCTGGAAGTTTTTTGATACTGTTAGTTCCTTCAAAGAACCAGCTCCTAGTTTCATTAATCTGTTCTACTGTTCTTTTGGTTTCTATTTCATTGATTTCTGCTCTAATCATTATTTCTCTTTTCCTGCTTGGTTTAGGCTTTATTTGCTGTTCTTTCTCCAGCTCCTTTAGTTGTAAGCTTAGTTTGTGTATTTGAGACTTTTCTAATTTTTTAAGAAAGGCTTATATTGCTATGTGCTTCCTTCTTAGGGCCCCTTTTGCTGCATCCCAAAGGTATTGAGCAGTTATGTCTTCATTTTCATTTGTTTCCATGAATTTTTTAGTTCTTCTTCAATTTCCTTGTTGATCCATTCATTCTTTAGTAAGATGCTCTTTATCTTCCAAGTATTTGAGTTCCTTCCAAATTTCCCCTTGTGACTGAGTTCAAGTTTCAAAGCATTGTAGTCTGAAAATATGCATGGAATAATCCCAGTCTTTTGGTACTAGTTGAGACCTAATTTGTGCCAGTATGTGATCTACTCTGGAGAATGTTCCATGTGCACTTGAGAAGAATGTGTATTCTATTGCTTTAGGATGGAATGCTCTGCATATATCTGAAGTCCATCAGGTCCAGTGTGTCATTCAAAGCCCTTGTTTCCTTGTTGATCTTCTGCTTAGATGATCTATCCATTGCTGTGAGCAAGGTGTTAAAATTCCCTATTATTATTGTTTTATTATCAATATGTTTCTTTAATTTTGTTATTAATTGGTTTATATATTTGGCTGCTCCTAAGTTAGGAGCATAAATATTTATAATTGTTAGATCTTCTTGTTGAATAGACTCTTTAAGTATGATATAGTGTGTCCCTCTATATCCCTTACTAAATTCTTTGATTTAAAATCTAATTTTCTAAAGAAAGGATGAATACCCAAGTTTTGTAGCAACATGGACAGGACTGGAAGAGATTATGCTGAGTGAAATAAGTCAAGCAGAGAGAGTCAATTATCATATGGTTTCACTTATTTGTGGAGCATAACAAATAGCATGGAGGACAAGGGGAGATGGAGAGGAGAAGGGAGTTGAGGGAAATTGGAAGGGGAGGTGAACCATGAGAGACTATGGACTCTGAAAAACGATCTGAGAATTTTGAAGGGGTGGGGGGTGGGAGGTTGGGGGCACCAGGTGGTGGGTATTGTAGAGGGCATGGATTGCATGGAGCACTGGGTGTGGTGCAAAAATAATGAATACTGTTATGCTGAAAAAATAAAAAAATTTTAAAAAAAATCTAATTTTCTGATATAAGGATTGCTACCCCAGCTTTCTTTTGATGTCCATTAACAAGATAAATGGTTCTTCACCCCCTCACTTTCAATCTGGAGGTGTGTTTGGGTCTAAAATGAATCACTTATCCATCAACAGATGAATGGATAAAGATGTGATATATATATATATATATATATATATATATATATAATGGAATATTACTCAGCTATCAGAAAGGATGAATACTTACCATTTACATCAATGCAGATGGAACTAGAAAGTATTATGCTAAGCAAAATAAGTCAATCAGAGAAAGACAATTATCACATGGTTTCACTTATATGTGGAATATGAGAAACACTGCAGAGGATCAAAGGGGAAGGGAGGGAAAACTGAATGGGAAGTCAGCAGGCAGGGAGAAAAACCATGAGAGACTCTTAACTATAGGAAACAAACTGAGGGTTGCTGGAGGGAAGGATTAGGGGGATGAGGTCAGTGGGTGATGGGCATTGAGGAGAGCATGTGATGTGATGAGCACTGGGTGTTACAGGCAACTGATGAATTATTGAACTCTACACCTGAAACTTATGTTGTACTATAGATTGGCTAATTGAATTTAAATTTTAAAAAATACCCAAACTCCACATAAATGCAACATTTTGCATTTATGAAAGACAACATTTTGTTAAAAATTCCTTGCATGACTGCAGCCACCCATCTGGAGGCAATTGCCCCTTTTGCAAGGCTCATATTCTGTACCATGATCAGCAGAAATCATCCAACTGCCCCCATCTGTCTTTGTCCCTCTCCTTCACCATGTTCCATTGCTGTGAACAAAAGAAGAGAGACCGCTCACTGCTCACAACCCACTCCACTGTAGTCCCCAACTCAGTCCCCCGCCGCTCAGTATTTTGTGCTGACTCCTCACCTAATTCCTCCCCAGGAATTGTTCCGAGTCTAAAGGAGCTGCTCCATGCAAAGTCACACCACCCACCCGGGCAGCTGCATCCAAGGATAGCCATGTTTGGGTACAAAGACCCAGCCCCCACACTGGGACATCTCTGAAGCATTCTCCTAGCTCCTGGGCTCCTTGTGAGGTCAGCTGACATCTCACATCCAATTGCATCACAGCTCACTTGCATCAGCTTCTCTGCCCATTGCTGATTCTCTCTCTCCATCCCTGTGGGTGGTGTTCCCAGTAAACCACCTGCACAGCCTCCATCTGAGTGTTTCCATGAAACCCAACCCACAAGGCCACCTGTTGCCCTACTGCTCTGCTTGTGCCCCAAATCTTCTAACTTGTTGCAGAAAAAAATAAGAAGAGAGCTTACTTCTTAGTTAATTTTTAAAGCCCTCCTCTCACTCTGCAAGATAATTTTGAAGCTGTGCCAAAGAATAAGGACAATTGGAAGAATTTCAATTTTATTCTAAGCATTCTCTTCCTCTAAATATGCATTAGGGAGTTTGACACTGGCTAATTAAAAATTCACTGTTAATGAAGCTTGTTCCATAAAAATTCTGAACTTATCAGCTATACAATCTGGTCTTTGTTGAGTGAAGGTATTTTATTAACTAGCTATTAAAGAGTCATTTAATGATGAAGAGTTTGAGACAAAAAGAGAAGTTTGAGTACATCAGCATTTATGAAGTAGTTGCAAATGAAGGGCAAAATCCTTCACAGTTACTTAGAACTGAATTTATTCTTGATAGGTACATGTCTACACAGTAACAACGTGATCATAAATGGTAATCTCTAATGAAATTGATATATTTACATTATATTGCTACTCATCTTTGAGGTCAGATTATCTCTTTTATTAACTTTTAAAAATCTTATTTTAGAATCAATCCCAAGGCCTCTAGAAGCATTCTTGAGACAAGCTACTCAAAATCTTTGTATGAGAATTGGTATTTTGACCTGTAGAAAAGCATCTATTATTCATCCTGGGTAAAGGGTAAGGCAGAGGAGAGAGGAAACTAGTTTTGTTTAGCTTGTGTAACTGACTCACCCCTACTGCTTCACTGCAGCACAGCTGTGGGATTATCCTTCAGGTATTTTTATAAATTTGGTCATTTCTCAATCACTAGTCCATATAAAGTCAGAAAACTTGGTAAAGACCCCCTATTAAAAACAAAAAACTAAGGATTATCTGAATATTTCCACTCACCTCCATAAATGGAAAATAGACTCTTGTCAAAATATCATAGGAGTACAACTTTCGTCAGTCCACAAGATGTCTACAAATGAGTCTAAGTGGCCCCAGAGGGGCTGTTGACATGGGTCTAGTGGTGGGTAAATCTGAAGGCTGGACAAGGACCAGGAACTACAGGAAGGATTCCAGGCAATTGCTGAACCAGAGAACCAGAAGACAACTTCAGAGCAAGGATGACAGACTCTAGGGAGGGGGTGTGATATGGGGCTGGGAAAGCTTGGAACAGCCATGGTTGTTAGGGCAGAACCTGCTGGAGGAGACAAGAGTCATCCCAGGGGTAGTGACTTGAGCAAACCTGAGTTGTGTGAGTTATAGTCTAAGGTTTGTGGTTTGTGGCTATGGTTGGGATGGCCTGTGGGTGAGGGAGTAACCAAGACAGGGAAACCATTAGGTCCAGGCTTAGATGGGAAGGAGGGTTAGTACAAGTCCATGTCTCATCCAAGGACAAGTGTGGGCCAGCAGCCGAAGCCCCTCAGAAGTTTGCATCCACACACATGGGAGGATGCATTTAAAGCCAAACGTCATTCACGAGGTTGAGAGCAAAGCAAGTGAGTTCTATTCACCTTGTTGATTTTTTCTGAAAATAATGAAGAAGGAAAGGTACATCCAGCTGGTGGTATGAACATCTGGGCTCATAGGGAGCAGCAGAGTAACACTCTTCTCTAATCACAAAGACCCATGGTCATGCTTTTATGACTTCATCTCCTACCTAAACCCCTTCCTGGGGTCACCTCCATCTAAATAAACGTGCCTTGGAGTGATCTGCCCAAAACCTCTCTCCCTCTGACCCTTGTGCAGCAGGAGAGAGCTCCCCTTAGATACTGTGTTATTCAGGACTCAGGATTAGTGAGTGTCCCTATAGAATCTTGAGACATTTGAGCCTGAAGGTAACTGGGAGGAAGTTTAAAGGTGAAAATTTGTAGGTTTCAGTGTCCCTGCTTGGATTTACAATTTACTGTGGGGCTGACAGTAGGAGAAAAGAGAGGGTCGAAGTAAAATAAAATAAAGTATAGTAAAATAACTATGGGGCGCCTGGGTGGCTCAGTCAGTTGGGCATCTGACTCTTGATTTCAGCTCAGATCACAATCTCAAGGTCACAAAATCGAGCCCCGGGTCAGGCTCTGCACTCAGGGGGAAGTCTGCTTAAGATCCTCTCTCTCCCTCTCTCACTGCCCCCCTTCCCTTCCACCCAGCTCACATGCATTTGCTCTCTCTGTACAAAAATTAAAATAAAATAACAGTGGCTGGTAGTCTTACATTCATTTGACCATTTCAACAAAAAACTTTGCAAGCAATTTAACATTGGAAGCATGAAAGTCTTCAATTTCATGTCTAGATCCATCCAGTGACCCTGTATACTGAGATGCTGAAGGACAGAAGCCAAGAGATTGGTCTAGGGGTTTTCATCTTCAGAGCTAGTAAAGGGAAAACATAAAAGCACTGTAAACACCTTCAAAGATGGGCTTTACAAGAGTTAATCTTTTCACCCCTAGACAAGAAAAGGAATGTCTATCTTGTACCTTATTCAAAAATTAACTCAACAAGGATCATGGACTCACATGTAAAACCATAAAACCTTCAGGTAAAAAGAGGAGGAAAAATATCTTCAGGATCTAGGGCTTTGCACACAGTCCAACTTGACAACCAAAAGTGTCCATAGAAGTGAAAGATTAATAAATCGGACATCATTGTAATAAAAAGAAAAAAAACTTTAGCTCTGGGAAGAGGATGAAAAGACAATCTACAAACTGGGAGAAAATGTTTGCAAGTTATAGATCTAGCAAAGGGACTTGCATCCAGAATATATAAAGAATTCTTAAAATTCATCAGCAAAAAAATTGTCTTTCTTTTGGATCTTTGGTTTGCTAACCATCTCTAAAAGTGTTAAGGATCACAGGTAAGAAGATCTGTGTTAAGACTATGTGATAGAGGGGAATGCTAGTGTCAAGAGGACATTCTCCGCAAACCAATAGCCATCTTTGCAAATGGGCTTTCAGTATCAAAGTTACACCATTAGCCTAACAAGTCAGCTATGTGGACCTCTCTTTGGCTTCAGGAGCCAGAAAAGGAGCACTGTGCAATCCATCCTTACAATCCTTTTCTCTTTGTTATTTTTCAAGCCATATGTTAAACCATTTGGAACTACTTTAAATGGATTTTACCTGGCCAGAACATAGGATCATGTGAATACAGAAGATTCCTCTACATTCTAACTTCATCCTGAATCCTGGGAAGAGCCTAACACCCGCATACAGCACCATTAGCTTTAAAAGCTTCTGTTTGTCCTAGGGGCCACCCAGCCTTTCTGTGATCCCAGTGCCCCTTCTCCAGCAGCCTGACCCAAGGAGGTGCTCCAGACTGAAGCACTGAGCCAACCACACTCTTATGGTATTTTAGGGGACTTCAAACAAAACTTTGTACTACTTCACAAAGATGGAGACATGAGTGTTGTGAATTTCCAGAGGCTGTTATCGGGAATAAGGATGTCATCATGGAAACATCCGTTCTGAGCATCTTCTGTGTCCACTGAGGGGCAGTGAGAGGGGAAGATAAGAGGAAGTGAGAAGCTGCTGATCTCCAGAGGAAACAGACACCCTTAACCTAGGAGACTGAGACCACAAGGATAGACTGCCTGAAATTGTATGTAAAGTTTTATGTGGAAATGCATTCCTCTGAGAAGAAAGTATGTGAGTTTTCTTTACGTTTCCTTCTGTCTGAAATGCTCAAAAACCACTACTTCCAGAAAGGAGCAGCACTCCAAATCCCGAAAAGACATGAGTAACTTTTTTTTTTTTTTTAGTAGCTTTGATTCTTAATCTCAATGAATGGAGAGAAAAGTGTGAGCAGAGAAGTAAAATGACATTCTAAATGCAAGCAAGCTTGAAAATAGGAGGTTTTGTTTGTTTTTTGCAATGAGCTATCACTTTTTTTGATGCATTTTTATTTTAAAATATAGTTAATAGTAATGAGAGCTCCTGGGCCGATTTCCACTTCTGGATCTAGAATTGATGTATAATTTCACTCCTAGTTGAGTGGGAAATGATCAGCCTCTTCCAAATCACAGTAACCCCACCCCCACCCCAAGGACACAGACCCTAAGGGAACCATCAGATTATCTGAAAGCCTCTGAGTGACCAATCTGACATTTGAACCTACAAGCTGCTGGAGGGCGGCGGGAGGATTCAGGCTGGGAATCAGCTTTCAGAGCAAAGAAGGAACCAGAACATCAGACAACAGAACAGACTTAGGGCTTGGGGTACCCCGGGAGAGGTGACTGAAATAGGGGCACCTCAGTGAGCCTGCAGGTGGAGCTAAGTTTTTAGAACCATCCATGCCCTGGTTGGTGGACACCACACTCCCTGCTCAGACTGGCCAGCAGGGAAACTGCCCAGGGGGGTGGGCAAGTTCATAAACCAGGAAAGAGCCTGTGTGCCTTACGATAGCCCTGTCGTCAGGATGTTCACCGTGTACTGTCTCGTCCGGATAGATACGGCAGCCCTGTAATTAACAGAAATCTCATTCTTCTTCAACAGGAAGAAGATGAGGGCTGGAAAATGTCACCAAGTGTTTTCCTTCCCACGATGGAAGAAGGAAATAACGTGTACAAAGGTTGGTTTAGAAGACCATGTGGGCCTCCCGGGGAGTTGCCGGCCCGCCCAGCATGACCCCTGGCCCCGCATCCAGCCCGTGAGGGCCAGAATTAGGCGCTCAGTAGGGAGAGGCTGAAAACACACAGCTCATGGCCCAGACCTTCCGTCCATCTCTATTTTAAAATTCCTTCGAGACGCCTAAAGGCATAGAGTCGGTAAAAGACCAGATATGAATAGTACGAGAACACAATCGAACCCTCCATTCTGTTTTCAAACTGTAGGACTTCAGCTGAACATTCTCTTGCTGGGAACGAAAAGGATTGGCCTAGATTGTTTAAATTAAGAAAATCAATACCAGATGTACAATAAGATATTCTAATCCTGTCAGACAAAGACAGGTGCCCGCAAACCGACACAGAGTTCTTTTGTCCATTGTTCAGCATAATTAGCATAGTAGCTAGAATGTGAGGGGAGCTGCAAGTGTAGGAAGTGGTCTTTCAGACATTTCTATTACAGTTTACTGGAATACTTACCCAGCTCCTTTGGCTTCACTCCACTCTCAGGATGAATCTCAACACTGAATGACGGGCCATGATGACCCCGGGCATTGGTCCTCTTTGATAATTGCTAAAAAATGCAGTAGGGACATGGAGTAGAATGTTTCCAAATGTCAGTCACACATGGGCTTCCTCCCTGACTCAGGTCTCATCTGGACAGCACTGGTACTGTTAATTACTTATCTTATTTTTTCATTGACTCATGGTTTTTACCCCAATAAACTGAGCTTCACCCTTAGCCACAAGATCCATGTCGTTTCAGGTCTGAGATGCTAGTTGTATGAAAGAAAAACATCCATGCTCCACCCAAAATTCTTTCACTTTCCACTAACGGCGCGGGTCCCACCCTGCACATGGTGCTGAACCAGGGCGGTGGGGAGAGGGGACATCACCAGGACTAGCAGCTGTTTTAACTGGGGAGGAAGGAGGTCAAAGCAGTAACCTCACGTTATTAGATGCCCAAAGCACACAAGCCTCTGTGTTTTCCATGCTCGTCTCATTCGATCGTCACGACAATGGCAAGAAGTGACCCAGCAACCCTCTATTGGCAGGCACTGTTAGAACACATGCTGCCACTCAAGTCTGAAAAGTCAAATCTTTTTTTAACATTTTATTTAAATTCAAGTTAGTTAGCATATAGTGTATTATTAATTTCGGGGACAGAGTTTAGGGATTCATCAGTTGCATATTAACACCCTTGCTCATCACATCACGTGTCCTCCTTAATACCCATCCCCCAGTGACTCCCTCCCTCCACACACCTTCCCTCTAGCCACCCTCAGTTTGTTCTCTGTGGTTAAGAGTCTCTTACGGTTCTTCTCCTTCTCTGGTTTTGTCTTATTTTATTTTTCCTTCCTTTCCCCTATGTTCATCTGTTTTGTTTCTTAAATTCCACATGTGAGTGAGATCATGTGGTATTTGTCTTTCTCCAACTGACTTATTCTGCTCAGCATAACACCCTCTAATTCCATCCACATTACTGCCAATGGTAAGATTTCATCCTTTTTGATGGCTGAGTAATACTCCATCATATATCTATACTACTTCTTCTTTATCCATTTGATGGACATTGGGCTCTTTCCATAGCTTGGCTACTGTGGACCTTGCTTCTATGAACATTGGGGTACAGGGGCCTCAAATCATTATAAAGCAATCACTATCAGACACATTCATACCCTTATGTCTTCATCTTCATTCAACAACCTCTGTGTCCAGTGTGCCAGGTGCAAGGCAACTGTGGAGATACAAAAATGGCACCACCATCAACCTACTCACAACATACAGGATGTGGCAGAGGTGGTTGGGACGGGACAGGGGCACAAGTTGAGTGGCTTGTGCAAATTAGGCTGGCGGCAACAACACCCAAGGGTCAGCTAGGAGCTGCATGCGTCCTGTGGCAAGGTCACCGCCGTGCCATGGATGCCACAGGAACCCAGGTGTGTTTGCAACATGACCAACCTCTTGTTCACACGCTCTGTGCCACATTTCTTTTGCTCTTTACAGACCCCTCATAGCTTCATATGCTACACATCGATCACCAACCTCCAAGGTCATCGTTTGCACCTTCTAACACATCAGGTCACTGACCCGTTCATGTTCTGCTGAAGTCCTCTTTCAGGCAACAGTTTCCCTCAGTGCGTGGAGGGCCTGGCTCCCTCTGAAATAACTATGAGGAGAGAATAGGGGAAAGACAGGAAGGTGAGGGACAGCCAGGCCTTCCTCTGCCATTATAGGAAGTCAGGGGCTCCCATCTCAAACTCAAAAATCAAGAAGTAGCAGTGTGAGCACATGACAAGGGTATAACAACAGAGACACAGCTCGAAGAGTTCTCGAGAAGCTAGACCGCTTCACATGGGCCTCACACCCTCCTCTCGTGGGCTCCATGCTCTTCCACCAGCAAGCTAGTCGGTCCCACCTCAGAGACCTGGTGCTGTCCATTCCCCTTGCCTGGAATGCTGGTCCCTGCAGGCCTTCCCCAAGACCTTTGTGGGCTGTCTCCAGTCTCACCCTGTGCCCACCCTACTTTACTCACCTCCATCTATGGGGATGGAGGTGTTCCTTGCTTCCCCGTGGGGGGGCGTGGTCCCAGATGACAAGGCCCCCCACTATCTGCCTACTCTGAGAACAGTGCCTGCTCCACAATCAGGCTCCATCAAGTCATGAATTAAACTTATGCATACATCAGATTTGCAGATAAATCTGAAACTATTCCTCACAATTTTAAATGAATGAATGAATGAAAACAGGAATGAATGCCATTGGGCAATTTCTCTGGAAAGCAGAATTAGACTGTTTTTTGTTATAATCCCTTCCATATTATCAGACTCAGTCTAAAACAATGTGCCTGTATTATTTTGATAAAAGCAAAAATTAACTTGGGGGAAATCTGACATTCCCGTGGGAAACCAAGGCTTGCGACCTGCTGACCCACTCGGGAAAGCTCTTGAGACTTTCCACACCATTTGTGTAATATGTTTCCATTACGCTGTTTGTAGAATATCTGTTTCCATTAAGGCTTAAAAAAAAAAAAAAAAAAAAAAAACACAGGCAGTGGTCACTTGGGAGCAGGAAGTGTGAAGGACCATTTTCCTAGTTGGGTTTGTGGCGTTTCCTGTGCTATCTGCCAGGTCTCTGGTCTTTTAAAGAAATTAAATGTCTTCATCTTAGAAATCTTTTCTCAAAAATCAAAGGTTTTCCTTTGCAAATAAGACATTAGCATTTTAATCACCCCCCTACGTGAGAAACTGCCCTGGCCAGCTTTTCACACTCTGGGGATGAAAGCTCCTGGGGCAGTTGTTAGTGCTTTGAGGACCCTGAAAAGCTTCCTGCATTTGTAAATGTCCATGAAATTCTTGAAGGGATTGAGAGGTGCCCTGTGCCCAAGTGTCATGAGAAAAGCAAAATTTCCGCGCAAAACCAGGACCATTCAAAGGGTGGTCGAGGTGAAATCAGCAAAGGCCACTAAGTACTGCTTTATTCGTGAGACACAGTTACAACCGCAGAATGAGAATTTGCTGCGAGGTGCTTTTACATCAATAATCGCCTCGTGTTCCCTCCTGTTCAATAGTCTGCATCCCTTTCTTTAGGAAATGCACCGCTTCCAGATTTTAGCAAGTCTGTCTAGTGAGAAAGCAAAGTAGCTACCTCCCCTCAGCAAAGGGATTTTGCTTTAAAAATATCTTAATAGAAACAGGTGAGCTTTGCCGTGGGAGATTTAATGATCATGTAAGGGGGACATCTGGTAAACAAGAGTTACTGGTAAATAGCATGTTTTAACACGTTTAAACCCTTCATAGTGTTTTCAAAGGGAGAAGAGCTTACAATCTCACACATGGAAGAAAAATCATAGTTTTCATACATTTTAAAGTTTTCCACAATTTAAGTTCATGTGCATTTCAGAAAAGGCACTCTGAAAGGACAGTTACCTTCAAATAAGGGAAATGTAAACTACTTAGTTCTTCCGTAAATGAACACGCACCTTACAGACCAACCACAAAATCCACCTGCTGGGGGCTCGGGGCCAAGAATAAACTCAATTAATGACTTAAAACATGTTTTACATCAATGGGCTGACATAGGCAATTTATGCAATGCAGTATTTTTCATTACCTGACTGTAAAACACAGGATGGACTTCTCTGGCTGGCACTCAATCACAGGAGTGATTATTTAAAATAATAAAAATTCAGCTCCTAACTTTCTAGCAATTTCCTGTGTGCCCACTCCTGTCAGAAGTGGCCTCCATCCCGTCTGTTTTGGGTCTTCTCCCTCTTGGTCTTCATGGAGATGTGAACTCTGTTCCAAGCGGGTCACCTGCCCCTCCCAGGTGATGACATCCTCACCTCTGGGGTCATCCACAGACAGCAGCCATCTAGGAGACAGGTGCCAAACCCACTCCCAGCCCCATCATCCCTTGCCATCATCTCTGCCACAAAGACAGGGCCACCTGTCACGCGGCCACCCCAATGGGGAAAGACACATGGGTGAATAGACTTTATGAAAATTGTACCATGTTTGTCACTTAGTCCCTGTCTATTTCTTGTAAGTCTACAGTAGCCACCCCAGAAGAAACTGGGTCCTTTTATCATCCTCATTTTCCAAAATCTGTCCCCCTAGATTTGCAACACCATAGGCTGTGACCATGGCAGAGACCTTGACTAGTGCAGCAACTGGCAGAGCCCTGCCCAGGCACCACCCCCCACCCCACCCTTGATTCTCTGACAGGAAGCCGAGGGAGGCTGAGAGCCCTCGCTGGACCCGAATTCCAAATAGGCTCCTTTCTGGCCAACACTCTGTTCCACAGGACGGCTGGGAGTGAGGTGGGCCTGCCTGACCTGTGTGTGGCAATACCTTGTGGTGACCATTTCCACTTCTGGAAATTTCCATGCCAACCACCAGAAGCATTGTAGGGTCCTCAGCCTGGGGCTTCCACACTTTTGGAGAACTGGAGCTGCATTTCCACGTCCCATCTTCCTATAGTTTTCCTGTCCACAGGGTCCTGACTGATGACCCTGAGATGACACACTCACTGGTCCTCAGGTACCCATTGCCTCCTTTTTGCTGGCAAGAAAGTGTCTGCTATGGGCACTGCTGTCCTGCAGAGCACCCCCCCACCTCAGGAAGTAGGAATTGTCAATCAGGAGGGTGAAGACCATAAGACCAACCGCAGATAACCAGTAGGACAGGGGTTCCACCTGACCCCAAGCGTGGGCAGCATCCTTGGGCAGGTATCAGTTAGCCAAAGCCCTTGGGGCAATTTTTTGTGCCCATCCGCCAACTTTGAGTTGTGCATCAGAATCTCCTTGCTCTGCTGACCTTCTCTCCAGGATCTGCAACTTTTCCTGGGTCACACCACATCTTGTCCTTTCTTTTGTCTCTGGTCTCTTTTGCTGACCCCAGACCCCTGTGATAGATTTGCAGATTTGACCCTCCCTACTCATGTGTTTGCCCAGGTATCTCTCTAAGTACCTTCTCCATTCTGTCTTCATGGTTGACACTGCTTGCTCTCCACAGCACCCAGACATATGTTTCCCTCTGTTACTGTGACTGTCCCTCCCTTCTCAGTCAGCTGCTTCAGGGGGACACACTCCCCGCCAGTCTCAGGATGCCCCTTCTGTGCCCATAGGGAAGGTCATGGTTGAGAAACCTTTGCCCATTCATTCACATGCTCAATGTCATCCAGCCCTGCACTGTCCCCCTTCTTCCCAAGTGGAGCCATCATCAGACAGGTTGGGGGAGGCCTCTGCCCGGTTCCTGTGACCCTCCATTGCCTCCCCAACTTGAAGAGCGTCATCGTCCTAAGGATGAGCTCCCAGTGGTAGCCAAGCTGGGTGGTGATTGCAGGTTGAGTTCTGGCAAGTTTCCATCACATTCTGAACACAGATTCTGGGAAAAGATCTCCTTTCCCAGACTGACAAGTCTCTTTTTCCATAGGACACCACCCCATGTCCCAGTGCCAGGATCCAGCTGAGCTGTACCTTGGCACACATTTGGAATTCCCCCCCTGAGAAATGAGCTATAGTTCAATTTTTTCCAGTGATACAAAATTATCCTTATTTCCTCTAAGGTCATATTTGTCTAACCATCCTCTTCACTGCCAGGGCCAGGCAAAAGGGAAATGCAAAACATGTATGATTTCAAACACATCCACAAAGTAATTTAAAAATATAGCTGTCCGGGGGAAGTCATGGGTGCTTGTATGTTCAGTGTTGTCTTTTAACAAGGGGCTGGAGTCAGTTGCTGGTGGATTCAGCTTGCAATAAAATCTTCCACATTTAGTGAATTGTTTGAAAACTGAGGGTAATATAAAACATATTACAAAAATAGTCATCCCACATTTGTCTAATTATATAATCCCATGATTAATGTATTATTTTTTACATGGCTCTAGTCATTGGAAGAATAATACTTTTATCATACTTTTTATTTCATGTTTTCACATTAGCAGTTTTGTTCTTCATTTTTTTAGATATTATACAAGTACATTTTCCCATTTGGGAAGTTGGTGGGGGGAGAAAGCACATGGATCTCTTCGCTCTGCCATCAATAATTGCTTGAGTATTTTATTTGAACTTGTATTCCATGCAATAGAATAGAAAATTAAACTGGAGTTTTTTATTGCAATCATAGTTTTTGTTCATCCTCATGTTGGAAAAAAAAATCATTTTCCTTTTCCTGATCCTTCCGGACCACAGACCTGTGGAAGAATAAAGACGAGTCGTGGAATTTCCCGCAAAACTATGACCCGGAACTGATCAAACAAGAGAAACGGAAGGAACTGGAGTCGGAGATCAGAGTGCAGGTAACACCACACTTTGCACGAAGATAGTCATCAGCGGCCACCGTTGGGTTTCTTCACCATTTCCCATCCACGACCAACCCAGAGCTTAAGCTATTTTTAAACTTCACAAAGAAAACACGAGACACACAAAGTCACTCAAAAGTGGTGTGTTTTCCAGGTGGTGGGTATTGTAGAGGGCACGGATTGCATGGAGCACTGGGTGTGGTGCAAAAATAATGAATACTGTTATGCAGAAAAAATAAAAATTAAAGAAAAAAAAAGTGTGTTTTGTACTCATCTAGGTGGATGAGCTAATGCGACAGGAACTAAAAAACTTGAAACTGGCTGTGGACAGAGAAAAAGAGTATCCCGTCAAAGCAGGAAAGAAGAAAGGGGGTAGAAAGGTGAGTAGCAAGTAAGCATGGGAGGGATGAGGGAGACGCAGATTTGAATCACAGCAAGAGCGCCACCCGGGATCCCAGTGCTGAGTCCGGGGTGCTGCCTGGCACACCGGCCCCACCCAGGCTGCTGCGCAGGGAAACGCCTTCCTTAGAGGGACGTGCCTTGTTCCACCATGCGGTCCTCAGGGATATGGGTTCATAAATGGGAGACATCCAACAGTCTGAGAGTAACCTGCCTCACGCGTCCTCACTGCGGATTCGCATTACCCAGGTCCCGCAGATAGTATGAGGACCACCAGGGGAGCCAGTGATGTGCCCAATGTCTGCCCCTCTCTCCCTGTGGGAAGATCTGTAAGAGCCACCTGTGGAAATGAGCAAGTTCTTTGTGAGTAATGGTTCAGATGAGTTGAATTTTAAATTGCCACCAATCCATCTCACAGTGTTTTGGAGTAGCCAATTAGATCCCAATATTATTCAAAGTTCATTTACTGGACCCTGTGAGAGAATAGAAAATATATAGATCCCTGCCTCCAGTTCCTGGCACAGAGCTCCCGAATCTCTTGTAAATCCTTACGTCATGAGAGCACTTGGAGCATATCTGGGTGGGCTCCTGGATGGCTCTTGTCTAGGGCCCAGTCACCAGGAAGACCAAAGCATGATTATTAGAAGCTTAGAATTTTCAGCCCTACTCCCCATCCTCTAGCAAGGGGAGAAGGGCTGGAAAGGGGGTTAATAACTGATTGTGCCTGTGTGAGGAAGCCTCCATGAAATCCCGATAATGTCAGGAGGGTGAACACATGAATGCACAAGGAGGCAGATTGCCCCAACTCCATGGGGACAGAAGCTCCTGCACTCAGGACTCTCCCAGAACTAGCCCAAAGTGCCACTCTGTCTGGCTGTTGTCTGTAACCTTTATCACATCCTTTAATAAACTGGTAAACATGAAGTGTTTCCCTCAGTTCTGTGAAACACTGTAACAAAGTAATTGAACTCAAAGAAGGGGTCATGGGAACCTCATGTTTACAACCACTGGGTCAGAAACACGGATGACAACATGGACTTGTGATTGGAGCCTGACGTGGGGGATGGGGGAGTACTCATGTGGGATGGGCCCTCAGCCTGTAGGATCTGGTGCTATTTCTAAGTAGGTGGTATCGGAATGGAGTCAAATTGTAGGACAGCCGATGTTGCTTGGTGGGGGAAACCCACCCATACACATCTGGTGTCAGAAGTGTTGTGTATGTGGTAGTCAATGGGAGCAAAGGAGACACACAGGAGGAAAGAACTACTTTACCTACCCTAGACCCCTACTTCCACTTTCATTCCAGATCCAGCCCTGCCATTGGGGCCAGAATCCTCCAAAGAGAGGCCAGACTTCCCCTCTCTGGCAGTGTCAGCAGGTGGATAGGCAATCTTTGCCCCTTTGATGGCTTTCTTGCGGATCCATGGCTGATCAACCCTCTTGCAGTTCTGTACTCTCTTAGAGCTTTTCATACATCCAACTACGTGAGTGTCTGTTCAACCAGTCCCCTTAGGATAACGCTATCCCGATCCATTTTGTATTGAGTTTAACTCTGACTTTTCGGTTCAACACCTGAGTGTCTTTGATAGCCCTCCTTGAGGATACATCACTGAAGGCTAATGAGGGTGGTCTGCAGGTTATTCTCTCACCAGTAAGTGAGGACACTTATTGATGACACCATTGACTCTATTAATGTCTGCACACCTACATGAAAACATGATGTTTTGATGATTGAACAGGGCAGTTAAGCCAAACAAAATGGGAAATGAAGGCAAGAAGTGGACGTACCTCTCTGGCTGAAAATAGTCTTTCTCCTTTTACCCAGCAAGTATCATTGTGCAGGCCTAACATCAGACTGGGCTTCCTCACCCTCTTATATGACTGCCACCTCTCATTCCTTACAGTCCGGTGTGTGCCTGTTCCATGTCATGACTCAGGATGTCACAGGGAGGAGTCACTGTGAATTTCCTTCTTGGAATTAAGCTGGTTTAACATGCAGTGGGTATGCCTAAGCACACCCCAATAGATTGATGGTACTTGTGTAACTATGGAGTTTTGAGTGTCCCAAATTCCAATCCAATAACATAAACTTTGGAGACATAATGTGGTTTATTTTGTTAACTGAAACGTAATTAACTATACCAAATCCCATCCTCAGAAAGACCATTAGCAGAAGGGGAGTAGTTTACCCTGTACATAGAAAAGGGGGGAAAGGACTCAGAGGGATAGAGTTAGGCAGTATTAATCCATCATCTTCCAGAGAAAGTGACTTGACCAGAGATTTTACAGCAGCCTGAGTCTTCCTTTCAAAATACAAATCTGATCTTATCATTCCATGCTAAACCTGTTCCATGGCATTTTAATCCTCTGAAAACAAAGATGACAGTCTTCAGCCAGGCTTACAAGGGCATGTCTGACCTGGCCAGTGCCTTCTTCCCCAAACTCTTCACCCACTCTCCCTTCCCAGCTACACCTTAGCACCCTGACCTTCCTCTTTGTTCTCCAAACCCACTGTGCTCCTTCCCACCACAGGGCCTTTGCACATACTGTTCTCCCTCAAGAACTATCTTTACTCCCATGCCCCTAATCCCTAGCCTTGTTAACTCCTATTCATCCCTTAGGTCTCAGTCCAAGCCTTTCTTCCTCAGGGAAGCCTTCTGAGCCATCCATAGTAGGTCTGCTTTCTCTGTATATACATGGCATGTGTACTAGGTCTTCCTGATGCTTTATCAGAGTTTTAATGTTATATTTACTAGTGAGATCATTTTATTGGTATCTTCTTTCTCGAACCTACTAGAGGACTATAAGTGCAGGCACTGTATGATTGTCTTTTTTGCTTGTTCACCATTGTACCCCTTTCTGGCACAAAGCAAGTCCTTAATACATATATCAAATAAATTAGTCAAATCTAGTTCCCATGAAGATTGATCCCTATAAGCTAAATATGTGCCTCAGGATATCACATTATAGCATCAGCAGCCACCTCCATTGTTGATTCCTTATTCTCCAATCAACCTTCATATGACTTACTATAGTTTCATGTTGATTTTTCTATAAGATGGAGGTGTCCACGGTCTGATTCTCTTAGCAATTGTATGTCTCATTCTAAATTCATAAATTTACATTACAGTCTATCCCACATTCTCCTGCTATTCGTAGGTCCAAAATAAGGCTTGGGGGACAGACTATCTGTATTAATTTTTTTTCATTCAATAAGTATTTATTGGGCACTGTATGCCAGGTATATTTCAAGGCATTCAGAGTACAGAAGAGAACAAGACAAGTCAAAGCTTCTGTACTGGCAAAGGCAAGTTTCCAGATCTGCAGGGTTGGATCATTCTGGATGTGCTGTCATCCCCATGATGACATCACTGGATGAGGTCCTACCTCTCAGGGGCCCTCTGTTTCCTAAGTTCCTCTCCTGCCATAATCACAGAGGTTTTAAGGATATAGGAGTTCTTGGAGAAGCTAGGAAGTTCCTTAAGGGTAAAATCCTTGGCTGACTCTATTTTTTGCACTCCCAAGTGCTTGCATTTATAAGTAGGAAAGGGAGGAATGCCATATTTAAAAATAAATTGAAAATCTACTTTTAAAAGAAACAAATGAACATTCTACAACTGAAAATTCTAACAGAAATTAAAAACTCCCTGAACTAGTTAACAATAGCATGGACATAGCAGAATACAGGTTGCGTTTAAAGACCAACCAATAGGAAATCTAAACTGAAGCATAAAAAGAAGAAGAGTATAAAGAACAGAAGGAGAATAAGAGATATTTGAGACATGGTCAATAGTTGCACTATATGTCTGCTTGCAGAAAAGAAGAATGGGAAAGGAGCAATATATGAAAAAGTAATGTCCATGAATTTTCCCAATCAGATGAAATACATGAAGCCACAAATTCAGGAGCCTTAGTGAGGTCTAATAGGGTGAAACAAAGAAAACCACATCTCAACACATCATAGTCAAAATGCTAAAAGTCAAAGATAAAAGGCAAAATCTTACTAGTTTGTGTTTTGTTTTGTGTTTATATTTGTTTTGTTTTGTTTTGTTTTGTTTTGTTTTGTTTTGTTTTAAGACACATTTCCGGGATGTCTGGGTGGTTCAGTCGGTTAGGCCACTGCCTTCAGCTCAGGTAATGATCCCAGGATTCTGGGATCGAGTCCCGCATCAGTCTCCTTACTCGGCAGGGAGCCTGCTTCCCTTCCTCTCTCTATGCCTGCCTCTCTGCCTACTTGTGCACTCACTTGCTCTCTCTGTCTCTGACAAATAAATAAATAAATAAAATCTTAAAAAAAGAAAATAAAACAAAACACATTTCCTTCAAGGAAACAAAAATAAAAATAAGAATTACTGCTGACTTTCCCAACAGAAACTATGGAGCCAGAAGGCAATGAATAGCTTCTTAAGAGATTGGAAAAAATTAGCTATCAACCTAGAATTCTGGACCCAGAGAAAATATCCTCCAAAAATGGAACGAAATAGAGATGCTCCCAGACAAACAAAATCTTAGAGAACTTATCAGTGGCAGATCCACAATATGAAAATAGTTAAAGGATATTTTTCAGGTTAAAGGAAAATGATCCCAAATGGAAAGAAGCGTAAGAAGGAATGATCAGCTGTTGAAAATATAAAAGACTACTTTTAGAATATTCTGTTTTTTAAGGCAGGGATAGTAACAAAGTCTTATGTATTTATAACATAGAAATAAAATATGTGACAACAGCAATTGATAAGGTAAGTAGGGGTGAATGGACTTGTAAAGTTATTGTGTCATTTGGGGCACCATAAAGTGCTAACTTAAGGTAAATTGTAATAAATTAGTAATATATTTTGTAATTCTCTAAATAGTACTAAAATATATAACAAAAAGTAATAGTGAACATAAAGTGAGAAAGTAAAAAATACTTGATTGATTAGAAAGAATACAGGAAAGGAAAAGGAAAAGAAAAAAAGAACAGATTGCACAAATAGAAAAAAGATATGGCAATGATAGAATTAAATTTAACTATTGGTACAGGATTAGATGCATAGATCAAAAGAACAGAGAACACACAACCCAGAAGTAAGCCCACATGAATATTCCTGACTGACTTTTGATAGAAGTACAAAAATTCAAGGAAGAATAACCTTTACAATACATGGGGTTGGAACAATTAGATATCCCCAGACAGAAAAATGAACCTTTATCTAAGTCTCGTACATTGTACAAAAACTAACTCAAACCGGATCATACACTTAAACGGAAAATGTGTTATTAAAATATAGGAGAATATCTTTGGGATCTAAGACAAGGCAAAGTTCTTAGGAAAAATCACCAAAAGCAGAATTCATAGAAGGAAAATTTGGACTTGATCAAAATTGAAACTTCTCCATGAAAGATTCTATTGAGAGCATAAGAAGACAAACTAGAGACTAGGAGAAAATATTTGCAAACAACATTATCTGAGGAAGAGCTAGTAACATAGAGCATACAAAGAACTCTCAAAACTCTGTAGTTAAAAAAACAATTGATTAGAAAATGAGCAAAAGCCCCTGCATCGGGTTCTCTGCTCAGCAGGGAGCCTGCCTCTGCCTCTCTCTCTCTCTGCCTGACTCTCTGCCTACTTGTGATCTCTGTCTGTCAAATAAATAAATAAAATCTTTTTTAAAAAAAAAGAAAGAAAATGAGCAAAAGACACTAGGAGGCACTTCCCTGAGTGGCTATGCAGAGGGTAAATGAGCACAGGAAATGATGCCCCTAGCCATGAGGGAAATGCAAATTAAAATCACAATGAGAAATAACCACACACTTATTAGGATGGCAATACTGATTGCTAGAGAGGGTGGGAAGGAACTAGATCGCTCATGCATTACTGGTGGGAATGCGGAATGCTATGGGCACTCTGAAAAGCAATTTTACCCTTTGTTTGCAAACCAAATATGCAACTACTATACAACCCAGCAATTGCACTCATGGGCATTTATCCCAGAAAACCAAAGACATTCTCTCTCTCTCTCTCACACACACACACACACACACCTCTTAATTCAGAACTCAAAACTGAATTCATGGCACCTTAACTCATAATAACTCAAAACTGAAAACAGCAATAAAAAAGAACAACCATTAATACATACAATGACTGGCCAAATTTCCCAAGAATTACAATGAGTGAAAAGCTAAAAGATACATAATCTGTGATTTTTGTTGATACAACATTCTCCAAAGCACAACATTACAGAAATGGAAGAGAGATTTGTGGTTTCTGGGGGTTAAAGATGGGGTATCCGTGGGAGGGAAGTGAGTCGATCAAGGAAGGGCCACCTGAGGAATCCTGGTGGAAAAAATGTTCTGTATCTTGACGGTTCCAATGTCCTTATAAGGATAGTTCTAAGATATTACCATTGAGAGAAACCTGGTAAAAGTTATGCAGGATCTCTGTATTATTTCTTATGACTACATGTGAATCTACCATTTTCTCAAAATAAAAATTTTAATGTGTAAAAACCTGAAAATCATGATGTATCACTATGTGCAACCACATAAGTGACCCTTGTAATCATGACATTGGCTGAAAGGAGCTGGATATAGGGAGTTTGCATTGCACGATTCCATGTAGACCAACAGGCAATGTGACTCCACTGTGAAGTCAGAGGAACCGCTACCCACAGACTGGAGAGCAGCATGAGAGATAGGTCAGGGGTGAAGGGACCATGTTCTAGATGTTGAACTGGGCACTGGTTATATGGTTATATGTAAAAATTAAATGCAAAAGTCAATCAGCCCAGACGTGAGTATACTCACTGAGCATAAACTATACTGAAATGAAATTAATGAGTGAGTGAGGACATGGACGTGGAGGAATGAAAGATGCTGAGATAGTAAGAAAGTGCCTAAGAGTCAGTCTATGTGATGGGGAGCAGGGTTGGCCCGAGGAGGTCTGAGAAAGATGAGCCAGGAAAGGGAGAGCAGCAGGCTGGAAAAATACCATCCACCATGATGAACTTTAACATCATCCTGGGTGCGAAGGGCAGGTACCAATGGATGCTTTACAGAGTGATGAAGCAATCAGCAGCAGTGTTCTTTAGAAAGATCGCATTCCAAGCTCTTTCCTCCAGCTGTCACAGTGATCAGAATGCAGAGCCCTCGGGGAACCAGTTCTGGGCTGGATGCTAACAGGGCATGCGATTGGGTGTCAAAGACCAGCACAGCCTGATGGCCTGGGCACATGGTGCTCTCATCCTTTGTAATTGAGAGCCCACAAGAAGAGAGCCAGGATACTCCATGCCTGTTGGCAGTCAGGCCCCGTGCAGGCTTCACAGGGATGACCTCACTCTCTACTCACTCAGGGACATGCCCACATAAGCAACAGGCTGTTTCCCAGGCCAAGCCCTCCATCCAAGAAAATGTGGCTGGCTGTCACACGTCCAGTGTACACAATGGACATTCCCATCCCATTCCTTGACACCATTACCAAAAACAGCCGCCCTACCTAAATTCTAGAGTTTATTTGCTCACTTGTTTTTACTAAATTGTTGGCTATTTCCATTTTTTTTCCAGAAAAAGAAAGGGAAGAAAGGCAAAAAAGGGAAAAGAGGAAAGAAGGACAAAGACCTGACAGCAGACAGGTGAGGTGTGCTCTAGACTTGTGCTGCACATGGAGGGTTCCCCCCAACCCTAGAGCAAAGGGTAGGTCACAGCCAAAGTCCTCGGCCCCAGCCTGAGAATAGCACCCCTCTCTGCCCACCACACCTCCTCCACCCTGGGAGTGCTGGGCTGCTCTGCAGTCCTATATAAAGAGTGGCCTCCTAGCCTGCAAAGATACATGCCAAAGGATGAACACTGGAGTCACCTCTGAAATCATGTGACCTTTTTTTAAGTTTTAAAATTCGTGGGGTTCTTTTTTTTTTAAGATTTTATTTATTTATTGAGAGAAATAGAAAGAGAGAATGCTCAAGCACAGGGAGGGGCAGAGGGAGAGAGAGAAAGAATCCCATGCAGACTCTGTGCCAAGCGTGGAGCCCAATTTGGGGCTCAATACCATGACCCTGAAGTCATAATCTGAACTGAAATCAAGAGTTGGATGTTTACCTGACCACACCACCCAAGCACCCCAAAATTTGTGGAGGGTCTTAAGAAGTTGTTCAAGAAGCAGCAACCTGATCCAACTTTGGAGGAGTACGGACCCTCCTGGAGGGCAGAGATGGTCCCCATTTTCTGCCCTGCCCTGGACCCGGCCCCCTGAGGCACTTCACAAGTGCTCATTGAAGGGAAGGATGGGGTTTTGCCTCATTGAGGGGCATTTCCATTGCCTCGAGCTCCACTGGCCAAACTCTGATACTCATGAATCATTTTTAGTGCTCGTTTTTTAAGCTGAAATGGCCCTTCCATGCATTAACATTGGAAATAAATAGGACCCAGGTTTTCAAATATTTTCAAGGAATGTATTAGAATCTAAAAAACAAAATAAACAAAACAAAACAGGTGCAGGAAACAAGCTAGTGGTCACCGGCTGGGGGAGCCTGGGGACAGGTGAAACCGGGGAAGAGGATCAAAATGCACAAACTTCTTGTAAAATAAGTCATGGGTATGTATTACACAGCATAGGGAATATAGTCAATAATATTGTAATGACTTCATATTGTGACAGATGGGGACTAGACATCATGGGGATCAGTCTGTAATGTATAAAAATATTGAATCATTGTGATACACATCTGAAACTGATAGGATATTGTATGTCAATTATACTTCAATTAAATAAGTAAATAAGAATAAAATAAAATACAGTCTCTGGGGCGCCTGGGTGGCTCAGAGGGTTAAAACCTCTGCCTTAGGCTCGGGTCATGATCCCGGGGTCCTGGAATCAAGTCCCACATCAGGCTCTCTGCTCAGCAGGGAGCCTGCTTCCCCCTCTCTCTCTGCCTGCCTCTCTGCCTACTTGTGATCTCTGTCTGTCAAATAAATAAATAAAATCTTTAAAAAAAAATACAGTCTCTAATAAGTGAATGTCAGAAATCATTCTGAAGGTATACCTTTCTTCCCATGGGCTTTGTTAATGGAGACCACGTATTGTGCCCCTGTTCGGGAGTATTTCCTAGTCATCCCCTGGCTAGCAGGGGTACATTCCCAAACTCTGCTTGAGAGTTGTATGCATATATTGTATGTTTATATTAAATCAGTATTCTAGTTAGAAACCTACAGTTGGTACTTTCTTGACAGTCAGATACTGTTATCCCAAATCCCATTACAATTAAAACCTCCTTAATTTGCTGCAGAATTTTAAATGCTATTTTAATTTAAACACTATTTTAAACATATTTGAAAGAATACAATTCCAGTCAATCAAAGACTGGGGTCATTTAATTAACATTTATCTCAATGGTATTTGGCTTAAATATAACTGATATTCTTGATCCTACTAACCTGGATCATAGAACAAAGAACTGGTTAAATATAGTTATTTTTACAACCCTTCATTCTAAAAACTAGGGTAGAACTAAAGCATAAGGCCCCTAGAAATGAAAAGGGAATAGACAAAACATCTCAAAGGATTAAACTCAATATTTGAGTTTGACCTATCTAAATTCCTACAAGCCAAGCCCCAGTTAATTTCACTGGGAGTTTCATTCATTAAGCTGGATACTGTCTTGATTTTTTCTTCAATTAGTATAAATTACCAGTGTGCTGGCTGTATGCCCAAGGCCCCCTTAGGGGAGTGGTTTGGACATCTGTAAACACTATAGAAAAGTATAACATCCTCCAGAAAAATCATCACACTCACTGCGTTAAACATTTTATCCTTCGTAGTAGAATTAGTTCCCCATAAGACTTTGTTCTTTATAGATATTTCTTCTGAACTACTATGCTATTGGGTTAAAAGGAAACATCAATTCACAAAGGATTAATGATCTACTACGGCTTGCAGATGCTAACTGAATATATAATCGCGGGCCCATTGCGCTGCTATTACTGGGCACTTTCTAATTCATATCGGTGCCATCGCAAGGACTAATGAAAGGGCACGCTGTAGGAGCTATACCTGGTCTCAGATGCCCACGAATATAATTCTTATTAGTGGGAAACGTCAGACGTACACGTGGATGAGCAAAAGTATTGTTTTTAAAGCCTAGAATGTCCCCCAAATGGTAGAAATGCTTCCAAAAATCAACTTATTTGCATACATACCAATGTGCTTAGAAATAGATCTGGTGGAAGTTCTCTGCGTATGTGGCGATTAACGGAAATGCTGGTGTGATGTGTCTGCTCATGGAATAGCTGGTCTGCTTTATCACCAGGACCATTGAGTCTCTGTATAAGGAACTGGTGGAAGAAGGGCTGCTGATCCAGGCTCTGAAAGTTAACCTCTCTGATTACATCGGTAAGGCTCACCAAAATTAACACATGTATGTCCCGCCTATGTCACTTTTTGGGTTTTGAAGTCCCAACAGCTGGCAAGAGGTTTCATTTGTGTTGTTGTCCAAGGCAAAACCTGGCCCATAGTGGCTCGTAGTAGATTTTTGTTAGACTGAATGGATTTGAATTCAGTCTGTGCCGTGAACTCACAGGTCCAGCTCTCTCCCCGAATGTGGTAGAAGCAGGGTTTTGAGCCTATTAGCCATGTTCCTTGGGGCATTCTGTCTGGCATAAGCTAAATTGAGGAAATGAAGAAGCGTTCATACTTTCAGGTTTAAACAAATGCCCCAAGGGAGCAGCCCCTGGAACTTGAACAACACACAGTTCTCACAAGAGGAATTCCCTCCAGAAAGGTTCACCACAGAAGTAGCTGGGAGGAAGGAGGGGGGGACATCTGCTGTCATTATCTCCAACAAATGTTTTCTCTCAATTTTTAAAAAACAAATGATGACCCGAAAACACACTCAAAGATTAAAACTCTTCTTAATCCCAGCACCCCAATGCAGGTATAATGTTCACTTTCTCACATCGGCCATGAGCCAAGACATTCTCCCGCATAACCACAAAAGAATAATCACACACATTACTACAATGTTCTTACTTAATACCTTGTAAGCAATCAACGGCCCCAATTGTCCTAATAATGTTCTTTATACAATTTTGTCTTTCTGAATCCAAAATCCAATCAAGGACCTTGGCCGTGTTGTTCAAATCTGTTTAGTCGTCTTCCATGCCTTTAATCTAGAACAACTTCCAACCCAACGTCTTTCACCCCATTGACATTGTCAGAGCCTGAGCTGTCACACAGACTGTCCTTCTCAGAAGTGGTTTGACAGTTTGCTCTTAACTAGATTCGGGTTAAATGTTTCTGAAAGTAGACTATGTAGCTGATGTTATGTCCTTCTCAGTATTTAACACTGGGGGCACGTGTGCCCCATCACTGGGGATGTTAAGTACCATCACCGGCTAAGGAGCTGTTCCCCAGACTTCTCCACTGTTAAGCTTCACTCTTTGCTTCCTAGTTAATGAAAAACCGGGGGTTGGGGAGAATTATTCCAGGCTCTGGAGATTCCGTTCCCAGCTGGCTTAAAGGTTTTATCCTCCACTGAGGCTCTTGGCCTGCATCGATTCCTACTAGGGTAGTTGTAAAATGGGGGGATCTATTTCTATCATCCCTTCTATGTCTAGTAGGTGCCATTTTTCTAGAAAGAAGTGTCCTCCCCACCCTCTTTTTAATGTGCTGTGGTATCAGTGTAGAAACATGGAACCTTTCTTTTTCACTGTATTATATTACACACTGACCTAATTTTGGCCTGTAGGAACAAGAAGGCATTTCCCTCTGATCAAAAAATAGTTATTTTAATGCCTTTGAAATAGATCCATAGTTCCTTAGGGCACTGGGAGCATTTGTATTTCCTAACAGTATAAGAATTTTACCAGGACATATACTGGAATGTATATTGGGTTTCTATTTATTTAATGTGCTTCTTGTTCAACTACCAAAGACTTTTCTCCTGGATTCCCTTGATTTGGCTCTGTTAATTCTGTTCTTATGAAAACATGACATCGTTAACAGAATACTGCTCCTTTCCTTGTGGTTGGGATCTCTGACTTCTCCTTGTCTGTCTTTTCCTTTGATATCCTGTATTTTTGCTCATTACTGAATTTCTAGTGTTTAGACGTGCCTGGCACAAGGTGGAGTCTCCAAAAATAAACTGATGGATGTATTTCTCATCTTCTGTTTGATTTCTTACCCACCTTGGACTTTGCATTGATCTGTCAGTTTCCAGGCAACATCTTTATGACACCTAAGCCCAAAGTGAATGCAATCAGACCTCACATGAAAATGACCCAGTCGTGGGGTACCTGGCTGGCTCAGTGGGCTAAAAGCCTCTGCCTTCGGCTCGGGTCATGATCCCAGGTTCCTGGGATCGAGCCCCGCATCGGGCTCTCTGCTCATCAGGGAGCCTGCTTCCCCCGCCACCTCTGGTCGCCAAACTGTGGAAAGAACCAAGATGCACCCCCTCTCTGCCTGCCTCTCTGTCTACTTGTGATCTCTCTCTCTGTCAAATAAATAAATAAAATCTTTTAAAAAAAAAATAAAAGAAAGTAAAGAAAATGACCCAGTCGAATGAATAGACATTTCTCCAAAGAAGACATCCAGATGGCCAACAGACACATGAAAAGATGTTCAACATCACTTATCATCAGGGAAATGCAAATCACAACCATGATGAGATACCACCTCACACCTGTCAGAATAGCTAAAATTAACAACACAAGAAATGACAGATGGTGATGAAGATGTGAAGAAAGGGAAACCCTCTTGCACTGTGGGTGAGAATGCAAACTGGTGCAGCCACTCTGGAAAACAGTATGGGGTTTCCTCTAAAGTTAAAAATAGAACTACCCTACAACCCAGCAATTATACTACTAGATGTTTACCCAAAGGCTACAAAAATATAGATCTGGAGGGTCTGTATACATGCACCCTGATATTTATAACAGCTTATCAACATTAGCCAAACTATAGAAAGAGCCCAAGTTCCATCAACTGATGAATGGACAAAGATGTAGTCTATATACAGTGGAATATTACTCAGCCATCAAAAAGAAATTGTCATTTGCAATGACATGGATAGATCTAGAGAGTATTGTGCTAAGTGAAGTAAGTCAGAGAAGGACAAATACTGTATGATTTCACTCATACATATTTAAAAAGCAGAACAGATGAACAGATGGAAGTGGGGAGAAAAGGAAAAAGAGAGAAACAAACCATGAGAGACTCTCAAAGATACAGAACAAACTGAGGGTTGCTGGAGGAGAGGTGGGCTAGATGGGAGATGGGAGAGCATTTGATGTAATGAGTGCTGGGTGTTGTATGTAAACGAGGAATCACCAAATTCTACTCCAGAAACCAATATTGCTCTGCATGTTAACTAACTAGAACTTAAATTAAAAAATCAAAAGGAAAAAGAAAAAGAAAATGACCCAGTCTAAAACAAAATCAGTCAAACTGCCATGAGGGCGTTTCCATGTTTTCCTTAATTTTTTTCCCAGTTAAGTTCCTTAGCTTGAAAGATGACAGTGGATTGTCCCAAATCCCTACATAAAAATTGGCAGAGCAGCCAGATAGCAAAACCAGAAACCTACGGACAACATTTACACCAAAACTAAATGACAGGGTCTCCCCTGAAATCCCAAAGTACAAGCCACTGGGGACACAGAGCAGAGGAACACAAAAATGACCAGCAGGCGTTCACAGGGTGGTAGACCGGACCAAGACAGCAGCTGCAGCCAGAACTAGGAGAGGCATGACCACCTCAGAAAAGCACACCACTGTGCTTTTAATTCATCTGGAAACAACAGAAGAGGGGGCTCTGTGACATTTAAAAAGCTACCCTGTGCCAAACTTTCTTCTAAAAGTAAGAGAAATACTGTCTCACATGAAATGAAGCAATGGAAACATCCAAGATCAAAGCCCATGCAATGTTTCTATCAAAAAGAAAGAATAAGGAACAAATTAACATCACAAAAAGATGGAACCCACTCGTTCAAGCAAGCTAACATAACATACAAGAATTATACATAGAATGAAAAAAAAAAAAGAATTATACATAGAATGGAAATTAGAAAAACTCAGAAATGAGTGGACAAAACTCAAGGAATATTAGAAATAAAGAGAAAAATCACTTTGGAAAATAAATTATAATGAATCAAAGAATGAATAAATAATACCTTAAGAGAAATAAAATGTGAAAGGCAGAATGTCCCCTCTCCCATCCCTCACCTTCTGAAGGAGGCTTGTCCTTTATGTGATCCTTCTGTGCCTCAGTTTCCACAATTAGGGGAAAAGTCACAGCACCCGCCTCATTAAATCACTGGAAATAGTGAGGTAGGAGATGCGGCATCCGGAACATATACCGCCATTGCTGGTGGTGGCATTCTTGCCCAGGCTTTGGCAGGCTGGGGAGTGGGGTAGGGAGAGGGGCTGCAAATCGGAGGGCTTGTGACTTCATGGTGTCTCTAGGGGCCTCCCCCCACCAATCCACATTACAGAAGCATGAGTGCAGGGCCACTGCCTAAGGCCAAAATACAGAGAGAACAGACACAAATTAATATTCTGCTAAACTATCCGGCTCCACCCATGTTTCAGTCCCCGTGCCTTTGGGGGGACACTGACCTGAGGCCAGAGCTGGTGTTTCCCACACTCCCCTTGGTGTTCAGAGCCTGCTTGACAGAGGAAAAAACTCAATATCTTAGACGATTTGACTTACACGTCTGCACATATGAAACCCCCAGAGCTTCGGAATAGCTGATACCTGGCATGTCCTGCACAATCTCGGCTGAGCTCTCCCAACATGGAGTTGACCTAGAGCGGTTTCTCTGCTGACCTCGTCCTGGAAACCAGGCGGCCAGCATCCAACATACAGTTTATGAACCAGTCCGTACTCCTGACCCATCACCGTGTAACACGTGTGCCCATCCTCACCGTTGGGAGACGGTGCGTGTGCAGCCCTGTTGGAGTAGGGGTGGCAGGGCATCCTTGCACTTGGCGGCGAGGGGTCGGGAGAAGCAAACACTGATCAGCAACATCTGCCCTTGGACCTCGCCCCTCGCCCTTGGTCCCCAAAGAACGTGCTTGAGAAGTTAGGACTTATTATACAATGCTCTCCATACTCTTTTTAATGCTGTGTCGGGGGTAGAATGGAACATTAGAGGCTGATCCCATCCTTATTTCTCAAGTTTTTTTTATTTCTCATTTTTTTTAACTGCTTTGATGTCCCCGTTGTCTTCCATTATTTTACTCCTTCTGTACTAGTTTGCTAGGGCTGCTGGAACAGGTGTCACACACATTCCCTCACAGTCCAGAGGCCAGAAGTCCAAGATCAAAGTGTCGGCAAGGTGGTCTCTTCTGAGAGCCTGAAGGAGAAGCTCTTGCTTTGCCCTAGTCTCTCTGCACACCACCCTCCCCTGCCACGGCCCCGAGTCTCTCTTGCTCCGACTGCCAGCCCTCCTGCATGGCTACCCTGCGGTCCCTGCGCTCCTACGACCTCATCATTTCACCCCTCGTCTTGTCCCCTGGAGATTTGCTGCAGCCTCTGGCGTTCTGCTAGGTCTCCTTGTCTCTGTGCCCATCTTCACACCTGTGTGCACACGGCCCTTTTTATAAAGGACACTAGTCATATTGCACTGGGACCCACCCTAATGACCTCACCTTCACTAGTCATATCTGCAACGGCCCTATTTCCAAACAAGGTCACATACTGCGATATTGGGGATCTGCCTTTCACATAAGAATTGTAAGGAAACCCAGTCTGACCAGTAAGACATTCCTTGTTCCTTTTCCATCCACTGTTGTAGGCTTTCTTGCCCCTGTTCATGCTTTGTACTTAAATGCCTTTTCATCCACCATCTCCTTCTTCCCTCTCTGGCAGAAGACCTGGGATCTGTGTGGGGAATCCTGAAGTTTCTAAGCTCTGCCTGAGCAGATGGGAAGGGTTTAGGGCATCCACGCCAGGAATAGCAAAACACAGCAGCATGCTTTCAGGATGAGTCCCAAAGCCTGCCAAGCAGCAGGGGCTGGTGGTGTCCTTCACTCCATCAGAAGCAACACCCACTAATTCAACTTAATATGATGTATCTAAATGAAATCTGTTAGGTTCTAGAAAATATGGTGCATCTGGGTATTAAAATGGATTTATTTAAGCAGGAAAATTGGGGTCACTTTCAGATCACCTCTAATGTCATGTTTATAGCAATAAGCACTGGATTTAATGGTGGCTACAGGATCTCTTCCTGCTCTAGTGAAGGCGAAATTAACCACTCTCCTATTTATGGCCTGCTCATTAAAAAGCGCAGGGATCGGAAGTCGCAATGGAAGCTTTCACTATCACTCACTCTCTCCACCAATACCCATTGTCCTTGCCAAGGACTTTTTTTTTTCCACAGGGAAGCTTTGAAAGCCTGCCCTCCACAACAAAACAGCAAGCATTATCTGGTCTCTAATTCTAATTTTCTTAGCATTTGAAAATGCTTTAAAGGTTTTCTCAGTTCACGTACACGTAAGAGCATTCTGTCGGACATATGTATAGAACATCGAAATTCTGCAAGACCCATACTTCTTATAGAAAGAAAAAGTAAAAAAAAAAAAAAATGATCAAGATTCCGTGACTCAGGCATTGAATATTTTCCCTTCAGATTCTGGTACAAATCAAGAGAGAACTGTCTGAGCATATAAAGGGTCCGTCCTCGTGACAAATGGAGACAGCCAAACTAATTTTCTTGGTGACCTTATCTAAATTAGTTAGAAAATAACATTTCAGATTTATGACTAGTTACAATTAAGACCTTTGATGCCTTCTAATTAAACCTGTAAAGATTTATTTCTATATTATTCCTTTGGTAATCCTTTGAAAATGATAAAAATGTAAATGAATATGACCCGCAAAAGGAGATGTTTCTATTTATCCTAAATTAGACTCATATCCTTCCTTTCAAATGATTGCATTTTAGGTTCAGATTTACCCTGCTCCAGTACAAATTCCACATTGATCTTACATAATTTGTGTTTAAAGTTTATGCCCATGTTAGACATCATCGCTTGGAATAGAAATATAAATGAAATAAAGCCTACCACATTTTAGTCTACTCTATACGTCCTTCATTTTAGAACTTTGTTCTGCTTCGTGTATTCGAAAGTCCAAGGTCAGTTTTGGAAATCCTAGGAGGTTAGTGTCCTACTCAATAGAATGCACCGTTCCAGTAGCCTGGAGAGCAGAGCGTTCAGGAATGGATGGGTTTTCTAAGGCCTTGGTCTGAGAGAAGAGGTGTTCTCCCTGACTCCCAGCAACACTGTTGTATTTGCTCAGACATGTTGACTGTGTATTCTGTGTTAGTTTCACAGGTACCAAGATCACGCCGCTCAGACCAGCACAGTCTCCATTGACTTACCCTCTGGTTCTGTTCCCCCAGGCGAGTACAGTTACCTGGGGACCACACTTCGCCAGGTATCTATAGAGCCCATGCCTTCCCTCCTGGACGTCAGACAGCTCATCGCCCTCTACGGGATCTTGCCACTAGGTAAAGACTCCACACACCCTATTGTGCATTTCCTTTCCTTTTTTTTTTTTTTTTTTTTTTTTTTTAGATTTTACTTATTTGACAGAGAGAGACACAGCAAGAAGGAACACAAGCAGGAGGAGTGGACGAGGGAGAAGCAGGAAGCCCTATACAGAGCTCAATCCCAGGACCCTGGACCCTTTGACCTGAGCCAAAGGCAGACGCTTAAGGACTGAGCCACCCAGGCGCCCCCGTTGCACGTCTCCTAGAGGCAGCGATGAACTGCTTGCTGCCTTGGCAGTATCTTCCTGTTTGATCTCTTCATGCTGACCACTCTGAGGGAGGGTAGTTCTATTGTGACCTTGATCCTGGAGAGCACAGGAAGGTCCTACATAGGGGGCACGTGTGCACCACTTCTGGGCACCTGCTTAACATTCTGGGCTGAAGGTCCCATCAGCAATCAAGCACCTTTGATTAAAATTAATCAAATTAGACAAAGGGCTAATGTTAGGCTTGCCTTTTACACACAGGCTTCTGTTACTAGGTCCTTAACAAAGCCAGCCTTTCAGGAACCAGTGAAAGTGTGTTTCATGAATCTAAAGGGTCAAGGCTCTGCCGGTTTTCACTGATACCCACTCTAACTGCTAAGTGAGATGCGGTTGTGATTGTTCAGACCAACAGACCAGAGTTCTGCAGTGTGGCGACAGGTACGGGAAGGGCAGGGCCCTCTGTCACAGAGCTCTCTGTTGCTCTCCTTCTCTCTTATCATTTTAACAACCTTTTTATGGGTATGACCTCAGTCATCTGGGCTGGCCTCTGATGACAATTCTGAAAGAGAAATCGTGTTTTATTTGCTTAACTGGCTTTAAAATAATATGAGAATAGTTTGGGCACTTACAATATTGTTCCACTTTGACTTAGACCTACGGGCCAGAGATGGTCCCTTCCTCTTTTAATTTCATGTCAGAAGTAATAAGTGCAATTGGGGGTCAACATCAATTTTATATATACAAAACATATCATAAATATAAGTGTATGATACTTCGGGGGTCAACAAAATAAATATGCAATATTTATGAGGCCCATGCAAATGAAACAATGAGCCCTCAACCCTCATCACAGTGAGATGGAAACAGTCGAGCTGAGAGCACCAAGACATCACTGGAACTCCTAAGACATCAGCGAGGGGGGTAGTATGTTTGATCCTTGACTCCAGGAAACAAAATGTTGGATGTCATTTCCAAGCTGGCTTAAAAGCCTCAGAAGAAGGATACTCGGGGAACATCCCACCTGAATCCTTCTCTTGTTGATGAGGAACCTGAAGTCCCTACAGGCTGCTGACCTCCCTGGGTCCCAGAGCCAGCAGGCATTTCTTCTCGGGACCTGTGTGTGTGTGTGTGTGTGTGTGTGTGTGTGTGCAAGGCACAAACCAGACAGACAGACAAGGACATTCACAGATCTTCCTTCAGATGCTCCCTTTAAATTTCGTAAATCTAAAATCATATCCAATGACAACAGGAACTGTGTTTGCTGGCACTGTGTTCAGGTCCCAGCCAACCTGTCCACTCAGCAGAGGGCCCCAAGGACACGCCGTGCGGCCATTCTGTACCCTGGCCAGGCAGCAGGAGTATCCACTGGCCTCCAGAACCCGAAGAACCTCAGCCAGGGCTCCCAGGACAAGGCGTGAGCTTTCCGAGCCCCCCGGGCAGATAAGGGAGCACCCAGGATGCATCTGGTCAGCGTTCACCCGCACACGCTCTCAGAAATGTGACTGCCCCCCAGAATGTGGAGGGAAAAGAGGGAGAAGGGCGCTTAGCCAGCACCCTTGGCAAATCTGCGACGCCAGCTGCCTTCCAGGGACCCCTAAAGCCGGCATCAGTCTACCCCCCCAGCCCCTTGCTGTCCCCCTGCTATATCACTAGCAAGAATTATCTGCCACTCCCCAGGACCTGTCTGACCTCCCTCTCCAGGCCCACAGTCACTGTGCCTCCTCACCCAGCATCTTCTCAAGGGTCCCTGTGTCTACAGGGTCCAGTTCTGCTGCTTCCAAGGCCAGCTCAGGTGCCACGCTCTCCCAGAAGTCCAGCCTGAGGTCCCCATCCCCCGACCTGGAAAAAGGTTCTTCTCTGAACCCTCCACGGCTTGCACAGATCTCAGCACTATTTGCCTCCTGTTCTGATCACGTCTGCTCAGGTTCAGCTCCCGTCCCAGCCATAAACTCTCGACAATAAGTCCTGAGTTTTCCCCACCAGTCCCCCGCCAGGGCCATGAATGCACCAGCCCCCAATACCAGTGCTACATGTACCACCGGGTGAATGGCGTCCCTCTCCGATCGTGAGCAACAGAATCACTTATCATATTACATTACTGTACTCCTCACTGACCACAAATAAAGCACGTCTGTGTCATTGCATTTTAAACAGAACTTGCTCAAAACTGGCTTCCAAGATTATGTTAGGTAACCATAAAAATTATTCCTGATTATTTGATAAATTTTTTGTATCTTTTCACTTACACAAGAAGAAAAAGCACAATAATAATCGTAATTTGGATATATATATTCCAGTTCATCAAAAAGTGCCCAGTGGCTCCCCAAAGCAAAGTCACATGATAGGAGATGTTTTGATCACAGCACTTTCCAGGATTTCATTTCATAATTACTTCATGCCAGTGTGCACTCCACTTGTGTTCAGGATGGTGGAAGATGCTGGAGGCCAAGTCCCGCTCGGGCCGGAGGAAATGGACAGTGTGGCCGACCTCCGAGTGTCCGCATGGTAACTCCAGACCCTTCATCAACAGGCTGGAACCGAGGAAGTCTGGCCACTACACCTGCCTCTTGCTTTTCCCTTTTCTCTCCTGAGAACCACTAAGGAACATTCCCATCCCCCCTCCCCGGCTGTGGCTGCGTGTCCACATTCCTTTTCCTAAGCTTTCAAAGACTGTAGCAACACTGCTGACAAGCAGAGAAACACCCTCCACCCCCGCCAGGGAAAAAAAAAAAAAAAACCCGCCAGAGGTAAGTTATTGCAGGAATGCTCTTTAGAATGATGAGTTGGGGGGAAATTCTAGGGAAAGGGGCAGCAGGGAAGGCATGTGTAGAATAGGCAGGGTGGTTCGTGGCCCCCACCTCTAGCCCTGACATACAAAATCAAAGGCGTCACCGGCCAACTCAGACCAGGGATGTGCCTCCAGTTAGAAATGCTTTGGACACATTCATCACTGTTGCAGAAACTGGGGTCACACGCTGGAGGAATAGCCTTGAGGGACGCTCTTTTCAGTGCCACTTAGCTTCTCTGCACAATTTTAGAGCCTCTGCCTCTACGTCTTATAGGTTCTGCAACAGTGCACGAGAAGGCTCCTTTGGTGAAATCCCTGCTGCTGGCAGGGCCATCGGGGGTAGGGAAGAAAATGCTGGTCCACGCCATCTGCACCGAAACGGGAGCCAACCTCTTCAATCTGTCCGCAGCCAACATTGCGGGGAAGTACCCTGGCAAAAACGGCCTGCAGATGATGCTGCACGTGGTGGTCAAGGTACTGGTTGCATTTCTTGTTCAGATTACACGTTCAGATCCTGCCATTAACCCCCGACGCCCATGAGCGCGGACCCTTGCAGATGATTTCCGAAGGCTGACACGCCCATCTCTCCTATACTCCCC
The DNA here is from genome assembly GCF_902655055.1 of Lutra lutra. NCBI lineage: Eukaryota > Metazoa > Chordata > Mammalia > Carnivora > Mustelidae > Lutra > Lutra lutra. Next base: position 43,647,587 of record NC_062280.1, on the reverse strand, counting down.
CATCGCATCCTGCTATAAATCACTTCAACTGTGCAGCTGGCTGAGCATACAACAGGCAGAAACAGCATCTTCCTTTACATAAATAACCCCTACTGTCCCGTCCAGATCAGCCTCCTCCTGCCGCAGGAATCCTCCCTGAATGCCCCCACATGTCCCTGAAATCGAAAGCCACAATTTCTACCTCCAGCCCCCTTCCTTTGGTAACAGTGTCAGCCACTTGCTTTGGGTGGGGGCGGTTGTTCTTTCACACATGGCATGAGTCGCCAAGGTATGTGGTTCCTTGGGCATGTCTGCTCCTCACACAGATGATCCCAAGGAGCCTGTGGGAAGCTAAGCTGACCACAGGGGCGTCCATGCTCCATGATCTCTGGGCTGCAGGACAGGATACCCTAAAAGATCCATATACTACACAGTTCCAAGATCTTAGAAGAGTTCTTCACCTCCCTGTGTCTCTGTCTTATGCCAGAAAAGGAAGCAGTCAGACCAAATGATGCTGTCATCCCTAAAAGCAAAGATTCTCTGATATGGTTTAGAAATGGGTAATGACGGTAATAGACAGGTGTCGATAGGTAGATGGGGAGATGATATATTCACAAATGGATTACCAAGTTTTCAAGCACTTATAACAGAATATTCATATTTAATATTAAAACTGGACAGATTTAATTTTTATTTCATTGAGTACCTGAAGGTTGTCTCTATGCTGTTCAATTCACTTTTAGTTGCTAGAATGCCGGATCAGCCAGCTTTTACTGCCTAGCAAGGACACCCCCACACCTGGGGCACGGTGTCACCTGTGCATCAGCTCTCGGGGGGCTCTGGGGCTTATATGCAAGCAGTTGCCCTTAGAAATGGTTCCTTTTCCACATGACATTGACCGCTGGAGTGAGGCTATGGTGGCAATGGGATTTTGTTCTCTTAGCCTCGTGGTCCCTACCCTTGTGGCGGATCGGGACATTTCCCATTCTCCTTTCCCCTGCTGCTCACCCTGCAGGAATCCTTAGAGGGAGAATCTTGAAGACCTGGGAGGTGGGAGGGGAGGAAGGTGGGCGGGGAGTAAAGACCGCCGAGCTGTTTAATACAGCCCTCCCCTCGTAGGGACCACCTGTGTCACCTCTTTACGGGGCTGTTGCATGTTCACAGCGGGCCGTGAAGAGCCCATCCTCATCCCATTTACAGATAAAGACAATGGGGCTCTGACAGGTTCAGTAACTTGCCCAAGGCCACGAAGAGCATGTGGCTGAGCTGGGGTTCAAACCCAGCTCCTTCTCCTCTTCGCCCTCCTGCACCATTTTTATCAAGGCAAAACGTGTACAAGGTGAAATGCATAGATCTTAAGGATGGATCTTAAGTGCAAGCTTTGAAAAATGTACACAACCGTGTGGCCACCATTTTCACGGGTTTTTTGGTCCTCGTTTAACTTCTTTGAAATATCTGTTCAAGTCATTTGCCTACTTTTTACTGTATGGTTGGTCTTGTGATTTTCAAGCGTTCTTTGTATATTTTGGTTATGAGATCTTTGCCAGATGTACATATTGCAAATATTGTCTCTTGTTCTGTGACCTGCTTATTCATTTTCTAATTTTTTTAAGTTTCAATAATTTTTTATTATGTTATGAGTCACCATACAGCACATCATTAGTTTTTGATGTAGTGTTCCATGCTTCTTTGTTTGTGTACAACACCCAGTGCTCCATGCCATCCATGCCCTCCTTAATACCCACCACTGGGCTCACCCATCACCCCATCACCCTCCCCTCTAAAACCCTCAGTTTGTTAACCAGAGCCCACAGTCTCTCAGGAGAAGGAAGGAAAGAAATGAAGGGGGGGTGGAGTTGGAGGGGGAGATGAACCATTTTCTAATTTTTTTTGTCATTTACTTGTCCTATCTCTTAGTGCCACAGGGTGTGGAAACCTCCCACTGTGATCATAGAATTCCAAATTTCTCCCTCTCATTCTGTCAGTTTGTACTTCACATATGTTGAAGCACCGTTAGGAGATGTGTCCACATTTTGGATTGGTGCGACCTCCTGTTTGGTTATTTTATCATTAGGAAATGTCCCTTTTTGTCTCTGGCAATACTCCTTGTCTTGAGGTCCACCTCACTTAATACTAATGGAGCTCTCTTGATAACTCTTCTATTTTCATTGTCTTTAGAGTTAAAATGCATTTCTCGTGGGCAGCACGTAGTTGAGTCTTGCTTTCTTCTTCACCCTGACAACAGAGGCCATTTAATTGGAGCCTTTGCTCCATTTACACTAAACGCAGTCATCATCTGATGGTGTTAGTTCCGCCATTTTGCTGTTTGTTCTCCGTTGCCCCATCTCTTCTTTTATTCTTCGGTTTGTCCTTTCCTGTCTTCTATTGGGTTAACTCAGTACTTTTTATTACTTTATTCGGATTCCTTTATTGTCTTTTTAGCAGTGCCTCTTTCTTCCTTTCCAGGGATTGCTCTACAGACTACAATAGTCATTTTTAACTTAGCACCGTGTATGCAGATTTCATATTGTACTATTTTACATAAAATGTGAGAATATAATCCATTTGTTATCCGGTGTCCTTCATGTTTTTATCATACATTTTACATCTAGAAATGTTATAAACACAATAGAGTGGTACCATTTTTGCATTATTTATATTAAATAGTCATATGTCTTGTAAAGGAATTGAATGGTGGGGGGGGTGGGGATTTAGCTTTTTACACTCATCTCCATAATCACTCTTTTTAGTGATCTCCGTTCCTTTCCACCCATCCAGGTTCCCACGTGGTATCATTTCCCTTGTAGCCCAAGGACTTCTTCAGCATTTTTTTTCAGTGCTGTCTGGTGGCAACAAGTATTTTTTAGCTTTCTTTTGATTTATTTTTAAATGCCTTTATAGCACTTCCATTTGTAAAGGCATGTTTCGCTGGATATAGAATTCCAGGTTATATTTTTCTTTAAGCACTTTAAAGATGTGATTCCATCTATCTTCTTACCTCCGTATTTCTGATAAAAAGTTATCAGAAATTTGAACTGTTGATCTCGTGTGTGCATGTGTCATTATTCTCCGAATGTTGTAAGTATTTTTCTTTATTTTGGTTTTCCTCAGCTTGACTATGAGGTACTGGGAGTTTTTTGTTTTTTCTCTGGGCTTAAACTGCTTGTGGCTCACTGTGATCATTGAATCCATAAATACATGTTTTATACCAAATTTTGGAAACTTGGAACACCACTTCTTCAAATATTCTTTCTGCCCCATTCTTGGTCCTCTCCTTTGGGTGCCCTTGTCACACGTGTATTTGACTGCTTGATGTTGTTCCACGAGTCCTTCACGTCTTGTTCTCTCTAGTTGCCACATCAGATAATTACTATTAGTCTGTACTCTGTATTTTCTTCTAGCATTGCCAATCTGATATTAAGCCTATCTTGTGGATATCTTTTGTATTTCTGACATTTTGCTTTTCAGTTATGGGATTTAACTTTGCTTATTTTTATAGATTTTTCTTTCTTGCAATTCTCCATCTATTCATTCAATATGACTATCTTTTCCTTTAAGTCAACTTAAGAGTTGCTTTACAGTTCTAGTCTGCAAATTCCAACACTGGGTCATCTTGGAGTCACTCTCTCTCTGTTTGACTGTTTTCCTTGACTGTGGGTCCCATTTTCCTGTTTATTCATATCGTTAATTACCCTTATTTGCATATTAGACATTGTGGATGATGTGTTGTTGATACTCTGGGCATGCTGGGCTTTTGTTCTGACAGGCAGTTATATTACTGGCTGATCAGCTTGAGCTTTTGCAAAGGTTTTGTTTTCCATTTTGTTATTGTGGGTCTATTTTGGTTTTGCCCTTAGTCTAAGGTGAATCTCTTAGTCCTAGAACATCATCTTCACTTTAATGAAACTTAAATGGAAAGCCTGAGGAGTTTAACAAGTGCCTTTAACTTGGCAAAGGATAAGGTGTGTGCTTAGTTCTTCTAATTTTCTGGCTGTTGCTCTCCACTGAGCTTCTCGGAATCTTCCAGCGTGCAAGCACATTTCTGAGGCTAGCCAAGGATTTAAACACGAGTTGGAATTTAAAGCCCAGTAGCCTGGCTTATGGCCTCATGGGCTCACCGACCAAGCCCCAAGCACTAAGTGCTTCAGAGGAAAAGCAAAAGAAACCTACCCTCTTGCTTCCCCCTGCCACCCCGAATAAACACCTAATTTTGTTGACATTGTCAAGTAACAGACAGAAGCACATAAATATTAAAATATTGACATTTCATAAGCATCCATATATACCAGATCCTATTCTAGCACATCTCTGTGTAAATTAACTCATTCTGTCCTCACAACCAACCTTAGGAGGGAAGCACTGTCATTATCCCCATTTTACTGATGAGGAAACTGAGGCATTGAAGAAGTTTTCCCTGGCCAGCAGTGCTGCAATGTGAGCCCACACGGTCTGGGTCCAGAGCCACCGGGTGTCATCACTACACTATTCTGCCTCTGACTGAAGTAGACCTAGTTGAAGTGAGCCTCTTCTCCCTCCTACCACATGGCTCCCTTGCTCCTGGTATGACCCCAGGACAGAGCCAACGGCTCTCTCTCAAGAAGTTGTCATTTCCGCTGCTGAGAGTTTATCTTGATATCAAGTAAGCTATCTTTGCATTTATTAGAAACATTGCATTCTGACATCATGTGGGCCCCAAAATGCTGAACATCCAATTTTCAAAATGTGGAAGAGTGTCTTTATCCACTGAGGCCCCTCCATGTCTGAGTGCCTGACACCTGCCTCATTAAGCCTCACGTTCACCGTGTGTATAACCGATAAAAGAAAGACGTAAAGGTCTCCGGAGTGGGTGTCATTCAATTAGAAGCCACGTGTGGTGGGCCACTGTGTCCTGGCATGATTGACAGAACCGCTATCTGCATTGCAAAGAAGTATTTGCTTTCAATTAACCACAGAAAAGTAGGAAGTGATGCCTGTGCCGGAAAATCAAGGGCAGGAAGCCATAGTGCATTCCTGTGTTATGTGAGCCATGGAGGGGCTGCGCCTGGCACGCATTTGCATGAGAAGGTGAACTATAACAGAAGGGCCTGTTACTCATAAACACCTCCTTATAAAGAATTCCTATCTCTTGGGATTGGGAGGGAGACAAACCATAAGTGACTCTTAATCTCAGAAAACAAACTGAGGGTTGATGGGGGGAGGGGGGTTGGGGGGGGTGGGGTTATGGACATTGGGGAGGGTATGTGCTATGGTGAGTGCTGTGAAGTATGTAAACCTGGCGATTCACAGACCTGTACCCCTGGGGATAAAAATATATGTTTATAAAAAATAAAATTAAAATTAAAAAAAAAAAGAATTCCTATCTCTGAATTAATCTCCAGGAATATAAGAATGCAACTCTTAGGAAACCGCTCCTAACCGCCCTTCTGGCCGGTGGCACCTCAGGCTTCACCGGGCACACTCTGCTCACTGGGAAACACCACGGAAACGAGCCTCGGATTTGTTTCCATGGCCTCCAATTCAAGTCCATTCTCTGATCGCTATTTTTGGTGGGTTCCTTTGCTTTACACACAATAATGCTAATAGATTAACAGTTTGGGTAAAGGAGTTCCCTGAAGAAACAAGTTTACTGTACAAATAAGCACATCTTGTCTCAAATTCCCTCTTATACTAAAAGTGTACGTGGAAAATAATACACATCTATCTAGCGGGGAAATATTAGAAATATATCTAACAATTAATAAATGTGATAAATTATTAGTATTGAATACATATTTGATAGAAAGTTACTGAGGAAGGGGGCGCCTGAGTGACACCATTTGTTAAGCATCCGACTCTTGGTTTCAGTTCAGGTCATGAACTCAGGGTCGTGAGATCAAGCCCTGCACTGGGATCCACGCTCAGCGTGGGCTCTGCTTAAGATTCACTCTCCTGAAACACCTCAGTGTTTCAGTGGGTTAAGCATCAGCCTTCAGCTCAGGTCATGGTCCCAGAGTCTTGGGATCGAGCCACACACTGAGCTTCTTTCTTGCAAGGAGCCTGCTTCTCCCTCATCCCTCCCTCTCTCCTTCTCCCTGCTTGTGCGCTCGCTCACTCGCTCTCTCTCTCTCTCTGTGAAATAAATAAATAAAATCTTCAAAAAAAAAAAAAAGATTCACTCTTCCTCTCCCTCTGCCCCTCTCCTCCCCTGCACTCTTGTTCTCCCTCTAAAACAAATAAATCTTAAAAAGGAAGGAAGGAAGGAAGGAAGGAAGGAAGGAAGGAAGGAAGGAAGGAAGGAAGGAGTTATCAAGGCAAGGCACCAGCCTCCTTGGGTCTTCATGACGGTAAATCAGGATGGAAAAGCAGGAAGGATTCTCATCTCGCTTGGAGTCTGACACATGAGAAGGAGTTTTATACACACTTTCCTTTTCAACCGCACCAATCCCAGATGAGGCGGGAATTAAAGTCTCCATTTTGCAGACAAGAAAAGTGAGGCTCAGAGTGCTAAATTTGACCAAAACTACAAAAGAACAAAAAGGCTGGCATCTAGACTTTAGCCCACATCTGACCCCAGAGCTGTCACCTGGCTCCCAATGGGCTGCTGGGGAAAGGAAGCCTCCGTCGTGCCCAGCCTGTGGCTGCCATGCCCTCACAGTGAGTGACCCAAGGGCAAGGACATTCTTGGGTCAAAGTGTCAGCTGGGGACACTTCAGCATAAAAAGGTGAGGAACTGGAAGCTCCCACATGCTGTTGGCCCCCTGGTGGATTTCCATGACTTCTGGATTCCCTCTTTTCCTCTTGTCCAGCAAACTCTTCTCCTGAACTTCTAGTCCTCCCACAAGAAGGCCAAGAGGAGGCCTCCAGAGCCAGGAAGGCAGACCAGGCAGAGAACTCCTATCTCATGCTCCCGGTCTTGAGAGAGATATTTTCTTCTCCCTGTGGTCCTTGAGCCCTCCCTTTCCTCCAGCGATAGCCAGACCTAGAGAGAGGATGCCCCCCCACACCCAGTGGTGACAGGTCTAGACCACGTGGCCCATACTGGCCTACACATCGGGACAAAAAGAAGTTATGATGCCATTCGTGCCTTGGCATCACCCGCCAGGGGCTCCTCATTGGGCTCACAGCCAACAGCCTGTGGCCACGTGCCAATAGATCTTGCCCAGATGTGCTGGTATGAACAGCTGGAACAGGAGTCAGGTGATGGAGAGCCCAGCCAATTATGTTTCTATAGCTCATGGAAACCTATACTCCCAGTTAATAACCCGAACAGAGACATTGTGGTTGTTTGTGGGTGGTTTTTTGCAAACACATAGATGTGTAATAAATATAATAATTATGGGAGTCACCTTCACAAGGTGGGATTCAATCAGGATAAAGCAAACACGTACCACATCTGACCCCAAACCACAGAGCCGCTCCTGTGAAAGAAGGGAGGAGTGGGGAAGACGGGACGGACACAGAATTGAGGAGCTCTGGTGAAGCACCAGGGTCTGAAAATAAGAGAAGAGAGGGACTGGTGACCCCAAGTCCCAAATGGGTTTGCCATCCGAGGCCAGGTCACTATTCACTGCATCATGGAGATGGTTTCAGATTGAGGAAGGGACTTCAGAATGGGTTTTTTTGGATTGGTGGGGTGGGGTTTTGTTTTGTTTTTTCCCATATTTTTTTAGCATGGACTTTATATTTTAGAGCACTGTTAGGTTCACAGCCAAACTGAGTGGAAGCTACAGAACATTTCCACTTGCCCATGGAGGGCTGAGTGGACTCCGCAGGGAGGGAGGGCCCTGGACCGTGGGTGCCCCAAGCGTTGTCTGTCAGCAAGGAAGTGCAGACATTCTGTGGGCTATAAATCACCGTAAATACTGTGTCCATCTGCTCTTGTTCCCTGGAACGCTAATGGGGGTGGGCTAGGACCAGGGTCAATCCACAGGTATTAAAGGATTGTTAACCAATTTGGAAACACCAAAAGCAGGGAAGGCCTTGGGTGTGGCTAGATTGTGCCATGGGAAGTTGAGGATGGCCGTGCACATAGGCGTTAACCCCTTTGCTGCTCAGAGTCAGCTCAGAGGGCGGTTTCGTGTGACACCATTAGCCCTAGTATGGCTGAGAGCGAGCTGGGGAGGAGAAGGGCTCCAAAGGGAAGTCCAGGTGATTTGTAAGCCTGGTGCCTGCCAGCATTCAGACACCTACCCGTTGAATACAGCCTAACAATCAGCAATGACGTCAATGTCTTTCTGTGGCCAGCACGAACCCGATTCCCCTTATGGTGTCTGCCACAGTCTATCAACTGGACCTGTACGTTGGCTCCCTCCTGGTCCTCTCCTCTGCCTCAGTTTACCTTCCTTTCCATGCAGGATCAGCCCACCTGGGCTCCTGACTCTTTAGCACACCTCTGCGCTTCCTTTGAGTATCATTTATGGTTTTCCCAGCTGACACCCAGTGAGGACTTGAAGTAATTTCTGCAATCTCATAAAAGTTAATGCAAGGAAATTGAACTTTTAAATATTTTTAAATAGTGGAAATACAGAACAAAATGTGCTCACATTTTAAGTATTTAAATGGAATTCAAGTGACTCCAGTCTGGGAACATGAGCCTCCCCTCTCCCCAAGTAACCCACGGCTCTCCAACTCCTCCCCAGCCTGGCAGCAGCTCACTGCTGGCTGCCTCCTTGTGCCCAGCACCACCCATTCAGACAGAGAAACTACATGTTCTATGCAGGCAGGGACTATGTCTCTTGGACCCCAGACTGTCCTGTCTCCCAACACTGAGCTTGATACATCACAGCTTGATCTCACCACAGCAAATGGTTGGATGGATGGATGGATACGTGGGTAGATGTGTGGATGGAACAGGGGTAGATAAATGTATGGATAGACAAAGGAAGGGTAAATAGAAGGATGGGTGGGTAGATGTGTGGTTGGATGGTTGAGTGGGTGGTCCTATTCTGTTTGGTAAACTGAGACTCAACTATCGGGGAAAAAAATAGCTGGTTTTTTATCAGTTTCTCTAAGGCAAGTAAAGTAGAACATTTTCAGAGAGAACTTTCGAAGCTTCCAGGAGTCATTTGGACAAATCATATTGGTAATTCAAGCATGCCAAACACAAACAATTTTCATTGTGGAGCCATCATATCGTAACCCAAGAGAATCTCATTCTGACGGTGAATGTTTGACAGTGTTTCTTTAGAGATTGCAAAAGATCAAAGCCATCAAACTCACGTAGAAGGAGAGGTCTTTAATTGATCACTAGAGCACCCCCAAATTTGAAAAAACACTCGTTGGTGGAAGTCCCATCTTCATTCCAGAAGACAGAAAACTGAAACCCTGAAGTTAAATGTGATAGGATTAAAGAGCCCTCTACTGGCAGCTGAAGCAAACTGCCCGGTGGAACTTCTGAAAAGTTCAGTTATGAATTAATTACATCTAATTGCCCAGGACCTCAAACTATCTGTGGGTAATTTAAATGAAGGCTTTTCATTGCTAAATGAAAATCAAAAGAGCAAAGGATACCATTTTTCATTAACAAATTGGCAAAGAGTTTTTTATTGTTAATACTCGTTAAGGAGAGGCAGGTAGAAAAACAGATCCGCTTCTCCACGGCTGGAGAGGGTGTAAGCAGAGACTCTCCAGGAAGACAGGTTGGCAATGCGGGTGAAAACATGAACAACACAAGCCTTGAGACCCAGCAGCTACGGGTGTGGCCTCGTTCTAAGGAAAGCACCCGTCATGTGTCCCCCAAACTCATCGAACCATGGTTTAATTTCATAAGAAGGCAGAAACTGCCCAAAGGTTCAAAAACAGGAGGGTCGATCAATAAATTATGGGACTTCATGTTAAAATGATGTTGGAGAAGTAAATTTCACACTGGGTAAGCCAGAAGGTAATGCAGGAACAGTGTGAGGAACAAGCTGATTTGATTGAGGAACAATCTCATTTTGGCAAATACACACATCGAAGACAGTCTGTAAAGACAGGAAATGTTTGACGAGTGACTTGAATGGAGGAGGCAAAGAGTGTTGTCTCTGTGTCTGAATATGTATTCTGAAAATTATGTTAATGAATACTGCTCTTGCAATAACAATAAGAAAGAACCAAAATTCCACCAATTTCCATGTTTTCAAAGCTTAGTCTGTCCTCCCTTTGTATTTCTAACTATCTGTTGTCTCATAGACATGTAGCCTGCATCAGTAACCACCCATCCCTAATGCTCCCTGGAGGAGGAGGACAGCCTTTCTCCTTCTGAGGTCATCCTCTCCTGATTCCCCTCCCATTCCATGCCACCCCTGGTCTCCATGCACCCCCCCATCCTTCTGAAAGAATGTTCCCTGTCTCAGTCTCTGACCATTCACATCTCAGCCCCCATCACCCGGCTTCTGTCCCTTCCATGCCTTGCCAATGCCAGCAGTGACCTCCAGAATGCCAGACCTTCAGGCCAGCGCTGGCCATGGTTGCCCATTCTGCCTGCCTGGATCTCTGACCTCCTTGGGCTCAGGGGACAGCTCTCCCTTCTATGCCCTTTGTTCTCTCTGGTGCTGCTCTTACCCCATAGCCTGAGCCCTCCTGTTCCATCGGCGTCTTCACCCCTGACCCCATTCCATAGCCCACACTGGGCTTCTCCACTCTCGTCCTTCACTTGTGAGCCCCTGCCATCCAGTCCCACATGCCCACCAACCACATTCCCAGTTCCCCAGGAACAGCTGTCCAGCCTGTCATGCCTTACACACCTGCCAGAGGGATTTTTCTAGAACACGACTAGGATCAAAGTTCTTGATTCAAGTCCCTTACAGACCCTCCACAGCTTCCAGGATAAAAGCAAGCTCCGTAGCATGGTGACAGCTTCTGTGATGACTTTGTGACCCCATGCATCCCCACAACGGCACACTTAACCCTGTGCCCTGGCTCCTATCCCCAGCATGGCCAGTGTGTCCCCCTCTTCAGCTCTGTGATCTTCTAGAGACCACTAGAAATTCAGTCTGCTCTAAACTTTATCTGTGATCTCCATTCCTGGTGGCCTGTCTGACCCACTTTTCCCTCTTTCTGTCATTAGTGGTCCTTGCTGACACCCCATTTTCCTTGGGCCACCCTCACAAGCTTCCCTCCCTGCCCATGGACAGAGCCTTGAGGGCAGGGACCCCAGCACCAAGCACAGTACCTAGCACATCAGAGCTCCTCCAGAGGCACTAATGAAGGAACATATGAGAACAGCTCTCCTTCCACATCCAGAGCCAAAAACAGTAAAGCCAATCTACCCCTCCCACGACAACCCATCAACTATTTGAAAACAGCTCCCTTGCCACCTTGAGTCTTCTTTTCTCCAAGGAAAAGTCTCATCCCTTAGATGGTTCCTGGTGGGAGAAGCTGTCCGCATGGGAAGACCCAGGTTCCGTTCTCCCATCTCAGTCCAGAGCTAAGCGCCATCATCACCAGGTGTCCTCGGGCCAGCTCGCCACTGTGGAAGGTCAGGAAAATGGAAAATGCACACCCGGCAGGACAAGACAGTAATGGTTTTAGAGTTCTGTCTGGAATGGCAGGGCGCAGAGAAGGAAATGGGTTAATGAGATGCTTTTGACCAGACATCTTGTCTACCATGGTGACATGGCAATGTGACCCCTGGTTAATAGAAGAGCCCGGGGGCATCAGGCAGAGCCAGGTCTGACTTCAGGTTCCAACATTTCTCCAGTGCTGACGAGCGTGTTACCCCCCACTCAGTGACCTCATGTATAAAGGGGGGGGAAGCTGGGACGTGCTTGGCACAGGATGGGGCACATGGCAAGTGAGGATAGCAGTGAAGTCGTGGAGATTAAGGCTCTTTGCCCACAATTATTCCTTGTATTGTTATTGTTAAACACTCGCTGGGGAAATGTCTTCTTCATTTGATAAGTACTGAGCCCTGCCAAACCACGTCACCACCAAGGTCCTTTATGGCGCCCCGTGGGCCCCAAAGCAGGTGAACAGTCCCGTCAAAGCCATTCCTTCACAGATGCAGGTGCACTCTTACAGGAAGTGCGGAATTCCCCCACCAGCCCAATGGCGCAGACAAGTTCACAGGACAATTGTGGGCAGGCACGTTCAATGCAATGCCATGAACAGAACAATTTTAAACCAGGTACTGGAAGTGAGACTGCTGGTCTCAAAATTGTCCCAGCTAAGAAGACTCCTGCATTTCGGGACCATTGAGGTGGCTTACTTCGTTAGAAGCAGAAGGAGAAAAGTCCCACAGCAATTCTCGGTGCTCACATCTGCAACTCCCATTAAGAAAAGTGGGCTGTGGAAAAGCTGCCACTTGCCAAGTGGACATGGGAGGGGGGAGGCCCGCTGCCCCAGCGACCACACGATTTAGCCAAAGACGGGAGACAACAGTTTATGTGGAAACTGTTCCGCTGCAGCTTTCTGTTCCAAAGCTACGATTTTTCCAAGGGAGTGAAAAGAATAAGGTTTTGCCTTTGTCATTATAAAGTGTCTCTTTTCTAAGAAGCTTAAAACCCAGCATCTCATTTTCTTATTTTCTTTGGGGACTGGAAGTAGGGAAGCTTTGGACTTAAAATAGCTTTTAGCAGAACAATGCTTCCGTGGGCCCCGCCCTCTGCAGCAGGCCAGGGGCATTGTAAAGTAGAGGGGCGACAAGGAGCCCAGAGAATGGACAGCTGGGGAGGGGGTCCCAGGGTCTGGCTTGGGTACAGGAGGGAACCCGTGGACATGGCCATGCTTCCAGCCAACTCTGCAGCCTGCTTCTGCCACTCTCCAGCTGTGTGAACTTGGACAAGGTCCCCTGGCGTCTTTCAGCTAAGTTTCGCCATTTGTAAAATCTGGATGAGCAGAGAGGCACCTGCCTCCTAGGGCCATGGCGTGAATGAGTTGTCATCTAGTGGCCAGGGTATGGACTCCATGCTGCATCAACATTGGCCCCAACGGTGCATGTGCTGCCATGGGTGACACGTGTGGCCCCGGCTAGGCCCACGGCTGCTCACTGACTCACCGTGAAGGTCACACCCACCACATCCCCCAGGAGCTGGGATTACAATGTGCAATTCTGGATTCTTAAACTCTGTGGCTCTGTGTCTAAAAATTAAGGCCTACCAAACAGGGGTTGGCTAGTCTGCTTCTGTCCAAAAGTGCTGGTGAGCGTGGGGCTGTGAAGGCTCATGGCCCTGGACTCATACTGGCACCAGGATCAGGTTCCATGCACTCCTGTCTTTACGCGGGCATGATCTGCTCGCCGTGGCTCCTGATGCTGTAGGAACAGACGTGGCCACGTGCGCCTCGTGACTTTTCCATCATTTACTAAATGCCCGTCTTGGTTATCACTCACGCCAGCTGCATTGATGTTTTAAGATACATAAAAATAGGAGTACATAAGGCTCTATTTGCCGTGGCTGGAGACAGCTTTTATCTGGTCACGGTTTTGCACAAAGCACATATTGTTGCAAAAATACCCAAACTTTGCTATCGTGGGGGTGCTTTGAAGAGATTGTTCAGTGAGTGGCAATTATTCCCAGGCCCACAGTAAGTAAGGCCCAGCGCTGGCGCGAAGCCCTGCCCGCCATGGAGGGGCTCAGAGCCACCTTCCAGGCAAAACCTCGGGCACAAAGGCACAGCCGCGCAGCAGCGAACAAATGGCATCATGGGGGCCCCTTGTGCTGAAACAGCTTTTCTCACGATGAGCGAGTCTGAATGAACCTGGGAGCAGCAAGTAGGCGGTCATTAAACCCAAGGCCCAAATGCCCGTCGGTTTGCCGCAGAACGCGACTGGTTGATTTCAAGCCGAACCGATTCAAGGCTCCGGGTCCTAGGGAAGAACAGACGGTACCGGCATGTGGTGCCCCATCCTGCTGTGCAGGAGGGGTGCGGTCCTGCCCTGGAGCCCTTCTGGGCACCCCTACCCCCGAGAGCCATCTTGGGGAGCCATCGGGTCCTACTGTCTGTCAGTCCAAGAGAGAAATGCATTTACAGCCAAGGCTCTCCTTCTCCTTGCAGGTGGCCCGAGAGCTCCAACCCTCTGTGGTGTGGATAGGAGACACAGAAAAAACCTTCTACAAGAAAGTCCCCAGCGCAGAAAGGATGGTGAGGGATTCTTGATCTTTCTCCATTTGGCCTTTTCTTTCCCCTCCCCTCAGGGGACCCTTACCAAGGACTGTCTCCACTTTTCAAGAACATCTTCTTTAAGGGAGGAAGGGAATGAAGGGGCAGCTGTCTTTCTCTGCCCTCTACATGTCTGTATTTGAAAAACTTCAATAGTCTGATTTTATGAGGAGTAATTAGGGGAAAAAATGAAGGAAAGTATGGAAGGAAGGGGGAGGAAGAGCTTTGGACCCAAACATGTGACTCAGAGGTAAGAAACAATTCAGAAAATTTTTCTTGGTTAAAGCAAATGGTACACATAGGAGTTATTATTAGGATTTCCTATTGTTCATAATAATAAATAGCAAAGGCTTGAAATTTATGAACAAAGACCTTCGACAGAACTGCTAAGTGCCGGCGTTTGGGGGCCCCGGGGAGCGCCCTCTCAACAGCTTCCTTCCTTCGTTTCTCTCCTTTAGAAGGCCCCCCTCCCCCGAACTTCCCCCCACAAATCACCAGCAAATTTCCCACAAGTTAAAAAAAAATTGCAGATACACATGATTGTTATTCCACATCAATTTGCACCAAAGCAAATAGTGGTTAACTGTGAATTTCTGATTAAATTCATAAGGATTTTAATCACTTTCAATCCTTATGTATTATACATCATTTTTAGCAGGTAGAGATGATTTGGATAAAGAATGAAAGCTCCATCTTTTCTTCCCCAAATGAGCCTTGATTGCCCTGTCATTTCAGAAACTCTTAAAAGGACTCATTCATTATTAAATCCGGGAATCTGAGATTTCACTCCCTCTGCTGGCCAAGTTGCTACATTGACGAAAGTCCCTCCCCCTCCAACCCCACAGGAACACATGAAGGCAGGCGTTACTATGAGCCCGATCAGAAACCTAAAGAGACAAAGAGACCTCCGGGCATGTGTAATCCAAGGTGCCCCACACCCAACATCATCAGAAACCTTGCCTGGGGAGTAGGAGACGTGGTTTCGGGGCTCACTGTGCTGTTCACCTGAGCTGGCTGTGTGTGTGAGAGAGCAACTTAACCTCTCTGAGCATCCACTTCCTTAATGACTTAATTAACGGTTTCCAGAGAGCACAGCCTCCAGCTCAGCGCCCCCCCTTCTCTGCCATGCCTGCCCACAGGCTCTGGCTGTTCGTCTGTACCCCGGAGTCTGTGGGGAACAAGATGAATCCAAAATGCTCATTCGTAAGAGAGCCAGAGGAGCCCTGGGGGAAGGGCTGATGGTAGGAAATGAAATGCCTCACGGTTGGCAGACATCTCCCTCAGAGGGAGCCCTGGTGTAGGGCAGGCAGCCGGCAAAGGAGAGACAAGCACGGTGTCTCCAGGCCTCCCGCCTAAACCGGCCCCACTGTTGCTGATCCCAAGAGACTCAGCCCAAGCTCCGATTCCCACAAATATAGCCACGGGCTAGTGTTATTCCGGTAAGAAATGAAGGCCTTTGGTGGCAGAGTCTTTGCAGGGGACCAGTCAGACCTTTTTCTCTCCAGCTCTGCATTGCAACAGTCTGCCATCCCTCAAGGGAATTAACGGTGCTGAAGGGCATGAATCACACCCCTAGGTAATTCCCAGGACACCTGAGGGGCAACAAACCGAAGTGGTCCTTGGGTTCCCAAATGTCCTGAGCCATCCCAGGTACAGACAGGGCTATAGGAGGCATGAATACCCCATCTGGCAGGAGAGCATGGCAGCGGGGGTGATGGGGTGGGGATCATTGTGTGCGTCCTCTAGCTGTACATGGGAGCAGGTGTCCCCACTCACCCCCAAGTCCTGGGCCTGCCCCTCAGGCTGCCCCTGCTTCCTTCCTAGAGAGCTGGGGCCAGGCCTGGGCCACATCAGCTCTCTGTCCCCACACCCAGCCTCTGACTTAGGCTCTTACCAAGTCCTCCAGCCACCAGGGCTGGAGCTGCTGGAGCATCATTTTCCACCTGCCTTCTGAAGCTGGCCACCAAAAGCCAAGGGCATCCACAGGTGACAGGAACCCAGGAGGCATCACAACCAGCTTCTCATTGCTCACTCGACCACCCCTGGGCAAAGCCTACAGCCTTCCTTCTGCCATGGTCCATCCTCTGTCCCAAAGGCTCCACAATCCCAAAGACACTGAGGCACAGAGAAGGAAGTCCACCTGCAAAGAAACCAGGAGGCTGCCAAGCCCACCACCAACAACTACAATAGACAGCCCCCTCGAGACTGCCACCTGGATCAGAGGGATTCCAGAATCTCCCCTTGAAAAAAAAGTCTCGCTCACCACAGTGACTCACTGCCCCCTTGATGCCTCAACATTTAGATTAAGTCTCCCAAGGTCATGAAATGTATGAGGAGCACCCCGTCATGAGCAGCAAAGCAAAGAAGAAGTCCAGCCTGGGCACGATGGCTACTGAGCCTGGCTCAGCCTGGGAAGCTGAACTCTCTGGGGCAGGGACCGCAGGCCCAACATCTAGGACAGCTGTGAACAAGAGGAAGAGGTTCCCAGGGGCACAACTCCTATGTCAGGGAGGCTTCCAGCAACTCTGGGAAGGAAGCGGTCTTCTCCTGTTTTGCATAAGATGACAAAGTCTCCAACGGAGCCACAGCAGGTTGGGGATAGTGCTGGCACCCAGAAACACATTTGTCTGAACGCAAAGGCCAGGCCTTTCTCCACATCTGGACGGTGCTCCCAGCTGGGATGCCACTGAGTGCCAGGCATTCTCCCCTCCCTCGTGCTTCCGCCTACCATGTGGACACCCAGGTCCATCCTCCACATCTCCCCAGCCCACAGGCCACTCCAGACCACAGCCTGCAAGCTGCCTGTGGGGTCCTCTGGTCTTAGAGACGAGGTGCCCTGCTCCAGAATTCCAACACTCCTGCCCACACCTTCGTTCTCCCCCGTTGTTCTCAACAGCCCGGAAAGTCCTTCACCTCTAGACTTTCGGGAATGTCTGAGCTCCCAGCATGCCCCTCCCTCCCCACCACAAGCAGCCCCCTTCTCTTCTCCTCCTCCTGGGAGCAGAGCCCTCCTCTCCACTGGGTGCAGCTCACACTGCCAGGCAGTTGTTTGTGGACGAGGGGAAGGCAGTAAAGAATGAGACCAGACAGGCTGCAGCTGCATGTTCCGCACCATTACCCTTCGTCCCCCATCTAGCAGGAGCCTTTCCGACATCACGGTAGGCCTCCGAGAGGGAAGCTCGTGCTTTGTTGGAGCCGGCTGCAGTGGGGTTTTGGGGAGCTGACTACAGAACGGCAAATGGAAATTGCCGTGTGGATGTTAAGCAATAATTTGAAACTGCCCATGGGAATGTGGCCATGCGGGGGCTGGCAGGACTGGACATTGAGGCTGTGGCCATGGATGTTGCCAGGTGACTGTAGGGACATTGGCTGGCGTGATGGATAGGCGCCAGGGTCTCGTGCCTAATGGACAGGCCTCTGAACTGGAACAGGGGTGGCCCGGGTGCAGGGGAGTGCTGATTGAATGGACTCGCCTTTCATTTTCACCCCCTTCTAATGGGACTACACCGCTCTGTCAGCAAGGGTGTCACTCTTGCTGCAGCCCAGGATCAACATTTGTTATCAGAAACAGGCTAATGAAGTTCAGGGGTCCCTGCCATTTCCGGATGTGCACGGAGCAAGATCATCTGCCTTGGAACAGGCAGCCGGCCCCACCGTCACCATGGCAACCAGGCTGCTGGGGATGGGCTCAGACCACACAAGCAAGTCTCTCACCACACGAAGTGCAGTCTCCAGCTTCACTGGGGCCCTGGGGTCTGTCCTCCTTCCACCAGCCTTTGGGCAGCTGCCATGTGCACCTGGCACATCCCAGTCACCCCTGCCACCTGCTTTACTCTCCATCAAGCTTCTTAAAAGACCAGTCTGTTCTCATCGTCCCCACCCACTCCTCAACCCACCACTGTCTGTTTTTTGCTTTCCAACTCTGTAGAAACTGCTCTCAGAAAGTTTTTCTTTGACATCCATTTTGCCAACAAACACTTCGGTTCCATTGCTCTTCATGCCATGTTCGAGGTGGTTGAATTTCACCATTTTGTAAAACTCTGTCTTCCCTTAACTTCCACAGCCCTGGCCGCCTAATACCCCACCAACACTTTTTTTTGTGTCTCCTCCTTCTGTGTCTTCTGTCTCCTCGAGTTTCCATCCCAGGCCCCTGACCTATTTCTCTCACCTTGCCTTTCTTGGGCACCATCTCATGGCTTGAAAAATCACCCCCAAACCAATGACAGCCCCACCCCATCCCCAGCCCAGTGCTCTCCCCTGAGGCTCAGGTCCAAGCATCCATGGGAAACCTCCCATGGAATCTACAAAGCCTGCCCAAACCCTCCTCCCTCATGACCCACTCCCCAAAGTGCTGCTGCTTCTGCATTTTCAAAAGGTTAGTTTTACTTAAAACAACCATGCTTCAGGGGTGCCTGTGTGGCTCAGGGGGCTAAAATAACCATGCTTCATAAGAGGGCTTTGGATTCGCTCTGGTAAAATGAACCCTGAATATCACCAAACTTGCTGAGCCTCATAGAAGTGCAGTGGATTATTTCCTGACACAGATATAGATATTCTCATGAGGTCTCTTCTTCCAGAATCTCAGCAGAGGGCTTTCTTCAGCAATGTGGGGCCCAAAGGCAGTTTCTCAGAACTAAGTAGATGAAAAATTATCATTTAATATAACAGAAACTGATGGGAACTTTTTACACAGTCATTGTGTGCTCTGTTAGCAAATTGCTAGTTTCCTCCAAATTGCAAAGCCTCCAATTTTTCTGTCTCTGTCTTTTAAACACCTTGCTCTCCAGTAGAGAAGACTTGGCATTGGTTCCACCCACATGTGTATTTCAGAATAAGACACAATCATCCCTTAATAAGCACTTCATCAGACAGACACATTAGGCCATGCAATCCTCACAACATCCCTATAAGTTGGGCTCTGTGATTACCCCATTTCTCAGATTTAGGGACTAAGGCTCAGAGAAGTTGAGTCATCTGCTCAAGGTCACACAGCTGTTAAAAGCAGAACCAAGACTGTGATCAAATATGTCTGAATCAAAAGCTGTGCATTTAACTATTTGCCATATCATCTGCCTATTATTATGGAGTTTCTTCCTTGGGTATTTGTTTGTTTGTTTCTTTGTTTGTTTGTTTTTGGTGGAGAGGGGAGGGAGTTTGCACATAGCCTGGCCCCCAGGTTAAGTTCACTATCAAAGTTAAGCCCCAGCAAACACCCCTCCCTGTCCCAGGACAGCCCAGAGGCTGGGTCTGAGCAACGGCAGATTTCTGCAGAGACCTGGGGTGGGGATTAAGGAGCAGCCCCTTCATGAGCAGATCCTGATTCTCATTGTGAGAGCTATCCATTTCTAGGATTCCAGGAAGTCTCATTCCATCATCCCTCTCCTGTGCTTTCCCCTTTTAAGCTCTTCTGTTCTCCTGGGTAGAATCATGCAGGGCCATTGCTTCCTCCTGGGGCGGGGGCTGGAGCAGGCTCTGGATTCCTGTGGGTGCAGGCGGAGATGATAGGAAGATGCCTGGTGGTCTGGCCTCAGGCCCAGCTTCCAGGACTTATTTTGCTGTAAAAATTCCATCTCTTTCTCTGCTGTTTTACATTATAAAAAGTCTTCTCTAAACTGAATCCAACAACATAAAAAAAGGATTATACACCATGACCAAGTGGGATTTACCCTAGGTTTAACATTCAAAAATCAATTAATGTAATATACTATTATATCATTGGAAGAAAAGACAAAAACCATATCATCTCAGTACATGCAGAAAAAGCACTTGACAAAATCCAGCAACCCTTCATAATAGAAAAATCAATGACATAGGGAAAAAAAAAGAACTTCCTCCACCCGATAAAGGGCAACTACAAAAAATCCACAGCTAACATCATATTTAATGGCAAAAGACTGTATGCTTTTCCCTTAACATCACCTTTTCTCCCCAGTATTATATTGGAGGGTCTCACCTGGGCAATTAGGGGGAAAAAATGAAATAAAAGGTATCCACATTAGAAAAGAAGAGGTAAAACTATCTCTATTTGTAGATGCCATGATCTTATATATAGAAAATCCTAAGGAATCCACTAAAAACCATTAGGACTAATAAGCAAGTTCAGCAAGTTTGCAAGACACAAGATCCATACACAAAAAGCAACTTATTTCTATACACGTGCAATGATAAATCAAAAATTAAAATTAAGAAATCATTTATAATAACATCAAAGAATAAAATATTAGGAATAAATTTAACAAAGGAAGTACAAGATTTCGACCCCAAAAACTACTAAAATGTTGAAAAAGTTAAGGAAGAGCTAGATAAATGGAAAGATATATCAAGTTCATGGACTGAAAACCTTAATATTGTTAAGACAGCAATAATTCCCAAACTGACCTGCAGATTCAATGCAATTCCCATCACAGTGCCATCTGACTTACTGGAAGAAATTGACAAGCTGATCCTAAAATCCATATGGAAATTCAAGGGACCTCCAAAAGCCAAAACAATCTTGAAGAAGAAGAACAGAGTTAGAGTGCTGACACTTCCCAGTGTCAAAACTTACCACAAAGCTGTACCAGCAGGACAGTGTGGTGCTGGCATTAGAAGAGACATATAGATCAGCAGGATAGAATTCAGAGTCCAAAAATAAACCCTTACATTTACAATCAATTGACGTTTTGAACAAGGTGCCAAGACAATTCAATGGAGGGAGTATAGTTTTTCAATAAATGGTGCTGGGACAATTCCATAGCCATGTGCAAAAGAATAAAGTTGGATCCCTACCTCACACAGTATTCAAAAATCAAACCCTAATGCATCGAAGACCTACAAGGAAGAGCTAAAACTCTAAAACCTGTAGAAGAATATAGAAGCATAAATCTCTGTGACCTTAAAGCAATGATACCTTAGATATAACACTGAAAATATGAACAACAAAAGAAAAAATAAGTTACATCTCATCAAAGCTAAAAACTTTTTTTGCTGTAAAGGACATCATCAAGAAAGTAGAAAGGCGACCCACAGCATGGAAGAAAGTACTTGAAAATCATTGATCTGACAAGGGACTTGTGTCTAGAACATATAAAGAACTCTTACAACTCAATAATAAAAAGACAAATGACCCGATTTTTTAAAAAGTGGACAAAGGAGTTGAAGAAGTCAAGAAATGGCTGATAAATGCCTGAAAAGATGCTCAATGTCATCAGCCATCAGAAAAACACAAATTGAAATCCCAATGAGATACCTCTTTACATCCGTAAGGGTAGTTAAATTTTTTTTAAAAAGGGAAAAGAAAGAGAACAGAAGAACACATAATAACAAGTGTTCATAGGATGTAGGGAGATGTAAACCTCAGCCACTTAGAAAGAAGTCTGACATTTCCTCAAAAGGTTAAACATAAAATAGCTATATGATCTAGCAACTCAATTCCTGTGTGTGTGAGCCCAAGTAAAATGTTCATAGCAGCATGATTCACAAGAGCCCAAAGGTAGAAACAACCCAGACACCCATCAACTGATGGTGGGATGAATAAAATATGGCCTATCTGGACAATGGCTGTCACGCGGCAAGTAACCAATGCTGCAAGTATGAATGTTGCCACAGTATGGGCGAATCGTGAAGATACTATACAAAGTGAAGGAAGCCACAGACATGCGCGCACACCATATACCGGATGATCTCATTTCTCTGAAATATCCAGAATATACAAATCTGTAGAGACACAGAGTGGATAACTGGCTGCCTCAGTCTGGAGGAAGGGGTTAGGGTGGGAGCATTCAGTGACTGCTACAGGGCAGTCTTTTGGGAATGATGAAAATGTTCTAAAATGGACTGTGGCAACGTTTGCACAACTCTGTGAATATACTAAAAAACCACTCAGTTATACAGTTTAAATAGATGAATCATACAGTATGTGAATTCTACCTCTATAAAGCTGATATGGATACATCATAATAATATATATCTAATAATAAAATATGACATAACACAATACAATAATAATAAACACATACTTTAGTTCTCCTTTGTAACCCTCCACTGAGATAGGCCCTTACCCAGGAAGAGGAATGGGGGTGGGGGGGGACACTCAAGCCCCTGGCAATCCCCTCTGGGAGGGAAGGGACCCCAGCAGAGCAGAG
This sequence comes from Lutra lutra, assembly GCF_902655055.1. Lineage (NCBI taxonomy): Eukaryota > Metazoa > Chordata > Mammalia > Carnivora > Mustelidae > Lutra > Lutra lutra. The sequence goes on along the minus strand of NC_062280.1, from coordinate 43,625,427 downwards.
GGAGGAGCGTGAGCCTGGGAGTCATCTTGCTCATCTACTCTGGGACTGGAGACATCACTCAGCCTCTCTGGGCCCAAGGTTTTCATTTCTGAGTGAGGGGAGGACTGTTCCCTCCGGGGGAGGTCCTGAGGACTCAGTGGGAAGTCCATGTTGTGGAGAGAGAAGTACCTGGAACCCAGTAGGCCCTCGCCACCTCCTACTTACTAGGATTATTCAGCTGGAAGACGCATAAGCAGCCTGGACATAAGAAGTGGCAAGTGCATGGTCGACATCGGAGAGGTCCAGCTTCCTGCCGTGTCCTTAGACAGAAACAGAAGTCCCCGGCCTTGTGCCTTGCTGGGGCCAGACCTCCCCATGTTTCTGCAGCTTCCCATTAGGCTGTCCTCCTAACATCCCTGCGGCCTCCAGGGGCCTGTTCTTTCCCACCTGGCCTCCCTCCTGCACCTTGTCAATCCAGACGTGGAATGGGGCCTTCTCACTGGTCAAAAGGAAGGAAGAAGAAGAATGCCAACCACCACTGCGAGCAGGCACAGCCAACAGCCTTATGATGCAGAACAGTCACCCCAGGGCTGTGCAGCTCCCCTGGGGTGCCCCTGCCCTCCAGGGTGCTCAGTCACACCTGACTCCCCCCTCCACTGTGCAGGACAGTTGGTGGGCCCAGCTGTGACTCCCAGCTCTGCTCAGGGCCTCCCATGGAACAGAGTATCACAGCGAGTGAGCATCCCTGTCCCAGGGGCCCTGCAAACTGTCCCCAGCACTGTCACTGCACCCACCAGCTATGGCCCCAATACACTGCCATTCACTGTTATTCCTGAGCACAGGGCTTATCGAACACCTGCTCTCCCCCCAGGGTCACAGGCCCTTCTTGCCTGCAGGGCTGTCCCTGGGCTGGGCTGGGCTGTGCAGGGACACACAGGGACAACCGGACTGGGCAACAGGGGCCAGTCCCTGCAGGGTGGTCACAGCAAGATCAGGCCTGCTCTGCTCTGGAAAAGCCATGCACTGGCTTCTGTCACTCCTGCTCAACACTCAGATTCTAATTGGCTCAATCACCCCCGAGCCAAGTGGGACCAAAAACAGCCGAGCCCGCTCGGGGCTCCTCTGCAGAGGCTCTCTCCATCACCCCAACCGTCCTCCTCCTCCCCCACACTTCCTCCTCATGTGGCTGTGCCGGTGGAGGCTAATTGAAAGCTGGTGCATCGCCATGGCAACGTGGCCAAATCTGACCCCCATGGGCTGGAAGTCATCCTCCCTGGGGTCCCTCGTATCTTGCTCCTCTCCCTAGTTAGTGTTGAGACTTTACTAAAATAATACAGGTTCAAACTCTTTCCAAACTGCTTCAGAGACAGAAGCGTCACACTCTTTTGTAAGCAGGTACTTTCCAGACAGGAGATCCAGACCTTCGGAGGCTCGCAGTCAGGGCTAGCAGCAAAGGCAGCTTTGGGGTCACCCTCAGAATGGTTCAGAGGAACGCGGATCGCCACGGCCGAGCCCCTCCCTCCAGCCAGCTTCCTTCCACTGGGAAAGCTGCCCTGCTTCCCATTCCAAGGGTGAAGGTGCTAGAAAGATACGTCAGGTGCTTCCTCCTTCCTTCCCCTTTTCCGAATCTGAATGCTGGAGGTGGAGGAAAGGAAGAGACTGCAATTCAAACCACCCAGACCAGGATGAACTCTGAGAATCGTGTCTGCCCAGCCTTTGAGGTTCACTCAGACAAATGCGTGCCCCAGGGCATTCTGAGAGTAAGTGTTCTTCTGTCCTGAATTCTTTTTTCCCCGCATGTGAGCTCATGTTCCCCTTCTCCCTCTTTCTCCCAGATGGAACCTAAACGCCTCAAAAAACAGCTTCCAAAAATCCTGAGACTCCTGAAACCAGACGACAGGATTCTGATTGTGGGGACAACACAGCGCCCTTTCGATGCTGAACTTCAATCTTTTTGCAAAGTTTACCAAAAAATTATTTTGGTCCCCAGACCAGATTATGCTTCAAGATTCGGCAAGTACCCCAGCCCCTTCCCGTGTGGGGTGGCAAAGGGTGGGCCAGGTGGTGTCAGGCATGTGGCGCCAGCGCGGGAACCCCGGGAACCCAGCCCTGACCGAACAGTGGTGGAGGAAGAGCCCGTGTGCTGGAGGAGGTTCCCGGACAGGGGCAGAACCTGGGCCATAAATACGAACGACCAGGTCATGAGAGCAAAGAGTGTCTGTCTGTCCTGTTGTCACATCGTTCTTGTTACCCAGGACAGAAGGAAACTGGACAGGGATTATTATTTGGGGCCCTGAAGGTGACGAGAGTTGTTGCGGGTGCTGATTTTTCTTGCAACAGGTGGATTAGGGTGAGTTGCCTTGGACCCACAGTGACGGTGTCTCCCACAGGATGATTTGTTTTAGTTTCCCGGTCTCAAAGTATTCGTCCAGGAGCGCGCTGACTTACTTAAAATAACCATGAACACTAACAGCGCGCCTCTGGAGGTTTTGCCCCTTGAACAGACAAATTCAAAATCTCCTTCTTTTGAAATGTATTTTTAAGTGGAACTGACACTAAAAAAGTGATTTTGGAGATGGTGCAATGAAACCTTAGAAAGCCACAAAGTACGAGCCCTAAGGAGACATAATTCTGAATCCAGGTTCTGCCTGGGAGAGCTGGCAACGACATGGACAGCTCAGTGGACCTTCTGAGCCTCCACTGTTTGCTCCGTACAAAGGACCCTTTAGTCCCCAGGGCTGTCATAACCCTTATGTGAGGTTGGCAGCAGAACACTCAGCACTGTACCAGCCCCCTGGGGAGCCCTAGGGTGCTGCCCAGGGAAGAAGCCAAGATGGCAGCCATGGTTATGGAGAAGGAGAGTGTGACCCAGCCATGAGTGGCCACAGTGGTGCAGGCGTGGTTTCTATTACCTGTGTCTGTCGAGCAAACCACCCCAGTGGCTTCAAACAACTGATTATTCCATCCCATGATTCAGAGGGTTCACAGGCTCAACTGGCAAGTTCTCCTTCAAGTTCCTCAGGATGTTGCTGTCGGGGGTCTGTTTGGGCTTCATCTGAAGACTCGACAGGGCCGGACATACGTGGTTGTTCACGCCCATGACTGGAGTTGATGCTAGATGCTCAGCTGGGACTGCCAGCCAGACAGCCTACACCTGGCCTCTCCACGTGGCTTTGCCCTGCACAGCGGTTGGGTCTCACAAGAGAACATCCTGAGAGCAAACGTTTCAAAAGTTTCAGGCAGAAGCTGGAGAGATTCTTGTGACCCAGCCTCAGACTTCACACAAAGTCCCTTTCACCAAACTCCACGGGTCAAGAGCAAGTCCCAGGCCAGCCCAGATTCAAGGGCAGTGGACCAAACAAGGGTCTGAATACTACAGGGCAGCTCAGGGAAGGGTCATCTTTACCTCTTGTGGTGGTAATGGCAGATTTGGTATAGAGACGGTGATGGTGGATTCAGTGTGGCAAAGGGCAGTGATGGTGGTGGCAGCCTGGTGCCAGGGAACAGGAAGGTGGTGGTACGGGCAGCGGTGGGGGCAGCAGTGTGGTATGGACAGGAAGGTGCCCCCAGTGGAGTAGGGGTGGAGGTGAGGCAGCCTATGGTAGCAGAAAATGACCAGGTCAGACTCGGTTTCTAGGCAGCCTTCTCCAGTCACAACAGCACCCCCAAAACCCTTTCTGCTTCATCTTAAGCTCCTGGCCCATGTTATCTGCTAGAGAACCATCAGCCACTCCATGTACTGTGCAAGCTCCTTTCTTCCTTGATAAGCTATGAGCTTGGCTTCACAAATCCATGTCATACACAAAGTACGGGAGGACGTCGTTCTCGATTATTCCTCCTTCATTCTAGTGGCTTCTTCATCCCCTGGAGCCTCTGGGACATCCACTGGGTCCTTTGTAATCAGCCAGCATCAAAGGAAAAGAGAGAAGACAGGAGAGAGAGTATCTGCCTCACAGGAGATTCCAGGGGCAAGACCCAGAAGGGCCAACTGTTGTTTCACTCCTGTTGCCTTGGCCAGAATGACTCCCATGGCCTCACTGGAGTTCAAGGCAGCAGGGCTGTGCAGTCCCACCAAGGAAAGGCTCAGCACGGAGCTCAGTGGATGCCCGCCATCTCCCCCTCCTCCTGGAGTCCACACAGAACATTCCCCTCTCCTGGCTTTCTCTCTCTCATTTCTGTTGGTAGATTTCCTCTCACGATCCCAGGGTTTGATTTTGTTTGGGGTTTTTTGTGGTAGATATGTATTTTGAGCTCTCTTAATGGAATAAGTTATGGTGTTATTAATTTGAGGGGAACAGAGCATTATTCTTGACTTTGGATTGAATAGTTTCTATTATTTGACAAAACCACAGGCCCTTTAAAAATGAAGCTGTTGATGTATAACAAGGACAGTTGTGTTGTTTTGCTAAAATGACAGGCATCTGTAAGGACACAGATCATATTACAGATTCCAACCTGAATCTCCCTGTGGCGGCATCACACGGGAGGAAGGAGAAAGCATCCCCTCACCCGTGGGCAGATGATAAACCTGCAGGCAGGGGTTTGCTTGGGCCCAAGGCTCTGTCCACTACACCACATGCTTCTCACATATGTCTTCCGTGGTGGCTGATTTGTTCAGGTAGCCATTCTTGCTGACGTCACAATGCTGCCCAGCATTTCCTCCAGTGACCTTGAAGTTTTCATAGCCACGGTGGCTGGGACATCCGTCTTAAAGAAAGACTGTTCCTGTCTTTGCAGTGATCAAAAATGGTCTCTTCCAGCCCATAAAGCATGGGCTGCAAATCCATAACCTGGGCCTCTGCCTGGCCATCTATCTACCAGCAGCAGAGTGAGGGAGGTGTTGTGGAACGTTCACCTTCCCTCTTCTCAAATCCCTCCAGGCAGGGTGGGGGAGTAACGCTGGGAAGGAAAGGGTGGGTCAGCCTGAGGAAGCACAATCCTTAAGGTTTACCAAATAGAATTCAATATCTACCTTCTTTCCCCAAATCAAGCTGTTTCCTTCAAAACGTCTGCAAAGAAAATCCACCCGCAAGGTTGATTAATGCCTCGTCTAGTCCCCAGAAGTCCCTCTGGGCCTCCTCTCCCCACATTCCTAATGCTTCCTGCTCTCGTCTCTCTTCCTGGGGGTCTATTTCACTAATAACCCAATTTATCATAGACCTCCTCCCCAGACCCAGTGTCTGGTCGGATGAGTTCAGTCCACATCTTCCGATTTTTCTAGAATTCTGGTCTTCAGAGGCCAGAAGCTCATCCAAATCCTATTATCACTTCCTGGGCTTTTGTAAAATCACAAATAACAAATGAATTTTAAGATACTACATCATCTCAAGAACACAGTTGGGAGCAAGGACAGAATCCATTTGGATCATCAAAAGCAGGAAAGGAGATTCAAAGACCAGGTTCTTTTCAGTCTAAAGAAGGGAAAGAGAATGCAGATTAGCCTGAAGAAGTGAGGAGTCTGTGCACTCGGTCTGGAGAGCCCCTCAGCTCCCTTCACCACACTCCATTCACTGATCCCGTCTTCCCCAACACACCCACAGCCAGCCCCCATTCTGTTGTGCTCTCGTCCTCTCCACCTGCACTCCTGGGCCAAAGACTGGGCAGCTTGTGCTCCAGAGCTCACTGTGGGCTTCCCACATCCACGGCCCCCACCCCAGGCTTTGACTCACTCTGCTCCTGACCCCCGTCCTAACCCCACCGCGGGTGGATTTGTAGAAGCAGTAGAGGCTGTTCTTTTAAAGGAAGTCTAGTTCATCAAATACGAGAAGTCAAAGTGATTCTCTTCCTCATTCTCTGGATCTTGAGGAGACTGTGGGCAAGTGGCCAAGCCCCGCTGTAGCTGTGGCCACCTCCACATTTTCCCTTACTGCACCTCCATTAACAAACGGTGAGCTTTGGGGGGAAATCAATGATGTGTGTATTATGAGGACCCTTGGCCAAAACTCTACTTAAGCATCAAGTACCATACATTTTAAAGAATCAACAGTGTGTTCCCACATACTTGCTAAACCAGAGTAATTATAGTTTTTTGCTCTGTTTCTAAAGAATCTTTACTTACAGAGAGACCTCTTGTGTTGGGAGGCTGGGTGGCCGTGACTGCTGCAGTTTAGCAGAGAGGCAGGGATGGGAGCTGGGCATTGGTTTCTGGGAGCCCTCGCCCTCCCTGTTTGCTTACCCACTGGTTCACGTCCACACCATTGGGAAGAAGTTTGCCTGGATGCCCAGGTCAGAAGCTCTCTGAGTTCCCAGCCTGCGAAAACAATTGGATCCTCAGCTGGGGGAACTGTGCCCTGTGCTTCAGCATTAAGCAAGCTCCCTTCTCAGCTTCCACAGTCACCATGCAGACCTGGACATACTGTTTTTCAGGGTTATAAATCTGGGCTGGGGCACATTAGATCCCAAGGGATAACGCTGCCTGGTCATTGTTCTTATTTTTCCCGTGGGTTATATTTTCTAATTTCTAATTCGACCTCAGTTATGTCCAGGTTGTACAGATATATTCTTAGACATGTTCTGTATTTATGCTTTAATGAGAATTGGGAAACTTTGATACAAAATGGAATTACTAATGATAATTACAAGAACAACAGTGACACAGCTGCAAGAAAGTAAACTGCCCGCCATATGCTAAATCAGTGCTCTTCCAACCCCTTTCTCTACATTCTTGTATTTATTTGTCACAGCAGCCTGAGGAGCAGATCTTTCTACTCGCATTTTATAGGGAACCCTGAGATGAATTCAAGGTCAAACACACCCATTAAGAAAGTAGCAGAGTAGATGTGGGGGGTTAGATGTTGCTTTAGGTCCGTTTGGTGGCCCACGTGGCCCTTGATACATAACCTTACGCATAGACACAATATGGCCCAGGGTAATATGCCTGCCAGCAACTCGGCTCACCACAAGGCCAAGGACCACCACCCCCATCACTCTGGTGGAGGTGGATTGTTGAAATGACTCATGACCCAAAATCTCACTATGTGATGAAGCTCATAGACACATGGAGGTCATCCTATTCCTTTTCATTTTGTCAAGTATTTGTGGATCAATGTATTTGGATGAGCTAGTCATTTAACAGATCCAACAGTGCCAGATTATATAGTAATGGTCATTTTAAAAAAAAAAAAAAAACTGTTTCAAATATCCCTCGAAGAAGGTCAAAATGCTTGAGAAACATTTGACCAGATCCTCCCAGCACTCCAGCACTGAGAACAACTAGGAGACAGGTGGCCTTGGCAAAGTCTCACCTTTCTTACTGTCTAGATACAATGAAACAAGCCACCGGGACTCTCTCACGTACTTCCCTCTCTGTGGAATGCCTGCAGTTCCCTGAGTTTAGTATTATTGCAAATGCTGTGTGAGAGTCCATTCTCTCTCTTAAGTTCAGTAATTTCGTAATTCATTTTCACAACATCCCTGTGTTCTAAGAAAAATCTCTCTGTCACCCCAGGTCCCACTAACCCAGAGAACCACTGGGCACCCACCCATGGGATTTCAGTAAACCACTGCCTATTTACAATTATTGGGGGGCAAGGGGAGAATAAGCGTCAAATTGCACCTGAAGGGAACTGAGCCCACTGATGATGAATGGAAATTAGAATCTGAATTCCAATCCCACATATAAAAATAATGCACAAAATCTTTATAAGTAAAAAAATAAGTCAAACTCCTACTCAAAAATACTTTGCAAAATATAATTTTGCAGAGTATTTGAGAACTTTGCAGAGATCCCATATGTACCCTATCTGAATTTCCAATTTTGAAAGATTTTGAACATCTTTGAAGATACCACAGTGAAACTCTATTGAATGTGGTTTCATTTTTTCTTGTTTTGTGGGTCTAGGACCTCAGGGCCAACAATATGCAGGTCTTAGGGTTGAAATCATTCAGAGGGAAAAAAGTATTCCGTTCTGTGGCTTTCTGATCATTTGAATTACAATTAAAATGGAGTATTCCTCCTGCACATTGCTTTCTTGAAGACATGCAGCTTTGTACCAAGAAGGAGATAATATTGCTTTCCCTGTGGTGACCCTTGTTCTCTGTGTCTTTTCCACCATCTTGGATGCAACAGTTTTGTGGAAACAGATCATTCAACGCAACGGAGGCATCATTACCAACGCCTTGAATATAAGTTGCCTGGCAAAGATCACCGATGGTTTCACCCAGGGACACATAGTCGAGGTGGTTAAAGGCGTGCTCACAGACCGCAGAATCCGGCAGCAAACTTACAAACCGCTCACGGCAGTGGAGTTTATCGCAACGCTAACCAGCATGAGTCCCGTGTACCAGGAGGAAGAGGAGAGCTTTAAGGTAAACAGAACACCTATGTGGTCAGGTCTTCGCCACAGACACTTGTCACATAACCTCCTCCCTCTGGTTCCTGAATTTCAGGAATTTGTCATATACAATGAATTTTGGAAACCTGAAATTTTTAGATCACAAATTCGTGCCAGCCTTGCTGGTAAAACATATCTTCCAAGATTTAGGAAAAATTGTGGTCTGTAACCACAATTAACAGCCAAACTGCAGAATTAAGTAGTAGTTTTGAGGGGTGCCTTGGTGGCTCAGTGGGTTAAAGCCTCTGCCTTCAACTCAGGTCATGATCCCAGAGTCCTGGGATCGAGCCCCACATTGGGCTCTCTGCTCAGCAGGAAGCCTGCTTCCCCCCACCCTCTGCCTGCCTCTCTGCCTACTTGTGATCTCTGTCTGTCAAATAAATAAATAAAATCTTTAAAATAAATAAATAGTAGTTTTAAAACCACTGGATTCAAACAAACATACACATACACATACACACACACACACACACACACACACACACACACACACCATACTTACATGTATGCACACCTTCCCCTTGGGTCACTGGATTTTACTTCATATTTCATGTCATGGAACAAGTTGTGCAGAAAGAAAACCATTCTCTAAATAGTGCATTTCAAGCCCATGATAGTTTTGTCCCAGATTTGCTGTGGCATGCTTCATTTTTCACTGCATTTGCAATAGGGAATCACAAGAGGACTCACCAAAGTTTGACTTTCTAATTTTTTTATTATAATCTGTGATGTTCATAGAATTTTTTAGATCTAGAGGAAACTGAGAACCAGCTCTTCCAAATCCCTCTCTTATAGGAGGAAAAGAAGTTGCAGAAAGCTATGTGCCTTATCCAAGCAAATCACCATGAAAACCTAGATGCCCAGGCCAACAGGCACACTTCACACTCCTTTTAATCAAAATGAATACGACGGTGTTCACTTTCTGGACCTGGAGGCAGTTTCCTTGTCCATCTGAGAAAACAAGAGGAAAATTATATCCATGCAGTTATACCCACCACAACACTGGCCATGCAATCATCAGAAAAAGTATCAGAATTCTCATCTAAGCTTTGTGCGTCTGGAAGCCTGCTTAAGATTAGGAAAATTTCCCTCTGCAATATATCACTTTCCACCAACTCTAAAAACCATGTTTCCCTCCTGCTTTGCTGCTGATGTTTCAGTATAAGTTGGAAAAGAGTCACAATACTGATCTCCCACAAAAATTAGCATAAGGATTGGCAAACTTTTCTATAAAGGGCCAGAGAGCAAATATTTTCTGCTTTGAGAGCTCCGCAGTCTCTGTTACAACTATTCAATGTTGTATCATAGTACAAAAGCATTCATACACAGTATGTAAATGAATGGGTGTGGCTGTGTTCTAATAAAACTTAATTTGCAAAAACAGCCACCAGGCCAGATTTGGGCCATCAGCTATAGTTTTGCTTAAAAGGGTCTAGCAAAACAGCAAAGAAATATTTCCAACTCCAAGCTGGAGTTTTTGCCAAGGATTTGAATTAATGTTCTTGTTAACTGTTTAAACCTTATTAGAATTAATTGCAAATATTTACCCTCTTCTTGTGATATAACCTATTCTTTTCCTATTTTTTTTCTTTTGTAAAATAATCATCTTCCTACTCATTCTGAGGAGCTGGGTTTGGGGTAGTAAAACCTATGCTTTCTCTTAGCTGGGTTTTTAACTTTCCAAAGTGATTTGTGTAAGTTTTTCTGTTCTATGTACTGGAGGTCCAGTAACTAACTGATCACACTATTCAAGAGAAGGAAAGAGAAGGAAATGTTACCATTGTATAATCTGAGATGAGAACACATACACTTCTCACTTCCATTCTTGGCCTATTTGATCACTTTATTCTTTTTTTTTTTTTTTTTAGCAAACTAAATCATTTTTCCACCATCACTGCCAGCCCCCTCCCCCATCAATTTCTGCTTCTTATTGTAGCTGAAGAGCTTGGTACAGCACTCAGCCCCAAATAGATGTTCAATAAACATTTTTAGTGGCAAATTTATAGAGCAGATGGATAGATGGGCTGACACTTGACGCTGGTGAATAATGTGATACTGTGGCTGAAGTTGCTTGTGCTCATTCCAATCATTTCTGCTCTGAGAAATTGGACCTAACTGTGCTTCTGACAATGTGCAGACTAGGATCTTTCAGATTCTCCAAACACATAGTACCCTGCTTCGTGGACATGATGGAGAAAATATTTAAGGATGATGATGATAATAATCATAATGATGTTAGCTAATACTTACTGACTAATTCTCTGCCAGGTGCTGTTGTAACTCATTTAGACCTTATAGTCTCCCAATTTTACAAATGGAAATGGAGTCATAGACAGGTATGGTAGACAGAATAATGGCCCTCCAATGATGTCTACATCCCAGTCCCTAGAATCTATAAATATGTTTGGTCACACCGCAAAAGGAGTTAAGGTACAGATGGAGTAGATGTGTTAATCCACTGAACCTAAAATAGATTATCCTTATTTATACCGGTGAGTCCAACATAACGATAAAAAGTAGAAGAGGGAATCAGAAGAGAGAACCAGAAAGTTAGCAACATGGGAAGGACCCATTGGTACCCCAAGTAGCCCCGTGTTGCTAGCTTGAAGGTGGAGAGGCCACAAGCCAGGAGAGCTGGTGGTCTCAGGAAAGTGTAAAAGATGAGGGAGTGGATTGTCCCCTGGAGTTCCAGAAAGGATGACAGCCTGCAGACACCAAGATTTTAGCCCAGTGAGATCCATTTCGGACTTTCAAACTTCAGGACCAAAGAACAATGAGTTGTTTTTTTTTTTTTTTTTTAATGTCACTAAGTTCACGGTAATTTGCTACAGCAGGCAAAAAAGGCGAGGGGGGGCAAAGTGACTTGCTCCTAGTCACACAGCTAAAAGGGAACAGAGCTGAAATTCAAACCATAGTCCTAAGGCAATTTTATTACCCATATTTTATACTGTGCCTCAGTAAATTAGGAGTTCATCACCTTACATTGAAAACAGAGCCAAAGTGAAAAGAAAGATGAGAATAATCCCCAAGAGCCAGAAACAAAGATAAATCCCAAACACAGGAACAGCCATGTGCCTGGCATGCAGCATAGAGAAAAGTCAAGACTAGGAAACAAGAAAGAGATTAGGGCCATAGAGAATGAAGAAGCAATACCTGCTGCCGCTGTGACTAGTTCTGTGGTATGTCAACATCACCAAGGAGCATTAACTTCAAAGCATCACTACAAGATGTGCTTCTGCATCTGGTTTTAGAGGACTGTTTAGAAGCAGTACCAAGGGACAGAGAAATAATGAGAAAGATAAAGAACAAAACAGAGCCTCCTACTCAAAAGGAACCTGAAAATAAAAATTCAGGTACAACCTGACAAAGATGTTTAAATTAATATAATTCATTCAGATGTTGGAAGAAATAAATGAAGGTGTCCTTTCCGATAGAAATGTACACTAAGTGTTGAAACAAAGACAGCCGGAAATGGAATAAGAAGAAATAATTATGGGAAAAATCACAAAAGAAAGCTTAGAAATTAAAAATACAATAATTTGAAATGGCAAAAATAAAAGCAGTATGAACTCTAGACTAGGCATTGTCAAAGAGCAAATTTATGGACTGGAGGATACTCCCTCTGGAGACAGTACAGAAAAACCAAAAAGATGAAATCCATAAACTGCAATTAAGAACCTTTGAAGACATTGACAGCTAACTTACAGAAGCTCTAAAAGAAAATAATAGAAGAAATATCAGAGGAGCAATTATTTGAAAAAAGATTTGCTGAAAATTTTCTTGAATTAAAGACATGAGTTCTTAGATTAAAAATGAACTCCAAGTGACCAGCAGAAAAAATTTTAAAAATCCACACAAACATAAATTACTGTGAATCTTGGAATAAGATAACAAGCTAGTCTTCAAACATGCCAAATGGCCTACAAAGAAACAATGGGGAGGTCCTGCAGTTCTTTGACAGAAATCTGTTCCAGAAGACAGCACAATCATTTCTGCAAGGTGCTGAGGAACAGTAACTGTGTGCCTAACATTTATCCCCAGCTAAACTAGCACCCAAGAGACAGGAGACAATAAAGACACTTTAAGACTTAAAAAGACTGAGCTAGCCTTCCACTCAGAGCAATTTAGAAATAACCAGTAAAACTGAAGAAGCTCAGGGAGCCTGGGTGGCTCAGTGGGTTAAAGCTTCTGCCTTCCACTCAGGTCATGATTCTAGCATCCTGGGATCGAGCCCCACATCAGGCTCTCTGCTCATCAGGGAGCCTGCTTCTCCCTCTCTCTCTGCCTGCCTCTCTGCCTACTAGTGATCTCTGTCTGTCAAATAAATAAATAAAATCTTGAAAAGAAAAAAAACCTAAAGAAGCTCATGTCCTACCCCACCCCCAGGAATTCCATTTCTATGTATATGTCATAGAGAAGTTTCCTCATAAGTATACAAGGAGATACATACAAATTCCTAACAAAAAGTTGGAAATGGCCTATATGTCCATTAATAGAATTGATAAACAGCTTGTAGTGCAGTCATTCAGTGAAATATTTTACTACTATAAAGTTTTAAACTAAAATGCTTCTCAGCTTTCAAATGAAAAGTGAAGGTTGAGGAAAATGCATTCACAGGGCCAGCTGGAACCACGAGGTGCTCTGTTGGTATATCAGCTCCAGTATTTCTGCCATGTTTTTTTTTTTTTTAAAGATTTTATTTATTTATTTGACAGAGAGAGATCACAAGTAGACAGAGAGGCAGGCAGAGAGAGAGAGGGGGAAGCAGGCTTCCCGCTGAGCAGAGAGCCCAATGTGGGACTCGATCCCAGGACCCTGAGATCATGACCTGAGCCGAAGGCAGCGGCGTAACCCACTGAGCCACCCAGGCGCCCTTCTGCCATGTTTTCAAAAGTCCCCCTCCCAGTGTTTGTGTGGCCTCCCATGGCTCCCACGTGGCGACCAGTCCAACTTCTGATGCCCACGTGTGAACCACAGAGGGTCATTCACGTTACCAAGAAAGCCCACGCCCTCTGGATAGAGTAGGATCCCCAGAAAGATAGGTGATGTTGAAAGGAAGAGCTGCTGGTTAGATTTGGACTGTGATTCTCTGAAACTGTTAATTCCTTGAGGTAGAAATTTCAAGTTGTGTCAAAATACAGGTTGGAAAACTCCCTGAAAAAAGAATTTGTATTAAATATACATTAAATGTCCAAAGTTTGATGGCTGCTTGCCCCTTCCTTCTTAGCAAGCTTTTCTTTACTTTTAAGAATATTCCAGTGAATGCATGCCATTTTTTAAATTTTATTTTTTCAGTGTTCCAAGATTCATTGTTTATGCACCACACCCAGTGCTCCATGCAATCCATGACCTCCTTAATACCCACCACAAGTCTCACCTAATGCCCCACCCCTTCTCCCCTCCAAAACACTGTTTGTTTCTCAGTATCCACAGTCTCTCATGGTTTGTCTCCCCTTCCAATTTTCCCCCAATTCGCTTTTCCTTTTCTTCTCCTGAATATGTGCCATTTTGATATTTTCCTAAACATCTGTTCTGTTTCAGGACTGGTATGCCAAAACCCCCATGGGTAAAAAGCGAGCTTTGGCACTAATGGGAGGGAACACTGAAAAAGAAAAGGACAAAGAGAAAAAGAAGGAAAAGAAGGGAAAAGAGGAGAAGAAGAAAAAGTAATGCCCTTCTGAGGAACCATCCTTGAGTGTCTCAGGGATGGAGGTGAACCTGACCCGCCGGGGAGAAGGCTCACCATTGCCTGTCTGAGGAAGACCCTGGCCGATGCCCCGAGCTCATCTGCCCCTGCATTCACTCACGTCTGTAGGAGGCTGCACACCAAGTTTGATGTCCATCACAATTGTTTCTAGAGCTCTTAATTGCTTCTCAGTTTGTGTGAAGTTTGTGTGTAACCGAAATCCACTCTGCACATAGTCTTTCCACTTCATCAGTACTAGTTGACAAATTTACAATGTGATAGTTAGAAAATACTCTAACTTGACAACTAGTAAGTAATTTGAGTCTGTCACCAGCACTCCGGCTTTTTATTAATCCATATATACTGTGTATGATCTTACACATATTTTAATACATTAATTCTTTGCCTATTAATCTATTTTGTATAATGGAATAAAAACTGTTGTCTTTGAACCGACTCAGTAATTTGGTTGCTGGAGCCAAAAAAAATGTTTAAAATTGGTGAGTTTAGGGGCACCTGGGTGGCCTTGTCTGTTGAGCATCCAACATTTGATCTCAGTTCAGGTTCTGACCTCAGGGTTGTGAGTTCAAGCCCCATGTTGGGCTCCACACTGGGCGTAATGAACGACTGACTTTGAAGATGGAGGAACCTAAGCCCAGGGTCACACAGTGGACATCTGGGACAGCGGGACTAAAATCATCCTCCCTCCCAGACTGGTGCTCTTGAGAAGTGCAGGAACAGGAGCAGGCCGATGGCTAGAGGAAAAGTACTACATAAACATGGGGTAGATGTGGAAATGAGGAAGCCTGAATGAAGAAGCAAGAAAAGTTAAATAAGAACAAGACTAAAGAACAGAAAAATAATGGTCAAAAGATAAATTTAAATTTTGTATGAAGATGAAAGTTTGTTTGGTAGAAGATGGTAAGTAACCTGTTTCTAAGTTGCAGTGGGAATGCCAGCAGAAGAAGCAGACTGCATTTATTTGAAATTTAATTTATTTAAAGATGTATTTATTCATTTTAGAGAGAAAGCAAGTTGGCACAAGCAGGGAGATGGGGAGAGGGAGAATCTCAAGCACACTCCGCACTGAGCTCGGAGCCTGACATGGGGCTGATCCCATGACCTTGAGATCATGACCTGAGCTGAAACAAGAGTCAGAGGCTCACCTGACTACAGCACCTAGGTGCCCCAGACTTTAACTGAATTTCATCTGGAATTTAGGAATACCCTATCTGACAGTTTTGGTCACAGCATAGAAGGTTGGAAAATCTCCTTCTCTGAAGACCAAGCTATCTCTCTGGGTTTTTCCTAGTTCCTAGTAGGTTACCTCTTCAATGCCCTGTATTTCTGGGAGTCTTCTGGTCCCCAGCACATCCCCCCTGCCACAGCTGGTGTCTGCATGGGAGACAGGCCCAGATTAGGACAGAGACAGCCACAGGTCCGTGTGTTGAGGACTGCTTTGCATACCCCATAAGGCAGTCTCCTGAGTCTGCATTCATAAATGACCTCGGCTTTCCAACTGGCCTGCTGCAGACTTGCCTCCTCTTCCAGAAGGAACCGTGGTTTCCACAGATGGCAGGCCTGCCCCACACTACCCGCTTCAGACTGCATCTGGCCAAGGCCCAAAGTGGCTTGACAGATGGGCAGACTTTCCACCCCAACCTCAGAGAGCAGTTCAACTTCCATGTGTCCTAGACGGTGGCACCAAGACCCTTCCTGTCACCTAGCATGGGAACCAGATTGTTGGTTATGAACCAGATTGTTGGTTATGACCCAAGAAGGGACTTGAAGGCTCTGGCATTTGATGCTCATTACAAGAGTAGGATCTATCTGCACCATCACGAAGGGAAAATCATGAGAACGGTAAAAAAATAGTGGTAACATTTTATGAGTAGACAAGACCACAAACTTGGTCTTTGACAACAAGCCCACTTGGCCAGAACGCCTACAAATTTGTGTTGATAAGCCTTAATAAACAATAATTAAATGGCAAAAGTGTAACACATACACATGCGTTCCAGCAGCCCCTGTGCAGGAGGACCAAAATGGGAGTCCAGGTCTGCACTCTCCCACAGCAGTAGCCAACAGGCTCACACAACTACAAAACACTCGAAATGTAGCTGGTCCAACTGAGGAACCGGATTTCTTCTCTCACGCTGATTTAAAAAGCCTCACGTGGCTAGGGTGACTACGTTTTCAACAGTTCAGCTTTAGAGTAATTGGTAAGGATAGCCTGACTACTTCCCTGATGTCCCCTGCTCTTCCTCATGGCACACTCACACTGAGATGGGATCTTTTGTGGTCACACGGTCTCCTCCCAAACTATGGCCTCCTGCCTCTCACAGCACTAGATTTTCCCTTGATGTCCCCATGGCTTGATCCAGGCAGTTCTGCCTCCAGGTTCCTGAGAACAACGCTATCTCCCACCCCAGCAAGGTCCGCCCCACTCATAGGAGCCGCCCCGCTCTGCACAAGTGGCCCCCCGTGGGAGCCTGGCATGCCGTAGCCCAGCATAGGTGGTATTCACACCACGCCTCCTGTTTCAGATGCATGGCAAGAGATGTGTACATGTGTGTGGTATGCTCACACATACGTATACTGCACTGTTTTTACCCACACAATTATATATCACAGATATATTGTTTTACCCCCCTTGCTCCTTTCACTGAATAATATACCTTGGGTATTGTTTTATATCTGCACATGCAGACTGGCCTCATTTTATGTCAGTTACATACTGCCCCGCTTTATGGACACAGCAAAATTTAGATGGATGGATAGATCAAATATAGCATAATTATTTATTTATACAGCATTACCAGTCTCCGACAGACATTTAGGTTTTGTCCACCCTTTTGCTGTTCCATCAGTGCCTAATGAATACCTTTATACATTCTTCTTTCTCGGTGTGTATGGGAGAAAAAAATCCATGGGATAAATTTTTAGAAGCAATATTACCAAATCAAATTACCTGCACATTTATATTTGAGTAGCTCTCGCCAGATCGCCCTCGGAAGAGGTGCCCAAGGGTGCCTGGGTGGCTCAGTTGGTTAAGCATCTACCTTCAGCTCAGGTCATGATCAAGCCCCATGTCAGGCTCCCTGTTCAGCAGGGACCTGCTTCTCCCTCTGCTTCTGTCCCTCCCCCTGCTCGTGCTTGTTCTCTCTCTCTCTCTCTCTCTGTCTTTCTCTCTCTCAAATAAAATCGAAAGAAAGGAATGGAGGGAGGGAGGGGAGGGGGGAGGGAGGAAGGGAGAAAGATAAAAAGAAAAAGAAAAAGGTACCAAGCGCACCTGTCCAGCAGGAGAGTGCCCATTATGTTATCATCCACGGGGCAGGTTACAAAACTGGGCACCTGCCCAGTGGATAACAAGCTATGATCCTGCCAGTGGTCAGTGTAAAACTCCCAAGTCCCTGGGAAAGGTGATGCAGCAATGAGGAACCTCCTATTTCTAACCAACAGAGACATGGGAGAAATGACGTGAGGAAAGAGAAATAGGAGGTGTGTGCAGTGGAGGGCGGAGAGGCTGGCAGAAAGAAGAGCCATAGGCTCTTCTAGGGAGTTCTGCTGGGGCCTGAGCTATTCCTGGGCCATTATGTGACATTTAGCTCCTCTTGAGCGTGTTCTTAAGTGAAGGGGACAGTAATTAATGTCATTAACCCTCATTACAGGAGCGTTCTATGGAATGGGATCTGATTAAAGTGGAATGAAATCTCTTGGTGGCTCTGCACTCAGCCTGCCCTGAGGAATGAGCAGGTTTCAGGTTCAGAAGCCTGATTACACGGCGTTCCCTAAAAGGCATCCCCAAGACCATTGGGGCTTACACAAACATCTCCGTCTGGAACTAGCAAGTTTAGAACCCTCTCATGCTGTTTGGAGGCTCTTAAGCTCACGTCCACATGGAACACAAGGGCAGTCATGGAGGTAGGCGTCACAGGGCTATTTCACAAAAGTGACACTATTTTCAGCCACTAATGACACTAGGGGACCCAAACCTCTGAGAGAAGTGGCTTCCGATGTCCTTGAAAGTCCAGACTTGAAGAGACGCATGGGGTGATGCTAACGACAGCGGAGGAAATAAGAGATGGTGGACTTGGAACGAAGCGAGCAGCCACCTGGGCAGTGAGATTTGGAAAAAGGACCAAAAGGACCTTGGCCCGGAGCAGTGGCTCCCAGCCCCCAAAATCCCTCCATTAGAATCACCTGTGGATGCACAGTCCTGGAACAATTCCGTTTCATTAGAATTCACAGCCACAGCAAAGCGCTTCTTTGCTTATCTTCCAAGTCTTGCACTAAGCGCCTGCTATGTGGCAGCACCAGGATACAACCTGAGCGAACTGCTTTGCAGTTGAGTGGGGGGAGAGACTGAGTAAAATGGGTGTGCAATGAACGTGCAAGACCAGATCGCACAATGCGGGTGCGTGACTGCGCTCTAGGCACATCTCCGGGATCAGGCTTGCCGCTCTCTGGCTTCGTCCCTGCAGGGACCCCTCTGGGATGGAGAATCTGAGACTCCAGGTGGAAGTGGCAGATCTGTCTGATGCTTTAGCTCTTCCCAGCAGCTGCTCTCTGTGGCTATGTAATTACCTAAGACCGTGTGCTTCGGGGTCTTGGCACATGGGATGCACTCAGTAGGGTTTCTGCCCTGTGGCTGTTCAGGAGTCGGCTTCTCCCAGTGGACTTTGGGGAGGGAAATGGGAGTCCAGGGGTCGGGGTGGGGGGTGTATTCTGGCCTCCCCCACACTCTGATTTGTCGTCAGATTGCCGTTTTCTTGCCTGAAGTAACGAGCCTAGTTCCTCCATGTGGCAGCCAGGCACAGTCCCACTCTTTCTTTTGGACTAGGGATTACAGTCTTAGAAGTCAAATCCCTGCAGTCAATTCTAGTGCTTTAGAGCAAAGGCCCTGGCAGACCCCAGGGCAGAGTCTCATCCCAGCTCTCTACTGGCCATGCACTCTCTGAGTTCCCCATGGGCATGCATTCAGTTTCTGCCTCACTGGGCTGCCGGGAGAGGAAACCCAGCTGTGCCCGATGCACCTGCCACGGGGCCCAGCACCATCTGTGTTCTCGGTGAATATCACCTGCTTTTTGGTTGCTTCAGATGCCCCAGATAGATCCCGCCCAGCAGAGCAGGTGCTCTAACGGAGGTCTCTACCTTCGTGAGATGATAGTGCTGTGCTGCAACAAAAGAGGGCTAGGGAAGGGAAGCTCCTACCTTCTCAGGGCCAGGGTGAAATAAAGGGTCAGGTGAGAAGCCTGGGACTCTCTGCAGGGTCCCCCCACTACCCTCCATCTCCAAGACTTTCATGCAACTCTGTTTTCCTTATTGGGGGCCAGTTTGGGGGTCCGGTAGACCTCCGTGCTTTGCCTCCTGGATACCCCAGCTCCATCTCCAGAGTCCTTGGCCGGCCTTGCTCTGTCCAACCTTTCCTCAGGCTCCCCTCAGCCTGCGGGGAAGGGGTGTGGCTTCTTGGGAAGCAGCACAGGCCGGGCTGGGCTGGGCTGGGTCCAAATTCACAAAGAAGCTGAGTGACCTTGGACCAGGCCAGCCACACACATACCTACATATACACAGCACATGTACACACTACATGCAAACACACATGACACACAAACACACACAGCTCATGACACACAGACATTTGAACATAAACACACAAAGAGATAAACACACATATCAACACATACACACAAACATGCACGTACCCCCCACAAACCACATACACACCCCCATGCACATGCACATACACACTACACACATACCTCCTGCAAGCACCATTTCCTCCACTGGGCTGAGGGCACCACGCCTCCCAGATCCTCACGCTTCACCCTGGGCTGCAGCAGGGACCGGAAGCAGCAAATGGGGAGCTTCCCAGGCAGGTGGTCCTGGCCCCAGAAGGGTGGGGGTGGTGAGCTTACACCGAGTGAGTCTGCCATGAAAACATCTGCTTCCTACTCTTCACAACAGGAAAGGCTGAGCAGACCCGCCCACCACAGCTCCCACTCAGCTGCACCTAGAGCAGGGAGCGACAGGAAGGTCCCACGGCTAAAGGCATGGTCGGTCACCTGCCGGAAGGGCATCTCTACCAAAAACCAGAACCAGTCATCCCCACTTCACCAGCAGGGCTCAGAGAGGTTAATAGTCTTCCCAAAGTCACAGAGCTCCTCCCCAATACCACAAGACCAAGGTTGAGACTCAGAGAAGTAGTATGGTAACTGAATACAGGGTGATCTGGGACCCATCCTGTGGGCCCCTGGGTGCCATGTGTGTTTCCTTATGCATAAAAGACAGGGGTGTGCTCCATAAGAGATAAGGATCCTTCTAGCTCTAAGTTCCTACTGCCCTTAGGACAGAAGCAGCCCAGAGACAGAGATCTGTAAAACCTTCACCTGTGATGGTCATCAGGGACACCTGTGATAAAAGGCCCATGGCCCAGTTCACGACACCTCCTCCGGATGCATCCCGGAGAAGGCACCCAAAATATCACAGCACAATGTCCTTGGCATATATACAGTAAATGGCACCAGAGTGCCAAGGTTTTTATCCTAAGAGATGCAAGACCCAGCGCTTATGAATTAGGTAAACAGTTAGAGCTCAGAGCTGCTCGCCCCAGAGCATCCTCAGGTGTAGAAAGCCGTCTTGATCTCCCCATGCTGCTCCACAACCTTCCCAAACATGGTGTGGCCAGCCCTTTGGGTCGTCACCCCTCTGGAGTGGGTGTCATGGCACCAAACAGTGGCTTTACCTTCCTTATCCCTGCTCACTGTCAAGGTTGCTCACCTTCTCATATGTTTAGGGACCCATCGAGATCTACTCTTTTGTGCAATGCCTGATAAGTCTCTTGCCTGTTTCTCTGCTGAGTTGTCTATCTTTTCTTTAACCAGCTTTAGAGTTCTTTCTATGTTCTGCAAAGAAGTTGTTTGCAGGTACGTGGGCTGCAAATATCATCTTCCACTCTCCATCTTACCCTTTCACTGCCTTCAAGGGGTCTTGATGAACAGTTCTTAATGTGAATGTAACTAAACATATCAATTTTTTCTTTGTGGTTACACATTTTTGAGTCCTATGCAACAGCTAGTTGATTCTATGTGTTCTATGCAATAGCTAGTTGATTCTTTGTGTCTTATGCAACAGCTAGTTGATTCTTCGCATACTTTGCTACAGTCTTTCTGTCGCATTTATGTCTCATTGCCACCATATTATAATTTACTTGTTCTGACACACGTGTAGTATCACGTTTTGAGAGTTAAATCAGCTTTCATTGTCAAGTAAAAGGTTGCATTTGAAGTGTGTTTTTATAATAATTGCATTATCTTTGTTAATATTTTGCATAGAATATTTCCAGCTATGTTCTTAAATAAAACTGCTCTATAATTTTCTTCTCTCACAATGTTCTTGTTGGCTTTTCATATCAAGACCTCTTTAAATCAGTAGGAAAGAATTCTTTCTTTTTCTATCTGTAAGAATTTGTGCAAAATTACCTTTACATCTCCTTTAAAAAGTTTTGGTAGCATTACAGGCAAATTGAGTTTCCTCATGGGAAGGATTTCAGTTTCCAACTTAACTTCTTAAAAGTATTATAAAGCAATTCAGAATCTATTTCTTCTTGTGTCCGTCTGGTAAGTTGAATTTTTTTTTTAAGATTTTATTTACTTATTTGTCAGAGAGAGAGGAGCGAGAGTGAGCACAGGCAGACAGAGTGGCAGGCAGAGGCAGAGAGAGAAGCAGGCTCCCTGCCAAGCAAGGAGCCCGATGTGGGACTCGATCCCAGGATACCGGGATCATGACCCGAGCTGAAGGCAGCTGCTTAACCAACTGAGCCACCCAGGCGTCCCTGGTAAGTTGAATATTTTAAGGAATTCACTTAATTTATCTAAACATTCACATTTATTGGCAGAGAGTTGTTCCCAGTACCCTCTAACAATCCTTAAAGTCTGTAGGACCTGATGTAGAAAACTGATGTTGGTTATTTATGCCTTTTCTCCTTTTCCTTGGCTTATCTCTTCAGGGCTTCATCATTTTCAAGGAGTCGGCTTCTGTAATGTTTTAATTATACTAATTTTTGAGTTTATCTTTACCACTTCTTCCTTTCCACACTTCTTAGGGGTTAATTTGCTCTTCTTTTTCTAATGAAGACAATTATCTCATTGATTTTTAGCCTTTTTTCCTTTAAATATAAACTTGTAGCGCTACAAATTTCCCTCTGAAAATCTCCCTTGGTATTTGCCATGTTAAAAAAAAACAAAAAACAAAAACAGCTCCAAGGATGAACTATGATCAGGGTGATGCATTTTAGGGTGCCTGCACATACACAAAGAATGAGAAAAGCAGGGGCCTCCAGGAATTGGGGTACACGAGTGCTTATTTTCCTTGTCATTTGCAGTTTTTCCCAGACTTTTCCCATTTACTGCATACCACAATTAATTAACTAATGCATTTGCAGTTAATTAACTAATGCATTTGCAATTAGTATAAAATATTTTTTAAAACACTAGGATGAGCAAGTGTAAATTAAAATAAATGAGATCAAAATCTAAAAATGGAGGCTCGGACCTCTATCTTGCTCTGTGTGAAAGCAGGCTAGAAAGAAAATGCTGTGCATTTAAAAGATTTAGTAAAGCAGATTCTATACCATCTCTACCCTGTTGTCAACTTTAGTTACAATTTTTGTGCTAAAAACCTTATCTCTGTATGTCCTTAGGGAGCTCACCTGGAATCCTATGGTATGTTTTTAAAAAGCAGATAACAGGGATGTCTGGGTGGCACAGCTGGTTTGGCATTAGACTCTTGGTTTCTGCTCAGGTCTGACACAGGGTTTTAGGATCAAGCCCCACATCGAGCCCCATACAGGGCTCCAAGCTCAGTGGGGAGTCTGCTTGGTTATTCTCTCTCCCTCTCCCTTTGCCCCTCCTCCCACACTCTCTCTTGCTCCTAAATAAATTAATTAATCTCTTAAAATAAATAAAAATCAGATCACATTGAACAACACAAAATGTGAGTTTTAAAGAATTGACTGATGATGAAAAATAAAATGGGAAATAAGCATGCTTTACCCAGCTACTTAGAGGCCCAGGAAGTAACAAGGCAGAAGCACCTTACAGTATCCACAGAGTAGAAATTCTAGAAGAGAAGAAATAGACATAGGGAGGCTACATAGTTTACTGGTGACCCTCACCTGCATCCCCACTGTCCCCTCCAGGCCTGGCTTGGCATTATGTCGCACCCCAAGACCTGTGTTTGGGTGTCCAAGCATGAGTTGGCCTCAAAGAAGAGACCCAGGGAGCCAAAGGGGAGCATCAGTAACCATCCCCATACATACATCTCTACCTACCTGCCAACCCTGCAGTCCCACTGGTCTTCCTCATTCCTTTTCTCCTCTGTGCTCTCTTGACTCTCAGTCCAGTAGCCTTATATCTGCTAAACTGTGGCCATTGTCACCTGACACAGCAGCTCTTGGGCCTCAGGGACCCCTAGGAAAGTGGGAATATTGGATCAAAGCAGAACCAGCTCAGCTCTGGTCTGGAGAAATGTGAATGATGTGGGGAAGATGGAGAACAAGCTCATCCTTGACAAGAAGGCTGGGATTGAGGGCCAGCCAGGAGGCCTGTGCAAGGCACCCACTCTGAGCACTCTGACCTGGGACAGGGAGAAACTGAGGAGCAACACTTCACCCTAGGTAGGAAGTAGCATGGGCTACTTCCAACCCATCCTCCATGGGATGTGGCGCTTCACCCCACCAGCCAGGCTCCAGTGTTTATGAGGCTCAGAGGGTGGGGAGCTCTCATTATGCTGCAGTCCCGCAGCTCCAGGCCTGTGCAGAAGCTGATACCAGCCCAACACCTAGATCTCCCCGCAGTACATAGCGGGTAGGGGTAGGGGACCATGCTCAGCAGCCCAGACCCACAGGAGTCCTGGGGGACTCCCAGGGCCCTCTGAACACAGTACATCATCCTCACAAGTGAGTCAGTGCTTAATTAAACATCCAAAGAAAGGATGACATCCTCCTTCTTGAAAGGCAGATTTTACTCCACATGGGAATTAATTGATCCTGCATGAATTCTGCAACTGGTAGATCAGCTGATGGGGAACATTACCTTTATATAAAACAGTCAGTCTCCCACTTCAAAGTGTTCTGTAAGGTAAATGCAATTACATCCTCCCCAACAAGACATCCAAAATACCCACGTTTAGCTTTTGTGTGTGTATTTATTCTAAGCACAATGCCCACGTCCTGTGACATTAGTATTTCTCCTCACATCATTGAAAATATGAGTACCTTGGAACTAGTTGGAACAAATTATAATGCACCCAGCCAGGGCCTTTTGTTACACAGCTCTTCAAAGGGGGGCTTGCATGCACCTCTGAAAGCTGTGGGTCCACTGGAGTTCATTTGAGAACACTCTTACCCAAGTCGGCCTTGCAAATTATTTCTGCCCTATGCAGAGTTTTTATGTTCCTCGTGGCATCAAGTGACTTTGGATCTTGCATAATACATATGCACACATACACAAGGGAAGGATTATGGTGCCATCGGATGAAATAATGCTTGTGGAAATGAGCTGATGGAAAATGGAATGACTGAGGTTTTGTGTTTGTCTCTGGAGTGTGGTGGTGCCATGTTCAGTGGGCGGAGAACTTCAGGATTGTCGGGGCACAGTTTGCTCCTAGAGAGGCTGGCCTATGCCATCTTCCAAATGCTCAAAATCTGAATATGGACTCCATTTGGTCTTGGTGAAGCCTATCCCTAGTTTTTCTCCTCTTTCCAGGAAGGGAAGGAATGATAGATCTTCTTGAGCTCAAATGATACAGAGATGACCCCAGGAAGACAGGATTCTGCGCTACTTCGGGCCTGGCTTCCTAGGCTGGGCTCTCCACCCAGGCCCTCAGTCCTGTGAGGAAGATAACCCAGGCTCTCTCCCACCAATCACAGATTAACCTGGAACAGCCACCCCTGCACTGGCAGCACCAGAGAGCTGACAACCCCTGCAGAGATGGGACCAACTCTTCTCACTCACGTGGCTCCCCAATGACCAAGGACATCCAATGTTGTCTCTATGCAGAGACAATGGGCATGCCAGTCACCTGCCTCAAGGCCTCCATGCTTGAGGAAAATGGAAATGTTCTCATTCCTCAACCAGCACACTGAGAGTTTGATGAAGAGGTAGACCAGTTGGTCACCAGCCCAAGGGCCCAGTTGAAGGGGACCCTGAAGCAAAATACTGTGATCACAGTGCCCTCAAGTGGAGATTTGTAAGCACTGCCCTAGCTCAAGGGGCAAGAGGCTTGCACTAACCAGCCTCCTCCTTTACCCCTCCCCACTCCCCAGATGGTGCTCTACCTTCCCACAAGCAGTTATGACTGGTGCAGCATAGGGTGGAGAGGGGGTGCCGGAGATGAGTGCTCAGAGTGGTTCTTCTTGGGATAGATGAAGCAGGAAATCCTTAGCACCAAGAATCCAGGATGAGATGAATCATCTTAATGTCCTCTCCTGAGTCCTGAACACTTAGGCAGTACTGCATGCCCAAGGCAGGAGGAGGACAAGACTCACCTCTGAAAACCAACACTTCTGATGGTCAAGGTCAATCCCCCATCTCCATAAAGATGAGCCACTTTATTAGAGGGGCATGTGTCATAATGGTGGAGAGAATGGGGTGCCAGTTGAGACAGGATTATGCTGTAAAGAAGGGGGTATTACTATTTCAACATCTATGATAATTTACACAGAGTCACAGTCACAAGTTAAGTTAATATCTCCCAATATTTCAAGAGATGAATATTAACCAGACAGGCTTAATATTCAAACAGATTTAGAAGGAATACAGAAGAATACAGAAGAATAGAAAGCTTGGCATCTGCTCCTTCTCCTCTCTCCTTATCAGACCTAGGATTGGATGGGACTTCTTCAGAGCCAAATAACTGTGTTTGCCCATGATTTTCTTTTTGTCTGGCCATTACATTGGAATATGACCCATGCATTTACCTTCTCACACCACCATCATTGCCAAATGCAGACACATGTGCACACATCTCAGCTGACATCCTAGTGATTTCCATCAGATGTGGAGGGAAGATCTAAGCCCCTGTAACAGGAACATTTGTCAAAGCCTTCCTCCAGGTTGCCTTGATGAATCCCTACAAAATGGAGGTTGTCTTGGTGATAAGAAGGGAGCCAAACCAGGAGAGTGGAAAAGCTATTAGTACACTGGGGCCAATAAAATCTTCTTAAAAGTCGGCTACTTGTAGACACATTGGGGACCCCACAGTGCTTTCACCCACAGTGCGACACCCAGTGTCATGCTGGCATTATTAAGTCAATAAACTCTCCTAAGATTTCTACCCGCACATCATCCCTGGAGCCCAGGGCCTGCCTTCTGTGAAGGGAGACCTGGTGGGTGCTGGCAGCTGAAACTAGAGGCTGGTGTCTTATGGCTGCCTCCAGGGTGCCTTAGGGTGGCTGGAGGTCAACAAAATGTCTTCAGATCCTCCCCACCAGATCCCATCTCTTCCTAGCGTCCCTGGGATTTTAGGGAACACAGATAATAAGGTGGGGAGAAGGCCCACTGCACAAAACAGATGCCTGTTAAGTAGGAAGAGTTCATAGTGGACTGTGTTTATGCAATAGGAAGCAGACCACCAGGGAGGGGAAGGGAAGGGAAGGATGGTGGGTTATCAAAGTCACCCGAAAGATAGAGGAGGAATGATCCAGGTTGGTCTTAAGGGACTTGCACAACATCAGTGCATGAGAGGGCTCCCAGCATAACCCGGTGCAGCTGCTGTCTGTACATGGTCACCGGCAGCCAGGGCCTCCTACAATGGCCTGCACCGTTGCGTCCCTGAGCAGAACCTCTTCATGCTGAATGCGCACTTAAGTTTCCCATTAATCTGGTAGATATGCAGATTCTTTACCCGCAGGTCAAGAATGGGGTCCAAGATTCTGCATCTATGATGAGTTCTCAGATGATGCCGATACCGCTTGTCTCCAAAACCGGTATTAGAAATACATCATCTTGGGCTCCACCCCAGACCTACTGAATCAAAATCTGCAGTTTTTTTTAATTTTTTTTTATAATTTTTTTTCAGCATAACAGTATTTCTTGTTTTTGCACTATACCCAGTGCTCCATGCAATCCGTGCCCTCTCCAATACCCACCACCTCATTCCCCCAACCTCCCACCCCCCGCTCAGATTGTTTTTCAGAGTCCATAGTCTCTTATGGTTCACCTCCCCTTCCAATTTCCCCCAACTCCCTTCTCCTCTCTAACTCCCCTTGTCCTCCATGCTATTTGTTAGGCTCCACAAATAAGTGAAACCATATGATAATTGATTCTCTCTGCTTGACTTATTTCACTCAGCATAATCTCTTCCAGTCCCGTCCATGTTGCTACAAAAGTTGGGTATTCATCCTTTCTGATGGAGGCATAATACTCCATAGTGTATATGGACCAAATCTTCCTTATCCATTGGTCCATTGAAGGGTGTCTTTGTTCTTTCCACAGTTTGGCAACCGTGGCCATTGCTGCTATAAAATTGGGGTACAGACGGCCCTTCTTTTCACCACATCTGTATCTTTGGGGTAAATACCCAGTAGTGCAATTGCAGGGTCATAGGGAAGCTCTATTTTTAATTTCTTGAGGAATCTCCACACTGTTCTCCAAAGTGGCTGCACCAACTTGCATTCCCACCAACAGTGTAAGAGGGTTCCCCTTTCTCCACATCCCCTCCAACACATGTTGTTTCCTGTCTTCCTAATTTTGGCCATTCTAAGTGGTGTAAGGTGGTATCTCAATGTGGTTTTAATTTGAATCTCCCTGATGGCTAGTGATGATGAACATTTTTTCATGTGTCTGATAGCCATTTGTATGTCTTCATTGGAGAAGTGCCTGTTCATATCTTCTGCCCATTTTTTGATATGATTGTCTGTTTTGTGTCTGTTGAGTTTGAGGAGTTCTTTATAGATCCTGGATATCAACCTTTTGTCTGTACTGTCGTTTGCAAATATCTTCTCCCATTCCATGGGTTTTGTTTTGTTGACTGTTTCCTTTGCTATGCAGAAGCTTTTGATTTTGATGAAGTCCCAAAAGTTTATTTTCGCTTTTGTTTCCTTTGCCTTTGGAGACATATCTTGAAAGAAGTTGCTGTGGCTGATATCGAAGAGATTACTGCCTATGTTCTCCCCTAGGATTCTGATGGATTCTTGTCTCACGTTGAGGTCTTTTATCCATTTTGAGTTTATCTTTGTGTATGGTGCAAGAGAATGGTCGAGTTTCATTCTTCTACATATAGCTGTCCAGTTTTCCCAGCACCATTTATTGAAGAGACTGTCTTTTTTCCACTGTATATTTTTTCCTGTTTTGTTGAAGATTATTTGACCATAGAGTTGAGGGTCCATGTCTGGGCTCTCTACTCTGTTCCACTGGTCTATGTGTCTGTTTTTATGCCAGTACCATGCTATCTTGGTGATCACAGCTTTGTAGTAAAGCTTGAAATCAGGTAATGTGATGCCCCCAGTTTTATTTTTGTTTTTCAACATTTCCTTAGCAATTCAGGGTCTCCTCTGGTTCCATACAAATTTCTGGATTATTTGCTCCAGCTCTTTGAAAAATATCGGTGGAATTTTCATTGGAATGGCATTAAAAGTATAGATGGCTCTAGGCAGTATAGACATTTTAACAATGTTTATTCTTCCTATCCACGAGCATGGAATGGTCTTCCATCTTTTTGTGTCTTCTTCAATTTCTTTCATGAGTGTTCTGTAGTTCCTCGAGTACAAATCCTTTACCTCTTTGGTTAGGTTTATTCCCAGGTATCTTATGGTTCTTGGTGCTATAGTAAATGGAATCTATTCTCTAATTTCCCTTTCTGTATTTTCGTTGTTAGTGTATAAGAAAGCCACTGATTTCTATACATTGAATTTGTATCCTGCCATGTTGCTGAATTGCTGTATGAGTTCTAGTAGTTTGGGGGTGGAGTCTTTTGGGTTTTCCATATAAAGAATCATGTCATCTGCGAAGAGAGGGAGTTTGACTTCTTCATTGCCAATTTGGATACCTTTTATTTCTCTTTGTTGTATGATTGCTGTTGCTAGGACTTCTAATACTATGTTGAACAAGAGTGGTGAGAGTGGGCATCCTTGTTGTGTTCCTGATCTCAGCGGGAAGGCTGCAAGCTTTTTCCCATTGAGGATGATATTTGCTGTGGGTCTTTCAGAGATAGATTTTATGAGGTTCAGGAATGTTCCCTCTATCCCTATACTTTGAAGTGTTTTAATCAGGAATGGATGCTGGACAAAATCTGCAGTTTTTTACATCCCAGGTGACTCAAAGGCACATGAAGCTTTCAGCGTTAGTAGATAGTTAGTAGATAATGCCAAACAGTTTTCCAAAGTGGTGATTCAAATTTACACTTGACCAGCAAAGTATGAGTTTCGTGTGCTCCCTACTCTTACCTCCACTAGGATTGTGTGTGTGTGTGTGTGTTGTTGTTGTTGTCGTCATTGTTTTGAGCCATTCTGATGCCTTGCTATTTGCCAGATTCTTTTTTTTTTTTTTAACCTTGTATTCATCCATCTGGGCTGTTACAACAAAGATACCATAGATTCAGTGGCTTATAAACAACACCCTTATGAACTAAGGCCCTACCTCCCAATACCATCACTTTGCAGGTATGGGGGGCGGGTATAGATTTCAACATAGGAATTCTGGTGGGGACACAGACTTATGGTCTATGGCCAACCCCAGTTGGTAGATTATTATAAACAACTTCACCAAGAATGCGAAACGATTGCCAACGTTCTCCAAGATCTTCTTCTGCATTAATTGAGGCCATCACAGGGCCTTCTAAGTAAGTGGACAAAAGGGCTCCAGCCCCTGAAGGACTGATAAATACACAGCCCTCAGAAACCTCTGCTCTTGCTCCAAGTCTGTTTATGGACAGTTTCCCCACTTTGCAGAGAACAACAATGAGGACAACACCCACACTACCGTCTCATATTCTTTCTCTAATGTATTCTCCACCTTATGTGTCCTCCTTCTGCAATCTCTCTTTTGCTCAGGTAACCAGATACGTATTAGAGCTTTGACTGCAAACACAACTGCATGGCTCCAATTTCAAATTAAAATTTGAACACATGCTTGTAGACAGTTGTGTTTTTCCCTTTCTCCCTAAACATCTGCAAATCTCATAGAGAAAAGACCCAGTTCCTAGAAGGTTTGCCTATTGGTGCAACCTGCCCAGAAGTGTTTCCTCATCTACTAAGTCAAATGCTGATGCTGACCAGGCTTGTCCCAGGTCCTTGGTGACTTTACAGGCACCATGAGCATCAGGATGGGTGGGGGCCACCCTTGCATGGAGCAAATGTCCATCTTAAAATGAGTAAATGAAGTCTGACAGCTCAGCCCTCTCTTTTTTTTTTATTAGCCTTTTTACTTTGCGATAATTGTAGATTCACATGCAGTTGTAATAAACAATACAGACAGATCCTGTACAACCTCCACCAGGTCTCCCCTGGTGGTAACGTCCTGTAAAATGACAGTACAATGCACCATGTCACAACAAGAACACTGACAAAGGCACGTTCTACTGTTCTGATTCAGATTTCTCCAGTTTCACTTGTAGTTGTGTGTGTGTGTAGTTCTATGCAATTTTTTTCACATCCATGTTGCTGCGCCCATCACCACACTCAGGTTTTGGTGTGAACATAAGTTTTCACTTCTCTGGGATAAACGCCCCAGGAATGACACCTCTGGGTCTGTGAAAATGTCATGTTTAGTTTTATAGGAAATTGTCATTCTGTTTCTCAGAGTGGCTGCAGCGTATTAAATTCTCAGCAGCGATGGCCGAGGGATCCAGCTTCTCTGCAGCTCTGACAGCATTTGGTGTTGTCACTCTTTCTTACTTGAGCCCTCCTGATACACGAGCAGCGATATCGTGTGGTCATTATAATTTGTGTTTCCCTGATGACTAACGATGTTGAACCTCTTTTCCTGGGCTGATTGGCCATCTGCATCTCCTCTTCAGGGAAATGTCTGTTCGCGTCTTTTGCCCACTTTCCCTCCTTTTAACTAAATTTAATTAACTAAAAAACTCAGTGCTGCTTTTAGAGGAATAGAAATCACGCATCTCTGCCAGGGGGAAAAAAAAAAAAAAAAAAAAACAGGAGATGTGCATCCTCAAACATTCACAGAAAGACCAGCAGAAACAGCCTTTAGAATAAGCTACACTTACTGGAAAACTATTGTCAAGAAGAGCATCCAAACACACAGGCCAAAATCTCAGTTGTTTCTGCCAGATTTCTGAAGGCTCTGAAAGACTATTTCTATACAATGCTCTTCAACAGATTAATGTCTGTACTTATCTGTAGGGGGGTGGGTGTGTGCATAACATAACTAATGTGTCCTGGTGGCTCCATTAGGATGTGGTCCTAATCCTAATACCCAGTGCTAACTCCAACACACGGTGCTATCAGCAGCTATTAAGACTCTATTTTGTTAGAAATGGACATTCAGGAATTCCTGGCTTACAATTTCCCAGACCACACTCATCTCTTCTCTGCTCTATGTTGCAGCATTTTGGAAGACACCTGGGTGTTTGAGAAAGTAAACAGATTGGAATTTCTTTGTTTGAGAGAAGCCCCAGCTCCGGGGAGAGGAACTTCTGCAGCTGCTCTGAGCAGGGGTAAGAGCCCACAGTGAGAAGAAGGAACAAGACGGGCTTCTGGCATGTCCACACCCATGTTCACAATATTCATGAGATACTCATGATATTCATGAGAGTTGAGTGATGGAAGTAACACAAGTGTCCACCAACAGATAAGTGGATAAACAAAATGCAGTCTATCTATACAGCGGAATATTATTCAGACTTACAAAGGAAGGAAATTCTGTCCCGTGCTACAATATGGATGAGGCTTGGGGACCTTATACTAAGTGAAATAAGCAATCACAAATAAGCAAATATGATTCCACTCATATAAGACCCTAGCATAATGAAAGTCACATAGACAGAAAGTAGGGAGATGGTCACCAGGGGCTGGGGATGGGGGAAGAGGGAGCTAGGGTTTACTGGGTACAGAGCTTCTGTCTAGGAGGATTTCAGAAGTTCTAGAAAGAGATGGTGGATAGGGTTGCAGAACAGTGAGAATATACTGAAACCCACTGAACCATACACTTCAAATTAGTTAAAATGGCAAATTTTATACTATGTATATTTTACCATATTTTTTTAAATGGGCTATTTCCTTTCAGACACACTTTAATCTGCTCTTCTTGGAGCCTTATGTCGATTCCCCAAACCTCCAGGAAAGACCGAAGAGTAACAATCTGGCAACGACATCTCATTACCTTGCGAAGCGAAGACTGTCGTCCTATTTGCCAGCACCTGGGTCCAGCTCGATTAGATCCACTTGGCAACACTCCTCTGGACTCCCGAGCAGCAGGAAAAGCTGGCTTTGGAGCAGGGATTTAACAGAAATTCAGGACTTATTGGCAGAGTAGAAGTTCGCTGGTTGTTTTATCTTAACCAGACCTGGTGGACACTGTGTTGGGGGTGCAAAGTAGGAACCTTGCTCAGACATCAAGGGGATTCCAAACCACATTGGACCCTAGAGATGATTTCAACCAAGCCCACCTGGGGAAGCAGACCACACATCATACCAGGAAGGGACGGACCCAGGCCACCACCCCATGTCCTACAGCCAAACTTGGATATTTGGGGCTGTTTGATACATCCCCCCCCAACCCCAGTGAGGTTGTCACTACAGTCCAAGAACCCTGGGAGGACAGCACCTGAACATCTAACCTATGGCCGCCCAGGGATAAGGGATAAGCATGGAGCACTGTCGCACACATGAGCTATGAGCTAAGTAGATACCCTCTCCCCTGCAAGGAAGGGGAGAGGCTCCCGTGCTCCCAAAGGTCCCGATACGCCCACTGTACACAGACGGTGCCACCTTCATGCCTCACTGAACAATGTTCATAGAACCATAAAGGAACATTCGCTGAGCCCTTGTCATGGGCCAGCGCTGTTCACGTATCAGAACCAGAAAGCACTACATTCCTCCCATTTTATGGAGGAGACAACGAAGGCACAGAAAAATCAGTTAACTGCCCAAGGCACGTGGCTGGTAAACTGTGAACCTGGACTGGCTCCAAAGACTAAGATGGCAAGGGGGTTCGGCCCCGTCTCAAGCTGACTGATTTTAATCCCAGGTCCTTGGGGTTCCAGCTTTATAGCCAACCCCACTCCTCCCTCAGACAGACAGACAGCATCCTGCTGGCTATGCCCCATCACCACCCCCAAAAGCCTCTCCTGCCAGGCTTTGGTGCTGAACGTTCTGAGCCTGGGCCTTAGCAGCCGTGGGCCAGTAACCCGCCAGTTAGAAGACTGACCGCTGGCCACTGCTGCCCCCTGCTGGGAAGCCTGGGCTCAGCAGCCACGTCCCTGCAGCTGTGGGCAGGTGGCCGGGTGGCCGGGGATAGAGGGTCATCTGTCCCCACTGTTGGCCCAAGACCTGCCAGGGAATGGGTGAAGGAGCTGTGAACGGATCACAAAGCACCCTGAAGACATCCTCCCTGGCTCCCCACTGAAGCCTGCCCCTCTCAGGGACCCTGGAAGGGAACTCTCATTCATCCTAGGGAAGGGTTTCCACCCCACGTCTCCTCCATCTTCCACATCTACCCACACCCCCAGTTCCTGCCTTCTCCTCCACCGAAAATGCTCCGGTCCACGCCATCGACTCCCCTCTGAAATTCTGCAGTGAGTTCCCACCTGTGTCCTGGGTTCTACCCTCGTCCCTACAGCCGGCCCTGCGCTCAGCTGGGAGGCAGAGAGTCACCGCCCTGCGCCAGACCCTCCAGGCACCTCCCATCCCTCTCAGCAGAGCAGCCCACAGCCTTACAATGACCATCAAGCCCTTCCGGGACTTAGTCCCCATTCTCTCTCTCCCGACCCTGCTCCTCGCACACACCTAGCATGTTCCTTGCTCAGGGACCTTTGCACCTGCTGTTCCGCTGGCCTGGGACGCTCTCCCCTCTGCTGTCTGCAAGGCTCTCTCTCCCCCCACGTTCCCTCTGCATTGCTGAATGTCACCTCATCCGAGGAGCTCTCCTAACCACCCACAGCAAACAGAAACCATCCTTGACACCCACGCTTCCTGCCCTGTGATTTTCCTCCAGGGCACTCTGCACCCTCCGTCTCCCGGACGGTGGACACTCAGCGAGGGTCGGGACCTTGCTGCTTTGGTTGGTGGCTATGCCCCCATGCCCAGGGCTGGACCAGAGGATCACTGGTGGAGTTAATGAATTGATCGGTCAGTCCTGATCACTTCTTTACCCTCTCCACCCTGGCCCTGCTGCTACCCCAGTGTCCCGACCACAAAGCCCTCCCCTCCCTCTCTCCAAACCATGCTCTGCTCACTCACACCTCCTCCAGGAAGTCCTCAGAATAAATCCAAAAATCACATGAACCTTTCTTCCTATGAATTCCTTCACTTACATATCATCTCTTCCCACTTTCCCTTTGGCATAGTCCACTAAAAACATTCTCTAGATTTAGGACTAGTTGTCTAACTGTCCTGCCAACATGTTATAAAACCCAGGGAGGAGAAACTGTGTGGTTTTATGGTCCCTGCCCTCTTCCAGGGTCAGGAACAGAGAAGGCATTTAGCGCAGACTCTTGCAAGCTGACAACTCTTTATTTTGTGCTGACCTCCACACTTGAGTGGTCCCAAACTCAGGGGTGATGTACTCCCACTCAGGGAGAGCTATCCTCAGCAACCAGTGGTCCAGATCCCTGCAACCCCAGACCATCTGGCAAGACACCCAGGGAGAGAGCGCCCTCTTCTTTCCCAGCACACACTTCTCCCCTCAGTGGTAGAACCGGTGAGACAATGGGATTCCCACTGCATGACAGATTAACCCCCTGGCCCATCAGTCTTCGGGGAAAAGCAACAAATGGGCAGAACCACAAGTTCTCACATGCACCTTTATATGAAACCAGTGTCCCCTCCTTTCTGTGTTCGCTCTCTGATTCCGCCCAACTTTCCCTTCAGGGAGTCTTAAGCATCCATAGAAGTTCAGCGGTGCTGCTCATCAAACCCCACCCCCACTCCCCCACCCCCACCACGCTGGGTGTGGACGTCCCCTCCTGATGGAAAGATGTCCTAGATGAGCTTCACTGGTGCCTAAAAATTCTTCTTGATGATCCTGGGCTTCTAATTTCCTCTGGAATGAAGACCCCAGACCCTTCTGTACCACATTCTGGCTGGACTCTACCATGCTCTCCTCCAGCACCCTTGCCTGCAGCAGATGTCGGAGGAGTGGAGAGAGGGCCGCTAAGAACACAGTCCATATCCTGGAATGGCAACCTTTCAGAGAAGGTCAAAATCAGCCAGGATGGCAAAGGGCGAGCCCAATTTAGAAGATAAGATACCTGGGGAATGGCTGTAAACCTTCAGGACTCTATGGTGGGAAGTAAAGATAATTCTGGATTGTTGACTTGTGCTCACTTCCCCTCCACCCTCCTCCCCTCTCACCACCAACGGAGAGGGGGCTTCAAGCCAGAATACATTTGAATGGCAAAATAATTTATGCTTAATTAGGGTGCTGGATTTAAAATTAGAAGTTTAAATGCATAATCACATGGATTGTTTAATCTCATTGTTTTGCCACTCATTAGCTACTCTTTTTAGATGTCTCTGACACGGGGCCCTGCCCCCTATTCTGAGGCTCCCCTTCCTCTCCTTCCT
The DNA here is from genome assembly GCF_902655055.1 of Lutra lutra. Classification (NCBI taxonomy): domain Eukaryota; kingdom Metazoa; phylum Chordata; class Mammalia; order Carnivora; family Mustelidae; genus Lutra; species Lutra lutra. The sequence goes on along the minus strand of NC_062280.1, from coordinate 43,589,687 downwards.
ACAAACTATGCCAAATTAACCTGCCCAAAGCCCCACTCTGGTCATTTAAATACTTAAAGAGCTGCTCATTAACAGCCAATCCTTGGCACTTAAGACCCTGCATGCTGACCGGTGTCCTTTTCCTGTGACACCATACCCACACACACTTCCACCCCTGCCGGCCTGGTCTACACACCTAATCGTCCCTCCACATCCCTTTGCTCACTCTCCTCCTCCACAGACCTGGCTATCTACCAAAAGCCTCCCCATTTCATAAGAATCCATTCAAATGCCACCTGCCTGTAGGTTCTGATGATTACAGCAAGAAGTCATCTCCCCACCATTACCGGTCAGGCTGATCAAGTTCCATATCATGCCTTCTATCTAGCTGGTCCCAGAACCAAGATCCTTGCTCTAAAAGCCTTTCTGTAGCCTAAAATACGGGTTCCCTGAGCCAATGGTTTTGGACTAAAGATTACTGAGAGAGAGATCATGTCTCTCCTTAACCCATCCCGACAGATGAGAGAAGCATAAGACGTGATGAGCTTGAGCAGTCTGTTTCCTTCCCTTGTGCAGCCACTTTGGAAAACAGTGTGGAGATTCCTTAAGAAATTAAAAATAGAGCTTCCCTATGACCCTGAAAATGCACTACTGGGTATTTACCCCAAAGATACAGATGTAGTGAAAAGAAGGGCCATCTGTACCCCAATGTTCATGGCAGCAATGGCCACAGTCGCCAAACTGTGGAAAGAACCAAGGTGCTCTTCAACGGACGAATGGATAAGGAAGATGTGGTCCATATATACTATGGAATATTATGCCTCCATCAGAAAGGATGAATACCCAACTTTTGTAGCAACATGGATGGGACTGGAGGAGATTATGCTGAGTGAAATAAGTCAAGCAGAGAGAGTTAATTATCATATGGTTTCACTTACTGCTGGAGCATAAGAAATAACACAGAGGACATGGGGAGATGGAGAGGAGAAGGGAGTTGAGGGAAATTGGAGGGGGAGACGAACCATGAGAGACTATGGACTCTGAAAAACAATGAGGGTTTTGAAGGGGCGGGGGGTGGGAGGTTGGGTGAGCCTGGTGGTGGGTATTATGGAGGGCATGTATTTCATGGAGCACTGGGTGAGGTGCATAAACAATGAATTCTGGTACACTGAAAAGAAATTTTAAAAATTAAAAATTAAAAAAAAAACTAGAAGACAACCTAAAAAAAAAAAATCACGGGCAATGCCATCCACCAACTTTCTCTTTGCACTTGATCAACCCCTTCCATTAACCACAACAGATATTTCTAATTTCCACTGCTGTGTCCTGTCGCGGCCAGCGTGACAAATCGACCAGGAACGTGAGGGTAAGAGGATGCTGAAAAGAAATTAAGAGACAAAGAGATGGGGACAGGAGGAGCACCAAGGAGGATGTCCAATAGTGCCAATTTTATTCAAGGCTGCAAGGCATTTTATAGCTAACAGAAACAATCATAAGAAAAGTGTCTATTTTTAGTTGATTACTAAAGAGTTTGTAACAAGCACAGAAAATCCTTCAAGCTTTCCCATTATCTATTTCCTAGACATCAATAGCAGACCTTCTAGCGCCAGATGTACTGACTTCAAGGCCACTCAAGACATAGTTTATGTGAGCACAGCTCAGTCTTACAGTGGTGTAGTCTATAGCCCGTGCAAGGACAGCAAGGACCAGCCAAGAATTTCTGACCCCGGCCAAATCGTCTCTGTCTGACTAGCGAACGTGTGGGATGTCACGTAGGTGAGCGCACAACATATAGCACAGACCCTTTCTCAGTGCTACTCGACTTTATCGACCTAAGCCTTTTGTTCGGCTATTCAGCCTTTAAAGGAGGCACAAGTCAGGGCCTGGTTTGGTTCTCGTCTCAAGCCTTAACCGTGGCCTCCCACAGTGTCCACACTCCCTCCCCTATCTCTCGTCCCTCTCTCAGGCACAGACTCTCTTAATTCACCCAAAGACAAGACACCATTAGACCTCCTCCCATAAAAATCTGGACTCTGGGCACAAACCTACTCGTCTCTGGGGCATCTATCCCATCCTCCCTCCCTAGCATCAGGAATTTCCTGCCGTTCTGCAGCAGAGTCTTACATCGCTCCAGTCACCAGCCCCAACTCAGGCCCCTCACCAGCCCCTCCGCTCTGTCACCAGCCCTGACTCATTCTGGTCACCAGCCCTAACTCCATCACTTACTTCTCCTTCCCAGAGAATTTCCGATATTTCTCTCTATATAAGGTTTTACTTGCTAGAACATAAAATGCTCAAATCTTTGCATCTCACAATTACAGGTCCATCCCTGGGAAGGTTAATTTTATGTGTCAGCTGGTTTGGGCCCAGATATCTGGTGAAACATCACTCCCGGGTGTGTCTCTGATGTTGTTTTCAGACAAGATCAGCACTGGATTCCAAAGACTGGGCAAAGACTGAGCTCCACAGGCTTCACCCACTCCATCGAAGACCCCATAAAGCACAAAGGCACCGAAGGGAGAAGCTATTGTCTCTGCCGGAGTGCTGAGCTTCCCCCACTATCAATCTGGAATTTGCCACAACGATTCTGCTGGCTCTTGGGACTTCAAACAGACTGGAAACACACCACCAGCCTTCCTGGGTCTCCAGTTTGCCAACCACAGATTGTGGGTCTTTTCAGTCTCCATAATCATGCAAGTCAATGCAAGCCAAATCCCTGTACCAAATCTAGAGGGCTAATGGGATGACTGGAATGTGTCATGGTACGAGGCTAGGGTGCCCTCAAGCTTCCATCTTGAAAAGTAGATGGACTGGCCTGTGGGTCTTTCTATTTGGGGTCCAGGGGCCAGAGGTCTTCTCCCCTGAGCAGGACTTGGTGGTAGTATTTTCCTCTTGTCTTCTGTTGATCAACCCCCTTCTAACTGACTCCTTCTTGGATGTATGGATTCATCCAGTCATTTCAGAGCTGAATCTTGCTGGCCAGAAAACCATTCTCCCTTTTTACATTTTTATATAAACTCTATCTATTGTGTGTTCTCTTCTGAAAGAAATAGATGCTCATTATACAAAAAAAAAAGGAATTAAGTGAGCAGAATAAAATACATTCTTTAACTAAATGCGTGTTTTTGTAAATATTGGTCCGCCATGTGCATTGTTTTGAAACAAGATTTTCACTAACAATAAACTGTGAACAAATTTCCATGCCATTGAATATTCTACCACCACAGCATTGTTCTGGCTTCGTACAATGCCACTGAATCAAGTGCCATAATTTACTTAGCCAATTCCCTATTGCTGGATATTTGGGTTGTTTCCAATTTGCAGAGATTCACCAAGTAGACCCTCCCAAAGAGAAATCCCACTGCAGAAATGGCTCACAATCCTCCCAGTGACAGTATTGCAGCTTCAACAATTTTGAGATCTAATATCCACTGAGGATCCTTTCTCCACCATTTCCCCCACTCTGTTGGTCTGTTAATTCCCACACTGCCCCCACAAAAAAAAAAATCTTTTTTTTTTAAGATTTTATTTATTTATTTGGCAGAGACACAGCGAGAGAGGGAACAGAGCAGAGGGAGTAGGAGAGGGAGAAGCAGGCCTCCCGTGGAGCAGGGAGCCTGATGTGGGGCTCGATCTCAGGACCCTGGGACCATGACCTGAGCCGAAGGCAGACGCTTAAGGACTGAGCCACCCAGGCGCCCCTGCCCCACACTTCTAATCACTGTCCCTGTGTACCTTCTGAGGAAGCTCTTGTCTTTCCATTGCTCCTCAAAGTGTCCTAAACTAGCACACGTGTGTATTCTTTCCTCTAAAAAAAATAAAATAGCTTTTTCAGCATGATTACGAAAGTAATTGTTTCATTGCGGAAAACAGAAAATACAGATGAAAATCTAAAATGCTCATTTAAAGATAACCACAGTATTTGAAATATTTCTCTAAGCATAATATCATACAGACTTTACCAAAAGTAGAATCACACTATACATTCTGACCTCCAGAAATTTTATACCCACCAGAAGTGTTTGTAAATGCTCCTTTTCTTATAGTCACCTCAACACACAAATAAACATTTTTGAAACTTTGTCAGTTTAATATCTTGTTTTAATTTGCATTGTTCTGAATGTTTGTGAAGTTTAACATTACTTTAAGCAATTTGTTGGCATGTTAACTTATTTTTTGTGAAAAATCCATAAATATTCTTGGCCCCTTTTTTGCCATTGGAGATTTGGAGTTGTGTTTGTTGACTACTATAAGAAGTCCTTTACATACGAAGGTTTGATCATCTTTCATATTTCTCACAAGTGCTCTGCCCATTTGCTTTTAGGGCTTTTGATATTTGAAAGTTTAAACTTGTTTGGGCAAATCTGTCTTCTTTCAGATTCTGCCCTTATTTTAATATTTAGAGAGACCGTTTTCATCCCAAAGTAATGGAAGTATGCATCTATAGTCTCCTTTAATGGTTAGATGGTTTTATTTTCCTTATTTAAATTTTAGGAGCACCTGGGTGGCCCAATCAGTAAAGCATCTGCCTTTGGCTCAGGTCATGATCCTGGGGTCCTGGGATCAAGCTCCACGCTGGGTTCCCTGCTCAGCTGGGATTCTGCTTCTCCCTCTCCTCCCTGTTCATGCTCTCTCTCTCTCTCTCTTGGTCTCTCTCTCTCAAATAAACAAATAAATAAAATCTTTTTTAAAATAAATAAAGTTTTAAATCATCTGGGATTTCTTTTGGTGTATAATATGACAAATTTGATATTTTATTTTTCCAATTATCTCAGCTCTATTTATTGAAACCCTTCCTTGCCAGTGACTTAAATGCCTAATTTCATATTCTAAACCTTTCTGGTTCTGTTTCTGAACTTTCTATTCTCTTCCATTGATCTTCCTTCCTTCTTCTGCCACAACCACGCTTTACAAATCACTGTAGCTTCTTGGACATTGGAATAAATTTATTTTTCCAGGATTCCCTCCTCCACACCTTGCCCAATTTTCTAACTTTGACAGAATATATAAATAAGCTATTATTTTTTAAATTTTTTTATTTTTAATTTTTTTATTTCTTTTCAGTGTTCCAGAATTCATTGTTTATGCACCACACCCAGTGCTCCATGCAATACGTGCCCTCCTTGATACCCACCACCAGGTTCACCCAACTTCCCACCCCCCACCCCTTCAAAACCCTCAGATTATTAATTTTTTCATTTGGGGAGGGAAATTGGCCAGCTTAGTGAACATTTTTGGAAGTTCAAATGAATATTTTTGTCAGTTGATTCACTTGGGTTTTCCAAAGAGCTGCATCATGTGCAGATAATAATTGATCATTCTGATTTATCTAAAGATACTTACTGCTCTTATTTCTTTTTCTGCTCATCACACTGGCTAAAATGTCACGAGGAGTACAGAATACAGTCAAAGGTCCCCTTGGCTTCATGCTTCCACATGCAAAACTTGATCTTCTGTCTCGCTCCTGGCCTCCCTCTCATCTCCTGTCTTTTCCCTTGGGAACATTTTATTATATCTTTAGGGAAAAGATGGCTCTATGGCTCAGCCCCTTCTGGATTCTCTATGGGTCTGCCCATCTGAGAGGGTTCGCTCTGATCTTTCTGCTTCCAGGAAGGGTCAGTCCTAGTCAGGTGTGGGTGGGGAAAGGAGTGTCAGAGCTGCCAGTGACTGTGCATCTCACCTAATTCATGGATTGCTAGCCAGGTTCTCTGGCTTCAGATCTGAAGCCACCTTCTTCAGTTGGCTTTATCGTAATGAAGCTGACATTTTGAGCTGCATCTGTTTGATGCCTCCTTTCAATTGATCCCAAACTGAGACAGGGAAGAAGGGATGATAGTGAGCTTTCCTGTTTTGTTCTTGATCTTAGTAAAAATATCTCTGTTTCAGCATTAAATATGAGGTTAGTTGTTACTTTTAGAAAGATAACCTCTATCATGTAAGAGAACATCCTTTAATTCTAGCTTACTAGATGTTTTAATAAGAAATAAGAAATAAATATGTGGCGCCTGGCTGTCTCAGTCAGAGCATGTGACTCTTGATGTCAGGGTCCTGACTTCAAGCCCAACAATGGGTGTACAGATTACTTAAAATAAATAAATAAATAAGTAAATAAGGGTTTTTTTTTTAAGAAATGGGTGTTAGATGCCATTGAATGTTATTTTAGCATCTAGTGAGATAACTATATTGTTTCTCTTTCGACATATTGTGAGATAAAAATACTAGTAGATTTTTTAAAGTTAAATTTTGCAATCCTACAATAAACACTACGTGGTCACGTGTATTATTCTTTCAGCAGACTGGTGGATTTGATTTGTCAATATTTTAATGGCATTTTTATAATTGTATTTGTAATTGATGTTGGTCTACCTCTGTTTATTGTTCCTGCTATGATTGCTCTTATGTTTGTTGTGTTTTATTGGAGCCTTTTATGAATATTTCTTTGGGAGAATTTTTTAGTTTCATCAACAAAATTGATGTACTTTAGTTTTCTGCCTTTTCCTTATTTCATTTTTATTTCTTTTCATTTTCCTGAAAAATCACTCATTTCATTAAGACTTTCAGATGAGGGGCGCCTGGGTGGCTCAGTGGGTTAAGCCGCTGCCTTCGGCTCAGGTCATGATCTCAGGGTCCTGGGATCGAGCCCCACATCGGGCTCTCTGCTCAGCAGGGAGCCTACTTCCTCCTCTCTCTCTGCCTGCCTCTCTGCCTGCTTGTGATCTCTCTCTGTCAAATAAATAAATAAAATCTTTAAAAAAAAAAAAAAGACTTTCAGATGAGTCGGGGTGCCTGGGTGGCTCAGTGGGTTGAGTCTCTGCCTTCAGCCCAGGTCATGATCTCAGGGTCCTGGGATCGAGCCCCACATCAGGCTCTCTGCTTGGTGGGGAGCCTGCTTCCCCCTCTCCCTGCCTGCCTCTCCGCCTGCTTGTGATCTCTCTCTCTGTCAAATAAATAAAATCTTTTTTAAAAATGTGAAAAATACCACTTAAAAAAAAAGACTTTCAGATGAGTTAAAATATATTTTAAGAAGATTGAAGATTGAAAACTATGTCCTTTATTTAGAGATAGCCTTTTTTCCCCTAAGATTATGTATTTGTGCTTGTTCACTTAGTATTTTATTAATCTTGCTAGAGGTTATTATTTTATATATTTTCTTTTCAAAATATTGTTGAGTTCTTAAATTATCTTGACTATTTTTATATCTATTCTGTGTCATTCTTATCTAAATTTATTAGTCCTACATTCTTGCTTTCTTGGTTTTACCTTTATATTGCTGTTTAGGTGAATGCCTAGTTCCTCTATTTCCCTTCTTTCTTGTTTCATAATAAAAACACTGAAGGCTATGAATATTCTTCTGAGGATGGCTTTGGCCACCTCTGGTAAATTTTGCTATACGTTGCCCTTATTGTCATTCCTCTGAAACAATTTCTTATCACTGATTTATCTTATAACATCTAGCTCCTCATTAAAAAATTGTTTGTTTTTAATACCCAAGTGCTTTGATGATCTTTGCTTGTCCAAAAGATATTGTTAAATTCTCAATTTATATATTTGTGGTCAGAGAATATAAATACATTTCTCTAGAAATTTATTAATTAATACTTTCCATATGGCTTTGGATATAAACAAATGTCTATGTATCAATAAACATTGCAGAGACATCTGAAAAGACTATGTGTTGTCCATTTGCATACTGCAAAGTGCAACAGGTATTTATTTGTTATATAATAGTGGACCACCCAGGACATTGGGCAGTGTTCTACTGGTTACTGTCCAGTCTCATCTTGGATCAGAAGTGTTTATCTTCACACCACAATTCCATCACAAGTCTCTTCTCCACTTTTTCTCTAGGCTGCCTACCTTTTTCTAATTGATTTATAGGGGCTCTCTTTTCAGTAGGATTTTGAGCATTCAGACTAACAGTGAGTTTCCCACAAGTGATAAGTCAATGAGAGGGAGAGGGAAAAACTGGACAATCTTGGAAACAACAAATATCATCCAAACCAGATGTTGATTAGCTGACAAGTTGACCTTTGAAACACTGTGTCTAGAAGATGAACTAAGGAACCCCTCAGCCCTGAATCAGTCCCCATGGAGCTTCCTGGTATTTGTAATGGAAAGTCCAGTTCTTCATCTGTCTTGGAGCGGGTGAGTTGGATACATCCAACCAGAGTATGTCAACCATACTCCACCTCTCCTGGGCCATTAATATTTTGGTTTCAAAATATGAAGAAATTCTCAACAAAAGCTCTTCAGAATATTTCTGTCTTATATCTATTTCAGCTGCCTTTTTCTTTGAAACATTCTATGACTATCTTTTTTATATTATGAAGTACAAGATGCATATGGAAAAGTTCACACAGAGACAACATAACGGTCTGATGAATTATCTCAAACACCCCTGTAACCATCAAGCAGTTCAAGAAGTAAAACACTGCTTGAAATTCCTCTATGTCCCTTCCCACTCACTACCTCCTCTTTCTCTTGAAAAAGTCATCAGTGTCTTGACTTCCATCCCTATAGTTTACCTTTGCCTGTTTTTAAATTTTAGGCAAATTGTGTCCTATGGCATTTATTCTTTTGTGTCTGGCAACTTTCATTTATTCAACATTGTATTTGAGAGTCAAGCCCTTATTGCAAGTAACGGTGGTATATTCCTCCTCGTTACTCTATCTTTACCCGCTGTGGGAATATACCACAGTTTATCTATCCATTCTACTGTTGATGACATTTGGATTGTTCCTAGTTTGAAATGGCCAATATGGGGCCCTTTTCTGAAACACACATGACTGTCCTGCTGAGAAGCCAATGGGTCCCCTGCCTGCATCAGGAATAGAATGTGACATGAGATGCTGGTGTTCTGGACACAGGTGATTCTCAGGGCCCCTCTCTGAACCTGCTGAGGAGGCAAGATCAGTCCCATACTCATCCCAGGGCTCCTCTCTGCATTTCCTTCACTCATGCCCACAGTGAGCTAGTCAGCCCTTTCTCAATCTTGCCTGCTCTATTTCTCAGAGGAATTGCTCAGAATTTTTGTCATGGTGATGCAGTCTGCTCTAAGTTCAACCACTGACATACATTTTCTCCATTTTTCTCCTTTTCCTTTATTGCTAAGATTATCTGAATTAGGAGGAGTTAAAATTTGAAAGCAGATTGCTGCCCTCAAACTGTTCTTCTGCACCCCCAAAGTGACTGCACTGTCTGCTTTCCATCAGGTTGATTTCCACGTTTACTTTTCAGAAGGCAAACTTCTCACCTCCCATCATCGTGCTTGATGGATGATTCACTGTCACTTGGTCAATGGCAGTGATACACGTAATTAGCTGTTGATACTCTTAAGAAGCCATGACCCTGGTGGTCCAGTCTCAACACAATGTCTGGCTTAAGGGAACACCATCCAGCAACCAAAGATGCCTTCTTCCTTTGTCCACTTCCTGCATACGTGACAGTTGCTCATAGACCTTTTTCTCCCAAAGTTCCCCAAATACTCTCGGTGCATGCCTTGCCCTTGTGTCTTTCTCCTTCCTCCCATTGTTTCCTCATCTTTTCTCACAAGACTCCATCTCAAAAAAGACAAAATAACAGAAAGGAAGGATGAGGATGAAACAGACTACAGGAGAGCAGAATGGGATCTTCAGGGAGGAGTCAGACAACTGAGAAGCTCGACCTGGAGTTTTAAGGAGCACACTTAGACTGTACTTATTTGCATCTTATCTTTGCCACTTAGCAGTAGTGTGACTTTGTCACTTAGCAGCTTTGCTACTTAGAAAGCAAATTGTTTCACTTACTCAGTTTCTACCTCTGCCCAGTGGCAATAATGATAGCACCACTTTGCAAGATTGTTACCAGGAGAAAATGAGTTTATGTATGCAATACCTTTAGAAGAGTGCCTGGTGTGTGTCATGAACCATATAATCAGTATGTAGTATATCATATCTTATGCTCCCTTAGCACATGGAGAAGAGCCTGCCATACAGTAGGGCTCAAAACGTATTCATTGAATGAAACTCATTTGTTATTTTGTCTTTGAGGGTTTCATTAATGGAAATGTCTGCATCTCCAGTTGTACAACTCCATCCTTGTGCCATCACAAATCATGCCCCAATAGAAGAAAAAAAAGAAAAAGAAAAACCTTGCAAAAGTTGTAAATGGCTTTCATCACATTTTATTTGTGCCCACATCCCATCGCGTTGTTTCAAGCCTCCAAAAATACAAAGGGAATGAAAGGGGCTTCTGTTTTCTCCTTGCACAAAGAGCTGCCCATAAAGACCACATCACAATGCCACTTCACAAAGTGGCTCCCCATGGCCTAGGAGATTGATGGGCAAGTCAGTCCAGATACACAACGGTAAATACATTCCACACAAATGTCCTGGTTGAAACCATCAGGCCTGAAAGCCTATGACAGACCCATTAAAAAGGGATTTAGAGGAAACTTCAGCCAAATTAAAAAGCTTCTGACCACAGGGAGAAGCATCTGTGTTGCTGGAGCGGGGAAATGGTAGACTCTGGAAACCAGGCTGCAGGATCCAGAGAGAGGACAGAATGGTGAGAGAGAGGGAGTACGGCCTGGGAAGGGAACCCCAGGGCAACCCTGAGCTGGGAAGGTCCATTGCTGGATTCAAAGGTGAAGTATGAGCCACTGGGGCCTCCTAGTGGGAACCTATAGGTCAAAGGAGTAGTTCTCTAGAACCTCAGGAAATAGCAGGGGCATTTCAGGCTCAAAGAAGAAATCAGAATTGGATTCACTTCCTGGTCACTTCGATTTAATCTGGATATGCCCAGTGCTTGTCCCTTACCCTGAGGTCACAATGGGATCTGAGTACTTCGGACTGGCCATTTCTCCCACACCATGACCCTCTGCTGGCAACTGACTCTCATTGATGGTGCTGAAACTAAATTAGAACCACACTGTACCCTTTTTTTTTTTTTTATAAACATATATTTTTATCCCCAGGGGTACAGGTCTGCGAATCGCCAGGTTTACACACTTCACTACACTGTACCCTTTTATTCAATAAGCATTGTTATTTTGCTCCAAAATAATTCAAAACCAAAAATACTGATTCTTTTTTTTTTTTTTTTTTTTTTCAAAACCTCTGTGTCTGGCAGTGTCTGAAGGCATGCCAGTGGGCTCTGCATAGCTCCACCAACTTCTGTACCAGCCTGACCTAATTTGGATGCAAGCTCAAATGACATAAAAAAAAAAAAACCTCTAGATAATGTTTGTGCTTTTCTGTGAGGATCTGTGTTATTAGTTCTCAACTAAACACATTTGTAAACAAATTGACATAAGTCACATACAATATATCACTGAAAATATGTGAATTATGGTACCCTCTGATGATTATTTAAACATTAAGGTAGAACAGTGATACAACCTTTATCTCATTCAGAGAAAGCCAGTATCTGTCTACCGTTGATTGCTTAAATACGTTCTGTACCTTCCAAGGACAATCACTGAAGGAGATAGTCATATATAAGATTTCCAAGAAGTTGGGGGAAATGTTCGTGCTGGACTCTTCTTTCTCTTCAAATAATAGTTAGGTTGTTGGGCACTGAGGCAGGGTGGACAGTAGAGGGGGTGGTTCACATGGGCTAATCAAAAAAAGGAGAGATGAAGAAATAGAGATTAAAAGATTTCACACTGAAATAAAGAAATTCATGTTGCCTTAAATATAATTTGTGTTAGTTACATTTCAATTCCTAATTTATACATAGCAGGGTTGATAAAGAATTACATTATAACAAAATTAGCCAGAATAATTAGCATAGTATATGTGCTACTGATTAAACACCCAGCAGATAGCTTGGTAATTAAGATCAGTGAGTGCCATATTTTGAGGCTTTGTCGTCTTATTATCTGCCTAACAAGTGCTTCATCTTTACCTCCCTTCTGATTTGAAGTTTGATAGCAATCTCAATAATTCTCGGGTTTTTTCTTCAAATTACCTTACAAAATTCCAATAATTTTCCTTTGGCCACTACCCTCCCTCTCTTTGCATTTACACAAATGGTGCTTGTGTTGTTATGTTTCTTTCTAAACATAAGACATTTGATACTGCCAAGCATTTGGACCTGGAAATTCAGGTTCAAAAATCTCTCCTGTCAAAATTCATAATTCTTTGGCCAAAGGAAGAATCAGAGGGCAACTACCCTCTAGACAAGTTGGTCAGACATCTGAACTGAAGACTGATCCATTGAGTTAAGATCTCAAAAACCCATTTCCAGGGCACCTGGTGGCTCAGTGTGTTAAGACTCTGCTTTTGGTTCAGGTCATGATCTCAGGGTCCTGGGATCGAGCCCCGCATCAGACTCTGCTCAGCAGGGAACCTACTTCCCCTTCTCTCTCTGCCTGCCTCTCTGCCTACTTGCAATCTCTCTCTGTCAAATGAATAAACAAAAGTCTTTAATTAAAAAAAAAATTTTAAACCCATTTCCAAGATTCCCAGAATGTCTCCAGCAAGGTCTATTTTCAGTTCCTGTGACACTGGAAGGCAGTCCATTAAGGGGTATTGGCCACTTGCTCATTGATGACCCCAGCCCACCATGCCACTGCTCCTTCTTCAAAGACTCTGGGGTTGGCTGCTGTCCAAGCAACATACAGTGGGATTTTATCATTGAAGGCAAGAGTTCAAGGGCCAGAGACCAGAAGGCTTGGGGAGATCATCCACATTATTTATGACATTCTTGTGCTGCATCTCTAGATTAAACCAGGACATTGCCATGATTTTAAAGGTAGACTGAATACATCAACCAGAAACACTATGAGGTGCAAGTCAACAAAAACTCGTGAACAGTGCTTAAGGAATAAAGATGGGAAGTCTGGTCGTTGGCGGCCCAGAGCTAAAGCAAAGGTCCAGAAATGTCATTGAGAAGCCATCTCTTCCCCTCCTTCTATTCCATTCTCCTCAGTATGTTGATCCTTCACTCTTGACTCTCACCTCATGGCTATAATATGGTTGCCACATCTCCACACATCATGTCAATGTTCAGGGAAAGAAGGAAAGTGGACCACTGGGTAATACTTCTCCTTTCAATCAGTTTCATGAGAAAATCTCACTTTTGCTGAAAGAGGGCATTGCACAACAGTACCTATGAGAGTTCTCTTTTAAAATGCTGTCCCCTTATCTTCTTCCTCCACTTACCAACATGTCTACTGCTCCATCCCTAGAATAATCTTAACCGGAGACCTTCAGGAAGTTTGATTCCCATGGCCCTGTGAAGAAAAGGGCTGCCAGCCAATGACCCTCCCCAGCAGCTGAAAGGCGAGCCGGGTTTGTTCTATTTAAAGCAATGCCCACAGTGCCCTGCGCGCCACAGCTGCTACCTTTGGACTCAGTTGAGAAGTTTGGTCCATGCACAAACAGCATGATGATGTCCAACTCTGATCACCTTCCGGATTACCCGCTCCACTCAGATTTAGTGAGGAGATTAAAGTCTGCCCTGGACGCCAGGGATGAGGAGAGGGTGAGCCACTTGATCTGCACAGAAGTGGGGCACGTGGACGCCGTGATAGAACTGGACAATGATGACTGGATGAAGGACCCCGCGGCTCAGCTGCCCGTTGGCGCGCTCGTAGGTAACCAGCGTGTGTCTGACACCGAATTCCCCATCATGAGGGGTGGGCTGTTCCTGGAGGTGGAAGGGTGAATGGGTGAAAATGGCACATGCTGGAGGCTTGCCTGTCTGGTTCTTGTTTATATACGTACACACTTGGCTGCATGCACCATGTGTGTTGCTATGCAACCCCTGGTACCTGCTACAAACAATTTAAATAGAGGACAAGCACTCCTGGGGCCCCCGTCCTCCCACACACCTGTTTCCATTTCTCCACTTTTTCTGCATGTGTAGATTTCCCCCCTCCCTTATAGCCATGTCCACAATGTTAGTTTTGTGTTCTGCTCTGTTGAGTTAATATATCTAAAGTATTTTCCATGACGCTACATAGTGTTCTTAATTTCAATCACCTATTGAGGTGATTAATCACAAAATACTTAAACCGAATGCCAACAAGAAAGGAATATTTGTTTACATTTTTACTACCATAATTAATGCCATAATTAGCATCTTTATCAGCCTTCGTATGGTGCTTTTTTTTCCTATCCAGGTAATATCCTTTTTTTAATAATTTATTTTTTATTGTGTTATGTTAGTCCCATACATCATTAGAGTTTGATGTAGTGTTCCATGATTCATTGTTTACCTGTAACACATCAAGTTATAGTCTTAAAATAAATTCCTAGGAGCAGAATTACAAGGACAAGAAAACAAGGACAGAAAAGTTAACAAACTGCTTTCTAAAAGGGTTTCCATTTCCTCCGACAGTGAGAACGTGTGTCTCACCACATCCTGAACATTGCTGGTGGTGAATATTTATCCTTGAGCCAGCAACTGAAAAAGCGTGCACTGGTCCTTGTCCTCTGCCTGCCCACCCATCCTTCTGGTACAGGTCAGGACAAAGTCTTAGCCACAGGGCTTTCTTTTTCTTTGTAGACCTGTACACATGGGATGTGTCTATTCAGGGAAGCAATCTCTTCCCATTTCTTTTTTTTTTTTTTTTTGTCATTTTGCAGAACTTATTTGTATAAAAAATGGAACTATTTGCCCTGGTGCAAGATTTCCTTTCTTTTTTTATTGTGTTATGTTAGTCACCATACAGTACATCATTAGTTTTTGATGTAGTGTTCCATAATCCATTGTTTGCATATAATACCCAGTGCTCCATGCAATCTGTGCCCTCCTTAATACCCACCACCGGGCTCACCCATCATTCCACCCCTCACCCCCAAAAAACCCTCAGTTTGTTTCTCAGAGTCCACAGTCTCTCATGGTTTGTCTCCCCTCTGATTCCCCCACTTCAGTATTCCCTTCATTCTCCTAACATCCTCCATGCTATTCCTTATGCTGCACATATGAGGGCTGTGTTCTAGCTTGTCAGAGGTGCTTGGCCCCTACAAGGTGTACAGAAGGCTCTTGTCAACCCACTAGACTGAGTCCTGTCATACATGCCTGCATGTACACACATGTACACCTGCACACACACACATACACACACACACACACTCACACTCACACATACACACATGCTCCCACGAGCAGAAAATATATCAAAAAGGAGTGTTCACGGGACATTGGTGCTAGCCAGTGGGGCTTTCATGTGATGAAGAGGGAGATCCAGATCAGTCTGGATGGGGGTGACAATCGCTCTGCTCCCTCATGGCATGGGTGTACCCCCTTGGCGGCCTTTCATTGGGGAGTTAAGCGAGCTGCATTAGGCTATAGGGAGAAAACATCTCCTGCTTCTTCTTTTCCTTGGTTTTCCTAGTATCTGTGGCCATGATCAGGGTGAGGGTCCAGGAGCCACAGGCCCAAAGAACAACACGCCTCTGTTCTGATCTTAGCTTCACGTAGACAGGCACTGTGGTCTCATCAAGCCAGTACCTGGGACGCTGCCCAGTGCAAGAGATTGCCCTGTCGTGTGAGGAGGGAATTCGGTCATCATAAACTGCAATTTCGCCTGGAGCACTGAGCTCTATGTTTTGTGTTTGCCACCCTCCCTACCTCACCCTGTCTGCCCTGTGCCCGTCTATGAAGCTGACCTTCTGAACTGCATCACCTGCCTCATGCATTCTGACCCCTGTTGGATGCAGCAAATGGCTTTATCCTTGTGCCAAAAGCTCAGCTCCTGGCTGACAGCTCTCACCTCCCATCTTGCCCCTTCAGACACAGGGATGAGGGTTCCCCCTTTGTCTATGCCACGCCTGGTTGCCGTCCCTGAACCCCGCCTACATTTGTTACATCCCATGGTCATGCCCTCTGTTTTCTGCTATGCTTAAAAGCAAGTCCCCCCTCGACATCCCCTTTTACAAAGCCATCAATGCTGGTTGGGGATGTGTGTATTTGGAATCCGCAATTTAAAATATCATTCTTTTCACATTACTAATTGCCCTGCCCCATCTTCACTGTCCCCCAACCACCACAACTCTGCTGGACACTTGAAAGCAGTGACATTTGTTTTAAGAGAGTTTCGTTCCTTCCCACGATGAACCCATTACATCCTAAATCATATATGTATATACTTCTCCCTGCTGAAGTGCACCATTTAGAAAGGCAAGAACAATTCGTTGCTGATGACATGTTTTAAGGGCTTGGGTTACTTCAGGGTTGTTTTCATTTCAGGGTGATCATACTCTGAATGATTAAGGCACATCTTGTTACCAGTGTATCTATTATAGGGAAAGAGGGCTGGCCTTGAATCCAAGGCAGAGCGTGCAGTGTGCTCAGTCTTGTGTTCTGGGCATGCTGCTCCGGGCATGATGTGAAAACAGTATTTGAAGGAAACAAGAAAAGGAAGGAGAGCCTAATTAGAAGGTGACTGAAGACAGTTTATCGGTGAGAGATGACAAGGGTCTCAACCAAGAGAGCAGGATAAACACAAAGGTCAGTGATAAAGATGAGAACTGCATGGGTGGGTCCATGGGAAGGTCTTGGTGACAAGTAGAGGCTGGTGCTACCAATGGAGACCAAAAACAGAGGGACCTAATTGTGACAGTGTGCTGAGCCCCTACTGTGTGCCTGGCAACAGGGAGAGTGGAGAACATAAACAAGAGTGATACGAGGGATGACTCCCAGGCTCAGAGCCCAGGCACATCAGCCCCGAGCGGTCACCAGGGGTCTGGAGAAGCTCCCGCCATGGAGCGGGATATTGAAGGGAACTTGGACTCTGCCACCAATGAGCTGTGTGACCTTAGGAAAGTCTCTTTCCCTTTCTGGGCCAGTGACATGAGATTCAATGAGGGCTTCCCAAACAGAGGTCCATATGGAATGAACTTGGGAGATGCTTCCTGCAGAATCATACGCTTGGAGTTTGGCACAATGGTATATTAAAGGCTTGGTGTGGTTTTGTCACCAGAGGAATTGGTAGTTTGTAGGTGCTTCTTGGGAAACGCTGACTTGGATCAATGTTGAGGTCCCATCATCTCTGTGCTTCTCTGAGGCAATGATCCCAAAGATTCATTGTCACAGCCTGCAGTGAAGCATGATTTCTTTTTTGCTGAGTGTGAGAGCAAATGAGCTCTTTCTCAAGGCAACTTTGAGTCCTTGAGGACTATCCTTGTCAGGAACAAGAGCTGTTTGGATTTAAATATACATGTGAGGTCTTTAGAATGCTTGAAGAGTGGTCAGAACTTATGGCAATATGCTGAAATACAGCCCATACTGGAAATGGATACTGTGAAGAACTTATTCTCCTCCAGGGGAGAAATATGAAGATGGGAGATGGGGCTGGGCCAACGAGGACCAGCACCTGGAATGCCCACTCAGGCCAGGAGAGGCAGGAGCCAAGATGCATGTTGACAAATGCATTTAGGGAAGAGGAGGAAAGTTTCCATCCCAAGAACAACCCTGGTTACAGGTTTTTGAGTCTAGTTCCAAAGATGACAATCTGCAAAAATAAGAAAAAGAAAAGTAACCATTCTCTCTCCTGTGCTTGTCACTATGAACACACAAGGACCTTATCTGTCAGTGAACTCCCCATGTTCATTGCACTAGGAACTTACTATTCAACCAAAGGGAACACAAAACAACAATAATAATTTATTCCAACGCATCATGTCAGCATCACAATAAAAGCATGAGGAAAGGAGGCACCAGCTGAGAAAATGGTGGGAGGAGCTTTTTCTGGAGAAGTTTCCCCAGGTGTAGATGCCCCCCCCCCTTGATGAGGGCTGAGGTCAGAGGAACTTGAAATTTTAGCCCTAACAGATCATGGGACAAAGTGCAGCATGTGTCCTCTGTACACAGTTGGCAGACAGGCAGGGGAAAGGTCATTGGCTGGGATTTCCCTAAAGACACTATTCACATGTCCCCTGCAAGGATGGACTGGGATGGACCAGGAATGGGGCATTCCCCCCACCTCTGTGTGTATGTGTGTGTGTGTGTGTGTGTGTGTGTGTGTGTGTGTGCGCATAAGAGAGAGAGAGAGAGAAGGTGAACAGGACCAAGCACACAGCTGTCCAATAGTCAACTCCCCCATCTATGCCACCCACCCCATTCCAATAGGAACCTCCCCACCAGGGCTGCACCCAAATTCTGAGGCACGTGAGGACCTCCTTTGCTCACCTAGGCCACCCCTTCCTTCCAGAGCCTGCTCAGTGCATGGTCTCCACTAGAGGACCATCCCTGTTCACCTGGCCCACAGACTCTCCTCCTCCATAAAGATACAATGGCCTCAGTCTCCATTAGTTACGGAAACACATGGCCTTGCTGGGCTAATTGCTATACCCACCAGATATTTAAAACTTAAAAACAACTCCTTGAAGGTGAGAACCTTACTGAACACATATTGGTACCCAGAGCCTAGCACAGGGTCTTTGCTCTGAGAAGGAGCTCAAAGTCTGTGTGTGCTGCCTGGCACAGATAGTCTAAGCTCTTTTGCTGACATGACGGATTGCCTTCCTATGGATACTACTGGGGTTAGACTTTCTGTAAAGAAATATTTAATTCTACTTTTGGATAATATTTTAATATTAGTGACGATTGCATCATTTGTCCTCACATCTTTCAATGCCTATCAGTTCACTAACCACCAAGAACATGGAAAGGGAGAAAGGATGGCTGGGGGGAGGGGTGGCAAGACCCTTCTTGCCCCCAAATGCATCTACTGTACAATTTGGTAACTGGTGTAATCAAACTACTTAAGAAACAACTGATTACTAATTGCTATTATTAAGGATGTCAGCATTCCATGATTTTGCTGCTGATATATTATATACAAGTCAAGATGCTACTTGAATTCTTGATTGAAACAGAAAACTAGAGACATGATGTTGTGTTTGGGGTAATGGTATTTAAGCATCTGGAGGCAAGTTAAAGAAATACTAATTGGGTTTTTATTAAGAGATCGCACCCAGCAGCATGTATACACTTGGGGATTGATTGTGGGGAATGTGTGATAGGCATAGGCATACACGTCAAAATGGGGTCTGTTTGTGCAATGCAACTTCTCACCCAGCCAGCACCCCTGTAGGCTTGACACTGAGTCCACCATCACTTTGGGCCACATCTGCCACCCCTTCCCTGTGCATGGAGGAGAACATCACCCAGGACAAGCCCAACAGTCAAATGTCAGTGAAATGAGCACAGCCCCTCCCTTGTAGGAGTCATATTTGAAGTAATGACAGAAGCATGTATGTTGCTGGTGGCTCTGAGAATGGTGTGCTGGGGACAGCAAGAAACTAACAGCGAGATGACCCAGTTCTTGCCTTGGCTCTACCACTGCCTCCATGGCCTTGAACTTGTCAGTCCATCTCTCTGAACCTTAATATCCTCACTTTAAGAACATGGGGTTGGTTGGCTCATCTCTCAGGGTCTTTATAAATTGTGCTAAGGTTTTGAGACCAATGACTTGTGTTTGTGGAGGCCATTAACAAAACCCCGTTGCCTTTGGAAGCCTGGAGCATCCAAACAGAGCCCTGTGTAGACCCCACCCCACATGCAAAGGAATGGCTAACTCCACAACAATGGGAGAAAGAAGGTTTCTCCTGGAGCATGGTGGGAGACTGATTTATGAACTTGAATGCACCAAATAAGCAGCGGCTTGGCACAAGTCCAGCCTGTTCTAATCTTTAGGGAGAATACATCCCCAAACCAGAGCATGTTAGAACTGGAACCAACCCTAAGTGGAGGCAAAGAGAGAGGACTCACGGTATCAAGGACCTTCATTAAGTCCATATTTCCCAAGGGCTATTGTCTTTCCTGCTTACCCAGCTGAGGAAAACGGGGCTCTAAGAGGGTATGTTACACACCCGAGGCCTGACAGCTGGTGGAAAGTATAAATCCAACACTCTTCCCAGAATTCCATGATACCTGTAGTTCACCCATCTTACAGCTGCATTTTACAGATGGAGAAACTGAGGCTCACATTTGTTCCTCCATTGGTCAACAGCCAGTTAGCAGCAGTGTATAAACAAGGTATGTTTCCTGAGTTTTAGTCAAAGGCTCTTGATACGTACCCACCCAGACACATTTTTCAGGATGATCCATGAACAAATTTCCCCCACTGAAGCTGCATACAGCCCTTTTACTTTACCTTACACACATATATACTCATGCCCACACACATCAATAGCATGGAGTCTCTGTCTTCAAATAATTCAAGTAAGAGTATTAAGAAAAAACATGGATGAATAAATGGGGTCCTTGGCTGCCGAATAAAACAGAAATGGAAAGCAGGAGGTCAGCGGTGACAGGGAAGGATAGAGAGGGAAGCATTCCACCATCTCGGCTGCACACCCTAAGCAGACGATGTGGGGGCAGGGAGACCCTGCTCGAAGCAAAATGAAATTAAACCTTTCTAAGTACTTATAAATCAGCACCTAATGACACTATCCCACCACCAGCCGGAGCATTGCTCTTATTACTTTGATTCACAAGCCAGGAAAAGATCCGGAATTATGCACAAATTATTGTCCCATCTTCTTAATTAACACTGATTGCAAAATTCTTGCTAAAGTCCTTGCTAACAGACTCAATTATGCGCTGCCTGAATTGATTCACCCAGATCAAGTGGAATTTATTAGAAATACACTTTCCTACAATAACATCAGATTATCTTTGAATATAGTTAAATTATTTAGGAATAAAATGGCTCTAGCCTTTGCTTTAGATACAGAAAAATATCTCCCACCACCTAGAATAAAGATATTTCTTTGCTTTCAACCAGATACACACCCTAGGCTCTCTTCTTCCCCAGAAGCAGGTTGAGTCACTGTGATGAGATGAGATGCATGCCTTAGAGCTAATGGTCCAGTTTCAGAGCATATGGGGCAGGAAGAAAAATCCTACAGGGTCATGTCTCAGCTCCCCCAGTATGAATTGTCACTGCCTGTGGAACACGGTGAAATTGCAATTAGACTAAATCAGGATATTTTCAGAATCAAAATTGAGAAACAGGCTAATAAAGAAATAATGTATGCTGATGACATACTTCTATTAGCATCACTCCCAAGCACACTGGAGAGTTTTGAAAGAACAAAAAGAAATGAGGATGATAGCAAAGAGGCTTTTCTCCTTCCCAGGAGGATGGCGGTTCCTGCAATGGTGAGCTCTGTTCAGGAAAAACATTCCTAAGGCACTAATTGGAAGTGGCAAATGACTACCTGTAGCTTGGTTCTACTTCTCCATCTCATTGCCCATTATCTTCCAATACTGAATTCAGCAACTGGATATGAACGGGGACTGGGTTTGTCCTATTCACCATATTCTGGCACACAGTAGGTACATAATAAATATTAACAGGCCACATAACATATGGGGGACACTAAAATTCTCTTGGGCTGGTCCTTGATAGATGGATATGTTCTCAACATGCTGTGATCAAAAGCAAGGGAATCCAAATAGAGGGAGTAGATTGAGAAAAAGTGAGGCATGCTGGGGCACAACACCCTATGCAATGAAGAAGGACCTGCCTGGAAATTAGGCTGTGTAAATCAGAGTAGGGGGAGAAAAGTTGAGGCAAGTAAGTTGGGATAGATAGCACAACATGAGACCACAAATTCTAGACGAGGGTTTACACTTATTTTGGAAAGGCAGTGAGGATCCATTCAGCAATGGAATGAGATCTTCTAATAGGAAGGATGGCAGTGGAGAGACTGGGGCCAAGGAGGTGCTTCCTTCTCTATTAATTGAGTCCTTAAGGCAATACAACTCACCCACCACTCTTGAAGTTAGAGTTGGCTTTGTTGTAGTCAAAATGGACTTAACAGAAGAGGGTCTATGAATTTGAAAATAGATCAACAGAAAGTATCCAACCTGAAGAACGGCAAGTAAAATGATAGAAAAGAAAATGAACAGAGACTGTGGGACAATTTAGAAGATCCAATATAGCCAAATGGAGTCCAAGAAAGAGAGAAGGAAGCTAATGGAGCAGAAGAAATATTTTAAGAAATAGATTCCAATCATTTCCCAAGTTTGATGAAAGACATAAATTTACAGATTCAAGAAGTTCAGCAAACCAGAAGAGAGATATAAGTGAGGAAAATATGTCAAATGTGTGCCAGGGTACCTGGATGCTCTGCTGAGTGTTGTTGAGTTGAGCTTGCCTTGAGAAGAGAGAGCAGGTTCACTCAAGTGAGGAGTGGGAAAGGCACACACAGAGAAGGGTGCAACGACTGTTTCCTATTTGAAGGTGCCTGTCTCTCCCCTTCCCACAAACCTGCAGTGGCTCCCTACTGCCTACAGCAAAGGCCAACAAATTATGGTCCCAGTCCTGGCTGCCAGTTTTTACAAGTAAGGTTTGATTGGCTGTGCTCATTCATTTACATATTATCAATGACTACTTTCATTCTATCATGGCAGAGCTGAAGTTGCCACAGGGACCATACGACCTACAAAACCTAAAATGTTTGCTTTCTGGCACTTTGCAGAAAAAGTCTAGTGACCTCTGTCCAATACCTTCTAGTTCAAATTTTATAGCAAGTGTTCAAGGGCCTGAAAGATGTGCCAGGAGCTAACTTACCCTTAAGCACTTCTGCCAGCATCCTTTCACCAGCCCTGTACCCCGGTGAGTGATGGAAAATAGCACTAGTCAGAGCACAGTGAGAGGCAGATGACACTCTGCCAAGTGTTTGCCATGGAAATTGACAGTAAGCTTTTAAAAATATTGACAGCAACTTAACAATATGACAGTGTGTGATTGCCGGACTGGACTTTTTTCTATTATATTTTTTCTTGTAATTAATTTTAATTGTACTTTAAAAAAGAATCAACCCATGGCAAATTGAGACCAAAAAAAAAAAAAATCCCAGGTGCTTAACTAGTGCTTAGGAACTCTGGTTAAAACCATCCCCTAGGGGAGCCTGGATGGCTCAGCCAATGAAGTGCCTGCCTTTGGTTCAGGTCCTGATCCTGGGGGCCTGGGATCGAACCCACATCAGGCTCCTTGATCAGCAGGAAGCCTGCTTCTCCCCTGCCTGCTGTTCCCCCTGCTGGTGCTCGCTCTCTGTCTCTCTCACTCGCTCGCTCTCTCTGTGTCAAACAAATCAATAAAATCTTTAAAAAAAAAATACCCCAATGACACTATCAATCCCTTCACCCTTCTTGGCTCTTGAGTAGGCCATCTCTCTGCTCTCCTGTCTTCACCTGCTCTAACAACACACACCCACCACCCCATCCTTCCAGGTGGTCCAAGAGACTCAGGAGCTCACAGTCTGATGCTGAGTGGAGTTTGCCTCACAGGATATTTGCAGGGCATGAACACCTGTGAAGAGAGGGAGAAAATCAGACTGGCAGAGGAGAAGTTGATCTGTGACACAGGAGGCACAGTGCGATGTGTAGCCAACCCTAGGGGAGCTCTGGAGCGGAGACCCTTCTCACAGTTTTCCCACATCGGGTCAAGATGTCAGGACCTCTCCACACACCTAAGTGGTCATGGGATCTGGCTGCCTTGAGAGGTGTATTCTGGAGTAAGGCAGCTCTCTACAGCTGAGAAAAACCCCGAAGGAGTTGCATCAGGGTAACAACTCCTCCCTAAGAGTAGGGTCTGGGCGACCCCTCTCCATGTCCAACAAAGGTCTAGTCCCTGCCACTCACTTATGTTCTGACCCCCTGGGCCTGCTGGATGCTGCTTTTCTTTACTACCCACAACTCTTCCTCTGCCTGACCCCCCTTTCAGACGGCACTCATGGCCCCATGCAATGCAGTTCTGAGGCTACACCTTGCCTCTTGCTCAGCCACAAATAATAGGGTACAGTTGCTCATCCCCACTATAGGTTAAGGAAAGGAAACAGACACTCTCCAAGGGACATGAGCTAGCCTTGTACCTCAACCCCCTCTGTGCTTTGCTCAGATGCCTCCTGTGGAGAAAGTCTGTCCCATCCCTACTTCCCATCACTATAATGCTCTGTTTGTTGCATTCTACCCATCAGACCTGCACCTGTCATTGGCAGTGATCTCATCCCACTCACTAGTTACTGGTTGCCTCATCTATCTCTCCACAAAGTGCAACACTTCCTACAGGCAAGGGCTTCTACTCTTTGCCTCTGTAGGCTGCTAGGCTGCTAGCACCTGGAAAATCCCCTATATGTATCAGCTCAACATAGAATATTTCCAAATTGCACAGAAATGTACCCTTCTACCTGCAAATTAAGAAGCATCAGTTTCGTTGAAGCTTTCCAAAATTTGACTTTAAAAAAAAATATTATTTTAGGGGCGCCTGAGTGGCTCAGTGGGTTAAGCCTCTGCCTTCGGCTCAGGTCATGATCTCAGGGTCCTGGGATCGAGCCCCGCGTCGGGCTCTCTGCTTGGCAGGGAGCCTGCTTCTCCTCCTCTCTCTCTGCCTGCCTCTCTGCCTGCTTGTGATCTCTCTCTCTCCGTCAAATAAATAAATAAATAAATCTTTTTAAAAAAATCTTATTTTAACTTGCCTTTGCAATTAGTAAAATTATATATTATATATGTCTGTAATAGTCATTTTCATTTCTTTTAATGCCTTTTTCCTATCTTTCTGTTGGAAGCCCAAAGTTCTCATTTCTTACCAACTAAAAAATGAGTGAAGCCAACTTTAAATCCATCAGACAAAACTGGCCCCACTCTGCTCCATGCCGAGCTGCAAAGCAACCAAGCAAGCCCACTGGGAGCCCCCCTTCTTCAACCACAGGATCAGCCAAGTTCTCGTATCTAGAAGGGATATGAAGGGTGACAGGACATAACGATCATATCAAAGCAACTTCAAGAGAGAAGTATTTCGCTCTCAGTGTGAGATTCATAAAAAACAATCAGTCTTAACATGCAATTTGTCTCAAGAGGCAGGAGCTGCAATTTTATCATGTAATTAAATCCCCATGACAGTCGTAAAGAAACGTTGTCACCTTTATCAGGGAAAGCTTCAAAAATATGTTTTCCAGCAACGTCCCCTGAGTCTATAAATGTCCTTCCAGGGCTATTTACTCTTGACTCTGTGTGTTCAGGATCTGGCGGCCCTGTTTCACACTCTACCACAGTGGATATGCAGCCCTCAAGGGCACCTTTGGTTCAGAGCTTCCAAAAAAGCTCTCTTGGGCTCTGGATGAAAGCAGCACTTGACCTTTGGATAAGATTGCATTCATAATGAGAAGGGACTCTGTTGTTTTGCGTGATCCAAGTTGGGCTGGGTAGCCATGTCGGCAAAATAGGTTAGCAAGGTGTTCCCACCGCAAACCGTCCACACCCCCCCCCGCCATATTGTGTTCTTCCACATGATGGGAATGAGATTTCTTAATAATGTGAAATCAGTACAGACAATTTAAGTCATTATTAATAGATACACTTGATCTGAGGAAGTAAAATGTTTTAATGTTTTGTTAAATGAGGTGTGCTATGCTAACATTGTTATTCAGAGAAAAGGTTGAGATATTTTAACATTTTTTATATTAATGTCTGTGTGACTAACTCTGGTACATGGGTGAATGTGTCCTGGAGCTCTTGAAAGCAGAGCCTTACACACCCGCCTAGCTTATTATTCTAAAAACTTTTTTTTATTATTTGAAAAAGCTACAGGGAGAGGGGATGGAGGAGGAGTGGCTCTTAGAAATTAAATGGGACAGTGGGGATCAAAACAAGATAAAATGATTTATGATGAAAGTGGATTCACAGTAAGACCTTAGCTCTTGGCCAAGCTGTAGTAATGTGAACATCTAGGGTCTGATCGAATTTCATACACGTCCATTTAGAGAAACGATTCGTGTAGGAAGTATGAACTGACCAGGCTAACAATACATATTCACATATTTGAGAGAGTGCTCAGAATCTCACAACGTCCACCTGGGGAATGACTTGCTGTCTTAACTTAACCATTTACTTGGACACTTGACCCCAGAAGGAAGCAGACATTTTCCCAATGGCCCAGGAAAGAATCCACACATTTGGCTCTCTCCAAGAACACAAAGAAATGGCAGGGAGCGAAAATCTACTTCGTGGCCTGAACACATGGAAAGTCTCTGTCCTGGAGAAAAAACAGTCTGACCCTGTAATAAAACCCACATTTCAAGCTCAACTAGATTTTTCCACTGAGTACTAGCAGAGCTCATCCTCAGACACTTCTGAGCAAAAGAAAATCATTCATCAGTTCAATGGCAGAATACAAAGATCCTGACATCACTTGAGAATAAGAACTACCAATCATTCAAACGGTACCATTTGTATATCTCATAATTTTAAGGCGGATTTTTACTTTTTCATCTTATCTGATTCCAAAGCCAAAACTCCCTCTCATGAGCTACCGGCCCTTCAGTTTTTGTGTCTCCTATGGATAAAACGTGTTTATAATTCAAATCCAAAAAATAGTCTTTGCAAAATTATATTCAAGTCCAGCTGACTACATGGGCAATTATTAGAGAGATTTAGTCCATTCACTGAGTTGTCCAGATAGAAGCTGGGTATCCACCCGTATTTGGATTTTTGTCCTTCTTTTCCCAAGATTACTCCAATAAAAGGCCACCACAGTCAAATCTGTGTAGTACTCTGAAAGGGTCCACAGATACAAATGAAGTTCTTCCATCAGATAAGTACCATTTGATAGTTCCTCTGAAGAACCAAAACTATTAAGCATACTGATTTGGAGAAGGTTCTTTTCATCAGAGTCCCCCTCTTTCAAGAAGGACACGGTATTTGTTCAGAAGAATTTCCTGGACCAGGTCTCTGGAGAAAAAGCTGGAACTGGCAGGGCCTGAGAATGTGTGGAACCACAATGAAGGGGAAAGGAGGGGAGGAGGGACTTCAGTGGTTGCACCAGAGACAGAGGAAGTGCAGATGGAGAAGAGAGGTGGGATAAGACTGCACCCGGTGCCGGACCCTTCATAACTTCAGGATAGTCACCAAACTCCCTACATGATGTTGGTAGTGGATGTAAAGCAAACAAACCAGACAAAAAAAACTCAAGAGCCAATGTTGTGCCCCAGTGTGGGGGCAGGGCAGAGCATACAGAGTCTGAGCAGACAGGAAGGTCAAGAAAAACATGAGGAGGCGAAGCAGAGGTGCTGCCAGGGTCCCAGGAAGTTTCTCTGACTGACACAAGTTTCTCTGGACCAAGATGCTCTCTGAATGGTTTAAAATACTGTCAGATAATCTGCAGTGTTTATGTCACCTAGCACCATTAACCTCTGACCCTAAAATCAAGAAAAAGAAAATCCTGGTACCACAAACGGGAGCCCCCAGCAGCGTGCAACGGTCTCAGCCACGTGACCCAGAGGACAATGGGATCCTATGTGGCTGGGGCTTTAAGGTCACCTTGGGGCATCAATGGAATCAGCCCATTGCTCTGGCCTGTTGAGATCTTTTGCAATTGTGATTGTCATGATCCATGTCACTCATCAATTGGATATCCACCTTTCCATATGCCATGTAAGTCATCCATAAGCGTACTGCACAGGATCAGAGGGAAACCTTGTCTACACATTAGAAGTCCCTGTGGCCGTGTGGGGGGGGGCATATCTAACAGACCTGATGCCCAGGATGCATTCCCCACCCCGTGACACCAGGACCTCTCAGGTGAGATCCAGACATCCGTATCTTTTTAACACTCCCCAGGTAGTTCCATTTGACAGCCAAGATTTGAACCCCTGCTCTGCACATGCCATGTGTATTACTTCTCCAGTTGGAGTTTTTAGCAAGACTTTCCTAAAAGAAGACCCATATTTTTTTCCCACCTTCTCAACTTTCCACTGCAGGTGGAACTATACCCCATGCCTACATCCCATCTACATATTAATGAATGACTCCATGTCACAAAGGAAAATTCTTTTATCCACCATGACCTGTTCCTAGGGACCCACAGAGCTCCAAGTATCCCCACTCCCTTTTCTAAATGTTCCCAAACCATCCTTTTCATCCTTTTTAGGGATGTTTCCCAGCACTGATGTCAATTCAGACTTTGAGGGATCAAATTCTTTATTTATTTGAAAACTAAAACTCTGGTCTTTCTGGTCCTTCTGTTTTATCATAATTCTTCAAAGATTTTAATAATTGCTCAGCAACATCATATACAAATTCACTCTTGGAAGAAGTTGAGTTTTCATATGGACTGAAATAGGCAGAGAAGATAAGGTTTGAGTTGTATCTTAAAGCTTACGCATTGGCTCTGACTAAGCTGAGAAGGGTGAAGACAATAAAAATAAAATTAAAATGGCCCAACCCAAGCAAGGTATGGATGGAAAGAGCTGTGGTACAATGGGCAAGAAGGAGCCCAGTGTTGGATCAGGAAACAGTGCTGTTCACCTGTCATCAAAGGACATCATTCAGCTGGTGGGAAGGAGGACTAAAAAACTCCTCTATGTTAGGGTCCTGTGGTCACTGCTCTTTCTTGTGTGGTCCTTGGGGGCAGGATTCTTATATCTTTTGTCTCTGTATTCCCAAAACCTAACCACACACTCTAGAGCATAATATCCCATGAATGCTTATTGAACGAATAGAGGAACGACTGGATTTGTTTTTAAATGTTTGTAGAGTTTTTTGTGTTTTTTTTTTAATTTTGTTTTTTAACATATAACCACATATGGCTACTGCTGCTCTTTAAAAAAACAAAAACAAAAACAAGACGCCTCCGTCATGCTCCTGAACTAATCTACATGTCCTACTTGTAAAATCAATGCTGTCTCCTGTGGGCTATTTTTAAAGCTCTCACAAAGAACCATGTCTGTTTCTGGACTGCTACTCTCTACCCGCTGAAATCAAGCTTGGATATTTAGGGCGCTGTTGACAAATATAATGCATGGAAAGCTAAATTTATCGCAGAACACAGGCCAGAATGGCTCTTATCCCAGGACTCACCTCCAATTTTCCCACCCCTTCTAAAAATAACCCATGACAAAATACATCAGGAACAAAGGAATTCTCTGGTTTAAAGTGAAGTCCAAGTTGGATCATATTATAGTTGTGTATGAATAAGTCCTTCTGAAATGAATCTAATCACAATTAGTCTGAGAAAAATAACATGGCAAAATGGCTAAGCTTACAGAAATGAAAAATCCAAAGAACAAATAGAGTAACTGCCTAGTATATGAATGAAGTGGGGAGAGTGGTTGGCTTTATGCTAGTGTACAACTGATACAGGATATGGTCTATGTAGTGTTGCCTTTTGTCATTTTCTGTATGCACAAGCCTCTTATGTCTGATGGAGGCTGTGAGTTCCTTGCAAACGTGGTTATATTCTTTACCACTACCCTGTCCATAGCAACCAGCAGTGTTTCAGGCACATGGGAGCAGTCTTGAAAAAAATCTCAGCTCTTCCACTGATGACACTGATTCTCTCTTTGCCACTGCTGATGGAGACAAGGGAAGTAAAATTTAAAACATGTGAAATGACGTTTTAAAGGACCCTCATGGATCCATTTTCATGGATTGGGAGAACCAATATTGTCAAAAATGTCCATACCACCCAAAGCAATCTACAGATTGAATGCAATTCCTATACCAACATTATTTACAGAACTAAAAAAAAAATAGCCAAAGAAGTCTTAAAAAGAAGAACAAAGCTGAAGTGAAGGTATCACAATCCCAGATTTCAAGATACACTAGAAAACTGTAGTAATCAAAACAGTAGGGTAGTGGCACAAAAATAGACACATAGTTCAATAGGACGGAATAGAGTCCAAAAATAAACCCATGTTTATATGGTTGATTAATCTATTAATATCCAGTGGGAAAGAGACATTCTCCACCAAATGGTGCTGGTAAAACTGGACAGCAACATGCAGAAGAAGGAAACTGGACCACCTTCTTATACCATACACAAAAATAAACTCGAAATGAAATAAAGACCTAAATGTGAGACCTGAACCATAAAATTCCTAGAAGAAAACATAAGCAATAATTTCTCTGATATCAACCGTAGAAACATATTCCTAGATATGTCTCCTTTGGCAAGGGAAACAAAAGCAAGATTAAACTATTGAGATTACACCGAAATAAAAAGCTTCTGCACAGCAAAGGAAAACATTAACAAACGAAAGGGCAGCCTACTGAAATGGAGAAGATATTTGCAAATGATATATCCGATGAGGGGTAAATATCCAAAATATATAAAGAACTTCTATAACTCAACACCAAAATGACAATAATAATAATCCAATTAAAAATGAGCAGAGGAAAAAAAAAAAATGAGCAGAGGACCTGAATAGACATTTTTTCAAAGAAGACATACAGATGGCCACCAAACACATGAAAAGATGCTCAACAAGTATGCTTACCATGATGAGCACTGAGAAATTTATAGAATTATTGAATCATTCTATTGTACCCTGGAAACTAATATAATGCCATGTGTTAATTATAGTGGAATATGAAAATGAAGAGCCTCCAGGAAGCATTCAATAGACAGTCCTATGAAATTTGGTAAAGCATTTTGACATGTGGGGAAAGGTAGGGTGTACACTGAAGCTCACAGATCTGAGGCAGAACCCCTAGCCCCAGCATCTGAGACCCTGTCCTTGGCCAGCCATGGGGCTAGTTTACCACCTAAATTCCCTAAGGGAAAAAGGTAGCAGATGGCCAAGAACAAGAGGAATTTCAGTGCACTTGAGCAAATTTCAAAGAGATCAATCCATTCGTTCTTTCACCGTCTCCACTGAGGACCAGTTGAGGACCACAGTGACAACACTGTGCTAGGTACTAAGAACCCCCATGCAGATAAAGAAGCTGATGCTCATGGTCCAGTGGCGGGCAGAGACAGGAGCAGCAATCAACAGTGAGCCAGGTACCATGGACAGAGTGCCAGAACAGACAACAGGACTAGCCACAGAAGTGAAGGGAATCTAAGCTGAGCATTGAAGAATGGAGCCAGCCAGGGGACAAGGGGACCACCAGAATGCCAGGTACAGGGGACAGCATGTACATACACTTGGAGGCCTGAGACACCATACACCATCAGAGGACTACTAATCCCTGTGCTAAAATGTGTCATGGTCAACGGCAGCAGTGAGGGCTAGGTAGGAAGTTCTTATGCTCACAGTCAGGTGTTTGGGCGCTGACCATCTCAGGATCGAGAAGCCTTGAGCAAGTTACCTGGACCTCGGAGTCCTGATTTCCTCTTCTGCAAATGTCATCAAGGCTGCCCACCTATGGGGGTCCCGGACAGAAAGCTACTTGCTGAGGATATTTGGGTAGAAAGAGTCTCCTCCTGCAACTCACCCTGAGCCCTGAGAGCTGAACTCCATGGACCCTTCGGCACCCTCTGTACTGAGCCTTGGCCCAGACATCAGACAACCACAGAGAGGATCATTAACCTGCAGCCCCATGGCAGCTGGCTCAGGCTGTGACCAAGTCTCTCCTATCTGCACCCTGTGTGTCACCAATGAGAGCCCTTCAGCTTTGGGGACACAGTCAACACTGTTTATCTGCCTGCATGAAGGCATCACAGTGACCAGACAGATGAGCACATCTCCCTCTTCCCAGCAACCCCACAGCCCTCTTTAGAGAGGAGATCTGAGTTCTACCACGTGAGGGAAACTCCAGGCCGTGGGTCAGTCCATGCATGTGCATTTATGCCTGCAAATCAGCTCTATAACCAGGGTAGAACCATATCTGTATTAAATGATAAATGCAGGTGATTTCGCCTTCACCCTTTACCTCTTCTAAGGAAGATCAAGGGTACTCTGCTGGGCCTGCTGTTGTTGTGGAAAGTCTTGGTGAATTACTGTTCAAAACAAAGAGCCAACACAGACAGCCTGCTGAGACTGGGGGACGGGAGGG
This sequence comes from Lutra lutra, assembly GCF_902655055.1. NCBI lineage: Eukaryota > Metazoa > Chordata > Mammalia > Carnivora > Mustelidae > Lutra > Lutra lutra. Next base: position 43,557,989 of record NC_062280.1, on the reverse strand, counting down.
GGCGTGCTTAGAAGAACAGAAGGAGTCAAGGGGCGCTTTGAGGTACAAAGATCAAGAGACAGAAACACAGGGGAAGAGGGTGCTTAAGAAGTTTGGCTGTGACCAAGCCTGCGCTTTCCCTACAACCCCAATTCCTTGAGTTCAAGTCTTTCTTCCTGTCATCTCTGTCATTTCTTTGACTGCAACACCATAGAGCAACAGGATCCCACGGGGGTGTGTCCGATCCTATGGATGCGTGTCCAACACTGGAGCCGCGTGGATGGTGGCTGCTGTTCTTTCCCCTCCCTCAGCATCTCTGTGCATCAGTGTCCCAGGCACGTGCTCCACCATGTCCCCTTTGGCCCATCCAAGCAGCACCCTCCCTGAGCCTCCGTCCACCCTCTAGCCGCTAGCTACACATCTTTTATCATCACTGACACGGACATGGCAAAGAATGCTATAGCCCAACCAAGGTGGCCCATCCCAACTTCCTAGTGGGAGAAAAACCAGAACTGGGAAAAAAAGATGTAAGAATGTGTATTACCCATATTATGAAAAAAGTGATTTTATTAATTTTTAGACAAAATAAAGCCCTGCACTAAACTGTAGCAAATAACTAGTAAGTTGCTAATAAACAGCTGTTCCCATTTGTTTCGGAAACAGAGATTGTGACATTTCTATGGGCCTTTGGGGATGAGTTCTCAACAACTAAAAGAAATTCATGAGCCACCAGGGGCCCAAGATGATGCCTTTGGGAATCCGTGGTCTACCCTATGGAGCCTCCCTCCCAGGGACACTTGGGGACAGCCTGGTCGTTTGCAGCATCCAGCTGGGGCTCCTTATACATGCTCAGGGCTCACACAGCCCTCAGAACACATGTCTGCCCACCCTTGTCCACAGCAGCAAAGAAAGCGATAGGCCAACAACAAGAAGACACCCTACAGAGCAGGAAAAGGAGCCCCGCCCATTGTCGGGTGCCTGCCCTCCTGTGGAGAGCTGTTTTGGAGATAAACAGATGTATCTGTCTCTGGAAGTCAAATCTATATAATCACAAGGGGGTGGCTGAGCACTCGGGCATGTCAGTGGTCACACGACGCTGGTCGTATCAAGTAACCATGATCACATCGGAGCCCGCAGGAGTTATAAATACACCAGCACCGAGCCCCGGCTGGATGACAATTGAGTAATGACAATAGAAATAGCTCACACTCCGTAAGACCATCTTTCGCCTTCCTGGAGAGCTTTTCTGAAACCAAGGGCATTGCAATGGAGAGATGGCCAGAGCCAGTTAGAGAACTTCAAATCTTTCAGAAGATGGAAAAAGAGCCTCAGACGAGAGCTGGGTCCCCAGTGCTCCAGTACCATGCTGCCTTGGTCATGGGAGATCTGAGCCGTCTGCAGCAACTCATGAACCGCTCCTTCCACGATGCCAACGTGGTGTTTGAGATCAAGAAGGATGAGATGGAGTGGCAGGTGACATCCCCAGCCACATTTGGACTGTCAGGTACGCTTTCTCCTTTAAAGCTCAGCTGTGTACACTTAAGGAGCTACTAACTCTCCTCCAGAGGAGGAACTCTGGGGTCCAGACTGCTCACTTTGGCGCTGCATTTAACACACACGAGCGAGGGATGTCTATAAATGAAATTTGGTCAGCACAATGTCTTAGATGATGAGATGTGAGAAATCAAATTGGAAAGGCCAAAATGTGGGTGAGAAGTACCCATCTGATGCTGGAAGGTGCCTCTCATCTTTAAAAGACAGCCTTGGTTTCGGAGCTGATCTGCCAGTGCCTGGGTCTGGCAGCCAGGGAGGCAGGTCCCCTGGCACGCAGCTCTGCTTCAGGTCCTTCTATGAACCTGTGAACACCACGGCTACAGCGGGGTGGCTGGGGCACAGCCAGCATCAACAGAGGGAGAGCCCTCAGCAGGTGCTCCTCCCAGAACCCAGGGGAGCCTGAGAATGGGGGAGGAAGAAGAAGAAATCAGAGGTCCCTAAGTCATATATCTGAGGGCATTCTTGCCGCCTGAACACCACTATGTGCTGGGTCTGCAAGAGACTCCCCCAAGGAGAGAGACACCCTCCATTTACCCACCCGGTCTGAGGAGACTTGCTGACCAGCAGGCTTTAGCCAGGGTATTCTCAGCTGGCACTCTGCATTGAGCATCCTTCCCCACCGCCCCTGCCCTGCGGTCTCCAGACACAAGACATTTACCAAAAGGGTTCATGTGTTGGAAGCCACTGCAGCCCAGCCAGACCAAAATGATATGACACTCTGTGGTCAGTGGGTCAATGGCCACTGTCCCATGTCCCATGTGCCTTACTTGTGGGTTCAGGCAGGCAAAGAATGCAGAAGATCAGCTTCCAAAGAACAGACACCATTCCGTTTATACCCCACCCAGGGAGAAGGAAATAAACCCCAAATTGTCAAAGGGCTAAGCAGCTCGGTGCAAACAGTGAGGCGGCACGGGCTTCAGGGAAGGCAAGGGCAGCTGCAGTCTGGGTCACACCACCCCCCAGCTCAGGGGGTCCTGGAGCCCTTCTGGGCCTCCCCTCCTTCATCTGCCCCAGACAGGGGAAAGGCATTCCTCCCAGGAGCTGGGTGGTGATTCGGCCAAGAATGCCAACTGCTTGCACTCAATCAATGTCTTTTTTTTTTTTTTTAATCCCATGCCTCCCAGTCCTGGACACACCCACCCACCCCCAAATGTTGCAGTTTCAAATAAGCATTAATGTTAACCCATGGTCTGAATCTAAGGGCTCCTTCCTTTTTTCTGCCTTACTCTTTCCACCCCGTGAGTTCTGCTGGTTTTCTACGGCACACCCAAACCACAGAAACTTAGGGCATCCCAGCCACCAAGGCGATAAAATGTTGCAGTGGAAGGGGCCGCCCTGAGAGCCAGGGCTGGTCTCTGGCCTCATGTGGACTGCGAAGAGAGGGTGGGTGGCCCTAGGGATGGCTGCACTCCCTACTTTTTTCCGCTTACCCACTCCGCTTTCCCCGCAGCTCACCCAAGCCTCAGAAATGACCAAACATGGCTTGGGAACAGCACCCTCTCTCATGTGAGGACTTGCTGGTGGCCAGTTACTGCTCCCCCTGAAGGGGGCCATGGGCAAGGGGGTAACACTAGCCCGCTCACAGTGCTTGTCCCCCAGCACCTCTGTACATCCAGGATGGAATGCTGGCTTCCTCTAGTTCGCAATCCAAGGAGAGTGTTGGCTTGAGGAGGGATGAACTACATGGGGAGAAACCTATGTCCTTGTTCCTCCTGGTGCCAGAACCTGGACCAGGGAGTGGGAGTGGAGATTACAGGCACCGGATGCAAGCTTTCTGATCCAGACAGCTGCCTCAGAAGTCAGGTTTTCCTGAAGGCCTTGTGGAAGCTTATCACCTTCTCCCAGGACCCGGACAGGGGTACTGACCCCACACTGAGCCAAAGGTCCACCCAAGACCCCTTCCATCAGTCCACAGGAAGCCTCAGGAATCCAGGGTGGGTGAACAGGGCTGCTGGGGTGGGCAGAATTGGGCTGGAAACTTAGTGTGACCTGGAGAATGGAGTACCCCCTTCCTAGATGCCCACCAACCCACCCAGTGAGTAGACTTCCTAGCTCAGGAAAATGAGTACAGTCAAAACCAGGAGCTGGCCTCTGGCCACCATCACCCACTGCCAGGACAATAGGCCTCACATCCCCCAGTGAGTGGGCAACAGCACGCAGGCTGGGCCTTGGGGACCCAGAGCAGGCTGGAACTCCTCACTACATACAGGTAGGTAATTATGAGTGGTCTTTCAAAACTGGCTCAGCATGGGTCCCAGGAAGGAGGTGGCCTCTGAAAAGGGTCTCCTCTGCAGCTCATTACAGCCATGATATCGATTCTTCCATCATTATCAGAAGGCATCCCTGCCATGTGAAATCCTGTCCCTTGAAGTGCATTCACCGGGGACTGCTTCCCCCATTTCCACGAGCGCTCCTGGCCGCTAACAACCTTCCACGGGCCTTTTGAAAGCCCAAAGTTTTCAGACAAGTACAATGTATAGCACCCGCTTCATTCATCCACCAAGAAAGAGCAACCCTATACACACGCACACACACACACAACCCTAAAGAGCGCAAAGAAACAAACCAGAATTGTGCTGAATGTGGACACCACATCAAAGGGAGCCTCTGAAACCCAGCACTTCCAAGAGGACTAAACTTTGTAAGGCCTTTCCTTGAGCAACCTTGGCTCGGCAGGTCAGTTTGTTCTGTCTGCTGTCTTCTGTTAATGACAAAGGGATAAGTTTGGGGTTCAGTGAGAGAGAGCTGGATTCCAGAAAAATCCACAGCTCACTCTCCTGCTTCAAGCTGTCCCGAATTCAGAGCCTGGAAAATGTGAATTCCTGGCTTACATCCTCCCACCAGCCACCCACTGGGTCAGCTCTTCACTCCTCAAATCCTAGCCCAGGCCCCTGTCTCCCCATATTTGGCAAGACCCTCTTGCTTCTCGGTACCCTCCATTCCTTCTGGCTCGGTTGTGGCCCCTATCCGTCTCTATTTTATTCCACCTTCCTCCGCACCACCTCTCCTGGGCCTCGCGACTCTCCTTCCAACTTTCCTGCGCTGGTTTTCCCTCAAGAGTTCTCTCTGCCCCTGTCTGCCTTTGTCCTCCCACCTCCGTTTCCCTAGGGTAGGAGATATCCACACCATCCCAGCCCTCTGGGTCTTTATATGCCTCTCTTTGGTCTATATGTATCTTTATTTATCTACACGCCCACCTGGTGGCTAATTCTAAGAGATGGTTCCACCCTACATCGTCCTTAGTGGACACTGCCCACTCTCCGCTCCTCCATTCACTTTACCTCTCCTCTCCCACAGGCCTCTGGACCCTAGAGTACAAGCGCGAGCTCACCACCCCGCTGTGCATCGCTGCGGCCCACGGCCACACCCCCTGCGTGCGCCACCTGCTCAGCCGCGGTGCAGACCCCGACGCCAGCCCGGGCGGCCAGGGAGCCCTGCACGAGGCCTGCCTGGGAGGCCACACGGCCTGCGCCCAGCTGCTGCTGCAGCACGGCGCGGACCCCGACCTGCTCAGCGCCGAGGGCCTGACGCCCCTGCACCTCTGCCGCACCGCCGCCTCGCTCGGGTAAGGATGCGCGGCCGGGCAGGGCCCCAGACCGCGGCCGCAGACCTGGAGCCGACCTGGGCCGGGCTTCCAGGAGCCGACTTGGGCCGGGCTTCCAGAAGCCGGCCGTGTCCCTCCGCCCCCGGCCCCGCCTCCGAGCTCCCGCCGCCCCTAGACCGGTCCCAGCACTTAGCCTCAGACCATGCCCCATGACCCGGGCACACCCCGCGTCTTCAACCAACCTGGAATCCGGACCCGGGCCGCTGTCACCGCTCCGGGGCCCAGCTAGCCACCCCTACCTCCGGACTCCGCCCCCAGACCCTCTGCCCCCCTTCCCCCACACCGCAGCAGAACCCAACTGGTCCCAGCCCGGCCACGGGCCTCAGACACCCCCTGCGCCCTGACCCCAGACCGCGCGACCCGCCCTTGGTCCCTACCCTTGCCCCCACCACCCTACCCAGACCCTGAACCCCAGACCCCAGACCCCTCACCGACCTGAGCTCCTACCCCAGCCCCTGCCTCACGACTCAGACGGAACCCCTAAGACCCCAGACCCAGACCCTGCCACGCCCCAGAGAGTACTGGATTCTCCTCCGGGCCCAGGGCCCGGGACCCTGGACCCCGATCCCCCGGCCCCCGGCCCCCGGGCGGGTATAATTAGCGCTTGATTGCGAGCGCGAGGCGGGAGGCCCCACACCGAGGTAATGAGCGCCGTGATCACAGGCCTGCAGACGCCGGCGCTGAAGAATGCTAAAAGGCCACTGGCGGGGTTGGAGGCTGAAAAATTAGGGTTTTTAATGATAATTTTATGCAGAATAATTGTCACAGTGTGACATAAATGGTTAGCTCCTCGGGAGGGGCTTCGGAGTCCCACAGGAAGCCGAGCTGTGCTCGGCATTTGCAGGGGCGCCGCGGCCCGGAGCCCACCGCCCGCCCAGGCGCCGGGGTTCGGCGAGTCCCGCAGCTGCCCGTCGGGCCCCGCGGCTGAGGCTGCAGGGTCTCCGTCCCCGCGGGCCCGCGAGCCCCCCCCCCCCCCCCCCGCCGCCCTGGGAGAGGCGGCGGGGTGCCACAGCGTCGGAGCGCAGGAATTAGGCTTGGGTTTCTCAGCTTGCATTTTGTCATCTTGACACTTCTTTAGTCAAAACGTTCTCGTCCCTGCCCTCGGGCTTATCATTTCTTCTCTCGCCCGGGTGAGGATTGAATAAAATCACCGCGGTCAGAGCAGGCGCGGAGGGCTATGACCGAAGCAGGGGCACCACCTCCCAGGATCACTGGAGAGAACAGGGACTCAGAGAGGCACGAGGACCGCCGGGTCTTCCGAGCGGCTGAAGGGAGCCATATTCCAACAACACATTTTTTTAAGCAGCTTGACCCAGGTGTGGTCAGCATACGTAAACTGCGCATTTTAAATGTGCGATCTGCCTCATACAGACCTACATATGCATCCGTGGAACCGTCCCCACGATCAAGATAGCCCACGCACCCGTCCCCATCCCAAGGTGCCCTGCCCCCTGCTATCTCTTCCATCACCCCCACTGATCTGCTTTTGGCCACTATAATTTAGTCTGAATTTGCCAGACTTTTGTATTTTGTCCCATCTCTTTCATGCAACGTAATTACCTCGAGATTCATCATGCGATTTCATGGATCCATGATTCACTCCTGTTCCTAGCTCAGTTGGTGTTCCGCGGTATGGGAACACCATCATGTGTTTATCCATTCCTACGCTGAAAGACACTGGACTGTTTCCAGTCTGGGGCTACTACAAATACAGCCGCTACGGACACTTGTGTGCCAGCCTTTGTACAGGCGTATGCTTTCCTTTCTTCTGGCTGTAGACTTGGGATTAGAATGGCTGGCCCCTATGCTCTGATGTGATTAAAAGATAACCTTTTAAGAAACGGCCAAACTGGTTTCCAAAGTGGCTGTGCCACGTTACACTCCCACCAATGGTGTCCCGGTTGTTTGACACCCTCACGAGTCCTTTGGCGCGGTCACCCTTTAATTGTGGACATCCTAAAAGGTGTGTCGAAGTATACTATTGTAGTTTTGATTTGAAATTCCCTAATGACAAGTGATTTGAGCATCTTTTCATGTGCCTATTTGAGTTCCCTAGATCTGCTTTAATGAGGAACCTGTTGACCCCTTGTGCCCATGTTTTTAAATTGGGTTGTCTTCTTAAATTTTGAGATTTCTTTGTATATGCTGGCTGCAAGTTCCTCGCCAGACATGTAATTGGTTAATCTTATCTTCTGATCCATGGGTTATATTTTCTTCTCTTAAAAGTGTGTTTTGAAGAACGGCAGTTCATAATGTTGGTGGAATCCAGCTTATCAATTTTTTTCTTTTAGGGATTATTTTAGATTATTATATAAAAAAAAATCTTTGCCTAACCCAGGGTCACAAACATTTCCTCTTGCATTTTCCTCTACAAATGCAATGATTGTATATTTTACATTTAAGTCTGCGACCCATGCTTAGTTAATTTCTGGATATGGTGTGAGGTATGGGTCAAAGCTTTTTTCTCTGCATGTGGATGTCCGATTGTTCCAGCACCATTTGGCAAAAAACCTTTCCTTTCCCCACTGAATTGCCTTTGTACTTTCATCTAAAAGCAACTGACTATACATACGTGTGGGTTTCTTTCTGGACTCTCTTGTCATGTGCACACAGGACAGGATGAGGTCTGACTGTTTCAGTTGGTAAAGACCCAAAGAGTCACCCTTAAATTCAGCCCATTTATCACTTATAGAAACAATGAAGAGAGGAATAGCCAAAAGTGCCAGCGCCTCCTCCTACACATCAGGAGGGACAACACCTAAAGGAAAGGAGCCAGATAATTAGCAGTGTGAGTTATAGGATATCCATTTGCTGAGCAGCCAACTGGAGACTTCAGCTGAACGGTGCTATAGTCTGAAGCTTTGTTCTCAGGAGGCAAGGCAGGAAGTCCCAAACCTCACCAGAACCCAAAAGATAATGAAAAACTCTCATGATAGTGAAGCAAGTGGACACTGGCCCTACAGCAGCACTTTACAAGCTTCCCATCCATAAAGATCACTGAGTGTCCTGCCAAGACTTACATCAGTAGTGGGTCAAGACTTCTGCTTCCATGGCCTGTATGGATACATGCAAGATTCCCAGGGCTTCACAGCAGAGCCTTTCTTATATTTATATTATATTTCATTGATCTACTTGTCAGTGTCAACACCGATACCCCATTGTATTGAATATTATAGATCTAGAAGATCTTGAGGTCACGTAGTAGAAGTTCTCAGGCACTGTTCATTTTCAAAGTTGTTTGGCTATCCTAGCTCTTTGCATTTCCATACAAATTTTATTTTATTTTATTTTATCTTATTTTATTTTATTATTTATTTATTTGACAGAGCGAGAGAGGGAACACAGCAAGGGGAGTAGGAGAGGGAGAAACAGGCTTCCCCCACCCGATCCCCACCCCCCCACCCCCCCTGCCCCCCCAAGCTCCCCGCCCCCAGCAGAGATCCGGATATGGAGCTCTTCCCAGGACCCTGGGATCATGACCCGAGCCCAAGGCAGACACTTAACGACTGAGCCACCCAGGTGCTCCTCCATATAAATTTTAAAACTAGTTTGTCAATTTGTATAAAAAAGGCTTCAGGGTTTTCACTGGGATTGTTATGAATCTATGGATCAATCTATGAATTTGGGGAGAATTGATATAACAAACATAATAAATCTCCCCATTTCCTTTTCTAAGATTTTATTTATTTATTTGACAGAAATCACAAGTAGGCAGAGAGGCAGGCAGAGAAGGGGTGGGGGAAGCAGGCTCCCCGCTGAGCAGAGAGTCTGATGCAGGGCTTGATCCCAGGACCCTGAGATCATGACCTGAGGCTCAACCCACTGAGCCACCCAGGTGCCCCAAGGTCTCCATTTCTTTAGTTCTTTAATTTCTCTCTGCTGTTTCTTAGTTTTCAGCATATGGAGCTGCCATGTTTTTGTCAGATTTCTCCTTAAATATTTTTTTTATTTTTTGGTGCTTCATAAATGGTATTTTTTAATTTAAATTTTTATCATACATAGCTATCATATAAAATAATAATTTATTTTTTGCATATTGATCTTGTATCTTGCAACCTTGCTAAACTCACTAATTGTTCTTGTAACTCATTGGAAATTCCATAAGATTTTTATGTGGGCAGCCATGTGATCTTTGAATGAACAGAGTTTTATTTCTTTTTCTGTTGATGCATTTTATTCCTTTTTCTGGTTTTATAGCATTGTCTAAAACCTCCAGTGCAATGATGAATAGAAGTGGTAAAGAGCAAAAAATTTTTCTTATTCCTGATCTTAGAGGAAAGCATTAAGTCTTTCCCTATTAAGTATGATATTAGATGTTGGATTTTGTAGATGAACTTTTTCAGATAACAGAGTTCCCTCCTATTCCTAGCTTCCTGAGCATTTTTATTATGAATGGATATTGGATTTTTTAAATGCCTTTTCTGCACATTTAGAGATGATTATATGGTGTGTTTTTTCAGTCTGTTAATAGGGTGATTCACAGTGATTGTTTTCCAAATGTTAAACCAACCTTGCCTTCTTGAGATAAACTACACTCAATCATGAGTGTTATCCTTTTTAATAAATTCTTTGGTTTGATTAAGTGGAAAAATAACTTAATCTGTATCTATGTTCATGAAAGATATTTGTCCGTAATTTTCTTTTCTGTTAATCTGTTTATCTGATCTTGGTGTCAGAGAGATGCTGGTCTCAAAAATGAGTTGAAAAGTGTCTCTTCCTTGTCTTTTTTCTTTTTAACTATTAATCCAATTTCTCTAATAGCTATAGTGTTACTCAAAATATTTCTTTCCTTTTGAGTGAGCTTTGATAGCTTGTATCTTTCAAGAGATTCAGCCCTTTCATCAACATTGCTGAATTTATTGGCATAAGTTGTTCCTTATTATCCTCTTAATCTATAGAATCTATAGTAATAGCATCACTCTCATTAATGATATTGCAATTCATTATATTGTTTCTTTTATTTTCTACCCTGATCAGTCTTGCTTTTTAATTCATTGGTTGGTTGGTTGGTTGGTTTTACTGTTTTCTATTTCACTAACTTCTCCTATGGTCTTTATTACCCTCCATTCTTTAATTATCTTGAATTTCATTTGCTCTCCTTTTTTTAATTTCTGAAAATAGAAACTAATGTCATTGATGTGACAATTTTTTTTAATTTTCTAATATAGGCTTTTGGTGCTGTACATGTCCCCATATGTATTACTTTAGCTAAATCCCACGAATTTTAATGTCATATTTTCACTTTCAATTTGTCTTAAATTCTTTCTAATTTCTCTTTTTTTCCTTTGAATCATAATTATTTAAAAGTGTGTTATTTAGTTTTCAAATATTTGGGTATTTTCCAGATACCTATAGTATTGATTTCTAATTTAATTCCATGTGATTAAAGAATTTACTTTGTATCACTTTAGTACTTTTAAATTTGAGTCTTCTTTTATTATCCAAAATATATTTGGTCTTAGCAAATGTTCCAGGTACACCAGAAAGGAATTTGTATTCCACAGTTTGGGGGTAAGTATTCTATAAATGTCAACTGAGTCAAGTTGCCAAATAGTATTAAGTCTTCCATATCCTTACTGATATTCTGCTCACTTTCTTTTACAAGATATGGAAAAAGAGGTCTTGAAATCTCTGACTACAATCATGGATTTGTCTATTTCTCTCTACAGTTCTATCAGTTTTTGCTTCAAATCTTTTGAAACTTTGTTATTAGGTTCATGGATATTTAGCAGTTATGTCCTCTTAAAGAAATGACCTCTATCATTATGAAAAGATAATTTTTTTAGATTTTATTTAAATTCAAGTTAGTTAACATACAGTCTATTATTGGGTTCAGGGGTAATATGTAGTGATTCATCAGTTGCATATGGCATGTAATATTCTTTGCTCTAAAATCTACTTAGTCTTGGCGTGCCTGGGTTGCTCAGTGGGTTAAGTGTCCAACTCTGCTCAGTTTTGATCTCAGGACTGTGAAATCAAGCCCCATGTCAGGTTCTGCCCTTGGTGTGGACTCTGCTTGAGATTCTCTCTCCTTCTCCCTTTGTCCCTCCCCACCCTGTGCTCTCTCACTTTCTCTCTCTCAAATAACCTTTTAAAAATAAAATAAAGTAACTAAAAAATAAAGTCTACTTAGTTTCATATTAAAATATCTAGTTTGATGTTAATATAGATTGCTTCTGAACAGTGTTTTCATTAGTATATCTTTTAACATCTGCATTAGTTCTCTACTGCTCCAGAACAGATCACCACAGGGGCACCTGGGTGGCTCAAACATTTAAGCCCCCAACTCTTGATTTCAGCTCAGGTCTTAATCTCAGGGTCATGAGGTCAAGCCCCATGTTGGGCTTGGATCCTAATTTAAAAAAAAAAAAAATCACCACAAACTTAGAGACTTGAAACAACACACATGTATTACCTCAAAATTTCTATGAGTGAAAAGTTTGGGAATGGCTGTGCTGGGTTCTGTACTTCAGAGTCATTCACAAGACTCCAATCAAGATGTCATCAAGGCCCAGGGTCTCAACTGGAGAATCAACTGGAAAAGAATCTGCTGCCAAACTCATAAGGTCATCAGCAGAATTCAGTTCCTCAGGGACTGTGGAATGAAGGCCTCAGGGGTCTTTTTAAAGCTTTATTTATTTATTTTAGAGAATGGTTGGGGTGGGGGATAAAGGGAGAGGGAGAAAGAAATTTAAGCAGATTCCACACTGAGCAAGGAGCCCAACACCGGGCTCCATCTCACAATCCCCATCACAACCTGAGAAAAAAACAAAAGTCCAGTGCTTAACCGACTGTGCCCCCTGCCAGGCACCCCTGAAGGTCTTAGTTTCTTGCTTAGAGTTGATTGGAGGCCAACCTCAGTTTGTGTCTTTATTTTTAAAGTGGATTTCTTGTAGGCAGCTTATAGTTGGTTCTTTCTTTAAATCTGGTCTGATAGTCTCTGCCTTTTAATTGGATGCTTAAATCATTTACATCTAATGTGATTTTGACATGGCTAAGTTCAAATCAAACATCTTGCTATTTTTTTCTATCCATTCTTTGTTCTCTTTATCTTCCTTTTTTCTACCTTCTTCCGTATTAATTGAGGATTTGGGGGGTGGGGGCACCTGAGTGGCTCAGTGAATTAAGCATCTGTCTTTTTCTCAGGTCATCATCCTGGGGTCCTGGGATCAAGTCCCACATTGGACTCCCTGCTTAGTGGGGAGTCTGCTTCTCCTTCTGCCTTCTGTCTATCTTTCTTGCTCGTGCTCTCTCTCTTTCTCTCACTCAAATAAAAAAATAAATAAATAAAATCTTATTTTTTTAAAGGTGAGGATTTTTTGTGATTCTCATTTATCTCCTGTTTTAGCTTATCCTATACAACATTTTGTTGTGTTATTTTAGTAGTTGCTTTGGTTTATAGGATACATCTTTGCTTTATCAGTTTGCTCTCAAGTAATACCATACTACCTCACATATAGTACAACAATATACTTCCATTTCTCTCCTCCTAGCCTTTGTGCTATTGGTATCACACATTTTACTTCTACATACAACTCCCACAATAAGTTGTTAAAGTTTTGTTCAACTAGTCAATAATTTTCAAATATATTGAAAAAATAAGAAAAAAGTGTTTATGCTTACCCAGGGAGTTCCTATTTCCAGTTTCCTTCATCCTTTTGTATAGATCAAAGATTTCATCTAGTATCATTTTCTTTCTGCCTGAAGGACTTTTTTAAAATATTTTTTTGAGTGAAGATATGCTGGTGATGAATCCTTTCAGTGTCTGTGTGTTTGAAAACATCTTTATTTCACCTGAGTGTTTGAAAGATACTTTCTTAGGTAGAGAATTCTGAGTTGGCAGAGTTTTTTTCCTTCAGTGTTTTAGACAGCTCCATTATCTCTAAACTTGCATTTTTCAATGAGAAATCTGTCTTCTTTATCTTTGTTCTTCTGTAATAATGTCCTTTCCCTAGCTTAAATCTTTTCTCCTTATCACTGATTTAAGAAATTTGATAATAATGTGTTTTGATGTTCATGATTCTTATCCTTAAGATTCAGTGAGTTTCTTGGATCTATGGGCTTATACTTTGCATCATATCTGGAAAAATTTTGTCAATTATTTCTTCACATTTTTTTCTGTACGATCCCCTCCTCCCTTTCAGGGACTCCAATTACAGGTATGTGACACCATTTGAGGTTGCACAGCTTACCCATGCTTTGTTCACTTTTTTCTTCTGTACTTATCTTTTGTTCTAAAATACCTGATCTACCATTATTCCCATCCAGTGTATTTTTCATCTCAGTCATGGTTTTCAACTTTAGAAGTCCAATCTTGGGTTTCTTTTATTATCTTCCCCCACATTTACTTAATATGCTTTGTCCTTCCTCTAGCTTCTCAAATATATGGTAACCATTGTAGTAACTGTTTACCTATCTACTAAGTCTATCATCTAGGTCAGTTTTAATTGACTGAGGTGTTTTTTTTTCCCCTTTTATTTCACTGGGTGCTGGGTATTTTTGTATCCCTATCAATATTCTTGATCTCTGCTCTGGAATATAAAGTTACTTAGAAATACTTTATAACATTTTTGGGTCTTGATCAGAGCAGTATTTAGTCTAAGGTTAATTTTTCCCCACTACTGAGACAACACTCTTCTTAGTACTCCAATCCATGTCCCATTATTTATGAGATTTTACACTCTGGTTGTTGAGACAGGCACTATTCCTGAACCTGTACATGCTATGGGCATAATATCCTCTAACACTTTCGGGGGGGGGGGGGTGCTATTTCCCCAGTCATGAGCAGTTCCTTCACACACATACACTAACCAGTAATCAAATGCATATTCAAGGGGACCCCCTGCAGAGATTTTTTCTCTGTGAAGACACCCCTGCCCAGTACTTAGCCTTGCAAATGCCACCTGCCTTGGCCTCCCCAGACTCCTAGATCCCGCTCCTCAATTCAGAGAGTCCCCTGCTCTCTGCCTAGGATCTCTTCACAGAGCCCCCATCTGGGAGCCCAGAGGTCCATTGAGAGGTCAAGCAGTTCAGTGTTTTCCAATCATGTTGGTAAGTTCAGACCTTATGATCCATTTCTGTCCTCAGCTGTAGGCATTCTCCACTTTCTAGTTCAACTTTAGGGGAAGCTGGGTGAGAGGCATTTGGAAATTCTCTGTGCTACCTTTGCAACTCTTCTGTAAATCTAAAATTAAGTTTTAAACTAAAAAGAGTTTTTAAAACCAAGTTGGCTTCACACCCTAGGCTCCAACCTCCCATTTTACAATATTAGAAAAATACTGCTCTTTACTAAGAAAGGAGATAGAAACACCTACTCAGAGTACAAATTATTGTGAATCCCTTCAACAGCTCTTCCAATAAGCCAACAAGCTCACATTTGGATATCATAAAGAGCTGAGATGTACACAGACCACCAGAGCTATACACTGTGTGATAGAAACTAATTTCCTGGCTTGAGCTGGTTTTTTAGGAATCATACAGGTCCAGAACATTGTTTAATAGGGACTTTTTAAAATGCTTTTGAATTAATGGGGAGCTTTTTAAATCTCCTTTCTTTTGTCTTCATTTCTCCTCCTTTTCTTCTTCTCATTTGTCTTCTGCCTCTACATGTCTCTCAATGTGAATCTTTCCCCCTGGTGCTTTCATTTGACAGTCTTGACTTATTTAAATCCTGGTTAGTAGGGGAAAGTTTGAGATAAGTGATGAATATCCCAGAAGTTCAGGCTGAACTATGCAACAGCTGACTTAGAATCCCTTCAATATCCATGATTATAATGGGAAATGCTGGTGGATTCCATTGAACACCTCTACAATAACATAGCCACTACCTTGAAGGATAAAAAGGTAATAGATGTCAGAAAGGGCTTGGGGTTTCGACCACAGCTTTTCAGCTCTATAGAGTTCCCCTAAAGTTAGACTCCGAGGAGGTCTGTCTTCAGGTAGTATAAACATATTATCACTTTGACAAGAAAGAGCTACTTTCTCCAGAATCTTTTATACATAGTAGATTTTAGGTCATCCTTAATTTTTTTACCTTACAGTAGAGAGGGGGTCGTTGACCTACATACAGAGCCATTTCATTTTCTTCTTACTCTTGATGACAATGGTCTCCACACCTAGGGACCCACTTCTGCTCCAACCCCTTTTAGTCAGCAATTCACCAAGGGTGCAAGACTTTAAAACCTTTGAGTCTCTGAGTTCCTGGGATTAAAAAAGAAAAATTATCTGTGCTTCTTTCCAACCAGCAAGCTTCAGAATTCAGAATTCAACACACTAAAAGGGATATCGAAGCTTTAATCTAGGAGCCTTTTGAAGAGATTTTCCCAAAAAGAAAAGTTCCAGTAAAGTTACTCTCTTCACGTTAGTAGCCTGCATGTCAGCCTCGCCCTATTTATTATCAGGCTCTTCTCCTTGACCCTTTTTAAAATTCTGAAATAATTAAAATGAGAAAAGAATTAGTAGAGTCCTGATTCTTTTTTTCATGTAAAGTTATCTGGACTTAAATAGAAGTGAGGAGGACTCTCTTCTTCATGAACATACTAGTAAAAAGCATGCATGTTAACTTTTTTTGTCCCAGCTGGATTAATTTGACTTAATAAAATATAATTCATAAGCCAGAGTTAGACATCTGAAAGGAGCTAATTACCTTAAAAATCACTGAAGAAAATCACTGGACAATGCTTTTCTGGTTCAGACCAGACAGGCTGAAATCCAAGCAGAGAGAAAGAGGGTATTAGGTTTCCTGAGGCAAGAAAGGCACTCTCTGGTCAGGTTCAAGCATGGATAACTGTTCAAAGTCCCCACACCAACCCCAAAGTCTCCACCGAATAACAGAAGAGTTACCTGCCTAAGGAGCCAGGCTTTCAGGCACTGATACATAATCCAGAAAACTGTCCACACTTTCCACACCCTAAATGAGTGAGTGATTTTTTTGAGGGGAGAAAACATGGCCTGATCCAACAGGTGTTTGAGGCATCAGAAGGGTATTAAAGAGCAAGGTGTCAGGGAGGGGCTGCCCCCATCAGGTGATTTGATTATTTGCAGAACTTCACACATTCCTGAGCACTTGCAAGGGTCTTAATTCCCATAGTCCTCCAGCAGACCTGCAAGGCATGGTATCCCCAGTCTGCAGATCAGGAAACTGAGCCTCTTCAAGGACCCATGTTTTGCTAGTAAGGTGGCACACGGTGGAAATTGCCAAAAGCCAAGTGTTGTAAGAAAGGCCAATGCTGAAAGATCACCTCTCCCTTGTTCACCTAAGTTCTTTTCAAAAAACTCTATCTAGTCACCACCTTTCAGACATGAACTATCCCAGGTTTACGCCCCTTCCCACCAACCCTGGATGGCCTCTCAGGCAGATTTGTCAGCTTTCTGGTCACTTGCCAAGTCCTATTTGAACATCTATAACTCATCATCAGGAAGGAAAAGAGGTAATGCAGGCCAAATCAAACCTTTACCCTCAGGGTACAAGCCTTGATCAGACACTTCCAGAAAGTTATATAAATGGCCAATAAGCCAATGAAAAGGTGCTCAACATCATTAGCCATCTGGGAAATGCAAATTGAGGCCACGAGGAAAAATTCACTCTTTCACACCCATTAGAATGTCTAAGATCAAAAACACTGAGAAATACTGAACATCAGGAAAAATTCAGAACAACCACAACTCATGTACACTGTTGTTGGGAGTGTGTAATAATATAATCACTTCCAAAAATGTTGGCCATTTATATACATTAAATGTATATTAAATATCAACTACACACCTGCCAGCAATTCTACTTCTAGATATTTCCCCAAGAGAAATCAGAAAATATGCCCTCAAGAAGACTAACACAAAGATGTTTATAGCAGGGTGTTGATTAGGCATCTGCCTTCAGCTCAGGTCATGATCCCAAGGTCCTGGGATCGAGTCCTGCATTGGGCTCCCTGCTCCGTGGGGAGCCTGCTTCCCCCTCTCCCTCTGCTACTCTCCCTGCTCATGCTCTCTCTCTCTCAAATAAATAAATTAAATCTTTAAAAAATAAATGTTCATAGCAGCTTTATTCATAATAGCCAAAAAACAGAAAAACTCAAGTGACCATCACTCTCAATAGAAGAAGGAATTTGAAAAGTGTGGCATATCCATACAATTAAACATGACTCTGAAATAAAAATGTGACTCATGCATGCAACAATAGGGATGAACGCCGCGGACATTACGCTGAGCAAAAGACGTCAGACACCAAAAAGGAGAAAATTCTAGAAAAGACAAAACTAAATCATGAGAGAAATCAGAAGAGTGGTTGTCTATGGGGGTGATGACTGACACATAACAAACACAAGGGAACTTCTTGGATGATAGAAACATTTGACATCTTGATTTGGATGTTACTTATACAAGTGTATTCCTTTGTCAAAATTTATACAACGGTAGTCTTAAGACCAGTGCATTCCTCTGTCTGTAAAATTTCCCTCACCTTAAAAATCCATACATACAGGCATTCAAGCATGCATACCTACATAAAACTTTTCTCTCATCCAATTCAAAGCCCCCCCCCCCAACTTATCCCTACACCCGCTTTAAAAGGGAGTCAAGTCTTGCTTTCTTCTTTTGTTCATTCTTCATTTTGCTCACCATTCTGATGATTCTGGGTCTTCCTTTTCATCCAGTGTATTGGGAGGAGAGAGGGGTTGTCTATTTCTTGTTGAGGAAGGGACACTAGTGAAGCTTCTAGAAAGTCAGGTACTACTTCAGGGGCAAGCGAAGCAGAATTCTCAGTTTGTTCCTTAAATCATTTCCCAGTTCGCCAAAATGCAGGGTTTCACTTGCAATCTGGGGAGACTCTGCCCAAAATATCATCACCAGCCACAGCCATCGATCACTTCAGGAAAAAAATGTAAGTGATGGCCATTGCTCCGAGAGAAACCATAAGGATGGAAATGGCCGGCCGATTGCTCTCTCAATCTTCCCCCTACCCTTACGGATTTGTCCATGCACATCAGCCATTTCAGTTGTAAACATGTATGCCTGTTTAGTCTCACAGTTTACCATCCCTGAAGAAAGAGAAGAAGAAACCACAAACAGAAAGGGGTGGGTGGCAGGTCCCCAAAGGAGAGCCTCAGCAGAAGGTCCAGGGAAATAAAGTGGAACTGCTCCTCCATCAAAGTCTTAGGGCAGTGACTTCCCCGTCCTTCATTCAGAGCCAGCTGGGGAGTCTATCCACAGGAGGGAAACTTCTTGCAATGGCTTCATTAGAAAACATGGCTGTATTTTCCTCTCAGTCACTCCCCCATGTCCCCTGCCTCCCATAGGCTGGCACTTGCCCACAGCTCAAATGATGGCTTCCAGCCCCCACCAAGGGACCCAGCATTGGGGCTCCAGCCACCTTGCCCCAGGGACCCGTCCCCAGCCCATCACCAGGCATGTCAGCTCTGAAAAGGAAACATAGTAGCAACGATGATCCAAAAAGACTGGTTCATAACACTCACTGTGCACATCAACCAGTGTGAAATCCCTTCTGACTGTCAGGGGGACTGGACAACAGTCATGGAAGGAGAATGGGGAAGGGCAGTCAGGCTTATTCAAGGAACCTGGCGACCTCCGGCCATAGGAAACACTGCTCAGGAGACAGATGATTAACATGCGAACATTGGAGCTGTGTCTGTTTCCCCACGAGAAAGATTAAGTGAGGTTTCTGGATCTTAAGTTTCATTTGATTTTGAACAGTTCCTTCTCCCTGTTGGTTGCATTGCTCTCTCAGTACTGGTTTTTGGTGGTTGCTGGGTCATGCTATTATCCAGGGATAGCTGGGGCTCCCTTCCCAAGCACGATGTACTGGCTGTGGGTTCACCGTCATCTCCCACGTAACCCTTGAGATCCTTGCCCAAACCTCGAAAACTGAGTCCAGCTGGGAAGAATGAGATCTTTCATGCAGAGCTGCTGGCACGACTGGGTGAGAAGCAGGATGCTGTCACCTGCCCCGTAGCACCAAGTCCCCAAGGCCGGTGAACTCCCCTGCTTTGTCCTGCCTTCTGGGTCCTGCCTTCAGTCTTTCCAGAAATTCCTGTGACGTGCTTAGACAAGACACACTTCTCCCTGCTTTGAGGGCGGTACTGAACACAGCACAGACGGTGTTCCCCGCTTACTGAATGAATGAGCGAATGCATGAACCACTGGCAGAAAAGTCCAGAAATAACTTATGGAAAATGCCTTGCACTCCTGACTCAGAGTAAGAGATGATACCAGTGGGAAGAGGCAGCAGGTGGGTGAAGTGACAGAGCTTTGGAGCCAGAGGAGGAAGTCCTTGGCTGTATGGTCTTATGCAAGTCACTGGTCTTTTAAGCCTCAATTTCCCCACCTGCAAATTCTGCCCATGGTGTAGATTTGTTGCAAAACCGCAGACAACATTTTTTAAAAATAAATTTAAAAATCAAGTACTGGGGACCTCTCAGCTCAGGTCCAGAGGCTGGGAAATCCCACTGTAGAGGACTTTGTGGAAACCAAGTAATAAGGAGGAGGGAGGATGAAAGAAGGAAAGCCTTGAGCAGGCATTATCCCATGGGATGCGGGGAGGCTTGGCAGGTGGTGTCAAGGGAGTGAGGAAACAGCAGAAAAGCCCGGGCTGAAGGATTGGTGTGGGCTTCCGCACCTGGGAGGGAACCAGGTGGGGCCTCGGGAAGATGCTGGAAGGTAGATGGGAGCCATGTGTGGGATGTGGGCTCAGAACCCTACTTCCCCACTTAGAAATAAGTTAAAATGACACTGATTCAATAGCCCTTGGTGGGCTCATCTTTATTAACTCCTGCTTTTTGGCTCAAGTAACTTTCTGCGTATTATGAACCTCGGGCCCTTGTCACCATGATCACTATCAAGGATGGAGAAGAGGGAGGGGGTTGTTAGTGTTCACCCCAGCTGCTTTGGATCAGAGGCTGTTCAGACACACAGTGTCTCCTTAATCCCTATAAGACAGAGACAAGTCGTTCTGACATGCTTACATGGAAATGTAGCCTTGGTCCCTGACAGTGACCGTTGGACACTGGCCCCAGGCCTTCCTGACTTGCCTGCCTATCAGGATAGCAGGAAACCTACTCACAAAACCTACCTCCGAGGAAAGGACTCGGCCAAAGCTGAGTTGCCCACACAGTTGTGCAAAACCTTGGGTGGGGCTTTCCTCCCTGGGCTATTTCTTCTTCCGCTGGAGAACTTGACACCTACAAGGTCAGGTCTAGGAGGTCCCCAAGACAGTTATCACTTACCACTCTGCTTATCACCACCCCTGCCCGCCTTCAGGCTCACCTTCTCGGGGGTACGGCCATACATACTTTCTATGAAGCGCAGCTTGGACTTGGACAGAGCCATGGAAACTCTGAGCTCATTCTGGGAACCTGGAAAGCTCAGCTGACATTCTTAGAATCCAGGAACTGTTGCCAACAGCCGGCAGGGGACGGGTCTGTTATTATCAGCCTCTCTTGCTCCCTTCTCAAATGGTAACTCTGATTCATTATGCAAATTTTGAAAACATAGGCAAGCAAAAAGGAAATCAGAACACCCCTCACCCCATCAGCCATACGTAAACAGACATCAGCCTACTTCCAGGCTTGCTTGCGATCGATGCCTATGCATCTCTGCTTTAAAAAAAAAACAAAAAAACAAAAAACACACACACAAGACTGCTCAGTGCTATTTTGTACCTAATCTTTTCACATAACCACTGCAAATAGCTTTCCGTGTCATTAAATAGGCTCCCACACCTTCATTTTTGATGACTGCTCAGTGTGTGCCAGCTAGATCTGCCTCAGTCAATTGTTTGTGTCGTTTCTCTCGTGCCTGTGGTCTGCAAGTTACATCATTACCTGCTCGAAGGAAGTGCCAAGGTTTAGCCAATTAGAAGCTCTTCATTAAAAACGAAAAAGGGCACCTGCAGCCCTCCAGAGGGTGGGCCGGTGCCCTCGTTCTTCTAAAGGGTATCCTTGTTGCGAACAGCAACCTGGCCCTCCGCCGGTGAAGCCCTGGATGGGGGAAAGAGGCCCGGCTGTATTTCCCCGTGGACCTCTTTGGAAAAGCTAGGCTGCTTTAAAAAAAAAAAAAATAGTAAAAGAAAATGTCTTGTGATTGTTTGTGAGCACACACAGGCTCAGGGACAAAATGAGACAGAACCCTTGATTTCTCACCTCCTGCTGCACTGCTCAAAATGTTCAAAATGCCTCCCAGAGAGGCAAGGAGGAAGCAAATGTGAAACACTGATTGTGAAATTTGCATCCTCTCTTAGCTGGTTATTGTCCCGGAGGACATTTCACATTAAACTGTACTTGTTTGTAAAGATTCTTCCCCCCAAGACAAACTACTTCTCCAGATACTGCTGTCGGGAGGCTAGAGAACTAGAGAGACAGAATTAAAAAATACTGAGGGACCCGGGGTAGAGACACGAATGGGACGGAAGGACAGAAGCCACTTCAAAGCCTGGAAACCCTCGTTGGGGGATCTCCTTCGGAGCCCCAGCCAGGTAAATAACAGGAAAAAGAGCCACCACAGAAAGGAGAGCTGAAAAACAGTCATTAAGCAGATGTGTTGGTGCGACATGTTGAATTTCAGGGAATACCCACAGCGGGCTAGCTCTGCCGTGGGCACTGAGGCACAGACACCAATAAAACCCCATTTCTACACTCAGGGAGCCACCCGTCTTAAAAGAGGAGTCAGACGTGCTAATGCACGTTTGAAACTTGGTGTGATAAATGCAATTCCCCGAGCACTTCATGTATGTGGTATATGGTGACAACACAGGGGGGTAACCCTCTGCTGGTGGTGCTGGGAAGGCATCGCAGATGAAGAGGAGGGGAAGTGAGGAATGTGTGCACCACCCCCACGAAGGAGCCGCATGCAGAAGGCATGAGGGCACGACACAGCAGGTGTGTTCTAAGAACCGCACCTAGCCAGGCAGGGTTGAGACACAGGCTGGAGCTCCAGGAATTAAAGCCGCAAGGCCAGTGGGAGCTGGGTCAGACCGCGTCCTGTGTCTGAGGGGGAAACGAGCACAGGCTCCGTGCAGCAGGCAGGAGGAGCCCTCGGGGTTTCAGCTGGCACATGGCTGAGTCACACTGGAGAGGCTCTTTCTGGGTGGTATGGAGCTTGCTCGATTAGAGCAGGGGGCAGAGAAGGAGTCCTCAGCTAAAGCTCAGTTAGAAATGATGTGGGCCTCCACACAGGGCGGTGACGGTGGGAGCAGAAGGAAGAAGCATTTCCGGTGATGATGAACGAGTAGGAGTCCATGGGGCCAAGTGACCAGTTGAAATGCAGGGCAGCCGGGTGACAAGGAAAAGGCAAAGAGCCAATAACTTACAGAACAAGACAGGGAGGCTGAAGAGGGTTAAATTTGGGGGCAGACGATGGAGAGGGGACTCCCTCCCCCAGGCACATGTGGAAAGGACAGAACAATCGTTGCAGAAACAGACCCCAGTGGCAGTCAGGATGGACTCGTGGGCAGAAAGCAGGATGGGTGGCCGCTCCTGAGAGAGCCAGAGCTCAGAATAAAGCAGGACCAGAAGGCGGACGGAGAGGACACAGGAAACAGAGAGGGAGCAGAGGCTCACGAGCCACATTTGGTGTGAGGGATGGCCACATGCCCTCAGTTCCAGGGGCTGGGATGCTGAGAAGAGTGACCACAGTGCCACTCAGGAAGGAAGACGGCCAGGAAGGGCTGAGAGATGAGGGGCCTACAACCCAAGTCTGAGCAGGGCGGAGATGAGAAGGGGACTGACAGGCATGGACGAGCTAGAAAGGCCAAAAGCTCCCTGGGCAAGGCAAACACATTCACAGCTTGTCCAGACCAGGAGCACGGGTTTGCAGTGGGGCTGGTGTTTTAGGAGTGCCCATAGAGGACAAGGGCCAGCCCCGTGGTGGAGAGGCTGTGAGACTGGCCTCCTGCTTTCAGCCGAGAGTTTCCCACCGGGGTCCGAGGCCCAAGGCCCAGCATGACCCTAGCCCAGTCAGCAGCGTGCCATCTGCCCTTAGGTAGGTGTGTGGCATTCCCCCAGGTGCCAAGAGGCTCTGAGGAAGCCGCTGTCCCGAGAAGCACTGGTGTTTGAGGAAGAGGACACTTTGGGATCAGCTGGTGGACTGGGAGGCAGCAGAGAACTCCCACCTCTGAGGGAGACCACAGTGTCCCACAGGAATCTAGGACACCGCCCCCCTCAGGAGACCACTGGGGTCTGTACCCAGATGGGCCCAGCCAAGATTCACAGTCTCCAAGGAAAGTCAGATTGAAACAAAGGGATCCCCCTAGTTAGGGATGGCTATATGCTCTACTCCTTCTTCTAGCCCTGTCTGAGGATACCCCAGAACCAATCGGTGTCAGTGCCTTGAAGGATGCATAGAGTCCCTCTGTGGGAGCAAGGCAAGCCTTGCCTCACACCATCACCAAAGATGAACAGTTTACAGCAGAGACTGAGAAAGAGCCTGATGGTCTAAAGGACCCTCGTTAGAACCAGGACTCCCAGGCCCTCTGTGATTGGCAGCTATGACAAAGAAGAGCCCAGGTAATTAGTGCTTCGAGCACTGCCATTTGAACCACATTACCTTCCCAAGCAGCACCAAGCAGTTACAAATTCCTCATAAGGTCCTACTCTGCACATGGCTTCTTCGGAAACCTTCCAGCTACCTCCACCACTTATAAGCCCCAGGGTCGGCCAGACTCTCACTTCCTCCCCTCAGCTCAGTCTGACCTCCCAGAGCCTGGGTACGGATATGCTGAGCTCAGAGCCGCCCCTGCTTTCCACGGAGCCAACCTGCCCCAGGGGTAGAGGACTGGAGGGGTGGAGGGGTGGCAGTGGCGATCAGGGAGCATCTGGCCGCGGGGGTGGGGGTCCGCCAGCTGGGGCCCTAGAGGGGGTCGCGCACCTCGGCCTCGCGGTGACCCGCCTTGGCCTCCCCACAGGTGCGCGCAAGCGCTGCTGGAGCACGGCGCCTCGGTGCACTGCGCGGGCGGCGCGGGCGGGGACACGCCGCTGCACGTGGCGGCGCAGCGCGGCCTGGACGAGCACGCGTGTCTCTACCTGGGTTGCGGCGCGCGCGTGGACACGAGGAACGGGCGCGGCGAGACGCCCCTGAGCGCGGCGTGCGGCGCGGCGCGGCGGCCCGACGAGCACGCGCGCCGCCTGCGCCTGTGCGCGCTCCTGCTGCGGCGCGGGGCGGCGGCGGACGCGCGCGACGAGGACGAGCGCAGCCCGCTGCACAAGGCCTGCGGCCACGCGTGCCCGGGGCTGGCGCGCCTCCTGCTGCGACACGGCGCTGACGCGGGCGCGCTCGACTACGGCGGGGCCTCGCCGCTGGCCCGCGCGCTGCAGACGGCCGCCTGCGCTCCTGAGCCCGGCCCGCAGCGCACGGTGCAGGAGCTGCTCAACCACGGCTCCCCCGCCGTGTGGCCCGACGCCTTCCCCAAGGTAAGAGGGCCCCGGGACCGGCCTGCAGCTGGGGGCTAGCTGCGCCTGCGAACTTGTAGGGATTGCAGCTTCTGATTCCCCGGGTGCGGGAGGTAGGGGAATGCAGCTCTCCCTGGTGAGGCGGGGTCTGCTAGACTTGGGGCCACACTTGGAAGGGCAAGTGTCCCTAAGCCAGTCCCTAGAAAATTCAGTTGCCTGGGCGCCTGGCTGGCTCCTTGGGTGGAGCTTGCAACTCTTAATCCCCGGATTGTGAGTTCAAGCGTCACATTGGGTGCAGAGCCAACTTAAATATAGTTGTTTTTAAATAAACTGGGGACG
The DNA here is from genome assembly GCF_902655055.1 of Lutra lutra. Lineage (NCBI taxonomy): Eukaryota > Metazoa > Chordata > Mammalia > Carnivora > Mustelidae > Lutra > Lutra lutra. The sequence goes on along the minus strand of NC_062280.1, from coordinate 43,533,119 downwards.
CAGGACACTTAGTTGGATGGCGCCCTCATGGCTCAAAATGTTTTGGCAGCTTATCTAATTGATAAACAATGAAAGTCCGTCCAGTATTCGATATAAAATGAAATACCCAATCTGGCTACCTACCTTAGTAATGACTTGAATGAAAGCACTTGACACGTCCGCAAATACCTGACATTCAGTCCACACCACACTCCTGCGAAATACGCCAGGCACGTGACCCAGGCCCATGAGGTTCTCCCACCTGGGTTTCAGCCAGGTGAAATGCCCCGTTCAGGGTTAGGGCTGTGTTGAGGTCTCAGCCCCAAGTTGCAGACTTGACTCTGAAGCAGCCTGTCACTTTTTCCTCGTATCAGATCTACCATGAAATGACAAAGATAAAGGGTAAGGATTGCCCATTAAAGAAAGCACTTAGAAGATGGAAAATATTTCCAAAAGGAAGGTCCCCCAAATATTGGTTGGAATAAGGGTTTGTCCTCCTAAAAAGACTCCATTGAAAGGAAGTCATTCCATTAGGTATAAATTGAGAGTGTTCGACTTAAAAATTATCCCCAGACTCACTGATCATATGCAGGAGACACACTTTGGCTGGGTATGTTTTGAACAAATAGCTGAAAAGCTTCTACTTTTAAGAGGACAGCACTCTAGATGGTCTGAAATAGTGAAATCCACACATCTCTCTCAAATGCCAACATTGCATTCAGAGTAACGCTTGTGTCTACTAAAACATAGGTGAAAGAGAGGAAATTCCACCCACATAACTCCCTCAGTGTGTCCTTACCTCACCAGCACTGTGACAAGGTTCTTCCCCTACCTCTCACAGTGTCTTTGAATTGTTCTCCATGGCACTCCACTAATGTAGAATTTCAATATGACAGGCTCTTGAAAGGGAGCACCGGCATTTCCATATTCCGTACCACTTACCTTTCATAGTCATCATTTACATTGCAATGTGTCCCCGTATTAGCGATCTTAGTTTGTCAGCCAATGCAATGGGAACAGGACATCCCTGCTGCCCCTCCGGGTCACACCATGTTTGCATTAAACCAAGAAGCTCACTTCACCCTTCCTGGCATGAAACTGCATAAAGAAGGAACAAGAAACAAACAGAACAAAATAAATGTCCTTACGCATAGGCCAAAAGTGAAAAATATTTGGGGGCAAGTTCTTTAAAAGATAAAAGTCAATATAGTTCAGTAGTGATGAGTCGTAATCCTTTGTTAGCCTGGGATTCATACGATCTGAGTGATCTCTGTAGGTTTCCAAGTCCTGGGTGCAGCCTCACGGACATCATCCCTGGGGACAGGACCTCCAGCACCTGAACTCTGTCTTCAGAGCTCTAAGAATTACCCTATCTTCGCTTCGAGATGCAGGAGAAGGCACAATGTCTCCCTCCTAGGCCCCCAAGGGCCCCCTCCTGGGATTCCCCCATGCTTCGCCAGCCACATGAGACTAGAGTATGGCCACTGAGGTGGGGGGCGAGGGGCGTGGGGGGCAAGCTTCAGGCAGGTTTGAACTCGGAGGCCATTATACAGCAACGACCAAGAAGCCATGAGAAGCGCTTGGCTCCTAAAAGTGACAATAGATCTCTCAGCCATTTCACACCATCTGGGAAGGGATTGGAGCTTTCTTGAGAAAGCTTAACACTTGGAGGTGTTCACAAAAAAGCATTGCCACCTTGTCTCCCCCACCCCACAGTGAGCACAGTGCCGCAGGGCAATTCCTCCATCAGTGTTTGTTGAATGAATGAAGTGAGCTCCAGCAACTCCAGGGCCAGTGCCCCCGCGGGTTAGATCTTTGGAAACTGGGATGTGACTTCTTCGTGCTGAGATCCCCCACACCTCTAGGGGCCACCCCACAGAGGAGTGCCGATGGGGTCCACAGCCACCAGCCCCTGGCGCTCAGGTCTGGAGCGGGTTTCAAAGGGGAACACACTGACCGCCACACTGGGAATCCTGTAAACAGATGCAGGTGGCCGCGTTTGTTCTAGCCTTGCCCAGGACAAACACAGCGAACTCTGGAAATCAGGCAGCAGCCCGTCCCTCCCCCCAGGCCCCTGCAAGTGGTCCACCAGGGAAGGGGTCTAATCACCACGCAGGGCATCAAAGGGACAGACCCGACTGCTCAGCAGACTCGTGGAGTGCGCAGCAAACACTGAACCAAGCCACAAAGACGCTCTGCCGGCAAGACTCAGCGCCGTGGCGGGGCGTACACAGAGGCACCGGGGAATGTCACAGAGCACGCCGTCCGTGGGCAACAGCCGTGCTTTAAATAGATGTAAAGAGACACCCACGGAGCTCAGAATTACTGAGGCAAAGGTTTCACAGCGAGCTTATGACATAAATCACAGCTCCCCCATGCCCAGACAAAGGCACCGTCGCCGCAGCGGGCGGACTCGGAGCATCCATCGGAGCCGTGCGCAGTGCTCTGCCCCGAAAATCAAAGTGGTGTCACAGCTTGGGAAGCAAGCATGTTGACAGTGCCAGGCCTTTCTGCCCGGCTGCCCGCTAGTTAACACCGGAGTCAGACGTTGGGGCGCGAGGGCAGGCGCAGGCGTGGTGGCAGGCTGCTGCCGGGTTTGAATCCTGGAAGCTGTCCGTGTAGGCGGGCGCCAGCCTGCAGGAGAGCAGGTAGGAGGGTGGGGTGACACACACCTGCAGATCCAAATTTGTTTTGCAACTGTCACTAGTGGATAGTGGGTCAGATGCTTGGTCTGGAATGTGGGTTTTGCTCACATCTCTTGCCCCTTGTTCCCCTGTGCTGGGCTGTCTAAATGATCCAGACTCGGCCCAGGAGAGCCGGCTGTGCAGGGACAGCAGTAGCAATGAGCCATCTCCACCAAGCAGCACACAGAGGCTGTTTCCCCCTGCACTTGCTTACTCCTTCAGCAGACATTTCTCAGAACACCTGGGCTCAGTGCTGGAGTTCATGTTGGTCGGCAGTTCGCGTGTGTCCCGCCCTAGTGGAGCTGCCAGTCACCTGAGTGGAGGACAGCCTTGTCTCAGACCACTACATGCTCAGTGTGAAGTTGCCATGGTCGGAGAGCTTGCTCAAACAAGGACCCGTGTGGCTCGAAAGTGCCAAATGGGGGCCTGAGCTGGCTGACGCAGAGGGCAGGGTGAGAGACTCCCCTGGGCACGTGTGGAGTGAGCCCAGACCTGAAGGCTGAAGACTCAGCTGCGTGAAGAAAGGAAGGGCCATTCCCGGCAGCATAGGCAAGAGTCCTGGGGCAGAAAGAGCACTATAGTAGGGGCAGTTGAAAGATGACCCAGGAGCTAGAAGGAAGCGGTAAGAGGGGGCAAGAGGCAGGGGTTTCAGGGATTAAGAGTTTTAGCCTTTGTCTTAAGAGCAATGGGAATGGGGACGCCTGGGTGGCTCAGTTGGCTGCCTTCGGCTCAGGTCATGATCCCAGCATCCTGGGATCCAGTCCCACATCAGGCTCCTTGCTCGGCAGGGAACCTGCTTCTCCCTCTACCTCTCCCTGCCTCTCAGCCTACTTGTGATCTCTCTCTCTCTCTCTCTCTCTTTCTCTCTCTCTCTGACAAATAAATTTAAAAAAAAATCTTAAAAAAAAAAAAAGCGGGCGCCTGGGTGGCTCAGTGGGTTAAGCCACTGCCTTCGGCTCAGGTCATGATCTCAGGGTCCTGGGATCGAGTCCCGCATCGGGCTCTCTGCTCGGCAGGGACCCTGCTTCCCTCTCTCTCTCTCTCTGTCTACTTGTGATCTCTCTCTCTGTCAAATAAATAAATAAAATCTTAAAAAAAAAAAAGAGCAATGGGAATGTATTACATCATTTGAAGCAGAAGTGACATAATCAAATGAGCATGGGGTTGATTTTTCTGCAGAAGTATAGAGAACATGTGGGGGCAGGGGATGGGTGGGAAAGCACACGCTGCTGTGGCAATCCAAGTGAGGCCTGCAGATAGCTTCCGCAAGGGGAAACGAAGGTTGGCCGTGAGAATGACAGATTCTAGAAACGTCTGCAGAGCTCTGGTCTTGCCTTACCTTCCCAGCACTGACCATGCTGGAAGGATGGGCCCCAAGTTTTTGCATTTGCGTTTTACCTAAGTACAGAGCAAGGTGAAGTGACTTCACGGTTCTCCAACCTCCCAAGCTTTTCACGGGGCGAATCCCGGGGTGGTAGTAGTCACAAACCAGACTCCATTTCCGTCTCCAGTGAGCGAGTGGCATATGCGCCCCTCCCCCTGGGAGGAGGGAGGTGAGCTCCCGTAAATGGTGCACCTCTGTTTCTCTTGCTCTTGTTTCATTTCTCCATCTGCATATAGAGCAAGGCGCCTGTGTGGTTTTTTCCCCTTAATTTTCTTTCTGCCGCCTCATTAGCCGAGGAGAGTGCGCGTGGACCCTAATGACACCAGGATGTCAGAGGAGTGTAACTGCCGCGTCTCCGCAGACAGCACGGAGGCGGCGGAGATCTTTAAACTGTGTTGGCATAAAAATAATGGAAGCAGCCAGCTGCCTGGCAAACGTGAGGGGACACAGTGCCGGGGGATGGGGGAGGGCCGGGGAGCCCCAGAGAGGTGGAACTGAGGAGAGACAGGAAATGAATTCCCAGAGACAGGCAATAAGACTTGGTCACAGTCTGTGACCCAGGGAGGAGGGGCCCCAGGGAGGGGGGCGCATCTGCTGAGGGACGGCAGCTCTTGGGGGGGGCAGTGTGGGAGAGGCCTTTCCTGTCACGTGTAGTCCCTGGGGACCATTTAACAGTTTGCAGAGACAAGGGAGAGGGCCAAGGGCAGGGCCAGTGGCCGGGTGATGGTGTCGAGGGAAGGTCAGAAGAAGCAGGAATGGCTTGGGAGACTAGATCTGGAGGGATCCAGTGTGAACCGCTCCTCTTCATGGTGTGGTTTCCTCCCAGTGCAGAAGGGAGACAATTGAAATCAGAGACTGCCACGCCCCAGAAAATGGCACGTTAGTGGTGACTCGTGGAAGCCAGATATAGCCACACGTTGGGGGCATCCTGTGCGGTGGTGAAGGGATAAGACTGGGCGAGGCTCAGGTGGGAAGATGCTTGCCTGCCTGGCTCTCCCTCTGTCTCTCTCCTACTCTAAAGCTGGCTTATGTCTGACTTTGAAACAGGAAGGGATTGAAACAAAAAAACAAGTTTCGAGTAGAAAGGCGCCCAGAGATATCGTTCTTCCAGCAGTAAGGTGATTAGGGCTTTGGAAGGGCAGCCGTTCCTGTCTTCGTACCGACATAGCTGCAAAGACAGGCAAGAGGAGGGAAGGAAGACGGGAAGGGAGGGGGCCGCAAAGCAGATCCGCGGCCCCAACACGATGACCTCATGTCTGAGTCAGGGAGCTCCCGCTCCTGTGCTGCACCACCCCGAGTTTTCAGGCAATCAGGCAGTCGCTACAAAAATATTCTAGAGGTCAAACAGGCATTAGGGGATGTTTTTGGAGATACAGTGCATTCTAGGAGATGCAGGGAAGTGCAGAGGTGGAAACCGAGGAACCCGGGTTGCATAGCAACCTGAGAGCTCTGCTGGGAAGAGGGTAGGAGAAGAGGCCTCCCGGTGGGGGTGGGGCGCAGTCACCAGGTGAATGTGGAAGCAGACGGAGGCTGGGCACCATCCTCGTGAGCCTACCTCTGCTCAGGCCCTCCACAGGCCCCCCCTGGTGGAATGAGAACAGCACCACGGACTTCCCCTGCATGTTAACAGACCTCGCATCTGATCTTCCCTTAACCGAAGATGAATAGGGAGATAAATAAATGGATCCATGACGGGGAATGGGAGCAGAAAAACAAAAAATGGGGACAGCATCCACAGAATAGAAAGGCGACCCATACCCCTCATCAGAAGATCCAGAAGAAAGTCTGAGAAACTGTGTGCCATGGGTGCTCTCACCTACAGAGTGCAAGAAGACATAGCCTCTACGTCCCTAAAAACAGAGCCTATGATGGGGACAAGGCAGCAGAATGACGTGAAAAGGAATATGGATGAGACAAGGTCATACGGGGGAGGGTGGCGAGTATATGAAGGGAAGCAGAAAACAGAACAGATACATAAAAGGAACAGAGCCTGTGATTTAAGTGAGGGAGCTGGGTTGGTGGCACATGTTGCTTCAGATCCCTTCCCTGGTGTCCCCTGGGGTCTACTCGACTTGTTGAGGGGGTGAGGGCAGCACAGCTAGAACTTTCAAGCTGAGCTCAGAGACCCAGGCCAGCTGGCTTCTGACCGGCTTCAGCAAAAGGTGACACCATGGAAAACTAGGCATGGAGGGAAAAAGAAGCCAGGGTGTTTCTCCTCTTTCTCTGCCTTGGTAGGTTCGCCAGCAGCACCTGCGTCTCCAAGGTTCTGGTACCCCAACAGCTCCTCCTCATGGTCACAGCCCCCACTGGGCAGCCCCTTACTTGGTTCCAGACTCCACTGTATCTCATATAACAAGAAATGTAGAAGCAAGGCAGGCTTTGCGACTGGTTGTTTCTGTGTCCTCACGAAGCTATCAAGGAATCAGGTTTGTCCAACCTCAGTGAGTTAGCTTTGTCCTCAAAATAGCTTTTGTGATAAGATGGCGTCCAGCAACAACTGGGCCAGCCAGCTTCGTATCCAATTGCTTTTCTCTGGAAGCCCTGAGGAGGTCTTCCCATGTTTCACTGGCCCAGGCTGACTTAAACATGCACTTTCCCAAACCAGTGATGAAAAGGAGAATGGAGTTACTGTGACTGAATCATACTAATCCTTTGGACTGTTGGAAAATCAACCACTGTGTGTTCACTACTAATATTAAAACCTCTTCCTAAGTGCAAAGGAAAAAAACAAAATGAAGAAATAGAAGAAAAAGTGGTCATGAAGAGTGGAGTGTAGAGAGTCAACCTACAGAAAAGTGATATTACTGAAGAAGAGCCTAGAGCAAATGGATCAGATATAGTAATCAAAGACATAATAGAAGAAAATTTAGCTGCACTAGAAGTCTTAACTCCTAGAAGTTGAATGGATGCCCTCTGTAAATCAGTGATGGGAGACACACTCCTTTTATTTTTAATTTCTTCTCTTTTCTTTTCTTTAGAATTTTAATTTTAAGTAATCTCTATGCCCAACATGGGGCTTAAATTTATAACCCTGAGATCAAGAGTCTCATGCTCTACTGGCGGAGCCAGCAAGGCGTCCTTGGAGACACATTCCTATATACATTCTAGCAGAAGTATTCATTAAAAGCACGGAAAATATCTTGCCAAGTATGTGAACAGAAAACAGTTATTCATAAAGGAATAAAACTCAGTCTGGACTCTGATTTCTTTGCTGCTATAGTATCATAAGACAAGAAAATATCATTTTCAGACTTTTAAAGAAAAAGTTTGGATGTGTACCCCTGGGGATAAAAATACATTATATGTTTATAATAAATTGATAAATTAATTTTAAAAATTTGATTATGCTAATATGGATAAGTAGTAGTAATGAAGGTTTCTGTATACTTGTAATTAGATTTTAATCATATGGACTCATTTTACTTGCTCTCCAAATAAATCCTCTAATGGAAAAAAAAAAGTTTGGATGCTAGAATTTTAGACTCATCCTAGATGGTTTTCATTTTGATGGCAAAAGTAAAACGCTTTTAGGTATCAGGGGCTCATAAGATATGCCTTCCTAATGCATCAAAAAAATACTTCTATTTATTTGATTATTTAGCCAACAAATATTTATTGAGCACCAGCCATGTGTCAGCAACATATTAGGTGTTTTGGATATATGAGTAGACAGTTCAAGGGGGAAGACGTATTCTTGCCTTTGTGGGGCTAACAGTCGAATGGGAAGACAGTCTTTAAACCACAAGCATAATGAACAGGCCAATAAAATGATAAGGACTAGAGAGAGAAAAAGTAAGGGAAAAGGTGAGCAGTTGCAGTTGTACGTGCAGTAGCTAGGGTGGGTGGTTTTGAGTCAACACTTGAGAGAGGTGAGGACATGGGCGTTTCAAGTATTACAGGGGAAGGGGCCAGCCGACCAGCAGCCAATATGCAGTCTGAGATTAGAGTGGGCCTGACCTGAGAATGAGGTGACTAGTGTGGCTGATGGTGGAGAGAAGCAGTGACAGTAGGAGATGAGACCAGAGGGAGAGGAGAGGCTCTAATCGTATGGGGCACTTATAGGGCACTGTCATGACTTTAGCCATGGAGGGCTTTGAGCAGAGTGGCAGGACCTGCTAACATTTGATGGGGACCCTCTGCCCTCTGTGCTGAGGGAATACGTCAGGAGGAGGAGTGCAGAAAGTGGAGGGACAAGTTAGGGAGCTGTTGCCAGGATCCACGTGAGGGGTGCAAGCGGGAGGGAGGCACTCTGATTCTGGCTGTATTTTGGAGGCGAAGTGACCAGGATATCTTGGTGGATTGAATGTGTAATGTGAGAGAAAGAGAGGGGTCAAAGATGACTCTAAGGCATTCAACCCGAGAAACTGGTTAGATGGGTTTGCCATCAGCTGAAGTGGGAAGATTGTGGGTATAGTAATTAACAGAATTCAGGGTTGTTTTGATACCAAGGAAGCAGTTGGCTGTTCCAGTCCGGAGCTTGAGGGAAGGATTTGACTGACCTAGAAATACAACTTTCAAGTGCCAATGGCATGTGGGTGGAATTTATTTATTTTTAGTCAAGTATAATGAACACCTAGTGTTATATCAGTCTCAGGTATACAATACAGTGATTCCACAATTCTGTACATTTCTCAGTGCTCATCACGATGAATGAGTGCACTCTTAGTCCCCTTCACCTACTTCACCCATCCCACTTCACAGCCCCTATGGTAACCACCAGTTTGTTCTCTATAGTTAAGAGTCTGGGGTTTTTTGGTTTGTTTCTTTTCTTCTTTCCTTCTTTGTTTGTTTCTTCAATTCCACATGTAAGTGGGATCATAGGGCATGTGTCCTTCTCTGACTGACTTATTTCACTTAGCATCATACTCTGTAGCCCCTTGTCGTTGCAAAGGGCAAGACTTCAGTCTTTTTTATGGCTGAGCAACATTCCATTATGTGTATGTACTACACCTTCTTTACATACGGATGGGATTTAAAGCCAGGAAACTGGATGGGATCACCAGGAAGTGAGAATGCACAGAAGAAGAAGAGGAACAAGGGCTGAATGCAGAGACATTCCAACATCAAGAAGAAGGAGAGATGAGAAGACAGCCAAGGAAACAGGAGGGGCCAATGAGGGAGGTGGAATGAGAGCAAGGCTTCCTGGAAACCAGCTAAAGAACGTATCATAGAGGAGGACCTGACTGTGTCAGATGTGGTCGACACAGCACAAGGCGAGGTAGAGCACTGGCCACAGGATGCAGCAGTCCCAGCCCGTCAATATGCTTAACAAGGGTAGGTTGTCTCAAGTGCCCAGGGCTGAAGGCCCGTGGGGTGAAAGTACACCAGTTGTCAAAAAGATGAGGTGACAGGGAGTGCCTGAGTGGCTCAGTTGTTAAGCTTCTGCCTTCAGCTCGTGTCGTGATCCCAGGGTCCTGGGATCGAGTCCCACATCAGGATTTCAGCTCTATGGGGAGTCTACTTTTCCTTCTGCCCCTCCACTCATTCTCTCAATCCCTCTCGCTCTCAAATAAATAAATAAAATCTTTAAAAAACTGTTGTCCTATTTTTAAAAGAGAGACAGATGAGGTGAAAGACTATCTCAGGGTTGGGAAACTCAAGTTCGTAGATTCCCACAACTCCACCTCCTAACCGTCTCTCAGGATCATCCTCTTCTCTCCATCCTGACTCATACCAACTGAGTTTTGGCCACCACCATCTCTCCTAGCCTGTGGAAATGTCCCCTAAGCTGCACTCCAACCCTTCAATATGGCCCTGGGAAACTGTTCTTTACATTGTAGCCATGGTGATGCTTGTGAAATTAAAATCTGATCCTGTCACGCCCCAACTCGCAGTCCCCCAGGGCTCCCTTGTGTCCTCAGGGTCATGTCCAGCCTCATCACAGTGGTTGGCACTCCTCCTCCCCATGCCCTGCCTTCATCCCCAGACTCTGGCTCACACTCCCCACATCAAGCTCCGCACCTGGCTAACATTTTCAGGTCCTCCTCACCTCCCAGGTTTGGTCACTGTTTTCTCTACCTGGAACACTCTTGTCCTCAGGACTCTCCATACTTTTGTAATTCCTCCTCCTTAGCAGGTCTTTTTTTTTTTTTTTTTTTTTAGATTTTTTTTTTTTAATTTATTTGACAGAGAGAGATCACAAGTAGACGGAGAGGCAGGCAGAGAGAGAGAGAGAGAGGGAAGCAGGCTTCCTGCTGAGCAGAGAGCCCGATGTGGGACTCGATCCCAGGACCCTGAGATCATGACCCAAGCCAAAGGCAGCGGCTTAACCCACTGAGCCACCCAGACGCCCCTCCTTAGCAGGTCTTAACTGACCAACCAACTCACTACCCACAGCAAATCCAGGTATCACCTAGGTACCATGTCTAGTACCTTGTGATTCCCCTCTATGGTACTGGGGCACCTGTTTTCTATTGTTGCTGTGTTTTTTCTTTTATTTGAGATTATAAAAGTCTGTGAGGGCAGATCTTGCCACTGTATCATGCAGACATAACACAATCCCCAGCTTCTAGCAGGAGCTTGGTAAGTATCTAGGACAAATGGCTTCATGGACAGGAGGTGAACATACAACCCAGTGAAATAGAAACAACTTCAGTAATTGAAACGCAGGTTGTAAAACTAAACACTAATACCAAAAATTATTTCTGAAAGATATACATAACATAAAATATGATCTTGTAATAATCATAATCTGGGACTAAAACTCCAGATCTTATTAAGAAAGGAGAAGAATTGGGGCGCCTGGATGGCTCAGTCAGTTAAGCGTCTATCTTCGGCTCAGGTCCTGATCTCTGGGTCTTGGGATCGAGCCCTACATCAGGCTCCCTGCTCAGCAGTGAGTCTGCTTCTCCCTCTCCTTCTTCTCCTCCCCACCCCTTGCACACTCTCTCTCTCTCTCTCTCTGTCTCAAATAAATAAATAAATAAATTTTTTTAAAAAGGAGAATTGGTTATGAGAGGAATGAGAAAGTAGGGATAATAGCACATCTAGAACACAAAAGATACGATTTTGATCTTTAGAAAATATAGGCCATTATTTATTTTGAAGGTAAGCACTAGTAGAATTTTAAATAGGATACATACTTCCAAAATATAAAAATAAACACAAGCAAAATATAAATCTGTATAAAAGAAAATCAGACAACAAGGGAAGCAAGCATAAAAAATCATAAAGAATAAAATGAGGGGAACCTGGGTGGCTCAGTCGATTGACTGTATGCCTTCGGCTCAGGTCATGATCCAGAGTCCTGGGATCGAGCCCCGTGTTAGGCTCCCTGCTCAGGGAAGTCTGCTGCTCCCTCTCCCTCTGCCTCTCCCCCAGCTCATGCTCTCTCTCTCTCAAATAAATAAAATCTTTTAAACATGTTTTTAAAAAGAATAAAGTGAAACAGAAGTAAACCCAAATAGATTATTTATAACAATAAATATAAATTTCTTAAACTGCCCTGTTACCAATACAGAGACTCTCAAACACTTTCAAACAAAATGAATAAAAAAATGTTAAAATTAAAGAGCGGGCAGAGATACTTTGTAGCAAAAAATAAAAGGAAAAGAAAATGACGGATCGATATCAATATGCAACATAGAAGAATTCCTGGGAGAGACACAGACTGAAGGGAAGAGAAGATTCACTGACGGAGATAGATATTATAGAGATATATATACATCTATATATATATATATTTCACAGTGAAGATGTAACCATTAGAAACCTATCTGCCAAAGAAACATTATGTTAAAATGGAGAAACTAAATTAAAAATAATAATCCGAGATGATTTTTAGTACACATCTGTCTTTCACACATCAAGTGGGCAAAGTAGAAGCTTCAAATGGTAAATGAGAAAAGTGCATGTTGAATATTGAATGCTGCAAACAGAATACAACTTCTGGTACTCCAAAAGCAGGCATTGTTTAAAGTCATAATAAAGGGGTGCCTGGGTGGCTCAGTGGGTTAAGCCTCTGCCTTTGGCTCAGGTCATGATCCCAGGGTCCTGGGATTGAGCCCCGCATCGTGCTCTCTGCTCCGCGGAGAGCCTGCTTCCTCCCCTCTCTGCCTGCCTCCCTGTCTACTTGTGATCTCTCTCTGTCAAATAAATAAATAAAATCTTTTAAAAAAATAAATAAAGCCATAATACAATAAGCCAGAAAATTAATACCAAACAGCTAATTTTTAAAAAATGAACTTTTGAAAATTGCATGGCAAACCTCTAAATAACTACCACATCAACAGTTACATAATTGCAGAATATTTAAGAAAGGTAGAACACTGTGCCTCAAAAGTTAATGGCTATGACCACACCTATGTTCAAAGGAAAATCCGCACCATTTTGAAAGTTGCCTATATTATGACTCAAGGGGGAAGGTGTTACTAAACTAGCTGAGTGGTCAATCCAAGGAGTCAAAAAGAAACAGACAAAGGAATTAATAACAATAAACACAATAATTGATGGGTTAGAGTATTTTAAAAGAGAATGGGTCAACAAAAGCCAATAGGAGATTCTCTGAAAAAAAAAATTAGCAAAATTCCAGTAAGACTAAATAAGGAATGACACTGGAAATACAATTATTTCATCACTATATGAATATATATATATTCATTTTAAATAGAGAAGGATGCTTATTTCTAGATGTAGTGGGGTTATCTCCCATCCAGATTTTCTCCCCACCTGCACGGACACGTTGACAAGGCTCTGGGCCCTCTGCCTTCCTGGGTTTCACCAGTACAGTCTCCCAGCAGACAGACAGAGGAGGGTGAGGTCAGAGGATGTCTCCGATTGGGCCCCCTTCTGCCGTAGGCTGGATGCGTATCCCCAATCCAAGACCACTACTTTTTTTTTTAAGATTTTTTTGTTTATTTATTTGACAAGAGAGAGAGATCACAAGTAGGCAGGCAGAGAGAGAGGGGGAAGCAGGCTCCCTGCCAAGCAGAGAGCCACATGCGGCGCTCAATCCCAGGACCCTGAGATCATGATCTGAGCTGAAGGCAAAGGCTTAACCCTCTGAGCCACCCAGGCGCCCCAGGACCACTACTCCTGATACACAGCCCACCCGACTCTCTACTCTTCAGGTCCAGAGGCAGAAAGGGCTGTGTTTCCAGCTCCACATTCGGGCGCTGTCCCTTGACTTCCCCTGTACTCACACGGAGCTAAATAGCCGCTGTACCAATAAAATTAAACAATAAAATAAAAAATCAATAAAAATTTTTAAAATTCCTCCCAGAAAGATCCTGTATCAACATGCCATCTATTTCCTATATACATGCAATGCTAAATTTATTTTTTTAAAGATTTTTATTTATTTGAAAGACAGATCACAAGCAGGCAGAGAGGCAGGCAGAGAGAGAGAGAGGAGGAGGCAGGCTCCCCGCCGAGCAGAGAGCCCGACGTGAGGCTCGATCCCAGGGCCCCAGGACCATGACCTGAGCCGAAGGCAGAGGCTTTAACCACTGAGCCACCCAGGCGCCCGCTAAATTTCTTTAAAATGAAGATTATTGGGCACCTGGGTGGCTCAGTTGGTTAAGCAACTGCCTTCGGCTCAGGTCATGATCCCGGAGTCCCGGGATCGAGTCTGGCATTGGGCTCCCAGCTCCACAGGGAGTCTGCTTCTCCCTCTGACCTTCTCCTCTCTCATGCTCTCTCTAACTCTCTCTCAAATAAATAAATAAAATCTTTTAAAAAAAATAAATGAAATAAAATAAAATGAAGATTGTTCCATTTGCAACAACATGGATGGAGCTAGAGAGTAAAATGCTAAGGTAAATAAGTCAGAGAAAGACATACCATATGATCTCACTTATATGTGGACTTTAAGAAACAAGACAAATGAACAAAGAAGAAAAGAGACAAAAACCAACAAACTCTTAACTATAGAGAGCGAACTGCTGGTTACTAGAAGAGAGGTGGGGGGGATGGGTGGAGTAGGTGAAGGGGACCAAGAATGCACTCATTGTGATGAGCATTGAGTATAGAATTGTTGACTCATCACGCTGTATACCTGAAACTAATATAACACTGTATGTTAACTACACTGGAATTAAATTTTTTAAAAATAAATAAAATGAAATGATTGTTTCCCAGGAAAGTATACATTAACAAACTTGATTCAAGAAAAAAGCAAGGAGCACCTGGCTGGCTCAGTCAGTGGAGCATGCAACTGTTGATCTTGGGGTTGTGAGTTCAAACCCCATGTTGAGTGCAGAGATTACTTAAAAATCAAATCTTTAAAGAAGAAGAAGGAGAAGAAGAAGAAATAATCAAAACAAAGTATACCAATAACCATGGAAGATAAAGTGATAATAATTTGATATTACCTGCAGCTTAAGGCTAGGCTTAGGCAATGTTAAATACAAGATCTGTTATGCCTTCTTAATTCCAATAAGTATGTACTTTTAAAATCTTCCAGGGGCGCCTGGGTGGCTCAGTGGGTTAAAGCCTCTGCCTTTGGCTCAGGTCATGATCCCAGGGTTCTGGGACCGAGCCCCACATCGGGCTCTCTGCTCAGCGGGGAGCCTGCTTCCTCCCCTCTCTCTGCCTGCCTCTCTGCCTACTTGTGATCTTTGTCTGTCAAATTAAAAAAAAAAATCTTTAAAAAAAATAAAAAATAAATAAAATAAAATCTTCCAGGAGTTAAAAAGATAGAAATTTTCTAAATTGACTAAGTTGGCATAAACTCACATCAAAATCTGACAAAAGAAGCCAAAAAAGCTGAAATGACAAACCATATTCAGTTCTTAAATACAGAAATCTTAGCAAATTGAATCTGCCATTTTATGCAGAATAGCCAAACAGGGTCTGTTCCATGAAGACAAAAATGGGTCAGTATTGGAAAATCTTGTATCAACTTGGTTAGAAAAGGCAAAAAATACATCCTTAAATGTGTAGTAATTTAGAAATAGAGAGCTACTTCCTTCACTGAGAATAGATTGTCTATCTGATACTAATATCCAAGGTTATTATAGTGAAACTTTAGAGATAATTTTGTTAAAATTTGGAATAAGATAATGATGCCTCAGTATTGTTATTTAACATTGAACTTTAGGGGCGCCTAGGTGGCTCATTTGGTTAAGCATCCAACTCTTGGTTTTGGCTCAGATCATGATCTCAGGGTTGTGAGATGGAACCCCTGGTCAGGCTCCAAGCTCAGTGGGGAATCTGTTTAAAGATTCTCTCCCACTGCCCCTCTCCCTGCCCACACACGTGTTTAACCTCTCTCTCTCTCTCTCTCATAAATAAATAAATCTTTAACATTGAACTTTAAAACTCTGGTCAATGTAATAAGACAAGAAAAATAAATGTGAAATATTTATACTGAGAGGAGAAAATACTATTATTTGCAAAAATGAATGACTAAGATATAACCTTAATAAAGTGTATATACAAATCAATGTGGAAAATGAACATACTATAGAAAAACTGAGCAAAAGAAATAACTTACCAATTTATAAAGGAAGAGAAATGGTCAACCAAAATGTAAATATTCCATACTTTTTCTATCAAATTTAAATAATTAATGAGATGACTTGGGTAGTGGAGAAAGAGACACTCTCATACTCATTTCTTCAAAAAGTGTGATAATTTACACACTTACAATTAGACAGTATGTGCTAAAACCTCTAAAATGTACATACTCCTTGATCCTACATCTCTACTTCTAGGAATTCAGTGTCAGAAGGGAACAGACTTATCTTATTATCTAAATAAGAATGGTTGGAGGCAGAAAGAGAAAGAATGATATTCAAGAGTGTTCATTGTTTATAACATCCATTTACAATAATCACCTCATTGAATATATTACAATATATTCATAAAATATATGGCCCCTGAAATGATGTTGAAGTGCTTATTTATAATTTCTGAATTGTTCACAATTGATGTTGAGTAGACAAAAATCAAGTTTCAAAATAATAGGCACAGTATTACTCCACTTTAACTGTATATATTAATTTTTTGTCTAAATGCATAAAACATTAGTATATACAAAATGCTAATAGTGCTTATCTCTAAACAAAAAGATATTAATTTCCTGTTTTGTTTTAATATATTTAAAAGGGGTTTCATATGTGAAGGAAGCTCGGCAAGTTGTGAATGGAGCAACCGTACTGAGTGATTCAGGTCTGTCTTCTATTTGACCTTGTTCACAGAGCCCCAGTGAGCTCAGCTGCTGGCCCTGCCTGTTAATTGTCTGCTGTAGATATTTTGGTGCCTGATTGTAAGAAAATTGCTTAACTTCAGTTTTCTCAGTGAAGAAATACTAATTTTACAACACTTGGTAAATCGTAAACCTCAAAAACAGAGGAGTATGAAGTTGCCCTACACCTCCCCAAAATCAAATCTGAATTTGATCAATCTTCCCAATCCAACTATGCATTTACAAAAAGCAGATGAAGAGCGTCATGTTCCCAAACCCTACACGAATACCAGAAACAAAATTCAAATACCGAGAAACTCCGCTAGACAGATAACCCAGTTTCTTCAACAAATAAATAACATGACACAAAATGGGAGATCTGATAATATATCATATCAACCAATCTCAATCCTGTTGGGTTCTTTATTTATTCTTTATTTATTTGGGTTCTTATTCAAACAATTTTTTTTCATACAATGGCATTTAAGAGAAATTTGTGAATTTAAACACTGGCCACATATTTGAAGATGCTAAGAAACTTGTTAATTTCTCAAGTCTTATAATGATGTTGTATTTCTCCTACAGTGTCCTATAGGAGTCACACTGAAATTTTTACAGATGAAAATACAGGATCCATTGCAATGGTTTTAAAATAATACTGGGGGAGATGACGGGCATGTGGATGGGGTGGGACGAGGCATGGGTTGATGGTGGGTACGTGGAGGTCATCATAACACTGGGTCTACTTTTGTGCTCACTGACATTCACCATCACAAGAAATGTATTTTTTAAAAAAGCAAACAGTGTTCTCATCTTCATGATGAAACTGATGAACCTGAATTGTAAAATTTGCTAATAAGAAAAGAGGAATCCTTTGCCAGTGGGGACGGAAAATAAAATAGAAAGGCCAAGTCAGGAGGAAATTCAACAACAAAGCCATTCTTCTCCCTCATTGTCCTGACATATAAGAAAGTTGAGATAAGAAATTACGAACACCATCCTTGGACCAAACTCCTCCCACTGCCCCTAGCAGAACCTCCCTCCTTTGCTCTGAGCAACAATGTAGAGGTCAGGAGAGCCCACGGAGCCATGGGCATGCTGCTCCTGGGCACGAGGATGAGCAAGCCGTTCCCAAGCCCAGACTTGGGACATGTAGCTCTCCTAGGCTAAAACAGCACCCCCGTGCCTCCCCCCACCAGAACACTGCCTTGGGCTTGTTGGGAACCCTGCTGTCCTCTTACCATGAGGGTTCTTGTTCCCCATGTGGCTAAGGCATAGTGAGGTCCCACGGCCAGGAAGTGACAGAAGGGAGACCCCAAACACACCTCCCTATCAGCTGGCCCTGTCCCCTACCTGGACCCAAAACCCAGTCAACGTGAACTTGGTCTCCCACCACTTCCAACAGGTGCTGAAGACCTGTGCACCAGCCCCCAGGGTTATTGAGACTCTTTTCAACGCCTACCCTCAGCTCCGTGTGTCAGAGTCCTGGAGGGAAGTGATTCCTGAGGAAGTATTTCAGGTAAGGCAGCGGCCCTTCCTTCCCCCTCAGTACAAGAGCCCCGAGCTTTAGCTCCCTCCCCGCACCATGTGCACGTGGGCACTTAACCAGTGAAGCATAAGGCATCTGAAGAAAGATGGAGAAAGGGAGAGTGTGGAAGCGTAGCTGAGCATTGCTGGTTTTCTTTGGGAGGAATCATGCAGCCAAGAGCTGTTATTATATTTGGGGTGCTGTTGGCTGCAAGGAGCAGAAACCCAACACACCCAGCTGGACTTGAGTAACCACCCCCCGCCAAGAGGGGCATGCAGAGCCACCTGAATCCATAGGCTCTACTCTGTGTGTCCTCCTTCTCCCTGTGAGAGCTTAGATATGGCCTAGGCAGTGGCAGGAACCACATTTGTACCCAACAGAGTCCACAGTCACTGTCGTTGAAGAAAGAGTGAGGGCGTTTTTTTTTTTTTCCCAGAAGCCTCTAGAAGATATCCCCTCATGTCTCATTGACTTGAGTTCCATCCACATGGGTCAACAGCCAATGCCCTGTGCAGGGGGCGGGGGTGGGGGGAGTAGAGCAGGATGTGAGGAGATTATCTGTGTTACCCATTCTACCACCCAAAACAGACATCCTCGGACCCCCTGAGGAACCGCACCTCCAAAAAGTGCATACACCCTCTTGGTGGAGGGCATGGCAACCATGGGGTCTTCTGGCTGTTGGGTCCATGCACTCAGGTTTATGTTCCATCTGCCTTCCTTCCAGATGCACCAGGCCTTCTACCAGTCCCTCTTGGCCTTGGCCCACACCCCACGCTGTCTGCAGCATCTTTGCCGCTGTGCCATTCGGAAATTATTCGGCAAAAAGTGCTTTCACCTCGTGCCCCTGTTACCCTTGCCAAAGTCCCTGCAAAATTACCTCCTTCTGGAACCAGAGGGTGTTTTGCACTGAAAACCAGAATGTTGGGACTGAGGCTGTAGTTCACACCGCTGCCCTCAGTGAAGGCTGTATGTTGAGGAGAGCACCGCGGGGAAGGGGGCAGACCCGGGTCGCATGTCCCCCCCCCCACCCCGTGGATGCACCGGCCTCCCTGAGCTTCATGCTCACTTGGAAATGGAATGGGTCCTAAAAGGCCTTTCTGCCTCTCAGGGTCGCTTGTGAGGATCAAGACTGCAAATATCATAGTATTTGTATCAGAAAGTACTTCTCAACAGAAGTTGAACTAAAAAGTATACACACATCCCCTGCAATGGGTTAACAGACTGTCTGCCTCACAGGGGCATCCCACCCCTCCTGGAGCCTGGCCACCTAGAAAGGCTCTGTCCCCAACACATGACAGGTCTATCTATTGAGAGAGGACACCTGTTTCCACAACAGGAGTGCCCTTCTGGAGCCCACCAGTGCTTCCCAGCACCTTACAGCCCAGAACTCCCTAAAGGACATCGGAGGGGTGGTGAGCCCAACATTGTGATCCCCATGTGAGTCTTCTGACACCCTCGCCAAACCCCAGTGGCCAGCAGCCCAGGAAGCCAGATGCCAGGGACAGACGGGTTGCTAGAGGTTGCCATCAGCCCGGCCTGAGCATCACATAGCAAGAGAGATGTTCTAAGGATCAAGGACTATATGAACCATCTCTTTCATTTTCCGTATTCTGGTGCTTTGATATCCGTGGCCTGGCTGACCTTGGAGGGACTGCTTCTCCCAGAGTCAGCCAGTTCCACAGACAGCATACGACTTACCCCAAGCATGCTTTCCAAAAGCAAACCGACCAGTCCAGAGCTCACATACACACCCCCAACCACCCCTTCTACTGGGCTGTCACACTCTGGGCTACCTTCCACCCATCCTAACTGTCCCAGGGCCAGGTGCCAGAGAGATAGGGACAGCCCTTATTTATATCCCAGAGCCTGCTGAAACTATTCAGACGCGATGGTCTTAAGCCTGTCTGTCCTGCCTGGCCTGTTCCATCCATGAAAACCACAACAAAGGCTTCTGTCCACATCCCCTCCCCCAACTGCCTGAGCAAGCCTAGTGTGTGCCCATGTGACCCCCCCACCATGGTATGACGGCCCCTTCTCTTGGGAATGATGAGTAATAAACTATCTTTTCAATGGCAATTGTATCTTGATCTCTTGGCCTTACTAGATCTCAAATTTTCTATTAATATGCTATATTTTTTTAGAGAGAGCATGAGTAGGGGAGGGGAAGAGGGAGAGAGAGAATCTTAATCAGGCCCCACCTTCAGTGCAGAACCCAGCACAAGGCTCGATCGCATGACCCTGAGACTATGACCTAAGCTGAAACCAAGAGTCCGATGCTTAACTGCCTGAGCCACCCAGGCGCTCCACCCACATTCCTAAGACAGACAACTCACCGAACCCAGAAAAGGCCTGTGTGTGCCTGACTTCAGGACTCCTCACACAGCACCCCCTACCCAGGCAGGTGGCAGCATGCAGGAAGGTATGGGGGATGAAGGAGGACCAGAGATCCGTCCTCCTCCTGGAGGAGAAGTTCCCCATGCTTCGACAACTAGGAGAAGAAAGAGCTGGACAGCATGGGGGCAGACCGGGAGGACCTTGGCTTCCAGACCAGGGATTCTGAACTAGAGAAGCCACGAGGATCCACGGAGCAGGTGAGCAGATGTGGTCACAGTGGTACTCTGGGGAGATGGCTTTGCCCTGGAAAGGCAGACGGCACACTGTGGGACGGGTGGGAGACCACGTGACCACCCCAGAGCTGTCCCACCGGAGCAAGAATAGTTACTTAACCGAAACCAGATGTGATTTGCTCAGCTGGAAGGTGTATCGGCAGAAGGCAGGGCTTCTCCAGCTCTGAAAGGATATTGTCGAATTGCAGATCCTAACTACGGAGGTCTGGACAGTGAGGGGAGAGGGGGATTAGGGGGAGGTGATGTGGAGTGTGGATCACCAGCGTGGGTGACACCCCTGCTCCTGGTGGCTGTCCCCACTGAGTGCAGAGAGCACAAAGCCCCAGGTCCAGAGCCGGCTCAGAGTAGAAATTCGATAAACGGTTCCTTCTGTTATTATGATTGCATTATTTTTAGCAGAAAATGGCCCGAGAAAGGGATAAAAAGGGAAAAGGCAAAGTCATGTTATTTATAAGAACAAGCAGGAAGGACAAGAGTACAGGGTAAGAAACACAACCACTGCACCACTCCACCCCGCAAGCCCTGTCCTCATCAGATTTGCAAATGAGAAGCTGAGCAAACACGCTGTCCTTGCAGGACAGGATCTCCAGCCGCCTCTCCATACTGCCCACCATAGAAAACAATCCGGTCGTATTTCTGAAATGCACTAACATTTACAGAGATTTTAGAGTCCTGAAACAAAGCAGAGCCCCTTCAAACATACTGACCTTACCTTTCTAAACTGATAAATGATGATCAGTTATTAGGTTTCCCCAAATTACAGCTTAAAATGACAATAGGATTCACAGAAGGAACCCCGGATGGCTCCCCATAGCTGCCTCGAGGAAATTCTTCCTTCTTCACAGTTTTCTCTTCCAAGAACTTCTTTGAACATGTAGATGTTCCCAAAAGAGCTAATCCCTAAAGTTCCTGGGGTTTAATTTTTGAGGGGTGGGGGGCACCTGGATAGGCTCAGTCATTTAAGTGTCTGCCTGGGATCGAGACCCACATGGGGCTCCCTGCTCAGCGGGGAGCCTGCTTCTCCCTGTCCCTCTGCCTGCTGCTCCCCCTGCTCATGCTCTCTCTATCTCTCTCTCTTTCTCTCTCAATAAATAAATACAATTTTTAAAGAAAAAAAAGTCCTTGGGTTTAATCCCTCACCGATTGAGTCCTTTGCTCATTGCTTTAACCCATCCTGACTGAGCCTGCCCACCTTGGTGCTGAGGGCCCATCCTCAACAAGACAGGCTCAAAGGTTCCTCCTCCTCCTTGGACAGCTCAGAGCCAAGCAAAGAAGACGCACTCGTCAGCCAGGCTGCTGGACAGAACTGGCACGTGGTGGGGTTGGCTGTGGAGAGGAAGGGTCCCCTTCTCAGCCACCCTCCCTCTGGCTTCGGCTCTGCAGCAAATGAGAGATGCTGATTTATTCCCAGGGCAGGTGGGCATTCAGGCATCTCCCCATCCCTCCCTCTCCCCACTGTGCCCTACTTCCACGAGAAGTACCCTCATGGAATTTCCACGAGAAGCACCCTCACCCCACTCCACCAGCCAGTTCCATACTCGGTCAACCCACGCCCATGCACAACAGGAATCTAGCGACGCTCTCCTGAGTTCTCCAGCTCATCAGGAACCTGACATCACGAGAAAAGGCAGAAAATAAACTGGCCATAGAAATTCATTCAAATCCCCTGGGTTCCAGCAGCCGTCCACAAGTGCTAAATACCGCTCCCGAATGATGGTCATGGCTGTATGGGACAAAGACGCCTCGTGTGATTGGGGCTACCTTAATCATCAGATGGCATGAAAGTCACTCACAGTTTTGCAGAATGCAATTACAGCTAGCAATTTGCTTTGTTTGGCCAAAAATAAAATACCTGTCAAAAATGTGTTGTTTGCAAACACCTGGGTGGCTCAGTTGGTTAAGTGTCTGTCTTTGGCTCGGTCATGATCCCCGGGGACTGAGTCCCACATCTGATCCCTGCTCATTGTTCTGGAGGGAGCCTGCTTCCCCCTCTGCCTGATGCTCCCCCTGCTTGTGCTCTCTCTCTCCTACAAATAAATAAAATCTGCATTTAAAAAAAAAACTTGTTTTGATGACTCTCAAGTATGAGCTACAAGTATGAGCTACAAGTATTGAGAAGTTGTGGAATCAACGAGACTTGCATAATTCTACATAGAAAAGAAAGAGAGAAACAGAGGAGAGGGAGGACAGGACGAAGAGGAGGGAGGGTGGGAGAGAGGTAAGCTAGGTGAAATAAATATCCAAAAAGACATTCTACTTTACTTTTTTAAAGTTTTTTTTTTTAAGTAATCTCTACTCCCAACAATGGGGCTCAAATGCATGACCCCAAGATCAGGAGTCGCAGGCTTGCCTGACTGAGCCAGCCAGGCGCCCCAAGACATTCTACTTTAAAGCTAGAATTATCCTGGCTGACTTCTCTTCCAGTGAACAAAATGTACCCTGGCATTTTTTTTTTTTTTATTAAAGGATCTAAAAATGTTTTCCATTCTTAAGCGGTTCCTATGGACATCATTACTTTTCTCTTTGAGTATATTACATAAACTCAATTCTATAAGACCTAAATTGTTTTTTTAACTTCATATTTAGCTTTTAATGATGGATTCACATAGTTCAAAAATCAGTTGGTAACAAAAGACTAAATGCAGTTTCCACTAAAAAAAGATAACAGAGGAATAGTTTCCTTCCGCTTTTATTGAGTGTCTTTGGCGGTACTACTTGTCATCCAACCCCTGAGATTTCAAAAATACACAAGTGAGGTTCTCCAGCAGCGGTGGTCCTGAGGAGGTCCACCTCCTTGCATCCCTGGCTGTGTCCTGCCCAGGGCAAACCATCCACAGCACAACGGGACTGTTAGACACCATCCACAGTCCATGGGCGGTCAGTACGTGGACACAGCACCCTGGGACGTGTTATGCCTAAAATTCTGAACACGACATTGGGCTGGTCTTTGACAGTCTTTGTGTCTGCTTAATTTTAAGTTACATGATAATCATCAATGCAGCATGTTTTCAAGAAAATCAACACCACTGACTCCTTAGGAAGAAGCATTTGCTAATCCCAGTAACTATATATAATTGCCACATTTCCAATCTCTGAAATAACCCTTTAGACACACATTGATGGAGCAGGCTGTTGAACTTTTGCAAAGGACACTTAACCCTCTACAAAAATGATGTAAAATATAGGCTTGGAGAATGAGCTGGTCTGCTCCAGTGACCGGTCCTGATGCGGGCCAGCTGAGGGGAAGCTTAATCACTGTAATCGCAGATATTATTAGCTTGCCAAGTGCTTTTCATCTCTTAAGGGCTGCCCAAGGACCAAGTGATAAACCAGGAATATTGCACCTTTTATCCCATTATTTCAAGAATGAATCATTCCTTACTCAAATTTTTGATGTGCCCTTGGGGATAGTCAGAAACCCCAAATTATCAACTGTGATCAATACTGCATCTTACTTGTGGATTTAAGTCTACTTTTCAGACGCCAGGATTTTGTCTTCAAACTGTCAACATCGTTCTATTTTAAAACAAAAACTAATTTCACTGAATTGCTAAAACAAGCCTGGGGTCACATTGCTAGAGCCCTGCAGAGGGTTGCAAGGATTGAAACGCATTTTCATAGAATCCTGCAGGTGGCGCCATAAGCAAACGGTCTTACCCACGTCCACCAACCCGCTCTCCCCAGAATTAAAAACAAGAAAACGAGATTTTAGCTCACAGGAAAAAGGGAAGGAGAATATAGAAAAGCTACAGAATTGTGACGTATCATATAGAATTGCGCTACTATCATAAAAAATTCAGTAATTAAAATATTGATTATGGAATTGCCTACTTCCTTTGTATTAAATATGCACGTTTTATAGGCACTGCGTTTATAAATAAATATATTTTAAGATGACTCTTTTATGATGCCATAATGACAGACAGTCCTCATTTGTGTGTTAAACGTGTTCTTTAACAAAATTATACATTCACCATGGCAATGGGACTAGCCCAGCTTCCAGCCTCCATCTAATCTAACAGAATGGTATTTCTGCAGTCCTAACACTCTGCTTAATCACGCCAATAAAAAGAGTAGATTTCTTTGTAATGCAATTTGTAAGCAATAAACATGATTGAGAATGCAGTATTTGCTGTCGACTATGTTTAATGCAGGGTTTTAATTTGGTGTGTAATTATTCATTTAGTAGGCACTTTTTCCATTCACATGTCTTTGCCCTGTTCTAGAGAAAGTTGGTAAGTTTGCAGAACATTGGCGACGCAGGGTTTCCACGTACACTATGCAAACCAGGGTTGGATGCAGATGTTATAGAAAAAGAATAATTTTTTTTATCTGCTAAAGACAGGAGGTCACATTAACTGGTAATACAGACACATAAAAATGTGATTATGGGTTCTAAACAGAACGCAGTAGGCTCCTAGTTAACACAATGAGATTTCTAGGAAGTGATGCATAAATTCTTCAAAAATGACACATTTCTCACGTTTCATTCCAATTAAATTACTGAGGCAGCTAACAGCAATGAGCGCAAAGTACGGGGGTAAAATGAGGGTTTCTTCTTGTAACTGTATCACTGTGGAAGTATATTTTTATGAGAAGCAGTTAATATTAAGCTATTATTTTTCAACTGTGCTGGAAGGGATGTCTCCAGCCTTCCTTGCCGAGCGCTCCCCAGAAGAGTCTGCTCCTTTGTTTCTTGGGTGCACTAATAGGAAAAGAGAATTGCTGGAGTCCGCCCCTGCCCTCCTCTCTGGATTCAAAGGGGCCAGCCAGGAAAGGGGTCCCGGGTGTCCGTCCCCAGGGTCCGGCCCACCGCCGCCCAGAGGCCTGCGGTCACGAGACTCCAAGGTGCGCGGCGCCCCACTCGCTCCCCGCTGCGCCGGGCTGGGGCGAGCAGCAGGGCCGGGCACCCGCCCGAGATCCGCCAGCGCTTGGGGCTTTACCCCCCGCGGGCCGCTCATGCCTCCGGGGTCCTGAGCGTCCCGCGGCCGCGCGGGGGGTTGTCGCCCAGCGTTGGGGGTCTCGAAGGCGGGCCTGGGAGCGCGGAGGTCCAGCTCAAGGGGCGGTGGGGTCCGGGGACTGCTCCCCCGTGAAGGAGAACGGAGGGGCGCGGGGACGCCCAGGGGAGGAGGAGGCGGGAGGGAACGTCGGAAGACAAAAGGATGTGCAGCTTTGAATTCAAAAAGATGTTTTTGAAAGCCTCGTCCTGGGGTTTGAAAGGCGCACCGAGGACAGCCGTAGAGCGATCCCAATCAGAAATGCGATTTGAAGTCCTAATGAACTTGATTGCGTGAACATTTATAATCCCCCATGGCCCTAAATGAAATCAGATATAATCAGAAGATACAGGGAAGGGAGTGTTTACAGCCGACGCCGGGCGGCTGCGGGACGGGGAGATGCGGCCCCGGTATTGATGTCGAAAATGATGGATAACGCGGGAATGGCAAATATACTATTTGTCTAATGGCTCGGCAATTAAATTCCCCTGTAAATGACCCATGCCTCATTTCATCCTAATCTATGGAATTTTGATTGAATTCGTCAGCTCTAATTGAAAAATACTGCACTTTAATGTCTGCATTGCAGTTTCAGGACGAGAGTGGTTTTAATGAGACAGTGCCCCCCTGACCCGGGAATATTTGAGACTTTTATTCGGAATTTAAAGCCAGAAGATTGCTCAACTGAGCGCTGCGATTTCCTTTCCTGTATCCACGTCCATCTATCTCCAGACGCGATTTAATAAACGCACTTGGGGATAAATGCGCCCGCGACCCTAGCGCCCCCGTGGCATCCAAGGAGAGGCCCCTCCCTGGGACGGGAGCGAGCGGGGACCTGGGGGCGATACCGAGGCCGCAGGCGCGGAGGGGGACGCTCAGAGGAGGGGCTGCTTTCTGGAGGTTGAGGGGGCAGGTGCCCCGCCCCGGCTGCTGCTCTGGTTCCCGGGCTCAATCGCGGACCCAGGCCTCCGCCTTCCCGGGCCAAACCCAGGCGTCACCCCCGGAGGAGGTGACCCAGCTGCCTGAGACCTGGGCACCCCAAGAGGGGGCCGGCCCCCGACGCGCTTTATATGCAAATGACGAGGCGAAGCCATCCCTGAGAAATTAGCTACTTGCTGAAGCATATTTACTAGATTGAAATGAGTTAAAGAGAAACATTTTAAGTCGTTTAAAGGAGATAATTGGGCCACATTAAAACTGGAGATGTTTGCTCCTTCCAAAAAAAAAAAAAAAAAAAAAAGCCAGGGTGTGGGGCGGTAAAAGCGCCCCCAGCACACACACCGGAAACGAGGACTCGGGGCCCTGCTGCTCAGAGACCAGAAGTGCGGGAGTGCGTGGGATCTCAGCCTGCCGGGACCTTGGCCGGGCGCCGCTCCAGACCAAGCAGCCACAGCAGGCCTCCCCGGCTCCGAGGGACCGATCCCGACCGAGGCCCGCAGGGGGCGCCCTCGAGCCAGGGTCCTGCCGCGAAAACGGAGCCCAGCAGAGGAAAGGACGGTCAGACCTTGGTCCTGGTCGCGCACCCGCGTCTGGTCCCCCAGCTTCGTCCACCCTAGTACCCCAGCCACGTTCAAAACTCTGACGGTGGGATCGCGATGGGAGCCCTGGGGACATGGAGTTTGGGGGGAAGCAAGAGGGCAAAGTGCAAGGGTTGCCTATCCCCTCCCCCAAAGAGTTGGGGATCTAGGGTTTGTTACGTTAACAGAATTTACAGAGCTTTTATTTAAAATAAAATAATCTAAAATGACATAGAGGCAATCTTCCCAGGAAGATAGTGCCTTATGCCCTTCTGATGCTCAATTTGATGACGAGGGCCCACTGCCAGGAAAGCTCCCAGGGCCAGGAACTGCCTCTGCGCCTGTTGCAGTGCATGTTGCAGTGCATGCAGAGGGGCTGACACTGAACCGACCTGGGGGCGGTGCTTTGGGACCTCCAACCCACCCCTCATCCCCCAGTAGTCGCGCATGTTCAATACTACACTGCAGCCTGTTCCATGGGTGGCCTATGGTTTGTCTTTAAATGCTCGAGAGTCTTGTGATCAGAGGCTGCCCTCAAACCGATATTCTCCCTCTGAGAGCGCAGGCCTGCGCCCCAGGCTGCCCCACATCCATACAGCACTCCGCAACGCCTCTGGCGCAATGCAGCTACCCTACCACGCCACCATTCCGGGCCAGGCCCCCTGCCTAGGAATGCCACGCGATCTAATTCGGTTCCGCGACAAACCGTGGCGGAAGCGCTGTATTAATGACCCCCGTTTTAGAAACGCAGTCGGGCCGCTGGTGGGAGAGAGCCGGGGTCCCCCGCCCATTACGCAGGTGGGGCAACAGAGGCCACGGTGTGCTGGGCGGTGCGTCCATGCGGGTCAGGCCCAGATGTCAGAGGGTTTCTTATCCAACCACTTCCTGTATGAGGCTGCTCAAGATGAGTCAGAGTCAGGAAAATTGGGGTTGTAAAGACAGCCGAGGTGGGGTTCCTATTATCACATCCAAAATCGGATCACATTTCCTAGCACTTTGTGTGTCTGAATTTTCCCCCTCTTTGTGACAAAGGCTTCTCTTGTGCTCTAGATGTTTATAATGAAAAGAAAAGAAAGAAAAATGCATTTTTTCTTATGCAGTTGTAGGCATGGGGAAAAAAAAAATAGACTTCTCAGTCCTTCTTATCCCGCGAGAAGGGGAGCCGGGGATCCACCAACTCCCGCAGCACAGCGGAACCCAGGCTCCAAAGCAGATGCCATTACTTCCATGGCCCATAGGGGGCGATGTGGATCCCTGAACGCTCTGCACACCCACGTCGCTTTTCAGGCTGTTACTCCTTTGGAAATTGTGAAGCCTCAAATAAAAATGTTTCCTGTCACTCCCTCATTAATTTATTAAAATACATAATAACACATTTGAGCTCTGTTTACAGATAGGAAATAGCCCTGTTACTTCATTAAATTGAAAATATGTAATGTGAAATATGTGTTGCAAAATACAAGTATTCAGTTCATTACATTTTAAAGTATAAATTTCCAAGTAACATTCAATAATACGAATGAACTGAATTGGAATGTTTTTTGGGTTAGAATGAAGTTGAACTTTTAAGTCTCTCATTTCTTAAGTTTCCTGAGGTTTTTCTTGGGTTTTGGTAGTGGTGGTGGGTGTTTGTTGCAATTTATTTTTTTAAAGGTTTTATTTATTTGACAGACAGAGATCACAAGTAGGCAGAGAGGCAGGCAGAGAGAGAGAGGAGGCAGCAGGCTCCCCACTGAGCAGAAAGCCCCATGTGGGACTCGATCCCAGGCCCCTGGGATCATGACCTGAGCCAAAGGCAGAGGCTTTAACCCACTGAGCCACACAGGTGCCCCTCTTTGTTGCAATTTAAGTGGGTCTGAGAGAAACTCAGAACAGGGGGAAATTATAAGAAGCAAAAGATAAGCTAGGAGTATCACATCACACTAACAAACAGATTCTAAAATAGTCATCTTCTCAAAATATAATGACTAGAAGGAGAGGGCATGGTGAGCAAGGGCGGGGGAGGGGAAGTCCCTGAACTCAGTGGATGCATCAGATTGGTCACATGATGTCAATCACCCTCCCTCTCTGAGCTACCATGATCAATTTCTGCTGGTTCTGAAGCTTACCATTCATTATTGTCCCAGATTATGGAGAACAGAAGGTTTGTCCGGGTGGAGATGAGCAGGATTGCTTCTGGCTTTGGCTCACTTCCCAGCAGAACCTAGTTTTTCACATATTCCCTGGGGGGAAGGAGAGCCTGAGGCAGAGGGCTGCAGGAGGCTCACTCCCCACACCCTGTCCCTGCCCCACTGTCATTTCTGTCACCACTCTGGATGGCCGCTCTGCTGCGGGCTGGTTTGAACAGGCATCAGACACCCATAAGGGCCCCTAGAAGCAGCCTCCGAAACCCTCTCTTGGTTGTCCGTGGCAATGTCCTTGCAGGCAGCCATCACCCTCAGTGTGGACATTCACGTGAATAACTTCCCTTCGGAGGATGTTTCAAAATCACTGTGCAGAATAAACACTAGATAGTAAGGTATGAACAACAGGTTTTCTTTAACTCCCTGCTGAAAGGAAGGAGGAAAGGAGGGGAGGAAGGAAAGAGGGAGGAAAGAAAGGAGGAAGGAAAGAAGGAGAGAGGGAAAGAAAGAAAGAGGGAGGAAAGGAAAGAGGGAGGGAGGAAAGAAAGGAGGGAGTGAGGGAAGGGAAGGATGGAAGGGAGGAAGGGAGGGAGTGGGAAGGCAGGCACTCTCAACACGCGCGCGCGCGCGCGCGCGCGCGCGCGCACACACACACACACAGGCAACATGCCCCACAAAAAGAAATGTTTTCATTTCCTGCAAAACCCAGAAGCATCCCCTAGGACAGTATGGGGACAGCATTTGAGTTTTTCTTGATTTTTTTCTTCTGGGCCTGAAGGAGCTCCTCTCTCCTCGTTTCCCTTTTCTCCTGTGTGTGTTCTAGCAGGTTGGGCCCTGGCTAAAAATACTTCAGGATGTTGGCGTTTGCTCTCTATCCTTGCTCTTGGCTCCTTCTTTCCCTAAAGTTCTGGGACTTCAGGATACACCCACAAGGGAGATCACTGTTGGCAGCAAAGTCAGGCAATTCAGTTCCCCTGTATTTTTTCAGATGACAAGTGGGGGAAATTCCAAGATTCTTCTGTTTCCAAGGTCTGGCAGGTGAGTATCTCCAATTATTTCTGCAATCACCACCACCAAGGGGCTGTATATTTAGGGAACCTGAGGCATCAGGGACAATCGAGAGGCCTACAAACAAGGGCGCTCTCCCTCCTCTACCACTGCAAGCTTCTCCAGGCAGTAGCGGAGGGAATAAAGACAGTGAGTGTGTATATGTAACTAGGGAATGGTGTTGGTTTGTCCCAGCCTGGCAAATACAGGTGCCTGCTGACATTTTCACTTCTCAAGCCTCGCTGAAGGAAATCGGCTCTCTCTCTTTTGGCCAGTGGCCTACAGCTAACCTCAGGTCAGCGAGCAAAGGAGATAGGTGAGTCAAAGAGGGTGAAGAGGAGTGTTAAGTCCCGTGGCCAGTCTCCACTGACTCTGGTGCTCAATGTCTTTTTCACCCCTCAAATGAGAGTCAAAGATCTACACTGGGCTCTTCATCCAACGTGGAATGTAATGATCCCAGTGGCTTTGGAGCAAGCACGTTTCTTTTCCCTGGTTCTGTAAGCTGGGTGTTCTGTTGTAAGCCAAGTGCCCCTGTCTGCTTTTTTAGAAGGGGTTGTCATCTATTGTGAGCTCCCTCCAATTGTGGGCTAATAGAAGGGCTCTCCCCAGCCCCCAACAGCACAGATCCCTTCCACCCTCTCCTTGGGAAAGCCTGACTTTTAAGGTGGCCCTCCTTGAGTTGCTGTCCCTACTAGTCACAACTGTCCTTCTGGGAAACCTCAGCGGAGCTAGGTTGGTCAGGTACACACGCAGTCACCTGGAGTTTTTCCAGATGAGGTTAAAGCTAAGTGCAATTTTACAAAGACATCCCCCCCCCCCACCTCCCGCAGAAATCCACAAGAGGAACAGAGGCCATTCTCATGCTCCCTCCCCAGTTAGCCAACTTCTCTCCCCTGCGTTTACACCCAAGGCCTCGCCCCAGTTTGGTGACCTCCTCTCTAGGTGCTGTTTTCCAATCTGAAGGGGCAGGAACGAAAGCAAGCGCGGGCTCTGCTTTGCAAGTAGTTCTCCAAGGAGGGCAAACAGAGTTCCGCCTCCCAGCGATGGCCACTTTTTGTTCGGTCCCCCAGAAGTTAGAGTTGCAGCACAGCCCCTGATGTGCGTAACTGTTGACCCAAACATTCTGGTTCCCTCCAGGGTGGTTTCGAAAGGGTTAAATGGATGAAGTAGAGGTAAACCGCGACTTTTTAAAAAGACATGCCACCTCCGGGGGTGTCTGGGCTGTCGGGGGGAGGCGGCAGGGGCCCTGCTTCTCGAGGATCTGGGGGTCTCCCGATCGCCAACCATGGGGTGACGCGCGCGAGTCCTTGGCCGGCTTCTCCCTGACACGCGGTCCCCTCTCCCGAGCTGGGAGCTCGCGGGGTGCACCGCTGAGCCCGACGCTTCCAAGTTCAGCATCCATCGGACACCAGCCGTGTCCTGCCCCGGACCTTCCAGGGGAAAGCGGACGGGCCGGGACGCGGGCACCGCAGTGGCCCCTGGCGTCCCAGGAGGCCTGCTCGCCAGGCGGTCCCCGAGGCCCCCATCCCGGCTGCGCCCCTCCTCACCCCTCCGTGCCCTCCGCCCGCCTCCCAGGCCGCCCGGTTCGCGGCCCCGGGATTAGCATATCTGTGAAGTCCCGCAAACAATGCCCGCTGTGCTGGGAGATGAAAGTCGGGCGCCCGGTAGCTGGGGGTCGTTTGAAGTCCCCGAAAGGTGGGGCCCCGGGAATCCGAGGGGGCAGATGGGAGGAGATAGAGCCAGGTGAGAAACGCCGCGCGGCCATGAGCCTCCCTCCCCAGCGACCCAGGGCCAGGGTCTCGCAGACCGCACGGCCTCCCGGGCCCCCGGAGCAGCCAGCCCCGGACCCCAGCCAAGTGGACGCTCGTCCTGTGCGGCCCCGCACGAGCCCTCGCAGTCCTTGTCGTCCGCGCCTCAGTTTCCGTTCCCCAACTGCAGCCCTGGGACCAGGTTCGCCCCGGCCTCTGCCCGACGCTGGGAACCCCGGGGCGGCCAGCCTCAATCCCCTCCAAGGATCCTCCTTCCCCCACCCCGCCCCCAGGACTGTGTGCTCGCGGGGCGATTAGCGTTGTGCGCGGGCTCGGGGCTTCCCGGGCCATCCAGTACCCCCAGTGGTCACGCACTCCCCACTCCAACCTGTGGGTCTATTCCCAAAAGCAACTAGGACCCCCGCCTGCGCCCTCGGACGCCTAGGCCCGGTGTCTGAAGCCGAGCCCAGGTTGGAGTGACAGGTCAGCGTGTCCAGGCCCGCAGATCCCAGGCGCAGAACCCTCCTCATCCCGGCCGCACGGCTCACAGACCACGAGCCCGTGGCTCCGTCTGTTACTGCGCACCGGGGTGGGGAGGGCCGCACAGGTGTTAAGGGTCAGGTTCCCCGGCCTTCGGGCCTGCGGGGAACACTTTCCAACTCCCCCAAGAAAACACACACACACACACACACACACAGTCTCCTCCCTTTTACGTTTCCGATTTGCGGGTTTGTTTCTGCTACTTTGAGGGTGAGGGACAAAAAGCAAAACTTTCTACATAAGAATGTCTCAGCACACACAGTCCCGCAAAGTGTTTCTTCTTCAGGGCGCTTTAGAAAACCCCCTGTCCTGCTCTCTGCATAGTCAAGGAGGAGAATAATGAAACCAAAGACTTTCATTTTATAAACCACTTGATCTTTGCTTGGGAAACTCTATTAATTGAATGGGTTTGCCTTTTTTGCCAGTCCCCTTTATCATTATTTATGGGCTTTAAATTGTTTAAAGTTCCCTTGACGTTCAATTTACAAGTTTGGGACTTTTTTTGTTCTGCCTTTTGTCCTGGAGAAAGACATCGTGTTGGAAGCGCTTTGAAAAGCCAAACAGGAGAGGTTAGCAATGAAAGGGAAGCAGGCGAGATCCCTTTTAATTCCGTCCTGTTAGTGAATGGCTCTTTTACATAATTGCAGGAGCTATTTCAAAGCCAGCCAAGGGCTGACTTCACTTAGAACCACATGGAGTCTATTTTGGGCTTTCAGATTTAAAAAAAAAAAAAAAAAAAAAAAGCTGAATAAAATAGTTTAAAAAGATGAGGCTTCAATGCTTTCTGCTACTTGCAAATTGGTGTGTCTGATGGGGAATTTTACACAAGCACCCCTTTGTAAGTGCGTCTTGGGCTTGGGAGGGACTGTTGTGGGTTTGCTGGGTGTGAATCCCAATTGCCCTTCCATAAATAAAACCCATCCCAAGCTATTTCCCAACGATTGCCAGGAGCAAGAGCCGCTGCCATGACCGAATGATCAGGCCACTCAAAGTCTCTATAAATAAAAACAACACGGTTGCCACAGAAACCAGCCTCTCTCCCGGGACTGGGTGGCGGGCGGGAGCACCCGGCCCGCTGGGTCTGCGGGTGTCTCCGCACCCACGGAGACCTAGGGCGCCCACGAAGCCCCTTCTCCTCCACCGCCCGCGACCTCCACCCGCCCGCGGTTTGTAAAGGCGCGGTTCGCCGTGCTTCCTCCTCCCGGCTGGACTCCACGGGCCGACGCAAGTTTGCCACATGAATATTCATTTACTTGTGCGTTTAGCATTTTATACTCAGCCCCCATACACCTGCACGCGAACGTTGACTGGGACAGCCCCGAAGCGTGGAGACAACTTAATTACCATCACTTTTACTGACGTCTGAGGTTTTAAGTGGCTTAATACGGTCTTGACACCAGCTTGGCATCGGTCGAGGAAAGTGCGTAAGGGGTGGGCCAGCTTCATCCCCGCGGGAGTCTTCCTGAGAGGGGAAAAAAAAAGTTCGCGGAAGTTAACTAGAGTTGGAGCACCCAGATGTGCTTGCGGTTGTGTCCTTCCTTTTTCCGAACCCGAGGCAGCGCGCGCGGGGGCTGGGGGGTGGGGGTGGGGGTACCTCTGAAGGCAAAGTTGCAAAGATCTGTGGTTTTCCTGCGCAGCTTGGGCCGAGCCGAGTCACCCCAATGGTTCTGCAGTTTGAGGCAGGTCCGAGGTAAGCAGGTAGGAATCCGAAGGATGGATAAGCCCTGTACCTGTCGCTCGCTACCCATAAATCTCTCGGAGGAGACGAGGAAGAACTCTAGGGGCTTTTATTTTCCGCAGTCCCCGTGCTCTGAATGCTTTGCAGGTAGCTGAGGTGCCCCGAATGAATCTTGTTAATCACCGGCGAAACACAAGAATCCTTTTATGATGCGAACAGTCGTTTTCTGAGCAGTTAAGCATTAGATGAGAAAATATGACCGCATTGCATTCGAGAAAAAGCACACTAGTAAATAAAATTCATATTGATGAGAATTCTCTGAACTCACTAATAAAAGAAGATTAGTATTATAACCCCCGCAGTCAATACTTTCCACAGCAATTTATGGATGCAAATAATATGCCATCAAATTATTTCAAGTGTAGCTATAATTCAGCGGACCTAAATCTTCTTGCTGAACTTTAAATGTAGAATTATCACCAAAATAATCAAAGGAATCCCTGTCTCTCGGAGGGTAATCAGGCGACGGAAGTCCCTAGAACAATATTTTTACTGCGAAATAGCAAAGTGGATGGCAAATCTGCTCGGGTAAAATGAGTAACAGCTTACACACACACGCCAGTGTCAAGCCGCGAAGAGACCCGGCTGTAGCAACGTAAATCAAGCAAGAAGTCGAACATTTTTTCTTAGTATTCAAAAAACAAGGTAACCATACCAGAGACTCTGTGCCTGTAACTATCCCATAATGAGAGGAAGTATTTATTATGCTCATAAAGAATCAGCCTTTTGCCCTGGGCTTCGATTCCCCCCCCCCCTTCCTTTTCTTCTTTTTCTTCTTTTGTAGGAGTGGAGAAAGAGGGATAGAGCTTAAAGACCCCACAGACACCTCCTGCCCCGCGGATTCCACCGATTCCCCCTCACGCCGCCTAAGCCACCTCGGGGTCTGGGCGTGAAGGGAGTGCAGGCGGTACAGTCAGCGGCGTCCTAATGAATTCCTTTCAAACCGCCTGCCGCCGGAGCCATCTATTACTGCCGCCTGGAGTGGGGAAACGCGCTCGAGACGTCTTTGTCCGGGTGGCGGTGGGGCGGGGGGGAGGAGGCGAGCGGGAGGAGGGCGGCTGGCTGCGGGGCCGGCGAGTTTTCCCAGCACTCGGGGGCGCCGGGATGCACCCTCCTCTCTTTCCTCCAGGGCCCTTTGGGTGGGCAGTGGGTTCCTGGCCAGACCCACGGCTGAAGAGGTACTCTCGAATTAAGACGTCCCCCTGGGGGCCTTGGAGTTAGAGCGGGAGAAAGAAGAACGAGAAAGAAGAGCTTCAAGGAATAGGGTCGATAAATTCATAAAGATCGATTTATCTTTATCTCCCAATTAAATGTGCTTGTAAGTGATACATAACACACGTCCAACACGGGCCAACTCCCCAACCACTAGCTCCTCGGCGTGAGCTGATTTTTAATGACTGGAATAACAATGCCCTTCTCTCCTCTCCTCGCGAGCCAGGTGCTCCTCAGCCGCTCCGGGTGAGCGTCTAGACCCGGGAAGTTGGAGCCGAGGCCCTGGAGGCGCGTGGAAGCCCCGCGCGCACTGACGCGCACTGCACGGGCAGCCCTGGCCACGAACGATTCCGTTAAGAGAAATTTGAGCACTGCAAGTTTCTGGTTTTGTCATAGAGAAGGGGATAAGCACCTCACTATCCCCCACTCTCTCCCCGCCAGTTCCCTTGTTCCCATATTCTGGGATTTTACCATTGTCGAGGAAGGGGATACATCTTGAGGGAATCCGCTCCATCCTGCAGTAGGCAAAGGGGAACCGCGCGCCCTCGAGTCCTCACTCAGGAAACCGGGTGGCGGCGCCAGGGTGAGCGCTCCCTCGGTTCTCAACGTGCTTAATTAGCGCCTATTTACAAAACGCAGCTTTTATTTGAGCAAACATCATAAAGCTTTCATCAGGATAATCTCACGTTATACAATCTGGAGGCACAGCAACTCCCCCTTCCTCCCCGAGGATGGAGCAGATAAAGGACTCGCTTTATTATCATAATTATCGTGGCTGTTATTTTGGTGCGCGCAGGCAAAGTGTGTAAATAGGTGCGATGATTAAGAATGTCATGAAAAATGAGAAGGGATCGCTCACAGGAGGGCCTAGGTCGGGATGGGGGGACCAGCAGCCTCCCCGCCCCGCCCGGGAGCGCGGGGGGCGCAGTGAGAAACCCGGCCCGCTCCAGCCGGTGGCTGGGGCCTTCCAGCTCCCGAACAGCGCCCAGGGGGCGGATGTGAAGGGGGCAGGACCTTGCTCCCAACTCTGGGAACCTCTTCTGGAGCACGGGCGCAGCAGCGGCACCCAACGCTAGGGAGAGCCACGGACAGGTTTGTTCCAGGGCATTTGAGGAAGAAATAGAACGCCCCTGGCCCAGCCGCGGTAGGTCCCAACCCCGGAAGCTGCCCTGGGAGGCGGCCTCGACAAGGATGTCCGGCCGCGGGGTTCGAGCCTTGGAGCTTTGGAGCCCACAGTCCTTTTCAAGTTTGCGCGGCGCGGGCCCGGCGCGCAGGTCCTGGCTCTCGGGCCCGCGCGCTTGGCCGGTGGCGCCCGCAGCCGGCTCCGGGCCAGCCCTGGTGGAAGGGGCGGAGCCTCGTTTTCGCTCCGCCCCCTCCCGGCGCAGCCAATAGGCGGTGGAGCCTGGCCCCACGTGAGGTAAGCCCGGCCGGGCAGCAGGCAAAATGTGAATGAGAAAGAGGAGCGCGATTTAAAGGTGCTGGCGGCGCCCGCCGAAGACAAGTGCGCCAGCTTCGCGCGCTCCCCAGCGGCCCGCGGGAGGCGACGGACTGCGGATCCGACAGACGGACGCACCGACGGCTGAGAGCCGGGGCCGAGGGTGGCAGACGAGACTCGCGCGGGCTCCGACGGGCAAGCGGCGGGCAGCGGCTCCAGCGAGCCCGCGGGGCCCGGGTGCCCTCTCCACTCCGGGGCGCACGGCCTCACCCGGAGTACCCCCCGCACGCTCTCCCGCCGGGCATGCAACCCGCTTAGGACTGAGGGTCGGCGGCGCCTGCTTTCAGGGTTCCGCTCGGCCCCTGCCCAGCGCACCCGGCTGTGCTCCCAGCGCCCGGGGGGCTTCCTGGTGGCGGCGCGGCGCGGGGACTTTTCGCCTCTCGCTGGCCTCTCCCGAGCGCGTCTATGAGCGCAGCGTTCCCGCCGTCGCTGATGATGATGCAGCGCCCGCTGGGGAGTAGTACCGCCTTCAGCATAGACTCGCTGATCGGCAGCCCGCCGCAGCCCAGCCCCGGCCATTTCGTCTACACCGGCTACCCCATGTTTATGCCCTACCGGCCGGTGGTGCTGCCGCCGCCGCCGCCGCCGCCACCCGCGCTGCCCCAGGCCGCGCTGCAGCCCGCGCTGCCGCCCGCGCACCCTCACCACCAGATCCCCAGCCTGCCCACCGGTTTCTGCTCCAGCTTGGCGCAGGGCATGGCGCTCACCTCCACGCTCATGGCTACGCTGCCTGGAGGCTTCTCTGCGTCTCCCCAGCACCAGGAGGCGGCGGCCGCCCGCAAGTTCGCGCCGCAGCCGCTGCCGGGTGGCGGCAACTTCGACAAGGCGGAGGCGCTGCAAGCCGACACTGAGGACGGCAAAGGCTTCCTGGCCAAGGAGGGCTCGTTGCTTGCCTTCTCCGCGGCCGAGGCTGTGCAGGCGTCGCTCGGTGAGTCGGCGGCGCGCGCGACGCGGGGGCGGGAGGGGGCGGGGGCGAGCCAGCTCAGGGTTCCCGCTGGGGCCGAGGGGGCGAGGCCGAGCCCCCTCCCGACACCCCGCCCCGGCTTCCCCCTCCTGAGCCGCAGGAGGACTCCGCCAAGCTGTGCCGCTAGGCCTCCGGGGGGCATTTAGAGCCGAGCAACAAGCTAGGGGGTGGGGTGGCATTTAGCTCCCGGGGCCAGCTGCTGCGCCGGGCGTCTGACCTGGCTGGCGGCGAGTTTGGAGGAGTCTAACCACCCCCTACTGCGAGCCGTGACCTGGGGCCCCGGATAGGTTTCAGCCTTTAGGGATGGCGGGTTGGGCTATGTGCCTCAGTAGTGCGTGTGCTGGTGGGGGGGGCGCCGGGGTTGGACTCCCCCAGACCTATTAAACCCCTTTACTGGGCTTGTCCGGGAGAAGCAGATCCCTGGGAGGCTGTGCGTCTGCCTGTGTGTTGCGGTGTCTGGTGGGAAGTTCTCCTAAGGCTTCAAAACTTCCCTTTTGCCAACATTATCTGTCCAAAAAAAAAAAAAAAAAAGACACTGTCTGGGATCTATACCTCCCTGTGTCCCCACTTTGACTGCGATGTAATTGAGGCTCACTAAATTTTCACTGTGGGGGTGGGGGCAAGATGGATCATGAATTTCCTCTTCCGTCCTCACCCAGCCCCCACCCTGGGGACAAAGAGGATGCTCTCTTGGGCCTCAGGCCTCCTGTTACTTTTGCCTTAAGCTGCTGGAGGCTGGGAGGGTGCAGACGTGGCCTGGGGCCCCTTGAGTGATGGTTCTGGGCAAAGGGCCGTCGTCTGTACTGTCTTCTTTCCTCCTTTGAGCTTTCTCACGCCCCCCCCCCCTCCTCTGCCCCTCAAAGGCCAGGAAATCACAATGTGTTAATGTCATAGAAAGACAATCCGCTAAGGGGGGAAAAGGCCCAAGTGACGGTGGGAAGGGGAAAGGAAGGCCAGTGTGCGAAATGTAATAAAATGCCGTTTGGTTTTGCTTTTCAGTCGGGGCTGTCAGAGGGCAAGGGAAAGACGAGTCAAAGCTGGAAGACGACCCGAAGGGCAAGGAGGAGAGTTTCTCACTGGAGAGTGATCTGGACTACAGCTCGGATGACAATCTGACTGGCCAGGCGGCTCACAAGGAAGAAGACCCCGGCCATGCGCTGGAGGAGACCCCGCCGAGCGGCAGCGCGGCGGGCAGCACCACGTCCACGGGCAAGAACCGGCGGCGGCGGACTGCCTTCACCAGTGAGCAGCTGCTCGAGCTGGAGAAGGAGTTCCACTGCAAAAAGTACCTCTCGTTGACCGAGCGCTCGCAGATCGCCCACGCCCTCAAACTCAGCGAGGTGCAAGTGAAAATCTGGTTCCAGAACCGCCGGGCCAAGTGGAAACGCGTCAAGGCTGGCAATGCCAATTCCAAGACAGGGGAGCCCTCCAGGAACCCCAAGATCGTCGTCCCCATCCCCGTCCACGTCAGCAGGTTCGCCATCAGAAGTCAGCATCAGCAGCTGGAGCAGGCCCGGCCCTGAGGATCCAGGGAGAACCCGGGGCCTGGACCACCGCGGAGAAGCCACAGCTCTGGAGGGAACCGCGGTGGCTTCTGCCATGTTTGAAGCAAAACTCAAAGTCACCCCCACCCAACTTTGGACACCCCAAGCACATTGAGAGTATATTCATTAAAAAGGCTTAAAAGACTGCTTTTGAAGGGGCTACAGCTACACCTGAAGACACACTAAATATTTATTATACTATCCTACTTTGTACATAGATATCTATATAAACTGGATCTCAGCCGCAGTATTTTGAAAGTCATAGGACCAAACTACCCAGTAATATTCTCCACTCACATTCCAGAAGAAAAACAAACCCTCTGCTGTAATCTTCCATGCATAGCAGCCTCCTTTCCATACTTTTCCAAAGGTAAACATGACACTCCAGAACAAACCATGGGGTTTACGCTCATTTTTGGTTCTATCTTCGTTTTGGGGTTTTTTTGTTTATTTGTTTTTTTGTTTTTGTTTGTTTTTTGTTTTTTTTTTTTTTTAGTTGACTGAAAAGCAGATGTTTTGGGGGCATCCGGGAGATTTGCTTTGCTTTGGTTTTGCCTGGCTTTCTTTCCTGGGGTTGCACATCCTATCTGAGCCATGTTTGAAGCACGTCTCCGTTGTGTTTAATTTATTTCAATGTAGCTTCTTTTCTTATAAGTTATGACATTTAAACAATCGCAGTCTTGTGAATAATAAAAAGGAGAGAGAGAGAGAGAAGGGGGAAAAAAAGACCAATCTCTGGGTCTCATAAGTGTGTCCAGATTTGACTGTTTCCAGGGCACTGCCAGGCTATGGCCAGGTGGCTGGTCTGGGGCCAGTACTGGATAAAAGTCCCCTGTCCTGGTCTCTGCAGGCTGGCTGGACACCAGCCACCTTTTCCTTACTACGAGGTTTTTAAGTGGAGAGCGAGAGCTCTAGTTGGGTTTTAAATTTAAGGGAGCCTCCTTTTCATCCTAGAAAGCTGACTTCTTCCCTTTTGCCTGCTCTAATCAATACCTAGGAAGCTGGCAAACTTCGGCCATAGGAGGCGGCGGGCTCCCGGAGGAGGGAAAGCGAGCGCGGGTATTGGTGGCTTTTCACAGACTCCTGATGCTCTAAACCGACCACTGCCAG
This sequence comes from Lutra lutra, assembly GCF_902655055.1. Taxonomy (NCBI): domain Eukaryota; kingdom Metazoa; phylum Chordata; class Mammalia; order Carnivora; family Mustelidae; genus Lutra; species Lutra lutra. The sequence continues at coordinate 43,492,755 of NC_062280.1, read as the reverse complement.
GGAGGAAACGCGTTTTCTTACCAACATCCCCGGTCGGAAAAGGAGCGGTGCTCGCGCCCCAAGCTGGGCCAAGCGCCCATAAATCAGGCTCCGGGCGTTATCTGGTGACGGGAGCAGAAACCCACCCAACAGAGCTGGGCTTCCCGGCAGCGCCCAGCTCCAAGGACCCGGCATGCGGAGAGCGTCGGCAGCCAGCGCGCTTCCCTCTCCAGGCCGGGTCGGAGGGGCGGGCCTCGACCACCGCCCCACCCCGAGGGCTCTGGGGAGGTCGGCAGCACAAAAAGGGTCGCGGAGAAGAGCGCACACGGGGTGGCGGCTGGGTCCGCAGGGGTACTTGAGAGCTGGGCAGCTCCCTGCCTGGGCCGGGCGGCTCACAGAGCGCGGGAAGGGCCCCCGAGGCCCACCGCCCCCAGCCCCGGGCACCGCGCCCCCAAGCCTCGCCCTGGACGCCCGCTCCCTTCCCGACCCGGAAGCGCCAGGCCAGGCCCCCCGGAGATTGTCGCGAACAGGCCCGGGACTCTCCAGGGGCTTGGAGCGAGCGAGCGACAGGAAGTGCGGCCCGCTGACCTGTGGCCTCAAGGGCGAAGAGAAAGAAGCCAGAGGCTTCGCCAACCTCGGCCTTCGGCGTGGGGAGCAGGCTCCCAAGCAATCGCGCGCGGTACCCACCACGGGTGGCAACCCTGGGAGGGGAGACACGGCGTCCTCGGTCAATACTAGTATTGACCTAAAGTACTCCGTTTACAACCTGTCACCTCCCCGCTGCGGGGAGCCGTGGGGACTGCGGCCTCCGTCGACACTTCAGGCACAAGGTGAGGGACGGAGGCAACGGAGTCAGCGTTTCCCGCCGTGTTCCCAAGATTTCCAGGCGTGGAAAATGGCCCAGACTTGGTTTTCGAGCACAATACAGCGGAGCGGCTGGTCCTCCGAAGGCCTCAGCCGGCTCTTCGGGGCGCGGAGAGCTTAGGGGATTCTTGCTGCCCGCCCCCCGCCCCGCCAAGAGCCCTGGGGCCCGCGGTGGAGGCTGCGCCGGGGTCCTTCCCTGGCCCCGCTCCGGTTCAGCCAGGCCCGGCCGCTCCCCCTGATCCCGCCAGCGGCCAGCTGGTGCGCGCACCCGGATCACCCGCTGGCGTCACCTACTCAGGCAGGTTTCCCCCGGCCACACGCCTCCCCGCGCTTTCGAGGCCAGCGGAGACGCCGCCCCCACCATGTCCCATTCCCCCCAACCCCACCCCGCACACCTGAGCCAGTCAGGATGATAGGCGACCCCGGCGCAACAGTGGCTGGTGGTGCAGAGTCCCAGCGGAAGGAGCGGGGGCCTCCCGGGCGGGGGCGCCCCCACTCGGCACTCTGGGCCTGCGGGAAGAACCCTGGGTATCGAGAGCGGGGTACCCGGGGTCAGATTCTGGAGCGCCCCCGCTTCCCCTATACCTTTACACCCTAACAGGTGTAACTCCCACCCATCTTCTCTGAAAGCCCATGGTAGTTACAGAAAGGACAGAGGGACCCAGAGCCTTGGCTACGCGAACCTCTCGGGAAAATGAAGCTCCCTAGAAACTGGGGGCCACCTCCGGGAATCCCCTCCCCGGTGGGCGGGGGAACAAAGCTCCCTGGCCCTTCCCAGCTGTGAGATCCTCGCCCTTCGGAAGCACGAGGAGAGGGGCCGGAGCTCCCCCAGCCTGGGGACGTGGAGCCCCTCTGCTCTCTCGGGAAGCTGCGCCCCTCCTCCCAACCCCCAATGCCGGGGCGCCCCTGAGAGCCTGGTGCGGAGGCCGAGGCCCGAGAGACAGGCCGAGGGGAGGAAGATAAACAAGCAGCGCTTGATGGCCGCTGTCATCATGGCCGTCATCATGGCTTTCATTTGGCTGCCTAATGAGTCACATCACAGGCAGAGAGAAAAATTGTCAATCGCCCAGGCCCTAATGAATTTTTTTGCAAATTGTAATCAAGCCAGGCCGTCTCAGCTGGCTGATTAATGAGACCCACGAGGCTCGGCCAGCACCTCAGCTTTTTATTCCATCCCGTCCTCCCTGCACTAAATTAACAGCAACTTGTCTGAGCTTCAAATTAACTCCCAATGATTAATTCTGATGGGGGGGCCTGAAGAATAGCTTGTTCTAATAGGCTCTGGCCTGAGATGCTGTTGGAAATTAATACACTTCCCCTTTGGCTGCCGGCTTTAATCCAAGGTTGGGTTTTGACATCACTATATTTGTTGTTACAATAAATTCCACTTACATCTGCAGATCAAATAATTACGCTTGGGAGCTCCCGGCCTGGCGCCCCCAGCCATCCGCTAGAGCCCCCGGGGGGCTGCCGGCACCCCTTGTGCACCAAGCTGGACAAGGGTAGTGGGGAGGGTAAGGGAACATCAACCCTATCGGGGACCCTCTGCCCTAGATCTCCGGGGAGTTGGACAACCCCCCCCCCCTTTTGGAGAACCAAGCATCCTTTGAAAACACATCTACACCTCCTTGAACAGAGCCCTCATGGGACTGGTCTTGCCCCCAAGCAACCTCTCCCACTTTCCCTGCCGGGGCTGGGGATATCCTTGGGGCAGCCTGGGCCACGAGCACTTGGATCCTCCCCAACCTCGTCCACGAGGGAATTCTTGAGAGTTAGCACATGCCTCCACATTCAGCTTTTGCCTCCTAGCCTTCAGCCCCCTGGGTCGTCCTTTCACAGGAGATTTGCAGCTGAGGGTGGGGGACCTCTGAGTCTGGTGTGCCTCCCAAGATCACCCAGAGTCTGGCTGAGCCTGTGGCCGGCCTGAGCACCTGCATTCCAAGACTGCGGTTTCTGGGGTCAAAGCCCGTTTAGCCTCGTTTCTGTTTCTTTGAGCTTAATTGGCTTAATCATTTCAGCTGTGCCTGCCTAGCCTAGCAGAGGGCTCCTGCGACTGCTCCCTCTCCCCGGTCCTGTCCCAAGTGGAGTAGTCCACTGTCCCCCTCCTGGCAGGGGCATCTGCATACGCTGGAAGTCAGGAGGCTCACTCCAGTGGACCTCAGATCCGGTCACCACCTTCGCTGATCCTGGGCCTTCCCAGATCTCTTTCGCTGCCCGGGGAAAGCTGGAGGCGGCTTCCTGAGGCCCAGTCATGGAATCTACCTCAACTGGCTCTCCTCTCGCCTGCAGGATACTGGAGTGACCACGCAGCCAAGTAGCCTGCCCACACCCAGCCGTGGCCTCCCTGAGAAGGAGGCTCCTGTAGGCGCATGCCTGCTTCTGTCCCGGGAGACCCCCCGCCTCCGCTCCAGCGCGGTCTGAGCAGGAGGCCTGCTTGGGCCCTCTGCAAGGTACGGCTTCCTGGAAGGCCCTGACGCCAGGGACAGGGCCTCTTTCTCCTGAATTTCGGCGCGGGGCTGTCGGGGAGCCAGGCTCTGGGGTCAAGGGGAAAGCTGCGGTCTGGGGTCTACCAGAAGCGGCCCAGGCGAAGGGAGGAGGCATTAATCTTCATTTTGGGCCCTTATGGTGTAAACAGGAGAAATATGATCCTGGCAACCTAACATGAATGCAAATCACACCATCAGAGTAATAAAGCACCTGAAACCCCGACACACAAAAGCAACACCATATGTATGAAGACAACCTGCATAAATTATAAATTACATCATAAAATTGATTGCCTATTTGAATAGTTCAGAAGTGAGAGAACTAAGCTGACTTCCGCCCTCTGTGGCTTTGGAAGAAGGTCAGGGAGAGCACTCCCCCCGACTGGCCTCAGACTGGGGTCACTGCACCCAGAGTCTCCTGCCAGCGCCCAGCCTGGTGGCACCAGGGGTAGGAAGCACACTTTACGCCTGGTGCGCACTGCCAGCTCCGGGCCACAAGGAGGGGACAGGCCCCCAACCATGGGCGCCCTGCTAGGGGCGGGTCATAGGCCGGTCTGGGTCCCAGAAACCCGGGGCACGTGCTGCTGCTGCTGCTGCTGCTACCTTCCCTGACGCTGCTCAGATTTCTAGCTCGGACCCAAAGGTCCCTGCAAAGGCCTCCCTCCCCACAGAGTGGGCTCTGGGGCAAGCACGGGTGTGAGTGCATGGAGTTGTGGGATTCCCTGCTATGTCTCAACCTGCCTTGCCATGATTTTCTGTCTTCCTGGATCCCCAATGGCCAAGAGACCCCAGCCCACTGGAGGAACCAAAAACACCATTCAGAGGTGCCCATGGAAGTTGAGAGCCCACTGTGCACTCAAGTCTGGCCTCGGTGCTTCTCCAACTCACCAACCCTACCTTCCACCACCAGAAGCCATTTCGAGGGCCTGGGCCTCTGTGCTCCACCCAGTTTCTACCCTGCTGCCTGGAGGCCAGAGTCTGGACTCTGGCCCCCACCCTCCACCCCCATACTCCATGTCCCCTCATCGCCTTTGGCCTCTGAGATCTCCCCACACAGCCCAGACCTCCACGATGCAGGCATCACCTCCACTTCTAGTCTCTGGGATGACCCGCCCCCCTCCCCAGGTCCATGTCCAGCCCCGCCAGACCCCATCTGGCCTTTGGGCTATCCTCGAGTGCGGACTCTGGGCTGTTCCCTCCTTCCCGATCCCACAGTCCACCACCAACACTCCCACCTCCACCAGTGCGCGGGCCCTGGCCTACCCCTGCCCACTGCGCTCTTCCTGGAACAGGCCCCCATCGACATCCGCGTGTCCACCACGGAGCTGCGCAATGCGCTGGGGTAGGGAAGGGAAAGCAGAGGCCAGGGTAGCTCAGGGCGAGGTCGTCAGACCACGAGGAGAGCCTGTTCTGCCCGAAACCATCGTGCGCCCCCTGGGCCCCAAAGGGGAGAGGAACAGATCTGGGGGCCCCAGGGCTCCCGCAGCTCAGAGCTCCATGGAGGCAAGGAGGCCCTCGGTGGGCGCGGCAGCCCATCCCGCGCGCGATTCTCACTCTCGACCCTAACAGACCTTTCTGGGGTAACTCTCCCGGGCCCAGCGCCCAGTATTGCGAGCCCTGCCTAAAGGCCCCCCCACCCCCCAAGGCTAGAGGCAGCGGCCTGGCGTCCAGGCTAAGGCCTGCGGCAGGTCCTGGCCTTGGAGGCAGACGTCATGCCGGGCGCCCTCCCTCCCGCCTCCACCCGCCTCCATCTCCTGATTTCCCGCCACTGGATCCCTCGGGGCCTTTGTCGTGCTGGTCTGTCTCTGGTGTGGCCGCGCGTCCTCTTAAAGGGCCCGGCCCCCCAGCTCGGTCTCCGAGGCCGCCTAACGACAAAGGCTGAAATGGGATTACACCAACCCAATCGCATTAAGCCTCCCTCCCCCACCCTCACCCCTCCACCCCCCAACCGGCTCTCCCGGGGGACTCCCGCCGGCTCAGATCCCCTGCCCTTTCCTTCTCTCCCCGCCCCCAGCCTGACTTCTACCCAAGCACCTGGCCTGGCGACCCAAGTGGGCTGAGCGCCTGGGGGGTTTGGAAGTGGCCGCCTGACCCCAGGGTGGGAGCGCGGTCCTCTCTTTGAATAACAAAAACCGAGCCTGGTCACACCCCGGAAGGAAACAAGCGGTGGAGGGGGTAACCCCATCAGGCCTTGCACTGGCCTCCCTCAGGCAGGGTCAGTCCAGCGCAGGTGTCTGAACCCAAACTGGGTGGTTCAGCCTGGAAACTTCCAGGACACCCCTCCCACCGCGCCAGCCAAGGTAGCTGGGGCCTGGAGTGCAAGTAGAATCGGAAGGGCAGTAGCTGTACTCAGCGCTTAACGCTTTCCAGGGCGCCCAGATCTCACAGCCGCTGGGGGAGGCAGTCCTGGCTGCAGAGGTAGTGGCTAGACCACTAGAAGAGCCTCCAGCTGGGTGGTCTATCCTGGACCACTGCCACACCTGATCTCTGTGTCTGCACAAGCGCTTGGGTGCTGAGGACCAGACTACTGCCCCCTCCCCCCCCCCTCCCCCCGGTCCTGGGGAGGCAAGCCATGGGCCTGCTGGGGAAGAGGTGAGAGATGGAGGGCGCTGGAGGGAAAGGGATTACAGACAGCACTCTTGCTGGTGGATCTGGGGTGGCGGGCAGGTTCTGGGGCGCTTTGGGCCTGTTTCAAGTTTTCCTTTCTCTTCACAAAGTCCAGCATCTGGAATTGGCTAGATCTTGGGGGAGAGGGAGCACAGAACATGGCAAAGGGCCTAGGAAGTGGGGGGGAGGGGCTGATCCTTATAAAGACTCCCCTTAGCTAGACTCGAACAAACCAGTCCAGCCATCTGAACCACTGTTTCTTGGCCAGATGACCAGCACAGGGTGGAAACTTCAAGATGTCTTGCTTTCTGGGAGGTTGATGATGTAACACAGAGGAGGGGAACAGTAACGTCTGGCCATGGTAGCAGCCCACAGAGGGCCTGGAACACAGTCTCAAACTCAGACTGCCTTGGGCTCCAGTCCTTGGGCAGTGAACTCTCAGACCTCAGCAGGCTGCCTCCTCTGTTAACCCGTGAAGACCATCTCAACCCCTGTGGGGATACCTTAGCACACCCCCTCAAGTCAGGAGCCCCCTAGGGAGGGGGCAGTGTGGCTGTCCACGGGAGTCCTGCTCTGGCCAGTTCTTAGTCTTCAGCAGTACGCTGGCAGGGGAGGTCTCAGTGGTTGTGTAAATCAAGACTAATGACGTGAAGTCTCGTTTCAGAAGGGCCTTCATCATTCCTAATATTTGCAGTTACTCATTTGCACAGATACCCATCTCCCTCCAGAGGTGTCTGGAGGGATTATTTAGAAAGCTGGTAGGAGCTGAGCATTGACAAAGGCAAAATGCAAACGCAGAGGTGACACAATCCTAGGTCAGCGAATCTCCGGGTTGTGTGCCCTCTGGCTAGACTCCGTTTCTAGTAACATGGGGCTCTGTGTCGTCCAGAGTGCCGACCTTCATGGGGTCATCTGAAACATACGAAGTAGTGCTTCCACATGTAGGCTTGTGATTTTTGCTCTTAGACTTTAGAGGATGAATCATTTTTTAAAATGCTTATCCATAGTTTTGAAGTGGGTTCCTATTTTCCACGAACATGGCTGGAATTTGCTTGCCAATAATTTCCATATTTCAGCATTTTGAAAGCTACAAATTGCCAGAAAAGAATGATAATCGCCCATCTTTAAATGAGAAATTGTTAATTTGGGATTTATAAAGGACTTTCCTTAATGAATAACAGTGAAGACAGATTTGTCTTCCTGCCTCATTTTGCAAAGTCACATTTGTAAAGTCAGGAGATTTCCATTCTTTCCCCTAATTACTCTCTCCCTCCAGAAGGCAGTTCTGCTGTGAAGAGGAGGCCATCTGGGGATGAGATGAGGAGACCCTAGTAGTGGCCCGGGTTCCTGAGAACACCACGGGAGGCTTCCCTCTCCCTGCGCTGGCACCACCTGTATGCAGAGCCCCTCCCCCACCAATGGTCTGGCGTTGGTGGCACGACAGTCCTTGTGGTGGTGTAGGACTGTCCCACGAACGCCAAAGGTGTGACCCATCATGTGACCACTGAAAGTGCCCTCAAGGAGAGGGGAACTGTCCCTGGTTGAGAACACTTCTGTTCTCTGCACCAGGCTAGGCATGGGAGACTGGACAGGACACTGCTAGACACACCCTTGGGCCCTCAGAGCCAGGGTAAGACAGCAACTTTGATCGTGGGAGACCAGTGGGCCCTGAGGCAAAAGGCAAGGCCCTCATCCCCAGTGAGCACAGACAAGAAGGGGACACAGGCTCGGGGAGCCTGAGCAGAGGCCATGGGGAGAGAGGGCATTCACCCCAGCCCCTCTCCCAGCTCCCTGGGCAGTGAGTCTGTGCAGGGCAGCTCCGGGCAGCCCCGGAATCCGTACAGCAGGGCTTTCATCCAAGCCTCTCCCAGACTCGCTGCCTAGAACTCGGTGCCCTCAGGGGTCACTCAGTTCCTCCACACAGATGTTCCCTGGGCTCCAGTGTCCCTGCTCCGGATAAGTCACGTCCTGCTTCGGAAGCTGTAGCAGTGATGTCACACACACACCCCCCAGCTGAGTGGCTGGGCTGGCTACTGTGGAAACACAGCTCTCAGGGCCCCTGGGCTATGAAGCTGACAATGAACCCACCTGGGGGGCAGTCTCTCTCTTTTCAGAGACAACTCCCGCTCTGCCAAAGGTTGAGACACACCTCCTCGGTTCAGCATCCCACTTCCTTGGGCTTAGGACCACAAGGCCCTCGGTGTGTCTTGGGGACACAAGGGCCTCCGTGGTGTCCTGCCCTGGGCATCCTGGAGCTCTTGGGGGCTGTGCTGGCCCGGCTCCCACCTGGTCACTGGGTCTTTGGAAAGCTTTCTCAAAATGAATGAACAATACCAAGACCAACAGTAATACTAACGATAATGGTCCTTCCACTACGTGTTACCCCGCTCCAGCCACCTGACAGCCAGGTAAATGGTGGGGTTTACAGCCTAAGTTGGAGATGTTTAACGAAGTCCTTGGTGAGGTCAGAGCCCACAGATTCTGAGCAATTCAGCCCATGAGACCTGGAGTTGGCCAAACTCCCCCAGCATCTCCACAGCCTCCGCTGGAGGAATTGAGTGATGCTTTCAGGAAATGTTCTCATTGACATGATTTCTTCCTGACAGGGTTGCCTTGGTCTTGAAATAAAGATTTAGTAAAAGATGACCCCATGTGTCCCCCACCCCAGTCCTTAGGTCAGATCTACCCTCCCCCACCCGCAGACTCTCCCTCCAGGCAGGAGAATCCCCAGATGCTTCACCCTGCTCCTCCCTCAACTCTGCACAGAAACATGGGAGGACGCTGGAGTCAGTTGGAGACCAGCCCGTGGCTGGGTAGAGGACGGAATTTCAAAGCCGCCAGGGCTCCCCAGGTGAATTGATTACCTCGGTACAGTCCCAACCAGAGTCCCAGAAGACTTATCTGAAAGTGAGCCAATGATTCCAACATACATCTGGAAAAAGAAAAAGATGAATGTGGCTGGGGAATTTTTAAAGAGAAGCGTAATGAGGAGGGCATTTGCTCTAATAAGAGCCAACAACTGACATCCATGGGTGATGGGCCCTCCTCTGAGCACCTGAAATTCGTTAATTACTTGAATCCTCACAGCAACCTGATGAGGTAGGTATTATGTTTAACCATAAGAAATGGCTGGTAATGGCTAGCCTCTTGGACCTACGAAGGGGCAATTTTGTATTATTGTCACCCATATTTTGAAGATGGCAAAGCCATGGCACAGAGGTTAAATATGGTCCCAAGTTCACACAGCTAGCAATCAATAGATTGAGAAATTATATCCAGACAGACTGGATGCAGGTTAGTGCTCCTGGGATTACATTATATAATTGACAGACTAGCTACTCAGAAATAGACTCAAATATATGAAGATTGAATTTGAGATAAAGAAAGCTCCACAAATCTGTGGAAAATGAAGAATTATTGCATATGTGGTATTTGCTAAAACTGGCTAATTGGGGGAAAAGACAGAAAAGATCCTCACCTCCCACCTTACTGTGGATCAATTACAGATGGATTACAGAATTCAGTGTATAAAAGGAAACCTTCAGAACCTAGAAAAGAGGATTAGCTAAATAATTATCTGCTGAGTGGGGAGGATGCAAGGAAAGAAGAGCAAAGCTGTCTACGTAAAAAACGGAAGCTCCTGTTCATTAAAAAGATCATAAAAAAATTAAAAATATCAGGAGCAACTGGGAAAAACACTTGTCAAAAACATGTTTCCACATTAATGACTAGAATAAAAGGGAAAGGAAGGTGGGAAGGGGCGTGGATGGGTCTTTCATGGAAGGTGAAAAGCAAACCCATCGATACCACAAATATTTATGGGGACACATTACTTGTCAAACACTGTTCTGGTCTTGGGATGTAGCTGGCATTCCAGGGGGTGAGAGTGACATTAAACAAACCAATGAATGAATGTCATATAATACCAGGCATTACACAGACAAGTAGGTGATAGGAAGGAAAACAAGGCTAGATAAAGAGGCAAGGGGTGAGAGGTGCTATTTTAGATAAGAAGGTCAGGACAGCCTTGTTGATAAGGTGACAGTGGGTAGCTCCCTGAAAGCAGAAGGGAGCAAGAAATGCACAGATCTGGGGGAAGAACATTCCAGGCAGAGGGACGAGCAATGAGACAGCTGTGCCTGGAGCAGACTGGCGAGGAGGGGAGTGGTGGGTGGGACCCTTGGGGTCACAGAGGTAGAAGTCAAGAATCCTGATCATGAAAGGCTTTGGAGATTCTGGAAAGAAGTTTGGATTTTCTGTCAAGTGATGCAGGAAGCCACTGGAGGGGTTTGGGCAGAGCAATGAGTACTTTTTTTTTTCTTTAATTGCTAATAAATGTATAAAATTGGCCCAAATCAGTCATGTCTGGGTGGCTCTGTTGGTTAAGCATCTGCCTTTGGCTCAAGTCATGATCTCAGGGTCCTGGGATCAAGCCCCACACTGGGCTCCCTGCTCAACAGGTAGTCTGCTTCTCCTTCTCCCTCTGCCTCTACCCTCCACCCACAGCTTGTGTTGTCTCTCTCAAATAAATAAATAAATAAATAAAATCTTTAAAAAAATAAAATAAAATTGGTCAGACTCAAGGAGATATAAATTAAGACCAAAATGTAATAACACTTTAATCCTTTAACAAAGTTTGTAATATAAAAATAATATAAGAATTTATGATATAAAAAGTTAGTAAGACCAGACACTGATACATGGGGTGTATCAGACACTGATACAGTGAAGTGGCCCTCATTCATGGCTGGAGGAAGCACATCCATTCAATAACTAATGACTGAGCAGCCACCAAAAACCAGTCTTCAAGGAGCCAGAGAGGTGGTTGTGGACAAGAGGGACAAGGGATCCAGGTTCAGGAGGCAGGGCAAATTTTTCTCTCAGTCTATTTTAAATTTGTTAAGCAATAAACTTTGCTATCAAAAAATGAATAAGAAAACCACTATTACTACTTTTAGTCAGCATTGTATCTAGAGGTCCTAACCAAAGCGGTAAGATAAGAAAAATTAAAAGGCATAAGAATGAAGAGGGGGAAATGAAAGTATACATTTAAAAACAAAATATAAGGTAATTGGGAAAATTACAAAATTTTCTTGAGAGACATTAAGGAATATAAAAATAAATGGAGAGAGGCACGATGATTGTGAATGGAAAGATTCAGTGTCATAAATGTGTCAATTATTCCTAAATCAGTTCATAAGATTCAAAATCATTCCTATCAAAACTGTAGGATGGGGGTGCCTGGGTGGCTCAGTGGGTTAAAACCTCTGCTTTCGGCTCAGGTCATGATCCCAGGGTCCTTGGATCGAGCCCCACATTGGGTTCTCTGCTCAGCAGGGAGCCTGCTTCCCCCTCTCTCTCTGCCTGCCACTCTGCCTACTTGTGATCTCTCTCTCTGTCAAATGAATAAATAAAATCTTTTTAAAAAGGTCTTATAAAGTTCTGGTAATTAAGAAAATGCAAGTATTACCACAGGAATAGACCAGTTGAACAGCGAAACAGAACTGAAGGCCCAGTGCGTTTAATACCCTATTTATTCACAGAGTTTTATTTTGTTATTTTTATTTTTTCTAAGATTTTTAAATTTATTTGACAGGGAGAGATAGCCAAAGAGGGAAGACAAGCAGAGGGAGTGAGAGAGGGAGACGCAGACTCCCTGCTGAGCACGGAGGCAGATGTGGGGCTCAATCCCAGGACCCAGGGTCATGACCTGAGCCAAAGGCAGATGCTTAACTGACTGAGCCATGCAGGCATTCCATCACAGATTTTTAAATAAATAGTGTTGAAGCAATTGATTATCTCTCCAGAAAAAAAAGCTCCCTCATACACCACACACAAATTAAAAATAGTTTGAATATATTGATGTAAAAGACAAAATTTAAAAAAAAAATTAGAATAGGGGCACCTAGGTGGCTCAGTCAGTTAAGCATCTGACTCTTGATCTCCGCTCAGGTCTTGATCTCAGAGTCATGAGTTCAAGTCCCACTTTATTTATTTTTCTAAGATTTTATTTATTTGTCAGAGAGAGAGAGACAGAGAGCACAAGCAGGGGGAGCAAAAGGCAGAAGGAGAGGGGGAAGCAGGCTCCGCACTGAGCAAGGACCACAATGTGGGCCTTGATTCCAGGACCCTGGGATCATGACCTGAGCTGAAGGCAGCCGCTTAATCGACAGAGCCACCCAGGCATCCCTCAAGCTCCACTTAAAAAAAAAAAAAAAGAAGAAGAAGAAGAAGAAACAAATATGGAAGAATTGCTGTTTTCTAAAAGATTTCTCCAACAGGTTTCAAAATGCACTGTTCATCGAATGAGAGCATTTTTTAAAAGCTATTAACTAGAAGAAAATCGTTGTATGGAACTGGTATAAAGAACAATAAAAGAGCTGCTACTAGTGAAAAAGGAACAGATTAATCAGTAAGAAATAAGAAAATTACACATTTCATAGATGAGAAATATGATTGGCAAGTACATTTATGTTATATGCTCAATCTAATTTGAAACCAGATAAATTTAATTAAGGCCATTATGAAATATCATTTGACATCTATCCAATTGCAAAAATTTAAAAACCTGATGATACCAAGTGGTAGCAAAGGTGTGGAGACCTGGAACCCTCATATACAGATGGTGGGAATGTAAATTCATACAACCATGTTGGAAAATGATTTGTCTCTCATACTGTGAAGTCAAACACATACACAGCCACGTAGTGATTTTACTTTTAGGTATTTATTCTAGAACACTGGTGCATATGAAGACTTTCCAAGGAGTAATGAGAAACTGGTGGTTTTGAGGAAACCTATTTAGTGAAATTTCCAAATGTCCTCTTTTCTACCCATTCTGCTCTCACCACGACACCCTCTTCCACTCTCCCTCCACTATGCCTAATCTTAGGTGCATCACCCCAGGTTGTAAAGAATATTCTAGACTGTCAGCCAGAGGTGCAATGAGAGATTCTGATGTCAACGTTGTAACAGAGAATGACTAGTGATTGTCTAATAAACTTCCTGCAAGTCGTTTCAATTTATTGTCTTCAAAGACACGGAGGAGAACCAATCCAGTGATTAGCTGGTGCATTATTAAAAATAATGTTTAACAAGTAGATCAATAGGGTCATGGGAAGTTAAAATAAGTTAAAAATTCGTGTTATAAACATATCTGCATGGCAGAGACGTGCAATGAGGTGACCAGTGAATTATCTTTTAGGATACAAGTATTAGGATTACATTTTGTGGGGAGGATGACTAGAAGGACAACTTCAAGGGAGAAAAGGGGGAGCAAGCTGAGATTTCTGATCTTCAAAGACCTTAGTCATGTAATTTTAAATGGGATGGTGAGTGATGGAAAATTGCTATGGTGTTTGCACTCTGCTGGACACAGTTCTAGTTTAACCTGTTTTTTTACTGAAGTATAATTAGCATACACTGTTATAGTAGTTTCCGATGTATAATACAGCAGTTCTACACGTTCCTCAGTTCTCGCTAGCATAGTCACCACTTGCACCGGGAAGAATTTTTTTTTTTTTAAAGATTTTATTTATTTATTTGACAGAGAGAAATCCCAAGTAGGCAGAGAGGCAAGCAGAGAGAGAGGAGGAAGCAGGCTCCCTGCTGAGCAGAAAGCCCGATGTGGGGCTCGAACCCAGGACCTGGGATCATGACCTGAGCCGAAGGCAGCGGCTTAACCCACTGAGCCACCCAGGCGCCCCTGGACAGTTTTTTTTTTTTTTTTTAAAGTGGTTTAGCTTGAAAAGCTGTAAGAGCTAATTCCAAAATGAGACAAAGAACAATGTATTTATTAGCCATGCACCATCAGATTAGATATATTCCTTCTTTGTCTCTTTGACAAAATTCCTTATTTTTGCTATTTTCCTTATACAATAGGAATGATGTTCAGGATAATGCACTTGGAACACAATGAAATAAAACTACTTTATCTAGAAAATACTGTCATTATTTTAAGATGTTAATATTTCAGATGTACCAAAGTTATATCCTTTCCAACTCTGAAACTTACGATAAAAAGTTGACATTTCAACTTTAAAAAGTGGAAGAGGCAGAGCGCCTGGGTAGCTTCGTGGGTTAAGCATCTGCCTTTGGCTCAGGTTATGATCTCGGGGTCCTCGGATTGAGCCCCGAGACAGGCTCCCCGCTGGGCCAGGACTCTGCTTCTCTCTCTCTCTCTGTCCCTCCCCACCACTTGTGCTCACTCTCTCTCTCTCTCCCAAATAAATAAAATCTTAAAAAAGAAATGGAAGAGGATACGTAATTCTTCAAATTCTTTTAGAGAGTAAGGGAGGGAAAACTTGGAGACCACAAACCTGCAGGAACTCTCAAACATCTGTACTGGAGAAGTGCATGAAAACATTCTTTTTTTTTTTTCTTTTTTAAAGATACTATTTATTTAATTGACAGACAGAGATCACAAGTAGGCAGAGAGGCAGGCAGAGAGAGAGAGAAGGGGAAGCAGGCTCCCCGCTGAGCAGAGAGCCCGATGCGATGTGGGGCTCGATCCCAGGACCCTGGGATCATGACCTGCCTGCATGAAAACATTCTTGGCAGCCTGCTTGGTGACGGGAAAAACCGGAACCTCAAATCAGGAGGAGAATGAATAAACAAATTGTGGTCCATTCACGTGCTGGAACAGTACAAATGGATGAACTTCAGCGACACAGAGCCTAGCTAAATCTTAGAAAATCAGTTGAGTGGAAAAAAGTAGGATTTCAGGTTTATAAAGCTCAGAAACGAACAAAACCAACGTGCTCTATGACTTAAAGTATTTTTTTAAAGCAAGGGAAAGATTGGCACAAAATTCAAGACAGTTGTTATCTCCGTTGGAGGCACTGGGATAGTGGGTTTCTTTATTACTCACTTTCATAACTGATTAACATCTACTCCATTTCGTTATCACACCTTGTCTAACTACAAATGTTCCCCAATTTTTCCTTTGAAAATCTTCAAACACAGAGAAAAGTTAAAAGAACAGCAAGTGAAGATCTGTATACCCTTTGCCTATACTATATAATGGTTAACTTATTTTTATTATTTATGGCTGTTGAATCACTCTAAACCTCTGTGCATCTTCTGAGAATAAAGACACTGGCCCCCTTGACTCAAACCATCACTGGCCTGAGAAGACTAACAGGAATTCTCCAACAGTATCTAATGTCCAGCCTGTGTTTGGATTTCCTCAACCGTCTCACTTTTTTTTTTTTTAAGATTTTATTTGTTTATTTGAGAGAGAGCACCAGGACCTTGACCATGACCTGAGCCAAAAGCAGACACCCAATCAATGGAGCCACTCAGGCGCCCCCTTCTCACATTAGATAGCTTTGTGAAAGACCAGCATCTGGTCAATTTCATAAACAGCACCTGGTTGTTAGAGATTTTGGTCTCTCTTACCCTACAATTACACACCTGACGCTGACTTTTTCTGGAAAAAGATTTATTTATTTACTTGAGAGAGAGACAGCACAAATGTGAGGGGCAGAGGGAGAAGAAGGGAGAATCTCAAGCAGGTTCCATGCAAGCACAGAACCCGACATGGGGCTTGATCTCACCACCCTGAGATCATAGCCTGAGCCAAAATCCAGTCAGATGCTCGACTGACTGAGCCACCCAGGCACACCCTGACATTGACTTTTTGAAAGGCTTCAGGTGAATATTGTTACAAAATGCCTTCCTAACTAGAATTGTCCCAGTAGTGTTTCTTTCTCTGTCCTATGTGTTTCCTCTAGGTAATTAAAGTCCTTAGGGCGTGGGATGGCTCTAAGAAAAGAAAAACAATGCATTTTATTATATAAGAGTTTTTCATTTTTAGGTATCAAATCTGTCCATTTTTCTAAGCTTTTGGTTTCTATATCTCAGTGAGACAAGGCTTTTCCAGGATTATAAAAATATTCCATACATTTCTAATATTCTTGTACCTTCTGTGTTTACATTTTGCTTCAATCTATTTGGAATTTATTTTTGCATATGGGGGGTAAGAGTTGAAGTATACTTGCCCCTAAAAGCATAGCCAGTTGTCCCTCCTCATTTGTTAAATGGTTCATATTTTCCACTGATGCAAAGTGCTACTTTTATCATATTCTAAATTCCCATCTGCTTCTGATCCATTTCCTAGAACCTGGATATAACTCTGATCTCTTTGTTGCAGGACAAGGAACAGAACAGGAGAGGGAACAGCACGTGCAAAGATGGGAAGGCCATCAAATGGCATATTCGAGAAAGAGCGAGGCTGTGGGAGGGCAGCTTGTGGAGGACAGGTCGGAGGAGGAGAGGGGCAAGATCACATGGGACTTTTGCAGGACAAGGTGAGCAACCAGATTTTTATCGTAAGGATGCTAGAAGCCATCCGCATTGAGAGCACAAGTTTCAGGAACTGACTTACATTTTAAAAGGGTTATTTTGGCTTCTGATGGAGATTCAACACAGGGGTCAGCCGAGGAAGCAAGAAGAGCAGCTTGGGGCTATGGGAGTAACCTGGCACTTGGACTAGGGTGCCGAGCTGGAGAGAATGAGAGGTAGTCAGTGCTAGGGTGTATCTTTGGAGATGACAGATCAGACTGATACATAGAGAGGTCCCTGATGGTTCCTGTGCATGTGGGCAAGACGTACTGGCAAAAATGAGATGCTACTTATTCAGACAGGGCAGATGTGGGAGGGCTCTATTGGGAAGGAATACTGTTCTGTTTGGGGAAATGTACTTGAGGTGATTGTTGGGTATCAGAGGCACTATTGTTGCCCAGCCCAACACCTATTCCTCTATTTTCTCATTCCCACCCACAGAACGGAGGCTGGAAAAGAGAGGTACCATATTTGCTCTTGCAATGTCTCTGCATATGGCCAATGAGACTGTCATAAAGGGAAAATTAGCTGGAGGATGGTGGAAAATCTGGAAATGTCTTTGTTTTCCTGATCAAAAGGACAGATGTGGATTTTGCCATGGATGTGAATGCAATGTCTGGAGTTGTGGCAGCCATGTTGCTAACAATAATAGCATGAAAGAACCTGATTTTTTTCAAGATTTTATTTATTTATTTGACAGAGTGAGAGAGGGAACACAAGCAGGGGGAAAGCGAGAGGGAGAAGCAGGCTTCCTGGTGAGCAGGGAGCCTGGTGCGGGGTTTGATTCCTGGACCCTGGGATCAAGACCTGAGCCGAAGGCAGACGCTTAACAACTGAGCCACCCAGGTGCCCCCTGATTTATTTTATTTTTTATAGCATTGCTGAGCCACAGCACCAGCCCTGGACTGTCTGCCTCAAAATATTTTATGTGATACAATTAAACCTCTGTAATGTTTAAGGGGTAATGTCCTTAAGCCTCTGTTACTATTATTTGTAGCCCAAAGCATTCCTAACTATACACCATCCAAGTATCTACTTAGCATTGGATAGACAAGTCTAGAACTCAGGAGAGAGGGAAGGCTAGAGGTAAATTTGGAAGTCAGGGGCAAATACTGAAAACCTTGGGCCTAGATAAGATCATCTAGGGAGGTCGTGTAGGTACAGGATAGCTCAAGACCTGAGTCCTGGGACTCCCAATATTTGGAAGTGAAATAAGGAGGGGGAGCGGGCAGCAAAGACGACCAAGAGGGACCAGAGAGTGTCTTGTGTGTGTGTATGTGTGTACACACACGCATACACCTCTGCTTCGGGAGTCACATCTGACACGTATGTGCACTGCTCTGCAGCATGAATTTTTGCTCAGCATATATCCTAGAGATCTTCCCTTGTCAGGACCTACCTTATTCTTTTTTTTTTTTAAATATTTTATTTATTTATTTAACAGAGAGAGAGACTCAGAGAGAGAGAGACAGGGAGAGAGATCACAAGTAGGCAGAGAGGCAGGCAGAGAGAAGGGGAAGCAGGCTCCCTGCTGAGCAGAGAGCCCCGATGTGGGGCTCGATCCCAGGATCCTGGAATCATGACCTGAGCTGAAGGCAGAGGGCCACCCAGGTGCCCCTACCTTATTCTTTTAACAGCCAATTATTATTCTATTACATAGAAATTCAGTAATTTACATGTCATTCATTAATAAGGATCCCTCCTATTGTTTATACATGTAATTCGTAAAAGAAAAAATAATGGAATTGGTATGATTAGCTAACTAATTGGAGAAAAATACAACTTTCACAAACAGAAGAGAGATGAAAAGTTGAATTGTAACGAAGTACTAGAAAACAACAGGAGTGTACTAGAAGAAAAATGGAGGTGAGGAAGGACTTTCTAAGGGAAGCACTAAGGCCAAGAATCATAAAAGTAAATGCTGATTTGAGGTCACAAGTGTCGAAATTCAGCACCTTAAAAATTTGCAAAGTTCTAAAAGGAAACAATGAGAAACATTATATAACATGTGACCTGTAGCTGGTAATGCCCTCCACGTTCACATGGCATTAGGAGAAAGATAAATGTTCCAAAAGAAAAGTGAGGAGAGAACACGCAGGGGGAACACCAAAATACCAGGGGTCATTAAACATAAGAGAATCGCAACCCAGTAGTCTTGAAATGCAGAAAAACCAAGAGATCCTCATTTTTGCCTTTAAAACGGAAAAAAACTTAAATAAAATGTTAGTCCTGGTGTTGGTGAAGCGCCAGGAACCAGGCAGCCTCCTTCCTGGCTGGTGAGTGTTTAAATCATATTAGCTATTTTTTTTGACATGAAAAGTTGTTCATGCTCATTTAAGTTTAAAGAAGTAGGTTATCGTGACAATTAAGGGCTCTGTGTGATTATTGATTGGATCTTGGATGAGAAGAAAATCAGCTATAAAAGACATTATTGGGACAATTGAAGAGATTTGAATATGGACTGCATATTATATCACATCAATGGTAACTATCTGGGGAGTGATAATGGTCTTGTAGTTACGACAGGGAAAGTCCTTGTGCTTATTTTTTTAAGGGTGAAAAATCATGATGTTGGTAATTTACTTTCAAATGGCTCCGCCTAGTGTGTGTGTCATTGTCATCTGTATGTCGTCTGTATCGTCTGTGTGTCATTGATCTGAAGATCCCCACGATGTGAAAATGTGAGTAACTGGTGACTGCAGGTGAGGTTTCTCAGAGTGTTTTCTGGAATACTCTATTGTTTCACTTTTCTGTTGGCTTGAAACCTTCAAAACCAGTATTTGAAGGACAGAAGGGAAGAGTAGGCTACAGAATAGTTTGAACAACGTTATTTTATGTTTTGGAGATTAATTTGTTTGAGAGAGGTGGGGAGAGGGAGAGGGAGGGAGGCAGAATCTTAAGTGGGCTCCACGCACAGCACGGAGTCTGACGTGGGACTCGATCCCAGGACCCTGAGATCATGACCTGAGCAGAAGGCAGAGGCTTAACCCCCTGAGCCACCCAGGTCCCCCCCTATTTTATGTTTTAAATAAAAGGACACATATGTATGAATTTAGAAGGCTGAAGGATACACATTCAAGTGGGGAGTGAACTATCTGGCGTGGGCAGGTCCTAATTGTTCATTTCATTTTCTTTATTTTTTTTTTTCATTTTCTTTATTTTAAAAATAGTTACAGGAGGGCACCTGGGTGGCTCAGTGGGTTAAGCCTCTGCCTTCGGCTCAGGTCATGATCTCGGGGTCCTGGGATCGAGCCCCACATCGGGCTCTCTGCTCAGCGGGGAGCTGCTTCCCCCTCTCTCTCTGCCTGCCTCTCTGCCTACTTGTGATCTCTGTCTGTCAAATGAATAAATAAATAAATGAAATCTTTAAAAAAAATAGTTACAGGAGTCATCAATGTTCAGATGAATCAGAAAATTCAAACAGGCAGAGAACGAGTTAAAATCAAGATTAATCTCCGCGAGAACTCCTAGCAGTACTTCCTGCATGTTCTTCTGGAGGGTCTCTGGGTATATATGTTTATTTTGTTTATTTCTTCTTTTTTTTCCCTTTGTTTTTTTTTGTTTTTTTTTTCTTTTATTATTTTTTGATTTTTTAAAAATATATATGTTTACATATATGTAATTCTACATATTTTCCTGCTAAGAAAGGACTCACACTATCCATGCTGTCTGATAACTGTCAGATAACTTACTTCTCCCTCTGCTGTATAAACATCTTTCCATCTCAGATAACATTTTTTTGCCTGCATATGGATTAGGGGGAATTTTAATGTTATGTACGATGTTGCTTATTTGGATGTTCCAAATTTTCTGTGACAATAATGATGAGTTTTAATACTTGCTATGAGCTTCTTGAGGACCAAGCATGGTTCCATGTATTGTTTCCATGTATTGTTAACTCATTCAGTCTTCACAAATTACACCCATTTTACAGATGAGCGCTCGGAAGGCCTCGAAGCCCAGGTTGTCTGGGAGCACAGCCCCCACCTTCACCAGCCCAGTACGTGGCCGTGGCGATGAGTGTGGCATTCTCCCATTCAAAAGTCACGTTATCTCTTCCACACCAAATGGCTCAGATGCTGGGAGGAGCTGCAGCCCCCAGTCTCTGGGGAACTCCACGTCCAGCCAATCGTGTGTTTTCAGGAAGTTGTTTTCCTGAGCGAGGTTGGGTAAAGTCAAGATGAATGCCACAGAACGAAAGTGACCAAATCTCTGTGCATTTTGAAATTCCACAGAACCAGGTCACAGGTCCTGGGCCAGTTGCCCCAGCCTGGTGCAGAGTCACCTGGACAGACCACCAGGAGCTGGCAGCCGCTCTGGGGCCTGATCTGTTGAGTGTTTCATGAGAGAAGGCCCTGCACACACATGCGTCACCCAGTTCCTCAGCCAACAGCAGGGCGATGCCAAGTTCCCATCGTCCCTGCTAGTGTGTCTGTGTGCGTGCGTGTGTGCATGTGAATGTGTGTTCTCTGTATGCATGTGGGTCTCTGGTGTGTATGTGGGGGTGTGTAGTGTGTGGTGTGTGTGTGTGCGTGGTGTGTATGTATGAAGGTATGTATGTCTGATGTGTATGTGGTGTGTATATGCTGTGTATGCAGCTGCGGTGTGTGTAGTGTGTGCGTGTGATATGTGTGTGGTGTGTATGTGGTGTGTGTGCCAAGATGTGTGTGTACCTGTGATATGTTGTGTGTCTGGGATGTGTGTGTGTCTGGTGTATGTCTGTGGTCTGTGTGGTATGTGTGTATATGTATGTCTGGGGTGTGTGTGTCTGTGGAATGTGTGTGGGTCTGTGTCTGGTATATAGGGTGTGTTTCTACAATGTGTGTGGAGTGTGTGTCTGGTGTGTGTGTTTGTCATGTGTGTGTAGTATGTTTGTGTCTTGAGCATGTGTGCACGTCTGGTGTGTATGTGTCTGTGGTATGTCTGGTGTGTATGTGTGTGGGGGTGTGTGTCTCAAGGGGCTGTGTGTGTGTGTGTGTGTATCTGGTGTGTGTGTGTCTGTCTGTGAGGTGTGTTTGTGTGTCTGGGGTGTGTGTGTGTGTGTGTGTCTGGGGTGCGTGGCAAATGGGTGTGTGTGGGTACCGTGCTGTCTCATGCAGTAATGAGGTTCGTGTCCCTCCAGCTTTGCAAATAAACAGATCGTGAACGTGTGCGGAGCTAGCAAGTGGCCAGTGCCACATGCAGATAAATAAGGGCTAATTGCCCGCAGTGTCTCTGGGTGTCAGGCGCGGTTATTGGGCCACATTTATGGGCCAATTAGGCGCCTTACTGGACACGTGTGGTGATAAATTGTGGCTCAGCGGCTTCTGGGAACGTGTTGGGGACGTGGGGCCACTGGAGCTCTGTCTCACCGCTGGCACGCCTGGCAAGCGAGGTTTTTGTCCCCATTCAGGCCATGGCAGGGGACAGGCTGGGACCCATCGGGGCGTCTCTGGGGGTGCGAGCTCCAGACATCGACCCCCAGATTGGGCCCACCTGCCACGACGGGGTCCCACCCGAGGGCCTTGGGACAGCTGTGGGACTGCGAAAGGCCTGGTAGGGATGGTTCTGACAGGCCCCGGGTGTCCAGCGAGGACCCTCCTCAGACATTTCATGGTGGCAACGAGGCTCGGTTCCTAAAAGGAACATTGTTGGTGCAAGTGGACCCTGGGTACCCCAGTGCCCCAGGCCGTGCAGGCCATGGGCGGCTGGAGCTTGTTCCTTTCCTCACGCACGCCTTGGGTCAGTGGTATTTGATGGGGCCTATAGCCCAGACCCAAGCAGACTCAGGGCCCTGGAACCGAGGGAGGCACAGAAGCGGGCTGAACTTTCCCACAGAGAAATGCACTGTGAAGGTCAGGGAGGGTGCCAAGAGCCAGTGCAGGGAGGCCTGACCGAGCTGGGCTTAGGGTGGGGAGACGTCTCTCAGAGGGACGTTACACCTGAGACCCCAAAGATGAGAAGGAGCTAGCCACAAACAGCGGGGTCTTCCCGGGGGGAGGCAAAGGTAGATAAAGGTCTGGAGCAGGAGAGGCCAGGACACGGGGCGTGGCTGGAGCTGACCACGAAGGGCAGAGGAGCAGGAGAAGGCAGGGGAGGGACAGGAGGTCAGAGCAAGCAGACGGCAGGGACCACCTTTAGGACTGCGGACTTGCTGTCAGAAGTAGGGAGCAGGGGGACACCTGGATGGCTCAGTTGGTTAAGCATTGATTGAACTCTTAATTTTGGCTTGGGTCATGATCTCAAGGTCATGGGATCCAGTAGAAAATGTGGACAGGAACTCCCCAGGGAGGCAGCACCGCAAACATTTTGGACTTTTTCCCCCTCGATGTGAAATAAGGATAAAAAATAACTTTTAAGACAGCTTATATAAATTCTTTATTAATAGAATCATGTATATTCTGTATCCTAATTTTTAATTTCCATGCTATCACTTTCCTATGCGATAAAAACATCTGAAATGACTCCGCTTTCCGTTTATGGAGGTACATGGATTTATTTCACTATCGCCTTCCTGTTAGACTTTGGGCTTGTTCCCCAAACTTTGTTGTTATAAATACTGTAGTTGTGAACATCTCTCACAAATGTTCAAATAGCCACATTACTCCTCGGGCAGATTCCGAGGCATCAAATTCATTCATGTCACCAACATATGTTTACGGGATGGAGGTGTTGTCTAGGCCCTGGCTCCTGGGCCAAAGGGAAGGTTCTCAGGGCATTCTCCACGATTCCACATGGCTTTGCAGAAACGCTGGTTGACTTCGTTTCCCCTAGTGGCACATTCTTGTCAGTCCCCCCGGAGCCGGGCCAGCACTGAGTACAGTCGCTTTCCAAGATCTCAGCTGTAAAATCTGAAGCTTCCGTCTTGCCTTTGTTACCTGGCCGGCGGGTCCGACAGAGTGCCTCAGGGCCTGGATGGACCCTCTGAGATCGACTGGGGAGCGCTGGACGGAAGGTGGGGACAGTCATGGGTGGGGCTGACAGCCCACTGGACATGTCTCTGGGGGAGCCGCTGTTCTGGGTTATTGAGGGTGTTTTGGGGACCCACACAGTGGATGGGCGGAGACCCCATGCTGACTGACAGCCGCTCTCCCCCTCTTCCTTACCACCAGACCCTGCCTGCCCGGAGCTGCCACGTCCTCCAGTCTCCTTTGCAGCCCCAAGTGACCTCGTCCAGTGTGGCCAAGGATGGGGGTGGTCAATGGAGCCGTAAGTGGGGCTTCAGGCAACACCGGATGGGAGAGGCCTGCCCGCTGCCTCTCCCCTTGCCTTTCCTCTCCTTCCTGCATGGGATGCTGAAGCCGGTGGTGGAGAACCTCGCATGGGTACCAGGAGGTAACACAACCACGGACCACGGTTGACCAGCTGGCTGGAGGAGGCTGGGTCCGGGAGGCCCTCCAGGTGTCCGTGCCTGCCCTGGCTTGCTGCCCAGTCCCTTACGTCATTGAAGGCACACGTTACCAGATCCAAGAGAACCAACATGCATGTAAGTGGAACGGATTCCTCCTCAAGCACCTTCTTTGTCCTCCTTTTGCTCTGAGTCCCCTGTAAGACAAGGAGCCTTCGTCACATTTTGCTTGTGGCCTGCTGGCTGCTGTGGGAGCACATTGCTGGGGCCCATGTGACCTCGTGTGGCTGGTGGGATGCTGTGGCCCCCCGGGCCGTGAGACAATCTCCGCAGCAAATGTCAGTACAGTACATAGGGCTTTATGTTTACTGCCCTGCAAGAGTGATGAGGGAGCGGACATCTGCCCGTCTGCCGAGAGAAGCATCTGGAAGGTGTCACCAAACTGCTGACTGGTGATGTCTGGGTGGTGGCAGTTGGGTGCTTTAATTTTCTGAGTTTGGGGGTAAAGATACAGCGTATTTTGTGCGAGAAAAATGTGATGCTACTCATAATGAGAGAGTATTGATAAAGGCATTCTGGAAGGGTTTTCTTTCCTAGTCCTTATCACACATCTGGGGCGGTGTAGTCCAGTGCAAAGACACCTGACAAGCCTCTGTAACATCCGGGCCCAGCCAATCCCCGGCTGGAGCCACAGCCTCTTGCAGTGGCTTGGGGATGAACAAGTGGGGAGACGCTCCTCATGGTCCCAATGCTGTGACCACAGCACGTGTGCGCCCGTTTCCTTCCACACGCGAGAGGTGGCCGGAGCCCAGCGCCTCCCTTCTCTAAGCACCTCTCCTCTCTGACTGACCTCGCCTGAGCACACACATCCAATTAGTCGTGACGAATGGCCAACACACCCCGCCCCCCAAGTCCCCACAAAACCTCCACAGAAGCAGTGTAGACATATTTTCATTTCTTTATTAGAAAGAGGCCTCTACACCATAGCCACCTCTCTCCTTTACTTTACACATTTTTCTTTTTCTCTCCCCCCCTTAGAATACTGTACAGCTGACACAAAAAAAATCCCAATGCAGGAAAATACAAACTGGCATATTTAATCAAAACAAAATCATATGAGATAACAAGCAAAGTGAAATGTCTGTCAATGGTTTTAATTACAGTACAAACAACATAAATAAAGCATCATTGAGTCATTGTGAAACAAACTTGCTGAATGAGGTAATAGAAAGACAACCAAAAAAAAAAAAAAAAACCCCAAAAAACCAAAAAAAAAAAACCCAAAGAAACCAAACCCATCTCTGGATAAACCCCGGACCGCTCTTCCATCTTCTATACATCACTATTTACAGAAACAGAAAAATGTGCTGAGAGGTGAGCAGAGACTCGGCCTTCCCTGTTCCCTGCAAGAGATGCCTCCTGGCTGCCACCTTTGACCAGCTCAGGCTCCTGTTCAGAAACACATGTGTGGCCCTATAAGAACCCCATTCAAGGTCATGGGCAGGAGTGGGGGGCTGTCTGGGAGCAGGAAGCACTCTCAGAACCCAAGTGGCCGTGCCTGGGCCTGGAGTGGCCAACTCCTGCAGTCCTTCCTGGGGCAGCCGGCTCAGGGGTCCCAAGGCTTTGTGCAGTGCCCTTGGTCAAGGCTACACGGCATCCTCCCCGGGACCCGGGTGCTCAGACTGGGACAGGCGTTGTCTCGAGTTTGATATATTTTAGACAAAAGCTCAGCTGGAGGAGGGAAACCGTGATTTTTTCAGGGTTTGGAGAAGGCATGACTTCTAACCTCGAGATGTGTGATGTGCCATAAAGCAGTTTCTAAACATACCCGTCACCCATGCACCATGGAGCAGCCCGGTTCCCACTCAGGTCCGCCCCTGCGCCCTGGGGCAGGACGGGGAGGGCGTGCTGTGCTCCTGTGAGTGGTCAGTGAGGACTCACTGCCCGCTCTGGCTCCAGCTCATGCACCCTTGGTCCCCTCTGTCCTCCGACCCCTGAGGAGCCCAGGTGGGATGATTCTTTCCCCAGGCCACTCTGGAATGTCAGCTGACGAGCTGGGTGCAGTGGTCATCAGCTGGGCTGCCCCAGGGTCTTTGAAAGAGGCCCGTCACTCAGGCTTTCTACATCTGGGTGCTAGACCAGGGGTGGAAAGCCCGGCGACATCCTCCATCAAGCCTGGACACTCCCCATTTTACTCGTGGGATCACTGACGGTGTGGGCTTCTGGGGGTTGGTGCCACAGCCTGTTACTCGTGTTTGGGCCAGCTCAGATATTTGCTTCCCAGGCCATTGTGGACACTGCACGGGGAGATCAGGGCACACACTGGTTTGGGGGCAGCTGTTCCTAACACCTCGTTGTTCGTTTGGCAGATCCCACAAAGCTCTTACATGTAGTATCACTTTCTTTCACCTGTGTCTCAAGATGAAGGACAGACACGGGATCCCCACTGACCGTGAATTCTAGGTTAGACTTCACTTGACTTTGACAGGCAAGTCTCTGTCATATGGCTCCATCCTGACCCTCGGGGGCGTTCTCTGCAGAAGCCACACACCAGGTCCAAATAAAACACAAGCCCTGAGCTGACCTCGTGCGCCCCGACGAAGGCAGCTTGCCCTGCACAGACCCCGCAGCAGCCGGGAGCCAGGGGACACCCAGACAGACCCTAGTTTGTCTGCTTGGCAGGAACGGCTCATGGCGGGTAGATGCTGGGCACACCTGCCTCTGGGCACCACGGGCCCTTTAGGTGGGATGAGGGCCTCGGACGAGGGCGTTTTTACCAAGCAGGAGCAAGCTCCAGCACCAGATGCTACCAGCCAGGAGCAGAAGCAGCCCCCCCGGAATGAAATGCGGTAAGGAGAGGCTTTCATATCTGCCATCCTGAGCCTGTGCCCTGGGAAGCTGTTACCCACACTGGTGAAGTGGAACGATTTCTAGAACTTGGGTGCTTTAAAAATCGCAAACCGAACACCAGACTTTGTGGTCTTACGGAATCCCATGCGGAGGAAACGTCCTCCACTTTCCACTCTTGACCCACACTGAGAAACTGGAACTGGGAAGAAGTGTCAGTCCGTGCTCAAAAAAGCAGCAGACATCCAAAATGAAATGGGGAATCCATCAATATTGCTTAAAAAAATCTCCGTAAGGACAACCTTTCTTCTAGAAGGGGAAGAACACCCATGTTTTTGAAATCGGAGTTCTAAGCTGTCACCGGTCCCTTCTTCCCGGAGAGGGTCCCGTGTGGGCCTGCTGACCCTGAGCGCCAGGGAGGCACTCTCCTCTCCAGCAGCCTGGCCCTTCCGGCTCCCAAGGGTCACTTCGGGTCGCAGTGGAAATAAAAGCCTGACGCTGTTCCTGTCTGCTCGAGGGACGAACCCACTCCCCCTTATCTCTCCTGCATAACTGGAAGCAATTCAACATTTTGACTGAAAGGTGACCTGAGATGCTTGAACCGTGAAGGGCCCACCAAGGTGCAGGGTACAGGCCAACAACCCCACCTCGGGCCAGGTGGGGAGCCAGACCCCTGCCCGTGTGAGCCGCACACTTGGGGGGCCTGGCCAGGCCGCAGCATGGGCGGGGCCCATACCAAGCCTCAATGACCACAGGGCTTCCAGAAGAAAGCCACTTAGGAATTCAAGAAAAAGCAACATTGTTGATAATGGCCCAAAGTGAAAAATCCAAGTCTGGATGCCAAAGGCCCTAATTTAGCTTTTTGGTGAAGGATGAGGGTGAAAATCACTTGAAGACAGGACTTCACAATGTGTGAAGCCCATGTTCGGGAGGCAGTTAGAAATAAATTATATTTCCTGGGAAAGAAAGATGTGTATCTTCAGCACATTTCTATTTGAATTCCTTCCTGACTGCTTTTCAATTTGTTTGCTTGAAGGACATAAATACAATCCAGGGGAGTTCTAGAAAGTCATGCCGACCTTGTGGGGCGCGTGAGGGATGGAAATAGAGCAGGTGGGGGAGGGGCAAACAGCCCATGGAGGGGTAATGGATTTGCTTTCCAATTATCTTTGCCTTTTGAGAAGTTCTGGAGCCCGGATCATACTTACTTGTAGAGGCTCTACATTGCTGCAAGGCTTCTGAACCTCCCTAGGTGGGAATGTGGATTTCTTATTTCCAGAGCATCCTAAATGCCAGGAGGAAGGGATGGCAGAACTGGAGCCGTGGTGAGCTGGAGCACAGCTCAGGCTGGGGTCCGGGTAGGACCCAAGGCCGCCCTCGAGGGGGGAGTTACGTTCACCAGCTGCAGGCACAAGATCAGCCGGACGCCAGCCTCAAGAGGGAGAGCAGCTCTGGGGAGGTGCCCGCTCACTGTGCAAGCGTCTAAGTGACGCACGAGAGGCCCCAGGGCCTCGACCTCTGCCAGCCAGGGTGCTCTTCGGCAAGCTCTGAGGGCCAAGTGTGGACAGCAACCTCCTGGTGGCTTCTGAAGGGTGGGAAGCCTGTTTGAGCCAATGACACAGCATGGCGTCAGAGAGAAGGGGTCACCTTGGGCCTCAAGGGATCTTGGTGAATGCATGAGGGTAAGACTCAACCTTTACTTTGCCTCTGGAAAAGCAAAATCAGACCACGAAGACAGGAGGATAAACATCAGGAAGTGAGCACTGGAGCTCACCCCTCGGGGCAGGGGCTCACAGAGAGCCTCGCTCATCCTCTGGCTCGGCCTAGGGGAGGGGGACTGGCGAGCATGCTGTCACGGGCTCCCCAGGGCGCGGCTGGAGAACGCGAGCACCTCTAGCCTGGGGGCCGCTCTCTATGTGGGTGCACAGGCTTTGATGCCATCAGCATCTCTGTTCTTCCCGAACACTCCCATTTCCTGAGCTTCCAGCCCCTGGATGGGTGTTTGGCTGGCAGTGATCACACTGCTTGGAAACCAAAGGGTCATTGGATCCTGCAAGGCTACTCCCCCCAGTTTCACGGTTAAGGAAAGAGCGCCCCAAAGCTGAGGACCTGGCCAGGGTCACCCAGGAGGGGCAGCAAAGCCGGGTGACGCTGGGTCTGCTCAGCCCTATGGCTGTCTTTATCACTGGACCCTGTTCTCCCCTCATGAAGTCAGTGGCTGCTCCTTTGCAGATGGAGAGGATGACTCTGGAAGGGCGCAGAGGTTACAAAACTGGGGAAGACTGGTCCCGAGGCCTGATGGCAGAGGCTGGGTAGGTGGCATCAGGCTAGACAAAACTTCAGAAGACAGGCAGAAGAGCAAGGCCCTGCCTCGGTGCCTGGGGTCATGGGTAGAGAATGGGCTCCTTTTAGGGTTCCGGTCAAGAGTAATCCGCAAGAGCCCTCGACAGCCCTGGGATTGGCAAGGACCCCCTGCCTTCCCCTGCTCTCCGGGATAACTCTTCCTGGGAGACATAGAACTGTGCCGGCTCATGGGGCCAGAGACTTATGAACATGTCACTCACCCTCGAGCTGCTCATCTCCTGGGACAACCGGAGACAGAGGGGCCAGGGCCCCATGACTAGGGCTCTGGGCTTGGCGAGCCATCCTCCTACCCAGTTCTTGAAGTCTGCTCTCAAGGGATCAGAATCGAGGCTCCTTCGTCTGCAGAGTTTCTGGCCAGATGGGGAAGCTACCCTCCCCGGTGACCGCAGGCACCTGTGCCTACCCCAGCAGGTGGTTTCAAGTTCGGGGAAACTTACTTCTGGATAGAACAGGCTATGGGGATGACGCGGTGCTGTCTTCTCATCACTGTCACTTCACAGAACTTCCATGGGAATAGAAAGTGACAACTCGACCCCCTTCCCGAACCGGTCATTTCTAACACCAGCCCTTGTGACTTTTGCCTCCCCGCCTCAGTGTTGCAAGGTTTTGAGATGGGCATGAGAGCACAGTCAGTGAAGAAAGGCCTTTTGGTGTGACACTGAAATACAAGCAGATTAGCCACCAGCCACCTTTTTTCCCAAGGAAAACCCTTGAAACCCACCACGGCCTCCCCTCTGCTGCCAAAACTCAGGTTCAGGAAAGCTGGCCGCCTCCCAGCGCAGATCAACATTGCTCAAAATAGCAGAAGAGGGGTCAAGTTTTCTGAGAAGGGATCAGTGAAGTCCCTGTGTCTGAGAGAGGGAAGGGAGGAAAAAACAAAACAAAACGAAACAAACCAATCTGGCATTCAGGTCGTGAAAGGCTAAGTGAAAAAAGAAGTCATTTGGGAAAATATTATATTACAAACACATATAATAATATGTACACACTCATATATATCTCAAAGGGAAGCCTGACAAGGAATTCCGTTTCTTTTCAAAACAAGGCTTCGCTATATGAATAGAGCATTCCTATAGTGGGAGTTAACTACAATGAAATAATTTAAGAATTTCATTTATGCTGTATCTGCGTTCACTACATAAAGTCTATGCGAGAAGCTAGGCTGTGCAGAGGCGAACGCGTACAGCTGCATCAGAACAGTGACGCGTTCTTCAAAAAATAGGCAACGACTTTTTTTTCTATTCACATTTAAAATAACTACACAGTGATGAAACACAGAATTAAAAATTGTGGGGGGGTGGGGGTGGGGGTAGGATTAGGGACCTGTTGTCAAGGTTCCCAGCCTCTTGGCTTCAGCACCTGCTGTTCCCGGAGCCCGCTGGCTTCCACACAACAGAATCAAGGTTACACATGTCCATGAAACACTGACCCACATATAAATTCTGTGTAAAGCTTTATTTTTTCCCCCACCTACTTAATTTTTTTTTTTTTCTTAAAAAGTGAAAGAAGAGAAAAAACTCTTACAAAATAGGTTTATCACAGAAGAGCAAGAGACCTGCCTGGAGGCTGCGGGCAGATGTGGCGGGGCAGACGTGGCCCTGCTCCTGGGTGACACCGGACCCAGGGTCACCTGCCAGGGAGACAGCCCTCTTCTCACTCGGACTTGCTAAAGGGTTCCAGGCACAGCCACCCCTTCCCTTTTAACCTAAGTTGTTGTGATCTGATTTTTTTTTACTCTGTTTGGCCATCATGCTGAAGGCAGCTAAGTCCGAAGTCGCCCCACACCTCGGGGATGGCAGGTTAGGTGCCAAAGTAGAGGAAATGGAGGGTCTGGCCCCCCAGTGAAGTGCCAGCAGGGCCCGAGAGTCAGCCGGTCATGGCCTGCCTGCCTCTGCCCAGCACCCGGGGCCGGGACTCAGAAACTCATCCCTGGCTTCCCCACGG
This sequence comes from Lutra lutra, assembly GCF_902655055.1. Taxonomy (NCBI): domain Eukaryota; kingdom Metazoa; phylum Chordata; class Mammalia; order Carnivora; family Mustelidae; genus Lutra; species Lutra lutra. The sequence continues at coordinate 43,461,993 of NC_062280.1, read as the reverse complement.
CCCCCTCCTCTGGGTTGGCAGAAGTGGTATCAGATCTAAACAATGAGAAATCACATGTCTCCCTCCCCCCTTTCTCTCATAGGCATCTTTTTTTTTTTTTTTCCTTTCTTGATTTTAATAAGCAAATTGTACCACCATCGTCTTCTGATAGTTTCCTTTTTAAAAGCTGTCGATCACATTAATGGAAGTGTTTGCTGCTGGGAGTGCTTTCCATGTACAACGATCTGTAACCCTCTTATCTCAACTAGTTGCACGTTATTAGTTCACATCCAGTTCAATTTATAAATTAACAGAGGTGCCATTTGTCTGAACAAAAATCAATGCATATTTATGAACTTCTTTTATTCAAATAGATTTTCACAATCTTAGCTACAGACATGACACAGAAGGCTGTGTGACACTCAGCAGTGGCCCAGCAGTGACTGAGACCCAAGACATTCACCTTGGCCAAAGGAAGTAAAATCTCATAGATTTACAAAAAGAAGCCTTTTGTGCCTTTACCGAGTTTACTACATGGCCTCGAAATGTTATTATTAGCTTACATTCGTGATTTCCTTTTGAATTTCCGACTTACTCTTATTTATTTTTTCCATTTTGTTTTTGCACCAAGGAGACTCCAGTCAAATAATACTCAGCAACTGATTTCCTCTCTTTGGACTGAAAAATTAAACAGATACTAAATTATGACAGTGAATTTAGAAAGGAGGGCTCCAAGGGCTCGGAAGAACATGTCTGGGGTGATACGATGCTTCTGAGAAGTATTGCAATCACATCGTGGCAATCATCGAAGCGTGCTGCGTAACTACCTCCCCAGCTAATATGCTTTCTTCTCGGTGATGACTAATCATGTTCTATTAAACAGCGGTAATGCTGGAAGAACCCAACTATGCAAGTGTAATGAAGCCAGTATTCTCCCTGGACAGATTAGCTACAACTGATTTGACACATACCATCATAGGGGCTTCAAACCTGACAAACTCTGCTTGCTTCTGATTTATGCCGTCAAGCTCCTCGGAGAGGAGATGAAATCCGAGTGTTCCGTTTGGTAGAGGTGAAGTGTACTGATGTGCTTAACTGCCGGTTAAGGAGAGTTACCCTTCTCCTTTCTCCTTGCCTCCCCTCCCCCTCTTGTCCCTGTCCCTTGTGCAGCGCTCCAGGTCTCCAGGCTGCCAGACAGGGGTCGTAGGGGGGGGGGTCCCTTGCTGTGTGCTATCGTCAATAAACCGAGGCCCGCGGTAGCTCCTGCTTGTCGCTCGGGGAGTTTATGAAAGGGACTCCGTTCGCCAGCCTCCTGGCCTCCTCTTCAGCCCCGCAAGGACGGTCAGGTTTTGTGATTTCGCGTGGGGTGAGGGCAGGTGGGCAGGTGGCAGGCGACCAGCGGGAACAGAGTGGGGACGCGACGGGACTCACGTGTCGTGACTTCCGAGAGAGGGCGCAAGGCTGCAGGCGCCCGGGTGCGGCGGGCAGGGGGCGCGCGGTCCTCAGATGATGGTGGGCACCCTCCCGCTGCTGCTGTTCCGGTTATTGTTCTTCCGGGACAGGTTGGGGGTGGCCATGAGCACGAAGCGCTCGTCGGGACAGCCGTACTGCAGCAGCACGTCGATGCACTCCTGGCTGGAGGCCTGGCGCGCATAGGCCAGCGCTGTGTTCCCATGGGCGTCCCGGGCCATGACGTCCACCCCGTACTGTAGAGGCAACAGAGGGCTGTTAGGTCACCATGGGGGAGCACAGCTCAGCTCGTGCAGGGACACGGACCCCTGGGATGGGCTACACATGAGCTGGAGGGGAGCCGCATGGCCAGGTGCCACACCTCGCCCCTCTGTGTGCTCTTTGAAAGAAGGTACTTTTTGGGGCGCCTGGGGGCTCAGTAGGTGAGGCATCAGCCTTTGGCTCCGGGAATGATCCCAGGGTCCTAGGATCCAGCCCTGAGTCAGGCTCCCTGCTCAGCGGGGATTCTGCTTCTCCCTCTCCCTCTGCCTGCTACTCCCCCTTGTTTGTGCGCATGCTCTTTCCCTAATAAATACAATCTTTTTAAAAAATGTGCTTTTTATTTTTAAGATTTTATTTGTCAGAGAGCGAGGAAGAGCGAATGAGCACAAACAGGGAGAGAGCAGCAGGCAGAGGGAGATGCAGGCTTCCCGCTGAGCAGGGAACCTGATGTGGGATTCGATCCCAGGACCCTGGGATCATGAACTGAGCCGAAGGCAGAGGCTTCACCAACTGAGCCACCCAGGCGCCCTAATAATGTGCTTTTTACAAGGAAAAGCCCCTCCTTTGTGTGGCAGACCAAGGATCATTGTCATGTTGCTATTTCTACTCTGACTTTGCAACTGTAAAAACAAAAAATAATCACTTCTTGATCTTGGAGATGATTCCTTTCCATTGTAGGAAACACATATGTGATACACAAGAGCACAGAAAGTCAGCTCGTACCGCACTGCACTATTCAGTCTGACCGTGGGCAAGTGTTTCCTCCACACCGGCCAGGGACCTCTCGGTAGCAGTTTTCCTCCACCTTCCACGGGACCCGCAATGGCCAAGCCCCGAAGAAAGCTGCCCCCGTGGGGTGTGGGCTTCTTTGAAGCAGCCCCCCACCCCGCAGCCCAGGCAGTGCCCTGCTCTGCATGTTGTCCCATCTCTGTCCCCATTCAGACTTTATGGCAAATGCTTCCATTGATATTTAAAAAATAATAGATATTTAAAAAATATTTAGATATTTAAAAATAAAATATAAATTAAAAACAAAACAAAATAAAATAAAAAAATATTTAGATATTTAAAAAATAGTAGAAGTTAGCCAGAACAGTCCAGAAGAAGCACTTTGCTAAAGTCCTACTGTATTAAACACCAAACTTTGGGTCCAGTATTTTTGTGTCTGGAAAAGGGAAAACCACAAAAACTAGCTGTGTCCTTGCTTTCTACCCTGCTCTGAAATAAAGATGCCAGGAGTCTGTCATAAAAGGAACAAGAGGGACACCTCCAGCCACGCTCCACCCAGAGGGGTCACGAGAAATGCGAACTCTGTAGACACCCTGACCCATGGCAGGTGGAGCGTGTCCCGCTCACCTCCTCCCTTTGCTCCCTCAGCCCTCCAGGGGTGTCCTCACAAAAGGGAGCCTGAAAGCCGGGGGCCTCCACACCGAAATCCCCCATGCCTTGTCCACACTGCTTCCCACCTTGAGACCTGTGACCTTCTGCCCCAACCATGCCTGCAGAGCAGAACATGGTGCCCCCTGCGTGGCACCCGGGCGACCTACCCAAATCAGGAGCTGTGCCAGGACCACGTTCCCCTTCCGGCACGCCAGGTGCAGTGCTGTTCGGCCATCCCCCTCTCCGCAGGTCTCATTCACCTCCTCTCGGGAGCCGTGGGCCAGCAGCAGGATGACGGCCCGCAGGTCCTCGTCGGCGGTGGCCCGCAGCAGGTGCTGGCCCAGGGACAGCTCCGTGAAGGGTAGCGGCGCCAGGAAGAGCTTCTGCTCGTACTTGGCTCGGATCCACCGCTCTTTCTCTTCCCTGCAAGAGCCACCACACGGGCGCGGTCACTGCCAGGAAGGACAACCAAGGCTGAAAGACCTCTCTGCTCCAGCACCTAGGTGGTCTGGTGGCCTCAGGGCGGAAGAGCAATAGCAGGAGACAGGTGCCTCCATGGAGCCACAAGAAAGCCCCTGGAGGGACAGGCCCCTGTTTTCCAGACTGGGGTCCCCGCCCAGCAGCATCAGCACCACCTGGAAACGTGCTAGAAATGCAGATCCCCAGGCTCTTCCCCAGGCCTCCTTTGAATCAGAACTTCTGGGGAAGGGAGTTCTGATGCCTGCAGGTGTGCACAGAGGCCGATGGCCTTGAGCTCTCACGTGATTTCTTTTGGTTTTAGCCCAGAAGCCTGAGGAACCACCTTGCTGCTCAAGACTCCACGCATGGCAGGGCAGCCTGGAGCCCCCTCTACTGTAAGCAATGACAGCTTTTAGTTGGGATTAGAGGACCCTGCTGGAGTTCAGGGCCAGGGGACAGGATGGCCAGGGGGCTCCCCAATCTGGTGTGACCCTGAACTCTTAGCCCCTAACTCGGAGCCTGGGAAGGGAGTGTGTGAACTCCCCCGGGGTCTCCCAGTGCTTCGGTTAAGGAACATCTTGTTATAGACCCACGTGTGAAACCACAGAGACCCCAATGGAGAGATCTGGCAAAGACAAGCAAACTAATGCAGTTATGACTTGATTTTGTAACCTCTGTGGAGACATGGGGAAGGCTGAAGTGGAGAGTGTCAAGGTGTAAGAGGGCCCAGCCCGGGAGACAAGGCAGGGGGCCCAAGGCCAGAGCTGAGCTAGGGGTGCAGGAGGGGATGATACAAGGAGGAGAGGGGAAAGGCCTCAGATGGGGTCACAGATGCAACGAGCTGCAGCGGGAGTCCCTCCCCCAGGAGCTCTGGTCTTCTGGGAACTTGGTTGTGGGCGGGGGGGTCAGGATCCAAGCAGGACAGGATGCTGCCTATGACATCTGGAATGAGGGCTGAGCATAAGAAGGCTGGGGGAGAATGGGAAGAGAAAGTAGAGAGAAAAAGGAAGAAACCAACTGCAAGGTGTGTTCATGGGTTTTGGTTTCTCAAAACAGGGTGCAAGAGACACTTTTCAGTGTCATGGCCCTGCAGCCTTGCCTGGGGCGGAGAGGAAACGCTGGAGACTGAAGGGGGATTTCACAAGTAGCTCTGGAGGTGGGTGAGTCTGGGGTGGGTGCCAGTCTTGGGGGGTGGCGAGCATGTGGGGTGGGCGCAGACAGGGTGCGGCTAGCCGGACAGATGCTTTTCCACAAGGACGATGAGAGATGAAAGGACAGCCCTGCAGAGCAGAGTGACTGTCGTTCCTGAGACTTAACACACTGCTTCACTGCTGCCCCCTCCTACAACCCAGCGTCCCTCCCAGAGAAGGATCAGGGTACATAGCTACACACCACACAGAGAATCACTTAGGACCTCCGTGATACTCTAGAAAGAAAACTCATTAACCATGACATTTTTTCTTCCGAAGTACAGAAGAAAGGCCTTGTTTACACCGCTTACCCATGTTTACATTGCTCCTAGTGATCTAGTGTCGGGTTAGCCCTAATCTGTTTTTAAATACTTAGGCAAACAAATTCTTCCAGGAGTAAATCTGGATTAGTTTTGCTTCACTTCCTGGTACATGCGAGTGACCCCAGAGTGACCCCCGACCCTTTTCATGCGGAGATTTCCAGGACAAACACTTGGCTACAGCTGAGAACCCACCACACACCCCACCCGGGACACAGCCCGGTACCCAGTCCCCACTTGGGACAAAATACAAGCACAAAAGCTCTGGGCAGGAGAAAGAAAGAACACTGCAAACAAATCATGTCTCTCATGGTATTTAAAAAAACCTTATTTAAAATGTATTTAACATACGTTGATGCAATTCATAAATCACCAAAGAAAAGAACCAAACGTGAATGCAATGAAAAGGGACAGTAGTGAAGGATGTGTCCAGATTTTCAAGCTCTAATTTGCTAACTCTCATTTTTGGGGGTAGGCATTAAAATCAGAGCTGTTTTATTCTGCTCTGGTGGATTTTAATGCGCATTGCCAAATCACCCAGGGATAAAACAGAGAACTGAACACGGTAACTATCATCCTCACTATAATTATCCAATTCTCTTTTTAATATTCAGATGCCGCAGGCGAAGACTGTGGACAGACTGCAGCTTCTGAGTCCTGTCCGGTGGCCAGCACTTTCTCCCGGGGAAGTGAGGGTGACTTTCTGGCTGGGGGTCAGGTCACCCCCACAAACAAGTTTGCCTGGGTTCACGGCAATCGACACGTGTGTCAACGACTGTCCTGTTTATTAAAACTGTTCCTTACATTTCAAAGTCGGTGCTGTTTATGTCACAAACGCGGGTCCAGATTTTAGGGGGCTGAACACTATTTTGGGAGCTTCTTCAGGAGAAAGACCGCAATGTTATGTATGTGAAATTAGGAACAAGGTCTTGGAGAGGGTTCCTGCAAGGGAAGGCGCAAGGCCTGAGCTCTTCTCAGCTGGTCCACCTGCAACCTTGCAGAGCTGGAGGGAGGTGACTGATCCCTACAGGGCTTCTGAACCTCCACCAACTCAGAGACAGAGAACAGGCTTGCTACGGGGGCTGTCCCCAAAGGACTACTGCAAGGACTTGGTGGGGACTGCCTCTTCTAGCAACACTCCACCTGGTCCCCCTAGAGCTGTCTTAACGTGTGGCTTTTGTCGTGGGGGGAACTAGGGCTCTTCACCAAGACTTCTTTGCTATTTATAAACAGAAGCTTCTCATGCTGGCTCCTGCACCCTGAAGGACTGCAGGGTGTCAGTGTTCTAATACCGGGAGGGGCCAGAAAGCTAAGGGAGGCCACTGGGCTTCATGCCTGCCCCAGGCGCACGCACTCCAGCTGGTGGGAGCAGAGAGCGCTGACGAGGACACGTGGGTCTTGCTAATTCAAGAAGCCCTATTCATGCGCAAGCACTTGCCTTTATCCTGAACCCATGTCCCCTGGTCACCACGCACCCTGGCAACCGAGGGGGTAACCTTCACCCTTTGTGCTTTCCACAGTGGCCAAGGGCAGGAAGAAAGAACCGCCGGGTGCTACAAGGCCCTGGTTTTTGGCTATGGAGACATGGCATCTGTGTGCCTGCTTGGTTCCTCCTCCTTGCGGTGTCGACTGCCACGCCCTCAGGGGCCCCTTGGGCCCTGTCTTCCTCATCTTTAAAGTGGGCACAGTGATGTCTGCAGCAGGCAGGGCGGTCTCGGGGCCAAGGTGACCATGTTTGGAGGGCGAGCTGGTCATGGGCACTGTCATGATGGAATTGAATGGCGTCTCTAATGACGCACCACCGCTCTCGAGCACCTGTGACCTCACCTGTGGGGGTGACGTGTGGGACAAAGAGGGGTCCATGGCACAGGAGTTCGTGGGGGTCAAACACCTGCTGGATGTTTTAGGTTTCTAAGTCCGGACTGTCAATGCCCTGGGGAGGGCAAGGTGAGGGCCCTAGGCCAGGGGCCCTGACAAACCCACTGGTACCCTGTGGTTACCCCCACACCCTAACATGGGGTAGAGGGGCTTGGGACACTGGGCGAGGGGTGCCCCGCTAGTATGAAGGACGCTGTGGCTGTCATGGTATCTGGGGCCAAGTGAGGTTAGCCCCAGCCCACAGCTCTGAGATGTCTGATGTCTTCCTGGGTGCTACGGCCTGAACTGTGTGCCCCCAAATGCATATACCGGAGTCCTAACCCAGATGTGTCTGCATTTGGAGACCAGGCCTCTAAGGAGGTCACTGGGGTTCAATGAGGTCATACTCCCCTACTCCAGTGGGGCTGGTGTCCTTTAAAGATGAGGAAGAGACACGGGGATCTCCGTCCATGTGATGGCACTGTCTGCAAGCCAGGAAGAACTCTCACCGGAAAACAACCCTGGCATCTTGACCTTGACCTTGCAGCCCCCCGAGCTGTGAGAAAATACATCTCTGTTGTTATAGCCTCCTGCTCTGTGGCCTTCTGTTCAGGCAGCCCAGGCCGACTAAAGCCCTGGATGACCATGGCCTCCATCACTGTCATCTGGCTCCTGTGCCCACAGCTACCACGTGAAAGATGGACACTCTGCTAATGACTCCTTTGCTAAAAGAATATTCTGTCTAAAACCATTTATTCCAAGAAACCAGGACGCCAAAGCACAAATACGCTAATTGTTACTCTGATGTCCCAATCTTACTTCTGGGATCCCCCGCTTGTCTTGGCCGAGCCTTTCATTCTCCCCAAGGAAGGCCAGTTCAAGAGCAGCGTAGCTGGCAGTAGATCACTTCACCTCATTCCAATCCCCTGGAGGCCCGCGGCTCACAGTCTCCGTTAGCTAATGAGCTAAAAAATGACTTATTGGCATGGCCGGCCGTCAGCAGAAAGAAGGAGGCCCAGCTCCTCATTTGAGCCCCGTGCTGACACACCTTTAAATAAATCAACTGCACAGGAGTGAGAGAAAATGAGAGAACGGGCAACTCATCAGAAGAGAGACACTAACCCAATCCCCAAAAATAAAAAGAAAAGATACCATTGGAGATGCAGCAGTCAACACTTTCCTCTCTTCCTGCCTGAAATGAAACCCCTTTCGGAGGGGGCCTGCTATGTCCTCCTGTTTGGGGGCCAGGAAAATGCCCGGTGCACGAGCGCAGCTGTGGGCTGGCCAGGTACTGAGCCCAGGATCTAGGGATCAGAGGACAGGGGGAGCCATGGTCCCCAGAGCCATGTGGGGTCTGCCAGGCTAGGACAGGATGGGCTCTGGTCCGGTGGCCCGACAGACAAGGTATTGCCACACTTGACCTTGACGTGGCCAAGGCTGTCCAGGTGCCCCCCCAAAGACGTCCCCAGGACACGTTGGCCCTGCAGCCTGCCTCTGTAGTGCCTGGCGGACGGAAACAGCTGCCCGCACCAGTGAGGGCCACTGGGCGAGGCAGAAAAGGGACGGCCCCCAAGTCCCGGGAGCACTGGTTGCGGCGAGGGTAAGGGTGAGGATGATGATGATGACAGAAACTGGCTTTCTGGAGAATTCCCAGTCACGCCAGGCTCACGTTACATGTTTTCACAAGAGCTACATATCAAACACTGAGCAAAATGCAGGTGTGATGGCAGAGTCATTTTGAGAAATCATGACAAAAAGGAAAGGCTGTTTCCTGAAAAGCTTAGGGGAAAAAAGAGATGGGTCAGTTTTGTCCCAAGTTTCAGAAGAGGGGGAAGGGCAGCTGGGCTGTGAAGACCCAGGGAGCCCAGAGTCATCCGGGCAGGACAGGCTGTGGCAAGGCTCCCACACCAGGCCAGGCCTTCAAGATGGGCTTGAGGCACCCGCTCGGGCCGGGACCTTGGTTGGGCTGTAGCTAATCTCTGTGGCCTGGACAGGGACCGGGTGGAGCGGGCAGAAGGGCTTTCCAGCCTGCGCGGGCCCTGTGAGCGAGCCGGACGCTGGTGCCATCTCACCAGTGTGGCACCAGTCACTCCGGGGGCCTGTGAATAAATGCTGGGTAATGTACAGGCGGCCACGGGGGCAGCTACCTCGGTGGATGACAGAATCCAGGCCAGAGGCAAGAAAAGATGGCCAAGAAGGGGGCAGGGCAAGGGAAAGAAATAAGCACTTAGGCTTGCGGAACAAAATGCACAGGGTCAGGGCAGTGGGGTCTGTGGCCAGGACCCAGGGCTGGGGACACTCAACATGTGTGGGCTACACTGGGCTCCAACTGGGGTTATGGGATCCAGTCGTGGAGTGAGGGCCACTGCGCCAGGTGCTGGCAGACCCCTGCATTGTTCAGCTCTGGGGCAGACATGAAGGTCACTGACAAGCCAGAGAAGAGTGGGATGGAATTGTCTAGAAGCAAAGAAGGCCAGCAGGGCAAGACACGGATGGTGCTGGTGAGTATGATGGCAAAGACATCGACTGTGAAGGTCACTCGTCCTCGGTAACGGCAGGGGTGTCCTTGGAAGGGCTGGGTTTCCCCAGCACCTGGAGTCATCCAGTACCGGGCTGGCACCTTTCCATCCCCGTGAGTAGAAGTGCTGCTGTGGGGGGTGTCCTGTCTGAATCCGCTGGGGTGCCTCCCTCCACTGTCGTGCAACAGGCCCTGCGCCCCTCACCGTCTCTCCACCATTGTTTACAAGTCTGCGTGAGCCAGGCTTTCGGTAATTGGCCGGTGCACACGTGATTATACACCAGGCAAGAATCACAACTCAAATGGCTTGACTCTGTCGCCCAGACCAGGAGTGTGACCGTGCAGGTCACAGCTGCTGTGTGTTATAAGTACCTCTGATGTATCAGCTGTTGGGCTGAGCTTTTCATAAATTAACTGGTTTCACTCTGACGACACCTGGTGACGTACGTGGATCTTACCTTGTTTTAAAAGGGAAAAAGGTGAGCCACAGAGCAGTGAAGACAGCTGCTCTGGGTCCCCCACCTGTGAGGGCCAAGCAGCTGACCCAGGGGTCACTGCCTGAGTGCCTCCTCCGGGCTCTGCTGCCTCCCAAATGAGGAGACCTGACCCCGAGTCAGTGCCTGGGCAGCGGGCTTCTGGCTGGGCCTCTCTTTGGCCATCTCAACACCCACTCCATTTCCTCAGGGAAAGGGCAGGTAACGAGTCATGTCACCCAACGGGGCAGCGTGAGCCACACGCTGGTGTCTAAGTGTCATCAAAGTAAAACGGTGAGTTCTGCTCAGCTCCTCTAGACGCCCCACACCCAGGCCCGGTGTGCAGCTGCCACACGCAGCAGGCGGCTGTGGCCCTGGACGGTGCACATGATCTAGAACATTGCCTCTGCTGCTTGCCAAGTCCCCTTCTAGACAAGCTGTCCTTTCTTTCCTCCCATTTTTTTTCCTGTACCAAAACTATTTGCCATGAAAAATTTAGAATGAAGAGAAAGGAAACCACAGAGAGGTGAGAAGAGTGAGTGCAAAGCCAACACCACAGACGCCAGGACCCGCGAGAGGAGTGCGGTGAGGTGAGCAACACTGGGCGGCAGGGCCCCCAGCAGCTGTGTCCCAGAGGGGCCGTGGGTCACCGTCAGCGAGGAGTAGAGTGCAGGGCAGGTCTCATGGATCTGTGGGGGGGACCCGGAGAGCGAGGAAGAGCCAGGCTAGCCACCGTCCTCAGAGAGCGTCCTCTTGAGGCGGTGCCCCTGTCTCTGATCCTGACGCAGCCACATGTAACTGCCATCGGCTGCACTTTAAGCCTGGCAGGGGGGGCTCAGCAGGCTGCCAAGGGGGAATGAGGTTAATGGGTTGGATTCCCAGAAAAGGCAGTTTTTAGCAAATAACCTTGAAGCTTCTGATTGGCTCTTGGCACTGTTCTGTGGCACTCTAGGAGGCGAGTCACGTGGGGCACAGACACCGGCGCGGTGACCAGATTACCCTGCTGGGTCCTCGAGGACCCATGACCCTTGGAGGATCTGGCCCCAGCGTTCCATTCTGTATGAGCAAGACTTTCCCTGGACGCCTCCATGTGACCATGCAGTGGCCTTTCCCGAAAGCCCCCTCCATGTCAAGTCTAATGTGTTCATTTTTATGGGAACCCATCCCCCCAAACATTAAAAGGCCAAGAACTTTTTTGGGGGGCCTGTCACTTGTCACATTGTTCTTTTCGGAAACATCTCTCTTCCCCCTTCATGGGCTGGGAGAGGATTTGTCAACACTGATTTTAAAGAAGATTCTGGAGCAGAGAATATGGGAGTGAAGGGCTATCCTTAGCGGCGAGGAGGAGACGTGCTCGGCTTCTGCGGAGTCGGTGACAGTGATGGGAGAGGGAAGACAGGGCTAGCTAGCAGCAAGGAATTTCCAAAGTGTCTTTCTGCCTCAAGCAAAGCAGGAACTGGGAGGGAGGCACGGAAGGGGGGCTGGAACAATATGTTAGGAAAACAGGGGGCTTCCTCTCTCTGCAGGGGCAGGCCCTGGCCCGCTGCAGGCCGAGCACTGAGCACTTGGCTGCCCCTGGCATGCATGCCTTCTCCCCTGGCCGCGTTGCTAAGGGAGGGCGGCCAACAAAGACCGATGGATATTTATTCCTTAATTACCGAAAGCTTTTAAGAAACTGGCCACTGTAAATCCCGCATGCAGAGAGCAGGAGGCAACGGACAAGGATTTATGCTCATGGGGCAAAGACAAAATAAATATCCCTCCTGACTTCTGATCAATATTATGAGTGTTTTTGCCAACCTGCAGGGTGTTTTATGAGCTTGGAGGAACAGAACAGAATCATTATTAATTAAATAAAGTCAACTGTATTAGGCTTATTACTTCTGTGAGTCCTAGGTAAGTGTGCCCAGCTGCAGGTGTTGGAGGCGGGTGGCTGGGGGTGGGGGGGCAGGTGCAACCCTGGGCAGCCCAGGACGTGGGAGCACGTCCTCAGGGGCACTGCCTGCCCAGTGCACACTGGCTCCCACCCCCTTCCACCCAGAAGGCAGTGGATGAGAGTGCCAGTCACCACAAGCAGAGCGGGGTCCCACACCCACATCTCAGTCCAGATTCAGGCTGAGTCCTGGGGCCCTGGTAGCTTTGCTGTCATTAGCACTGGGCACCTCCTAGCACCTGTCTGTTTGGAACCTGGCCAGGCTGAGCAGAAGCATGCTCTGGGCTACAAGCAATAGAGCAGATACAACACCATTCCTTTCAAGTTTTGGGATGACCTGCAGGGATCCTCCTTGAAAATTTCAAAGTAGACGTAAAGGAGATCTCAGGCTGGGTCACAAGCTCAGGTTGACCTGGGGAGGGGAAAACATTCGACTGATTCTGGACCAGACCCAGGTCAATCCTCACAACCTACTGGTTGTCTACGACAGGCCAGACAGTCACAAAGAACAGACCTGGGCGTCTCTGGGAGGGTGTCCTTCACCAGGCAGCCACCCTCTCCTGGGCCTCCATTCCCCTCTGGAGAGGCTGGGTGATTTAAAGACCTACTGACTCTGAAGTTGAAGGTCCCATAGGAACATTGGCTTGAAAAGACAAAGGCGGGTATTAACTTCACTGTGCTGGGAGAGCCCTGCACCTCTGGGCCAGAGGTCCACCCAGGCCTTCCTCCTCCCGCTGGGTCCACTGGAAGGCAGGCCTCACCTGGCTTCCCATTTGGACAACACACGGCACCCCCGGCAGCCACTCCCTTGGAGCTTTTAACCATCTATCTGGGGCCCAGCACACTCCCACTCCCTTGCAGCAGCTGCTTTGAGGCCTCTCTGGGTCCACAACCTGCAGATGCCATATTGCTGGCAGTGAAGGTGGGAATCCCTGGCCCAGGCTGCGGCCCTCCAAGAGTGGCCTCAACTGCCTTCTTAGGCTTCATTAGTGGGAAATTAATCCCAGAATGGGAGAATCTGCTCATATTTACTTTCTGGGCCCTGGAATCACAGCATGGACCCCAGGGCCCACCCCTCTCCAACCTTTAAGTGCCCACTTAAAAGGCGACCAGTTAGAGAGGTGGGTGTGACTGGAAGGGGAGGTGGGACCCGTCTTGCCAGAGCCTTGGACAGAGCTGGGGCCAGTTGGCTGGGGCTGGTCCTGGAGAGGGGAGAGCAGGCATGAGGGCAGGTAGTGGGGTGTGGTGCGGGTGGGCACTGAGGGCAGCTCAGAGCACATCTGACTTTCAAGAAAATCCTTCTGAAAACCTGGAATATTATGAGAGAAAGTCAGAATGCCCAGACTGTTCCAGAAGCAGTCACACTATTTTTATTTTCAGGATTTCCCTCCATTTTCTCATCTATTATAAAACAACCCATCAAAACGTGGGAAGTTAAAGGAAAAACCGCCTCAACTCACAAACTCTGTCTCTGTGCTCCCGTGCCATATTCCACTCCCAGACATATTCTCTTGTTGGAGTTTTAGCAGACACCTTTATTATTCTGTGCAAAGCTAGTTTGACAAATTCAGTTTGTGAATTAATTTGCACATTGAGCGCATGTTTTCACACTGTAATCATGGCTCAGCAACGGTAGCCATGCACACAACGGACGTTTTCCATACTTCAGCATGAGAAAAAATGTGAACAACTGCTTTTAGAGCATAAATCCCGATAAATCTGTGCCAAGTGAGAGGGAGCCTGAGCCAGTCAGGTGAGGCGGTCCTCGATCCTGCGTAATGTGGCATGAAACGGGATGCGCCTGGGCAGCCCTTGCGGCAGCCCTGGTGGTAGGACCCCCATCACAGCGAATTAAGTTCACCATAACAGTGGCTGATGGGATCCGCTTTGGAACATATCGCATCATAAACAGATAAGGGAAGAGAAATGGCCCTTTTCCTCCGCTCGGAATACTGTGAAATGGATAGAAGCCTCTGCTGTGTGTGCCCCAGTGCCCTTTAAACACCAAGGAGCAGAAATTCCGGGGCTGTTCGTAAGTGCAAAACCAAGGGACAGGATGGAGTAATTGCACACGGCCAAGCATGACCTGGTGGCTTCTCCAAGACCTGTCCGCTAAGTGGTCGTTAGCCACAGAGAGAGACAGGCAGGCCGCAGGTTACAGGCTGGAGACACACGGGCCATGTGTGCCGAGCTCTGAGCAGGTTTCCGGTAAAAACGGTCAAGTGGCTTTAAGAACGGCAGCCTCTTAAAGACCCAAGACTCATGCTTTTGAACAATGAAGAGTCTTCTTAATGCAGTTTTCCTCTGAATTCGGGCGCGGGGGCGGGGGAGGTGGGGATTGCAATAGTGATGTGTTTTCTCGATGGCCACACAAACAAAACAATAGTAACAAGAACAGAACAGATTTTACAAGGGAAAATGCACTCCGGAGGGTATGCAAATGAAATGGCATGCAAGAGGAGTTTGCATGTTAATTTTCTTCAAAAGACAAAAACAAAAACGTGCTGAAAGATCCAAACCGGATCAGCAGCCGGCTCGACTGACAGAGTCAGGACAGTGGGGCCGGTCTGCCCGAGACCCTTCACACCAGCCAACACCGACTCCATGCCAGTGTCACTGGCAACTCAAAATCTGTTGAAGACTAGATGTCCCTCTCAGAGAAAACCCAACAGATGAGGAATGGCTGTTTTCTCTTTCTCAACTGATCTTAAATACTGCAAGTATTAGACCCAATCTACATCCCCACGAGGTACTATTTTTTTCCGAGTTTGGTCACGTGTGAGTGTAGAGGGGATCTTGGGAATGAGTCACTGCAGCGTATACGTGAATTCTCTAGTGTAAGGAAAACATGATCCTTTAACAAGCTAAAGTTAATTCTTTCATGAAAATCACCAAACATCTATCTACCTAATTGGATCAGGAAGCAGAAACTGGTCAGATGTTTTATTTTCCACAACTGATACAGTGTTTAACATGCCCAATGTCATTGTCTTTGATGATGCAACATGAAAATTCTGCCTGCTTTTTCTTGGAAAGCGAATCCTGGAACAGTGGTACAGAGAAGATGCCAGGGCTTTCCTAGCCCAGGCTGACTTCATGGGGGTGCAAATCTGCAGACACATGGGCCCTTGTCCCAGAAAGGGTCCATGCTTGGTTTAACATTACGCCATTTTGAAATTTCTGACGGTTCCTGAACAAAGGCCTTACAAATTCTCTAGTTGCTCCTGGATAGTCTAGTTGCTTTAGATTGATTGACTGATTTCAGAGAGAGAGAGAATGAACAGGGGGAGGGAGAGGGAGAGAGAATCTGAAGCAAACTATGCTCAGAGCAGAACCAGCATGGGACTTGATCCCACAGTCACAAGATCATGACCGGAGTAGGAACCAAGAGCTGGACACTTAACTGACTGAGCCACCCGGGTGCCCTCTGGATACTCCAGTTGCCTTAAAGTATCAGCTGGTGAGGCAGTTGGGTGGCTCAGTTGATTAAGTGTCTGCCTTCAGCTCATGGTCCCAGGGTCCCTGCTCACTGGGGAGTCTGCTTCTCCCTCTCCCTCCGCCCCTCGCCCTGTTCGTACGCTATCTCAAATAAATAAATAAAGCCTTAAAAAAAAATAAAGTATCAGTTGGCGGCAAAGCTATCTCCAGTCCACCGAGAAGTGGCAAAACATGAACCATGTAATGGAGCTTGCATAAAGCTAAACTCATGCATTTGTAGGGCACTCCCTCTTCTGAGGTTACATCCTTCCTATCTTCTGGATGTTAACGTCCTTTTATAAAATGATGGTGACAACAACCAATTTATTATGTGTCTTTAATATGACAAAGGTAGAAACCAGATACCCTGCATCTTAACTGGAGAGCCCTGGTCCGCCAGCCTCTCTGCAGAGAGCCTTGGCCAAGGAGGGCCTGCTCACTGACGCCACAGTGGAGAACGGGGAGCCCTGTGCTCCTGGGGGCATGCCTTCTCCCTCTGCAGGATGCAGTAGGATGTCGGAGGCCTCTAGGAAAAAGGAGTTCTATGAGACAGCTAACACTCACTATTTAAATGAGTCAACAATCTAGAATCTGGGAAAATAGCAAGGCAGTTCCTCAAAAGGTTAAAGACAGTATTACCACATGACCCAGCAAGGCCACTTCTGGGTATTGGCAGAAAAACTGAAAGAGGGACACTGAGGAGTTATTTGAACACCCATGTTCACAACAGCATTGTTCACAACAGTCAAGATATGGAAGCAACCTGAGTGTCCATCAGCAGATGAATGAGTAAGCATGATGGGGTCTATCCGTACAATGGAATATCATTCAGCTATAAAAGGGGATGGTATTCTGTCCCACACTACAGCACTGATGAACGCGGAGGATACTGTGCTGAGCAAAAGAAGCCTGTCACAGAAAGACAAAGACCACATGAGTCCTGGAGAAGTCAAACTCAGAAACAAAAGGTGGAATGGTGGCACCGGGGTTGGGGGAGGGAGACGGGGAGTTCGTGTTTACTGGGGTCAGAGTTTTAGTTTGGGAAGTTGTGAAACTTCTGGAGGTGATGGAGACGACGGCTGTACAACAATGTGGACATGCTTAATGCCACTGAAGTGGACACTTTAAAATTGATTAAAATGGTAAATTTTATGTTATATCTATTTTGTTTCAATTAAAAAATATTTCCAGAACCTGAGTGCTGTCTTGTGTCCCCCAGACACCACTGTGTGAGACTCAGCTTGTGTCCCTGTATCATGACGGCCCCCCGCCATTCGACCCAAGCACTTCACATCCACGTAACGTTGTTACCAACGGTAATCGGTCCATACTCCATTTCCCCCAGTGATCCCCAACACCCGTGAGAGCCAAATGTTTCCTCTAGCCAGAAGTCATTCCGTGAGGCTGCATCTGATCCCTACCCTCCTCCATCTCCTTTACTCTGTCCTCCCGAACTCTGCACCCCCTTCTGATCTTTCATTACATGGGGGTTCTTGAGGAGTCCAAGCAGTTTGGATTGTACACTGTCCCCCAATCTCGTTTTGTCTGATTCGATCTGGGTCACTTATTTGTGATGAGGACACTAGACACGTGCCCACTGCTCCCCCCATCACATCAGGAGGTAAAGACTGGGGGGTGCTCCAACTACCGAGTCTGGGCACAGGTGAAACAGTGGTCCCCAGACCTGTCCTCTGTCCAGAACCTTCCCCCCTTTATAACTAACAAGTGGCCTGGGCCTGACCCTTCAAGACGTTGCACCTCTGGTTCCTCAAGAGGTTTCCCCAAAGCTCTGATGCCCGCAGAGTCCGCTGGTACATCCTTGAAGGCAAGACAGAGACTTTCCAGCTCTGTCAGTCCCTCTCTAATTATTAGCTGGCATTTTCTGTAAAGAAGAGCCACCCCCCTCAAACATCTCCTTCTGGGGGTATCGCAGACCCACAGGCTTTAAAAAAGTCCCTGTGTCCTAGGATTTCCTACTGCCATTATTCTGAGGCTTACATGCTGCTCTGGGGCTGGCCACAGGGCACCTCCCGGAGCTGTCCCTGTTCTGTACGACAAGCCCCCGCTCAGACCCTGACAACATTGTGCTTCCCGGCATGGCAGCGTGTCCCAGGCCGACTTGTCCTCTCCCACATCTGGGATGAGCCTTTTCCCTAAGGAATCCTCTTCCTGTTACTGAAGCCGCCATTTATTTTGCTGTACTTACTTTACTTACATGTTGAGATTCATACATAGTTTAAGGACATAATGTGGGGAGACCCCATATGTCTGAGCTAGCATCCCCCCACGGCACCATCTTGGGAAACTACAGTCCAGTCTAACAACAGGATACATCTTGACAGTGATACCATCCAGTCATCTGGTTGGGGTTGCTCCGGTTTTATGTGATGTCATCTGTGTCTGTGGTGTGTCTGCTTAGTTCCAGGCCGTCCTATCCGATTCCTGTGACACGTTGCTGCACCCCTCACGGTCAAGGCAGACAACATTCCCACTGCTGGGGTTCCTCTCGCACACCCTTCTAAAACCACACCCCCCTCCCCATTCTCTCCCTCCCTCCCCTCTGACAACCACTAATCTGTTCTCTAACTCCATCATTTCCAGAATGCTCCATAAATGGACTCATACAGCATGTAATCTCTGGGGATGTGCTGTTTTTACTCAACGTAACTCTGGAGTCCCCTCTGGGCTCTTGTGTGCGTCAATGGTCCACACCTTCCTGCTGCTGAACTGCGTTCCGTGGTGTGGATGGACCACAGTGTGTACAACCATCCCACAGAGGGACATCTGCACCATGACAAATAAAGCTGCCATGAGTATTAGGAAAAGGTTTTTGTGTGAACTTAAGTTTTTACTTCTCTGGGATAAATGCCGAAGAGCACTGTGGCTGGGTTGTATGGGACTTGCGTGCTTAGTTTTGTAAGAAGCCGCCAAACTGTTTTGTCAAGTAGGAGCTACGAGTATTTTGCTTTGTTTTTTTGTTTTTTAAAATATTTTATTTATTTGTTAGAGAGAGAGAGATTGGGAGCAGGAGCAGGGGGAGTAGCAGGCAGAGGCAGAGGGGGAGAAGCAGGCTCCCCACTGAGCAAGGAGCCTGATGTGGGGCTTGATCCCAGGACCCTGGAACCATGACCCAAGCTAAAGGCAGATGCCTAACCGACCGAGCCACCCAGGTGTCCCACAGAAGCTATAAGTTTTTAAAAACATTATTTGGTAAAACTAAATTCCATTATGAGAAAGGAATGGAGAGAGCCCTTGTGACTGAGAGGAATGCAGCATCGCCTGCGTGTGAACGAGAGCACGGCCTGCTGGGTGATCTGGGGTCACTGCCACCTTGGTCCTCATTCCTCCAAAATTCCTGGACACAAAGGCACTGACGACTCTAGGTTTCTTTCTGCAAGCAGATAAGACCTAAGACCGAGTGCAGGTATGCAACTGTGTGTATGTGGAAGGCGTGGCTAAACACACAGCGTACAGGGGCGGGAACCGTGTTTACAACACACTCACACATGAGGACTATCGTTTACAAGTCAGGCTGGCACAGACGTGGGCAGCCCCATCACTGCTGTATTTTGACAGGAAAAAAAGTGATGAACACAAAATCTGGACAAGTGAAAAGAAAAGGGCCTCCCACACCTCACTGTCCTGTGGTCATGGCCAAAATAGGGGCCTCGCGCCGGCCTGCCAAAGCCGTGTTTGCTTTTCTACACCTTTCTTCCGTTCCTTTCCCCGTCTCTTCAGGGCACATTTGGAAATTATTTAAAAAGATAAAATGCCTCTAATCTGTTACCAATTAGAAGACACATGTGAATATTATTTTCTAATTTGTGACTCTCGAGTGTGTGTCTGAAACACCAGAGAGAAGTAATTGAAATAATTATGTCTGCTCTTGAATATTTCTATTATGTTCCTGAAATAAGAGGGTAGATGTGTCCTCTTTGCATGATGTGCCCGAGGGTTGAATGTATCAATAAGAACATCAAAGCCCTGAATGTGAACGACCACAAAACTGCAATTTCCAGCCAGCCCATCGGTGGCCTGAGCAGCTGGAACAGTGGGGGGCGGGGGACTGAGGGGGGCTGGCCAACAGGTCAGCAGACAGCTCCAGCCAGCGGTCTTTGTGGACAGCTCGAGAGGAGCGCAAGTATGCATAGAGGTGGTGGGCTTCCTTGTGAGCACGGGCTCCTCCCTGCAACTCCACTGGTCCCAAACTTCCCTATCCCAGTGATAACTGGCAGCCGGAGGGCTGTTCTGTACGAGGCATAAGCCTGATTTATAACATGAGCGGTGTGCACTTTTTTTTTTAAACCTAGTTATAGTGCGACTTGAGTGACTAACTCCTGAAAATTGGTAATTTCTTGGTGGTTAACAGTAGAAAGTCCACCAATGACAGGCGAGGCCCGCTAATAAATTTATAGGGCGTTCTATGCCAATTAGACCTCGTCAGCCATTCAAAAGGCAGGGATGCCAATCAGGTCATCATTCCACAAATGCACTCTTTATTGCTGACATTCTTGCAATTCAATCCCCCATTTATATGTTTGAAAAGCGGCATATTAATGCTGACTGTACAGGAATCTGTAATTTCCAGAGAGCTTTTCTGGTTAAACCACCTCCCTCTTCTTCTGTGCAAACTTCTCTTTGTTCTAGAGGGGTAAACAGGGACCTGACAGGGCCATAAGATCCAAACAGAACAAGATTCCACACTTCGGGTTTCCTCATCAGGCACCGGCCAGCAAGGAACTTTCTGGATTACCGGTTCCGCTATCTTCAGTGAGGCACCATGTCCTCCTCTGCCAGGCCCTGAGGCCCGGGATGTGCTCATCTCCGTCAGAGCCAGAAGAAAGCATCTTGGCCTGAGCAGAGCCGGCGTCCTGGCAGCGGTGAGACCCAGAGGCGCAGAGGTAGTATCGCCCTTTCTGGAGGAGACGCACAGACATTGAGTGAGGAGAAGCACAGACCTGCCCAGTGAAAGAGTGGTCTTTTGCTCTTTGCACTAAAGCAACTGACTAGAGGAAATTTAATTTTATATGTTTTCTTTGGGGAAAAAAAAATCACAGAAGAAGTACATGATCTTTAAGAAAAAGTCAACTGTGAAGAAATGGGACAATGTGGACTTGGGGGTTACCACCCATGTGAGTGGTCTCCTTCCACCCTTGCCTCCTGGCATTTCTGGCTCTGTACTATACCCCGAGTGTGGTCCCCATCCCCCTGCTTTGCATCCATTTCTCCAACTGACGGATGTCGACATCCCTTCCACCTCTGTACTTCGAAACATATAATTATTTTTTTCTCTTAGTTGGGAGTTCCTTGAATTTGATTTGATTACCACCATCATCCAATGCCCTATTAAGCATTCATTCTTTCAAGAAATATCAATTGAACGCTCACTAGGAGTTAGGTTCTGGGCTACAGGGTGAAGAGAGGCCGATGGATAAGTAAATACAGCACAATGGGGAGAGAGCTGTCCTTGCCATAGCTGCTGCTCTAATTTCACGGGAACAAAACAAACGGAGTGAGACAGAGAATCCTTCTCCTCTGGGTTTTTATTACACAAACAGCCCTGGATCTAGTTTACAAAATTTCAAGTCTAGCCAACCCAGATGAGAAAATCATACTATTTCCTGTAGATTAAGAACACATAATGGGGGTGCCAGGCTGGCTCAGTTGGTGGAGCGTGCGACTCCGGATTTCAGGACTGTGAGTTCGAGCCCCAGCCTGGGTGTAGAGATTACTTAAAACTAAAGCCTTAAACACACACACACACACACACACACACACACATACACACACACACAATGCACTGGTCAGTGTTGGCACATCTCCAATTTGCAGGCAGAATGACTACAACAAATATTTAAGTTCACAGAGGCATCAACCTCAAGATACACTGACCATCCACTAACTTAATAGCACCAGGCAGACTTTATGGAAATGCCAGCCAACCGACAGGGGTACCAGAGCGTCTCATGTTTCAGGATGGTGGTCACAAGGAGGTGGTACCAGACCCAAACCCCACAAGTAGGCCCTTGCATTTTCCAGCAGAGCTGGAGTCTTGTACCTTTTCTTCAGGGTGCATGGAAACTCCTTCAGAATATGGCAGGAGAAAACTCCTTCTTTGCTAATTCCAAAGGGAAAGTGCTTAAGGACTCTCGACAAGGTTAATAAAAGACACCACCGTCCAAGGACAGCTGATACCCTGTGTGGGAACCAAAATGGGCAACAAAGGCACAAGGACCATTCTGAGAACCCACAAATGCAGAAGACTTCTCTGACCCACTCTTACCTGCCTACATATAGGTCTTCCATCACAGAGAACTCAGCTGTGGGAGATCTCTGTCCCAAGAGGTGTATCCACCAGGGAAGGTGAACCCTTAGCCCCAGAGAGGCCGGAAGTCGGCCCCACACCCAAACTCTGTCCCGGGCTCTCAGGTCTCCCACTATTTTCCTAAGGGTCCCTTGATCCTTTCTCCACATCAGCGGCTCTCCCAGGAGCAGCCTTTCTCCCCTTCCCTTCCCCTGTGAAGACAGCATATAACCTCTCAAACCTCCCCATCCCTTCGGTATTCACTTCTCTGATGCCCCCCCAATGCATTAAAATTAAAAATCAATAAACTTGTGGGGTGCCTGGATGGCTTGGTCAGTTAAGCGTCTGATTCTTTTTTTTTTTTTTTACAGACAAGTTTTTATTACTTTGTCCTGCATGTAGAATCCACGAGGTGTCTGATTCTTGATTTCAGCTCAGGTGGTGATCTCAGGGTCCTGAGATCTAATCCCCTGTCTGGCTTTGCATTGGGCATGGAGTCTGCTTAGGATTTTCTCCCCCCTCCCTTTGCCCCTCCTTTGTCTCTCTCAAAAAAAAAAAAAAAAATCAGAAAACTTGTATGGTTTTTCTCCTCTTTATCTGTTGTCAATCTAATTCACAGCATTCCCCCCACCCCCTCACCCCCCAGCCACTGGACCTAGGAGGGTGGAAAAGTACCCCCACCCCCCACCCGTGGTCCCATGTTTAGTGGAGCGGCGCTCTCGGAGACCTGGCAAGGTTGGGACTGGGACCCAGGAGAGGGAACACTGCTGGAGGTCCACGAGTGACCAACAGGGGTGAGGTTCAAAATGAAAGGATAGTAGCAACGCTCCCCAGCTTTCTGGAAATGACCGTCACGGAGTCTCTCCTGCCCCAGCAGGGAGTCTTGTCAGCCCAGTACATCAACAAATTGGACAACCAGGCCTTTGTGACCTGTCCCTCAGGCCAGGGACACTAGGCATGTCTTGTTTGCCTTCCCTAACCCTGGCCGGTGCTTGCTGCTGACATTGAATCTGACTTGCTGTGTCTGGTTACCTTCCTTATGGGAATGCTGACCAGCTCAAGGTCTCCCCACGCTTCTGATCACATGGGGTCTCGAGCACAGAAGATGCTTGTCATGCCCTTCCCAGCAGAGGTGGCTGGCCTCTCACCTCCCAAGGCCCGTTCTAGAGTCCTGGATAATGATTAATCCATCTCACTTAACTGAGGCCAATTTGCCCTCAGTGTGGCCCAGTGTGGGCAAAGAAAGTGACCGTCTCTAGTAGTCTAACAGGTCTGCCCCTGTAACCGGCTTTCACAAACTAGCCAAAGCAAAACACACACACACACACACACACACACACACACACACAGAAAAAGGCTTTTTAAAAAGCCCCTGATCATGTTATCAACAACCTCCAGGAGGACCCTTATCCCTAACATCAAACCGGCCCAGGTGGGTCCAGGCCATAAGGCGGCCAATCCTGGAGACCCATGCTCTGCCATCTTGCCTGGTATTGCAACCAGCGCTTGCAGCAGGCTCTCTCAGGAAAGACTCGAAGGAAGATTCTGGTAGATTCCTGACGGTGGCAAGCAGGATGTGCTGACAGGAAAGGGACAAGCTCCTGAAAGATGAGGTTCTCTTTCCTTGGGGAGGGGATGGGGGTGCAGGACTCTTTCAGTGAACACAGGACGACCCCCACCTGGGGCTCGGGCTCCCTGGCTCCCACCCGGGCCCCTCACAGCACTGAATGCCCCGCCCCCTGATGGGTTCCATAATGAGAAGTGCTGTCAATCACAGCTCCATTAGCCTGGACAGACTTTCACTTCCTGAAACAATTTATTGGATCCCCAGAAGCAAACGGGCCTTCTTCCTTTTCAGCTCTGCTTTTAGGGAGCTATTCAGAGGGGGTGTGTGTCCCTTCTGTTCCTGCTGAGCAGCCTTTGTTTTCCTTCATTTACTCATGAAAACAGTTTCCTGACTTTACCCAGCCTCCTCTCTCCCGGTTTCCGAGTGTTTGCCAAAACTGTGTCCCCCCACTGCTCGGCTGCTGCACAAAACCCACCAGCTGTTTCCAGCTACTGAACCAGGGAGGGAGCTGCGGATTTTATTTGCAGATGTTTGCAGGGAGGCAGGGTGGGAGGCGGAGGAGGGGAGGGGAGAGGCACACACTTGAAGAAATTGAATTCAGGTGAAGAAATACAGAAATGGGGCAGAAGGGTGATGGGCCAAGATGCCCTCTTTGGAGCAAGTCCGGGGTCTGGCCTGTCCTGCAGTCCCCCCTTTCCAGCCAAGAATTTAATCAGCTCTACAGAAAATCCTTAAAGACGCCCCGGCTAAAAGGCATTTTCAGCTTCTCTAAGATTTTTTGGACGGTCTTCACATTTATAAGATCTATGGAATGAGCTCATGGTTTAACTGTGATATATTCTCAACTATTTGGAAAACCCCATGCAACTTATAAGAGATGTGCAGGCCAACACGCTTTAGGGTCTGTATATCTCTTAGTCTCTGAATAGAAAAAGATTATCCAAAATTACATAAAATAATATTTTCCTCTCCAGCTCTTCTTAGAGAATAACACACACTGTGCAACCACACTTGAGCAATAAGGCAATACCCTTTAAGCATAAATCAGTTTAACTCTTAACCTGGGAAAACAGACTGAAGAAGGCAGAGTTATGTCTCGCCTTCTGAGAATTTCACATCAATAGCAAATGGGGGCTGGGTGGGGGGACAGACGTTAGGGCCTCAGAGATCTGAGCAGGGTAAAATTATGCAGCCACGTAAGAAATAATATCTATTAGGCTAATTTAATCACCGAATACTTTACAGATGAATTAGAATTTAGAATCCAATTATTTCCAACATCCAGACTGTCAGAGCCTGTTTTTAAGCAGGAGGGGAAAAGGGGAAGATTAGGGCAGATTTTCAAGACTCAGCGAATGGAATGGACTCTCTCCGGCTCCAAGGCTGTGATGAGAGCAGAGAAATGACAACAGTGATCAGGGTTTTTGCCATCACCCCGCCCCACTGGGCCCAGTGAACCCAAGGGCAGGACATGGGATTTGTTACCCCTGACGGACAACCATTGTCCCCGCCAGGAGCCCTCCTTGAGGGCTGGCAGGCCTTCACAAAGGAAGGCGGCTAGGCTACAACCTAAGGTGGCCCGTGGAGAGGGCCACTCTGAGTCCTGGAAAACCACAGGGTGCCCTCAGGGGCCACGGCAGGGGCCTGGTCACGGCCTGGGCCTGCCTACCCCTCCTCCAGCAGCTTCCCCTTGGCAATTCTCTTCAGGGGCAGTAAAGGCTGCCACGGTAGAAGGGCCTCCAAGATAAGAAGGAAACAGTCAATGTAAAGCCTTTTGGGCCTCTGTGCTCTACAAGAGCTGGTTCTCCTACCTGGGATGGGGTCTGCTGTTCCATGTGTGGGGAAACTGAGGCCTGAGGTTAGCATTACAGACCCTGCAGCCAGTGTGTGTAAGCAGCCCTGTACAGCATTCCACTGCAAAGAGAACCACCTACCAGCTTGGAGGTGGTGGCAGGAGTTCCTAGAGGAATACAAGAGTTTTCCGATTTGTACTTCAGTGTTCTGAAAGGAAAGAATCAGGTGTTTCTGCCTTCCTTCCATTCCTAGGGCTGGTTCAGGCAGTAGTGGAATTGGACAAACAACAATTCTTAGGATGGATATCTGAGTTATCACTAGGACTAAGACAGATTTGGTCCAGGGTTTGCAATTACTTGAACCAAAGAGGTTCCTCTAGAAAAAAAATGAATCAAAAATAATTTTTTTTTTGAAGAAGACCTTTGCATTATGGCTGTTTTGCAATTCTCAAGAATTCCAAAATTCTCCCATGTTCCCAGTAGCAGAGTGGGAATGTTACGGAGGAACCTCCACTTGTAATTCATTCCAGAACAGTCTTTACAGCGTGAAATGAATGCATGTACTGTGCATTTAAATTTTAATATGCCAGCGGGTCACGGGGCTGGCTGTCAGAACGGAACACACTTGTTTAAGGACTGTGTGGACCCCGCCTACTCAGGAAGGCACGACTAAAGCCACTGTTGGAGCCATTACCCGCTGGGGCCTCCCCAGCCCCATTCCCTGGCAGGAGGGAAATTTGGTGTTTGCAGGCCATGGGGGTTTTATGATGGGGGCGCTTCCTGTCCGTCTGAACAGACAGGTCCAACCCTACAGACTCTGTGAGTTCTCCTGCACATTTTCTTCCACCTGGCACACAATGGATCCTTATTATCCCTTTAATTACTGAGCTGGACCGCCCTGCTCCCTCCCGACTAGAACCTTTTGTGTGTGCTGTGTGTGTGTGCGCGCACGCATTCACATTTGTCTCTTTGATTCATTTAATTGAGAGCAGGGCATTGGATAGGATCTCAGAAGAGGCATTCCTTGTTCTAGGATGATTTATTACAGCTCTTGAAAACACCTGTTCATCACTTTATCCTTTTGTACAAAACTCAGACTTACTAACCAGTTGCTTAAAAAAGATCTTCCTATGTAATATATTAAGTTAAAAAAAAACATAACTATAAGAAAAGGAAGTCTATTAAAGAATAAGCATAAGAAAGCCTCCCACATCTGGGGGATTGTTTCTCTATATATGTACACACACACACACACACACACACACACACACGATAATGTGGAATTCCAGCGACTATTTCTTAGTAATGGGTATCCTTACGTAGGAAAAGTTAAGCTGGAAACTGCTTGAAAATTAACAGGCTCTCCAAAGCAATGGGAGAATCACCTGCATCACGGAGGCATCCATTTCGATGGGTACAGACCAAAAAAAGTCACTTCCTTAGGCTATAACCAAAATAACCCTTTCCTCTTGCTTCCAGGGCAAAAGTCAGCCTCCCAAGTCACAGGATTGATGTCACAAGCCTGTAAGGAAACCGACACTTCTGTGTCATGGACTCAGCTCTTCACAGTGATCTCCGCATTAGTGGCAGCACGCTGCCATATCGAAACACGGGAGACCAGAAGTGATCATCAGTGCTGCCTTCCTTCCCTGGTCCCCAGGCCAGTCTAAATGGAAGGTGAGGCCCAGGCTGCTTTCACTCCGAGAGCTTCCCACGCCCGTCACCACTGTGGGTCAGCTCTCTGCCCCCACAGGTCCTTTAGGAGATGTCTTCTTTTTGGGAGGGGATGGAGCAATGTTTTTCCCACCCCTAATCCTGCCTGGATGCTTAGGAAGGGCTCTCCCTCCCGGAGAGATCACATGGGCAGCAGCCTGGAAGCAGGACCTGGTCGGTGAGCTACCGCCACACGCCTAATTAATGACCCTGCTGGTCGCAGCTGGAAGAGCTGAGCTGGGGGTGATTAATTAAATTAGCTGGCAGAGGAAATTACAGTGGAAAAGCCAAAGTTTGATTGCTCCATAATTAACCGCAGTGCAAATAATATCTGCATCCATAACTTCCAGCGATGAGATCAGAAGCCAATTGAATTTGGCACTGATTGAAGCTGTAAATATCCTGTGGCGAGAAATGATAGGTTTGTTCTACAGGGAAAACTTACAGAAACGGACATCTAGCAAATGTGATCAGGGGAAAAGGGCACCAGCAGAAACTGCAGGAAGGAAGCCTTACCTTTCAAGCTGCCTCTTTCCAACCTGAAAACAACCCACTTTTTCGGTATCTCTTTTGGATTAGTGACGAGTTGTGCTACCCTATACATCCCGTCTCTACATTTCAGATTTGACTTCCCATGCGTGGAACCCAGCTTAGGGTTCCATTTCCCTGCTTTCTCCCAGGGATTAAAACACAATTCTACAGTAATTTCATAGGCCGATATATGGGGACCACTTTCATCTCCCCTAGAAGAGGAATATTCTGTGTAGACCATCAAATGTGAGAGCTAATGCTGCTTTTCTAGATAATGACATTTTTTTCTTCTTTGTAAAAATCTCATGTTCAAAATATGGTTTCATTAGCAATAGGATTCTACTTTAAAAAAAAAAAGTATTTTATACAGATAATTGCCTGGCAAAACCCTGCAGAACTTCAGGCAGATGGAAACATTATATTTTCTACTAATCACATATTTTTAAGTAAGTTATTCCAAGGTGGAAGACATGCATCTCTACTAAAGAGGCTTTGACTAATGGCTTGGTGGCTTTTGACCAAGAGCTTTGGCATCTGCCTGGCGACTGGTCAACATTTTATCCCAATCTAGACACCCAAAAGCTTGCAGTTAAATGGAGGGCACAGAGCAAGTGGCAACATTTTAAATACAGTATAGTTCAGAGATCTATCCCTGGGCATTTTTCATTTGAGCTTCATAACCATCTAGTAGGTAAACAGATCAAGTAGTGTTGTTGTTGTTATTTTTTTAAGAGACCACACATGCACGAGTAGCGGAGAGGCAGGGGGAGAGAGAATCTTAAGCAGGCTCCACAAATAGCCTAACGGGATGGATCTTACAATTCTGACATCATGACCTGAGCCAAAATCAAGAGTCAGACCCTTAACCAACTGAGCCACCCAGGTGTCCCTCATTTTGTTTTTTTTTAAGAAGTCAAGGTAGTCAAAAGTATGGAAGAATTTGACCCAGCTCTCCTGCCTGATGCCTTTGTTCTAGCCTAAGATGCTCCTTGTCCTGATTCTGCATGGTCTTACCTGCAACAGATGGTTCCCTCTGAACCCCAGACTGAGGTATGTCCACAAGCACCACATCCGGGTCGAGAAAAACATGCAGAGGGCCGCGTCTGTGGCGGCGGACTGATGATGTGGCTGCAACACCTCGAGAGGACAGGACAATGTGGCCGACAGACAAAGTCTCCCCAAAGACGTCCATATCTTCATTCCCACGAATACACCAGCCCACATGGTGATCCCACTGGGAGGCAGGGGGATCACAGAGGACAGGGGGATCAGGGCCACAAGGCAGGGGGCGGGGGTGGCCTCCAAAAGCAAATGGACTCCCTGGGAGCCTCTACAAGGAACAGAGTCATGTCGACCCATGGACTTCTGGCTTCCAGACTTGCAAGATAATAAAGCTGTTACTTCAAGCCACTGAGCTTGTGGTAATTTTTCCCAGCAGTGGCGGGAATCTGATTCGCACACTGTTAGGAGGAGAGGGCATGGATGAACCAGGCAGAGAGTGCAGGCTGGCTGGCCTCGGCAAGCTCGCTCAGAGTGCGGCCCATTGGACTTGCCACTGGGCAGCAGGAGGCCTCATGAAACCCTCTGCATTTGACCTGGGAATTCCCCAACCTTGTCCGGCCACAAGCTGCCCTCATTTGCCCCCTGCTGCCCCTCCTGCCCAAGTAAGGAGGGTTCTGGACCCTCACAGAGTCTAGACTGGAGACGTGATGAGAGAGGTGGTGTGACCCTGTCTCCCTGCCTCTTGTCGGGAAACCGGTCTTCAGAGGTGGCTCTCGTCTCTGCTCGTCTTCCCAGCAGAGGCTCAATTGTCTGTTTCCAATTCTCCTTCCAAGAATGTTTGTGGAGGGAGCTCCCTGTACCACAGAGCATCTCCCTCAGAGCCCAGGCCAGTGTGCTCTCTGTCCATCACTGGTTTCTTTGAGATCAGGGCTCAGCTCTGGCATGCCCAGATGTCCCCCGCCCTGTCCCATCACCCTACAGGGACCAGGCAGGGAGGGCCGGGGAACCATACAGGTGCTGATATTTCAGCTACAGATTTTGCTAAGCTTTTGCCTCGGACGCAGGAGTTTTATGTGTTTGACGGGCTCTATGGAGTGGACTTGCCCTAGTTCGAACATTTTCAGACCCAAAGCACTCTATCTCCAGCTACTCCCTGACCTGGATGCCAGTCTTCAGCAATCGGAAAACCCATGTTTGTGTGTCCCACTCGGCCTCTCTTCCATACCGCTGCACAGCCGCTCCCTGTCCCACCAGCTTTCTGTCTGCCGTTCCCTGCTTTCCTCGGTGAGGCCTCCCTGGACTTCTCCATTCCCCTCTGCCTGCTTCAGTGTTTCCATGCATCATATCATCAAACAATGGTTTTAAGGAGGAAGATACAGAAGGAGAGGGAGAGAAAGAATCTTCAGTTGGCTTGACAGCCGGTGCAGAGCCGCATGCGGGGCTTGATCCCACCACCCTGAGACCATGACCTGAGCCGAAACTGAGTTGGATGCTCAGCTGACTGAGCACCCCACGCACCACTCATCAAACAATTTTGAGTGTGTCTGTCTCCCTTCTGGGCTGTCAGACTCTGGAGGACTGGCATGGTGTGCCTGGGTGGGGGGTACAGATCAGGCTGCTGCCGTGTCATCCCCTCATGAGGACAGGACTGGAACCTCACTGCTCAAGCCCTGGGGTCACCATATGCAGCCAGACCTCCCACTGGAAAGAAGTACAGGGCTGGGGGTGAGGAAGGAAAGGCCGGGGGTGTTGTCACTCATTTGAGCACACAGGATGAGGGGTGCCCCAGGTGGAGAGAAGGACATAATCAGGCCAAGGGCAGGAGATGGGGCCAGAGCCTCTACAGCCTGGCTAAGTACACGGCTCCACAGCGACAAGGGGGCTAGTGGGCTGAATGAATCTAGTCCATAAAAGCACCAAGTCACAGGAACCAAAACGTAGGCACCTCTCTGGTATCAGGCGAGGCCATGAAGTTGTTCAAGGTGTCATGTAGTGGTCACACTTCTCCAGGGAGGTTATCCTTGGGAAGGTGAAAGGGCCCAATAAAATGCACTGCCCAAGGATAGAGAGCGTGTGGCTTCTGCTGGAATGGAATCCTCTGGCCAGCTGGAGCCATGGCAAGTCTCATGGTCAATTTCATGTGTCAAGGTGTCCACGCTGTGGCACCCATGATTTCATCGACCACCTGCCTACGAGTTGCCTTGAACAGTTAACATCATCTCTAACCAGCTGCTGTTAAGTAGCGGAGATGATCCTCGACAGGGGCCCCATCCACCGGGCCTCAGGCTTGGGGGCAAACAACTGCAATTTTCTGGAGAAACAACTGTGCCCCATGCCCCGGGCATTAACGTGTGCTTGAGTTTCCAGCCTGTGGGCCTGCCCTATGGCTTTGCCAGCTCTCCTAACTGTAGGAGCCAACTCCTTAAAACAGAGCTTTCTTTCTGTTTTTCTCTTTCTCTCTGCACAGGCACGCACACTGGGAGCTCCATGTCTGGCTGACCGACGGAGCAGGTCAGTGAGCCCATGAGTGGCCTGGCCAGAGTGCAGCTATAGAATCACAAGCCTGGAGGCAATATGTGGACCGGCTTCAGGAGATGAGCGGCATCAGGCGAATGGGCGGCAAGGATGGGTGCTTGGTGCCCAGGCACCCTCTTCCTGGAGGTCGAAGCAGTGACCGTGTTCCGTCCCCCGACAGGTGCACAGCCCAGAGTCAGACTCCTCCTAGATAGGTCCTCCTAGGAAGCCATAGGGGAGGACCAGTCATAAGCCTCGGAGGTCCAGACACAGGGCGCGCCCCAAGGCAAGTGACAGGGTCCTCCTTTTCTCTGAATACACATCAGATTCTTTATTTTTTTTTTAAAGTTCATTTATTTCTTTAGTAATCCCAGCATGGGGCTCATACTCATGACCCCAAGATCAAGAGTCGTGTGTTCCGACGGCGCCAGCCAGGTGCCCCGATACGTTTCAGATCCTGAACCACTCACCCTGATATGAGCTTTCAAGCCTAGAGCCCATGGTGGCATCTTCATGATGCATCGGACATTTGCACAGCTGCTCCTGGGGGTCAAGGCCCTGCCAGGAGCTGTCAGAGATAGAGGTGCTTCTGCAAGGCTGGGGAGAGCCTGTGACAGGCCTGCCGCAGGGCCTGAGGACAGGACCTCAGGCCATTTCCAGTCCTGGAGAGGCCCCCAGCAGGTCCCACATTTACCCGAAGGCTTTGAAAACTAGGGATAAGAGGTCCTGCCGCCTCTTTGCCTCCTTGCAGGTGGGAATACGAATACGGGTCACTGTTATGACTGCAGCAGGGGACCCCTTTGTGGCCTCACCCTCATTGATGCTGCCTCTTTGTCTTGTGTTTCCTTAATAAGCCGGGTGCCCCCTGGGGTGGGGGAGGGTACTAAGTCTTTTGTTTCCCTCACAGCTTTATTGAGGTATAGTTTACATACCATTACATTCACCTGTTTTAAGGATACAATTCAACTATTGTTAGAAAACCTAGAGAGCTGTGTGACTAGCCCTGCTCTTCAGTTTGAGAACATCTCTGTTTCCCCCAGAAGATGCTTCACGTCCCCCTGCAGCCAGTCCTCCATCCCATACCCTGGACCCATACCACCTCATCCGCCTTCTGTCTCTGCAGCCTTGCCTCTTCTGGATGTCTCACAGAAATGGAATCATGTGCTAAGTGGGTCTTTTCTCTCTGGCTCCTTCCATGAGGACTCGTCTTTATGTTCATTCGTAAATAAAAATAGGAATTGCAAATGGAAAAGACAGCTGAGAAAATGGGTTGCATCAAAGTCAACTGATTTAAATTTCATAAACCTTATACAGGTGTATTTTGGCTCAGTGTGTTTCAGAAACACCTACTGCATTTAGGGGCTGGGTCTGGTGTAGGCTGTTGTTTAGTAAAAGCAAATGGACTCTTTTGATATTTAAAATGAATCCCCAAGTTTAAGCTTTTGGAAATTAGGAATAGCCTGTGTGGTGCCAGAAAGAAACTGATCGTGAACATTCCAGAGTGCAGGACGGGAAGGAACACCTCAGTGTCTTTACATGTGAACCCCCCGAGGCAGTTGTCCCATTCCGAGGTATTAGTGGATCCCATGGAGAATTAGGAAGTCATTCCTGTACCGCATCTTTGTCTACACTAACTCACACCAGAGAAATGTCCAAGCCTTCTGTAGCTGATTACAAATGGGGAGGGGGGGAAGACAGGTTCACAGACTCTCCAAGCTACAGGGGTTCCTTGGTGGTCTTCTGCTCACACCCCCCTTTGCAGAGTTGACACAGAATGAACTGACCTGCACTGATTTGTGCCCAAGCGGACCAAGAATCTGCAGATTCTCACCAGAAATCTGGGGTTTCCACGCCGTCCAGCTGCTCCCTCTCATCAGCTGGTATGGGAGTACTGGTTTGGAAGGACTTACTATCAAGGACATCAGGGCAAACCTCTAATGAAAACTGTCACTAGATCTTTAATGAGAAGGAGGGTCTTCTATTCTAAAGGACTGTCTGGAAGTCAAAAATCATGGGTTCTCTGTTCCCAGGGAAGTCTATAACCTTCTCCACAATCTCTCTCTGCCTTTCTCGAGCACGGCCCTGAGTTACTCCGGGAAGCTGGTGGCTCTGATTTTCCTGAATTGAGTCAGCAGGTACTTGCAACACCTGGTCAGCACTGGGGCTGTGGAGCCAAGTGTGTGTTTGGGAAAAGGGCCAGAGTTTGGCGGTGATGGTCCTCAGGGGCAAATAGGAGGGAGGGAGGCTCTGCCGGCCCAGGAGAGCTGTGGCCACACAGGCTTCACATCTGGGCAGGTGGCGTTGACACAGGTCTTGAAAGAGGCTGTGGTGTTGACATACATACACACTGCTTACTGGCCCAGGTCATATGAAGGGGTTTCACACACTCCTAGAGCACAGACGTTCTCCTCCCTGGAGTATATTCAAGGACACGAGGTTGGGGAAGGCTGACAGACTTGTCCAAAGCCACACAGCTAGAGAGCGTAGGAGGCAGCATTCTGATCCAGGCACTCTGCAGAGGCAGAATTCTGGCTAACCCTTGCCCTCATTGCACCGCTCCCATCGATTTATCCAGAGAGAGAGCAGTTACAGCTGCTAGGAAATTTCAAATGTGACGGAACTCACATTGTACATCTGGATTGTGCTGGCAGAGATGTGGTGATGGTGAGAAATTTGAGGGGAAAACGATGAGACGGTTCTTGGAGAGAAGAAACCAGTTTTTGGACAATGGAAAATGACAGGTTATAGATTTTTTTTTCCTCTTGTGGGTTGATATTCATTCCCTCCTAGCGATGGCCAAGAACACCCATGTGAAGGAGAATCATCATGGCCACGAGCACCGACATTTAGGGACAATTCTCAGCTCTCAACAACAATGGAGAATTCCAAACTGTGGCTTGGCTTTTTGAGCTGAGAACTCCGACTGTGTGCCCACCTCACACAGCCATAACCCCCAGGCCTTCTCCGTGGAGAGCTTGGGGTAGACCCCACAGGGACGGCAGCAAAGAGCTCTGCCGTGACGTTCAGAACCATGGCCCCCATTCCTTGTCAATTTTTCTTCCTAATTTTGTTATTAACACTCTCACCTTTAATTGATCTCTTTCAGACTAACAAGCTGGTGTGGCCTCATGAGGCCGTTAGAAGTCATTCAGGAGCAGGCGAGGGGCCGTGTCCTGTTTCGTGCACACTGGCTCACAAGCTCCCTGGCCCACTGCAGAGCCCCATGTGTTTGCTGAGCTGGTGTTCCCCGTGCAAACAGGACTCATGCTGGGGTTTGGATTACACGACTCTGGTGCGGGTCTGGGAGGCCACTGCTAAACCACCCTGGGACGTACACACCCATATGGTCAGGCCTGGCCATTCCGGCCTTACCCACGGCTGGGCCAGCAAAGTCCCGCAGGCAGCCTCAGCCTGTCCTTGTGCAGGGACAGTCCCTCCTGCAGAGGCCAGGGTGGGAGGGGCTCAGTGAGCAGCATGGATGCATGTTTGGGTTCTGACTAGTGCATGCCTGGGTGGGGAAGCACGGGCCCCTCGTGCAGTCCCAAGCCAAACCCTGGGGGATACTTGAGAAATCCCGCATGTTGACCTTGAGTGACTCTCCCATCTTCTGGACACATTCTGTGGGGAGAAGGCCACTGAGATCAAAGGAGGAAGCCGTGCTGCCTCGAGCCAGATGGCTGGGGTGACCCTGCCTGGTCTTTCCTGTGCGGGCAATGCCTTGTGCTCTGCAAACGCTTACTATTTACTGTGGAAACATGATTTTTTCCAGCTTCACTTAAAACTTGAGAGCCTGCTGCCTTTTCTTCTTCTTGCCACTTAAAGCGGATGACGTATTTTTTTTTTTTAAATCTCACAGCTTTATTGAGATGCAGTCCCTATACCACGCAATTCACTCATTAAAAGTGTACAATTCAATGTTTTTCACATTTTCACAGTTATGTGACCACCAGCACAATCAAGTTTGGCCCATTGTCATCACCCCAAAAAGTGATCGCACTCCTGTCAGCAGGACTGCCCATCTCCCTCTGCATTCCCTTGGACCTGGCCCTGGCCACCAACAGCCCACTGTCTGTCTCTACAGAGCTGCCTTATTCTGGGTGTTCCATACAAACAGAAGCTAACAATATTCTGCTTAGCATAGTGTTTTCAAGGTCATTTGTGTTGTAGCGAGAATCAGTACATTGCTCTTTTTAGGGCTGAGAAACAGCCCATTGTGTGGACAGTCCACACGGTTCCTCGGCTGATGGACGTTTGGTTCGTGTCCACTTCTGGAACACTGTGAACAATGCTGCTGTGAACACTGGCGAACAAGTTTTTGTGTGGATGCATGTTTTCGTTTCTCTTGTGTATATGCCTAGGGGTGGAAGTCCTGGGTCCTGTGGGAACTCCATGTTTACACTGAACCTTTTGAGGCACTCATAATGCTACTGACACTCCTCACCTGCCAACAGTCCTTCAGAATCAGTCTATGTAAATATGGCTCATTCTCATGATTAATCATGCGGGTGGAAGCTTGGTGCTCTGGATACCACCCCTCACCATCCGCTCTGCCCCCCAAATGCAGCCCATGGCAACAAAAAGAGAACAGCCAGGCTCTTCTATAAGAATGGAAACGGAGACCTAGGGAGGGCCTACTTCATGGCTGCGCAGCTCAAATCCAAGTATCACACCACCCCCCCAAGTTTCACGCTCCCCCAGCTTTACCACTCCTAGCATCGAGCACAGCCAGGGATGCCAGGGCCCCACGGGCAGGGGAGACAGCTATCTGAGGTGCTGCCTAGACAGCTGATAGCATGACACCCTGCTCACACCCAGAACCTGGACATTTAGAGAAGGACCTGAGCTTAGGATGCCTGTCCCAAGTTCCCACTTGACTCTTCCCCCGCACCTTTTAAAATAACCACTTAGAGTTGACCATGAGCAAAGTTAGCAACCTTAGCCCCAAACAACTTTCATAACAGGTGCTTGCTACTCTGCTGTCTATCTCCCGTTGCCTTGTGACCTGGGTCAGAAAACTGCCCTTCCACTGGCTCACCACCACCGCCCACTGGCCCCATTCCTGGGCTCTATAAGTAACAATACATCCTAGGCTCTACTTCCTTTGTTGGGGTACACTGGAACTGTGCCTTCAATCAAAATGACCTAAGGTTTTCATTTCCCCAAAATGGAAGCTGGGATGCTGAGGGAACGACCTACCGATTCTGTATGAGGGTCTCATGCCTCCTTACTCAGCAAGCCATAATCTGCACATTCCTAATTTAATACGCCAGCAACGGGCCTTTGGATAGAGCAGGCAAGTGCACCCTTGGGTAGTACCAATCTCACGCCGTCTGAGAAGCATGGTCAGCTACATGATGCCATGCTAATAATATGACCCCAGTCCTTCTAATAAGGCTTCAGTCTTTTATAAGAAAGTCAAAATTAGCAATCTGGGGTACATTCTAATCTATAAGATGTTTTTAATTGAACATAGTGTGACTACCCCTCTGTGTGACTATATTTTTAGTGGCGTCATTTTTAAAGGCTTCAGAATGCTTCATGGTATATACTCTGTACTATAATCATATATGCATTTTATATAATTGATACCTTATTTGTATACTCAATAAATAATGTAATCACCTATCTGGAATCCTGCTTTATTTAAAATTTTTAACTTTGCAACAATGATGCAATGAATACCTCTGCAATGAAATCTTTTCTTAGAGCCTCATCATTTAGAATAAATGCTAGAAGTACTGCTAGGTAAAAAGGCATGTCGTTTTGAAGGCTGTTTATACATATTGCTAAGTTCCTTCCAGGAAGATTTTGGTAATTTTGCCAATTTTTACTGCCACCAGTGTGTGTGTGTGTGTGGGGGGGGGGGATGGACATGGGCACATTTCCAGGAAACCCTGGATAACATTAAGCATTATTATTTAAAAAAAACGTATCTTTTTTACCTGTTAAGTTGTCACACATTGATTTGAAGCTAATTATTTGATTTCAGTGAGAGCCACCCATCTTAGAGGACCGCATGCATCCTACCCTTCCCTTTGCTGGCCCAGCCAGCCTTAGACCAGTGACTATGATCTGGAACATCCATGCCCCGGGGGTGGTCCCTGCTTCTCTGGCTTCTGTGACCACACCAGAACATCTCTCGCAGTTCCTGAGTCTCGTCTCAAAAGTTTGGAACACGCAGGCTGCAAAGGATGAGGAGGACATCTCTCTAAGGGACAAGGCTGCCTCCCCAGAACCAGAGAGGAAATGTCACTTTATTCTCTTCTTCAGATCTGTGGCCACTTGTAGTCTTAGCCACGGAACTGAACACATGGTAACATTATGTCATAATAATCGAACTGTCTTTTTAGAAATATTCTTCTTGTCTGTCCCAAAGGGGTTAGGTCAGTACTGGGTATTATAATAATTGCAGATGTAATGTGTTCATGACTTATTCAGGATGCTGCAGTAAACAGGAAGTGTGTATTACTATCATTTTTAAATAAACTCGTTGAATTGAACCAGATCCCAACATATCTGAACTCCTAGAATTTTTTTTTTTTAAAGATTTTATTTATTTATTTGACAGAGAGAAATCACAAGTAAGCAGAGAGGCAGGCAGAGAGAGAGGAGGAAGCAGGCTCCCTGCTGAGCAGAAGGCCCGATGCGGGGCTCGAACCCAGGACCTGGGATCATGACCTGAGCCGAAGGCAGCAGCTTAACCCACTGAGCCACTCAGGCGCCCCGAACTCCTAGAATTTTTTTCCCCTTTCCTAACGAGAGCTAATAGGTGACAATTACCTAGAATTCTGACCTTTATTTAGAAGTTTTGGTATTACATATATTTCTGCACTACCTCTATTTCTCACTTACTTCTCAAAATCTTCCCTTGGGGCAGGTATTGTAATTATCCCTACTTTGCAGACAGGGTGACTGAGACACAAACAGCCCAGGATACACGACAAGTCAGTATAAACTAAGAGTATGACCTGAGTCTGTCCTTGAACCTCAGCACCAGAACCAGATCCACTTACAGTGCACCTGACATACACTTAGCTCTTAGGTCATAGTGATTCAAAATTCATAAAATGGGAAAAACAATGGCTGATGAGAAACTATATTCTCGATACTTCTTTGAAAAAATAAGGAGTGCAAAAAAAATATACCAGTGATAGAACCATAACACTTTTCAATACTTTTGAGGGAGAAGTCAGTGAGAAAAACAGTACAGACCATATAATACTATTTATGTAAATTTCTAGAAGAGGCAAAACTAATCTGTCCCGATAGAGATCAAACCCATGACTGCCTAACACAGAGATTAGCTGGAAGGGGAACGAGAGTGAACTTCCTGGGATGACAGGAGTGTGACTTACACAGGTGTGTGTGCTTGTTAAAACTGGTGGGACGACATTTATGTTCAGCAGAGATACTGGCCTGTCCTCTCCCTGTGGTGTCTTTATCTGGTTTGGGGATCAGGGTGATACTGGCCTCATGAAACGAATTCGGAAGTTTCCTTCCTCTTTTATTTTTTGGAATAGTTTGAGAAGAACAAGTACTGACTTGTCTTTAAATGTCTGGTCGAATTTGCCTGTGAAGCTGTCTGGCCCTGGACTTTTGTTTGTTGGGGGTTTTTGATTACTGATTCAATCTCCTTGCTGGTTATGGGTCTGTTCAAATTTTCTACTTCTTCCTGCTTCAGTTTTAGGAATTTATCCATTTCTTCTAGGTTGTTCCAATTTGTTGGTAATATAATAGGTTTAGAGAGAATATACCTCAACATCCTGAAGATCATATATGAAAAATCCACAGTGAACATCATACTCAATGGGGAGAAACGGAGAGCTTTTCCCTCTAAGGCCAGAAACAAGATAAACATGTTCACGTTCACCACTTCTATTCAACAGTACTGGAAGTCCTAGTCACAGCAATCAGACAACAACAAGAAATAAAAGGCATTCAAATTGGTAAAGAAAAAGTAAAGCTCTATTTGCAGACGACATGATATTAGATATATAGAAAGCCATAAGGACTCCACCAAAAAACTACTAGAATTGGTAAGTGAATTCAGTAAAGCTGCAGAATACAAAATCAATATGCAGACATCTGTTGAATTCCTATCCACTAATAACAAAGCTGCAGAAAGTGAAATTAAGAAAACAATCCCATCTATCATTTCATCAAACCAAAAATATCTAGGAATCAGCTTAACCAGAGAGATGAAAGATCCATACTCTGAAAACTATAAAACACTGATGAAATAAATTCAAGATGATGTAAAGAAATGGAAAGACATTCCATGCTCATTGGTTGGAAGAATAAGTATCGTTAAAATGTCTATACTACCCAAAGCGAGCTATAGATTTAATGCAATCCCTATCAAAACACTAATAGCATTTTTCACAGAACTAGAGCAAACAATCCTCAAACTTTCATGGAACCACAAAAGATCCCGAATAGCCAAAGCAATCTTGAAAAAGAAAAACAAAGCTGAAGGCATCAAGATTCTGGACTTCAAGCAGTATTACAAAGGTGCAGAGATCAAGACAGTATGGTACTGGTAAAAACAGACACAGATCAATGGAACAGAACAGAAAGCCCAGAAATAAACTCACAATTACATGGTTAATTATCTTTGACAAAGCAGGGAAAAATATCCAAGGGAAAAATGTCTCTTCAACAAATGGTTTGGGAAAACTGGACAGCTACATGCAGAAGATGAAACTGGACCATTTCCTTACACCATATAAAAAAATAAACTCAAAATGGATTAGATCTAAAGGTGAGACCTGAAACCATAAAAATCCTAGAAGAGAGCATAGGCAGAAATGTCTCTGACATTGGCTATAGCAACATTTTTCTAGATATGTTTCCTGAGGCAAGGGACACAAAAGCAAAAACAAACTATTGTGATTTCATCAAAATAAAAAGCTTCTGCACAGCAAAGGAAACAATCAACACAACTAAAAGGCAACCTACTGAATGTTTGTATTCAGTAGTTTGTATTGCAGGAGAAAATGTTTGCAAATACCTTAACAGATTAAAGGGTTAATATCCAAAATATATAAAGAACTTACACAACACAATAAAACCAAATAACCTAATTAAGAATGAACAGACAGTTCTCCAAAGAAGACATCCAGATGACCAACAGACACATGAGAAGATGCTCATTCATCATCAGAGAAATGCAAATCACAGCCACGATGAGCTGTCACCTCACACTTGTCAGCATGGTTAAAATCCTCAACACAAAAATAAGTGTTGGCAAAGACGTGTAGAAAAAAGAACTCTTTCTTGTGCACTGTTGGTGGGAATGTAAATGGGTGCAGACTCAGTGGAAAAGGACCCTCCAGTTCCTCAAAATGTTAGAATTAGGGCTACCCTATGATCCAGTAATGACATTATTGGGTGCTTACTGCAAAAATACAGAAACACTAATTCAAAGGAATACGTGCACCCCCATATTTACTACAGCATTATTTACAATAGCCAAGATGTGAAGGCAGACTAAGTGTCCACTGATAGACGAATGGGGATAAAAAAGATGTGGTAGGTACACACACACACACACACACACACACACACCCAGGAATAGTATTCAGCCATGAAAAAGAATAAAAATTTGCCATTTGCTATAACATGGATGGAGCTGAAGTATATTATGCTAAGTAAAATGAATTAGTCAGAGAAAGACATATATCAGATGATTTCACTCATGTGGAATTTAAGAAACAGAAGCACATAGGAAAAAAGAGAGAGAGAGAGAGGGGCAGATCAAGAAACAGACTCTTGGGGCGCCTGGGTGGCTCAGTGGGTTAAGCCTCTGCCTTCGGCTCAGGTCATGATCCCAGGGTCCTGGGATCGAGTCCCGCATCAGGCTTTCTGCTCAGCAGAGGGCCTGCATCCCTCTCTCTCTCTCTCTGTCTGCCTCTCTGCCTACTTGTGATCTCTCTCTCTCTGTCAAATAAATAAATAAAATCTTTAAAAAAAAAAATCAAGAAACAGACTCTTAACTCTAGAGAGCACACTGATGGGGACCAGAGTGGAGGGGGGAAACAGGTGATGGGGATGAAGGAGGACACCTGTCCTGATGAGCACGGGGTGATGTATGGAGGGGCCGGATCGCTCTATCGCACACCTGAAACTAATCTAGCACTATATGGAATTTAAATTAATTTTACAAATGAAAAAAACCCAGTGGGACTGATCACATACCCAAGATGTGTCCAATGCACTGTGTGTAAGGTTTACCTCAAAATAAATTTTAAAAATTACCCCTCCACTGCCTTATTAAGTAAATAATCTAACAATTCCAGGAGTTCATAATTCACCTCAACAACTGCCAAAGGAGTCTTCTGGGGGAGCCTCTGGTTTCTACTTGGACTTCTAGAATAAGGCACTCATAATTCCGGCCTTCGCATGCTCGCATCAGCCCACACGTCAAAGCTTCTTGTAGTCCCTACTTTTAGTGAATGGATCTGCACTGTGATCGGCCTCCATGAGCTTGGGAGGGTGGTCATACGAGGGTGACGAAGAAGGCAGAGAGAACCCCCGGCCCCAGGGGAGAATGCGACCCCGAGACCTCAAGTCCTTCCTTGGATCAGGGAAACAACCAAGGAGAGTGGGGTTTTTCAAGACACACAGCCACACCATGCCCCTCCACCTCTACCCGAGGTGCCGAACAGTGACATGGAAGTTGCTGGACACACACCCACCACAGGTCAGCCATTCCACAGAATCTCAGTAGAAGATACACGGGGAAAAGCCCCAGGAACTTGAAAGATCATATTTAAGGGTATAAAGGAGTATTGCTGCTGATGAGGGGTTTGAGGGACAGTTTCAGGGCTTTGGGGGGCTAGTCCCACGGCTGGGACGGGAGCCCCAGGGCTCTTGATAAACAGGCACCCCAGCTGCTCATGGCAGGGCTCTCAAACTCAACCCAAGGCAACTGTCAAACATCCCCATTCTAGAAGGATTAGTGAGACGAACCGTTCCAACAACAAGTGGACCCACTGCCTGCCCTGGGGAACAGGACTTCGCTGTCAATATGGACGTTAAAAGGGCTCCTTTTCTACTCACTCTGCAGCCCCTGTGGGCCTCCCTTCGCTCACCACCCAGCTGCCCACGGGCTGGCCAGACACCGTTCCCATTCTTGAGAGCCCGCCCGCACATGAGCAACATGTCAGCCAAGGTTTCCAGGCTGTCGGCGAACGGAACATTTAGGGGAGTTTCCTTTGATGGCTGCGTCACAGTCCGATGAAAAGCAGCCGCGAGGGAGTGCGCTTCGGGAGTAAAGCGCAGCCAGGGGCCCGCAGGGTAACAAGCAGACGCGAGGACAGGGCGGCCGGTGTGAGCCAGCGAGCCGGCTCCTGACTCAAAGCCCGCGCGCGCTCCCTGCGCCCAGATGAGCCATTCAGCCTCACCCAGTTCCACGATTTCCAAACCACACGTGCAGACATCAGGACAGAGGCTTTCCAACCCCGCCAAAACCAGGAGCCTTTCCGGAAGCCTGTGATTAAGCCGGAACGTCTGCGTCTGTCTCACCCGCACATTACCCGCCTGGATGGGGTAGACCGCCCGATGGTGGGTCTGCAAAGGGCGCCACTGAGGCATGGCAAAGCGCCGCTGGCTTTACCTGTGGGCCTCCGGAGGAGGGCTGCTGCTCGGGCCGGAGCCGCTCTCTGCTCCCTGTGTTGAGTGAGCTCCCTGGCCACCCCAAGGGACACATGGGGTCACCCCTCAGCTGGCTCTCAGGCCCTCCCCACGGGGACCCGCTCAGTGGGTTTTAGGTGAGGGTAAGTGTCTGAAGGGATGCTGGGAGTTTTAGGGAAGGGTGTAATTAGCATTCACAGATGAGGGCAGGCAAGGCCCAGGACCAGCTGTCCCGTTCTGTAGCTGCACAGCACACCCCTTCACCCACACCCTCACCCACATGAGCTTCCCTAGGGCTTGGGGAGAGCCAGGAAAAGCAGCCCAGCGGCCCTCCACCAGCAGCTGCCTCTCAGGGCTCTGCACGGGCCAAGCTCACAGCAGCATGGAAGATGGGTCAGGGCCTCTGTGGTCCGCTGGCATCTTCTTGCCTCGGGAAGCCTCAACGAAGTTCCCAGCTCACAGACGCCAAGCCAGAGCTTTTCACAAAGCTACGTACTGTCCCCGTCCTCTTTCAAGCTGCTGATGAAAGCTTCCACAACAGAGGAAAAAAGCCATTATGCTTATTATCTTGGTATTATCTTTAAAATAAAATTCAGAAAGCACCTTTCCTGATCAAGAGACACTGAGAGATTGCCCTGTCGGGAATTGGTGCTCCTTAAAGCACAGCAACAATACTGTCTGGGCCCTGGGAGTTGACGTGTCGCCTTCCAGAAGCTTCTCCTGGGAGGTGATGTATGGCCTTCCAGAAATTTCTCCTGGCATCCAGAAGGGCCTCCCGGCCTTCCCTTAACTCCAACCCTCCAGGCGGCTTTTTCACTTAAGGATCTGCTGCCCAGAAGACAATCATGCACGCTGGGGTACGCATCAGAGCAACATCACTATTTCCAAAAAGCATCACAAAATATTCCTCTTTTCTTCTCTTTGCTCCTACAAAGTGCTCAACGGACCAGTACCCCCTGCCCTAAAGCAGACATGGCATCCAAGCAACAGGCAGGCTGTAAGCTTCCTAAAGTTGACCTGTGGTTCTTCACCCTGAGGAAGGTGGGTACGACCCACCATGCCTCGGGGAGAATCAAAACCCAGTGTATGGAGATGCTGACTTTTGAGAGAAACCGGCTGTCTCAGTGTTTGCTATGCCTGACAAATGAAATACAGATTTCAGACACTGTGTTTCTGGGCCCGCATTCTCCATGGCACTCAGATGGCATAATGGTCACCAAGCCCGGAAAAGCTGTGCCATATAGCAGTGCAGGCGTGGGAAGTGACGAGCCCCCTGGCCCGAGCTGCCTGCTCCACACGGGTGGGGTGAGAGGCACAGGCACCGATACGCTGCCTCTGATGTCCCACGTCCTGCAGACCCCAGCAGCTGCTGCTCCACATCTCACTGCTGTCCGGCATTATACGCAGCAGCCTTCAGTTGCCGGCCCAGGAGCCCAGCAGCAAAGCACCGAGGTGTAGAGCACAGGCTGTAGGTTCCCGGGCCTGGACTCCATGTCACCGAGTACCTGCTGTGTGACCTTCATGTCCTCAGCCGCACCACGGGGACAGAGCCTGCCCGCCTTCCAAGAGCTGTTAGAGACCTCAGTAGCAAGGGCCCCCAAAGTGTCCAGGCCGTGGGTGGCCTGTACATGTGGCCTTTGTAGCATCAGTGGATCTCCCTATTCCTGGAGGCTACAGGTCGTGTAGGGAATGCCTGGATTGTCCACCTACTTGGGCAAGTTCTCCTGGCGGCCCCAGGCCTTTGGGACCTTTTCGGCTTATTTCTGGCCTTGATGTCTTCGGTGTGCTGGACATGTGAGGGGTGGTGTCAGAGGCCAAGGGGGAATCAAGCCCATCCTTGAAGTCACCTTGCTTTGGGTCACAGGATATTCTGTTGGGAAGACCTCACATAAGCCCCGTGACCATGGAAGAAGCAGTGGCCTTCATGAATCACCACATATCCGTGGCCATCGCCAAACATGTGGGCTGACAGGGGGCACTTTAGATATTCCAACCGTAGGACATCATACGACTTCACAGAACATTCTGGCCCTTCCTGACTTGTGCCTCTTCTGCTCAGCTCTTGGTGACTTGCCATCTTGGAAACCGTTTTCTCAGTGTAACCACGATTACATTTCGATCCCTTACTGCTCCCTTCCTAGTGGCAGAGATGTGTGTCCCCTTGGCAATGATGTCACCTGGAAAGGGTGCTCTGCTTTGTCCCAACTGAGTCTAAGAAGAGGCACCCTCACTTTCTATGGGCGCAGCTGTCGCCTTCACCA
Source organism: Lutra lutra (assembly GCF_902655055.1). Taxonomy (NCBI): domain Eukaryota; kingdom Metazoa; phylum Chordata; class Mammalia; order Carnivora; family Mustelidae; genus Lutra; species Lutra lutra. Next base: position 43,417,357 of record NC_062280.1, on the reverse strand, counting down.
TGATGGCTGGTGACGTCACCCTCAGATGCTGCCTCAAGACATGGCCCAGTCACTGGCTTTTGTAGCACTTTGGAAAACAGGGTCAATCCCAGGAGATGAAGAAAAGCTCACACATGCTTTGTCAAGATGAAACGTGATTGTTAAAGAATAGTCTTGGACAGGAACGTAACAAGGGAATGAGAACTTTGAAATCAAGAGTAATTTTTTGGAACTATACAGTTACTTATGACAGAAAATGACATAACATCCCACCTTTCTTCCTGATGCAAAGTTTACTCCTGATTATGCATTTAGGCAACTGTACTGTTTATCTGTACTCACACTGCAGTACCCTTCAGTCTTGTGTTATGGTAGCCCCGTGGGGTGTGCTGTTCCCACTGGGTTAGAGCCCCTGGACAGGACCTGGATTCCAGTCCCAGAAACACTGCTTCATCCGCAAGTCTCAAGATATCCTATGCCTTACACCTCTCTAAACTGTCTCCTAGCTTTTTAAATGAGTTTGCATTCTACATAGCTCTAAGTCGCTGGGGCACATGACTCTGCTTCGTCACCTTCTCCAAGGACTGGCGTTCACACTATTTTGCATATATCATCCAACAGACAGATACTCCCTGGGGCCATTGGCCAGCCATTTACTTCCACTTCCTTTTTAGTGATCATGTGTCATAGCCCTAACTTTATAGTTTTTTGGGGAAGAAAACCCACAGGCTCTCAAATATTTATTGAGCATCTACTGTGGTTCCTTTGGAACTTTATGGAGTATACAATTATCCTCGTTTCGTCTAATGCATTTACAAAGGTACAGTTTGGCATTCTAGAATGAAAACGTGTTCCTCTTTCTGAGTTCATCCACTGCCCACACCAAGAAGCAACCTCCTGCTAGAGGTCCTGGCTCCCCAGAGGCCTCTGCTGGAGTCTGTGGAAGTGTGTAGGCAGCCTGTGAGGGGAGGGCTGGTTCTGTTCGTCAGAGCAGCACGGGTTTATTTCATGGTTGGCTCTACCGTGTTCCTCCGTCAGGGCGCTACAGTCCCTCTGGGAAAAGCGACTCCTCCTACCCGGGCACTGGCATCCCAGGCCCCCAGTCCCATAACCTACCCCACGGTCTATTCCAAATGTCTCCCAGCTGAAAACCACTGGAGTGGTGGGAAGGCATGGCTCAAGACTGTGGTCATTTGTTGACAGAATTCCACTCTTGCAAGTCATGCACCCAACTTTTCTTAGGGGCCCCGAATGGTTAAGTCCATGAGCTAACTCTGCTCCAAGTCTGGATTAGATTAGATATAAAACATTTTGCCTGCCTGGGGGTCCTCTTCTCTGATTCCAAACAAGTATCTTCCAAGCTCATTAAGATCATGAGGATCCATGTGAAAACACACAGGGTGGCACTTGGGGGTCGTCAAGGAGAAAGTCATGAGTAAGTAATCATGATTATGTATTTGCCCCCCAGGGTCATTTGTATTAGATCATGCATATTAGAGATGCTTTCCATATGAGCGAGTCCCTAAGACTGAGTGCTGTGTACTCCAGTAATGTTCGTCTTCTGGATCTCAGGTCGATGAAAGTTTGTATAAGTTACAAATGACATTTAATTATTTGTGGCTTTACTAGCACTGCCCCTGCTGTTCCTACTCTCTGGGACCACAGCCAGTTTCTTGGGGAAATCAGGGCTCTGCAGCGGGGGAGGCTTGCTCTGTCTGCTGGTTTTGGAGGGTGTGGCCCAGAGATCCTGCTCTGAAGCCACAAGAGGATGGCCACGGCTGGGCCAAGGCCGTGCTGGGCAGGCTGTGCCACTACCCTGCCCTCTTCCTGTGCAACTTTTACCTTTACTATCATGACATTGATCTGTCAGGGGCTTGTGACTTGTTACCTTGTTTGTTCTGCTTGTCAGTTAATGGCCTTGGCAATTGTCCCATGGCCCAGGGGAGGACACATTGAAGGACGTCGGTTTGTTGTGTGGATTCTGTGCCACAGTGGCGGGCTGTGCCTGGGGCCTCGCACAGGTTCCCCGAAGGCCCTGGTATGGATGATCACCAATTCAGACTCGATCAGCATGACCTTCTTCCTGGTCTCATCCTCGTCTGGTCTATCCTTCCAAGTACAGGGAGATCTGGCTAGAGTGGAACCACCGGTCAAAGTATCGCACTGGAAAAACTCCTCCACTGTCTCCCCATGCCGGACGAGGGGCAGACGGGCTGGCCGGGCCAACCTTTCCCCACCACACATGCCTCTGCACCTTTGCCCAGAATGTTCTCTTTTTGCAGAATGTCTTGCCTCATCTTTCTCCTGGAAATTCCTCGTTTTTTTTTTTTTTTTTAATTGATGTAATTTAGATGCCATAAAATCCACCCTTTTTTTTTTTTTAAAGATTTTATTTATTTATTTGACAGAGAGAGATCACAAGCAGGCAGAGAGGCAGGCAGAGAGACAGGAGGAAGCAGGCTCCCTGCTGAGCAGAGAGCCCGATGCGGGACTCGATCCCAGGACTCCGAGATCATGACCTGAGCCGAAGGCAGCGGCTTAACCCACTGAGCCACCCAGGCGCCCCTAAAATCCACCCTTTAAATGTGTACAATTCAGTGGTGTTTAGGATATTTACAAAGTCGTACAGCCATTACCATCATGGAAATCCAGGTCATTTTCAGTATCCCCAAAAGAAAGCCAGTCCCTAGGCCTCACTGCCCTGCCTCACCCAGCCCCCAGCAGGCACTCGTCTATTTTGTCTCCATGGATTTGCCTATTCTGGACATTCTGTATAAACAGAATTGTACAACGTGTGGCCTCTTGTGTCTGGCTCCTTCCACTCAGCATTTTGTTCTCAAGGTTCATACAAATTGCAGCATACGTGGTACTTTATTCCTTTTTTTTTTTTTTAAAGATTTTATTTATTTATTTGACAGAGAGAGATCACAAGTAGATGGAGAGGCAGGCAGAGAGAGAGAGAGAGAGGGAAGCAGGCTCCCTGCTGAGCAGAGAGCCCGATGCGGGCCTTGATCCCAGGACCCTGAGATCATGACCTGAGCCGAAGGCAGCGGCTTAACCCACTGAGCCACCCAGGCGCCCACTTTATTCCTTTTTATGACTGAATAACATTCCATTGTATGGATAGACCCTATTTTATGTATTGATTCATCAGGTGATGGGCGTTTTGCTTTCACTTTTTGGCTATTATGGATAGTGCTTCTGTGAACACGTAAGTGTAAATTTTTGTACGGGCATGTGTTTTCATTTCTCTTAAGTATATACCTAGGAGGAGAATTGCTTGGTCACATGGTAACTCTACGTTTCACTTTTTGAGAAACTGCCAGGCTGTTTTCCAAGGCGCTCTGTGACTTACTATTCCCACCAACAGTGTAGGAGCGTTCTAGGTTCTCCACATCCTTGCCAACACCCACCACTGTCCACCTTCTGGATTACAGCCATGCTAGTGGGTGTAAAGTAGCCTCTCAATATGGGCTTGATTTCCACTTCCCTAGTACGTAATGATGCTTGGCATCTTTTTGTGTGTTTGCATCTTGCTTAGAAAAAATGTCTTTCCAGAGTCTCTGCACATTTAAAACCTAGGTTATTTGTCTTCTTATTGTTGAGCTGTGAACGTTGTTTATATGATCTGGATACTAGATTATTATTATTATTTTTTTAAAGGTTTTATTTATTTATTTGACAGAGAGAGATCACAAGTAGACGGAGAGGCAGGCAGAGAGAGAGAGAGGGAAGCAGGCTCCCTGCCGAGCAGAGAGCCCGATGCGGGCCTCGATCCCAGGACCCTGAGATCATGACCTGAGCCAAAGGCAGCAGTTTAACCCACTGAGCCACCCAGGCGCCCTGGATACTAGATTATTAAATGTACAGTTTTATATATTATCATCCATTCTGTGTGTTGTCTTTTTTTAATAGTTTTGTTTTTGTTTTTTTTTTAAAGATTTTGTCAGAGAGAGAAAGAGTGCATGCATGCACAAGCAGGGGGAGTGGCAGGCAGAGGGAGAAGCAGGCTCTTTGCTCAGCAGGACTTGATCCCAGGGCCCTGGGATCATGACCTGAGCCAAAGGCAGATGCTTAACCAACTGAGCCACCCAGGTGTCCCTTGTGTGTTGCCTTTGCACTTGCTTGGTATTGTCCTTTGAAGCAATGAGATTTTTAATTTCCATGAAGTCCAATCTGTTTTTCCTTATGTTGCTTGTGCTCTAGATGTTGTATCTAGGAAGCCATTGCCAAATTTAAGGTCGCAAAGATTTACCCATGTTTTCTTCTAAAAGTATTATAATAAAGTTCTAGTCTTTATACTTAGGTCTTTAATTCCTTTGGAGCTAACTTTTATATATGGCATATAAAGAGAGGGGTCCAACTTCATTCTTTTGCATCTGGATACCTGTTGAAAAGACTGTTCCCCCCACACCCACTGAATTGTCTTGTCATCACTGTTGAAAATCAATTGACCAAGGATGTATGGGGTATTACATATTCTTATGCCAATATCACACAGCCTTAGATTATTATACTCTTGTAGTTAGTTTTATGTGTGGGTCTTCCAACTTTGTTATTCTTTTCCAAGATTGTTTTGCCTGTCTGGGGGGGTGGGGAGGTCTATTACATTTCCATATATGCTAGAAGATCAGCTTGTCCATTTCTGCAAAACAAGAAAAAAAGCAGCTGAGATTGTGAAAGACCAATTTTGTGTTGAATCTGTATGTCAATTTAAGAAGTACTGATATCTTTACAATATTAAGTCTTCCAGTCCATGAACATGGGATGTCCTGTCAATTATTTAGGTCTTCTTTAATCTCTTCCAAAGATGTTTTGTGATTGTCAGTACACAGGTTAATGTATTTCTAAGTATATTATTTTTGATGCTATACTAAATGGAATTTTGTTCTTAAATTTTATTTTGGATTGTTCACTGCCAAGTATATAGAAATACAATTGAGTTTTGTACCTGATTCTGTACCCTTCAATTTTGCTGAACTCATTTATTAGCTATAATAACTCATTGTGGATTCTGGCAGACTTCTGATATACAGATCATGTCATCTGCCAAGGGAGATAGTTTAACTTCTAATTTGGATGATTTTCGTTTCTTTTTCTGGCCTAATTCCTTGGCTTGAACCTCCAGTACAATGTTGAACAGAAGTGATGACAGCAGACAACCTTGCTTTGTTCCTGATCTTAGAGGGAGAGCCTTCGGTATGTTACCATTCAGCAGGTGTTAGCTGTGGGCTTTTCTAAGATGCAGGCTGAGTATCCTTTTATTCCCAGTTTGCTGAGTGTTTTTATCATGAAAAGGTGCTGAATTTTGTCAGATTTATTTTTTGCATTTCCTGAGATGATTGTGTACTTCGTGTCCTTTATTCTATTAATGTAGTGTTTTACATGGACTGATTTTTGGGTGTTGAACCAACCTTGCATTCCTGGGGACAATGACATTTGATCATAGCGTATAATCCTCTTGTACTGGGGCAAGACAAAGAGATGTACTCTGTGGATGACAGCACCTGCTGGGTTGGCATCCTGGATATGTCAGGCCAGACAACTGTCTGGTAAACAAAGAGGACAGACATCTGCGTCTCAAGAAATGAGGAATGAAGTCCAGGGACTTAGGCTGAGATAGGGAGTGGACTCCAGGAAGGGCTGTGAACACTTGTCTATGCTGCCTGGTGTGAACCAGTGCTTCTCAAATTCTAATAAGCATAAGAATCACACAGAAGGTTAAAGCATATTGCTGGGCCCCGCCCTAGAAATGCCAACTGGGTAGGTGTGGGGTAGGGCCAAAAACATACACCTCTAGGTGATGCTGATGCTGTAGTAAAACCACTTTACAAGTATAAAGGGAAATAAACAAAACCACATCATCCACATCAGTAGACCCTTGCCAGCACCTGAGATGGCATAGACCACTTGTCTGTCTCTCTCACTGTTAGTCTGCAGGACCCAGGTACACAGCTGATTTTGTCTTCCAGATAAAAAGGAGCCCAGGACGGGTGCCTGAATGGCTCAGTCAGTTGACAGTCCGGATCCTGATTTTGGATCAGGTCATGATCTCAGGGTCCTCAGATTGAGCATCATGTTGGGGTCTGTGCTCAGTGAGGCATCTGCTTGAGATCTCCCTCTTACCCTCTCCATCTGCCTGTCCCCCCCCCCACTCTCTCTCTCTCCAATAAATAAATCTTAAAAAAAAAAAAAGAACCCAGGAAACTTCATAAATATTGTTTCAACATTAAATCTATATGATCAAGTGGGTGGAAATAATGGGTAGTTTCCTATTAAAAAAGAGAACATACCCTGTTTTTTGTCTTAAATAAAAAATCTCAGAAAATGCTGGTCATGGAACCCAAACTAGAAATCTTCCAGCCTGCCTGTGCATTTCAACATGCAGATAATAAATGTGATTGTAAGGCTTTCTGGAAATGGAAGCTGAATGTTTTCAACACACAATGCTGTGTCAGGGTCATGGACAGAGGGAGCCTCAGGCAGAAGGATGTAGTTACATGAAATGTCGGGGCTCGATCCACACATTTGTGGTGGTTGATCCAGATACTTAGAGCTTTCAAGATTAGCACCAACTGCAGAAAATGAAGACTTTAGAATCATGACTGAATGACTTAAAAGATCAGGTTTGCCCCATGAATGCAAATGGAAATGAATGATGCTTTATCATACTTCAGTAACTATGAGCGAGGCCACTGGATTTCACGAGCGTAGAGATATGGTAGCTATGTGATCTTATATATTATCGCTTTACACTGGTAATATATATACACAGAGACACCATGCTAACGAGAGTGTGAGCTGGGGCCTTGGGGAGGAGAGGAAAGGGATACTGCATCTCTAAATGCCACAGGATTTAGCCACATGGATTTAGCTACTGGATTTAGCCACATGAGGCTGAGTGACCAAGGACAGGAGCAATAGAAGGACCAAGAGTAGGTTCCAGGGGTCTGATCCTGAATTCACGTGATCCAGCCCACAGTTCTGTGTGGGATCCCAGAGAAATGACACAAGGACCTTAGGTCCTCACTCTTCTTGCTTGGAAAATGGGGATCATCCTGTGTCAGGGGACAGCTCCGTGCTAAGGAAAAGCTCACAGCACCGAGCAGAAAGTTCCCCAGAAGAGAGAAAGTTTCTGTTGCAAAAGACTCAAAACAATACCGGAAGAAAAGACGCTTTGGAAAATGTTCTACCATCGTAGGAATAAAAACAGAGGCAGCTGTTGTAGAAAGAATTCATGGGCCCATTGTTTGGAATGTCTTCCATGATAGGTACTTCAAGCCCCAAGAGGTTAATCTTAGCGTGACGTTCCCTTATATACACTCACAACGAGCTAGAGGCCCAGGCATGCCCAGGACCCCCAGAGGCTGCCAGCGCTGGCCACTGGCTTGCATTTACATCTACCGGTGGCAATAAAAATTCTTAGAAATAAAAAAAACTCCTTAATTGTCCCCATCGCTCCATTTCAGAGAGTAAACGAGAGGGATTTTCAACTCAAGACAGCTCCCCGGTAGCCACACTGGCTCCCAGGACACATTCAGTCTCCTGCAGGATCAAACAAACCCTGGGGTTTGCGGGCCGCAGGCGGCCACAATACACCAGAGCACTACATTGTCCGTCTGGTTCAAAGGCAAATGGAAGGTACAGTTCTCTTGTAAAAAGCAGATCCCATTTTACTGAACCGTAAGGAGAGAATCTTCTTAAATCCGCTTTCTTACAATTGGAGCGAGTCTGTTAACGAGCGCTTAATCGGAGGCCACGACAGCTGAGCATAAATTCCCACCAAGCCCCCTGACCGCGGTTTACCAGATGAACCACTGAATCTGTCGTCGACTGTGATCTACAGGCATTATTTCTGAGCCAGTGTTAATGTACTTCTCATTTGTACATTTTTCTAATTGGCTTCGTATTTATAATGGAATATTTCTGATCCAGGAAGAGTCCCGGTAAACCAAGCATATTTCACCATATACCGGGGAGGACCAGCCGGTCATGGGGGGGCGCTCAGTGAGTTATGGTTCCTGCAGTCTGGTTCCAAGCCAGCCTGCGAGGAGACGTCACTGAAATATCTGAAGTAGAATCTGAGGTCCCCAAGCAGCTGTTGGGTCTGCAGGGCCACAGCCGTGTAAACTTTATCGGCAGTAAACGTCAGTCCTGCACGCAGACGGCGAGCCTGTTAGCCCACAGCTCTGCCTCTGTCCCCATGCGCTCTGGAGCCGGTCCCCGCCTGGACGGGGAGGGTGGCCGCTGTGCCGGCGAGGGCCAGGGCACGCCCGCTGACAGGCACACCAAGATGACAGAAATGCACTCTGAGTTGCAATTAGTGGCACTGTCATTTTCGGGGGCTCCTGCCAATTAATTAAGCCTGTCAAACAGAAAAACCACAGCGCTCACATGATAATTTATATTGGAAGAGACCAGCGGCTTCCTCCACACACAGGATTCTCCCTCAGAGCGCTGAAATAAACGACAGAAAATAAATAAAATAAAACAACAACAAAGCGCGCGCGTGTGTGTGTGCAAGCGCGCGCGTGCGTGGGGGGTGCTCCACACAGGGAAGAAGAAAGTTAAGCTGTCCTTGTTGTAATTGTTAACTCTGATCGCCGGAGTAGGAGACAGGCTGATTAAAACTCCAAGCGAGCCCCCAGCTCCTGAACCCTCTGCGTCCGTCCGGGATGATAGAATCAGAGGAGTTTATTCATACCATTAAGCCCCAGAGAACTTAATTGAAAGAAGAGCACAGCCCGGACCTTGACAAGCGGGAGGTCACAGTAATTGCTGCCGGACATATTTAACATTAAGATAATCAGGCCATTAATTACCCTTTGGATCATTAAATCAGCCAGTTGCAAAATGAAATTTCTGCCTCTATTACTCACTTGAGAGACCACAGGGGTGGCCTTTAATTTATCAGTGAGCTTGAGATACAAAGGCTGGGGCTGGGGGAGGGCAGGCGGGGAGGGGGCTGCGCTGTGGCGGCGGCGGCGGCGGGGGCAGGGCATCAATCCGCCATGCTTGGTGATCGTGGCAAATTAACTAGGTAAGATAACCTCCGCTTCCAAAGGCAGAAGCTGGGGGTATGTAAATAGATGAGGGCAGACAGGGAGATCAGAGTCTGCACACCACTTAGCGGGATAATAAAGGAAATCATCCTTGATTATCAGTGCTAATTTGGACACTGCCGGTAGCTTGTTATGCGTGTTCTGAGTAGCATTTAATTAATTCAATTGCTTGTTAATGAGGGAAGTGACATGTGGGGAGCAGATGCCACCCAACTGCAGATGGGTTCTGGTCATCAGTGCAAAGTCCTTCCCCATCCCCCCCACCCCCGATTCCTCCCCCTGCCCATTTTTTTTTTTTTAAAGAAAGAAAATAGGAAAAGGTGTCAAGCATAGAGGAACACTCAAAAGAGACAAAACACTGACCTCAGCGGGCCAAGAACTGTTGAAAAATAATAAGATGAGATAATCCTGGGGCTGTGTGGGTACTCATGTTCCCTGAGGCCACATTTGGAACAGTGCATCTTTATGCCAGAAATTTGAGCCCGAGATTACTATATTGTGATCTTATGATCAAACCTAACGAGACAAAGACGTGGCCAAGTGGTACTGCTTTTAATATCTCAGAGTTAACGGTAGGGATCCAATTATTTTCAGTTTGGATACATTTCCCCTTTATCAATATCTCCATGTGCATAAATAAGATGAAAGTGGCGATCCCGAATCAAAAAGGACCGGAACTCGTGTCACTGGGCAGACTTGCTCCATCTGGAAGTGCGCGGCCAGTCTCTCCCACGCAGATTTCTGACGTCCGGCCCCAAATCTTCCTCCCGAAGGTGGCATCTTTTTATAGGTTAAAGACAAGAGGGGAGTTTGGATGTGCAGGTGACAATGACAGAAAGAAAAAGAACGCTCAAAGAGGCAGAAGAGTGTATCCTAAATCAGCAACTCAGCTCCCTTCCAAGTGGGTTCAGAAGGAAGGGGGATTTCGGTAGGGTTTAGAGCTCCTCCCAAGGGCTCTTTGACAGAATAGAAAACACACGTCCAGGCTCCTTTGATTTCTGAGACCAAATCGGCTGGCTCCCAGACCACTGTGTAAATAGGCTACCTGCCCTGAAACGCCAGCCGCGAGGGATCCCTGCAGACCCTTACGGACCCGATGCCTATACATGGAGACCTAAAGTTGGGAGAGGGGAAGACGAAGTAGGTGGCCGAGTACGGTCTGGCTTCTGCCAAGAGGAACACGGACCGGAGGGCTCCACTCGGTCCTGGGAGGAAATTAGGGTCACCACAGGCAATCCTAAAACATTCCAAAGTGAAACAGCGACAGGAATGGAGAACAATGCACCACAGTGACACAGAGAGTAGCCCTCCAAACACCCCCACGGGGCCGAGGAGGGAAAGAGATCTGAGGTTTGTCCAGACAACTTCACGGTGTGCTGCAAATGCACAGCCCCGATTTCATGCATGAACAAGCAAGCAACCCCTGGCCCTGAGGCAGCAGGAGCACCTGGCATGTGGGTTCCACGCGGCCCCATTCCCGTGTCCCCCCATCCGCTTGCTCATTCGTTCATTCGCTCAAGAAACATACTCTTCACAGTTTGGCTGTCTCTGCTTCTGAGTGCACTACTCCTTGATGTGAAAGGGGCCACGGCGAGCTCGGGGACTTGGCCCGACGGTTCCACGTGTCCTAATGTGGGAGCCTGCCTGGTTGCTCCAGGCCCCACGTCCAAGTGCACACAACACACTGCACGGAGCGACCCGCACACTCGTGTGCTACGTGTCATGAAACCCCTGCACACTCATGTGCTATGTAACATGAAGCCCTTGCCCCCCCCCACCCCCACACACAGCCCACTGCCCCTGCGTTAGCCCCTAGGATCTAGCAAATCCCGTCCGCTGTCACCACGGCTCTCCTGCTTCAGCATGCCCATTTAAAATCAATATTTTAAGTGTGTGCTTAAATGGCATCAATAGCAATTAGAGAGGGGGATTCTGATTCCACCCCAGCTGTAGTTAACTGTTGTACCATCGATATCCTCTACTGGGCTCCTTTCTCTGAATTAAACCTCCATCACTGACGGGGGATGAAGGGCATCCTCTCCCCTCCTGCGACAATAAATTTAATATCGAATGCACTGGAAAAAAATGGCAGTTGTTGCAGAATCCATCCAAAAAGATTTTTTTTTCTTCCTGGGAGTAATTAAAAGATGCTTTTCTTGACTAATGATTCCCCGGTTTAGGAATGGGAAGTCAATACTGCTTCACTGCCGTCAGCTTCGATTGATCATGACGCTGCTCAAGTTTGAACGGCAGTTCTCAGGGCAGCTGAGAATCACTGGAACCAATTATGAGCTGTCCGAAGCTGCCCTAATCAGGGGCACAGGGACAACAAGCAGAAGGCCAGCCGGCTGGTCAAAGGCGCCTGTTTTCCTAACTCACCCGCGGGCCTGGGTGACACCAATGAGAGGTGGTTTCAGGAGACTGGATGTTTCTTTGGAGGAGGATCGCTGTGTTGAACCTCTCCATGGTTGTGTGTGTGTGTTTGGGGGAGGAACGGCACATTTCTAATTATATTCCACTGTCAGAATGAATCTCCTGCACAAGATGGAACGGACTGAGCTTCTCGGGAAAACAGCTGGGCCCCTTTCCAAAGAATTAGCCTGGATATATTGCACTTGGCCCTTCCTTGGATAGAAATAAAAATTTATTAAAATATTTCTTTTTAGTATTACCTTAGGGCCACATTAAAAGACCCCTCCAGCTGTTTGTACTAACAATCCTAGATTCTGCAGAGAGACCAGAGGGAGTGGTTGGGAGGGGGGCGTCTGTCCCTGTCTCAGACAGGCAGGATCCAGGCTGCCTGTCCATTCTCACGTTGCGGACTGAATTCCACATGGAAATTCTAGCCCAAACTTTGGAGTTCTTCATTTCTGTTCGAGGATATTGCATGAGGTAGTGAAGATGGTAGGTGTCTGAATTACTGCTGTGCTATTAAGCTGAGTTGCTTCTTTATATTTTTGACAGAGCATTTATGGCTTTCATAGGATCCACCAGGACCACAGCCTTCCAATGGGTCTCCCTGCCTCATCTTATCCCTTCCAGCAATGCCGCTGGCTGCCTCTAGTCCTCTTGGGAACAGGCGGATCACACGTGAACACACAAACCCCAGAGTCACTGTTATAATACACCCCTGGCTCAAAGGCTCAGCCAGGCCTTTGCTCTCTTTTGGCCTTACCAGCTCCTACCCCTCCTCATTTACCTGGAAGTCCCACCCCATGGCTGGTGACTCCCCAGTTTCTACACTCTCCTGTGGGCCGGACTTGGCCTGGGCCACGCCCACCCCTGCACGCCACACTACCCAGGCCTAGACATTGCCCCACATTTTCAAGTCCAGCTCAGACATTGTTTGGCCAGTGACACCTCCCCGGAGCACAGTGGTTTTAAGAACTTCCCATGTGTGAATTCTCCAGAGTCCCAGCACCCTCAGCTGTGGCCCCAAGAACATTCATCAACATTCATCAATCGCTGTGGGGCAATAATCACCATGTATCACTTCTTTTCTATGAGAAAGTGCTCAGTGACTATTTGCTGAATATTAATTTAAAAACAAAACTGCCAGACAGAATAACTAAGGCACAAGGAAACATTCAGTTCTCAAAGAGGCTCATGTTCTTTGGAATTGCCGTGTAACCCAGCATCACTGTCACCACAGCCTTTGTGGGGGGTGGGGGGAGGGGGGAGCACTGCCACTTGGGACAGCCCCTTAGGACAGCGAATGGGACCCACGGAGAGCTGGGACTTCGCTGTGATCACCCCATTTGTGGGAAAGGAAGCCCCTGATAATGCTGGAGAGAAGAGAAAGTCATGCACTCAAGAGCTCAGATCAAATACACAGGTTAGAAGAGTCAAGTGCCTGCACGTACAAAACCCTCACTTAGGAATGAAGATGAGATTCTTATAAAATATTTACCAGTTAAAAATATCAACACCTGTCTTGGTTGCCTAAACACTCTAAATGGTGGCTAATTATGACAGATGGAAAAACAAACTTTTGCCCAATTCTGGAAACTAAAAATAATATATAGGCTTCTTTTACACATAAAACAGTAAGATGCAGGAGTAATTGTTTTTCCTAACAATTTCAAAGTTCTCTGCACTCCTACATGAAACTTGATCCAATTTCTAATCTTATTTCATTGTTAGGCCTACATGTCCTCCGAGGAAACTACATCTATGAAAAAACAGATATTAATACGCAAATTCGTCTTTTAAGAATGCTACTCACTGATGGTTAATTCCTATGTTCTTGATCAAGATCAAGAGTTTAAAGGAGCCTATCGTTCCTTCAGTTTGCAGGAAAGCTGCCTACATGGGTACTGCATGGTCGAGCTCGCCCAGCAAATGGAGGCGATGCCAGGCTGGCTCTGGGCGCTCCTGCTCCCCTTGCCCCTGCCCCACAGGACACTGTATGAGAAGAGTAGGTTCCTAACACACCAACTTCATTCTCTAAAGTGAACCGAAGGTGGCACCACAAATTCATTTTTCAGCATTCATGAAAAAAAATCCACCGACTCCTCGCAAAGGATCATGGCTTAGTGGACGAAACCGACTTCTTAGGCATCACGTGGGGCCCCACCACAGATGGCTGTGTGGACTCTCACGCTGTCTCATCACCAGCAAAACAAGCCAGAGGAATTTAAAAAGTGCTAATGACCTTCTCTCCCTTCGCCTCTCCACACACACACACACACACACACACACAGGAGAAGTAAAAGTGTAAAGTGAGTACTGCCACCCCCCACCCCCAGGAAGTGGGGGATGCAACCATGAGCGCCTCCTCCTGGGGGCAGCTGCAGGGACCCGATGGCCCACTCTGCCTCTGTGAAGCAGGCTTTCTTGAAGACATGCTATTTTATCACCTCTTAGGTACATTAAATATGTATGTGTACTCAAAAACGGTTTATAATAGCTGTAAATGAAAAATGAGAAAATAAATGGGCTCAAAATAAATGCGTTTTTTTACACTGGGTAACAATTAACGTTAATGAGGAGTCACCATACGTTACGCCATACTTGGCTGATTAACTGTGTTGGAAATATATTTTAGAAAATAAAATATATTGTGTTACTGTAAACTGGCTTGCTGTGGGTCTGTGGGGGTGGGGAGGGAAACCAACTGAGGAGATGCTTATCAAAGACAGAAAAATCACAAAATTAAAGAATCAAAAATTCATAACTAGTGTTCACAGCACAGCTTACTCCTATTAGAAATGTATTAATTAAAGTGATATATTCATAAGGTTGGAAGCTTAATACATTTCTAGGAGGGGGAGAGGAATCCCCAAGGTCTAAAAACAAACATAAAAAATTAAGGAGTCTGAATTATCCATGCCTGCTGAAAACCAATTTTAAAAACAGACATTTCCGTGGCCCGGCCCCTCAGCATTCCTACAGGTCGCCAGGGTGGCTGTGGGGGGGCTGTCATGAAGGTCACTTCCCGAGGCTGAACTGCTGGCAGAAGGACCCAGAACCACACAGCTGCCCACGTCCTTACCTTGTGGAGTCCAGTGAGGGCTTCGTCCGCCCCTGGCTGCTCTCTTCCCAGACGCTGTTGGCCAGCTCGTTCCCAATGGATGACATCACCTTAATAAGCTCGATGGGCCAGTCGTCGAGGTCCAGAGACCGGACTCGAGAAAGGTGGGTGCCCAGGTTCCGGTGGATCCCTGAGCACTCGATGCACATGAGGGCTCCCAAGTTCAAACTGGCCCAGTTAGGATCTGTGGGAAGAGGACCATCAGACCATCATCACTCATTCCAACTGCCCTCAGCATCTCAGGAACAAAAAGGCCTGTTACCAGACTTCACATCCGGTGTGAAGGGCTGTTCACATCCCTCCCTAGAATCATGGGGCCCATGCCAGTCCTCCATGCTGATTCAGGCATTTTGAAAGGTTTGACATGTTGGGGATGCCTTTAAAAAAAACCTAGCTTCAGCCAAAGCGTAGGCTTTCCCACATGACGAACAGGTGAAGGCACTGGGTTGGACATAGAGATGTATGTTCTAACACCTCCAGAGCAACCCCCTCGAGAGTACCAATGCACATGGGAAATAACTGTATGTGACCTGGCATCCACGGGGGACGGCTGCTCACAGAGGGAGAGTGAGGGAATGCTCAAGAGGACTTCCAACGCTACAGTGTCCTTCGTAACCAGCCATTCCTGCAACTCTAGGCACATCCGAGTTTTCATTAGTCATATGATGGACATGTTTGCAACTTTCAAAGACAAAGGCAGGCATGCTACCATGAAGACATGGTTTTCAGTGATCTTACGTAAGGGCAACCATTGGAAGAATTTATCACGGCTGGCAAGATGGCGGGCAGGGTCCGCTGGTTAGGTCATGACCCAGCTGGATCAACCCTGACCTGCAGAATGAATGGTGATGCTTTAGGCTGTGATAACACACCAAGGAGAACAAATGAGTTCAGAGAACACCACCGGATCCCTTGAGCTGGATCATTCCCTGTGTGAAAGTGGCTGGCAGCTCTGAAGATGTTGGACTCAAGCCCAAGGTTGGCTTTGTGCTGGAATCTGCAGCTGATTTGTGAAGACAGGCCTCATCAGGACAGTCAATGGCTTTAACTACCAACAGATGCAAGGAAGGCTTAAATCATCCAGGGACAATCAAGATTTACTCCAGGTACACCTGAGTCAACAAAAAACCAGAAATGGCCTTGTGCTACTTTCATCAGAAATCAGCCAGCCATTTCTTTCATATCTATATACATATATATTCATTCATATATTCATATATTCATTCATATCTATATCTAATACAAACTCTGGGAGGTGGGGATGGATACCATGGGGGGATACAGGAGAAGAGAGGTCTGTGCCTCAGAGATGTTCTGGCTGGGAAAAGGAGACATATGTCCCAAATAATAATAATAAAATAAACGGAATAAGGAAATGCAAACTACACGCTGAAGAGTAGAGTTGGAGGAATAAATGCACAGGCAGCATGGAAGGAAGGGGTCAGCCGTAGCAGTTGCTGGAGGGTAGGCTACACGGTGGAGGGCTGGCCTGGGCTCTGTGGGGTGGTGAGAGAAGAGGGTGGGGTGGTGAACAGTTTGCGGAACACCCCCGCTATGCCCCTTCATAGTCCAACTCCTGTACTGGCCACCTCCGAGTCTGTACCTCTCAATCCCAGCCTGGCCCCCCACCCCCAACTTCCCCTTAGAGCCGGCAGCCAGTGTCATCAGGACGGGCAAGATCAGGATGGTGTTCAGCCATCACTTTACTTGACCTCTGGAAACTTCTTCTTATAACACTGCCTTTAGACGGCTTTTTGGTCAATGCCATCTCTGGATTTTTCTAGCACCTGTCTGGCTCCCCAACTTGATTTCCTTCCCAATTCTACCTCCTGAACCTGTCCTTTATTTCAGGGGGCTCTGCAGGCTCATTTCTTGATTCTACACGCTCTTCCAAGCAAACTCTACCTAACCTGTGGATCCCAGTACGATCCAACTGCTAACAACTATCCACAGACACCGCCCACCTCAGGAGTGAACACGGATATGCTTCTCTCTCGAATAGAACCTGTAATGCCCACCATACATTTGCACTTAGAAATCTTGCAAGTACCTCCCCATCGACATTTTGCCCTTGAACATCGTCTCCTCCAAGGGACAGCTCCATCCCAGCCAATGGCACAGATTCATCCAGTTATTCAAGCTGGAATTCTGGGAATTGAGCCTGATCCTTCCATCACCCCCCAGCCCATCACCAAGTACTTCAGTCTTGATGTTCATCTCCTCCTTGTCTCCACTGTTCCCGCCCTGGTGCATGCCACCATCACCACCAGGACACAGTGGCCTCCCATCTAGAGTCTCGCCTTCCAATGCCCCACAGCCTGTGTTCTACATGTTGGCCTGTGGCCTCCTCGGTGCATCTGACCATATCCTGCCCCTTCTCAACTGGCCTTCTGGCCTTTGGATCCGACCCACAATCCCCACCAGCAGGATCAGAAGTGAGCCTGTCTTTGTGTGTGTGTCTCTCAGGAGCCCTTCAGTTCCCTGACCCCCACACACTGCGCCCCTCTGCTTGGCCACCGTCTCTTCCTGCTGGCCTCAGCACACAGCTTGCTTCCTCATGGGAGCCTTCCAGCTGCTCCTGGGAGACCTTCACACACATGTGCCTCATGTTGCAAAACCCACCCTGTGTCGGGCAGAGCCAGGGGCACCAAACTCTTCGCGTTCACGACTCCGCAGAGCCCGCCTCAGGGAGCCAGTTTCAGGCAAAGGAAGGAATGGCCCAACTAGAGCAGAGGCCCCCTCCCCAGGGCTGGCGGGAGGTGGGGCCCACACACTAGGATGCCACGAGGCCCAGGTGCCCACCCCCACCCATCATGTTGCACAGCGGGTGAAAGCTCTACATGCTGTCCCCGCTGCCCCTGTGCCACTCACTTGGACTGTGGAAAGATCCCCTCAGTAGGCGCCAAGCTCCACCCACCTCTGCAACCATTCTGAGTTACCCCATGGGCATAGGACCCCAACGACCCCAACCCCTGGTTTGGAACTCCATATAGTGCCGCCTTAGCCCCTCCCCGTCCAAGCTTCCGAGACCAGCCTGGTGCGGTACCCCCTGGAGGAGGATGGCACACACAGGGCACATTTCAAAGACTGCATGCAGATCTCCATGGAAATCAGAAATACTGAGAGCGGCTGGTGGGAGCTGGTGTGGGGAGGTGAAGCGTTGCTGTGACCTTCCATCACCTCAGGAAGACCAGTGGCTACAGGGACATGGCCACTGGGCTGCAGGGGGTGGGGGGGGATAGCCTCACCTCTGCCCCAATAGGTGAGAAGGTGTTGACAGCTGTCAGCATCCCCACATTGCCAGGGACACTGCTGAGTCACACACCTCCCTCCCACTAGGATGCCTCGGGGCGCTGCAGCCTAAGCTGCCACATCAGGCCTACAGG
Source organism: Lutra lutra (assembly GCF_902655055.1). Taxonomy (NCBI): domain Eukaryota; kingdom Metazoa; phylum Chordata; class Mammalia; order Carnivora; family Mustelidae; genus Lutra; species Lutra lutra. Next base: position 43,399,397 of record NC_062280.1, on the reverse strand, counting down.
CGAGTCCAGCATGGCATTAAAGCTCTGGATTATCTCCAGTGTCTCAGGGCAGTGACCCCACCAGCCTGGCGGCACAAACCCTCCTGCCCACCTGCCCCTTGAAGCATCTTCTGCGCTGTAGGCCTCACTTGGGAAACGAGGCTAATGATGCTCATTCCCCGTGAGGCCTGTCCTGATGGTTAAGCGAAGGGCTTTGATTCCATGGGGCAGATCAACAGGGAACAGACAGGAAAAACATACCAGGTGTCAGGGAAGTGTGTGTTATGAGAAAACCCGGCTAGGGAAAGAGTGAGATGGACCCATGTGTGTCATTTCAACCTAGTGGTGGTTGGGGAAGGCTTCTCTGAGGGAACATGTGGGCAAAGCCCCAAGGATGTCTTTACAGATATGACTGCATAATTTGTTTGTAATTTAAAAATATATAATTATATAAACTGCAGTTTCTTTTTATGCCTATTGGAAAAAGCAAGCAACAGAAGTGAGAGGCTAATGTGCTCCCACTACAGGTTTTGCTGGGACGTCTAGAGACTGGGGAAGGGAGAGGGGAGTAGAGTCCCCTACTATGTGCAGGTCCGGGGTCCATAAAGAACATAAGACAGGGTCCCAGACGTCTAGTGGGACGCCAGCAAAGCTGCTCCCAACATCACTACAACATGGCGGGAGGAGTTCACGCCCCTAATTTCCATCCAGGGCAGTGGGGACAGCCAGGAGAGAGGGATCAGCTCTGCCCAGGAAGAGTAGGAGGGCATCATCATGGATGAGGGGTCTTGGAGCGGTGGAAAGGCTGCATCGCCTCTATGGGTCTGTCCATGCAGGTCAGGCCTAGTGGCAACCACCATGCCAGGGCTCTAAGCTCTTGGGTTCCCAAGGGCTCTGGAGGATGGACTTTCCCGAACATGTTCCTGGTGGAGAGTTGGCAGCAGGTTCCCTGAACAAAGACTCCCACCGTCTGATCGGTCTGGGCCATGTTCCTTATCTTTATGGTAGGACTTCCCAGAAGCACGGATGGCTGAAGGCTGCAGCTCCTCGAGGGACAGCTGCTACAGTTCTCCAAACTCACTGCAGCACTGCCTCCCTCCACCGATGGGCCCCCTGAACTAAGGAAGCTCACAGCCTGGTGTGGAGTTTACCAGGTGTAGACAAGCTGCTCCCGGCAGTCTGGCACATTCTCAGGAAGACTGATGGGTGGGTGGGTGGGGGTCCAACAGCTCCAAATCCCACATGTCATGGAAATAGTCAAGCCCTACTCCCCGCAGCCTCAAGAGGACATAACTGAACTGGGAGGGGGGTGTTCACAAGCCAGTGGAATCATCCAGAGAGGCGTCTGTGGCACCTGGAGCCCAGGGTTCCTCCCACATGATCCCCAGACACAGGACCATGAAGCAAAGGGCCCTGCTCTCAGGTGTACAGAAAGCCAATGGGGGGGGGGCACACCTTCAAGTCCCCCTCAAGCCTCTCTAAAGATCCCTTTAAAATGATAACAGTAATGGGCTCATTTAAAGACAGGTGTCAAGTACAAAGGACAAGGAAAGAAAATATTTGGAACTACCACCCACTTCAATCACAGTCAACTTATTTTTTATCTGTGCATATTTATGTGGAAGAAATGCACAAGACTCTCTCTTGCTTCTGTTAATTGAACAATCTACCTACGCACTTTCTATGAAAAACACCTCTTGGGGTTGGAATGCTTCCTTTATCGGCTAATTCCCTCATGGCTGGTGCTGGAGCCAACTGCCGTCTCTGTCCCCAGCAACGCTATGGAGGACAGGAGTGTGTCCTTTGTTCTACTAGCATGCTGCCCATCGTGGCCGAGAGAGCAGCCACTCTCCCCTAACTTGATCCTCTCTCCGCAGAGAACACCAAGCTATCTGGGACTCCAAAAAGTCATTTTCTTATTCCCAATGTCTCCTTTCTCAAAAAACCAAACCAAACCAAACCAAACCAAACCAAAACCAGAAAACAAACAAACAAACAAACAAAAAAAAGAAAAAAGAGAAAGACCTTTAATCAGTAAGAAGGACCAAAAACTGGACTCAGTTCCCAGGACCTGTGGCCAGAGGGCAGGACACGGTTTCCTGTGTTTTGGCTTCAGCAGCAAAGCAGGGAAGCCTCGATCCCACTGGAACCCAAGGAAGCATCCCCCACGTTTGTGGCCTGGCAGGCCCACCCCCTCCTGCCAGAATCCTCTAGAAGCATGAGGGATGACCTCCTAGCTGTGATGCTGGGGGCTGCAGAGGTGTCCTGTGCCCTCCCTGGGAAGATGCAGGCAGGACCAGGTCCCTGGGTGAAATCAGGCTCTCTGGGGCCCTGTAGAAAGCAGCAACCTCTTCTTGACCCCGTTTCTTCAACACCCAGAAACCAGAGCCTCTCCTTACATTTAATGTTTGACACAGGGACAAATGTGTGCGTGTACTTGCACACACTGAAATACAGGCTACTCAACATCCAATTTCCTAAGACACAGGTGCCCATTCTACAATAATTAGACGACCCACATCACCACACCCTACCACTTCCAGAAAGAGGTGGGGTCCACGTTCTGGAGTGCATCCTTACAGATCTTTTTTGCCTAAATTCCTGAAATGATTCACTACGGTTTCCTTGACTTACTGCCTAAGTTCTTTGTCATTTTCAATGCATTATAAAGTTTCTCCATCTCAATTAATATGTATTTTTTTTTACATAACTTTATTAATTTTTACCATCACTCTTTAAGGTTGCACATGCTACTGCACTAAGCAGATGTCACCATGAATTGTTCTTCAAGTCTTGCACATTGGGGGCGCTCTGGCTCTTTACTCTGCCAATAGCGCGGTGATGGACACCTGTGAAGCGACATTTCTACGCCTTTTGCGCATTTGCATGGGCTTGGTCCCGGGAGGACACAGCTGGAGTGCAGGGCGTCCGCCTGCCTGAGGCTTGTTAGGTACATTGCCAAAGTGCTCAGGGAGCTTTTACAGGTCATCATCGGTGTGTGGGTGTGGGGTGGGGCCCTTCCCAGCACTTTCTCCAAAACTGGGTATCTTGATTTAAAAACAAAAAGCCTTTGCTAAAGTGTCCCCTTCTGGTGTCCTTGATCTCTGTCCCCCCATCTTATTCTCTGAAAAAATACAGCAGGGAGGCAAGGAGCTCCGCTTACTCTTTCTGTGGCCCAGGATATAGAACTGGATACATAACTCCCCCTTCAGACTCCCGTCTCCTCCCCTGTAACTGGGGCTGACCGCAGCACCAACATTCACAGTCATAAGAACTGAAAGAGAGCGCACTGGCGGGTTTGGCACAGGCCTGACGGAGACAAAGTGTTTAAGGAATGGGAGCTTGTGATCTCTTTTTTCTCTGGACTTGTCACCCTTGGCCTCTCCCCGCTCCCTTCATCCCTGCATATCTGCTTAGGAGTCTCCCCCACTGCTTCACGCCCCCGGCCCCACACCTCAGCACTCGAGCAACCTACCTGCTCCCAGAAGGGACTCTTGACCTCCAGTGTGGCTCATACCACGAAGCCTGTGAGCCACAGAATCGTCCCTAAGGGACTCCGGCTGTATGGTGGAAACAGTTGTAGATGCTTCTCCTAATAGAGGCTCTAACAGCTTTAAAAATTCTTACTTTAACAACTTTCTGATAAAAACACACTTACACACTTAATAAGTACTCTCTTATAACTTCTTTCACAACACATTTTGAAAGTAAAATTCAAAACTTTAAACAAAAGAAGATACTTTAGAGAAGTTTGTCAAGACACCTGAAGAAGAGACCCATTCTCTTCCCTGGGGACCATAGACATGGGCCTGGTGACCCTTCTTGTTCCTGCCCTACAGCACAGTGGCTTCTCAGAGGGGTTCCCCACTTCCCTTTCATCTAACAACCTGAGTTAGTGCCTACCTCCTCCTGTTTACGTGACCATCCCAGAGAGCGGCCTCCTCCTCCCTTTACCGCTCTGTTCCAATCTACAGGAGATGGGACAGCCAGGCCAATCTCCCCGAGCACAGCTTAGAATTCATCTCACTCTTGCTCTGAAACTCAAAGGAGTTCCCAGTGTTTACAGATGAAGATAAAGGCTCGAACGTTCTCCACTTAGCATCCTCACCCCCGACTCCACTGTCCTCACCTCCCCACCACTTAGCACCTACACCTACCCCCACTCCAGCATCCTCACCTCCCCACCACTTAGCACCTACACCTACTCACCTCCCTGCCACTTAGCATCCTCAACTCCAACCCATTTAGTATCCTCACCTCCCCCAACTTAACATCCTCACCTCCAACCTACTTAGCATCCTCACCTCCCACACTCCAGCATCCTCATCTCCCCCACCTTGGCATCATCACCTCCAACCCACTTAGCATCCTTACCTTCAACACACTTAGCATCCTCACCTCCAACACACTTAGCATCCTCACCCTCCACCCACTCCATTATCCTCACCTCTCCCCACTTAGCATCCTCACCTTCCTTGGCTCCAACAAGCCTCCAACCTGAGCAGCAGGTGCATGTCCCACTGCTTCCCTGATGCCATGACCCCTCCAGCCACCTGTTCAGATCCCATGAGTTTCCAGTGCCCCTCGAAACACTAACTCCTGCAGAAAGTCTGCCTGAGTTGCTGTGTGCCCTGTAACAGCCCTTCTCCATGGTGGCAGGTTCTGTGGTCTCTGGGTCCTACCTCGCCCACTGGGCTTGGGCTCCAGGACGGCCAGGACCACATCACATGCCTCTGATTCCCAGGTGACACTTGAGCCTGGGGACAGTGACTTTCACCTGGTCTCAACTGGATCTCCCTCTTGTCAAAACCTTGTATTCTGTGCTGGAGAGCAGGAAGCACAAAGTAAAACTGGGTCACTCCAAGGCACGAAGCAATCAAAATGAAGTCTATCAGTTCAATCAGAGGCTTTAGTGTACAGTAACTTTCACATTAAAAAAATAAACACCTTTGATGCCAAAATCCAGAACATATGATTTTTTTTTTTTTAAAGATTTTATTTATTTATTTGACAGAGAGATCACAAGCAGGCAGAGAGGCAGGCAGAGAGAGAGGAGGAAGCAGGCTCCCCGCTGAGCAGAGAGCCCGATGCGGGGCCCGATCCCAGGACTCTGAGATCATGACCTGAGCCGAAGGCAGCGGCTTAACCCAGTGAGCTACCCAGGCGCCCCTATGATTTTGAAATTTAAAAAAACCGACCCCAGAAATCTTTGGGCAGGAATTAACAATTGCGCTGCATTTTTATGAAAAGGCAAACAAGCATATGATCACTGATGGAGCAAAAGGTTAATTTCTGGATATGGCACTGAATCTGGGCGCACAGCCGAACCCCTGGCTGGCCTGACCACTGCTCATCAGGAAGCCTGAGGCAGAAGGTAAACCTAGGCTTGAGTGCAGGGTACTGTGTTCAAATAAAATCCAAACACGAGTATTTCAGTTCTTTAAAAGTCATCACGTCACATCATAAACCTTATGTGCCAAAGGACTGACATGGGTCCACTGTGCCCTGGGTGTCACCAGACCGCCCCACCTCCTGTGTGCCTTCCCCCGCCCAGACTTACTCTGGGTCTCGCAGTCCACGCAGTGGGAGTTCCCGCGGATATTTCGTATCGACTGCAAGGCCATGGCCTCACTCTGGCTCGTCAGTCGGGACTGGGCATAGAGGAAAAAAAGCCAAGAGGTGAGAAGCCCGGGAGACACTGGCACAGCTCCTGGCAACATCGGGGCAAACCCAAACTGTGTGTCAGCAGATTTAGGATGAGGACGGTCTGAAGCAGCCGCTCCTCTTCTTAGGTCTTTGGGGAAAAGCATGACTGCCAGAGAATGCTGTGTGCCCTGCGTTAAGACCTGTTAGACGAGGGGACTCTGCTGGGAATAAGGACAGAGGTAAGTTCTGGATCATTCGTGAGTGAACACAGACCAACCACCACCTGGGGGATGGAAGTGGTTAGCATGCCCTGTCGGGTCTGCTTGCTCTGAAGATGGAAGAAGGGAAGAGAATCTGCTTATGAGCCATGGGTCAGGGCTTAATCAGCACCACGAGACATATCTCATGATTCCTCAGCAGGAAACCACGTCCACACCACACTTCATGCCTTAGAGATGCACTTTTCACATTAACAGTATCTCAGTTGCTCTAGCAACAAAGTCACTAAGGAGGGTGGAGGGCAAGGAGGGCCACTGGTTCTTAAACTGATACTTAACCCTCTTCTCTCTACAAGTTAAAGAAATACCCAAGGGAGAAAAGAACAACTTAAGAATTTATAAGCTTTTTTTTTTTTTTAAGATTTTATTTATTTATTTATTTGACAGAGAGATCACAAGTAGACGGAGAGGCAGGCAGAGAGAGAGAGAGAGAGAGAGAGAGGGAAGCAGGCTCCCTGCTGAGCAGAGAGCCCGATGTGGGACTCGATCCCAGGACCCTGAGATCATGACCTGAGCCGAAGGCAGCGGCTTAACCCACTGAGCCACCCAGGCGCCCCAAGAATTTATAAGCTTTGATGTGATCATCCATGCTTCAGTTTTAGCAACACTATGATATCTATTCTTCGAACCTGTTTTCAAAAGCACAACTGTATGCATACACGTACTTTAAAAAAAAGGCCAGCCTGTATTGCTTTGGAACCTGTGCTTTTAGCCTAAAGACACGGGGTCACTTCTCAATGCCACCCTGTGTTCTCCCATGTCATCATTTTGAGTGGCTGCATCTCATGCCACTTATAAGAATTTCTTTCTGAAGTTTTCTTTGGTGGACATTTAGGTGGTTTCCAATTTTTCTCCACTGTAAATAGTGCTGTAAAGAACTCACTTATTGCTAAAATTTTGCCTACATTCGTCATTACTTACTGATGGCAAATTTTTGGAAGCAGAGGTGCTAGGTACAAGGGTATGTACTATTTTTAAGCTAACTTTATTATTGTTATTTTTTAAGTAAACCCATGCCCAACATGGGACTCGAACTCATGACCCCAAGATCAAAAGTTGCAGGCTCTACTGACTGAGCCAGCCGGGCACCCCAGGACAGGTACTGTTTCTAAAGGCTAACAATGCGTATATTTAATAATGGTTAAACGCAACAAGTATCAGAGGATACTTAAAATAAGCTGGATTTTTATGTCAGAATTCACAAACTGAATCACCTCATGTCAAACTGTTCGATGTGGAACAACCAACTGCTTACTAACATAAATTATAATTTATTTGTATCTATTATCTAATCAGCATAACTGCATTATTAAGATTTTTTCCCCTTTGGTTGGATATCCCAGTATCCAAAGTGTACTTAACAACTTATGTTGGCTTCTGGAGTATGTGCACACAAAGGGATGTGTCTGTCTGTCTGTCTACCTGTCTGACTTTTACAGCATATGTATGCCCATGCCTGCATTATCCACAAGCAGCCAAAATTCCTTAGACTTCATACTCATTTGAGTCTATTTTCCCTGCAGCTTCTCCTTGGATAGGACTTCCATGCTGTAGACTTTGACACCTACTCAGCAAACACCCAGGGGAACAGGTAGGAGTCTGTCTTCCCTGGTGCTCATGAGTCCTCCAAGGGAGAGCGCTGGTAGACAGAGGGAAAGGGGACAGCGTTGTAGGCAGGTGTTTGTGTCATGTGCAGAGTGATGCTGTCTGTTCTCCCAAAGAGCTGGGAAGAGTCCGGCAGGGGCGTGACATGGAAACAGGAGACAGGAGATGTAGGTCTTCCTGAATCTGGAGAGTGTGGCATGGATTCAAGTCTGACGTAAGATACCATGATCGTGTATAAGATTTGGAGGATGTGTTTGTCTGTTCGACCACATGCTCTCCCCATTCCTGTTCTGAAACTAGAGTCCCATGTTTTGTGTGTGATATGTGTCGTCAATCCCCATCCATGAGGAGATCCAGAAGCTTCCTTGCATTTGCTTCAGAAGCCCCATCTGTGGATGTGAGTCAGTAAAGCCAAGGTTCTCGGAAAGGAAAGGCAGTGATCCTCCCCACCCTGGTATAAAACATCTTTAAAGAGGAGAAGCAAATTACATTATAATAACAATGGCTGTGGTCTGGTTTACCCTGGTTAAAGAGGGTAATAAGGTAAGACACTCCACCTTTCTGAAAGAGAGACTCCCTTCTTAAGCTGAGCAGGGATCAGGGGCAGAGGTTTCTTCAAATGGTCACAAACGGAGGGGGCAGGTTGGTGGGCAATGCTCTTTCTCTCCTTTTCTGGTTGATCATAGTTTAAAAAATCAAAATGTTCTTCGAGACTTTATAATGTCCCAGAAAGGGGGTTGAGAGCATCTACCCTACTGAAGCAATGATTGAGAAAAAAGCCATAATGGGAACATCCCCAGCAGTGGTCTAGGAAACGCAGCTTACAGTTTTGTTTTTGTTTTTTTTTTTTTTTTTTTTTTTTTTGTGTGTTTTTCTGGCTAAACAACTGCAAAGAATCACCTCTGATGACTGAATAAAGCACACAGCGGGCTTCATCAGCAGAGTTTACAGAATGGACGCTGTCCACCACCCCCCACCTCCCGCCTGATGCCCTACAGACTCATCTATGCACCTTTTGTTTTCCTTTACTTCCATAGCAAGAGTCAGTGTTCTAACTTGACATGGGTTTGAATTTTGTGCATTTGTGAGAAGAGAACAGTGCATCTTTTAAGTCTCCCTCTCCTCTCCTGAGTGCATTCTGCCTAAAACAAAGTAAATGTCAATGCATAAGCCACAAGAGTTTAAAAGATCTCATCACCCACCACAAAAAGGTCAATGCTTTCTTTTTGGGATTAGTTGAGAGAGTCAAGATGTAAAATGGGATGTTCTGTCACAGGAACATGGTTAGGCTAGGATACTCATACTTGATACGTATCGACACAAAGTGTTTTTTCATTCTTTTCAATTATTTAGCTTTTCACTCCGGAAGAATAAGTGGCTTCTGTCAGTCACACACATCATATGATGCTTCCCCTCCCTTGGGCATTCCTCTGGGCCTCCACTTCCCTTTAACGATCAGTGGCTCTTGATTTCGGGGGGCAGCCTGCTAAGGGTCTTACCTTATTCTTGCTGCTCTCACATGACTGTAAGCTGGCTAGGATCTGGCTCTCGATGGCTTGGACCCACGCATCTCGCTCTTCATATGTGGTGGCTTCAAAGTGCCACGTCTGGCCAGTGAGGGACACAATGATAAACTCAAAGTTTTCTTCTTGTTCTGAAACACAGAGTGGTGGGGATGAAGAGTTTAGCTTTCATGAGATCGCAGCCCCTCTGCCCGTCCTCGGTCATAAAAGTGCCTTTGGGTTCAATCGCGCCTGCATGGGGCTGGCGGCACACACAGGACGGCCCGACTACACAGCGGAGATCTGAATCCACAGACCTCCAAACACGCAAGATTTGGTTCCTAAAGCCAGCATGGTTTAGCTGGGTTTCAATCAGTGCTCGGGGGATGAGGAAAAATGAAAATCAGTGTGTGATGTCCGTGTCTCTGTGTTGGGCACAGAGGAAGCCACTCAGGAAAATAACACGGTCACTCACTGCACCATTGAGAGATCTGTGGGGGTGAAAATTCAGTTAATGACATTAATCTCAGGGTAGAGTCTTGATTTCTCTCAGGCACCTGCGTGAAGATCCACAGACCAACGGCAAACGGGGACACTGGGGGTTTCTGCTCTTTATCGGCAGGAGACCCGTTTCAGTGAGGAAGGCTTTCATTCCATTGTCTTTCGCCTGGAAAGTGAGTGGGACTCCAGGTGATTTGAGGCGACATCACGGCTGCGACTGGGGTGACCATCTGCATAGGGAAGGGTGGGACCTGCAATCAAATCATGCTCTACCACTTGCCATGGTGGGCTCTGTGGACAGATTCTTGACTCCTCCGAGGCTCACTTCCGTACCCTTAACCTGGGGGGAAAGGCCACCCGCTCCACAGTGTTACATATTGGCTCAGTGACCTGTGCCATTGAGGCCGACACAGCCTGGGCCACGGGAGACTCTCTGTTCCTGTCTAGCCCCGCTACTGCCACGGAGACGGAAGGGGCACCACATAAAAGCAGCATGATGAGTTACCAACAACCACGGAGAGATCTCGAGCTCGAGTTTTAGTCACGACGTCTCATTTGAGCTGTAGTTTGCAGGCACTGGACTGTGAAGCAGCTGCGTTACAATCGCCTGGTGAGCAGCTATTAGTCATATGGAGAACCACTGAGACCTGCCGAGCAGACCACTGCCTAGGTGGCCACTGTCACCTGCATGTAGGCACATCCACCACACTTCTCGATCTTCCACACTCTCGGCTCCGGAGCAGCCCTCCCAGCCCCTGACCTCCAGCCCCTGACCTTTGCCCAGTTCCCTGCTGCGCAGGTCAGTCCTGCCCTTCTCGAGGGTGTTCTCCCAGAGCCCTGCCTCCTTGGAATCCCTCAGCCCTGAGACAAGGAGGATATCCTGCACATCATATCTTTCCCTGCTTCCCTGTCTCAGGAGAGGAGCAGCCTCGGCCACTGTGGTGGACGGACCCCTCCCATCCGATCCCAGGAAACGGAACGTTTTTTTTTTTTTTGTTTTTTTAAAGATTTTATTTATTTATTTGACAGACAGAGATCATCACAAGTAGACAGAGAGGCAGGCAGAGAGAGAGGAGGAAGCAGGCTCCCCGCTGAGCAGAGAGCCCGACGTGAGGCTCGATCCCAGGACCCTGAGATCATGACCCGAGCCGAAGGCAGTGGCTTAACCCACTGAGCCACCCAGGCGCCCCGAACCGGAATGTTCTTAATGCACAGCCAGCTCTGGGCAACCACTTCCCTAAAGGAGCTTGAACTGCCTTGGAAACAAGGCTACACCACATTTGCACAGCATCTATACGCATTCTGATGATAATGGTATTGTGCTCCATGTAAAGTCACTATTTTAGAACTTAGTCCCCCGGGGAGCTGGAACCAACTCTGAATAGCACTGGAAGGAGAGCAGGTGGATATGTCCACAGGCCAAACCACTGCTGAAGGCCTTCTATAAATGCACCTGGTCTCAGGTAACGCGACTGACATCTGTCTGACAAGAGGGTCCAGTGCTCCCACCGGCTTCTCAAAGGTCTATGACAATCCTGGCATTGTTCAAAGCTTCTGTGATGCAGTGCGTTGTGGGATGCAGGTGCCAAGTGCAGGTCAGGCATGGCCCTGGCTGAACTGAAGGCCCTCCCACCAAAAGGGGCCAAAAGCTGGGCTTCCTATGGAGAAGACTGGCAGAGCTTGGGGAAAGGGCTGAAGGGTATGCCCCTTCCGGGGCAAGGGCAAGGGCAGGGCCTCTGGAAGGCATTGCAGGATGCAGGGGTCTGGGTGGGGGGTGTCTTATGCTTGCCTGCGGGGTAGGTGAGCATGCCACACTTCCTAACTCTTTATGACTTGAGTTCTGGAGAGATGGTGATTAAGAGTTCAGAAGTGAGGGGGCATCAGAAATTCTACCCCCCCCCCCAATCTACCGTGCTCTTGAGCTGGAGAACAAATGACCCCTGTGTTTACACAGAAGAGAGAAGTGATCTGCTATGGAACAGGGTGGAGGGGGAGGAAGGCAGGGGGTCTGTTCCCCCTCCACCCCGGATGCCCTTGGACACTTATGGCCTTATTGGGATTTTCATCTTAAAAACTAGCTGTGGGGGCACCTGGGTGGCTCAGTCGGCTGAGTGTCCAACTCTTCATTTGGGCTGGGGTCATGATCTCGGGGTCCTGGGATCGAGTCCCATGTCAGGCCTGGCTCAGTGTGGAGTCTGTTTGGGATTCTCTCTCTGCCTCTCCCTCTCTCTAAATGAGTAACTAAAATCTTAAAACAACAACAACAACAAAAACAAACCCGAAACCTCACTGTGACTTTCAAATAGGTCTCCCATGACTGACCCACAACTGTACTTTGCAATTATTGGCTGAGATATTACATCTGTGGATTCTTAAAGGTCTAGCTTCTTGATCCACAGGGTTTAATGTCCTAACACTATAAATTACAATCTCTTCTATGCTGAATTCTGTAAGATAATACCCTGAATTCATGTACTTTATGCAAAACCACCCCAGTGAACTGGTAGGCGAGATAAGAAAGAACAACTTAAGTCATAGTCAGGCCACTGGGAAAAAAATTGCTAATTCACGGTGCAATGTGACAACTGTTGATTACATCTACCCAATAGGCTCACACTTGTCTTAATCTGTGAAATTCAAATGCACCACAAAAGTTCCCCCTGATCAGGATTTTTTGAACCTATCAGGGGAAAAAATATTATAACCACTAGTTTCTCAGTTAAATTTATGCATCACTGGTCAGCCACAAAGCTTTCTAGCCAGAATCACTGGCTACCTCCCCTGGAACTAAGGAAAAGAACTGAGCTTGCTTTCCAGTGATGACAGCTCGGGTGTGTGACTGCCAGGCTCCACGAGGGGGGCAAGGGTTCAGGCACACAGGAGACATCATCTAGGGGGCACCAGTGCACGCATAACCTCAGATGATTCAGCACAAAGCAGTGAGAACACTGATGGGGGTCTGTGGTGCAGGGGCACACACTGATGGGGTCTGTGGCACAGGGACACTAATACTTTTTGTTTTGTTCTAGCTGTTACTGTTATGGAGAGTTCTCCACTGAAACACTCGTCATAGCTCGTGCAAAGACCAGACTTTCAGATTCAACTGCTGGAGTAGAGTCTGGCTTTGTCCCATTAATTATGTAAACAGAACTTACCTGTGTATGCCAAATCTACTTGTGGGAATAAACATAGTTAAGCAGTTACAGGAACGTCAGACTTTATTTCTTGCAAATATCCAAATGGAACTCTTGCTACATCTCCTCTGGGGCTTTTCCATCACTTCCAAAGTCAATCCTACCACTTGTCTTCTCCAGCTACTTATACTGGACACAAGTTTCCTTTTCTAGCATCTTCTATACCACCCAACATTCCTGTTTGTACTTGCAGAAGATTCTCTCCCTGTCGGAGCTATCTGCAGATGAACAACCAACTTTGGGACGTCATACCCTTGAGAAGTTAATCCCCTGTTGTGTGTCCTCTTCAGAGGGAGCCTGGAGGAAATTCAGCTTCTCAGAGATGACCTGTAGGCCCTTTCTACTCGCTACGGGAGGAACGCAGGACAGTTTTTCAACTTTTTTGTAACAGATGGCTTTGAGCAGCAGCCAGGCCTCTGCGTGGAGGGTCCCAAGGCTGGTGTCAGGCTTCTGGAGAATGAGTGCTACGCTCAACTAGTAATGTCTGCCCTAGGGGAAGTGGGGGCTGCAGCTCAGCACTCTGGCCATTGCTTTGCCAGGCTCAGAATTTTCTTTCTAGCTTATAAATCACAGCTTCTTCTCCTCCTCCCCAGCCCTCCTTTGCCGACCACCAGTGAACATATACCCCAGGTTTAGTTCATGGGCTTCCCCAACCCCTCGCCACTTCTGAGGGTTCATTTCCTTCTGAAACATAGACAGTCATTTTTGATATATGTGGACAATTCTCAGATCTGTAGCTCTGACCCCCAGATCTAATAATTTGTGGAATTTAAAAAATGCCCACAGATACTCTTTAAATATTTTGTCCTCACATCAAATTACCATGCATGAAACCAAACTGCCATAACCCTTCAAAATCACCCAGATACCACCTTCTCCTCTCTTCCCACGGCCATCTCATTAGTTACAGCATTGTTTACCGAACTCCCTGCTCTGCAGGGTTCTCTGCATCCCTTACTTCTGGCCCTCAGCTGACTGCTTCCCTGGCTCTGGCTTGGAGTTTACCATGTGATGACTGTGTGCCACGCTCCTCCCAGGGGAGCACCAGCCTGGGCATGGCTTCCACACACTCTGCTAACCATACTGCCCTGCAATATGGTGGACAGACATGTGCAGGGCTTCTCCACAAAACGTACTTGTTATCGTACCGACGGCCCAATCTCCCAGCCTACCCTCTCTCCCCCTCCCCGAGGCCCCAGGAATTCAGACACCAGAACAGTGAGCACTGAGAGCTAAATGCCTATAAGTAAGCACCACCCTAAGGTGCAAACACCTTTGGTGGCATGACAAACAAGGTAGTCATAATAAGGTGGGAGAGAGAACCTCGAGTGACTCCCCCCCAATCAAGCAATCAGGATGGAAGGGGACATGAGCCCTGTCTTTGTAGAGCCTCCTAGGCTCCTGGCATGTCCTTGCAAGGAAATCATTCCACAAAGATTGACCACATGTGAACGCAATACCAAGGACACTAAACACAAAGGAAACAGGATAGTAAAAGGATTACAGATACCTAATTTAAAGTAACTATGCTTGAAATGTATAAACACAAAAAATGGAACCCTAAATTTTCAGGCAAAAGGAGACCATGAAAATTGATCAGGCAGATCAGAAAAAAGGATAGTTCTTTTGGAAATTCAAATGATAACTGTTAACAACAACGCCCCCCCCCCCCCCCCCCCGCCCCCGACAGGATGAAGGAGGAGCTGCAAGGGGGTGGGGTGGGGGAGTGAAGAGCCGGACAGAGGGACTAACGGAGGACACAGTGAGGCCGCTGTGGAACAGAAATGATGGGGCATGTGGAAGGTGGGATGCATACCTGACCACCGGGTAAATGGTGGGTGCCTCACGGGACTGTGAATGATAGGGGGCTCTAAACCCGGGAAAACAGCATCAACCAGGAAGGATCGCAGCCATGAAAAACCACACCAGAAGCTTACGAAACCATGGAAAACTAAAGACAAAAAAGGGTCCATAATAACACAAAGCAAGAAAAGGCAGACTGCTCTTAAAAAAATGGCAGCAGAATGGATGAGGGATTATCTCAAGAGCAACAACCAAAACTGCAAGATGGAGGGATAATACCCTCAAGTCCTGGAAGAAAAAAATAATGTCGATCAAGGCGTGGGAGCCTGGAAAACCTTCTCTGAAGAAGAAGAGTGGAACATATTTTATGTGGGGGAAAAAAAACCAAAAAAACAGTAGAAAGAGTCTATTACCAAGACTCGCTGAAGGAGCTGCTAACAAATACGCTTCAGAAGTGTCTAGAAAACAAGCCAGCGCCAGGGAAGGACTGGTGAACAGCTGAACAGATAGAGATGTAGATGCATCTAAGCAAAAACTGTGTCAGATACTACTTCTGAGAATAAAGTCTCATTTCAAAGTACCCGAGACAGGCTGGCAGAGAGAGGACACTGGAACCAATGTGTTATTGGGTGGCGTACTCGTCTGTAAGGGCGTGAAGGACGAGAATTAGGCACACATGATAGAGTACCAGGGTCAGTCTCTACAAAAAAAGAAGTAAAAGATGCATCTTCCAAATCAGAAGGGGGAAACACTTAAATAAGAAAAAGATATATGACCAAAATCTATAACTGAACCAGGACTAGAAGGGAACCCCGTTAGTTGGACAAAAAGTACCTATCAAACCCGTAGCATCATTATTCTTTTTTTTTCCCTTTAAAAGATTTTATTTATTTATTTGAAAGAGAGGCAGTGAGAGAGAGCATGAGCGAGGAGAAGGTCAGAGGGAGAAGCAGACTCCCCGTGGAGCTGGGAGCTCCATGCAGGACTCGATCCCGGAACTCCGGGATCATGACCTGAGCCGAAAGCAGTCGTCCAACCAACTGAGCCACCCAGGCGTCCCCGTAGCATCATTATTCTTAATGACGAACAGAAGCAATCACTGCTTATAGTTAAAGGGTACTCAAAACAAAGATGCTCACTGTAACAGCATTTGTTCAACCCTGGGGTCAAGATATACCAGAGAATAGAAGACCTAAACACTGGAAAGAAAAAAAATCATGGATTGCAGGACTGTTTACATAGGAAACCACAAGTAATTTAGATTTATGAAAAATAAGAACAACCGTTAGTAAATGGACGGTATGTAAAACCAATATAAAGAAATATCAGTTGCATTTCTGTACATTAGAAAAAACCAAATCATATGTAAACATATCTGTTTACAAATATATATTTCCTTCCATCTGTGATAGGGAAGGATACGAAGAACTGTGAATAAGCCGATTTGACTTCGTTGTTAAAGTAACTACACAAAGGATCACTGGAACCTGAAGTCACTGCTAACAGGTGGTGAAGGGCAGAGCCCACCCTGCATTTCGAGGTGATGGACAAACCAGAGTATGCAAGTGGCCAGAGAGGGTTTCACGCCTCGTCTCCTGGGAGCTGAGACCCTCGCTGGGTCTGCTAATTGTAATGAAACACCAGTAAGAATCAGCAAAGCACAGAGCAAATGGATGCAAGACATCCTGTGACCCAGCCTGGTGGACACGGGCTCTCGAGGAGAGGTGTGAGACTGGCAAGGTTACCAGAAGTGTCTAGAAAACGAGGGTTGCCCCAACAACCCTGGAAAGCACAAGTTTCATGACACAATGAAGAACCACCGGTGCAAATGCTCAAGACTCCAATTCACCTGGGACACTGTGCTTTGCCCAGGGGAAGGCTTGGGGGTGACTAACAACCTGGAAAGGCACACAGTCACGGAAATAATGAAGCCACAAATGAGGACAAAGTGTGGTGTCATGGTAAGTGTAGTCACTGTGACATCTGTGTGTATGTGCTGTTTCTAAGGTGTCTGGAAGCGCGCAATGAGGCCCAGCGGTCACAGGACAGGTGGGAGCGTCAGGACTGGTCTCCGACAGGACTCACTCTAAGCCGAAGCTCAATATGCTGTCAAACACTGACATAGTTTCTTTGGGGGCAGTTTTCTCTTTTACCCCAACTGCTGGGCCTTGATGTGGCAAAAGATGGGCCCTCCAGTCTTGCCCATACGGCCTCAGCAACAGCTCCCAGCTGATGCTGCTGCCTTTGGCGCTGGGCCAGCCTTTGCCAGGTGGGCCACACTGATGGGGCTCCTTGCTGGACTGCCAACAGAAACCTTGGGGCTAGTTGGAGGAGAGGGGTCCAGCTCATGTGGAGAAGGTGGATGGAACTCTGGCACTGTCCCAGGAAAGAGTCACCTCCAGTGGGGGTGCCACTCTGAGCCTTCTTTTGGATTCTGGGCCCTGGTGAAGATGTCTTTATAAGGAGCTGGGCGGCAGAGATGCCTCGCTCCCCAAATAAGGGGTTGAGACTCCAAATAAGGGGTCTATTTGCTGTCCTCACAGGGGTCCCAGCTGATGCTTACAGCATCATATGCTTTCCCAGATACTAATGTCTTTATGTGGCTTTATTTTTGGTGGTGATGGTGGGGTAATATATTAACAGAGATACAGTTAGAATTTTAGAACTGAATTATATCTGCCATATGGCTTTTCTCTGCCTCCCTAGATTAAAACAAAATAAGAACAAGGATTACAGAGCAATTGCATTTTTAATCACACTACATATAATTTCCATGAAGGGATACTTTGTTTCTTTGCAACGAAACTGCACGGAATAATAAATACAAAATAAATACTGTCGGGCTCTAGTTCCGTGTCCGGAAAAATACAAAAACCTATCGTCATCATCTCATTACCTTTAATTATTCTTCTTTCTTTAAAGTGGCCAGTAGTGCTCTTTGTTTTTTGAAAACAAACATTTAAAGGAAAGGAACTCTTAGCGGGTGTCCAGTGGGAGCTGGAAGGGTCTCTCCTCTTTCCAGTGACCTTTCTGCTACTTTTCCTTGTTACCTATGTCAGACAAGCAAGGTGTGGGGACTTTTAAAAGGAGTTTCCCCAAAATCTCTACCCAGCTTGTCACTAGCGTCGATTCTTTTAAGCTCGTCCAGTCGGAGAATGCCAGGGGACGGGATGACACACATCCGCCCAGCTGTTGTCACGGCTCCCGGGACGTGATGCCCTTGGGTGTGTCAGTCATAAGCTGGGGACTGTCCAGCTGCCATCGTCAGTGATCGGTTAGCACCAGGAGGAGGGATAGTCCCATTTATACCAGGATCTCAGAGCAAGTGACAGTCTTGGCTGCTGTGCTCTGTTCTGGGGGTGGGTG
The DNA here is from genome assembly GCF_902655055.1 of Lutra lutra. Classification (NCBI taxonomy): domain Eukaryota; kingdom Metazoa; phylum Chordata; class Mammalia; order Carnivora; family Mustelidae; genus Lutra; species Lutra lutra. The sequence goes on along the minus strand of NC_062280.1, from coordinate 43,381,523 downwards.
GCACATGTGTCAAGTCTCCTTCTCCAGGTTTTCATAACTGGGCTGGGGCCACAGATCTCCTTCCTCTCTTACTGGGGACCTGTCAAGATATGTCCCACAGATGCAGGCACCTTGGCCCCTCCATGCCGAGGCCCACCCCCACCTCACCCGGGGGAGGTAAGACGGCTGCCGACCAGCAAAGTGGAGTGATGGGATGTGCCGGATGCCCTCCAGGTTCCCCTCTAGCCAGCTGTAGCCACCTGTTTCCAAACTCAATCCTGATTCATCCAGGGGACAGAAGACTTGCCTCTGGTGGGAGACACCAACACACTAACCAGCCATCCTTCTAGGGTCAATGCTTAGTAAATCTCTTGATTTAATCCTTGCTTAATAGCAGTGACTGCTTGCACTCATTAATAGCAGATTTTTTGACATTTTCCCTTCTTCTGTATGGATGAACATGAATTTCTATCTGGTGATACGGCCTTATTCAAATCACCAATGGACGAGCAGGATTCCATCCCATAATGAAGTGGCACGTTGATATTTTAGTTATACGCAACTAGATAAAAAATGATAAAAACAGTAATTGGCAGCGTGAGGCCAATCAGTCAGAAAGACAGACTGAACATTACTCTTCACTGTCACCCTCATTTAAAATGTGAAGAGTGTGCACGTGGACCCCGGGAACATACACTTGCTATTATTCCTTCCACTAATACAAACTGACTCCTCATGACAACTACAGCGTCTTATATTTAATTCATCCTGTAGAAATAGAACACAGGTTGCCAGAAGGCCTACTGGCACGGACGTCACGAGTGGGCTTCTCCGTGTCAGAGGCACGCGTCACCAGTAATCTTCGGTCTGCGGCCCCTGGGTGGGGATATCAGAGCGCCACATATCCGAGGCTGGGGATGAAGAACTGTGTTGTCTCGCGACGTGACATTCCAGGGCTGAGCTGCTAAATAAAGTTTTGTGATTGGGCTCGCAGGGATTTGAACAGTTTTCCGTGTTTAACAGTTAGCTGCGGAGAGGTCCACTATAATAGTATTTTAGCGCCATGAACCTGTCGAAATCAACCTGCCCAATTATTCCAAACGACATTAATAACACCGGATATTACACTAATTGCGTCCAGTTTCTATGCAGACGAGGCCCCGTGGGGCTAATTTTGCCTCCTTAGGGGCAAGCAACTCAGCCATCAGACTGATTTCACGAGGAATCCCTCCTCATTACACAAGTCTGGGCTGTCAAACTTTTTTTTTTTTTAAAGGTTAATGGGCCAATCAGTCATCAATTATTTTTGCGGACTCCTAGCAGACAAAGGGTTAAAGGACTTAAAGCAGCTGCAACTGTTCTACATTTGGAAGCTGTTTCCAACAGGAGACCGCCTGGACCAGGGGTGCGTTTTGGCCAAGCGGGTGGAAGGGGAGAAGAACCAGACAGATGCGAGCCTGTCTCCAGGGGTAGGTTTGAGCAACAGAGCAACTGCACTGTGTTCTTGCAAAGGCCCAGGCGACCTGGTCCCCTGTGCCCAGGGGACACACAACTGCTTGAAACTGTGAGATGCAGGTTTGACACGAGCAAGGACATCTCTTTTGAGTTTAGAATGGGTCAGCTGTCTGTCGCTGTCTTCACTGGCAGGATGGGGCACCTGAGTCCATTCTCCTGAGCGCCTCTACTAAGCTGGAACCCAGCCCCCCAAGCTCAGCGCTATCCGTGAGGCTAAGCGTCCTTCCTGACATAGGTCATGACAAACCCGTGATGAGAATGTGTTCTCTCAACTCTGCAGGGAAGAGCTGCTCTGCACTGAGGGACAGGTCTCCTTGAAGAGGTGGCCAGGGGAGGAGTCGAGGATCCCCAGAACCCGAGGGTTCCCAGCTGCTCACCATTTGAAAGTCATCTGACCATGAAATAGCCAAGACCTGTGGGTCAAACAGTGGTCTCCACTCCAGACTTCTGTTGATCAAGAATTAGGACTTTTGTTTTAGGATCTATCACAGTACCTGGATTAACAGGTTAATAGTCACTTCAACGTTTGGCTCAGTCATTTTTTTTTTTTTCCCCATTACCAAGCGAGCATAGAAATCGGTTTCTCCCAGTTTCTGCCTGAAACTCTACATTGTCTTTTCTTCATGTCCTTCCAATTTTGTGGTCCTCTCCGGGAACGAGCTTCCTTCTCCTGCTCTTCCTGCTCTGCCACCTGCCAACTGGGAGCCCATCCCACCCTTTGATCTCAGCTTCAAGCATGAGGGAGGCACGAGGCTGGCCTGGGATGACAGAGGCGTGCTGTCCCTCCCTTTCTTTTGCCAGGAAAGACATCCATAACGGATCCTGAAGAGCCTGATGCAGCCTCAGAATCCTTCCTAACGCAACTCTGCACACAGCCATGGTCAGCTGGTCCAAGTTGGAAACAGGGAGGGGATGCATTTGCCGTTCTGCCCCCTCTTCGGGTCTACCACAATCTACACACGGCGAGATCACTCGTGGTTACAACGTATGCAGCCCCAGGCTTTTAAGTTAATTTTTTGAGCCATGCATTTTGTAAAATACTGAGATATTTCTGCTTTCAAAGCATATATCACATAGGCACGTGGTCTAGATCTTTTACTTCATTACGAAAACCACATGTGTTTAAGGTTTCAGCCAAACCCACCATAATATAAAAAGTCAGTTTCTATTAATTTTCAGTATTTCTCCCATTTTCATAGGACACAATAAATGTGAAGGAAAGCCTGAAGAATATGGTCTAGGGTTGTGCAGAACCAAGACCTATGGTCACTAAATAATACATAGAAAAACACTCCCTCCTCTTGCTCCAGAAGTTAATTTTAAGCAGAAAAGAAAAAACAAACAAACAAACATTATTTCTGCTCATTATGAACACACTCAGTTTGTGGTATTTAGGTAAATATTTTTGCAAACTCTGAATTAGGTAAATATCTTTGTTTAGCCCAGAGTCCAACAGAGGTGTTGTACTGTGGCTTAATTTAGGACATGAGCAAAATTAATTCTGCGAAGAAGCGAATCCCCAGGGGGAAGTCACAAAGTTAGGGATGTTAACGGCTGTTGTCATGGGAAGATTCTCTTATTTTCCAAACACATTAGAGAGAGCCAGGAGAGCAGTCTGAGAGCTGGGCACCATGAAACTCTGTTCTATCAGCTTTGGCTTCCAAAGGCATTTCTTAAATTAGGAAAGTACCTAAGACAAAGCTCCTGAAAAAATATAAACAGATCCAAAACTGTGACACTTTAGGATGGAGAAGACAGATGCTCGAGCATCTTCCTGGCACCTGTTTATGGCCGAGGCACTGCAGGAAAGCCTGAGGCCCAAGCTCTTGGTTTAGAAAGAGAAAGGGAGCCCAGAGGTATCTGTTTTGACTTATGTGGTTCCTAAGCAGTGCTCTGCACATTTATCATTTGTTACTCATTCTAGTTGATGTTCGTCACTTTCCAGGGTCCCCAATCTCCTGGTGGAAGGCGTGTGTGGGCTCTGCTGTGCTGGGCGGGCCCTGTATTGCCCCTGGGGCTGCCCCCATCTACTGCTGGCTGTGGGGTTGGTTGACAGTGTCTTGGTCACCCTTTGAAAAGCTGATGGCTGGAAAGACAAGTACCCTCACTTCCCTCCCCTAAAAGTCAATTCTGGAGTTACTTTCCAAGAAAGGATCTCCAATCTTAATTGATATGCAGGAGTTCTTAATCTGTGCCATTCATCACTGAGCAGCGTCTACCTTAGCCGATTTTGCCCTCAACTAATACACTCAACAGGCCTAGAAAATAGTGCCATGGATACTCTCCACGGACTGTGTTCTTGGAGTGATCTGCCTATTAAGTAAGTCTAAGAATTTCACTGTGACCCTGTGTTCACCCCGACCGTGGGCCCAGCTCTGCAGTCAAGTCATTTCTTCTCCAGTCATCCTTCCAAGTAGGTTTCATTGTGTTCATTCTGGGGGAAGAAAACAAGGCAGGGGAAGGACAGACCCGGCAAGTCATCGTAACCCACACAGTTGGGAAGTAGCAGAACTGGGATCTGCTCAGGCGTGTCTGTTCCCAAAGCCAAATTTCTGTGTTTGATGACTGCTTTGAGGATGACAGTGAAGGGAGAGGGGTAGCTTTCAAGGTCTGGAAAAAACGAGGTTTGATTTTCAATCCCCCCTCACACTTTCAGGGAAACATCTCTTGCTGAATCTCTGCTCCTTGCCATGTCCACGTTTCTCAAGCTCTGAGTTTTCCTTGATGACGGGACCGGTGGTGCTCTGGCACAAGGCATGGACAATAGCAGCATGTGTGGACGCTGAGTGACCTTCCTCTGGATATGTTAGTGTGCCATCTCCACAGCCTGCAGACAGGGGACCGAGGTGCCGTGGAGACTCCGGAACTGGACCCCATCTGGCTCAGGAGTTGGGGCTGAATAAGCGCAGTCTACACCACTGCTCACAAATACGCAGTGTGCAGAACCTCTGATCGAGCATCACCGTGGGGCTGCAGGTGTCCGAAGGACTCACAGTGGCAAGCTCTGTGTCCAGGTGTCGAAGGCAGCCTCAGGCAATGAGCCCGGAGGTCAGGGCTGGATGCAGACACCAAAGGACACAACAGGTCACATCCATAGCGGCAGAGCAGCCTCGTTCCCCTCCCTGTGGTGAGGGCCATCGATGGAGGTCACAGCCTGAGCAGGGAGTCTGTGCCTCTCTGCTCGAGCCTCCACTTGCCCAACACCTGTTATGGAGCCCACGGGTTCAGGCTGTGGCTCTGACCTCAGGGCCCAGCCCAGTGGCCACCTGCCAGGGTGCTTTCTGGGGGCACATGATCGCCCCTCCCCACACCTCAGTTTCTCCTTTTGGGAAATGTGGAGCATACAAGCCTCCCCCTTGGGCTTCCTGGGAATCCCAGGGCAGGATGCCAGGAAAATGCTCAGTGCTGCAGTCCATTGTGGCTCCTGTTGAATCCCGGAGACAGTGAAGCCTTTCCTGACCCCCTCCACTGTGTGTCGAGCTTCACTCTCCACTAACCCGCAGGGCACCCCATACCTCCTCTGGAATGAATATTCCCTCACTCCATGCCAGAGTTTTCGTCCAACATCCCTTGTCTGACTGCAAGCCCTTCCCCCTTCCCTCTGCCCCAGACCTGCGCAGGACAGGGACCTGAGACCTGGCAAGCTTGTCACTATCTCAGCCGCGAGTGCATAAGCATGAGCTGGTCATCTGTTTGCCTTGACCTGAAGGAGAAAGATATTTCAGCACCACGACTGGGGGCATCAGGTGCTGGACAGGGACTGTCCTGGCTATCCGGTGCAGGAGGGACACAGATGGAGGTCTGAGGCAAGCCGCCGTGCTGGCTGGTGCTCTCCAAATGGCTTGTATCCCTCTATGTGGGGCCCGTTTGTGACCACATGCCAGGGACCTCAGGGTCCCTCCGTTTGGCCCGCTGTGGCGCGGGGAAGCTGTGCAAACAGGTTTCACAGACCCATCTCGGGCAAGTCCCAGATCCACAGAAATGTACCCTGAGACGGGATTGAACAGAGACTCAGGCTAATATTGAACCTGGCTGGGACCTGGGTGTGAGCATCACCTATACTACAAAGTGGCTTGTTCAGCTCACAAAATGAGGGTGGGCCTGGCACCCCAAGAAACACCCCTTGTGCCCCAACACATCTTTCCTTTACCCATTTATGCTTTATCACATCCTGGAAGAGTTCTGTTCTGTCTTGCAGAGGACGATAATCCCACCTGTCTCTGGGTGGGCGGAGGAAGACAGTGCAGGGACCCTGTGTGGCCCTATTCTGGGGTGCTGCTGCGCACACACTTCCCACAGGCCTTCCTTCTACAGCGCCCTTGACACAGCGCCCACTTTCTGCTCAGCCCTCTCTATTCTTCCTCCGAAAGACGCTGACCTCGGACCTGAACATTCCCGAGTCTGGCTTCAGCCGCCTGATGCGGACGTGGTTCTCCCTTGGGCTCGGAGGCAGCGATGAACTGGAGAATCCCATCATCAACAGATCTTCCATCCCATTTCACAAACCTCTGAGATGGCAAAATGAAAGTTCTTTCTTGTTGAAGGAACTGAAATTTCACCAACCTTGGCAGGGTTGAATTTTTATAAAGTAACAGAGATGTAAAAATTAGTCTAATACACATATATAGAAACATCAGGTTTCCGTTTCGGTTTCTGAGATAACTAACCCTGATGGACAGAAAAAAGTAGAAAAGAGCACATTTTTGTTTGTTTTCTAGTCTTGGGTATTTCCGTCATCAGTTCTGGGTAATCTGTCTTACCTGCTCCCATCATCTATCTATTGACCTGTTCCATGAGGATCCAGGAGTAGGTCCTGGAGTTGAGCTGTCTGGGCATGCATTCTGCCTCTAGAACTCTAATTTCCCGTCTCCAACAGGATACCTACCAGCAGGGTACCATGTGGATTTGCTGAAATAATTCAGGCCAGGGGTCAGGAATGAGTGGACACAGGAGAAAAAGGGTTTTAGAGTGAGATTACCAGGTCCAAATTCCAGTCCTGCCTGTCTCCCGCCAACCTGAGTCTCCAGGCAAGCCCAAAACACCTGAGCTGCACTCCCTGGATCTGGAAAGGGGGATGCAGGTGCCCCGTCCCAGGTCATGCTGAGGCCTGCTCAGAGGTATGGACGCGCTCCTCGTATGGTGCCTGGCTCACAGTGCATGCCCCTCCCTAACTCCCAAAACTTGTTGGAGTTGGAAACTGAGTTGGAAACTCAGTTTCCAACTCTCTCCCCAGGGATCTTGGGAGTCAACTCTCCTTCTGGTGTTTTGGAGGGTACCTCTGAATACACTATACAAAGAGGCCAGTTTAAAAAATACTCCGTCTGGGGAGGGTACATTTAGCAGATCACTCAAGGCCTCAGGTGATAACCAACCTTGAAATGTTCAGGGTATGAATTTTCATAAAGGATCATCTTATAGAGAGAGAATATATGATGACATCACACAGCAAAAGACTGGAGGTCAGAAAGGCATTTTGAGAATTTATATAATTACATGAATTCAGGAAAACATGACTAAAAGTGGTATGAAATGAGATGGTGTGCTTATAGAATTACCAAACAAAGTAAAGGAAGAATAGTCATGTCACTTAATTGAAGATTCACAGATGTAACTCAACGCCGAATGGAAATGAGAGAAAATGGGAGGGAGGATTGGCTTGATGGTCATTATTTACTCCAGTACCCCCGGGACTGCTTGCAGCAGCTGCTGGCAGTCGACCAAGGGCCTGGAGATGCAGCCTCATCTGGTGTTTGGACTCCTGGGAGCTGCACACATCACTGTCCGTCCCCAGCCAGGACAGCCAGGCAGGGCAGATGCCACAGATTACCTGGTCGGTCAAGGTGAGAAGCTCCCACTTCTGCACATCACCACACCTGTCGGGGGCTACAGCCCACCAGTGTCTCCAGGAAGGGCTGTCAGCAAGTCCCAGGGGGAACTGTCTGTCCACCTCCTCACTGTCCCCCAACTTTATATATGACCACATGGAAAACCAGACGTGCCTTTTTTTTTTTTTTGGAAGGCCAGGAGTCAATAAACAAATTTGTCATGACAAATGCATACACACACAAAAGAAAAACAAATCTGAAAAGGACACAGGGAAAAGAAATGATATGCAGCCTAAGTTGAAAAACTAACACTAAAAAAATAGTGAAAGAGTATATTTAACACCCTTAAAAACAAGACAAAAAAATCATACTGCGTGTGACCGCTCATAAAATTCTATTATTTTTCCCTCTCATTTTGTCTTTCTTGAATGAATGCTTTGAAAGAAGATACCAAGGGGGGGGGTCAAGCCCCACTGGTACCTTAACAGATGACAATTTCCCCTTGAGGAATGAAAAAAAAATTATGATTAAAAAAATAGGTCCTTAACAAGCCATTGTGAAAATGTAGTTTTGTTTTCCAGATTCATTTTTTTTTTTCTGGCTGAGAGCAGGGCTTTCAGCAGCAAGACAGGAGTAATTGTGGAAGGAAGAAAAAGAGGATGGTGATATAAATCAGCAAAGGTTAATGATCGGGATGTGAAGAGAGGGACTTGTTTACAGAAATAGCGTGCAATTTAAAATTTACAAGAGATTTAATGCCACTACTTGGCAATCGCTAAAATCAACAGCCCAGAAAACAGTGACATTAAGAAAAATATTACAGTTATAATCATCCCCAAATAAGTCAATTAGTGTTAGGGCACGAGCTTGCGATTACTTGACCCATTTGGCTTGCACTTAAGTGAAAAAAAATGTCCCCCTATTATACCAAGATCGCTGGATTGTGACCTATTTTGCATCGTACACATCGTACACCACCCTCCCGCACAAGCGCTTGGGCGGATGGTGGTTTTCCTTTGCCTGGCATCAAAATAATTCTGACCCTTGACATTTGTAATCATAAAAAAAAAAAGGCAATTTATAATTGTGTTGTTCAAATGAAGGTGGGAAAAATTCAATCTGCTATTATACAAAAGCAGTGGCGGCTGTCTCCAGTGGAGAAAGCAATGCAAGTCAATTTGTGAACTTTGGCACCAGACGACCTTTAGAAACACAACAATATACTGAATTTACAAGCAATAGCAGCCCATGCAAATGACCCGGGCCGGCCGCCTCTGGATTAGAGCCTCACAGAGCATTATGGAGTATGCGTCCACAAAACAAATTAAGACTGTGACTTAAATGTCACGGCACACTATTGTATTTGGCTACAGATCATTACACCTGATACTCACACTTTTAAAAACTGTAATAACTTGGGAAATATTACATTGAGTGCCCGCATGTATAAAGGGAAAGAAAAAAGAGGAGAAAATAGGTTTCTGAAGTAATTTAAACATCACTACTCTAGGACTGAAGCGAAAGGTCAAAATTTAAGTAAGCTGAAAGGAACACGAATGGCAAAACCAGGCACACGGACGGGAGATGGAGAGACGGCGGGGATGAGTCCGCGAACACAACGAGGGGGCATGCGGCTCCAGGCGGCGCGTGGCGTTACCTTCAGTGTTGGTGCTGCTGCTGCTGTAAATATTTCGCAGGCTACCAACACGGTTTAGTTTCCAAGCCTTGCGTTTGGCTGCATCCCGAGAGCAAGGGGAGGGAGGGGGGGGGAAAGAGAGGAAACAAAAAGGAAAAGAAAACAAATGAAAAGGGGAGAAAAGAAATGTCAAAGCAGCTTGTGACGTCAGCCCTGAGGTGGCACATCCTGGGAGGCAGGTGGGTGTTGGGCCTCACACCCCCCATTCACCCATGCTGTCCCCCCCTCCCCTGCAGAGCTCAGGAGCAGGCAGGGGTGGGCTAGCCAGTGTCATTAGATTTGTACAAAATCAAACAACCAGGCAAGGAAGTCCGTGCATCCTTTTCACCCTGCTGGGCTGGACACGTGGCTCCTCCAAATGGTGCCATGCTGGCCTTCTCCTTGGCGACGGATGGCGTCTCTTGAAGGAGCTATGATGCCAGCAGCCATTAGCCCTTTCATCTGGCAAAGCACTGGGAGCATGTCTAACCAAGAGCCCCTGGTGGTTAGCAGTTTGCATGTGTGCTGCAGAAGGGAGGTCTACAGCACCCAGAGCTACCCACGGAGAAGCTGTCTCTCCCCACACCTATTTTGATCTGGAGAGTAGCCTGTACCAGCAAAACCGCTAGCATCTTGCTGTCATCAAAGGGTAAAGTCCCTTCTCCTTCCTATGGGGGCTGCTGGAGGCTCTGAATGGAGCTCCAAGGAACCCAAAAAAACATGCACCTCAAGCTCTCAGCTCGCCCAGGAAAGCATCCCAGGGGAAAAAAAAAGACAAATAGTGAGTTACCCACAGAAAAATCCTGGGCTTGGGAGGGAAATGCAGAACGAATTTAACAGTGTGTGCGGTGTCCTGGGAGGTGGGTGGGAGGGATCCCCAGCCTTCTCAGACACTCTTTTCCAGGGACACATTCTCAACTCACCAAGCCCCCAGCCCACCAACCATATACTCGGGCCAGCAGACACCCGTGGTAGAGAGGCTGGTTCCGGCCAGCCCTTCAGAGGAGACAGTTCACAAACTTCGAGAAGTTCCCGAAGTAGGGCACACTGGACCGGCCCTCTCTCTCCACCACCACAGCCAGGAAAAGAAAGTGGTCCAACCTGCTGGTAGGGCCTCTTCTGGAAAACCGTTCACTGCGGGTAGGGAAGAAGCGCTCGTTCATCTGGGAAGGCAGGTGTTTGCATTGCCACAGGGTGTCTGCAGCACACTGTGGGAAACTGGGCCAACCCCGAGACCAGGGCAGGCTGGCCGGGAGTCCCTCACACCCCACTGTATTCCTGACTTAGGACAGGTGGGCTCTTCTGGCCCGCAGTCAGGTCCAAGGCTCAATCTCAAAGGGTGCATGCAGTTCTGGTGGCCGGCACGTGACCCATAGTGATGACCAGGTCCTCATGAGTAGTTGCACCGCGGACCTGAATCTCCAGCACTTCTGTGCATATTGGACTTATTTGGAGAGTGCAAGGTAAGCTACGTGTAAGAAATAGGGATGTTTCAGGAAGCAAGCACAACTCTGAGACACATACTGTATATTCAGGACGCAAATTCTGTGTTCCTGATGAAAACAAAAACCGAGCTGTAACTTAGCTGTCACCCGATCTAAAACGAGAAAAGAGTAAGCCATAACTAAACCTCAGAATGACTTTGCAGCTTGAAAACTGACAATTAACAAGAACTGTAATCTCCAAAGTCGTGGTGACCCGGACTCCTCCTGCAATAGATGGTCTGGATGTAATCTTATGTGCCTGGAGGAGCTCCCCTTGTCTCCGCACCCCCAAGGCTATCAACTACCTACAAGGGGTCTGTCCCAGGGGTGAGCACACCTGGCAAAGAGAGCTAACCGCTGCAACCTGGCAGCACAAATGTCCCGACTTCTGGACCAAGCCAGTCACAGTTTTCCGATGTTTACTTTAGAAATGTTCAATACATGTTTACCTGCTTCCTCAGGTAGAGCGGGTGCTTCTGTAGAATTAATTTTGTGTTTAATCATTTCAACAGATGAAGCTGTGGTGTCTTGGCCCATGTTTCACAAGTTCCAGAAAGTAGTAATTGCAAAAGAGGCTCAGTGTAAAACCTACCTCTTTCTCAAACATTTACATATAAATAGGCCTAGTCTGGGCTGGGCACCGCTCTGGAAGGGAGGGATGCTCAGCGCAGACCTCTTCCCTCGCCTGCTTTATACCCTGCATTTTTCACTCCCATTGCCCATTATCATACGGATGTAGAAGCAGGAAGTGAGTTCGCAGTCTGGTTTTCTATTAACCTATTGATGAAATAATCAATTTTAATGTGTAAAATGTCATGCCTTTTTCTTCCCCTTAAACAAATGGACTTTTTCTGGAGGATACCAAGGTCCTGATCTGTGCATTTGTCTCCTGGGGCATTGACTGCTCTGGGTCCACTTGTTTCGAAGCTTCTCAAAGAGAAAATACAATCATATTATCATTGATAAAAATCTCCAGGTGTGCACACGGCTGCTGCCTGGGCTCCCTTCTTAAGGAAATGGAGACACTGCCCTGAGCAGACACAGGAGCACGGCAGCGCACTTGCTGCTGGCTGGGCGCCCTGTACCATGCCACCCCAAGCTGTGCCACTGCACACCATGCCACCCCACACCATGCTACAACCACGCCCTCTGGGGGATACTTGAAGGCTTCCTGTGGACTAGTTCAAATCTCTGAATGTTCTGGGTTATCTTTATTTTAATGAGCAAATTTATTCTTTTTTTTTTTTAATTTTCAGGGGTACAGTTTCTTCCACTTAAACACAGGTTAACTTATTTTGATTTTGTCACTCCTGTTCCTTCTCACAAAACTACTGTTTTAGTGTCAGAATCTCACATTACTGGACAGAAGGATGGCAGGTATGAGCTGCTGTGGGTATTTCCATTCTGCTGCTGGGTTCACTGGATATGCAAGTCTCTTCTCTAAAGGATTTTCAGTGCCTCTTGTGGCTGTTTAAACAACACAATGTCCCCGCACAGTCTTAAATGTCGAGAACACAAATGCAAACCTCAAAGGACACACAACCCTCCAACATGTAATTTCAGAAGTAAGGCAAACTAACGGTCAGCCTGAATGTAGATAGTAAGACTGACTTCTTCTCAGTTTAGCCTGCGAATTAAATGGGATGTTCTGAACCCCAGCTTGGGTCAGCAGGGCCTGGGGAAAGGACGCCAATGTCTCCCCACAATGGCATCAAAACGTGAACTATGAGCTCACGGCGAATACCAGATTGTTACATGAATGCCACATCAAGAGGCAGTACGTGGGACACATGGCTGATGGGTTAAGAGTTATGACAGAGAAGGTCGTAGAACTCATCATTATATGGGTTGGAATGTGTTTCCTAACATTGAAAAGATCAAAATTTTTAAAAAGACATGGTAAGAGAGTAGGGACTCATCCTCTGAACTCTAAGACAGAAAGCCTCCTGCCTTTTAGTAACAGTGGTATTGTCATCGTCCCCCTACGATGAACGAAGAGCCCCCTGGCATAGGAGCACAGAAGAAGCACTGATTCACATTAGCAGAGTGAGTTTATAAGGTGATCTTCGAATTACAAAGACAGACAAAGAGAGGTGACTGCAGGATCTATGATACCCAAGTCCTAAGGCTGACAACTGTATGAGCGTATGCCCCCTGGACGTTGAGGAACACGGCCCTTCCAGAAAGCTGCCCCAGAGAGATCTACATTCCGAGTGACTGGTCTTCTTCAGTAGCATGTGCCACACTGCCAGGTGGGGTGGCTGTGACCCAGCTCATCTGGGTCTCAAATGCTCCTTATCCTGAGTCCTACATCTAAAGACGGGAGGTGGGCATTAACTTCAGTTCACAGAATATTTCTTTAAGGTAAGGTCTGAGAGTTATAAATGATGAATTCTGCATCCAGAAGTCCAAAATGAGATATGACACAATACACTCAACTCATAATTACTAACAGATAGTCACAATCTTTTCAAAGGAGAGTGAGCGAGGGCGAAAATGTGCAAATTAGGGCTTTCTACTAAGTTAGAGTAGCTGGAATCATTTAGAGTTAACAACTCCCAGTTATGACACATCTCCCAATTTTTGCAAGCTATACCTTTTCATAGGAGTTCATACGATGATCATGAGGGACTTACAGATTTTATTTTAAAGAAAAAATTGTTATTTTGTTTCTATAAGCAAAGAAAAAAAATTCCTGTTTTTTTTTTAAACTACAGCATGTGAACAAAAAGCTGAGAACTGATCACACGCAGAGTTCCAGCAGGAGAATTTTGGACTGGCTCTTTATACAGGGAATAAAAATACTCCTTAGTCTGTTGGCATGCTCAAACAAGCAGGGTCTTTTCCTAAAGTCTTCCTGCATCATTGTAGCAGAAGACCACAGACTTATATTAATGTCACCTATGGTCTCCTTCTGACAGCGCTCTTTGCTGATTAGATAAATACTCCTCAGATAGCTGATTAAAAAATGATGCAGCCGTGAGCTTGTATGTCCAAGCCCTGTCAGCCATGTTGGATGTCCAAGTGCACATGAATTACATCCCTGGCGTGAACCGAACAGGGCCGGCTAAATGAGGCACGCTGTAGCCCTCAGAATCAATTATGAGAACGAATAGGATCTTTTTACCTACATGGAGGAAGGGGTTGGGACGGAGAAGGTGTGTCACTCATTTCTAAGAATGTCTTGTCTCCAAACGAAACAAATAACCCCCTGCATTCATACGAGGGGCTGTAAGCTTGTAGCTCTTACAGAAGCCAAATGATAACCTTGTCAGACAGCACCCCTCCCAGTCCACACCAGACGTGTATTTATTTATTTTTAAAGAGGCCATCGGTATAAATGCCACTTGTGCAGAGGGGAGTGCCTCTGCTCCTCAGAGCCTTCTGGGACCGGGACGCTAGATAAAGAGCATCCCCCAGGAGCCCCCGTGGGCAGCCGTGGGTCTGGCTGGGGCTCTGTGTCACTTCCAGTTTCGCGCGCCCAGCACCCTGTGATCTTTTGTTGGTGGCGATTTCATTGTGAGGTTAGAGATTGTAGATTTCTTTTGTCCTGGCCATTTAAATGTTCATTTGCTCAACAAGACTGTAAATGTTCTGTTCTCTTATAAAAAGGCAGTGTTTTTTTTTTTTTTTTTTTTTCCTACAAGATGCAACCCCGAAGATTCCTATGCACTGGGAACTCACTCCTTGAGCTGTGAAGGGGCTTGACATAACGGTCGCTTCCTAGAGGCTGCCACACAGAGAAGTAGTCATGTTGAAACGTCCATTAAAAGGGCCTTTGAGAGGATTAAACAAAACCGGAGGCCAAGCAAATATAGGACGTCCACTCAGGAAGCAAAAGAACTTCATCGTTGCCAGTTTCTAGCAAGACGGGAGCTAGCTAATCAGGAGCTCCAGAACGCAGAAGATAAAACACCCAACTAAAGAAAACCCTGAAATTAAGTCACTGACCCTTAATTATAAAATTTTAATTCAATTTCCAATAACTCCTAATGGCTTTCTTTATAGCAAATACAATTTCCGTAGGGGTGGCTTCTTTAACGCTGCTAGGAGAGGCGAACCGCCAAGGGCTTCTGCATAGTGGTTAATGCAGATGCACACAGAAAATACCATTAACCCCAGAAAACAGCGAAAATAAAAACTAAGCGAAAGCTCCGGGATACACCATAAAACCAGAAGTTCCAATTAGGTGGAGAGCCGGCTTTCCTCATGGCCTAGAAACACACTGCATTGCAGGGCAAGGGTTCAAGGGCACCCAAAATTAATTGGGTATTTCAGTACGATGCCAAGAGGATGACTTTTAACAGGGACTAGAATAAAATAAGAGCTGAAGTTGAGTACAATTTCGTGATAAATCTCGGTGTAGATCTTGGGTTTGGCACAGTCTCAGAGGGAGAGTGGAAACACATCAGTATATGGTATTAACTTCTTTCCCTGTCTTCATGGAGCAGCTATTCAATTTGAGGAGGAAAGGCTTTTTTGGGGGGGGAGAGTGGGGGTGACTTGTAAGGATCATATGGACAAGGGGGCCCCGCTTCACTCTCCTCTGGATGATTGTCGAGCTAATGCGCAGTGCTGGGTCTCCAGCTTTCTCTAGGTCTAGTTACTCTGGGAATGGCATTTCGTGTTACAGGGCATTCCAAACAGAAACAAGAAGCAAACCAAATTCTCACTTAGGACAAAATGAGGTGCAAATGAGTTTTGCCAAGATGAATGATGTGTGTACGGAATACACCTTTTTTGAGATGGGTTCAACTGTGTTCACGCAGTCAAGTGTGATGGGGTAAGGGTTCTGCCCAGCTCCATCTCCCAGCCCCTCTCCAAGGGCCAGCCCCAGAGGGCCAGCTCAGGGCTTGAGGAAGTGGGTGGCAGGAGAAGGGCCAGCCACACTGGGAGGGAGGGGGAGGCTGGGCAGCAGGCTGCCTGAGCGGCTTACCAAGGGAAGGAGTGATAATGGGAAACATTCATCCCCCCCCACCTCCCACCCCTGCTTTCCTTTCTTCTTCATTTTTTCTTCCCAATCTCCTCCAAGAGAATGTACCGCAGGCTTTTCTTTGGATTTTTTTTTAAACATAAATTCTTTCTCAACAATTCCAGAAAAAATAGTTTTTTAATAAAACCTTGAATTGCACTATCATATTTCAAAGGCGATGACCAGTTAAAGCAACTAATCAAAGGCGTAATTATTTGATGACGGCTGCCTGCACCCCTTGCAGGGCTATAATTGAGGGGCTGTGATCACTGGACCACCAGCTTCCACCATGGCGGATGCCGCATTTGATCTGCCATCTTTGTAGCTGACTTCCTACACCTGCCTGAGTGAAACAGGACACTTCTTCAGGGCTTTTTCGCCCGTCACAGTCCCCACAGACATAGGCTATGTGAATCCGAGAAGACTAGCAAAAATATCTTCTAGGAAACATTTGTAACCTTTGGCATTTCAGGAGAATTTCCCCAGAAATTCCTAACAGAATTCTGATCTGTAGCTTCAGAAACCACGGAAGCTGTGAGATAGGCGGGTATGTATTTAGTCGATGGGGTACAAAGAGCAGAGGGACAGACAGAAGAATTCTAAACTTTTGATTCTTCTTGCTACCATGGACATGAATGCTTCGAAACACTAACACATTGCTTTCTGCAAAACTGCTTTGGCCACACAGAACTCTGCGGCTCTGCAGCTTGCCCCTTGGCTACTGTGAGTGAACAAACAAGGTCACGATTATCTCAGGAGGGCCCAGGAGAGAGCTGCACTCACACAGCAGAGTAACAATAAAGGTCTCATTGCTTTCTGTAAGAATGATCTAAATACACCCACTTTATTCAGCCTCAAGCAAGAACATATGGGAACACTGCTTCAATATTATTGCAGGAGCAAAGTTAGCTTCACAGCAGTTTAATAATAAGAATAAACGATGAGCCATCCCATTGTCCTCTTCAAAGTTCTTATCCATATGTGTGCATAATTACCCCACTTACACGTATGACTTCTACAGAGACCTGTATTACTTTTGAATGCAAGGTGTTAGGTTACCATAGTTTTCAAAATCATTCTTTTTAACAGCTGCATCGTGGAGTCAGAGTGGCATAGCCGCAGCTGTTTCTTATCGTTAAGTATTTAGTTACTTCCAGCTTCATGTTACTAAAAACATTATCTTCTCTTTGACTTAATATGGATAGAGATGGTCACATACAGGATTATTTACAGATATGGGTACAGACCTGGTAGGACACACACACTGGTCTCTCTTCTCTGCCATGCTTAGGACAGAGCCAAGGAGAAATGACACCAATCACAACGAGCAAATCTAGCCCACGGATCTCTGTCTCCAATGCTATTCTCCAACAAAAAGAACCAGGGCTCCTCGGAGAAGTGGCTCATTCTAGCACTGGGTCAGGAAATGCACAAATGAGCCCAGGGCATTGTATGGTCCTAGGAAGTTAAAGAAGTGCTAAGGCAAACAAGCGTAATTGTTGGGGTGTGGGGCAGGTGACAAGAGGCACAGGAGCCAACAGGAAGGACTTCCAGTGGCCAGAGCTGGAACAATTTGAGCACAAAATAAGCAAAGTGGTACTGGATTATAATCTAAAGTATAAAAGAAATAGCCAAGAGTCGATGCAAATGTGAAAGAAGTAACTGAATAAGTAAATGGGGAGAAGAGACAAAGCTCCCACGTAGAAGAATCCCAAATAATTTATGTTGTTACCAAACCCTAGAGGAAGAAGAGCCTAACTCCCCAATTCTCAGGGATGGCTGACCAAGAGGCTTCTTCCCCAGGATCACAGTGTGGAAGTGGGAGGGTGGGGCGGGTAACTTCACAGAGTGGCAGCCAACAAACACAACCTCAAGCCAGTGATCAAGGTCATATACGCCAGTGGGAGTATGACCCCTGAGAAGGGCATGACAAATATAGCACACACACACACACACACACACACACACACACACACACACAAAGATCCTATTTACTTATTTAGAGAGAGAGAGAGGAAGAGGAACAGAGAGGGAGGGAGAGGACAAGGACACTCTGCACCAAGTACAGAGCCCGATGCAGGGCTCGCTCTCATGACCAGAGATCACAACCTGAGCAAAAATCAAGAGTGGGATGCTTAACCAACTGAGTCACCCAGGTGCCACCCCCACCAAACAGCACTTTACCTCTGGGGTCTTCCTCCTCAAAACCACCGCCCCAGACTAATCCTAAGAAAAACATTAGATGAATTCTAGCAGTAGGGGATCCTATAGTATGCCTGACCAGCACTCCTCAAAATGGTCAAGGTCATTCACAACAAGAAAAGTTTGAGAAAATGTCGCAGCCCCATGTGTCATGTGGTATCCTGGCAGGCATCTTGGAGCAGAGATAGCAGGTAAAAACCTTGGAAATCCAAAAAAAGTACAGACTTCAGTTAATAAGAATGTATCAATGTTGGCTCATGAACATGCCATACTAATTAAAGATGTGAATAACGAGAGAACTCATGTGTACACGTGTGTATGTGTGGAGGTTGTTTGGGAATTACTTGCAGTAGCGCCTCAATTTTTCTAGAAGTCTTCTCTAGAAACTAAAACTTTTCTAGAAAATAAAGTCTATTAAAAATACTATAATAAGTATCTTTGGGCAGGAGTATGGATATTTTTCTCCTGATCATTTTAATTGTTTCTTCAGAAGGAAAGGCCAAGAGTAACATTACCCAGGGAAAGGATTACTCTGCTGCTTGGAGTATGTACAGAGGAAACTATTATCTCATTGTCAGGTATCACTTATTCTCACTAAACCAACATTTACAAATTAAAGACAATTTGAAATCTTTGTGTGCCATGAGCAGAATGTGTCACACATGCTTTGGAAATTCTTCTTCTTCTTCTTCTTTTTTAAGATTTTATTTATTTGAGGAGGGGGGAGAGAGAGTACAAGCAAGGGGAGCAACAGAGGGAGAAGCAGGCTTCCTGCTGAGCAGGGAGCCCAACTCGGGGTTCGACCCCAGGATTATGACCTGAGCTAAAGGCAGTTGCTTAACACACTGAGCCACCCAGGAGCCTCCACTCTGGAAACTCTTTAACAACTTGAAGGCCCGCTCCACCCAGTGGCTGTGCCGAGATGGGCTGTTTAATTTCTGATCATGAACATGAGTTTCAGGGTACGTTTGTGAACTAATGCTCTCTAAAGGCAGCAATTCAATAAGGCCAGCTCTTATGGATACTAAAGCTGTCTCCTTGTATGTCATCTGGCATTATAAACCTTGAAATTATGTTTTTTCCCCTTTAGTGAATTACAACATATATTTAACAAAAGTGTACCAAGTCTGAACAATCCTCCAGTCAATCTTCAGAATTAACTTGTAAGAATCAGAAAATGAGTTTGACCCACTGAGAGAAAATGTTTGCTCCCATGCTGAATTTAGATCTTCGCTTGTAATCAGCACAAGAAACTCACCTTTCTAACTAAAAGTGGAAGAGCTTAATAAAATTAAAGACCAGAGTCATGCTAAGCTGGTTTTGTGAAATTCAGGAAGGCACAGCTGTGGGAAGTTATCTGCTCTGGAAGGTCTGAGCTCAGATTCCCAAGTGTCAGGGGACCAAATCAGCACCTTTTCTTACACAGAGAAATACTGATAAAGTTATGTAGGCAAAACAAGTGTGTAATCACAAGTGCATCTACAAAATATTGTCCCAAATAGATATATTTTACTTGGGTACAAGATATGAGGCGCAATTGGCCATTCTCACTGAGGCTCATTTCATATAGAAAAACCCCAAACTGTAAGATAAAGGAATCCTAGAGTGGCTCATACCATACAAGTACTAAGCTCGTGGCCTTATGGTTTTTAACCATCAGTTTCATGAATGAGTATGGAACACAGGAATCTGTACCACATATGCCTTATTTGGGGTTTTTCTTTTATTATTTTTTTCTAATTCTTTCTGGGAAGAAAAGTGGTTATTTTACAGAGCATGCTGGACATGCAAACTGCCAAGAAAATGGTATCATGATGGCAACGCACTGCTCCCTTCATAGAGGAGATGCAGTCACAGGCTGTGGTGGGATTCAGTGGGTCAGTGGCCCAACCAGCTGGCGTAGTGAATGTGTGTCCCTCCTCAGGGGTGCAGGGGCAAGGCAAGGTAATGTACAACAGAGAACGGGAGTGAGGCAGGAAAGCTGATGCTCAGGCCACCCATCTGGCAGAGACGCAGGGTGGCCAAGGGGTGACTCAGAGCAGAGTGCCACAGTACCCTTCCTCCTCCATCCCAGGGCTGCCACAAGACGTGAAGGGGACATGGCACCAAGAGGGGCACAAAGTCTGCCTCGGTGCATGCCGCTGTCCTCCCCTTACTGCGTGCACAAGATCAAGACCACGCAAAGTGTAAGATGCACAGAAAGAAAAGCTCAAACAGCATGACAGACACGAGGGAGGGAAACACTGGTTGGAGTGTTATCTGAATAATTCCTGGTGACCTTCTGTATTAGTTCTCAGAGCCTCCACTATTTTCTCCCAGTGAGCTGCTCATCCAGGGAGGACAGGAGGATGCATGGAGTTCTGTTCTCAAAGATGAAGGAAAAAAAGATGAAATTCTTTTTCCCTAAGAAACTCTTTAACAAGAGCAAGGAACTCCCTTGTGACGGTGGGGGTGGGTGTGCACACACCGTGTCTCACACACATGTTGAGGAAGATGGCAAAGAAGGGCGGCAGAGAGGGATCTCAGCAGATGGGACAGGATTGCTACAATCCACGGGGAGACCAGAACCTTCTCACTGAGTGGGCTGGGAGTGTTCCAGTTACAAAGTACAGAGGTTTTTACTAGTTATCTTGGAAAATAACTACACTGGGGAAGCTGGAGAAGTTCTCCAAATTACTTCTTCTTAAACAATAAATTGGACCACTTAATGGTATCAGCATGGGACAAACCACTAACCACATACTGTATGACGTTATCTTGATGTTGATGCTACAGGAACTGAAGGAATAAGACACAGTCACATCCCTCACAAAAATGTACCACCAAGGAAAAAAATACAGATTAGTCTTAAGATAGTATGGAAGTATTTTCGAAAGTTGTAGAAATACAATTCAGAATGATTTCTAAAATTATAGTATTTTTAAAAGTCTTGGGGCATCTGTGTAGCTCAACTGGTTAAACACCCAACTCTTGGTTTCGGCTCAGGTCCCAGTCTCAGGGCTGTGAGACTGGAGTCCCATGTCAGGCTCTGTGCTCAGCGTGGAGTCTGCTTAAGATTCTCTCTCTGTCCCTCTGCCCTTCTCGCTTGTGCTCTCTAACATAAATAAATAAATCTTAAAAAAAAAAAAAAGTCTTCATTAGGAATGCCTGGGTGGCTCAGTCAGTTCAGGGTCCAACTGTTGATTTTGGCTCAGGTCATTATTTCAGGGTTGTGGGCTCGAGCCCAGCATCAGGCTCTGCACTGGGTGTGGAACCTGCTTGGGGTTCTTTCTCTCCCTCCCTCTGCCCCACCCCCCAAATCATGCTCTTTTTCTCTCTTAAAAAAAAAGTCTTCCCTAAAGTCTTCACATATACGTGCATATGTGTACACACACACACACACACACACACTCCTCCACTCCTGTCTGAGGAGAGCTCCAACAGAATAACCAAGTAGGGTCTCGATGATACATAAATAAACTAAGTGATTTTTCCCTCTTCCCCATTTAGCTAAGGTAGAAATATATTTTCTGATAGACTAAACTTGAATGAAAAAGCAAAAAAAAAAAAAAAAAAGGGCAACGATCTCTCTTAGTAGCCCCATTTTACAAAATTTGCAGGCCTTTTCTGATGGCCATGATCTGTCGACATTCCAGAATGACTCTGCTTTCCATGAACCACAGTATCAGCATCTACTGTCTTCTACCTGAGCAGGCACACACACGGACCACAGACTACAGGCCACTGGCATCTCCAGAGGGTCAGTTACCTGCCGGCCTGGGGCTGTGGTGCCATCCTCCGTCCTCCCTCTGGATGAACTGGGCTCTGGAACGGGCAGCCAAAGGGCTCCATCACCTGTTCACCCTGATATCAAGGACTTAGGTGTGAGCAAGAATATTGCCAACTCACTTCTCTAATCAAGATGGCAGACATTTAAATTAAAAGGCAAAAATATCTTATATAAAACATCCACCGGGAGGCAAAAGAAAATTCCCCCCACCCCACCCCAACCAATCTCGCATCTGCAGCAGAAAGGAACCGTGTGTCAAGCCTAGCTTTGGGAAATCAGGAGAGGAACATCGGAAACCTAGCTACCGCTTGTCTATCTAGTGGCGGGGACCAGCAAAGGACAGGTGGGAGGAAGGGGCCCGTGAGCTGCTCGGCTGGCAGCAGCCGGAGCTGTGCGCAGTGGATGACTGAGCGAGGATGGCTGGCTGCTAATCGTTGATTGAATAATGAAACTGAAACAACTGATAAAAGGTTTCAATCTTGAGAAAAATGATTTATCGTTTTTCAGTTTACTGGCACCGCTATTTGTGTGACAAACGGCTGGAAAGCCCCCAGTTAATCTCCGCACCCCGCCAAGCCCGCCACGGCGGCAGCTACAGCTCGTGCAGCCAGATAATCAGCAAGAGCTAATGACACCGCCACGCGGAGGCTGCGAGGGCGACACGCCAGTGTTTTATCAAGGCCCATCTCTGAGTCCATTTGCAGAATGGAGTTTTTGGGCGAGGGGCAAGGGAAAGAAGAGAACAGGGAGAGAAAGAGCGAAGCACAACGAGAACAAAGATGAATAAGCCACGCGGAGAGAGCAGGGTCCTGACACAGAGACACAGAATCCTGGGCGGCAGGAGAGCAGAAGGGCTTCCCATTGGCTTGGGACAGCTTACAGTTTTGCTCAACGGTGACATCTGACCAGCAGCATCCGAGTGCCCTATGGAGGCTTGTGCCCTCCTAGGGTGCGGGGCTGCAGCACAGGCCTCCCATCCAAGATGCACAGAGCCTGCAGCTTCTTGAAGCAGATCTTCTGTCCTAGCCCCCCAACCCTGCCCCCCTCCATGGGAGGGTGGTAGTTAGCATGGCTTTTAGGTAAATTAAAGATTTTACTGAGAAACAACACTGAAAATAATATACTTATTTCTATGGCACCATATGCTGAGTATCATTTTGATTCTGAGTATCACTTAGTTTTGATTAAAATCAAATCCATTCGATATACTCTCTCTCCCCGAGAAATTCACAGAACATGGAAACCAACACAACTTGGTCTTTTGAACCCTCTACTCTTGCTTAATGCCTGTCTCATCAGGTCAGGGGGGAAAGTCGGGATTAAAGAAGATAATGCACAGAGTGTAATTAGTGTATAGTTTGGCAAAGAGTAAATAATAAATATTAAATGTAATGACGATGATTTATTTTTCAAGTTTCAACATGGAAAGAAGCAAGCCTCCATGGAGTATATGCGTCTGTCCATCAGCAAGTTCCAGATGAACATAAGCACCAGCACAGAAAGACGACATTATCTCCTTCCACTATCACACAGCAATGAAAAAGTTGGGAACATCCCTATGTATAACTAGCTTGCAGGAATACATACAAACACATGCGTGGAAATATGCTAAATGCAAAGGATTCAAGTAGGGGTAAGCATTCTCTAAGATGCCTTGAAAGGATAAAATGAAAGCACACAGTTATTAAAAAAGACACGTAAGGAAAGTGTGCTGTCTGATTTCAGGTGATCTGTAATGTGAGCTGTAATTCCGGCCTGGAGCTCTTTGGGAATTAGGGGCCAGGGACCATGAGGCTGATGTCTGCCCCAGAGCAGTCCCGGGACTGCAGCTTTCCAGAGCTGAACAAACACTCAAGACCTCTGTGACCCTAGGAATGTTCTGGGTTTTCACATGGGTGAAATCCCATGTGCTCACTCAGTCTTTCCCAAATTAGCAGTGAGGAGGTTTCAGGACATCCCACACATTGTCGGATAAGCAATTGAAACGCTGAAACCCAAGGTGCCTGGCTGGCTCAGTTGGAGCGAGACTCTTGATCTCGGGGTTGTGAGTTCAAGCCCCATGGTGGGTGCAGATCTTAAACACACACACACACACACACAAACAAACCCCAAACCCAACACTGTCTTCTTTGGTTTGAACATTTCCCAAAATGTGTTCCAGAAGAAAATAATGGTCCTGAGGACTAACTACGGTTTAGATGGGTATGGCCACACCCACCTGGTATCACAATTTAAATAAGTTAAATGAAGACTCTGTTTTCCTTCTTTTAAATGGAGGGCTTCCCAGCACATCTGTCGACTAAAACTCCCAACAGGAAAACAGACTATGCGATGTTCTCACAACTTTTTCCTTCAGAGCATCTTGCTGGATTCATTATTCAAAACACAAACTTTTGGGTTTATATCACATAAAACCAACTTGTACGGAAGAAATACTTCGGAAAACCCTCTGGTATGTCCACGTGGGCCCACAGAGGTACCCTTCCTCCTCTTCCACTGTATCAACATACATCAGGAGCACCCCACACGTGTGCACAGCGCCGGGCTTTCGGGGACACCAGCAAGTATGCAGGGGCACAGGACACAGGAAAAGCGGCCCCAGTCAATCCAGCAGTGTAGCAAAAGGAGGAAAAAGCAATGCGTTGCCCTGTCCTCGCCACAAAGGGTCGGCCTTCTCAGTTGCACAGCTCTGACGTGGGGGCGTCCTAGACCCCCTGCTGCCAATGCTGAGGGAAAACAACTCCACTGGGGTCTTGAAGGTGCAGAGTCTGTGTTAAAGTCATTGATAGGCCGTACATATAAAAACCCACGCCTCAATATTAAGTTGTTTTTCTTCACCTTTAATGCACTTTTACTACTATTTTAATTAGGGCATTTCCAATTTTTTTTTTTAAATCTGTTTTTTGTGGGTTTTTTTTTGCTGGGGGGGGAGGTGGTTTCCAATGTTAATGGCAGTCATGACAGTGCAGAGTCTCCAGTTCACCTCTGTGGCTGGGTAGGCTCCCTGGAGGAGGCAGAGGAAGGCGTATGGCCTTCATTTGGAGATCAGCTGTGAGAGGCTGGGAGGAGTCAGTGCGGTGGGGTCCTGTGGCAACATGCCACTTCCGCCTGGAAACCATTTCTGTCCCACTCATGGGGCAGCGAGAGGGGCCACTCTCTTTCGCTGCCCACCACGCGAGGGGAGAATGGTGGCAGGCAGGAGGTCTGGATTTGAAGAAGCAGCTTCAACGTTTTGGTCAATGCTCTTACAAGGATGATCTCTGATTGCTACTGTCCATGACACTGAAAGTAGCACAATTTAAAGAATGACCCCTTAAGTCAGAACAACAGGGCCCCTGGGCCCTTTCTCAGGCGAGTCAGCATCATCTTCAGACATGCGGGGAGTACTCCGGCTCCCGAGAGTAATACTGTGGTATGCACGAACCGGCTCCCGAGAAGGAATGAGGGGTGGGTTCTGTCCTGTGGACTCAGGATAGAGCTCCGTGACTCGGACAGCAGGGGCATGGCACGGTCCCCTCATTTCACAGCTGAGAGCACTGCCATGGGAGGGACAAGGAGCTCACCCAGGCCATCCCGCCAGCAAGAGGTAGAGCTGAATTCAAACCCAGCACGCATGGTTCCTGAGCCCGAATTCCTAAGTGGCTTCTATCTGCCTGGTCCCACAACTTTCACCCTCCCCAGCGTCTCTTCATGCATAGCTACCTGCCTGCCTGGATCCACCATGTATGTCCTTGGCAAAAAAACCAAATGCCACAGGCAAGCGGAGTGTAGCTACAGCCGAAGGAGAAGAGAGGGATCTGGATGCTTGCCATGACGCCTGTTTTGCTTTCGTGGACAGTGAGATTCTAAGCATTTTTTAAAAGTTTGATTCTGTGGAGAATCTTTACTTTTTTTTCCCCCTGACTCATAGTCCAGTAAGACATTATAGGGGAAAATCACAAGTAAAAGGAACACTTTGCAAAATCGGAGCAATGAGCAGAAATAAAGCCCTTGTAAGAAATAATTCAGCAAAAGAGAAATTTCTTCTTCATTAGAATAAGGGATCACAGAGTGAAATGCCTTAATTACCCATGAAGCAAGATAACCTTATGTGATTGCCTTCATCTTAAGAGCACTAGAAAGGAGAATATTCACTATTAAGGGGTCATGTCTTCCTCCCACTGTTGGAAAACTCCCAATGCCATTCTCTCAACTCTGAAAATAATTCTACACAGAATAAAATACTCAAGAACTTCTTCTGTATTTCTTCTTCTTTAGCATGCAGAAAAATGATCATTTTTCTCAAGCATCCCCTTGTATTCAGTGGGTCTCTGGAGCACCTTTAAAGGGGTTACAAATTCTGGATGCCCAGTGCTGCTTGGAAAGGGCAAATCCCATAATACTGGATTACAAATATATGTGGGGAAGAGGCTAGAGGATACGGAAATATTTTTATATTGACTCTTCTACTAAGAAATGGAGAAATAAACATGTAACAACTCTAAAAATAAAATGAAATTATTTTTCCTGTTATTTTACCACTAAAAAAATCACGATACTGAAATCAAGGTAAAAGTCAGCAATACAGCAGAACATAAATATGCACAGAGGTCACTAGACTGACTAGGGACAAGTGCTGAATTTGTTGAGGCCCCTGTAACTCCAGTGGGAAGGCGACCCCTCTGCCAGGAACACGTGGACCCCGAGGACTACCTGCTCCCAGCCTCTCCTTCTCCGCCAGGTCTCTGCTCTTAGGTCTCCTCAGGGAGCCTTCCCGGCCCCTTCGCCTACCTCAGAAAATAACCTTGCCCTCCCTCAGGGACTGTGAGTCCTCCTGCTCTGCGTCATCTTGTTCCACTGCACTGACCACAACCTGACATAGCATGTATTTATTTACTAGCCGTGGCGATTTTTCCATAATGGGAGCAGCAATGTTTGAGGTTCACACACTCTTCTAGAACCTTGCCACACTCCAAGCAAGAGACAGAGCCTACTTCCCTTCCTGGAACCTAGGTGGGACTCTGTGACCATGTTGACAGTTTACAGGAGAAGTGACACTGTGTGCCCCCTGAGGCTCAGGCGCAGAGGGAAACATGGCTTCCTCTTGGCTACATGGCTTTCCTATGGTGCTTGGCCATTGTGTCAGGAGGAAGCCCCGGCCATGTGGAGAGCTCATGTGCAGATGTTTTGGCCGACAGACCCTGTGAAGGTCCTCACAGGCACCAATAAGTAGCTGACAACCATTCCAGAGATTTCTAGCCTCTGGACTTGGTCTTCTAAGTGAGGCCCTAGACACTGTGGAGCAGAGACAAGCCGTCCTAGTGGGCCCCTGTCCTAATGCCTGAGCCATAGAGACTGCCCTGCTGGCACTGCACCTGCTGGCCTGGGTGGCCGGAAGGAGGGGCAGGCAGTGTGGAGAGGGAGGGACGAGGGCTTTCCAAGGGCACTGACTTGTCCTGAAAACAGCAGCTTCTATTCTAATACTAACTTTGGTTCACAGAACAGATAGCAGTATTTGAGCTTTTACAGAGAGAAACATACAACCATGGAGCCCACAGCAATCGGCCGCATTCCTTCGTCAGCCTGGCCGGAAAGTTTTTAATGACACGCAGGCAAAATGCACAGGAACTAGGAGGGCGCCAGTGCCCAGACCCATGTTGTCTTGAAAATGAAGTGACCGGGTACCAGAGACCAGAACTTGAGTCCTGGGAAGTTCTGTGAGGAGGACAGGGCAGTGGTTGCCGGGACACCTGACCCAGCACATGGGTTCCGTTGCAGCGAGATGATCGGCAAAGGCGAACGGCTATGGTTACTAATTCGGAAGGGAAGTAGAAAAGCTCATCTTGATCAAAGCAGAGTCGGCAGAAGTGAGGAATAATCATCTCTTGTCTTTAAGGTTACATGAACCCACCGGGTTGCTCACTACTGGGAAGTTGCAGAGGGCACGCTGGTGTCTGAGCGACCACAGTAACCAATGCCTGTGCCCAGGACAGGCAGGTGTGTGGACACAGGAGCACACCCCCTAGGGACACCAGCCTGCAGCTCTGAGTCTGTGTGGTCAGGGGGAGCCCCTGGGCTCAGGATGCTGGGTGGTGTGACCCACCCAAGCAGCAGATGTGGGGAGTCCATCAACACTCCCAAACCAATGAAAGGAGCTTTGAACTAAAAAATATTTAGAGCTTTTTAAAAAGGAAAACGGAAATGATTCAAACACATCCTCAAGTCATATATATTTAGCTTTGTAATTAAGAGGGAGACAAAAATTGATTCATTCAACTGTGGGAGGTCCTTCAAGTCCATAGTACGTATGAGGAAAGAAAGGAAAGGCTGAGAGCAATGTAAGGAAAGAGGGAATCCGGACACTCTTCAAAAAGCTAAATGCACTCTTCCATAAACGCTATAAAAAAAGCGAGAAGAGGGACCAGCTATTTTATGCCAATGTTCACTGCGACATTACACGACAGCCTAAAGTGGAAACAGTTCAAGTGTCCATCAGCAGGTTACCATGTAAGCCAAACGTGGTCTGTGCACACAGTGGAATATGACTCGATATTAAAAAGGAAGGGAGCACTGACACATGTGTGCATGGTGAGCCCTGGAGACAGGCAGAATGTGAGGAGCCTGTCACAAAGGACAAACATTAAATGATCCCATTTACAGACCGTGTCCAGCACGGGCAGATCCACAGAGCCGAAAAGTAGGCTAGAGGTCACCCTGGGCCAGAGAAAGGGGAGACAATAAAGATCTGAAAATCAGCAGCGGTGATGGTTGGGCGACACTGTGAAAGTGACTGATGTCAATGAACCCTAAGCTTACAGGGGCAAATTTTATGTTACGTATTTCCTCATGATACACAGAAAGTTAAAAAATTAGCAAAACACAAGAAAAGAAAATAAGAAAGTAAAGGAGAAAAAGATGCCTACTGAGGTATAGATCAGAAAAAATGGAAAGAGAAAATGAGAAAAAAAGCAAGAAAAGTCCCAGATAAAGGAAGTTGGAGAAAGAAAGAGTAAAATGAGAACAGAAGCAAGAATGAGGAAAATGGGAGGAGGAGCTGGAAGTGAAGGATGGATCCCAACCTCACCTGCCCACAGAGTAACCCTGTCTGGATGGAGCCCCTTCTAGCATCTGAGCTGTGGGTCCAGCTTCCCCCCTGCAGGCCCTAGTCCCACCCCCGTGTGGCCCCAGCATCCCCAGAGCCCCAAGTCTCTCCTAATGCATACTTCCTTTCCCAGCTTGCTTCCCTGGAAATTGCCTGCAAATGGCCTTGCAGGGGTAAATGCCCTTCCTTGATGTAGACCTTGATTGCTTATGGAATGTTCCATCCCAGTCACACAATGTACTCATTGATTCTGACAGTGTGGAGGGGGGAATCAGAATACTTTGAGGTTTGGGAAAAAAGTGACACCAAGAACTAGATTTGGCTTATAAATGAATGGCTTCAAATCATGTCTTAGAGTTCTTTAAGAAAGGAACTTGGAACAAAGAATCCTCTTGGGTGAATTAATCTGATCTGTTGTGATCAGAAATAGAAGGTAACAAGTTACTGACGCCAGCAACATATTCGTCTTCAAATGTTCAAAATTTAAGACCAATGGCTCTTTACCACCATTCTGGAACCATGCATAGTTTGGAGGAGATGATAGCTGAGGGCTGGCTTCATTTCCTCCCCTCCATGAGTGCTCATGGTGGCGGGGTGGGGGTGGGGGTGTTCTATGCCGCTCAAAACAAAACAGCCAAACCATGTCCATGTCCCTTCCCATTCCCGCTGGCAGAACTGGGAAGGATGCTGTCAATATCTGTCTTTAGCACTCCCTGAGAGCCAATGACAGACAATACAACTTACATTCACTGTTATGAGTTGTTTAAGAAAATGGTCCCAAACCACCAACCACTAGATGAATCCTTCCCTCCCTCCTTCTGGTATCCTAGCTTTAAGAGACTGATCTCCTGACTGTGAGGAACCAATGTTTGTCAGGAGGGTGGGGGCAGATTTCAAGAAAGCTGTTGGTCTTTAATTGTTTACATCAATTGATTGGCCTGTTCAGGGTAAATTACATGTTAATTACAAGAGCTATTCTGCATTCACAGATGAAACTGTATGAGTTTATTGACTCTTTTTCTTTAAATGCAAACACTAGACTCACTTTTTCAGGTAAAATTACAGGCTGAAAGGAGATCATCATACTGTATGCCGTGCTCTTCTAAAGTTATGGCCTTTAAAACTTGTGTTATTTGCTAACTGCAGATTTGGCATTTTCCAGTTGTTATAAAAACACATTTTATCAACCTGTTGAAATGTAGCAATGGTTAAGATGACAAAAGTCTTTAAGGGCTTGAATAGTAACTTATCAAAATCAAGGAATGTCCTTTTGAAAGCCTATTATAAAATCCTTTATTTTACATGAACTTACGCCTTAGGAAAGGTCCCAGATAAGCCACAGTTTGGAGTGTGGATGTGAATAAGAGATTCCCATGGGGGCTATGAGGCTACAAACAAGGCTGAATTGCTCACACCGTGCAAAGGTCAACAATCGGGGGCAATTCTGGCCATCAGTGATGGTCAACTTTGGTTTTCTGTTTTGAGATTTTCTCTTTTCAAGAATCATCACTCAATGTGCACTGAGAGAAAATAATTTCATTTTCACGAAACTGAGAAAGGAAAAAACCCTCTGTTTGTGCACGTGCACAGGGAACATGGAGTTAGGGATTCTGGTAAGTTCTCCTAGGGCTGTTTAGTAACCTTGCTACAGAGACGCATGGCTTCTACAGAGAGCCACTGAAGAGGAAAATTATTCCCACCTGCAGAAAGCAAGAAAGCTCTAAATGAAAACCAAGAAAAAGAACAAAGCTACCTATTTACTCAATTAAGAAGAGTCAAGTCAGGTTACTGAAGGACCCCGTGGCAAAATGGCATAGTTCCCATTTCCAGTGTCAGTTACATCAATGGCTAGAGGTAGGCTCAGGACAGATTTCTAGAAACATCTACTAACAACTCCCTCCTTCCGCTCCACTGTGCTTTGGTATGTCCAACTCCTCGGTCTCACACACACACTTAAAAAGAACTTTGACGTTTTCCTATCTGATGATTCTGAGACCATCTACACACTAAGAACCAGAATTCAGAGGGTAACACAGGGAAGCAAAAATCCTGGTTCATAACCGTGGTCTCTTAGGCATATTATCATTTGCTTAACTGTGTTAGCTTCATAATGGACAGTATCAAGTGATCATTCTGGTAGGAAAAATCCCATCCTTTCAAATATCACTAGGCTTCGAGATCAATAATGGGAAGTACACAACTGCATAAACCCCAAGCTAACAGCCCTCTTGGGCATCAAGCAGCAGAGCGTGCCGTAGTGACCTATGACGAGATGGTCAACTGCAGGACAAACCCACCATCTATTTTCTTGCACAGATCTCTCTAGGTAATTAATGCCTTCTGACCAGGATGGAAGCTCACTGTCGGAGACCCCCTCAGAGCCTGGAGCCACATCCCCCGGACTGTCCTGGAGCCCGCACGTGGTGGCCACGCACTCCAACCCACCCTCCACGCTCAACATGTGTGCTTGGCGGCAAAGGAAGTGGAATATCTTAAATATTATCAAACGTCATATCATTAAACAGAAATTAGACAGAAACAAGGGAAGCCCAAGGATTGCCTGGGAGTTGAGATGCTCTAAATGGCTAATACGTCCATTTTTCACCTGAAGCCCTCTCCAAATGCAGTTTTGCTATTAAGCAAAACCCAAAGAAAGGTAATCAATTCCAACTAAAAAGCACTTATCCTGGGATGATGGTGTGCAAGGCACTTCAAACCCCTGGCTGCCTGCCAAAACCCAGACAACAGCCATCAATGTTTCTGAC
This sequence comes from Lutra lutra, assembly GCF_902655055.1. NCBI lineage: Eukaryota > Metazoa > Chordata > Mammalia > Carnivora > Mustelidae > Lutra > Lutra lutra. The sequence goes on along the minus strand of NC_062280.1, from coordinate 43,350,256 downwards.
TCTCCGAGAGCACAGGGGCCATGCATAATTGACTAGAAGATGGGCTAAAACTGTGCCCAATCAGTGTGTGATCAAAAACGCGTGGAATATTCAGCACCACTTGATTACACGGAGGCCTGTCCTTTCTCTCTCCTCATGAAATCTCTTCAAGGTCCAGAGTACTGTAATAAGATCATTACTGTCAAGCGCTACGAATCGCAGGCAATGAGTCTTGGGATAGGAAGTCATACTTCACAAGCTCCCCTGGTCTCCCTCTCTCTCTCTTTTTGTATTTTCCTGCGCGCAGGGACGGCACGGAGACGAGGTGGCAGATAATGATCACATCACTGTGTGGCAACTAGAAAGGCACTTTTAAGGCAAAAGCAGAGAGAAATCAGCTTAAGAGAAACTAAAACATTTTCCCTTTTGCTTTTTCCCCCTTAAAAAAATTAAATAGAATTAAACTGTGTGCAGCTGTCGCTCTTCATGAACTCTGATGTAATGTCATTGAATTTAACCATTTGAGAGATTTTCATATTGCAGCCGAGCCCATTACCCCACAGACATATGGCCAATTTCCTCCATGTTCTGAGTACAAAGGAAGCCCTTGGTAAGTTGTGTGTGTGTGAGTGGCGATGCCTGCCGTGGGGCTCATGGAACCTCCCTCTTTTATGGGTGATGACACCCTGGGCTTGGAGCCTGGAACCTACCGCATGGCTCCGACGGAAAGGGATGCCACTGGAAAGCAGAAGGGCACTGGCAAAGCTTCCTCAGGCAATAGTTTACCTCAAGACCACACCTGCTCTGGAGCCTCTCTAACGTGACCCAACGACACAGGAGTGTGCCGCGATCACCCCGCAAGCGCGTGAGGCAGACATCTGATGAATACCTGAATCCAGCAAGGTGGGGTTCAAGCAAACAGTGGCGGGGGGCTTCGTCTAGGGTTTCTCTCTGCCCTCCATCTTCAAACTGTGTCACTCCCCTTGTCCCCCCCAAAAAGGTATCATCTTCAGAAGGAACATAAAAACAGGGATTTGTTGTGTCCATGAGGGAGTTAAACATCCCTAAGTTTTAGAAAGTTTCAAGACTGATCTCCCCTTGTCACAGACAGGAGACAGCCTGTCTTCGAGTCCTGCATGTTCCAACTATTTGCAGAATGGCTGAAGCAGTGACTCCCAAATTTCCCTGGAAGGTACCAGAGTGTGCATGCACACATGAGAGAGTGTTTGCCAAGAAGCTGTGCCACCACAGGGGTCCTGAGGAAAGATGCTGAGGTCAAGAGTGGCAAAGGAATCACTGCTTCCGAGTTTTTTTAAAGATTTATTTTTTATTTTAGAGAAAGTGTATGCACACGAGTAGGAGGAGGGGCAGAATGAGTGGGGGTGGGGGGAAGCCGACCCCCGCAGTAATGCAGAGCCCAACGCAGGACTTGATCCCAGGACCCTAAGATCTCCACCTGAGCCGAAACCAAGAGTCAGGCTTAACCAACTGAGCCACCAGGCACCCCACTGCTTCTGAGTTCTTAAAAGGCCATAGTGGGGAGTGGCAGGCATGCCCTGCCTTGCGCTCCTCCTCACGCCAAGCCTCTGAGGTCCTTGCCAGGTGGACAGTGCAGGTGGACAGCACGAGGTCTGGAGGCCAGAGACAGACCTCAGATTCACATCATCTGCAGATCTTGGCCAATTACCTCACTGAACCTCGTCCTTCACCTGTGAAAACAGGAGACAACCTTCTCCCCTACCCACTCCCCGAAGACCACCACGTTGTCTACAGGCTGCAATGAGGGCACACATTCAAGAGTGGGCACTGAATCAATCCTGGCTTCCTTCCCTTACACTTCATGATATATCCTAGCAAGGGACCTAAGGCCCTGGGGAGGAAGATGTGGGGAGAACAGGCTTGGTTTGCATGATTGAGTCCACAGAATGTCTTTCTTCAGTGGCACAGGAGGGCACACTGCAGCCCACAGAAACAGGAATTCACCAGGTTGTATGGCCTTAATGTTTATGTCCTTCCAAAATTCATCCGTTGAAGCCTATGGTGCTGGAGATGGAGATAGCGGGAGGTGACCAGGGTTGGTATGGAGAGGGCGGGGCCCTCACAGTGCACTTAGTGGCCTCACAAGAAGAGGGAGCGAGCACATGTAGGAAAGGCCATGCGGACATGTGGGAGGGCGGCTTCTGCAAGCTGGGAATCTAATCCTTGCTGAGAACCAGACAGACCTCGCCCTGCTCTTGCACTTGCAGGCCCCAGAACTGGGAGAAATGGATTTCCACCATCTAAACTGCCCATCTGTGGGTCTGTCACGGCCCCAGCTGCCTGAGACATAAGGTGTATGCGGATTTGATTTTACTTCCCATTTATCAAGGTGTTTCTACACAGACCCAGTTCTGCATCCGGTTACCATCTTTATTATGTTGTTTTACATCCTTAGAAACAAAGGCTCCTCGACCTGCATGTTTCATGCCTGCCAGCGCTGCAAGGGAGCTGCGGCATCCTCGGCTAGAACCTCCCAGGGGCCAGTCTGCCCTGGAATCACCCAGGTGGAAGCATCTGATGTCCCCGTGAGGCCGAGGCAGAGGCAGATTCAGACACAACATCACATGTTTCTTCTGAGCATTACAGTGTCAATTTGCCTCTGGTACTTTTTGTAACAAAAGTCATGTAGCAAAGTAGAAGTATAAAAAGTGGCCACGCAAGCTGACCGGCCAGGAAGGCCCCAGGGGAATGGCACTGGTTTTGCCCCTCCCAGCTCGGGGGCCCTGGTCAAGCACAACACTCACAGCGGGGGGCGGGGGGTCCTCTGTGTCATCACAGAGTTAAGCAATAACCGAGGATCCTGACAGCTTTGACTTTCTGAGAACGTCAAGAAAAGGACTCTGAGGGATAAACTTCAGGTGACTCAGTGTCCCAGATGAGGCAGCATTCCAGGAGGAAACATGCCACCTCATAGTCTGTCAATGAACCCTGGAGGCTGTGGGCAGCTCTTGCCAACCAAGCCCCACTGCAGAACAGTACCCCTAACTTGAGGGAAAACAAGGGCCATTGAGGTCTGTCCCATCCCTGTCCTTTGGGAAAGGCACCTTCAAAGGAGTCCACATTTCTCACAGGTGAGCCTATGCCTGCTCGTGGACGGCAGGAGACCCTGGGGCCCCCAAGCTGCCTTAGAACAAGATTACCACCATTCCCTTTTTGTACTCCCCCTGACTTTCTACAGCACCAGAGACTTCCTTCTCCACGTAACAGGCCACGAATGAGCAGCTCACCTCCTCTGCAGAGCCTCCTGTGGGGCCCCCAAGGGCCTGAGGGGCCTTGCTCGGTGGCCACAGCCTGTTTACGGATGTGGGCACTGCACCAGATGGTGGGCATCCTGAAGGCAGGGGTTGCCTCCGTCACTGTGACAGCCAAGCAGGTGACCAATGCACTTCCAGGGAACTCAATCTAACTCTCTAGTTTGTGTGTACTTGAAAAAAAGATAATATCAAAAACCCTTCTGTTGTTGTCGGTGCCTCATGACTGGGAGCCTCTGTTCTGGCTCCTCCTGCTGTGGTCGACTCATCTTTGTTTATTTCTGACCCGCCGATTCCCACAAAGGAGCTGTGGGCGCCTGCAGCTCGAGCACGCTGGGAGGATGGGACCCTGCAGGATAGCTTTGGAGTCCACGGTGCCCCATCTATCATGTCCACGTCTAGCGTAAACCCTGAGCTGCACAAATCCAGCAAGTCTGTTCTCGTGGGAGCTGGGGTTACGACCTGAGAACTCGCTTTGGAAAAAAGACCTGGTTGGTGGGGAGTAGTGAGTCCATCTGAAAATGTGGTGTCTCCTCTGACTTCCAGATCAAGGGTGAAGAAACCCAGCCCCCCTGGCTCCCTTCTCTGAGTGGCTATACTCGAGGAATATCTTCCAGGAAAAGCTTGAATTACTGGTTTTCCAATTCACTCTGATTAACTGCTCAAAGATTCAGATACACTAACTAGTTTAATAACGAGGGAGTTCAATTATGAAGTCCGTATTGTTACAAAACATGGCTGGTGATTATGGAGGCTTCTTGTTTCCTCTCTTTTGACGCAAGGCAGCTGCCAAAATTAGAACAAGGAGCGGACCCGAGGGATGCTGCTGGAATGTTCTTGAAGATTAAAAGGAGGGAATCCAAGGTGATGTGTGCTAGTAATGCCTGCACGGGTTTCATAAACCTTCCCCCCTCCCTCTCCAGCCACCTCCAAATATGAAATTAAATGAGAAAACCACACAGACAGGAAACAAACCGTGAAGGCAGTTCCTTGGCCCTGACCCTATGCTGGCCTCACGTCATCATGAGCAACACAGCGTGTTACCTGGTGTGTCGGCTGTGGCCAAGGAGAGAGGAAGGACAACAACATCATGGTGGTATGACACTTCCATAACAAATGAAACAAACTGCCCCTCCCGCCCAATCTTCATATGGAAAATCCCCCAATGACCCAGTGATGCCCAAACTGCATGACAGTCAACACAACCCAATGGACACCGAGGAACGGAGCTTCAATGCCCCCAGGTCTCACCTTTTTGTAACCCTAAGTGCAGGAACAAGACTGGACGATGCATGTGCATGGTTATTTCCTCGCCAGACTGCCTTCCCAAACCTCACCTCATGTATAAAACATTTTTTTCCTGAGGTAAAAGATTCACTAACTGATTGGGCATAGCAACCACTGTTGTGTTAGTCGGAGCTAAGTGAAGGTGAAGACGAAACTCCATTTTCGCCAAATTCAGTCCCCAGCGCTGGTGTTTTAAGGTGTAAACGGAGGTCGTCTCTTGTGTATATCTCAGCTCCAAGGTAAGGCTCTAACAGCCTCTCAGGGGAGAGAGAAGCGGAGTCTTAATTTCTCGTGTCTCCCCAAAAGCCAAATGAGTGGTCCTTCCTTTGTGCAGGATGCTTGATACTTGAGACGATAAAATGATGTGCCATGTCAGGTTCTTCGGGGTGAGAGGGGAGGAAAGCTCCATCCAGGCTGACCTCTGCAACTTGGACTTAATGGAATTTGGAAACAGGCTGAGCCCTTGCCTCTGATTGCTTACTGAGTGCAGCTGGGTTGGGCAATTCTTTTCTTTTTCTCTTATCCTAATGGAGAGAGGCCGTTGGTGACTTTCCTCCACAAGATAATATTTCAATATCCATCCAGGATCAACCATTCGATGGTTCTATAAAGACCCAGAGTGAACAACCAAGGGATCAGAATGAGAAGGATAAAACAAATTTCCTTCTGAGACCTTTGGAACAAAGCACTGTGAACCCAAGGTGGCAGGGGGTGGGGGGAACACAACAGGATTTCTGCATACCCTCTCCTATAATAAGACTCGGTAAATCCAGACTGGCTCTGCATTTTTAAAGAAAGATCTTTGCTACACAACTTCTAGATGTTATGATCCATATAAAAGTCAGTATCTTTACATAGAATCTGAGAAATATCAAGGAAGCTACTCTGTCTGCCCCACTCCTAGATTCAAAAGCCGCTCCACATACCTCAAAGACTTGCTTTTTGCCTGGTGGAAAGAGTTTGAGGCAGAGAATCAAGAGAAAGTTCTGTCACCTACCAGCAACCTGACCCTGGACAAGAAAGCCACTTAACCTCTCTCTACTTCCACCTTTTCACTGGGGAAACAGGGAAATTAACACTCAATGCAAACTTGCATGAATGTTGTCGAACTAACGAGAACCACCAGAGTTAGGACCACAGAGCAATGCAGGGCTCTTTGTTTCATTTCTGCAGCGGTAAGCTCACTACTGGACCCTGAGTAAGAAGATGCCCAGAGAGTATGGCAATTCAGAGACAATGCCAAAACACAGCAAGTCCTGAAAGACCTGCATTGTTCCCACTGCCCAGGGGTTTCCAAGCACACGCCCTTCAACTCGGTTCTGGAAACAAATCCAGGGCCCTGAGTGTCAGCACCCTTCCAGAGCCCAACTACCATCCAGCCAGTGCTGTGGCCATCACAGGGGGCAAGGTGCCCTGCCTCTTACAAAGTTTGCCTTCTAATATCTAAGCCAAAACCCATCTCCTTGAAGCGTCCACTCATTGGTCCCAAAGAAACCCACCTGGGCCACCCAGGACAGGCCAGTTCACATGCCCCCAGGCTCCTCCTGTCCTTCCCTACAGCTCTTCTAGGTACTTCAAAGATTCCCTCCACGTCATGGGCTTCAGTTCCCATGCCTGTGCTTCTTGCCCCCATCTGAATTGATCTTCACTGGTCTATCATCTTCATAGAGTACAGAGCCCAGATCTGAACATATGACATTTTCCTAAATGTAATTCATCCTGAACAAATCAAATCCAATTTAAAATCAAGATCACCAATATTTTAATATCCAATGTTCTCAAGGGTCTATTAAGTAGGAGTACAAGTAGAAATGGGATATGCTTTTTTTTAAAAACGTAATGACCACCTGTACCTTTTTTATGGTACGGCTAGAAGATGTTGGCTTCTACGAGGCTTGTTCTTCTCAAAGTTTAACTCAGTGAGAAAGTGTCTACTCTTGCCCAAAGTTAGCAGCCTCAGATCTGAGCCCTGGGAGCAACGAGGCATCCATTACCTTGTTGGGGCACTCTGCTTTCAACGATACATGAGGTCACTCTCACAAAGTCAGAGCTCACAGCCCCAGCTTGTACCTCATACCTCCTGTATAGCACAAGGACGGGGTTAGATTATTTTAAATTTCTGACTCTTTTTTTTTTTTACCCCCTACAGGTTCTTTCTTTATTTTAGACAGAGAGAGAGAGAGAATTCTGAAGCAGACTCCCCACTAATCGTAGAGCCCAACTCAGGGCTGAGCTGCAATCAAGAGTTGGCTGCTTAACCAACTGAGCCACCCAGGCGCCCCTAGTTTTTGACTCTGTGATACTAATAGTTCTAGATAAGTCCAGTGACTGGCTTGATCATCCAAACACCTCCAGCGCTCACACATAAATGCACACACCTGGTCAAGTTATGACGTCAGAACTCAAAATGTTTATAAAGTTAAGGAATTCTTTTATGTTATACGTATAAAGATCACAGTCTCTGCTTCTATAATTTACTAGATTCACTCCATTCATTTTACGTTATACATATAAGCAGATGACTATTCAGCTTAAGTTAGGTCATAGCGCATTCTTCCGTTGGGTGTAGAGTTTATCACCACTCTGCAGCGTCAGAGAACTAGGACAATGACTATGAATGCTGGTCCAGCGAGAAACTCGTTGGTTGGGATGCCCTTATTTCTGTCAGGTGCACCAAGAGCCCCCATGTGGACAGTGTTTCTGGCTTTTGCATACTGTTAGCTTGTACTTTCTGGACAAACATGGCACCAAGGTAAGAAATACCTGGCACCAGAATCTTGGTGCTTGGCTGAGCGTCTAGGGCTCCTGTGTGGAGCACCTGGCTGAGGAATGGTTCGGAGGTACACTCAGGAAGCTCTGACCATGCCCCTCAGCTGGGTTCGGGCCAGGCTCCCAGAAAACAATGGTGGCTAGCACACACCTCTGCCATCTTGCGGGGCTTCTGGCCCAGTGCACTTAGTCAAGGGTCAGAGGCACAGACTTCTCCAGGGATTTCTCAGAGACACGGTCAAAGGCATGAGCACCGCCCTGCTTCTGCTGCTTCATCTCTACCTTCTTGCCATCTCTGCCTTGGAGGTGGACCCGTGTGGCTGGTGCCCTTTGGCTTCTGCTAGGATTTAGTCAAAGAAGGGGTCAGGCAGAATCAGAGTCAGGGAAGGGAATGAAGTTAGGGCGGTCCCCCTGGGTCCCTTACCCTCCGGGTCACCACAGACTAAATAGGTCCCTCTGTTGAAGGTCATAGCTCCTAACCTTGCCCAAACAGCTCTCTGTCTGGGTCCTGATAATTGACCCCTCTGTTGCCTGTTACACTCCTGGGGTTCTGCACCATCCCATAGCTCTTCCCACACCTCTACAGACAGTCCCATGGTAAACTCCCCTCAAGGACCCAGCTTGAGGGTGCTGTTTTCTCCCAGGACCCTGACTAAAGTAGCTTTCAATGGAATTTTATTTGTCTTATACTCTGAAGACGTTTGAATCTAGTCATTTGTTCCAGCAGGTTATGTCAAAAAACGATATAACTCAACTACTTTTCAAACACCTTGTAGAGAACGTTTGATATCTACAATTTCAACTTTTCACTATGAGGTCAGTCAACAAAGAATACAGTGGAAACAACCAGTCATAGAACAGGTTGATGAACATATAAAACAGGAAAGAGAAACAAGTATTTTCTTATAATTAAAATTGAACAATATCCTCTAAAAATAAAACATATACAACTAGCTTTAATTTCAAGAACAGATGTTTAGACAGTTTACGCTCTTTACTTAAAGGAGCTAATAGCTGTTAAGACTATTACAAAATATTTTGTATTATTAAATCTAAAATGACCTCAATTCTCAATTGTAGGTTGCCTTATGACTTCAGAGATGTTAAAACATGAAAAAAAAAAAGTGTACTTTAGAAATAATGAAATATAGTGCCTCTCACAAAAATGACTCATTTACCATCTTGTATGTAACCTTTCCTAGGAAAAATGATACCTTTTCTTTTTTTCTTTTTATAGAGAATCTGTTGCCTTATTTCCTACTGGAAAGATGTCATGACGTTGGTATTATAGACACAATAATCTGTGAACTAGGAAGTGAGGGGCAGCTTCCCTTCTGATCACTGGTGTTGAATTTCTGAATACACGTCAACCATTACTCATCATCCATGCTTGAGATACTGTGGCGATTTCTAATCTGGGTGTTTCTATGGTGCCGGGGAGTCCGTCTTTCTGTCTGCATCACACCGCAGCAGTTAGGCCCTTTAATGAAAGGGTCCAAGGTTGTTTTTACGTTGAGGATCTGTCTCAGCCTTATTATACACTATTGCTCAGCATAGGATACGATCCAAGTAACTCAGGAAATGGGCTGAGAGCTTCTCAGGTGTCCCCCAAACTCACGGACACATCTCAAACCTCTCTTGATTCATGCCTGGCTGACCGGGATGCTGGTTTGAAGCCGCGGTCCTATTAAACACGCAACCACTGATTTACCTGAAGTCCGTATCTTACTGACACAGTTGTCACTCCGTCAGGAGGTGGGTAGGATATAAGCAGAAAGTGTAAAATATGTGTAATGGTGTAATGTACTTACAGGTGGACCTGATCATCAGTTTCTACCAAGTGGTGTTTCTGAAAAAAGTTGTCCAACAGAAACACGACATACCCAGTAAGATGGTTATCTGTGACATGGATAGGAGGCCTTTTCCTACAGCAAACCTTCCTCTCCCCTGGGATACATGGGGTGAATGTCACCCAGACTGATGAGGCTCCAGGCTTCTTCCTGGTTTTACCCCCAACCTTCCGTTCGGGTAGGGCATGGCCACCAGCGCACCTCTACAGCCGGATGCTCTCTGTTAAAGCGGTGTTTGAAAGTCTCAGCAACGCTGGGCATCCGTAGCTCATTCCTTCCAACTGGGAAGGTCAGAAATGTCTAGGTGGGTGCTGTGATCCATAATCATTATTTTTCACCACTCCTGATATAATAGAATCATCCTTATTTATCATAATGGGAGAAAATCAGTTTTTACTGGCTAAACTTGTTAACAGGCAGCCTATGGGAGGCAACAGGGTAAGAAATGTGAAGAAGTGCTCTCAGACTCTTCCCTGCTTGCCACCATGAGAACCCTGGCAAGCCACTGGAAACTCTGAACTCCGAGTTCTCATATGCGTGAAACATGCCACAACTCAACTCACAGAATCACGTGAACAACAAACCCCCTGCACACACCATCAACTCCATTCCTTCCTTGCTAATGTATGCATTGTGGGCTTCCAGGCTCATGGCTGGATACTAGGAGGGAAGAAGGCACTTTTCCAACACTGCAAATTGTAGTTCTGAACAATCAAGTAGAGGATTCGGGAAAAGCATAGCAGAAACAGAGGAAGAGAAAGCATATAAAGTTAAAAAGTATTTCCGACGCCTGTGTGGAATGCGTGTCGAAAACAGACTCTTACTATTGATGGTGTCACAGACAATAATTCATGTTAAACAATGACGCTACGAAATTTTTATCTTCCTTTGACATATTTCTTCAGCTTATTGACTACAACTGCATTACTTTCACTCTCATAACGTGGGGTGTATGTGTGTGTGTGTACACATGCGCATCTCTACTTTGCATCTGTGAAATAAAAAAAAGTAAATCCATCTGAAGGAGTGACTTCAGAAAGAGCACATCTGGCCATCACTGAGAATAAAAACTAAGGGCTCAACAAGTAAAAGGAAAACCAAGACAAACCATGACAAACTGTGACAACTGGAATATTAATAGAGCCCACAAAACAAAAAGAACGGACAGATACTCATAGAAGAAGCATTTATCATAATGTGTTGCTGAAAGCCAGGATTGGAGTAGCCGTCTTATAAGAATTAAGACCAGCCAATACTAGAAAACACTTCTGGAGTAGGAAAGGGAACTGTCTTTGTTAGAATAAAATAATATGGCGCCCCTCCCAGTTGGAGTACAGGGTGCAGAGGCTGGGCCAGACCCAGAACCTAACTAGGCGGGTGACAGGGAAAACAGGTTTACCGTCTACCAGATGATGCCTGCCAGAGGGGAAGAGAGTTCATCTGGTGGAATGATCTCGAGACTCAGTCAGTGACAAGGCAGCTCCAGGGGCCCTTCTGGGGCAGCCTGGCACACAGAATGCACGTGTGGTGACCAGCATCGCTATGCATATGCGGTCCAAAGGGTATGGGACCTCCCCCCAGTTTTAGAAATAAAAACTAATTTCCAGGAATGCAGACTCTCACCCTGAGCTCCCCGGGAAACCTTACCTTCAGCAGTGCTGGAGAGCCCGTCAGCTTTGAAGTTGCTGGTACTTTTCTTCCTTCGGTGCTTCTTTCTGTTCGCGTGAGGGGAGGGGGGCGGGTCGAGCTTGGGGCTGGTGGTGCTGGAGATACTTGGGCTGGAGCACACGGAGTCGCCCAGCCCTGTGTCTGCCATGGGACCAGAAAAGGCAAAAGAATGCAAAAGTTAACACTTATAAAGCCAGCTTCGCAGAAATACGAAAGCAGTGTTCCTCCACTATCCTACCAGGTCCCACAAGTACTATGTTAGGTGAGCTCACTGGACTGGAGGCCCCAAAGCATGCAGTATTAAAAGTTCATGGGGCTGTTTCCTCTAATGTACCACCTCCCATTTAAAAGAAAAAAAAAAAAGACTTTATTTCTGGATCACTGTAGGCTATGAATTTAAAATCCTCCACTTTGCATGGCTGGGGTTCTGGAAAAGCAAAGTGAGAAGTCCATGCTTTTTACTAGTTTATTTTTCTCGTCCCATAATTACCCTGATCCATTAGGAGAGAAATCAAGATGTCTGTGGACGCATACGAAGGTGTCCTGGGGGTGGCTTGGCCTCTGAGCACACACACAGGGGAGAGGGAGTCCCAATTAGCTCACTTCCACCCTCAATGTCACGTACAACTGCAGCATGGGTTTATTATTAGTGAAAAACAGCATGAGTCTCTCTCCCCATAGCAGAGACCTGCCAATTTTTGATTCTCTTGACTCTTTGGGACCTACCCTGTGTCAGGCACATTGACAGGCAATGGAACTGTCCCAATGTCCCAATGACCGTTCCCCCATCCCTACCCTTGAGGAGCTGAAGCCTCACCACGGAGGCAGATGAGGAGAACGGGCAAGGACGACTGGCCTCTGCGATGGCAGGGCTGGCCTTTTGCTTCTTCACTCTGCCCCTTGGGCAACCACTCAATTCAACGCACCACTTTCATTCCCAACTGTGCATCCTAATTCTTTGGTCACTCCACAGCTGTAATGCTCTCTCCCAGATGAATGCTTCTCATACCTGCACTCGGAGGTCTGCCAGTTGTCTGGCTCTAACCAGCATGCCTGTCCCCCAGAGCAGCTGTAGATGCCCTTTCCCCCGTTTGATGCTGAGCATGGAGTGTCGGCACCATTCCCAGCAAGCTTCCCCAGGTCCCTCCCATCACCTGGTACTTCTTTCTAAAAGCACACACCCATGTTTCTTTGCAAGATGTTAAGAACATACACTTGACTCACATGTGGTCAAGTAACAGCTGCCACCACATGGGGTGGCTCTATGTCTGCGCCCTCTAGTCCCTTCTGCGACGCTTTCCCTCTGTTTGCCCTGTAACAGTACACGGCCTTGAATGCAACGGCCAAGGAGTCCTGGTGCATCACGTGGCTGGCACATCCCCCTGCACCTTGTTGATCCTTCACCTGGAAGGATCTGAAGGCAGATCCTTCACTGCCTTGCCCACTCGTGCTGAGCACACAACCTGGTACCTCCACCTACATGTCACCAGGGAAGACATTAACCTGGGAGGAGTCCAAACAAAGCCCCAGCTTGCAGACGCAGCAATACTGAGCTGGAAGCGCTGGTGAGCACCGGTGCGACAAGACCGGGGGACATCATGTCGTGCGTGTCCCGCTCACAGATCCTCGGACTCGCCCAAGAAGAAAGTGCTGAATGCTCTCGTCAAACACCTCCCTGAAGGCCTACACGGCTGCCCCACTGACACACATTTTTGACAATTTTTGAATAATAAAGGGAAATCTACTTCATGTTTTCTTTCCTTAATGAGCTACCCTGTTTAGTCTACACACACACAAAGCAATTCTCCAACAGCCTAATTTAGGATCCACTTGGAAGGTTACTTCAACTCCCTGAAATACTAGTCATAATTCGCCCTCCTGGGGAACAAAATGACATGTGTTGGTGTCCAAGAATCTCCCTCCATTCCAGGTGCAGAAAACTGTTCCTAAAGTCACTAACAGGGACTTGGTGATTTCATTCCCAAATTTTCTGGGCATCCTGGAATATTTGTAATTCAGGGAGAAATCTCTGATTCACCTGAAGGAAGTGGCTGAGGGGCATCCTGGGGCAGCAGTGACACCTGCCTTCCCCCGCGGGACCCTGAGCAGTCTCTCCAGCCTTCTTTTCCATGGGCACCTTCCACACCAGCACATCCTTCCACCTGTGGCTCCGGCATTCCACTGCGCCACTGGCTCCCAACTGGAAACCCCTGCCCAGGGACACCTGGTCATGTCCACAGATGTTTCTGGTTATCAGACTGAGACAAGGTGGAGGTGTATGGGCATAGAGCAGGTAGAAGCCAGAGATGCTAAAAAATGTCCCAGGACACACAGGACAGCTCCCACCATTAAAAACCGACTGGTCTAAAATGGCGACAGGGAGAGACCCACGGGATCTGAATTGCTCTGTTCCTCGTCACCGGCTCAGTCTCCTGGTCTGTCCGTGTGAACCCCCTCACGACAATGAACCTCTTGGAACACTTGCTTTACCTGCTTTGAGTTGCCCCCCACCCCACCCAGGTGATGGCATTGGCGTCCCACTCCCAGGAAGCACACAGGTGGGGGCAGGTGTCCTTCCTCACTAGGCACTGCTTGCAGACCACTCCCCCTCCAGCCCCATCCCGTGAAGCAATCCCCCCATCCCGCCAAGCCTGCTCACACCCACTGACCCCTGGCATCTGCTCCTTCTTCGCTCCCTGTTTTAGCAGCAGCTCACCCCACCCTCACTCAGGAGTGACAACGTCCAGCTCCTCCTAGGCGCTCACTTCAGCATCCTGGCCTCTTAGGCCTCTGCCTCGCTAAGCTCCCTCCTTCCCTCTGGCCCTCATGGTCCTGACTCAGGGCCACCACAGGAAGCCAGCTTCACTGGGTCTCATTTTTTTGTCTCCCAGGTCACTTACACCAGGACCCACACTCTGAGGGTTAATCCAGCAGCCCTCTTCACCCTCTACCCTTCCTGATCACTCATCCAACTTGACTGCTAACTTCCACCCCCCACCTGCTTGGCGCCTGCGCTCAGGCCCTGCTGGAGGGACACCCTCATTCCCATTGGGGTTGGACCACTGGCCTACCCTTCCATCTATTACATTCCCGGAGTAAAGCTGCTTCCCGCTCTCCAATAGGCTGTATCACACCCCCTCCATTCTCCCCAAATGCCCCACACCTCACTCACTCCATCCCCCATAAAGATATCACCTTTCATTTTGCTGAAGACAGAAACAAAACAAAACAAACAAACAAAAAAACCCAACCAAACCAAAAAAGCAGCAATCAGAAGAGAGCATCCTCCTTCCTGTCCCTGGTTCTCATAGACCCGGGGCCTCCTCGCTCTGGGAGCTGGCTCCCATCCCATTTTGCTCCTGGAGTGACTTTGCCCCAGCTTTTCATACCCATTCTGTCCTGCATCAAACGTGCTGTATCACTGCACTGCCTTCTGCTTCTAACAAAAACCTCCGTGACCCCGTGCCCTTGCCCAGCCACCACCTGATTTCTGATCCTCTTTAAAGCAGAGCCCCCTGAGCCTCTCCCCTCTTTGCTGCTTGTGTCTGGTCAAGGCTGACCCCACTCCCATCAAGCTTGCCCCACCAGCCGCTGCCCTGCCTTCACGGTGGCCACCAGCGCTATCACAGCCCCATCAGATGGGCTTGCGTGGGTCTTGGCAGCACCCTACACGGCTCACAGCCCCCACCTTTGTGGACAAGCCGGAGTGGACTGGACGCCCGTCAGATCACAGGGAAACTAGGAAGGTGTGGGTTTTAGAACCCAAAGGAGAGGCCCCCAGGGAGCTGCTGTCCACGGCTGCCTGGCATCCAGTCCCACTGCCTCACGTGGCAGGTGGTGTTCCCTACGTGGAACGCTCCGTCACCCAGTTGTTTGTGTCCCTGGCGACGAACGCCTTCCTGGCAAGATGTGAACCTTACAGAGGCAGAGACTTGCTTCGGCCTCTTCACCAGGATGCAGCCTGGCACATATTTGGGATGAAAATGGGAGTTGCGTGCATATTTGAGGCATTAAGTTTTATAAGGAGTTGAGGTCCCTTTGAGGGGCACTCACGTAGGTGGATGGTGCTTTCTGCTGCGTAACAGAGAAGCACTTGGTGACTTCCTGGTAAAATATGGGCACGCAAGTCTCCAGCCATCCAGGACCTGTTTCAAGGTGAGCTTCTAACTCTGTGAATGAGTCTACGCACACTGAGAGTAAGGAAGCCTTAAATACGCCACGTACACTGCATGGGCATGGAGTGCTACATGAGCCAACTCTGGCCAGGCATCTGAGGTTCAGCACCAAGAAAAGGGCAAAAGGGGCGCCTTGGTGGCTCAGTGGGTTAAGCCTCTGTCTTTGGCTCGGGTCATGATCCCGGGGTCTTGGGATCGAGCTCCGCATCGGGCTCCCTGCTCAGCGGGGAGCCCACTTCCCCCTCGCTCTCTGCCTGTCTCTCTGCCTATTCGTGATCTCTGTCAAGTAAATAAATAAAATCTTAAAAAAAAAAAAGAAAAAAAAAAAAGAAAAGGGCAAAATCCCTGCATCACAGAGCCGATTTCTATGAGCGAAGGAATGCCTATCTAATTTCTTGCTCAATGTCTTCATGAAGAACTCTTTTTCTGGGGCCATGTTATCAGAACAGAGAGGGAAGGGGGGGCTCATGCGTGCAGTGGGCACGCCAGCTGCACGCAGATCACTGTATGCTCACACAAGTGACCCTGCACGCAGACGGAAGTAAGGTGAGGCGCCATCTGTATGCCCAACTTCCTCGGTGGAGCAGGCCAACCGGCTGGCCCTGTAGGTCCCCTTGAGAAACAGAAATGTAACTTGGGACAACTGGTTGGGCCATGAGGACTCAGAGAATGACTGTGTGAGGGTGACAGGGAGACAAAGTACCACTGAGTTAGAAGGCCCTGGGGCGGGGTGGGGCTAGGGACAAACAGAACACAGGAGCCCTGGCCACTGGAGGGAGGGAAGGAGATAAGCTTTTAAGATGACACAGGGTTGTCATAATGAAAACAGAAAAGCAGGATCAGCATTTGTAAGCCCCATAAATTCTATTTCAGACAAGAAGGAAAATGAATAAAGTAACCGATGGGCACAAAACACTTTGGAATCCATGAGTACTTCCCACCTGCTGCCTGATTGCTAGTGCACCAGGTAGTGGGCCCAGGTCCCACAGAGAGGACCATCCTTGCCCGGGTTTGGAGGTGATGAGCTGGGGCGGTGACTCTCAAGGCCACTCTGTAGGTGAAGGTGGAGCCCATCTTTCTTGTCTCCTCCTGGTCCCATGTCTGTGTGTCTGTGCCCCCACACCTCTGCCCCCCTGCCCCACACCTCCCCTCAGCAATTTACTTCCACAGGCAGCAGCACTGTGGCCACCTAGAGGCTGGAAGTCTACAGTGGAGGGGCTGAGGCGGGGGATGGAGTGGGACAGGAACACAAGTATCTGGAAAAACCAGATGCTCCAGGCCATGGTCAGTGGGAGCAGGGAGAGCTCAGGAGTGCATGGCGGGGCAAGGGGGCTGTATGTACAGGGACTGGGCGGTCTGGCTGTGGGAAGGGCCTGCTATGGCACAGGGGAACCCAGCTCTCGAGGGAGCCTCAGGACCCTTGGTTGGGGGCCGGTCAGGGGGGCTGTGGCAGGAGACACGACTCTGGCCAGCAGGGCTATTCTGGAGGCTGGGGTGGGTGGGGCAGAGAGAGCTACATTTGGAGTTAGTTGGGTCCTGAGCTGCTGTATTAATGCCCCTGGCTTCCAGATCTTGAGAACCCCCTTTTCAGAGGAGTTGTTTAAATTCCCCTGGTTTAAAATATGAGCAATCAAAATGTACTAGGCTTCCATGCTGTGCTTTTCCATTTCCGACGACTCCTCTTGCCTGACAAGGTATCCCTCAAAGTGAAGAGGCCCGGAAAGCCCAGCCCCAGACGCAGTAAATGAGCTCCAGCCGCAGCCCACGGGACGCAATCCGCTCCTCCTGACTGAATACAAATAATGCATTTTATTTTTTATCAATTACTGGGCGCTGGGATAGCCGGCGACCATCGGCAGAGCTAAGTACGGGAGGGCGGGCGCGAAGAGAAGAAAGGCATGCCAAATTAAAAAAGCAAGCGCCTCATTACTCCACATCGAACCCGACTTTGACGGAGGGACTTGGAGTCCCCTGAGTGTGCGACGCCGAGCCGGCATGGGCTGGTCCGCTGCCGTCCCGTGCGCTCAGTGTCAGCCATTAGTTCTTCCCAATCGGGCATCAATGTTCAACGCACACCCCAAAAAATATATAATATGAGCAATAATGATAACAATCTGCAGTCTCTCCAGGCTCCGGTACGTGAAGTATGAGTCAAAGACGCGCCTCACTTTTCACTCGGAGAGCTGACAAGCATGACCAGAGGG
The DNA here is from genome assembly GCF_902655055.1 of Lutra lutra. Lineage (NCBI taxonomy): Eukaryota > Metazoa > Chordata > Mammalia > Carnivora > Mustelidae > Lutra > Lutra lutra. The sequence goes on along the minus strand of NC_062280.1, from coordinate 43,333,034 downwards.
GAATAAAATAACATTCTGCTCGCATAAATATCAAGCAGCCTGCTTGAGACGGATGGCCAGGAATGTATTCTTAGCTATCATTCCGGCAGACAGGCCCAAGGACACTCATAACTTATTTTACAATCATTTAGTTTCAGCTCAAGTGGAAAACGTGACAACTTATCTCTGCTGACAAGATGCCATATCGAAACCTTACAATTAACTCTCCTCCGATTATCTGCCCAGCCGATCATTAGCTGGGCCATTTCTGATGAACTGTTGCAGGGAGCTTGCCTTGGCGGGAGCCTTCACTGCCAGGTGTGTAGATAGGTTTTTGATATCCCGGCTGATATTCAAATACTCGGGGCTCTATGCATGTGGCTCTCACGGCTCGGCTGCTCCCAAGTCTCTGGAAACGCGTCTGCTGGGGGAGGCCTCCTTCAGCTCCACTCTGGAAAGGGGTGGTGACCCCCGCCCTGCCCCCCACAACCATATGTACTGCTCTTCCTGCAGCGGCGGCTGGGCTGGCTGTCCCTGCACACATCCCCAGTCCCCATCAGGTCAGAGGTCAGGCCCTTCCCAGGCACTGGAGGGAGCTTGACCTCGCACCACTCTTCTTTAGTGGGCTTGGTTTGGAGAGAGGGGACATCAAGAAGTTGCTGCTGGAAGCTGCCCACATGACCAGGGGAGCTGCTAATGGTCCCCAGGGCTGGCTGGCTGTTAATTTCCAGTGTGTCAAAGACAGATACAAAAACCTTCAAATGCATGCTCATAGGAAGTACACATCTGTACAAAAACAAAGGAAGCAGGAAAAAGGAGAAGGACAGGTGTGTGCACACCAGCCCTCCCTGTCTCCTTTCACATACTCCCTACCTTACTCATTTGGCAGTATGAAGTAGCATATATTCCTAAAAATCCTTTTTTTGGGGGGGGGGTATTGAAAGAATACAAAATGATCAAAGACAGGGCTATTTGTCCATGCTGGGTTGGGGGCAGGGGGCATCAGCTGAGGTCTAAGACCTTCTAAAAACCCAAGATGAGGTCACGCAGGAGCCAGTGAATTAAAACACATTTCCTTCGAGACAAGGCCAACCATATAAAGCTCATTTGGATCTTTAAGAAGGGCTCTGTTCTTTCTGAAGCTCAGAGAGATGTGCGGGCTGGTAAATAAAGAACAGGCCACCTCTGCCATCCAAGGAAATCACAACATCCCGGCCTCTGTTAAAAGGTGAGTGTGAAGTGAAGTTCAAAACCTCGCCCCTTCTCATAGTCCTTTTGACGGGAGCTTTCAACAGGAGGAGGTTTACTTGAATCCCAATCTCTGAAGATGTTTCAGAGACTGGTATATTGTCCGGTTCCCTTTGCCGCTCACGGCGCTCACACAGAGGTACACGGTGTCAGAAGAAGGGGCAGCAGGGACACGATGGGGGTTCGAGGAAGATGACAGGTGTTGGGGGAAGGAAGAGACACCACAGTGTTAGACTGAGTTACAAAGTGGGGAGGAAAGGAATACAATAGGAGGGGCCAGAATGGAGAGAAAATGTAGGGGAGAACCATCTCCTACCCGGGCCACATTCAGTCGCACCAAGATGTCTCTGTAAATAAAACTAAAGTATTGGAATTGATCTTCATTTATGTGAAGCCCTTACTGAAACACATCTGTGACAGCCTTAAAAATAGTGGCACAAATGCTGATCAGTAATCAGGGTGCAGGATTTTTTTTTTTTTTTTTTTTTTGAGGTGATGGAAATGTTCTAAAGAGGACTGTGGTGATGGTTGCACATCCCTGTGAATCCACTAAAACTCCCGAATTCACTTTGAGTGAATGAAGCGTATTGCTATGTGAGTTTTATCTCAATGAAGCTGTTGAAAAGAAAAAAGAGAGAGAGAGAAAAAGGGGGGGATGGTCATTGTGTTAAATGCTACGAAGCAATCAAACAAGGAAGATCAAGTCAACATCATAGTCTAGCAAGATGCAGGGAAGGTATCAGAGTGAGGGTCAGGAAGGGACCTGGGGATCCATGGGACTGACGGTCTGGTCCTCCAGTCATGTGCCAGTACCTGGCTGTATGCTTTGGGTGAATGGCAGACCCCGGAATGTTCCATCTTTCTCTGAGGGAGCTGTCCCAGTCTCCCCCACCTCCTGCAAAGCACAGCATATGACTGCAGCCAGAACGGCCTTGTTCCTCTCAGGTCTCTCTAGTTTTCCCTCAAGCTAGATGGCCAGCTTGCATTGAAAACCATGATCTGGTCTCAGGGGATGAAAGGTAGAATGTGTTGTGGTCCAGTGAGGCTGACAGCCTGAGGAAGTCAATGTGGGAACATGTTGGGAAGGAACATATTAGGGAATGCAAGTCAGTATTTTACACTTGAGGATCAAAAATCAAATTGTTCTCTAGTTGATTTTTAGCTGAATTAATCCAGCATACTCAGAAAAATGCAAAGATGCCCGGAGAAAGGCTGTTAAGTAGAAATGAAATCATTTCAAGAGATGTCTGTTTCTTTCCAGCCTTCTCTATTTTTACATAATCAGCCACAACCATTTCTCAAGTTTGGTGCTTATAAGTAGTAACTGACAAAGAGATCCTGGTTCACATGGGAGGCTCCACTGGCTGGGCAGGCTGGGGAAGGACTGAGCATGTCTGAGAAGAAAACTCAATTAGAGAAGTTAATTAAATGTCTGCTCCCTCTCTGATAATGTAAATTTCCCATTTTAGGAATTTAGTTGTTTCTATTAAAAGTCACATGGAGTCAAATTACCAACTGCTGCACAAGAAAGCATCCTGTCTGATGCAGGAATAGCTAGCTTTCTAGGTAGGCGGGTGCCTCTGTCCAGGGTCCTGAACACATTCAACCACAGCATTCTGGTTCAAGGAAATACACCACAATAAGGCTGCCTCTTCATGACACATCCCTGTTCTTAACCTGCTGACATCATGTGATTTGAAGAAATAGGGAGCTGGTGTCCTCAGCTTTACGAAAACCTGATACACAGACACCCAGACTGAAAAAAGAGGTCATTTGCTTGTGACATATCCTACTGCTCCAGGGTCAATTACAGGTTACAAACAAACAAACAAAAAACATCAGAAAGAACAGAATATGTCTCTCACTTTGCTTAATTATTTCTTCTGCTAGGATGGACTTCAAAATTTTGATCAATGCCAACACTTCTGCATATATTTTTGAATATTTAGAATTATGGCATTAGGACAATTTTCGAGGTGTTGGTTGAAGAAAATAAGCATTTGTGGGGCTCTGTATACTTTTGGAAGCTCTGTGCCTGTCTCGCCAGCAGAGTGTGAGGTCATCCAGCTAACCAAGTCCTTGAAGCCTGCATACTGACCGCTGGCCAATTTGCACTTCAGCTCCTCCCCTGCCCATTTCCATGAAGCAGCCCCTGGTCCTCTGAATGGCCTACATCACATGGCATAAGATGGAAACACTGAGGGCAGGGAGAGAACCACGATGTGTTCCACAAAGAGGAACCAGCCCAGCTGTACAATCAGAAAGGCAGTTCAAAATCCTAGCTGGCCACTTGGGGGAATTCATGTCCGTTAGCCTCAATTTCTTCACAGGTAAACTGGGCAAAACAGCTGTCCTGAACACCCACTCTTGGCCTGCCATGCCTCAACGTGCTCCTTTCCCCATCTTGGCCGACAGCAACAACACCCTCCTGCTGCTCAGACCGGTGGCCCTGGGCTGCCTGACTCCCCCCTTCCTCTCATATCTACCCCTACCCATGAGGACAGAGCAGCATACGGCTTCAGCCATTTGCTCAGTGTGGTGGCAGGCCAGCTGCCAGACAGACATGCAGAATGGCTCACCAGCATCCAGCTCTCTTCTAGAGCTGGAACCATCCAAGTACGCAAAACACAGCTCCTGTCCTAAACAGCTTACATTCTAATGCAAAAATATTACCAGCAGACATACAGAACATACAGGCATTCACAGCACTGGAGGAAGGACGGTGCATGCTATAGACAGACACAAAGCACCGAGGGCAGAGTGTGGATCTTGAACATTGTAAACACGAGTCCACAAAGGGTGGTCAAGTTTTCTAAAATAATCATCATCCAGTAAGTCAAAACTGAGGATTCTCAACACCAAAATTCACACATGACTGATACCATAACATTAGAAACATAGGGGGAAATTCTGGTAACTATTAGAATGGATCCTGGGAAACTGACTTTGAGATATGCCTCAACTACAGCTAGACGACCACAGCGCTATTGACAGGCTGCTTGAGGGCTCCTCAGTAGTGGGACTGTGTGCACCAGATGACCTTCACCATGACCTCCCAACCCCTCTTTGCACTTCCTGTCAACACAGGGCTCCTATCACCGCCTTCCTTCCCAGTGCTGTGATTTTGTCTGTGGGTGTCTCTTACATGGTAGTGTCCCTCCAGTAGGGACCAACCAGCAAAAATCAGTGCTCAATAAAAAGGTCTTTGAAAAACAGAGGGTCTCAAGACTTAAGTGGCAGCACAAAGAACATAAACATGAGTAAATTTTTTTTTTTTAAATGCCAGGGGAAACAAACATCCAGTGTATCTAGAATTGTACGTTTAAGACCCGGAGACTTTAAATATTATTTAAACGCCAGCTGAAAAACCTGTAATAAATATCCACACAGTTTTGAGCACTTTGCAAAATAAATTATTACCAAAGATGATAAATTATATTTTTTAAAAAAAGATCTCAATTTCCTCCAGGCACCCCATGTAACATTTTGTTGTTTCAAGTCAATGATGGTTATTTTTGTTTTGAATGAAATCAAATGCTAATTTGCAAAGTCAGAGAAATTATGTCATTAAAAATAGTATTTGAAAAACTTATTGTCCCACGTGATTTCACTATTCTCTCCTAAGCTGCGGGACAGGCAGCTTGATTATGAAAAGGGACCCTTGAGCTTCCCAGGTCTTTATTGCTGGTAGGTGGCATGCCCCCATCACAGGAGCTAGAGAGAGTGCTGTGGTGTCAGGTGCCTCCAACAAAAGGCCGGGCCACTTGAAAGAGGCCCCGCCAGCCTCTGAAACTCCCATTCCCTTCCGCCACACCTGGGCCCTAACAATAGCCCCAGTCAGTAGGCTCGAGGTTGCTGAGTGGGACTCCCTCACTCCCTGAGCCACTTGGCCAGTGAGGGAAACTCCAAACGGTTGGGTTCCATGGGTAACCCACCCATAGAAAACCCTGGAGCTGATGGAGGGCAACCTGCAACCACTGCGGACACAGGTGACGCGGCTCAGTGCAGAGAGGAGCAAGACCTTGACTACCTATTCAGGGAGCATGTGCATGGATGTATGTAGACAGCAGATTATTCACTGATTCAACAAACTACTACCCAGTGCCTACTTCGAGGGGTGTACTGTTCCAGACCCTGGGGAAAGAGCAGTGAAGGAAACAGAAAAGTACGGTGGTGCAGTTAACAGTGCAGAACCCTAACAGACTGATCCAACTGTAATCCCATGTGGCTACCAACTGATTCGCGCGGATGCTGAAGGTACCTAAATTTGCATCACGAGCTGCCTTGGGTACCTGCTCTGTAACTGAATAACCTTTTAACAAAGTAAACATTTGGGGGAAAAATACAGAAACACCCCTCCCCTAATATTCAAATGTGAAGATCTGGACCATGATTTTTTTTTTTTTTTTTTGGATAAGAGTGAAATGACTCCTTTAACAGCTACTGAAAAGAGAATATTTCTCTTTCCTGCTGTTCCAGAATTTTGCTAACCTGCTGCTAATGACTAATGACTGCGCTACATATTTTATGTAGATTCCAAGGCTGGGGTTGACCTCTAACTCTTCTGCTGGCAAACCAGATATTATCAACCCACTCATGTTTCTAACTAGTGGCAGGTAAGCAGTGGCCACACACTCATTTAAATAAAGAAGTTGAGGGGCACCTGGGTGGCTCAGTGGGTTAAAGCCTCTGCCTTCGGCTCAGGTGTCCTGGGATCGAGCCCCACATCAGGCTCTGTGCTCTGCAGGGAGCCTGCTTCCTCCTCTCTCTCTATCTGTCTGCCTCTCTGCCTACTTGTGATCTCTGTCTGTCAAATAAATAAATAAAAAATCTTTAAAAAAAATAAATAAATAAATAAAGAAGTTGAGACAGTAAGGTCATCTGTTCATTGAGCACTGGAATCAATCTGGTGTGACATTAATGAGAAGATGAGGTTAATGACTTCTTACTTTTGACACACTATTAAAACACTGTATTTAAAATATTTACCGGGTCACAAATAGGCAGCAGGTCCAGATGGCAAACAAGTAGATCAGAGTGGGCTCTCTGGTTTTCATCCATGATTTGTAGTCAGGATTCCTCCTTGTTGCAAAGGAGCCTGATGGTTTCCTGCATTTGGCAAGCTTTAAGTTCTAGGGGTGCAAACACAGCCCAGTCCACGAAGAGGCTAGCGGGCTGGTGAAGTGTGATGCATCTCCAGGCCAGGATTCTGATCATGTAACGGAAGAGGATACCATGGATTTGGGGCTAGCATAAAACCAGTGATTCCCACGGGTACTACCCGTGAGAAATCAAGGCTGCCCCAAGCTTAACTAGGGTGACATTCATCCTGCTTTGCTTGGGACAATCCCCATTTATGCCAGTTTCCCACCGTAAGTATTAACACATGGGCACCTCAATCTTTTTAAAGATTTTATATATTTATTTATTTACTTGAGCTAGAGAGAGAGAGCACACATACGCATGAGCGGGGGAAGAACGGGGGGTGGTGAAGAACCTCAAGTGGACTCTGTGCTTAGTCTGGAGCATGGTGTGGGGCTTGATCCCATGACCCTGAGATCGTGACCTGAGCCGTCCATGGGAACCCCAATCTTAATCCCACTCTGCGATCCTTTCCAAGAATGAGAAAAAGAACAAAGCTCAAGAAAATCTAATGATTTTGATGGTTAAGAATTGGGTACGTAAGAGGTTGTGTGAAAATGGCACAGCCCTTCTGCAAACCTGCCCTTTATTTCTGTGTTCCATGCAGCTGGGAGTCATGACAACCTTGTGTCAATCTCAAATCAAGAATCCCCCCGGACTGCTAAGTACAGAAAAAGTTCGTAACATGACAGATAATTTTAACCTGACTGAAAACCTGTCAAATTTTATACTCAGGATAACTGTCTCTGCCAATAACCCCATGGATAAAGATACCAGGAGTAATATCTTCGTTCAGAACCGCAGCCAAGATATCATTTCATTTCTGAAGCACAGTTTGAAGTACAGCCTTTTTCAATAGATGATAATATTGGTCAAGTGAGTGGCTCTTATTTTGTCTTCTCTACAAAAATGACAAATCGCTGTCATCTCTAAAATTAATGATGGTGTGTAAAAACTAAGATTAAGCTTGCTTCTGACAAGAAGCAGTTAATAATGCAGCATTAAGTCTAGAACATTCTTTTAAAGAAAAGAACAGATGTCACTGATACTACAATGGTTTTATCGTGTTACTTCCAGCACTGTCTTAGAACTTGGATTTTCTCCTGGCAAAAAATAAAATAAAATGCAATACGATAAAAATAAAGCGTTTGGAGATTCTGAGTGGAATCTGCTTTGAGTTTAAAGCATTTTCTTTATTGTGGCTAAAAATTTTGTCAATATGGTTCAATCAGACACTATGGTTGATCTTTGGGGAAATTGCTGTAAAATAAAATGAAAGATAAGATTGTGTTCCCAAACATAATAACTGACATTTTTCTCCTTTTCCTTAAGCAGAAGGCCAGCCCCCTGTGGCCGATGGAAGGGTCAGTGGAGGGTGCAGCAGCCCCAGCTAGAGAAGTGGAATCTGCCGCCTGCTATTCATCAAAGAATCGCTCATTCCCATTCTTCCCTACTGCTGCCTTTTATCCCCTGGGGTGAGGTTAAAAGAAACAACTACCCACCAGCCTCCCCAACCAGGATGTGGGCCTCCTCCCTGCCTCCAAGGCTCTGCCCGCCCCTTTCCTGAGGAATACATTTTTTTTTTCCTATTCTCCCCCCACTTCTACAGAAGGTTCCAGGCGATCCACAATTTTCTTCTGAATACGCTCTTGCCAGTTGCCCCTGCCCACACACCCTGGCACAGCCCGCCTTCCAGCAGTGGCCGGGACCAGCTATCTCTAATCTTTGAGATTCTATGGCTCACAGGCTTCGGGAGACTCTGAGTGGCCCCAGGAAGTGGGGACTTCCAGGTTGTCTGGGCATGAAATGGAAAGGGTCTCTCAATCCACATGTATGCAGACCCTAGCATCCGCCCCAGTTCCACAGTCTCAAACTCCGGCCCCGACTGGCTTTTATCAGTAAACACTCCCCTCTCCATTCACAGTGGCCAAGGGCTCTCAGGAGTGGCCCCATTGCTACTTCTGGTGCCTCTCTGACTCCCTGGTTCTGGCCATAGAAAAGGAAGAATGGATCTATGTATTTTCTCCTTTGAAATTCGAGTTCGTTTGCTCATTCTAGATCCAGGGGCACTTCTTCACAGGGGAAATGGTCTCCCTCTATCCAGCACACCTTGTCATTCGGCTGAGACCCTGACCTTTGGAGGCGTGACTACCTGAAGGACAAGGATACCCCACAGGCCTGGAGGGATAGCCTGGCTGGGGCTGTGCATGCAGCTAGGGTGACCACAGAGATTTTGCTCTTATTTTATGAGACTGAGAGGGAAACAGAAAAAAGGAGGTGCTGGTATTAGTGAAGAGAGCATGCACGTACAAGCTTCATGCAAAATGGGCACAAAAATGGAATTCACTAGGCATGCTCAAAGTAACAAGTCTAGATAGCCTTGGCTACGTGGGGGATTTAAGCGGAGCTGCTCAATTGTGAAGAAAGAGAACAAAATGATGACATGGAGACAGCATGCAGAAGAAGAGGCTGAGATGAGGCGTAATTAGGACTCTCACAGTATTTTCTAGCTCCTCTGGGAAAGCATGGCCCTTTGTGAAGTGTTACAGCTACGATTCTTACAAATCCAACTTCAATACACATTTGCAGGAAGAAATTTGAAAAGTGAGATCACACACAGAAGTCGGAGTCTGATTCTATCTGACTTCACATCTGGTACTTCTCAGAACAGGCCTACTTGTTCAAGGCGTGCTTTCTGGCCGAGACAGGACGGGGCCAGCAAGAGCAGGATTCAGAGCCTTGCCCTCTGTCCAGGCAGACAAGGACATTCACGGACTATGAAACCCTGTAATTTCCTCAAAATAATTAAACTCGAGGCTGAGGCACATTCCTCCTGAAGCCAATCCATGTTTGCGAACAATTCGGCTTACTGCTGGAACTACGTCTGCCCTCCAGGGGACAGGGCAGGCTCTGCAGAGCGTCACCAGGATTGGACCAGTTGCTCTGCATTTGGTTGGGTCTTTCTGTATCTCTAATTTTCTTCACTGTGCGGCAAGGGGCAGAATGGGGGCAAGGATGCAGGTGTCTTGGCTCTCCCACAGCTACCACCCAGGGTCCCAAATGCCTACCTCCGGCTCTTCCGCCCTCCATAGCCAGGCAAGGACCACTTTCTATTACCACAAAGAAAGATTCACTGCTCTTGGTTTTTGGATAAATTATGGTTTTGAACTGACTATACCTACTGACAAGTAGAAAGATTTGCAAATGTTTACCTCCTACTTTGTGTGTTCTAACTATAGAATTCCTAATTGAAATAATTTTATTTAACACATTTTTCCATAAGTAGTATGTATTTATTGCTGAAGGATGAAAAGAGAAAAGGGAAAAACATTTACGATCTTGGAGATGTCTGTACTCTTTCCATCCAGCTGGGTTTTTACACATGCATGCAGGTGGGCACACGGGTGGGTACGCAGTCGGCCTGGCCCCACCCACAGCTCAGGTTTCCACCTGTGCATCACACCTGTATCACACATGACCCCTCCCAGCTGTGTGACCCTGGGAAAATTATTCAAACTCTCTAAGACTGTGTTTTCTCATTTAAAAACGGGGATAACAATACGACCTCACAGAGCTGTACAGTAAATTTAATGAGCAATATAAAAAAATCACCCAATCCAGGACAACCACATGGCAAATAACAACATTTGGCTGTTCATTCCATTACATAAAACCTGAGTGGAAGTTCACTGGGTGGATACTGACTGAGGCGGCAGACCCTGTTCGAGGCCTGGGAAACAGACCTGTGAACTTGGCAGAGTCCTTCCCCTCACATTCTGGTGGTGGAAGATAACAAATTAAGCAGTAAAGGAAGAAATCACAAAGGTGATTAGGGGTACAGAGAAAGTAAGGCAGGGAAGAGGAGTGGGGGCACTTTTAGGTAAGGGTCACCAGGGCCTCATGGATAAAATGGTCTCTGCTGGGACATGAAAGGTACAGCTGGGGTGAACTGCATGAGAGCAAGGCTCAACCACCTCCATAGGACAAGGACACCTAAGAATGTCTGTCCAGAGAGAGTGACCTTTTCATGGCCGTGCAGTGTCTCCTTGCAGGGGTTTACCATGATTTCTTTATCCAGTCCCTCACTATTGGTCATAGAGGTTGTTTCAAATTTATGAACTGTTCTTATACAGAATGGAAAGTTAACGTATTTACAGCTAAAGTCACTTATAATATAATCCAACTTTGCAAATAAAGAAGAACACAGACACAACTAGAAGGGTGTATACCCTCAAACTGAAAACTTACTGTGGGGAGTTTGTTTTTAAAGCAAAAAGCTTCTCTGCCTTTTCAATCTTTCTCAACTATGATGTTTTATATTGAAGGAAAAATACAGTTATTATTGTAAAAATTAACGAAGGGAAATAGTAGTTAGCCACTTGCCAGAATGAAGGGATGTGGTAGTTAGCCATGTGCCAGAGGGAAGGCAGCAGGCTTCCCAGAATGGGGTGACAGGTGCTTAACCGACACCAGCGTGACACCGTGTTCTAGCCACAGGACAGATGTCACATCCATTTATTGGTAGTGCTTTCATACTAGTGCATCTAGTATCCATTTATCTAGAAATCAAAAAATCTTTTAAATAAGAAACAGACTATTGGTAACACAATTTTAAGGGAAAAAAGGACTAGCGTATGAAATAATTTCTTTTTTAAAACAATTACTTGTTCAGGAACTGGTATTAATGTGATCTGATTGCTAACACTGTGGATTACAGCTTGCCTGTGCCCTCAGAAGAGAGCCGTGTGTAAAAACCAGGTGCTGGCTCAGGTAATGACCTACACCTTGACTTCTGTAGATGGTATCATACGATGATAATTTTTCTAGAAAGCGTGCTCTGGATGGATGCTGTTGCCATACAAATCTCATCTGGGGGCCTGACCCGCGTGTCTGGTGGGCGCTGCCACTGTCTTCTGATTGATTGGGGCTGACGTGCCCCCAGACTTCAATTTCCCTCTGCACCCCCACCATAAAGCATCTTGCGTGGAGGTGCTGATGTGCTGAGGTAGTGTTTCTGGACACAGGATTTCCTGGACATTTTGATGTCAAAGGAAAGCAGTTACGAGATTTCTGTGGGCTGGTTTTGGGGAGCAGAGATGCTTAGTTGACTTATCACACCAATGCAAAGCTGGATATGAAATGAGAGTCAACAGCTGGTTGAAAGCTGAGTTTCTGATCTTGGAAAAACAAGCTCGACGTTTTGAAGTACATTAGGTAATTCTGTTTCTCATTACACTATACACAGAAAATACTTCTAAAGTAGTAATGCTTATCTCAGTTACGACTCGAGATTTGATTATGAGTCCAGCTGGGGACTACTTATCTACAAACACTGTGAGAAAGGGAGGGCCCATCTGAAAACTGACAAGGCTGTGGGCTCAACCACAGGCTGTAGACCAGCCAGCACATGAGAGGAGAACTCCCGAACCACGCCAGATGGCAAGCCGGGGTGGGGTAACCGCATGCCACGTTCATTGACGATGTCCGCCCCCACACTGGATCTCAAATGCAATTACAATTATTTTCCTGTAAATAAGATACATTTTAAGAAACTCTGCAATAAACATAGAAACATTTCCCTGCAACTGTAGTAAGATTTTAAAAACCCCACTGCAGAAATAATGTAGCAATTAAAATAGCATTTATAACTACGTATGTTTAAAATGTTTCTTCATATAAAAGAATAAAATTTTAGGTCATTTAAAATAACCATCTGTTTCCTCACGATATAAAATTTTTAGTATCATTGTATAATTAATATTAATATCACTTTCTGTTAATAATCTTTTCTGTCAGATAATAAAGCAAAGATGTAACAAAAGATATATATTCATTGAAAGAAGTTTAAGAATGAAAACCACGGCAATACACAAAACCTAAAGGTAGAAATACAGAGGGTTTGAGGATGGCACTGATCAACCACTACACAGCGGCCAACTGTATCTATCATCTACCTATCTACCATCTATCTCCCTACTTACTACCTACTCCTCTCATCCTTCCACCCTTCCACTCAATCTATCCTCTATCTATCTATCTCTCTATCCCTCTATCTATCTATCATCACCCTGTCTACCTATGTCATCCATCCACCCACCCATCTGCCCACCAGTCCATCCGTCCATCCATCCATCCACTCTATATACCTGATCCATCTCCTTCCAAACAACTCACAATTACTTATATTTTTATAATCACTCCTTCTCCAGTCTTACTTCCACTCCTTTTTTTCTTCTTGGTACCTAAAATGTTTTAAGCCCTTTAGGTCTTTCCATTTTTGCATGTCCTTATACATTCTATAGTAGGGAACATGGAAGACACTGAAAAAGATCTGATCAAGTTTTATTCTAATAATGAACAAAGTCACCAGGAAGACAGTATCATTGACATTTTTTAAACTACCTGATTCACAGGATGAGAACCTGAGCAAAACATAGAAATAAAAAATGAATATTTTCCTGGCTCAATGGTGATAAAAAACCATGAAAAACAGTCCCAGACAGCTTAAAAATATAGTGTTAGAAAATCAGATGTTTTAATGTGGCAAACAAAAGATCACTGAAAGTTTTCTATTTGGAGTAACAGCATATATATTTGACTAATCTTTTTATACTGCTCTATCTATAGATGATTGGATACTGGGGTAGTAAATGATTCTATCTTTAAAAACAAAACAAAACAAAAACTCTAAAATTGAAAGTTGGCAACTAAAACTGCAGGGACCAATAAACAAAAATATTAAAACACTAAATAATTTCACAGAATTTTAGACTTCTATATTTTAGGAAGCTTTATAATTTTAACAACACATTGTTACAGGGTTGAGGCCAATATGAAATGATGTTACTAAAAATACCCAGGGGATGAGAAGTGCAAGTCTCAGTGTCAATTCCAGCAGTGACTTCTAGACTTCCCGGAGAATCGTGACCTGCCTGGACTTGGGTGTCCCCTCTCCTAGCACACCTCTGCCCAACCTCTCCGTATATGAGATGAGGACCATGCTGGCTAGACAGGCAGCTTGTAAAGTTACATCACTCTCCTCCTGAAAACCACAGGGGCGCCCAGCTGCTCAAGGTCAATGCCAAACCTTCTAGGATTCTTGCTCTTATCCTTCATGACGGAACTTGAACTCTCCTTCCAACCTCCATGCCTCATACCCCGCCCTTCCCCTTTGTCATTCAACAGTGCTCCATGATGCCTTATACCACCTTAGCCTTCGCACACACTCTTCCTTCTGCACTGGTGCACACACGTCCTCCAGCCTACCGGTTCTTACCAGCATTTAAGGTCCAATGAATCAATCTGCCTTCCTTGGGGCCACCTTCAAATACAAATAGGGACTGACCCACATGGTAAAGTGCTTGCTGTGTATTTGCTGAAAGAATGAATGAGCGAATGCATAATTTGCTTTCACAGTTTGTTGGAAAAATACTTAATAATTTACACATTTACTCCAGACCTGATTTCGGAACCAAACACACATGTCTTAGCCACCCTCTACCCTCCATCTACTTCTCACCACTTGACGAAGCCTATTTCAATGTGTTCACTCAATGATACCCCGTCTCTTTCCCCTTCCCCTCCACAGACCAGGAATTTTGTGTGGATCCCTGATCTCCCACCAGGGGAGGGGAAGCAGCCGGAGCAAGGTAAGTGGTCAATAAGTATTCGTGAAATACATGAAATTAAATAGAAAATTTAATAATTGCTGTGAAGTGCACCTAATCTAGATTATTCCTCCTTAATTTAGCACTGACTCTGTTTGTGATTCCAGAAAGGGTTGAGATAATTAAAGGCAGGAAATTCAGTTGTAAACTCTAACCAGTAACTAACTCTGAAAACATGAACAACGTGCTTCCAATAGCCTGTTGTTAATGTCCCCTGCTGGCACATGGTAAGTCCTGGCAACATACTCTGTCCTAGCTGAGGGGCACCAGCTCTGCTAGTAAATAGTTTTTGGAGCACCATGCCAAGCATTTTGTTTAAGAAGAGAAATCTTAAAAACTCAATGAATCTTATCATGGGATGGGCAGAGACCTTAGCCAGCCCACCATGCCGCCGCGTCGCATGGGGCGTGTACTTTCCTGGTATGTTCTGGTGCCTGTCCACATGTGCTCATTCAAGGATCATGAGCGAGACCAGCAGTCTGGGGAGAAGACACTGGGACAGCGTGCAGGGCGTGGCCTCTGGCACTCAAGGATGGAGACAGTAAGACTGAAGACTCTCTCCTTGTGTAGTTACTTTCTTGCAAGAGAAGACAAACAAGAAAACAAGGAGGGAGGACTTCACACAATCCCACACAGTGACTGGCTAGAAAGTGGCTGGGGCAGGGAAACAAACAGGCAGGCACACGGTGTAAGCTAGGTCCCAAGAAAGCCAAGAGGAGAAGGCAGTATGGGCAGGCTTGGAGGGGAAACAGAGGAGCCACTGGGGTGACGTGGACACACAGAAGCTCACCCAGCTCTGAGCAGAGCAGCGGGCAGGAGCCAAGGACAGGGAGACGGGAGGGGCAGGTGGGGCATGGGATAAAGAAACATCAGGGGCCAGACCAGCTGGGGCCTTGTCAGCCAGAAATAAAACATCAGGAACACAGCCCGAGTGCAGCGGGGAAGCCACCGCAGTGTCATGTGGGGAGGCGTGGCAAGCTGATTCATGTTTGTTTTTTTTAGAAGATGAGTCTGGCCAACCTCTCGGAAGCAACAACACACGGTGGGGAAAGAAACAGGGCTGACAAGGCAGAGCTGTGGTGGGAACCATGGGCAAGAGAGGCAGCTTGGTGGGCAACCAGGTGTGCACTCAGGGGCAGAGTGCAAAGAACCAGCCGTACGAGTTGATTCAGTGAGGTAAGGGTACGAAAAACTGTGTGTGGCCTGAGCTCCTGGGAGGAGATGGTGGACGGCAGACTGAAGTCTGGAGTCCCCTTTGGAAATGCTAAGTGTAAGTGGGTCAACAGCCCTTCAAGTAGGTGGCTGATCACACATGCTCAATGGAAGAGAGCGTGGTCCAGTGGGGTGTAAGAACTCGGGTGTCCTCCGTGTCTAGATAAATGGCTAGGACCATTCGGGGGATGGGGGGGAGAGGTGAGGAGAGAAGACCATGTTTGGAGCAACATCAAGGATCTGAGGTCTGAAAGAGAAGGCGATGATTCTGAGACACAGTCAAGAAAACAGCAGGAAAACACAGAGAATGTGTCATGGGGGAAGCCAAGAAAAGAGTTTCCAGCAAGGAGATTATGAAGGGAACCAAGGAGTTGGCAGGGGGGAAGGTCTGGCCATGGGTGAAAACTGTTCCAGAAGGGCTGGGACAGAGGATGACTGGGATAGGTCAGAGAGAAAGTGGCTGGGGAGTAACTGGGGACAGGGAGTATGGAAAGCTGTCCTGGGCAGGTGTGCTCAGAAGGAGAGCGGACCAAGGCCTGGGAGCTGCTGAGGGCTCCTCCTGGCCAGCACCAGGAGGAGAGCTGTCAGGACAGGTGTGCAGGCTCCTAAGCAGGATCTGATGACTGGGGAGAGCCAGGGACACAGGAAGGAGACAGGATGAACCTAGGAACAGAGTCATTTGGACGTGGAGAGCTGATGGGTACAGAGGTGGAATGGAGGACGCTGGCCAAGGGCAGGGACAGCTTGTCCCTTGTGCAAGCAGGAAGCAGAGTGGCCGTGGGCACTGTAGGTAAAGCGGGGATGGGCCTGAGCACAGGGCTGTGGCAGGTGCAGCAGGGGTGGATCTGAGCATGGGGAGTGAGGGAGCACCTCCCCCTATTTCCTTGGTAAAAGTAAAAGACAGTCATCAGGTGAATAAGAAAGTAGAAGATTCAAGAAGAAAAAGTTGGAGCCAATCATTTCGAACTATGCTGTGTCAGGTTACCTGATGCTATTTGTGTCAAAACTGTCACAACAATCCTTCCTGCACTGTGGAGTCAGTGCCCCGAGATCAACAGGCTCATCTACAGAATAAGGCTCATGTTTCTCATCAGAGCCATGGTTCATGGACAACCCCCTTGAAGAGTGGATCTCAACCTTGGATGCACGTTTGAAACACCTGGGGAACATTCTGATGCTCAGGTTCAGCCCTGGCCAGAGGAACCGTGGTGCCAGCCCTCAACCCCGGGAACTGGGATTTCTAAAAAGCATCCTAAAGCCCAAGATATGCAGCCAGGTTTGTGAGGCTCCCATTCTCCCAGTTCTCAGTCTCTATCTGATGTAGGTTTCTGAAAAGGGGGCCCCACGACAGAACCTGAGGGGAGGTGAGCACAGAAGGTGGTCCGAGGCCTCCCATTCTCTCAGGACAAAGCTATGTCAGTGAGCACCGTCTAGGGCTGGCTGCCCCACTGCAGCCCTGTACAGTCGGCTCACTGAACCTGAATTTGGGCCATCAGCCCTCTGTTTCACTCTGTGGTCTCTAGATCGGAAGGGTACCAATGTGATGCCTGCGATGTTGTCCACACATCCTCACACAGGCGGTACACAGGACTGCCAACAGCCAAGGCCATCCCATGCTTGCTGGGGCCTTCCCTCCCCCGCACTGCGCTCTGGGCACCTGAGTGGGGATCATTCTTGGTCCTCATCTTGGGGGGCCCTTATGCCCAGGAAGCAGCAAGTGTTTGCTGGATGCCAGGGAACATCAGAGCTGGTGAGGGCAGCAAGACTGAGTAGAAGTGAAAACCTCTGGCTTCTGCTCAAAGTCTCAAAGTCAAAGTCCCTCAAAGTCAAAGGGACGAGACACTTCCTGGGGCTGGCTGCAGGAATTCCCTCCAGAAAGGAGGCGGGCAAACTTCCATCTCTTCAGGAAGGATTATTTAATTCATGAGGGACCAATGGCTGGAAGAAAGGACCAGAGACCTGAAGTTGTCTTGTCTAGATTAGGGTTTGTCAACCTTGGTATTAATGACATTTTTGGGTGGGATCACTTCTTGCGATGGGGGGGCTATCCTGTGGTGCTGAATTTAGCAGCTTCTCTGCTACTAGAAATCAGAAGCACACCCCTCTGACCCTTAGCTGTGACAACCCCAAATGTCTCCAGACATGGCCAAATATCCCCAGGGCATGGGGAGAGGGGAAAAATTACCCCTCGTTGAGAACCAGGGATCCAGAAGAAGATACTGAGGGCCAGAGAGGGCTAAGAAACTCGCGGCAGGTATTAACAGCAACTGACAACAGTATCCCTCTCTGCCATCCGTTTAAAATGATTTCTAGACTTCTGCTAGGCAAAATGAGAGCTGCTGGCCTTCAAGCATGAAATCCACAGCACCTGTTCTGATATTGGGGGCAATGTTTTCTCTGGTCAGCTCCTGCTGCTAGAAATAGCTAGCAGGAAGGAACTAAGGAGATAAAGTACAAAGTAACAGCGTTTTGATTGAGAGGAGAAAAAAAAATACACCTTTTCCCCCCTGTGGCCAGTTACCCCAGGAAGCTTCTGCTTTCTCCTTGGCCACATGCAGAGAAAGGAAAGCAGGCTCTGAGCACAGAGGGAACTGGGGTCATCCCTTTAATTAGGCAGACCAGCCCAATGAGGGGAGCAGACCTCAGCCGCTGAGACGGGGTGTCCAGCTTTGAGAGATGAGAGCCCACGGGCCCTTTAACACTGCGCTGAGCTGAAGGTTGATGACAAACCCCAGGGAATGGTTTTTGAATGCCAGCCAGGATCGGGGAGGAACTGATGATAAAGGGAAAAGTTCAGGAGAAACCAGAGAAGGGAAAACGTTATTTTCTTTAAAAGCAAGCTTTATAAAGATAAACAACTTTCATGATACAATGTTTTAATATTAAGCATTCACGTTCCCTTTAAAAAAATGGCAAAGGGGGAAACTGTAAGCTTCTGCATCAGAAAGACCTGGGTTTGAATTTTGGCTAATTATTAAGAGTCTTGGGTTTCTCAGCCTTTTTGAACCTCAGTTATCAAATAGCAACAGTGATTCTCAGAAAATGAACATTAGATGTCAAGCTCTGGACACGGAGAGGCCGCTGACTACAAAGGCAGTTCCCACCTTAACCTTCTCCTTTCCTCCCTCACAAAAACCCTCCTACAAATGAAGCCTCATGGTCAGAGTGGCTGTGTCACACTACCACCACCTGCTGGCAACACGCCAAAATTGTCAGCATACTATCCAGGAAGAGGAAAAAAGTGCTCAGACTGTAAACCTCCTGGCACCCAGTCCCAGCACCCTCTCTGACCATCCCTGGACCAGCCCCCTGGGAAAGGAAAGACAGAGGGAAGTGTGGGGCACACAACCAGTGGGACTGAAACGTGTGTGTCTAGCCTCTATCATTGAAATAGCCACGGGAAAAAAACCAGTTCAAACTAAAGGTTTAAAAAGCTTAAAGGCTTCAGATTCAGGATCAGTGGTCCAATAGCAGATTCTGGTAGATTCCAACAGGAGGACGCAGGATTAAACTGTTGGAAGGAGATGCACAAGCGCACATGCATACACACCCGCACTTTCACGAAGAAAGCTGAGTGCAGTGTGTGCACAATGACAAGGCTGTCTGCTGGCCGGGCGTAGAGGCAGGCTGAGGAAGGGTCGAAGAGAACTGCTTTAGAATCACTGAAAGCAATGCAGTATTCACAGTGATGGCCAGCCAGGGCAGCAAAGATGAACTGTTGGAATGGAGCAATCGGGGTGGGGAGATGGGGTAGAGCCGGCAGAACAACCTGACAGCCGAGGCGTGGGGGGCAGGGCTGTCGTGGCAGCACCAACAGTTGAGGCCCAAGGCTGGCACTGGTGGGAGACGGGGTGGCAGGCCTGCCTGGCCTGAACACACTCAGACACACACGCTGGGGGTCCACTGGCATAGGTGTGATGCATCTCAAAATGCATTTAGCCTCAGAGCAAGATATGACAAGAAAGTGTGTACAAACGACCCCCTGGTGTCCCCTGCTACACCCTCAGTAATGCAAACTCTAGGCTAAGGCTTCTAGAGAAAACGACCTATAAAGAAAATGATTAATCAAAAAAAAAAAAAAAAAATTCACAGGCTCCCGATAAGACTCACGAAAACTCTCAGCCAATAGTTGTTGCAGAGATAATTGTCCTGAATCTATCAATAAAGCTAAGCTGCCCCTTCATTGACTGCAAACAACAATTTCTTTCACCCAGGATTATAAGTTGGTGTTCACAGGCTCACTGCTGCCATTACGGTGATAAACAGTTTAAACCACAACAGGGTCTGACATGTAGATCAATTCTGGGTCCATAAAGAATCTACACAAGAGGTTGCAGGACAGGAATTTACAGCCACCAGTTTTTATTCCCTCTTGCTGCAAAAATTACTTCTGTCAAACACTTAGGAGAGTGAGGAAAAATGTAAAAAAATTAATTTTTCATGTACTACGGGAACAGCCTCTCCCAATGCCGAAGCTGAAGATGAATATGTTTCTGCATTTAAAAAATTATGCTGAGCAGCATGTGGCGCTTCGCCGAAGAGGGACCCAATCCTCCGTGCTGCTTGAAAGCCAGCAGACAGCAATTTGAAACCCCGAACTGAGCTGTCTGGATTTCCTCTAAGGGCAGATGCGGGTCTCATGTTAGCAATGCCAAATTATATTAGACATTTAATTTTAAACCTCAGGTACTTAATGTAAGACCTTACAACAGTAATAGTCATAAAGCAGTGGGGCATTCCATTTCACAGAATGGATTCTTCTTCTCCTCCCCCCTTAATTTAACCAGAACCTCCTGTTTGGTAGTTTTGCACACTACAAAGTAATCTATCTAATTAGGAGTTGCTCACAGCTGCTTAAAAAAGAGAAACCCCTCAGGGTACCTGTGCATAGAGAGGGGGAGCCTTTCAAAAGTTCTCTGGAGCCAAAGTCTTAATTTAGTCGTGGACGAGGGGGCAGAGAAAAATTGAGTCCTGATGTTGTTATTATTACGTCTTATAATAAAGTGTATGACAATGGGAAGGCAAATTCACCAATTCAGGGGCATTTGGATTCAAAAGCAGCTTAGCTTCCCCTGTCCCTGCTGCTAGCACTGTGTAAGCTTTTATGATTCTGACATCCAAACCAGATACCTGGGCCAGGCAGGGGGGAATAAAATGATTAAAAAAAAAGAGAGTGGGATTTGTATCAACTGCAACTTGAAAAGAAAAAAGTATGACAGAAAGCTCTTAATTATGTTTGCTTCTTTGGTGATTATTTTCCAACACGGCAGGGAATGTTGATGCCCAAGTTGAGGTCTGGAAATCCATTCATAAACACGTTTTCTTGGAAGTCGCCTGTCAGACCTGATGCCCTGATGTTCATTAAAAATTGCTCTGGGTCTGGGGACCTGATGGATCACGGAAGGCAGGGATGGTGCTAAGCAGTAAGAAGCCAGGATGTTACTCTCACCGCAGGTGGGGACAGGGCTTCTTAATGCCCAGGTGGACCAGAGTACCCAGGGATCCCAGGAAAATGAGGCTCCCACCGGGCGGGTCTTGGCGAGGCCTGGATGGCTGCATTTCTAGTGAACTCCCAGGCACTGCCTGATCCCAGAGCCATGGTTCTCAAACGTCAGCACGCAACACCGTTCCATGGAGGGTTTGTTAACACACAGGTTGCTGGGGCCCAGCCCTGAGCCTCGGAGTCAGTGGGTCTGGGAAGAGACTAGGAATGTGCGCTTGTAACCAACTTCCAGGGATGGTGACTGCTGCTGTTCGTCTGGGAAGCCCATCTCAAGAAGCACCACGCAAAGAGCTATGACGTGTTCTCAAGTTTGCATCCCGGCCCCTCCCAGAGGGTGACTTTGGACAAGCAATACAGTCCCACATCTCCCTACCCACCAAGTGGAGCTAACATCAGTGTCTACTCCCTGAAGATCAAATGACATCAGCCACACGAAGACCTCCATAAATATCAGCTCTCATTATTATTACCACGGTTGTTTCCCTTTTCAACTGTATGTTGGTTGTGACATGCCATCAACCCTCAGAAAATAGAAGAATCAGGAAGGATCGAGGAAAAGTGCAAGAATCCTCCTTCTGTGCAGTGCTCTGCTGCCTTTCCAGATCTTTGCTATATAAGTGATGCCAACTCTAAGCCTTAAAATTAAGATGTTAATTAATGTTGCCATTCTGACCTCTTCTTGTCCAGTCTGCACCCATCTCCCCTTGCATGCTCCCAACAGCCCCTTCATGTCACGTCCACTCCCTGGTGGTTGCATTTCCCTTTTTCCTTCTCCCTGAGCCCTTGTCCAAATTGCCTCAATGCTTATAATAACTTCCTCTTGTGGTTTGGCACCAAAAAACGCCCCCATCCGGGTCTGTAAGCATTGCTCACGTTGGATTCTCTTTCAGTTTTCCTTGATGGACTGTCCATTCCTCAACTACCTGCACAATCTCAGCCCAGGCTTTCCCACAGGTTCTCTGTGTCCCATGGCACAGGGCTGACAAAGGGCGGGACTGGAGCTCCTCGTGTGTCATGTTCGGGGCTCAGGCCCTGTGGCGTCAGGGAGTCTAACGAGTTTTACCAAGCGTGCTACATTAAGAATGGACACTCGAGGATGTCAACAGATGAGAAATCACTTTGTAAATATAAAAACACCATTTGTATGTAGGCGAGCACCGTCTCTTACAGGAACTTTATAAATTTGTGTGTAGAGACCAATGCCATCTCTTTCCGTGCAAAGCCACTTCCAACCAAACTGATGGTCTGGAAATAACAGAGTCCCAAGCTTTGGTGCTGGGGAGTGCCTGTGGCACACACGCCTAGCTAGGCGCAAAGAGCTATGACGTGGGGTGGGGGGACAGTTACCTAGTGAGTCTTTATCAAAGAGATAAGTGTGCAGCAGGAAGGCTTACACAGAACAGATTTAGACAAATATGCCACTTCCCATGCCTTTTCTAGAAAACATTCTTTTTTTTAAAGTAGGCTCCACCCCCAGCATGGAGCCCAATGCAGCGCTGGCACTCATGAGCCTGAGATCAAGACCTAAGATGAGATAAAAAGTCAGACGCTTAACCCACTGAGTCCCCCAGGCGCCCCTATAAAACCTTCTGAGTAGAGGGGAGGCAAAGATTGGCGGTGAGGTCTTTCTTAAGAACCTGCTCTTTTGTTCCCCCCTTCTTCCCAAATGTAACTCCCATAGCACATAAGGAGAACTCCAATGCTGTTGCCCTCCTCAGGCCATGGTGGTGGATCCACAGTGCACTGGGAGGAGGAAAGTTCTAAGAGGTCCCCGCTTGACTAGGAGGGACCAAGGCAGTGTGCACAGCAGGCTCCGGAAACATCTGTGCAGAAAGGCGGCCACAGGCCAATCGTGGCTGGCCAGCGATACTGAAAGAGCACCTTGATGATGCAGTAATTATGGGAACTGCTTGCTCACTGTAATGACAGCAGCAGACACTCGGCGACAGAGGCCACCCCGGACCAGGTGCTGTGTTCACATCCAAACCACACAAGGAGGGAAGCACACCCATGCTTCGCACCAGACAGGCTTGTGGCCGCCATGCAAGAGGGGGGGTTCAGGTGCTGACCCAGCACAGGCCCTTCCAGGGCAGGCGACAGAGGTGAACACTCAGATGTCACTTTCCAAGGGACCAAACTCCAGGTGCTTTGTCTCAGTGAGTCAGAACCCGCTTTCCTGGGGTCCTTGGGCATCGCAGGACCTGAGACAATGGGCGTAAAGCCCTAAAGAGGTGGAAGGGGACACCGATTGCCAAAGCATCCTCCTCTGGGTGGGGAAGGGGCCCCAGAGGCGGGTGCGTGCCGGGCACAGGGGCCATGCTCTGTTCACACACGCCATGCCACCCACCCTTCCAGACCCACACTGTCATGGCACCCCTGGGTGCGGCCTTGATGGACTCCACTTCTCCTCCGCAACCAGTCTGGAGCTGTCCTTACTGTAAGCCCTCACTTGGCAGGGTCGACCAGAGAGATGGAAGCAACTAGAAATAAGGATGATGTTTACCCACAGCAAACGTCCTGCTGCAGCAGCTGGTGGGTCTACAGGGAAGACCTGATGCCGAATCTTTTAATTAGAACAAATTATGCTAAAATTACTTTAAACCCCTGTCTGATAGACGACATACAACAATGGGAATTCCATTAAATACCGGTGAGCGGGCCGTAGACAGAACGCCACAGGCAAAGCGCGTGGCTGCAAAGCCAGGCGGCCTGAATAGCACATCAGTCACGATTCCGCCCAGACACCAGGGTGGCTTCTGACGTCCACACCCATCTCCCGAAAGGCTGTCCACACTCATCAAAAAAAAAAAGGTGACAGGGAACTCTCCAAATTTAGAAGGTGCATCAGGAATTTTGGAAAACTAATAAGGAGAATGAATTCTGTGTTTTCCTTTGATGAAAAAAGCAAACACACCCCACGCCTGACAATGGAACATGAGCCGTGCTCCTCGAAGTATGGGTGTGGGGTCTCACGGGGAAGTGTGACTGAGATACTGGCTATGATTATTTCTCACCTCCTTGTCACGGGACCATGTGTGTGTAGCCTCGCTTTCCAAACCTGGCAGGCAATCTGCTCCTCCCTGATAGGACCACATGGGAGGATGTGAGTGAAACCTTTGTCAAGGACCAAATGCTCTGCAGATGAAAGGTGACACACACCCAGCTCACAAAGCTGCCCCATAGGGCCTGCACCCAGAGTGAGCGCGGATGGCCAGGGAGCCACATCCGGCCCCTGGCTCACACCGAGGACTGTGAGGGGGGCGCGGGTCCGGGGGGCTGCGCCCTCTCTTACCACTGCTGATGGCTGAGTTTGCAATGACCGTAGCCTCACTCCACTGGTCGGCACTGGAGACAGAGTAGGAGCGCTGCTGCATGCCGTCCGGCCGGCTGCCGAAGGAGCCCAGGCTGATGCCGCTGGCCATCTGAGACCCAGATGCACTAGTGACATTCCCTAGGAATAAACAAGTCAGGTGAACACCACCTCGGACTGCAGACCCCAGAAGCCAGCACGAGTCAGTTGAGATGTCCATGTGGTTGCGCGTAGTGGACCTCGGTACCGAGAGCAGCTGGCGTCCTGCCTACGTGAAAGATGGATGCATCCTACAGAACAATATTCAAGAGGAAAACAAGGGTGGAACAGATCCTAGGGAGCCTGCTGGCGCACTGCCAAGGAACCTAACCACGCAACACAATCCTAAACAAAAAGACACCGACGCAACACCATCTCTAGGTGGGGCAGAGGTGAAGATGGAAGACCCACTTTTGGGGAAAGCCTCAGTCCCAGCAAGATGAACCCTACAGGAGCCCCCACTGTGTCCACATATTGATGGAAGGGAAAATGACCACAAATGGCAGCCAACTTTTATAGTGAAGCTCTACTTTATGGTCAACATGAATCGAAGCTCCTAGACAAGACATCGGAAACATGCACTCTTAACCCAGGTTAGCTCACTCTTACCCCGAAGAGGCCCAGCAGAGGAAAGACAGCCTTCGCCACTGCTCAGCACATGGGGCGGTGATGGAACGGTCCCATCGTGTGTGGGATGATAGCGATCAGGAGCTCAACATCAGAACAAGTAATCTCCTGGTCTTATCAACTATAAACTCAAAATCATGACTCAGTGCCTTTCTCTAAAGTGCGGCCATCCTACCGTCTGTGAGTGAATTCATGTGCTGGATGCAGATCTTCAGAGAGATCAGGTTTGTTTTGTTTTAGACTTTCCTGCTTATTTTAGTTTGGAACCAATCAAGTTCAAATTGTTTTAATAGAAGGCTCTCATAGCACAAGATTTTAAGTGCATAGATCGGGCTTGTAGTTCCCAAATCTGGCCAATTACCAGAACTGCC
Organism: Lutra lutra; assembly: GCF_902655055.1. NCBI lineage: Eukaryota > Metazoa > Chordata > Mammalia > Carnivora > Mustelidae > Lutra > Lutra lutra. Next base: position 43,307,936 of record NC_062280.1, on the reverse strand, counting down.
CATGGAACTTCTAAAAACAGAGGCTTCAAAATACTTGTATTTTGATTCCGAAGGCCTGGGGCTGGGGCTGGAAAGAATGCGCATTTCCCAGAGAACTCCGGTGGTCCCGGTGAGCCATCAAGATGTGGGAACTGGGGCTCTGCTACTGACAACCGACTGGACTGAAATGCCTACTTGAGCCATGCAACAAACAAGTGGTCCACAGAGATGAGATGCTTCAAAAAATATATTTCTACCTTAAAATGAGATACCGATTTTATGCTGTTATCTGAACCGGGCACACTTTGAATGTCACAGAGGAAAACTATTCCCAGGCAGCTCTACCCACTTCCAGAAAAAAGCTGAAAGCAACACCTCAGGACCTGGGGCATGGGTGGACCCAGACCCTCCTGAGTGTGGCTCTCAGACCAGTGCTCGGCCAGGAGCTCGTGAGGAATGCAGACCCCCAGGCCCTGCCCTAACACCTGCTGTTTCAGATGCTCCTCCGGAAACGTGGGCGCACACGACATCCTGGGGGCACCTGCTAAAGCTCAGATACCCAGAAATCACTACGAACACGATACCGACAACTGGAGCTCTTTGCCACCTCAGACGCCTGCTGTCAAAGGTGCCCTCAGGCAGCGCGCAGGACTGCAGGTCAGGGGCCTGCTCTTGGCTCCCCGTCTGGCTGCAGGGTCCGAGCCAGTTTAGCCATTTCCCCCCTACCACGGAGGTGCTGATTTTTGGGCCCACTCAGGTCCTCCAATCCTGTAAGCACACATCGTAACTGATGCTGCTGGCTAGGATTCCTGCACCCACTCGGGAGCCGATCCCCATGGCAGATTGGGGAGAAGGGCCGGGCATCTGGCAGCTCAGACACAGAGGAGCAGCTCACGGTCAGTGGGGGTGGCAATCAGGGACAGATCACATGCTCCTTCGGGGCTCAGACCCACAGCAGGGCACCATCTCGGGGGGCGGACGAGGTGCTCCCATTGGGCAGCGCAGTGTGGGTCTCCCCCTGCAGCCAATGTCCATATAGGTGTCTGCTGGCCACCTTCCCACCATCTCCTTCCTCTGCCCTGCTCTCCTAGGAGGGTACCCATTTAGGCTGCAACCACTGGCTTCCTGTTGGCTCAACAGTGGGGAGCAGATATGGGAGAGGGATGAGATGGGCGGTCACCTGGGGCTGGCTGTCCCTGAGACTTGCTGGGGCACCCCTCCCCTTGCCCCACTGATGTCTGTGCCACTTCCACCAGCCCCGGTGCCCACACCTGCAGACCCTGGGCCTGCTCTTCCCTGGGAGGATCCTCATCTCGCACACCTACACTCAGAACCATGTACAGGACAAACCCCACCCACTCTAAGACCTCAAATCCATTTCTACTTTCATCACATGAATTCTCGGCAGATAGGGGCCCGAGGACACTGCTAATACTTTTATGGTAGGGCAAAGAAAAAGCTGGAAAGAGGACAGAGAGGACCAAGAGAAGATCCACACAAGATGTGACCTCACCGCTGAGCCAGCAACCCCCTGCCCCAAAGCCTAACTGCCTGTGGGCATACCTGCCATTTGGCAAAAACGTTGAGGAGATGTTTTTCCTTTCCTCTCTGTGTGGCCCAATCACACCAGTGACAAGTCATGATCAAGCGTGCACTCTGTCCACAAAACCTCTTCTTACACCAGCCTGAGGCACACAAGGTCAAGGCTCACAAGTACCCAAACACCTTCACTGTCTGTCTTCGAGCCAATGATGCCAGGACGACACTTAAGCCTGCAGTGTGGCTTCCCTTCCGGGGAGTGGCTCCCAGACGACAACCAGCCTAAAAACCTCCTGACATACTTCCCTTGAAAGGCAGAGTTTCCCAAGTGCATCTGTCCCTGACTGCACACAGCAGAAGCCCTAGGGTATCCACTCACACACAGTGCAGCCCACTTGGTCTGAACTCGGACAGGAACACGTGCAGTGTCCTAACGGGGGTATCCAACAAAGAGATCGTCTTAGGTCAACAAACTCTTCGTGTCCAGGCCAAATAGCCACTGTGGAAGAAGAGTAGGTTCCATGAAATGTACACACTGTAGGAAACCCATGTGATGGAGCTGGCCATGTGTCTGCAGCGGGTCCCCGGGTCCTCAAGCTTCCAGCTGTTTGTCAAGAGAACTTTCAAGCATAGCACGTTCAATGTATAAAGCTGCTGGGGAGCAGCTCTGGGGTTTGGCTCCTGAGGGGATCCTCAAGGAACCCCACTGGTACCTGTGAAGAACCTTCCGGCAAGACTGTGTGCTCCTGGTGTGTGACTGCCGACTCAGCGCAAGACCCAAAGCAGGTGGGCAGAGCTCTTCAGGAAGCCCAACCTCAGGGCCCTGCAGTGTGTGAGGCTCTCCTTCTCGCAATCACACCAAGCCCCCCACCGTGGACTCAAGATACACTACGTGACCGAGTTCTGGCCACATGAATGTGGGTAAGACTTGCGGCCTGGAGTCTGGGTTGAGCTCATAGATGATTTTTCCTGAGTATACAATGATTTATTTTTTAAGGCAGAATCTGGGAGAGAAAATCTGTGGTTTCTGGCATTATTTGAAAAAATGAAGAGCATCTGGCCGCAGTGGGCTTGTGCCTGTGCTCTCCAAATGGCCAGTGCTGCAGCCAGAAAACACACCTGCCTGCCCAGTCCTCATCTTTGCTAACCACGAGTCACAAAATCTTTCAAAAATTGGCTGAAGAACAATCTTGTTTCAGAAGTAAAACGTTTCTGATTTTCTCCCAAGAGAGCAAATCTCTCGTATATACTCAATTTTAAATATCAGTTAAAATTTTTCTAAATACCAAACAATAAAAGATCAACTAACTACGATGTAAGAAAAAAATCATGAAGGGCTAAAAATCCCATTTTTGCCATAAATAAATAGCTTGGGGATCAACACAGACATGCCCTTGCCTTTAAAGGTAAACACATTAAGACACAGGTTTTAACTTTGATGCAAACCAGTGCTCCATTGCTCCATGGAAGTAGTCTCAGCGGCTCGCTGTGGCCCCTGGAGCATCTCACTCCCCGCGGGAGCAGTCCTGGGCTAGTGGTTACCCTCTGAGGCATTTCGACTTGCTCTGAGTGAAACCATTAGTCAAAGAACCCAGCTACTCCCAAATGTTTCATGAATTATCTTAAATAACTCTACAGATCTAATTATGGTATTTTATGTCAATTTCTGATGCTTATTTTTACACACACACACACACACACACACACACACACACCCCCTATCCAAAAAAGGCTAATGCATAATTTCATTTGTATTTCTGAAAGAAATGTCACGAATTGGCACCAGTCAAGTAACACCAGCCCCTGCTTCTAGACTGTACGCACGCACACCCAGCAGAGTCTGCCCGATGTGTGACCACACTGCGATCTTCTCACCACTTCTGAAAATACCTCTAAAGCAAGTAAGAGAGGTGCTAAACTTAAACTCACTTTATTTCCTAAGTTCTCTAGGCCTATATCTTCAAGTGAATGGTAATTCATTTCACATTAACATATTATTAATTAAGGCTGAGGATCTGGGGTTCTCATCTGTGAAAGAAGCCCACAGCTGATCTATTCCTGGCAGTCAAGCATGGAAGACCAAGACCATAGAGATACACGGGGGGACCTGGACACTATTCTCAACGTAGTCGGGGTCAGCCTCAAATGGGGAGCAGCTCTGAGCGGCTGTGCCCAGGCAGAGGGGCCTCTCTGGGCAGTCAGACTGAATGGCTCCAGCAGGTACTTATCCGAACACATATCCATCTTGCTGCAGAATTTCATTCGTGTGGCTGAGAACCAAGATATGACATTCAGGTCTATCTGACTGGACAAGCCCATGTGTGCCCAAAACAGAAGGCCAAGGAATACAGGAGTCATAGGAAGGTCTGAGGGGCAGGAAGAACAGCCCCTGGAAGGGTGTGGGAGAAACTTTACGGAATGCTGCAGATTTATTTTAGATTTTGGAAATGGAGACCACCCCCCTCCAGAAAAGTGTGGAAAGTGGGATCTCACGCAATCCCGGGACTACCCAAACTCTCTTCTGACTCACCTGATGTCCAATACGAGCCTCTCTCCCTAGATTCCTGTTTTCCTTTTTACCTCAGTCCAATGGAAGTCACACACTCAGTCCGATGTTAGTCACACAAGTGCCTAACACTTGTGCCAGAAATCCTGTACAAGAATGCTCGCAGTGGTGTTCCTTGGAACAGCCCTGAACCAGCAAAGGTGGACATCTCCCCACCATAGGCGCCCCATGGTATGTCCATACGGTGGAACACAAGCAGGAAGGACAGATGCTGACATGGCCACGACAGGACGAACTTCACAGACAGTATGTGTGGAGAAGACCAACCCAAGCACCAATGGCTGTGACCCCACCCAACGGTTCACCATCCATAAGCAACCGGTCCTAGGAGTGAGCAATGGGATAGCAACCACCCTCAGGCGCATGTGTATACGGACAGCGGGGACAGGTGGGGGCTGGCGGCCACTTGCTGCTTCCCAACCTAAGGACGGGCCACCTGCACACTTAGCTACCAGGATTTTGCAGTTTCTCTGTGTGTGTTCTATTGATATAATGCATCTCACCCCCAAAAAAAGCTAAAAATGGGTCACCTGAAGAGTCTGTGGATATAGAGGTCAGGTCAGCAAGTGTGAGAGACAGAGTTGGGGGTGGGGGAGAGGAGACGGGGGTACCAATATGAAGTCTCAAAGAGGGGTCCAGCCCTTCACAGTCGGAGCTGCTGCTTCCACAGCAAGGGAGTCATGAAAAGACCTATTTGTTGTTTGTCTCAGTATCTTTTCCCCAAATATGGGGATATACACAGTTGACTACCTGGCCCGTTCTGAACTCAGACAGAGTGCTTCCTCCAACACCCCATCTCCGGATCAGCTGGCTGCTGGCCTTGATTAGCAGGGGGCGGCTACATTACCATGCTAATCCATGGAGTCCCAGCGCCATCTCCTTGATATGGATATGTGTGTGCTTATGGGCCGCCCTGATTAGCCCAGCTTCCATGTGTCAAAAGCGCCAGATTCTTCCCAAAGAATAATTTTAGCTTTACTTATATCCCTAAAGTGTAAGAGTTGATTTGAAAAGGTACTTACCTCCACCATATGCTATTTTTCTTAAAACAATTTGCATTTCAAAGTGACTATTGCATTTATATCTGAATGAATATCAGTATGTTGCCTGAACTGATCTCAAACGAGCATGAAAAAGATGCTGGTTTTCTATTGAACACGACTGTTTTCATCCACCAAATGCCATCAAAGACAGAATGCCTCTTTTAAGCTATAGGCTTATTACATAAAAAATAGCTTGCTCTGATTTTTAAAAATATACTCTGAAATAAGGCTTTTCATAGCATTCAAATAAAGGTTCATCAACAATTATTTCTTGTAAAATACAAAATTTTGCTCACTGCACTTTCCGTTTTAGTTCATCTTCACAAACACAGCTTGGCCTTCTCAAAGGCTTAAAGTGGAAACGGAATATTTGGCATTTGAATTACTAGTAAAGTAGCTTGTAGAAGAGCAGCAGTGCTTGCCAGTAGGTTAGAGACCCCAAAGTTTCCTGTGCCTTGTGTGAAGGGAGCATGACGCAGAGAGGGGTCTACAAGGGCCCCAGTACAACGCAGACATTGGTATCTACCGTGGGATTTTATACCTTTTTAAAAACAAATCGTAATTACAGCATAGGATTGATAGGAGCTTTCCCTGACCCTCGGAGGCCTCAAACTGAGAAACAGATCGGTTTTGGGGGTCGATTCTCATTCCTACCTGGCCTCCAGTGTGAGAGGAGTCTGGGGTGTGAGGCCGCCTTGCAAACCTCCGAAGCACAGGCCCGCTGAGCATGAGCAAGAAGGCCAGTTTGCTGGAATCGGAGCAGGGCGACCGAGGCTACTGTAATGGCCACACCACTTCAAAATAGGCCTTTGCCATCTGTTCGTCCTCCAATTATAAACCCAAAAAGAAATATAATTCACAACACTACCATAAAAAGTGAGATACGGATGATTTAAGTGCCTATGAGCAGGGCTGTTCGCTACACTATTTGCATTGGAAATCTGCCCTCCTTTTTGGCATCCAGGACTTGAGGCTAAGAGGATTTTTTCCAAGGACACATTCAGTATCTTAAAGACGTAGGCGTCCGGGATTCTGCATTGTTATAAACGGACGCTTGTTTTGTTAGAGTGCACTCAACACGTCCACTACTGAGATGGGAATCGCGGTGTACCTCTTCGCTGGGATATATGCCCATACGTGCTAACCAGAGAGGAGAGAATGTTGGAGCCCAGACCCGGCGGTCACAGTGGACGTGTTTGCTACTACCTACAACAGTGTGGCCACACTCAGGACTACAGTCCTGGGACCAGTTCCCACCTATTTCCTAAAATGCAGAAATAGCTCATTTTGTTTGGATTTCTCCTTGTTCTGATTATGATGTCCAAGGAAAAAAACATTGAATCGTTCTTGTTGTATCAATGTCTTTAAAACTTACCTTGCACGAGTGCTGTCAATTAGAAGACTTCCAGAATCTCATGTAACAGATCAACTCATTATTGAACATGAGCATCGATTCTTCTTTGTGATGGCCACAGGAATGATGTAATTTTATATTACACTTCTTTCTTATGGCTTCTAACCCTCTTCATGTGTTGTTCCATTATCTTCATAATAATTTTAGATATATGACATCTTGCTGATTTAAGGCAGACAATTCATACTGCTATTTTCTTACTTCCGGATAGCTTCATTTCCAATTTCTCATTAGAATAAACAAAACTGCAAAGGACATCTTCTATTAAGACTCTTCCTTAGGATAAAATCTCGGGAGAATCATTACTCAGTCCAACAGCATTAACGTCTTTCTGACTTGTGGCATATATTGCTGATTTTCTGAGGCCATTGGCCAAAAGATGATGGAACCTGGGCATCTTGAAAACAATTCAGTCCATGATTTGTAAAATGGATCTAACATTAATGATGATGACAATAATATGCCCCATGTGGCTGATTAATATAAACATCAAATTGCATAAAGCACTTTGTAAACCACAAAGCCTCTGTGGATATAAGCTGTTATCAATTTCATCAATGGTGAGTTTTCCTTTTCTCTCTGGTTTATTTTTTACTAAAAGCTTAAAATGCCAATAATGCTAATTTTGTTTGCCTTTAAAATCTAAAAGGTCTGAATGTCATCCTTACGTCTTTCTTGCACCGGGGTCTCCTCGTGTGTCCCTTGCTCACATCTGCATTTGGCTATTACAGTCGTCCTCATAATGCACGAGCCGACATGCATGCTCTCGGAGGCGTCCTGAGCACCTGCTGTATGGACCTGCGCAGTGCTTAGGGCCGGGACAGCGTGACAACACTCCTACCACTCCAGGTCTTCCAGAATTTCCAAAGGATTACGACCAGGTCCGCCCAAGCCATCAGAGGCACAAGTGATAAAGGGAAAGAAGAAATGAAACCATGGGCCTGGGACATGGTACTAACAGTGGATGAATGGTACAACCAGATGTGTAGAAAGGAAGAGGAGCTGGAGAAGCCCTGGGCCTGCTCACGTGCCACGGCTGGGCCGCCACTGCATCCTGGAGATGGATATAAACCTGGTGTTCAGGACAATTCAAGATGAACATATTAAGCACATGAGAAGGGAGGCGCTCACTTTAAGGGATTATATTTAGAAATCAGTCCAAATATATTTATTCCAAAGACAAAGTCCATGTCATCCCGGTTCTCCGGCGCCACACTCAGCACTATGAAAACAATGCCCGCGCTTTCTTGCCCACTTGTATTGGAGGCAGGGACACCTGCTACTACAGACTCTGAGGTGTTTGCTCACAAAGTACATACATCGGGCTCACCTGCCTACCGCCCATTACTCGTATGGCTTCGGGAATGAGTTTATAGCAATGCAGTGATAACAAAGTATAAGCAACATTGCACAAAAGGAAAATAAAACTAAGGATTTTCTTTTAAGGGATGACTAGGGGGCTCAGTCGGTGAAGCATCTGCCTTCGGCTCAGGTCATGATCTCAAGGTCTTGGGATCGAGTCCTGTGTCGGGCTCCCTGCTCGGCAAAGAGTCTGCTTCTCCCTCTCCCTCTGTAGCTCCCCAGGCTTGTGCCCCTCTCTCTCCTTCTCTGACGAATAAATAAATAAATAAAATCTAAGCAACAAAATATGATTATAGTGTTCACACAGTCATGTTTTGTAACACATAAAGCCCAAGATGTCTGTGTCTTCTCCTCTATTTTTGTAATTTGGTACTATACTCCTAAAAACTACATCCAACACTGAGTTTCTTCTTTTGCATTTGATGACAGTTCTGTCTTGAAAATGTTCTTTCTCCTTTATATGATACATACAGTAGGTGTTTTGCCCAAAATCCATTTTGAGAGCAGGTTTCTCTGGCTGTCAGTACATTTATTATCCTCTTCAGGGAGGAGACTGCGGCAGTCATGTGGGTCTATGCTCAGAAGTGCTCACTTCTTTCCCTCCATTCCGGTCCTACGAGGTCAGCTCTTATAGAGAAATCATGGCTGTGGTGTGGAGGTGGGCCTTTTACCACTCCCCAGAATATTCCAGAAAGACAAATGTTCTCTCTCTCTCTTTTTTTTTTTTTAAGATTTTATTTATTTATTTGACAGAGAGAGATCACAAGTAGATGGAGAGGCAGGCAGAGAGAGAGAGAGGGAAGCAGGATCTCTGCTGAGCAGAGAACCCGATGTGGGACTCGATCCCAGGACCCTGAGATCATGACCTGAGCCAAAGGCAGCAGCTTAACCCACTGAGCCACCCAGGTGCCCGACAAATGTTCTCTTAACAAGCGGTAACTACCAAAGACCAGGCCACAAGGTTCGGATATGGTGAACGTCATGACTACTCTGAAAACACCCCTGCCTGAGTGGGAGCAGGCACGCAGCAAGGAAGCCAATCATGGGCTTGGCTCGATCACAGAATGGCTCTTTCCCCAGACCCCAGACAGCACTCGGCCACCCTCCTGAAGGACGAGGTCCTTCTCAGGGCCCCTCTCTCCTCCAGCTCTTCCCATGCCGACCATTTTCTGGTCCTGAAAGCATCATGGGAACAGCTAAAACACTACTCTTCACCAAGCATGCACATTTCTGAAAGGGGGAACAAAGTTTCTAAAGCAAGTTTTATTTACTTATGGGAATATCTGTCCCCATAGTGAAAGACAGTTCAGTATCCTGAGTATTTTAAATGGAAATCATCAAGATCAAGGTGCTTTTGTCAGTCTTCACAGAAAAGAACACCCCACTTAGGGTTCAAATAATTGAAGGAGGTTTCCTTAGACTGGAAAGCATGCTTCTGATTTATCCCTGGATTCCTCCCCAACGGTCCTGCCCATGGAGTGCTGCACGGAAAGAAAGCAAACAGTGCTTAGCCTCAATGGTCATCCCTTATACTTCTCCTGGGCGGCGATGCTCAGTAGCATTACTTAATGATAAAATAATTGTGAGGTCATGAAACTAGGAGAGGGTAACAAAGAAAGGGAAGTAATGGTCTCCACCTCAAAGAGCTTACAGTTTTAGGATGGAAACAACAGAACAGAAATCTGCCTAAACCTCAGTGGTGGAAACATCTAAAGACAGATACAGCTAGCAATAACAGTGTGTTTCTCACAAAAGCTGAAGATGTTGCAACTCTTCTGAAGAGTAGTAACTTTAGTGTCTCTTTTAGTTACAGAAGTAGCATACTTCCTGATGTTTTGGGTCTGAAAGAAATGCCCCAAAATGTTTCTTCCTTTCCCTAAAAATAATGAGTTATTAAAAAGCCATCAAATCTACTCCAAGTAAAACCTGGTTTGTGGAAGGAGATTATCGTGGAATACTGATTTTTGGATTATTTTTTAGCAAAATAATTCTCAACCAGTAAGGCTTTTATTCGCAAGCGTTCTGCCGCGTGGCTAGCAAAAGGACCCGATTTATGAATCAGATTAACGTGGCAAACGAAGTCCAAAGTGTGCGACAGGAAGGGGTGACTGAGGCAGAAACACAGCGAAAAGCAAAGTCAGGGTAGGGGGGAGGTCCCCTCCCTCGTGGGAGGCCCACGACCCAGGAGACACACAGGAGCCATGCAGTTCCCTCTGTGCCCAGAGCAGACTCTGGAGTTATTAAAATGTTTTCTAGACCATTTGAAACTAAACAAAGAAAAACTTTGTTTCTAGGAGACGACGGATCTAGTTCTGATGTTGCGTTATTTATTTATTTATTTTTTCATAGCTATTACGACTGTAACAGCAGCTTAGCGGCTTGGCGTCTGCAGTGTGAGCAGTTTTGATAAACAGCCTCTGTGGGCCACACAACGGGGATAATGTATCCTTAAGTACCGCCAATGAGCTGCCATTCTGCACAGCCAATTACTTCTGTGCGTCTGTCACTCAAAGGAAAAATGGCTGAGCCCATTAGATCAAACCTTTGTCACTGTTCCTAATGCACTCTTAGGCCTCATTAATCTCCGGGAGCAGCAACAGAGCCGCCGGTGTCTCATTGCCTCCCCCGAACAGGCCCACGTGAAGCCTCTCATCTCTCCCCCAAGTGCACCGCGTTAATCAAGCTCTCCTTATTACCCCAGTCCCTGTCACGGCGGAGAGCGCGCTCCCTCTTAAATGCTCTCATTATGACCCATCTTTAGAGCCGGCTAAGTGGAAAAAAAGAGAGAGGGAGAGAGGGAGAAAGAGGACGGGAGAGAAAGAGGAGAGGAAAAAGCAAGTCCGATCACATTAATATTCATGACAATAATTAGTATTCTAGGTCACTGAATATTCATGCTATTAGTTTGGTTTTTTATGGGTTTGCTGGATGTCCTGATTACTGAAGTGTGGAGGAAAACAGCATGGTTGAGACTTTAGATGTCAACGGCAGTTCAATACTCAAAACACATCGAGATCCCCGCCCCCACCCCCGAAAAATCAGCCTCAACCCTCCCGGAGGCTTTAATATTTTGAAACCGCTGGGGGCCTGAAGCGCAGGGAGGGAGGGAGAGGAGGGGCAAGATTTCCTGCTACAAAGGCCTACACATTGCTCTGCTGAGGATAAAAACACAGTCACCGTTCCAAATACCCAACAAAGACACACTTTTGGGACAGGGAGGTATCTGGCATCTTGGACCAAAATGGGGCAGTGTGGGAATAAAGAGTCGGGGGGACATGGCCTAGGAGCCCGGTGCCCACGGATATCCGGCTGGTCCCGCAGAGCTCTGCTCCCACAACAGAGGGAATGCTGTTGGGGGTGGGGCATGGGTTTAGTGTGTCTGACCCATGAGGGCTGCGCGCAGGCGACAGAAACAACAGTGCCCAGCATGGAAAAAATCCACGCAAAATTTTTGTCCCCTTGCTTCCTTTTCTTCACTAGTGACAAGCACAAAAAATATGATGGATTCCTGATGGAATCTGGAGACTGGTCCTGGGCTGCTGGACTTTGCAAAGGTGCATTCCCAAGAGCGAGGTAGGTACCTTGCCCACGGCGGCAATGAAAAAACTGCTGTTCATCTGCATAAGGTCCTAAGACAGGGAAGGTGGTATTCAATGTAGGGTTTCTGCCTCTCAAGGCCCTTTTGTAGACCATTACGTTTTCCTGTTGTTACTTCAGTGTCAGAATAACGTTCAGACCTGACACAACTCAGTATTCCACTGTGGGTGGATACGATTCTACCAAACCAGCCTGGCTGACAACTCCTGTCAGAACATACTGTGGGACATCTGTCTTCTCTGGAAGTATGCCTGAAATTACAGTCGGATGGATTCACTAAAATATGGCTTCTGACTGGAATGGTGATGCGGGTTCCAAACCAAAAAGCACCTGGAAAGGCAGATACTGCCATGGACATCCTGAGTGAGTGACCTTGGAAGAAGGGGGAGATGAGATCAGGAAGGGGGAATTTAACCAGGCCTGAATAAATATCTCCTGGATTCTTCTTCTTCCTCCTCTTTCTTTCTGGAGTAGATGCTTAAGTAAATTTTTCAAAAAGTAATTTGTTTCTGTATCCCTGTATATCATCTAAAAATTTTTTTCTTCCTCCATACTTGATTGATAGTAGTTTGGCCCTGCATAGACTTCTAGGTTCAAAATGACTTGTCCTTAGAAAGGAATTCTTCCATTGTCTTTTAGCATGTGGTGTTTGCTCTGAAGTCCACAGGCCGGAAGAGTTCCCTCTTGGTAGTAAGCATGCTCTCTTCCTACCTGGGATGCTTTCTGGGAATCTGTGTTTGCACAGTCTCCTCTCCCCTGAACTTGACACTCGGCTCTTCAGATGGAATACACTAACATGTCCTTCATCACCTCTAGTGTGCTTTCTGCTGTCACAGGTACAATCACCAACAGTATCCTTGGCCATGGTCTTTACAGCACTGAACCTATCTACTGAATTTTAAATTTTAAAAAAAATTTTTCTTCTTTTTGTAATCAATTTTTCTTTAATTTTCAAGGACTCTTTATCCCCAGGTTTCTCATGTAAACTTTGTTTCTTTTTATGAAGACAATAATAATTAGCCTCTTAAGTCTTCCTTCTTCCCCACCTTTCACTCTCTTGTAGGATCAGTTGCAGTTTATCTTGGGTTTCTCTCATTTTTAGTGTTGGTTTCCACAAATGTCTTGGCAGCGTATTTGTGAACGTGTGCCCACCAGTCCATCAGGCAGAGGCAGGGGCTGGCCCTGCAGCCTTTGGAAGGTGTGTGGCCCAAGCTGACTGGGAGGTTCACTTTAGATCAACCGCGCAGGGCTCGTGGGCAGGTGTGCCTCAGTGACGTCCCTCACGGCAAGACTGCCTTTCCTTGTCATTTCTTTCTGTCTCTGTGTGTTGATGTCTGAGCTCCCCAAGCCACTCCCTTCTCTTTCAAGCATCAGTGTCACCATCGGATTGGAGGTGGGGACACTGATGGCAGGCTCCTCTTGAATGTGTCCCTCTGCCCGCCATGCCTGCCCTCTGCAGCTGCCCCACGGAGTGTGGGGCCTCCCCACCTTCACTGTGGCTCTTCTGCTCTGCGTAACTTGTGGGCCCCAAAGGGAGACCCAGGCTCAGTTATCAGTACACAAGGCAGCTAATTGGATGTGTTTTTCCTCCCCTTCCCTAAGCCCTGGTCAAAATATGACATGAAGATCATCACATTTCCAGCATTTTGATGTTTGAAATGCAGTCAATATTCCAAGACTGGTGAAGCATTTCCCAATACTAGGAATAACATAAGACCACCCCCACAACCAGTGATTTTCTATCCAGCTGTCCCCTTCATCCCTTGAGCATCGATCACCAACTTCAATGGTCTTATCTGTTTATCTTCTGACTCCTCTGCCCCCACCAGAGTGCAAGGTCTCTGAGGGGAGGATCTCATACTGCCCACGAAACTCCAAAGCACTATTTGGGGCTGGGCATGCATGCAGCCGACCCAATATTGACAGTACATGAGCAGTACAGGAAGGAAAGCAGTAAGGTATTCCAAAGTCAACACAAACATACAATTAGGCATTATCATATCTGAAGTTTGAGATGCATTAAGATAAACTAGAAAATCAAGAGAAACATTTGAATAAATGTTCCCACTAACATAGAGTTCAATACAATGACTGGATATAAAAAATATAAAGACTATGAGCTTTCTTTTTTTTTTTTTTTTTTTAAAGATTTTATTTATTTATTTGACAGACAGAGATCACAAGTAGGCAGAGAGGCAGGCAGAGAGAGAGGAAGGGAAGCAGGCTCCCCGCTGAGCAGAGAGCCCGATGCGGGACTCGATCCCAGGACCCTGAGATCATGACCTGAGCCGAAGGCAGCGGCTTAACCCACTGAGCCACCCAGGCGCCCCGACTATGAGCTTTCTTATTTCTATTTTTTTTTCAAAGATTTTATTTATTTATTTGACAGACAGAGATCACAAGTAGGCAGAGAAGCAGGCAGAGAGAGGTTGGGGGGAAGCAGGCTCCCTGTTTAAACAGAGAGCCCAATGCGGGACTCCATCCCAGAACTCTGGGATCATGACCTGAGCCGAAAGCAGAGGCTTTAACCCACTGAGGTACCCAGGCACCCGGAGCTTTCTTATTTCTTGCAAAGTAGATGAGATAACAGACAGCCTCCTTCTCTTCCAACCCCTCTCCCCTCCAAAATTAGCTTCACATTTCATCAAAAATTATAAACTAACAGGACAGATAGACATGATACATCTAAATGAAGAAAAGTGTTAACATTTTACTGAGGAATATATATTAGGTTCGAATAAATTGGGCAAGACTTGTGTTCCATGACAAGAAACTCAATATAGTAAAGATGTCAGTTCCTCCCCAATTAACTGATAGATTAAAAGCACTGTCAATGAGTCACAATGTGATTATCTTTTGGGGAAAGGAGAAGGTTTCAAGTTACTCTTAAGTTTATTGGAAAAAATAAATGAGTGGCAACAGCCAAGAACACCAGTCAAATCAAAGAGTAATATTACTACCAGATATAAATTGAATCATAAACCTAAGAAACTGTAGTAAATCCAGACATGGTAACACAATGGTAACAATGTCAACTGAAAATTCCTGAGCCCAGAAGCACAGTGATTTTGATTAAATGAGTTAGTTGTATAATAAAGGTGACACACACAGTCATAAGTAAACAGTTTGACAGAGAAAGGACAATTAGTTATTTGAATAAAGAGTTTAATTAGATTTCCTATTGTGTATAATTGATGCAAACAAATTAAAGGTGGATTCAGGGCTAAATATTCTTAAGAAAGAAACAATAATAAAACTGCAAAACTCAGAAATATATATTTATGAATTGTGATCTGTTTTCAGGATTATTATTAAAGGGTTTCTAAATATCTAAAGCAGAAATTGCAGAACTAAGACTTATAATTTGATTATATGTATATATTCTTGATTATACATTAAAAAGGGGAAAACCTCTATACGTAAATTAGACCATAAAATTTAAAAAGCAAATAATAAACTGAATACCTACAGAACATATTGTACAGCATTAATATCCTTAACATGTAAAGAATTCTTATATACTAGTAAGAAAAAGACAAACCCCAAATACAAAAACGGGAAAAGATACATCTAAACAATTGTGAAGTAAGGAATATCTGTGATCAACAGGCATGCGATGGTCAACTTTAGTGTTAATTGAAGAAATCCAAATAAACAAAGCATGAGGTATTTTTAGTATAGATTCCAAAATGATGACAGCAATGCTAGCAAGCATGTGTGGGTGAAATGGATACTCACTTTAGAGATGGAAGGGTACTTGTGTAACAAAACCTTTCTAGAAATTACTTTGGAAATGCATACCAAGATCTTTGTATATAACCACTGACTGAGTCACTTCACTTAGGGACATTTGTCCTAAGACAGTAAGAAATGGTATACTCAAGGATTTGGGTACATGCATGTTATCACGTCTACACAAGTGAAAAAGTTACAAGAAGGGAAGGCACAAAACATTGCTCTATTCCAGTAATTGAGATAAGAAAACAAATAAAAAGGAAAAGCATGAAAAGAAACAAACATCTCCATGTTAACTTGGACCTCTAGAACAAAACAGCAGAAATCAAATGAGTTGAGAAAGAATACAGTTAAGTAGCGTGTTAAGTTCTTTGGCAAACAGCCCTAAAACAGCTGAAATAATACCTATTTTTAGGTCAAAGTCTGCCACTTAAAATAACATCAACATACTTCAAGTTAAAATTGTTCTTTACGTGAGAGAGCACCTGTGAACAAGGGGACAGAGGGCCACCAGCCGATGAGGTCACCTGCATGCAGAGACAAGGAAGGCACGTCCCTGAGCACCGCTGTGACCATGAGGCACTGTCTTTCCCCAAAGTGGTACTGTGCTCCTGTGACGTCACAGCCCCACTTCCACGTCCCTACTTGTGATCCGAGGAAGAGTAAACATCAACCAGGTTCCCTTTAAGAGGAATTAACTTGGCTAAGGGTTGGAAGAACATGCCGTCATCAGCTGAATGTGGGAGCAGGGAAAGGGATTCTGTGCACCACCCCAAACCCTCCTATCCACCCAATGCCAGGGCATTCAAGAGAAAGAAAGAGGGGCTAAAGGAATGCTCTTTTAGCCGAGGCACAGGACATGAGCCACTCCACGCATATGATAAGGTTACAAGGCATTTTGTATTTTCTGTTTACCAAACATTACATTTTCCTGAGGAAAACAAGGGGCATTTCAGCACCAAAGAACACAAGTCTCAAGATTAAAAAAACTCCAAATTCCAAACATTATGTATTTAAAACTCCTTCAAATCACTGAGGCTCTTCCCTCATCCTTGTGCCTGGCAGATTCCCATCCATCCTTTCTTTACACTCTGCACAGGCACCCCCCAAGCCCTGAGCCTTGGTCCACCTCCTCAGGTAAACTCTACCCATCACCCCTAGACCTTCAGGCCCCTGTGTACTTGTACCATGGCCTGCCTCAGAGCCCTGCCTTTACCTGCCTGCTGGGCTTTCTTCCCCACCAGAGCCCAAGATTCTCAACAGCAGAAATGAGTCTTAATCTTCTGTGTTCCCAGAGCCCAGCACCATGCCTGGCATCCATCAGATATGCCATAAATGTTTGTTCACGTGACTAAAATGGGTGGGTTTGGCATGGTGGGTTAGAAGAAGTGGAAAATGAGCTCGTTTTAAGGTGATGGACTCAGATGTAAGTTCTGGAGATCGGGGTCTCCACATCCACAGCATACACAGTTCCTGGCGTAGGACAGGCGCTCACTAAATATTTTTTTGAAAAAGCTAATAAATACAAAGTAGTGAAGACATTAGCTTTTCATTTAATACAGAATCCCTCCTTCCACCATGGGTACTTATTTTCTCTCTTCTCATCCCAGAGTTAGCACACCATCCCGAAAAGGGAAATTTCAGGTATGTCTCAGAAGGAAGGTCAGCAGGTCATAAGAGACCTAACCACCATTTTGGAATGAATTGATGTCTCCCTAGCAGAAAGCCCTACTTCTTTGGATTTTTAATAACATCTGATGTTTGAATTGTTCTTTATGAGTTTCCCAAAACTTTCATATGTATTATCTTACCTGCCATCACATTTCTGTGATGCACACAGGCCAGGCGAGATCGACCTAGTATGGTGGTAAAACTTTACCGAATTAGCGGTCCAACGCCACTTGGTATCACACAGTAGAGCCCCAATGGACCCCAGTTCTGGCCCCTTTCTACTACCTTGCTTTCACCAACCAACACTGTGTATACCACAGAACTGTGGGGTCAGCATGATCTGTCTTTCAAAGCACCTGACACCTCAGAAGGAGAAAGATGCAGCGAAGACATATGCCAGAAGTCCCAAAGAACAGTTAATTCATTTTTAAAAGACTGGATGTATGTCAAAGAGAAAAAAGGGACTTTTTGCTGGAGAAAACAAACCCGTGTGTTAAAGTGTGTTAGAAGGAGGACTCAGGCCTTTTCTCTGATAAGTAATCACTGGAAGGTCAAAGCCAGAAGGCAACCATTTGCAAAGTCTCACAAAAATGAACCACGACATTCTGAATGGCCTGCAACTGCACACAATGGCCAGGAATTTCTAAACACATCTAGATTTGAGAAACACTTCCTCTGATCCTGAATTAAAGACCAAATCTCCTTTCAAAAGAGAATAAAGAAAATTAAAGTTGTGTAAAAGAATGACATAAAAGTTAACAATATGAAGCCGAGAGAATTGAAAGTTGAGGTCCAATAGTTTCCTTTCAATCTTGTTCCAAATAGCTCTTCCACTTTCATCCACTTAGTCACTACAAATACACACCAGCCCTTGATACTTTCACAGCTCATTTACATACTTTAGAAGGCCCTTAAATCCTCAATCATATGTAAAACTCTACTTCCAACTACACATCTCTGGGAAAACCTCATGGTTTGGTTTGTGAGACTGTGACTCAAGATGGTGCCACGTGCTGGCTGGCAGTCCCGGAACCACAGGCATAGGGAAGATGACCATCCACAGAAGTGAAGAGGTTTCTAAACCTTAAAGTACTATGTTCATGGTTCTAACCTCACTTCATCTCCAAGGCTCCACAGTGTCCCGCGACCAGCGGCACCTACCACTGGGTTCCTGTGCCGGTCTGCCATGAGCTTACCTGAATTTGGTGAGATGTGTAAACTGCTCATGTCCTTGGACAGGCCGTTGGTTTTAGGGCTGGAGATGGGCGCGCAGGCCGACGTGGCTCGGGGTGGCCTCTTCCCTGGGACTTTCACAGTGGTTCTCAGAAGATCAATCTCTTTACCATGAACATTCTGCATGTAATCCTGTTCAAAATGTTAAACATCCAAGAGAGATTAAAAAGAAGACCTCGTACAATCTAGGACACAAGGTTCTATCAGACACCATAAGTTATAATCCTATGACCCCTTCCACTGTGGTAAGCACTTTAAAAATAATGAGGTTTTGATCTGTCTAGTATGGTGGCATCATCATTATACTGAAATCACAGCCTCTGTGTCCTGAACTAACCCAGACCCTGGAAATACAAGGAGACACAGGAAATGCTTCCACTGGGGGGAGGACAGACCAGCTGGAGAAAATAAGTATCCATATGAAATCATGTTTTTTAAACTGCTGCTTATTACATGGCACACTAGGACCCCAGACTCTTTGTCTAAGTTTCAGGTAAAATTCCATGCAGTAGGAAACTATTTTGTAACAACTGTTCGGTCTCAGATAGCAACACCACTAAGTGCCTAGACAAGAATGAAGCTCTCTGGTGGGAGCTCAGGAGAAAGCTAAGTAAAAGGTCAAGGATTTCACTAAGGACCGGGACAATGTCTGAGAGTTTGGTGGTATGGTGCTGAGAAAACACAGAGCTCATGGATGGATGTGTAATAGCTGGATGTTGAAAAAGAAAGAACACTGAGTAAGTCTGGTACTTAAGCATTGTGTTTCTCCCAAGTGATTCAATGTATCCAGAAAAAGTTATCTTGCCATTCTTTCCATGCTGGAGGTGAATGACCAGGAGCTAATAGGGAACCAGGGGGAAGTCTAGGTGGATAGTGATGGTCTCTTTACAATTCAGTGTAAAGTACCACCCAAGAACTGGTTGCTGGGTGGGGGAATGGGAGAGGAAAATGAGAGCCAGGGTGAGGGGCTTACTGGTGAATTAGGAATTACGGGACCTCCACGTGCAAAGAATGTTCAAAAGGCTACACAAGGCTGGAGCCAGGAGGAATATGGGAGCAAAGACCAGCAGAGAAAGGATCCAGAGCTGTACTGAAGTGGGTCAGAAACAGACCAGCTCTTCAATGGGAGTGGGGAGGCTAGGCCTCTGTCAGCAGTCACCACCCAGAGAGATATAGTGGGATCCACAGATCTGCTGTCAGCCATGGGAGCCAGGAGCAGAGGCCCTGATGCAACCTGACCCTGCAGGACAGGCTGGCTGGTGTTCGTCTCCGCCATCTTGACAGACCCAAGACTCCACCTGGAAGTCAAGATGCTTGGGAAACTCCCCAAAATATAATTAACCATGAAAGAGCTATGTTTTGAAAGGATGTGGACCAAAGACAGAAGGTTGTTACCATTAAATTAGATAGAAGGATAAGACAGACTGGAAAAAATACATGGAACCTCATGAATGAGCTCAGGGTGTTGAGGATGGTGAACAAAAAGCAGAAGGGAAGTGATCCTTAGTTAGTCTAGGGCTGAGGGTCAAGGTCATCCACAAAAAAAAAAAAAGTTGTTCTTAAACATCTTTAACTTACTTCCATTAATATCCACTGAAAATAGGCCAACCTAAGCTTCAACACTGAAGTTAAGGCTTGTACATAATGAGTTCATTCTTGCATAGTTACTCTTTCAAAAATATCAACTTGCTATAACTTTCTTCTTTAATGCCAATTCTTAACAAATTAAAATACAATAACAGGAGTGTAATTGAGCATTTATTGCTTATGGGCTCTAAAATGAGGCTAATCAGATAGTGACTAAAGCCTCAGCATGGGTTCTTTTAATAGGCATGTTTTAACATACAATAACCATGATATTTTATTTAAAATTATTATAGAAATGTACCAAGTGTCTGCTTTTTGGATTACAATGCAGCAAGGGAACACATTTATCTTTGGCTCAGCATGGGCCAGGGAATCTGTTTTCTCGCTTGAGTTAGGCACCGAAACTTCAGAGGAGCTAGATCTAAAAAAAAAAAACAAACCAGGATATAAACTTGGCAATTCTTACAGTGCAAGCCACTAACATTTTTACAAACCTTACAAAATGCACTTCCTAATCTACAAGAGCCCTTCAATATGGTGCTTCGGAAACAGGTGGAATGCAAAGGCGCGCGTCTGCGGCTTCAAGTTTCCCCCAAGAGAAACGACGCTGAGTTTTCTGTTTTTGAAAGAACCCAGCCTTTTCATCTTGCCCCAGCTTGGTACTTGAGGAATTAAAGCCAGGACCACTAACCAATGTCGCCTCCTAGAAGTGGGACACGCGGCCCTACAGGTTTGAGGTAGGGGCCTCACTGGGTGAAGTAAAGACAGCAAGCTTGATTTTGATATGCAAATATTACAGATACTACCCTTCTCCTGTTCCTTGTAGAAAATGCTGATCGATGATAAAAGGGGAAAAAAATCCTTTAACAAGGCATGAGGGTAATTCAAAGCCAAGTACTTTTAAACAGCACTTAACAAGTCCCCAGGGCCCACTCAAGAGCCAGGCCCCCCAGAGGTGCTATCTCCTGCCCCTCAACAGCTTGAAAAAGTAGTAATTGCAAACCTATTTGCATTTTTCTTCTCAAGTTGTCCATGCTCATCGTGCAGATTATTTTCTCCAAGCAGGCGCTGGAGCAAAGGGACCCGTTGCCGAACGTGCGGTGAGCTCAGGAACGGAGCACTGTGGCCCCCCGCAAGCCCACTCCTGCACCTTTGCCATCCCTTGTTTTTTACCTCTCGCTCCTAATTATGTTGCATCTATTGCCGTACACTTAATTAGCTGCATTAATGTGATTTCTTTTTACATAGTCAAGCAATTAAGAGCTATGATTGAGTTTCATTCAATTAGCCTCAACAAACATGCTAATTGATGTCCCAGATGCAAATGAGGTGCAATGAGAGAAACCTGCTAGCAATTGAGAGCCGTGTCAGAGACCCACAGCTTCCAGCTTGCTGACAGAAGCACGGTTTAACGCGGCTCCAGCCTTCTGGGGGGCTGCCTTCAGAGAGGGCCGCGGAGTCATTAGTGCCGTGCTGGACGGCATCTCTCCGGACTCGGAGAATTAATTGATTTGTGGCTGACAATCTTGTCCTCCAATCTCATGGTCATGCGTTACCAGGACCTGGAGGTCATCGACTGGCTAACGCAGTGCTCTGGCGGGGAGAGTAAGCCCTCACCCAAACATGGCATGAGGCTGCTGGAACCCAGGTGTTTTCCCCAAAACCGCAGAGGGAAAGGTGTGGAGGTCTTGGCCTGGCGATCTCAGAGCCCTCTCCGTGCGTGATGGACTATACGGTTCTCAGTAAATGGTGAGTTCATCTTAGTCAGCTCTGGGGCATCTGGCGCTGGACTTAAGCTCAAAATACAGCAATCCATCAATAGTCCCTAAAAATACTCTTACTATATTGATTCTCACTGCCTCCCATCCTGATGTTACCTTTGGCTGTCTGCTGAAAGATGGGTTTGCTTGAGTGTGTTCATGGCATTACCAAAAGCAGTTAACAAGATCTTAAAGCCAACTCCAAATGTAGAAATGGTATGACTGGCATCTCGGAATGAGAGCATCTGAATCAAACACACGGCTTTGAGACTATCTTCAAGGACAGATAATGTAATTAACACCTGTGATTTTAACACAGATTTTTTAATACAGTATGGAGACCCTTCATCTTCACAAATGATGGGAAAAAAAAAATCACAGAAATTTTGTTCCCATTATGTTTTCCCAATAAGTTCTGGTTTCTAATTGTACATAAATGCCTAGAAATTTAATATATTAACATGTAATATAGCTTGTCTAGGTGAGATAATTGTTAGCACAAACTAATACTTGCTATGGTCAATATGTTGAACTTTTCCTCTTTGCATGACCTAGCTTTGCAGTCCTCAAAGTGTGGTCCCTGAAACACTATCCGGGGGTTCACAGGTTCAGGATTATCTTTAAAATATCCCAAGACACTGTTCGCCTCTTCTAGAGCTGAAATTTGTTTTTCTGGTGACTAAAACTGCTGGTTCTAGACCATAAACCCAGGCAGCAGAACCAAACTGCACTAGTCCCTCTTGTCAGTATTCATTGCCATGTTCTCTAAATAAAAACAAACAGAAAGTTTCACTTAAGAATGTTCTTGAGGCACCTGGGTGGCTCAGTGGGTTAAGCATCTGCCTTTGGCTCAGGTCATAATCCTGGGGTCCTGGGATCAAGCCCAGTGTCAGTCTCCCTCTCCCTGCCACTCCCCTGCTGCTGCTGCTTCTCTCTCTGTGTCAAATTAAAAAAAAAAAAAAAAAAAAAAAAAAGGCAGCCATTGATTCTTAAACATTTCAACACTGAAGTACATACACATCTTCTTAATTTTTTGGGTAATAACAGGGCAAGCGTGTGTGAGTGCTGGTGCCACACATGGAAGGGGACGGGTGTCCCACAGAAACATATTTCTGCAGTTGTCTGAGGTTTGAGCTGAACTAGCCGCTTTTTTGGTGGGACCTATTTTTACTTGAAAGAATGACTATGTCAGACGTTATATGACTATTCAACCTTGGGCGTTCAGCAGCTATTTTCTTGAAATGAACAGCATGACCACTGCAGGGAAAAGAGTGGATAGTATCTGTAGCTGGTGTAGAACCCGAGTTTCCGGTGAGGATGAGAATCTTGGCAACTTGCATCTCTCACCGTGAGCTTCACACTTTCCAAACACTGATGCTCTTTCCCAAGACGGGCGGTGATATAAATCCAAACAGTTTCTGGATATTATATGATGGAAAGTGTCTCCATTTGGAAAGCTGCATATCTCAGTTAAACAATTTTTTTTCAATTACTTGAGAGAGAGAGAAAATGCGCGCGCGCGCACACACACACACACACACAGCGGGGAAGGAGAGAATCTCAAGCACACTCCCTGCTGAGCATGGGACTCTCGATCTCACACACCTGAGATCAAGACCTAAGGTGAAATCAAGAGTCGGATGCTTAACTGAATGAGCCACCCAGGCATCCCTAAGCAATGTTTTTGAAATGACCTATGCATGGTGTCACACAGAAGGTCATTCAACCAGCAAGACAGTTCAATGGATCTTCACTGAGCAGAGAAGGAAACAGTGAGTGATACGGTTTCGGATTCCCTGTTGCATTCCTCAGCAACTGTCACACGTTGCATATGGATGGATCATCTTAGAAGAACATTGATAATGATCTGAATGGCTATGAAAGTACCTCCCTCTATAAGGTGAGGTTCTTGATACACTTTAATTAAAACAAAGTATCGTAGCCGACTGAAGGCAAAGGCAGGTATGACAATCCAGCTCTCTTTCATTAAGCCAGCTACAGAGCTTTGGAAACAGTAAGACTGTCCTACTGTTCTCAAGATTTCCTTTTGTTGTGGAAAATGTGTTTCCCATAAAAATGTTATTTATGTAATAATATCACAGAAGGGTGGTTTATTATTCTTTTAAATAAATGATGTATTTTAAAATTTTCCTAGTTTTGATTTCTAACGTGCTTAGTATCAATTAGGTATAATCCACAGATGCAGTGCCTGGCTGGTTCAGTGGGAGGAGTGTGTGACTCTTGATCTCATGATCTTGAGTTCGAGCCCTCACTCTGGGTGTAGAGATGACTTAAATAAAAATTAAAAAAAAAGGGACGCCTGGGTGGCTCAGTTGGTTAAGCGGCTGCCTTCGGCTCAGGTCATGATCCTGGCGTCCTGGGATCGAGTCCCACATCAGGCTCCTTGCTCGGCAGGAAGCCTGCTTCTCCCTCTGCCTCTGCCTACCACTCTGTCTACCTGTGCTTGCTTTCTCCCTCTTTCTCTCTGACAAAAAAAAAAAAAAAAAAAAAAAAAAAACTTGGAAAAAGAAAAAAAGATATAACCCTCAGAAACAAAAGGCCTTTAGTATTCCTCAGTTTTTTTTAATAAAGTAAAGGAGTCTTGAGGCCCAAAGGTTAAGAACCACTTGCCCAGTTCAATATTCACAAAATAGCCAAGAGCTACGAGTGTGCAACAGCTTCACACACACAACTGGGGGAAGGGAATGAGAGCCGGGCTTCTGCAGAGATGCCAGAAATGTTCTTCAGATTTGTTTGTCTTTTCCTGGAGGAAAGGATTGACTCATTCTTCCAATTTTCACTGTACTTCGTGAATGTCCAGGTTCAAAGAGGAACTGTAGTTTGTATAAGTTCTATTTTTAAAAAATCCTTACTTCAGGGCTCAGAAAAAAAAAAGTATGTAAGAGAAGCCATTGTTAAATGCACTGCTATTCCCAACTCCATTTAATACTATTTTCAAAGGAAACTAATCTATAAAGACACACATAATACCATCCATTCAAAGAGACCTAAGCAAATGTTCAAGTCCAACATTTCTGAATAATAAACAATAGACTCATATACAGTCACAGGAGCGGACGAAACCGATACCCTAAAAATACTATGAAAATATCGTAAAACTAGGAGGAATCTTCTGGCCATGTCCTTTCAGATCATTTAACTCAAAGAAGACAATTTCTCCTTCTCTCCAAAGGACCAGTCACAATAGCAAGGTAGGAGGCAGCTTCAAAGTGGAAAACCCTAGGAGAGATGATTTTTGTTTCCCCAGACAGCCAACAGAATTACAGGGTTTCGCTTTTGGACCTGCCTTTGAAAGGACCCCTCGACTAGCGTTGGCTTGTAAGTACACGCCAATGTGACGCGTGGCCACCCCAGGAAGAAGGTACCTGGTGCCCGGGACAAATGCAACAGTTACGACAGCAGATTCTTTAGTGGGCCCCGTGATCATGGAAGACCCAGCAGAAGGGAAGGCTGGGGAAGCGTCACGGGGGGTCAGGGGCAGCGCGCTTCATGCACCATGGACAGCTCCCACACACAGCCAGGGCCAACCTCTAGAGGCCCCTCCGCCCACTACCATCTGACACGTGTGGGCTGAAGTCCAACGTCAGCCCTGGGGGATAGGTTATTATAATATAAATCAAAACAGCAGAAAACTCCAAATTGAATTATGAATATACCTATTGCTTCCTGATTGTATCTGTCTTGATTGACCTAGCATACTGAGCTTTACACTGCAAGAAAGATTTTCCTCATTTTAGGTTCAAATTGAATATTACCCAGTTGTAACCCATGCGTGCTCAAACCCAGCCCACACAAAATGAATGTGTCGGGTATGAAAATGGCTTCCTGTCTTCTTAGTCACTGTAGGCCTCTTCCGAAGGCAAGCATGAGTGAAATTTCACTGCAATGAACTTCAAGGAGCCAGCACCGTTCCTTGGCTATGTGAGTACTTTAATAATTAATTATGGCTTGAAACAACTGGACCAGCAGTTCTATCTGGGAAGTTTTGAGTGAGATAGGAATGTTCAGCATAGCGATATTAGATCTGAAGCTCTTTAAAACTTCAGACTTCTTGGGGTGAATTTGCTAGAACACATAGCTCTTCAAAAAGCAGATTTTTAAGACAGAGAGCACACACAGTCTGTCCTCGGGGGGGCGCTAATGATCACTACACCTTTTCTTTTGCAGGACAGAAATCTCCCACATTTCACTGTTGCCCACCAGAACACTGAAGGATTTCCCCCCATACTGAACGCTCACCACACCTGTGTTTTTTTCTGACACATTGCTTTTCAAGGAGTAATTCTGTTCCCCTGATGCTACTGCTTCATGTCCGTTAATATTCTAATTTCCTTAACTAAAGAAGTCTGCAGAGGACAAAGTCAGCTTCCTTCGGGCCAGAGAATGGCCTCTGGGACAATGCCCGGGATCCAGCCTTGGGGTCTGGGGAGTTGTGCACTCGGGGCACACTACTTAATCATTCCTGGTCCCCATTTCCACATCTTTAAGATAGGGAGATGAACAGTTCCCCCCTCATGGGACAGTTCTGAGGATGGACGGAGATCATTTGCAAACTGTTTAAGAGAATGCCAGAGCCCTCCCCAAACGACAGCTCTCCTTACTGCTGTCCAGTCAACATACTGAAATCTTTGCCCTCCGATCTGACGCGATCATTCCCTGAGCTCAAGGTGTTGTTACTACTTGAGGTAATAATCCTGACGTGATAAGCCATGAGGGGTGACCTGCCAAGCGACTTTTAATTTCCCAGCTCAGGAAAAAAGACACTCTGTCCTCCACAGACATCTGCTATGTTCTACTTTTTATTTTTCTCTCCCTCCACTTTCCTTTCTTTCTTTTCTATTTTTTTTTTTTTTGGTGGGGGAGGCATGTATATGGTAGTCAGACATTTTTATTGCAAAATGCCGTCTGGAAAAGATGCAAAACAAAACTGCTAAAATGCAAGGGAGAAAAATACGGGGGGGGGGGGAAAACAAAAGGCCCCCTTCCCTTTGCTTATTGAGTTCAAAGGCATAACATGTAGCACCCTGCAGCAAATGGGAAGCTACACTAATTTTAAAGCCATAAAACGCTACCCAGTGCCCCGCGGGGCAGGCCTACGCTGGAGCTAGTGGCACCTAAATAAGACACGGTTCATTTACTCCGCAGCTTAGCCTAATGTAATCATCAGCGGATTTTCGCCTAGAGTTGTAACAGGCAGAGAGCCGATGCGGCCGAGGTGGCACTCCCAGCCATCGAGGGGGCTGCCGCTAGATTGCTGTTGATTAGAAAATTTTTCAGTTTTGACAAGCACTTAATGAACATAAATCGCCACCTTGATTGGTTTCCATTTGGGGCCACAGGCACACCTGAGAAGAGGCAGGTCCTCCATCCCTCTCTTCCTTGCAAGACCTTCGCAACAAGCCAGTAACCGGGTTATGAGCTACAGAAGAAAATATTTATAAAATATCATAATGGAATTCAATCTCTTGGTAGAAGAGGAAGAATATTTCTCGTGACCCCCCACGTCCATCCTCTACTGCAGAGAGTTCTCCTCTGTAGTGACTGTCAGAGAAGAAAACCAATGGGTTTGATTTATTTACCTTTTTGCAAGAATTCTGGCTACAGTTTAGGAACACTAAAAAGACCAAAAATGGAAAACAAAATGATACAGACTGGGTCAAGGGATGAACTACCGTGTTGTGTCCCAATAAGACAATGTCCTATCGACTCTAAAAGCTTGAAGACTCAAATCTGCAAGCTACACGGTTAAATCTGCATATTTACAGAAACACATGAATACGCATATATTATTATTTTTTTAATTTAGAAAAGAAGGCAGATGGATTTTTCTCAATGTAGAAAAAATAGGTTAGGTAGAATCTAGAATATTTGGTGGTTTAGTTTTTACAGAAACATGAAGACTTTTCTTGGTCTGGTCATGCCCTGCTTACACACTGTGTGATCAACATGAAGATAACTTGTACCACAGCGAGCAGGCATTCTGGCCATTTTATTTGAAAATCTAAACACTTTATAAACCCCGAGCGTTCTATAAAATAAGAGTTTCCTCAGGCAGAAATAAGACTTTGAAAAAGCATCTAACTTTTTTTGTGTATGTGTAAATGGTATGAGTTTTTCAGTAGTCATTCTTTCTAACAAAAATTGTAATTATTTCCCCGAAGTATTTATACTTATTTTGGCAGGATCATTCCATGGGTCTGACAACACTGATATTCACCACACTGTCTGAAACTGGGTGAATGTCAGAGACAGCTCCTGGGCTGCCCCAAGCATAGACAGGGCAGCCTCCCCAGTGCTCCAAGGGCTTCTGACAAGGCCAGGGGCAGCCCACAGGAACAGGGCTGGGTGGCTGCTCTCATACCACCTGGGTTCCTCCATGACTCGTTCTGCTCAGGACTGTGCCCGGCCAATTCCCCAGTGGGCCCTGGTTAAGGATGGATATCTTTATAGTTCTCGCATGTTGTAGCTTGGACAATAAAGCTTCCAAGCAGCATCTGCACGCCCACATCTGCAGTAGCATGAGTCACAGCAGCCAAGAGGAGGAAGCGATTCAAATGTCCATCCACAGGGGAATGGATAAACTAACTGTGGTAAAGATACAGAACAGAGTATGATTCAACCCATGCTACAACATGGACGGACCTCAAGGACATTATGCTGAATGAAATAAGTAAGTCACAAAAAGACAAATACTATGTGACTCCACTAATGTGAGGAACTTAGAGTAGACAAATTCACAGGGACAAAAAGTACAATGATGCTGCCCAAGGGTTGCAGGGAAGGGGATGGGGACTTAGTGTTTAATGGGGACAATCCCAGTTCTGCCAGATGAAAAGCTTCTGGAGACTGGCTGCCGACAGTGAGAATACACTTCACGCCGCTGAAATGTACACTTAAAAATGGTTAAGATGGCCAGTCTTATGTTGTGTGTGTTTTACCACAGTTAAAAAGACAAAACCAAAATCCTGTGCTCCTCTCCCACCCTGGACTTTTCCTGCAGTCTTCTCTTTGAGTGGAACCTCAATACAGCTGTGACATATTTCAGTGTTAAAGCGTTAAGGAGGTGGCTTCCTCTACTTATGATTTTGGAAACTGCAGGCCTGCTGGTATGAGGACAGCCCAAGAACATGGACAAATTGTGCCTCATTCTTTGTTCGGCAAGACTACGCTGATGGGAAGGACATGAAGCTGACAGGACCCTGGAGGTCTCTGCCCAAGCCTGTGGGAGATGCAGGCTGCAGGATACATTGGAACAACAGAGCACCAATGGACACAGCAAGGGAAGGGCATGCATGGCAGTACACCCCCAGAGGCCAGGCAGAGGAAACCCCAGAGACATGCCGTTCTCGAGACTGCAGGGGAAGGATGTGCAGAGTTGGTGTGGCAAGGAGGAGGAATAGGAGAGGGTGTTCCTGGTGGAAGCAATTGCATGTGTTTGGGCCTGGAGTCCAGAGAACACGGCAGTGTGAGCAGCTGGAGGGAAAGTCCGGCCCGGAGGGACGCGGTGGGTCAGAGGCAGCGCGCGGTGCTACACCCAGAAAGACCCGGCGGGTCCTGTGAAAAGGTGAGGGCTCCATCTTAAGCAGAGTGGGGATCTTCTTCATCACTGACGCATTTAAAAGAATCAAGTGGAGAGAAGTAACAAGAGTATGAGAAGTACATGGTGAAGGGGAGAACTGCCCTTCTCTGCACCTCAGACAGTGGCTGAATTTTGAAAAACCTGGAGCCGGGTGCTCTCGTGGCTGAACAGAGCAGACAAGCAGGCCTGAGGTCTGGGAGAGGGGGGGTTGGACATATCACCTCTGCCAATGGGACTTCCATTCTGAGGCCCTGCTGGATGAGTTCCCAGGGAGGACAGAAGGTGGAGACCAATGCTAAGGCAGAAGACGAGAAGCCCACAGAGCAACCAGAGTCACGGACCTGAAAGGGGCTCGGTGATCCCCAAAGTGGGCCGCCGAGTCCTGGCATGCCACGGGGCTCCATCCCAGCCACTATGGTGCAGAAGGGCCCCGCCAGGCCCTAAGTCATGAGTGCGGGCCCCCCCGTGCATCAGAAGGAATCAGCACAGGATGCTGATGGAATCTGTCAGACGTGAAGGAAGGAAGGAATTTTAACGACAGAGGTAAGGATGTGAGGGAGACCACAGAAATCCACAGTGACTTCTCTCTCTACCTAAGACAAAGGAGATGAGAGTTCTGTACATGTGTGCACGGATGACCTATGTTCTCACATGACTATGCAGGGGCATGTTCTTAATTTACTCTCACCTTCATGGTTTGTGGCAAGCGGTCTGAATGCCTCTCCTGGGAAGGGGCAGAGCATCAAGTGCGACTAGAAGCAAGCAAGATCTGGATGTGGGGCTCCTGGAGGGGCTGCTCCCACCAGGGGCCCAGGAAACCACTCTGGTGGGACAACCGGACAGCACTTATTCCCGGGGCAGGCCGAGGAAACGCTCAGACTCGGGAATACAACTTCTACCCCAACCTCGGCAAAGACCCCCATATTCCCCTACACAGTCCCCATCCCAGCAAACTTGGGGTTCTGCTGCCCCACGGATAAAGCCGGCCACTCTAGGAACTTCCATGGTTTTCAAACCCATTTCCACCCATCTGAAACAGAACAGAAAGGTTCACTTGTAGCCAGAGTTCCAGATCTCTGCTCCTCAGTATTGACATATTTTCCTGATCTACTTCAAAAGGGATTATTTGTGGGTTTCAGCAGTGTTTTAAGATTTTATGGCCCTCGTATAAGACTGTGTATGTGTGTGTTCTCCCTCACCCAACGCAAGCTGATCTGCACTCAGGGAGGTCTAGATGTGCAACGTGGTTCATTTCCTCCACCCCAGTCCCACTGGAATTTTCAAAGTAGAGGCAGGATCGTCCCCACTGTGAGGATCCCAGCCCGGGCAGGAGCCCATGACTTGACTGCAT
The DNA here is from genome assembly GCF_902655055.1 of Lutra lutra. Lineage (NCBI taxonomy): Eukaryota > Metazoa > Chordata > Mammalia > Carnivora > Mustelidae > Lutra > Lutra lutra. The sequence goes on along the minus strand of NC_062280.1, from coordinate 43,277,499 downwards.
GTGACCCACAGGAGCTGGCCAGGGTGTCTAGCCTACGCTAGTCCTGGGCAAACAGTGGGGAACAGGGCAAGGTCCTTGCTAGACAGGGCGGTACAGAGATACTGGAAGGCACCAGGAGAAGAGCTGGTCTGCCAAGTGATCAGGGAGGACTTCTTGTGGAGGAAGGCCATGCAGGTCTACCAGCAGGATGGACTGCAGACTGGAATTAGAAGCAGCCCAGCTGGAAAACAAAGTATAGACCAGAGGAGGAGAGCCTGCAACACTGTGGCTTATAAAGGGAAAGCAAGATCAAATAACTGTTCATCATAAAACTAATTATGCTCCTGCAGTAGCATGTCAGACAGGACATGTCTGACATTATTCTGCTCAGTAAGAAGGGGGTCCTGAAATCTCAGGGTCCTCTGTCATCCCATGACTCAAAACATTCGACATCTAGAAATCTGGGCTTTGAAGTTACCTGTGTAGTCATCTAGATTCAAGCTAGTCCGACTTCTACAATGTTTTGGGGAAACCAATGAAGAGTTTCTCTGGGTATAACTCAGTAATCACTACCTGAAGAAATTTGAGGTCTGTCTTAGAAGGTGTGCAAAACTCACTGAAGGGACTGATCACGGATTCACAGAAAAGGTCCTGATCTTATGTGAGGACTGTGTGTACCTTAAATGATGATTACCAGCAGTGGGTATGGGCAAGAGTTGTTCTCCCAATAGAAGTATCTTCCTTTCTTTCCTGATGTTACTATTTTTTTTTTTTTTAGATAAATACCCACTCAGGACATCATCCCAGATCTTTTCTTCATTTTTGCATTGGTAGAGGGGTGGATTTTCTGATTTTGCACCTGAAAATTGACTAAAATCAGCATTCTGATAGCACGGTTCAGAGTCCAAGTTTGACTCTACCAGCTTGGGAAAAAACAAGCAAATTCCAGTGGCACCGAAAGCAGAGCTGCTCTGCATCGGGAGCTTCTCTGCCACCCAGGAAGGAGGTGCCGTGGAAAGGAGGAGTCCAGCTCTGCAAGTCAGGGAAGGACAGAGCCACGGCTGCTTCCAAGTCGGGCCATGTGCACTGAAAGGGAATGAAATCCAAGAACGAGGTTTTCTACAGTGTGAGCAATCCGAGCCCATGCCAGGCAGGTGGGCTGTGCCCAACCGTCCCGCATCCTCATGAGGATGCCAGGAAAGGCCTCTTGGCCAGGGCCCCATGAAGTCACTAGCCCAACCATACGGCCACAAGCTCCCGCTCAGGAAGCCCAGCACACACACCTCTGTTAGCCATGCCCTCGATGGTGCTCTCTCGACACAAAGATGAATAGGTGGGGACACTGGACTGTGAAGCCCCCAGGTCCGAGTTCTTTCTCATTATCCCCTCCATTTTTCCATCAAGGTGCTCCCTGCGGCTCAGAGTTAAGTCCAAAGAACACACTGCCCTCCACCCCCTGACAGTGACCCAGTGAGATGTCATCAATGAGACACTCAGACCTACCTCCCCCAAGAACGTGACGCAGGGAGGGGTTTTTAAAGGTCGTCTAAATGTACAAATTCCCTGAGAAACAGAAACCTGGACCACAGAGCGGCCTCAAAAGTCTGCCCACACACTCTGCTCACACTTTGATCATGCTAGGGCTGTGTTTACAGAATGCCAAGGGGAGGTGGAGGAGGCGCTCAGCTGGTCAGCACCGGAGTGCGGGTGACCCGCTTATCCCTGGAGCCCTGGGCCTTGCGGGTGTTGGCACTGACAGGTCCTGTGTCCTGGGCTAACCAGTGCGACCAGCCCACCAGAGCAGCCCCAAACCCAAAGCAGCTTCATTATGTTGCCTGACACTGCCACCTGTTACCTAAACTGGGTTACAGGTTTACCTTCCTTATAAACAACATCTTGAGAAAGAGGCAGCAAATGAACTGGGTTACCCTGGACCCCAGGTTTCACCGTCCCATGTGACTAATGACCCTGCCCAGCAGCCCCAATCTGAGGAGAGGCTTTTCCTCACAAGTCCAAAGGACTCCATCAGCCTCTGTTTTAAAGAGGTGCAGGAGAAGCCTCTGAAGTGAACACATGATCCTCAGACCTCCCACCCGAAGGATTCTTCCAGATTTCCAGAGTGGACACCATCCAGCCATTGCTCAGTGTCCACTGTTAGGATGCATTCCCCAGAAGGAATGCTGCAGACTGTGGATATGTGCCGATGCATGGGTTCCAGCTTGTGTTTAAAAGGCGGGATGGCCCCCAGGCCTACGGTGGGGCAGCTGCTGCCATGCTCAGGAAGCGTGCATTCTCTCAGCTGCCCCCACATCCTGGCCGGTGCCTCTCCACCGCTACCCAGCCGCCCTGCTGGCAGCCAGTGTAGTGACCACCCATCCTGAGGAACAGCTAGGGCTGAGACTGTCACTTATTCCTCCTGTTCCCCTGCGACAGTGTGGGGGAGGCAGGGACCTGTCTGCTGGAGGCCGGCCCTGCTGGCATCTCCTGAGCCTCTAGGCATGAGCTAACACGGTCAAGGAGCACACGGGGAGTACATCTGGGGTTGGGAGGCACTGCCACCATCAATGTTCAGGAAACTTTCTCAGTCTGGGTTAGGGTGGTCAGTCTCTTCCCTTTTTCCTCCTGGTTTCCAGAGAGACTGTCTCTTCCTATGATCTGCCACACATAGGCAGTTCCACCCCTGCTTACAGACAGCCACTCTCTCCTCCATGAGAAAAACGTGTAAGGGTTCCAATAGTAGGAAACATGGCCAGGGTGACAGGCTCTCTCTCTAGTGCAGGGAGAGCCTGCATCTACTGACGACAGAGCAAGGCCAAGCTGCATGTCACAGCCCCTGAGGACGGCTGGTCCCTAACTCATCTGCGCCTGTGCCTGGGGCTCAGGATGAACTACGGATGCTGCTGGGGATGAAGCCACCAACCTGGGAAGAATGAAGCCTCAGAAGAAGATGGGGCTGGGAAAGGATGGGAGGGAAGGAATAGGGATTGGGAGCAATAGAACCAGTGGGAACTGACACCCTGAGGCCATCATCCAGCGGAGGCCCTCCAAGTTCTGAGAGGCGGGCCGTCCTCAGAGGCCAGCTTTGGGAGTGTCCCTGGCAGCCAACCCATTCCAAGTATGTGGCGAGCCTGCCGGCCTCACACCAACCCTACTGTGTGCCGCACAGCCGGGTCCCCCAGCTCATGCCCAGCAGCCTGATTCTGAAGCCGCCATTTCAAAGTGCGTGGCACTCCACTGGGAGCCCGGAGCCCGGCCCGCCGCTGGGGCCACGAGCCATGGTCTGGGTTGTCAAGAGGCTGTTTTCAATCACAGCAATGTACACAAAACTTATGCTTGGGATTGAAATTTGGGGTGTCTGAAGGATGATCATTTACACAAACACGGCCATGGACACCTGTGTAATAAGAAAAACGTACTGGTCTCTTAAAGGATCACAATTCATCTCTCCGGGAAACCTTCTTTACTTTGAGCACATCCAAGGAGGACATTTGAAAACTTCCAAGATTTTTTTTTTTTGGTGGCAAATTTAAGAAATGGTCAGTCTTCTGCTTCCACAGCACCCAAGGTAAGCTAAAGCTGGAATCTGCTGCTGCTCCAGCATCTTTTCCAAGCAAAGGTCTCAGGAGATCTGCATTGCCCGGGGGCTGCAGGAGCCAAGGCATCGATTCAGCAAGAGTGGGGAAGGGAGAGGCTTAGGGGGACAGCACGCTCTATACCTGTTCTGACACCCTCTTGCCCTGGCCTGTCTGTCCGGGAGCGCTTGCTGGGGAGCTCAGCCGGGAATCCCATTTGGCTAATGAACACCGGAGGTACCTGGATCAGCCTCCTGGACGGGGCCCTCCAATTTCGGTGGCATTCTGCTAGTGGCCGATACTCCCAGGCAATCTCAACTTTGAATGACATGATGAAGGGCCCTTGTAATGCCAGCCTATTTTCCCTCTACACTTGATTCGATCCCTTACTCTGCCCTATGTGCAAGAACCGGGCTGAGCTCCCTGGGTCCAAGCAGGATCACCAAGCTGAAGGTGGCTCGTGGTGGAATCAGGGTCCAGCCTGAGGGGGACCATGAGCAGCACACACGTGCACAAGAAATTCACGTTTGTGCTCATGATGAGAGCCACGTGGCAACACTGGTTTGGAAGGGGCTGCTGTGTGGCTCTGCCCAGAATCTGTTCCAATCCTATGTGTTTCTTGCCTTCTCAAGCACTGCGTGCTCAATCCTGCAGTGCTCACCCCGTTACAGAATCATTACATTATTAGACTCCCATCCTCAGAAAAGCACACCATGTTTCTTTTTGGTAAATACACTATCTAATCATTGAAAATTAGTGGTAGGCACCAGCAGCTGGCCCCGTTACTCCACTACTGAGATACAGTCAGTCTTTGTGGAAAACTATCTACAAATACCAGATTATTTAGCCGGGTTTATTTCCCTCCACTCCTGGAGAGACACGGGCTGTAGGCTATGCTATTTCGGATCACCGCAGACGGCCATTAACAGTGATGACCAACAGTAATGAAACCCAAAGCCACTAACCTGGGCGGATTTCCCCAGTATTTAAGCACTCACAACAAATGCGCCCTCAAGGATTTCCAGCCATAACACAGCCCAGAGACCACCAGGAAGTGGGTGTCACAGTGCAATCAGTTTAACTGATATCATTGGGTTCTATCACCATTTGAAATTTCCTAGACTAAAATAATTAGGACAGTCTTCATGGTGTAGAATTTTAAGACATAAATTTGTAACACATTTGCATGCTTCTGGATTTATCACTAAAACAAATGTAGATTCTGCCCATGGGCATCCCTCTGACGAGTCTTTCCATTTTGAGCCAAAGAATGCCAGACTAACTCTGTGGTTGGGGATCTGCAGCTCTCTATCTTGGAAGAGAACACATACCTGGACCTCACTTCTCCGAACTTCCATCCAAAGCTTGGTTGTGGAAATAAAGTCAAAGGAGGATTATAGTGAAGACCACGCCACCTCTCTGTGTTCTGGTAATTAAAATCTATCTCTAGACTACACCACTCCTTTGTGGGGGTGGGGGGGGTGGGCACGTACCTGCTTCAGTAATTTCAGTTCCCAGGAGACTGGCATTCACTGAACTGCACTTTACAATGATATTGGTCTTGCCTGCCATATAATTATATAGCAAAGCCCCGCTGTGCTCCTTTTTCTGTGCTCTGACGATGTCCATGCATGTGTGTGCAAACGCACATGTGTGTGTAAAGGAACTGGGAAGCACTGAGGGGCATCACAAGAAGAAACTCATGTGGAAGAATTTTGGAAGAACTGATTGTGATTCTATTAATTGAGGGGTTGGGACAGGAAGTCAGTAGGCATTATCTTTCCTACAGGAACTTTCTGGGACATACTGATGTTCATGCCTTTTCCCCTTGGCAAGAAGAAACAGATGTCCCTCCGATCAAGCCTGGGCTTAACAGATGAGTGTAAGGTGGCCCGAAATGCTCATCAGTCACACCCCACTTCTTCCTGGTCAGTGAGTCTTAGAGCATGAAGAGTATTTTGATTACACAAAGCAACTGGGTCAATAATTCGACCTATGCTCCCTGACGTGGTCTTAAGAGGAAGAGTACATGAGCCAGTGAGATGGGAGCTGACAGGGCAGTGCTGGGAAGAGAACACAGCGATGAGCCCACACTGCTTTGGTGTTCTGATGGAGGCTGAGAGTGGGCTGCAGGTGATGCAGGAACAGCCACACGCAGGCTTCTTAGAGAAGCGACCTGACTCTATTCCCAAATCAGCCAAAATAAATCAAGCACAGAGGAGTTTCCTCAGTACAATTAAGTACTGACATCTCAGGAGTCTACTTACTGGTAAAGCATGGGAGGCATTCCCATCAACGTCAGAATAAGTCAGGGACACTTAACGAAACACCTGTTTCATAACATGGTTCTGAAGGGGAAAGCCACTGCTGGAGGACTCGGAGAAGAAGGGCAATTCACCCCAGGAAGCAAATGAAACAGTAAGGGTACCACTTGTTACCTATTATATTGGAAAATGACAGATATGTTATTCTGAAGGTGAATGTTCATGGGAATATAGGTATAAGCCCTCTGGTATATTGCTGGTGGAGAAAAACTGATACACTCTTTCCAAGAATCCGGCAACATATACCCAAAGCCATGAGAGCATCAGCACTCTTCAACTCCGGAAATGACTGCTAGGAAACGGTCCCAGGGAAATGGATAAGGGCAGAGGGATGTCAATAGAGGACACTGATTAGTTACTTAAAACATTAAAAATAATTCAAAGTAAATTTATTTGCCAAACGTCCATTTTGGAGACATCGTTACACCAATCAGGGCATATCTGCACCATGACTGTCATGTCATTATCAATAATGGCAGCACACAAGCGTATTCGCGGGCACGGGCAGGGCACATGATCTGTCATCATCTACAGAAGTGGGCACAGACAGAGTGTACAGGGTGACCGCGTGCTCATGGGAGGAAAAAGCACCGATGCTCAGAAATGGCTGGGAGCACATGCCCCGAAATGCCAGAGTCCTGTTCCCCAGGTGGTACTGTGGGAACGATTTTAATTTTCTTTAGTATTCTTGTGTGTAACTTCTTGTTCGTAACTGTAATTTTTGAAGTATTTAGACATCTTTAGGGGCACCTGGGTGGCTCAGTGGGTTAAAGCCTCTGCCTTTGGCTCGGATCATGATCCCAGGATCTTGGGATCGAGCCCTGCATCAGGCTCTCTGCTCAGCAGGGAGCCTGCTTCCTCCTCTCTCTCTGCCTACTTGTGATCTCTGTCTGTCAAATAAATAAATAAAATCCTTAAAAAAAATATTTAGACATCTTTAAATTAAAAGCTTACCACAGTGATACAATCAGCTGAGCAGCTACCACTATATATTCTGATCTACATATCTATCTACATCAAGACCTATAAATACCTAGCAAGACTCACGGAATATGTTGTTAGAGAACTGTCATTACACCCCATTTTCAGATTTTATCAGGCTTCCTAAGACACTCAGGATGAGTAGAATGTCCTCCACATTTCCCCCCCAAAATAAAATTAATTCTGCCTTTAAATCTATCTTCTATAAATCACCAACATATCTCATTTTATTAACACATGCAGAAAAGCTCTTACCTTACAGACAGATTTGTGGTTCTTATCTGACGATAGAACCTGAATTATGAACTACTTTTAACTTTCCTGTTTTTCTCAGCTGCTCAGAGCAGAATGCTGGGTTCTGATGCAATTGTTCAGATTTTGTTCTAGATTCTCAGGTATATGCTCGCTTTTTTCTCTCTCCTGCTACCTGCTCTTATCTTTTCACTTTCACTGAAATTTTTACTTTATTTTTACTTTACTTTATCTGTCCCCTTTATTGTATAAGTCCTTGCAGAATTAGAGAACCAGAGCTGGGTGACAGAGAGGGGAAGGGAGAGACACATGGTCTGATGGAGAGTGAGGAGCGTATGATTTACCTCATGATGGAGCAGGAGACCCAAGACTACTTTAATTTCAGAGACAAGAGTCCTGATGCTTAGGACCCCCACCCCCCGCCACACACACAGTGTGAGAGCTTAACTCCAGGCCTGCCACCTGCGCCAAGGGGTCACACTCACATGTAAACTTGGATGGTAGGTCAGCACGCCATTGTCACACAGGGTGACGTATTTCTTTTTCCATTCCTTGTTCAGCGATTTGCCGCTCCGCTTTAGCAACATGCCCTAGAAGGAAAATATTCATTCATAAACACAAATTATAAAGTCTGGCGTAAGTTTTCTTAAAAAGTAGGCACTAATTTAAGAAATTTTAAACATTCATTTTTCTCTTGTCATCACAAAATGGAAATGACATTTATTTTTAGCTTGGTAATTCAGCTTTTCTCCTCTACTTTGTGAATGACACGTATGTTCAACCAATTTCCCTGTGTGTGTGTAGATCTTAACTGTGTGACGCTACTGGGGGCTGACGTGCCGCTGGTTCAACAAATGCGATTTGCCAGCTGCCACGATGCACGGTGTACCTTTCCTTTACCTGAGCAAGCACCCTGGAACCAAAGGTATAATGCTTTAAAAAAGGAAACCCAAATTTCTCTTTCTGAAATCACACATTAACTGAATTCTGAAACTTCCGGTATTTACAAATAAGTGCATTTTACATTACAGTTTTTCATTCCAGATTTTTAATTTACTAAATATGAAATTCCATTTGTAAATTTAGTACAGCATCTAATAGACACACCATGGCTAACATAATCCATCTTGAACGGAACCATATTAGGGCCTCTTGAAAACCACCCAGCATTTGAAGCCAGGCCTCCCTTGACAACTAATGGGAGCTCACTCCTGCTTGAACTCCCCACTCCCAGCAAACCTTCCACGTGGTCTCCAGGCTTTTCTGGGGTGAAAACCCATGGCCAGCACTGAGCTCAGCCTTGACTTGAGGGGTTCTTTCCTGGGGCAGCTCTACACCCTCTCAGGTCAGATGATTTCAACTTGAGCTTCTGCCTCTGAAATCTTCAGCCCCTGACCTCGTGGAACAAGGGAAAGCGAAGCATCTCCTGGCTTGCTCTTACTCTCACTGCCCATTTAGAAACTCACAGCATGGTAAGGATGACTGAGAAGGCACAAGAAGAATGCTAGTTGGTGTACCTAGGCTGAGGCCAAAGCGAAATTCTGAGTGTGAGAAAGAGTCTTCCAGAAGAAGAGGTGCCCATGAGTGTCCTTGCAAATGTGTACCAGCTTTGCCCGACCTCCTAATTCTGCTGTCCCCCATGAACCATAATACAAGGTAAGATCAAGGAAGCACTTTTATGGGATAATTAAGTTCAAGTTCCAACAATATTGCTTTCTACACCAATTTTCACAAGTATAATGGATGACAAGCCAGCTGGGAAGCCTGACTACCCCTGAAACATTGTTTCTGGGGGAAAATATTTCTAAGTTTGAAGAAACTCACAAGTGAGCCTTCAGAAGGTCATCCCTCTGCACGTTCTTATTATTTGAAGAAAACATACAAGCATCACTCCGCTCAACATACCTTGATTTCTTAGAATCTAAGAAAAACCAATCTAAACCAAATATGGTGCAGAGACCAACAAAGAGAGGCAGGCCAAAGGAAAATGCTGGTTACAAACCCAGGTGTTTCAAGGTCCCCCTGCAGAGTAAGAATTAGGGAGAGGGGCAGTCACTGCTGGTGATTCAACAGTAAATAAGCATTCACTTAAAATCATTACATTTCCCTCTCTGGCAGATTTCTAAGATTTTTAAACTTAGCTTAACAAAACTTCACAGACGTTCTCCTGTGGGTTCCCATTTTTCCACCATCCGTTTCAGATGGAATTCCAACAATACCAGGGGCCGGGGATCACCTCCATGTCACTGGTAGCAGGAAGCTGCTCCAGGCTTCAGAAAACTTTGTCCATCTGCACTCAGACAAAAATGCAGGCTGCACACCCCCACCCCCCCAAGCCCCAGGGCTCTGTACAGATGGATCCACACAGCTCCTGGCTAGATTACGGGTCCACGAACAAATCCTATACGCACAATTATCCTCTCCCCAGTGGGGGCTGCCAGGACTTACTCCTAAGGGGATAGAGGGGAACAGTCCAACTAGGAGACAAGAAGAAGAGATGACATTGTCAAGGAACTAAATTAGGCTGACTTATCTTGGTGCTGGGAAAGCTGAATGTCCAAATCTTGACAATCTTAAATAAATCCTATGGTTCACCTTGCAGGATAATCTCTGATAACAACCAAATGCTGTACAAGTCAGCAGGGCTGAAGAACACCCCAGCGTCCTAGGGGCCATGCCTCCACCCTCTGGCCAGGCCCCTGGTGGGTTCATTACCCGACCCCCAAGATTTCTGTGCTGTTAGAGCCGCTCTGCTGCCCTGCTCCCTGCCTCAGCGAAGCACCCAAGTTGGGGCCCGCCAGCCGCACCCGCCACTCTGTGACTGATAGCAAGAGCCCACCCTAAGAGGCGTCATGAGGAGATGCGTGCTGCCCTGATGAGCAGCCGAGGCAGCTGCAAGGTGAAGTTCTGTAATCAGAGGCTCAATCAGATGATGAATGACAAGACTCAGCAAGTAGCTTCTGCAGACTGAAAACGTGTTCTCTTTTAGTTTCTTTTTCTTTTTTCGCTGAAGTTCACTGCAAACACTGATTTTTCATAGTATTTGTATGAAGTGGGAATCAGGGAGTTTCAGAGTCTAAAAAGACCCCAGAGTTTAAACCACTCAGCCCCAAATCTGTGAGACCAGTATTTATTTTACAATTTGTACCCAGGGTCCCCTAGTCCTGCCTAGGCAGCCGTGTGCCAGGGAGCCCATGGGTCCAGATGGCCAGAGCTGCGGGAGCAGTGCTCTGCTGTCTGAAGGGGGTTGGATAATCCTGGTTCGTAATTCTGGAGTCACACGGAAAGAGGAGGCCCCCTCCAATGTGCCCTCACTTGGAGGAACCGCAGAGCCACCGCAAAGCCCCAGTGAGACATCCCGTCACATGGCTACATACAAGGAGCCCCTGCTTAGTCCCAGACTCTTCCAGAAGCATAACGTTCCAATTGCTCTGCCACGGTTGGGGCCCCCCTCTGAACAGAGTGTCCCCCGACATGCCCAAGAAGGAGAGTGAACCCACTGTGCCCCTTTGGGACAGACTTTTATCAGTGCAGTGAGAAGCCTAGGGTCCTGGCAGCCCCTCCCTGCATTAGACCGAGCCCCTGTATTTCAACTACAATGCTTCTGGCATCCCGAACTTATACATTGTCTACTTAAGTACCAAGAAAATGGAAAATCTAAAACCAGTTCATATTCAACTTTTAAAGGACATGAAGTCATGGTCCCACTCACCAGAGGATAAAGAGGCCGGAAGGCTCTCTGCTAGAGACACACATGGGCGGGCAGTTCCCATCAGTGGGTGCAAATGGCCCTTATGATTCTAAGTCTCTTTGATTCTGTGTTACCCAGGGCAAAACTGTGCGGGAGGATGTCACAGCACATACTTGGTCTATCTTTCAGATGCCACTTCTGTATACTCGAAAACAATCTCTTGCATAAGACTGCTTCTCACTGACCTGCTATCAGTGTGGACATCACTGCGGTTAGTGTTTTCTTTAACTCTTATGTGGCTTATGCATCTATTTACAAAATTTACTATTTCAAAACAATACTGCTCTAAAACAATATTGTCACTGCTCTAAAAGCGTGACACATATTAACCCAGAGAAAGCTCACAACCCAATGTAAGCAGTTACTATGATTATCCCCATTTTACAGATGAGGCCACTGAGGCAGAGAGTTTACATAACTCTCTACATGCTGTACCGCCAGCATGGCAGCTGGTCTCTAGGGATGGCTCCCCGTGCACCCTGCCTCTGGGGATTCATGTCCCTGTGGAAATTATTCCACGTGGGCTTAGAGATACCTGCGGCTCACTTGAACCAACAGAAGGAGTGGAAGGGATGCAAGCTACACAGGGTTTAAACGTTAAGAAATCTTGGCAGGTTCTGTGTTTTGGGGAGGTCTGAGAAAGAAGCCACGCTGTGCTCTGTCTGTGGTCCTGAAATCACTAAGTCTTGTGGTAGGTCGTAGGCAACGATAGGTAAGAAACAGAATCAGCACACTATGCCGCTGTAGTAAAATCCATAAACATGTGCCCATGGCTTGGCACCAGGCAGCTGGCCGAGGCTGCAGCAATGGAACAGCTGTGGACGCAGGCAAGAAGGACAGGGAGGAAGACGCTACCTGAGTATGGACAAAGGGTGGCCCAGCTGGGCAGCGGCACAGCCATCCACCGACCTGCTGTCTGCAGGAACGTGAGGCACAGTCAGCTGGCCTGGGAAGCCCAGGACCTGGTGAGGAGATTTTAGAGCAGAAGGTTCACCATGCTACTGGCTCCGATGAACTGAGGGGGGAGGGAAAGTCAAGGGTGTTCAGTCTTCAGCAGGATTAGAGAAAATATTGCCAATTTAAACACCAACTGAGAAAAACCGTTTCTCATTCCTAGCTTCTCCTGCCAGCAGAAAACTCAAGGTAAGAACTGGCCTCAGAACAAAGATCTAATCCAGGGAGGCCAGGGGATGTGATCTCAGAATGAAGACCCAGCAAGGTTGTGGCAGTTGGACCCTCATCTTGAGAACACAAAGATTTAAGGCAGGGCCTCACAGACCCTTCCAATTAGAGAGCACGTGTGGACCACAGACAAGGACCTGTGGGGTGGCTTTTGTCTAATGGAATAAATTACAATCTGATACAAAGGATACCCACAAAGGTTTTAAAGGAATTGTACCGTGCTGGACTAAAAGGCACAGCACAAGTCTAAAATGAAAAGAGGCCCCTGACCCTCCAACTACGACCAGCAGGAAGCAGGAAGAGAGCCACACAGCCGCAAAACCAGGCCATTTCTTAAGGAAAAGGAAGGCTGGCTGAGACAGCAGAGCTCCGGGCCCAGGAGGGTGTCCCTGGGGAGAGAACACCCCCTCCCACCATGCCCTGGGCAGGGTGATTAGCAACAGGTGCCTGGCTGGGTTCAGAGCTGCTATGGACCACTAACTGTTACAGGCCCCCTCTTTCTCCTCCTTTTGGCTGAAGGGTTTTGCCCTGTGTGTGCAAGTGTGCGTGTTAGGTGAATTGTCTCCTCCTGGTCTTCAGATGGCAAGGATCACACCCAAGGAGACACATCCACACGTACCCAATACAGATGACAGTCTCGGACTTCAAGCCTGAACTGGATGCCACCAGGGCACGAGATTTTGAGAATCTGAGGGCAAGGGGAGGGTGCTTTGCACGCTGGGAGGGCAGATCAAAGTAGCTAGTCTCCTAAGATTACCCTCAAAAAAACCTCCTGTGTGGTCCTCAGGGGACTTCTGACTTGATTTGCCCACAGAATGTGGGAGAAATGATGCTGGGCCTGCTCTAGCTGAGGCCTCAAGAGTCTGGCCACTCCTATTTTTATGCCCCTGGGAGCCCTGAGTGGCCTCGTGAGAATTCCACCTCTCCATCTGGGGAGACTATGAAGAGGGAGACCTCAAGGCTATGTGGAGGAGAGCCCCGGTGCCAACTACAGGATGGCCACTGAGCTGCTGGCTCGATGCTCAGGCATCTGAGCCACGTCTGTTGAGGCACCAAAGATGGTAGTGAAGGAAGGATCCCGGCTGCCCCAGTCCTAGAAGGCCTCTGTGGGGCAGAGATGTCCCCATGATGCCTGGCTGAAATGCCTGACCCTCAGACCTAGTAGAAATAATGCAATGTTTATGGTTTTAAACCACTGTGATTTGGGGTAATTGCCAGCAACAGGTAAGCCACGCAGCAGGAAGAGCCAGGGGCGACAGTCTATACCTGTAACCCCAACACCAGGCCGCCTCCCCGTGAATCAGTTTGCCCTCCAGACTGATTTTAAAGCTTTGATGTCTGTCACCTGTTTGCATAGTAAGAAAGAGAAGGGCTTTGTGACCTCTCCAGTGTTCCTCTGATCTTACTTGGAAATGGCACATGTTGATCTAATTGCTACCACCTAGTTAATTTACTGGCGCATCAGAAAGACTGTGATTTTAATGATCTACAACCAGAAGACCAGAATTTCAAGCAGGCACTTCCTGCTTTTTTTGCTCAAGGAACTTTCCCTGTGGTGGAGCAAAGGGTAGAATTGTCTTTTGGCTGCAATCTCTTTATTAGTCGTGTGCATTCGTGTGCCGAGTCCCAAGAGGTCATGGAAAGCCAAAAGCAATGTTAAGTGTACAAGCTTTAAATAACTCACAAAGTTAATGTAACGAATGTAAGTGCTATCTGAACTTCATCACTCAGTGCTTGCTGCAGCCCCGAGCTGTGATGAAACACCACTCATAAATTTATATTAAAACTCTGCTCGATCGCAATTATTTACCAACAAAGATTTACTGACTGCATTAGAGACTGGGGGTCTTAACCAGGCCCATCAGTCTTTGTTTTGGGTTTGAGGGACAGAACAGCGATGTTGCCTGTCAGCACGGAGTTCATTGCAACACAGGGGGACGTTTAATGGCCAGGGCCTCTGCAGCAAGGAGGCACCAGCCAGTGGCAGGCTGTTCCATGTGAAGATCAGACCACCTTGGCTCCCCAGGGAGCATTTCTCATTGGCTTGAACGGTGGCTGGGGGCCGTGCGTGCATGGGACTGGATGGAAGGGGGAGCACATGCCGAATCTCGCGGTGACAGTAACTGAATGGCCCCGCTGCCCTGGCAGTGGTGCCAAGAGCTTCCTTGTTACCAAGTTTAAGAACACAAGTTTCCCATGGTTTAAACATATCCACATGAGCTCAGAAAGGCTCAATGTGTCTAAATTTTTTTTTTTTTTAAGTGAAGTCAGAGTACTTCTTTGGTTCCTGTAATAAAACACCTGCTCCGGTTCCTCCACGTTTTATGATTCACATTCTTCAGTTTGTAACAAATTCTCATTATAGCAGTTAAAGATTTCTGTTTCTCTAAAGCATTGCAGAGAAATGCTGGCATCTTTTTTTTTAAAAAGATTTTATTTATTTATTTGACAGACAGAGATCACAAGTAGGCAGAGAGGCAGGCAGAGAGATAGAGGGGGAAGCAGGCTCCCCACTGAGCAGAGAGCCTGATGCGGGGTTCGATCCCAGGCCCCCAGGATCATGACCCGAGCTGAAGGCAGGGGCCTTAACCCACTAAGCCACCAGGCGCCACCTCCCTTTTAAAAGATTTTATTTATTTAAATGCTAGCATCTTTAACAGAGATCCAAAGACTATAAACTCCAATCAGTCTTCACATTTATATTTATTACTTTTATCCTAATCAAGATTTTTCCTAGGACATGTATTAAACTTGTGGTTTACTTAAAAAAATTGTAATCAGCATCATCATCCGCCTAGAGGGGTGCCTGGCTGGCTCGGTTGGTAGAGCATGCAACTCTAGATCTTGGGGTTGTGAGATCAAGCCCTCCATGAGGGTGTTGACATAAACAAACAAAACCCCCAAAACAAAAAAGCACCTAAAAAAACATGTTTATGTGGGTGTTAGGTGACAGAATCTCATCATCAGAAATTGGGGAACGCAAAGGGGTGCTACCAGGAGCAGGGACAATCTTTTCCCATGTCACAGGCTCCCTGCCATCTCTAACGATATTCAGCTCTTCTAAAATGAAAACTTACCCATCCTGCCCCTGCTCTCCCCTCATGCTAAGCCCTCCCTTGCAAATAACAAATGCACGCTTCCCAAGAGTGCACCTGGACTCAGATGAGCGGTAAGCGACACACTGCAACACCTCCTATGGGGGTCAAATCTGCACAGGCCTCGCCCCCACAGTCCTCCATTGTTGACACATGATGTCCCACCCAGTGCACTTGAATCTGGACTTTTGGTGCTGGGAATCCTACCGGACCGGGGCTGGCCAAGCCTGGTCTAAGGGCCAAATCTAACCTTTTGCCCTTTTGCCTCTTGTAAGTAAGGTCTAATGGGAACACAGCTACTCTCGCACATCAGTGCTACTGCCTTCACCCTGCACTGGCTGAGCTCAGTAGTTGGTGGAAAGCTCAAAGCACTTGCTACCTGGCCCTTTACAGAAAATGGGTGTGGAGCCAGCTCCAGGATACGGAACTGTGCAAAATCAGCCAGCAGCCATCAGTTTTACTTAAAAGTGCAAATTCTATTCTTTCTCCCTGGAATGTCCTCCTCACATCCTCCCCTTCCTTCCTGCCGTCCTGGTGAACAGCCCCTACCCTTTAGCCCTGAGCCTCAGGGTCATGGGCTCTGGGCTTCCATAACCTCTCCTGAAACAAGCATCATCCAGACCTTTAGATACTGGCTGTCAGGAGCTGAATTATGTCCTCCTCAAATTCAAATGTGGGAATCCTAACCCCCATGCCTCACAATATGACTGCATGTGCAGACACGTCTTTAAAGAGGTAAGTAAGGTTAAATGGGGCTGTGAGACAGGCCCTCTTCCAATCTGACTGGGTGTCCTTGTGAGAAGAGGGAATGAGGACACAGACAAGCACAGAGACAAGGCTACGGGGAGACAAAGAGAAGGCATAATCCCCACGCCAAGGAGACAGACCTTCGAAGAAAACCGCCCTAAGGACACCTTGACCTCGGATTCTGGTCTCCAGAACTGTGAGGAAATAAAGTTGCTGTCTGAGGAACCTGGGCCATGGCACCTTGTCTTGGCAGTCCTGGTAGGTGAATAAGGTGGCATGTGAGCACGTGCCCAGGCTGGGAGCTGCTGCAGGACAGAGAAGTGCTCTTCCCCGTCAGCAGAAGGCACAGTGCCCCTCAGTTCCCTGGTCACACCCGTCCCTACAGCGGTTACCTCCCCACTCAGGGAGTGTCGCTTCTCAGTCCCAACTGGATGTCCTTCCCCGAGGATCTATCAGGCACCTCAAATGCCCAGTCCCCAAGTGGACACATGGGTTATCTCCCTCTGTGACTGAGAATTCTGTGGGGGGCTGGGTTATCCATGCTGGCGTGGGCTCCCAGATTCTCTTGTCAGTACCTTGTGCGCGGTTAGTCCCGATAATAATTACTCCATTACTCCGCTCCTCATTTTAAAATATCTCCAAATATGCAAGCGATCCATCAAAAACCTAAAACCAAAACCTAAAACATGGGGAAAGAGTTAACATCTTAGACTCAATTAAAATGCCATTGAGTCAAATCTGGATAAGCGAACCCCATGTTACACGGTTTAAGAGAAAAAAAAAAAAAAAACAAGTGTGACAAAAATGACAAGACTACAGACACACCGTGGGGTCAGAACAGCTTGTCGCTCAAGGTTCACAAAACGCTCTTAAGTGAAAGCAGTAAATCAATAACATAAACATTCATTGTGTGCAAGAAAATAATCCCAATTAACTGGTTTCCCCAGATCCTCCTCAAACGGAAAACTTGCAGCAAATTCACCAACGTGATGCTTGGATGTAAGCTTCGGCAGAAGGAGCCGGACCAATTTGAGCTCAGCACATGTGAGCTCAGCCGCAATTATACCATCTTAACTTTCTTCCCAGTTTAAAGTGTTTCCATAGAAACAACAGGGAGCCCGCACGTGCCCCCCCAACATTAACTGAATTCCTTTTTTTTTTTTTTTTAAAGTAATATTTGTCTCCGTCTCCCTCCTCCAGAGGATCTATTATACCACAAATGGAGGCTTTTCTCCCAGCTTGTTCTGTGCCGGGAGGGAGTGGGGGAGGGGGTCGAGGAGCCAATTCTGGATCTTTAACCAGCTCCCTCGTGGCCCCCTCCCCTCGCTGGTTAGTAATATTTCTGTTATTCTGCCAGGCTGTAGGGTACAAAGGGTTACACTTTAATTGAGCTGTCAGCATCTCCGACAATCCTAGAAAGCCCCGATTATGCACGGCAGGGTTAGTGCCACACTTGTTATTGTGGATGCCCTATTTGCGAAACCCAAACCTGCGCCACACACAGGTCAGCTCACCCGTGTGACCTTGCTGTCATTAGCCGCGTCTATTCCTACCTCACTGCTGAGAAAATCACACGGCGAGGGCTTCAAAGCGCCGGCCGGGACTGGATTCGACCAGGAGCTAATCACCCACAAATCCAGCTCAAATGGCAATAATTGGCTAAACCGGTCCCCTCTCCAGAGCTCAGCAGTAATTTGGGATAATAAAGAAAGGAATTATTCAGCTAACTGCCCCGAAATGTATGCTTTGTGACCGACACACTTCACATTTTAATAATGATGGACACCGAATCCGATTTAACACCGTGTCCACTGAGTAACAAGACCAAGAACAATGACAGCGAAGGGAGAAAAGTTTGTTGGGTTTCTCTCCCCTTTAGGCACCGTGTTGGCAGGGAGGAAGGCCGCGGAGATTTCCACTTCATGTTGGGTCTGACTGGAATTATTAAGTCCCAATGAGAACGGACGAATTCTAAACCCGCGTGGGAAAAACCCACTGAAGCCGCTCTGTGTTGCACCACTTATGAGAAAACACCTCCTTTGGCCAAACACAAGCAGAGGACGCTAAGAAAGAAATGTTTTCCACCTGGACTGACAGATCTCATCTTGATTTTTCCAGCTAATATTATCTCTTGATCACACCTTGTTTTTTTCTTGCCTTTCATTCTACCCCTTCCTGTCACTGGGTTTTCAGCAGCAGGGGTGACAATATCTGTACTTAACAGCCATGGGGTGACACCCCTGCAGGCGAGCCCTGACACAGACTGGGGTGTGGGCTCCTCCTTGGCGGCGGCCTCTCCTCCTGCCCTGGCCAGCCCTGGGGGCCAGCATGCCACCATCTGCAAAGGGCTCTGCGCGGCAGGGAGGGTCCTCCTTTAGCTTTAGCTACATGAAATAAACCTGAACTCAATCGCTTGCCCAGGGAGCCAGCGCGTCCCAGTGTCCAGGCAGTCAGAGAGAGGCCAGGGGTAGAGTCCCATCCCCTCCTGCTAGGGCGGGCAGGCATTGCACAAAACCGGGCCCCTACACCGTGACACAGGGACAAAGCAGAGAGGAACTTCTGTATAAGCAATAATAAGAAACCTGCGGCTGCTTCTTTGTTCAGGTAAACGACCCCTGAGCCCACAGTCACTGCAAACACCACACGGCCCCCACCCACTGTTCACTAAAGTGCTTCCAGGCACCGCGCTTGTGCACTCAAGTGGGATCGAGTATGAGTCCAAAGCTCAAGTAAGCTATGGAGAAGATTTCATGGCTACAGAAGCTATTTGGAAGTCCTCTGCACGGGAGCCCGGTCATTTCTCCCCCACCAACACCTGGAAATATGTTCTCCTTGGGAATGCACCTGTTCTCACTCCTGTTTCTGGCCCTTGCTCATCCACTCGACTCTCTAAGGCTGCCACCCTTGGAGCTCATTTCTCTACCGGTTACACTCCCGCCCTAGAAAATCTCACCACACTGCGGACAGCACTGGCTGGTGCCCCACAGGGAGAGTGATCTCAACCTGCTGACACCTTGAGCCCAGAGCTCCCTATTGGCACACTCTCCCATGTGCCCAAGGGCCCCCTGAGCCCAGAGCACCTGCCTCTACTGCCTCCCCACCTCCTCCTTGGTGCTGGCCCAGCCACTTCTGTGCCCCCACAAGCCCCATATGACACCTGCAGATTCCACCTGGGGTCAGTTCTGACATGTGCTATCCTGAGGGTAACTATACGCCCACTTCGGAAAGCTCAGGAAGAGGAAGACTTCTTATGTTGGTTACATGTTGAGATGAATATATTTCGCATACTTACTGACATAACAAATTAAAATTAATTTCACTTCTTTTCTTCCCCTAATGTGGCTACCAAAAGAAAATTAGAGTTGAAACTGGACCAGTGGATCCCATTCTGTTTTTGTCTGATGGTGCCGTGCAGGCCGTACCAAGCTCCTGCCCCATCTGCCTCCCTAGCCTCCACCTCACCAGCTGAGCAACAGCAGAGACCATTCTTATCTTGCCTGTTTCTGTTTCCTATAACCTGGCAAAGAATAAATGATCCCCCAAATGCCTGCTGAATGAATGAACGAAGCAGCGGAACAGTTACAACCATGGCCATGAATGAGAAAGGCTTCCACGGAGAGTAAGTAACTGAGCTGGGCAACAAGATCAGTGGGGAGCGAAACCCAACTCTGATCTGTGTCATCTGGAGGGCTCCAGTTCTATTGTTGTAACCACACGTGTGTGCCTCATGCTATGTGTTAAAACTGATTTGAATGATGCTCATACAGAGATCTCAGCAGAGACCAAATCAACACAAACAGTCTTACTGCACATATTGTAAATGCAAACCGCTACTCTGGATATGGGGGGACATTTACAGAGAAACGCTATCCAGGACCTGGCCCTCAGGATTCCTCTATCTCTTACAGAAATGAAGGTGTGGGCAGAGGAAGGCAGTTCAAGCCTGGAATAGTTTCTACTGGAGAAATCCAAGGAGGGAACCATCACTCACCCTCTCCCTGGTTAGGACAAGAAAAAGGTTGGTGCAAATAGCCAAGTTTCAACGTGAGGCCAGTATTTAAACAGGCATGGCAAACACCTGGCAGATGGGCTCCCACTCCCCTCCCCTGAACTGACAGCACAGAGAACTTGCTGTGAAGAGCCTCAGAAGCTTTCTCAACACAGACCACAGCTAGCCTCTACTATACGTGAGAGCCGGCACAGAAAATGAGTCCCACGGCAGTCCCTGATATGCAAACATCCCACAGGCATCTGAGTGGCACAAAGCCTTCCTTCTGCTGGCACTACTGACCCAGGGATGATAGCGATGACTACCACTACTGCCACTTCATTTCTTGGAAAATGAATATCATCACACACTCATTAAAAAAAAAGAGAGACTGTGCTTCTGGAAAAACAAAGCAGATCTAGTCAGTGTCCTGTTTTGGGGCTGTGTGTACATGGGGGGCTGTCACCGAACACCCAGGACACCAGGGTCTCTGGTGGTCTAAAGACACTACAGTCATTTCTTTCTTTTCTCTCTCTTTAAAGATTTTATTTATTTACTTGATTTTTTTTGAGAGAGTGTGTGCAAGTGGTGGGGAGGGGCAAAGGGAGAGAGAGAATCTCAAGCTACTCCCCGCTGAGAGCAGAAGCCAATATGGGGCTTGATCCCAATCATGACGTGAGCCAAAGTCAAGAGTCAGATGCTTAACTGACTGAGTCACCCAGGTGCTCTGTAGTCTGGGATGAAGAGGGAACCCGGGCTTTTGGTCCTTTACCTGAAGGGCTAAGTTCAAACAAAGATTAGGGAAAGGTTCCCAAAGGTCCTCTGCCTTGCAAAAGGTGCGTTTTAAGTTGTGTTATGGCAAAGATGTCACGTAGAACTTTTCTATGGATTCCAGTGTCTTCCCCCACCATTTTCATTTGAGGAAACGTCAGGTTACTGGAAATTGTGATAAAATGGATATGGACACGTGTGCTTATGAATACAGATATGCATAAAGAAGGTAAAGGGTCATCCTTAGAATCATTCCCTTGGTGAATAAGAACTGGTGTTCCTACCAGTCCACCAGTTGCCCCCATGGGACACCAGTGGGTCTTTTCACAGATAACAACCAGCTGGCATGTCTACATATATTTGGAACCAAGGAGGGAGAAGACAGTCATCAGCTCGCATGCCCCAAGTCATAGGCAGAGGTTATTACCCTGCTGATTATACGCGGTATATGTGGGTGACAGATGTGATGCTAAATGTGGAGCAGCTTAGATGTGTTTTATAGCTAACATCCTCCATGACTGTCTTCTCTTCAACTTAGAGACCTGAGAAAGACAGGACTGTTGTTGCCATCAACAAGGAACGCATTTCCAGATTATGGAGTAAAATCAAATGATGCCTATGACATCTTATCGTTATAAAATGTCTGGATAAAATTTCTCAGCAGTGGTCAAACACGCAGCTATGGAAATGAGCACATAAAACGAAGGACACCTTATTTCACTCAAGTCCTCAAATGTGAAAATTTAAAATAAAAAAGGGGATGAAGTTGTGTTCAACAAATCTGATTCATCACATTAAAACAAATTACTGGTCCCACCATAGAAGTTGATTGTTAATCAGGACAATTTAATGATGAAACACTGCAAACATTGTGTCAGCAAGTTAAAAATGGCCTTGTTGTTTCAATATAAGAATCACTTACTATATACTATATATAAAGTGTTGTATTTCATGCCCCATTTACTGTAACATATTAGTGGGTTCAGTCATCAAGTAACAATTGTTTCCTTGAGGGGTTCAGATATTGGGGAGGGGGTCTGCAGTGGGAGAAGAGCCCTTGGAGCTGCAGATAGCTACACACATGGACAGAGATTTGGTACTGTTCCTTTCGTAGGTCCATCAACAATATTAAATAATCGCACATCTACATTTTAGCAAATAATACAATCTTTAGTGAATACTTTTTTTTTTAAAGTGCAACTAATTGAAACGCTATCAGACATGTTGATTTTCATTTAACTTTTAAGATTATTCAAAAAGAAGACTGGCTAGCCAAGCCTTCCTGCAATTACCTGATTGATTCGCTTCACTATTAAAATGTTGCAAATATTTATTAGAAAAAAACAGATTGCAACAAGCACCACCTCTCTGCAAAGCAAAAACACGTCCAGTCTTTAATTATAAACTGTCTGGACTCTCAGTCACTTCTTAGGTTAAAAAAGAAAATCTAAAATCGGGAATAAGACAGATACTTTGCCTGTTGGGATTCTCATTTATTTAACACTACCCTAGATATTGCTAATATTTATCTATGGTGGGAGATAAAGTACTAGGAGACAGTAGGGACTAGACACCTGTACAATCAGAAAATGCTAACTCTTTTCTCCTTGAGGTAAGGGGAAATAAAGTAATTGCAATCCATGCTTTCAAGTCAGTTAAGACAAGGTTATGGGAATGCGTCTACAGAGGCAATGACTTCCAGCAGAGCTCAGAACTATGCTTTCCTTTTTGCCTCCAGTGCCAGGATGCTCAGAGATCAGATGTTAGTTTCTGAGTGCAGGTTTTCTGGCATAATGCCTTTTCCTTTGTTGCCTGGCACTTAACTCTCCATTGTTTTAATTAGTATCTGGGTTTCTTTCAGTATAAGGGACCAGTTGAAAGGACGAGGAGGAGGAGGAGAAGAAAAACAATGCAGATGCAGGCTGAGCCCCTCAGCTGAGCATGACTCAGGGCCTGAGAAAGCAATTAGGACGCTGGTTGGAGAGGGGAAGCTGACCTGTGTGGCTGGTGATTCCAGCCCAGTGCCTTCCCGAGAGCCGTCCACAGCAGCCACACGACCTCTGCTCAGTGGTGGTGGACGGCGTCAGTGCGCAGGCAAGACCTGCGCTGTCCTAGAACCTGAGCTGTTTGTGACTTCTTGCTGCCCAAAGAGGCAACGCTCCGGGGCAGAGGCATTTCAGGCCTTTGAACTGCTTACAGGGCTGTGAAGGGCAGCAACAGCTTTTCAGACAATAGTTGAGAACTTGTTCAGCAAAGCTTGGTTTTTTTTCCTTCAAAGGTTGAAATTTGTTCTACAGATAAAAGTAATGCCTTTGGGGAAAATAACTCTAAGGCATTTGTGACAAATGCAAGTCTCTCCAAGCATCAACCTACTATTGTGTCAGGGTACAGTCAGCTATGGAAATAGAGTGGAAACGGGAAGCCAGAACTTAAAAAAAAAAAAAAAATACTGCTCAGAAAAAAAAAAAATCAGAAACTAGAATAGGCTGTTCCTATTTGAAAGCTTGGCAGACCCCAAGAAGTTTGTATTTCCAGGTCATGTGCTCCCACTTTAAAAGAGGGGGGAACAAAAAAGAGGGGGTCTGTAGAGTTCAGGATGCAGGCTCTGACAGAAAAGGTAACAGCCATTCTTCCCCAGGAACACAGAATGGTTCCCTGGCCTTGGCAAATAATTCCTCCTGTTTAACTTCTTTTAAAACTTCTCATGGGTGGACAGGGAGTTAATAAAAGAAACAATATGTATAAGAAAATGCAAGGTGCCCAGAGTACGGCTAATGGAATTTGGTGCTGGCTTTAATTTTAATGAAGAAAGTTGCCAGTAGCAACAAAACTGTCAGCAGCTGCCAAGCACCATTAATAAAGACAGAGACGACATTAGTGCCCGGCATCAGTACAAAAGGTTCCCCTCGCTTCATGCTGTGCTAAATTGGCTGCCCAATTTTTCTTAAGTGTCCATTCTATTTAGAAGACAATTTATTAATTTTTGCCATTCATTGTCAGTTGACAGGCCATCATTTTGTAGCCCGAATTTTAGATGAAAACTAATTGAAAAGACTGGCAGTATTTATGAGGGGTATTATTTGTCAATTACAGCGGCAAATACTCCTTGCTACCACCAACTTTGATGCCCCTGTTCTCTGGGTGTGAGCACTGTTGCTGTTGGCATTAAAATATGAGTAAGTCTCTCCCGGCTCATCAGCTCATCAATTTCATAGGCATGGAAGGAAACCACCTTCCATGTTATATGGACCTTTCATGGTAGATGGATACATTATAACATTTGACAAAGGGAAAGTACACATCATGTAATGAGCACATATAATTGTGAACACAAAATATAATTCATTGTGAAATAATTTCTATTCATTACTTTGTAGCATCTCTGGGGTAGGAGTCTTAAGAACTCCTTGAAAGGTCCATTTTCTAAATTTTGTATAGTTTTTACATAATTTCCTTCTAAATTACTCTGTCTTAAATAAAATCATGTAGATGGATATATTCTGAGTGTCATTCTACCAACTTGAGGGCTCGATGTTTTCTGAAAAAGACACAACAAGCCTTATCTTTTAGAAATAAAAACACTTTTTGTTGCTGAAAAGCCCTCTAGAACTTTGCAGCTATAAAGTTAGATAAACAGGTTTCACAAAAAATGTTATGTTCATATTCTACAGCAGTATCTTTCCATTTCTGAACTGTTACCAAAACGCTGAATGACATGTGTTTGAGCCAATGAACAGTTATGTGCTTACCAGCTGAAGAGTCAATGAATTATAATCTTTTCTGCCCTACTAAGTTTCCTTTCCATAGTCATGTTGATGATAGAATTTATTTAAAGTTTCAATGTATACAAAGTTAAAGGTCTTAGCAATGAAGAGACACACTTGTCCAAAATGGCAAAGCTAGAGGAAATGCCTGGACAGCCATGGTGCCTTGTCAGTGAAGATTCCGAGATCACTCAGGCAGCAGTGGCAACCGCAGCTACACTCACCTAATGCATTCAAACAGTCTAACAAAAAACATGCACAGGGGCACAGATCAAAAGGCGTGTTTTAGGAGTAACTTCGGCACTTCTGGGTTTTTCAGTGCTTTTAACTGGAAAACCTGTCTTTATACTCAATTGATTCCCAAATGACTTCTGTGCTGAATTCCTGGAAATCAGTTACAGACATACATAGAAAACGCTTGTCTATTCATCTTTCCTTATCACTAACTGACCTTGTGTTTGCTACTATCTGAAAGCTGGCTGGCAAACCGACATTGTGCTCTTCTGTGTCCTTCGTGTGTGGTGCACACATGGAGAAACGCAAGGTCTGTATGTGATTTGTAACACACTCAAGTGTTTGTGTGTTTCTACTCTTGTTTCTGGTTTAAAAGAAATGTCTGTAAGGAGGATGCATGGTTCTCAGTGAATGTGCTCTGGGCAACCTAGGAGGGTGGGGGACAGACGGGAGAAGGACACTGTGTCTTAAGGTCTCCTTGTGATGTTCGGGAAGGCTCCAAAGAGCAGCAACCCAGGAATGTAGCACCTCTCACGTGAACTACTGAGTGCTGAGTCAGAATCTGGGAGCTCCCAATGAGGGCATGCCACCGAGAATACCTGGCTCCCACATACACCTGGGCTCATTAAATAAGGTACAGCTGAGCTTGGGTATCTCTCTGTTTACTTACAGCCATGTCCTCTCAGGCACTGCCGTCTCTGAGGATATGCCCTACCAGACTGCAGAAACCAAGTGGATTCTCAGATGCCAGAGCTCACGGCATGAGCCGACACTCTGCAAACGGTCTTTAGGGTTCAAGTGCAAGCAAGCAGCATTATCTGATGATTTGAGGTTTTAATGGTAACTCTGGGCAGGGGACATTTTTTGGTGGCTGTTCTGCACCCTACCCTGAATTCACATGGCTGTAGGTATCCAACTTTGCATGGGAAGTTAATGTTTTCTTATCTTGGCCTCTGTACTCTGGGCCAACATAAGGCCTTACATCAAGGTCTTCACCTTGCCACTGCCCATTTCATCCCCAAAGTCATAGAGACTGGGTCAGCATTAGACTGCAAGGTGGTCCACATGGGGCTGTTCACAACTAGAGAGTCATTTCTGGAACTTCTGCTTGGGTCTACTGCTGGCTTAGATGTGGAAAGGGTATAAAACCACAGGTTCCCGGGTTTCGCACACAGAACATGTGCAGGGCCCAAACCCAAAAAGATCAGAGAGCCAAGAGGTGCCTCGTGTTGCCATTATTTGGGGTTGGCCTTCCACATCATTGAGTCAGTAAACCCCTTCCTTGTGGACACCAGGTAAGATGCATTTTCTTAGACACACAATCCAAATAATTCTGGGTGAGCCAATGGGGAGCCAAACAAACCTAAGAGGAGCTACAGTCTCAGGAAGGCTAAATTAAGATGAAAATTTTCAATGTCTTTGGTATTTCTGAGATAAGGACGACTTCCTGGGAATAAGCAGCCTCTAACCATCGAGAGACCCCCAAAGGGTAAAGAACTCCATGTCTCTCTCTATGGCATGATGATCAAGAAGTCTCCTCCCTACCCAGATGCCTGATCGCCCATTTACAACACCATATCTCCAGTTCAACTGGGCATCCTGAGACCTGAATTGAGAGAGAAGGCTCAACTCTCCTGGTGGCCCCAGTGCTTTGGAGGCAAGAGAATGGGGTACAAGTAGACATGTACTCACAATACAGAAACTTGCCGTTCAGGGCAATGAATCTAAAGGAAAAGAAGACTGAGTCTCTATATCTAAATCAGAAATCACTCTATTTTTAATTTAGTATAACTCAACTTAAAGGCTTCAAAAACATACCTAAGATAAAATAAGCTTAGAATTAGGTTTGAAAACTGATAAATCCATAACTGATTTAATAACTATGTCTAAAAAATACTGTGCTATTTAAATAAAGAGTAGGAAAGAGAATTTAGAATTTCAGGTGATATCTACTTTTGAATCAAACATATTAATGACTGAATCTGAAAAGCCTGCCACACTACCCTTAATTCTTTGACACGTTCAAGCCACTGTTTTGCCGGAAGACCTTTTGCAACCTGTCTGTAAGCTGGCCAGACCTCCCATTGCCCCTCCCTCGTGCCATCCCAACAAAGAGCCACACGAGCATCAAGCATGTCAACTATCCACGTTATCTCGGGCTGGCCTGAGAACATCACAAAGGACAACCTTCATCTTTTCTTCCTTTAAAGACCTTTCTGCTTTTCGTTCTCATGGTTGGAAAGGTTTCATTAGTCACCCTAGTTTAAAAAAAGGAAGGTTGAGATTTTGGAAGTGATGACCATGGAAAGCAAAGATCGAAAGGCAGGACCTCCTCTGAGCCACCTGATCCCACTGAGCACGTCCGAAAGGGAGAACTGACCACCAGGGCTCCTGCCTTGTAAGTGACCTATACTCTCAGGGACGCTTCACAGAATACTGGCTCCAAAAATAAGGATGTCTGAAGAACTGTTTCTTGTCATTTGTTTCATTAACTTATAGATGGGGAAAAAAGGGGGAAATAGTAGAGCAGGGGGAAACCAGCCATTTTTGAGACCCTACCACGAGACTGCCCATCATTCTACCAGGTCAACGGAGGACGCAGATGAAGCTCGGACAGGAGATGGGACTTCCCTAAATCATGGCCACCAGGTGGAAGCTGCAGGACCAAGCGCCAGGCTGGTGGGTTCAAAGCCCTTGTTGCCACCAGTCTCTAGGCCACACTACATCCCAGTTGGCTGGCCAAGGAGCCTGTCACCCTGCACAGACTACAGCAATTTAAGGCAGAAGAAGGAGTCAGTTGGTTCGTCTCTGTGAGGATGGGTGGAGCAGCTAGCTAGGAGGTGACATCCCTAGGGCGGCCCAGTTGACCCCACTGGGAACAGGCCTCATGTGCCACGGAGGGATGAGAGCAGGGCAAGATGTGCAGGAGCTCTCTGCTTTGCACTGTGCAGTCTGCATGGGGCCACCAGAAGGGCCCCTATACACAGTGCTCTTGATCTGTTGGACAGGAGCAAGGAACTGGGTCTATACTGTCCCAGCGGTGACAGGAGCTGACAGGGCTGGCCACTGTTTTTCACAATGGGTGTCCTGGAGGGGACCCCAAGTACTCTGGTCAACAAGGCAGCGCCACTTTCTCCAGCTGAGCAATCTGGATTCCACATCTTGGTGTTCATCATTCCACAAGTACACACCAAACGCCTTTTGCTTCTTCCACAGAACGCCCAGAACTGACAAATTCACTGTTACCTGCTTCACTTAAAAGATGGGTGAGGAGGTGTGGCTCCAGGAGAGCAGCCAGCATCTCTACACCAGGAGCTGATGAACAGAGTCTGTGTTTACCAGGAAACATCTGCTGAGAATGGTCTTTCCCAAACGAATTCTGAGGAAAGTCTGCATTTCTTTTTTTTTTTTTTAAAGATTTTATTTATTTATTTGACAGAGATCACAAGTAGGCAGAGAGGCAGGCAGAGAGAGAGAGAGAGGAGGAGGCAGGCTCCCTGCTGAGCAGAGAGCCCGATGTGGGGCTCGATCCCAGGACCCTGGGATCATGACCTGAGCCGAAGGCAGAGGCTTTAACCCACTGAGCCACCCAGGCGCCCGAGAAAGTCTGTATTTCTAACCAAACCCAAAAGGAACCACCTACCATCTTCTCCCCATTGAATTAACCATGCATCAGTCTGCAGGTTTCTTGTCTTCCTCCCCAAAAAAGGGAACTCGTTTGTTCTATAAATTTCAGCACTTGTAAATGCACTTATCATACTTTACTCCCTAAATGAGGTTGAATAATATATTCAACCTGATTAAATTTTCATTAACGTTCAAAATCATTACTCAGTCATATTGTCTGGTAAAACATTCTGGCTTCTCAGTTCCCAAATAACTGCCACATGGTCTTAAGAAGTGATACCTGGTTCTGCTAACAGGTAAAAACAGCCTTGTTGCCTTCATCATCTACAAGGGACAGCAAGTGCACGTGGAAAGAAGGGTCACACCCTCTCACCTGCCACATCCCTGGGGTGTCGGGGGACTTACCTGTACCTGCCTGGGGATCAATCAGAAAGAAACTATAATCACAAGGAAGCTGGTACTGTAAGCCCTGAGTTTATCCAACTCAGTTTATCATCAGCAGTAAGGGGGTCACAGTCTTGTTGCATGAAAAATTCCTCACTTAACCTGTCCAAACCCAAGATTTCTAATCTTCAAACAGGAGGCGGAGGTATCCTTCTCTGTGCGGTCTGCGGAATGCAGTGAAGACAAGACAGATCCCCTTCCAGTCTCTGATTTGAATGCCTTCCGTGTTTACCGCTGCTCGTACCCCAAACGCACAAAGTTCCAATAAATGGGATTAAAAAAAAAAGGGCTCCTCAAAGAAAGAGGGCAAATTCTCATTGATTTCCTTCCTTTGTGGCATGAATTGCCAGGCTATAGAAATTAAGGGGTCTTTTGTAAGTTGCCCAACTTTCTGGTGAGCACTCCATTCTTCCATCTCTACCTTCTTTAACCTCTTTGTTGGGAGGTGTCAAAGGTCTATCAGAGATGCGCCCAAGTCGGTGGAGCGGCTGCAGCCTTCGAGCTATCAGCCGATCTTGAGGCCACCTCTGCCGGCCTCCCCCCGGCTAATTCATCATGGCCGGGACAGCTGGGCTGATTGCGGCCTGCCAGCACAATGCAGCCCACTGGCCACCCGCGGCCCCGGCCGGGGGAGGGCGGGCGGCACGGGCGGCCGTGGCCCGAGATAAGTGCGGGCTGTCAGTGCAAGGACAAAGAAGGGCAGGCCCTGGGGAGAGAAAGGAGATAAAAAAAAAATATTCCTCGCAACTGCTTTATCTGATGAGGGTTATGGCTAATTAATTATAAACTCAATTACCTAACCCTTACTTCAGCAGTCTCTACTCATTAAGAGATAAAACTTGACTGACGGCTAACTTCGGCTTGCACAGTCGTGCCCGGCAGCCCTGCGCCCGTGGGCACCCCCGCCAGCGCCCCGCTCCCCACCGGCACCGCCCAAGGCACCCACACCTGCCCCCGCATGTGGGCAGCTGCCTCAATGTGGGGGGGCCCCTTTCTGGCACTGCACCCTGGCAGGACACAGCGGCCCCAGACATACAGACAAGACCCGGCGGAGGTGAGGCACGTGTCTGGTCGCCGCTCCCCCGGCCCCACGGCGTTCTGAGCAGATCCTTCCACGTGGATGCAAAGGGAACAGGCTGCAGGGGGCCCGCCTCTTCCCGGCGCCAGCTCCCCACGGGAGGAGGGGAGGAAGGAGCAGGCAGGCAGGGAATATTTTTAAATACAAATTTCATTTCCCCTCGAAATTCTGGACAGGCCTGACCTCCTTTCTCAGTTCCTAGCACCTTGTTGCAGAGCCAGTGGCAGCCCACAGGACTGTCTCATCAATAGGCTCTATTCAGCGAAGGCTGTTAATCTCTCTCGCCCTCTCCGCTTTGCCCCTTTAATGTATTTTCATGTCTATAAGTTCTTTTAATAAGCTGGGAGGGTCCGGGAGAGAAATACTCCAGGTTTCCTTACTGCTCGTCGCCAAAACTGCCTCTGGCGTAGTACAGGCGAGATGTGCCGGGTGTGCGTCCAAACACCCGGCTTCCTCCTAGTCCAACCGGGAGGCCGCCGGGACCCCCAGCTTGCATCTCAGTACAATTATTTTTATGCAGCACTCGGGAAGCGCCTCCCATCCCTACCTTCCTCTGGTCACATGCTCCGACACTTGGCCTTCCCTGGGCAGCCTCCCAGGCGGCTCCTGGCACAGGCATTGGCAAGGACTGTCTGGGTTCAGAGCTCCATGCATGGAGAAGAACCAGGGCCCATCCGGCCAACACAGCCCGGGAGTCCCTGGGTCAGCTGTGTCAGGGAGGAGAGGGACAGCGCCCGGTGAAGGAGGCTGTGTGGAGCAGAAGACCCCGGGTCACGGTCCAGCACCACCAGCAAGCCGCTAAACACCCCCAAGCAGGTTGGTCACCCCTGCCCACAGCAGACCACAAGCCCCCACACGGATGCAGACCTGCAAGGCTCATGGAGCCTCAGGAATGGGCTTGACAGGAGTGAATGGGGAGGGCCCGACCTGGCAGTACATCAGAATGTGCCCGGTGCAGGATGGCGTGGGGCCCACTGTGTATAGAGATCGAGGTGAGGGTGGTCACGGACAAGCGTATTCAGCCATGCTGTCACGAGTACACGGTGGCTATCCTGACCTGCCCCAAAGGGCTTCTTTGCCAAACCCTCCCTGCCCACAGCCTCCAGTAAAGGAAAACCTCACCATCATTTTTCAAATGAGGTCTCTGGAATGAAAGCTGCCTGGAATGAGTCCCCTGCCCATGTGCTGATGTGTAATGTGGGGAGGTGTACACGGAGCCACGAAGCACAGGTGCTGGGGGCCCATGGAAGCAGGTCACCGCTCCCAGGCAGGTGATTACTTTTAGAATGTGAGAAATGTCACTCATTTGTAAGTGTGATTACAAGACAGGCAGCAGTGAACAACTCATGGCTGTTGATGTTTCTATAGTACTTACATAAAACACAGAATTTCTCACGTCTGTGTCTGAATTGCTTTCTGTGCAGGTGAGAAGGCGTGGCTCTTCCTCTGTTGAGTCTCCACTCCTTTGGCTCACGTGCAGCCACCAGTGTTTTCCCCGGGGTCATTATACTCCCACCATGCTTGTGTCCTCTGCATCCCGACGAGGGGCAGCAGATGGCAGGGGTCCCTACAGGCCAGGGCTGTGGTGGCAGGGAAGCCTGGGTGTTCTCAGGGCATTAGCTTGTCTTCCTTTCTCCTCCAAGCCCTCTACTGAAGGGGACCATAGGGAGAAGTGAAGGCAGGGCAGGAAAGGTGCACACGAGCAGGTGACTGGGTACACTGGGTGCCAAGAATACATCTTCTCCCCCTACCTGAGGGGCAGGGAGTGGGCTGGAGCGAGAGTCAGGAAAGACCACCTGTGCAGGAGGAGAGTGGTGGGGAGGGACCAGGTAGGGGTGGATGCTCCAAGCCCAAAAGCTAACAAGCTACAGCCGTTGGTCCCCTATCCCCACCCCCCCAGCCTGGAACAGACCACACAAAGGAAGGCTTCATTTCAGTACATTCACGGAAATATCCACCATCATGTGCCGAAAACCTGCTGCCCACAGATGATGGCATGTGCAGACCTACGTCATAGGAGGAAAGCCCGTTAATGCAAAACGTAATGTCAGCTTGTTTACATCATCGATGCCACTCCAATGGAGGAATCACTTTTAAATCTGACTGGAAACGATGAATACTTAGAGAGACATTCAGAAAAAAATCAGTTAATTATAGTCGTGTGTGTGGTCATAATTGGCCCTTGTTGGCCAATAGAAGGAAGACATTTGCAACTTTTCCCAGGAAATTATATTCTAAATCCTTCACGAGGTGGACCTCGTCCTTTTTCTGAGAAAACTTGATGGCAGTCTTTAGTATTCACTGGCATAATTAGAACTGCAGTTAATTTCATTAAATTCTCTTGCTGCTAAATGAAGCAGATTATGAGACATCTTTTACTGCAAGGCGTGAAATTACGGCCTGTCAGCTGCCAATGGTGGGGTGAAACTAATGAATTACAGGGTAAATAACACCAGAATTAACCAGCCAATTTAACATAGTGCCATGGAACAAAGTCATTTTTACTTAGAGCTTTAAGGAACAACATGGCCAGGGTACCCCTAAACCACACACATGAATGAGGGGTTTTGGTCCATGAAGACCCCAAGCCCTAAGGGGCAGCTGGGGGACGAGGAGAAATCAACTACCCACACAACTAAAAACCCTCTCCAAAACCAGAAAAGCATTAAGAGAGAAATGCTTCCAAATATTTATAAGAAGGGACGAAAAGTGCAATCTATTACCAAGATGCAACTGTGAGTTCCTACTCTGTCAGAAGACTGGTGAAACTTTATCTGCTCTCGGTGTGTGATCGTGTGTCTGTACACACAGTTGGGGCAGAGGAGTAAGAGCTTTGAGAAGAGCACCTTAGAAGTAGACTACATTATCAGTATTAAGATCTCATCATGGTCATCACAATCAATGGACAATTATGTCCACTATGAATGACTTTTCCCTTTTGCTAAATCCAAATCTCTGTTGAGACACTGATTATTTTCCTCCTTTTCTTAACCACGTTCTGATACGGCACAGACAGGGTACCAGCTTCAGGATAAGAATGCAGCTATGTACTATGAGTCGGACTTTGCCCACCATTCACCTACAAAGTGCAGACTCTGTCCCTGGTGCGGTGCTGGGGGGACGGGGTGGACATACAGCAATAGCCACTCTGAGAGGTGAACACACAGTGCTGATCTTATAGGACTGACCAGAAATTGTTTTAGGTCAAAGGTTTTAACACTCCCTCCCCACTGCACTGACCATACTATGAAACTGTAAGACCTTACTATCCTGGGATGAGAATTAGCTTTCGAGGCTCCTGGTGAAGTCCAACTTCTTATACTGACCAGTAAAACATATGCTGGGAACAAAGTGACTTTGCGAGATTTTGCCCTGCTTGGTAGAAGAAACACAAGGCAGAGCCCCAGGGAGGCATGTCCCAGGCTGCCCTCTGAGATGAGGCGCCATGGGGAGGCACAGTGTTCCAGGGTCACCCGTCTTGGCCAACAACCCAGAATGACACATCTCAGGATCTGGAAACAGAACTGCAATGGTAGAAATAGTTCCTTTAATGGGCTAGCTGTGCTACTTCAGTTTGGAGTATTCAAAAATATTGAAAATGTTTTTTGTTTGATAAAATAACAAATTAAGCTGCTATGGTTAGAATAGTTTTACAGTAAATCTGATTCACTTAAACCCTGCCTCACCTCTTCACAGATGCAAGGTGCCATGGAGAGTGGACTTTAAGCTAATGTATGAAGAGGCTCATGCCACGTATGAGCTTAATACAGCAACGAGCACAGTGTAACACCACCTCCACTGTGACTCATTGTCCTTCTGGACAAAATTGAAAGCCTGAGTTATATGAATGGAAAGAGGGCTCTGAATTTTGCGATTGTGTAAAGAACCAGAACGGCATCCCTGTGAGCAAACAAAAGATGATGTTTTTTGGTTCCAGCTTCCTTTCAAAATCACTTATTTTTTTTCTGAATGGAATCCTCTTTTCACTTGATCTCAGCCAAAACCAAAAGGCTGAGAAACTATCTGAACTCTCTTTTCTTCTTTGGTTTCCAATTCTGTGAACAGAACCACATCACCCTTCTGGGCACCTGGTCTCACAAGATGCTCCTGATTTCCACACAAGACTCACGGTGCTGCTGAGTTCTGGGGCACTGGTCAGCCTGATGGGTCTTCCGCCTGCAGGACAGTCTCCTCTCATTTGGCTCCACATGGTCAGCTTGGGGAATACCAACTGGTCTGTGGTTCTTGGGTTCTGGGGAGGCCAGAGCCCACTGGAAAGCAGTGGAATTCCAAGAAAGAGATACATCAACTCCTATGTTCCATCTGGATTTCAGGGGGTCTGTGCACTTCAGGCTAAGAACCTACAAATGGCTGCCTTCAAAACCTTTTCCCTCTGAGTTCTAGACCCAAATCTCCAACCACCCAATAAAGTGTTTAAGAGGATTCCTCTTTAAACTCAGCCAGAAACTCATCTGTCTGTCTGTCTGTCTGTCTATCTATTATCTATGCTCAATAAAACATGGTTAAGTGTGAAGGAAAGTTGAGGTTGAGCACATAGTAAAATGAAGGTTTCTGGCAAAGAGGAAGGGACATCAAGTCTTGACAGAGCTAGTGTGCTGGGGTTCCCACAGGGGGTCGACAGCTCACTAAGAGGACTGCCAGGACTGTGGCTGTGGTTTATTACAGGGCAAAGATGCAGAGCAGTCAGCAAAGGGAGAAGGAGCACAGGAGACATCCAAGGGAAAGAGGCACAAGCTTCCAGGCATCCCGGAGTACCCTGAATTTTTCCAGCAATGGTCTGTGAAGACGTGTGTGAAATCTGTCTACCAGGGACGCTTGTCAGACACTCAGCGCCAGGGACCTTGCTAGGGGCTGGTCCTGTAGGCACCCTCTGCCTGGCATGTACCCGAATTCCAGCTTCCCAGGAGGAGAGCAGGAGTTCAGCCTCAACCATACTGTGTGCACACGGTGTAGGCACAGTGAGCCACTCTTGTCAGTCCTGAGGAGGCTGGGAAGCTGCCAAAGCACCCAGACCATAGCCAAGGGCCACCTCCCAAGCAGGCTTTCCCAAGAGTTAGCGTCAGATTGAAAAGTGGGCCGGACATGCTGACCATCCAGGAATGAGTGGGGAAGGACAACATGAAACTCCAAGATCCTAGGTTCCTGACTTGGGTGACTCCATGGATGTTGCTGATAGGAAAGATACAAAGATGAGCAAGCTCAGGAACAGAGGCATAAGAAGAGAAGGTCCGTGGTAGATCAGCAGGGCCAGAGGTAACCCACGGCTAAGAACAGGGCATCCTTGGCAAGCTCCCTGAGCTTATCCCACATGCCATTTTCCTGTTCACAAGTGTCAGGCATAGCCTGATTTTCTGCATCCATGTCTGTAAACACGTGCATTCAGAAGTGGGCACCGAGCCTGTTTTGGCTTCAGGTGAACACATCCTAAATGTGGTCTGAGCTGCACTGATGACAGATTTAGCCTCATGACCTGATCTGACTCAGGATGTGGCTGGGGTCTGGGGGAGGATCTCCCTGCTGGCCCCCTTCCTGAGATCTGGGGACAGCCTCACTCTTAATCCCCAACATGCCTGGTTCTTGGGCTGAAGCTTTAGCCGGATGCACATTTCCTTTCCTGGTCTGGTAACTTGCCTGGCATAAAGCAAGGCCCATGGCGTGAAAGTTTCTTGTTGATCATTCAGTAACAGAGCCTAGCTGCCAGGCTGGGTCCCCACTAGGTCCTGGGGACACCCCGAACAGTATGCTGTAACTGGTGTCCAAACAAGAAGCACAGTTTGGAGGTAGATGCAGAAAGACCAGGAGCTGTCAACACGCAGTGTGACAAGTGCTATGGTGTTTGTGTGCAGAGGGCCACCTAGGGAATTGAGGGATGGGGCACAAAAAAGGGCTTCTCCCTGGGCCATGGAGAAGCAGGCTGGGTAGAGGAGTGGTGGTCAGCGCTGAGGCAGCACACAGGATGGGACGGAGCCGGGGCCAGAAGGCAAAGACAGGGCAAGCGGTCTCACGCTGTGTTAGAGACACCAGATCCTTGGGAAGTGGGGAGGACCTGCAGGCGAGAAAGCTTGGGGGCTGTTTCCACCCTACAGCAGTGTTTCCATTAGCCCCTACAAGTATTTACCATCTCTTGGAATAGTTGCCAACATTTGAAAAGGACAAGATTTAATATGCCAACCCAGATTCCTGGCTTCCCTTAAACACTAGGGCCATCTGGAAAAATGGATCACAAAATAGGGGGTGTGAGAGTGACTGCTGCTCCCACAGTAGAAGCTACCTTCCCCGTGAACCAAACGCCCAAGCCTACCCCCAGAATGTACTCAACCAAAGTGCATCTATCCGGCCCCTATAAAGTACTGTGTTTGCAACTCCCACATTAAATATCTTTATTTGTTGGACCACAGACAACCCAAGTCTAAGCTGTCTTCTGACATCCTCGGGTCAAGTGGAAAAGTTGTGTAGGAAACAGAATTTATGGGATCAGGAAGAGCTCCAAAGGCTGTGGATCCTGGAGCAGGCAGGCTTAAAACAGAGGTATCCAATTCAGGGCAGACAGGTGCCAAGGGCTGGGAGGCCAGTGATGATGGGGTGCACTGGGTAAGACAGAGCACCCAGAGATGGGCAGCACAGGCTCTGGGAGGGATTTGGACAGGGAGGAGGCGCAACCCCAGGGCAGAGAGTCACAGGAGGAGGAGAGCTGATGCTGCTGTGACATGCTGGAGAGGTCAGGCCTCAGGAGTAAGGAGAACAAGCATCCTTTTCTGGTAAGGGGACTGTCAGCCACTGGCCCCGGCAATACCACTTCCACGTAGTAGAGTGGGGAGTGAGCAGCATTTCTGAAATGTTCTCAAGGAGAGGTCAGGAGAGACAATCTGGGGAGGGGTGGGAGATAAGGGGCAGGGAGAGG
This sequence comes from Lutra lutra, assembly GCF_902655055.1. Classification (NCBI taxonomy): domain Eukaryota; kingdom Metazoa; phylum Chordata; class Mammalia; order Carnivora; family Mustelidae; genus Lutra; species Lutra lutra. The sequence goes on along the minus strand of NC_062280.1, from coordinate 43,240,788 downwards.
CTGGGAGGGGTGGGCAAACGCGGGACCCACCCCTTGGACTCTGAAGGGCTCCATGGGGAAAAGTGAGAAAGGGCAGAACAGGACAGCGAACACCTCCATTTAGCTTTGAACACCCACATCCCTGATTTTACATGAAACTTTATATGTAAGATGAAAACATTTTCAGTTTACTGAATTGACAGGGTAGGAAAACCCTGACCCACTGGGAGGCATGCTCCCAGAAGACTGAGTCTTCATGGATTCTTCCTGAAGGATCTCTTTTAAAAAGAGCATCTTTAAATCCACTGGAATACAAAAGGACCAACTAAACTTAAACACAGTAACCCAAATATAAAAACATACCTGTGATAGGTAAACAACACAGCCCTTCAAGAACACTTTCAGACCGGCGGCTGACCTGCCAATCTGCCAAAGACTGAGAGTACAAGGACCCAGTCAAACTATCTGTGACAGCTATATGTCCGTGGGGACCAAGTCACAGGCTCTGCTCTCACTACCGTGGGTCGCCGCCAACATCTGAATGAAATGCTAATTTCCTCAGAGCCTGGCAGATGTAAGGATGAACCCTCCCTTCCCTCACCCATACTGTCGGGTCCCCGAGAACTACCTGCAGAGCACTCATTAAGAACTCGGGCTCCTGAGCACCCAGTGTGTGCTCTGCAACTAAGCAATCATTCCAAGCACTATCGGGCTGCAGCAGCCGGTGAGGAGGCAGACTTCCTTGCTCTCTCACAGGCAGGCTCTGCTCTTGAACTCTGACGTAAAGAACAGAAAGGAAGGGCCGCCTCGGTGGCTCAGGCTATACATCTGACTCCTGGGTTCCTGCTCAGGTCATGACCTTGGTGCCATGGGATCAGGGCTCATGTCAGAGTCCACACTCAGCACAGAGTCTGCTTGAGATTCCCTCTCTCTCTGCCCCATTCCCTGCCTGTGTGCATGGTCTACAAACAAACAAACAAAACCTTAAAAAACAAAAAATCCAGAAGGAAAGCCAAAACCTGGAGACCGTGGAGGAGGCCCAACCATCAGGCAGGCTCCCGCTTCCAGAGAGAGGAACCCCTCCCCGTGAGGGGCACCTTGTAGAAGTAGGTACACCTTATCCGCCATCCTTGTGGTATGGGGACTGCAAGATTTCCTTTAAATATGGAAACGCTTCCTAATGCAGGGCTCGGAGTTCTTCATCTCATTGATAGGAGCACAGGTGAGACCACAGGTAAGGGCACCTGGGGTTCTGGGGGAAGGGAGAGGGCTGCGCGTATATGAATGGGGACGGGACACAGCGAGGGGTGAGGAATGACCAGGGTGAGGCTGGGAGAAGGGATGCATGCCTGAAATAATTTATTCTTCCAGCAATGAGAGAAGTCAACAGAAATTCACAGCTGTGAGGGAGACACTGGCCGCCATACCCCGACGCCTCACATGGTGAGTGCTTCATACACACTGGTAATTATTCGTCAACCACTAAATGGTATGTGAGGAACTACTTAAAGACCCATGCATGTCTATTCAAGAGGTTCAGAATGAGACTGCTGGTAACTCTTCTGAGCAGAAATGCACGACAGCTCAATACTGCATTACTATCATGTGTTCATCAAGAACTTCTAGACTTCTTTTCCTCTTCTTCACCAGTCAGGCGGCTTTAAAGTGTTGTCTACACTCACTGTCCTGCACCTTCCCTCCTGCTCACTATTCAACAGCCTGTAAGCTAGCTTCCTCTCATCGCGTCATGGATGGCACCGATGACCTCGTCACCCCCCTCAATGGACAGCTTCCTGTCCCTGCCCTATTCTCCCCGTCTGCAAAAGCCAAGTTCTGTTTTCCTTTGACCACACAGCTGCTTAGATTTTCTCCCACTTCTCTGCTCCTGTTTCTCAGTTTGGGCTTTCCCTCACTTGCCCGTTCTTACAACCCTCATGTTTCTCAGATGCCACTCCAGCCCTCTACTCTCGTTCTGTGCGATCCCTCCAAATGGTATCCTCTCATGTCTACAATCACGACGTCTACTCTAATGGTCCCCAAACATGAACCTTCAGCCCAGGATTCCGCCGGCTTTAAGAACATCCACCAGAAGGCTTGCTGGGCTGTTCTGCAGGCCCTTCAGACCCAGGATGTCTAAACCACCTGACACTCACGACTTCTTCTGGGGTCCCATCTCTCAGTCTTCTCTCATTCGGTGACTGGACCATCTTCTCTGACACTAATCAATCCAGAAATCTCAACACCATCCTTCTCCCTCTTTCTCTCTCATCTTCACACCTATCAACCGCTGCCATAAAATCTCCCAGATTCGTCCCCTTCCCTCCACACCTGCAGCCACCGCCTTCAGGAGCCCTCTCTAGGCTCCACCAGACTTACCTGGATCACTGCTCTGCCTACTTTCTACCTGGGCTCCTGCTCCTTCTGATCAGCCTCCAACCCGCAGCTGGAAGGGCACTGCTGAAGGACATCATGCTGGAACATGGCTAGTGAAACCCAGGCCCATGAATGATGAGTTCTGACCTATCATTTGCAAGGCTTCTAAAGAAAGGAGTTAAAAAAGGAGTTAAGAGGGAGGCCAGAAAAGAGTGGGGGAGGATTCCAACTCTTTCTGAGCCAAGGGGAAAGGAGGGTGGAGGACCAGCATTGTTTTCTCCCTCCCTGCATAAATGTCACTGTGCTTACCTCTCTAAACCATTTCTTTTCTTAAATGGATGCACAATGGCTGAAGCCGGTGGACAGCGGCGTATCATCATAGAAGACGGACCATCAACAGGTGAGTCACCCTACTCTCGGGGGAGTACGGGGAGTCTGCTCCAGCATCTCTAACTGTAAATCCACAAGGAGAAAGACTGACCCCAAGGGCTACAGGGAGATCACGAATTCCCCAGAGATCACAATGTGGTCTGATTCTAAATATTCCTCTCAAATGTTCTGAGTAAACAGCTAATATACTCTTAGCTGGAAAATTATTTTGCTCATAAATTATTTCAGATTTTAATTTTCCCCTTTTCTGGTTATGCCGCCTCCCTTCATTGACTTTCTCATTTTAAAAAGAAGTTCATAATTCTTTCTAAGTTTCTCTCATCCTGTGTTGGTGACATCTATTTCTGAGTGGAAATCAAGCTACAAAAATGTCTTTCAAATGATGATAATCTGCAAATAAGGAACGATTTCATGTGTGAAAGCACAAATACCCCTTTCGCTAGGAACCCCAGAGAGGAGGCTCCAAGCAGCCTTCAGGTTTCCCTGAAGTGGTTCTTAATGCGGTAGGATGGCTGTGAAAACTGATTAGCAACGAACCTCCTTCCCCACAAGCCCCCTCACAAAGCCCGGGCATCGCACTGATGGAGTGTACCTTGTGGTGTCTGTATGTACACAGAGCCGCACACAGATACATCTCCAAGATCGAAAACCACCAGTCTAAGCACTTTTTCAAGTCCCTTGTGCACTATTTAAATGGAAAAGAACTACGGTGTGTTCTTACTTTATTCCAAACTCATCCTATTGTTTGTAAGCTTTTTCTACACAAGATTGCTTCATGCTAAGTGTAGATTAAGGTCCCTGGGGAGAGGAATACCCATGTGGACATCTTCTGGAACCTAGACCGGTATCACGTTAAATACCCAGCACCGGGAATTTGTTCATTAAGAACCGTCAACAACGTGGCGTGTTGTTGTGGGTAAATCCCATATTCACCAGAGGCAGCTTCAAGATCCCTTTCTATTTCAAAAGTACATTCCTGGGTTGCAAAATTTACCCAGAAAGTCTTAGAAACTGGATTTCTACTATAAATCTAAAAAACGGTATCTATTTCAATTTATGCTTTAAAAACCAAGTCTTTAATCAATTAAGGTCCGAGAGAAAAGGCTTTCTGTTCATGAACTGTCATCTGCCGTGAACACTGGAAAGCTAAGGACAGTGCGTGTCAAATACAGAAGCAGAGTGAATGTTCCCTTCTGGGTTCCCCAGGACTTCCTGTTATAGCAGGAGGGAGAGTCAGATACAGACCATGGTGACCAAGACAAGCTGTCTTTCCTGCTAGGTTGTGAGTTCGAGTCCCTTTTTTGGTAACTAGTGATGGCAGCTAACACATACAACCAGCAAATGCCACCTGAAATTATCTGTAGTTCACACAATCATTTCGTAATATTTTGGAGCCAACTATTTTGAATTAAGTTTTCTAAGCTTAACTTCTCCATGGGAAAACTCCATGGGAAGAAATGCAAGAATGACTACTTCAGAAAGCATGACTCCTATTCTTCCTCCTAATATACTGAAATTTTGCAGCAAGTAGTTTTTCACTTTTAACAAAATTACTTTGTAGGTGTAATCGTGACCAGCGGCGGCCTATTCTTTTGTCAGTGGTAGCATTTAAAGACACTCATCAAATGCCTCGGCTATCCATGAAACACGTTTATAGCTTTGTAAAATAACTTTGCCCCTCTATCCTACCCCTCCCCTGAAGCTTGTACTCCTCAGCTTCCATCTTTATGCTCACTTAAAGTTTTTTCATTTCAAATTAAAAGTAATAAATTCACTGTGTAGAAAGAAGACTCTCCTCCCCCACATGATTACTATACTCTAATAAAGTTGAGTATATAGTGTTTACATGTATTTACTTTTATATGAATGCAGAGATGACAAGGATGGCTAACTGTTCTTTCCAGATCTATCACTTGGGCCACCTGCTGTACACAGATTACCTATTCTCTTTCTTTTTTTTTTTTTTTTTTTTAAAGATTTTATTTATTTATTTGACAGAGAAAGATCACAAGTAGACGGAGAGGAAGGCAGAGAGAGAGAGAGAGAGAGAGGGAAGCAGGCTTCTTGCTGAGCAGAGAGCCCGATGTGGGACTCGATCCCAGGACCCTGAGATCATGACCCGAGCTGAAGGCAGCGGCTTAACCCACTGAGCCACCCAGGCGCCCCTACCTATTCTCTTTCTAACATACCCAACAACCCTGCAAGGCGGGGTGGGGGGGGTATCCTGTCATTCCCATTCTACAGAGGAGTTAACTCTGTAGGTTCAGAGAGGGTGGGGGTTGTCTGCCTGAGGAGCTGGGGTACAGGGTCTCCCTGCAAGCCTGGATCTTGGCACCTCCAGAGCGACAGTGTCAAGGCTCATGCCAGCATTGTGTACTTTAATTCTTTGTACTGAACATTCTTACTCTGCAAACTCTTTTTTTTTTTTTTAAAGATTTTATTTATTTATTTGACAGAGATCACAAGTAGGCAGAGAGAGAGAGAGAGAGAGAGGAGGAAGCAGGCTCCCTGCTGAGCAGAGAGCCCGATGTGGGGCTCGATCCCAGGACTCTGGGATCATGACCTGAGCCAAAGGCAGAGGTTTTAACCCACTGAGCCACCCAGGCGCCCCACTCTGCAAACTCTTATTAGGGCTGCTGCTCCCTCTTCTTTTTCTTCTTCTTCTTTTTTTAATGTAATGCTGTTACTGTATTTAACCTGAGCTATTCTCAAAACCCTTGAACCCACTTTCCATCCACCTGGCTGGTTCATGACCTCCAGCTTTACACCAGCATTCTGAAATACTGGCAGAGGTAACCTTGAAAATAAATGGTCACTGGTACCACACATTTCTTCCCTTGTTTTTCTGCTCACAAACTCTCTTGCCTTGGTTCTATTTTTCTGTCCCTTAACTCTAACCAAGGAGGTAACTGCAGAGAAAACCCCAAGGGGCTAGATTCTTCTGGAGCTGTTAGGATGCAAACAGGCCCGATATCCCAGCGAGGCAGGGGGCTGCCTTCATCCTCTCCCTGTAAAGTCGATGAGCCCTGAACTGCTGGAGTCAGCCATCTAAACTGGTTAATTTTAAATGCCTGCTCTTAAAAACATGCTGTGCATCCGTGGAGTCTGAAACTGGGAAAAATGCAAGGAAGGGGGAAAAACGTGATGGACAACAGATTTCAAATTTCTGGCCAGGCACCTTGCTGCCTGTGAGCTACACGTCTACTCTGCTACTCTGACACAAAGTATCACCGGTTTTGAGGTTTTCTGAGGGACCACTTCCGAGGGACTCTCCCCTGTGGCATCCCCACTGGCATCCCCCGGGTCCCCGTCCCTTGGGGCCCCTCTGCTGTACAGAGGGGTACATTGTACCCTCCATTGTACCCACTGTACATTGCAGCACCAATGTACTGATGACTCAAGAATTGAGCTTTTGATCACCGTCCCTTTACCAAAGAATTAAGGTAACAGGAAATTTACAATCAAGTCCGTAGCATCAAAAGTTTGCTTCGTTGGGAAAGCGGCTGAAGGGCTTTAGAGGCTTGCTGTTCAGTTTACTCTTTTGATGGCTTTGCCACTATGTAAATCAATTTGTTAATGTTCCTTACAAAATGCATGAGCCAGTTATACTGACAAACACACAAAGCTCATTCGTAATTAGCAGTTAATTAGTAAGAAGGAACAGATGCTGTTAGAGTTTCAGCAGGCGAACAGGTTCTGTAAACAATGCTTATAAATCTAAATGAATTTATTAACCACAATACAACTGTCAACATTTTGTTGGCAACCATACAAAATATGGCGGAATCCCCAAAATGTCTTTACAATGTATTAATAATCGTGGTGACAGCCAGGGCCTCTCCAGTCACCGGCTGGCTCTTCTCAGCCACTCTTCCTTTGTCTCCCTGAAATGTGGTGGCTCAGTCATTCCTTTCCATCTTAATCGTCTATACGCACTGATGAGTAAACCACATGAACACTGTATGTGGTGTAAACTTTCTGCATTTTCGACATGCCAGCAGCAGTAGCAGCAGCAGAAGCCAAGGACCCACAGTCCTCAGGGAACTTCCTGTCTGTCAGGAGAGCCTGATATGCACTCTCCATGGTCTCCCCAAGAGAAAGTTGATCCAATGAGCCAGGCAACTTAATAAAGGAACAAAGTGCTAAGAGGAATGGGATGGGAGTGGGTGGGGGTATCCACGCTTCAGGTAAACATGGAAGGTTTCAAAGGAGAGGGGCTTTATGGGAGGCATCTTACAGATGCCAAGTTTAGGCGATGGAGAAAGGCAAAGGGGGAGCCACGCTAGGAGCTCAAGACCCTCTCTGTGGAAGGTGGAGAGGCCTGCCTGAAACCAGATCAGGGCTGGGTGGTGGAGAGGGGCTCTGGACACCTTGGAGCAGGCAGAGAGGAGACACAGAAGATTCTAAGCTAAATGGTGACAGGATCAAATTGGCATTTTCTGAAAGCAAGCTTTGGCTTCAGTGTGGGACTCCAGTGCAGTGGGGGACATGGTGGTCAGGCTGCCCCATCAGGGAGTCTGTCCTGCAAGCCGGGAGGGTAGAGCAGAGCGAATGGGGAGAAGGTAGGGAGGCTGCATGAAGCATTCCCTGTTGATGTGTTAAGAATGGTCATGGCTGGCTGGGGCAACGGTGTGGGGCCATGGTGATACCACGATCTTAAGTGATCTTCTCCATGGAGCTTCTTGGAGTTTGGCCACAGTGAATGAATCAAAGGCTCTCATGCAATTACGTAAACGGTTTTGAAAGTGTCGTGACTCAGGAGTCTGTCCTGCTTGCTTCAAGTGATTTCCATGGAGCGCCTTATAAGACACAGCACCCTGTCCTGTGGCAGAACCTCAGCTCCTGCTAAGGAGCTCCTTCCCCAAGAGCGAAGCCTCCCCCACCAGCCTGTTTGCTCCGCCAGTGCCTGTCTGATTTCAGAGCTTTCCCTTCTCAGGGGACCTTTCCTTTACATTCTCTTTCCTATCCTCTTGTGGAGACCTCTTTCAAAATAGTCTGCTAAAGGCATAACTGGTGAAAATGAATTCCAACCCCAGCAGACAGTGCCCTCTCAAACTGATACTCCACGTAAGGCAGGTGTGGAATTAAGAGTTGTTGTGATGGTGTGGCCTGGGAGGAACGTGGGAACTCTGCGGTGCTCCCAGGCTGGGTGCCGCTCAACTAGGTCAACCAGCCCTACAATTAGGAGGGTGAAATCGGAAGTCAACACCAAGTGTGGATCCAACATGCAAAGACCTTACCATGCTTACCAGGCCGTTAGGATGGTGTTCGCAAAAAAATGTGAGTTATGCCAACAGAGGGCCATGAAACCACTGTTGTGAGCTGCTACCAGTCCTTTTCATAAAGCAGGACAGAAGGGAACAAACTCGAGTACAATGCACCTAAAACCATTATTTCACAAAACTTTCACTTATACATACATGTGTGCATATATATCCTGATACAGTCACACAGAAGATCTGTTTCTTAGTAGGTGTTGTTGTCAATGAAGTCTGAAACATCTGGTAAAAAGAGGGCTAACTTTGTGGTGGCTTTTGTAATTATAAGAACATAGGAACATGGCCAAAATGAGCTTATACAGTTACCTGCTCTAATTATATTCTGGAATGTTGAATGCACATAAAAATGTGATGTGAGAATCAAGTCACAAATTCCCTCTGAGAGGGAACTCATTTGACAAAGTAAAGGGATGTGGTGCCAGCAGGGCCCCTTCCATAGCTAGCTCCAGCACCTGCATCCCCAGGAAACCTGGACATCAATCAGTTCTGGCACACCGTGGTGCTCGGCCTTCAGGGCTGTGGCCCTAGCTCTTGAGACCACAGGCCTTTCTGCCTAGCCCCTGAGACAAAGCCTTCATGGGACCATGGGGCACAGGAAGTCACCTCCCTATGCAAGGCCAATCTCCCCTCTGCCTAGACACTCCTATGTTTGTTCAGCCACCAGACTCCTAGAGACCAGGTTTCTGCGGACTCTGCCCAAATATCACTTCAGCCAAGGTATGGAGACTCTGGAAGGCCAAAGCCACAGGGGCTGTGTCCGGACCCTGACCCCAAGAGGGGCCTAGAAGACTCCAGCTTCACACATCCCTGTCATCTTGGCCATTTCGCCCAGTGTGAGCCCACAATGCTGGTCCCCCGGGTGCCGGACCCGGCACTTATGACCTGGGGGACCTTGGGCAAGTGACATCGCCTAGTACAGCGACCTCGGGGCTCTATAAGACCATATGACAGAAGTAAACTGGCTCCAGCACCAGGCCTACAGCAAGTTCTCCATAAGCACTGGTGAGGAGTGCGACCTCTAGCTCTCTCACTTTCTCCTTGTTTTAGCCCCTTGCAAACTGACCACCTTCCTCATCACTGGCACACTCCCACCTCCCAGGGACAGAAGGAAGGGATGGGGCAGCACTGGCTTCACTCCCCAAGGTCACCCACAAACCATTCCTCCTCCATTCCCCTAGAAGAGCCGTTCTCCTGACAGATTTTGAAGCTTAGTTCAAAACCTGCAGAAGTAACCTGAAGGAGTATGGCACGGATCCTGCTAACGGGACAGAAGACAAAGTTCCCGAGGCACTGAAAGTTTACAGAACATGAAAAAGATGACATTCGGATCAGCAGAAAATGGCTCAACTTCTCAATTGATGAAAGCTTAAGTAGCTGAAAGCATCAAGCAGCCCAACAGTAAAAGGATGCAGTTCCAGAACTTGGGGGGAGAGAAGACCTTTAAAACATAATTAATAAAGGAGGAAAAAAAGATTAAGAAGATCTGACTCTAAAATTTTGGAAAAACTTGTCCATGTCAAAAATTACTGTAAATAAAACTGAAGCCAAAAGGTAAATGAGGAAAATGTGTAATGTATCTAGAGCAAATGGCTAATGTGCCTACTGAATAGTGAATTAACAGGCCAATGATGAGAATACCAGTAGAAAAATGAGCTAACAATTGAACAGGTACTTCACACACAAACAATACAGGTAGCCAATAAAAATAATTTTTAGAACTAATAATAAAGGAAGTGTGTATTTTTTAAACAGGAAAACGTAATTCTAAAAAACTCCATAAAACTCATTAAGATTTAAAAACACATACATAAAATACCCAAATGTAGAAAAGAGTATATAGAAACATTGCTCGTAAAAGAGTGAATTTTTTTTTCTTCTGGAGAACAATTTGGAAATGTATCTAAAAGATTTAAAATTCTTATGCCCTTTGGCTAATCAAGACTGTGGGTGGAGATTTATGCTAGGGAAGTTGGAGAGAAAGTGGGAATGAACCAGGGGTGTGAATGGAGCTAAGGAGAATGTGCCTCAAAGATGCCTCCGGGGCTCAAAGACTGGAAACCAGAAGCAGGTTCCAAAGGGCCCATACAGCGTGCTCTCATTTTATAAATATACTTACAGACACATCAGTTACTCTTCCAACTATTCATTCGAGAAATGTTTATTGAGCATCTACTATGGTATTAACCATCACCAAGAGTCAAGATTCCTTCCCAGAGCAGATGGGACCCAGAGCAGATGGGACCAACCAGGGTGACACAGGTGGTCTGTGGGGGCCAGGTGACAGGAGGGAATCTGCAAAAGCATGGGGGATGGGGAGCAAGAGGACCTTTGGGGATTGGGGTGGGCAGGATGGAAAAGGGTTCCAGAGACCATGAACTAGATAGAACAGGAGTCCGAAATAATGTGGTAATCACTGTTAGCACAAGACTTAGCATCATGAGTGACTGTTTTTTCTTTTTGTCCATGCATATTTTCTAATTTTGATACAATGAGCATGTATTACTTTCGGGGTTTTTTGTGGTTTGCTAAACAATTCCATCCAGCCCCTCTGGAGCTACCCCATCCTAGCCATCTGTGGCTCCTCCCCATGCTCAAGGGAGCCTCTTCTCCACCTCCCTCCCCAGGCATCAGGTCTTCCTTGTAGCTCCAAGTCCTGACCTGCAACCCCCCGACACTTCCTGGCCTCCCTCAGTCTTGCAGGCTCACACAGTGCTCCTGCTGACACCCCCACCCTGGCTGCAGGCCAAGGGTCCTTCTACAGTGCTGTCCTAGCTGAGACTCTCTGTACTCAGCAGCCTGCCTACTAAATGCAGCAATTCTTCCACCCACTCTCCAAAGACACCTGCTCTTAGCTCTCTTGTTCCTTTCCAGTCAGTTCCCCAGCCCGCCGGCACCCCAGCCTCATAACCCTGCAAGCACATCCATGCCTCAAGAATTGGATGTAACACTGTCTCAGCCCAAGAAGATCCTGCCTTTTGGGAGGGGGGCAACTTCCCATACTACGCCCATGAGAAAGTAGGGAGAGCCAGCTTCCCCAAGGCTCAGATAGACTTGGTCTGCACATGGTTACTCTAGACAATGAACACAGAAGCCAAGTGGCAACTGGTTACTCCCCAGCTGTTAGTTACCGATGTTGACAGTAACACGAGACAGGGAGAATTATTACTCATAGGAACTTCTGCACATTCCTAAATGCTTATTAATTAGAATTAAGTTTAGAATGCCTATAATATATAACTTATAAAATGTTTCACCTACTCTAAACATAACACGATAAAGTACTTATAAGAATTACCCATGCTTCTGAGCAATTATGTAATCAAGAGTTGATGATTTTGAGGGTGCATTTACATACAGTGTATACTGACTGAAATGTATGCAAGAATTCTAACCGCTAAAGAAAAGATCAACAAAACGCTACCGGCAAACCAAACAAGTCCAACATCCCAGTGAAAGGGGCACCTCGATACTCACGGCCAGGAACACTACAGGGTAATTATTAGAAAGGAGAGTAGAAGTGATCAAGAGAATGAGAAGGCAAGCCACAGGCTGGGAGAAAGTACTCTATGTCAGACACGTCTGGAAAAGGAATGTCATCTAAAATGTAAAAAAAATTTTTTAAACTCAACAATAAAAAAACAACCGAACTGAAAAGTGAGATCTGAACAGAACCTCACCAAGGCAGACAAACAGATGGCAAACAAGCATAAGAAAGGGTGCCTGGCATCATGAGTCACTAAGGAATTGCAAATTAAAACAATGAGACACCGCTCCACACTTACCAGAACGGCTCAAATCTGAAACACTGCCCACACCAAATGCTGGCGAGGATGTGGAGCCACAGGAACTCTCAATGATGGCTGGTGGGGCTGCAGTGTGGTACGGGCATGTGGGAAGGCCAGCTGGAAGTTTCTGACTAAACTAAAATTATTCTTACCATGCAATCTATCAACCACACCCTGGTATTGACTCAAATGAGTGACAACTTACATCCACACCCTAGGCTGCACACAAGTGCTTATCAAATCAGCTTTACTCAAGGTGCCAAAACTTGGAAGCAACCACAATGTCCTTCAATAGATGAATGGATAAACAGACTGTGTTATGTCCAGGCAATGCAATAGAATTTGGCACTAAAAAGAAATGAGCTTTCAAGCCATAAAGACCTAGAGGAACCTTAAATGCATATTACTAAGTGAAAGAACCAACTTTGAAAAAGCAACATGCTTTATGATTCCAACTATATGATACATAGTTCTGGAAAAGGCAAAAAGTATAGTCACTATAAAAAGGTCAGTGGTGTCCAGCGGTGGGGAAGGAGAGATGAGCAGACAGAGCACAGCGGATTTTCAGGGCAGTGAAACCATTCAGTAGGATCCCGTAACAACAGACACATGTCACCATACACTTGTCCAAACTCAAAGAACGTGCACACGAAGGGAGACCCTAACAGAAACTGTGAGCTGTGGGTGGTAACGGTGGGCCAGCCAGTACAGGCATGTACTGCTGTGGCAGGACTTTTTGTCCTTTCTGCTTATCTTGCTGCGAACCTAAAACCATCCTATAAGTGTATTTGTGATGATGAAGAATAGGAAGTGGAGGAGGAGGAAGGGAAGGAGGCCAGGGCCAATCAAGTTAAAGCCGGGCTGTGAGCCCCCACCAGGTCGAATCAGCACGAGGAGCATCCAAGAGGTACCAGCACCCCCATGAGTCCTGCGGCAGGTCCCTGGGCCTCGATACATCCTGTCATTGGATGTGACGCCAGCTTCACACGAATGCTTTGGGACTCACCTGCTGGGGATACCTGGTGCCATTATCACTGCCCACTGACATCTCATCGAGTCCCCAGCCCTGTGGGGTTGTGGACAGGGACTGAGAGTAAGAGCTGCCCACTGGATTCATGGAGAGGTGTGTCTGGAATCCGACAGCTGGCAAACGATGAAAACGCCCAAGGAAGAAATGATCTGTGGGCACACTGCTGAACTGCTGTGAGGTGAGTGGTGCAGGACAGCTTGTGAACACAGGGGCGACACCCACAGGCTTGCCTGGGACCTCACCCCGGCCCAACACAGTTCCCCAGAAGGAAGCCCTAGTCCCTCTGACTTCCAAAGCTTATGGGGAAGAATGTCCATCTTTCTGAACAGTCATCTTCCCCAGTCTGCGCCACCCTGAGGAGAGGAGACTGTTGTGGGCTTTCCAAATTATGGGACGTTCACTGAAAGGAATCATTTGAGAGGAAGACAACGAGCATGTCTGCTGTCTTGATGCCCTTCCAGGCAGAGGTCTCCTGGCCTTGCTCTGACTGGGCCTGACGGCATGTGTTTCCCCACAAGGATTACTCACATGCAGAGAAAAGTCAATGCACTAAAGAATTAAGCAGCCTGCAAAATGAGCAAGACAGGAAACAACATGTGTTGGAGAGGATGTGGAGAAAGGGGAACCCTCTTACACTGTTGGTGGGAATGCAAGTTGGTGCAGCCACTTTGGAGAACAGTGTGCAGATTCCTCAAGAAATTAAAAATAGAGCTTCCCTATGACCCTGCAATTGCACTACTGGGTATTTACCCCAAAGACACAGATGTAGTGAAAAGAAGGGCCATCTGTACCCCAATGTTTATAGCAGCAATGGCCACGGTCACCAAACTGTGGAAAGAACCAAGATGCCCTTCAAGGGACGAATGGATAAGGCAGATGTGGTCCATATACACTATGGAGTATTATGCCTCCCTCAGAAAGGATGAATACCCAACTTTTGTAGCAACATGGATGGGACTGGAAGAGATTATGCTGAGTGAAATAAGTCAAGCAGAGAGAGTCAGTTATCATATGGTTTCACTTATTTGTGGAGCATAACAAATAGCATGGAAGACATGGGGAGCTGGAGAGGAGAAGGGAGTTGAGGGAAATTGAAAGGGGAGGTGAACCATGAGAGACTATGGACTCTGAAAAACAACCTGAGGGTATTGAAGGGGTGGGGGGTGGGAGGTTGAGGGAACAAGGTGGTGGGTATTAGGGAGGGCACGTATTGCATGGAGCACTGGGTGTGGTGCAAAAACAATGAATACTGTTACGCTGAAAAGAAATTTAAAAAAAATAAAAAAATAAAAAAATAAAAGAATTAAGCGGCCTGGTTCGATACAACTCATTTACTGAGCAAACCAAACCACCCAGGCCACCAAAATGGCCCAGTCCAGTCCCACCCGCCTGACATCATCACGTAAAGCTCCAAAGCCGAGGTCTCTTCTGTCCGCATCTTCCATGGGCCTCCCCACTCGGTTCTCTCTGCTCTCTCCTGGGTGGAGCCATGACGTCCTTTCTTTGGAAATTCCTGCCTTGGCTCCCTGCCTCTGTCTTCAGCAATGGTGCTCTGCCTGCCGTCCAGACTGTGTATCACCCACTCTGAGCCCTTCCTGCTGTTCCCAGAGAGAGTGTCCAGGTAGTAGTCTGTCACCATAAACTTGTCATTTCCCACATCCCCTTCCTCCTCCCCCAGAACACAATTCCTCTCCACTACATGATGTTCACGATGCCCCTCCCTCCACTCCCCTCCCAGCAGAGCGGGTCCCAGCCCTCTTGTCACATGTACCACACCCTCAGGTCCTCCTACCCACTGCATTGCAAACTCTGGAGGCCCAAAGGAGCCTCCTGTCCATCCTGCACCTGCTGTACAGCCCAGCACACAGCAGCTACCCAGCAAGGCAAGGACAGAAGTCATCATCATGCTCCAGCACCAAACTCTCATGTGGCTGGATTCCCCCAAAGAAAAGGAGGCCCAAATTACATACAGGGTCTGAAAAATGAAAAAGCATTTATCATCAACATTAAAAAAAAATCACTTTATGATAAAAAAGCTAATGTCATGATTCATCTTTGAGGAAGGGTAGGAAAACCACCATGCTGGCCCACCTGGAACATGAACAAGTTCTTGTGGGCAATCAAGTACTTGCTCGGCTAACAAGAGATCAGATGTCCGGTCATGGCCCTTTCCTGCTCAGAGTTCTTACTTGAGTTAGAACTTGGTTAAACACAGCAAGTACCTCCGTCCTAAAAAGACTTCTGCCTTTCGAAATCAAGGTGACAGACTGCCCATGCTGCCTGTGATATAAAGGACATGAAGAAAATTAATCCTTGACCAATAAAATGGAGTTCTGATAAAGGTCACAAGTGGCCCAGCTCCCCCCACTTCAGGAAATAAAATGCACAATAGCCAGGCTAGGAGCAGGGGTGACAGACGGCGGTCCTCCCCAGGCCCTACAGACAATACTGGCCAAGGATGGCCAGGCTCGGTGGGGGGGCAAGCCCTGTGGCACAATGAGCCCAGGCTCCAGAGAATGTCCTAACGCCACCCCTCATGCCCCACTCCCTGTCCCAGACATCGAAACACTATGGGAACAAAAGAAAGACTGCCTTACATTGGCCTCTTCACACCAGTCCATGAGACTGCCTCTGGAAACACTGACACCTGATCTCAAAACTGATGATCAGGGCCTTGGAGTAATGGGAGTCCCAAGAGATGTGTCTTGCAAATGAGGACACATGCTCCACCATTTCTTGGAGGCTCCAGTGCCAGGAAGAACAGCAAAGGTATTGAGTCCTGAAAAAAGGTAACTGTTATCCTGGCCTGGCCCAGCCCTGGTCAGCTGTTCCTCACCCGGTTACACCCGTGAAACATGTGGACTTGACAGTCCTGGGATGCTCTTTGGGAAACCTGCTTAGGGTGAGCAGAAGCTCCCAGAATTCTCTCCTTGACCTTTCACCACTCCACTCTTAAGGCAACATGTGCCAAAGGAAACTCACCCCTGAATCCTACCTTGAACCACACCCACCAGCTCCAGATGTATTATCAGCTAAGGCACACACTCCACTGAGCCTCTGGGGTCCTTCCAGAATACACCTGACTCCTGGGAAGTCACACAATGCCTAAGCCCAAGTAACACCATTTCCAAACTATATGACACTGAGTAACTAGCTTCACTCCTCTGAGCACTCGTTCTGTTTATAAAATGGGAATTATGCTATCATTCTTATAAGGTGGTTGTAAGAATGGAGATTTTTTTCCCACTCAATAAATATTTACCAAGTACCTACTGGTCTAGAGACTTGGAATTCCTGACCATGTGATGCTGACATTGTACTGGGCCGGCCCACTGGGGGGTAAGCCCCCGGGCCTGGAATAGGGAACAGCACCAGTGGGTTCTTATCTCATCAAAGTGTTTCCACTTCTGACAAATCTGGTGCCTGAGAAGGTACCTGAGTTATGCCCATTGCTTTCCAGAACCCCAAGAGCAAACCAGAAAACACTTGTCTCCCAAAAGCAAAATTCAGGAAGGTTATCCACACTGACCTTTCTTTGGGATATTTGTCACAATCCTGTCAAAATGCCCCACACCCTATCATTGGGACCCACAGCGGCCCAGGCAAGCATCGGTCCTGGGGAGGCCTCCTGCCCTCAGCAGGATTCTCCCAGAGCCTACCTGCTCGAAACCTCCAGCATTTTCAACTCCTACAGCTTCTCCTTATGGCCTCTCCTTCCATACACACTAGCAGTCCCCCAGCTGGCCCTCTCCTGGCGCGGGACACAGCCACTGCTGAATACCCCCAACCATTCCTGAGGCTTACTCTTCTTGAGGATTCGCACATACCTTTTAGTTCACAGGCAAATGATTTTCAAGGGAAATTCTCCATGACAAACCTTGGAAGAGTAATTCAGCGCCTCTGACAGAATGTAGTGATGGACTTATTCTCAAAGCCAGCAGCTGGTAGGACACCCACTCTTTATAGCTCACAGAGAGCATAGCCAGGGGGTCATGACTCTGGATACTCCATTCTCACCCTTCCTTTGGGGGGCTGTGGTAAAGCATCATGGCAAACTAGAGAACTTTTAAAAGTCATTGATAAGGCTCATTAATGTATCAAAATGTCACCTACTCAGTGTGAACCATTAAAAATTATTAGTACAAGTATTAGTAGAAATAGTCATTAAAGTGCAGAAATATCATGGAGAAATATTCATCACCTTGGAGCTTCACTGTCAGCCCTCACTTCCTGCTTCCAAACTCTCAGTCCTGCACGGCAGGAGATGCAGCCTATGGTCTACACCCGGGGTGCTCAGGTCAGGGCCCCAGTAAACAAGCAAGGCGAGCTTCAGTGGAACACCAACTTGGCTCCGATATTTGGAGACAATCAGCAATTTAACTAACAGAAAACATATTCCAGCATAAGATACCCTTATGAAGCAGAAAATAAATAAAAAATACAAAATAAAATAATTAGAGCTATGTCCTTCCAACCTCTCAAGGGGATACATTTCCTCTCCTCTGCAATTTGGGGAGAAGCACAACTCAAGACTACAAAATTGCCCAAGGTTGTGAAACCCCCCAATGGCCCACTTTAGGGTCAGTGATGGGACCTGGTGCTGAATTCTCCAACAAGGGAACCAACCATCCATACCACCTGAAAACTGAAAGCAGGCTGATCTAACTCCATCAAGGCTGGGAGCGTTGGGGAAGAAGGGTTAGAAAACCATTGCTTCTGGGGTTAAGCTAAATTTGGGTCATTTTTAAATAATCAGTGGAGGAAAGTGACACAGACAGGTACCTTCCCAGGAGCCTCTGTGAAGTAACTTGCAAGACAGCTAGTTCTATGAGAAAAACCTTTAAAATAAGGTAGACGGGAGCGAAGCAACGGGTAGAGAATTAGAACTAAAACCACAGTGTACGAGGATGAGGCTGGGAATGCACCTGTTAGCCTTGGTCAAGTACCACATGTGCCCAAGCAGCATCTGCTGGCAGAGACAGCACTGTGTCTTATGGGCTCTGACTAAACCATGAGAATGAGGAAAATGCCAGCCACCCCATTTTGGGCACTGAGAAGGAATGTGTCTAGCGCACAGAGCATACAGAGTATTCCTTCTCTGTCCACTGAAATCAACAACTAGCCAGATAACTCTTTCATCAAAGGGCCTGCTCGATGGGAGCCCCATTTCGCATGCGTCTTCTGTTCCCGTGTGAAGCTAAATTTGGGATGCCTTTTATTTCAGGATAAACACGGCTTTTTACTGCCACAACTTTGTACTTTTTAATAGAGATAAGGCTAAATGCAAACATTTTCCACTTTTCCTAACTGAATATAAATTTTTACTGTATATTTTTAAGAGCAGACACTGAAATGAATCAACTACTTTGAACTTAGCAAGAGCATAATGATATTTATACAGGTAGGGGATGGGGCGGGGAGGGCAACAGAAAATATAAGAGACTGGTCTAAAACTGAGGTCATTACGTTTCCACAAAGTCTTCGAGGTTCCCACTTGGGCCACAGGCACAGCCGAAAGATGAGAAATGTGTTCTTCACCATGAAAATGGGGCCAGCGTGCTGGTAGCTGTCCAAATGGGAGTCAGTTTCTTCTTTCAAAAATCCAAAAGGGGGGCGCTTGGGTGGCTCAGTGGGTTAAGCCGCTGCCTTCGGCTCAGGTCATGATCTCAGGGTCCTGGGATCGAGCCCCGCATCGGGCTCTCTGCTCAGCAGGGAGCCTGCTTCCTCCTCTCTCTCTGCCTGCCTCTCTGTCTACTTGTGATCCCTCTCTCTCTGTCAAATAAATAAATAAAATCTTAAAAAAAAAAAAATCCAAAAGGACAACAGTTTCTGCCTCCTCACAGAAGCAGCAGAAATATGTGTGTGAATCCCAGTGTTCTTTCCCGTCCGTCAGCCAGCAGCAGGGGAGGGGCCGACCCCACACAAGGAGCGGTCCCTGAGGCTCCCCCTGCCAGCCTGGGGTTCACAGTGCTCCTTTCGGACCCACACTCAATCTCGACAGGAGAAACAGGTCTCATTCTCTTCTAATATCATTTCTAGGAGCAATCTGTGCTTCTCTACAAATGGTCTTTTGTACGGTTATTCTTGCTGAATTGCAAACAATAAGACTTTCATAAATCAAGCCTGCCAAATCTGCTCCACTGTTGATAATAAAATGAGGGCTTCCATTAGGAAAAAGAAAAAAAAAAAATTAGAGAAACCGCCTCAAACACAAGACATAAAAACACACTTCCGTGTTGCTGAAATTATCCAGTCCCACGAATGCATGCACTGGTTACCTTGATGAGTGCACGTAAAACAACAATATGCTGGTTGTAGTTAAGGCAGATATTTTTTGGTTCTGCAAATATGAATGTTAGCAGTCTGATGTAAGGACGTATCTAATCTAAGTGTAAAAAATATTTTTATTGCTCTGGGAACAGTCACTGTTAACTGAATGCAACAACAAAAAGGGGGGAAAAAAGAGCATGCAGACCCAAGGGAATTACCAAATCAATTAACAAGTAATTCAGGAACTAATTTCTATATTGCCTCTTAGCACAAAATTGTATCTTTAATTTCTCCTGCGATAAGCATCTCTATGATGGTCCTAACGCACACTGCCGCTGTAAATGAGTTTACAAGGATCTCTTTTTGATTGGCTATACAACATTATTTCTTCACAGTTCAATGCTACTGTAGCCAAGTGCTCTGAAATATTTAATTATACTGGTAGCTACCAGTTACCAATTTGAGAGACCCACAGTGAGTACAGTACATTTTAAAGAACTAGTAATCAACTAATTAAAACCACAGTGAATTCCAGATACTCCAATTACAAACAACCGCTGTGGAATACACTTAGAGGGTTTCTGAAATGGGGGAAGGAGCTCTGGCAGGGGAGGCCTGGCTGTGCCATAGAGCACGGGTGCCACCAACCGAAGACCCCTCAGTATGGGCGTCGTTTGCAGCAGTGTCTGGGTGTTGCCCGTGCCTGAATTTTTACTATAACTGGGAAGTCATGCTGGAGGCTCAGCGGCAGCATGTTCTGGAAAGAGGCAAACATGGGTTTGAATCCTGTCTTTGCCTCTTCCTGGCTTTATGAACTCGGGTGCCTGAGCCCCAGCTTTCTCACCTGTAAAATGTACAAGAGAGCACACAGAGTCTCAGGGGGTTGATGGGGCCTCAGTGAGGCCATGGGATAGAGAAATGCCCCCCAAATGATTTATCCACCCCTAGGAACCAGATCCTTCCAAATGTAGTAATTTTTATTTATTCTCTTCCTCACTTTTATAATAGCTGGATCAAACAGTATGAAGCTTACAGGTTCCACTTAGGAAAAAAAGGCCACTCACATTACAACCAAGATAGATGTATACATTATTTATTTCTATATATTTTTTAAGCCCAAGGGAAAAGAAAACGCCCAGGATATGGGTGTGAATAGTGGAAGGAGCACTGGAGTGAGCATCAGAGAAGATGGGACCTGGATCCCATCACATCAGGTGCAAGCCTGGGCAAGTCACTTCACCTTCCCAGGGTTCAGTTTCTCCATGTGCAAAATGCGGATCTTTTCCAGCTTTAGAAATAGTGCGTTTGCTATGCCAGGGCTGCCTCAAGTACAGCCCAAGCACCAGCAGAACATGCTGTTTGGGCAAAAACGGGACGCTTGGAGGGAAAAACAACAAAACAAAACCCTCTTACAGTGAATTCATGAAATTCCTATATATTAACGTATCACATACACATACAAGTATATAATACATACGTACAGGTGTACCCATGTACTTATTCTCCATTCTCTAAGATAAATTATTTAAAAAACAGGTGAAATCTTAAGCAGAACTTCAATTTTCATTAAAAAAAAAAAAAAATCTGAGACCAAACCCAAGAGACCCTGGTTTGCAAACAAATCTCTGTGAAGCTTCCCTCCTGCTTTACACCAACCTGACACTGCACCCAGGCCACAGCAGTGCTCTGAGCATTCGTTGCTCTTAGGGTCTGCCAAGAACCTACAATGTGCCCACCCTTCAAGGCTCACAGCCTCTGGTTCCCCCTGAGTTTGCAAACTGCCTCTCCATTCACACCAGGTCCATTCACACTCCCAATGCTCCAGCTCCTCTGTACCCCTGGGGCTCCTTCTCAAATCTCCTATCCCTGCCTCAGGGCTCCTCCCCACCCACCCTGCCTTTAGACTCCGCCTCATCTCCAACCCCATCTAACTCCCCTCAGGCCTCCTCCCCACACCCCAACCAGGCTCCTCCTCCCCTCCTCCACCTACCCCACCCAGGACCCTTCAGCTCCTCCTCAAAGGCCCAGTAAGCTCCAAATTATCCTCACTTGCCCCTTCCCTCCAACACTGGAGGGAGGAAAGAAGCACTCACTTGACTGTTCTTAGATGGTAAACCAATGTAAGATTAAAAAAAGAAATACAGGGGCACCTGGGTGGCTCAGTGGGTTAAAGCCTCTGTCTTCAGCTCAGGTCATGATCTCAGGGTCCTGGGATTGAGCCCCGCATTGGGCTCTCTGCTCGGCAGGGAGCCTGCTTCCCCCTCTCTCTCTGCCTGCCTCTCTGCCTACTTGTGGATCTCTGTCAAATTAAAAAAAAAAAAAAAAAAAAAAAAAAGAAAGAAATACAATTGCTAGAGGGGAGGGGGGTTGGGGGATGGGGTGACTGGGCATTAAGGAGGGCACTTGAGGGTGTTGTATGCAACTGATGAACCACAGCATTCTACCCCTGAAACTAATAATATACTATATGTTAGTTAAATCCAATTTAAATGAAAATTTTAAAAACAGAAATTAAGAAAGTAAAAAGAACACTGGGACAATTTTAGTGGTCCTTTCAGGCTGTAAAATATTTTTACATTGTAGATACTACTAAAAGGCCAATAAGTATTTAAAAGTACTAGTGCACATGTAACTACTGCTCTTGAAATTTCCTTGAATAGGAGAGGCATTTCGTGGTATTTAGACTTCTAATTCACTCAGTATAAAGGAAGGGAAATTTAGCTTTGCTCTACCTACACACACACACACACACACACACACACACACACACACACACACAATGTGCACACGGCACCCAGGGCATTTTATTCAAGACAATGCACATTTATCAGAAGGAAATTGTCTTCATTTTTTAAAACCTACTTATTGAATACAATTTATATCATTAAAAATATTTTTACAGACTATCAGCATGGTTTCTAAGTATTTCCCCCAAGATATTCATCAATTCATTGTCATCAAAGGGAAAAATAATCCCTTCCGACAGAGAAATCAGGCAGACCCCCCCACTTGAACCAAATGGCCACAGTCAAAGCTACCAAGGGTAAGATACACCATTACCATGTGCCCCCTGCTGAGGGCACCAAGAAGAACAGAAGAGCCCTGTGGTTCTCCAGTCCCAAATGCATCACCTCAACCCGGGCACCAACAGCAGGTAGTGTACACCGAGGGGCACTCTGTTCTGCAGGGTTCCTGCAGCATTCCTCAAACAGCATCAAAGTCACAGGGGGTAAGACAGACCGCAGAGCAGTCTCAGGGTGCAGGTGACCAAGGGGACGAAGTGACCCCCACGCATGCACGGACCCTGGGCTACACTGGGAGATGGAGTTGGAATGAGGTTTATGGCTGAGGTGTGGTGGCTGCCATCGCTGCGCTGAGCTCAAGGGAGCAGCTGGTGTTGCGGGGGAGCTGGGCATGGGGCACGTGGAGCTCTCACTGGCTCTGCAGCTTTTGCAAAATTATTTCACAAGAAATATTAAAGAGAGTCAAAAATATTAAAGCTCTTCTTTAGCCCTACCTCATGTCTTGTGTTCCTGTTCATCCAATTTTAAACCAAATATACAATTATTTTCATGTCCTGATTATAGTTTTATGCTTTCGCTTACTGTTTTATGAACACTTTTCACACCTCTAAATAGTCTCCAAGATGAAAGTTCTAGAGGTTACCGATTCTAGCACTATTTAATGACCATCACTAATTTAATTCCTTGCTTGTTGGACATCAGTAGTTTTCAGGATTTTGATATTATAAATAATTCTGCTATGAACATTTCTGTATACTTAAAAAACTTTTCCCCTTTGTCTTGGTTAATTATTCCTTTGGGGTAAATTTCTAGCAGAGAGATTAATGGGGAAAAGTGAATAAAATTTTTTATACCCTCCAAGAACACCAGGCCAACTTTTAGTGACATAGCGATCCATTTCTAGAACTTTCTTTTTAACTTTTGCCAAAAGGATTCTATCATGCTTTGTTAGTCACAAACCTAAGTATAAAATGATTTCTAATTGTTTTAAGTTTCCAAAGCTTTTTAGACATCCACAAGAAAAACCAAATATCCACCCATGTTTATTTGTTTTTCATTTCCAAACCATCTCTTCTAGGTCACTTATAGCCCCAGCAGTATATCTATGTAGCAGATATATTTATATATTTCCATAAAACTTAATGTATAGTAAAAACCACATCAATCATTTTTCCAAAATAACTGAGAACACACATACTCCTGTTTTTAGCACTAATCACAATCACAAAGGCTCTGGCTGATACAGAATGAAGAATGGGGTAAAAATCTGGCAATTAAAAAAATAGCCCACTGTTTCTAAAATTTGCAGGTTTGACATGAAACAATTCTTATAAACAAAGTTACATAGTGAAGATATTTACTTAAATGGAATTTCTAATGTATGAATATTGAAAAGTTCAGAACTTTTAGAAGAAACCAGTTTTCACAAATGATTTTGGTCACGGACGATGGTTTGATTCTTTGACAGTTAAAAAATGTACCTCTTCTCTTTTACCTAAATACAGTATTCTATGTACATGAAATAGAGTTCAGTGTAAAGAACACTGAATTAAAATTTATTCCATTTTTCAAAATATAACATTACTTCATCTATGACCACTGTTTGCCTCCCTACTTGACATGGCAGGGGAGGAGCTCTGCCAGCGAGCACCCCTCCAGGAACATGAGAGCACATGGCAGTGGGCGGGGGGATGTGGATGCACGAAGGAAGCACGTGCTGATGAGCGTCAGACAAGATGGCAGCAGGATCCCAAGACTTGATGGAATGTCCTGGGAAGGGGGAAGGGGAAAGACACCACACCTATTTGAGGACAAGGTAAGATTTTTCTGGAACAGAAGGCATTTGACTTGGGCCCCAAAGACAGGAAGATTATGACAAGCACAGATTAAAGGGACCAGTATCAGCCAGAGCTAGGAGCCACGCATGCCCCATGTGGCTAGTTCAGGTCAAAATCTCTCATGAGACAGCCCTGACCGTCTGGCCAACCTCTGGGCTGTGAGGCACACTGCCACATTGGTACCACGGTCAGTCCGGGTGCCAGACAGCACAGGGTTGTTGAGGATGGCCCCACAGGACACATGGAACCCCATGAGGAGAGAACATCATTTACATGATTTTTGATCTGGTGTGGAAAAGATGGCCATTGTAAGCACGGATAAAATCGGGGAATGGGGCATGGAAAACTTTTCTAGAAACACACTAAGACTCTTCCATTTGAATCCCAGCTCTGACACTGGTTAGTGTGGGAACCTCATCTGCTGGAGGACTTAATCCCACTGAACCCTGGATTTCTCATCTCCCATTGGCAGAAGCTGTGCCCTAGCTTGACAGAGAATTAAATAAGTTCGTAGGATTGAAGCATCTAATAGTAACAGGCACCGAGGAAAGGGGGGCCAGCACTGCTATGATAAATATAACACAATCACCATCTGGTTCATTGTGCAGACTTTTTAAGCAGACGGAAATGTGAGCAAGTAAGTACAGTGGGGTGTAGGTCTCCCTGAATTGGGGAAGACAAGGTTTGGGAAGGCCCTGAGGAATTAGTAGTATTTTTTTTTTTTAATGTGTCTCTTTTCCCAGTCTACAAACATACTTATGCTACTAGGTACTTCATAAAAGGATCTAACTAGGAACATATTTCCCATGCCCGAGCCCTTCCCATGTCCGTTTTATACAATTTCACCAAATATCTACATATGTTATTATAGCATCAGCTTTGATACCAAGGGTTTAAAGACCTGGCCATCAGTAAGTCAGTTGGAAATAAGTCCCCTTGTGAGATGCAGGAAAGGAAAGGATGTTTTTGCTGCTCAAAATTATCTGATAAAAGCATCACTGTCTGGGGCACCTGGGTGGTTCAGTTGGTTAAATGTCTGCCTTCAGCTCACGTCATGATCCCAGGGTCCTGGGATCGAGTCCTGCATCAGGCTCCCTGCTCATCAGGGAGCCTGCTTCTCCCTCTGCTGCTCCCCCTGCTTGTGCTCTCTCTCTCTCAAATAAAATCTTAAAAAAAAAAAAAAACCCA
The DNA here is from genome assembly GCF_902655055.1 of Lutra lutra. Taxonomy (NCBI): domain Eukaryota; kingdom Metazoa; phylum Chordata; class Mammalia; order Carnivora; family Mustelidae; genus Lutra; species Lutra lutra. The sequence continues at coordinate 43,215,633 of NC_062280.1, read as the reverse complement.
ACAACAAAAAGACCCAAAGCATCATGGTCTGATGTCTTTCCTGAGACAGGGACTGGAAAGACTCACAAGGTCACCTTCTCTAGAATTTTGGGCTAAAGGCTCTGGAGCAAGCACAGGTACAAGCCTGCTGAGGACAGAGGGCCTACACAGGGGCTACGGAGCGCCCGGGATGCCCGGGGCACAAGTAAAGCTGGGGTAAAGTAAAGTAAAGCCTGGGATGCCCAGGGCACAAGTAAAGCTGGTAAAGCTGGGGGCCCATCTCCATTTTTTGGAAAAGGGTCTGGTCCAGCAGCCAAATGCCCCAGAGTTCCACTGCTGCTGTTTTTATGTAGAACTTAGATTTCTAACAGCCGGTGTGATTCTTCCTGCAGGAGGAGAGGTGCTCACTCATTCTCTAAACTTCCTATTCACAAAGGACAAAAGCCAGCTTGGGAGAGGTCCTAGTCCATGTTCTATGTTCTTACACATGGAAAAATAAGAGTCCTCCATCAGGAACAGCTTGATGGAGCAGAAGTGAAATGAGGTTGTGATGTGCTATGATTTTCTCAGGCATCTTGGTAGACTTTGGTTTGCAGGTAGTATCTGCAAACCTGTGGCCCATGAGTGCAGCCTTATGGCCCCTCATCACCTTCACGGTGAGGTCCCTGTGCTCCTGCCACACCTCTCCTTCAATAATGACATGTGTTCTCTGGATGTCTTCTCCTCTACCTGCAATAAACTGATAAAACACTGCACTGTGCCTTTACCGCAGTGACAGGTTAGGTAATTTGTGGACACAATGGATTTTTTTTTTTTGCTTTTGCTTTTCTGGAAGGCTAGAAGGGAAGACATGTGCAGGATGAACCCCAGGACTGTAAGCACTTGCTGAATAAACACGCTTTTCCTGGCCATTCCAGCTACAGGCCTGACACGTGCCCACGGTCCTGAGGAGCCACCTTCGCCAGGGAAAGGGCCCACTGAAACCATAGATTATTGCAGCTTTTATTTTAGAACGACCTGAAGGGTCTCTACTGCCTTAACTTATAAAATGTGCTGCATAGAGAGGGCGCTCCAGGCTTCGTGAAAGGATGTGTTCCCACAAGGCTTACTTCAAATTCTCACTTTATTGGAAGTTAGGAGGATTTAGGTCAAAACCTTCAAATCAGAATATTTTGACTACTCTATGTTTATTAACCAGTACATGGAGTTTTTTCGAACTCCCAAAGTAGGTTCTTTGAATTCTCAAACATGTGCACAGGAACACAGTGGCCTTAACTTGTAATGTCCGGAAGGCCTAAGGCAGAAGACTGTTACAGGAGACAGCTGCGGGTGTCCCTTACCGTCACACACACACTCGACCTTGTGCCCCAGCTCTGTTATTAATCAGTCCCACGTTACAAGCTGAATTACGTGCCCCCCAAATCCAGATGCTGGAGCCCTCACTCCCAGTGTGACCATACTTGGAGACAGGGCCCTTAAAGAAGTAATTAAGGTGAACTGAGGTCAGAAGGGCGGGCCCCCTTCCAAGATGACTGGTGTTGGGGAAGAGAGGAATAGACGCCAGGACCCCTTCCACCCAGAAGCCATGTGAGGGCAGAGTGGGAAGGCAGCCACACCAAGCCAGGGGGAGTCCTCATCGGAAACTGCTCCTGCTAACACCTTGAGCCTACACTTCCAGTCTCTAGAAACCAGTGTTGCCGAAGGCCCTGGTCTGCGGTTCTGTTAGGGCAGCTCTCGCTGATGGATGTGCTGTGTGACGCTGGGCAAGCTCCCTTTTCTTGAACCCTCCCTTCCTCATCTGCTAAATGGGAGGCAATCTCTGGCGCATAAACAGGAAGTGTTGGCAACTGCTGACACTCTGAGGGATTGTAATTACCCCTAGGGGATAAAACAGCAGGAGGGAAGAAACCCTTGGATTAGGGAGATCAGTGGCCAAGGGCTGCTCTCCAAAGGAAAGGCTGCTCTGGTCCTCAGAGACACTGCCCTGCAGGAGCTGTCCCTTGGGGAGATGGAGCCCTGAGCTCTAGACTGTCTCAGTCTCATACCCCCAAACTGCCACGTTGTGGAGACATGGCATGGCGCCTCCCCACCCCCGCCCCGGCTGACTCTGAGAAACCAACAACCCTCCCAACACCCCCTCAAGGCCGGCCAGACCCTTTGGCCACAGGACACCCCAGCCTTTCCAGGCTGCCCTCCTCACACCCTCTTTCAGCACCAGTCCTTCCCACCTGCCTTGGGCAGCCGCCTCTGCCTGTCCCCCACCTCCACTTCCTTCTCCCTGCTCACCCCACACCTTTCCAGCTCAGGAGAATCTACCGTTCCTCAGCTCCTGGGGCTCCCAGGATCCCTGCCACATAGCTCCACTCCATCATTTGTCCGCCCCAGTCCTGGAGGACACAGGGTGGGGTCTGGGCCCTGGCTGGCTCGTAGACTCTTCTGAGCAGGGTACCCAGAGCACAGCTGTGCAGGAAGAGCACACGACTGTTCCAAGCTGATCGTGTCTGATAGGAAATAACACCCGGAAAAAAAACCGTCTTGATTCATCTGGACAAAAATAAACTCTGGTGATTCATGCCAGTGCTGGCTTTGGGGAACTTTCCTCTATTTGTGCATGAACTTGTGCTGCTGAGCTCGTGGGGAATTGGGCTTCACCATCAGTGCTGAACTTTTCAAGAAAATAAACAACATTTTGCTGAAATGAATCACTTAGTCAGTTATTATCCCAGCTCCTGGATTATGGATCCACAGAGGACACATCATGTCTGCACGGCAGTTTACAGTGTACCAAGCACCTGAGTGCACACACCGCTCTGTGTCACTTCCCTGCAGCCCGGGACTAAGGGGAGTCGCATTTCAAATTAATTCGCAGATTTATATTTAAATGATGGGTTCTGTATTTTTGTTAACATAATCTTTTTAGGCATTTTTGTTTAGACCACCCTGTTGTCCACTCGTGCAGCCAAAGGGGTCTGGGGGTGGCGGGGTGTGTGTCCTCTTCCGTCCAAGATGGATGGCGGTCAATTCCTACCCAGGCATCCAGAAAGTCTGAGTGGTTTTTCCAATGACAGTCTGATATTTGAGGAGTCAAATTAAAAGCATGTGATGCACCCACCTGACCCATTAAATTAATAATTGTAATTGGCTGAGTCTGTCGTGAACCAGGCCAGATGCAACACTCTCAGGGAGTTGTTCACCCAAGTGAGGTAAATTAGCTTTCAGGGCACTGGGGTCCACGTCAGTAAATTATCTGCTTCTGGGGAACTAAATGGGCCCCCGATGCCCGGGCAGAGCTGATTTGCCACATGGGTGAACAGCGGATTCTCAGGGCCACCTCTTGCTCACCTTGGTCCCTCTGTGGTCAGGCCTGACAGACAGGAGCCGCAGCGCTGACGCCTTGCAGGCGCCATGCATGTGGCTGGATGGACCTGGGTGGCTTCTGCTGCACTCCCGGGAGGAAGAGTGCGGCCACTCTCTCTCTCTCCCAACCCCCCCAGAAGTTTCAGCCCACTCTTCAATTCTGCTTCCTGCACAAGAGCACTGGCCGGCAGCTGACCGACCAACTGTGACTGGTGTCAAACCTGGAGATGTTAAAGTGAGCGGCATTAGGTGGCTTTTATTCTGCCAGCACCACACAATCCACCCCCTCAGGCCGATCCCAGGTACCAGACAACATGGGTCAGTGGCCTGCAGCAGGCTGACCAAAAGGATTAACTCCAGAGGTGCCTTTCACTTAATTGACAATTGCTTCTTTCTACTCAGCTGAGAATCAAAACCGCACATGGCTTCAAACGGTTCCCAGGCCCGGTGGTGGAGTGCTACTGGAAAGTTCCATGCAGGTCGGCCCTTCCACGAGAGCTTGGGGAGGGTTTCCTGGTGGCTTCAGGTGGCTGTTGAAAAGTGCTCTCCTACTGAGGGGACCATGATATCCAGCTTCAAGGTCAAAATTAAGACTTAAAGTCAGGTGTTTGGAGGACATTTCATGGTTTTGATGTCTCCCTGGGGCACCCATCCCAAACCTGTGTTGACCTAGGCCTATGGCGCTACCTCGCAGGCCCACACACCGGGAAAGTGCTCAGCTGGACTCACAGTGCGAGGACCAATGGCCTGGGAACTCCTGGGTGAGCAGGACAGCGGCTTCCAGGCACAGGCTACCCACACAGGCCTCTCTGCCTGCCTCTCTTCAAAGTCCACAGAGACCAGTTTCTCTCAAAAGATCCAGTTGATGAAGCAGATTAAAAAAAAAAAAAAAAAAAAAACAACTTCTGAAAGCAGGAAGTAGATGTTTTGCTCATAAATCTCTAAAAGTTCATGGTGAGGCCTGATGGCACTTGAGAGCTTGAAAACGCAAACCAGCAGGCAAGGGACCCAGAGAGATGACTGAGACAGGCCCAAGGGGGCCCGCCTGAGGGGTCTGCACTGACGGGCAGGGGTCTCTGCCGCAGCCCATCCACCTCCAGAGCCTCTCGTTCCTGACCAGCCCCAGGAGGCCTGCTGCCCCCCAGGCCCACGGCGCACGTGCGAAGGTGGGTAATGCTGGGTAGACACCGCTGGCCTGTCTCAAGGGGGAACACCAGACTCCCACATGGCAGTATGATGAAGCAAAGACAGTGTTTCTTACTCTCATTCTTCAAAGTCCTGCAGGAGACAACATACTCTCTCCAAGCATTTAGTGATCTCGCATGTTTGCCTCACCAAGTGAAATATGTATTCTCAATGACGGAAGCATGATAAGAAAAGCCGACCAAGATTTCAAAGATTCAAAAACACCCCAGTGCTTGTTAGGAAGCGGGAGGCGAGGTGAGGCCATCAGGTCTGTTTCTGCAGAGTGAGCGCGGCAGGGGCGGGAGGAGGCCAGGCTCTGGCCGGGAGTCTGCCGGGAGGGGGAGAGGCCAGGGCTGAGGCTGTGTATCCGTACTATAATATAGAGATTAAAAAATGCCAAAGGGAAAGAAAGAAAGGAGAGCACACAGCTGCCGTCCCCCAAACAGACCTCCCATCTGCCACCCACGATTTGCATGTCACCTTCTCCAGGCTCATTTGTACTTCATTAACTGCCATTGACTTAACAAGATTTATGCAAATGACACCATAGGAGCTCCCTAACTCCCACTGCAATCAAGTGATTATGTATGTACAACTCTCCACAGCAATGAAAAATTAATACGTGACAAGCCCACTCGCCGCTGAGCTGGGCCTCTGGCTTTTTTTTATTTTTCTTGCTTTGCTTTTTAATTTTTATTCGAACAGACCTTATCTTATTAGTTTAAAAAAAAAAAAAAAAAAGAAGGAAAAATAGAACCCTCTGACCCAATTCTCCTCTAAGGTCCCAGAAAGGACAAAAAAAGAAATCGTGCAGGTCCGAAAAATGAAATTATTTTGCAGAAAATCAGTCATACTCTTGATGAGGAATCTTTAACTGGGGGGAAAGGAGAAGAGATGAAATCCTTGTCTAGCATGCTCCAGCTAGCTCCCACACTGGGGGAAGAGGCCTCTATTCTCAAAATGAACGAGCTGCAGAATGTGAGCAAAGTGTGGTTAAAATAATCCGCTGGAACACAATCTGGACAAATGCGAGTCTAGTGGCAGAGCGTGGTGAAGACCACCTTGCTCGTACCCTAAACCAGCTGCTACAAGATTCCTGTATGGAGTGGGAAGAAAGAGTTTGCAATGATCAAAAATACTGGCTGGTCCTAAACCCGTCACCATCACCAGCCCCATGGGGGGGGTCACTGAGATTCCAGGACGGTTTCTTTGCCGTGGGGTGACTGGCCTAGAAACTGGGATATGGGGCTCCCATGCCCAGACCAAGTCTTGAACGTGGCTGTGTGGCAAGGCCAAGGGCCTGCACTGGGGAGAAGGGTGGGGTAGCAAATGAAACCATGGCAGGGCAAAGGGAGACCTTCCACGCCTGGAGCATGTGAGAGTGGTGGCGTGGTCCCCAGACAAATGTGGGGACCGTCTTAGAAGTTTCTTCTACATAGGCGGAAGGTATCTGTCTGAGGTCAGGGCTCACCTGTTTTACTTAAAACACACAACTTTGCTTTCTGAGCTTTCCGAAGGCTCTCCCCCAACCAGCTGTGGAGAAAGCACAGGCACTGGGGCGAGGGGCTGGCGTCTGGATCCTGGCCCCATCACTTCCCTAAGTGGCTTGGTGGGGAGTGCTCGCACTGCCCGGGGTTTCATTTAAAGCAAGGATAGTACAGCTACACCTGTGGCGGTGTGGGGGGTTCAAGGGGACACTATATGAGCACTTAACCAATATTAAGGACTCATCTAACTGTTCGTTCCCTTGACAAGAGGTCTGGAGAGCATCTAGAAAGAACATGCCAGCACCTGGCTCCTTCCTCTGCAGTCTTGCTCCTCATTTCTGCTGGCTGAAGTCACTGTGCGGAAAGGGTTAGGAATTCAGAGGGTCTCTAATGATCTCGGATCCTTTACAAACACAACACACACAGGCATGTGAGATAAATCTGTAGGACCGGCTATAAACCCACATCAGTCCCTGTGACCCAAAGACAGGCTCCAACAAAGGTGCCCTGAGCATGACTAACTGGAAAATCCTGTTTTGCTGGAATTTTAAAAAATTCTCTCTGGAATCTCCACATCCCAGTGTTTCAAGGGGCTCTGATTATCATCCAAGGCCCATTTCACAGATGAGGAATCTGAGGACTGGAAGCTTCTGCCACAGGGGGACTCTGATCTGACAGGTGTGTACTTCTAGGAAGGAGCCGTCCTGGCAGCCATGAGGGACAAGGATCTGAGCACGCTCTTGAACCATGACTCATCGGGAAATCAGACCATGATTTAGATTTCGACGACATTATTTAGAACATTCACAACTGAAAGGCTTCCAAAGACTGGATAATACTCATTTTATGCTTGGTGGTCAACTCCAATCGGCACACAGATTGAAAACCTCGTCTGTATGGCGGGCCCCCTCTGCAGATGAGCAGGGTACAAACTGAGTGAAGGTTCCAATTACGCCAGGGGCCTGCCCAGCCCGTGTGGAGGGCGGCACCCCCCCAACAGACAAGAAGCGTGAATCAAGGAAATGGTCGAGAATTAAGTTTTAATATTCCCAAAAGGAAAAGTCCCAGGACCCATTTTTTAAATGAGAGAAAAGGAGTTAAATGATATGAAAAGGAGTTTCATAATCCTACTTGGAACAAAATCAACAGAAAAATCACGCATTAAAATCACCTCCTGTAGACAGCTCAGTGTCTAAATAAAAGCATATAAAGAAAAGAATGAGCAACGACGTGTGTGGACCTCGACAGTAACAAAACCATTTTAGAGCGTGAAGACACTGCCCGCCAGCAAAGGGGAGGGAAGAGGATTTTTCTCAATGGTGCCGGGAGCCTGACCACACATTCGTGGCCTGGGAACTGAATGTTCCCAGAGTCCCTGCTCAACCCCTATCCGACCTGTTTCCACCCGTCCGCGCGGAGGCCGCCCGGCCGCCAGCTAACGCGGCCTTCAGGCTTGCTTCAGACGGTGAAGTTGCATTTGTGCACCGACTTCTGCCCTCTGGAGGGGCGGCCGGAGCCAACCGGAGTTGCGGAAGGGCACAGGAAATGGGGTGCACGTGGAAGAGGCTGGCAAAGAGCAATCCCCCAGAGGAACAAAGTGGTTACAGCCATGTTCATAAGAGGAAGAGCTATTACCCTGCCTGCAGATTTTTTTCCCCCTCTCTCAAGCAGAATGCACTCTAAATCAATTGGACTTCTTTCACAAAGTAAAAGATGCTATTACCAGGAGCCACAGTGCTGGGTCGAAGTCTTTATTTTTATTTTCTCTGGAACTATAATAGCAAAATATGTCACGTGAACTTCCATTTTACTTGAGACATAAAGTAATTTGGTACCCGGTTTCTGGGCTAATGAAAACCTATTCCAGGCTAGCGACATAGGCCAAAACAAATGCTTGAATTCAAGTCCTGTTGTGTAATGAGGAAGTTTAATTAAGGCCCCACATTACAGCTGTAAATGTTCCTTTATATAATAAGGTCTAAATGAAACTGAACCTAATCAAAGTTACAATTCCTTCATTAGCAAATTACAAACAAGAGCGCGCAGCTGACACACCGGCTATGATTATCACAACTAATTGCCTCGTTGTTACAAACCAGCCTGAAACAGTGTTCAGATGTCCGTCTGCGAGAGCAAATTAGGGCCACATCGGGCTATTCCTGTGATCACAAGGGGCTCTTGTACGGCGATCTGATTTACCCCTGTCGACTGGCGGCCCGCGGCCCAATCAAAGCCGAGCTACAAAGGCAGCCTTTGAAGCCAGCTCAGCCTCGAAACACACTCCATATGCAGCGGGCAGACTGCACTTCATTAGATCTGTTGTCACATTTTTCCCTCTTCTTATTCTAATGATCCTATTTTAATACACACAGGAACCTCTTCTAATTGATGTCAAGTGAGTGACTTCTACATTCATCAACAGAGCACATCAAACAAACCTTGGCGCACGAGCTGGCATCATAGCAAGGAGAGGCGAGGTGTGTCTCCAGCTCCAGGAAGGGAAAAAAGGGGGAAGCGGCGTACCTGTTTAATTGGGATGGCTCGACCGCTCCCGATGCTGTCCGCGCGGCTCTCCAGGCCTTTTTTCTCTTTGTCTGGGTCACTCCCTTTCCGAGACTGCAAAGCAAAAATAAAGTTAGCATCTGGGTAAGGGCTGTGGCTCGCGGATCTGCAGGCCTGACCTTCCCCGGACTGCTTCTTCGCTCTTGCACCCAGAAGCCATGGACAACGCAGGCGCAAGCACACACAAGCCCAAGAAGCGGGCTGTCGAATACTTCGCTCCCACAAACCCATCATTTTACAGAGAATTCTCCAAACTTTGCCCCTACTTTTCCTCCGCAAAATTCCCTTTTAATTCTTTTAGACAGAGCTCAGAATTCAATCAGTAGAAACCAACGGACCGTATAGGAAAGTAACGCCCAACAGGAAAGCGCTTTCTGGGGCTGCAGCTAATCCAGCCAAAGAGAAAAGGCCTCCTTGCGGTTTGCTGGGGGAACCTACCACATGAATGTGTATGTTGAGTTAATGTCTGAAGGAGGATTTTGAAATTCTACCAACGATGGAGCGGAGCAATTTAATAGTGCACTCTTCATTCATATCAAGGTGCCATGAACTTTTTTTTTTTTTTTTTTTAAACTGCTTCTGGACAGTTAGAAAGCAGCAAAGTCTAACTACTGTTACCACACCACACCACAAAAAATAACAAAGGGGAAACAAAGTTGAAGACCTCTTTTTTGACAACACATCAGTGCTTGGGGAAAAATGAGCAGCTCTGTCTGCTAAGTTAGCAGAACTGTCTCCTGGGCGGCATTGTTGACACCGTGTGACCTGCTTGGGAGTGGGCAGGTGGCCCCGTGCCACTCAGGGAAGCCACAACCCTGAGCACAGGCGACTTCGGGAAGTGGAAGGAGCACCACAGCTCAGTCTCCATCTCCGGATGGCATGAGGAAGTGTGAGCACAATGATTTTCTGACAGATTTATTTTATTATGAGAGAAAGATCTGAAACTCGTCCTCCTTAATAACTGTGCTGACAAGTGACAACTTCACTCCATTACTTTTCAATGGGAACATTACTCACGCAATATTGAAAATGGAGAAATATTTTCATGTGCTTTTCAAATCTGAGATGATATATGAAATGAACAGACTTCGTGGTGTCCGGTGCTGCAGCGAAGAGCTAATGAAATCCAGTTTCAAAGGGGTGTGAGAGCAGCCAGGTTTTTTTCTAATATTAAAAGGGGCAGTGTTACCGGGTGTGAGAAAACTCCCTAGGATGTAAACTCAGATGTGGCACTTTGAAGAGCATGTGTGCTCATTAGGAAACAGGCCCCTTTGATGACTGTGGAAGCCGACATTTACTGAACACCTACTATGTGCTAGGCACTGCGTGCTTTTTTTCTTTAAGGTGGTAGAAAAGCCTGGAATGAGGTAATGGGAAGTGAAAAAGTAACAAACTGAAAGTTGCAGAAAAATGTAAGACAGAGTTTGTCCATTTGGGCTGGGAGGAAATAGGAAATACTGATTCCTTGTCATGAATTTCAGCTACAGGCTAGGGGCTCACTTTTCTCTTTAATTAATTCTTTAATTAGTAATGTTCAGTTAGAGCTATGAAATGGCTCTCAAGTCTCCTTTTGCTGTATCTTAGTGCACAGGCAGGTTGGCACTTGAGGTTTCCATTTGTAAAAGAAGATTTAAAGCTCCTGATGATAATATTTTAAAAAATATATATTTTTTTAAATCAATAGAGCTCATTAATGGGACTCTGGGGTTTGATGAATTCTAAATTTCCAAATTTGAAAATCCACCTTCATTATTCTCTATTAACCAGAATAATTAACAAAACAAACATAAAAAAAAATTAACATCTTCCTCAAGGCAGCACATCTGCCCCCCTAGTCCCTCTGTGCTCCAAGCCGGATGCCCGGATTTCAGGGGAGCAGGCTGCCAGAGAACCCATCTCTGTCTGATCACACACGCTGCTATGAATGACCCCGGAAGTTAGGAAGACTTCACCACCAAAGTGGCACAGAGATTCCCGATGACTCTAAGGCTCTGACCAGCTGCTGGGCAGAAGGTCTGCTGCAGCCGCGCCCCACGATTACTTCCCCCCGCCCCAGGCTGCGTGGCTGCTAAAGCAACGGGCACCCAACAACTGTGCGGAGACAGACCCCTGGGCACGCAAGCATCTGCAGGGAGCTCTCCCGAGTCTTCTGCTGGCCCAGAGACTGCATGGCCACAGCACATGCTTCTGCTCGCGCTGAAACCGCTCCGTGAAATCCTCCCATACAAAGAGGCTCTGGGCACCAGCTGCGCGTATCACAAATAACAGTGTGCAGGGACCAGCCAGACACGCACAACGGGAAGCTAACAAGGGTCGACCATGCTCGGCACAGGGGTCAGCGGCGTGCCCTTGGAGAGACGGTCACCCTTGCCAGCCCCGAATGTGAAGAAAGAAAGGCTAAAGATAGTCTCGTCATCACCTCCTTCTTTACACAAATATTTACCTTTCCTCATGTGACGCAAGACGCCACGGAGGGACACCCCATCAACTACCTGCGTCCAGGGACAGGAAGCAATGCTGCCAGGAGCCTGCGCTATAACACAGAAGCCTGCTTTCCCCCTTCAACCCACAGTGAGACTTTGACTAGCACACACTGTGACAGGACCCACGCTCCCCTCCACAGCAGACAAAACACACATGCTGCTATTCGCACCATCAACTTCACTGCCCCGTTTTTACAGTGGGTTTCTAGGGATCTTTTCACAGTGTGCTTCCTGGGTATGCTGGGCACCATTTACTGGTGTCCGCGGGCAGGATGGGGAGCTTTTAGAAGGATCATGTAAGGACACCATTATTTTAAAGTATGAAAAGCAGCAAGGCAGTGCCAGTGATGGACATGTACTAGAGTGAATTTAAGATGTGCAGATGGATGATAAACACCAAATTCAAGATGATGCTGATCCTCCAGCAGGAAGCTGGGCAGGTGTATATCTAGGAGGCACACCTGCAGGGCTTCAACTTTTACCCAAGATGTGCTATTTCTTAAAGTCGTGGCAGGCGCGGCAAAATGTGTGCGTTTGATGAGCCCCATGTAAGTACATGCCTATGTTTTTTTTATTCCTGTCTCTGCATAAAAATATTTTCTAATAAAACATTTTAACCACATGTACATTAGGACAACTACACTAAATTAATTGTCCTAAGAACCCACTTTGGTTTAGGTTACAAAACCAAAAATGGAATGGACATAGCCTTTTAAAATTTTTCTCAAAACAATGATTTTTTTCAAAGAAAAGAGCAAAATAAGATATAACTAAGCTTTTGATTAATTCCTACTACAAATATAACAATTTGCTACCAGAGGAGCAATCTGAAATTTACTATAATTTGTTAAGAGTGCATATGATTTTTGTCTAAAAACGCATGTATATGCAAATAAACATCTGGGACTGCAAAATGTGAGCCCAGAGTGGTACATTACAGGTCTACTTTATAAAATTTATAAGCGTGGTATTTGAAAAACGATGTGTGTACTACTTAATTAACTCTGGCCTCTTTATGACGGTCTAATAAATAAGGTGGATAGCGCTCCTTCATCTGGGTGGTACAGCCGCAGTCTGCCTGGAATTTTACTCACTAAGATTGTTCGGCCGAGGGCACATGTGTCCTCCTACTAGATGGTTTTGAATAAATACACATTTCCCCAATTAAAGGCAATAATTACCAACAACTGCCAGGGATGAAGAGTCTATGAATTTTACATATTTAAGAGTAGATGCAAACTGGTAATAACGAGAATTTAGTTTCTTAATTGCTACAATTTCAAAACTAATTTGCCTCTTCTCATTCCTTGGATGACACTGACATCTAGTGGAGTTCCTATTTCTAAGATCTTGAACTTAAAAATACCCACAAGTCCCCATCACCACCACCACCACCACCGTTTTGTTCAACATCAACACCTGGGTCACGCCCTGGGATTTTAACCTTTTTCCTTAAATGCCATGGTGTAAATCCACTGCAGTATTTGCTTCCTTCATAACCCCAAATTTCTATTCCCTTTAAGAATTGCTGCACGGCTGGACTCAATTTCTAAAATGGTTTACTCTCCAGCTGTTTTCCAACATTGAAAGGGAAAGAGAGTAAGGAGTGATCATGTACAGGTTCACAGGGAGGCTTTTCCACTATTAGACACATTAATTACAACATAATTAATGGAGATTTTCAGTAACCGTAAGGATGAGTTTTTATTGGCTCCGCACCCGCCCAGCCCAGTCTGGGCTGCTGGGGGCCCTCGCCTCTTCTTGGATACCTGCACGCTGCTTGTACACTCGTGCTTGGCCTGGAGAAAGAGGGGAAGGCCTTATGCCTCACTTCTGTTCTCCTCTGGCCCCTCCTTCTTCTCCAAAAACACTTTGTCTTGAATGTGGGTTGACTCTGGCAAGAAATATTCCTGACAGACAAGAAAACCAGTCTCCGCAGACAGTAGTGGGGAAGAAAGTATTTATTAACAGAGTTCTTAATATTTTTGATTCTTCCTACCTTAAAGTTTTTCCTTTGTATGCAACCTGGATTGTCATGGTTACCTAGTGGGCAGGGTCCAGGATAATGTTTTCTGACACATTCCAATTCCAGAGCCACTCTTTAAAGAGTAGGAATGGGTATATGCTACAGCTGTCTTTCCAAACAGCCCTATTTTTTTTTTTATTTTTTATTTATTTATTTGACAGATCACAAGTAGACAGAGAGGCAGGCAGAGACAGAGAAAGAGAGGGAAGCAGGCTCCCTGCCGAGCAGAGAGCCCGATGAGGGGCTCAATCCCAGGACCCTGAGACCATGACCTGAGCCAAAGGCAGTGGCTTAACCCACTGAGCCACCCAGGCGCCCCAAAACAGCCCTATTTTTAAAGAGACTTCCTGGCTTCTCATGTCTTCCTTAGAATGGAAACCAAAGCTGACGACCAGTACATGCAGCCCCTGGAAAGTGTGGTGAGCCTGCACGTTCTTTCTCCCCCGGCCTGGGTGTTGCCAAGTGCTGCCAGTGTTGGGCACACTGGGAACTGCTGTTAATTCTTGGTGTGTGAAACATTTCACAAGAAAGCCTCTTATATCACAGAGGAGTTTATAACCAAATCAGGCATTCCCCTGCATCTTGTAGAAGGCTGAACACCTCCCTCCCAGTGGGTCACACAGTCCTACAACTGCTTTTGCTTATTAGCACTGTCATAATTCTTTTCACAGCTGCAAGGGTGGAGACACAAAATTGAAATCCATGCCACTAAGACCCCTCACCCCACGGGAGATTCTTCCAGCAGCAGGACTCACAGAGAATGCTGCCATTTCCGGCCCAGGAAGGCTAAGCAGGGACCCCAAGAGGCTGGGGTCTGGGTCTGGTCTGTCTGCTCCTTATCCTGCACTCATAGCAACAGCGTCCGTCAGAACTGACGTGGCAGAGGGTAGGCAGCAAAGGAAAGGGGATGGTCTGTCGGCAGCAGATCTTGGCAAGTACAACTCTCCAATAGGAAGACTGCCTCAAACGTGGTAGGAAAGGCATGGGTGTCTACCAGGCTTGGCAGCTGCATGCAACATCAGAAATGCTGTCTCTGAATAAGGCAACAGGTCAGCTAGGCTCCCAGCCACCCCTGCAGAGCCCCCCTTAGTTCAAGACACGAAATCCTGGACTCATCTGCATCTAAGTCGGCGGTAATTACCCAAAAGGAGAAGTCCAATGGTTTAAAACAGGGCACCACATAACTCTGTGCTGTACTGCTGACCTGGGCTTGTACGATACTTAGCAGCAACCTCAGGTGCTACCCATGACTCCACCTGGCTACCAGTTGTAACAATTCAGAATTCCTCCAGAAACTGCCAGTGTCCCCAGGGAGCAAAAGCACTGGTTGAAAGGATGTACTTATGATGCACACGCCTGGTCTCGGGAGGGAAAACGTTTTTCTGAGGTCAAACGACTCCAGTCACAAGCCAGCAGTTCTGCCTGCAGCTCTAGGTTCAGCTGCAGAGCCTCTCATGATTGACTGGTTATGTCTGCTGGGTGCACAGGAAGGGATGTGGTGGGAGTGCTTTTGCCTCCTCGCTAGTTTAGGGATTTTCTCTGTGTCCCCACTGCCCAAGGGAGCTTTTAAAAACTGCACATGCCTGGGGCCCACTTACAGATTCTGAGTTCATAAACCTAAGCCCATGGAGATGATCCTCAGGTTTAAAATGCTCCACAAATGACTCTGAAGAAAACTCCAATGGAGAGCTTCCTGTCGAGGAGCCTCTGAGAAACACTGAAGCCTCCTGGTGATGAAGCCACCCCCACCCCCTCATCCCCATGATAAATCCTCAGAAGCCCCAGCCCGAGAAGGGAGGGTTCCATACACCGAAGTCGCTGATGCATCCCACAGGGAAGGTTAGAGGCCCACGTCTGGGGATTCTGGCACAGTTTTGTCATCTCATACCCAGAGTGACAAGTCTGTCGCTAGAGACCGGGACAACCACGAGATAATAAATACCTTCGTACAGCCCCTCACTCTTCATTTTGACACATGTATCTGAACTCCTTGCACACAGAGAAATTCACATTTTCCACAGTGCCCAAACCCTTGCTTCTTGTAATTTTGTTAGACCTCCAAAAAAATCAGTGCTAGTCTCGTTAACTGAGTCTGGATTCTACAAGTAACACTAAACCATCCAGCAACTAATCAATGCATAGTGATTGAAGTTCTTCACTCAAGCTTCTGGGGCAGACACTTACGGTGAAGAGATTGGAGCGGCGCTTGGACTGCTTCCGGACAGGTGTTGGTGTATTGGCAGTGGGAGGGACGTCGATTCGCAGTTCCTTCTGGCTGGTGCTTGGCGTTGACGGGACGGAGGAGGAGTAGTCGCTTAAGCTCCCGCCTCCATTACTTGTCTGAAACAATGGAAAACGAAGGTTTTACTAATGACACGCTCCAGGAACCTAATGTCACCACCTTTGCAGGGTCGTAAGCCACAAGTTAGTAAGTTACACTGAAGAGAAGCCTGCATGACGGGTGGGGTAGCTGCTCTGACTCAGCTAGTTGATTAGCATCGAGTAGAACATGGCCTCGTTGTAGACTATACCAATCATCTCATAAAGTACTTTTTCCTAAGAAGAGTGACTTTAGAAAGAGAGGTCTCTGTTATTTGATTCGAAAATGGGAAGGGGGATTAAAATGTAATTATGTTCTATTTCCTTTGAAAGATGCAGGGGTTGGCTGAACTAAATGGACCCTAAGACTCCATGGCTCTAGACCAGATGCAGAAAAAATGCGGTTTGTCTTGACAGAACCCAATGCACACTCTGAAAATCCAAATACTTTCAAAGACATTTAAAGATTCACAGAAAATGAGATGCCTACAGTGGAGACATCCACATCCTTGAGTCTACCTTCATAGGCCCCTACCGTAAATCCATCACTTACTGACTTCCCCAAGGAAAATGGAAGTGGCATACCAAACCCTCTCGCTGTAGCCTTTTAAAAAAGTCCAAATATAACACATGCCCAAGAAATATTAGTTAAAAACACACACAGGCAAACCAAGTCAATGGTTTCCTTAGCAGACTATGGATTTGGTTCTTCAAAGTGAAAATTACTTTGTTTGCTTCCAAGTAATTAATCTGCCAGAATGTTACTCTGGAATGATGTAACCAAGGGAGATGGTAATTATAGTTGAGGTGTGCTACCAAATTTAAGCATATGGTGGGATTAGCCACTGAGGTTTACCCGCAATTGTTCAACCCACGAGCAGACCAGAACCAGGACCAACGCAGGGTAATTTAAATAAAAAACAAAGAGCGCAATGCACACCTGGAGCCTCTGCCCATACCAGCATGCCTCACAACATAGGCAGCACGAAGATGGAAACACTGAAGAATGATTCCCATAAAATCCACTTGGCCACAGCAGTTTCTCAAGGAAATGTACAGTCAATTACCAACATGCTGTTATTTATAAAGTGGAAAAGGAAAAATAAAAGACATCCAGCTCAGAACTGGCTAAGAGTACCCTTGGGACTGGCCCGCTCCCCGGGTTCTGCTGTGCCTTTCCACCCCACATACCTGGCTTATGTGCACAGCGGACACCTGTGCCGAACAGACGGACGAGTGGCTGGGGGAGTTGGGCAGCGACTTGCAGGGCCCGATGGACAGCTGCTGCTTCTTCCTTGTGGCCACAATCTTCTGGGCAACTAGTGGATGGGAGACAAGAGGAATTCAGGTGAGGCTGGTTTCCAAATACAGGGAATGTGGCAGAGACCACCAGCTGTCCCCACGATCCACTACTTCCTTCCTCTGCAGTAAAAGAGCTCCCACCTCTGGGCTGGGCACAGGACCACTAGAATAAAGATAGCATTTCCCAGAGCCTCCTCCTCCTTGTTCTCCTGCAACCTGGCTAAGTGCAGCCACATAGGCAAGCGCTGGCCGGGGGGATGACTGTCGAGAGGGCTCATGCAGCAGCTTCCAGGAATTTTCCTTGAGAGGGCTGCCCTTGGCCCATTTCTTCCTTCCACCTTTTCCTTTCTTGCTGCTGAAAATGTACAGATATAAGCTGTAGCCTCTGCAGCCATATTAGGGAGAGAGGCACACGTAGTGGGGCACAAGACAGAAGGAGCTGGCCCTCCGGCTCCAGCCTCGGTAGCCCTGCCCAGACCACCTCAGCAGCCTTGACCATCAAACAAAACAATAAAAAATACACACCTGTCCTGTTCAAATTATTCTAATGTTATGATTTTTTTCCTGTTACTTGCAGCAAAAATAATCCTAAATGAGACAAGGTAATTTAACTAACCTCTCCCCCTTGAAAATCAAAAATCTATTTTTTGCATAGCCTAAAGAATCACTCTTAACTTTATAAGCTACTGCATAGAATTATAGCCAAGGACATGTAATTATATCAAAGACTTTATTTAAATACATTACTACACACATTGGAAGTTTATCTTAATCAATACAAATCTAAATTCAACCAGCCATAACTTCTCTTGGCAAATGGGCTCACTGATAAAGCGTGCTGCCTTTAATTGGAAAGGAAGTCCACAATAAGAAAACTCTTCCCACACCAATAGGTGTCACTGCAGAAGAACTGCAGCTTTTGTTTGAATAGATGTGTGTCTTTGGGGACAAGCTGTAATGAAGTTCAATGGTGTTCAATCCTTGTCTCAGTCCCGAGAGCTACTATTTTTAAAGATGCCTGTGCCAAGGAACACACCATCATCCCCAGCGATAGGCTGTTAACACTAAAGGAGCACACACAGTGTCCATGGTTTCTTTTCCAAATGAACAAAATTTTAATAGGGAACTGCTTTGTCCACAGCTTATGGCTTTCCTATAAATGAATGATCGTGTAAATATGATGAAGCGAAAATGGAGGGTGTAAAAAATGGCTCTCAGAGATGAAGCAGCAGCTTCATTAGTTACATCCCGCCTCCAATGGGCCTCTTATCCCGAAAGGATGATATCAATTAATTTATCTTCCCGCAGTGTATTGATCACAAGCTTCATCAGCTAATCATGTTTAAATTACAGAGGAATATCGCAGCATTCTGTCATTTCAAAACCATTGGCGTATCGATCTGGGGTCTTTGAAGACGTATATCAGAACATTTTAAAAATCATTACGTGAACTCAGAAATAAAATCTAAGCTCAGCTTCCAAAGGTGCAAAACATAGGTCATGCAGGTAAAGTGAAATCCAAAGACCAAAAGTCACGACTGTCAGGGTGACTGCCAATGTACTTTTTTTTTTTTTCTGAGGAGGTAGCGAAAGGGGGTTTTGACGAGCAGTGCAGAGGCACTTTTGTTTTACTCCCAGCCTCAGAGCCACTATACCACAGGATGACCACGCAGGCTAGAATCTTCAAGCTTGCAGAGAGCAAGCACGCAGAGCCCAAACAGAATGCAGCTAGGCTGTCCAGAGAGCTCTGTAAGTGTTTTCTATAGTTTTCTACATGAAGGGAAGATCTGAGAAACTTTCCAAGACAAGCCAAATGTGTTATAAATTCCTCATTTTGGGGTGCCTGGATGGCTCAGTCGGTTAAGTGTCTGCCTTTGACTAAGGTCATGATCTCAGGGTCCTGGGATCAAGCCCTGCATCAGGCTCTTTGCTCAGCGGGGAGCCTGCTTCCCCCTCTCTCTCTGCCTGCCTCTCTGCCTACTTGAGATCTCTCTGTGTCAAATAAATAAAATCTTTTTTTTTAAAGATTTTTTTTTAAATTTATTTGACAGACAGATCACAAGTAGGCAGAGAGGCAGGCAGAGAGAGACAGGAGGAGGAGGCAGGCTCCCTGCTGAGCAGAGAGCCTGATGTGGGACTCGATCCCAGGACCCTGAGATCATGACCTGAGCCGAAGACAGAGGCTTTAACCACTGAGCCACCCAGGCGCCCCTAAATAAAATCTTTTTTTTTTTTTTTAAAGATTTTATTTATTTATTTGACAGAGAGAAATCACAAGTAGGCAGAGAGGCAGGCAGAGAGAGAGGAGGAAGCAGGCTCCCTGCTGAGCAGAAAGCCCGATGTGGGACTCGATCCCAGGACCTGGGATCATGACCTGAGCCGAAGGCAGCGGCTTAACCCACTGAGCCACCCAGGCGCCCCCTAAATAAAATCTTTTAATAAAATAAAATAAAATCCTCATTTTACAAAACTCCAAGTGCAAATGAGCATTCCATTCCACCTCTTCTGGTTGGAGGCTGGAGGGAGTGAACTCATGGCCAAAAAGAACGTTTTTACACTGAGGCTTCTCCCCAAGTGACAGCTATACGAAGCATGTGGTGCCTGTTAAGTACTAAAATTCTTCTAATTGTTCTACCACATTATTTACATAAACCAAAGTGACAACTTCTGTTGCATCTTGTTTTTACTTTACTAGAAATTTTACTCATATTCATCTCATTTTCCCATCTCCCCCATAACTTTTGTCTTCCTGCATCGATAAACAATTGGCAAAAGGAAATGATTTACAGATATTGTGTTCTAAAATATATAGACTGCGAGGCTCCGTGCTGGGCATGGGGTCTGCTTAAGATGTTCTCCCTCTCCCTCTGCCACTCACCCTGGTCATGTTCCCTCTCTCAAATAAAAGATATAAATAATCTTCAAAACAAATGAACAAAAAAATTAGACTGCTTTAGAGCCGTAGGATAACCCATAAAAGTTGGGGAAAACTTAATGATGAGCAATGAAAGCATGTGACTCAAGAGTAAGAATAGAAAGACAGGAAAGAGAAGGCAAATTGACTATCTAGTAAGGTGTGGCCATCCTCCCCACCAGAGTGAAAACCAGTGTCTCCCCTCTGGTTAAGTGCTGCTATTGTTACTTGCTGAATGCCCCAACAATGTGACCTGAGAGGTGGAGTCTCTGTGTACCTCACTTCAACACCTTCCAAGGTGAATCGTTCAGGTGTGCAAAGGCTAGCGTGACCACTGCCTGCTGAGATACTGCCATGGTCCATCCCTTGGATGACTTGGCTAAAGCAAATGAACTTATAGGAGCCAGCCCCAGGGTAGCTAGGATGGAGGGAGGGAGGGAAGGAAAGGAGAAAGAGACAGAGGAAGGGAGGAAGGATGGATGGATGGAGGTAGGTAGGTAGGGAGGGAAGAAGGGATGGATGGACAGATGGTGGGACAGATGGATGAGTCTCCCTCCCCAACAACTCACAGGCAGTGGGATGCCAGAGAGAGGAACTGTTCTCCTGAGCTACAATCATTAACTACTCATGATGTTTATAACACTGGAATGTTAACAGACTTAAAACATAGTATTACCCCAGATTATAGGGGCTGGGCAGTTTTTAACTATCAAGTTTTTGTCTACATTTGCTCATTCAACAAGTGAAGTATCTTACATGTCTTTTTTTTTTTAAGATTTTATTTACTTATTTGACAGAGATCACAAGTACGCAGAGCGGCAGGCAGAGAGAGGGGGGGAAGCAGACTCCCTGCGGAGCAGAGAGCCTGATTTGGGGCTCGATCCCAGGACCCTGGGATCATGACCTGAGCCGAAGGCAGAGGCTTTAACCCACTGAGCCACCCACGTGCCCCTCTTACATGTCTTAAATAAATACATGGATGTGAATAAATGAATAACACAAACACAATCACTTGAGCTAAGAATCTGGAATCGTTATCATCGGGAGGTGCTGTTTTCTCAGTTTTGGTGACATGAACTATACCTAAGTCCTAAATGCTGTCATCACCATATGCGGAAATGTCTGCTCTTTTACCCAACACTGCTAACCAATTTCATTAGCGTCCATATATTTTGTACTAATGCTCCATGCTGTTTTAAAAGGCACTTCCTCCATAATTGGGAAATTTTATTTGGATAACAGATAAAAGATCTATCTATAATCAGGGCTTAAGGGACTTCTAGGGGGCTGGTGGTGGCCCCTACTTGATGTAAGTGATGACTTTGAGATGATTTTTTAAACCACACTCAATTATACTTTCATATACTTATTTCCATCCTTTCAGTAAAAAGAAGTTTATTATTTACTTATTTATTTTTAAAGGTCTTATTTATTTATTTGACAGAGAGAAAAGAGACAGTGAGAGAGGGAACACAAATGGGAATGGGAGAGGGAGAAGCAGGCTTCCTGCTGAGCAGGAAGCCTGACGCAAGGGCTCAATCCTAGGACCCTGGGATAATGACCTAAGCCAAAGGCAGATGCTTAAAATCTGAGCCCCCCAGGTGTCCCTAAAAAAAAAAAAAAAAAAAAAAAAAAGGTGAAGTTTATTCAAAAACTTCAGCAACAAGGAAAGTGAGCTGTACATTTCCTTACTCCACAAACAAGATTTTCTATTGTAAACAGCCCCCTTTAATTAGTGATAAAAATAAGATTCTCTGATCATTCCCAAATAAGACTTCATTAAACCCTGGCGTGATGCCCAATTTCTGCTCTGACCTTATTTTTTAAATCATTTGCACTGAACAAGGGAAAGAACATGTCTGGTGACAGTGGGAGTCAGGCCTGCCTCTCCTGCCTCCCCCGAGTCTGTACCCTCCTTGTTGTTGTGGCTTACATCTGGGCCACACAGTCCCATCTAGCAACTCACTTCACCCGCACAGCTCCCGGTGCCACAGACGAGGTCGACAGAGCAGATAGGGCACTGGGGGCAGAAGCAGGATTCAGGTGCCATCAGTGTGGCTCTGCTACGGGGGCAACAATGCCACATGGCAACAGAAGACATTTCCCCACCAGCCTCCCCGTAAGATTCTACCTCTTCCAGAACAGGGACTATGTATCCTTTTGCTTTGTACCTTCACTTTCTCCATGATCTTCACATTCTATCTGGGTAACGGGTAAGAGAGGCAGCTTGGTGACTGGCACCCAGGAGATGCTCAGCCGACACTGGTACCGTCCATCTGTTGGCCAACCTCCGTTTCCAGTCAGCCCTCTACCAGCAGGGGACTCTCTGGACTATTCCTCTGTTCTCCTGACCACTGCACTCCTGACCATTGCCACCCCCAGGGTGGAGCCTGCCACTGCCAAGGCC
Organism: Lutra lutra; assembly: GCF_902655055.1. NCBI lineage: Eukaryota > Metazoa > Chordata > Mammalia > Carnivora > Mustelidae > Lutra > Lutra lutra. The sequence goes on along the minus strand of NC_062280.1, from coordinate 43,193,612 downwards.
ACTGGTGACTGACTAGAGGCCACCATCTCACTTGACCTCTGGGCAGCATTTGGCATGGCTGATGGTTCCCTCCTTTCCTGATTCATTTGTGCTTCCCTGACACTGACTTCCAGTTGCCTCCTCGAGCCAGAACGTCTGGTGCTCAGCCCCCTGCTCTGGCTCTTTATGTCTGGGTGCTTCCAAACAGCCCTCCTCAGCTTCCCTTTACCTCCGTGCCCCCCACCTGGGCAGTCTCATCCACCCGATGCCAATGGCTCCCAGATCTATAGAACAGCCTTGCTCTGAACCCTTCTGCATTCCAGAACCACATATCTCCCCTGGGATGTACTTCAGAGTCTATGTGGCCCAAGTGAGCCTCACCCTCCTGCCACCTAACTCCATGACGGGACACCACCCACCCCCAACAGGGACGGACACAGGGGACATAGGTGACTGATCCTATTACCAGAATCTCAAATTTATCTTCATGGCCACTGCCTTGGTCCAAGACCTCGCCCTCCGTGACTGGTTCCTGAACTGGCTTCCAAAGCAGTCCTGTCCACCGCAGCCCCCAAAGCCCATTCCGCTGCAGGCCAGTCCCCCCACAGCGCCGTTCTGCTCACAGTTCTTTCGCGGCGCCCAGCAGACACACATCACACCTGAAGCTCCGCAGCGAAACAGACCGTCCACTCCTGCAATCTCCTTCCACAAAGAGACTCCCACCGCCCGAGCACTCGTGGCCTCTTTACCAACGTCCCCATAAAGGCGCCGGACCACACGGGGAGGCCTGTCCCGCAACAGGCTATCCCTTCTCAACCCTGCAGTGGGAGCCGGCATGCTTGGAGCTCGGGGGCCGGGGCGGGGGGCGAGGCTGTCTGACTCTGGTTTCCAAGGGGGAAGCCCAGACAAGCTTCAGTTCGTAGCACAGCTTTACCGACAGAAAGCAGGAATTTGGTCTTCCAGGGGCCCGAGCCCCACGTCTTATTTTTGAATCGGTTCAGAACCCCGGAGAGGGCAGGGATCCCTTCCGAACCACACGCTGCAGCCCCCCAGCCTCGCGGCCCGGCCACAGCCAGCCTGCCGTACAGGTCACGTGGCGTGGTCGTTCTGAAGCCCGGAGCGCGGGGTCACCGAGGCCCAGAGCACAGCCCTGCCGCCCTCCCACCCTGTCCCGGAAGCCACGCCCGGAGCCCCACCTCCGCTCACCGCCCGGAGCCTCAGGGGAGGCCCCGCACCCTGGTTCCCTCAGCTGCCAGGGTGACTACCGCGGAGCCTCCTCACGCCGCACTGGCACGCCGCGGCGCGCGCAGGGGGCAACGTGCACGCACGCGCACGCCGCACGCACACGCTCGTGCACGCACGCGCTCGGGGCCCTGTGGAAAGGCTGCGATTCTGGGTTCCTATAGCGCCCGGCGTGCAGTCACTCAAGAGACGACGACGTACTCAACACCCCGAAGCCCGACGTATGACGCTTCATGGGGGCCCGGCCTCCTGCCAGGGGCAGGGGGCTGCCTCTGAGCGGCTGTTTGCAAGGCACTGCCTGGCTTCCGCAACATCTGAAATTAAGCTTTTTGGTTTCATTAAGGATTATGACATTTTTGGCATAGTACAATAAACGTTAGTAAATTTAATCAGCGAAGTATCTTCTCTGGTTTAAATGATTTGCTTGAATTAATCAGTTAGCGAGAACTTTTGGCGTGGCTTCTGTGAGGCAGCAGAGGCAGGGCCAGAAGCAGGAGAGGAGAGAAGGATGACCTGGTCAACAAGCTCGCACCCCAAGAGCGCCAGCTTGTCCACCAGAGACCAAGGGGCCGCTGCTGGAACTGCTGGAACTGCTGAAAGGCTCCCTGGGCAGCCCTCCTCCCCCTCGTGATTTGCTCAGACGCCCCACACGGGTCCTAGGTGACCAGGCTCCAAGGTGGCCGGTCCCTTCACCTCCCCTCACTCCCACCTCCTGCACAGTGCAAGAGAGGTAACTAACGGACAGATTGTGCAATGTCTTGCTATTCAGATTTCCACATTATTACATCCTTTACAATGTCAACTTCTACCTTAGCACAACTGTGTACACAGACAGCCTCTTCCAGGGTAAGTGGGGCTCTGGGGTGTGTCCCGCACACTCAGGCTGTGCTGGGGAGCAGAGGACTGGCAGGGAGCGGGGAGAAACCAAGGACAGCACTCCGAGAGCACATCGATCTGACACTGAAGAGCCACAATTAGATGCCAAGTGAACGTTTAGTGTGAACTGAGCCAAATCTGAGGAAGATGATTTTTTAGCTACTGCAGAAAACTGTATGCAGCACGTGGAGGCCAAGAATGTGGGGTAGGGGAGGAATGAAAGGATGGAAAGCCTAGACCGTAAGTAATGTGAGACAGGAATTTAAGTATGAATAAATCTAATAAAAGAGTATTTAAAATGTTTATAACAGACATGCTTGTAAAAATCAACTAGCACTGAGACTCTAATTTTACTCCACAGAAGTATCTTCAAAGCACCAAAAGAGGACGAGGCCATGCATGCATCACCTGTCTTTGGTGCTGCCCCCAAAGGTGCCGTTTGGGGCGCCTCTCATCCAACGGCTCCTCCACTGGAACCATGGGGAGAACTCCCATAAATAACGGAAGCCACCAGGGGTTGTAAATCTTCCAGTAACAAATAAAAGATCTTCTAATGTCTCAACTCAGTTTTAAATTATAGTTCAGTGATCATTAAACTATCTTATTAATTAAGAAGAAATTAATTACCAAATTATCTATGTAGTTCTGAATTTGTGACTTCGTTAGGAATGACAAGCAATCTGAGGTGGGATTTTCCTCACCGCAAGTATCTCAGTGAGCCAATGTGAAAGGAGGCATGTTCGGCACTGCTGGAACCCCAAGCCCCATCTATTAGATTTATTTTTATATTATCAGTTTTGGGTATAGAGGGAACAATGCCAGAAAAAAACAGGTAAAGAGAGAGAGTCAGTGAGGAGAGATGTGTTCATAAAGGTCTCTCAGGTTGTCTGATGCTTGATGACATTAGTGAACCAGAGGGATCCATGGCCTGGCCTGGGACCTACACAACTGTGGAGATCCCGCCAACTGGAAAGTATGGTTTGCTCACCTTCTGGGACAATGGGTCAACTCCGCGGAGCTCTAAGCCATTCTGGAAGTGCTGGATGCCAAGCTTCATTTACCTTCCTAGAACTGCTGTGTGCCTGACACGCAGCGAGTCCTGGGCAGGTGGGCACATAGTGAACAGATGAAGCCACAGAGCAGATAGGAAGGTTAGGAGAGGAGGAAGTGGGAGAGGCAGCTTAAAATGGCAACTGGAAACACATTTTTTTTTTAAGATTTTTATTTATTTATTTGACAGATAGAGATCACAAGTAGGCAGAGAGGCAGGCAGAGAGAGAGAGGAGGAAGCAGGCTCCCTGCTGAGCAGAGAGCCCGATGCAGGGCTCGATCCCAGGACCCTGGGACCATGACCTGAGCCGAAGGCAGAGGCTTTAACCCACTGAACCACCCAGGCGCCCTGGAAACACATTTTTAAGGCTCTCATATGCAAAGAAGGGCGGCCAGTGTGGGCTTGATCCTTGAGGCAATGGGGGCCGACAAAACCACTCACAGACTGGTGTGACAGGACCTCGGCTTTGGAAGGACACCTGGTGTGGAATGGGAGCTGCAGGTCCTCTCCATCTGGATGGGGGAGAGAGTGTGGGGCAGGGGTGCAGGCGGTGAGGGGCTGTACTGGAGCTGCTGTGGCCTTGATGCTGGAGCCAGGCTCTTATGGCTCGGAGAAGCACCTGGACCTTCTCTTTTGAGACTCGTCTCTAGAACTGTTGCTCTTCCTTTGTGCTTGATGAATACTCCCACAGGGGATAGAATTCTGGGCTGACCATGCATCATTTTACAGTTCAAAGCTACCAGAAGGCGTTCTTCTGAAGTGATTGACCCTCAGTGATGGGATTCAGGTAAACTTCCACAGTTTAAAAAATGTTCCAAGCAGATTTGGACACTTGAACCAGGCTAAGCTACAGTTCCCCAAACCTGAGTATGTTGATCCTCTTGAGAGAGACAGTCTGGACCCAGTTCCTGTTCTCTGAAGTACATTAGATCTTCCCAGGAGCACAGTGACTCACAAGGGGAAGCTCCTTATCCTGGATCTAGTGAGGTTCTTGCCCTCTCTGCCACAACCTGTGACCTCACCCCGCTGCTGTCCAAAGCGGACATCCCAGCCCCACCGTTGCCACCAATGCTATGTTTATTGTTCTATAAACAGGCCTGGCTCGTTTTCACATCTCTACAAAACAAACCAAAAAACACCAGTACAGTTTCTTAATTATGACAAATATTAATAAAAAAGGAAAGGTACCCTGTAACTTAAAAGATCATAAAGATAACAAAGATAACTTAGGGGTGAGTACAAAGGCAATGTTCTTCTATACATCTGCTTTCTGCAGAAAACCGGACGAACTTTGGATAAAAATCGAGGGAGTCCTCCAAAGAGAGGGTTGGGGGGCGCAGGGAGATCCTTTGATGACTTACCTTATGTGTACCTAAGCACAAACCATAATATTTCTATTATATTAAAACAACAACAACAACAAAACAACAACAACAACAACAACAAAACCACCTCAAATCCAAAACAGGCCCTGGTTGAAAAGCCAAGCTAGCTTTCGTCTCTTCTGGGGATGCTCTCAAGTTTTCCATAAACTAATGAAGTCTGAATTCTTAATTTGAGATTCAGTGCTTGTCTGTATTCTTTTTATCTCATTGTATTAAAACAAATTTATCTTCATTTATGTCGCAATTACCTATTAGGGTTGTTAATTTGCTGGAAATGAAGCTATTGTTTAATTGCTCCTATTAATCGGGGGATTTAAATGCCGACTGTAATAAACAGTTACCTTCAGGACGGAGCAAAGTCATGGCTGCCGACATTAATTTCAGAACGAGGGGAAATTTCTACCATGTCCAAGGCAGCTGGATTTCCCACTTCACAGAAAGTGAAAGAACATAAAATTTAGAGAAACCCATGCTGAAATAAATGTGGTCTATTTGGTGTTTTTTATACACACTCGTAATTTTCACATAAAGTTAGTATCTGTGACCAAGGGGGGACGTTAAATTCCCCTGGAGGAAATGCATGCTCTACCCTTGTCACAATTGCCCCTTAAAGTTGAGTCCCAAGTGCAGTTGCCAACAGGAACATGGGTCCCACAGTCGCTGTGGACGCTGGGCTAGTGGGTGGCGGGAACCACAGTGCTGACCACTTGCTGGTTCTAGGCTCCGAAGGGCATAAGGTCCCCGGGTCCACAGAACTGCATACATTCATGTCTCTGAAAAATAAGGGTCAATATATCCCAACACCGTATCGTCAAGTGTTCTTTGGCTGGTACTGCCCACAGCCTGTGTGAGCGTGGGGCTGCTGGGGCTCAAAGCTGCTTCTATCAGCATCTCTCCCCCAGGAGAAAAGGAAGGCACTGCAAACAGCACGGCCTGGTGTCCCCCGCAGGACTGCATCTCAGGCTCCGGTCTGCCCCCTGCGCCAACAGGACAGGATGGTCACTCCCTGACCTTCTGGGGGACCCTCCAGCTGCTCTGCCTTCCCCTCACCATGCACCGTCTGGTCTTCCCTTGGCTCCACACTTGCAGCCACGTTCTCTCCAACTGGCGGACCCTACCGGCACCCTGTCGGAGACCTTCACCACGTCATCCCTCCTAACTGTGCCGGCTGCTGGCTGGTTTTCCTCTCTGTGTACGTTCCCAGTTTAAATATTCTCCAGGTCTGCACTACGCTTGGGGATACGATATGTATACATCCAAGTCCCTCTCCAGCTGGAAGGACCTCTTCTGTGTCTCTGACTGCTGATTAGGACATGAGGTTTAGAGAGGACACCATCACACCCAGCACTGGTACGTGCCCAGAGAAGCAGGGCACCAGGCTGGGCCAGGCTCAGGCTCCTGAAAGCCCCAACCACCCACAGTATACTTGTGCCTGCCATGCCGCCTAGCTCGTAAAGGTCCCCTGGCTCTCCAAACAGGAATGGGCACCAAGAACCTGAATGGGGACTCTCACGAGGAAACAGAAGGGAGGAAGGAGGCATCCTAGCTCTGCCCCCCACTTTCCCCACCACAGGTACCAAGGGCCCCCGAAACACTCCTGGTCATGCCTGAGTGCTGCTCACTCTATGTCCACTACATGGGGTTGGCCGCTTTTACCGTCCATGTGTTGGGGAAGCGTCCTCATCAGGCACCCCTACTCACTCCCTGCTTATTCTTTCATGACGTCATGGAGTGGCTGGTGTGGGCCAGGCAAGCCACTGGACAAGGGGAGAGCGTGAGAAGCTGCTGTCCCCACCACCGCACATGGTAAGCAAGCAGCCAGGACATCCAGCACAGCTTCTGCCCTCTGTCAGAGCGTCCCGTGGAGGAGACAAGTCAGGCCACTTCCCATGACATTTTATTAGGGTGTCAAGAAGCCGTGCTCATCGGTCTTGGCCTAGAGCCCCCAAGCTCCTCACTCCTCATCAGAATCCGGCAAGATGCTGGGAACCAGTACACCAGGTCCGTGACCAGCTGTGGGAGCATGAATAGCTTCAAAGAAAGGCATGTGTGTTTATGGTGGAAAAGTAAGTTGGGATAATTCTCAAAGGGAAATACTGAGAAATTACAAATCTTGAGGGAACACTGAAGAAGCCTTAAAAATGGGAAGCACTTGGAAAAGATGGCCAGGGAGGCATGAAACATGTGCAGTGTCGTGCCCGCGGAGTGGGCGATCAGCAGCGCACAACGAGCACACCTTCCGATGCACCGGAGTCCGGCTGCATTGGTCTCCGGGGTCTCCGCTCAGCTCTGAGCCAGGAGAAGGTGGGCGGTCTGAGCATGTACAAGCTGGGGGCAGCGGAATGCTGGGTGGCAGAAGCTGGTCCCTCTGGCAGGTGTGGAGACCGGGGTGGGGGCTGGGATGCCGGCTGGTCCCCTAGACCTGGGCACAGAGGACATCTCGTTCAGGAGCTCGCTGGCTCAGAAGTCAGACATTGTGCTCTTGTCTTAACAGGCTGCCGTATGCTAACAAGGCCGGGCAGCACTGTACTCGGGGTCCACCTAGCATTCAGTACCATTATTCCACGTAACTGAATAAATACTCAGTAGCTGGGAGAGCTAAAAAGGAGCTACTGCGGGTTATGTTAATCTGAAAGGGAGACAAGATGTGCGGAAAGCAGAAATTAAAGACCTTGCAAAGAGGGACACTTTCTGTACTGGGTCCCTAGGCTATTCCCACCAAGACCTGGGTTAACATGGAGCTGGATACAGACCCTGAGTAGCAAATGGTCCAAATGCTGCAATCAAACCCCGGGCACATCCGTTCAAAAGGCCAAGAGATGATTAACTTTCTCCCTCACTTCTTCTCAAGTTGGATGCAAATCAGCGTCTTTCAAGACGAGGCACGTGACTATCCCAATAAATGGGCAACACAACTAGGATGGCAGGCGGGATCTGCAAGATGAATGGCTTAAACAAAGAGGGGAAAAATGAGCCTGTCACTTCTTCTCAACTCATCAAGCTGTCTTGCGGAGAAAGCTGATGATTCCAGAGCAGAAATGTCTCTGACACCCCCTGAAGGTGAAAGCTCATCCTTCCTGGATTCTTCCCCACGCCTGGCGAGGCTCTGCGCCCTTCCTGCCATGCCCCGGAACTCGACCTCTGCATTGCTCTTGCTTGGAAGGTGAATCACAGATGGTGGAACCTACTAACCGGGCTCATGGGTGGGGTGACAGACACGCTCCAGGTGAGTGTGCAGATGCGCGGGGACACCACAGGACGCTTGGTCCCACAAACACAGAACTGACGAAGGATCTTCAAACATGGAAATGGGGAAGGCACCTCGAAGAAATGACAGATGCATAGAACTGATTATGCTAAGTTATTCAGACCAAAGAAATTGCACAAAAATTTAAAGTAGGATGAGATAGGATCAGCAAGGAACATGCAGAAAGGGCCCCAAACAAGAGGATGAGTGAGCTGTCAGGTTCTGGAACCAGGGCACCCGACATATTCGGTGAGGGGTTGTCACTGGGTTTCCTTTTTTTTTTTTAAATAGACTTTGATTAATAATTGGTTGAGCCCAATTCATTGGGTCTTATTTGCTTCCTATTTGAAGATATACATTTAAGAAAAAAAGCTTACACATTTCTCTAATCTCCCCGTTTGCCACAAGCACATTCTCCTTCAGAGATCTTTTAACTTTTGAGAAAAATGGACTTATCTATCACAACTGAAGGTGTTTTCCTATTTCCAGAAATAATTATCCTTACAACAATCTCCATAAAAAGACATTTCCCTCTTAAAGTGGGAGAGAAGATGTCTTGGCTGGGACTGGAGAAAATTATTCCTCTCCCCCGGCTCCGTTAATAATGAGCCAGCGGTGGTGGCCCCAGTGCGAGAGGCCTTCAAACAAGTGACAGTGACACACAGGCTGAATTATACAATGTAGTGTGATGCAATTAGGAAGAAGGATGACATGACAAAACAGATTTCCACTTGGTCTTCAACGGGGCTCTGTGCATTAAGTCATTGTAACGCTCTCCCCACCGCCCATCAATTATTATTATGTAACCAGTAACATCCAGAAACCCACCCTTTCAAACATGCAAGGTTCCTCTGGGCAGGTCTTGCCTTGTGGGATATTATGGCACTACAAGGCATTGTGGTTCTGTGCACTCGAGGGCCCGAGTGAAGAAATGATGTAATAATTCCATTTCATCAACACCGAACTCTGGAGAATTTTTTTCCATAGACCGTGGTTACTGAAGAGTTAAATATATCGTGTAGAAAAACTTTCTGTAAGCTTTTTTTTTTCCTTTAACAAGAAATGAAGTTTATCAATTGCCATTGTAATTACTCACAGCACCTCAGGTAATTAAAAAGGATCTAAATCTAATTTTATTTACATTTAGAATACCGGAGGTCATCGCCAATCAAGATTTCACGTTTGTGACTAATAACGTTTAAGTGTTAATTAGAGTCCAGCGGAGAATACGGATTGATTTTGAATTTGTAATCTGTTGTGATTTAGTGACGGTGGGGAAGTCAAGCTCCCCGATCTGTTATTGCCAGTTTCTACGAATTATGGAAATTATTAAAAGAATCGTGCGTGCATTTTAATTCAAGAAAGCCTCATCTAAAAAAAAAAAAAAAATAGAGCTCCCAATAATAGTGCACACTTCCCCCTGTGAGTGGGAAAGTAGTTGACGTGAGATTTAGTTTCCCTGTATCCGTTTTAATGTAAAATATCCACAATAAGATTTTAAATGGAAGAACTGTTTTGATTTTTCCTCCTAAATTTTTATAATGGAAATTATATTATAATTATAATGGAAATTTTTATAATGGAAATTTTTAAAACTGTGCAAAAAGTTGCAAGAATGAGTCAGTGCCCATTGACACACCACTAGGTTTCCTGACATGTTGTTGCTAGAGCAGCTTTATCACATACCCATCCCTCCACATCCATCTTATCTTCTGATCCATTTCTAACCCACTGCAGATATCCGTTCCCTTCACGGGATACATTTCAGCATGCGCATAATTAGCCCATTAACTGTTCAAGGTTCTTTTGGAGATTAAATGTACATACCATAAAATGCAAAAGTCTTAGCTATACAGTTCTGCTGGGAGTTTTGACAAGTCATGGAACCCGTATCACCATGAAGATTCTGAAGTTTCCATCCCCACAAGGGAGTTCCCTTGTGCCCCCCACCTTAAGCAGTCCTTCACTCTTCTCTGAATCCACCCTTCTGGGTTTTTTGGCCATCAGTTAGTTCTGCCTTTCGTAGAACTTGATGTAAACGGAATCCTCGACTTCCTGGCTCTTCACTCAGTCCTGTCTTGTAGATAGGTCCGCAATCACAAGTCTGCAAACTAACTTCATCACTGGTGCACCACAATCCTAGAGTTCTAAGGGAGGGACATTACCAAGTCTTCTTCTCATCCCAGTGGAACACAACAGTCCTTCACTGCCTTCCACAGATTCCCAGAGAAGATGGGGATCTCCTACCACAGAGAACATGACACCTAATTATCATCAACTTCTCTGGTCCTGCCAGGGATGAGAAAGGGACTCAGTACCCATTATTTTTAGAAAAGCCAATCTATTTCTAAATCTGTTTGACCTGGGGTATATGCATTAGCTATAGACAAAAGGTTATAAAATGACCCTTTAGATCGTAAGTTCAAAGCCCTTTCTCCTTTACTCAAAAGTACTGTGTTAGCCCACCCTCAGAACACATCATCTTTCACTCACAAAAACCTGCGGCGTGCTGTCCTGGATACATCACGGCTCAAACTCACCAAGGAAAATGGTGTCAGAAAAACCCACCGTGGACACATCGGAAGACAAGTCAGAGACTCACAGACTCAGCTCTCAGCAACCGGCAGGTCACAAAAAGTTATCATCTGTATCCCAAAAGTCTAAGAGAGCGATTACCAACTCACATGAGTGACGGCAGTCCCGGCTGAGCACAGTCCCCTCCCATCTGTTTGACGGCAGCGGGAGGCACGGAACCTGCCCTGAAGAATGGAAACAAAAGGCTCCCCTACTTCGTAGCCCAGCACCAGGTTTATCTTAGGGTCAAAAAACTATGAAAATGAAATCTGCAACACTGCTGCTTCCATACCATTTAAAGAGAAAGGAAGTGAGTGTGACTTCTACTTTTTAAAGAAGGTCAATTCTCCTCTGGGGTCTCAAGTTCCTCCACTGATCCTGCTACACGTCGCATTTTATCTGATAACAAGAAATCTGTTTACAGACACACTTTTCGAGTGAAGCTCTTGGGAATTCAGTCTAAGGGGTAAAAAACCCAACATGGATAGATAAAAAGAACTCAAATGTGTATGAGTTAATAAATCATTAATATCTATCTCAGTAATTAAGGACATTAATTTAAAAGGAATGTCCTCTCTTCACTGCAGACACTCAAAATACACCTGTGAACGAGACACCCAGTAAAAGACAAATTTCTCCCCAGGAAATTTACTATGCTAAATTAACACGTGAAAGGAAGTTGAGAAAATCTGGGTATTTATTTAGTACCTTCCTCCCAAAAACATATAATGCAAATGAGAAAAGATACTAGCATCGTCTTTAAAACAGATTTCTCTTTTGATGCACAAAAATACATCAAAAAAGAGGAGGGAAAATATAAGATGTATAGTAGCTAAAAAAAGCTACCCTGCCAATGTATCACAGGTGCACCCAAAATCGGCTTTGATTCACATGCACATGAAACAGAAGGGGACACTCTCACGGCTCTGCACCTTGACCTGGTGTCTGTCCACGAGGCCACCTGCCCACCCCCGGGGCTCTCCTGGGCTTCAGCTGGGCCCTCAAGAGAGAGCCAGTCCGGCCGTCCAGCCACGTGCCTTCCAACGTCAAATCCACACATGACAGATGGACAGCTGACAGTCCAAGGAATCTCATCGCATCCCCGGGTCTAAAAAGTAAGGAGGGCATCGCAGTGGCCACGATTCATGAACAGGTAGCTGGCGGCCTCCTTGATTGTGCAAAAGAAAGGCCAGAACGCATCATAAATTAAAGGCATTCCGTCAGAGAAAGAGACGTCTGATAAGATTAATTTACATCCCACGAGCAAACTGATGATGGGAACAATAATTTGCTGTTCTTTTATTTTCAAAGCCGCTGCCGTTGGCTGTGCAGTGGATTCCAAGGGGCACTGTGTGCTACCTGTCCTAAGCAAGCTGGAAGGTGCCTGAGCACCACTAACTAACGCAGGAACTAACAAGTGTCCACCGGAAAGATGTCTGCATTCAGAAAGCATGATTTAGTCGCCTGTAAAGACTCAACTCTGCATTTGAGACTTTCTGGCCTTTCTACACATTTAGCTGTCATAACATCTATAACTCAGCCCAGAAAAGGCATCATAGAGCGTTTATTATAAATCTTACAGAACATATAAGGCCCCTTTGCACTTTAATCATTTGCTAACAGTTACAATAAGATTGTATTAAAAATTTAAACTGCCCTACTTAAGCAATTTACCTTCAAATGGCCATTTCCAGGGAATGAATCCAAGGGATATGAATGTCGAACCCTTGGTCAGATTTATTGCGCCAAAGAATATTTCTCCTGATACAGCTCTGATGAGTGAAGGCTAATGACTTTAGTTTTATTACTTTTTAAGCACTTAATGGGAAAATTTAGACATTTTCACAAGACTGAGCTTAAACAAGAATGGTGCATTTAAAAGTGGCAGGCAGGGAAGCTCTGTGAGATTACTTTGGACATCCCCAGATTTAATACAATCAGAGGAAATTTTAAGGCAATGACTAATAGCACAGACTTGCCTCTACCATTATTAGTATGGGCCTTTTTTTTTTCTCCCTACCATCTTAAATATTTCAGAGAATATTTAGCAAAGAGTTAGCCATAGAGAATTTTATTATTATACATGTAAAATTTTAAAGCCATTTAAAAAACTCCACGGTATTTAATTTTTTTTCCACACTTATAACCACCTATACCATAGGGAGGTCACAAAGGAAATGCCATAATTATCTCTGTGTAATTACCCACGCCCTGGCAAGGAGCAACTGTTTCTACCACCAACCATACTGTCAGCAGGAAAATTATCTTTAAAATGTTCAAATGCATAGCTAAAAGTTTTCCTTTACTTGAAGTAATTTTTCCTCCTAACTTAAGCCCACAGCTGTGATCCCTCAGGTTTCAATTAATGCCGAAGCAGTAATCCTATCAATCACCAAGGACTATAAATTTCTTATCTTTCTCATTAGCTACACCGTTGCACAGCTTAAATATAAACATACCTTGCCACAGGACTGTAAATTATTCGGTGCGAGCAACTCTCCCCACCGTCAGAAGGGGTAGGAATGATTTGAGCAAATCCGCGGTGTACTTGCTATACTAAAGCTGATTTACACTTCTCAAAAAAAATAAAAAACCACCAAGAGTCACACCGACAGCGGATCTCTTTGAGTTTGCTTATTTGGCTTAAAACTGGTAATGACCTGTCTTTATTAGTATTACTAAGTTTTATGTGCAAAATCCAATTTTCTGTGGAAATATATTTTTTGCTGCATCTGCCAATAATATCTTTTGCGGTTACCTGTAGCTATTAATTTTTGTAGGCCTAAATTCTTCAACTTACTTTGAAAGCTGTTAAAAACACACACACACACATATACCACCACCACCACCACCAACTATCTTCTTGAAATAAAATCGAGCACAACTGTACCAAGAAACGGCAGGCGAGGGGGTTCGGACAGACAGCCCCCGGAGGCACCTGCTACCTTTTCTCTCAACATCTTTATTCTGAGCCTCACGCGAACAGGTGTATCAAGTTTTCCCTAACAAGACTGTGCAGTCCAAACCTTTAATGAAATACCGATGATGCAAGTATTTTTCCATAACAGTGGGAACTTTATGAACCATACGCTCAGAGCAGAGTTGGTGAGGACTTCGCCCCAGAGGCGAAGCAGAGTGGAGGTCGACACTCCCGTAGCTGACCACGCCTCGGCCCTGGGCTTCCAGCTTCCTATCACGTCAACTTTATGCCTAATCGAATTAATTGTATCTTTCAAACTAAAATTGATGAGGCACATTAACTCCCCACCTTCCAACTGCAAGGCTCCCAGGCAGATCTCCTCACCTGGAGGAAGCCCCCCGGTGGGCGCTCTGGCCGGGCCTGTGCTGCCACCTAGCGGCCCCCGAGCAGCTCCGGCTCAGGCGCGCTTGAGAACCACAGGAAGCCACAGAGCTCTGACAAGGGTCAAGGGCAGCCGATAATACTCCTTAATGAGCTTCAGGAGAACAAGCTAGGACGAGGAATATTTATCTCATGCGGCACAAAGAGTAAAGCGTATTAATCAGCTTTCGGATTACAAATGCCCCAAAGGAAGCTGTGGCAAAAAGCGAAGCCAAAAACGAAATCCCAACTCTGACAGGCAGCTCTGCCGGCGGGTGAATTACATTTCAGCTAAGCCGTTACTCAAAAAACCCCGGCTGCTCCATGTTTCTGTAAGGACTTCCTCTCCCGAGTTCTCTTGCGACAATTTACCAAGTCCCTGAGGACTCTTTGCTAATGACTCCATTCAGATTCTCGAATTTATTGATCCCTGAACAAAGGTGGTGAGAGCAATAGGGAGGGACACAGGTGTCCAGATACCTCAGTCCCCAACTCCGCTCTGCAACTGGTGGCCTGGACCGCTGGAGACAGACCGAGCCATTCTGTGACTCAGTTTCCTCATCTGTATATGCCACATCAGAGAGACCACCATGGTGCCAGGGGAGACGGTGTGGGGCTGGGGCTATGGATTCGAGTCTGGACACAGTTCCCACTCCCACGGGGATGTCACTCAGATCATGATCATCACTAAGCTTGCTGAGCCCCTAATCCCGTTGTCAGGACCTGCTCTAGGCATAACCAACTCACAGCAGGTGCCCTGTTGTCCCCTCATTTACTGAGGACACTGCACCTTGCCCAGCTCCAGGGTGGTGAGGTGGGGTAGTGGGCAGGCTGCCCTGTGTTTGGGGTTTCCAGCTAAGAGCTGAATGAGGGAGGAAAGAGCCCTTTCTGAGAAAGTGGCACTGGAGCTGAGGGAAAGCAAGGGCCCCAGGGAAGGAGAGGAGCCCGGATGCAGACTCGACTCGACTCGACACAGACTGGGGTCTCCCCAGCACAATGGGGAGTCTGAAAAGACACCAGGAGGGTCTCTAATTACACTTGAATTTAAAAAGCCCCCCTGGGGGCACCTGGGTAGCTCAGTCGGTAAAGCAACCGCCTTTGGTTTAGGGCATGATCCTAGAGTCCCAGGATCAAGTCCCACATCAGGCTCCCTGATCAGTGGGGAGTCTGCTTCTCTTTTTGACCCTCCCTGGCTCATGCTCTCTCTCTCTCAAAAAAAAAATAAATAAATAAAAAAATTAAAAAATCCCCCTGGCCACACTGGGAGGACTGGGGGACAGACACCTGCAAAGTATACAGACTGGTGGGAGCCCTGGTGCAGGGTGGATGGGGCCACTCGGGACATGTGACCACACAGCCACGCAGTTATACCAACACACTTTGACGACCGGAGGGCACAGGGAGGAAGGCAGAGAGGGGAGTCAGAACGTGCCCCAGCTGTCTGAGCATCGGGGTACATGGAAGGGCCACATGCTGAGCCAGAAGTGCCTCAGATACCCACGGGATGCCAAGTGGACAGTGGACGAGTAAGTGTCAAGCTCAACTGGCAGGGACCCAGACGCCTGTCACACAGCCACGCGATGCTGGCTGGGCTGGGTCAGCGCAAACAGAGGACAAAGCCAGGAGGGTCCGTGGAAAGCCCTGCCCTCAAGCCCCTGCTGCGTTAGGAACATTTTTAAGCACAGGGTAAAATGTAGTAATACAAATGAACAGCCAAGCTATATGACCACCATTGACATCCGACACACACAAGTATTTCGCCTTGTTTTAACTGAATGAACTAAGTCAGAGATGTCATTTCCCCCAGCCCTGAACATTCCAACATGTACCTTCTCAAAAGGACAGGTGTCTACACAACCATGATGCCGCTGGCGACCTTCAGGAAGGGTCTGTGTCCGCAGTTGCATGTGGGAGTGGCTTGGGCCGGCAAGGTGACCTATGGCAGAGCAGCACTGCTGGGCAGCTACTGAAGGGGAGCCACGACAGAGCAGCCACGGAAGGGGAACGACAGAGCAACCACGGCAGGGCAGCCACAGCAGGGAAAAAAAACGACAGAGCAGCCACAGCAGAGCAGGCATGGCAGGGTGCGGTCAGGGGTTGGAGCCAGTGGCTGAGGAACCACCAGCTCAGGGCACAGTGGAGCTGGAGGAGGACACTGGGGAGCGTCCCGTCTGAAACAGCAGCTTCTGTGTGTCCCCAAAGATGGGAGCAAGGGTATCTGCTGATGAAGAAGAGGGGGCTGGGGGCTCAAGGGTGGGCAGAACTCTCACAACAGTGTTTCTGGATTGTTCCACATCTGCCTTCTCCCATGTGAAGAGCTCAGGAAATCTGTCTTCACTTCCTTGTTTCTCTGCAGGGTCCGGGCCATCCTCCCCTCCCAGAGAGTAGCTCACCGTCACAACCAGTCACAGCCAGGCGTGGAGACCACCGTAGGAGGCGCCAGCAACTCGCCTAGGCCTCTGAGCAGGAAATAGTCATTATCTGAGTGCTGATCTAGGTCACAGAGAGACTGGGAGTAGGAGGGCCTGCCTGAATTCAGAATGTGGGTTGGAAGCAAGACCACCACCGCCATGGGGTTTACAAACCAGCCCCCCTGTCAGTCTCCTTCTTCACCAAATCATATCTGTGCGGAAGTCATCATATGCCAAACTCTGTGACCCAGATTTCGAAACAGATCCACTCCCTGCTCCTGCAGAGCTTATGAAAGTGAAATTAGCTCTAAGGAGGATCTCGAGTCCAGTACGTGCTCAAAACAAAACGAAACCCAGTCTCCTGAGGGTCCAGGACCCCGTGTTCATACTTTTCCAAGTAACTCAGAAAACACCGTAGGAGAACCTTTAAGGACCAGAGTTAGCAGACGCATGCAGCAATCCCAGGCACTGGGAAACCTGAAAGCCTGAAGAGAATCGAGAGGCGGTCTTCAAATTGAGTCGTATGTCTGTATACACGAAAGGACAGACAGCACCTCCTTGAAGAAAATTAATGTCCCAAATTCCTAAAATTCATTTCTAAAAGTATTCTGTCTTTGAGATACTTCCAGGAGACTAATTTCTTGATTCATCACACCAATGTATAATTTCGGCCCAAACCATGGCTCACCCATCATCCCAGGTCCCTGGGAAATCTGGGATGCACCACGTGCAGCCAGTGGGCTGGAGATCTGGCTGGAGCAGACAGCCTTGAACTTTTGCTCTTAGAAAGCAGGGTGACAAAGCCCTGCTGGCTCGGGAACTAGGAAGCACTTGCCCCTTGGAGGACGGAGGAACCCCGGTGCTGGTGGCGGATGGAGGACAGCCTTCCTGAACTTTCCACGGTGGCTTATCCTGTCCTGAAGATGCTGCTTTTCTTGTTTCAGAGTAAAGAACGTCATGACACCCATGGTTTTTAAAGAATGGTCTTCACTCTTCTCCCAGTAAAACTGTATCTTAAAATGCACTCATGACTGTTGTCAGTCATCAGAACACCAAACGAAGGGGACATGGATGCCAGTCTCCTCCCACTGAGGGTGACCAGGCACCCCCATGCCTGGTGGCGGAGGAGGACGACTGGGGCGGGGGTATCTGCGTGTGGGCTCCGGCACCCCGCTGACCTCCCTCGTTTGTCCCATGAGGCTGCTGGCAGAAGACACAGCCTCCTCTGCCACCCCCTGCAGCACTAACATAGGACCATCACATCCCCACTACCTGAACCTCCCCTCCGCCTTTCCCAGAATTAAATTTAATTCCTTTAATGAAAGGAATCCTTTCCATGAGAAAACCAGTCGGGCTCTCGGAAGCTCTGCGTCTTCCCACACGTGAACCGTGGCCTCCTCCAGGTGCTGGTGGCTTTGCTCCCAGGGCCCAAGAACCAGCCGGGAGACATGAGGAAGGGGCGCGAAGGACTGTCCCACGGCTCCGTCACCTCCCGGGTTTCTCTCCCGCGGCACCCACATCTCACGAGTCTTGCTTTTCCACAGGATGAAAAATGGTTATAATTACTTTCAAGCTACACCTGTTTTCTACGGTGAAACTTCACTGAAAACACCGCAGAAGCGCACGACTGGAATGAAAGCACTGCCGCAAAGATAAAGGCGGCCACTGCAGCGAAGGGAACTGGGAGCAGCCTAGCAGCTACTTTAATTACTGCATTTAAAGTGGCTCTACCTCAGAGCAGTGGCGTTATTTCCACTTTCAATGCTTCGTTTCTCAGTCCTCGGTGGCTCCACCATCAGCGGCTCTCAGGCTGCACACCTCACGGCTCTGGGTTGGGTTCCTATGTTCCCACTGGCTTATGTGTTGTGCGTGGACCGGGTGCGGGCGTTGGAACAACACGGGGCTGGGGGGGGAAGGGTGCCCACCCCGCACACGCTGCCCCTGTCTGCAGCACCACTCACCCTGGACCGGCCCGTCCCCATCTCCACAAGCACCCCGGCCCTCTCCCAGGTGGTGGTGGCGGTGGGCGGGGGGAGGGAGGGATGGGGTAATACCACAGACTCTCAGGATGGCTGCATTTCTGTTCTACGGGTTTTTCAGGCGTGGGTTCCTCATTAGACACATGCCATATTCTGCGGGGGGTGGGAGGGACACACGTGCGTAGTATCTCCAGAAAAGCTAGCTATTCTTTGAATTTTCTTCTTGAGACTTAACGCAGGAAGTTCACGGACCTGGATACTTCATGGCAAGGTTGTCTATCAGCGTGAGCCAGACTACGGACATCAGGTTTTGCTCGAGGACTAACCGGTTAACTAGTCTGTCAATGCTGCTTATCTTTGCAAAGAGCCCCCAGAAACAGAGCTTGGTGGAACTGACCAGCAGGTGAGATAAATATTTATCTTCAAGCAGGGGAAAAAAAAACACCTCTCTGCAGCATTTTGGTAATATTTCCAGGACATTTCGGGGGTAGGGGGGGTGCAGGTACAAAAAAAGAAACCAGGGTCAGTACTCATTTAGTACCCGGCCATCTCAGGGAATGGCACTGGGGAGAACAGGAGTCGCCATCCACTTCACAGGTCCTGGGGAGCCGTTCCGAATGTGGCAGTCAGGCTGGAGTCGATACCGAGTTAACCTGCTTCCGGAACACGAGGGGGAAAGCTGGTTACAAACAGTGCTTTCTGTCCTACCTCCGCCCTTGGTGCGGAGCTGACCGAGGGCGGCTTCTGCCCGTCTCCTCCCGGCTCCTCCTTCAGTCTATGCCAAGCGGAATGGATCTCCTGATGGACAGGCTTCTGCTCAGAATCATGCCACCTTTCCAGGCCTTCCGCTACTTTATGACAGGCTGGCATTTTCTTTCCAAGTCCTTGAAGCAAGGGACAGCTGTATTTCGGTTATTATGGGAATCCCTAGAAGTGAAAGGGGGAAGGCATCCCGATTTCACAGCTGGGAACACTGAGGAAGCGAGCTGCTGACCCGTCCAGATGGAGCCCGGCTCTGCCGCTGCCCTTACCTTTGTCCATGGGCACCCGGGGCGATAGCCTCTCCGGGACTGACTCAGCAATAAATGAGATTTCGTTCCCATGTCCGCTGACTTCACGTGCCTCGGGGCAGGCGGCTACTCCTACTCGTAACAGCTGTCTCTCCAGAATTAAAATAGGAAGTTGGTTAAGAGGAAATGAAGTTTCTCAGTGAGTCACCTGCTTAGCAATAGCTCCGCTTGTCTTGTCGCTGGCAAAGTTACAAGAAACATGTGGGCCTTGGGATGGTCACTGACTTCAACTACCTTCTCGACACAAGAGCTAAATAATCCCACCTGGGCTTCATGGTTTGTCTTTGACACCTTGGATACGGGCTTCATCTCCCACGGCCCTGGTTTTGAAACCGGGAAGGCCGAATGATAAAATACAAAACAGAGTAAAGCTCAAATGGGAACGTGTTCTGACTCTAAGACTCATATGCGGATGTTTTTTCCTAATGGTCCACAGAGCCTGCCACACCAGCTGCACTAATTTAAACATGTTTTTTCTGATCTGAAAAGGCTAGCTGGGGCAGTCTCGGGCTAGGCGCTGGGGAGGCTGCTGGGCAGCGTACGGCTGGTCCTGGCTCTAGCTGGTCGGTGCCAGGTAGACCCGGGCCCCGGACAGGAATCTGGTATCATGCGGCGAGCAGGCTGATGGACACACCGTACTCAGCAAACACCTGCCGCGGGGCTCTGCCTGACCCCCACTTCTTGCTGCTGCATGGCAGAAACCCCCGTTTCTTGCCCCTTAATTACATCTCCCGTGTCACCGACATGAGTCTGGATGCCGTCTGGAGCCGCTGCCAAGGGGCGTGGTGGCCTGGGACCAGGTCTCAGTGAAGGGCATCACGGAGAGACTGCACAGAGAAGAAACTCAGGGAAGAGCAGGCGCCCTGAGTCATGAAATGAAAACGGGTGGGTCCAGAGTCACAGGATGAAAGGGTGCATGTGAGTCCAGGCCACCAGGTGAAGGCAGCATGGGAACTGAACTTGGCCTCTGGATTCAGGAAGAAAGGTCACTGAAGAGCATGGCGAGATGGGAGGGTGGAGTGGCGTGAGGAGTGGGGAGCAGAAACCACGGAGACCCCTGGCCACACGAGGGGTGACAGACCCAGATGAGGGTACTAGGGCTGCAGTAAACAGCCAGCGGATGGGCTGCCCACGTCCCTGGCCTGAGCTCCCTGCGGCAGGGACCAGATGCGGGCTCTCACCCCACCTCCCTGTTGTCAGTGAGCACGCAGCCATCTGCTCCCCTGGGTCGAGGGCAGCTGCCTTGGAAAGCCGCTCATGTGGTCCTGGGACTGTGGTCACCCAGGCTGCGGCACAGGGCTGGCCCGTGGGCTCCTGGTGATGCACCTGCTACAGGTGTGCACAGGTACAGCCGGGGTGGGGGCAGCTCCTGGAGCCCAGGGCAGCCATGTGGCCCCTCAAGCCCACACCTTGGGCAGAGCTGAGATTCATTTCTCCCCCTGAGCTTTCACCTGTTCCTTCCCGGGTCACCTTGCCTCCTTCCATGTGTGGTAGCTTCAGGGGGCTGCTGGAGCCAGGTCCCACAGGCTGGAGGAGACATTCTGGCCCAGGGCTGGGGACCAAGTCCAGACCTGGATCGCCAGCTGGAATCGAGGTGCTGGCAAGGCTGTGCTCCCTCCAGACGCTTGAGGCGAGAACCTACTGCCGCCTCACCCAGTTTCTGGGGGCCAGGGCACCCCAATCCTCATGTCCCCACCTTCACAGGGTGCTCTCTCTGTAGGCGGCCACATCTCTGCCTCCCTCCTGCAAGGCCCAGCCCGGTAATCCAGGGCCACTCCCTCCCTGGAAGACCCTTAACCACGTCTGCAAGTCCCTGGTTCTTGCTTCAGGACCGTTTGCAGGCTCCAGGGATGAGGCTGTGCTAGTAGCGAGGGGGCGGGGGACGCAGGCTTATCCAGCCCCCACACCACTTCAGGCCACGGCTCCAACACGAATATCCTCACCCTGACTGACGACCTACCAAAGCTGTTTTTTTAAACCAAATCTACCAGCTTTTCTAAGTAGTTTTAATATAAATCTGAAATGATTCTGAGCGTTTTAAGATTTGCCCTTCAATTTAAGCCTCAATTTTATTTTTAAATCTTGTATTTTAAAGGACTTTATATTTGGACAAATGATTTAGAGATGGATCTTTACAGAATCTGGCCTAGTTCTGTTCATCTGCCAGAAAAGGGCGTGGGGCAAAAAGGGCCTATCTGGTCCGTTGTAAATTTTGTCTAATATACATTTTTAATGGTATCAATTCTTTCTTTCCCATGAGGAATCTACACCAAAGAGATGGACCCCCGAGGTCTTCAGGCCAGTGACTTCTGGTGGTCAAGTCTACCCAGAGCTGGCCTGTAGCCCCCAGGTCACTGGTGACGAGGGATAGGAGAGGTGGCCCATGCACACGGCGGGGAGAAGCAGAGGCCTACCCAGGAGTGTGTCCCCGTGCACCAGGGGCTCTGGTTGGGAAGGTCCCAGCGGACTACACCCGATCCAAAAGGTACGAATCTAAGATGCTCTCAGCAGGAAGTGGGCATTTCTGCCACCCCATAGGCACTCAAGTGTTACTTACAGAACAGATCTGGGGAAGGGGAGTCTCGGGACCAGCCTTCCAGTTCTGGGACTGGTAAATCCAGGCTAGCACATGCAAGTTTCCAAAAGGAATGCAGTGAGGTCATAAAAACGCAGGCTTTAGACGAAATGAAATAACACAGTAACTATTCTTAGGTCTTTTTAAAACAGGCCATTTAAAAGGACATAGAATAAAGTCCCAATTCCATTTGAAAAGTATTGAAAGTCGATTCAACATTCAATAAAACGTTTATTCCCAGGCAGCAGGATCACAGTTTATTTTAATTGGCTCCTTTATAGTTTTCTGTATTTTTTAAAAGATTTTATTTATTTTAAAGAAAAAAAGAAAGCGCGCTCATGTGTGTGCGAGTGGAGGGAGGGGCAGAGGGAGAGAGGAACCCGGGCAGACTCCCCACTGAACGCGCAGAGCCCAATGCGGGGCTCCATCTCAGGACCCTGAGATCACACATGACCCAAGCCGAAATCAAGAGTCGGACACTTAACCCATTGTGCACCCAGGCACCCTAGTTTTCTGTTATTTTTATAAACAGGTGTTATTCTAATGAGAAAAACTAAACACCTTTAAGTACACGTAAATAGATAACGTATAAAATATACATCAACGTGTATTTTAACAGAAACAGACACGAAACATAATTCTGAAAAGCAAAATCCATGCCGGATGTGATGTTATTTTAGCGGCCGAAGGCCCTAAAATGCCGAGTGCCCTCCTGCCTCTCCGGGCTGGTTCCCTGCCACGGCAAACAAGCTCCCTCCCCACCTCCGTCCCTGACCAGCTCGGGAAGCCTGGGAACAGACCTTCTGCTTGGGCTTCGGCACCGTCAGCTGACCCGGGGAGCAGTGGCACATGGAGCTGCCCGTATTCATCTGATCGGTCTTTTTCAACTGTCCCTCACTCCAGAGCCATCGGATTTTACAGCAGTCACGTTCACTGTGTATTACGCTGAAAGATTTCCTTTACATATCCGTTCATTTCAAGGGCTTCCTAATTATTTCCATGCTGCACAGGCTCGTGAGCTGGGAGAACTACCTGCTTGCGTTTCTTTTGCTTTGCGTTTCTTTTTTTTTTTTTTTTTTTTTTTAAAGATTTTATTTATTTATTTGACAGAGAGATCACAAGCAGGCAGAGAGGCAGGCAGAGAGAGAGGAGGAAGCAGGCTCCCTGCCGAGCAGAGAGCCCGATGCGGGGCTCCATCCCAGGACTCTGAGATCATGACCTGAGCCGAAGGCAGCGGCTTAACCCACTGAGCCACCCAGGCGCCCCTGCTTCCGTTTCTTTAATCACCATTTGGGAACACAGCCTGTCTAGGAGAAGCACAAAACAAAGGCATGGAGCACCCCCACTCTCCCCCTAACACCAACCCTAAGGGACCAGCAGGAGCAGCCCAAGGGGCCTGGGGAAGGGGAATGCCCAGCAACAGACCCATCACCAGCAAGTTCTGATTTCCTGGGAATTTTCCCTCACCCTTCTGACTGACTAGATTCGTGGGGCTATGTGCTGAGGTCTGTGATCAGGGACATATTTAGGAGAGCAATGGTTTTCAAACTGGACTGCAGGAGCAGGCTTTCCCTGTTCTTAAAATAAGAAAAATCCATCCTGCAGCCCTGGTGAGTAAGGGCTCCCCCACAGCGGTAGTCAGCCGCCTCACTTCGGCACTGGGCTCCCTTCCCGAGGGTCCTGAGCACCCACCGCCGTGGAAGGGCTGAATGCAGACTCCACTAAGCGCAGCCGAAGCACCCAGAACCCGGGCCACTGCTCCACCTACGTGTGCCCCCAGCATTCGCATCTTCAGGGGCTGAGCAAACACCTTTCTCACAGTCTGTGAGAGCCACCCCCCAGCGGCGGACGCTGCTCTTCACCTGATGGAATCGCCCTGCGCGCCTCAGTCCTCTCGGTGCTCAAGGGGTTCTGCCCGTGCTGACACCATTCCCAGGGCTGGAAACTGGAACGCTCCTGAACTAGATGTTACTTCCTTGCTGATTCTGAATGCTCCAGCTGTACGTAATCCGAAAAAAGAAACCATCTGTACAGAAAGACTGTGACTTGACGTGTTCCTCACCTGAGACACCGGAAGTGGAGTAAGGCCCCCTGGCCACATCAAGAAACTGAAAATGTCATGATCTGAGGCTCAGTCAGTGGTGCAAGTGACTCTCGATCTCGGTCGTGTAAGTTTCAGCCCCGTGTTAGGTGTAGAAATTACTTAAAATCTTAAAAAAAAGTCATGATCTGAAATGTTTTAATTTCTACTGGAATTTATGTAGTGGGAGAAAATAAAGGGTAAAAGCAAAAAATAAATCAATGGAAAACAGTAGAAAAGCCCTCAACCTTAGGAAAACAGAGGAGGAGAAAAAAACCCCAAGCTCCAACAATGGGACTCTTCTCTCTACGTGCCCCTCGCTCAGTGCTGGGAGCCCGGAGATGCCGCAGGTACGAGCCTTCTGAAGGGTCCTCCACACCTTCGCCTCCGCACCCTCTGCAGGGCAGCACTCCCAGGGCCACGGCTCGCCTCTATAAGAATTCTACATTTCCTCAAACTGATCAATTCCCTTCCCTCTGCCCAGGGGCATCAGCCTGATTTCACCACTGACCTCCACATCAACACCAGACTACAGGAAGAACCCTCAGTGTCCCTGCAGGGAGAGGCGAAGGCCAGGCAGAGAGGCTGATGGCAGAGGCTCCACCCCAGCGCTGAATGGCCACCTGCTCAGCCCCGGCGTCGGAGACACCCTGGCTGTCATCAGGCCAGCAAAACTTGGTGAATTCTATGAAAAGAGTATGATGTACTAAATAATAAGTCTGTTTATTACCATATGCTAGCTTAAAAAAGCATATCTTTTGTCACTTTTTCTTTGAGTCTTATCTAAAGTTACACACAAGGCAAAAAGCAAGAAGGGATGTGAGTCCCTGTAACCACAGAATGTATCATTTCATCTTTATTTTGTCCTCCTCCCCATGCCCATGAATGAAACTTTACTTCTGTGTTCTTGTACTGCTGATCCAGTAACTTCGATGCTTTATGGAGTGTATCTTATTACAGGTCTAAATGATCTCTTAAACCACTATGTTAGTTTTATTATGTCTGTATTCTCCACAGTGACAGCAAAAGGGAAAAATACGCTGGCCAGAATCACCCTCACACGCTCTTTTGATGCCCCCTAGTGGCTTCTCACTAAATTACAAAACCAAGTGGTTGAAAGCAAACGTTTCCTTTATGCGGTATTTCCGCTGAATCTGAGAGAGCCAACATTCCAACACCCACATATTCTACTCCTGGAAGAAGACCAGGTGCGCAGATGAGCGTTTAGCCCACAGCTAATCAGAAATAATTCACATGTTGAATACAGCGTCACATTTAACCCCAAACCCCTCAGTGGCGGCCTGGCTTAATTTTATTAAGAGAATTCTAACTTAAAGGAGAATTTTCACTCACTACTGGATTTTAAAATGCAGTCCATGGCTTTCAACATTTCCAGACAAAGGTACGACCGTGCAGCTCCTGCTTTGCGACTAAGCGTGCTCTCTGGCGGGCTGGCCTGGGCTGGAAAACAAACCACGAGCTAGCCGGGGTCTCACACCCTTCCAGACTGGACAATCCACAAGTCTGTAGTTCAGGCGAGAAAGGAATTTAAATGCAAGAGACACCCCGGTGTGTCATTTAATAGAGATCTTTGTGCAGGAACGGAGTTAACTTCCTAGCATCCAAGTGACTGCAACACCGCTGTTCTTATGGTTTACGCACAAAGTAAAATGGGAGGAAGCTTCCTGAAATTCCAAAAATCACCTACAGAAATGCTTATTGAACTGCGGCTGTTCAGGCAGCTCGGCGGAGGGAGATGAACCACAGCGCCCCCTGCAGGCGCATCGCGCACAAGGGAGCGCCACCTCCCAGCGGGGGGAAGGGACACGGAGGTGCAGTCCACCCAGCGCGCTCGCGGCACCAGGCCTGATCGTGCAGCAGCCAGCCAGACGTCCCCCACCGAACTCTTTTCCAGTTCTCTTTTCTTTTAGACAGGACTGCCCCCACTACCCGGGGCTGTGGCTGAACGCAGCCTGGAAAAACGTGGCCACCACGCCGTTACTGACGCTGGGGCCCCACCTTCCTGGGCAGAGACCCCTGTGCCTGAGAGCCCACTCAGGACATGCGGGTGGGAGTGGAGGGGGGAGAATGCACGCCTGTGCTTTAGGTCTTTGATTTTCAGAGACTTTGTGTGCTTCCCAGATTTTGACAGTCCAAACAGGAAATAAATGCAATAGGATTTTTACATCCACCAAAGGGGTGACGTGCGTTGAGCGTCGGGACCCCACTGCGGAGGGACAGTCCCCAGCCGCAGCAGAGGCCCCATGACCAGGGCAGGGGGTGGGGCGGGAAGCAGGGCACAGCCCCTCTCTGGAACTGCTTCTGTTTCCAGAGTCCCTTGAGCCCTCTAGAGCACCAACATGACCTGGAGCTCTGGGAAGGTCCAAACGCCAGAAGCCACTGCTTCCCACCCACTGCAGGAGTCTGCCTCGGAGGCGACACAAGGCAGCATGCTGGTGGCACCATGGGTCAGAAGGGATGGATGAAGTGCAAGGAAACCCCACTTCAAGGTCACGGCTACACACGGAACTGGGGAGGTCTCTGGGCCTTTGCCCTATGGCGAGCTGGGGTGTTCCAGCTGTGCAGAACCTACCAGAAGCACCAAGGCCACATCTGCAAGAGCAGCAAGGCCCACCTGCTCCCATGTGCCACCCAACACGCCAGACCCTGGCCCACTGAAAGCACTGACTGCCATCTCTTAACAAAATGCCTGACTACGGACGATGAGCTTATTTTTATATTAACAGGTAGAAAATAATACTTGAGACAAATTTAAGAATTATGATTATTTTCTCTTTATACATGATGAAAGTTTTTAAACTGAAAATATCCAGTGTGACTAGGGTACAGAAAAAGGACACCCGCTGGAGAACTGAGGGCAGGAATGACCCCAAAGAATGCCTACAGGTCGAGGACCAAAATCCGTGAGGCCACGCGGGCCATGGAACCTGCAATTTCCCCTCCAGGGCTGTATCCTGAAGAAAGAATAAAGGATGGAGACAAATATTTAGGTAAAGAGCCATCCACTTGGGCACTGATCCTAAAACAAACACATAACTGGGGGGATCCCCTCAATGTCTAATAGAGGATTGGGCCAAAAAAGTATTTCTGGTCACTCAAGGGAACGAAATGCAAAAATGAGGAAATACATAGTAGAGAAAGTACTGATGTGAAAAAGCGGTTGTGCCATGTCACAAGGGCGGATAATGGACACAGCCACACAGCCCACACCTTAACAGTAACAGCCAGTAGGGGGTGGTGTGATGGGTGGTTTCTACCTCCCTATTTCATATCCATCCTTTAAAAGTCATCTCTTTAGGGGTGCCTGGCTGGCTCCATTGGTTAGGTGCCAACTCCTGGTTTCAGCTCAGGTTGTGATCTCAGGGTCCTGGGATCAAGCCCTGCATCAGGCTCTGTACTCAGCAGGGACTCTGCTTGGGATTCTCTTTCCCTCTCTCTCCGCCCTTCCCACCCCCAGGCGTGCTCTCTCTCTCAAATTAGTAAACTTCTTTACTTCTTTAAACTTCTTTAAAGTAAACTTCTTTAGCCTATCTCACACAATCCCATTTTGTCATCAGCAGTTTTTACAGGCTCTTTTCTTTAGACAAACAAGTGTGCGATCCACACCCCTCACAGCTACCTTCTCCCTAAATCAGGGAGGATCCATCCAGCCATTCGGGGGCTCATCTTCTCTTCAGAGAACTTCCAGTGACTCTGCATTAACCCTATAACCCTACAAGCCGAAGCCAGATCTCAGAGCCTGTCTCCAGGGATGCCCACACGCTCCTGGCCAGCCCTGCACTGCTAAGAAGTGTTCAAAAACATCAGTGTCCATAGGGGAAAGCTATGCTTTCTAGTGTTAAGGACTTTCACGACTTCCCTCCTTGGAGGGTTACTCTTCCTTGTCTCTCACGAACTGAACTTAATGGTGCTGCTAACCTCCGTCAATGGCAGACAGTTCTCGGTGAGGGGGAGGCCATAAGAATCTGGCTATGACTGTATTCTCTAGGGGGAAAATGTTATAAACAGAAGACTTCAAACTGGGTTGAAAACAACAGCCATGAAGTGTAACAATTTCTGATTATCCTATTTAAGGAATATTTTCATATTGTGTTGATCAGAGGCTGGGGAGGGTTAAGTAGGTCAAAAAGTACATCACCATTTAATCATTTTAAAAACATTAAGAAGAGCAGAATGGCGTGGCATTATGAACAGATTATGAACAAAAATAAGAGCCATTTGTATGCATTAATGATACATCAAGCTAATTCAAGCTGGCTCAAGTCATTAAGAGAATCCTGGGGCAGGCCTGGCTACAATGCTATAGCGCAGGAAAGTATGAGCACACCGTCTTCTGTGTCACTGATAACATTAATTCTATGAGCAGAAGACAGGAGTCTTCACATGAAAATCAGAACAGAGCATAGTATGTTTACTGATCTCATGTCGGTGGGGTGGGCGTTAGAGCAGCATCTACAGGAACAGGCCAGCCGTGGTGCCTGCCCACGGTCGGAGTAAGGGAAGCGCGGCAGGAAACCTTTCCGACGCGGGGTAAGAAACTTCCAGAGACGGTCACAGTCTCTCCTAACAGAACGGTCTACAAAACTGTGAAATGGAAGACTATTCATTGTCCCCTGTTGTTTGTGATAACAAACAACCTTGGTATCAGGATTTTAAGATGACTTCTTTGGATGTTATTCTGGAAAGAGTAAAAAATGTCAGGGTCCTCTCTGCCCCACCAGAAACTAGTTTAAGAATTACCCAGTTTCACACCTGAATCTGAGTTGTCAGGGCCAGGAGCTGCAGTCTCGAAGTCTGAATCACACCCACCACCGAGATACCCCTAGCCGAATGCTTTCACCTGCGTCGGTGATGGTAAGCAGATCGGCTCACATCCAAAGGAGTTAGACCCTCATAAACGGCCAGCTTTGGGGGCCACTGAACAGTTCAATGGATGAGAGAGAAACTCTCAAAAGGGGAAATTTCTACACAGAGAGACTCCAACAAGAAACAAACTGATTTCATGCTTGTGTCCAATTCATAATAATATCTTAAGACACTTGGATTATGTCAGGGTCATCACTTTCAACAAATTCTCACATGAATCCTGACAATGTTCATGTACAGCCTGGCCGTCAGTCCCACCTCAACACGTCCCCCATTTGTCAACTGTGCTTCAGAACACTGGGCAGCAGGGAGGCCACCAGAGGGCCAGCTCATCTGTAAGATGCTTTCAACTCCAACCTTTTTTTTTTTCCCTAAAAAATATCAACTCAAGAGGGTTTTTTGTTTTTCTTTTGGTTTTGAGCCTCTGGAAATATGGCTTACTACAGCTAATGCTGATATTTTAGCTTTGGTATTAATTCACTATTTCATTTTGTGATCTAACCCTGCTCATAGAGAAAGTTTCTCCGGTTTAAGAAGTTCACTGAGTTTAAAGATGCACACACAAAGGGCACCGACAACATTATGTTTTATAAAAACAACCAAGGTGAACCATGCCCGCACTCTCCCAGCTACACAAAAACCGGCTACGAGGCATAGAAAGACCCGCCCAGACCCTGGCCTTCTTGCTCCTGCACGCACTCCCTCCCTCCCTCCCCACCCACGGGCTCAACCCAAAGTCTACTTAACAGAGTCAACACCGTCAACACCGGATAGGTATCTTTTCAATTTAATGAGAGGCGACAAACAATGGGACAGACGGTTCTTTTGGAGGCAACGTGCAGATTCTAATTTCTGCAGGAAGGGACCAGGTTAGAAGCCGCCCGGTGGTGACAGCCACTGACACTGGTGTTTAATGACAACCGCGGAGTGGCTGACAAACCGGGGCCAAGCCCGTCTTACACGACTCACCAACAGCGGTCAAAGGAGCCTTTCTCCTACTTCTGCCACATGGAGGCAACTTGCTTGTGTCATCCTTGTTCTTAGAAGTTTTTAAATATTAACCAAATAAAGTGTAATTTAAGCATAATAAAGTCTGTTTGCCCTGTCATAACATAAACTCCCCATCTGCCCATGAAATCTTGAATGTACAACCTTTCGGTGCAACGAGGAGGGAGGAATGAGCACACACCACGCCAAGGGCGATGGGGGGGTGGTGCATGGGGATGGTGACGGGCACAGGCATGTGGAGAAAACCGTGCACAGAAAGGACATGCAGGCTGGATGCTGGCTGTAAAGAGGCCCTATTAAGATCTACCATCGTCCATTAGAAACCCTTAAACTGTGACATAAATATTAGTCATTATTACAAATGATAAAAAATATACATATACATATGTACATACATAAAAAAATATACAAATGATAAAAAAATATAAATTGACAGATACTAAATGACTCCGTTGGCTATATCTATATCTATCTATCTATCTATCTATATATATGAGGTGCCCAATGTACACATATATATGGACTGCTTTTCAACACGGAAAATCTTATTTTTGAAAGAACTCCTTTGAAAAAAGAATTACACAAACATAAAAACAAACGACAGGCTCCAGTCTCCTCCCTAACACAAAAAAGAGAAAAACAGCAGCAACAAAACAAATAATAAAATAGGCCACCCCAACAATGAAAATTAAGCTGGTTCTGAGAAAGCACAGAAGAGGCCTAATTGTCGTATCCTTTAAGAGCACAAACAAAGACCGCGGTGTCAGCAAAACGGAAAGGAACAGGGTGATGCAGCACTCAGGACCAAAACCCCTGGAGACTGCTCCCACTTAATGATGCTCTAACACAAGCAATTAGGTTGTACAAACCGGGCTCATTAATACAGCTACTCTTCTGCGGGAC
Source organism: Lutra lutra (assembly GCF_902655055.1). NCBI lineage: Eukaryota > Metazoa > Chordata > Mammalia > Carnivora > Mustelidae > Lutra > Lutra lutra. The sequence continues at coordinate 43,163,005 of NC_062280.1, read as the reverse complement.
GTGGCCGTAATTAGGACCAAGCAGCTGCAGAATTTAATGTGAAATGGGATGTTTTGTACATTAGGGTATCAGTCCTTGCAAGAGAAGGACAGAAAGCAAACTGAGGCTCCCCCACGTACCACAGAGCCCTGGGGCACTCACGCAGCCTCTCCAGGCTCAGCCCTGACAGCACAGGGCATCCACGTGTGGGTGAGCCATCGCAGGTTGGGGGACACTAGGCATGGTTTCTATGCAGGTGCTTTCCAGAATGTAAACCACAGCACGCATGTAAAGAGCTGGTATGGCCATGCTAAGAGGCTGCTGTGGATCCTCCTCAAACGGGCCCACACCAGCACTGCAGGACACTGCACCAGGAAGCCCAGACAGCAGCCACCAGTGCACAGAACCCTGCTGAGGCGACTGGCCAGCCTCCCCACCCTCATGCACCTCAAACCGAATGGTCTCTTTTTAATGGAAGTAACGTAGAACATCTACCCTAGGGTGAGCGGTCTTCCACGGGAGATCACTCAATGACCCAAGTACTCTCAACAACACAGAACAGACCCAGCCATCTCGGGGAGGGTCAGGGAGACAGACAGTGACATGTAATTGATTTACATCTTGCTTATACGGATCTTGACTGGGTCCGAACAATTACTGTCAGAGTGAAATGCTGTATACAGTTTTCCTACCATCCTATGAAAACAAGCTTAAGACAAGAAGTTAAAGCTTTACAAGGCAGCATGCTCTAATGTCTAATAGGGTGTTTTCAGTTCGGATTTAACAAGTGATGACAGTTTTAGAGTTTACGTGTAAGAGTATTACATTCTGTAAAAAAACAGCTGGCGTCAGGATGCATAACAGGAATGACCTGTATATAGAACACTGCTGTTTTACAATACAAGTATTTATCCGCTCATTTTAGGAGAGGGAGGGAGGGCTAGAGAAAAAAGTCATAAAGGAGCTTGGACAAGGGAAAATTAAATATTTTGTACCACCATCAGGTTTTACTCATTCCACATGAAAGGGAAACCGCTTTTCTTTATATATCAGATATCTTTAAAACATCACACACCAGTGAGATAATGTAATATTTAAAAATTATAAAATATACCTCCCCAAACACTTAGGGGGTCTATTGGTTCTACTTCACAAAACGTCATAATACACCAAAAACTGCTTCTACATCATGCTGAGTTTGAAAAAGAGAACTGCACTATGACCCAAATCACTATGCTCCTCGTATATACCCATTGTACAATCACTGCCATCAAAACAAAATAGGCCATAAACAGGGACACTCTGTGTAGGCTGAGAAATCTAAGTGTGTTTGGAAAGAGAGGAGAATTCATCACTTCCAGAACCCAACCTCAAGGAACTAAAACTCCAAATGTTCCCTCAGGAATATGGGGAGTCAGTGTCCCCTTTCTTCTCTCAAAATGGCACACACAAATGGTCCAAGGGGCTCTCCGACCACTTCCACACATGGCTCTTCACTGCCCTTCAGCATGGCTTGGTCTAGGGGAAGGATTTATTCCTGTCACTAAGTTATATTCATTTTAGGTTATCCCTATCTCGGCTGAAACAGCCCATCACCAACATGACCCGCCTTTCCCTACCCAGATACTCAACTGAAGTGGCAGGAAACATATGCTCACGGCAAGAGATTCTCCCACTTGGCTGGTTCCTTCAGAGAACGAGAGGACCTTCTCTTGAATAAAAATCTTAGCACCAGACAAACAATATCTGCAGAGAGTGAACATCATTTTTCTGTAATCCTGCCTTCAGGAATCCAGGCCAAGAGAACAAATAACCAGTGACTTTTGAAAAATTTCATGCCAAACACGGATATCACCGTTATAATGTTAAAACTACAAAAGCCTGAAGCTAATCTTGTAGACATGGCCGACGGTGACCAGAGCTGCACAGAACTGGACAGACGGAGAGACACGGCAGGTGGGGGGCCATACGCAGCCCTGGCTGCCTCAATCCCTTGGTCCAGCCTGTGAGGCCCGGAGCTCCCTGCAGGGCTCTTCCTCGAATCCAGACAGAGAGACAGACAGACAGACAGACGGGTAACCACGCCCATGTGAGGCCCGGTAGCTCAGATGCAGGAGAACTGGGGAGTATGTGATTTCTCAGCAGGTGAATCTTATTTACAGGAACCCCCTTGTGGAGGCCAGGCATTCTGCTCCACAAGCCACACACACTTAGCTAGGAGCAGGATCAACGATGATCCAGCATCACTGGGAGCAAGGCAGCCTGGTCCTTCACAACCTGCCTTCCAACCTTGGGGAAGGGGCAAGCTTCCATCTCTGGGCACTAGCCCTCCACTTCGCCGAGGCAGGGGCCCTCCCCCTGTACCATCTCCTCATCTCGACCCCGAACCAGAGACTCAGTGTGAACAAGGCCGCTGCTTGGGTGAGGGCATCCACCTGCTGAACGGCCTCTGGACACCCCCGGGGCTGACGGAGACCCTGTGTCCTGGACTCCTTCCTAAGAGCCATGTGAGAACTACACCCTGGAGAGAATAATAGGCATTCTCTTTCGCCATTAATTTCACAATTTGTCTTCAGTTTCAGGATACTAAGAACTCTGAGTTAAAGAAGCAAAGACTATAGTCCCTGACATCTTAAAAAATAAACTCAGGGAGCCAGTCGACCAGTAAGTCTGGTGGGCGGGGGCAGGGGCAAGGAAGGGGCATCTGGCTGGGCTAAGAGCCAGGCCTGTGTCCTCCTTTCAGGAGTAAGTTAAATGTTACGTAGAAACCATATGCTCGTTCTTTCTCTTTCTATGATGTGAAGATACAAAAAGCACATAAATAAAAGCAAGTCCTAAGGCGTAAAGGAAGCCAGAAAAGTCCACCAAGAAATCTGAATGGCCTGAGTCTGTGAGTGGGTGGGGAGCCCGCTGTGCACCCTTGTCCAGGCTCCCCCAGGGGACCAGGCAGGACCCACATCACTGAGGCTTTAATGACAGAACGGTTAAGGCTCTGGGCTCCTGGTCCCAAGACAGGCATCCCATCCAGACCCGATGCCTCTGGTTAAGCTCCGTAATTTTTCTAAGCCTTGATTTCTTTAAACTCTTAACATTATGAGGTTTCTTTTCTCCTTAAGGATTAAAATGGACTGTTACTTTCATGGCTTCTAAATACTGAGCATAGTCCCCACTTGGTCAGCAACAACTTTTATCACAGATAAAACAATTACAGAGCTCATGATTTCACAAAAAGATATAATCCTCCTACAAAACACACAGAGTAAGCCCTAATTTTATTTTTAAAACTGATCTTCATATAAATAGAAATATTTTAAAGACAAAATCATAATAGTCACAGAAACCATAGTACCATGAATATTATTTCCTTTTCTGACTCTGTACAGTTCAAATATTTAACAACAATGCATTAATTCTAAAATAAGAAGTAACAAAATGTATTGGAAATCTCCTGAGCCTGTGAAAACTCAGGTGCTTTGTCAAATCTCAGCAGGAAAAGCCCTGGGAGAGGATACAGTAATGCTGTTTGGAAAGGTCCTCCCTCTTCTCCCCTCGCTGGTGCTCCCCCTCACAGACAGCGGGGGCAGGGCAGGGAAGCACGGGACCTGGGCCTCCCCTAGTGTGGACCAACTCTTACAATTATTACATATGAGCTCATTTATTGATGAACAATTCCTGTCTGCGATAAACGCATACGTAAAGCAATCACTATGGAGAATCAGCTCATTCACGGGATAAAATTCCTAAAACCGCCAGCAGGGGCGGGCAAGCTGCTGCAGAGGGCCAGAGAGGAGCTATTTCGGGCCTGGCGGGGCGACGTGCACAGGCCTCTGTGGCAACCAGAGCAGCCCACCCATGCGCCCCAGTGGACACAGACACAGGTGGTTGGCCAGCAGCAGCCCGTGTGCCCCAGCATGGCGACCATCACCTGAGGTAACCCCACAAGGTTTGGGCCTGCCCCACAGGGTACCCCCTCCCCACCCTCGGAACCCCCTGTGCCTCCGTGCAGAGCTCTTCACATAAGTACGGGTGCCCGTGGGCCATCACAGGCTCCAGCAGGGAGGCGGATAGCGAGGGGAGGGGATGGGGAGGGGGATGGCCAGGGGGTTGTAAATGTGTGCCAAAAAGAGGAAGGCCCTCGTGCTTTTCCTCAGCAGGACCCCGCTGTTTCAGAACAGGCGCTGGGGAGGCAGGGAGGACCCAGAGGGCACACGGGCTGAGAAGGGGGTAGGACCAGGGAAAGAGGCTGCGAGCTGAGAACGGGACCAGCTCTTGTGGAAAAGGGAAGAAAATGCAAGGTTTGGAGAGGACTCAATCTATGAAATGTCCTAAAAATGGTCCAAGTATGGGATTTCTCCAATTCCATCTGAAAACTCATCTGGACATTCAGAAGACGAGCATATATTGCCCGGTTTGGGGAGTCGGAGATGCAGGCATGTAATTACTGCTTGCCCTGGCAGAAACATGTCTTTGTTGGGGTCTAGGCCAGCAAGACCGGGATGACCCACGGCTCGGGTGGTCTGCTCTGCCACCACAGAGGTCAGCCAGATGGAGGGCCAGGGGGATGGCCTGGCAGTGACTCCCCACAACTCCCCGTGGACATCAGGACCCTCTGCAGGGAGTACTGTCCCTTCAGGCCTAGGGACTTGCCTTCCCCCAGACTTTCCGGACCCCTCCAAACCAGAGATCAGCCCTCCCTCCCAACACTTCCCTCCCTCCCACCACCTCCCCCATGTCTTCATCCATCCCCTCCCACTTCCCAGCCCGCCACTTTGATCTTGTACAAGACTGTCTCTGCCCCGTAAAAGCCCCATGCTTCTCCAGGAGGGCTTCCAGGCTGCTGCCCGGCTGTTCTGGGGGCGGGTGATCACTAATGAATTCAGCAACAAAGAAACAATTCCTAAATTGTGGTGCTGGCTCTCAGCCATGAGTCTTAATGTGGGGATGGTGCTGGGTTTTTTGTTTGTTTGGGGATTTTTGGCTCAAACTTGACTCTCTTTTGGTTTATTCTCCCCAAAGCCTAACAGCAAATATTTCAGACTGTTTTTAGAGATGGGCTGGGGTTAAGAATGAGCAGCTATGGTGGAGAAGAAATGGCAAATGCATACATGTGACCCATCACGTGCAGAAGTAAGCATGGGCGGTGTCGCACCCCGTGCACAGAAAGTCCCATCACGAGCGTGCCACATAGGATTCCCCGTGGACCGCTGCATGCCGCTGAGCACCACCTCGGCACAGAGGGGCCCCCGGATTCACACCAAGGCCCGCGTGCCCGCCGACGGGACCCCGCGCCATGGGAAGGGGACCCGGCTATGCCGGGAGCACTCACCATCCTGAAAGACCCGCTCCACGTTCAGCCCGTACGTGGCGCACGTCTCGTAGTAGGTACAGCGCTTCAGGTCGCTGGACAGCTTCCGTGCCCTGGCGTCATCGATGACCCGTGGGTTAGTGGAACTTATGGCATCTGGAACAGACAGCAACACGGAGACCATAAGCAGCCCTGCTTACCTCCAGCCGCTTCAAGTCTCCAAGTAGCTCAAAACCTGTGCCCTGCTCCCAGGGAGGTAACATGTTTAAGAACCGGAGTTTTTAGAACCTGCTTTATCCTCCAGGTAATGATCTCAAACATTCCGCAGAGTCATCATTTGTAAACACGTGTTTCAGAGGACCCCGCTCCTGAAACAGAGACAAACAGATGCCCGGAAAGGAGTTGAGAGTTAAACGTGACTCTGGAGGAGAATACTTCAAAAAGGAGAAAAGAACGCCTACGCTCCCTCTTGGCCGGTGGTGTCTGGTGCACACAGCACCCTGCTCGCTGCCTTCCAGCAGCATCACTCTGCAGGTGTAAACACACACCTGTTCGGTCCGTGCCCACAGAGCTGCCCTCGGGCATCTGGTCCTGTTCCAGGCTCAGGGATGCCCAGTGATCGAGACAAAACTTGGCACTCCCACAGAAGGGCTACCAGGTTGGCTGGGGGAGAGGCAGAGAACAAGACAGGGACGTGAACAGCTGTGAATGCAGTGTGGCCGTAAGACCCGAGTCAAGCGGGCAGGACACTCGATGGTCAGTGGACTCAGTGTGGATGTTCAGGGCAGCCCCACCTGCAGGAAGGAGGTAAAGGCCAACCAGCCACTACTTGGGGCGGGGAGGGGTGGGGGGGAGAAAGGGGAGAGCCTGGGGCAGGGGGCAACCAAGCACCTGGTGTGTTTACGGGAGACCAAGACAGGAGTGGAAGTGAAGGGGCCAGTGGAGGGCCCCAAGCACTGGGCTGCGAACCACCTGAGGTCTTAACAGAGCGAGTCCTGGGTGTACCCATTTCCTGCAGGATCTGTACACAGACGGGGACATTTGAGTAGCAAACAGGTGTGGGGCATCTGCCACCAGTCCCCTAAACAAAGAAAAACCAGACTTCCTTAGCTCAAGTGTCCAAGATGCCTCGACCCCATCCCATCATACGTTCTCGTGCCTGGCACATGCCAACAGAGAAAGGTCAAGATGTCAGGAGCAAGGTGTAAGACAACAGTCACTTTTCAGGGACTTTTTTGTCCTGTGACATTTTCTTCATAGGCTTGAGGCTCCTGCGCCACGGAAAATGCCAACGGCTCTTGAAACAAAGATCCACCGACAGGTTTTTCTCCACTAGTCAAAGGAAGAGCAGCAGCACAGCAGAAGTCATAGAGGCGGCAACGACTTTTTAAATTGTGTTTGGGGCGCCTGGGTGGCTCAGTGGGTGAAGCCTCTGCTTTCGACTCAGGTCATGGTCTCAGGGTCCTGGGATGGAGCCCCACATCGGGCTCTCTGCTCAGCAGGGAGCCTGCTTCCCCCTCTCTCTCTGCCTGCCTCTTTGCCTGCTTGTGATCTCTATCAAATAAATAAATAAGATCTTTAAAAATAAATAAATAAATAAATAAATAAATAAATTGTGTTTGTTTTTGGGCTCAGGACATGCATGTGACATTTAATTTTGTAAGTATGAAAAAGTGTCATCTTGAGGGAATAATTTATTCATTTTTTCCCCCATTTTTCTCTTACTTCCTGTTTTATTTTTATCTCATGGGCTATGCCTGACCTGACAGTTTCTCATAGAGAAATCAAGACTAACTCTGATTCAGGCCTCTTTCTCTGACAATGGCCTGTGCCACCTCAATAAATGTTCTAGAACACTCCCTGGTAAGGTCCCCTACAAGGATTTCTTCAAACACCACTCTATCCTGTCTTCTTGTCTTCCAGACTAATAAATCTGACCTGTATTTCACAACACTTAAGGAAAAAAAGTATTTTTTAAAGGTGCATGCATTTTTTTTTAAAAGATTTTATTTATTTGACAGAGATCACAAGTAGAGAGGCAGGTAGAGAGAGAGAGGAAAGGAAGCAGGCTCCCTGCTGAGCAGAGAGCCCAATGCGGGGCTTGATCCCAGGACCCCAAGATCACGACCTGAGCCGAAGGCAGAGGCTTTAATCCACTGAGCCACCCAGGCGCCCCGGTGCATGCATCTTTTAAGAAAACGGTAGTTTTCAGGTCAGAATCTGTTATTTTTCAATGCTCTGGTGTAATGTGGAAAACACATGCCATTGAATCAATCCAGCTTATCCTGACCTGGGGTCCCCAACAGTCCCGCAGCCCACCTTCCTCAGCCAGAGGCCTGCCCCACTGTCTCATCTGGACTTCCCAGGGGCAGCAACACATCTCCTCCGTGGCCATGTTGTACCTGCACCACACATCAGTGAGGGCTATACCAGCCCCATCTCTCATTCCACCTGTAACCCTGCACCTGTTCACAGCTTGTGCCCCTCCCTTAAATCGGTATCATCTGTAGCCTTTAAAAAAGAATGAGCTTAACAAACATCACGTAACTGCCTCATTCACAAGTATCCTGTCCACTTGCGGACCCTCGTACACCTCCCTGACTGTACCCGGAGAGAACACACAGTCTTGCAGAGACACTCCTCCTGCCCTTAGATAAGGCCTCCAACCCCAAACACCTAGCGTGGGGGAAAGCTCAGGGTCCCCCATCTATGACCTGACCCACCTTCTACCTCCAGCATCCCATGAAGCCCACGCAAAAGTACCAGGCATACACAGGCTTCACAGAAAGCAAGGCTGCAAGCAGTGAACAAGTACCTAAGAGCAGAACCATCTAGAAGCCTACACTCACTCTACCCTCTTGCCACAGGGGTTTCTAGGGCACTCTGGAAATGAGAGGTCTGACCAAGAGGACCCCTCAGGTGAGGAACGTCCCTACTTGGTAACCTGTCCTGTTCATTCGGGATGGGGCAGTGCTGACGTATGAACAAAGCCCCACAGACAAATGTGAATGTGAGGAGACTGCCAGCATCCACTCTCTACCCAGGCTCCCTGGCTCAGGTGCTCACTCGTCTGAGGCCTTTCCACACAAATGCTGAGAAGACCAGCAGGAAGAAAAAGGGATGGGTTATTCCCCTCGGGGACCACAATGGGGCTTCCCGGAGTCTTATGGAGCCTTCCACAGGCTTCCTCTACAAACACGTAGGCCATCCTGGGGGGAGGCATGGTTCTGCCTTCCTGCAGCTGTGGTAGGACACAGAGAGCAACGCTCATCTCCAGGGAAGGGAACAGAGAGGCGCGCTTCTGGAACCCTAGCCACGACCTAGTAAAGCTATCTGTCGGGATCTAACAAAGAGAACGAAGTGACTGCTTGTAGTATATTCATGTGCCCACGGGAGCTTCAGGAGCCTCACGGGAGCTCCTGCACTGCAGCCCAGCCAGAGTCCGGGCAGGGAGCAGTCCAGGTCACAGAGCCAGGATGCTCTGATGCCAGGGCTGGCCAGCCCCCACACCCAAGACCAGACACTCCACCCTCTACTACCGAAACCACGGTTGTCTAAGACGATATGACCACAAGTGGATCACGTATCGCCTCCCTGCCCAGACCAAGGAAGTCCCTGAGCCCAGCACAGTGAGTCCACAGAAAAAAGGCTTTGTGAGTCAAAGACACAAAGCCCTGAACTCAGACAGCCGCGGGGGGACGGTTGCACCCAGTTTCTGACTTTGCTCAGAAATGCCCTAGGCTGGCCCGCAGGACTCGCTCCAGCCTCAGGGCAGCTCTCAGCAGACCTGCTGGAGATCCTGCCACCCACCACAAAACACAGAATTTTCAGGAGGCCCCATTCCAACAGGCCGTTCGGTGAATTAGAGCAAGAACCCAGGGCTTCCCAAGGGCCCGCCCTGGTTTCCCGGCGACCACTAGAGGGCGCCCTGGGCACAAAGAACCTCTTCCCGATCTGGTTGTAGGTGGAATCCACCTGGCACTTGCTCCCAGGCTTCAGTCCTGAGACCCCTGGCCATTACACGTTCCCTAAAAGAGGGCGGGGGTTCTCCCCACGACAACCCGACTCGAACATTTTGTATCTAGCACACGGAGATGATGCTTTCCGTGGATCCCATGCCACTTCTGTTCTCATGAGACACACCCGCCCACGCTGGGGCTGGTCCACACCGCTCCGTGGCAGGGCAGCTGCTTCCCCACCTGAGCTCCCTCTTGGCACACGAGACCCCGTACCATGCACACAGCTGGCCGTCTGTCCCTGCTGCCACACAGCCAGTTTATCATTTAGAAAAGTCTCACATCAGGGCACAGAACGGCAGACCAGATGTGGACGCTCTAAAGGAATTAACACACATAGCACATGAACAGCAACAACAACAAAATGAAGGCATAATCCAGTTTGTCTTGACATGATCATTTTTAAGTTACCGTACTGCTGACAAAGCAGCTTTAAAGTCAACCTGCATCTGATTTTTAAAAACATTCTATGTGGCCTTAAGACCCAGATGGTGGACATCAGCCCATCAGTGAATCTGATCCAGAACAAGGACACTTCAGGGCTGTCACTTTGCAAGAGGCCAAGTGTTAAGTGGCCTAGCAGAAGACAAGAAACGCACTCTTACAGGTAATTCCAGACACTGAGGTACCTGCCAGGTGAAAAATTACACAAAGGTCATAACACATTAACAAAGAGAGCAAAATAAAACAAAACTCTGCTGCATAAAAGAAATCAGTAGTATTTTAAAGATGTACCAAAAGTTAAAATCAATATGCTTTTAAATTGCTTATCAACTATCTGACATACCCAAAAGAATTAAGAGATCCCATGACAGGAAGAGAAAATAGATTTTGTTTTCTCGAGAGCACTTGGAAAGGATTTTGCTCTGAAGGTGCTGACCGAGTGATTTCTCCATAGAATCAAATCAGGAAATGGGACAATTTCAGTTTCCTGGATTCTCACAGAAAAAGCCTTCAGGAGGAAATTATTTCTTCTTTACACCATTTTCAAACTCCTCCACGCCAAAACCACAGGCCCTGAGTCCACTCACTGTTCAACTGCCGGGGTCCCTCACCCCCAAGCTGCGCGCGGGCGGCACTCACCCTGGGTCCCCACCAGAACCAGAGGGATCTCGCTCGTGTTCCGATAGTTGGCCATCCGACTGTAGTAGTGGTAAACGGTCTGGAAGCTTATCTCATCCTCTAAGCTGAAGACAAATATCACAGCGTCCACCCACATGGCAAACTAGGGAGAAAAGAGGGTAGAGAGAAAGGAAGCTGAGTGACAAGGCTGTCTGTCGGAGAGGAAGGGTGGGGACGGCGTCTTCGGGAGGACAGGGTGCGTGGCGGGCAGTCCCCTCACACAGGCCAAGTCCAATGGATGCCTGACTTCGGCTATAACACGTGGCTCTGGTGTCACTAACATCCTCCTCGTGACACATCTGGAAGTGGACCTTCACCCCCTTCCCACCCAGGCCACTCCGGACTCCCAGAAACACAACCTGCACATGCACGTCTACCCTCTGCCCCCGATCTAGCCAGCCACAGTCCCACAAACACAAGGCAAACCCAGGCTCACAGAATAACCTTCCCTACATCGGCAGACAGGTGCTGACAGTGATGCTGGAGCTTTGTTTCACACCAACTCCCTTCTGCAGGACCTCCAGGAGCCTGGCTGGACCCCTCTGAGATGGGGCGGGGGGGCCTCCTCTCCGGGCTCCCGTGGCCTCTCAGAAATCCTCTACCCAGGCTGTGGCCCACTCCTTCTCACAAGAAGAGGTCTTTCTACTGAAAATATCAGCTGCCACTGAATCCTTTTTTTTTTTTTTTTTTAAAGTAATCTCTATACCCAAACGTGGGGCTTGAACTCACAACCCCAAGATCAAGAGTCATGTGTTCCACCAAATGAGTCAGCCAGGCACCCCTGCCAGTGAATTCTGAAAGCCCCCTCTGAGGATATGATAAACCATGGTTAGAGAAATACACAAAGCTAATCAACAAAACGAGCAAAAGTCAGGGAAAAACATTAAAATCCCACAACAGCCTGACTCTTGCCATTTTGTTCCTGTTTTACCTGCATCCAGGTGAAGCCTCCATCACTTCTACTCGGGGCAAGTGACTACAGCCAGGCATGTACTGGCCCACTCAGTACTTAAACCACTCGTAAGGTTGGAGCCTGGTGAACGGGGGCCCTGGAGGCTCAGCCCCCCCAGCGTCACACATGGTTGCAACAGCAGAATCCAGAGCAGGCCAATTTGCCACCTAAGACCCTGCTCTTTCTACATGAAAATGAAAAATAAGATTAATCCTGTTTACTTTCTCTGCGAAGCCACAGTTCCTAGGTAAGCTTTTACTGGCCTAGGCATCAGCTCTGATATATCTGGGGGAATTTTTTTGTGGGGTAAGCTCTGACTTGCAACAGAAAAATGATTCAGCTATAAGTGAAAATTCTACATGATAAAATTTAAGACGAAGTCCAAATGATAACAGCAGAATTAAATGAGACCAGGATCTTGTTAAGAATGAATCCTGGGACAGGCCTGATGCCCCTGCAAAGGGTCCAGGACCCAGGGGACCAGGGGCTTCTCCTTTCCCCTTTCTCCACCTCAAGGTATGTTTTCCCTTTCTCTTCCGAGAAGTGCAGTGAAGCTTCCCCACACGCACGAGCACAAGCACCCGGAGAGCTCTCGTGGTCCTCCAGGACTGGAGCAAGGCTGTGTGAGCCCCCATGCAAAGGAAAAGCAAGCCACATCCCACTCTCCCGTGGTCATGGCCGGGCTGCCCCAGCAGCCAGCAGGTGGTGAGCACTCCATAGCCAGCCCTCACCCATCCCAATGGCTGCTCCCACCAACTGCCACACACAAAAAGCCGGTGAACCGGCAGGTTTTCCACAAACCTAAGAGGACACTAGTAGCCACAAAGAAGCCTTACAATCCTGTTCATGAAGCTGTTCTCTTAGGTGAGGTGCATGAACTATTCTGGAACAATGAAAACAAAGATCAGGCTTCCATGTGCCTGAGAAGAGTAATGGGAAAACAGATATGCCCCCCAGCCCCGGATATTCAAACACACTCTGCCTAATTTTGTACAAAATCCTGTCCCTAATTTTGAAAGGCTTTTTGTTGATATCCCCCAACGGTAGAAATCTTTAACTAGGGTACGCTTCTGGGCTAAAGAAGGCTCCTGAACAAAGTACAGCTAGAAGAAAGGATTGGTCAACACAGTCTCATGGCCAGAGGCCAAGACAGAGATCTCCGGGGGGTTCTGGTTCCATCCCCTGGTCTGTGCCCCTCCACGGAGGCATCAGGGTCCTCCGTGAAGACAGGATTCCTAAGAGCATGCTCCCCGGGGTCGTCTCAAGGATGACAGGAGCGAACCCACACAGGGCAGGCATTCGCTCACTGCTGACTGGATTTAGGTCGTAATATGTGCTTGGCTAGTAAATTATTACATAAGTAAAATAATAAAATAATAAACTGGAGATTGAGTAAACCAAGGAAAAGTTTTCCACATCTAAGCTTTTTGATCTCCAGGATGCCCAGCCTTGAGAGAACCTCCAAGGAAACCACGCCATACCGCACACTGGTTTTCAGTAGAGTTAACCTGCACCAAGAAGGCTGGAAAGCAGCATGGCAGCCCCCATTGGATTTCCAGACTTTAGACCAACAACTTTCTCAATCATCCTGTTGCTCTAGGGAATAAACCGCTGACAGAGAATGGTAGAGTACTATGGACATTTCCAGATGTCACATCAACAGTCAACAAATCAGTGCAAATTCTGCTGTTCCCTCCATCTTAAAAACACAAAGTGAAAACCAGCCACACAGACCTAACTTCCCTCCAGGATTGTGTCTGAAGGAGCAAAAGAATTAGTTTATTAGACAGAACGTGTTCGTGGGGGCTCTAGTCACCTTTCTTGCACACACCTGACAGATTTCAGAATCACCTGTTGAACAAGAACCTTAACAAGGGAGCAAAGGTGAGAGGCTGCTTACCATTTTTTTGCTTGTAGTACTCACCTGCGCCTCTGGGGGGCCCCCTTCATCTCTAATCAGCAGCAGGTAGCTCTGTCCATCAACAACGATCTCTTTCTTGAACCTGCCACCTGCCACACACAAAACATCTCGTTACAGAGGAAAGACAGAGTGTGAGGAGGGCAAACAGACGTGGGCTTCGCTTGTGGAAAAATACACCCTAGGCTGTCGCCCAGGAGGCAACTCTCAGTATTTAGGACCAGCAACCACTGGATTTTAAAAGAAGTACTGAACTCAGATTTTAAGTATTTGTCATTAAGGACCTGTGTCCACAGCCTCCCAGGCAATGCTGGGGTCACCTGTGGCTGAGAAGGGAAGCATCTGATCGTAGCCTTTGTTTGTAAATTCGGGAATTCGCTCTCCCTGGGAACACATTGATGCAGAGTTCAGAAACAGCACAGGAATTAGCATTCTCTTGTTGGGTTCACAAAACTAAAATGAATTTTTCATGTTCAACAGGTGCCTAATCTACAACATTTTGATAAATTCAAGGGCTGAGAACCTGTATTCTCCTCAAGAGAAACCCAGTTTTTGAAAGGAAAACACAGAACATCATGGGAATGGTGTTTCCGTATTCACGGGGCACGAGCACGGGGAGGACGCTCGACTAGCACACACGTGTTAGACAGAACTACGGATGGCCTCTCGCACAAGTCGAGACAGAGCGGGGCAGCTGGCTGGCGAGGAGGGGTTAGAGAGCACGCTGTGTTAGCGAGAAACCACCAGGGATCCTGCTGGGATGCTGTGTGTGTGTGTGCGCATGGGAAGGGGGGCTGGCCCTCTCATCTCAGCCCCGCACATGCCTAGCTGGGGAGGGACACGCAACTGTCCTGTGCACCTCCTCGTGGCACCCCAGACCACCCCACCAGGCTTCTCCTGGACGTGGGAAGGATGTCCACTTCTGGTTCCCTCAGCCACCTCCAAAGACAAAGCACTTTCGAGATTCTGGGCTTTCAGTCCTCATCAGGATTCTGAATTGTTTCTGAGAAAGGAATGCATCAGCACCTGCTCTCATTCTGTCCTCGGCACAGATGCCTTCCAGAAACACCACCTAAGCCCCGGACGACCACTTCCCAGAGAACCACACGGGCAGAGCGTCCCCACCAGCCCCGGAGGATGCAAGTGGGCCCTCTGTCTCCCGGGCCTCCCCGACAGCTCCGGACGGGCACCTGCTATGTGCACAGTGGCAGGCCAGCTGGGGGACCAACCTTTTGAAGCAGGCCCACATCTGCACATATGCAGATGCACGCCCCCACTCTCTTCTCCTTCCTGGGCCTGCAAAACACACACGCTCTATCTGCTGTTCAGTCTGCTCAGTAACAAAAACCGAAGACAACTCTCCAATGTTCCAACAGCACAGACCGATGCGCCTTCTGCTCCCCCACCCCACCCCTGCAAGGCCACTATCAAAGACTGCGGGCAGAGCACAGAGACAGGCATGTTTGCTTGCTGGATCCGGACAAGCTCGGCCCACTTTCTGCACTTGTAGAAGACGGGCAGATGACCTATGGTCCCCGAATCACAGACTCCGTATAAGGAGAAAAGTACAGCACCCTGTCCCTGCTGGCTGCCACGATTGTAAAATGAGCTAGGAAACCTTGGGCGCCCAGCAGAGTCCCCATGCCCCCATGGGGACGCAGCCACAAGACTCCAAGGCCAGGCCAGCACTCTGTGCAGATCCCGGGGCCACAACACGCCACCCCAGGGACTTCGCTGTCTTATTCAACTCTCTCTACCCCAGTGTCCCCCTCTATAAAATGGGGCCCTTGCCCCACTCGAAGGGTAGCAATCACTCGCAAGGATTACTAGTGCTATTCAAAATTTCTGCCAAGAGTTATCACTTGCTTTTATAAAAGATACACTTAATGTATAAGCCTCCTTATATCGCTATTGCAACAGAAATCAGGATCACTTCCGCATTTTTGAAACCTTTAAAAAAGAGAGATGCTTGGGGCACCTGGGTGGCTCAGTGGGTTAAGCCTCTGCCTTCGGCTCAGGTCATGGTCCCGGGGTCCTGGGATCGAGCCCCGCATCGGGCTCTCTGCTCAGTAGGGAGCCTGCTCCCTGCCTGCCTCTCTGCCTACTTGTGATCTCTCTCTCTCAAATAAATAAATAAAATCTTCAAAAAAGAGAGAGAGAGAGAGATGCTAGAAACCTTCTATGTCTTGGCGAGAATGAACCGAATTCAACTTCTCATGAAAAACCAATGTCAGATGGGAAATCTGTTCTTTACTTTGGGAAAAACCTTTCCCCTCACATCCTGTTTGTAGAGATCTGACGGGTCACACTGAGGGGGACAAGGGAAAAGCCACGGGAATCTGTGTACAAGCTCACGATTCCTCCCTCTGACTCCCGATGGGTCGATCTCAGCGCCGGATCTCAGCGCCTGAGTTAGGGTGATGGACACTACAGAGAAGCCGAGGGAGCACAGCACTTCAGATCACGTCCATCGAGAGATCTGATGTGGAACTTAGAGCTCTCACGTCGCAGGAAATGAAATACTGGTGCTCTGAGTGATTTCAAGGCAGTTCACATGTCACAACTGCTGGGCCCTCTGGTGGCAGGGACTGGTCTGGGTAGCACCTCACAAATGTCCTTTCAGCAACACAGTCCTGCCTGTGCTCGGGAAAACGGAGGGAAGTTGCTGAGGTCTGGGGCCCTCGGGAGGCTGTGGGAACCCTGTTGTTCCAGCAGGTATTTAAAAAACCCCAGTAATCATTAAGTGCTCCTCAATCTGTTAAGTTGCTAATTATCACATCCTAAAAGAGCAATGTTAATTTCATGCAGTGGCCCACCATTACCTCTGTTATGGGCGGAACTGGGTCCCCTCCCCCCCAAATTCATATGCTGAGGTCCTCACGCCCAATACATCAGAAAAGGATCTTATGTGCTAATAAATTCACTGCAGATGTGATTAGTTAAGATGAGCTCATACTAGCGTAGGATGGGCCCCTTATCCAGGGACTGGAGTCCCTGGACAAGGGAAATTTTGGTAAAGATGGATGCAGGAGCTTTATACGCCAAGAAACACTGAAGATACCCCCAAACCGCGAGAAGCCTGAGACAGGACTGGAAGAGATCCACTCCCACAGGCTCAGGGGGAATCAACCCTACCCACACTTAGATCTGATTTCTGGCCTCGGGAATGGTGGGAGAATCAATCTGCGTTGTTTGGAGCGCCCCCTGTTGGTAGCCCTCAGTTACAGCAGCCCGAGCAAACTAACACAGTGGTATCCAGTCTTGGTCCTCAAGACCCTCCTAGAGTGAGCTCGCTCGCTCGCTCGCTCTCTCTCTCTCACACACACACACACACACACACACACACACACTTACTTTCTCTCCCTCTACCTAGCTTATCCCCAGAACATTTTGAAACCCCCTTTACTCTTTCCATTCTGACTGTCGGTATCTGTTAAATCATCCAGGCTTCTGCAGGAGTTTCCTGGCTGCCCCACACCCGCCTCCACCGCAGGCCCACCCCCACGGCAATCCACAATCTGCAAGTTCCACACCACGGCGCAGGTCTGACCCAGAGTCCCCGCCCTTCTTCGTTGCCCTGGGACCCTGGGTCCCTGCCAGCTGGCCCAGCAGCTCCCTGATGCGCCAGCACCGGAGGGCACACAAACCTGCCCTGGGCACAATGGCCACACACACCCGATTCCTCACCGGTCCGGGTGGCCTCCAAGCAGGAGGCGAGCAATGGAGCCTGTCCCTGGGGCCACCCGATCTCCCAAACCAGCAGCATTCCCCCCGTCCCCCTCCAGGGAGCAAGAGCCCAGTGGGCAGGCGTCAGCACCCAGCCTTCCAGGAACGGGATGGCATAGGGCTCAGCACCTCCACCTCGCATGTTCTACCCACAGACCGTGCTGGATGAATTTAACCACCATTCTTTCACTTTCTTCCTTTCTAGCATATTTGTGGAGCCTTACTGGCAAGTTCTGCTTCCAGATGGTTCAATCACAGTATTCAACTCAAGGAAGGTTAGCAACGACCTCTTTTCTTACTCCTCTACAATCTCCAGCTCTGTAACCTCAGCAAAGGATCCAGACCTAATTTACATCACCTCTAAAAGGAGGGGTGATCCTTTCTCCCACCGCTAAAGGCCCCTCCCAATTCTAAAATCACTTTACATTTCCCCTCAAGGTATATAATTAGCATGTCTTTTCAATATCTTACAATTACTAATATTAGACACCTATAATTGGCTTATGTGATTTTTCTGGTACTATATACACAACAGGTAAAAAATTAAATAGACCTATGGATTTGCCAAGAACCCCAAAGATTTATTAAATAAAATTTGGCCAGGTACTGAAGCATCCAGGGTGTGAGAAGAAAGAAAGAGATTAAGAAGAGTTATATATAGGGCGCCTGGGTGGCTCAGTGGGTTAAGCTGCTGCCTTCGGCTCAGGTCATGATCTCAGGGTCCTGGGATCGAGTCCCACATCGGGCTCTCTGCTCAGCAGGGAGCCTGCTTCCCTCTCTCTCTCTGCCTGCCTCTCTGTCTACTTGTGATCTCTCTCTGTCAAATAAATAAATAAAATCTTTAAAAAAAAAAAAAAAAAAAGAAGAGTTATATATAAATAAACTCCCACTGACCACCAGCAGGCTCCACTGGAATGGGACTGCTGGGTCCTGAAGAAACATGGTCTGGCACATAAATAAAATACGACTTTAAAATTCGTTTTCTGCAGTTTAGAAATGCAAAGGGGAGAGCCTCAGGAGGACAGCCTGTGAAGCGCCAAGCTGGCCTGGCTTCAGTGGAGGCCATGGCTCATGACTTCAAAGCAAGCGTCCAGTCCATCCCAAGCATTAGGTCTTTGCCTACCTAAGATTTAAGAGGACACCACCAAACTCTGCATCCAACCGCACTTTTCATGTAGGGTTTTTTTTATGCCTATTTTATTTATTTATTTATTTATTTATTTATTTATTTATTTATTTATTTTTAAGATTTTATTTATTTATCTGACAGAGAGAGATCACAAGTAGGCAGAGAGGCAGGCAGAGAGAGAGGAGGAAGCAGGCTCCCTGCTGAGCAGAGAGCCCGATGCGGGGCTTGATCCCAGTACCCTGAGATCATGACCTGAGCCGAAGGCAGCGGCTTAACCCACTGAGCCACCCAGGCGCCCCTGATGCCTATTTTATAATCCAATTTCCAATGGTTTTCCTGCAGGTCTACTCTCCCCGACTTTGTGTTCCCAGCACACAGTGCCCAGTCTTCCCCGTGGCCAACATGTAAATTTGTTACATGAATGGCGTTCAACCTTCTCTGCCAGCTATTATTACATAATATTAAATTACTACTGGGATGATTTTACTTTTAGAAAGTGTCCCCACACCTGACCTCGTCTTGGAAACCGTCAGCACTGGCTGGCCCAGCACACCTGTGTACAGGGGTACAGTGGGCACAGCAGGCAGGGGTGTGCCGACCCCAGGGCCACGGGGCCCACATGCAGTTGCAGGCCTGCTGGCTCGACCCTAGCACCAGGGTCCAGAGCCCGGGATGACATCCCTGTGGGAATGGAAAACGGATGTCCCTCTCAGCTTATGTCCTTCCAAAGACACGCTGAGGCCAGCAGAGGGGAACGGCATCACACTCGGCGCTCAGCAGACAGACAGACAGATAGGCTGCTCTGCTGCCTGAACTCAGCCTCACATGCAACTTCTAGTTCAGCCAAAGGCAAGTTTTCCGGCTTCCCAGGAAACTCCCCTGTTGACCTTTGTGTGCACTTGAGCTTGCATTCTGAAGGGAGCTGAAGTCTTCATTTCTCCCCCCAAAACGGGTAAAAGGCAGACCTGGGTGCGCCTAACGAGAACAGGGACGCTGACATGCAGGTGTTGTGAACGGCACACCCGGGAAGGATAAGGCAGTTCTGGTTTCTAAGGAGCTTCCAGAAAGACGGGAGAATGTCTCTGACCATCCAACCATAATCAGACACTCTAAAGGTGTCGAGGTTACTATCCTGAGTCTCGGTCTCACTCCTGGGAACCAGTTCTAAAGTCGGGATGCTGGGTTAAGTAGAATAAGTGCGTTCCTTGTCATGGCTCACAGTCGGTGGGATCGACCCACTGTGGACGGCGATCCCCACACGGAGGGCTAAGCACTCATCTGTGTTGTCTTTCTGCTTTAAGGGGGAAAAAAGCAAATTGATTTTCCTTTGAAAAAAGCTTTCTTGGGAGTGAGCACTGCAACAGATGTTTGACATTTCTGTTTCTATCATTTTGGCGAATAGGACTAAAAGCTACTAATGTATCGTTAACATTTCTCTGAGCAAGAGAAGGCAAGGCCAATAACAGACCTAGAACCCTTGAGAGCTCACAAAGCACTGTTCTCCCCACATGCTCTCTGCTGTTGCTCACGATACAGGGTGAGGCAAACATCGTCACCGACATCCCCATCTCCTGGGGAGGAAGAGGTCAGGCGCTGACCGAAAACCCCTCGCCAGCACGCTGCAGGAAGGAGACCCAAACCCAGTTGTGCCCACGGATCCCTGCCCTCCTTTCTCCCAAGGGGACTCTGCTGGGACAGGTGCTCGCAATGCCGCCCTGTCCACAGATGAGCCTCACAGCCTTCGGGGAAGTTCCTAGCACCCATGGGGCCGACTGAGAACCCAGCCTCTTCCTTGCTCTGCTCACAGCTCCAAAATCATCACTAAAAAGAAACCTGCTTATCATTTTGTCTCCTTTTTTTTTTAAACTGTGGATTTTCATCTTTACTTTTTCATGCTCTGGCAAAGGATAAAAATTATTTTTGAGTTTCAATCTGCATTTGTACAGCATATTATTTCCTTTTTCTGTAAGAGGGGAGGGGCACTGTCCTAGCAGCTGATGAAGCTGGGCCCGCTGCTTTCCGGGGGGCAAGCCGGCCTCGGAACCGGGCAGCGATCACGAGCCGTGGCTCAGGCGAGGACATACATCAGGGACTGGGCCTCCTATGCTCCCTGCGCAATGCTGGCCATGAGAACCCTTCTAACATTTGCCCAAAATGTTCTGTTCCACATAACCACTAGATAAAACAGAGTATCTGCAAATGTTATTGTTTCCTAATTATTTAAGGCAAGTGGAATGAGAGGGATACATTGAAAAAAAAAAAAAACTATGAATTCATTTCTCCCTAGGAGAATATAAAAAAGTTAATTGTGAATGTGCCAGAAACTTTTGAATTTTGCCCTTTTAAGTCTGACAAAAATACCAAAGTTGATAACTTATTAATAAAGAGGTTTTGGAGAAGTTCTGTATTGTGACATTTAAAAGGAATTTTGGACCACATACTATTTTTTTCACTGGGAAAAAAGTCTCATCGGTAATGTATTAGTTTACAAAATTTAACAGAGTCAGACTTCATCTCCTTTGCCAATTTTTTTAAACCCCAACCGGAACAGTAACAGCTGTAAGACTGTACCAGCGAAGAGGATTAATGTGCAGCGACCTCGAAGTGCTCCCATGGGTGAAGCACTCAGGGTTACGACTCAGTGAGATGAGGGTTCAACATGCTATTTTCTCCAGCAGCCCGAGGACTCTAATGAGTTCATTTCACCCAGATCGAAGTAAAATAACAAAGATCGGGAGAGAAATCAAAGTTCCAGGTTAAGATGGCAGATACAAACTTCACTATAATTCAATTTCCTTTCCTTTATTCCTAATAAAACAAAGGAGGGAAAGTAAATAGCAGGAGGAAGAAAATTGATCATCCACTGAGAAAAGGAATTAAGCTTCACAGACTAAATCCTCAAACACAGTGGGCTTTGGATAAAAAGAAGACTCCACGACTGGAGGACTGGACGGGGCCCCTAATCACACCCCCTGGGGTTAACAACGGCCCCCAAAGGGTGAAGGGAGAGAGGGTAGAGGCAGCAGAGCCTTATCCTCGACCCCCTGGAGGCAAAGAAAACGCCAGAATGGGGAATGACAGTCTGTATTCCAACCCCCACCCCATAAATGAAGGGAACCCCATACTTGGGCATTCTCAAATTCACAAGAGAAACAGAGCCCAGCCCATGACAAAAAGCAGATCCCTGTGGTTTGGGGGCGGTTCCCTCAGAGGGCAGAGGACAGGGATGGGTAGGGCATGATGATGCATTTGGACAGTCATTCTCCAGGAAAAGAATATCCAGCCTCAGGTCCTATGTCCCAAGCACATCCCTGCAGGGAATCTGCGTGCATGACTGGGGGCTGGAGAACAGCAGTGTGAGCGGAGCAGTCCAGCCCTCTGCTCCAGGACACTCAAGACCGTGGCTATCGCCTCCTGCAGGAAACCAGATGGCAGGGGGCTCTCCACAGCCTGTACCGGACTCGGGATGAGCAAGAGGAGCCTCCTTGGTGGCCCCAGCTAGTGTTGGTGGCCGACCCCGGAGGGACCCCAGAGCAGAATCAAGACAGCAGCAGTCTTGTCAGAGAGAAGGTGTGGGCAGATGCCCACAGAGGAGGTATGCTGCAGAGAAATGGTAAGGACACCGCGTGCTGATGCAGCGGTAAGAGGCAAGAAGGGAGAGAGGAAGGGAGCACACGAAGAACACAGGAGCCAACGGAGAAGAAAACAAAACTCAAAAAGCAGAAGGAAATCCCTTACAAGTGCTTTCCTCTCTAATGCAATGTAAGAACACCTTTCCAAACAACAAGAATGCCAGCGATGAGAATCTCAGATAGGAGATGAAGTGCAAACCCCAAGAAAGGAGAACCACAGCAACCTTCTGGAACAAATGAGTAAAATTTGAAAAACAGGAACAGAAGAGACAGTGCTCCAAGCTGAGAGTCTGACACAGAGGGACAGCTTGAAATAAACAGCTGGTGAGATAAGAAAGATGGAGACAAACCCGAGGCAGGAGTTAGTGGACAGGACGACAGATGAGGCTGACAGGGTGGGGGGGTAAACAGGGTCGCTGACAACAAACTCCCCCGAAGAATGACAAGCCTCTTGAGAGAGAAAATACAAAGGAATTTTCCAGAAATGCAGAGAGATCTGAATCTGCAGATCAAAAGACTACATGATGTTCCAGGAAACAGTGACACACACTCTCAACCACTTTAAAGGAGAGAAAACAGAGGCCCTGGTGGAAACTGCTCCTGCCACCAACAGTGGGGTTTCTTATCAGGCAGCAGGGTTTCGAAGCTACTCAAAAGAACTTTCCTCCAGCGAGGCTTCAAGGCTTTTAAAAATGGTTGATTTGAGCATTTTTAAATACAGATAACTGGTTTGGTGAGTGAATTATAGGTGACAACGAACCAAGTAAGTGATGCACTGAATGAGACCAAGAACACGTGGATTTGGCCTCGTCAGGTAAACTCCTACGTAACGCAGAAACCCACCTTCTGGAATGTTAGCAGAGTGGCGGCTTTGAACTTGACTTTTGAAAACCCTTGTCCTGTGAGTGTCTGCACCTGAAATCCAGCCACAATCTATGCAGACAAGTACCTGGCTACAGGATGTGCCCCATGTTCTCAAGGCTGATAAGCCAGGCACGTGTATGGGGGCAGCTTTCTGTGTGTCGGTCAGTGGGGCAATAGTAATCGGTTCACGCGCTAACTTGGGGATGTCATGGTGCGTTTAGTGCTTACCACAACTCGGGGGGCCCCTGTCTGAACAATTCCATGGAAGGAGAGCAGCTCTTTCATTAACGCAACACGAAGTTATGAAAGTCCAGCCATTCCTTTTACTTCCACACTTGTGGACCTATTTCGTGGAAGGGCACCTTGAAATAGCAAACAGGCTGATATATATATATATATTTAAAGTGTCACTCATGCAGTTCAGGTTTCCTGACATCCAGCCAACAAAACCAAAAACCAGCTGGACAGAAAGGCAGACATAACACTGGAACCCGAGAGCCTCAGGCCCTGTTCCCAAAAGAGCTTTGGGGCTGCCTCTCCCGAGCACTGAGCATGGCCCGTGGAGAGCACTGTGATGTCCCAGAGGCCTGTCGGAGGAAACGGCTGCTCAAACAGAAGCTGGAAAACGAAACATCCGAGGAAGTGGCTTGTTGCTCAATAGTCAGGATTTCTTCACATCTTACTGAGGAATACGCAAACCAGCAGTTTAATACATAAATCCTGAGAGTTCTCTCCTCCAAATCATTTTTTTATTGAATATTTTATTTGTTTGAGAGACAGGGAGAGAGAGAGAGAGAGAGCATGCGTGCACAAGCAGGCAGAGCGGAAGGCAGAGGGGAAGTGGCTTCCCACTGAGTAGGGAGCCCGATGCGGGACTTGATCCCAGGACTCTGGGATCATGACCTGAGTCCAAGGAAGACACTTAACCTTCTGAGCCACCCAGGTGCCCCCAAATCATCTCTTTTTAAGACTAAAATAAACCCAGCAACTCTGGGCAGGTACGTAGACTGATTTATCCAAGCCAATCTTCAATTTTCAACATCCACTGATAGACTCAATATCACTCTCGTTAAGTTTCGTGAGTTCCCCAACCCCCCAAAATTGCTTCAAATACTATTATCCCTCCCAAAATTATCTCTAATAGAGCAACTGCAAAGAATAACATATCCTCTGTGTTGTCATCAACGCCAGAAGGCAGGCTGGCAGGGAGGCCACAGAGCCCAAAGGTGTCCAGGGGTCCCCCCTGAAATAAGGGGAACGCCATCCAGAAAGAGACCTCTGCATGCGAATGGCTTCCCACCCAGGCCTCTCAGTGTGGTCCTACCTCTGGGATTAGGAGCCAAGGCTTCCTCATGCTTCCATACACTCAGGATTTTCCTGTTAATACTGTTCTGCGAAGCTAGAACCCAAAGCCTCAAAGCTCACTTACACTCTCCCACAGAACTCAGTATTTTCCCTAATAACTTGGCAGCTGTTCCAGGGCTCAAGACCCCTGCAGTCAGCAGCAGAGCCCACACTCAGACCGCATGACCGCCCAAGGTCCTTCCAAGTGCCTGGAGCCCAGCTGATGATCTGTCAAGTTGTGATTCTGGGTGGTGGTGCTTCCAGGCAGCACTGAAGGGGAAGACACAGCCCCGCCTGCCAAGGGTAAGTCCTGGGCTCACACCCACCAACGTCAACCCCAGGCCCAAACCTCGATGGTACCTGTGCCTCCTGGTGCATTCATTTCCTCATGTGAGAACTCAGGTAATCACAGCACCTGACTCAAGTGACCAAGGTGAGCAGGCAGGAGCTGGCCTACATCAGCTCCCCATCGGGTCCTTAAACGTCACAAGCACCTGGCAGAAATCAGCTAGAGACTGCTCCATTACAAGGACGATTTTGCGATTTCCAAATGCAAACCCACACTTAGCGGGAGAGTCTCCACTTGCAAAGGCAGTGATATGGGAGCACATCCAGGAGGATGCAACCAGAAAGTAAAAAACACTGCCCCCATTCCTACATGAAAACCAAGAGTTTGCCTAATATTTGGTCCTAATTCCCCATGTTCTGGAAGATCCAGGAGACCAAGTCAAAACAGCTCATGAGATAGCAAGGCTTCCACAGTGCTTCGTAAACCGCTCCACGGAGAAGGTTCTCAAATCTCTGCTAACAGCCTCTCCAAACCTACCCAAGCCCACGGTGTGCTCCTCACCACCAGCCAGGCTTCCACACCAGCAAAGGGGTAGAATGCATCTGATCTGCACTCCGGTGACACCATCCGGCTCTTCCCAGCACAGGCAAGAGAGCTGCTACCTGTGAGCCTTTCCCAAGTGCTTCCTGCCAATTTGGCACTGGGGTCCGCCTAACCGTGGCCTTCTGAACCACCAATCACGTGTTTGGCAAGCCCTGCCCCGTGCCACGCAGAGTGCTGGTGCTGGGAATAGAGGGAACCGGGCAGAAGCTCTACCCAAATGCAGCTTGTTTTCAAGGGCAGCGGGCAGGAGAAGAAGAGCCAGGCCTGGTGTTGGATGGGGTGGGGGGGATAGGGAGGGTACCGAGAGTAGGTGCAGAACCTGCCCCCAGAACCCACTGAGTGGATGGGGGGGCAGTCCCAGAACTGCATTCTCGAGGAAACAGTCATAGAATGATGGCCCCCGCTCAGTAAAATCTAATTCATAACCAAATCAGTGAACTGTTTATTGAAAACATTCCAGTGCCCACGGCGGTGGCTGGACTTGAACATTCCAGCACCTACTGCCATCCCTGAAATAACCTGTGTGGTGAACTTAACGAAATATACTTAGTCTCAGACTAGTTTCTTCGGGGGAAAAGAATACACTTATGGTTGTTTTATTTAGTATTCTGCACATTTATTTTAAGCACCAAAAAAGGTAAACTTACAAAGAGCTTTGCAAACTGGGGTCCAAGAACCTGGCTCACGCAGAATACTGAGACAAGGCTTCCCAGACCAGTGACACTGCCTGCGGCCTGACCCAGGTGTCGGGGCCGCAGCGCCAGAATGGTAGTGGGCACGTGACCACAAGCTCCAAACAGAAGCCGGACACCGGGTTACGCAGCTACTGGCATGCTGGCGAGTGGTCCCTCAGTCCCCAGATTTATGGTTCTCAACTAGCACAATCCACGTGAAAGTAACTTTCCATTAAAAAAATAATCTGTTGCACAAACTCTATTTTTAAATACACAAACCTAGGATCAAATATGGAAAAGTAATGGCTTTCAGAATTGCTCACTCATGGGGCGCCTGGGTGGCTCAGCCAGCTAAGTGTCCAGCTCTTGATTTCAGCTCAGTCATGAACTCGGCGTCACCGGATAGAGCCCCACATCGGGCTCCACGCTGAGCGGGTAGCCCTGCTTGAGGTTCTCTCTCCCCCTCTGCTTCTCTGCCCCAACTCACTCTCACTCACTCTCTCTCAAAAAAAAAAAAAAACAAAAAAACAAATAAAACAACTGCTCACTCACTATTCCCTGAGTGTAAATCAGGTATCTGCTTTAAGAAATTAAAAAAGGCTGCTCACTGTTAGATCCAACCCTACAGAGAAACCAAAAAATCCTATCCATTTTAACGAGTTGATGCCGTTTCTACACACTGTAGCGTGGGGTCTGTGAACTGTCACTAAAGGACCAAGTAATAAATAGTTTAGGCACCATGGGCCGTATTCTTCTTTCCCCCTGGGTGCCTCTTGGTTGGTTTATTTACTTTTACAAATGTTTAAAAATGCAGTGACTCTTCCAGCTCGTGGGCAGTCACAGCCCGAGCGGGGCAGGCGCTGCAGGACCCAGCCTCCCCTTTGACATTTCTCATGCCAATGCCTGCACATTATGGTTTTCCACCTTCCCTCTAGAGACTCGCTGTAACTGTTCCAGTCCTGTGGAAACAGTGTATTTACTTTACTGGAAGGAATCCGGGTTTCGTCTCTAGGTCTCTGTCCCCATCCTAGAGGGAGCTTTGGTCGGCGAGCACACCTGAGGGGAGCGCAGAGCGTGAGCTGCACAGCTCTGAGCCTGCAAAATGCTGGCAGGAGACAGGACTGCCCCTGGGGTGTCCTCACGGGTATGTGCTGTGTGTGTGTGTGTGTGTGTGGTGTGTGTGTGTGTGTGTGCGCACGCGCATGCATACCTGTGTGTCACTGCCTCTCCAGCTAAGCCTGACCCTGCACATGGTGCGGGAAGCTCCTGCATCTGGAACATTCTGGAACAAGATCAGCTTGCATTGCTCCCTGGTGCATGGCGGGTGCCTGCCCAAGCTAGAGGGCACACCAGGGCACGGGGCCCAGGGCCCAGACGGCACAAACACACTCTGCGGCCAGTGTTTCTCAGAACTAACGAGCAGCCAGAATCCCTGACGGGGCTGTAGAGGGTGTGGAGGTCAACAGGTTCCTGCAGTTCCTTCTGTTGGGATGTGAATCCATTCCAACCTCCAGAGGTTGTCCGAGGACTCCTCCCTATCCCCACATCCTGTCAGAGGCCGGACCCCCAACTCCTGTCAGAGCATGTCTACATTAGCCATCCCCCTGCCCAAGAAGGCCTCTTTCTTCCCTGGACTGCAAGGAAGACGCACAGAGCAGCTGGCCCGCCCCCCTGCCAGGCTACGTGGTTACACGGCACGTGGTTTTGGACAGTTCGTCCACATGCCCCCCATGTCCCCCCACACCAATCCAGGCCCGCTCCCTGCCCCCCCCAACCCCGGGGAGAGACAAGAGCACGCTGCGAGCTGGTCGGGTCTGTGCGCCAAGCCCCACTCCCCGGCTCTCTCCACGCCATCCACTACTCAAGCAGCCCTCAAAGAGCAAGTGCTGTTTTCTTCTTTTGTCCCTGATGTTATTTTTTTTAAAAATAAGCAAAACAGCTTTGAAAAAATGGGTCTCAGGAAAAGGGTAACAAATGCCGGCCACACATGCTGCTCCACGGGGCCATGTGAGCAGAACACAGGCCTCTGCTGCCTACTCATCACACTTCATATTCCGCCCAGACTAGACCCTCCCTCAGAGTCTCCCAACACACTGCCTCCAGGAAGCCACCCAGGATGCACGAAACATGACACTGAAGTTGACTCTGGCTTTTACTTCTGGCCTGGGTCAGTCACCAGAGAATTCACGGGGATGCTATGAAACCGTCATCCGTAGGATCAGTGGTAGATCTGCATGGTCCACACGTGTGCAAGCATGCACACACACATACAGGATTGGGCGAGGCTTCTCATCTGGTGAGACTGGTACGGCTAGTACCTGCGGACGTCCTGCCCCCAGGCTGGAGACAGGGGACTCCTGCACAGTCATAGACCCAGGCACTCTCATTTGACCATGGATTCTCCCATGTAGTTCTGCCACTTGGCCTGTTTCACTTCTGCTAACTTTAACCTCCCTCATCACCTCATGGTCCTTGGAGCCCATGACCCCAAAGGAGAGTTGGCACTTGGGAGTTCTCGGTCTAGTAAACATGGTCTCCCATGAGGTAACATTTTCTGCAGACAATGTCAACCGCTGCATCTCTCATCAACCATACCTGCCAGGTGAGCTCTTCCATTCAAACGATACCCAGCCTCCTCCGGAATGTCAGTCTCTCCACCCTGACCCACAGCCACACAGGGAGTTTCTCCCAACCCACGCCTTCCTCCCTGCACCCTCCCCTCTGCACCAGGCATGGCGTGCCCCTCACCCTCTCCTCTCTTCACCCCAAGGCTGGCCTCAGCCCAGGATTTCTTCCTTTCTGTGCTGCCTTCCACAGAAAACCTCTCACCTAGCGAAGGCATGGTCACATGCATCTGAGGTCTCCCACTTCCTAGAACCAGTAAAGCAGCCTGAGCAGGAGGAAGGGGTGGTGAGTTAAAACAACAGTGGGGGGGGGGGGGGGCACCTGGGTGGCTCAGTGGGTTAAGCCGCTGCCTTCGGCTCGGGTCATGATCTCTAGGTCCTGGGATCAAGTCCCGCATCGGGCTCTCTGCTCAGCAGGGAGCCTGCTCCCTCCTCTCTCTCCGCCTGCCTCTCTCTCTACTTGTGATCTCTCTCTGTCAAATAAATAAATAAAATCTTTAAAAAAAAAAAAAAAAGACAACAGTGGGGAGGGGGATGCAAAAAAAGTTTTGTGAGTTGATACTTTCAGATCCAAACAAATGCATAACATTCCAAAGTTTGCTGTCCTTGAAAATCAAGAAGGAAAACATGCCTGAGAAGCCCAAGGTCCACAGCCAGAGCAGGGCCACGGAAGTCAGAGCCATTTGGCAGCAGCAGCACAGGGGTGAGGTCAAACGGTACCCGGAGGACTGCCAGGGTGGGTCCTCAGGGCGCAAGGCCAGACAACGGGTCTGCATGTCACGGAAGAGCTCTGCATTACGAGCCCCCATCAGTGACGATAGAGAAGAGCACGGGACTGCAGCCAGGCAACCAGACAGATGTCTGATCTTCTGCTGGAGCTACAGAAATAGCCAACTCTCCTCCCCATTTCCTGGGAACACTAAGGATCACCAATGAAATGCCTGCCACTAAGTGGGGAGACCTCGCTGAGCACAAAGCCCACTGAGGCAAGAAATGGGACAGACCATTCCTCAGGAGCTTACTTGGATCAGCAAGGTTTCCTAGACAAAATCCTTCCTCTTAGCTGCTCCTCACACACAAGTTACATAAATCCCTGCTTTTCTACGTAAACTCCTTGAAGGTGGTCACCAACAGTCTAGGCTGACACAATGCATGTGTACCCTGTGGTTTCCAGATCACAACAAACCGCTGCAGGACCAGTGGTGGACGGCTCTACTGCCATTCAGACTGCCTGAGACGGGAGCCAGCTGCCAACAAGATGACAGAATCAAGGCCAGACACAGGGACAGATGCAGCAACAGACCAGGGGACTCTCCAAAGACCACTTTTCCATTTGCAATACAGAGGTTGCGCGTTTGAAGCTCTAAAACACACCTTTGGTATTAAAATTTCTCCAGGAAAAAATGACCTATAATTGCAAAGGTGAAACTTTCTGGACCCTCATCTCCTTTTTCCTATTAAAGAAATGGTTTTGTAGCAACGTGTGATGTCCGAAGAGGTCTTGGGAAAGCAACAGCTGTGTCAACAGCATGCACCGTGCTATTTGGGGGCTCTGCATCACATGGCCAGAGTGAGCATTTGTGGGCCGCTGGGGGAACCTGGCGCTCTTCCTGGCAGAAGCCAGCAAGCCCTCCTCCGAGCGTTCACAGAGTCTCCTTCGGCCAGGTGTGAATCACAGCCTTGAACTAGAGTTATCTCAACAGAAGGTTCTTCTCTTTTCTGGAAGGTACCCGGCTCTCAGTACGCCCTCAGTTTCTTGTTGACCTAATTGTAACAACATGGGAAGATGTGTTCTGAGTTCCAAACAACCAACTCAAAAACACATTTTGTCCTGCCAGCTCTGTCAATGCCAAAAACATGACGACCTCCTCATTCTTACTTTACAGCCTTCTTGTCCTTGTTCAAAACAATTAGAACGTGCTTTTTCATGGTTTCTTTGTGGCTCTAGGGATAATTTCAGGATCCCTCCCCTATTCTGGGCAGTATCACCTGGCCCTCTACGTGGCTTACGTATGAGAGGACAGAGTGAAGAGCAGGGGGAAGGAAGCGAGAGGTTAGTGATGTTTCCATGGCCAGAGGCGGATTTGAAAGGATTTGAGAACGTGAAAAAGACCGGACTTGTGCCTGATCTTTTAAACCAAACTACCAGCAGGCTGTTTGTAAACTCAAGGTTTACAGATAATCCTCATTAAAAAATTATCATGTACTCATAACCACTCAGTTACAAGTAACATGGCAAAATTGTGTTAAAACACTTAAAAGGCTGGATTTCAAAACTACTCAACTTTTATTAGAGTTTACAGATTTTTTTTCATTGGGACTTTAAACAGCACAAGAGGACGTGTTTAGAAGTAAGCCCTAACATCTGTTCAGCAGTGGTAGCTGACAAAATTTTTTTAAGTTTATTTGATTTGGAAAGGGTTTCAGGGGCTGACAGCTCAAGTGCGCTTCATGTGTCCCAAAAAATATGGCTAAGTGTTTACCACACGGTTTGTTTCTAAGCAACTAAGCAAACATTCATTAAAAAAAATATTTCAGACCCATGTGCTCCTGAGAACCACCTCCCACCCCAAGACAGACGTATCTGCTGGGAAACAGCTGCTGGCGGTGCCGACAGCAAGACCAGGGGAGGGATAGCCAGCCTGCAGGGACCTCACTGCCAGCAGGCCCTTGCTCCTTCCAGGAGCCGAGAAAACAGAACTCTCCACCCACATGGGACAGCGGCGGCCAGGAACGGGGCAGCCTGGCACCTTTCTCCCCGTTTTGTTCCCACAGTTCCTTGGAAAATTAGCTAAGAGCAGTTAGTTTTATAATCACAGGAGAAAAGGTCTGTGGACATTCTTAAGCTCTCCTCCACTGACTGTAAAATCTTCCCCTCAATCCACGGGACAGTGGAGTCTCATCCTGGGGAGCCCCTGGGCCCTTGCCCTGCACTACCACCATGGCGGCTACCCGGTGTGAGCTCCTCCAGGCTCCAGATCCTTCCGCCCGAGCTCTCTGCACAGTTCAGCAAGGCCCACGGCAGGAGAGAGAAGAGGAAGAACACAGGGATGTCACAGAGACAGAGTCTCGGGGCACTGACCCCGTTCTAAAGCTCGAAGTCTCTCGACAACACCATAGTCCACCACCTCCCAGTCCTCAAGGGGCACCACGGCTCAGGGCAGGTGTCCAACATGTTCCTGCGGAGACTGGACAGCTGTGTTTCCTTTCTTTTCTCTTTTTCTTGATTTTGAGGGGGAGAGAGTAAAAACCCAAGAGGCGGTCCCGGGGGTCTGCAGTTGGTGGGGGGTGGGAGGGTGCACGGTGAACGTGAAACATGCACGTGAGGTGGACACTCAGACAACATGGCCGACATCGTTCACAATTCTAATGAGCTCCATTAACGGGGCACGGATTGCTCTGCTTCTCCTTACAGACTGAGTGACAGCTGTGAAATCCCCATCAAAGGTGTGAAGGTCACAGGCAAGCTCATCTCCTCTCTGCAGAGCTCTAGGACACCAGCAGTGAGCACCTCCAGCAACAGCAGAGCGGCTCACGGTCCCCCCCAACCCCCCGCAGGGAGCAGACAACCATGCTAGGTGCAGCTTCTGCTTCAAAACCAGCTGTGCATCACACACGGAGCAGCGCTGGTGGGGGGATTCCCTCCCGTGACAGAGAAGCTTGGGTCCTCGCCCCTAACACCCATAATGTGACCTCATCTGGAAACAGGGTCTTTACAGAGGTGACAAAGATGAGGTCAGACGAGAGCAGGGTGGGCCCTAGATCCAGGGACCACCGGCCCCGTGAGAAGAGTGCCACTGGACACGGACACAAGGACACTGGAAGAACACCGCGTGAGGACAGAGGCTCAGAACAGACCGGTGGTCAGAGCCTCCAAGAGGAATGCACTGGTCAACACCGTCCTGTCGGGTTTCAGGTCTCCAGCATGGCGACAGCATGCTGTCTGTGGTCACTTGCTATGACAGCCCTAGAACTCTGACACGCATGCACACACACACAACTGAATGGGTATTTACACAGAAATTTCATTCCTCAGATGACTTGGACGGAATCACTGGCTCCCCTCTGAGTTACCCACTTTTGCATTGCTCATTTACTCATTAAAAAACACACATAATATTTAAATCCATCCCTCATTTAAACTGCACCCTTAAAATCACTGAAATCGTGTTTGTCAACCCTCTGCTACAGGACTATTCGTGAGAACCTATCAGCCATTTCAAACACAGCAGCTGTTCTCCTCGGAGACCCAGCTACAGCCCATCTGATAAAAAGAATATTTGGCCAAAATTCCAGGTCATCCCGCACCGGTTTCTGCAGAAGAAACTCTCCTGCAAAGAGAAAGCTGTCCCCACCGAAAAAGGCCAGCAATGTGAAGGTCGCACGGCGGTGGGTCAGAGTGGCGCTAGGGACATTTGCATGCTAAGGAAATCAAGAAACAACCCTGAGAGGACAGGAGAGCTCCAGCGAGCCATGCATACTGGCCGATTTCATGGCCACCAGCAGCAGCAAGCTGGTGCCTGAAGTCACTGCCACGCACGGCCGGGGGCAGCCGGTCACTCCAACAGCTGCAGGAGGGAAGGAGGATGAGTTAGAAGAAGTGAAGGGCTGCACAGCTTGTGGGATGTGCCCTCCCCCCAGGGTGGCACTGGAGACATCCGTCCTCAGCTTGCTGCCCCTAACCCGACCCTCTGTCTCTGCGAGTACTCGCAGGTGGGGCTGAGCTGTGATCAGCTTCTCGTGCCGCCTGCATGGCACACAAACCTGGGCGGAGATTTGCTATACTCCAAATCCAGAACATTCTGGGTGGAAGGCTTCTCAATGAAGTAAGCATAATTTAATACGTCAATGTCATTCACATTCGACAACAACCAAGATCACTTTCCAGCTGCAGGGTCCCTGGCAGAGTTCCAGTTCCAGAAAGAACTCCAGTGTGGCCAGTGAGAAAGCGAGGCTTCCGTCATTCACGCCCTTTCTGAAACAAACTGATTCTCCTGCTGCTACGAGACTCGCCCAGGCCAGGGGACAGGAAGTGGGAGTCAGCACCCCAGCCTCCCCACAAGGCAAGGACGTGGCCACCTGCCTGGTTCCAGGAAGGCAGGAGTGGACAGCCCCTGGGAAGCAAAGATTGCAGGGGAGGGGGGATGGGGTTCCCAAACGCACAGCAGCACCTGCCCACAGTTCCTTCTGCACCCAGAGGCCCCGATGCACGTCCACTCAGGCACACCTGGGGGCCCTACCCTGACCTGAGTCACACATGAGAGGACAGGCAGGTGGCCTGTCCCTGGAAGTAGAGAGAAAGGATCATGGATGGTCTTTCCCCTGATCCAGGACACCTTGGGCACAAACCCCACTGTGGGGAATGAGACTTTGCAGATGAGGAAAGGGATGTCCTTTGGTGTGCTCATGCATGCTTCTACCCTATAAAATGGGGTATTTTTAAAACTGTATGCACTGCCATGAAATTTCAATAGAGTAAAATGTGTTAAACAATCAAAGAAGGGGGGTTCATCAGAGACCACCGTTTGAGTCATCCCTCTAAGTATAATTTTTATCTGAAGTATGAACATTCAAGAAAAATGCCTTCATGCTCATCAAAATATAAGGGTCCCTTGAAAAGAAACCACAGCCCCAAATGTGATGGAACAGACCAAAAACAGCACATGGGAAAATAGCAAAAGCCATATAACAACAACACAGCACCGCGTGGGGAAGAACCAGCGTCCGTGACTCGGGGGCTCCCACGCTGACTACACTGGATGCCAAACTGAACTCAGGAAGAGCCCAAGCACTGGCAGAAAACCAGGGGCCCAGACCCCCGAGAATGCGTGCAGATTCACTACACGAGGCGATCATGGGAGGTCAGGTTAGCCCGTCCCTCAACAGCTGGCCTCATCAACAATCCCTAACCCCAACAAAGATGCAGAAAGCCCAAGAAAAGAGCTCAGGCCCCCTCAGTGGAATACAAAGGACTATGGCTAAAACCCACGCTCAGACACCAAGGAACAGACGCAACACCAGCACAGCCCAGGCACAGGTCCCAGGGAAGACGTCAGAAAGACCCAGGACCTTCTCTCCCCCAAACCCTGTCCAGATGGTACTTTTCCTAGCATCTGTATACATTCTCCGTCCATCAGATACGCGGGCTTCTCTTCAACTCCCAGCTAGAAACCTGTGCGTCTGAACTCCCTACACTCTCATGTCCATGTGGATAACGAAAAAGTGGACCTTTCCCTGAGGTGACCACATGAGGCTTTGAGGACAGGGTTGCAAGACCCTGCAGAATGACGGCCGAGCCCCTAGAGAGCCCCAGGACGCCAGCCTTCCGTGCTCTTCGGAATGGTTACACGGTCTCCAGGACAAGAGTTAAATACTAGAACAGGTGTTACAGGGAACATGAGAAGCTATTCAGGACTGCTGCTAAGAACACATCTAAGGGACAAAACAGGGTGAAATGTGTAACTTAAACAAAAGGATAAAATGAAACAGAATCAATGGCACACAGAACGAGGAGGGAGGGAACACTACAGTGCGAAGTCGAGCCTGTCCTCTCTCTTCAAACAAGACAAGCGCTGCCATGAAGGAAACGTATAGTTACCTGCATCCATATCTGCAAAGAATGGAACAGCCAGTAAGAAAAAGAAGGAACCAGAAATTCAGTGTCTCAGAGTTGGATTGTAAAAGGTTACATGGAGAGAAAATATCATTCAGAAAGCCGCCTGTGAACTCTACATTGATTAAAGACACAGGGACTGCGTGGCTTCCTGCCGCTACCATAATTTCACTTAAAGCAAAAAATAAAATATGAATATGTTAACTGAAGAAGCAAAAGCCTAATGGCAAAAGAAATCTCTTATTCTCATGCAAAATGATTCTTACATGTTCATAATACAATATACGGGGGGATGTACTCAAACATGTGGTGGTCATGTGAGAGGCTCTGATCCAGGACCAGGTAACAGTACATACAAGTTACGGATAAACTCAATACCCAGATCAGAGGAATGTCCGAGCAGTATTTAAAGGGGGCAACACCGGACTGACATTTGAAACGCCAGGACTATTACGTAAGAAATAAATTCAACAGCATTTCAAGACTCTACTCTACCATTCTAAATGCCAAAGTAAGTATAATCGGTTAGCTAAAAACACTACGGAAGAAACAACATACCTAAGGATCTTTACTGCTTGGCATTTTACTTTTTTTCGACATGTGATGATGCATCATCGTCACGATTCAGAGTATGCTACAGGAAAATCTAATAAACTAAACGCTCTGGAGCTTGAGACAGCCTGGCAGACAGCATACCTTCGGGAGACTCCTCCTGGACGTACGTGCCGGTCAGATACCGGTGCACCAGGGCCGACTTGCCGCTGGCCAAATTACCCACGATGCCCTGAAACACAGAATCGGACGACCATTCATTATCATTCCATCACTCTACTCGTCAATCTGCAAACAGAGAGAGGTGAGCATGTACAGTAAGTCAAAGCCTGATGACACCCAAGCATCGGCAGGAAGTACCAAACCTGGCTCGTCAAACTCTCCTGAAGTCAAAGGGGTTCTTGAGCCCAGCTCCCTGCCTCCTATCCTCACCGGTCTCGCAGGCTCTGAGCGCGTCAGCGCCGTCTGAGCACACACTGGTTGTGGTCGTGCTGGCACTGTGGGCAGCGGCACCACCGGCAGTGCGCACAGCGGGTCAGCCCATCAACACTGACCACACACCTTCACCATCCTGAGCGAGGTCCATGGGGTTCCATGGGCCCCGGCGCAGTCTGGACTCATATGGGAATGAGAAGGGTGTTCTGGTATATTCCACCAGGACTATGGCATTGGTCCCAGAGCCCAGAGAGAGATCAACAAAAAGAGCCACATGGAGGAAGAACCATGGGGGCTGCAGGGGCTGGGAGCAGGGCGGGGAGGAAAGGGGGAAGCCTGCTTCTCTGGAGCACGGGTCCGGGGGGCGGGACCAGGATACAGGGCAGGGAGGGGCCCCGCAGTGGAGGCGGCAAAGGTGTCTGGACTGGGTTAAAATGCCCATCCAGAGCGAGGAGGACCAAGGCTCCAGCCAGAACCAGCCGCGTCTTACTCCCAGCGGGCAGTGTCGCCTGTGCAGAGCTTTCTTCGGGAAAAGCTCTTACCACAGCCCTGACACATGGACCTGAAGGCGGCCAGACCCTCCCAGAGGGGGACCCTTGAAAACCTTCCTTCGCCTATGCCGGGGACCTCACTCTCTCCACCTCCTCTGCAAGCGGCCCAGCGAGAACCCCCTTCTGTATATTTACCTTTCCCTTCCCCACCAGAACTCTCCTCTCTGCATTCAAGATGCCCAAACAAAACAAGAGCCCTGCCTCTGGACGCAAGTCCCCTCCTGTGAGAGCCAGGTCCCCTTCCCAGCAGAGAGCCAGGCTCTCAGCCACGCTCGTGCCGTCCCAGGCCTGTCCTCGACCCCTAAGATCTCAAGTGTTGAGCCAAGGGCTGCAAGGACACTGCCCCTGAGGTCAGCAAGGACTATGTTTCTCGGAGCACTGGCCTTTCTCTTGCTCCTGACCCAGCCCACCGCCAGAAGCTGGAGGTGAGCTGTGCTTTCTTCAGACTTTCTGCCCTGGGCTTCCTCCCTGAACTTCCTCTTGGCCCACACAAGATCCTTGCAGATCTCCTAGTTTCTTCGAGATGCTTGGTCCCCAGTGTGCCTGGCCACGTTCCTCCTACCCCCAGTAAGCTACTGATCCCAAATCTCCTCTAGCCGCCACCAGGAGAACCATTAAGTTCTCCACATGCACCCCACACCATCTCTGCTGGTACTCAGACCCCAGCACGCCCAGACTTCATCACTCCCCCCAGTTTGTTCATCCATCTCTGTGGCCACACCCCACCCTGCCTCTCAAACCAGAAACATGGAAGTCATCCCAGATTCTCACCCTTCCTGGCCATGGAGCCCCTGTACCCAGGAGTACCTTCCTCGTACTCCCTGGGAGTACTCCTGGGGCAGGTCTGCTGTCCACTGGATCACAAGGGCAGATGTTAGCTGGCCTCTCTGCATACAGACTCCCCTCCTCACCGCTAGAGTACCAAAGAGACTCCTGGAAACTGCCTCGTCCTGAGAGGACTTGCTGTCTCCAGACACCTGGACCTTCTCACGTCCATTACTTCCTGAAATGCTGCTCCTGCTCACGGGTCAGCAAGCAGTTCAGATGCCACCTCCTCTGAGAAGACTTCCTAACACACAGTCTCAACTGGGCACCTCTCCTCAAACCCCGCTTCGTGCCCTCCTCACGATGCTGTCTCCTGACCTTTATCTTACCAGTATCGCTGTATGGGTCTGACCAGCGATGCTGACGAGTCTCAATGGGCAGGGGCAGGGTCACCTTGTCTCTGGGTCCCAGTGTCACCCCAGCAAGAACAGCCTCCCACCAGCCCTGGGCGCACTAACGAGCCAACGTGTGAATGACCAAGCACAAGTACAAACAGAGGGGCTTTGCTGCAGAAGCACAACGCCAGGCGACATGGACAGATCCTAAATAAAGCCATCTCCCTTCCCGTGGGGACTCATGTCTTCCTTCTACCTGTGGCCTCTATAATCTGAGTTTCTACCTATTAATTATTCTTTTGCTCCAGGGCACCTGCTGTTTGTCAGCTTCATGCTGAGAAAATCCAAACCAGTATGCCACAGAATTAAATTTTTAATTAAGATTAGAGCATCTCTTTCCCAAGGAGGAAAATGCTCAGACTCCAGCACTGCTTGGCCTGTGTATCTGCCTGGACAGCGTCCATTCCGCACACACCGATGCTCTGTGGAGAAGCGGGCCTTCAGGAAGAGAGAATCCGTCAATCCTGGTGGTAGCCGGGGAAGGCCTGAGCTCAGGTCTGCACGGCCGCCTCACAGACCATCTTATATTCAGCCCCACAGGCCTTATGCTAATCTCAAAGACCGGCAGAAACTACCAGCCAGCTGGAAGGAGGAATACAATAAGGCACAGAAATGCTCTTTAGGCTGTAAAGCTCCACTGAGACCTGTGAGAGCTACTGGGTATAAAAAAGGTGAGAATGGAACCAGCCCGTCCATCATCTACCAGCTTCGTGGGAGGATGTGTGGGAGCAGAGTCGGGAAAATCACATATGGGCCAGCCAACATTCAGTGGCCAGAGGCAGTCACCGTCCCTGGATTGCAGGCCGTGTCCTTGGGGTAAGGCCGAGAAGCGTCAGGGCCCCTGCTCGCATTCTCATGCCACACGGGGGAAAGGAGTGCCCTCTCCTTTCACACTGCTTTTCCTGTCATCCTCACCTCACCACTTACCTGCTATGTGTGCAGTCTGCTGAAAAGGAAGCCAAGGCTGTCTGTAAAAATCCCAGTGAACTCAGTGAAAACCCACACATGGGCTGTGACCCGAGGCTCCCCCTACAGGCAGGACGTGGAGGGTGGCTCTGCTGGCCCAGACACCAGCACCGAGCACCCGCCGCCCAAGAGGGGCGTCCCCGTCCAAGAGCCACTGGTCACCGATGATCTCATCACGGCATGCCTTCAGAAAACATAAGGCATGGTCCCACCACTCTTGAAAGAACACGAACGCCGAGATTTCTCCTCTGACAGATTCCAGAAGATTTATCGCAAACATAAAGAGCCCACTTGAGGCTTGGGATTATGTCATGTGCCCACTGCATTTGCGACAGAGTCAGGGATTCCGAAGGCACTGACCTAAGGGGCCACCTGTCTCGGGGGGGGGGATGTCAAACAATGGCAGCTCACAGGCTGTCTCGGAACAAAGGAGCACTTTCTGCAGAAGCTGAGAAGTCCTCGGCGCCGAAGGGGGACCTGCTGGGGCAGCCAGGGAGGAAGAGCCGCCCACCCTTCCGCGGTCGGGGGGTCCATCCATCCACACGCAGGTCAGGGCCATTACACACAGCTTCCTCTGCACAAATGCGGAACCACGTTTCCGCATCCACGGGACGTGGCCGACCCTTCAGCACATGTGCAAACCTCAAGACCGTTACGTGTGGAGAACACAAATCCACTCCACCTCTTCATGGACTCACCTCCCACCCCTCTGAGCATTCCTCCAGGAAACGACACGCTTCTGAAATACCCGCAGAAGACCAGTGTTCAGTAGTGAGCTCCCTCAGTCACGGCTGATCTGCACATGTGGCTGGTGGTGGAACCCCCGACAAACTACCAAGCTTGAGTCTGAATCACAGGGTTGGATACTCAACCGTCACAGAATGGAATACCGTCAGAAGGGGAGCCCCTGGCCTCCTGGGGCTCGTTCAAATTCAGTTCATTAAACTTAAATGAAAGTTTAATACTCAGCTCCTCGGCCGCACTGGCTGCCCTTCAAGCGCTCGGTGGCCGCGTGGGGCCAGCAGCTGGTGGCCTGGGCGGCGAGACAGAGGAGGCTCCCTGGGCGCAGGAAGCTCCGCCAGCAGTGCTGACGCAGAAACGCCAGGCACAGGTTCAAGTCCCAGCTCTGCCGCTCCCTGACTGCGGCTTGCGGGGGAGTTCCCAGGACGCTGAGGGTACTTCCTCCTCCTGAAATGGGGGTAACAGCAGGACGTGGCTCACGGGCAGCAGAAGTGAGATGCTCCTGTGACACAATCACAACCCGCCGTGCACAGTGGCCGTGGTCCACGGCCTCATCACAACACCGTGCCCGCTGTTCTGCTCTGACTGCAGGGCAGAAAGGCGCCTCATCGGTTTAAGTTTGAGGCCGTATCTGCAACCAGTAAATCTTCCCGCAAAGCTCCTAGTAACAGTGTTGCCAACTCTGTAGCATTCATTCAACAGGCGTATCCTTTTTTTTTTTTTAAATTATGACACCATACAGTACGTAATTAGTTTTTGATGTAGTGTTCCGTGATTCATTGTCTGCATATAACACCCAGTGCTCCTTGCAATCCATGCTCTCCTTAATACCCATCACCAGACTCACCCATCACCCTCCCCTCTGAAACCCTCAAGTTTGTTTCCCAGAGTTCAGAGTCTCTCATGCTTCGTCTCCCCCTC
Organism: Lutra lutra; assembly: GCF_902655055.1. Classification (NCBI taxonomy): domain Eukaryota; kingdom Metazoa; phylum Chordata; class Mammalia; order Carnivora; family Mustelidae; genus Lutra; species Lutra lutra. The sequence goes on along the minus strand of NC_062280.1, from coordinate 43,122,829 downwards.
CGATTTCTCCCTCTTCCTTTTTCCCTTCCTTCTCCCAATGTCCTTCATGCTATTTCTTATGCTGCACAAGTGAAACCATAGGATAATTGACTTCCTCTGCTTGACTTATTTCACTCAACATAATCTCCTCCAGGCCATCCATGTTGATGCAAAAGCTGGGTATTCATCCCTTCTGATGGCTGAGTAATATTTCATTGTGTAAGGACCACATCTTCATTACCCCTTTTCAACAGGCGTTTCCTGAAGGTGCCCACCTGACAGGATCAATCCTGTGCCAGGACAGCACAAAACACGAAGGAGAGAAGTGGCTGTCTCGAGGCCAGTCGTGCAGAACCCCGGCTTCGGGCAGGGGCACAGGACCAGAAGACCCCATATCTCCTGTGAGGAACGGAGCCTCCAGCAATGCTGCAGGGAAAGGTCAGGATTCTGGTAGAGAAAGGTCAGGGTTCCGGCAGGAAGGGCGAGGAGAAACAGGAAGGAGGCCCCGACAAGACACGCAGTGAGGGCAGCGGGATGGGCACATCAGACAGGACAGGAGGGCCTGATGACCACACCTGCAGATCCCAGAGTCTCTTCCCACGTCAACCTTTATTTCTTAGGTTTAAAAACATGTTTTTTCTGGTGACCGAAGTCACATATATTCTCTTCAAAGCTGGACGTTCCTTGTGGCTCCACCTCCTCTTCTCAGAGGTGAGAAACCTGAAGTCTGGCCCCTACGCCGGGTCACCCACAAAACACCAGAGGCTGCAGCTGGGGGTGGGGGCAGGGAGGGCTACTGGCAGAAAGGTCAGAGAGGCTAACAGCAACACGAACCTCGGAAGAAGGGGCTCATGCAGGGGAAAGGCTGTGTACGCACAGAGATAGGCGGGGGGCTGGGGAGAACTGAGCAGGCCTGTGTGCAAGTCACTGGCGGAAGGAAACAAGGGTGGCCTGTCTGCCTGCGTCCTACGGTCAGGGCGCGCCACCGGAGCAGCCCAAACACACACACACGCCATACACAAGTATACATACAAATATGCACACAATGTACACACATGTATACACACAATGCACACACGCCACACACAAGTGTGCACACACATGTACAGATGCCACATCGATGCACACATGTAAACACATGTGTACACACATGTATGCACACCACACCCAAGTATACACACATGTATACACACCACAGAAGTATACACATATACACACATAAATATATATACGTATGCACCACACATACCCACACCATATACAAGCACACCTACAGACATACACACCATAAATATACACACATGTATGTGCATATATACACGTATATATGTAAGCACACACAATACACACCTACTTATGCATATAAATGCACACATGTGTAGGCACACATATGTACACACCACAGATATGTATATACACATACACACGTATACATGTAAACACACATCAAATATACACATTTTGCATATAAATATATACACGCACACATATATGCATAGCACACGTATACCTATAAGCACATACATCCCACAGAGATGCACACATAAATACACACACACGTAAATGTGTGTACATACATATGCATATAAATACACATATACACACTTCTCCCAAATGCCACTGACATCATGACAAAGAACACACTTACTTAAAAGTCATACTGGTCCCTTCCTTCCACCCTAAGCCAGCGGACATGCAGTGGAGATGTGCTCAAGGGTGTGGTTGCAACAGACCCAAGTCATTTTTTATATAAGGCAACTTGAAGCTTTAAATAATCTCACTGGAAGAGTATTTAAACTTTTTAATAAAAACAAAATCTTTTATGTTATTACTATGTAACATGCTAAGTGACCAGTCACGTTTTTTAAATGATGAATTCCAAAGCTTGACAGCTCATCACAGAAACCTTCCATGGCATCCTGGCAAAGGATAAAGCCAGACACATCTGTGCGTGTATGTGTGACTCTCTCTCTCTCTCACACAAGCGCACAGACATGAGAGAGAAAATGGCGGATGGACCCTGCCTGGCATGAACAGGGCCATGCTGGTGGGCTGGCTGGCAAGGCCATCCTGGATATACTCAGGGCTCTGGTCCCAAACTGTCAGCTACACCTGGTCCTTCCCAGGGATACACCCAGGTATGCCCCACGTCAAAGCCCCAGGGACAGCCGGGCCCTCTCGAATGCAGGCCTGGGTGTGCGTGCAGGCCACCTCCCACCCCTTACAGAGGCCCACCTCCTGCAGGGCAGGAACCACAACCAGAGGCCAGAAGAACCACTCACCACTTTGAGCTCCGGCACAGATCGACTTAACGTCCATTCCTGGCTATTCACAAAGGCATCTGTAAAACAGGACGTAAAGCAAAGTCAGACACCACAACTCACTTCAGTGCAGTCAGAATGCCCCAGAGTGCCACTTCCCAGACCAGGAAAATACCAAGGATGGTGGAGACGCCCCCCTCCCCGCATGTTCCTCCTACCCCATTCCTATCCCAAGTCTGGGTCTGTCTCCTAAACCATGATATACACTCCATCCAGCAACACCAAGGGGCCTCGGGAACTCCACCTGTCCCCACCTCAGACATCCCCACCTGAGCCCCACCAGCCCGCGTTGTCCAGGGGGTGAGCTAGGACCCTCATGATCCTGCACATTCACAGGCAGGACGATCAAGGAAGCCCCTGGCTTCCCGGGAACTGACCCCATAGCTGTCAGTCAACTTCTTGTTTCTCAGTTTGTCACTAAGAGAGTCTCGTCTGAAATTCCACCAACAAAGTCGCAGAGGGAATGAGTTTTGAAAATCCCAATGTTTCCCACACAACAGCCACTTATGGTTCAGGAGACTTAATGGAACACTGATGCTCACACACACATGATACATTGAAGATGCAGTCAGGACCGGAAGACATGCCAGAAAGATGGGGGAGGGGGCACCCAGCCACCTTGAGGTGCTCTGCAGAGCCCAGCCCCATCCCAGCCAGCAGGCTCGTGGTGCCTGCCTTTCCCGGACGGCCGTCTCTGCCCCTCACCTCATATGTGTGGGTCAGGTGGGCCCACGCAATTCAGATGACCCCACAACCCAATTCCCCACACCTCCCGCTCACCCCTTCTCATCAGGGAGACCCCACAACACCGCCAGTACTAGGCACTTAGGAACAGATGGAGCCGAGCTCACAAAGACATGGCCACCTGCTCCCACCACAACCAGCCCAGGGCCAACACCTCTCATTCCAAATGGGATTCCCTTTCTATCTCTTTCCCACAAATTCAGAAATTTCATCACTCCGCATTACATCAAGAAGAAGTGAAGTGAATCACAAAAGTCAAGGAATGCCCATCATTTACAAAGAAACACATGATGTTCTAGATCACAGGGGCAGGAATGGAAGCAAAGGGCATGACCGTGGAGTTCCACTGGGGGCCACCCCATGGAAGGATGAGAAACATGTCTGAAGGAAGCAAGGCGAGCACGATCCACGGGGACGCAGAAATGAGCTCCTGGGCCCTGTAGAGGGGCATGGGAGGTGCCCAGCACAGAGGACTCCGCTGCTTAGGATGGGTCAGGGGTTTGCGAGAAGACAGAAGGCCGTTAGCAGCCAGGGCAGAGGCACAGCTGATGCGGACATGTCTGGTCACCTCGAAACCTTGGCTGCAGAAGGGACTGGTGCTGAATGTCAAAGAGTCTGTGCTCTGGGGAGCCGAGGGTCTGGCTGGTGGGTGGAGCTGGTGGGCAGAGGGGCGTTGGCAGGAACGCAGGAAAAAAGACCTTCGTGAAAGCAAAGACCAAGAGCAGCTTTTGCCCCCCACTGAAGCCAGCAGGCTGGGGGCTGTCGGGCGCACCCGCTCTTCAGTGAGCCCAGCAACCCCTGCTTTGCCACAGATATGATGTCACATGTAAACAGTAAACAGGGACGCTGTCAGCAGGGAGCCTGAGCCCCGGTAAGAACAGGGCAATGGTAACAAACATCCTTCGTAGTGAATGGCAGTGCGAATTAAGTCACCGAAACACTTATTTTCTGTCACCAACAGCTCTCTTGGGGAAAAAATGGGAACGTGGCCTTATATGATCTGCAGGGTGACCCCAGTGACCCGGGGAAGTCAGACACTGCGTCGCTTCCACCAGGAATTTTGGGTTTTGGCTTGCCTGTATTTTTTTTTTAAGATTTTACTTTCTCATTTGTCAGAGAGAGAGCGAGCATGCGAGCACAAGCAGGGGAGCAGCAGGCAGAGGCAGAGTGAGAAGCAGGCTCCCCGCTGAGCAGGGAGCCCAATACGGGACTCCATCCCAAGACCACGGGATCATGACCTGAGCCAAAGGCAGACGCTTAACCCACAGAGCCCCCAAGGCGTCCCAAACCTGTATTTTTTCCCAATCAACTGTCATCAGTTTTAACAGTCTCTTTAGGCAATAAAATAAAAGAAAGGGGTTCTGTGGCCAGACTGTTTTCCCAAGATGGGGGAGGTGGCTTGAGACTTGTGCATATGGATACTACTACCGAGGTTCATTCCCATCTGGGTCTCCCGCACTCCTGAGTATAGAGGTCACTGAATGTTCAGCGTGTCCATGGACAGTGGCTTCGGGGCTGGAGCATGGAAAATGCTGGTCCTGGCACTGCCTGGGTGCCTGCAATCCTCCTGGCACCCTCATGGGGAGTGGTGCCCGTGGCACTGTGGTCAGTCCTCCTCGGCACCCCTAAACTCCTGCTCGTCCTTCTGAGGGCGAGTAGGACTCTGGACTTTCCAGCTCTGAGCCCACACTGCTGGTGTGGTGGAACGTGGGGATCACACAGACACTGAGTTGAAAGTCCCCTGCCTCCCCTTCCTCCAGGGAGGCCCCCCTCCTTTAAGGAAAGCGCAGAGAGGCCAGTGGTGCCCCAGGACCCACGTCCATCTAGCTTCCTCCTCCTGAGGTACTGGGCTGGCCCGCCAGGTCTACTGACCTGCAGGCTGAGTCCAACTCCAGCTCAGATAACGTCGAAATGTAAACAAGGGGCTCCATTCACATGGCAGAGAAAGGAGCCCTCATTTGTAGCTGCCCCGCTCTCCTGGTCCCAAGAGCAGCCTGCCTCGATGGCCTGGCCGCAGCCCGATTACAGCACAATAGCACGCACCCCACTGGGTCTGAAACACACAGACAGACCCTCTCCAGGGGATGCACAAAGACCCTCAGTGGGTCTCAGGAGAGCATTCTCAGCGGTTGCCCACAGCCCTTGCCCCAGGCATCCCGAAGTCCGTCCTTGTTCTTTTAGAGGAGGCACAGCTACAGAAAACTTAATCTCAGAGAAAAGCTCCTCTCCCCAGAGTACAAGCTGCTTTTCTAAGAAAAGCACTAGAGAAAAGCAAAGGGACAGGGAGGCTGTTTTTCCAGAACCCTCCCTTCCAGGCCCACCTCCCGCCACACACTGAGACAAGACTCTGGACCCCAAGGAATGCAAACACCCACTAATGCTGACAGGTAGGAGGACGGACCTAAGGTCGGGGCCTGGGAGTACAGGGAGAAACAAGAAGAAAACAAAAGTGAGGCTATCCAATTTAATTTAATTTTTACTCTGAGAAGAACAGTATTGTTTCCCTTGCCTGGATGTTCTTGAAATTTGTTGTGACTCCTAATTTCCTTCATTCTCCGCTTGCTACTAACATTAATTGAGGAACTTGGCTCTAGGTTTGCCCTCAAAAATATTCCTGTGTGAACCACAAGTGTACCCAGGAAATTTAAGGCCCTCATTACACGACCCACACAAAACACGCTCCAGCCTCTAAGCCAGAAATGTTCCTCTTTGGCAACCCCCCACCCCCTCCATGTGCCAAAGAGCAGAAGTGGAGGCATGACGGGACACGGACGGGTAGGTGGGGGTACACCGGTCATCTACCTCCCAGTGGTGGGAACGCACATGAAGACAGGCCCAGCAAACACACGGACGTCAGAAAACCTGTTTCTGCCTTCGTGCCCTTGTATTCTCTATCATTCCAGCACGACTCGTCCATGCTCTTGATGTATTAAAGGCAGAAATTCAAGTCTTGAAACTCACAGAATTTTGCAAACTAGCTGAAAATTACACCTTATCCTTCAGCATTAACCTCTGAGTTAATTTAAATGCAGGGCATGAGCATTAACCTCTTGGTTCCAGCAATAACCCAGAATGCCAGGGGTAAGATCGACCAATGAAAAGACCTCTTCATTATGTCCCCTTTCTGCCCAGCCTGCACCAACCAGGTATACTTTGACATCAGAAAAGCATCAAGGCGGGGGCGCCTGGGTGGCTCAGTGGGTTAAAGCCTCTGCTTTCGGCTCTGGTCATGATCTCAGGATCCTGGGATGAAGCCCCGAATCGGGCTCTCTGCTCAGCAGGAAGCCTGCTTCCCCCTCTCTCTGCCTGCCTCTCTGCCTCCTTGTGATCTCTGTCTGCCAAATAAATAAATAAATAAATCTTTAAAAAAAAAAAAAAAAAAAAAGAAAGAAAGAAAGAAAGAAAAGCATTGAGCTGGAGAGTGACTTCCTTCCTGCTGAAAATAAGCACTCTCTAAGAATAAACACTCGAATCCACTGGCATAACAGTAAATCTCAGTTAAAATAATTAAGGATAATCTTATTAGCATATCCGGTGGGGGAAGCTAAAGTTAAAAAGGGATATATTTTGTCTTCTCCTGGTCCTCTTAGCCCCTCACCTCTGCCATTGACTCAATATCCTCTCAGCCCAAACACCAGTGGGAAAGACTTCCCAGGAGCACAGAAATTATGAGTACAAGCACATGTCTTCTTTATAAAATGCAATTAAATTTCTTTGCTATCCAGGCAAACAGTGCAATTTTCCCATCACAACTAATTTGGTTTGGAGACAAATAATTTCAGTAATTAAAAAAAAAAAAAAAGAAAGAAAGAAAGAAAATTGCCCAGAGTACATGTGACTTCAGCATAGTCTGTTTAATGAGCAGAAATAAGTCCATACATACATAACGAATGGAGCACACAGAGAAAACAGAGGAGAGAGCTGCACTCGTGTTTCGTGACCGAGCACGTGACCCTGAAGATGGTCTCCAGAGCATGCACAACCCCTGTGCTTGTTAAACACCACAGCAGTTGGTGGCTGGGTTTTCCCTGCTCCTGGGAACACCAAGCAAATGTCACATCCACACCAGCAGATTCTAAATCCCTCCCTCTTTCCTTTCTGTGTTCCTCCAAGTCTACTCCCCACCACACTTTGTCTCAGACCCCTCAGCCCAGACTAATCCTAGTAAGAAATCCAGGCTCTTGACAAGAAATACAAGTTGGTGAGGATGTGGAGAAAGGGGAACCGTTCATGCACTGTTGCTGGGAATGTGCACTGATGCAGCTACTGTGGAAAACAGTACGAAGGTTCCTCGAAAAATCAAAAATAAAAATACTGTAGGATCCAGTAATTCCACTACGGGTTATTTCCCAAAGAAAATGAAAACACTAATTCAAAAGGACATATGCACTCCTATGGTTACTGTGGCGTTATTTACAAGAGCCAAGACAGGGACACAACCCAAGTAGTGAGGAACTCAGTGCCAGAGCCTCAGAGTCCTAGCTGGTGGTGGCCTCAACCTTGGGTGACTTTGTGAGTCTGACCCTCAGTGTCCTCACAGGTAAAATGGAAGTATTTCCTTCCCACAGATTCCACGAGGACCTGAAGCCGTGATAGAGTCTGTGCCTGGCGACAGGCCGGACTACCTGCAGCAGGAACCACCCAGCTGCCTTTGGAGGTGTGATGAAGAACATTCGGATGTCCCCTTTCTGGGGTAGACACATGCTACCTGCCCTGGGCCCACAAAGGACAGTGAGCCACAGGGGAGCCCGAAGTGACATATGGCTAAAAAAGCCCTGGGCAAGAAACCACACCCCAGTTCTCCTAGGGCAAAGAAACCCGTAAGGCTCACGTGAGTAAAACCAGCTAAAAGTATCGTCAGTTTCAATCTCAGTTTATATTATGTTCAACCAGGTGTAACTGATGTTTTGTAGGTCAAAGGTGGCTGAAAGATGACAGTTTCCTATGGTTCAACCTACAGCACATGAGAATGCAAAGGCAAAAATCATATCCACATGAGTGATTACTAATATAGAACAGGAATGCTGCAGAATTCTAAAATCCTGAAAATACCCCTAATCAAAGGAACAGAGCAAGAGAACTAATAAGCTTAAACCAAGAAGAGCTCTTCCAGGGGACTAGACCGGCAACAAGGCCCCACCTCCCGGATCCCCACCTCCCCAGATTCTGGCTACCCAAGGACCAGGGAGGCCAGCCCAGCTTCCACAGAGGCTCCAGTTCCTCTCCTGGCCCCGAGCCCTTCCTCGGGGCGCAGAGCCTGCAGCCAGAGGCTCACCAGCGATCTCATTAGACAGCCGCATCTCACTCACTCATCTCTCACTACATTAAACCCCCATCCTTTGGCTGGTGGGCTCAATCCCCAGCAGAGCCATGGACTCTGATTTCTTCTTCCTAATTGACAACCAGAAGCATAGCATGCAGCCACAATTAGAACGACTTTATAGTCTCTCCTCCCCTCTGTGATCCCATTTGGCTCCAGTGGCCACAAATACAGGTTCCAAGCAAAACTCGTGAAATTATATACAAGGGTTAAAAAAAAAAGGACCCTAAAATTGCAGGTGAAAATTTTAAAACAATGCATTATCTCAGGGACTGAGATGCTTATTTAAAAACCTTAAATTTCACAAGGATTTTATTAAAAAAACAAAACAACTATTCTTTTTAGCAAGAGAAATGTGAAGGAGCATGCACACATAATCCCAAAATATAAACGGAAGCAATGGGGAAAAGCAAGCGCACCCACAGGAAACAGGCACCATGGCTCCTACTGCAGCCTCATTTCTGTGCTGAGAAAGGAAATGCACATCCTTAATAAAATAAGGAAATCCATTTCAACACAGCAGGAGAAAGGCCCACTGCAAACTGGTTAATACATTGATGAGTCACAAAAGGAGGACTTAAGCTCACGGGTACCACCTGCCACTGTGTGACTTCGTTTTCACTAGGAAATCTTTAATAAATGGAATAAAGCATAAGCCACCGGGATACCAGACTCATGTCAGGGGTCCCTGGAAGTCCACGTTGCTTCTCAGTGGCCTCAAAGATCCGCACACAAGACAGTCCCCCCCACCCCCGCCACCGTCCCCATTCCTAAGCTCCTCCCAATGCGAGATGACAAGCAGGGCCCCCAAGATGCCCCAATCCCACCACCAGACTCACGCCAGCATTGCAACCCCCAGCATCTCCCCCGAGGGGCCCCGACAGGACCCAGAACCCTTTGCTGCGCTGCTCGGAGTGAGTTGGACCCTTTCCTCTCTCCCCTAAGGAGCCCCCAAGGCAAAATGCTGCCTGCCCAGATGAACTCTGGGGAATCCACAAGGTTCTCACTTTCCAGAGAATGATGGCTCCCTTCCCTACACTGTCCTCAATGATGTTCCTGAGTGGCTGCTGCGCACCTGGTTCCCAAACCCCGAGAACACCAGTGCCGTGGCAGGAGTGGGAACAACAGCTTAGAACACTGTGTCCGACGGTCAGAAAAGGAGAGGCTGTGGGGATCTGGGGATGAGAAAGCAGAGAAAGAAGTCTACTTTCCTTCTTCTAACAGGGAAAGAGATGGCCACCTAGAGCCTCAAGGACAGCAGGAGAACCAGTAGAAAGGGCTTCTTGGTGTGGCTCCAGGCCTTTGAAGACCTGCGTTTCCTTCCGAAGGACACCTGTTTCCCTTGTCCGGCCGCCTCCCATGGTTTATTTGTGAACAAGAGCAGGTGTCTTTCTGGGACAGCACTGGGCCCCCAGCTCTTGTTAACCTGAGACACAGAACACAAGAATGCCACACATGCAGAAACGGGCCCCCAATCCTCTCAACACGGACGTCCCCGGAAGAACCACCCGCGCGCAGGCCCCAGAAATACCTACGGCTGCTCCCGTGCCTTTTCTGGAAAAACATCACACCCTGGGTTTGCTGACTTCACCAGGGTCTCACGTCCGGCTCTAACTCCCCAACCCCGATAGCGTCAGGGCAAGTTTAGACAGCATCACTGGGAGTGAGATGTTTGCAGGACGAGCAGGCCTCACAAGGCCTTGTCTGTTCCCCCGTCTGCGGAGAAGGAAGGGTGTTCCTTGCAGGTGGTTAAGGCACTGTCCAGAAAACAGAAACTGCTTCCAAAGCTGGGCTCTGAATTACGCCAACCCCTGTGGTAGCAGAACGCAATCGGGACGTGGCTGTCCACCTTCCAGAGCCTATTTCGCAGCTGTAAAGAGGAAATTCTGAACAGGAAATGCTCCAGGGGTTTTAAAAAGGAGAGGCTCAACTAAGTATTTGGGGATCCTCTTTAATCAGTGGGAATTCAAAAGGGTCACAAAACTTTCAGGAAAAAAAAAATACCTCCAACTTCCAGTATCTTATCAGGCAGCAAGCCAAACTGTTATGAAAAGTCAGCCTCAATCTCCCCAGCTACACCAGCCGCTGCCACCCCAAACCTTCTCTACCATTTCAGGCTTTCTACACCGAGACAACCCCAAACCAGAAACTCTGCCCAAGTCTGTAGGAGGTCTCCTGGTCTTGCTTGCCCTGGGCCCCAACCCACTGGACTCTGCCTGTCCCCCTCCCGGGCAGTAAAACCACAGGCCTAGGAGACCTCCAGTTTGAGTGCGGGGCTCTCTGGGACACCTTGCCGAACCAGACTTTTTTCCTTGTTTCATTCCCACGTGAACCAGGGGTCAGAGCCTGCTGGATGCCCACAGGGATCCAGGCTGCCAACACCTGCTGCACGGCCCCCAGACCAGCCTTAGGCACAGGCCTCCCTCCAACTCCTCTCTATGGCCATGGCCGCCCCAGGGTCTCAGCACAGGGAGGCTCCAAACGGGCCTTCAGGACTGGTGGCTGGCTGGGCCTCAGGGAACAGCTTCTGTTATGTGAAAGGTTAACAAGAACTTGAAGTGTGTGGCTGGTGTGATGAAGAGTTTAGAAAGAGTAAACCCTGTGCAGTGGGTTGTGGCAGGAAGCATCCCTGACAGAGGGACCCTAGGGACCCCCGGGCCCCTGCAAACATGGCAGCTGCGGCCAGGGACACACAGTCTCATGCAGGGGCAACTGGCACTTCTAGGCAGCGGCAGAACCTCGTCTCTCAGACCAGTCAGGACCTCAGATTTTATGAGACTTAAAACTATGAAAAGATCTTTTAAGGATTCTTTAAAACATTTTAACACCTAAAATGAACCTGCAGGATTCTTGAAAAGGAAGATGTTGAAATAAGGCCATTTTTTTAAATATTCTCTTTTAAAGATTTTATTTATTTGACAGAGATCACAAGTAGGCAGAGAGGCAGGCAGAGAGAGGGGGGGAAGCAGGCTCCCTGCTGAGCAGAGAGCCCGACTCGGGGCTCGATCCCAGAATCCTAAGATCATGACCTGAGCTGAAGGCAGAGGCTTAACCCCCTGAGCCACCCAGGCGCCCTGAAATAAGGACATTTTATGAAATGGTAGGAGTCAGAAATTACGAGATAAAACAGAATTGGTAGGTTACATTCACAGCCGTTTTTCTGAGATCGTTCACAGCTGTTCGTCTTACGGAGGTTTCCGTGGACCCAAGTATGACAAGGGACTCTCCACGCACGGCTTAGGTGCTGGAGGGCGGCAACACCCATGGTCTGTGGAAGTTAAGACAAAGCTGAAATAAGCAAAGCTGCCCCTGGTTAAATCAAATGCTGAGGAAACAGGAGGACAGGACCCAAGACTGTTAACTCGTATGCAGAATTCTTAAGCCAAGTGGTCTGAATTCGGTAAAGAATTGTACACAGTAACATTTTAAAATTCATGGTGCATGTGCTATTTATGACAAGGGACAGCTTGATGACAGAGGACAATGAACCCTGAAGATAAGAGAGGAGGAGCCATCAGACTTCACTGGCCAGGGGACTGCCGGCAGCAGAGCAGGGGGCCGGGGTCCTGCTGCCCCACAGCAGGGAGAAAGATGCAGAGAGGCCGCCCTGTCTGTCACCACTGCCCGCAGAGACACGTCACTCCCGCTGGGGCTGCGAGGAGTCCCACAGGTTGGCCAGCTTCTGCGGCAGCTCCGTGGGGGCGAACTCCCGGAGTGGAGCTAGCGGGACAGCTGAGCTGCGGGGGTGCTCTGCACCCCAGAGCTGGGCAATTTCAGCAAGTCATTTCGGTTCTTTGGGCCTTAATCCCACTGCCAGGCGCCCCTCCGGCTGTCGCACCCTGGAGTCTTCTCTTCCAGGAACAGCTATCCATGTAGGCACACAGCCGTGCATGCTCGGGGCTCTCCCCAGCTGCTCTCACCGACACAGGCCCTCACTGAACCCCAGGGAGGCTTCACAGACCCCCAGTCCTTCACGCGGCCTCATCACGGCCTTTGGCTAAAATAACCCTCGACTTAATTTTGATAAAGCCAAGTCAAAACAAACTAAGGAAAAAAAAAAGGAAGCATCACTTTGTAGGGTGGGGACGGGGCTCATCTGGAGAGTTCGCCTAACTGATTCCTCCCCCAACAGGGAATCCATCTGCAGCCCACGTACAGGGAATGCACAGCGAAGTCCCAATGCCACGACCTGGTCTGTGGCTGCGCTACACGTCAGCTCGTGATGCCCACCAATGGAATTAGGGTCCCAGCAGCACGTGGGCTGCGCCAGCAGCAAGCATGGGTCCACCACACCTCTCCGCCGGCTTGGTCCCAGCCTCGCATTCAGGACCTCACTGGCAGCCACGGAACATGGAAGCCCGAGGGTTACCTCCCTTGTCATGCTCAATGCCCACTGAGCAGTCCACGACCCCGTGGGACTCCTAGGTCCCCCTCAGTCACTGACGATCGGGGTCAGTACAGGTCATGGGCCAGAATTACAAACTGGAAAACAAAACAAGTGTGCCAACTCCCTCCTCATTGTCACGGGAGTGCTCACCACTGCACTGCCCATCCTGGGCCCCAGGGCACACTCCTTCTCAACCCCCCTCAGTTCTCAGCAGAAAGCGACAAGAGCACAAAGTCCACACAGAGGGGCTGGTGACAGTCACGGGCATCACTGGCATCTCGGGCTGACGATGCCGTGTGGCATCTACGAGCGTCCACCTCACTCCACTCAGGAAGTCCCCTGGGAAGGACAGTCGCTACCCTGCTTTTTGGCTTAGTCCCCAGGCTCGGTGCTCATACAATCCTGTGCACACAGGCGCTCACCTGGGGCCACCTGCTCGAGTCACGGCCCACCTCTTACCTCCTTCCCCCAGCACGGTGCCCCCAGCACACCTGACCTGGCGCCCCGCACGGCTCCCCGGTCATTGCTCTAATGGCTTCACCCCCACAAACCACTACACCCTGGACCCACCCTGGCTGTGCATGGAGAAGTCCCACTACAGATTAAGTAGAACACACCGAGCGTAAAAACTGGGCTGCAGAACACATCACCTGAGCTCATGGACGATCACCAGGTCCTTAATGAGCTCGACGGCAGGCAAACAGCCCCAAGCAAGGCTCCCTGGAGGTCTAGCCAGAGACCTTACAGCAGGGGTCTCTCTGAGGGGCAGGGGCGAGGGAGACAGGCGTAATCTCTCTCAATGATCTGGATCCTGTTCTCACTGAGGGCACATATTAAATCTGTAGTAGGAAAAGGCAGAAATACCTTCTCCCGAGAACCTCCTTTGTATGCCTCCAAGAACTAGTGTCAGACGTCAACCCTCTTGCTGACCAAGGATGCAAACCAGGGAGGCTTCAAAGGTCAGCCTGAGTGTCCGGGCATCACAGAGCATAATTAAGAAGGGAACATAAGGAGAAGGTCCCCGTTGTTTCTGTGATTCTTAGTCCTCAGAGATTCTTACCTGGTTATGAAGTCAAAAGGCCACACCATGCAGGTGAAACTGGGAACAAGGAATGAGTCCCCGCGCTTCCTGGTGCCGACAATTTCCTAGTAATGTGTCCCAAGTCTGAGATGTGTCTGCTGTCTAATCACACCAGGATCCAAGCAGGTGCACAGAATTGGGCTGCCTAATCTTTGTATTCCTTATTCTTTACACTACTGACCTTAAAGCTAAACAGACAGTTACCTACACTCCAATATCAGACAGCGATCTGATCTCTTCCACCTTTGATGAAAGGTTCAATATGTTTTTGCAAAATAAGTGTGTCCACTCTCTCATGTTTTCCAAAAGGAAAAGCCATTAATTACCACCTGCTAGGGAGCAACTCACAGGACCTGCTCTTACTGGAAAGGAACCAAGAATATTCCTTGTAAATAGACAATCTTATATGTGTAAGTAAAAAACCTAATTAAGGGACGCCTGGGTGGCTCAGTAGGTTAAGCATCTGCCTTCGGCTTGGGTCAAGATCTCAGGGTTCTGGGGTCAAGCCCTGCACTGGGCTCCCTGCTCAGTAGGGACTCTGCTTCTCCCTCTGCCCCTCCTCCTGCTCATGTTCTCTCTCTCTCTCTCTCTCTCACTTGCTCACTCTCTAATAAATAAAATCTTAAAACACACACACACACACACAAAAAGCTAACTACAATTGATTCTCAGCTTGGGAGGAAAGCAAGTACTACTTCTAATGGGATTTTAAGGAGTGCTCAGCAGTATCTTCTCATGACTATATGGGCGCCGCCCTGTCCCTCCATCCCCCCAAGCACCTGGCTGTCCATGGAGTACTGGAGGCTGGCCACTCCAACCTGAGACCCCTCCAGGAACTGTCCAGGAGTGAAGAGAGTGGTGGAGCCCTAGGACGTGACCCATGAAGGGCACCCAGATTGGTCATGGGTATAAATGCATGGTCCCTAACTAGGGACAACTCTGAGAACTGTCCCAGCTCCAGTGTCCCACTCTGCCCACTTCCTCACAGTGCCAGAACCCCTCTAATAGCTGCACTGCAGCCCAACACCACCATCCTCCCAAGAGCGGGACTCAGGAAACATCCTGCATACTGCTCTCCTTCCCAAGCCAGTTTCCAGAGCAGCTGACCTCCCACAAGGGCTGTATCCCATGGGGAACGCTGCAGATTGTACACAGAGCTCCCACCAGGAAGGTCCTCACACCACGAAGGGAGGAGATGAGTCTGACAGTTAACAGCACCTCCCCGGATCACAGCACCCTGCCAGCTTCCTGATGTAGCTGCCCACGACATGCACTATGCCCTTCCTGACTTATTCATTCACCCAGTGTTCCTGCAGGCAGGCCCCATGACAAGAATTAGGGAGGCACCCAAGACCAGCTCCAAGCTGATGCCACCCTTGGGGAGCATCAGCCCAGAGTAGATGACCAACAAGGCCACAAAGAAGTCTGGGAGGACAGACCATGAGGATACCAGGGCAGGAATACAAGAGACCTTGCGAAAGGGTACGTGGGAGAGGCTGGGTGGGAGCGGGCTGGTCATAAAGGCTTCTCCAAAGGGCTGGGCACACTCAGGAGGGCAGTGAGGCGGGTGATGAAGGGGAACAGGATGAAGAGCAGATTGATATTACATGGTTGGCGTAGAGAGATTAGATTGTACCACGGTGGCAGTGGAAGTCACCTGATGGCTTTAAAGTCAGAAGATGACATAAGCCACACATTCTGGCTGATGTGCGAGACCTGGCCATAGCGGGCAGGCTGGAAGGCCCGTGCTCCTGCGGACCCAGTGGGTAGAGGTATGGAAGGAGGAAAGCAGACAGGAGAGGAGTGAAGGGGGAGAGAGTGGGGGGCTGGGGAAGGGAAGGGGTAGGAGAAGATCAACTCTCCCAGAACCGCAGGGGCCTAGGCGGGGTGCACTGAGGGACCAGATAAGAGAGAAGGTCCAGCTGATGGAGTAGAGGGAAGGTAGACACTAAGCTCTGACACGGGGAGAGGTTAGAGGCACAGTAGTGGGGGTGAGGGGGATCTAGCTGTGCGTGTCTACACCTACCTATGATGGTCACTGGCCATGCAGGGGCTGCTTCCCGTGAAGCCTGCCAAGGAGGCCCCTCAGTTACTGGCCTAGAAGACAAAGCTTCTTGGATGGATATACAAAATCAAAGCCAATATGCAAATCTGGTGTCTGAACTCATTCTGTTTAACTGATTTACAGCCTCTGAATACAGCTTTATGGTTTTTGGTAATTTGGTCTCTCTTACAACTAGGTATCATGATGGCATGCAAGTCTCTGAGAAGCTTCCTAAGACGATGTACGTTTGTTTGTAGTGGGAAATTTATTTTGGCATCCCCGCCTTGCCTCGAGCCTCCTGGAGGTCATCAGCCACTGTCCCTAAGCCTGGTGACTGCTTCATCCCCATGGGTGAATGGGGGGCACGGTAGGGAAGAGGCCCCATGGAGGCCACACAGAGAAGGGGGAGGAAGGGGACTCTGCACTGGGGATCCCAAAGCAACAGGTAACTGTTCCTGAGTCTTCCCCTGGCATCTACCGTGTAGCACCTGCCCACAACTGACCGTGGTGATCTGACCATTTTAGACCCAATGTTGCTCTATGGTGGGGGGACGGAGGAGAAGGAGGGGAACCAAGGCCAGCCACAGACCCTTCCATGTCTCAACAGAATGCTGACACATCTCGAATGATGAACTTTAATTTGAGGTTGTAATCAGATTTTCAAGATGTGTTCAATTTACTCTTGTTTACTGTAATGGAAATGGGTAGAAATTCCTGCCTTGGGAGTCAGTCATGGGCCAGCGCTGGCCTTTGAAAAGGCGTACCTCTCTCCTCCTTGGATTAGCAGCAGCCATACCCATCTGCCAAGACCCTGGCCCTTCCCCTGGTGCAGCAGAGCAGCCCACAGCCTGGCCCTCTCAGAAAGGGGAACACTCACTTGGACCCTGCCTGGTCCGGGCAGTGGGATCTGTGGTGGGGGGGAATCTTCTAATTTGTTTATTGGAAGTTATAACCCCAGGGATCTAACTTTCGAATCTGAGCCCCCTGAGATCTCAAGCTCACAGCCTAATCAGAGGAAAACCAGCAGCAAGTGATTTCCAAGAAGGCTTCTGGCATATTTAAAATAGCAGCCTCGACTCCAAGCCAAACCCTCCCGCTCAGACTCAGAAGTGTTTACATGGCTGAATTTAGAACTCTCAAAATAAAACCATCGGTTTGGACTTCTCAGACCCAATCTCACTACTGGACTGAGGGAAGGGCTTCAGTCAGCAGCTAAGAATACACCACTTTGCTTCTTGGTTATCACTTTTATTTTCCACTAAGCCTGCGCCTAAAATGTCCCAAGAGAGTACTATCAAATGTTCCGATTTGGGTTCTGCCTCTGGAACAAAACAAGCCTGAGGCTGAGAGGGAGGGAGGGAGGGGAGGGCATGTGGGACAGGCCCCCTCCTGCATCTGTCTGCAGCCCAGGAGCCCACCTGAAAAGGGTCTTTAAAAAGCCAGGTATTGCTTTTTCCTTCAAAAGTGTAGGGATTAAGGTTGGGAAGTGGGAGGGTCAAGGTTCCTTCCAGCTTTAACTTTCCAGGCTGTTTGTTTCAGACATGGGCACTGAAGTCCCCTGAGCAGGAAAAGTGAAGCCACTGCACTGGCTCCGGGTGTGGGTCGGGCAGCAAGACACCTCCTCACCCAAGGACGAGATAACAGAAGCACCTTGGGGCCCATCAGTGACGGGGAGAAGGGATGCATGTCGCGTGTCAATACTGCCGGAAAGCCAGTGAGGAAGGAAACCGAGGGGTCTCCTGTCACCCACACAATGACGATGTCATCATGCTCCTCAAACACATGGAGCACGAGATACATCCACCATCACATAAAAGTAGTCCGAGGACACCAAGCAGGGCAGCATTTTTAAAAACACTGTGTACCAAATAAAATACCTAAAAATAAATTCACCAAGGAGATGGAAGACCTGTATTCTGAAATTTATGACACTGATGAAAGAAACTGAAGACCAAACAATAAGCAGAAGGAGATTCCCTGCTCATGGACTGGAAGAATCAGTGTTTTTAAAACATCCACACTACCAAAGCAATCTACAGATTGAATGCAATCCTATCAAAATGCCAATGGTATTTTTCACAGAAATAGAACAATAACCCTAAAATTTAACAACAGCAAACATTCCAAATAGCCAAAGCCATCCTGAGAAAGAAGGAGGAAACCTTAAGTACCACAATCCTCAAGTCCAAGGTGTGCTACAAAGCTGCAGTCATCAAAACGGTATGTACTGGCACAAAAGCAGACACACAGACCAGTGGGACAGAACAGAGAGCCCAGAAATAAACCCAAGCCTATATGGTCAATTACCATACGACACAAAGACAAGATTATACGGCGGAGAAAAGACAGTCTCTCTCCAGTAAATGGTGCTGGGAAAACTGGACAGCTACGCGCAAAAGAATGAAACTGGACCACTTTCTTACACCACATGCAAAAATAAACTCAAAATGGATTAAAGACCTAAATGTGAGACCTGAAGCCATAAGAACCTTTAAAAGACAACACAGGCAATAATCTCTTGACAGTGACCTTAGCAAGGTATTTATGGCTGTGTCTCCTCAGGCAAAGAAAACAAAAGCAAAAATAAACTCCTGGGATTATACCAACATAAAAAGCTTTGCACGGGGAAGGAAACCATCAACAAAACTAAAAGGCAACCTCCTGAAAGGAAGAAGGTATTTGCAAACGACATATCCAGTAAGGGGTGAGTATACAGAACATACAAAGAACTTACACAACTCGACACCAGAAAAACAAATAACCTGATTAAAAATGGGCAGAGGACCTGAATAAATATTTCCCCAAAGAAGACATACAGAAATGGCCACCAGACACATGGAAAAACGCTCCACATCACTCATCAGAGAAATGCAAGTCAAAGCCACAGTGAGGCATCATCTCATGCCTGTCAGAACAGCTAGAATCAACACCACCAGAAACAACACATGTTGGCAAGCACATGGGGAAAAGCAGCCTTCACACCCTGGTGGTGGGGATGGTCACTGGGGCAGCCACTGTGGAAACAATATGCAGGTTCTCAAAAAATTAAAAATAGAAATGCCATATGATCCGGTAATTCCACTACTGGGTATTTCCCCAAAGAAAATGAAAACGCTAATTCAAAAGGACACACACACCCCTCTGTTTATGTCACAGTTATTTACAATAGCCAAGACATGGATGCAACCCAAGTCCACACATGTCTGTATTCTCTCTCTCTCTTGCTCTCTCTCACACACACACACACTGGAATATTACTCAACCATAAAAAAAGAATGAGATACTGCTATCTGCTTCAATATGGATGGACCCTGGAACAGTTATATTGAACAAATCATAAAAGACAAATACCATATGACTTCACTTAGGTGTGGAATCTAAAACAAAACAAAACAGACAGGGGTGCCTGGGTGGCTCAGTCAGTTGAGTGCCCGACTCTTGATTTTGGTTCAGGTCATGATCTCAGGGTTGTGAGATGGAGTCCCATGTTGGGCTCTATGTCGCAATTTTCTCTCTCCCTCTCCCTCTGCTCCTCGCCACCCATGGGCACACACTTGTTTGTTCATGCTCTCTCTCAAATAAAATCTTTAAAAAACAAACACAAAACAAAACAGATTCACAAGCATAGAGAACTGGCGGTGGCCAGAGGGGACAGAGGCAGTGGGATGGATGGAGGGAAAAGGATTAAGAGGTACAAACTTCCAGGTATAAGTCACAGGGATGAAAAGTACAGCACAGGGAACACAGTCAGTAATAGTGTGACAATGTCACAAGGTCACATGGTAACTACACTCATCATGGCGAGTTCTGAGTAACGTAGAGACTTCTCCAACCTCTATGTTGTAAGCCTGAAACTAACAACACTGTACGTCAACCCTACTTTAACAAAAAACCAAAACACTCTAAGTACCACTTCATGTCCCTAAGTGTTCAGGAACAGTCCCAAAAGCACAGTATCCAGCCTGATAGTCCCCGCTCCAAGAACCCCTGGCAGGGAGGGCAACGGGTGAGCTCACAGCCCACCTGCTCGGACTGCAGTGGCCCAGCCCGCCAGCCCCGTCTCCAGCGGCGCCCACGGCCATGCGGGACAACCCGTCACCAGCCGTGCTGGCTCCAGGACTGCTCTGCAAAGCACGGGTCCCGGGACCATGAAATGTGACCAGTCCCTCCTCGGGTCTGAGAGGGAGGCAGCTGGCTGGGGAAGATCCTAGTGGGGCCCGCCAACAGGAGGTCTGAGAGGTTGACTGCAGGTGGGGAGGGCAGCAGTGAAACAGAGCCAAGCGCTTGGGAACCTGCACGGGACGAACCCAGTGCCCCGACACCCGGCTCCTGGGGACTTACAAACACACCCCAGTGTCCCGCACATGCCTGTCCGCCTGCCCCTCCCTGAGGTCCCAAACCAAGCGGTCCTGGAGACACGTAGCAGTCTACTCGTGTCCACACGTGAGTCATGGTGCCGATGCGGGTGTACAACATTTGGCTATCTGCATAAGGCTTTCAGGTTCTGTTGCATGTGATTCCCCATTTCGGGGAAAAAAAAAAAAAAAAAGATTTATTTGTTCATTTTGAGAGGGGAGGTGTGGTGGGAAGGGTCAGAGGGACAGAGAGAATCTCAAGCAGACTCCATGCTGAGCACAGAGGCCAACACGGGGCTTGATCTCATGACCCTGAGGATCATGACCTGAGCTGGCACCCAGAGTTGGATGCTCACCCACCAGGCCGCCCCGGCGCCCCCTGACGTTCACTCCTGTGCCATAAACTCGAGATCTTAGTTTAAGAATGGATAGGCAAAGTCTTCAAACTTGAACGGGTCTACAAAAAGACAAACACCCTCCTGAGTGGCTCTGCATGTCTGTGTGTGCATGTGTCTGGCTGTGTCGGGAGAAGGGGGTGGGAATGGCCGGCAGCTGCAGTGAGGCAGAAACAAGCTGGGGACCACAGCACGGGACTGGAACCAGGTGCTACCAGCGCACGCTCTCCACCTGCAGCAAGACCCGCAGATGGCCACAGTGAGTGTGAAAGGAGCACAGACTCATCCAGGCAGCGGACCGCACCGCTGAAAGGAGAAGGTGAGTGTGTGGCCACCGAGTCCCAGACCGCAGTCAAGGGAGCTGATCACCTTTCCTGGTGCCGTGGCCCCAGGTCAGCCCGGCGTATAGACAGGCGGTACCTCTGGAGCGTGACGCAGAAGGTGATGGAGAAGAGCCCTTAGCAGAGACTCTGGGGCTCCGCAGCCTCTCGTCCCAATTGCCCACCTTTCTCAGCAAGGCCCAAAGGGACACTCTGCAGAAGAACTATCAGAACAAATGCTCCCAATGAGGGAGGACAAGGGCCAGAGCGCTACCAGAAGACACACTGGGCACCAGAACCAGTCTAAACGGACGTCACCTGTTGCCACACAAAGACAAGGCCCGGGGTAGGCCAGACTTTGTCCTCAGTGCCTCTCTGAGGACTGGATGAGGCCACCTGGGTCCCTCTGCCCCAGCCCGTGGAAGGCCAGAAGACATGCCTAGGAGCAGCCATCACACATCACGAGGTAAAGAGGCCCCAGGGCCCCTCCGGAGCTATAGCTTCCAGAGTGGCTCCCAGACCCCTGATGCCTCCTGATGCCTCCACACACTGGCACTCAGGCTCAAACCCCCATGCCAGCCCAACACCCCAGGGCTCAGCCCGAACTCCTCCCTCACAGCCCCACCAAAGCTGCCCAGTTTCCCAACATTTGAGCCCCAGTCCACTGACAGTGCACATGTTCTCCATCTTATGCATGTATCTCTTGACCTCTCTTCAGTCCTGAAGGGTGAGGGAGCAGCCACGGCGTCTGCTCCCTGTTCTCTTCCTGTTCAACCCAAAGGGTCTCTCGCTAGGATTTCTCGCGGGCACTAGCGATGGGCGTTTTACGTCATAGTCAACAGTCAAGCTCAGTGCACCGTATGGACAGACCCAAGGCATGGGGTTGCGGAAACCAGCGTGGTTGGCAGAGACCGTGCTTGCTAGTGACATGCGGCCCAATCCCCTCTCGG
Source organism: Lutra lutra (assembly GCF_902655055.1). Lineage (NCBI taxonomy): Eukaryota > Metazoa > Chordata > Mammalia > Carnivora > Mustelidae > Lutra > Lutra lutra. The sequence continues at coordinate 43,100,933 of NC_062280.1, read as the reverse complement.
GGGCAGGCCAGCCGTGGCTCCCAGGCAGCGAGCCATCACGGGGTCAACAGCCGACCCACTCACAAGCGCTCTGTGTCCGCAGACCCGGGTCTGTCACTCTCAGCACAGTGCTCACCACACTGCATGAGACAGCACTTCATCACACAACAGGCTTTGTGTCCGACAGGTCTGCCCAGCTGCAGCCTCACAGATGAGTCCCGAGCATGCTGGAGGTGGGCAGAGCTGAGCTACGATGCCCAGTAAGTTAGGTCTGTCAAAGGCATTTTCGACTTATGCCGTTTTCAACTTACAATGGGTTTATAAGCACCTCACCCCATGTTAAGCCCAGGAAGTTCTGTCCACAGAGAGTCAGAATGCTGGCTTGGGAGCGACGTGGGTCCAGTGACACCACCTAGGTCATGAGACTGGAAAACCTAAATACTATTAGATAAGTGGAATGCTCCAAATGATCTTTATTACAAACTACTCCACCCAACAAGCCTGGTAACACCTCCTACCAGTGCTTACTACTCTGAAGGCTGCAAGTCACTGCCAAGAGGACGATCAGCCACTGACATAGACGGGGGCTTCTTCCTTCAGGGGCAGCAGCTGACGCGCTCCGGGGAGCTCAGTAAGGGAAGGCACTGCTAGGGACAGCTTTCTAGAATCAGCACATCCTCGGCTTGGATCAGGAACTCCATGAACCCATATGTTGCAAAGAACAGTGAATCTTCTAGTGACATGAATAAGGAAAGGCCAGGGCGGGGAGATGGCGCCCAAGACAAACAAGGACTGCTCTCCCGGCTTAGGGTTTGAGGGTCTGATGGTCAGTAACTTAAAAAGCAGCAGTTAAAACTGCAGATCATGAGAAATACAGGGTCACTTACTGAAAACGAACTGCAAGGGGGACTTACACTCGAGCTAGTGCGGGGAGGCCACCCGTCCCACCGGGGCAGAGGCACACCTCCCAGCCCACATAAATCCAAGAACAGCCGCCTACTTGGTATTTTCTATCCCTGGAGCTTCTGCAAAAGCTCTCAGAGGCAGCGACTATATAGCAAAGCCAACACGGCTGAGCTGCACGGCTCAGGGGGTGTCCTCGCTCCCCTCGGGCCTTCCTGAGAACCAGCCAGGTGGGGAGCGAACCCCTCACGTGCATGAGGGAGACGGAGCTCAGGCTGTCACGGTGACACGTCAGGGCTCAGTGTGAGCCTGAGTGCTGCAGCCAAAACGAAACCTCGCCCACCAACTCACGCTGCTCTCCCCACACAGCACCTTAGTATCTCCCACCATGCATGGAACATTCCTTCTTGCCAGCGTCGTGGCATCACTCACACCCCCGAGTCGGAGCACCAGGAGGAAGCGAGCAAGAAGGAAACACCACGATGTCATGCTCAGACATCCCCCACCGCCCTGGTGCCAAATGGCATCCGTACCTTGGGGGCTCAATGGGCCCAACACGAGCTTGGGAAGTGCTAACTGGAGGGGAACTTGGAGGGGGCAGCTGCTGGGGAGACAGGAGGTGGGGGAAGCAGACTACTTCTGGCTGGCAGGCAGAACTCTTACCCTAACCCAGATGAACCAGTAGAACAAAGTGGGAGCCACACTAGGGGCCAGGTGAGGGCCGGGCAAGAGGACCAAGAAAACACAAACAAATCTCCCTTGGAGTTTGGGAGGAACCACTTTCTGAGAGAACACCAGATACAAAATCATCAAAATCCTACAGTCTGAAGGGAACTCCTGACCTTAAAACTGGGAGGAGGCTTTAAGACCATCCACTCTAAGCCCCCAGACAACAAACACAGCACCCCTTCCAACATTCCCAGACTCGCCTGGGCTTGGACACCTCTAGTCACAGGAACTTTCCACATAAGAAGGCAGCCTGTTTCACAGTGTGAGGGCTTCTGAGAAGTGACTGCCTACTTTTGAGGCAAAATCCCTTTCCCTAGGAGTTTCCCTCATCGGTGCTAACTGCTGGGCCCTTCTTATGTCTGCTTCTCAAATACTGGCAGACAAGTCTCCAGGCTCCCAGGCTTCTCTTTCAAACTAAAAATTTCCAGTGTCTTCAATGAACTCAGCTTCCAGAATCTTCCATGAACCAGATCAAGAAAGCAGATTCAGCAGCTGCTCTTGAATGCAAGAGAGATCAGACTCTCTGAAGGTGGGGATTCTAGTTTGGGAACTAAACGAATCAGAAGAACAAGCTCCAAGTCCCAGGGAGCTATCGAGGAGCTTGCTGCATGGGGCAGAAGGAGACAGAAGCAGCCTCGCTCCAGGTCTCCCACACAGCAGGAACTATGCCCGTGAAGGTAGCGGGATGTAAGCTGCAGGAAAGCAAGTCACAGGTAAGCATCCCTAAGTCCAGAATCCAGAATTCACAGGTCTCTGGTTGTTTTAAAGCCCTTGCTAAGCTAAGTGAGCAGGAAGGTATAAAGTGAATAAATGCCGCTATTCCCCACCCTCATCCACGGAAGAAGCGGCGTCTGAGGGATTCTGATCTGGGGTAGGAACCAGAGAGAATGTGAGCTGCCCCAGAAAGGCTGGCGGCATTGTCCAGGGACTCCTCTCTCTGGAGTGGGTCAGCAGGATCTCGGAAAGCAGCCCGGCCAATGACAGGCACAGAGGGAGCACAAGACTCCCTTTGACGACCAACCAGCTCAAACAAGTGAGCATCCATTCAATGAATGTGTGTCCCATGGGTCCCACTCAAAGACAACCCACTGAACAAAGGGAACAGTCCTGTGTGCCCCCAGAGACGCCTGGCTCACTGGGTCATGCGAAGTCTTGGACCTGCTATCACACCAGAAATGGATTCTGCGTTCAGTACGATCCCTTGGACAAGGGACTATGTAGGAAAGTGACCCTCACTTTCCCTTTCACTCCTGCCAATTGAAATGCACCTCTCAAAATTATCTGCATTTGTTAGATAAGGACAAGCCAAAGGATCCCTTCACAAGCCTCCCACTGAGGCGGCCCCATTTGGAATGAGTGAGCAGGAATCCACCTTCCAACCCAGGAAAGCTGATTTCTCCATAAACTCTGAGCCTTTAGATCCATCGATGATGTTAGGATTGGAAAGCCAACTACAAAAACGGAAGTTAACAAGAGATTATGAGAAAACCAACCAAATGAATGGGGACTAACATACGTTTAATTGTAGAGGCCTCTACGTTAATTCCTACTTAACGGGAGAAAAGAAAACTGACGTGAATGCCTCCACAACTGAAAAACCTAAAGAGAAACAGAATTTCGAGCTGTTACCTACAAACAAGCAGAGCCGACTCGGATTTGAGCTGAACAAAACCCAGAGCAAAACGATGGCGGGCAGATGGTCCTTCTCTCAAAATGATGCAAAGACAATAATCTCCCTTCTTTTTGCTAATCTGTTGACCTTAATCCCAATTCTGTTCGTCACCTGGGGAGAGACCGCAGCTGGATGTACTTTGTCTCAATCGCTGTCCTTAATAAATAAAACCTTTACTTTTCATTATTTTACTCATTGTGACTTCATTTCAAATTAATGATTTTCAAATCATTACAGAGAAAAATAACAGCCTAAAGGAGATTTCCTATCAAAAACAAACAACTTATGCTAAAAATAAAACAAAATAAACCAACTCATTGTGGAAGCTGTAACATCCTTTCTTATGCTTGAGGCTGGTGCTAATCACATAGATTAGAGGAAGGAATGACTTCTTAGATGTTAACTACAGAAATCCCAACCAGCTTGCTGAAAGGAAATCATCTCTTTTCCAGTTGTCAAACTCTTAGTGACCCTGCAACACCTGAACCATTTTATCCCTCTGTGAGGTCTTCATTAACTCCTTCTCCTGCTCAAGGACATCTGCTCCCTTTTTTGTGTCTCCAGTCCTCTCATTAATTCCTCCCACAAACATTTATTAAAAGTCCAAGAGCCGAGAACAGCACTCTGAACTCTGTACTAAGAAGAGGACTAATACAGGCTTCATGCCCAGGAGGGAGAAGTGGCAAGTATGTAGACCAGGTTATTGTTACATATTGGGATTAGCAGTGCTCTAACGGAGTATGTTGTAGAGAGAAATAGAGTCGTACCTTCCCCTAAACAGTGATTCCTTGGAACTTTCCCATCCCCCAAAAGACTATGGGGCCTCCAAAGACAGGCGTGATGCCTGACTTAGCTCTAGCTCCCTGCTCCTGCTCAGAACACACCACAGAAACTCCATAAATATCTGTCCATGAACAGGAAAACAATTAAACTAAAAAAAGGGTTAAATACTATCAGTGCTTTATAGTTGAGTTTTGTTTCCAAACAAAGGTATTTGTTAATTGTATAACCGACCAGATTTTGCTGCAATGGGCCAGACTAGGCTTAAACTGTTGAGGCCTCTTTGGCAGACAGACATACTTGAGAACATGCCTTTGATAGCATGATATTCAGGGCCCCGGCTGACATAAAGGAAGGTGTTAACGGGTGAGTCTGCTGACACCGGGGGCTCCACATTGAGAACATTAACATAGCAAAACACAGTCCAAGCCTTCAGCAGGTGCCTAGAGCGTCCCCAGCTGACCTTCGTAGGGGCAGCTCTGCCTGGATGCCAAGTGGATTGCTTGTTCTCCAAGAAAGCAATTCGACCTTATAACAAAAACAGTGAAGGTTCTCCTAAACCACTATCTTGAGTCATTTATAAAAAGCAAGTGATTTCCCAAATACGGAGTACATAATTAGTTTAAAATGTTTCAAACGAGCAACTGAACTATACTGCTCCTTTAAAACCATGTATGTCCTTTTCAGCAACAAATCAAGTGAAAAAATTTTCAGTTATTTCAGTAATTTTATTTTATTTAATTACTGCTTCCTCTCTTTCTCCACTGAAGGCTTGTTTTGTTTTGTTTTTTTTAACTATGAAACAGTCTATCAAGCTGCACAAATTGAGTGATACACATCAAGGGAATCAGGAATTAAAGAACAAAGCCACTCATAAAAACAATGCTGTCAGAAATCAGTTGTAAATTACTAATCTGAAAAGCTAACCTCAGCCAGGGCTGTCCGTGATCACTTTATTGCGGTCATCAATCCTCGTGGACAGCAGCAGAACACCCCAAAGACACTGGCAGCCCAGCCCAGCGCGGGCACTGCCTGCAGCTGCTTATAGGGAGGGCGGGACGCAAAGAGCATGCGCCAGGAAGGGACACCCTACAGTGCAATTCATCACTTATTATTCGATCTTTTTTTGCATTAAATTATACTTATGTCAACAGACTCTGCCCTGGTATGGGGCTGGCAGGTAATAGGAAACTGCCCTTGATCTGACACAGGGTCACTCTGAAGCCTTCTGGGGCTCCTGATGGTTATGAACCTAAGAGAGAGGAATCGGTCATGGGTCTCTGGGAGGCAGGTGTGCAATAGAGGAAGAGAAAAGCCACAATGGGGATTAGAAAGTACAAGAGAACCACCCTACAAAAGTAGGTGCTCCGATCGTTTCATCCGAATGCCTTAAGAATACAGGAAAACCATAGGCACATGATGTGTGAGCCTGTGTGTGTTTCAAAAGACCAACCATCTTCCTTCCCTACCATTAGCCTAGGTGCCTTGTCTAAGAGGAAGCAGATTTCTAAGTTAACTAAAGGAACCTAAGAGTGACTTTGTCTTTTAAAGTTATTTTCTGGGGCAGCTGGGTGGCTCAGTGGGTTAAGCCTCTGCCATGATTCAGGGTCCTGGGATCGAGCCCTGCATGGGGCTCTCTGCTCAGCAGGGAGCCTGCTTCCCCCCCCCCCTCTCTGCCTGCCTCTCTGCCTACGTGTGATCTCTCTCTCTCTCTCTCTCTGTCAAATAAATAAATAAAATATTAAAAAAAAAAAAAGTTATTTTCCCAGAGCCAACTGACAAACTTATAGCTGAGTCTAACAAAAGGAAAATGTGCCCCGATGACAAGGGTCCTCTAATTTCCTTCGTACTTGAAAGGACTTCAAATTTTAATACACTGTGGCCCAAGATTTAAAGAAAGCTAGAGATGCTGTTCATGATGTGTACTGCATTTCAGTTCCAAGATCATTTATCCATAGTCCTGAAATCCAAAAAGGGCTAAAGATGGAAGCTTTACTCACAAAAGCTTAGCAGACTCTAATGGTAAACATATTTATCACACCGAATGGGAGTGTCTCCAGCTCCCTGGCCATTGTTAGTGTCTGAATGCAGTACGCCTTCACTATACACGCTACACACGGTGTTCTGTAACACATGGCACTTGACCTTCCTAAAATCCAAATGTTCTAAGTCTTGCCAACCTCCCCGGCCCCAGGGTTTCCGCAAGGCTCTGTGCACCCACCTGTGCTCAGACACTTCCAGGAAAATAGAGCCGGGGTTCCACTGCGTCGGAATGTTACCTCAGAGCATTTTACCCTAAATTCAAAACCTCATTTAAACAGCAGCTAACTCTGAACAATTTACATCAGAAGCAGCAAATATGTAGAAAGTAGAACAGCATAATAAAGGGGCTGCACCTTTACGTAAGATCCACTGACTTTACCAAACCTCGAGAACACAGACACTGCTCCAGGCCTTTTAGTCAAAGGCAGGTGAGAACTGTGGCTTTTTTCTGTGATTACGTCAAACTTCAGAGTCAAGTGAGAACCTGGAATTGGGAGTATGTGTGCTGTGACCTAGCTCATTCACAGTCTGTTCTTCCATACAACCCACAGTGCTGGCCGATGTCTCAGACCAAAGTAATTCCACCCTAAGAAGGGCTGGCCACAAGAAACAAACAAACCAAGCAAACCAAGCGCTACTATAATTGTTACTGTTTTAATCTTACACTGCCCTAGAGGGAAAAATTCCAACACACTTTACACCTCTACTATCCAAAGGCATCGATCTCTCTGACCGGATCACCAAGACCCAAACCCCAATACTTTTAACTGGAATCAATAGGGACCACAAGGAAATGCGTTCATTCTAAATGGTGTGTTCATTTCTACTCCCCTCCCCACCAGCCATGGGTACTTGTCTGGAACCCAGGCAGCTAATTACTATTTTCAGCAATCCCAGGAGAACAAAGATGCAAGCCTGCTATTACAGGTAGAACTTGACCCTACAGATATGAACCTCCACTGAATGCAAGTAAGGGCAAGAGCAACTTCACAGCAACCAACTTAAACAAAATAACTCACACCATTTTTTAGAATCTGAAGAGCATGCAGGAAGGGATGGGATAGTGGCCAGAGTCAAACACAGTCCCTTCTAGAATATTCCAGGGCAGGTTAGCCACAGGATGTGCACAGCAAGTTTAACTAACACAAGCCTGGCAACAGATAACTTTATGTTACAACCTCACCTATAAAAAGAAAATTCAGATTTAAACTCTACTGCATATGCAAGTGCTTAATTTCAACTATTCTTTATTGCATTTTGAGGGTCATCAGAAGCATCTTACAACATGACATCATTGATCTTCAGTTTCCCTTAAAGATACTTGAGCAAGGTTGGGGATGTCTTTGCGCTGGCTGTTTGCATACTTACCCCAGGCAGTCAGCTGACCTGTGAAGTCCACTAGGGAGGACTATTCTCTCCAGGGGGGCTGAGTTACCAGCTGACACTCTCTAATTAAACATCCACACTGTAGAGCCTCAACTCCCTTCATTTCCACCAGCAGCAGTGTCTGGGAATCAGCACCAAGGATGTTACTAATGATTTCTTGGTGGTGAAGTACACGGGGACAGTATCTTTAGCCATCCTCCTCCACCCCCAATGCGAGCACAGTGTAACAATCCAGCCCCTCCACTCACCCCTCTCTCTTCCCTTTAGGGTGATGACCCCACATGGGGAGAGAAGGGGATCTGGGTTTTCTAACTTCTGGAGGAGCCTAATCTCCAAACACCAGCAGATTCTTGCAAGAAAATACTGTCACATCTGCCTCCACAACCTTCCCTGTGAGGTCCCTAATGGGAGGGTGCAAGGCAACAGGGAAGTAAAGTTTCTGAACAGACTATCTGTGGGGGGTGGGGGGTTATTTTCCTACAGGTATGGTACAATACATCATTAGCAAACAGAATCCTGACCCAGACTTGCTCTCCCGCTAAGATTCTGAAAGCTGTGGGGAAAGGCCCGTCTTTCTGCCCACTAGGATGAAGCATCCTTAGCAGGAACGCAATAGGTGAGAGTTGCCAAGTCAGGGAGGCCACACCACCTCACTGGCAGAGGGCGGCGCCCACAGGGAGACCAGGCTTGGGGGAGCTGGGGGGGGGGGGGTGGTGGAGATTAACCAAAACAAACGCTGCTGCTCCAGACCAGGCAGCACCACCTGTGTGGAAGCCCACAGGTTCCCCAGTCTCCCCGCTCCGCATAAGGAGAAACACGCCGCATGGCAAGGTGATCTGTCCCCAGACAGGCTCACAGTGGCTGAGGAGACAGACTCCGAAGGGCACCACCAGACACAGCTGGAGGCAGGGCAGCCAAGAACCTCCGGACTGCAGTAGCAAGTTCACATCCGGCGTGGCCACCTGCCGACTGGTGGCCCGGGAAGGCAGGTCCCTTGGCTACTTCCAAGTCCCAGGGGACTCTGCTAAGCACCCGCTGCGGAACCAGGCCAGTTCCCACCAATGCCCTCACCTCCCTCGACGCGCTGCCCACCTCTGCGCGGGGACCCGTCGATGCTCTCAGCGCTGGACGAGTGAGCCTCGGCTGGGGCCCTCCGGAGGCTGCTGAAGTAGCCGCGGGGTCGCGAGGAGCCACTCCGGGGAGAGGGCCCGCCGCCGGGTGCGCCATCCCTGCGCGCGAAGATACCGCTGAAGAAGCGCAGCAGCCGGTGCTCGGAAGCGGCACCAGGGCCCGCGGCCGCCGCCCGCGCGCGCTCCAGCCGCTGCAGGTCGCTGTTGTCCAGCGTGCGGTTCTTGCTCTTACTGCGCTCCCAGCGCTCCAGGTCCGAGAGCGCGTCGTTCTTGCTGAGCACCTCACCCACGTCCAGGGTGTTGCGCTTCTCTGAGACCGGCTGCGCGGGGGCCGCGGGCTCCACCGCTGTCAACGGGTCGGCCGCGGCCTCGCCACCCGGTGCCCAGGCCAGACTCCCGGAGCTGCTGTGGCGCCTCCCTCGGCCCAGGGCTCGACTCTGCGACGCCTCGGGACCGCTCCAGTGCCTGAAGCTGAGGCTCCGCCGCAGGGGCGCGGCCCGGACCCCCTCCACGTCGGGGCTGCCCGGCGCGGGCGAGCCGGGCCCCTCCGCCACGGCTGGAGGGCCGCCGGCCAGGTCCGCGGGCTCGAGGCTGCGTGCGCAAGGCCGGAGCCGCCCGAGCTCCAGCTGCCCGGTGCTGCGGGTGCGGAAGGTGCGGAAGTCCCAGGCGCGCGGCCGGCGGCCCTCGGGGTCCTCAGCGCCCGCAGCCTCCTCCTCGGCCTCCTCCACCAGCCGCCCGGGCGCGTCCGGGGAGCGCGTGGGCCGGGGCCTCCGAGCCGGCCGCGGGTCGGGGCCGCCGGGGACCGGCGCGGCCAGCTGGTCCTTCCTGACCATGGTCACGGAGATACGGTAGACGGTCTTCCTGGGGGGTGTCCCGCGCGGCATCGCATCCGCGGGCGGAGACGCGGGCTCTCCGCTGCCGTCCAGCAGGTACATGTCGCCCGGGGCCGCGGCCACCGCGCCGCCCGCCGGGGCCCCGCCGCATCCAGCGCGCCGCGGGCCGGGACGCGCGGTCGGGCTGTCGCGGGGCGAGGCGGGAGAACGGGCACGCCCGCAGTGGGCCCACGCCCCCCGCTGGCCGTGAGGGCTGTGCTCAGGCTGCGGGGACCACACCGCTGGCGCCCGCCGGCCCGTGCGCGGCGCGGCCCGAGTGCGGGGGTCCGGGCCCGGGGCGCCGAGCCATGGGCCGGCGGGGCGGGTGGGCGGAGCGGCGGGCGATCAGGCGCAGAGACGGTCTCGCCGGCAGGTGCGGCCGCGGCGCGCGGAGCCCGGGGCGGGCGGCGGCGCCCGCGGCTTCATTGTCTACGGCGCGGGGCCCGCTCGCATCTTCAGGCCTTTTCTGCACAGTTCGGCAGCTCCGCAGCCTCCGCCACTCCCTGAGCTGGGACTCGCGGGCAGCTGTGCCGGCCACGGCCGAGGGGAGGGCGGGCGGCGGTTTAAAATGGAAATGCGCGCCGGGGCGGGGCGGGGCGGGCGGGGGCCGACGTGCAGGGACCGCGGGCCGCGCGCCCAGCCCGGCGGCCGAGTCCCGGGAGCGCGGCGACGGCGGCGGCGGGAGCGCGGCCTGGCGGGCAGGCAGAAGCACCGGGCTGGATCGCCGCCGCGCGGACCGGAGCCTCCGGGGGCCAGCCTGGCACCTGGCCTGAACCCTAGCCCTCCAATCCCGGGCTTGGCCTGCAAAACTAAATCTGGGCCATGTCTCACCTCTTCGCTTGGAGCTCTGAAGAGGATGCAACTCAAACAATGACTTCTTTAAAAAGCAAGGTGTCTCAAGTACTTGTTACCCCCTCACAAATGTACTGGGTACTACACTTGTGCTTGGGAGGGACGAGGATGGCAGCTTCCCTGTGATGGTGCTACTCACACCACCGCCCTCCAGCAAAAGACAGGCAGTTCCACTCCTAAAATGCTGTTTTGGGAGTATTATCCCTAGGTGTGGGAAAAGGCCCCTGATAGTAACAGACAGAACACAGTGGTTCAAAGCAGGAAGAAGGAAGACTTGCCTGTCCAAGCCTGTCCACTTCCATCTCGGATTTTACACCTGGAAGATGGCAGTGGAGAAAATTGGACCCAAACTCTGAGTAGAGGGCTGAAACAGACCCCTTAGATCTCCAGATCCTGTTTCTTGATAGGATCTGTTGTGGCACAATAGTCTCACATAGTTATCAACCTGTTAGTTCTTTTTTTTTTTTTTTAAGATTTATTTGACAGAGAGGGAGAGAGAGAGAGAGAGAGAGAAAGAAGGAACACAAGCAGGGGGAATGGGAGAGAGAGAAGCAGGCTTCCTGCAGAGCAGGGAGCCCGATGCAGGGCTTGATCCCAGGACCCTGGGACCATGACCTGAGCAGAAGGCAGATGCTTAATGACTGAGCCACTGAGGCGCCCCATCAACCTGTTAGTTCTTGACGATGTCCTGAACATAGGGGTTTCTGTTTGGTGGCTTAGAAGCTTCCATAGGAAAGTGTCATAAATGTCATGAATCAACTGTGTAATCAAGCTGCATGCTCATACAGGCTTCTCTAGGCCTGGAAATGCCAAAGACGCATGAGAAGCTGTTTAGAGGGAAAGCATCATTCTGGGATTCTGTGACTGTTCGCCAAGTCCTGCTTTCCCCTCCTTTCAGCAAATACTGTGCTCACAGCACAGAAGGGGACACAAAGATGAATGGCGAGGTGTCTGAAGGAGGAGGTCATGACTCAGGAAATCTGGATTTTTACCTTGAAGGGAAATTAAGTATTCAGATTTAATGGGACAGATCAGAAAGCTTCCTAGGTAAAGCCATTTCTTTTTTTTTTTTTTTAAGGTTTTATTTATTTGACAGACAGAGATCACAAGCAGGCAGAGAGGCAGGCAGAGAGAGGAAAGGAAGCAGGCTCCCCGCCAAGCAGAGAGCCTGATGAGGGGCTCCATCCCAGGACCCTGAGATCATGACCTGAGCCGAAGGCAGAGGTTTTAACCCACTGAGCCACCCAGGCACCCCAATGCCATTTCTTTTTAAGATGATACTTTAAAGCAGAGGATTTTTAGAGCAGGGAACCCGTCTAAATGGCACCATACTGGTGGACATGTGTCCTTATACATTTGCCCAGACACACAGAATGTACAACACCAAGCGTGAACCCCTACGGGAAACTCTGGACTCTGGGTGATAACAATATGCCAACATCGATCTATTGATCATAACAAATGTACCACTCTGGAGGGACTGTGGGTAGTGGACGGTAGTGGAGGATACTATGCGTGTGTAGGAGCAGGAGGTATAGGGAAACCATCTGTACCTTCTGCTCAATACTGCCGTTCACCTAAAACTGCTCTAAAAAATAAAGTCCATTAAAAAAAAAAAAAAAAAAAGTTTAAAACGCATTTGAACACCCCCAGTGGCTGCACCTGGACATGACTGCCACAATCATGGGGTCATGTGTCCACCTACTCCTGGCCCTCAAGGGTTCAAGAGCAGTGCCTCTAACGTGTCCTCAAGTGCAATGTTAGGGAACCCCAGGATGGATCAGTCTTACCTTCAGTTTGGATAAAAAGCCCACTTGGATAAGACCCAAGAACCGGCTGTTTCCAGAGTGGGAAATGGAGAGTAATGAGCTATCAGAATGAGGTTCCCAGAGCCCATCAGGTTATGTGGATGCCTAGGGCTCAGAGAGGGTGGGCGCTTTCCCCAAAACTACACAGGTCACTGCTGAGAGCTAGGCCTGGAGTCACATTGCCTATGCCCATCCTCATGCCACAGTAGTGTTTTTTGTCTTCATAAGCATCAGCATTTGTTTTGATGACCATGAAGAGAGAGAAATGTATGAATATTACTGAGCCTGGGACTAATCAAATGCTAATGATACCAACTCTAATGAGATACCAAACTCTAGTGAGTTTCCATTACTCATTCACTTCTCTATTTGTTCATTTACTCTTCAAATCTATGTTGGATGCCTACTGCACAGCACTCAGTGGAAGGCAGAGTCTCTGTCCTCAAAGAACTCACAAAGTTGTGAGACAATGGTGTTTTCAAGGCCCGTGATTTAACATAAAGAAGGAGAGGGAGGTGAGAGGACCTGTCTGTCTGTCTACAGGGTGAGCACCAGAAGCACTGGGTGGGGTCTATGGTTTCATCCCTGCAGCTGTGTGGACAGAAAGGTCAAGCTGGCTTCAAGTGGAGACAAGGGACTCCGCCATGCAGAGTGCCATCAGAACCCAGAGCTCATAACTTAGCCTGGGATCCACTCTCACTTTTTAAGACAAAGGCAACCTTCAAATATTGCGATGAAGTTTACTATGAAATTAGTCAGCCCATGATTAAGACATAGATCTTGCTTGTTATCTGAGTCAAAGATATAAAGAAACATGGATAGCATTCCTTAAGGGCTGGAATCTTGAACTGCTGGCATCTTCCCACTCCTGCCGGTTGGGTTGTCTGGAATCCAGCCCAGGGTTTGCACTTTGCCGTGGGAGGATGCAGGCTGCAGAGTAGAAGATTCCATTTGATCCACCTTAGATGCCTCGGAATCTCAGATGGTGTTGAATGAAGGAAGCTCTTCCAGCCACAGCGGAGAGGTTCACTACCCCTCAGTGCTTTCCCCTCCCAAGCACGCATTTCTCTTCCACACCGAGATCGAGATCGCAATGCTCCAACACCGGGCCTTACAGTTTAGGCTGAAAGACCGGGAGAGGACTCTCCCCGCTGCCCTGGATACATGGGCTCTTCCAGTGCACAGAATCAGAGGCTGAGACAGATCTTGTCACTTCAAAATCTAAATCCCCTTTCACGCAGCCGGACCTGCCTTTTAAAAATAGAAGTCATACTATATACGTTCAGGCGCACTATGCTTTTTCTGCTGCTTTTGAAACTGACCCCTCTTAATAATCATTTCTTAAATTTTTCTGTGCCTTCGAATATATCACCATTTTGGCTTATTTAAAAAAAAAAAGCAAGCCTGTGGTTGATCTCACTGCTCCATCAAAAACAAATAACAGGGAGGCAGGAAAAGGCTCAGCACTGCAGGGGCTCCAGTGCTGACTGGAAGGGCTGCAGAGAGGTCCAGGAGTGGGGGACAGCCCTACCTACCCCTCCATTCCATTGCCTCCTGCAGCTGGCTTTCCTCACCCATTCTGGTTTTATGGGATCATCTGGCCACCCTCCTGCGACTTCCCTGTCCTGGGCCATTTCTAGCTATCTATAAATTACACATCCTCCATGAGAATATTATTTCTCAAGAGTGTTACTAGAGCTGGTAAGCCCTACTGAAAGGAAATCGCTGGTAGTCAGCAGAGCCATCTGCTACACAAGGAGACTTTCCCAGTAACAGAACTTGCCCTCCAGTGATCACATTTACAGGGCCTTAGCAGAACCGTGTGTGGGGGCCACCACCACAGGCCAACCACTGAACCTGCAAGGTTCTGCACACCTACCTGGGGGGCAACAAAGCACCTCCCCCAGTGCATGGGGCCCTTAAAAGGCTATTTTCTAACAGCGGGTTGACTGAAAGATACAGACAGATAGAAGCAAAAATAAAGGCATTTGTGCTAAACCAACATTGTCCTGGATTTACCTTTCAGCATGAGACTCCAGTCTGATCACTACAGGAATGATGCTGTCTGATCTAAGACCCACCAGGATGTCCAGTTTCTGCAGACAGACGACTCTGTAACCAACCCTGCCTGGGCTGAACTCATTAGAGACCCCGTTTCCCTCAGTTTATAAGCTGAAAGTTAAAAGAGGAGCCATGAAAGAGATAAGGACTTGATGAGTCACAGAGGGAGCAGTGCGCTGGGTCCCTAAGGCCAAGGACATTTCTGACCTAAGAGGGAGAAAGAGGTCCCCTGAGCACCTGAGCACCTATATTCTCCCTCGAGGACCAGTAATGCTCCCACTGCCAAGAGAACCTTTCACAGTCCTACATGTCTGTACACACGGACATTGTAGGGCAGCACCTAGCCTCCAGACTCCTCAATTTTAAAAGGAGACCCCACAGTGTTCTCTCAATGGGCAACAGCAGCAGGCCCCAGACAGAAGGAGTCAGAGGAAAAAGGTCAGCAACTACTTATCAAAACCAATTTTGGTGAGACTTTACATGAAGGGAAGGGCTTTTTTAAGTCCACGTCCCATCTAAAGGCATCCCCTGATCATAGAATCAGGAGGTTTTGTACAAGGAGGCCAGGAGTGGGCACCTCTGTGGGAAGGGGGGGCAGAGAAGGCGTGAGAGAACACTCCCCCAACCCCTGATCCATGATGCCCCAAATCCAGCTTAGTGTCCTGCCAACAAAGGGCTTCTCCAGGCAGCCCCCTGCCAATTCTGGATGACAGAGGAGTAGAACAAGCGGTGCAAGCACACCTGTGTGGGGCCGTGGCACAGAGCCTGGCCCTCAGCTTGCCGAGGAGTCTGCGAGGTGCATCAGAAACATGGGCCCTGGCAGTTGGGGGCCTCAACAGGACAGCAAGAGCCCCCACTACTCACCCACTTTCCGCCCTCCAGCAGGCATCAGAAGTGTGGAGCACCCTGACTATGCCCAGAGCGCTCTGCCCAGGGATGGGGCAACGGGGAGCTGAGAAGCCTGACAAGTGTCCTAGACGACCAATGTCCAGCAGAAAGCGTTACATGTGAGGGGAAGGTGGGGGGAAAGAAAAAGGTGGAAGATGATTATTTCTAGGGGAAAGATTAAAGAAAAAAAAAAGCTTCAAGAAGGAGGTGAAATTGGGTTTTTGGCCGGGGAGGGTGGGCAGCCCCAGCGCCACGGATGCTCTGGGCTGGGTCCTCCTTTGCTGATTGTCCATCCTGCTCATCGGAGGATGTTAAGCAGTACCCTGGGGCCTCTCCCTAGCCGTGCCAGAATGCCCCTCCCCAAGTTAGGACCACCCAAACAGCAGACAAATATTGCCTGGGGTCTCCTGCGGAGCAAAATGTCACCAGCAGAGAACCAGGACAGGCAGGTGCACAGAAAGAAGGAAGGAGTGGCTCCTGTGTCCTGGCAACTTTTCATTTTATTATTTCATTGATGCAACCACCCTCTCTAGCCTCTACATGTAAAAGGCATCTACATGTAGATGGTCCCTCTATAACAAAAAGAAGCGATCATTTCCAGTAACCCTTCCAAAATTGGAAAAACAGCAATAGTTCCAGATGAGGCCACTACCAGTCCTCATTCTGTGAAAGACAAGCCATCAATTACAGTTAGTTTGAATCCGTGAGTATCACAGACATGATTAAAATGCGGGAAAGAGGAAAAAAACCTCAGTTTTGCCAATATTAAGTATTTAAAATCTCAAACAATGCTGTGTTGTTTTTCATCTAAGCACAGTGCTTGAAGACTTTGGGTCATGAGAAGAATGCAGAGAAGGCAGGCCAGCACTGACCAGGTCCCCTCAGAGCATCTGAACACTATGAAATCTCAGGGAAGCTCACTGGCTGGACCTCCAGGGAGCTCCCACCATGAGCCCCTGCCCACCCGTGTGCACAGGGCTGGAGCTGCCTTAGGACACTGTCCCCTCCCCCACCTTGTTCCCTCTGCACTGGGTCAGGCTGGCGTTATTCACACACAGACTGCATCTTTGGAAAATGAGAACTCATTTATATTACCACAAGCCAGGACGAGAAGAAACCTTGATCCAACCCATTTTTCAAATAAAGACGTCTACTCCATGGGGAACAGGGGAGAAATTCCTCCCCACACTTTGGTACTGTGAGCCAAGAGGGAGCGTATGAAACCAAGCTGAAAACTCACATCCACTTACATAGGCCAAGGAGAAAAAGTCCTGATTTTTAGAAATATGCCAATAAGACTCCCTGGTGAGTAGATTCTCACTCCCAAACAAAGGAAAAGATCAAACATTTCTTGGTGGTCTTTCTTGCTAAATGCCAGGCAAAGGTGACCAGATAAAATCAAACCAAATGTGTTAAGCGTCACTTTGCAGAAACAAATGCGACCACCACACTTCGTGGTCCGTGGCACAACCACGGCCTCTACAAGTGACAGTCACCCTTGAGGTGCCGGGCACTGGCCGAGCCCAGAGCTCCCCGGGGGACGTTCCTGCTTTCCTCTCCTGCCTTCAGCGCTCTGGGGAGACACAGATGAGGAATGAGAAGGACTTAATCAAGGGTAAAACACAACTGTGCAGCTGTCCCTTGGACAGCTGCAGAGAAGCTCCGGAATTCGTGAGGAGAAGAACCAAGGAATTCCTACCGATTACCTAATCTTCCCCGTCTCCGAGGGTGCACGGGACCAGGCCTGTCCGGTAGCATTTTCCTCTGCAGGCTCCACTGGCAGACATTCTTCTAATGCTACGATCAGCGCTAGCATCTTCCTACAAACCTTACAACCAAAACACAGGGAACCATCTGATACGGACCTCACCCCTCACCCCCGAACGGCCCCCGAGTTCAGACAAATACCACGAGCTGTCAAAGGACAGTGGCCTCAGTCTGACAACTTGCGGATGTTAACCGAGTCTGTCTTTAGCTGTACTGACAACCCCCCACCCCCAACAAGGATTTGTGAAGCCCACGACTTCCATGAAAACAAAATATCCCATCTGCAAATCACGCCCTGGGAACTTCTGGCCACACCATTAAAGGCTCAAGAAGAGCCTATTTGGGCAGTTATTACTTCTGTGTCCCATTTGGGATTTGTCTGCTGAGATCTTTTCTCTGTGCCTGGGGGACCCGAAGGTTTGATGTATTTCTCTCTAAATGTGGAAAACAACATGGCTAAGAAGCCTGCTCATGGCCCAGACACACTCCCCCTGGTCAGCAGCAGGAGCCACATGACCACCCTCCTGCCTCTATTAGCCAGTATGTCCCCGGCTCAGCCTTCCCGGGGGCAGAGGACAAACACACCACTTGGGGCGGAAGCGGTGGCGGCTGCCTTGCTAGTTACAATTTGCATAAGAGCTCCTGAGGAAGCAGGGAAGTGGGTCACGGGGGCCCATTCTGACACCGTAAGATGAAATAAAGCACCCATGTCCTCTCATCTGCTTGCCACGCACGGCTCATCAGCAAGTGGCCTGTGGGGAGCAGGGGTGAGGAGGCCCAGTGCCAGGAAGACGCTGGCATGGGGGCCAGAGAGCCCAGGCTGCCCCGGAGCTGCCTCCCTGGGCTAAGGTGTATGCCGTGCTAGGCGCACATCCTTGAAATCACCACCTGCTCCAGAATCTTCCATGAGACAAAGGGGAGGGATGAGAAACAACACTGCCATAGTCAGACAATTCGTAGGGCTCCAGCATCGTCTCTGCTCTTGGGAATATTCCTGAAGATGGCCATGTGGCTGGTCTACCAACACAAAAGTTGTCGAATCTGGAAAAGGAGGTTCACCCAGCTACAGACCTGAGTGTGAGTGGATCAAAGGCAGCCCCCAAAAGACGCCAAACTACAAAGTCCTAGTGCCAGCTAAGACATCGCCAGGTGGCCTGGCAGGGAGTGCATACACAGAATGGGATGTCCATGCCGTGCCCCGGGCCCCTTTTCTTCCTGTTACTACCTCCCAGATGCCCCCCAAAAAGGTGTCTAGGGGTACAGCATCCCTGTGAAGAGCCAGGCCACACTGTCTCCTGAATGCATGTGGTCTTTCTCTTCACTAGCTCCTGGGGCCTCCTCCCAAGGTTACGCCCTTGAATTACCTAGGTCTGTGACAACCCACAATCTTAGCCTCCAAATGTCTCCTACCGGGCCACAAGCCTCCAAACAGCTGTCCTCTTTCTAGCGCATCCGCTCCTGCTCTCTGCAGGCTCGCGTGACACGTCCAGTCCTTTCCAATCTGTAGGCCCTACTCTATCCAGCCAAGGCCAAGGCACACCCCTTGTCCTCGCCCCCCGCTGCTCTGCTGGCCCCTGATGACTCTGAGACCCCCCCCCCAGGCCCACCCCAAAGGTGGCTCCATCCAAACTCAAGCCCGCTGGA
The DNA here is from genome assembly GCF_902655055.1 of Lutra lutra. Taxonomy (NCBI): domain Eukaryota; kingdom Metazoa; phylum Chordata; class Mammalia; order Carnivora; family Mustelidae; genus Lutra; species Lutra lutra. Next base: position 43,082,419 of record NC_062280.1, on the reverse strand, counting down.
CCCATGCTCAAGCGTGGAAGCGCTGAGTCTGCATCTCGGGGCCCCACTAGGCAGATGCTCACACGACTGGGGTGGGGGGGGAAGGCTGGGCACCAGCACCCCACAGGCTCTCCCTGCAGCACTGGTTCTCCCATACACCCATCCCAACTCTCCTAGCCTGCAGCCTGCCCTGAGAACCTGGAGGGACCACACCGCAGAGCTGCCGCACTCCGGGCCTCCCAGCCACACTCACCTTTCCTGCTCAGAGCTGGCAAGCAGACCGTGGGCCATCCATCACATTCATCCAGCCAGCGCGGAAATTACTGAATTATCTCCCACTTAATAACAGACAGAAACAAAAGCTGATCCTCCCTCTGTGTGCCCTCTGGCCCCCTCCTAAGCTCCTCCCACCTCCTGAAGAGCACACTCTCCTTCCTCCCTTTATATCCTCCTCATCCCTCACCGGAGTCCCAGAGGTAGCAGACAGCCAGCCTCTCTGCCGCCATGATGAAATCTGTGGGCCACAGTTCCCCTCAGAGACTCCCTGTCACCTGCAGGACAGAATGCCCACTCCATACCCCACACGCCAGGCCCTGGATGGCCCCCCGCCACCCCTGCTGTGCAGAGCAGCTAAGGGGCTGAGCTCTGAGGCCAGAATGATGCAAAGCCTGTGTGACTTCGGGAAAGGGATCTCAAGTCTCTGAGCCAGTTTCACTTGGCAGTAAGGCCGTGATGACAGGGTAGATGTGACAATCAAACGTGACGATATATATGAAGCACGTGTCCCAGTGCTTAACAAACATGGGCTGCCTGCTGCCTCCCAAGACCCTTCATTCCAACAGAGCCAACTCCTGTCCAGTCCTGACCACACCATACCCCATCTCCCCACAGCCTCCCGCTGGGGCTGGTATGGTAGGTCCTACTCACAGCTGGGGCCTGGGCCTCCCCCCTCCTGCAGGGACACACCTAGGCCACCCCTTCTCGGTATCAGTCCCCCTGCTGTGTCCTGATGCGTGCCCTTTACATAACCAGCTTCCCCCAGAAGACGGGGGTGGGTGTGAGAGAGAGAGAGAGAGACAGACAGACAGACACAGGACCAGCATCTTTATCTCCTAGCCCCAGGCATTATCAGTGTTCTACTTAATAAATGCTGCCAGGTGGTTAACTTTACCAATCCAGGCGGCTGATTCAAGGTTAATTCTGGAAGGGAGCAGTTGCGCCTCGCTCACATTGCAAGTAATAGCAGAGGTCGGCTGACACCCCCGTTTACACTGCTACACCACACAGCAGCCCCCCACCCCCGAAAAGCTTATCTACAAGGTCTCCAGTAGTTAGGGAAAGACACGGAGAGGAGGGCGATTCACTTCTTCCCCTGGCCACAAAAATCCTGCAGTGCAGCTGATCCTGGGTGGCTGCCCCCAACAAGATCGTGCCCCTCCTTCCAGGACTCAAAGCCATGCTTGGGGGTGGGGAGTTTCTAGACTATGACTACCTAGGGAAGCAGCGGCTTCACTTGGGAACTGGTCAGAAGGGAAGGGTTTGGATTCTCCAGGAAGCCCTCCAAGGCCCCCCTACTCCCCCTCAAGTCTGGGCCATGCTAACTGTGCGAAAGCAGCAGCCATCCCAGGATGAGGAAGGCCAGCAGGGTGGCCAAGGTTCAGCTAGTCAGGACTACCCCCAGGGTACTGGGCTTTTACTGACATAGAAGGAAATGCAAGCTATTGATCTCAGTGCTCAGATACTCACTGAAAACCAGAACACTAGAGGGGCGCCTGGTGGGCTCAGTGGTTCAGTCGACTAAGCGTCTGCCTTCAGCTCAGGTGATGATCCCAGGGTCCTGGGATTGGGCCCTGCATCAGACTCCCTGCTCAGTGAGTCTGCTTGTCTCTCCTCCTGTTCATGTGAGCGCCCTCTCCCTCTCTCAAATAAATAAATAAAAACCTTCAAAAGAAACAAAAAACAAAAAACACAAAAAGAACCAGAACACTTGAAATAACTTAGAACTACTGAAAAGGAAGACGATTGTGGGCCTACCCAGAGTCAGTGCAAAGACCTAAGGGCCTGGACCCTGGCATGTGACACCTGAGAAGTTTTCAAAATCCTGGCTTTTGTGTTTCCAAGGGCACCTTCAGGGAAGCTGTCAGGAGCTGCAGTGGGACCCTGTGCAGGGCATGCACTCTGGGAAGTCACCCGCAAGGGTGGCCACATTTGTGTGTGCAAATACCACTACACTGGACCGACTGTCCAAGAATTTCCAGAGAAGCAACAGCTGGCACTGGATGCTTCTGGGTGGGGAAGACGTGATACTGGCCAACAGGATGTTTGCACAAAAGGACTTTTCCTCCAGAAAAGTCAGGAAGTCAGGAGTTCATATGCAAGGAAATGTAACGCTCGAGATGGCCGTTTACCCAAGCAAGCTGCGGAGACTCTCCACTACTGCACACCACAGCTCTAGAATGTTCCACCATCCACAGGGTGCCACTGAATGCCAAGCCAAGGGGATAAACATGGGGCCTGAGCTGCTCACACCACCTGCCCACCACGCAGGTCACCTGGGTCCGCACTTGGCCAGCCCGGCCAGAGGCAGCCTCCCTCCTGAGAAACAATGTACAAAGTGGCCACGCTTTGCCAGCTGGGCACGCAGCACACCTTCAGCTCTCCTACGAGCTTAGGAGCGAAATAGAACAGAAGTGATTTACACTGACTGAGGACTCGAAGGCCCAAAAAAGCCTAGCTGTGCAGGGCTACCGCTGACCAGAGAGGGTTGGCCTTGGCTTAAAGGGCACTAGGCCATCAGCAGCCCCACCATGACCCCAGAACTTCTAGTACTTCTGTTAGACTCCCCAGGGGCTTGCTCGCCTTGACCCTCCCTCTGCAGCCCAGGGTCCCCCCTCAATGGGCCTCAAGGCTCAGCCAGACCAACCCTCAGCTCCCCCTTTCCAGCCCTGGCTGAGGCCAGGCCTGAGGAGGGCATGCCAAGGCCAGGCTCAGCTGAAGGGCCTTCAGGGATTAATTCATTTAATTCAGTTTCTATTCTCCAGTGTTCCTATAAGGTAGGTATTATTATCAGACATCTTTTACAGATACAGAAAGTTTTCATCACAGACGGTAGAAAAGGCATCCTGGACCTCAGGGTAAGGCCCGGAGCTAGACTGGAGCCCAGTGCTGCCTGGGGACGCTCAGAAAAGCACCAAGTCCATGCAAGGGGAATGGCTGACAGCAGCCCCGCAACCCCGCTCCCCAGGCCTCTGACCCACAGCCCCCCATGTGGCCTGCCTCCAAGGAGGGCCCAGCCAGGTCTCTGGATATGCAGAGGGAGGCCACAGAGGCAGAGTGCCAGGAATAAAACTGTGAAAGAGCTTTGCTGGAGAATGTCGGGGGCATGTCCTTCCGCTCTGCTTGGGCGGGGGAGGGACAGAAGGGGGAAGGCAAAAGAGAGCAAAGTGTAAAATGTTTTGGGACCAGGCAGGCAGAAATGCTGGTTAAAATACACACACACACACACACACACACACACACACACACACAAGCCCCTCGCCCTGCTTCCGAGGCATAGGGCACTGGAAGCACAAGACACACCAGACCAGGCTAAAACAGGCTCCTTTTTTATTTGGATCTTTTTATTTTTATTTGGATCTCAAGGACAGCTACCAGTCCTGAGGTTAGTATTATCCCCAAATCCCACCCTGGAAAAATGAGTAAACCCTCAGCTTTCCCCTCAGCCCTCATCCCTGGCTTTTAACTTGGCTTCTGCTATCCCCGCCAGCGGAGACTCTAGCCAGCGGAGACGCCAGCCGTGGCAGAAACACCGGAGTGGCTCCAAATCACAACATCTACTTCCCAGCCCATCTGCTGAGCCCATCTCTGCCTGCGAGCCCTCTCCAGGTTCCCCACCCAGTGCCCCCAGCGCCCTCTCAACCCTCCCCCTCCTGCCCTTGATCCTGACCCTGGAAGGTCGCAGGGAAGTCTGCCAACTGTGGACCTCTCCTTCCTAAGGCGGAAATACTCACTTATAAATAAGCCATAAATTCTCACCATCAGACACATTCTGGATATAATTAGATCAGTCCAAAGGCCAGGGTGCTTGGAAAACTTAGCACTGCTCCGAAGACATGCAGACCTTAGGAGGTCTGTCAACTCAGTACCTCCACATGTAGCATCAGCAGCATTCATTCTTTTTTTTTTTTAAGATTTTATTTATTTATTTGACAGAAAGAGAGAGATCATAAGTAGGCAGGGAGGCAGGCAGAGAGAGGAGGAAGCAGGTTCTCCGTGGAGCAGAAAGCCCTATGCGGGGCTGGATCCCAGGACCCTGGGATCATGACCTGAGCTGAAGGCAGATGCTTTTAACCCACTGAGGCACCCAGGCACCCCAGCAGCATTATTTCTAAAGCAAAACCTCGTCACTTCTAGTACCGAAAGACATTCTGCTAATAGACAAGGTGTGCACAAACAAGCAAAAACGTTTTTCAAAGGGGGTAAAAGTGTAAAGGAGAAATTTCCATAAATGTATCATTGGCCACAAAGGTTTTAATGACCTTGACTATCAAGACAAATATTTCAAAGTTCACAGTCTGCTCTCGTTGCCATAACAAAGTCTCACAGACTGGGGGTTTAAACAAGAGGCATTTATTTTCTCCAAGTTCTAGGGGGTAGAAGTCTGAAGTCAAGGTGTCATAGGGCTGACTTCTTCCGTGGCCTCTCTCTAGCTTGTAGACGGTGTCTCCCCCAATGTCTTCACATGGTGGTGCCTTTGTGCCTGTGTCCTAATGTCCTCTTATAAGGACACCAGTCACACTAGACCAGGGCCCCTCCAAGTGACTTGATTTAACTTCCTGACTTCTTTAAAGACCCTGTCTCCAAACAGTCTCTGACGTGCAGTGGGGGAGGGGGCTAGGGCTCGTCGGACATATGGATTCTGGGAAAACTTCATGATTAGCAAATAGCAATTCTTAAAGGGGAGCATTTGGTGTGTAACAGTCACATCTGGATCTACAAAAGACTTTTTTTCCCCCCCAGTAAATCTCAAAGCTGCCCCATCATCAACAGGCCTTGCGGGCCGCCAGCCGAGCTGAAAGAACAGTTCCTAGGGGCGCCTGCGTGGCTCAGTGGGTTAAGCCTCTGCCTTCGGCTCAGGTCATGATCCCAGAGTCCTGGGATCGAGCCCCGCATCGGGCTCTCTGCTCTGCAGGGAGCCTGCTTCCTCCCCTCTCTTTCTCTGCCTGCCTCTCTGCCTACTTGTGATCTCTCTCTCTCTGTCAAATAAATAAAATCTTAAAAAAAACAACAACAACAACAAAACAGTTCCTAGATGTTAGAAGTGCAGGACTGGGAGGCCAGCTCTGCTTCAAGGGTGCCGATGACCAAGTACGGCCCTGACATCCAGCTGACAGCAGGGATGCCTCCGCTCAGCCTCCCTGCCCCCCTCTCATAGAAACCAGGAATCAACCGCACACGTGTGAGGTGGGGTCAGTTTGGGTTTCCGCCTTTCACTGGAATACCTTACTGGATTCACCTAAAACCAGGCGCGTCTTGTGCAACCATTAAACCGTCATCCTCGTATGTGGTCAGCAATGTTGACTGGAGGGCTCTAGCAGAAGCTGAACCCCACGCTCCCATTTCCTTAATGCCATTACGTTAAACCACATTACTAACATACACAAGTCACGATTTTAGGCTTGAAACTCTCTGGATTTTTCTTTTTCTTTCTCTTAAATGAAGCTCTAGAAACAAGAATATGATGACTGCCCTACAAAGAAGGTGTGTCTTCTTCAGACCTGAATGTCCGTTTCCATGGTGGTAATAAGACACCCAGATAAATGAAAGCAATATTCTGTCCTGCGTGGTATCCTCACTAGCAGTCATTAGCAGGAGCGTCCCCCCAGGCCAGTGGGAACAGGGGCTGCAGTCTTGGGTCATGCTGGGGTCTTAAAGAACGACTCCTTCATCTTTGCAGGGAAGGAAAAGACATGCCAGGCACCTGCCTTCCTGGAACAGGATGCTTTCTTCACTTGCCCAGCAAAGTGTGTGCAGCCCTGCTGGTCACTTACTGGAAGTATCCAAGCTCCAAGGGCCTTGTCTCATTCTGCATTGGCCCCACCCCCTTCCTTAAATCTCCAGATCAAAGGCTAGGATCTTTTCTCAACAGAGATACCCCCATGGCCTGGAGGACAGAGCCTCACTGGGGCAGGAAAAAAAAGGAGCTTAGAAATTTCCACTGAACAAACTCAAGCATGAATAAAGCATACTTTTTGAAATGTATCACAAATACACACACACATATGTACTCATACATATGTGTATGAGTATGTATACTTATATATGTATGATACATGATAATGTATACTACCATATGTACATATGATATGACACACATACGTCCATATGATAATGTAGATGACTTCACCACAAACTAAGGAATTCTGCTCCAAGGAGACCAGGGACAACAACACAAGAACCACGTGCTCTGGCTTCTCAGACAGGCCACTCTGCCGAGCACCAGATGCACACACAGCCCCGCCCTGAGAAACACTCTAGCTGTTACTAGTTGATCAGATAAAAGCACTCAGGACTGTTCCATTACCTCCACCAGCTTTCCCTTTGGAAACTGGGAGTGGGGAGTATGATAGTGGTGAAATAAAGGGAAAAGGACAAAAGTAACAAAGAAGTGAGACATCAAGGCTAGGAGAGATATGATGCCACGATTCCCCAAGAGATCCCCGGGCATTGTTAGGATTACCATTCCTAGAAACAAATTCAGGGCACGTCACTTTCCGGTCTTGTGTCCGTCATGGTTTCCACCTACAGGTTATTAATACACACCATGAAGAAACCATACACCATGCATGACAGCCAAGTATGATCTCCCAGTGGAATAAAGCGCTTTACAGAACAAAAATGGAGGCAGTGACCCTTATATCTTCCAGCTTCTGTACACTTAATTAATTCCACGTTTGTGATTCCAGCATGAATAAATTTTCAAAGCGTATGTCTGCTTTTAAATCTATGCTGACCTTGTATGGAATGCACAAATGTTTCTGCTAACACAAAACTAAAAACAAAACAAAACAAAACAAAACGAAAAACAACAACAACAACAACCTGGGGATCACTCCGTGTACCATAATTAATATTCCTTATTCATGAAATAGCTTTGTTTGAAATTATATGATTCAATCAGAAAGTCATTTTCTTTCCAAGTTTGCTGGGTTTCCTATATGAATACAAATCACAGTGACAAAGACACAACATAAGGACTGAAAATGCACTGCTCACTCCTTATAAATGTTTCAACTTACTCCCAATAAAGCGGCGAGCAGCAGCTCGGAGACTTGGAATATGCTGGATATTTTTATTCTAATTTTCTTAAGACCATTTGCCGCCGTGAAAATATAGCAGAGACCCATGATGGAGACTTTTCAGATGAAATTACCATCAAGCACTGTCCTGTGGGAAGGAAGGAGAAGGGAAGGTCCTCAGAAAGCCCCAGGGGTTAAGATGAGAGCACATCACCTTCAGGACTGGCCAGGGGCATGACTGACTACCAATATCCAGCTCCTGTCACTTGTTATGTGTCACTGTCCTGAGATCACTTCCTCTCTGCTAAACCCACACATGGAGGCCCAAGGATGACCTTCAGTTGGGTGAACCACTCTTTATTCCGGTCTCCACACTGACAGTGACGTACCTATTAAAATCCTTCTTCTCATCACATCACATCACATCAGCAGCAGTGTATGTGATGTGGTTTATGGTGTCCCTTTTCAATCGTCATGTATTAAAACATTCAATTGGAAAATCTGTTTCCTTCATCTTACCATGTAGCTACAAAGTTAAGCAACCCCAGCTGTCCAGGAAATGCCACCGCAATGATCACATTATTGGGCAGAGAAGAATCATCTGGGGCTCCTGTCAACCATTTCATATGCTACACACAGAGGCCCAGGGAAGAAGCAGCAGCAGCAGAAAAAACAAGAGCTAGCATGACATTAAATATACGTTATGAATAAAAGCCATCCTCGCAGTCCAGACTGAAATTCCCAGCTAGAGAATATGGATTCTACCCTCCTCCCAGTAACTGTGAGGACTTCTCTTCATTCTTGCTCTGCATTTTCTAATTCGACTTGTGTTGTTGAGACGCCTGGGGTGGCTAATCAGTTAGGGTGAGAGTTCAAGCTCCGTCCTGGGTTCCATGATAAAAATTAAAAAAGAAAACTGACTGACATTGCTTTTTACAAGGAAAGTTATTTTTAATTTTTAAACTTGGATTTAGGCTGGCTTTTCAACAATTCTGTTTATGCTCTGAACACAATATAAATGACTTAAAAAGCTATCTCTCTGTTCTGCTCATAGTGACCACCTTTCAAATCCTTCTTGGAAAGTTTCTCCTTTACTACTGAATCCATCCAATAACATGCAAAGCTGGAACGGATCACATAGAAGAAACCAGTGAATCTATACCTCTTTTCCTTAAGTAACAAAGCAAGAGGGTGACCCATGCAGCAGCTGGGTCCGATTTCCTTCTTGCAGAGGAGGGAAGGGCTTCAAGAGGTCAAGGAGTTGCCCAGGGCCAGAGAGCTCGTGCGTGGACAGTGAGGGAGATGGACTCAGGCTCTGCTCCTCCTCAGTGCTGTGCTGCCATCCCACACTTGTTACGGGTGGAGGAATTGGGGTCTTTCCTGCTCTGATTCATCCCCGGCGTTCCATGAGGCCTATGAAATGACACTAGGGATCTCTGGCATTGCCATGGGTGCCCCTCCCCCAACCCCAAGTAGAACATTGTTCCCTTCAGTTGTGATTGGTGTTGTCACCCCACAGACACCTGATCAGCTCATTTGCTGATGGCAGTTCCTCAAGGTTGGGTGAGAGTAGGAGACAGGGAGTCTCAGGGACACAGGGACTCAGGGGAGGGCCTGAGGCTGGGAGGCAGAACCTCAGCCTGGGGTAGACAGAGGCTGGAGCGTGACCAGATGGCCTGGGTGGTGCCCCCGATAACCGTGGAAGCAGGGCCCAGCCATAGGGGTCAGGTGTGCTGCTTCCAGGAGGCAAGCTTGAAGCGCGTCTATCTGGGAACTCACCAAGACCCTTTCCTCTGCCATCCGGAAAGCGGGTCAGCGAGTCTCTTGCCCAGTCAAGGTGTGAAGGTCAGCCGACCGCCTTCAGTATGGGGTACAGTTAGCATCACTCTGTATCTCTTTCCCAGTTAAATAACCATTAAAAAATCAAGTTCCAAAAATAAACATGGTACACTAAACCTTAATCATTTCATCCTAGAAGACACCTGGCATGATGTAAGACTGATTTTTGTCAAAATAAGACATTTTCAGAAACAGTATCTTGCCTTTAAACACCCTCCCATCCCTGTAGGCTATTTTATATCCTCTCTGGAACAAGACAGAGTAAAAATATAAACCAACCCATCAATCACTTGAAAATCTCTATTTATTTAGCCTAGATTCCTAGAAGCATAATTCCCAGGTCACGGTGTAGGAACCTTTCATTGATTCAACATTTCCAAACTGCTTTCTAGAAAAGGTAAATGATTTCAACTTCATCACTGGGACCGTGGGGGTTCAACGCTTCCCATCCCTGCACCCTTGCCCACCAACACACAAGCTTCTTCTGGTAACAGCCCATCCGATGCCCACAATTAAGACCATAGAAATGGGTGTTTCTATGTCATTGTCATCAGTGATTTTAATGTTTGCTTATTTGCTCAAATAACAACATCTCAGATTAGCTGGGTTTTGTGCATTCCATTCATCTATAACATTCACTGCAAATATGTTGTCCTTAGTTTGTCAAAATGGGGATCAGAGTCCATCAAAAAGAAAGAATTTTAAGAATATCGCTGATATGAAGAACCAGGGCAGAGTATCCTCAGTGGTAGCAAATCCCTCTCCTGTCGGCATTACCCGTCCAGTGGTTTCCATCTTGTGTCAGCTGGGCACAAGCTAAAATAAAGTTTTTCTAGACTTTTAGATGCAGCTGAAGCTAAGCTCACAGATTTGCAATTTGTAGAAACCATGCTTTTTTCTACTTTGAAAATTGGTACTTGTTTTCACATTGAGTTTTCTGTGTGCTATTTGCCAGGTGTCCCTCAGAGCAGCAGGGTGGAGGGGTGGAGGGTGACTGCACGTGCAAGAACCCCCAGGACCTCAGACGGCACTGCTGGCTGCGTGCTTCAGTATGCATGTGCAGAGTTTACGTTCCTTTTCCTCTGGTGCATCGTCAGTGCCTGGAGCTGCCACGGAGAACAGCGAACCTGGGATGGATGGATGGATGGATGGATGGATGGATGGATGGATGGATGGGCGGGCCAGCCAATGGGACATGGGGAAAGAGGGGAAAGAGCAGGGGAGGTGTGGAGGTGGGGGGGGAAATGAGTGAATGAAGGAACACACAAACCCACCCAGTTCCCAGGGCAGCAAGGGACTCCTTCCCAATGTTTTCACTCCCCCAAGATCTGATCCATGCTTATTTTCAGCTTTTTCATCCAAAGATCATGCTCCAATCAAAAAGACATTTTTCTGATTGCCTACCACCACGGTCATCCACTTTGATTTACTAAATTCTGTTGCTTTGAAAACTACATAAATTAACCCAAGCTCAAAATTAAAAAGCCACTGCTTTGATATAAGAGGCACTCCAGAATAAATAACAAGAGAAGCTAACCCATGATCTAATGGAAGGGCTGAAGTATTTCTAACTGATTTCCTTTTCATCAACCCATGATGCCTAGTGACACATGATACATTGCATGGTACCCTTTGAAATCATGGAACTTCTAGGCAGTGTTCTTTGGCATGTGGTGCCCGGACCAGGAGCATCTGCAAATACATGGCACCAATGTTAGAAATGCAGAGTCTTGGGCACCTGGGTGGCTCAGTTGGTTGAGTGTCCAGCTGTTGGGTTTTGGCTCAGGTCATGATTTCAGGATCCAGAGATCAAGCCCCGAATCAGACTCTGAGCTCAGAGGGGAGTCTGCTAGAAGATTCTCTCTCCCTGCCCCTCCCCCCACTCTTGTGCACAGTCACCCTCTCTTTTTCTCAAATAAACAAATCTTTAAAAAATTTTATTTAAAGAAATGCAGAGTCTCGGTCCCCACCCCAGACTCCCTGAATCAGAATCTCCGAGGGCAGGAGCCAGGAATCTGCTTCAAAAAGCCTCCCCCAGATCCCTCTCATGCATCTCTACACAGGTGTGCAAAAGCACCACACTAGGGCACAGAGTGTTGGTATCTTTTCCGACATTTCAGATGTAACAGATTACATTTTAGATAAACAATCGACTCAAATGTCTTAAAATGACTGATTTAGTAAAAAGCCAAATGTTCTCTTTTCCCCACCCTCCCTCCCTCATTTCCCTCATTTTTGGAAGAATGGCACACCATTTGAAGGATCATTAAAATAACACATTTTAAAAAGACATATAAAAGTGTGAGAGGCTTTTAAAGTGTGACAAAGTCAAGGATGGAATAATGGAAAAATTAGAACTTTGGAAGCAGAGACAGAACTGCACCCAAAAGATCACTGGGACTTAGTTTGTCATAGAAAAATAAAACTTCTCTGCTAGACCCACTCTCCGGTTTAGGAAAAACTGACAGTCCTCAATGCCCCACCAAGTCCTCCAGGAGCTCTCTGCCCAGTAACCACACTTACCTCCTCCCAGGGTAGGAGGCCACCTCCTCCAGGGAGCCCTCTGCCCATCTCCCTAAACAACAATACAACTAAATTCCAATACATAACCAGCACAGGGGTTTTAAGTAAACCTTCTAAAAATGTTTCACTACCCTCCTTTGGAACTCTCACAAAAGGAACACTGTCCCGAGTGTCCTCTAAGACCCCATCAGAGGAGCCACTGCACTGACCTGGTGTCAGCAGGGGTGTCCAGGGCTGGGACCAACAGTAACACCAGGAAAGTTGATGCAGGTCAGGCGCTCAGAGCAACTCAGGCACAGGCCGTGTGCCTGTTACACCCACTGGTATTCGGTCCCCGGCAACTTACAGAGTGGGTACCTCTACCCTCTAACTTTTTCAGACAACCGGCTAGAGGCTTAGAAGGGGTCACTCAAATTGCACAGCGGAGCAGGAGGGGAGGGACAGGAATCTGAACTCAGGTCAGACTGGCTGCAAAACCCTGGCTCCTGATGGAGGCGATGGAAAACATGAACCAGGAGGGGAGGAGGAGGGCTACAGGCACAGGCCAGCACGTCCCTCCCCGACCTCAGCTTCTTAGGCTGTGGCTGAGTTCACAATGCAAATGGAAAACTGTCTTTCCCAGGGAGGAACCTTGCCACCAAGGGAGGGAGAAGGAACCGCGCCCACTGAGCTTGCAGCGTCACTTAAGGCACTTTAATTCAGGCAAATTTCAAACCAACCTCCGAGACTCTCCATTGGTCCTGCCTCTGCGCATCTCCTTGTGAAGAGGGACAGGGCCAACCCCTGATGGCCCATCCCTGGGCGATGCTGGGAAGGGGGACACTAGCACAGTTTCAGGACCCACCCTAGACAAAAACAGAGCAAAAGGAAAGAAAACAATGTGAAGATCACCGCTCTGGGATGGGGGGCCTGCAGAGCAGGCGGAGAGGCGGGTGGCTGGAGGTGACCCCAAAGTTGCAGAAAGACAGAAACAGATCGAAGTGGCGGACACCACGGACACATGGCCAAAGCCTCCCCCATACTGGCCCACAACCGTGTGGGATTTTCAAAGAATAATGTGGGAGCAGTTGTCCTCAAGATAAGAAGTCATCTGGGTCAATCTCAGTCACCCCGGTACTCCTGACCTTTTTTGCTCATACTGGGTGGGGGGCATTAACTGAATGGCAACAATGTACTCTAATCCAGACTGAGGGGGCCTGAGGGGGAAGTGAGTGGCCGTGTGGTCCACAATGGGGGGCAGGGAGATGCCAGCCGTCCACTACCACACTGTCAGGTCCTGGTCCACAAAACAACGATGAGATCGGACAGAGCCCTGGAAGAACTTCATTCCAGATGTCAGAGTCCACTCCATGAACAGCAGGATCTCTTTTGCAGACCACTACGACGGGATTCCTCCACCGAGGAGCTCCATAAAGCAGGTTCAGAGGCCTCCCATGACAGCGGACACATCGCCATCACTCAGGTGGCCTCAGGTAGGTATTTGCCCCCTGCTCGGCAAAGTCACTTAGACACTTTAATGGTAGACAGACTGTGAAGGGTTGTCAAGGTGATAATTATTCTCATCCGCACACAGTTGTGACCAAACCATCAGCCAGTGCCTCAAAAGGCAAACACACATCCACCCTTCGTACTGCCAGGTGACCTGCACCACGCAGACGCCGGCCCTGGGCTGACCAGGACAGACGGACTCACGCCCCGCAGCTCCTCGTATGTTAGCTGAATCTTTCTCGCTGAGCATCTCGGCACAGTTTTGTGAGCCCACCTTCTATTTTACGCACAGCTCACAGTATTTGCTTTTAACACTACCGTGCGGGGCTGGCAGCAGTGTGCCCATCTCAGATGGGGAGTCCCGCCCCTGCCAGCGGCGCCCCCCACACATCAGTCTGCTCTGCCAGAGTCCCTCTGTGAAGACAGAACAATGACGCACTATCAGGAAAGTATCCCCATGCAAGTCAATCCATGTGAAACCTCAATCAACAGGTCCCAGGGCACCGATGGGTGCAACAGCATGTGGCAGGACCTTGGCAACCCATCCTGCCAAGCTGCATTTCGGGTCACGGGTCAAACCCCAGGGCCCCTTCAGCCAACCTCTTCTCCGAGATTGCCTTGCGTGCTGGGGGTCTGACCCAGCTTCGCCTCACGCTCATTCATGGACAGCTGAATGACTCCCTCCCAGGGGAGAGACTACCGCCGGTCCCCAGCTCAGGGGGTTCAGGCTCTGTGAACAGCCCGTGAATTCCAGAGCAGAGATTGATCAAGCGTTCCCCTCCCATAACCGGGGGCGCTCCTCTGTGCCTGCAGGGTGTAGACTCCTTGGAGCCACCTGAGTAAGCACCAGCATGTCCAAGAGATGAACGTCAACAGCCAACGCTCAGAAGTCCCCAGGGGCACACACACACACACACACACACACACACATCCGTGAGCACGCCACATGACCGTGCAAGGGAAAGAGAACGCACTGGCTGCGTGCTGTGTCCTCATCTCGCTCCTCCTCGGTATTATCTCATCCGGAAGAAATCTAACTGGGCTCCAGGATTTCTGCTCCCAGCCTCTCATCTTGCCTCCAAGGATTCCCTCCAGTCCTCCCCAACCACCTGCAGTGGAAGCAGCTCAAAGAGCCCCGGGACGCCTGCAAGGTCCACTCTGCACGGCTTAACAGGCTCCCCATTTCCAGAACATGAACTCTGCTCTGCAGCCCGGCACCCCCACGTTGTGGCCAGGGAGCTGCCTCCCTGCCCTTTCCACACCTCCTGTAGCACAGGCACAAAACCAGGCAGCACACCCCGGGGCTCTGTCTTCTGCCAGCTCTGATTAGATGATGGGCTCTCCCTCCGGGGAGGATCACAGGGCACAGAAGGGCCAAATGCGCAGCTGGCTCTGCTACTAGGGACCCTACTCAAGAGACAGTATAGGGGGAGAGAAGCCGTGTTTGCCAAAGTTTATGTCTAAGATAGGTTTCAGTGGTGTGCTTCTAACTTTGTGGCTTCCTGTCCAAAGTCAGGGAAAGAGGATTGTGCACAGACGATCCACATGATGACCTGATCTCCTGGGGCCCCTGCAGATGGGAGACGGTCGATTCCCAGCGCACCCCCAGGGAAGATGTTTTGGGTCTTACTCGGTAACCCCAAACAGGTAGATTTCCTTTACACCACACACAGAGTTAGCTTCTTCCATTTCTTCCATGTCACGATGATCACTCTTTCCTGAATTAAAAGACAGTTCAGAGAAAATCACGAGTGTCCTCTATACTTTCCGAGACCCCATGTGTTCACCGGCACCCTCTCCCCAGGCCTCCGTTCCCTCCCCTGCAGCTGGAAGGCAGAGGAAGAAGACGGTTACTGAGATCGCTCCCCAGCCCTCCTGAGGGAATCTGCTGCAAAGCCAAACTGATCCCCGACTCACATTTTCTTCCTTCTAAAAGCAAGAATTACGTCTGTGCTTCCTCATAAACACAGTTCTCCACCGCCGTGTGACTTCTGAAGCCAAAGGAACAATGATTCACCTCCCAGTGAATCAGCTGAGTGGAGGCCAGGGCTCCCCTGCCCTCACCGGCGGGCCTGCCTTCAGACAGCTGGCCCCCTGGGGACGCCTTTGCCAGCAGCTGCTGGGACACATGGAGGGTGGGGAGGGCAAGTTCAAGCACGACTGTGCACTGAATTCCTGGAAAAACCAAGGCTCGAATCCCGACACAGATGCCTCCAGGGTGTGCCAAGGCTCTCCTGGAGAACACCGGGGACGGTCCCTCCAGCGAAACTCAGAAGGCTCTTCTGATCTCGAAGCCAGACTTTCCCTCCTAGGCCAGAATCTATTCCGTGATGCCAGCGGTCACAGCCCCGGGAAGGCACATGCAGAAAGGCCCCAGCCACGTTTCCTTGTAAATCCTCCCCACCAAATGCCCCAGACCTCAGGGAAGAAAGAAACGCACACCTGAGAAAGAGACCCCACCGTAGCAAGCGGCCAGCAGGTCCTGGAATGGGAGTCCCTGGTGCTGGGATGGCTGAGCTGGGTGGGGAGACACGCACCTCAGACACGGGTGCTCTGGGACCCTCTGGGAAGCAACGGGGAAACACAAGGCAGTGGATGATGGCAGAAACAGCCAGTCAGTAGTAAGCAACCAACTGCTCGTGGAAAGGAAGGGAAGACAGAAATGCAGGCAGAAGCAAGGCGGAGAGGACCCTGGGCCACCACGGAGATGCTGAGCCTGAAGGCTAAGTTGCCCAGAAGAACACGCTAGCCATCGTTTCTAAGCAGCATTATAGGAGCCATCTCTGCACCCAGATCCAGGTCAGAGCAGGATGTGGGGAAAGGAAGAAAGGAACACAGGTAAACTGTGAGACTGGTGAGATCAGACTGGGTGGGGGTGGGGGATCTTCTTTACTGATTACATCCTACACGGTGGTAATGTTGTAGCAAAGCTGTTTGCGGAATAAAATGTATATTTTTTACACGGAGAAGAGGATGTCACTCAAAGGCTGAGTGAGAAAAGTGAAGGCTCTAGACAGATAAAGGACAAGCAGTTCTCTGAGGGATGCCACCCGGCTGGCAGCCCCATGGAGAGAGAGGAAAGGAGACCCAGGATACACCCGGAGAAACACCGACACGACAGCTCAGCACCTCGACTTTCTGACATTTACCACATGCTGCTGGAAGGAAAAGGAAGGCATTCTGTGTACGCACACATGCATACATGCACACGCGCACACGCAGGGTTTCTTGTCTAATTTTAAGTTTCCCTAAAATATAACCACAACACATTAAAAAAAATGCACATTTTGGGGACATACCCATACTTATGTATAGTTTGACTTGTCTACATTTGAGGGTAAGATTAGAGACTATTTTTTAAAGTTCAGAAGTGCCGTGATACATTGTTTTGGGTAATGTACAGGTCTGCCCCACTGCATTTCTGTAATTGGCTGGTGGGCAAGGACATGTGCTCTGGCTGATTTATGGGAAATGCCTTCCAGTCGTGACCCGAATGAAACTCACAGGAAGAAAAGCACTCTTGCAGGCAGAGGCAACAGGCTCGTCATTACGCAAATGCCAGGCCCGAGACCGTGTGATCAGACCCAAGAACAAGCAGAGGTAGACGGGGAGGCTTCATCACCTGTCCTGACCCCCAGAAAAACAGCCCAGGACTCCTCTCTCTGGTCTCCCAGTGCACCAAACTTCCAGCCAGTTCACCTTCCTTGGGAAAGGAAAGAATGCGCCTCCCCCCACTCCTTCTCAGGCCAGCTGACCAAAGGGAAGTTCAAAGGGCATGCCCAGCAAGGTCTTTAGAATTTGCCCCCAAGCCATTCTCAATAAGGTGATAGGGGACAGACATGGTGGCTGGTACCAGAGCCTGCCAGTTCCCGACTTCTTCTGCAGTCCTGCCCAATTAGACAGCTTAATTACAGACCCGCCCTGCTTATGGACTAGAGCCATTGGCAGATGAGGGGGAAACGCGACTCCTTACTGGCCTCTAATTAGGCTGAGCCTGTCAGTCCACGGGTCGGGAAAATGGTACTTGGGAGTTTTAGGATTTCTTTGCCTCTGGGCCCTGAGATGGTGACTTGCGATCAGGGAGGTAACGCCTGGTGCATTCCTTTTCTGGAAGACAATCCTTCTGCCTGGGTAGGGCTGGCCTCTCCCGACCCTTGAACTTCTGAGGGGAGGAATACCACCTTCCCTTCGGTCCTGGGGCCATAATGGCCATTAGGCACCATTTTTCCTTCTTAACTACACAGTAAACCAGTCAGAATCCTGGGAGATGGGCCAGCTTGGACCAAACAGAAGGCAGGAAATGTGACAGATAATCTCGGGCTCACACAGCACAGTGTCCATGTTTCACCTGGGAATCCAGCAGAGACAGCAGGTCCCTGAGTGGTATGGCTGTCCATAATCGGCCACCTCAGTCAGGGGACGGCACCAGTGAGTGACGGTGTTGGCATACCTCGGGAGGGAAGAGGGAAGTGCCTGTGAACAGGGAACCAGAAGTTCGTGGCCCTAGAGGCTGATGACCACATCCCACGGGGACACCAAACACCTGAGGCGATCCTCATGTCAAGGAAAACCACAAGTGATTTTTTTTAATACATTTTTTTAAAGATTTTATTTATTTATTTGACAGAGAGATCACAAGCAGGCAGAGAGGCAGGCAGAGAGAGGAGGAAGCAGGCTCCCCGCTGAGCAGAGAGCCCGACGAGGGGCTCGATCCCAGGACTCTGAGATCATGACCTGAGCCGAAGGCAGCGGCTTAACCCACTGAGCCACCCAGGCGCCCAACCACAAGTGATTGTTGAGCAACCCTGGGTCCCTGAACCTCGTAAGGGATCCATCACAGCTACACAGATGCCAATTTCCTGAAAGGGAAACTCCCTATTCCTGACATTACCAGGTCCTGAAGATTTCAACACCTGACAAATGATCAAAGAAAAAAAAAAGTCCTACAACAGTTCAACCTGCCCTGAAAGCCATTTGGTTTGGTTCTGTTATCTCCCCACAGCTCTGATCAGCAGCAATGAACAGACTGGCAACAGGGGTCAAACATGCTATTTTGGGCTTGGGAGACACAGCAGCACAACAGGCCCCGCTCCATCATGCTCAGAAAGTGGGAGAGACTCTCTCGGGCTCCTCCTCAAACAACACACACCTCCTATCTGCCCAGACACATGGACGGCGGAACCAGCGAAGGCCAGGAGCACTTCGGGGATGGGAGCACACCCCACCGCACATGAGGTCATCCCACCACGCTGCCACATCTGCCCTGGGGCCTCGGCCTCACCGCCAAGCGGTTGCTGAGCAACAGGTCCAGCCGGGGAAACAAATTCCTCCCTCGGCCTCCTCGTCCCCTGCCCACTCTGGAAACTCTGGGATTCACCCCTGCCCACCCTGGAAACTCTGGGATTCCCCGGGCTCCATCTCAGGCCCACTTCTCAGGCTACACAATCCTCCTGGATGAGTTCATCCACCCCCAAGGCTTGCCCCGAGTCCCTAGATAACCTCAGAATGCTCCTGCTCAGATCTGAGCCTCGAACAGCCCCTGGCCCTACAGCCTTCTGGAACAACCCCACTGAGCCACCCCCACAGGCACTCCACACTCAACAATGGCATGGCCAAAGCAGAACACACCCCAGACCCACCCCCGAACCTGAGAGCCACCCGGGGTCACCCATCCAGCCCTGAGCCTCACTCCCAGCCCAAATCCTACCAACCACCATGGTCCCAGGCCAGGAGGGAAGGTGCTGTTCTTCCAACCTCCCTCTGATCTCTCCAGACTGACCCCCCTCCTTCACCACCACGGCTCTTCGTAGGACAATGGTTTCCTAACAAGCCATTCTGCCCCACAGGGGACACTGGACTGGACTGCCTAGAGACGTGTTTGGTTGTCACCACTGAGGAGAGGTTCCTGCTGCCCTCTGATGGGTCTCACGGCCAGGGAGGCTGCCACATATCCCAACAAGACACAGAACAGTCCCCTCAACAAAGAATTGTCCTGCTCAAAATGTCTATTGTACCCAAGTCGAGAAACCCCGTTTTAGGCCAACATCATCCCTCTCTTGGATTATGACCTTCCTGGCCGGTCTCCCCGCGACGCTCCCGGTCTCTCCTTCCCCCCCGGCCTGTGCTCTACGGGGTAGCCAGGATACACATTTGACTCCAAGACCCAGACAATCACCAGGTTCTTCTTCCCCCAATCCCAGAGAGCAAAGCCAATGACTTGCGAGCTCCCATCACTGACAGCTACTATCAATACTGTGCTCCTTTTCTCTTCCATCATTTACCTGTGTATGCACAGACCATTTTTTTATTTGTAATTTTTTAACCAAATTGAGATAATAATTAACCTACCATCTTATAACTCGTTTTCAATTTAACAAAGTGATATTAGCATTTTCCCACGTCATTCTGATGTTTATCTCTACATTCTTCACAATTTTTTCCTGGGGACATGCTCCAGTTTTCTTCTCGGTTGGAGCCAATGTTTATGAGACACCTACCATGTGCAGGGCATCAGACCAGACTAAGACAGGACCCTCCAGGGGCTCCCATTCCCAGAGCCACAACCGTGACAGTGTCACACTCACCTGCCAAGGTCGCAAAATCTTGGAGCTGAACACGGTTATCTAGTCTAACTTCCTGTTTTACAGCCAAGGACACCTGGCCCAGGGAAGCAGGAGGGACACAACCAGGCCATATCGCCAGCGTCTGACACCACCAGCTGCATCTGTACTTCCTGGCCACACCTCTGAAACATGGCATTACTTCACCTTCCCAGCTGTAAAGGTCTGAAAATGCTGCCCGCTGGCCCAGAGCACCTGGCTTCCCGTTCCTTTGAAACATAGTTACATTCTGACAGACCAGGAGGTGCTGGGCACCTTCCAACCGTATCAGGCAGGTCTAACCCTCAGTGTACAGATAAAGAAACGGAGGTCAAGGACAACTGCCAAACAACATGGGCACACAGTAAATCAGGTGGTGTTTTAGCTCCCAGCCCCAGCCTGGTAGTGGAAGCCACAGAAATCCCTGGTCTAAGAGTCCTGGAGGCTGGAAGTCCCAGACCAAGGTGTGGGCAGGGTCAGTTCCTTCTGAAGCTGAGAGGGTGACTCTGGTGGCCCGCTGGCCATCTTTGGGGCTCCTCTGCCTTCACTATCACATGGTGTTCTCCCGGGGGCATATCTGTCTCCAAATTAGGACCCACCCAACTACAGTATCACCTCATCTCAACTAACAACATCTGCAATGAAGCCTCTTCTACAAAAGATCACATTCTGAGGCTGTGGGGGTCAGGACTTAACAGCATATGGATTCCACGGGGACACAACTCAGCCCACCACAAGTAGCGTGACAAGGATTCGGTGAGGCTGACTCACCACTAAGCCAGCAGAGTTCTGGGATTCTGATGTGGAGCGTCCCACAGGCTAGAGGAGGGGGCACTTGGGCCTCCAGAAGGGGAAAGTTTGAACATGCCTCTTGGTTCTGCACAAGTCCTCTTACATCCCCAACATTTACCCAGAGGGCTCACAACTGCCCATCCACTGCCCTTCCCACAGCCACGACCATGTCATGTCCTCAATCAACGAGCTTTCCCTTCCTCTTCCTTCTCTGAGTCCAGCAGCCCCACAGCAACTCGGTGAGGACTATGTTTATCTTTTAGTAGTCACCACCAAAGGCACAGGGCACGGGACACTACCCTGTTCCCTGCATGAGGCCAAAGTCCTGGAAAGATGCCCACAAGATGCATTCACTGAAGGAAAGAAAACCACAGCTGGGGGGACAGAGCCTTGAAGACTAGCCTCACTCCCCAGAATCCTGTTCTCTGGAAGATGAGATTTTAAAGCATGGAAAGGAAAAAAAAACTGTCCTACCCAGTACAACATCCTTCAACTATCCCCACCTCACACAAGCCCACGTCCCCCAGGGCAGTGGCTCCCAGGGCACAGCTCTGGTGGAGCGAGGGGCGGAGTTCTACAAAAGGCCCTGCGGACAACGCTGCCACTTGGACAAAAAATGTCGCTGACCTAGTTGATTCTTTCCAAAACTAAAATCAAAGTGCATCCTTTCTTCAATCTTCTTGTTTCTCTGAGCCTTAAACCACCTTTGCCAAAGAATTTAAATAATCTCAGAAATGGGCAATTTCTGAATGACTTGGATGAAAGAATTCATCCACCTTACAAACCTGAGCACTATCAAATATTCAGGGCAACCTGTTCTTCCAGGTTGTTCTACAGGCAAATCCCACGAAGCAGAGAAAAGGAGAAATGGAAGGGATACCAGCAGCATGCTCCGGGAGCTTGTGTGAGCACAGTGCATTCATGGAAGTGTATCACTTCCTTCCCAGAATCACTTTGGGTAGGTATTTGGGTAGCTACTGTCTTTCCTTTCACAGACAAGGAGGCAGAGGCTCAGAAAGCTGTAACCACTCACCTAATGCCACACAGCTGGGTTACGAGGTCAAGGCTCAAACTCTGGACACCCGTTACTCACACCTCAGGTGCCTCCTGACCACCAGGTCCTGGGGCAGAAGGTTGCACAAGGTTCCCCAGCAGGGAACAAACGTTCACACGTCTGAGGGCAAGCTGGTCCCCGAGCTGAGGAAGGGCCACAGAAAAACCACGCAGGTGTGAGATCACACAGCTGACCGCCACCAGACAGTTCAAACGGCCAAACAATTCCAACACTACCAAAGGATGATATTATTTTGATGCACACAAAAACCAGCATTCTATGCTTCAGCTGCACAAATGAAAGTGGGAGTGTGTGGAAATCGGAGAGGAAAGCCTCACTCTGAGCAAGCTTGCTGAGGAAGGGCTTGCTGACACTTGCAAACATACCAGAAAGATGCCCTGCATCCCCCCCCCCACCCCGGAAGGTTCGGCCTTCCTCTGACCATCTGCAGTGTCATGGACACAGCTGGTCACAGAACAAGGTGGTGCAATTGATTAGGGATGGGATGAGGTCACAGCCTGAGATGCTCAATTTTGACACAAGACTGAACTTTCTGATGGTCCATGTCTGGGCTCTGGTTTCCGTGGGAAGCCGGGAAGTCTCTTTTTCTGGAGAGATCAAGATGGCTGAGGATGCCCTGGAGGCCTTCCCAAGGCTGAGCTCTATTGTTTCTGCAGCACCACAGGCGGGGTCCACAATTACTATGGCGGTGGTACTGCTGGTTAAAACTCCCAAGGCTGGGGAGGGGAAATGGGACCCTACAGGACGGTGACCCTGTCTGGCATGGAGCTGGCTTGGAGCGGTGTGCCTGTGCAAACTCAGGCACGGATTGGCAAACACAGACAATAAATTATTACCAGCGCCAAAAAGAAGAAATTCGAGAGATCCCCGATTGTGGGACAAGCCAGTGAAAAGCCCTACCATCTGTCTTAAATCCACAGCTGCTGCCTTCCGTCAGCATCCAGCCCACGCGCGAGGGTCCCCCATGCTCGAGGATTCCGGAAACTCGGGGAACCTGGCTGCACCTCCGCGGGGGGGGCGGGCGGCGCTCAGGCAAAGCGACACTCAGGAGACCCCCCCAAGTTCCCCCACTGTGAAGGGCTAAGACGCCACAGTGGGCTCTGGTTTTACAGGACACTGGGCTGTCCATGCCGCACAGGAAGGGCCAGCCAGGTCGGCCACTGCAGCCCTTTCCACTTTCCAGCCACCAAGCTCCTGCACCGAGCACTAAGACAACCATCAATCTCAAGAGGAACAGCAAGGTGACAGGACACGTGTTATAAACCGCACACCAATGTGCCATCAGGCTCTGCCTGCATGTATCCCGACTGACTGGGCATTGTTCCAACAGAGGAGAGAGCCTCGACCCCCCAGAGAGAAGCCCAAGGTGACAAGGAAGGTTCTCGGCTGCAAGCACCTGCCGGATTCCAGCTCAGGAAACCAGCTGGGTGACACGTGGCCACCAGCCCCTGGGGTGTCCCTGGCCAGCCAGCACCCCACCCAGAGTTCCCAGGGCTGCAGACGGCACGAGGAGCAGAAGGAATCCTGGGGGGTCCAGAGTCCACAGGCCTCTGCCCTGACCATTCCCCCTCAGCCGCAGCATGGCCAGTGGGCACTGGGGCAGCGGCCACGCACTCTCCCCGGAATGTGGCTCCAGAGATAAGAGCCAGCATCCAAAAGCCACTGTGTTAATTCACCTGATGACACTGACCTTCCAGGAGGCTTAGCTCTCAACTGGCAGGCAACACAGTCTCAGCCTGCAGAGGAACCAATGTGGCCTTCAACCATCAGCGACAGAGAACCCTCAACCATCAGTGGCTTCAGCAAGACTGAGAGGTATTTCTCCGTCATGTCTCCAGGGGGGGCTGTCCCACATGGCTGGTGGCTCCAAAAGCCCAGATCTGTCTCCATGCCGATGTGACTCACTGTTGTGGTCCAATACACATGGGAGGCAACAGAAGGGAAAAAATGGGGGAGGGGGGAGGGGGCAAAGGGACCCACCCACTCTTTTGTAATGAGATTTACCAAAAGCGGCCACATAATAACTCTACACCTACCAGCACGAGAGGCTTATTCTGGACAACCCAGCGGAGGACCAGCCCTGACAACAGCCGACACCTCATTAGCATTTCCCATGCGCCACCTGCACGTCCAAGCATTTGCCCATGCACCCCTGAACTTCCACGACAACCACGTTTCATGGATATGCCCTCCCCGCCGCCGCTCCAGTGGAGGACACCAAGGGAGAGGTTGCGTCACCTCACCAGGCCCCTGCAGACACCAGCACAGGGAGGCTGGCACTGGAGGGCTTACGGTAGGCCGGGGAAGATGGCTGCCCCTCCTGGGAGGAAGAGGCACGGGGGACATGCGTCCCCAAGAGGGGTGCTCTGTGAGCCAGGCAGGGCACACCAGCCACAACCAAGACCCCATGGCTTGCTCCTGAGGCACAGGCCCCCTCTTGACCAATAGTTTCCCTGGGGGGTGAACCCCCCACCCCGGCTCCCCCTTCACCCAGCCTCAGTGTGGCTACTTCCCACAGCCTGGCCCATCCACCATCCCTCCTCATGCCAGGCTCCATGCGTGGCTTCTCCCTTCACACCCTCAGGGAACCGTTCTGCAGCCCCAGGACCCGACAGCACTGGCATCACCCAGCTGGCGGTTTATACGTTAGAGGGAAAACACTCAGAGAGAGTTTCCGCGTGTTTATCTGCAGGAGCAGTGAACCCTGACGATGGGGCCACCCTTTGGTGGACGGCTCCTCCAGTGTGGGGGGCACCCCCCAGCTGGGCACTGCCGACACATTTGCATATGAAGGAGCGAGGCTAGAGGGCCCTGTCAAAATATTTTTTGACAGGCCAGAGACCCGTTTTATGACACGATTCTCAGTTAGCAGGGAATGTGTTCACAATATGTTTCCGCAATCTGCCGGTCTCTCTGCGGCGGGCTCTTTGTTTTGATCAGGCTGTGTGCGGGCTGTCACTCTGTCACTCGGGCTCATCCATTATGCAGACCCCGCACCGGGCTGGGGCGGCACACGGGCCACAGTCCCAGCCGTCGGAGAAGGACAGACAAGCAGGCAGGTGGGGGCACAGCACTGTCATGGCAGCGGCAAGGGAAGGTGGCCACGTGGGAGGAAGGACAAACGCGCCCCCACCTCCGCCAGTGGGAGCCTAAATAAGGCCCCGCCAACACCGGACAAGCACCATTACTGAACCTGGGGACAGAGGAAGCCCGCGCATCCCACTCTTCGTCAACTTCAGACCACGCAAAGGACGGTTTGCTGGACAGCACAGGTCTGGACACTCAGGCTGCCGGGCTCCCAAACCCCCTCTCAAACACCAGTCAATCAATCAATAGAGAGAAATGTTTAGGAGAAATTTCACCAAAATATTAACAAGGATGTACGACAAGACTCCAAGTTTTCAAAGAAGTAACTTTTCTTTCAGTTTTATTTGGCACAAAACCCTTCTATACTTCTCTGTTTTAAAATTTTGCATTAATGTATTACAACACTAATGGGACAAACAGGTGCAATGAAATATTCCACATAAAGTGACAAAATGGTGAATACTTCAGAAGATGATACCTTGATCAATGGAGTGTTGTTAACAATCCTCCCAGGGTCATTTTCTGCCTTCCATGATGTTCCTCGTGCCCGTTATCAGTGACGATCGCCTCGCTGGACACTTGGTCCCCATGCCTGGAGACACTCCCCCTGCGTGTCTGTCCCATCCTCCTTCTCCTCCTGGTCTAGGAGGTCTGGCCATGGCCAAAGCATCCAAACGGCCTTGCCCTCCCGGCTCCCCAAGTCAGGTCACACTGTACCTCACCTGAGAGCCATTCCTCCAGTGCCTCCTTCCCTCCTTCCCTCAGACGCCCTGCCCTTGAAGGCCTCTGGGCCCATTCACCTGCAGGCCGATCCAGGAGTCCATGCATAGTACTCCCCCTTTCCGCCCCTGCCGTGAACCCCTGAGGCTGCTGCCCTGGGGTGCTTTCCTCCGTCCACCCCAAAGAACTCACCCAGCTCAGTCCAGGCCCTGACTCACTCACAAGGGTCCTGTGCTCCCTACTCCTCCAGACACCTTCCTGCCTGGTGAGGGGGGAGACTCACCCACAAGTGAGTGGGGGATGAGGCCACTGTCCTGAGCCATTCAAGGACATGAGGTACCTCCCTGGCTCACCTCCTCCCTCTTCTCCAGCAAGCATGCCATTCCTTTCCCAAGTTCACTACCGGTGACCCTCCTCTTCCCCCACTGGAGGAGATTCCAGGGCATACATTTCTAGTTCCAAACGCATCCTCATCTCCCTTTGGCCAGAATTCCAAGGAAAAAAAAAAAAGTAACTTCATGTATATAAGTAATAGGTGTTCACTGAGGAAAAGTATATATATTTGATTTAAAAAAAAAAATTTAAAAAGGGGGGGCGCCTGCGTGGCTCAGTGGGTTAAGCCTCTGCCTTTGGCTCAGGTCATAATCCCATGGGGCTCTCTGCTCAGCAGGGAGCCTGCTTCCTCCTCTCTCTCTGCCTGCCTCTCTACTTGTGATCTCTCTCTCTCTCTCTCTCTGTCAAATAAACAAAAAATAAATAAATAAAAATAAAAATTAAAAAATTAAAATTAAAATTAAAAAGGGGAAAAAAGACCCATAAAACCTACCATCACTATCACTCATATTCTGGTGTATGTCCTTCTGGATTTCTATATATGCACAAGATGCTTTTTAAAAAGAATGGCAACGGGGCGCCTGGGTGGCTTAGTCGGGTAAGTGGCCGACTCTCAGTTTCAGCTCAGGTCAGGGTCTTAGGGTTGTGGGATCAGCCCTGCGTCAGGCCCTGTGCTCAGCAGGGAGTCTGCTTGAGAGTCTCTTCCTCTCCCTCTGCCCCTCCCCAGCACACGCGCTCACTGTCTCTCTCTCTAATGAAATAAATAAAATCTTTAAAAAAAAAAAACAACAAAACAATGGTGGCACTCGCCAAGTGCCAGACACGACACCACAGGCCCTACCTGGGTCTCCCCGTGGAGCCAGCAAACAAACCTCCAAGGGAGTGCATGCACGCTGTACTCAGTGACTTCTGCCCGCCGCACAAAAGAAAGACATCTGCCCACACAGATTTTCCCAAGTTTTCACTCTTATAAAACGCAGCAACAGACACCTGTGCTTTCTGCTGACAACTATCTTGGCCAATGTTCTGCTTTGCTTTAGCACCTCTCTCCACGCAGTTTCTCGGTCAAACATGTGAACATTTCTGAAACACGGGTCACAGGCTGTCCAGGGCCTCAGGCTTACAATTCCCCTTCTTCCAGATACACAGAGCCAGCCCTGACCCCAGGCACACGGGACACCTGCAACTTTCCTCCAGCTGCCCCAGCTAGGTTCTAAACCACCTCGGCACACAGGTCATCACACAAAGCACCCTGTGCTCCCTGCTGTGAGAGAAGCACCTGTACCAGAGCCTGAGACCTGAGCTGTCTGGACAGTATCCCGACAGGCAGCCCAGGTATCCGAGGTTTGCTGCTACATTCAGAGATCTCAAGGTGATGGAGAAGAGAGTGGCACCCCAAGTCTCGACCCAGCACCTGGAGCAATTCTCAGAGCCCTCCCATCAAATATGCCCACAACAGTCGTGGGGGTTACAGCCTCATCTGCTGGGCAGGATGTGGGCCCCCTCGGCAACTCTCAACATACCGACACAAGCAATCACGATTCTAACACAGGAGCACACACACAGGCTTCACAGCATAAGCATACACAGCAAGGAAGTATTTTTAAATATGTAAAATAAAACTTTTAACTCTTTAAAGAGATATTTATCTATGAAATAATTAAGTTTCTAAATGGAATACTCTATAGCGGGTAAAATTTAAAAAAAAAAAACAGAATATGCAATAACACAGTTTCTTTCACTCAAACTGCAAAAGGGCATCTTCAGCATGTTACGTCTGTAGGGTCTTACATCCCATACGCACAGAATACCAGATGCTGTTTGAGGTCACACGCAACACAGTTTGAAGAGATGTAGGTGGTAGGGACATAGCCACCATCAACAGTGTGGCAGACCAGCGATGGCCCTTCCGGCGTCTGTAACTTCAGAAACATAAACACACACCCTCTGCACAGAAAGCAAAGATGGTAAAATCTGAAATCAGGGAAATACACAGTAACACCACGGTTTTCTCTCTGGATTTGAGTATTTCAATCATTTAACACTTTTTTTTAAAAGATTTTATTTATTTAAGAGAGAGAGAGAGAGCGAGCGTATGTCCTGTGAGCACAAGCAGGGAGAGCAGCAGAGCCAGAGGGAGAAGCAGGCTTCCCGCTGAGCAGAGAGCCCAATGCAGGACTCGATCCCAGGACCCTGAGATCATGATCTGAGCTGAAGGCAGACACTTATTCCACTGAGCCACTGAGGTGCCCCTCAGTTAACATTTTCAAAAATGACAACATGAGTCTCTCTCAACAGCGAAAAAGTTTCTTTTCAGCGCACCCTCACTTGGGACACAGGCTGCAGAGGGGCTGGCCATATTTCAGTGCTCTTCTGTTAGTAATTAGTGGTCAGAGATTCCCCCCCAGGCCCTGCTCATGGACACACTCGGTGTGATCTAACTTATCCATGAGGCAGCTTGCACTGGAATCATCTTTAAAACGGAAACAAAATTTTCCTCTTGGGTACTATACCTTATTAAATATGACCTTTTGTCATATTACAAATACTAAGTGATTCACAAATATTGAGAAACACTACAATACTAAAAAGAATTAAAAAAAAAAAAAAAAAAACAAAAAACGGAGCAGGAAAGGAAAGAATGACCCAGGCTGTCAGAAAGCAGAGATGTGTCATTCATTCAGAGAAAATGTCTTGAGTTATTAGGGGAAGCAGGGGAAAAAAAGCCCAAAGTCAGAAAATACACCCTAGATATGTGGTTGAGAGGCAACCAGAAGTGCAAGCTCATAGCCCTCCAACACCACATCCCAGCCTTCCATTTGTGCACAGCCATGCTGGGGGGCCCACGCACACCAGTGTGGGAGCCGGCAGCACATGGACGGGAGCGCAACGTGCACTGACCAAGGGGCAAGACAAAGGTCTTGACTCAGAACAGCTCCCCACACCATGAAAGCCTGAAACAGCAACTTTCAATGCTACCATGTGCAGAACAAATGGAGTCTAATAACCCACCATTTCCAAATTAGCTCATGTTCTGTCCCCAAAACATATTTTGCTAATGTTTACACAAGTTGGCATAAAGCAAAGCAAATCTTGCTCCAGAGGCTGCCACCCCATAGATTTCTGGGTCGTGCACAGACCACTGAACAAGCATCCATCCGCGGAGTGGTCCATCAGCGTGGACACACCTTTTCTGCAGCTCAGTGGAAGTTCCAACAGAAAGGAGAGGCCCACATGCGTGAAAACATCAGAGCTGTGGTGGCCTGGAGAATACAGGACAATCAACAGGAAAATGAGCGCAGCCCTAGAATATACTCACATAACCGACAGCATCACTGCTCACACCCTATTCCCCCATCCCGTCCCTCCAGGGTACAGGTGCGGGGTGGGAGGTGCCAGGAGCATGAGTCCCAGCCTACCAAGACCTACGCCCTCCCAGGTCCTATATCCCCTGACCAGCAGAACAGACTAGAAACATCACAGTTTACGGACTACAAGGATGGGCCAGTGTGTGTATATGTGTAAGAGATGTGTGCATTTGCTGAAAGCTCACCATACAACAGGGGCTGGCCCATGTAAGCGCTCAATAAACATTATGGTCTAATTGACTCATGAGACCTGTGTGAGTGGCTTGCTTCTGTCCTGGCCAGGGGCTCCTGGGGTTACAGGACTGGTTTTCAAAACTGACACTGGCCGTAAGTCCATGAATCAGAGCGACTAGACTACCAGAGTTCAGTTAAAGAAAGCAGGGCAAGGACCAACACTGTCCTCTCCTACAACTGTCTTCAGATCACACTCACCTGGCTTTGTACCATGAGTCCAGGAACAAGGCATGTAGGGGCACACAGATGTGAGGAGAGGGCCCATCTCACGAGGCTCAGGGGCCCCTGGCGGAGGAAAATGCCACAGACCACTCACTGGACAGAAAGTACAAGAGATCCTTTACTAGCTCATGCCAGAGTCTAAACCACAGCCAACACCAGAAAGCCAGCAAGAGGGCCAGGGTGGCCTGCAGACACTGACCATTCCAGAAAGTTCCTTTCTCAAGGCTGGGAAGATCATGAAAAGAAATACCAGCTATTAACCACGGTTCTTTTACTAAATCTTATTTTGTGCAGCAAAACAAAACAAAACAAAACAAAAACAACAACACAACAACCACCAAGAATGTCTAATCATTTTGGATGGCCGTCTATGTGTGACCTATTCACCACACACCAAGGGAAGGTGAAGGCATTCTAGGGTAGGTAAACAGGATTTAATGCTGGACAGCAGCAGGCTCAACACTCGATAGGATGTGTAGTTATTTTTTTTAAGATTTTATTTATTTGAGAGAGAAAGTGCATGCGCACGCGCGACAGAAGATGAGCAGGGGTGGGGGAGAGGGAGACTGAAGGTGGCCCGCTGAGCAGAGAGCCTGACAGGGGACTCAATCCCAGCACCTGGAGCTCATGACCTGAGCCGAAGGCAGATGCTTTGCTGACTGAGCCACCCAGGCACCCCAGGATATGTAGTTTAAATTATGCTTCATCTGCTGCAAGAAAAGGGGCAGAGTCTGTAAGAGGCACCAGGGAATGTCCCCAGAGCAGACCGCCATTCCTAGGGGTGAACGAGGCATGTGTGCAGCACCCTCCCTACCCACATGGTGCCAGCCGTCCCTGGTGGTCCCAGCCGTGCTCCCTCCTCCTACACCGGGACAGCTCAGAAGGAACAGCTTCCTTCTTCGGATACTTGGGCCACAAGCCCATGGCAAAGAGCAAGCACTCCACTTCCAAACACAGACACAGGGAATGACCCACCCTCCTGTCAGAGACCAGAGGGGTCACAGGCATGAAGTCAGAGACGCCTCGAAAGGCACAAAGGGCAGGAGGCCTTCCCTGGTTTCCAGGAAACCACACCAGAGACATGATAGATCCCTAAGGAGTCGATGGGCTCCCCAGATGCAGACATAAGAATCTGAGGTGCCCAAAGTCAGGATGGCAAGAAAGACTGCAGTGACAGTTTTCACTCGCTGTGTACCTGGCACTGCTCTATGCACTCACATCACTGATTCTCCCCCACCCCCACTGTGAGAAGGAAGGACTAGAACATGCCTGTTTTACTGACAGAGGAACAAACTGAGGCACAAAGAAATTAAGCAACTTTCCAAAGTCACCCAGCCAACTAGGGAATCCAGCGGAGATTCAAATGGGGCCCCTGGGCTCCAGAACTCACAATGACCCCCACACCTCTTCACCTCTCCATCACCACCTCCACTCCATGTTGGAGGAGTACCAACAACTTGTCACCCATAAGGGTCGAAGAGCTACGGTTCAAGAATCACCTACCACCAGGGAGAGGACAGTGGAGAAAATGCAAGCTTCGTTCACCTGCACACCTATCAAACATGGATAAAACACCTGCTAGGGGCTGGCCCCTCACCTGGGGGCTGGGGCCGCAGCCCTGCACAGCCCCAGTGCTCTCAGACTCCATGCAGTGAGCAGAGAGGGCAACGCCTGCAGCAGGGGGTTGGTGCTACGCTCCATGGAGAGACATGAGACAGGTGAGGGAGAAGGGCTGTGGCTGGGGCGTTGGCCCTGAGGCCTCTCCAGTGAGCCCTGAGTAAAGCCTGAAGAAAGTGGGGGGCTAAACCCCGAGGGTACTGGGTGGAAGCTGTCCAGTAAAAAGTAACAGTATACAACACTAACGGGCAGAAGAGTGACTCTGCGTGTTGAAGAACAGCAGGACGACCAGCAAGGCCAAGAGCAGCAGATGGGGGAAGGGGAGCCAGAGGGCTGGGGGTGGGGGCAGGAGAGCCAGAGGGCTATGTGGGCACCTCGACTCTAGGAAGTTCTGTTCAGAGGTGATCACACCTGACTTGGGTTCTGAGGGCCGTCTCCCCCCCGCCCCCCTGGCTGCTGTGTGAAGCCCAGTGTCCGTGGGTGGGGGGGGCAGGGGAAGCGGCCAGAAGGTGTACCCAGGACCCGCTGGGGTGACGCTGCTGTCCGGGACCGGGACTCCAAGAGCGGGTTCCCGGAAGGTGAGGGATCTCGGTGTGAAGCGTGGTGCGGCTTCAGATGGGGTTCTGAAGGAGGTCTCCAGGCGGCTAAGGGCAGGTGCTGCAGAAGTGCAAGAAGGCAGCATCCCTCACGGAGTGCGAATCCAACACAGCTCTCCAAGACACATGTCACCAAAGGCAGCCGGGCCACATCAGAAGGGCCGGGCAGGCACCCAGGCTCAGGAAAACCAAGGCCCGCGCTCAGGGCACACATTCCGGACAGAGCCACACAAAGCACAATAGCAAAGGGGGACTTGCCCATGTCCAAATGCTGCCCATGGACATGGGTTAAGGGTACACCAAGCAAGATGCCTGAGGACAAGTCCCTGTGCGGATGGCACCTCTCTTCTGTCGCTGCTGGAACACTCATCAACAACCAGCAGCTGACAACACAGATGTCCTATCTCACACCCACAATCAGTTGTGCCTAAAATCACTGTATCCACAGGGCTGTGCTCCTTCTGGAGGTTCTAGGGAGAAGCCATTTCCCTGTCTTTTCCAGCTTCCAGGGAAGAAGCCGATTCCTTGGCTCCTGGCTCTACCCCTCAGCCCAGCTTCTCCCCCACGTCGCCTCCTGAGAACTCTGACGCTCAGGCCTCCCTCTTACAAAGTCCCTTGTGATGACACAGGGCCCACCTGTCGAACCCAGGCTAATCTCCCATCCAAAGGGCCATTTCATCACATCTGCAAAGTCTTTTTACCATGCAGGACACATATTTGCAGGGTTCGGGGATCAGGATGTGGACGCCCTTGGGGGCCATTTTTCTACCATATTTATACCCCCAGGTTTTGGTTTTTGGTTTTGTTTTGGTGAATAGTAAATGAAATTACACATGCCATTTAACCACAGCCTGATAAAATGTACATATTACTATCTAGAGCTTAATAATAGTAATTAATAGACACTATCAAAATTAAGTCTTCCAATTTTAAACATTTACAGTATGTTGTCTAAATATAAGCTTAATGATGGATTTTTAATGAAAACAAAGAAAAAAATAATTAAAGCCCTTTTACTCCATAAATCCTAACCTTGAAGCTCGTTAATCTGTGCCTGAATCATGCCTCCAAATTTTTGCAGCAATGTAAAATGGGTCTATAGGAAATTCAAAGTTAAAAAAGGAAAGACGCTTCAGGGAGCCAATTAAGCTGGACAGATCGGGCGTAAATTTTAAGAACAGACCTGGTGCCCCACAACGTGTCGGCTCCCCAGAGTAGGGGTGGGACCCACAAAAGCCAGTGCTCTGGATAATCACACACAAAAACCTACTGAAAATTGTCAGCCCCTGTGGCTCAGTAATGATGACAAAGAAATCCTCAGTATCCTATCAATCTGGAGCTCTGGGTCCCAACCAGAACACAGTCAAAAGCCACAGATACTAATACATACAATGAGTTTACAAATTGAAACTGCAGTAACAAACAAAACAAAACAAAACAAAACAGGTAGGGGCAAAACCTGCAGGCATCCTGAAGACTGAATTCATACAACCCTTCAAAATGCATACATGCAATCAAAACTGTGAGCCTTCCGAATGCTGGTTTTCTCAAAGTTAGACAAGTCACATGTGCTGGATGCTCCATGAAATGTTAGTTACTTAATCCAGGAAACGGGACTCCCTCTGCCCACCGGCTGCCCACACCCTCTCCAGAGACTCAGGCTCCCAAATCAGTTTAGTACTTCCACCCGAAAGCAAGTTCACGCATATCCTAAAACCAGTTGCTGTGCTCACTTACATAAATTTAAAAAAAAAAAAAAAAATCTGGTTTGCAAGAGTTTAAAAAATAAGCAAACCCCTTGAAGGTAAAGTACGTTTCTACCCAAAACCTTGAGCCAGGTCACGATTTGGAGATGATTACCCGAGAGCAAATGTTCTGAACAACTAAGCAGCAGCAGGCAGCAGCACACTCCGGATTCACAATTTCAACCACTACCCTACCTTCCTCTGAAACTCCGGTGCCGCAAAACTGTACAAAGAGTAACTTGCTGTGCTCTGGACAGAACAAAATTGGATTCTCCGGACATTTGAACCTTGTTTTTACAAATCACTGCTTTGATTGCCCTTGCTCACTTACTCCCACGTATCTGTTCTGGGTTTTAGGAATATTTTTTTCCCCACATTATAATTAATCCTTAAAATTAAAAGTCACAATCCCCTGGTAAGGCCACTTCAGCATGCCAAAAAATGAAAGCAAATGTTTCCCTTCTGCACTACAAATTCATAAAATGTGAGTTCTGCCCAATCCCTGGAGAACTTGTGTGACTTTGACTTTTTAATTCACTTGAAGTTAAAAAAAAAAAAAATTACACATTCACATTTGTTCATTTTACAATCATCTCTAGGGAAGTTAATGGCATTTAAAAATTACACAACATATCCCCCCTCACTTCAAAGATGCAACAAAAAGGGCATCTTTCCCAAGCTTTTGTTAAACTGCAAAGTGGATTTTTTTTAAATTGTATATTTCAAAAAAAAAAATTTTTTTTTTTCTTTACTGTTAATCTTATGAATCTGTTCAGGGCAAGCACATTTCTTAAAGGTCTCCTCCACGGAGTGATGTCACACTGACACAGCTGGGAGGGTGAGACCCCACGTGGGGCTGGGGCCATAAACGGATGAGGTCTGCTATACAATCAACACCACGTGTTTTATTTAATGGGCTGAATGAATCCAGGGTTAAGGACTGGCAGGCAGAAGTGGAACCTGCTAGGTCAAAGGCTACATACACTTTAAAGGCTTTCATTACATTGTGTCAAATGTAATATAAAAGGGACCATGCCAATTTACATTCCTTCCACTTATTCGAAAGGTGAATGGTATGGCCTGAATGTGTGTCCCCAAAGTTTGTCAGCGGAAAACTAACCTATTACGTGTTCTTAGGGGGTAGAGCCTTTGGGAGGTGATGAGGTCATGACAGCAGACCCTCATGAACAGGATTAATGCCCTTCTAAGACAGGTCCAAGAGCCCCCCTTACCTCCTTCTGCCATGTGAAACACAGCAAGCCGTCGGCTACCTAGGAGATGGCCTTCACCGGACCACGCCGGTGCCATGACCTCCACTTCCAGTCTCCACAACCCTGAGATCTGAACTTCTATTGTTTTTAACCACCCAGCCAGTGGTGTTTTGTCATCACCACCAAAACAGACCAGACAGAGATCCAGGTCCATATACCATTGCCAATACAGAGTCTTTCCCTGATTTAATATTCTACTTTGGGTTTAAAAGAAAAAAAAAATCACCTCATCATTTAAATTGTTCCTTAGTAAAGCTAATAAATATGCTTACATACTATTTGTTCCTTGATTTATTTTGATGAATCTATGCCCATTCCTTTCGTTGGGGAACTTCTTTTTCTTATTGCTTTATAAGAACTCTTTACATATAAAAGACAACCCTTTGCCATATGTTGTAAATATTTTGTTTCTTATTTGCCTTTTAATTTTGGTTAAAGTGTCTCTGTCCTGTTCAGACAGCACTCGCTTGCTCAGAGGCTGTCAAGGCAAACTGCTTTTATTTTCTGCCATTGACGGCCATCCCAAGCATATCGGACTTTCAAGCCTTGTTTTTGAGGAAAGGATTCTGTCTTTGGAATAGCAATAGGCAAAAAGAGAAAAACAATAATTTGACCTAGTTTCACAATAACCGGGCTCCCCAAGAGAGGCAGAATGCATAGTTATTCCGTGAAGTCAGGAGACCACAGCACAGCTGACCCTGCTGCCTGAGAATACTTTCTCTTGGCATAAAAAATAGGGCCACAATGGCTCAGGGAAGAGAGTAACGCCAAATGTACATCTGATCCATGTTTATGGATAAATTTAGGAAAAATGTAATAAATTCTCGGCCTAGAAACACTAGAGAGATAATCCTTTGAAAAAATATCTTGGGCTGTGAGTAAAGAATGGGATCCCTCCAATTTTAGGTCATTTTCGATCATTCCAATTTTAACAGTCTGGCAGGCTCCTCTGTGGGGTCAGCTACAAGACAGTCCAAGGGAGAGTGGAAAGAGGCAGATGCTGTTGTCAGATGCCCTGCAGAGACTGCTTCTCTGACTCCCAGTCACGTGGCCCTGCACAAGCTGAGCCCGGTCACCACTGCCCACAGCTGGACTGTGGAGGGACCACACCTGCCGCTGACCAAATGGAGCCACAGAAGCTCCATGTCACCCCCTCATCACCTTTACACAAGACGCCACGGTCATTTGCATTTTACCAAACAACCCACAGAAAACCATTCATCTTGCACAGCACTGTTTGAGCACACAACCCACAGGCAGATGCTGACTTGGCCTTGGTTGTTTGGAGGTTGTTCCTAGGGTTACGGAGGCCGAGGGCCTGAATGTGTTGTAAGACTATCACATGTGGCATGTGCTCTAAGTAGAGAAAACATCTCAGATAAACAATGAACAGCCACAAAACCAAGTTTATTCCTAAGAGGCAGAGAAAATGGAAAAAGCACCTCGTGGTACCCGATGTTTTGTTGTATTTTGCACAGAAGAACTCGTGGTGAGTACTAAGGCAGCAGATCCAGCCTCCTCCCCAACCACGCGGATGCTTACGTCTGCCTGCATCTGCCCCTGTGCCTGGCACGTCCCAAATCCTATGCCAGGCTGCACAGGGGTGGGGTTGGGAGGCCCAGGCTCCTGCAGGGACCCTCAGCACTCCCAAAGGGAAGCTGATGGAACACCTTGCACCAGAAAGCCTTCGGTATCAAGACTTCTCTCTGCTTACAGACTTTGTAAGTCCCTAAGCCCACACTTCGTGCTTCTTGCATTCCCTATCCACAGAGCAGCTGCAACAGCCCCTTTCCACGTCCTCAAATCCGTCCCTTCTACCACAGGACCTTTGCACACACTGCCCCCTTTGGGATGACACACACTCCTCCCCCAGCTAAGACCTCAGAAAAGAGCAGCAGCTCACTAAGGTCTCCCATGTCTGCAGAAGCCCATCCTGATCCCACTTCTGGCACACGTACCCCACACTAGCCACCTCCCATCTGAGCAGCACTGACCACACTGTTAACTTTATGGTTACTAGGGTGACTACGGCCAGTGTGCCTTCCCCTCTAGACTCCAAAGACCCCCAAGGCTGAAGACCCTGTTTGCTTGCTTGCCAGCACCACCAGGGTGTCTACCCAGTATGTCTACAGGTGTTCAACACATACCAGAAGAAAGAATAAAGGAGCTGACATCAATGAAGGAAATCGAGGGGCTTTTCACAACCATCTGGGCAGAACACACACCCATGTGTGTTTGGGTGTAAATCTATATGTACATTTTTTTTTAACTGTAGGAAGAAAATCCTTGCACAGATTTTGATTCAACCATAAATTCCCAAATGACAAAGAACTCTTGTGGGCCACCGCTGGCCAGGTGTCACCTCAGCCCCCTGCACAGCAGATGGCAAGAACACCGCCGACTGCCCAGCCTGGCGATATGCTAATTACCGCTAATTACTGCCTCTCCTCACCACGGCCTGAGGAGAGGAGCGACCGTCCTATGGGGAGGGATGTGCCGATCAGGCACATTCACAAAGGAATATTCTTAAATGATTGCCAGTTTATTTTAAATACTTCTTTTAACTTACTGGTAGGTCACCTGCAGTAATAAGCAATAACGTGGCCCCTTCACCCGTGATGTATTTTCATTTTTCCTTTTCCCTCATCTAGTGGCTTTTAAGGGAGAGCAGGAGAAAAGGGAACGTCCACCGGCAAGAATGTTTTAAGGTTTGGCTAAAAATTCTTTCCCTAGCCTTTCTTCTCCTGCAGAGGAACGTGGTGATGTTAGTTTCTGAATCCCCAGTTTCTATTCAAATAGATGTAACACTTCTCATTAAAGGAAGCAGAAAAGTTTGGGGGATGGCACTTCTAACATACGCACTGAACGGAAACAGGTTGAGGTTACAAGGCAAGACCCATTTTCTTGTAAGCTGCCAAATTACGAAGCGCTTGTGTTCCTGAGGCCGTCTGCCCTAGCCTCTCAGGTGGATGAACAGTAAACGTAAAGCCATTTCAAAACCACTGCAGTTTACCTGCTCACGGCGCCTTGGGAAACAGGGCCCCAGCTCCACAGAACGGCCCAACAAGAAAAGCACCCCTAGTCGGGCAGAGAGCACGGAATACTGGGAAGGTGAAGACCACGGAACCCTGAGCTAGCAGTATCGCGTGGGGGCAGAAACTGGAATCCAGAGACACTGGTTTATCCATCCACAGGAGCACAGAGCTGGGGGGCAGGACGAGCCCAAGGAAGTGGCGGGTAGATGCTGTTGGGGGTGCATCTGGGGAGAATCACCAGGCCAGACCCCCAACCCCCACTGCCTCTAGCCCACCACCCCTCCACCCC
This sequence comes from Lutra lutra, assembly GCF_902655055.1. NCBI lineage: Eukaryota > Metazoa > Chordata > Mammalia > Carnivora > Mustelidae > Lutra > Lutra lutra. Next base: position 43,044,309 of record NC_062280.1, on the reverse strand, counting down.
ACCAAGTGCCCCAGGATATGGTGGCTGAGAACTCCCAAATTCTGTCCACAGGCTCCCACAACTCTTCCTACGCTGGTTCTGAAGATGGCAGTTTCTCAAGAGTCTGAGGAAACCCACACAGAGTTGTTCTCGTTTCCCTTAGCCCCTGAATGTGATTAGTTCTTAAGTGTGTATTTGTCAGTTTGAATAAGCACAAAGGCAAAGACCAATTCATAGATCATCTGGAGGGGTCTGGGCACTCAAGGCATTGCCCCTGAGATCTCATTACTAGAGGCAGGAGCCCCGGCTGCCATGAATTATTCACTGCAGCCCTGGCCCTCTGATTATGCACAGCATTGCCCACAAAAAGGTGCATCTGAGCCCCACTTTAAACAGGCTACTGTCCAGAGGCACCAGCTCCAAGAGGAGGGAAAGGTGCAATCAATTAACACGCACACTGTAGTCCCACAGAGATGAGAAGCGAGGACTGGGATTAAATTCTCCCAAGCCTCCCTCCCAGCACAGCAAACCCGCCCAACGCTGCTCCCGCAGCCGCGTGGAAGGCTTCACTGCGCCAAGGGGAAGTAGGAAACAATAAGCAATTTGGGAAACAAAATCCTGAAATTACGCTCAGATTATGATTATAATTAGAAAGTCGAGCATGTCTGATGGTTCTCCAGTGAGTCGGCAGGCTGCAGAGCAGAATAATTTTACATAATTATCAACATCAACACTGACGGAGGGCAAGGGAGGTCCCCAGTACTGGGGTTTCGGACCAGCAGGCCTAAAACGCAGTCCCAGACCCTGAAGGACAGACCCACAGGCACATAAACACGTTACAGAACAGCAACTGTGTGTTCCAAAGCTGGGACAGAAGAAGGAAGCGTTTCTTTGTCTACTGTGTACACATATTTATGTGAAAACTCCTACAAGGGTACAAAATTCAAATCACATTTATAATTGATGAATGCTCTTATTTTTTTTTTAAAGGTTTTATTTATTTGACACAGAGAGAGAGCATAAGCAGGTGGAGCAGGAGAGGGAGAAGCACACTCCACCCTGAGCAGGGAGCCCGATATGGGGCTCGATCCCAGGACCCCAGGATCATGACCTGAGCTGAAGGCTGATGCTTAACCGACTGAGCCACCCAGGCATCCCTGATGAATGCTATTTAAAGAAATGAAGACAGGGGTGCATGGTGGCTCAGTGGGTTAGGCGTCTGCCTTCGGCTCAGGTCATGATCTTAGAGTCCTGGGACTGAGCCCCGAGTCAGGTTCCCTGCTCAGCGGGGAGTCTGCCTCTCCCTGCTTGTGGTCTCTCTCTCTCACACACTCTATCTCAAATAAATAATAAAATAAAAAAAGTAAGACCTTCAAACCAAATCATGAGTCTAGCAAGAACTCAGACTATATCTTTTAGTCTCACTGTAATTTCTACAGGGCTGCTCTTTACCACATGCTCAAGCCCCTGTTCATCAGCGTGGTGGCCCAAAGAGCTTGGGACCCCCATCCGGAGACCACAGAGAGGGATTCTGCAGCTGATCTGTATCCCAGGCCTGAGTACCCCAGTCATGCACACACACAGGCATGGTAAGTCTTGGCTTCGAACCTGCCACCCACACCCCCCACATCAAGAAAGAAAACCAACAAAAATAAGACGAGAAAGAAGGACAAGAAACCACCAAGCCTTCTGTAATAAGCACCCTTCAAAGCGACCAAGCTCTGTGCTATGTTACTTCTATACCCTGTGTGACCACTGCTTCCTGCCTCTGGGGTCTCCTGAAGCTATTCTTACTATGTTATATACAATTATATTACTAGTATTGCTACTACTACCACTTCTATTACTACTACTACTACTACTACTACTATTATATCACTACTACTTCTATTATTATTACTACTACTACTAGCACTACTATGTGAGTAATGAGGGGTTGGGGGGAGGGGCAAGGGGGTTACCTGGAAAGTAGAGAAAGCTGAGGCTGGATGCCCCAGAGTGGGTTTTGCCAGATCAAACCTTCCCTTACATTCTAGCATCCCCTTCAGTCATGTCCCTGGCCTCCTCCAGACCTCCGACAGACTGACTTCCAGGTATCAGTGGAAAACTGGTGGTGGAAAACTGCTCTTGGTCTGTGACCATGGAGGAGCCATCTAACCAAGTAACCTCTCTGAGCATGGCGGCCCCCCCACGTCCTCCCCACTGATCAGAGGGCAGGGCCAGCATCCCTGGGGGAGGGCAGTGGGAGGCCCAGCCCCACTGGGGGGGTCAGGAGTGCCTGCTGTGTAGGGCAGCGGCTACTGCTGCTGCAGACCCAGGGCCAGGCCACCTCTCCCCGAGCATCCCTGGGGCCCTGGCCCGAGACAGCTCCTCCATCTGAGGACCACACCCAGCGCAAGCCTTGCCAGGCCCTCCCAGCTGGGAACTCCAATCAGCAGCAGCTCTGTTTCCAGAGCCAGATTACAAAGGGAAAAAACACACACCATGGAATTTTACAGAATACTGCCAGCGAGCTCTGGTTCCGAAGGTCCCCAGCATGCCTGGCCAGTGCTCCTTTCCCCAGCACAATGAGGAGGCACCAGAGGTGCACCAGGCAGAAGAGTACCACGGGGGCTCACAGGGGATGTTCCCAACCCAGCGGCCATGACGTCCAAAGTACGCACGAGCAGGGGCACCTCAGTGGCGCGGTCAGCTAACAGGCCAACTCTGATTTCAGCTCATCCTGAGATCAAGCCCCGAGTCTGGCTCTGCACTCAGCTGGGAGTCTGCTTGAGATTCTCTCTCCCTTTCCTTACCCTTGCCCCCTATGCTCGCGCTCTCTAAAATAAATCAGTAACTCAAAAACAAACAAAACAAACACAGTACAAGTGGGCAAACTAAGAGCTACACAGTCCAGGGGCAGGAGTCCAGGCCTGACCCACCCGCCCACCCTATAGGCCAGGGCATCCCTCAGACTATAGGCCTGGCCGGCTCTTCTCGGCTCCCCTGCATCTGGGACACAGCAGCATTCATGCAACACATTTCTACATCAGGCTGAGAAGATGTGGGTGCACTTTTGGTCTAATATACTTTCAACAGATCTTGGTGGGACATGACATCCAGATATTATCTATCCTTTTAAAACTCTAAGATGCTAATAAAAACTCAAAGAATGTTCCCAGGACCGTGTCTCAGGGCTTGAGGCCCCAAACCTCCAGCTACACAGCCATCTCCTCTACCTGCTGCTCCCGCATCTCCAGGAAGACGCCTTGGAGCTGGATCTTCAGAGCTCTGGGGGGCCCAAATCGACCCCCGATGGTGTGCCAGCTGAAAGAAGCCTCTGAGTCCAGCCCTTTGGGCGGCAAGAGGGGAGCAAAGGCTGAGAGGGGCCCCAAGTCAGCCTCATTTCCCCCCGACACCCAGCAGGCCCTCCTCCTGGCCTGGGCGCTGCGTGCTATTCCTGCAGGAGCACTGAAAGGACACCGCACAGGACAGCAGCAAGACCACTGCACAGCTAGCCACGTGGCGTGAGTGAGCAGGAGCTGGCGAAGCAAGTGTTGGGGATCTGCTGGAGTAACGGGAAGCCAAGCGTCGACTGGCTTCATCATGCACTGGCCTTCTATACAGTCTCCCACCTAGAACCCTCCCCTGCATGGTTTGGGGACAGCCCAGGGTCTGGGGAGAGTTGGTTCTGGGCTTGGAGCCGTGGGAACTCACTTTGGTGCCAGCTCTGCGATTTGAGGACATGGGAAAGCCCCTCACCCACCTGACCCATTTTCTCATCCACAGAATGTAAACAGGATTTCATACCCACTCTTCCTTCCTCCCAGCCTCAGTGGACAAATGAGATAATGCATGTGAAACGGGCTTGTAAACAATGATCATCTGGGGTCAGAAGTGCTGCTCCTCGCACTCAAGCTCCATGGACCAGGGACTGCTTCTGCCGTTATTCCCCAAGGACGGTTCGTGCGGCCCCTTTGGTGATATGGAGGGGTCAGAGTGATGCCCCATTACCATAATTTTTTTTTTAAACAGCTCATTCTGGATGCAACACTGGGCATCAGGAAGCTGAGCCCCACTGACGGCTAGATCAAAGTAGGTCTTGGTCTCTGAACTACGTACCGAGAGTCACTCTCCAGATCCCGGAGAGGATGGACAGCTACCAGGTGAACTGTGTTCGTCTGGGGCAAACCACTTTTGCTTTCGTTGAAAAATGACACACTACCAAGTCCTGAGCCTCCGGCAGCCTGCTCTCTCCTGCCTCCTGTACCAGATTCACCAAGAGGCTGAAAGAGGCCATGAGCAGAACAGCAGTAAATACATCTGAATAACACCGAGCCTGACAGACACAGCAAGTAAGCAACTGGCCCCAGTTGACCTGGGGGAGCACTCATCAATATTTACTAGCCTCCAAAGAATCCTCTGCATACATAGACACATATCTGCTTGTTTTGTTTTCATCACAAAACGTATGCTTATGAAAGTCTATAAAATGCTCAAAACTAGAAGAAAAAAAATCTAATTGGAGGAGGCAAACTCATTTTGTGTCTGCAGAGCTTATGATGGGCCAACCCAGAGACTAACCGAGCAGCAGGAGGAGGATATGCGTGCCCGTTACCATGGCAACTCGGGGCACAGAGGGTGTGTGCTGCCTCCAGGAACTCTTCAGATCCACTGCAGAAATTCTAGAGTCATCAACTAATTGCTGGTTGGGAAGAAATGTTGCACAACAAAAATGTGCCGACCAGGCAGAGCTGGCCATTTTTGGAAAGCAGTGTCTTCAGACACTTCCAATTTCTGATGTAGAGACTAAAATTTTAAAATTTCTGTAAATGTGCTTCCATTTCTTAAAGGCTGCTTCCCTTAAGTTCTCTCTTGGGGTGTCCTGTTTTACTTGTTAGGTATCCGTATTTCACAACACGGCAAAGAGAAAATAGCTGATATTGATAAAAATGATAGGACGCTCAATGATGCAGTGCTACCTTTAAAAAGGTTAAAAACAGATACTAGGATAAGACTACGTGTGGTGAAATTCAGTGCCCATGGGTGTGAGCTAGAGCCTGGCCATCCCCATCTGTAAAACAGGGGTGGTGATAATACCGGTATTTTTTTAAAGATTTTATTTGTTTGAGAGACAAAGAGAGAGCACAAGCAGGGGGAGCAGCAGATAGATGGAGAGGGAAAAGCAGACTCCCCACTGAGCAGGGAGCCCAATGTGGGGCTGGATCCCAACACCCTGGGATCATGACCTGAGCTGAAGGCAGGCTTAACAGGCTGAGCCACCCAGGCGTCCCTATAATACCCATACTATTAAAGGCGATGTATGTGAAATGCATATAGCACAGAACATGGAAAGCACTTGATGTTAGCCCTGCCTATTAAGTTTTATTGTTATCATAGTTTTAAATATCATTTGCCAGAGGAAATAAAAATGTGCAACTGACACAAAAAAATGGCATAAAGAATAAAGTGACAATATTCCTTTTACATACACAACTAGAGAAGGAATGGCAAATCTGAACAAAAACATTTTTTAATTCCATTAGAGTTGCCAAATTACACCTTTGGAGGTCGCCTCAATTCTGAGGGTAATGATTCTATGTATCTTAAGGGAAAAAAGTGAGCAAATGAAATGCATAGCTATGGTGCTTTTAACAAGACGCATCTGACATGTAAGTTTTGTAATCTACATTTTTAGATGAGGGATCTACTAATAATAAACCTTCCAAAAACAACAGAAAAAGCAAGATGGGGAACGAGCACTGGAAGGGGGGCCTGATCTCATGAATGCCAGAAGAAACCAGAGTAACACCTGCCCACAGATGGGTGTACGTGCATGCGTGCGCTACTCCCACACGCGCGGGCACACCACCACACGCGCGGGCACACCACCACACGCACGCGCGCACTACCACACTCCCCACGAGCAACCATGTCTCACTCAGAGATGGGAAACCAGTGCAATGCATCTCTTTCTGACAAAATGGTGTTAAACTAAACTGATTCACTACCTCGAAAGAATCCTAGTGCTCAAATCCCCTGTGAAATTCTTTACAGCCGAGGCACCTGCAAGCTGGACTTTGCAGATACGGGATAACACTTCACATGCATGCAGACACACTGTGCGGAGGAAAAGATACTTTAGTTCTTAAAAACAAAAAATCACCGCAAGTTTCATACGTATAGAATCTAACATGTTTTTATCCGTGCGAGGCGGTATCTGGGAAAAACTGCCTTCCCTGGGGTAGACTACGAGGACAGTCTGGAAGCCTTCCATCTATGACTCACACACCAACCCAAGCCCCCACAGTGCTTGATCTTTACTCCACGCGGTACATTACCCAGCGCATTCGGCCAGAGCCCCATGAAGCAGGGCTTGGGATACACTGGGGCCCAAAGAGACGAGGACCCCATCCTCGGAAGTGTACAGTCCTCAAGCGGAGAGCAGCTAAAAAACAACGTAATAATGAGCACGTTCAATGTTGGTGACTACTCGGGAAAGGAAGAAGAGAAGAAAAGCTGTGGGGAGGACCGAAGACTCGTCACAGCAGTGCACGTTGGCCAGCCCAGCAAGCACTGGAAGGAAGTGAAAACCAGAGAAAGGGCACTCCAGGCAGACCGTACAGCGGTCCGTTGAAGAAACAGCCCACGTTCTCCAAGGATGACTCGGTATTAGCTCTGGGGCCTAACTGGAAAAATGCAGGCACTGCCCACCGAGATGAGATGGGAAAAGCAGAGAGGGGCAGGTGGCGAGGAACTGAGGTGGGGAGGGGTCGAGGAGGGTGGGGCGGGGTCGAGGCGGGTGGGGCGGGCCCGAGGTAGGTGGGGCGGGGCTGAGTCGAGGAGGAGTGGGGGCAGGTGGGGCGGGGCGGGGCGGGGCAAGGTGGGGGAGGTAGGGCAAGTGGGGCTGGGTGGGGCAGGAGGAAGGGGACTCGCGCTTCAGGCTGATGTGGCTGCAGATCACCACAAGCAGAGCGGCATTAAGACTGGAGAAAGGCGATTCGGTGCAGTCCCTCAGAGGCAGCCCCTGGAGTCGCGCACATTGATGGTTGCACGGGGAAGCATGGCAATGTTCCCCTCAGGGGGGATAAAGAGAAGCCACAACCACCCACCTTATTAGGTCCTCCCCACTGGCTCTGCTGCCAACTGACCTACAGAACAGTCCCCTTCTCACCAGTTTCTGCACATAGGACTAGCGACTTGACTCCACATTTGGTGAATGAATAACCACTAAGGACCCGGGAGCTTCCCTGAAGGCTGTTATATTCGGGTTACAACACTTTATTGCAGCTGCAATGTGCACCTAATCCCTATTCATCCTTAAAGAAAACTGTCCTACTTTCAAAGGACAGTTTAAGTTCCACCTGGAAACGGGAGCTTCCTCAAGTCAGTTACACAGAATGATCATTCTCACTGTCACAGCCCACCATGGCTTCTGCACCCTCCATGCCCTGGGTACAGGCACTGCCTTGCCCGAGATCCCGAAGCACCTTCCCAGCCTGACCACAAGCGGGTGTGAGTGCACAGGTTCTGCCAGTCACCAGCCAGGTGCTCTCTCTGAACATCCTCAACATTGGTCCCTTTCCACGCAGAGGAAGCGCTCCTAAGCGTTCTGGCCCAAGCACACACTGGGGTCATTAAAGGGAGAAATGCAGGAGTAGGTTCACAAGGAACCCTCAGGTTTCCCCCTCTATTCTGGTTTCACGGAGATAAAACTGACATGTAACAAAAGTTTAAGGTTTATAACGTGATGATCAGAGACACATATACACTGAGAAATGACCCCACCATGAGCTTAGTTAACACCTTCACTCCCTCACATGATTAACTTTTTTGTGCTTAGAATATTTTAGATCTACACTCTTAACAACTTTCAAGTATACAATAGAGTGCTGTTAATTACAGTCACCATGGGGCACATTAGATCCCCAGAACTTACTCATCAGTGAGTGCCTGTACCCTTTGATCCACAGCTCCCCGTCCCCACCCCCAAACACCAGCAGCCACCACTTTTCTTTTTCTACAAGTCTGGTGTTTGAATCCACACATCAGTGGAATCAGTATTTGTCTCTCTCTGACTTATTTCACTTAGCACAGTGCCCTCAAAGTCCACCCATGTTTTCACATAAGGCAGAACTTCCTTATTTTTTTTATGGCTGGATAATATTCCATTGTGTGTACATATATGCCCATTTCCTTTCATCTGCCCATGGACATTCAGGTTGTTTCTATATGTTGACTACTGTAAATAATGCTGCAGTGCACATGGGGATCCTGTTTTCATTTCCTTTAGGTATATATTCAGAAGTAGGATTACTAGATCATATGGTAGTTCTGTTTTTTTAATTTTTTGAGGAACCTCCACACCGGTTTCCATAATGGCTGCACCATCTACAAAACTAGGACAGGAAGAAGAAAACACAGGGTAACTTAATCCAGCCCACACACCCTTGGCAGCTAAAAATATATACCTGCACGGGCTCTGTCAGCATATGCACAGGGGGTCAGCTGCAGTAAACCAGGATGTCTTCTAGAAGCAGCTCACAGTTTCCATCTTGGCTTCAAGTAAGTTTTCCACAAATAAAAGCAGGGGAAGAATTTCAAACGGATTTAGGACAAGTATCCAAAGGCATCTAAGTAAATGCACTTTTACCTGCTCAGAGGAAAACAATGAGCTCATCTGTATATACAACCACACGGGGAAATATCAACAAAAGGAAGACAGACTCCCGGCTCACGGCACCAGCCAAATATTTAAAGCAGCTGAGCCCATCCACAGCCCCAAATACTTGGATCACTGAACCAAGAATTCATTTTTCATATGCTTTTAAAATAAAGGCACTTAATCTGGTGCACACAGCAAGTGAGAAGAGAATGGGGACCTCGTTCATCCCTCTGCTCACAAATGAGAAATGACCAATTACTCCTCTCTCCCCAGGGATTTGGGGCTCATAAGTGAGGAGCAACTCTCTAGGAACAATGAGGGTCCTCTGATCAGTCTCTCCCATCCACTCTGGACCACTGGACCCACCTGCCTCAAGCACTGCATAATTCCGGGTGAGGAGGCAGAGAGCTCCTGCTCTCGTGTCTACAATGGTGACACCCTCTTAAAGCCCCCACTATCTGCCTGGGCCTCTGACCGAGCTACCAGGGCTGTGCCTCCCATATCTTTACTGATGGATTCACCTGTGCAAGGTGCTCTCTGCACAAAAGCAAGGCCCCCGGCTGCCCAATCTGAGTTTCCTCCAACTCTGCTTTTTAAACATGGTGCCTTGATCTTAATGGGCAATGCACGGGAACTGAAGACTGATCGATACTCTCTGAGAAGCACCCGAACGGGCAGCCTAAAAGGTCTGCAGCCAGACTCAGCCTCAGCAACCTTCAGGGGTTATGTGCATTTTCACTTGGAGTAAATATCTTAAAGAACTAAAGGCTGTGCTGTGGGCACAGTAGAGGCATCTGGAAACTAAGACACCCCAAACACACAGAGCCCGGGCCTCCCTCTGACTACCGCAAATCACACCCAGAGGCTGGCTTAGTTGTGCAAAAGCACCTCATCTGTCACATTTAAATTAAAGTGGTTCCTTAGGTTATTGCCTGTGGTTTAGTCATTGTGAACTTGTAGTTGGATTATGCAAGAGTGATGAGTGTAAGAAGGTTAGATCTCATCCTGCACACTATGTTAAGTAACCATAAAACAACAGTACCAGCCCAGGGTGGGGCAAGGAGCATGGGAACCTTCCCCTGGTAAGCTTTCCTTATTTGATGTAGTGCTTAGAACTGATGTTCTGGGGTTTGGAGCTCTCGTCCCAGGAGACAGAGGAATCACCCCACCAGTAGGAAAGCAGGAAGAACCAAAAGAGCAGCCGTCCAATGAGGGCCTGCTGGGTGTTCAGGGTACACAGCTGGGAGGCGTCCTTGTGTGTGGACTATTCATGGGGTAGTGACGGGGGTCACGGCCCAGGACAAAGTGCTCCATGGCCCAAGGACAAAGTGAGCCTCACCCTCATCTCTGGGAGCTGTGTTTGTTCCAAGAGGGCAGGCAGTCCTAGTACATACAGCCATGCTATGCCCCACTGCTGGGCTGGCGGTGAGGCGTGACGATGACCAGGAGTGGCCCCTGGCCTTGAGGCCTGGTTTCGGGAGAAGCATCACTCCAAATGGAAGACCTCTGGCCCTGGAGTCTTGAACCCTGATCCTTGTCCCACCTGGTTCCATCGACCTGCTGTACAATTCAGCTTGAACCACTGCGACAAAATTCCACAGATGGGGTGGCCTCGACAACAGAAATTCATGTTTCAGAGTTCTGGAAACTGGGAATCCAAGACCAAGGTCCTGCTGTTTCTGTTCCTGGGGAGAGCTCCTCCGTGGCTTGCAGACAACACCTTTTTGCTGGGTCCTTGTGTGGAGGAGAGAGGGATACAGCAAGGCCTCTGATAACCTCTGATAACCTCTTCTCTGGGCACCATTCCTGTCACACAGGCTCTAACCTCAGGACCTAATGCCATCATGGTGGGGGTTAGGGCTCCCACGTATGAATTTGAGGGATCCAATTCACTGCACACCACTAACCTGAGCAGACGTCACTGGTTTTCCTGTCTCTAGGACTGGGACAGGGAGAGAAGCAGTGGAGCCAGTTCCCAAGGTTCCCTGGAGATCTAATATTCTATGATTCCAAATATCACTACTTATACAATACATACTCATACAATCCCATTGTAAACAGCTATATACGTGGTCTCCCTGATGCTCCTTCCTAGGTCCCTGGCTTCCAGTCAGAGACACAGACCTTCTCCTGGGACTCCTCAAAATTCCATAGCCCCACAGCCATCTGAACCCTGTCCCCAACACTGCCTTCCATTTGAGCACCTGTACTGAGTTCTGACTTCCTGTCCAATCCCCTACAGACCGGAGGTGCTCACGGGATTCACGCATAGCTGTGTGCTACTCGCACTTAGTGTGAGATCAGAGTAAAGGCTGTGCTTGTCGGTAATTTCCAAGGAAGAACGGCATCACTCCCATCGAGAGCACAGAGCCCTTGCGGGCAAACCACTGCACACACATGACCACTTCCAAGAACACAACCTCGCAAGCCTGAGAAATGCCTGAGCCCAATGGACAATGTATGCAGAGCAGCACGCCATTGCTTCCTTCTGAAAAGAAAACATCCTGACCTTGTAATTCTACGTAATATTCTAATAACCCACCTCGGTCTATGTTACTTATTCTTAAATGGTCCTTAGCAAGGCAAATAAAGGTATAGATTTTTAATTTTCAAAACTAAACAAAACAAAACCCCAGAAATCTTCCAAAACAGACTTTGGCCCCTCCTGTTGCTGTCAATGGCTAGATTTTGTCAATTTCACAGAAATCATCAGTTACAAGTCTCTCTCTACAGTACCAACAGCGTCCACAGCAAGATGGATTTACGATGTCCCCAAGCAGAATGGGCTCTTTCCTGTTTATACGTCCCACTCCCTCCATCTACTGGTTGCTGCTGAAAAGGAGTCTCCAAAAAGTCCAGGCTTAAGTTTTAAAATAATGGGCACTGGGCGCCTGGGTGGCTCAGTGGGTTATGCCTCTGCCTTCGGCTCAGGTCACGATCTCAGAGTCCTGGGATCAAGCCCCGCATCAGGCTCTCTGCTCAGCAGGGAGTCTGCTTCCCCCTATCTCTCCGCCTGCCTCTCTGTCTACTTGTGATCTCTCTTTCTCTGTGTCAAATAAATAAATAAAATCTTTTAAAAAATAAAATAAAATAAAATAATGGGCACTGACAAATCCACAAAGCATTGCTTCACTTAGTTACAAGAGACAGCACAATTTGGAGTGCTATACTTACTTTACAAAACTGAAACCATATGAGCAATTTAAGGCAACAGTGGTCCCATGTGGAGGAGCAAGCTGAATTCTAGACTTTGGTAATATGTCCTGAGAATGTACTGCAGCATTCACATAGGGCACGGGGCGCCATGGGTTAATATCCCCATGCTAGCTGACCCCCGCTCTACCCTCCCTACCATGAAATCTCTGGTTTCCCATCCACTTCCTGCTTCCCCTGGGTACAGGGCTGCCCTTTTGCCCCTCTTCCAAGCACTTCTTCGAGGCTGCCCCTCATTCTCTGAGACTCCTTTTCTGGGAATATCCAAGTGAGCTCTCCTCTGGGCTCCGCACACATCTCACTGGGGCCATCCCTCACCCCCCAAGAGCTTTGGGCAAATAGGTGTGCCTCTTCCTCCTTGTAAGTGCTCCAAAGCTGGGGTCCTGCTTGCAGCCACCTCCTTTGGACAGAGTGAGAGGATATTTCTTTAAAATTATTTTAATGGAGGCATCTGGGTGGCTCAGACGACTGGTTGGGCATCTGCCTTCGGCTCAGGCCGTGATCTCCAGTCCCAGGACGGAGTCCCACACTGGGCCCCCGGCTGGCTCAGCACGGAGCCTGCTTCTCCTTCTCCCTCTGCCTCTCCCCCTGCATGTGTGCTCTGTTTCTCTCTCTTTCTCAAATCAATAAATAAAATCTTAAAAAAAAATAAATTATTTTAATGTTCTTATAATTATGTTTATATCATAAGAAATAATGATCTGGTAAACTACACACCATATTCCCAATTCTTTACAAAAACAAAAGTGCCGTATCTCCTGGGATGCCAATAATGGTGCCTGGCCCACAGAGGTGCTTCACATGTCAGCTAAAGGAAGAAGTAACACGGGAGTAAAAAATACAATCATTTTGGAAATCGGGATGGTAGACCAAAAAGTTATTCCCAGGTCTCATGGAGCAGGAGAGGGACAGAGGAAGACACACCATGGCTGATCCCAGTTTTCCCTTTCAGGTTTACTCATAAAAATAATATTCAAATAGGAAGAACACAGGAATGCAATTTTGCTGAGAACAGCCAGTATCCGAGTGAGCGTCATCACCAGAAGGGGGCAGCATCTTAAAGACAATGGAGAAGGTTGTTCTCCGGGCTCTCCAGCAGGAAGCTGATATTAAAAGCCCCTTTGAGAACTAAAATTACACCAGATTGCATTTAAGTATCTCAATCTCCAAATCTCCACTTCCCTTATATTACCTGAAAAAGAAAAAATTTCTTACTGCATGTGAACCTACCATTGAAATAAAATTGTAATTAATATAACACATGTATCTATCATATATAAACTGACCTAGTGGCTCACCCTTTTCCTTATGTAACAGTAGCACTCTCTTATATTACTTGAATACACATTTTTTGAAAACCTCAGAGCCAAAACACCAGGTCTATATATATTTAAGCATATGTCTGTATGCACAGAAAAATATGTTATAAATACATCTGTGAGACATCGTTTGCTTAGCGACAGTAAAAGTCTCCAAAATATTTCTTAGCAAAGTTCATCAGAAACATGTAAAATGTAAACCAAGAAGGAAAAATGTGATCAAAAACAAACATACTTCTCCCCCTGCACCCAGAGAAGTTTAATAAACTCATTCAACTTCATTCTAAAACTAAAATAGATTTTGAAATCTGTCGCTCCCCATGTGGTCAGTCTCGTTTCGGGGCCTCTTTGGAGGAACTTGTGGGGAACAAGGTCCATCCCTGCACAAGGAGGGTCCACGTTCACCCACCCATCGCTTCCATCAGCTACACAACAGAATCTTCTGGAAGGCTCTCTGAACACAGCTGGCCTGACAGTGATTGAAAAATACAGGTAACCCCAAGTCACCCACGGGTTGGGGGTGGCTGACGTCAGTACAGAACTACAGACCTACAACCTGCACCCACCGCCTATCAGCCATCACACACCTGCCCAGGTGAAGAGGCACCTGAAACTCGTTCTAGAAGCTCAGTGGCCCTGGAGGTCACCCCCCTCACCTCCTCACCCTCCACTGGCCACGGTCCCCAGACCTTTTCATCTGTTCATTCACTGACTGGCAGACAGCCTGCTTCTCCTTATACCAAGTGACCATGTGCCTTCTTGGGATCCCAGTACCCCCGGGAGAGTACAGGAGTTAGACCCCCTTCTATTTCCCAGCTGGTCCCCTCTTCTCGAGGAAAACAGCCTACCTAGTACCTTCAGCCCTGAGAGACCATGGCTTTCTAGCCGCCTCCTCCCTAAATAACCTCCACCAAATTCAGCCTTCTCGTCGGACCCCTGAAAGGTACCAAGGCTTGCATGTCCCTGACTCAGCTCTGCGATGATGACCGGGGTTTGGCATCCTTCCTGGGCATGAAATACCTGTAAACTAGAGGCCTGCTGGCAATCACTTGCACCCAACAGGGGGCAGGGCGTTGCACGGGTTCCTTCTGGAGCCCTGCACCACCCGACATAAACTCACCATGGGTCCTTGTTCTGAAACTATCAGCCTAGAACCAGCCTCTGCTAGAGCCCAGCCCTCCAAAAGCACGGGAAGACAGGGTCTTCAGAGCAAAGGCCCTCACAGTCAGTGAAGAGGTTTCAAGGCCTCTCCCCCATCATGCTCATTCTAGAAGCAATGGTCTATCTCCTGGTCTTCAGGAGTGCAGTGTGCAGGTTAAATGCCCCATCCCAGCGGTCAGAGCTGTGCAGGATGAACGTTCGCTCCTTTGCTGCAGGACAAGAATGACACACATGGCTCCCAGCCACCTCAACGACCCTCCCTGGACAGAGCTCCCTGTCCTGCGTGGCCTAGGCTCCTTGGGACCACAAATGTTCCATTGAAACCCACCTCCGACTTGCGGCAGTGCACGAGGCTGTGTACGTGGCACAGTAAATGGGGCACAGCAAACGGGGCATACCACTCCTCTGGAGTCACATCCACCAAGAAAAGGAGGGACTCTGTGAGCCCAAACCCATCAGCCTTTAGTGCATGGCCGTGGCCAAGATGACGTGTTATTTCCTATCAGCTCCATCACACAGTCACTCTTTCAATCTGTTGCAGAATTCTAGGAAACTGCCCGATCCTACCAGAAAGGAGTCCCCTGGACAGGCTGTGGCTGGGGACGGAAGAGAAGTGTGGTGGTGACCTAAGGGGGATGCCTCCCTCAGGCCCGCCCACGTCTCCCACCTGCCTTCCCATGGGCCCAAGCAGAAATGACAGCCCTGGTGGGGAGGCGGTCTGCTCCCTTTGCATCTCATCCCAAAACACAGATAAAATGTGTTTCCCAAATTTACTTTTGGCTTCGTGGCCAGGCTCGGCTTTGCTGACGCTCCTCTCCTTGCCCACCAGTCTCGTCTTTCCACCAGCAGCCTCTGCCCATCTTGCCCAAGGCCCTTCATCACTGGCTTCAGCACCCGACCCGCCCACCAGGGACTCGGGGGTTCCTCCTTTATCACCAGGATGTGCAAATGCCCAGGGAGCGCCAGACCCTGGAGACAATGCATTCAGGAAAGCGTGAAGGATGAACACCAGGGGGTTAATAATCTCTCTCGGTACAGAGAGATTACGGTTGCTTTCTGTTTATGTTTTTATGATTAGAAAAATTAAAATAACTAGTTTTAAAAATTCAAACCTTAAAAAAGTTCCCTTGAGTAAAACGTGGGGGAGGACAGCACGTTAGAGAGAAAGAAAGAAAAGATGCTTCCGGGGCGCCTGGGTGGCTCAGTGGGTTAATAAGCCTCTGCCTTCGGCTCAGGTCATGATCTCAGGGTCCTGGGATCGAGTCCCACATCGGGCTCTCTGCTTGGCAGGGAGCCTGCTTTCTCCTCTCTCTCTCTCTGTCTGCCTCTCTGCCTACTTGTGATCTCTCTCTGTCAAATAAATAAATAAAATATTTAAAAAAAAAAAAAGAAAGAAAGAAAAGATACTTCCTAATCCCCATCCCCCAACAAAACCCTAGGGCCACACCTCTTTCTTCATTCTGGACTCCCCAGAATTCAGTGGTCCCTCCTCAGGAGCGTGCCACCTGGACCCGACCTCTCCTTCCTGGCCATATGGAGCAGCACAAACACCAAGATGACCATTGCTTCCTCCCATCATCTTCACTCCAGAAAAATAACGAAATATAAATACAGCTTTCCCAAAGGGCACATGACACCATCAGCTGGCCTGGTCCTCGTACCTGTAAAGAGCCAAGAGCTACCCTCTGAAAACTTGAGTTGTGGGACACCTGGGTGGCTCAGCCGGTTAAGCCACTGCCTTCAGCCCAGGTCATGATCCCAGGTTCCTGGGATCAAGTCCCGCAGGGAGCCTGCTTCTCTCTCTGCCTCTGCCTGCCACTTTGCCTGCTTGTGCGCTCTCGCTCTCTCGCTCTCTCCCTGAAAAACAAATAAATAAAATCTTAAAAAAAAAAAATTGAGCTGGAGTGAGAATTTCAAACTCAGTCGCTGAAAGAAAGGTGTCTCTCAAAGTCTCAACACGTCCATCAGCCTTCCAGAGGCCTTGAGGGCTCCACCCAAGAGGGGCTGGGAAAGGGCATTTCCCAGGCCTCTTGGAGAAAGGGGCCCTTGGAAAATCTGGCAGAGATATTAGTGTGGACTGAATGTGTCCCACACAAAACTCCTGCGTTGGAAATCAAACCCCCAGGGCAATGGTGTTAGGAGGTAGGGCCTGTAGGGGGCGATCATGCACCACATGGGGAGCCCTGGTGAATGGATCAGAGACCCAAGAAGACTCCTGGCCTTTGTGCCCTGTGAGGGCACAGTGAGAAAGCAGCCACCCATGAGCCTGGAAGCCGACCCTACCAGACCCCACACCTGCTGGTACCTTCCTCTCAGCCTCCAGAACCGTCTGAAATGTTCTGTAAGCCGCCCAGTGTGGTATTTGTATGACAGCAACCCTGACCCACTGAGACTAATATACTCAAGGTAAGGGAAACACAGCCATATTTCAGTGAAGAACAGCCAGAAATCCAGACTGCTGATTACCTAGAGGCTAGTTAAAATTCTGAAATAAGCTAGGAAAATGGGCCACGGAGGACCCTCCTGCTGGAAGAGTCTTTCGGGGGTCCCATCAGTAATGACAATCCCCAGCAGCTCTGTTCAGGGAGCCCAGCTGCATTCACAGAGCCTGTCAATAGCCTCAACTTGGTGATGACACAGTGGGCTTGATCTTTAATTCACACTAACGACCTCCAAGAAAAAGGTGGGTTAAAAGAGAAACAGAAAAATAACACCTTAGGTCACTCTCTGAATTTAAGGAAATCCGGAAATTTTCCCAAGGAGGACTTTAGGTATTTGAATGAACAGGGTATAACCTAATATAGTCCAGCAGCCCAGCTGCTGCAACTGAATAATCTCTGAGCTCTACTACCAGCCGATGATTATTTTCACTAGGATCTCACTCCCCAGAGGCCAGGCATGACCACGTGTGTCGGCAGGAGTGAGCCACGGGTGCTACCATGGCCCAGGTTCCCGCCTGTCAGCACTGAGGACTGAGAAGGGGCGGAGTGAAGGGTAGGGGGACCGCATTACATGAAGGATGGGGTACAAGGGCCTTAATTGTAGGGAAGTGCCGGAAGGGAAGAAAGTCTAGGTTTTCCCTTTATTCGATATTTCATCCACAAGGAATTCTGAGCACTACCCCCATAATCACTTGCATTTAGCGTGGCCGAATTAAATCCTCCAAGCAGAACACTGGGCTCCAAACACTGGGCAGCTGCGGGGTGAGCGGGAGGACCCGGCGTAGATGGCCACGGTGGCCTCGGGTGGGTTCCTGTACCTTCCACAGCCTCCAGCCCTCTCTTCTCTTCCGTGACACCATCTTGGGGGAGTTAGGACTGCCAGACAAAGGAAATGACACCCTTCCAGTACTCTGAAGAACATCGGGCAGTGGTGAGCTCAGAACCTCAGCTGTGTTTACACCTATAATCATTCCAAGAAAGACGCAGCGCGGAGAGAAAGCTTCTGTTCCTCATTTTCTTTCCCTCTGGCTGTTGGTGATGGGGATGCTTTCCTCCTTTCCCACCTGCTGGTGCCTTGTAGATGGCTCTGTGCATACCAAGGAGGTAAGAGGTGTCTGCTCACTTTAACAAGCGAAAAACGCACTCCTATTATTACCACCAGGTTTCTATTTGGGTAGAACCTTCTCCCTACAAATTGCTCAGAAATTATTCAAGCCACTGACTCATCCATCCATTCACAAAAGAATTTGGTGAGCATTTGCTCATTAAACTGTGCGAGAATTAACTGATGCTGGAGCCCGGCTGAGTCCCTGCATCTGTTTTCCCAGAACTGCCCCACCTCAACCTCGCCACCCCAGTTGTTCTCTGGTCTTGATCCGATCACTGCTCACACACACGTGAGCTCTGTCACGGGAGGCCTCCAAGCTGCACAGGGTGACACTGGGCGTCATATGGGAACACAGCCACAGAGCACATGCCCCCAGAAACCCCTGGAAGCCTGGGCCTCTGGCCAAGCCCCCGGGCCCCCCTTTTCTACTGGGGACAGGGAGGACAGGGTAAGCCAGTCTCGCCTCCTAGTGATCTGTTGTGTTCATGTAACAAAACTGAACTCTGTGGAACAGTAAGAGTGTCGCGGGGGGTCTTCACAGGGACAACATGAATCCTAATGGCTGTGAGGCCAGGACTCGGGGGGCACTCGGTTCTCACCAAGAGGCCTCTGCAGGGAAGGGCCAGTGTGCGGTGAAGTCCGGGTCCAGCCTGTCATCCACACACTTCACGGCGGACCCCAACCTGGGCAGCACACAGCAGCAGCCCTCTACTGCCTCCCCCCACAGCCGGTCCTCCGTGTCCCCCAGCACAGCCTCGCCACCTCCTCTCCTGACCCGGGCCAGCACCCACAGGGCCCCGCAGCTGGGCCTGCCATCCAGCGTCTGCCTGCCGCCTTCCCGATGCAAGTCCACACACGTCCGTGGGTTGGCCTGGCACATGCTGAGCCCTGTGACCGTCCATCTCTCTTCCAGGTGACATGCCTGTAAGGTGGCCTGAGGGCTCGCCGCACCCCAGCTCGTGGGGCGTGTCTGTGCAAGGCACCCACGCCAGCACGCTGACTCAGACGGCGCCCATAGCTCCGCTAAAATCCCTGCATGCGCTGTTCTCCCGGTGTTTCTGCTCAGCCCACCTTGCCCGACAGGTGTGTGACCAGCAGCTGAGACTAGCTACAGCTGCAAGCCCCCCACCCCAGCCCCATGTCTCATCTGTGCACCGGGAGCTGCCCTTCAAGGAGCACAGATTTAGCCAACTCTTCCACACAGCTGTGGGGTCTGCACCCTGTGTGCACAGGTCTCCAGACGTCTGCAAGGAAACAGGAATTGGGGCAGTGGTTTTGTTTCGGGTGCGCACACACAGGGACTGACCCCGCGGCGTAAGTTCCAACCTGGGGGGCCAACAAGCAGAAACTGTGTGTGACAGACCCGCACATGGCTGAGCTTCTAGAAAGGAAATCGTGTATTTAGTAAAAATGGATTCACATTTCTGTGGGATCTTTTCAGGTCCGTCCTCCAAACCCACCTACGACCATTAACATAGTTCTCTGAATCTCACACCCCATCCATTAAAAACACGGACGACCTCCCGGCTTCGTGATCCAGTTCTGTGTAACTCTCGGGTCAGAGCCTAAGGCTTAGGTCCCAGCACCCATGTGCACCCCAAGTCCAACCTCACTGAGCGCCAATTTCTTAGGAAAACCTCCCACACCCACAGGGTGGTCATCAGGATCGGATCACGGAACAGTGTGTGCAAACGTGCCGTGTGAACTGGCACATATGGGAACACAAGCTACACGTAGGGCTGTTCGCCTAAACCGCATGGGGCCACGCTCTCCCATCCGGGGCAAAGGACCTGCTGCTCAGAGAGATGCTGCCTCGCACCCGGAGGTCGATGCAAGGGTTTTCTCCTGATTTCTTCCCTTGTCCCCCCAGGTGAGCTATTTGGTTTTCTTTTTTTTCTTTTTTTTTTTTTTTTAAAGATTTTATTTATTTATCTGACAGAGAGAAATCACAAGTAGGCAGAGAGGCAGGCAGAGAGAGAGGAGGAAGCAGGCTCCCCGCCGAGCAGAGAGCCCGACTCGGGGCTCGATCCCAGGACCCTGAGATCATGACCTGAGCCGAAGGCAGCGGCTTAACCCACTGAGCCACCCAGGCGCCACCTATTTGGTTTTCTTCACTGCTACCACTGCTGGCACTTACTGGAAGACCACCGGCAAAACAGCAGAGGCCAGAGGAGCCAAAAAGAAGGGACCACAAAGACAAAAGAAAGCTATCAATTAACAAAGCCATCCTAGACAAATGACCCACCCAAATGACGCTCATACTTGAGGACGCCCAGACATGTGGCCACACAAATCCCTTTACAAAACAAGTATCACATAGTCTAAGAGTGAAGGACCCTTGGGTTCGTGTGTTTGCATTTCCGTTCCAGCACAGTTCAGTGTTCTACTAGTTCAGGTGTACAAGGTGGTGATCCAAGACTTCCACACAGCACCCCGAGGCCTCTGGGTTCGTCTGACGCTGCCTCGGAGACCCCCAGACAGTGAGGAAATCCACCTGTTGTCTCCAGGGGGACCAACACAGAAGCCACCATGATGGAGGTAAAAAAAAAAATAAGGGACCAGCTCAACCCCACAGAAGCAAGTGGCCCGGATTTCTGTATTCTCACTACTGATTAAAAACAAAAAGAAAAAATGGGGAAACGTTTGGGGGCGCCTCCAAGAGTTAAACATAGACTTCCCACAGGGACAGGGACTCGGTGCTGATGCACACATCGGGAAGAGAGGAGAACAGACAACGCGAGGACACACACACGCTCATGTTCACAGCAGCACGCGTCCTAACAGGCAGAGAGCACCCGAACGTCCAACAGCAGACTGGGGGGAAAGACAGAGCACGTGCAGGCTCAGGGTGGTGCCAGGACTCGGCCCTGAAAAGGAGCAGAAGAGTCCCAACACATGACACACACAAGGACATGGAGGGACCTGGGAAACTCGGAAACATCAGGCCGAGTGAAAGCAGACAGACCCGCGTCCATGTGCGGGAGGACTGCATTCCCGTGAAACGTCCAGAAGAGGTAAGGCCGAGGAGATAGGTGGTTGCCGGGGCCAGGGGCGGGGGGAGGGGGTGACAGCTAACAGCTGATGGGTGCGGGGTTTCCGGGGGGGCTGCCGTTGCTCTGGAGCAACACGGCGTGCACTCCGGTGGACCCACTGCCCCTGAAGTGCTCACTTTAAAATGGCGAATTTGAAATCCTGCCAGTCCCGCATCCATCGTTTACTGGATGGCGACAACAGAAGGGCCGCCCCAGACACCGCGAGGCTGCCCCGTGCTGGACTGGGTCCCCAGAGCGCTGTGCCAGACAAAGGCTCTTCACGGGAAGAGGTTTGCAGCCATGGGGCGCCGGGGTGCAAGGTCCTCCCACAGGAGGCACCAGCCTAGAAGCCAGCCTCCCAGTGTGAACAATGGCTGCTTCAGGACCGCGGCCCTACGGCCCCAGAACGCTCCTTGTGTGGCCGCACAGTAAGACCTTCAGATGCTTCTCGCACACAGAAAACAGAGCCCAGCTCGCCGGAAGCCAGCTGGCCCTAACAGAGGACGCCCTTCACGGCTGAGGCCCTCGCTGCACACACGGGCCCGGGAGGGGATGAGGGGAGGTGGCACTGAGGTTGTTCCTCTTGGTCAACGAGCCGGGAGCAGAAGCACGTCACTGTGACAAGAGGGGGGAAAGCTGCTTCATGGTGACAATCTCGCTTCCTGATTTTCTTCCCAAGATTATTAAACTGAATACCTTTTAACTTCGGCCAGTACTAATACAGCCCCTCTAACACTCTGACTGTCAAAGGAAGTAGAAATAAATTACGTATCTGTACCTACACATAGAGGCATTGTAGAAACAGCTGTTAGAGACATAGAAACAAATACACAGTAAGTGTATAATTCTGACCCTAGACACTGAGAACTGACTGGGCTTTAACACAAGTACTTTTAAACATACAGGACTAGCCTCCTTTAAACTGGGGAAAAAATACAGGTACCATGACGTCTGCCATTCTAACCGTTTTTAAGCGTGCAGACCAGTGGCAGTAAGTGCATTCACGTGTTGTGCTCACTATCCTCAATCCCACCACTGACTTCTCACCAAAACACCAGGAGTAGTAAGGGGCAAGGGCCTGAGTGTTCCCGGGTTAGAGGATGCAGGCGGAGGGGGGTCCCAGGACCGGGGCTCCTCGTGCTGGAGCCCTTGGAGCTCCAGTCCAGACAAGAGGGATGACCAGCCTGAAGTCCCCACTACGGCAGCAGCTGGGACGGCCTCAGGTGCAGGCCAGGTGCCCCGGCAGACACTACCTGCCCCTTCCCCTGCCCCAGGAGCCTCCCCTAACAGCCCTATCCACTCCAGGCCTGTGTTTGGTTTTTCCAGTCAGCACAAAGGCAATCTATCAGGTCCCAAGCCCGTCGACATGAGGCTTTTGTGCAGGGCTGAAAGAGGGATTGCATTTCAGGAATAGCTAACCTCCTCTCCTTCCTGGAGGAGGCAGCCGACACGTCTGTGTTGAATGCACTTTTTGTTTCCGCCTCAATCAGCGAGCAGAACGTCCCCAGTTAACGGGCCCCACAAAAACAACTGGGGGTGGAGGTAAGGGGGTGGCAAATCGCCTGCCTGCCCACCGGCCACGCTCTGGGCAGCAAGGACTCAGGGCCACCACTGAGCCCAGCCAGCGGTTGGGAGCCATGGACTTCCCTACTAACACAGGAGTCTGCTGACACTCAGCAACGGGCTGAATACCTGCATAGCTTCTGGCAAAGGCTCTGGGCAGAGGGACACAAGAACAAGACCAAATCAAAACTCCAAGGCCACGCTGTGCGACACAGAGGCTACCAGCCACAGGTGGCTTCTGAGCAAATGCGGTATGTCTGGTGCAAACCGGGGCAGACGTGCGGTGAGCAAGCCACATGTACTGTATGCCAGAGGCTCAGGACCAAAAAAGAATGTAACACAACTCCTTAATACATTCCATACACTCGCCAAGCAGAAGGGTCACCAATACAGCAGATATGCTGGCTTAAACAGAACGTATTGGTAAAATTAATTTCACTGGTTTCTTTTACATCTTTATGTGTCTCCTGGAGAATTTTAAAGGGCTCGTGTGGCTCACATTCTATTTCCACTGGACAGCTCTGCAAAGTGACCTCCAAAAAGTCCCAACTCTGACAATACTGTATCTTTCCTTGGGGAAGATGTGGAAGTGGAGCCCGACATTCAGGCTACAGTTGGGAGATGGGAGCCAGTGGAAGGAAGGCGGAAGCAGGACTGACCAGAGGGAGAGCCTAAGGGACAGCCCAGCCCCACAGGGAGTCCTGGAGTGCTGTGCTGGTGGGAGCCCCTCCGTGAGCATCCCCCAGGACGGGCTGAGATGGCAGGACCTTTGGGCCTGAGTCGTACGTGCATGTGGCAGAGGGTGGGACAGAAGGCTCACTTCTGTGAGTATCCTCTAAAGGAATATCGGTGAAATGGAAAAAACTCAATTTTCCCCTCCTTCTATGTAGGAAATAACGCAGATTTTCCCTACTATGTCTTTCTTCCCTGTGTGTCTCCTTTACCTTCACAGAGAAGACTTCAATGCTGACACTTCTGGTCACCAAAAGTGTGGAGGTTCTTCCCCATATCTAATAATTCTCTGTGATACCAGCTGGGTGTCTACAGTTTAATTCAATTCTGATCTACATGGAGAGCATCAGATCCCAAGTCAAGGGCTCAGTCCCCCCAGAATGCCTGCCTGCGCGCACACACACACACACACACAACACCACACACATACACAGAACCATGCATACAACTGTGCACACACAACACACACCATTCACACACACACACAACCATACACGCACACACACAGTCGTGCACACTCCACACATACCACATGTACCACGCACACATGCGCACACACACACATACCACACACATACACAGAACCATGCATACAACTGTGCACACACAACCATGCACACACACAGTCGCGCACACTCCACACATACACACCACACGCCCCACGCACACACACACACACACATGCACACAGGTGCATACACATACTTCAGACACCAGCAGTGAGCCCCCACTGTCACCTGGGCTTCTGACCAAACTGACAGAGATCAGAGGCCCCCACCACCCCTCCTCAGGTTTGATTAATTGGCTAGAGTGGCTCACAGAACTCAGAGAAACACTTACCTTTTCCAGTTTATTAAAGGATGTGACAAAGGATACACATGAAGAGCCAGACGACAGACATACAAGGCAAGGTCACAGAGGGTCTGGAGCATAGGAGCTTCTGTCTCAGTGGAGCTGGGGGGACGGTGTCACCCTCCCGGTGTGTCTATATATTCACGGGCCTGGAAGCTCTCTGTACCTTGTACTACTGGGATTTTATGGAGGGTCTGTTACAAAAGCATGATTGATTAACGCACTGGCCACTGGCGACTGATCCAACCTCCAAGCCCCTCTCCCCTCTCCAGAGGTGGTGTAGAGGGGACTAGAAGTTCCAACCCTCCAGTCCTAGCTGGTTCTCCTGGCAAGCTAATGAGAAACTTATTTCCGGTCATCTGAATGACCACGTGCGTATTTCTTACAAATCTCAGTGTCGCAGTCAGACTCACAGGAGCTGCCGCTGATGGCACCTCTTTACGAGGAAGGTGAAGGAACAGTGGCAAGGGGTACAACCCGAAATGTCAGCTTGCCCGGCCACCAGAGAGGAAAGAAACAGGGAAAGAGGTGAAGTGAAACATGTCACAAGTGTCCTTCCTTTCCGCTGACGGCACCTGCCTGAGCGGCGAGGTAAGGCCAGGCTGTGCATGCGGCTGCTGACCTTCCAGATCACTCTTCCAAACCCCACGTTTCCCGCATCCGATGGAGCTGGCACGGGCAGGCTGTGAGCCCCCAGATGGCGCACAGGAGGAATGAGCAAGCCTTCTGGCCTCCTTCAGCCTCTTCCTCTTTTGCAAGCCTTTGCTGGTTTTCCATGGGCTCTGCTTTACACAATCCTTGTCCTAAACCATTTTGCACCTAAGCATCCAGCCACACTCCCATGTGGCCTGCAACCCTGCCCTGCTGAGCCCCTCCTAACCCTCTTCCTGGGGACCTAGCTCACTGCCAGCGTTGGCCAGCAGGCTCATTCTCCAGGACGGCTTCTTGTAGATCCCCAGGACAGTGTCCCCCTGGCCACGTGCCTAGCCCCTCCCCGTAGCATCACCGTCAGCAAGAGCCACAGCCCGAGGCAAGAGCAGGGAAGCTAGATCCCGAGGCCCCAGCAGCTGCCCAGACAACTGCCTCTGGGGAGACACTTCCCCCACCCCTGGTCTCAGCCACCATGGAGGCCAGCATGGGCCAAGAGTAACAGCCAGAGAGTTTGGGTCCCTCGGACAAAGGAAGGGCATCCAAGAAAGCTATGTGCCTCATAAAAAATGCCACCATTCCATAGCTGCTTCTCTTTCGAAGACAACAGAAAGAAGGGAGTTTTATCTGATGTGGACAGGGGATCATTCAAGAGACAGACTTCCCCCACGATCTCAGGAACAAGGTAGCTGGTATTTAATAGAAAGAAAAAGGACACAAAGAACACCAGAAACAGAAAGACACTTAAGATAACATATATGTGGAAAGGAAAAGTAGAAAAAGACCTTTGCAATGAAGAAAACTTCCGTAACAGTAAATATGCAAGCCTGTGCATTTCCACGTCTCCCGAAGGCGGCTCCATCTGGCAGGGCAGAGGGACACAGCTAAGGCCGGGCAGGACAGGTCTGAGGACCACGAGGGTTGAGAACCTCAGCATCCGCCGCACAGAGCATGCTTCTTGCCAATGCAGAGAAGTGACAGGGACAACGAGGTGGACTCTGATCATTTATCGTCAGATTGGTCCTTAAAAGGCTCAGCCTTGACTATGCTTTCTTGGGTTTGCCTCCCAACCTCAGGCAACATCTCCCACGTTTGTGATTCCTGCCACCGCCAAGTTCCACCTGTTACGCACCCACTCTTTCAGGAACTTTAAATCTTTCACACCTGAGATCTATCCCAAGTACTAATCACTCACGAACTCCAACGTTTGATGTCTTTCTAACATGCATGACAATACAAACACAGATCGTCAGCGAGCACCGCACGGAACACCAGCGTAGGGAATGATGATCCATGCCACATCTTATTCATCTCCTGAGCAGAATAGCTCAGAAGTTGAGATCCTACATCAAAGATCTCAGAAAATATTCAAAACCAGTCATCCGATCTTGTTTGATTTCACTCTTCCTTCTTGCTGCTCCTTCCCTCCTGGCTGACTTGGCTCGCCACTGCTCCAGACGTGTCTCCTCAGAAAGCAACAGACCTTCCCCGAATCAAGCCACATGCACGGGCCTTCGGGAAGCATCATGCCGAAACAGTCCTAACAGGAGAACTCTTCACCTTCTCAAAAGCCTGATGAGAACTTTCAAAACCAGAAAACCAGTGTCCAGTGGTGGGAAGTTCTAAGGAGATCTGAAGGCATCATCTGATAACGACTATTAGAAGGAGAAACCACGCTGTCAGAGGTTCTTTAGAAGGGGCTTTCATTTACTTTCTCTATCAGATGATGCATCTTAACTAATCACATTTTGTGAAACAGTTTATGTGTTTAGCAAAACAAAACTGCACGATACATGCAACTAAGTCGTTCCATTCGTGTCATTCCATTGAGGGAAAGGAACATGTCTGGTTTTTCTAATGCCCACGGCAGGGGGTGGAGAGTGAAGAGGTGTTTTGAGAATGACTCCCCAACGGTAGAGCTGGCAGTCATGTTCCAGAAGAACAGGAAAGAGTCCATGCAGCCCTGAATTCTTTAGGTCTGGGAGTGCATTCCTGCCAACGCTGAACCCAGCTTGGGCTGAGTGCCACTAAGCCGACTGCATCTTGGAAGGGACGTCCCTACAGACACCAGACCTCTGAGGCCAGGCCCAGGGCCACGTGCGAATCAGTGTGCAGGACCCCAAGCTACTGGTGCCCTCTCTTCATGAGGAGCTGACCGACATTTGGGACTTGGTGAAGCCAGGGGCTCCTGGCCAACACGGGAAGGGTTGAGCTAGGAGGAGAGGTGGTGCCAGGAATGGGGGAAAGTGGAACAGAGCACCAAGCAGCCAGATGACCCTGCCCAGAGCCCAGCCTCCAGCCTCTAGGCTGGCCCGTCCCAGCGATGGGGCACAGGGAGAACAGGATTGCAGAAACTCACATTCCATGTGTCCACAGCAATCTTGACCAGCCATGCCAACCTGACTCTAGGGATTCACTGAAGTCCTTTCCTCCTAAAACCCCCGCCAAGCCCACCCATGCCAAGGACTGGTGGCCGGGCTGCCCACACCCTTCCACACCCACCTGTGGAGACTGTGGTCCTCAAGAGCCTCACTGTTGTCTCCAAACCTCCGTATCCCCACTGTACTTGTAACTGTAATTACATCACTTAATTCAGTATTACACACATCAATGCAATGGACGTTTAATAAGAGTAAGTATAATTACATCATTTGATTAAACATTACACAGACTGATTATAAGAATTTAAGTAAGAGGGTTTTTTCCTATGAAAATTAAGTTGAATCTTTTAGGAAGACTTGAAGACAAACTGCTTTAAAAAGAAAGAAAGGAAGGAAGGTTTAAGTAAGTACGAGCAAGACAACCTGCAGGACAGGAGGAGGGGAAGGTGAAGGTCTAGCAGCAGCCGGCACAAGGTTTCTTATTTATTTGCACGTATCTGTTCCTGTTCCAAAAGGAGGTCAGCCGGAACGTCTGCTCACGGCTCTCAACACCCAGTCTGGGAGGCGCTGCGGGGCCAGGCTTGGGTCTGGTGTGCTTCTAGCACATATTTAGCACACAGTAGGTCCTTGTTCGCAGGGCTAAAGCCAAGGATGATACCTGTGACAGTCTGGCTCTGGAGAGGAAGCTGTGCAGCACTTCGAAGGCTGAGAGATGCCTTGTGGCCAAGCGGATGGGGAAAGATATCACTGTTTCACCCAAGAGATGAGATCGGGCTGCAGTGAGGTACAGACAAGGGGGCATTAGGCATACATGGGAGGGAGCACAGCAGCACGTTCCGGGGTGCTGGGACCGTGGGGCCAACGGTGCAGAGCAGGGAGGGAAGTCGGAGGGCAGGAAGGGGTCTGCTGATGGGCGTCACCCCAGTCTCCGGGCACCGCCCCAGCCTGCGTGTAGCAAGCAGGACCCAGGTCCTGGGGTCACGCAGCCACACAGGTGGTGCTGTAATGGAGACGCTGACACCTGCAGGGGAGGCCTCAGGCCCAGTGTCCCCACAGGTGCTGTGGGGCTGCACGGTCAGGGGCACACACCTGGTGATGCTAAGCCAAAGCGATTTACAGACGATGCCTCGAATGCTGCTCCAAGAATGGAGGAACTATGAAAGGCTGAGTCTCCCCACACGGCCGGCTGCAGGCAGCTGTGAGGAAGGGCCAGGTGACACCAGGAGGAGGAGGCAGAACCTGGACCCGCAGGGAAAGCAGAGAAGCATCCAAGCGCGACCTCCCCCACCCCCAAACCAGCGGTTCTCAGGGATGCTGTGTGGTTAACGTCTTTTCCCTGCAGCTGTTGAACAAAGTGCAGTGAAGTTCAAAGGCAAACAGAGGCTGAGCCCACATCAGCATCAGCGCAGAGAGTAGACCACGGACCTCTGGGCTGCCAGGCCTCAAGGAGAGGTCACTTTTCCTTTACCAAGTGCTGACACCACCCCAGGGCCCTGTTCGCCTCTTGAAGCCAACCCAGCCTTCTATCTTCTAAAAGAGCTCTTTAGAACAAAAATTCACAACTCCCTGTGACACAAAAAGGGTTGTTCCAAGTAAAATAAATACTGGAGAAGAGCCCCGGAAATTGGCTTATATACAAAGAAAGTTCAGGTAGCTAATACTTTAACCTGAGTCAGACAAACCTGGTCAACAGAGCTCTGTAATGCCGGCCATGTCCCTTATCCACATGGTCCAACGTGGCAGCTACCAGCAACACTTGGCCACGGGAAAGTAAAAATGTGACCACTGCCACTGAGGAACTCAAGTTCTCGTTCACTTCATATTTAAAGAGTTCCATGTGGCCAACGGCCACCATACTGGAGCATGCAGGGCTAGTTAGAGACATAATTTAAAATATGTTACCATAAACATAAGACACGTAAGATTTCCTTAGTAATACTGCTTTGCCAGGTACTGTCCTAACCATCGACAAGCATTATCACACTTAATCCTGATAAAAATGTTATCAGAGCACTGCCCTTATCCCCACTTTAGCGAAGAAGAATCCAACGTTCAGTGAAGCTGGAAACAATCTCTGAACTTAAGAGAACTATGAGACACCCCAACAAAAGTAACCCTGAAAACTAGTGTCTAACATAACAGCCAGAAATCAGCACTTAATAATCAGTGGCCATAAAACCACCACCAAACTCACCTAGAAAATTATCAAAAGAATTTTCAGTTAGTGAGTCACTTCTTTCTCTACATCTTTGCAAGGTAATAATGATACGGTGTGCTACATAGAATGTGCTTCTTAAAGCACAAAAAGGACCCCCCCCCCCCCCAAGATCGTGTGGTTAGACTTTGTCTTTCTCAGGAAGGGGCTTTCTCAGACACTCTTAAAAGGATAGTCTGACTTTGACATTCCTCTTGACCAGGAAGAGGAAGACCAGCCTTAATGGAGAGGCTCTGCCTTGGAAAAAAAGTCCCATCCCCACCCAGGCTGCAGACACAGATGGCTTTCAAATGGAGCTGGGGCTGATAAGCCTGACAGCTGCCTGTTGGGAGCATGCACCTTCTCCACCAGGATGAACCTCGAGGATCACTTCCCAGGACAAACAATGGACAAGCATCACCCCTCCCCCACCAGGAGGAACACTGTGCGAACAGCACCCATCACTCCCCAGGACGAGCACTGGACGAACAGCACCCACCATTCCCCAAAGATGAGCACTTGGCGAACAGCACAGATCACCCCCCAGGACAAGCACTGGACAGACGGCACCACCACCCCCCAGGACGAACACTGGAAGAAACTGCTCCCGGAAGAACACAAATACCACCAACCCTTCTACTCGGGCTCAGCCTCGCAATAAAGCAAAGGCTCAGTGGAAGGGGAGTCTGCAGACTCGTTCTGGACAAAATGAAAATGGTTCCCCATCGGCTTTCTCTTCAAAAACCGAAACACTTCAATGACATGGAAACAAGGAAGGGGAGGGACAAAGCCCTGAAAGAGACAAGGAGAGGAGGACCAGTTCTCTCTGTATCTTCAGTCGTGGGCAGGCAAACCACTTCCCCCTGAGATGCGCAGTTCTGGTTTTAATATTTAATTCTACAAGCTCCTTAAATCTACACTTACTAGATTAAGGAGGCACGGGTCTTAGAAATGATCATATCCATTTGGGGGTATTGATTGGCAGTGGGAATTCCGGACACAGGCAGTCCAAGCAGTAAGTGCTGTACGTGACTCACTCTCTGAACCAGCGCCAAGAGAAGACCAGCACCTTCTGTGACCCGCAAGCCAGGGGGAGCCTCCCCCAGGTGGGAGTGTGGGCCCAGCACACACCTGCTGCCCACGTCCAACCCTCCCGCACCCTCCCTTGTCTCAGTCACCTGAATCTGTGCACCCAGCTTGCTCCCAGACTGTTCTCATGCAGGGGGAAAGGCAGAACTTTGGGTTCAGAAGCCTGACACACCAGCTTCTCTTTCCATCTGTCCTTATTGCTTGTGGGCCCCAGCAGTTGAGTCTCCATTTCCCTACCTGTAAAGCTGAATAACAAGCCTACTTTGCAAGGCCGCTGTGCAGCACACATAAAGGGATGCCTGGCCCCCCGCAAGTATCCAAAAGTGGTTGTGTTTAGTGCTCTAAGAGCCTTTGTCACAGTGCGCGGTCCCCTGAATAACGGGCCCCAGAAACATCCACCTCCTAGTCCCTGGAACGTATGGGTATGTCACTTCACATGACAAAGGGACTTCGCAGGTCTGATTAAGCATCTTCAAATCAGTCTGGGTTATCCAGGTGGGCCCAGTGTTATCGCCAGCGTCCCTACTCAAGAGCAGCAGGAGAGCCCGGGTCAAAGAAAGGGCTGTGGGACCACAGAGAGACAGAGATGGACTGGAAGACGTGACACAGCTGGCTCTGAAGGTGGAGGAAGGGGCCTGGGAGCTTCCTGGAAAAGACAAGGGAACAGCAACCCCGTTAGAGCCTCTAGAAGGAATGCAGCCTTGAGGACACATTTAAAGACTTCCAACCTCAAGAACTCCTCAAGAATAAACATGAGTGGTTTGAAGTCACCGTGTGCCATAACTGGGTACAGCAGCCGTCGGAAATGCATGCACAATGGTCTTCCTCTCGTGCTCTGCTCAGCAATAGGGGGGACCGACATCCTCTCCGAGCCCAACACACATACAGAACATCTCTATCCTGCGTCGGAGCCACAGCTCTGCCTTTAGATAACACTCAACCAGCACAGACTCACTGGTGCCCATCACGTGCCAAGTTCTAGCGGCTTTGGACACACCTTAACTTTGCCAGTGAGCCTCAGCCTCCTTCTCAACAGGAAGAGTGCTACTGAGATGGGTTCCTGTGTCCATGGACCTGGAGGACGGGGGATGAGTGCTAAGCATGCCGCCAGCCACCCACTCAGAGCCCAAAACCTGTGGGCTGCCCGTGGATCTGTCTCCGCCGCTCTGCCCTCACCCTTGACAAAGGCCCACTCAGGGATGAATGCCACATGGGCCCCAGCCTGACAATGTGCTGCCTGCAGGCAGCCTTCTCAGGACGCCATTGGGGGTCCTGCTGGCACCAGAGCCATCACAAAGAGGTCCTTACGGACGCCCCGCAGACTCAGAGCACCACAGGAGGAACAGCACTGGTGAGGTCATCACCCCATCTGCCCACACGTCGAGGGACAACCTCCCAGAGGGCATCTACCCGGCCCTCCTCGAACGTCAGTGAGCATGCTGGCCCTGAAGAAACCTTCCAGAGATTTCTCCGCTCTGGCCTGCGGCTCCCTTCTCACCGGCCCCCAGATCTCTGGTGAGACTTTAGAGAGTTTGACACTCCCACAACACGGTGCTGGACTTTTCAGCAAGCAGGTGATGGACAGTATCTCTGAGAGCCCCCCTGGGCTCTGCCGGCCGAGGACCTCCACCCTCCACACACACGACTCAGGAGCAGAGCGAGTGGGCACCAGGTGGGAGACCACCTGAACGGGAGACACAGAGACGGGGAGCCCAGCGCATCCCCACTGACAAGTCTGCCCTCTCTTCCCTGCAACAAAGAGTTCACCAACCCTCGTCCAATGGCACACACAGGATCTGTGCACTTCTCTGCTCATCAAGGTTCTTCTCAAAAGAAGGATCCGGTAACCAATACTGAGCTCAACTTACGCTCGCCCCCCCCATGCTTGAGCGATCCATTCCAAAGTCTGCAAATGGCCCTGAAGTCCACCCCAAAGACCCTGGGGCGGGGGGTCCGCACGGTCAGCTGCGCACTGCAGGATCCACATAGTAGGCAGACCAGCAGTTGCTGTAAAATCCTTTCTGTTTCTCTGTGTTTTGAAAATTGTAATTAAAAAACACTGCAATAAATAGTTCATCATAGAATATCCTTTGGAAGTTTATAAATAGCAGAAACATGAAAAGCTTTGGTATTTATAGCTCCCCATGGCCTTTTAAGAACATTTTCATCAGAAATAACTAAGAAAAGTGTGTAATAATGTTCGAATACCCGACTGCCTGGTTAGCTCCTTCGAAGAATCGCCTTCCGCAGGTCACACCGCTGAGCACTCAGGGTGGCAGGAGCTCTGCACCTGCAGGCAGGACACTATGGGAACCGGCAAAACACACGGGCCTTTTCAAAGGATCCCCTTCATTCCCTTTAACCAAATCCCATCCCCCCTACCCCCCATCCTCCCCCCTCCCCCACAAAGCTCAGCAGGGCTCCTCCACCAGGGCTTAAAATGCCAGCAGGGGGCTGAGGCCAGGCCCCCGGAGAGGACCCAGGCAGACACCTGCTCTCAAGGCTGCTCACAACAGGCAGGCCCTCACCATGTCACATGCGTGACCAGTGCATGAACCTGAAGTTTAGCAGTGGCCCCTGAAGAGAAGGCATTCTCAAAAGTACCAACACTTGCACCGAATTTGCAGAAAGCTGGTCTCAGGTACTGGGTCTGAGCAAATGGATGAAAATCCTCCCCCACCAGAGGCACCAGGAGGCCTCCTTGGCCTACTGTATGTCAGGCAAGATCAATTTCTGTGGAAAACAAGCTCCATAATAATAACAGGATCCCCCAGAGTCTGACTGCTCCAAAGCAAGGCTCAAGGCTGTAACTGAAACCTGATTCATCCGTCCAAGGAAAGCATCACATGAGGTCACATCTTGGTCATTAGTAGCTGGACCACTTTAAGATTCAATGAATACAGGCCAGGGTCAAGATCATAAATAGATTTTAAAAGGTTGTATGGGCTGAAAAAAGCATGCAGAATGAAAGGTAATTGCCAAGAGGAAGACCTACTGACTTCTCCAGAGGTCATTTCCTCCCAGCAGAGACCTACAGACCAACAGCAACACACACTCTCTCCCATGAAGACGCATGGGCTTGGAAACCAGAGAGTCCTACTGATCTCCCAGCTTCTCTTTCTGGCCATGGGACCTAAGCAAGGTGCCAGCCGGCCCCAGCCTCAGTTTCCTGATCTGTGACAGGGACACTACCACCTCCTTCCCAGGGGCTGTAATAAGGACACTGAAGCAGCCGGCCCCGTGCTCAACACACAGCAGACACATGATGCTGGCCTCCTGCTCTCTCTCTCTCTCCCTTCCCAACCCATGGCAAAATAAATTAAAATGAAGAGAATATGACAAAGTCCTCAAATTCGCCAAGAAATCAGGAGGAAAAAAAAAAAAAACCACCCCACCAAGAATAGGATAATTTTACTATAACATTCCAAGTCCCCAGGGATCTAATGGATACAGAGTATCTTAAAACTACAACTTCCTGTCTGATTGTAAAAATAGAGCAGTGTTTGCCGAAGACTCTGGATCCAATTAACACACCAATTTCCTCCCCAGAAGGAGCTGGTGCATCTGAGCTTGTGGCCTTGCAGAGGAAACCGGGGCTGATCAGCAGGGCTCAGGAAGCCGGGCTGGGGGTGGGGGGCACTGCCGTCGCCGGAGGGGGAGTTAGGCAAGTGTGGGCTGCAGTCACAGCCCAAAGCTGAGGGCACCACGGCCGATTCACGACGGGACATCAGGAAAGGCAACAGACCCAGACACAGAAGAAAAGGGACAGGCCACGGCTACCCTGCGGTGCTGGGATGAGTGGCTCTATGGCCCGCAGGGTGGGGGGCCAGCGCCCAGCAGCTGAGGGCAGTTGGCAGAGGGCCGGTTGGGGGCCCCGCGGCCTACACGTAGGGAAGTACGCCAGAGGTGTGAGGCAGACCCCGTACCACACGCGCTTACGTATCTCCACGGCAGCCCCAGAGGTAGAGCGCCTGCTCTGCTGCCGTCCCCATTTCACAGATGGGGGAGCCGTTCACCGGGATGGCTCAAGGTCAGCGGGCCGCAGAGCAGCAGAGCCAGGACGAGAATCCAAGTGGTCTGGCTCCTGAGGCTTCACTCTTGGTTAAGGACTGAGGATCTTCACAACCAAAGCTACAGGGAGCTTCTCTGGGAGGAGGGTTTTAAGGAAAAGGGGATGAAAGACAGCCCTGGGTCGGACGATGAGAAGGCCCCTGGAAAGCTCCAGGCACACGGAGGGAAGGCAGATGGCTGGGAGCTGCAGGGTGGACTTCAGGGTTTAAGGGTGGGGTACAGTTGGAAGCCCAGATGGGGACATGTGGTGGAGCGGGGGGAGGCAGCAGGAACAACACCCCTTGCTCCAGAATGCACAAAAAGAGGCAGCCTTAACCCCTCCCCCAACACCCATTAGCGATCAGCAGTACAACAAATGCCTAGCATCCCTCCCTCATTCCTCAACCCCAGAGAAGCAAAAAATACACTCATACCCTATAATCACTTGATTACAGGCCATAATATGTTATGCTTTGACTACACTGCTTGCTTATTATGGTATGAGAGAAGAAAGAATTGTTTAAATGGTGCCTAATGTAACAGACGAATAAAGGAATCGCTTTCACTCATGGGGAATGGCCTTAAAAGTTAACCACCCATTCCCCTCAAGATCACTGAAGACCATCCTTTACGTGCAAAACATAACACCATACACACCTCAATCTCTAAGCTCAAACATTTCTCATCTGTTGTTGAGAGTTCTGTATGTCCAACCCTTTCGACCATGTCACGTATTAGCTAGTTTGTTTAGGAAAGAAAACCCCTCAAGCTAGGCCGGGAAGGAGCCATAAACATGAGCTACAATTAAAAGCCTTGTGTTTTACAAAACACAACAAAAGTCAAACTTGGGAGGACATAGAGGAAGTTATGTTTCAACTTGACTGAAGTCGGTGGCTTTCCTCTGCAAACAGAAGCAGCTTGGGCTCAAATCTGTCAACAGTTTTTAAATCAAAGGCCTGTTTCTGCCTTAAATGTTAAGTCAATTACGGTTCTAATCCAAAAAAGGTATCTAATGAGCCTCTATTTAAACTCAGATATTTTTTCCAAATACTGAATTAGCTACTTAATCCTCTCAACATCCCCACCTCAGAGGCAGAAGGCTGCAGCCTGGAGAAGACTGGCCTGGGGCCGGGACGAGGTAGGCCCATCACCAGGGTGGGGCCAGGCAGGCCCGTCCAAGCCCTGCACCCCCAGCTTAGCAGCCAGAGGAAGCACAAGGAAAGGAGACACCTGGTTACACACCTGAACCATCTGGGAGGGATTCCGGAAAATTCCAACATGTTAGGGAAAGGCTCTAGCTGCCATGACCGCCCCAGTCCCCAAAGCAACAGAAGGGCTCTGTAAATTCTCCCTGTCCTCCTGCACAAGGCCTGGCCACCCTCCAATGGCATAGCTTCTAAAGATCACCGGTTTTTCGGTGGTTTGGGATTCAGGGCACAGCACTGGCAACGGTGGCCAGGTCCACGGCCAGCCCACTGAGGCCCCTGTGGCCCTCGATGAGGCAGGAACTCTGTTCATGCAAAGAGAACAGACTTGAGGAGGCAGCGCCATTGCAAGACCAGTAAGTGCAGCACAACACAACGGCTCCAGATCCAGACACAGGTGTGCCGGCTCCTGGCTCCCCACTCCCAGCTTCGGGGCCACCCCCTCCTCCCGTGGGCCTTCTCCACGTGGCCCAGATGTCAAGGTGGCAGCATGCACATTTCCCCCAACACGCAAGCCTGGGTCTGCATAGACAGAGTGGTCTGCTTTTCGTAATGACCTCTCATCAGAACACAAGGCCTCGGGCAGTGGGCAAAGCGCCTAGCAGCGCCCCGACCCTGCAGGAGCGTCACCTGGTCTAGCCGAGAACGCACACCTGAAATCTGAAGCACTTGAGAAGCCACATGTGTTCATTACCCACTGCTCCTAAACTCAGAGGCTTAAAACAACGACTTAGGATCTTTCACTTCTGGAGGTCAGAAGTCCAACGGGGGAGGGACGGCTGCATTCCCTTCTGAAGGCTCCAGGGGGATGACACACTCCTTGGCTTTTCCAACAGCTTGTAGGGGCCACACATACTCTGGCTCGTAGCCCCTTCTCCAAAGCCAGCAGCATCATATCTGATGTGATCATTCTTCCAAAGTTACATCTCTCCCTTAGATTCTCCTCTTCTACAACTAAGGACCCTTGTGATAATACAGGGCCCATGAGATAATCCAAGATAATTCCCCCAACTCAAGGTTCTTAACCATAATCACACCTACACAGTCCCTTGTGCCGTGTAAGGTAATAGAATCCCAGGTTCTGGGGATCGGGCCATGGACATCTTTGGAGGTCACCATTTTACCTACCACAATAGTGAAAGATGGGGCCGATCAAAAAATGCATTTCAGGGGCGTCTGGGTGGCACAGTCGGTTGAGTGTCCAACTCTTGGTTTTGGCCAGGTCGTGATCTTGGGGTCGTGGGATCGAGCCCCACATGGGGCTCCAAGCTCAGCAGGGAATCTACTTGGGATTCTCTCTCCCTATCCCCCTTTCCTCTCCCCACCATGCTCTCTCTCTCTAAAGAATAAATAAATCTTTTAAAAATAAACAAATAAAAATGTATTTTAACATACGTGCAAGGAGAGTCCCTATGTCACTGCTTACAACTGGGGAAAACAGAGAGGAGGCCAAGCACTGAATGGAAGTCCCGGTAAACACGTGACGGCAGAGCCATACAAGGGAATGACCCAGGCCCCCTTAAAAAGAGAGATCTGAACACACCGATGTAGAGAGACATCCAAACACACTGGGAAGGGAAAATGTGAAGAATTACCCTGTATCTCACACCACATACAAAAATTAACTCAAAACAGATTGACGACCTAAGTGTAACAGGAGAGGCTTACAAGAAAACAGGAATAAATCTTCATGACCTGAAATTAGGCAGTGATTTCTCAAACAGGACACCAAGAGCCCACACAACCAAATAAAAAACAGGTAAACTGGACTTCCTTAAACACTTCTGTGCATCAAAGAACACCATCATGAGAAGACAAGCCATGGAATGGGAGAATATATTTGCAAATCGTATGTCTCCTAAGAGTCTCGTAATCCAGAATACACAAGAACTTTTACAGCTCAATAAAAAGACAAATAATCCAATTAAAATATGGGCAAAAGATCTAAATAGGCATTTCTCCTAAGAAGGTATATAAATGGCAACTAAGTACATGAAAAAATGCTCAACACTACTAGACATCAGGGAAACAAAACTCAAAACTGCGGGGCGCCTGGGTGGCTCAGTGGGTTAAGCCCCTGCCTTCGGCTCGGGTCATGATCTCAGGGTTCTGGGATCGAGCCCCGCATCAGGCTCTCTGCTCGGCAGGGAGCCTGCTTCCTCCTCTCTCTCTGCCTGCCTCTCTGCCTACTTGTGATCTCTGTCAAATAGATAAATAAATAAAATTTAAAAAAAAATCAAAACCGCAATGAGATACCACTTCACACCCACTAAGACAGCTGTAATCAAAAAGATAATAACAAGTATTAGCAAGGATGTAGAGAAATGTGGACCCTTAAACACGGCCGTGAGAACTGATTCCAAAATTCAGAAACAACCCAGCATCCATCCATGAATGAATATTTTAACAAATGTGAGCTCCCCCCCCTTCTCCCCCACGCTCTATGTGAATTTGGTCTTAAGAAGGGACTGACACAGGGGCCCCCGGGTGGCTC
This sequence comes from Lutra lutra, assembly GCF_902655055.1. NCBI lineage: Eukaryota > Metazoa > Chordata > Mammalia > Carnivora > Mustelidae > Lutra > Lutra lutra. Next base: position 43,006,204 of record NC_062280.1, on the reverse strand, counting down.
AGTGGGTTAAAGCCTCTGCTTTCAGCTCAGGTCATGATCTCAGGGTCCTGGGATCGAGCCCCGCATATCGGGCTCTCTGCTCAGCAAGGAGCCTGCTTTCCTTCCTCTCTCTCTGCCTGCCTCTCTGCCTACCTATGATCTCTGTCAAATAAATTTTAAAAAAATTAAAAAAAAAAAGGACTGACACAGGCCATACCACGGATGAACCTTGAACACATGTTGCTACATGAAAGAAGCCGGCCACAACAGACCACATACTCTACGGTTCTATTGATAAGAAATGTCCAGAATAAGCAAATTCACAGAGACAGATATTAAATTAAAGGCTACTAGGGCCTGAGAGGAGGGAGAAATTAAGAGCATCTGCTAATGGGTACAGAGCTCTCTTTGGTGACAAAAATGTTCTGGAATTAGATGGTGGTGTTGAATCTCAAGTGCTCAAGCATACATTTTAAGGGGCCCATTTTATGGTATCCAAATTATATTTCAATAAAAATTGTTTTAAAATAATTATATGTTAAATTCCATGGGCGCAGAGAATTTGCACAACAACCTCCAAGAAACATCACGCTGCTTCTCCCCGGGGACCGGGGATGAGGACTGTCCTTCACTGCTCCATCATCTGTGTTCTCTGGTTTTCTCAGTGATTTAAAATCCTCTCAGGGAGCAGTGCTTAGAGCAAGGGGCACTCCCAGCATCCTCATCAAGCCGCCAGCACACAGCCGGCGCCCACTGGTCCAAGGTCGTGCTCACTGGAAAGCCTGTATTTGTGACCACAGAGAAGCACAAGACGCAAACTAAGACACAACCCCTTCCAGCCGGTCTGAGGACACTCACAAACCCCCATAATCATATTCTCACGAATTCTAAGCTGGCAAATAATTATAAGAAACCTCAATGAAATGTGTAATAAACTTCTTTTTCCTAATTACAAACAGACCCGTCTGAGGCTACGGTAATGATTTCCCAGAGCCCATCTACATACACTCGACTTCTACCCATAGCACCTGGGGGCCCCTCAAAAAGTCAATTTGTACAGTATATTTATGGTTGAGAGCATAATTGCATTATTATAAATTACAGCAGTTCAAAGTTGTTGCATCTTTCCAATCAAATCTTTCAAGGCTGCGTCCTCTGTGAGGAATGTGGTCCTGATCCCATCATCACATTGTTCCTGTGGGAAAACCAGCGGATGCTTACTGGAACTCAGTGCGAGGGAAAGTGGGCTGGAATCTCCGGGGTGCTCTTATTTCTCCTGAGGGCAAAGGCTGGAGGGTAGCTGGGTTACAGCAGAAAGAGAAAGGAAGTTGGTGGAGATGTGAGAACATTCTGGAAGGGCTCTGAGTAGTTTTAAAGGCTTGAGAGGCTGGATTTCAACATATATAATTTTCCTGGGCATGCTTCATTCTCAGAACCCATCACATGCATTAGAAGTACCACGAGAGGGAAACTGAGGCAGAGACACACCGAGGCTCACAGAGAACAAAAGCCCGTCAGAGACAAATGGTAGCATATTTTCATGGTTAACAAGGAAAAGGTGACAGAAAGGATTTTCAGGGAGAAAAAGTGGCTTAAAATAAGGAGAAAAGTAGTGGCTAAAGTCACTGTACACAGATATGCAATGAAGACAACACAGAATCAGATGAGAAAGAAGTCATGAAATAGGGGAATAAAGCAATGTGCGTGTGAAAGAGCCCATGTACACAAAAGTGTGGTGCTTCCCACGACGGGAGGGGGGTCCATCTCCTGGGGGCATCGCTCCACACAGACCCCCAGGCTCTCTCACAAACACACACACACAGAGGGTCACACACAGCTCACATACACACTCACAGACACACACACACACAGGCTCTTGCTCACACACAGGCTCTCACAGACACACACACACACACACATCCACACACAGGCCCCACAGCCTCCAAGGACCTGAATAATGACCACTCTGCACATTTACTGCGTGACCTCCGTGGACAGAGCCACACCCTGTCTGTGCAGGGAAGGACGCATCCCTCCACCGGCAGCTGCTGTGGGCTCCACCGTTCTCCTCCCGCTTGGAGGCTCATGAGCACAGAGCCCATGGACAGGTGATGTGAGGACTTGGCCCAGCAGCTTGGCCTCCACAGCACAGCCCCATCCATCACCCAAACCCATGACCTTATAAGCAGGTGACTCATGACTGAAAGCTCATTCACACGAGGAAGGGCCCACGGAAGCACCAACACAGACCTCAAATCTCAGTGCGGCATCAATGGTTACCTGCACATCACAAGTCCCACACCCGCAGCCCCAGGGAGCGCGCGCGCGCACGCACACACACGCGCATACACGCGCGTGCACGCACGTGGCCTCGCAGCTGCTCTGGGGACGGGGCAGGGCATGCACTCCAGTCTCCCTAACTGAACTGCAGTCCTGTGTGAGTCTGAGAAGTTTCCGTGCCTCAGTTTCTCCATCTGGGCAGCAGGGAACGTTCTGGCATGGGGGAGTCGTAGGCACCTTCTGGTGGAGCCCTTAGCGCTCCTGGCTCGGAGGAAAGGCCAACGAGGAACAGGGCACACAGACCCCACCGCTAGCCCCAACACTTCTTCGTTCTCACTTTTGTTGGTTCTCACAAGCCAGAGTCTCTGGAATGAGGTCAGATTCACTCCTTTCCCAAATCAAAAGGGCCCCAAGCCTCCACCCACACCCCGTCCTGCTGAGTCTCTTGCTCTCAGAGCTCCCTCACGGGCCTTGCCAACTGCAGTACACGAGCAAGGCTGTGCAGCCCCAGCAGCAAATTACCACTCGGAAGGACAGCTTCCCAGGGGAAGAGGCGCTTGTGAACCGCAAGGAAGGAGTTGGGGCCTGGGAGGGCATGTGCGGCCCCCGTGGCAGGTGCCGCAGACCCCTCCCGGCCAGGCCCCCGTGGGCACCGTGCCCTGACAGCCTCCGTTCTGAAAGCCAGCAGGAAGCAGACCAGCAGTGGGGTCCTTCCCACCAGAGCCCTGGCAGCTGGGAAACCCAGGACCGCCTTTCCTGCCTCCACGTGCCATCTCCAGGAAGCCAGCAGCCACGACCGAGCCTACTGAATGCTCAGGGTGGTGGGGCCCAAACTAATACAGCCCTCAGTCCCAGTCTGACTTCTACGCTCCTGCTGCAGAAGCAGGGGACCACACAAGCTTGTGGCAGGAGTTCAGCCACGACAAACTTCTGGAAACACGCTCACATGGGGGTCAGCACACATCCGCACAGGGCAAGCGCATCGTGAGGCTCGCCTCACTGCCACTTCTAGGCCACCGCTCAACGGCATGACCAAGTGGGGTTCTAGAGTCACGGTCTCATGGCATGGCAGACAAAGCGCAGCTCACTGCACTTTCTAAGGCAGCTGGGTCCATCAGCATCCTCGTCGTGTTCGTGTATACGTTCGTTTACTGAAACACACACCTGCACACACGGAGGGAGGGACACAGAAGCATTAAAAACAAGCCTCCTCCCACTGAACCCTGTTGGAAGCTCTGGGCTCCCTCCCTCCCCAGGCAGGGGTCACTCAGGGCCTGGGCACCCAGGGGCAGTCTGAGCAGGGAAAGGGTGCAGGATTTGGTATCTGTGGCCTCACCACTAAACCCCCTTCCGGGGTCATGTCACCCCAGACTCCCACGTGGCCCATCCACAGGAGGGATGAGCCACTGCCTAAGCCACTGCCTGAGCCATGGCCCACCCTGCAAGGCCCGGGTGCGGGTGGCGAGGCCCCACTGGCTTGGGCTGTGGAGGCTGCACCCCTCCTATCTCATCTGGGGCTGCCGGAGCAGCAGCTGAGTCCTCAAATGCAGAAGGCAAGTGCGGGCCAAGGACAGGGGGACCTTGGGCATCACAACTCCTGTGACACCAGCCTCACAGGCAGCAGCTCTGAGGAAGGGGCAGCTCCTCTGCTGGTCAGCAGGCAGGGGGCAGGTGTGGTCCCCAGTGGGCGCCCCGCACCATACACACGTCAGTCTCCGTCCCCTGCCTCCTCTCGGGGCAACTCTGCAGCCTCTCCCCAACTCCATAGCTCCCCAACCAGCAGCGCCCAGCTGGCGCACAACTGAACCGGAGGACAGAGGGAGGCAGGCCTGGGAGGCCTGCTCTCAGTCTCCGTGGCCTTACCCACATGGTACACCCACAGAGCGGGTGCCCAAACACCCAACAACCAAGTCGTCATCCAACCAATCCTACATCCTGATGGAAGCCACAGGAGCATCAGTCACCAGCCACAAGCCTCAGACAACCAGCATGCGGCCTGCCAAGTGCCTTACAACCTCAGACACCCAGAGCTAGGTGGGAATCCCGGTTCTCTTCCCCCAGCACTTTGGCCAACTGTGGCTTCACTCAGGAGTGAGGCTGCCAAGATCGAAGCAGAAGTTCACACGTTTGGGTCGCTCCCTCCTATCCGGCCAAAAGCAATCTGATGAAAAGGCCCCAGGATAGACCTGCCTGTACACAGCCCAGACTCTGAACACGCTATCCCTCCTGCTATCCAGCTGGGGTGCAGGGGGCGGCGGGCACTGTGCAGAAACCTCCTTTACTTGCAGAGGCAAGCCCCCTGCCCCCGTCCCACCTGGGACACCCCTGTACAGCATGCAGTCCTGACACTCAGCAGACCCAGGACACCACAAGCGGAGGTCTCCCTGAGCATGTAGCCAGGCTTCAGATGCTCAAGTGGGGACTGCTTTTACTCAGAGAATGGAAATGCAGACCAATGGGCACAAGTGGACAGCCGGCTGGGTCCTCGGGGCTGTGTCACCGACAATTCTCAGCTGAGCAGACCCACACTGCCTGTGGGGAGACTCACAGAGCAGGACAGCTGGCAGTCTGCGTCACTGAGACATGGGCACAGGCAAAAGAGTGCTAGTACAGAGCAGGCAAGACCCTGGCTCCTTTAATGAGAAATACTTACCTCATTAACCCAAATTCTTAAGGAAATGATCCATCTGAGAAAAGAATCCCAGAGCCCTGGAAGTTCTGCCTAGGGGCACCAGACCACCCCCCCCCCCCCGCCACACCCCTAGCCCCCAGGCTACCCCAGGGCTACCCTGGGATTCTGAAATGCTAAGACACCTAGTGCTCACACCATGGGAAACCACCTCCCTGGACCTCCCTACAACATTATTGGCCAGAAAGAAAGTTTGTTTGGCAAACTCAAAAAATGGTTCCAAATGGCATCAAGACTTTTATGAGGCTCTGGGAACCTCCAACCACAGGCTTGTCAGTGGAACTTTCTTCCCTCCTTCCCCGAAGCTGGAGGCCTCCCTGGTGGTCTCCTGAGAGGCACGGGGAACAGAGGCCCGGGTTAGCTTCTGGTTAGCGGGCTATGAGGGGCAGCCTGGTCCTCCCAGTTTGCTTTCCTTACCAGGAAGGTCCACACGCTCCCCAGGCACTCCCAGGACCGTGCCCCTCTCCCACCCCAGGGCATGTAATCAGGAGCCCTGGTTGCAAGCAGACTTCCCACATAAGAAACCCAAACAAACCATGAGGAACCGCTAAGCACGCCACACTCTGCTTTGGTATAAACACACAGGCAGACCCACACTAATTAAAACGAGATGCTCAAGTTCAGGGTTCCTAATCACCTGCCAGATTGACGTACTGTCTTACAGGCTCCATCCTCCTCGTCTTCCTCCTCCCGAAAAGCCTACCTTGCTATCCACCTTTCTACTTTTGGAAAATCGCTTCCCAGGAGCCCTTCTGCAGGTCTCTTGCAGTGACTGGACTGAATGTTTGCTACCAGGAAGCTTCCATGAATTCCTGGCCAGAGGGATCAAGAGCAAAAAAGCCTTTTCGTCCACCCAGTAACAGGCCCGCAGGGCAAGTGGGACTGGGCTGCGGGAGGGACAGGAGCTCTCTGATCCCCAAGCTGCGCTTCTTTCTCACATCCAGTGACCTCAGCTGAGACATTTTCAAGGTGATTCTACTGCAGAGCATAGGGCAAGCCACGTAGGAACATCGAACATGCTGACAGGCACCCTGGAAGGCTCTGCCACCTGCGTCCCCAGCACACCTGTTGGAGGTCCTTCCAGATCCAAAGCCCTGGGAGGCGTCCTAGTGTGGCTCCAGATATAAACTGCTGGCCGCCATCTCACACACAGATCCCACTGCCACCAAATGACCCCGCCAAACAGGGCAGGGAGATGTGCTCATACACCAAGGCTCAACCAGTCCTTTTAAAGCCAATGACAATGACAATGATGACAAAGATGGTGACTGTAACAGCGGTAATCATTTATGAACTACTTACCACATACCAGCGTTCTAGAATCTATTTCTCTTAACCAATCCTAATAACACCACAAGAGAAGCACTAATGCTACATGCTGATACGATTTAACTGGGGGTTCAGAGAAACTACACATCTGGGGGATGTCACACTCACACCCACATAAACTCTGTGTGTCTGTGTGTGTACGCACACGCACACTTAGGAGCAAAGTGGCCCCTGCCGCTCCATACTACCACCTGTGTCCGCAGAAAGGCCCTCGCTGAGAAGCTGGCTCAAGGCCCCTCACTTCCGGCACTATATTCCGCAGCTGCGTTCCTGCAACTCCACTTCCCGGACTGCAGACACTGCTCTCTCCAGCTGCTCCCACCACCACAAACCCTCCTTGTCTCCTCTGCCCCCATTCTCAGGGCCCAAGCCTCCCTGCACCCACAGCAGCTCTGCATGCCTCAGCCACACCTGTCTCCGACCTCCAGCAGGTGCCGGCCCCGGCCCACCACCCCTGCAGCTGGAGGAGCTGCTCCCACCCCACATCCCCACTGCCTGGCAAACACGAACTGCTCCGCTGATGCTTCTGATGCGCAAATGACTCACCGAATGAAGGAGCAGTGGAAGCATGCCACACTTTCCAGAAAGCCCATTCCCCAGGGTTCTGCACTGTCTCCAAGGAACCAATGGTTCTATTTGACCAGGCGATTCCACTGGTCTTTGGGCCTCCAACAACAGCAAGCATTAAACACACAATGAAATCCCATTTGCATTATAAGTACACCAGGGAAGCATTCCAAGCCTGGTTTCCTAAACTATTTCCAGTTATAAAATGTCCCTTGATAAATTTCTTGGCTTCAACTTCTCTCTTCTCTCTGCAGTAACTGTGTTTCTCAGTGCCAGCGACACGCAGAACTTCAAGTGGGTCTAAGTGGAGCCTCCCAGATGCGTGTGGCCAGAAGGGAGGTTAAAAGCCACACAGACGGTCCTCAAACTCACCCCTGTCACGCGTCCCCAAGTCCTGCTCAAGTGGGTATCAGTAGCCAGATTTAAACCAGTCATGCCATACCTCCACACTAGGTTCTCCAGGAAGACTTGCAGACTTCCTGTACCTTTTTAGAAGCTGGAAGAATAAACCAGGAGAAGAGTGCACGAGAGGTCCTCCCCCTCCCCAAAGCCCGCACTCAGGGCTGGAGGAAGGGCAGCAGCTACCCTGCTCTCTGCATCACCCCAAGTGCAGGGTGCCTCTTCAAGTCCTGATCGGAGGACCCGCCCCCTCCCCTCCAGGACCTACTGGCCAAGGGAAGAGCAGAAGTGAGCCCCCTCCACATTCGAGAGAAAACTCCCAGGGTTTGACCTTCTCTCTCTCCGAGATGCCCCACTCAGAAACCATTGGCAAATGCCGTCCAAGACTGTGCCTAGGAAAGAAAATCAGTCTCACGTGGGGGCCCCAGAAGCTGTCTGGCTCCTCTCCCTTCAGCTGCTCAAAATAAGCGGGAGATGGGAGGTCTGGAAGCTTCATTCCCAGGAAGCAGGAAAGAAGGAAATAGGGCTCCTGAGAGAGAGAAGGCAGGACAGGGCCTGACCCCACCAAATGGTCTCAGCTGCCCTGGAGGGGGCTGGTGGGGCACGATGCTGTCAGGCCCGTGCGCGGAGTACCAGCCGCCAAGTCCCGCCCCGCTGAGCCTGCCCCTTCCCTCTGACATACGCCCACTTTTAGAAAACACTGTTCTATCAGCAGACTCAAAGAGCTCACACTCAGATCCACGGAGGGATCAAGGTTCTCCCTCCCATTGCAGCATCCTGTCTACAGCTCCCACTGCTCAGGCGCGGGACCCAGGGCGGTGGGCCCTAGAGCCTTGCGGAGCCCACAACAGCTCCACGGCGGACACACAGGGCACTCACCTAGCCGGTGGCCGGGGCCCGCTGGTGGGGGAGCCCGTGCACTGGCATTCCCGGCAGCTCCCACTGGCGCCCACGGAGAGGCAGAGCCCCATCAGGAGCAGAGAAGCCACTTCGCCCTCTCGGCTGACCTCTGCGGAACGATGATGGGGGAGAAGCCGCAGGTAGCAAAGGGCTTCAGTTTTACAGAGGGCTCTAAGAGAAAAGCAGGGAAGAACACAGGGGAGACTCCAGCTTCAGGTGGGAACATGCGCACAGAGCCTGACCGGGCAGGGCTGCCTGGAGCACCGTGAGCACCAAGAGCCTTGGGCCAACCTTCCACTTGCACAGCAGGCTGTGGGCACAGGCTGGGAGTGTGCGGGCCTGCAGGGGCAATACTGGCCCCCCTCCTTGCCCAGGCCCCAGCCGCTCCCCGCTGGCACCCCTGAAAACGACCCACAGCTCTGCTCTCACGCCTACCCAGAGGTGGACATGGAACAGGTCACTAGAGCACCAATACCACCAGAGACCCCGAAAAATTCACCTGACACCACAAGGACGCACACAGGATATTCGTCATTTCACACACAACAGGTCACAGAAGAGTGAGCCGAGTCCACAGGAGTCCACAGCAGTCGAGGGCCAATCCTCCTGCATTGTGGAGGTCCTGCATTGCCGAAGAGGTCAGCTCTGGTCACCTGAGATACCAACAGCCCTGCAGGGCCTACACCCGGGCAACCCCGGCCTTCCGCTCCAGCGGCTGTTTGAGAACCTTAGAAGCTATAGCCAAGGAGAGGTGCCACTGCGGGAGCCACCATACCCAGGTGACTTCATGAGGCTGAGCTCGCCACGAATGTACTGTATACAGTGACTGCAGAGCACTGTCGGCACAGAGGCTCCAAGACGTGGCCCTAGCACACGTCCGGGGTTGACAACAGGCTTTCCCCGGAGGGTGGCCGCAGGTCCCCCCAGCAGGTGGCGGCCCAGGGTGCAGTCAGGAATCCCTCTGATGAGGCAGCTCGGCAGAAGGGAGGGTCTTGGCAGCAGGGGGAGAACGCGTGGCCCGTCGCTGGGCCCACAAAGGCCTTCCGTCTCACACAGCCGGTCTACAACACTGGGCAGGATGGCGCCCCTCCCTGCCTTCCAGCACAGGTGACGCTGCACTTCTGGGGTGACTGCCCCGGGGACTGGATTGCTACTGCCTGCTTTCCTGACTCCCTCCACCCAGTGGGAGCCACGTATGGAGCAGGAGGAGGACGGATTGGGGGGCAGCCCAGAACTTCTCAACTATAACATGTCCACCAGTCACGTGCGGATCCAAAGGCACTTAGGACTGGGGCACACATCCCGCATCCCCAACATGCTCCCAGGGGACAGGGGTCTTTCACTGACACTGTGAGTTGCTGCCAGGGTGTTATCTATATATCCTACCTTGTTTCTGGAATCTAACAATTCTGAGTGGCTTAAATGGGGCTTCCACATAGAACACACTGCTCAGGGCGCTCACCAAACAGACTCACGTGAGTGCCCAGATACATCAATACTGTCGCTATGATACCCAGGTGCTAAAATGTGAACAGTATTACGCTCATTTTTTAAAAAATTAGATGGTGGAAAAGGGCTTTAAAAAAATAATAATTTAAAGGGAGCAAAAGCTGCCCACAAGGCATGCAGAAAATTAACAGACAAAATCAACTTGTACCAGGAAAGCTAGGACAGGCTGGCAGAGCTAAAAATAGAAGCTGAATGGGGAGCCTTTCACGCAGGCTGGTGAATGCCCTGCCTCTCCTCTGAGCCTCTATGGCAGCTCTATAAACAAGTGGCTGGAGGTACGGCTGATCTCAAGCCTGAGGCTTATGCAGTCTGCAAACCCGGATGCTGTCCTTCCTGAGCGAGGTGGCTGGCAAATGGACCTCCCGCCAGGCAGCGCTCACTGATTTCCCCCAACTGCCTTGGTCTTCTCCAGCCCTCACCACCTGACTGCCCACACAGGCCTATGCCAGGATCTGGAGAACTTCATTTCTTTAGCATTCCATCCTCCAAGAACCGTGAGGGACACAATGTCAGAGGAACAGGGAAGCTGTGAAACACTCAGTCACCTGGGTGAGTGCCACATGCCTAGAGGCTGTTTCTCCCTTTCTGCCCAAGCCCCAGAATGCAGCAAGTTCAGTCTGTACTGAACACTCCTGCAAACATCCAGGTGTCCCTCTAGCGTGGGAGGGGGGGGGGTCAAGGCACCTCTGCAGGGGGCCAGATGCCAAAACAGCCAGAGGCAATGCGCACACAGAGGGGTGTGGCTGTTTCAAAAAAACTTTATTTACAAAAACAGGGATGGCGGGCTGGACTCAGCCTGAGGGTGTTTGCTGACCCCAGCGGTAGAGCACCCCTAGCTGGATATGTAGAAAATGTGGGAGTGAAATATGGGTCCTTTCATCTGCATAAAGACCAGAACCAGCCTCCCAGCTAGACAAACTAGGCTTTGCTCCAAACTGAGGAGCTTCTGGCCTTCTGCACACCCCAGTGTTTCTGAAAGTAAGCTGCGGGAGAGGGGAAAAAAATCTTCAAGTCGAGGAGTCGAGCCCCCCAGTACCACCCTGCAGGGCTTCACCACCAGAATCTCACAACTGGAACACGGAGGTAGAGCAGGTGAGCGCCCCCAGACCCGGAAAAGGGTCACCACCATGATTACCAGGGTAACAGGAGCCCGTCGTCTTAAGTACCGAATCAGTGCCCAAAGCACTGGGCTTTGCTCTCTGCCCCATAATTAGCAGGAACCTCAGAGCAATCGCTCTGTCTTCTCGCACTAAAATGGATATAACTATGTCTCCTGACCTTTGGACAGAAATAGCAACAAGAGGCTAACCTCCCCCAAGGCCCGGCTGACAGGAATTCATCATACCTGTTGCTGGTGTGTATGCATTTCCATAAAACAGTTTCTAGAACAAAGTGTTACACACAGATCAGTGGAGAATTTTACGGGGGTCTTTTCTTTTCGGAGCACAGACACCCAAGCATCTGCCTTTTGCCTCCACTCCCAAGCCTACCCCCACACCCACAAATATAGCTTCTCACAGGAACCGCATGAAATAAGTCCATCCTCGTGGCTGAAAGGACTCACACAAGCTGAGGTTATCTGGGAGGTTGGTACCATAGGGATTTGAGTATTTCCTAGGAGAAAGAGACTCCTCTCCAAATCGAACACAAAAGGTACATGTTCTCCATGGCATCGCTTCAGGCAAGCCCCGTGTTGAATCTCAAGCACACTAGACACATCCTGTAAAATAAAAAGGGGGGGATAGGACCTAGAAATCATATTAACACAGACAAAGGGAACCCCAGCAGACAGGAACACCGGAGGCCCACTCATCTTCAATCGGGTGTGCTCCTGGGGTTCGCTAATCTTGTGTTAATGGATCTCACAGCACCGGTAGGTTGTGCCTGTGCGGGGCTGATAATGTGGCCTACAAGTCTGTGATCTCACTCATCTGTATTTAGTTTTATTGGGGCAGCTGATGGAAAACATTGGAAGAACGGGACTCGTTTCTCATACTGTGTTATACCATGCTCCAAGCAGCAAAGCAGTGTTCACAGAACCAGGACTAGGAGGCTTGCAGTGAGTCCAAGGTCATTCTCTTGAGCTTCTAAGACTTCGGGAAAACAGTCAAGAAGTCACTAAAAGCAGCATATAACTCCCTGGAGTTTTATTCAAGTACTGGGGAGGGAAAAAACAAAGATTTCCTCAAAGAGTTCTAAAAGTGTTCTAGAAGCACAAGCGAAAGTACATAACTTGGGCAGTGGGTACCAAATGGCTAAGCTAGCTCCCTGAGGCTGACCACGTGGGGTTCGACTCCCAAGCCTGCTGCCTCTGTCACTTCTCTTGTCCACCGGAGGGTAAAAACCATCCCTCCACAGTGCCATATTACACCACAATCTCAAAAATGTATGTTTTCTGTGAGCTGGGAACAGCCTCCTAGAGATGAGGTACCCTTTCTCCTTCGGGGTCCCCCTCTGCACAGCCTCACGGCTAATGGGGCAGCAGCAGGTGGACCACAGGCTGACGACTACAGATGGCCCACCTTCTCACTCTGCTTCCGCAAACTGCTTGCTTTCCTTCCACTGACAGGATTTTCCATAACTTTCTTTAATCTGTTTCGAGATTCACAGCAGCATCTAAATAAAACTTTCTCATTCTGCCAAGAGACTGAAGAACACACGGGTGAAGCAAGCTCCTGGGTGAGGTGGAGCACAGCAAGAGGTCTCCAGCCAGCAAGACGTTGTTTGGGTCTCCATGAGGGCCCTCTCGCCGGGTGGGAGCCAAGGACCAGTCAGGGGAGGGGGCAAGCTATCACCATCACCCGCAAGGATCACCCTCCAATCCCCACATAAGCTCCCACCCCATCATTGCCATCAGCTGCTAAATAACCCCAGTTTTGGACAGAAACCAAAGTCATCTTGGAAGGGCCCCAGCCCTGTTTCCCAACAGAGCCCCAGGACAGATGCGCAGACCTCAGGCATGCTTCTGGAACCACGATTCCTTCTCCTGATAGAATGCCAAGCATCACCAGGAGTTCAAGCTGGCTAACTGAAACCCAGGTTACTTCCAGACTGCAGCCTCCACTTTGCTTGTCCCCTCTGACCCTGAAAAGAGATTTTTTAAGCATCTCATTTCCATTTCACAGGATAATCGAAAGAAGCAAGATGGCTCCTATCAGGGTGGGGTGGGGGCCTGCTGGGCACTCAGCCGGGGGCGTTCCCTGCAGCCCCAAGCTTGGCTCAGGACAACATTCACACATGATGGCAAGAAGTCAGCTGAGGTCTGGGAGACAGCTGTCCCCACGCCTCCAGATTCCTGCCCTCTGGGCCCTCTGTCACAGACAGACCATTAGAGCCCAGTGTGGAAATCACCACGGAGAGAAAGTGAAGACTGTGCTGAATCTTCAAGAATGAGGAGGGTCCGGCCAAGACCTCGGGGGTTGGGGGGGGGGTGGCCATCCAGGTGAACAGGACCCCAGGAACAAAGGCCTGGAGGTAAGAACCACACTTAGCATAAAGCAGTGTTTCTAAACCTGTGTCTCATTATTACACAACCTAAAAAGCCTTTTCAGAATTATTCTCATCATCTCCCCTGTGAAACTTGAGCAGCAGAGATACACTGAACACCTGTTTGTGTCCTGTGGCTTTTGAGGGCCGCACACCTTTGCAGCATTTGGGATTTCTTTCCCCTCTCAGGAACGGATTTTCACCCCTACTGAGAAGGCTGGGTGTAAAGGGGTTGCAAACAGCTTCAAGCAGGGGACGTGCTCTGCCAACTGGGGGACACCTGCCGTCTGCAGCCCACCCTGTCTTCCAGGGTCAGGAGGTGTCCCCTGGGCCCTGCCCTGCAGCAGAAGCCCCACCTTTCCCAGGCTCTGTGTCTGACAAGGAGGCAGCAAGTGCCAACCAATGCTCAGTGCTGTGGTAGATAACAGGGTGTGTCAATGAGGGTCCCCAGCCTCAAGGGCTTTGGACACCAACAGAGCAGAAACAGCTCAGCACTGTCCATCTTAGAGCGGTCTCTTGACAGGGCCAGAAGAAGAGTTGATCATGGCAGGAACCATCAGGGCCAGCATCCCAGGGGGCCTGGAACTGGCATGCACTGCATTCCCCCAACAGAATCTGCACGCACAGTTGAGGAGGGCAGACTGCCGCTGACGACAGGGATGCACCCCCACTACAGCCCAACACCCCCCATCTTTGGGAGTAAATGGCCTCAGGACGCAGTTACTGGGTCTGACTCAGTCTAACCGGGTGCTGGGAGCAGAAGCAGAACACCCCATCTCCTATTGCCCCTGCTTCATTATCCGTGGTTGCAAGAGACCAAGACAGGTTTCAATTCTGTCTCCAGTTTCCTCTAAATAAACCTCGAACTCAGATTCCCTGCGCTGGCCCTGTGACACAGTCACCAGGATGGAGTGTTTCTCCCAAACCTCAGCCTTGTGACTATCGTGATTCAACTCCATGGGGTGTAAAAGATCTGTCTGTATGTTGAAGTGACTGCTTGTGTCATTAGAATATCGTTTAACCCAAGCCAAAATTTAAAAACTGAACTACAAAGAACTTCCATCCACAGAATACAGGGCCATTGAGGAGAAGGCAACGTGACCCTGGCTGAGCCAGTCTCACCCACAGGAAACAGAGCGATTCTGAAACCTGACACAAAGGGTTTAAAGTCGACCTTCCGACAGGAAGACAGATTCCCCTTAATCAACTGGAAATTCAAGTTTGACAGTTACAGCATGCAAGGGCCTTAAGCAAAAGGCTTCACGTCATAAGGAGCTCTAGGCATCTTAATGGGGGTGGGTTCAGCAGGCCCCCCACCTTCCCCAGGCCAGGTACACACCACCCCACCCCGGTGGCCAACAGGACGAAACTCACAGGGAAAGGGCTCACGTGCTCACCCTCAGCTTTGAGAGCTTGACTTCCAGTGAACAAAAGCGTATTTCCAGCCACAATGACTCTGGGAAGGATCCTATTTCTCCCCCACAGAGGCCGGTCAAGCCCCAGAGAGCATCCTTTCCTTCAGAAGCCGGTCAAGCCCCAGAGAGCATCCTTTCCTTCTGAGCTTACATAATAGAAACTACACACAGATTCATCTAGAGAGGAAACAGTTTCTGTGGAACCCAGGACCCATTAAGCCCCACAGGGTAGCACAAAGCCCCTCAGGTTCAGGGACATTCTTCACAAAAGCAAACTGCAGCTTCCTATGTCCCTCTGTCCTGCCCACCATACCTGATGGGCCACTGGGCAGATAGCTGGCCTGCAGACCTCTGCCACTCACTCCCATCACATTCCTGGGACAGGTGGAACCCACATCTGAGCAATCAGTCATCACTCATACAGATGGCCACTGAAGGTCAAATATTTGGTAAGCACTGATCACACTCGAGAGTAAGCTTCATCAAAAGACACCCCCAGTCACCAGGCATTCAAACGCTCTTCCTGGAACGGGGGAGAGGGAAGCAACAGAGCCGCCAGTGCACAAGGAAAGGGCATGACCAGAGCCAGAGGCAGATACACGAACAGTCGCATCTGTGGCAGCAGGCAAAAGCAGATGCCAGGCCCTGGTGGGACGTCACCTTAGATCCGTCCCATGATGTTCTTCCTGAGCCAGTGTTTCCGGAGGGCACACACCATCACTGGATATCTCGAAGTGCACCCTGCTAGCACAGGTGAGGGCTCAGAAGGGCTTTCCCGAACACCACCCAGCTCCCGCCGCTGCTCCCATCAAGGCGTGAAGCCTGAACTCACTGCCAGTGCTCCAGGCTGAGGTCCCAGCTGTGAATGCTCTGCCAGGGCTATCGAGCAAGAAAATGAATTAACAGGAACTGGAAAAAGAACTAGAGAAGCCTGATAGGATCTAATCAGAAAAATAGCTTTCTGCCTTCACCAGAGAATTCTTTCTCTTCCCAGGAGCATCCATCCACCTGAAAAGTGCTCCAGGAACTCCTAGAAAAAGATCCAGAAAAGGGAGTCCCTATCTTCTCTTGCTCAATCTATTTGGAAACAAGATGTCAAATTGTACCAACTGAGCCTACACCCAGGAGGGAAGCCCCTCCCAGGGCAGGGAGAGCGGGTGGATATCCAACGGAGGAGGTAGACAGGAGTCTGGGTACACCCAGACCCCAGTCTTGGAGCAGAGACTGGCCCTGACTTCCCCCGGGGCACCCTGACTTCCCCCGGGGCAGCCATGTTCTGTGCCTTCTATTGTAACATGGTCTGCGCCCTCTGGAGCTGGCTGGTAGTTAAGACATAGATACTTTGTTTCTAAAGCAGGAAAAATGACCTTTCCAAGCAGGGATGCTCCAAGAAGCCTGGGGGGCGGGGAGACAGGGAGGTACTTCAGACTTGAAGGACAGGACAGAGAGTAAACTTGAAAGGGAAACCAACAGGAGGGCAGCCTAGGGCCAGGCCAGCCCTGGAGAAGCTTCCTGCTGCTGGCAGGGTGTGGCTTCACCCCATACTTAACCTGCCAGGCAGAGCTCCAGCAGACACAGAGATCCCAGAGGGACAGAGCTGCTCGTGCCTTCAAGCTGTCAGACCCCAGGGCGCAGCTCCAGGTCTGGGTGAGGCCCTGAAAACAACCCCAGGCAGCTACAGTCTGAAGCTCAGTTCAACAATCTTCCTCCAACTTCTCCCCTAGACGCTCTAGGGGCCCTTCATTGCCTGGTTAAGATGCAAAGCCAATAATCCTTCCCCGGCTCAGGGACAGGGAATGTCACCAGGCCGACTGAACAATGTCCTATTGAGCATGCTCTACAAGAGTGGACACTTAATAGCAATGAGCAGATACCTTCTATCCTACAGAATAGCTACACTGTAATTAACTCAGCTCAGTCACTTCCCCACTTGGAACCTGCAGGCGACACTGAGCCCCTTTGGCTGCAATGACAGCCAGCCCTCCTTCTCAGGGCCCAGCCTACCCCTGGGACTTGCCACAGACTCACTCCAGGATGTGGGAAGGGGCCAGACGATCCCCAGAGAAGGACAATACCACCACTCACCCATCCATCCCAAAGAAAACCCAGCCTTCAGTCAACAGAGGCACAGCTCCAAATCCCAAAACTGAAGGACAAAACCCCAGCTGCAGTTTGGTGCCCCCTATTCTGGTGGTCCAGCTCCCAGAGGTAAATAAAAATTCAGAGTTTCAAGAAGACTACGAGGGCCATTCATAGGACAACTGGGAGCCGTAAACACGGCCGGAGAAGTAGGGGTGGTACTGGCAGAATGCTCCACGCCCCGCGGTTACTGAGAATTCTTTCCTTGTTTCTCAGGACACACAGGCAACAGCATCTGGTGCCGAAGTACCCTTAAGCAGCCTCCAACGGCTCAGTGAGACAGACCAGATAGACATTCACGGAGACAAAGGCAGGTACGGCGAATCCATCAAACTGGTTTTTCCAAAAGCCTGAAAGAAAATCAACTTTCTTTTTAGGATCATCTCATGTAAAACATATACGTTTTATAATCATTTCTAACAACATGCATGGACATATTAAACTCCTGTGTTAGTTACTATGGGGGGGGGGGGGGTTCAAGGATCGGTCTATCTTCCGACATCATGTGATTGTTTTCAACAGTGAAAGACGAGATTTTACTCTTCAGGGATGGAGGCTGGGGACTGCTAGTCTCTTCTGATCTGATAGAGAAGCTGCCTGAAACCGCAGGAGGAAATGAGCTGTACGGATTGCTTCCTCTTCATCTACGGACTCACTTGTGCTCCCCATGTCCACACAAGGAAGACTCCCTGAAGGCCAAGGCCGCGACCTGTGCCTGGCACTGGGCCTTGTGCTCAGGATGGGTCCCTGCACTCTGGCTTCAGGTGCCTGACCTCAGGATCCCTGACAAGCAGCCCACAGGGCCCTGTTGTTTGAACTGCACTCCGCTCCCTGGGTCCCGCTCTATAGACCAGTTATGTGTGAATGTGAAAGACACAGAGCTCGCCCACAGCTGAAGCTGGAAGAGCAGTCACCCTTGCGCCACGAAGAACAGCAACCTCCTCCCTGGGACAGAACGATGGCTCCAGGTCTCTGTCCTTTATCCACCCGAAATGCCACAGAGCATCCAGCGTCAGCAAGAAAAAAACGATGCATCCATTAGAAAGAGGAAGACAGTTGGTCACTCTGCTCGATGCACAGAATGGACTTCTCCATGACGGAGTGGGAACGAAGGAGCCACAGCTGCCCGCTACCACAGCTTAGGAACAAACGTAATGGCTGCGGCACCACATGCACATAAATTCCATTTACATAAAGCTTACAAGGACAGACAACACCAACAACGTGCTATTTTAGGCTACATCTATTACACGTAACACTGTCAATGAATGACAGGAACAGTGAAGAGAATGCTGAGGACAGTAGTTACTGGGGGAGGAGGGAGGACGATGGATCAGTGGAGAAGGGGGCGTGTGTTTCTTCAAGTCGGTGGGAGTGCAGGCGTCCATGTTAGCAGCCCTCAAGCAGACAGGCCTTGTGTTTATTCATGTTTGTGTGAGGTCGGTCTGGACTGACCCGATGCAGGACCCTGTCCCACAGTTACCGTTAAACATGGTAACTGTGCTCAACTGTTTAAGTGAGAGATTCAGAAAAAACATTTCCAGAATATTCCAAAGAAAAATTACCTATAATTACTTTTGGTATCTATACTCCTTAAAAACAATAAACAAAAAACAATATATCCACAAGTATGTATTACCTTTTTTTTTTTTTAATTAATACTCTTCAGGGGCGCCTGGGTGGCTCAGTGGGTTAAAGCCTCTGCCTTCGGCTCAGGTCATGATCCCAGGGTCCTGGGATCGAGCCCCACATCGGGCTCTCTGCTGAGCAGGGAGCCTGCTTCCTCCTCTCTCTCTGCCTGCCTCTCTGCCTATTTGTGATCTCCGTCTGTCAAATAAATAAATAAAATCTTTAAAAAAAAAAATACTCTTCAAACCTATGTCCATCTAGACTGTTCAAGGAGCTCAGTAATCACATAAAGAATCATGCTGGGTTAAAAAAACAAACAAACGGGACGCCTGGGTGGCTCAGTTGGTTGGACGACTGCCTTCGGCTCAGGTCATGATCCCCGGGTCCCGGGATCGAGTCCCACATCGGGCTCCCAGCTCCATGGGGAGTCTGCTTCTCCCTCTGACCTTCTCCTCGCTCATGCTCTCTCTCACTGTCTCTCTCTCAAATAAATAAATAAAATCTTAAAAAAACAAACAAACAAACAAACAAATAAACAAAAGAAGGCTGCAAACATCCTTCCAGGTCTGCAACTTTTTTATTCCATCCTTCCGAAATACCAGAAGTCGTTTCTTTCTCCATGAGGTTACGTGGCCACCCCGAGCTGCCTCCTCACTTATGCCATCCCAGTCCTGGAACAGGTGGAGATAAATGCCCTTTCTCTAAGAGCAGCTCCAGTTTCTCCCATATGTTTAATCCCTTCATAATGGTCTCTGCATCCCATTTTAATTCATTGCAGATTTGCTTACTGTCTACTCTCTTAGACACTGTAAGAAAATTTGTAGAGATTTTTTTCCCATCTTCTCTTTCCCTCCAAAGAGAAGCTTTCTGAAGTCTTTAAACACATCATTTGCTTTCCTGATAACCAGTTTCTTTTCTCTTTTGAGCTTATTTAATAAAAATAACACTCTCCCCTCAACACAGACGTAGAGAAGAAATAGGATGAGAACCAGTGTCCCCGCCCCCCCAGTTGCCAATCACCTGGCCCACCCCACTCCCAAGGATGCTGTGGGAGGAAGCAGGACCCACCCAGGGACTGGCAACCGGAGCGGAGACCCAGGAGGCCGAGGTGGATCCCCCAGGTGCAGGCACTAGCTGCTTCCTTGTCCCAGACCAAAAAAGGGCTTAGTTTCCGATGCCTAAAACCCTGGCGGAAAGGAAACCTACATTCCCCTAGTAGCTCTTCATTCTCCTTCCACATCCACAGTCTCTCACAGCCCCAACACGGGCCTCCATACTAACACGTTTGCCCCAGGGGCCCTCCCGCAATCCCTCACACCAGCATCTTGCAGGATCTCTCCTCAGAAATGAATGAGGACTGTCTTCAGGGAGAAGTGAAGATGGAATGCATCTCCTTGGCTTCTGCCCCCTAGCGCGGGCCCCTAGGGGCTCTGACCTGTGCCACCTCACACCCAGATCTCCTCCCTCCCACGCGACAGGGGAAAACTCGGGAAGGAGGGTAGAGAGAAAACCTACAAAAGTAGGAGCAACATGAGAAATAACCACTCATGGCAGCACGGCACCCTAAAAAGAACCAAGAACAGGAGGCAGGAGAGACCAACATCCTTTGCTCAAATTGGGCCAGGAGCCCCTCGAAAGGTAGCCCCAGGGAGGGACGAGATCCATCTCCCATCCCCACATCTCAAGAATTAGCATGGGGTTAAATATAGAAATCCCTAAAAATCAGCTCCTGGCCCAGCTGAAGAAGATTCCAAAGCACTGCTCCTGCTCTGAGCCCCTCATGTCATCTCCTACACAGACGATTCAATGCAGCCCCAATCACAGCCCCAGAAGGGAACATTCCTGACTCTAGGAGAAGGTGCACACAGAGTACGCTACTCGATGCAGTCAGATGTTTGCACCCCAAGCACTGCTGTGCTACAGGCATCCTTCCAGACCCACAGGGATCCCCACTGGCCAGTGGGGAAAGCAGAGGCACACACCGATTTGCTGCGCTCTCTTACAGTGTCCGGAACTCTGTGTGTAAAAAACACAGTGCTGCCAACAAAAAATAAACAATTTAAAACTTGCATTTTAAAAAGTGGCTGAGACAAGACAAGGCTTTCTTTCTGCCACCCACCCGGGAAAAAATGGTTTAAAGTGCTCTAATAAAGTAATAGTAACAGTTTTCTACTTATTTTAATGGTGTTAAAACACTACAATCAACTAACGAAAAATTTAAAAGGGGCGCCTGGGTGGCTCGGTCAGCAAAGCACCTGCCTTCAGCTCAGGTCATGATCTCTAGGTGCTGGGACTGAGCCCCACGTTGGCTTTGTGCTGAGCATGAAGTCTGCTTCTCCTTCTTCTGCCCCACCCCACCTCATGTTTGCACACATGCATTCTCTCTCCCTCTCTCAAATAAATATAATCTTTTTTAAAAAATTAATTAAATGAATAAATAAAAACATCTTCCCCTTATTTTTTCCCAGGGTAATCCAATTCTTCCCCACTGATATTTCAGGCCCTCCTCCAGAGCACCAAATCCTATGCTGGACGACAGACTTCAAAACTGTCCTCAAAGAGGAAAAGGCATCCAGAGGAGGGAACTCTGAGGAGAAGGTGGGAAGGGGAGCCCTAGGAGGAGGATGAAGGCCCTGAGATGGCTCAGGGTGGACCCAGAGGCGGGGATGGCCCCTGCTGTGGGAGAGGCCTCCAGTGACAGACAACCTGCTCCGTGCATCCGACAAGAAGGCAACAAAGGTGTGGGAAACCCTTGCACAGAGAAGGTTCCAGGAGACCCCCATCCTCTGCAGAGAGGTTCATGCAAGCACACATACATACACAATGGCTGAGTCTTCCTCCTAAACCGGGGTGGAGGCGGGGGGCAGTGCATCCTCAACAATCGGAATATAATCTAACAGACTCTGGGACCAAATAATGCTAATCATAAAAGACGCTCCTTTTTTTTCCTTTTCTTTTTTTTTCTTTTTTAAAGATTTTAGAGAGAGCAGGAGCACAGAAGAAGGGGGAGTGACAGAGGGAGAGGGAGAAGCAGGCTCCTCACTGAGCAAAGAGTTCGATGAGGGGCTCGATCCCAGGACCCTGAGATCATGACCTGAGCCGAAGACAGAGGCTCCACCCACCGAGCTCCGCAGGCGCCCCAGATGCTCCTTTTTCTTCAACAGCACCACCATGACGCAATATGCCTCAGCTGAAAACTGAGCTTGCCCTGCCTCGGGAACTCGAGATTTTACGTCCTCCGTCAGTAACACCCGTCTGCGTCACCACAAACACTCAAAGCCTCCAAATAAGCCTCTGACCCCACTTTCTTTTCAACAACATGACGATATGGATTAGACTTCACAGTTGTTCTCTGAATTTATCCCGAGAAAAGCAGGGCATACACGGAGATCCCACATGCATTTTGAATGTGCAACAATTATGAGCACACCAGGCATATTAGCTGCTGCAGAAAATATGAATGGAGAGTGGACATGAAGCCACTTTGTGTGGCTGGTACAAAACATTAGAAGAAAGGCTTCAAACCTGGTCTTTAGGGAAAAGCATGACAGCTTTACTGATGACAGAGGCCCAAAGTCTAAAATGAGGCTGACTTAATACTGCGCTAAAAAAAATGGAGGGCAGGAGAAAAACAGAAAAGTGCAAGTGACTTCCAGCGTGCGTCCCCCCAGATCACGCACTGACTCGGGCCTTAAAACACCCCCAACCCGCTGCCAAAACACCCCAATTGTTGAGGTAACTACTGGACAGGATTCAGAGCTCCATCATCTGAACTAGAAAGCTCCTACAGGTTCAACAATAGTCATCTTTAAAGTGATCATTAGAATCAAAGTGACAGTTTTCATTCAGAGAGCTGCAAGCCCCTAAGACTGCTATTGGGCGTGGGGGGTGGTGGTGTCTGCAGAACCAGCAGGGGGCCATGACTGGCTCAGTAGCAGCTACCCAAGGGCCACTGAAGGCCACCCACCCACTGCCTTCTGCTCACTCACCCTTCATGGGGCCTCTTTATCCACTCACATTGCTCTCAGAACATGCACAGCTCTCTCTGGCTCCTAAAATGGTCCTAAAATGCTTCAAGGCCCCTCCTTCTCAGGGCTCTACCCAGAGCTCCCACCATCCCTGCTGGAGGTCTCCATCCTCCCCTGCTCCCCTCCTCCAGGTCTGCGGTCAGACGTGCTCTCTCAGCCACGCCTCTTTCCAGGACTCCACTGCACCCTCACGCCATCCACTGCAGACCTACACTCCCCCCACTATTCCCTGCTGTGTTCCAGTCCTTATCCTGTAAATTGCACTATAATGTACTCATCTCAGTCTCTCATCTATCTCCTCCACCTAGTCCAAATGGGACTGGCTCCAGGAACGCCAGTTTGTACCTGTCCCCTTCACAGCTAGATCCCCAGTGCTGGGCATGGGGTCAGCACAGGGAGCCACTCGACAGGGACCTGCTAAACTGTGAAGGAGTGAGTGAGTACACAAATACACAAAGGAACCATTTGGGCTCCCAAAGCTGCCCACCTGTCAAAAAAGCAAGGCTCTATGCAGAGGCTGGAGGGAAGGACAACAGGGAGGAAAAGAAAGTCACTACAACCTAAGAAAAGCCGACGCGCTGTCCAAACCAGGCCCCCAGTTAAAAATACGTCTATGTGGGGACGGACGCCTGGGCGGCTCGGTTTAGGCATCGACCCTCCCTTTCAGCTCAGGTCATGATCTCAGGGAGATGGAGCCCCGCATCAGGCTCTGGGCTCCACGGGGAGTCTACTTGGGATTCTCTCTCTCTGCCATTCTCCCCACTCGTGTGTGCGCTCTCTCCAAAACACATAAATCAATCTTTATATATATTTATCTGTGAAACTTGGTGAGACTCTCCTCCCAGATGGAGCTCCACCCGTGCTGTTCACATGTGCCACCAATCTACACAGTGCAAGGGACCAAGAGAACCAGACACAGTGCCAGTACCTGCAGGACACGCACTCACACACCCACACCCACGTGCATGCTCATTCACACACGCACAGCTATGCACACACAAACATGCCCACATGCGTGCACGTTCACACAAAGAGCTATGCACAAAGATGCTCACATGCACACACAAACATGCCCACGTGCAAGCACATTCACACACGCACACAGCTATGCACAAACATGCCCACATGCACAAACATGCGCACGTGCGTGCACGTTCACACACTCACACAGCTATGCACAAACATGCCCACATGCATGCACATTCACACACACACAGCTATGCACACACAAACATGCCTATATGCGTGCACATTCACACACGCACACAGCTACGCACAAACATGCCCATACCTGAACACAAACCGCACAGCAGAAGCATGCACAGGTACACATACACACACACGCACACTGGGCTCCATGTAATCATGCTGCAATGAGAGAGGACCACAAAGAAGGCAGATACCAACTCCCATGGGAAGCTAAAGGGAGACAGTTTTCACAGAAAAACTGGACATCTAGATGCATTGATCTGTCCTTGAAAGATTATCGGACTTCCACTAATGGAAATGGAAATTTTTTGTTCTTGATGAAAAAACACCAGAGCAAGGGGAAATGCAATGCAATTTAGCAATATAAGCTCTAAAAGATGAAGCACTTTCAGGGACAAGCAAGTAACAAGCAAGGGTGAGAAGCCAACTCCTAAGTCCTACACAGCAAGCCAGAATGGCCTCTATGGCCGACCCTGGAGGGCTCAAAAGACCAGCCAGCCAGCCAGCCAGCCAGCCAGCCAGGGCCCTGAGCTCCAAACACATGTGCCCCCACTCAGGGAAAGTTCTAGAAAGTGGACCACTGCCTGTGGGAGCATGCAAGGGCCGGCCAGGGCAACATTCCCCCACACCATGCTGGCCTCACACTGGACTGTCAGAGCTCAGAGCTCACTGTGCACACAAGTTCACTAATCAGGCAGACCAACCTTTTCTAAAGGCTGCAGACATTCAAGCCCCAGAGAGGGCAGCCTTTGCACAGGCCGTCCCCAGGGCTGCTCTGCGCCTGGGCCCCACATGGAAGGCTGCAGAGCTCTGACTACCTTTGTAGTAACAGCCTAGAAGGGGACCAGGCACCTGGGACCTCCACTCACACACAGTTCCATCTATTCCTGACCATACTTCTCCCTGAAGGTTCCTCCCAAGCATGGTCTGGGGACAGGGAGTTGCACTGAGGGTGTCCGCCCAGCCCCCCTGCGGGGTGCTCCTGCAGGGACCAGGCATGACAGCAGGAGGCTCAGCTCCCGGAGGCGGGGATGTTCGCCAGGGGGTGGGTCCTTCTCCATCTGCAGACACACCAGCAGAATTACAGGGGAGGAGGCGGGGAACCAGACAGAAGGCATCTGCCGGAAACAAGCATCCCTATGTTCATCGCTCTAGAATGGGGTTTGCTTCCCACTGTTGCCGGGGTTTCTCCACACTATTTTGGAGAAAAGGTCAATGCTGTGAACGATAACTCATCCAAGGAACTCTGAACAGGGCAGAATGAGGTTGAAAGCAAATGCCCAACCATTTGAGAGAGAGAGAAAGCTGCCACCTTCCTGGGCACTTATCTACAAAGGCTTCCCAGGGATTACTATGCTGATACTTCCCAACACAGCTCAAGACACACTACCACTATCCCAGTGTCACTGGACCAAGAAACTGAGCCACGGGGTGTCGCTGAAATATAAGGAAACTCTCTGTAGTAGACATACATTACGAGTAAAAAATTATACATGAATGTATGTGTATAAATAAACTACTCATTCGGTTAAGTTTCATTTATACAAAAAGGTAAACTTGGGTTATGGAGACAAAAACCTCAGCCCAACAAGGAACAGAGGAGTGGCTGAGGGGGAAGGAGCAGACAGGCAGATCTCACAGTTCCCACCAGGGAGAAAAACCCCAACCGATTTTATACTGGCCTCCCAATGCCATTTTCCCAGCGTTCCTTTTCATTAGCACAAAGGACAAAAGAACAAAGACCCAAAAAATAGAATAAAGTCTGGCTGATGATTTCAAAAATTGGAATAGGAAGCCTGCCATGTGTTTAATCTGAGCCAGAGTGTAATTCTGCTCGACATTCTAAGCAAAATCTCTGTTTTGACCCTTAGCACAAAATGCCACCCAGTTTCTAATTATCTGACATGCTTCTATACAATTTTAATTATCATATAGTAAACTAATGAGTAATGGATGTACACATTTCCCTAAGACTGTTCTCCACTTGTCTAATCCAGAAAAAAATTAGTCATTAAGCTTCCTTACATAATTTCCTATAAAATTGCTTGATTTCCTGCCTACCACAAACATCTGGATCTTCATTAATTCTACAAAGCAAAAAGTCAAAACCTCTTTCATCAGAAGGTGGCTGACTGTGGTTTTTAATAAACTTGACCATTTTTTATTTTTAATGGACTACCAGTAGATTGAAAAAACAACTTTTTTGGAACAAAACATCCACAGCAGGGCCCATAATCCCTACAAATCTCTGATGCTCATGAACCTGGTCGTGGTTTGCTCTGCAACCCTTCACTCTTACCAGACTGGCACCACACATAAGGTTTGGGGGAAGGGTTGTCCCTTTCTATGCTCAGGAGCAAAGCAAACCATGCCCAGTCAGAAGCACCAGAGGAGACAGACCAAAGAGCAAACCGTGTGCTTGCCAACTTAGAAGAGCCGCCC
The DNA here is from genome assembly GCF_902655055.1 of Lutra lutra. Classification (NCBI taxonomy): domain Eukaryota; kingdom Metazoa; phylum Chordata; class Mammalia; order Carnivora; family Mustelidae; genus Lutra; species Lutra lutra. The sequence continues at coordinate 42,980,204 of NC_062280.1, read as the reverse complement.
CGTGGAAGGGAGCCCACAGCCACCACTCACCTGCTCCAGGAAGGAGCAGACAGCACATGGGCCTTGCCTCACACGGTAAGAGACAGGGGGTACTGAGAGAAGGGTATTTGGTTTCCTTCTTACCTGTTTTAAAACATTAACTGCGGTCCTTTTTTTTTTTTCACTTGAAGCACTCAAAAAGTTCTAAAAAGAAATCTATTTTGGGAGGGTTGCCTGGGTTGCTCAGTGGGTTAGGCAGCTGCCTTCACCTCAGGTCATGCTCCAGGATCCTTGGATAGAGCCTCCTATCAGGCTCCCTGCTCAGCAAGGAGCCTGCTTCTCCCTCTCCCTCTCCCTCTGCCCACTGCTCCCCTTGCTTAGCTCGCTTGCTCTCTATCAAATAAATAAATAAAATCTTTAAAAAAAAAAAAGAAAGAAAGAAAGAAAAGAAATCTAGTTTGGGATGAGTCCATTCCAATCCATCCATGATTAAATATCACACACAGCCATAAGATACATAATCAATTAGAAGGTGAGGATGGGAAAATGTCAGTGTAACAAAGATGAAGTAGCAAAAAAATGGAAACACCATTGAGCACGCCACACATGTGAACCTTCACAGAACAGAAAGGTGGGAAAACAGGACCCACCCCCGCCCCAAGTAACCACGGTTGCCTGTAGATGGAATAATTACAGGCAATTTTTTCCCCTTCGTTACACTGCCCCACATTTTCTGTATCGAGCAGGTAATAGGTTAGTGACCAGAACAAGAGTCGAATTTATTCCCGGCAAATGCCACTTCTTGGGATCAACTCTACCTTTTCTCCTGTCTTCTCTTTTTCCTGTTTAAAGTCTAAAGCCTAAACAGGCATCTGCCAGTTGTCCAGGCTAGTGGGGGCACCCATCCTGCAGGGCTGTGGGTTCTGCCTGCAGTGTAGGAGCAAAGCCAGACAGAGAACCCCAGTTTCCCAATCCCCTCATCCCCCAAGGGACGCTACATGAAGAAGGCACAAGTCATGACCGCATTTCCAGGCAGACAGTGGCAGGTGACATGGGACAGGGTCAGTCACAAGTCACGGGATTCACAAAAAGTGTCCAAGGGATAGGACAGGCCACACCAGGGCCAAAAGGCAGGTTGTGTCCCCAAGGACAAGGAGTGGGACAGGAGCAGCCGTGGTTGAAATGCCATGCAGGGGAGAAGAAGCAAGGCTCCTCGGTGGCAGTGAGCAGGGGCGAGGCTGGCTGCACAAGGGGCGGGGAGCCCGGCCGTGAAGGATGCCCACAGACAGCAGTCTGGACCAGGAGAATGGGCTGGGGTTCCAAACTCAGCGTCCCTGTACAGAGTCAAGATCTCTGGTGCCCACACATCAGTCAGCCTGTGCCAAGTGCCCCAAATCATTATCCAGGTCCTCACAGTCTAACTGTACTTTCTAAACTGTAGCCTAAGTTAGCAGATGGCACCAGACAGCCCCAGACTCAGCAGGGCCCCCGCCCCAGCCTGAGGGGAAGGCTGAGCCCCAGTGACAACAAGCACGCCCCCTACTCTGCTGGGTGGAAGTGTGACTCACAGGAGCTTCAGAAACAGAGTGAAGGGACTGTTGTGATCCCCAGAAAAAGGCCTCCCTCCCAGCAGAGACGCGCCTATCAGAATCCCCAGATCCTGTGACCATTACCATGACCAAGGGGGCTTCGCAGGTGTGAGTTAAGGTTCTTGTTCTAGAGTGTCCAGATGGGCCCAAGGCAACCATGAGGGTCCTAACAATTTGGCAAAGGGAAGCAGGGGAGAGAGGTAGCATGTGGATGGAAGAAGAGGTCAGAGAGAGCCTGGGGGAAAGCCACCCTGCTGCCCTTGAGGCTGGTGGACAGGGGTGCACCAGAAATGGCAGGGAGGGGGGGGGGGCGGGGGGGTGGTCCGTCCTGTGGCGCCTCCAGAAGGAGCACAGCCCTGCCAGCACCTTCACTTTAGAACACGTGCCCTCCAGAGAGGACCACAAGAGAATACATGTGTGCCCCAAGTTGGGGGCAGTTTGCTACAGCAGCAGCAGGGAACTGACACCAAGGTCACGGCAACCTGGTGCAGACCCGGGGAACTACCTGCTGCAGGAAGTCAGAACACAATCTAATGGCAGATTTCATATGGCAGGAGCCAAACCAACAGGACAAGGACACCCTCACTAGGGGACACTGACAGGCCAAGCCCTGGCAGCATTCACTCATTCAGGAACCTGCCAATAATTTGGCCTGAATCTCATGTACCTGCCTCTTGTGGGCCCCTTGTGGCACCGCAGTCACACAGGCACTTGGCTAGCACCCGTTCTTCAACAGAAGCTTCGGGCTTCCAGCTCTGTCAGCTTCCGTGGTCAGTGTCTGCACACAGGGGCGGGGCACCCTGGGCCTTCTCCGCACCCGGGCACCAAGTGCTGCCTCCCCACTCCTGGGATCCCAAAGCCACACTGAGATTTAAGACTCGGCAAGGACCTAATATACCCCACCTCGATTCCCCTAGCCCTGGAAGACAAGCATCCTGGACCCAGACCCATCTCTCAGGGAGGCGCACACGGCCTGGGCCCAGATGCCACGCTGTCACAGCGGCCAGCCCTCCGCAAAGGCTCAGGAGGGCAGGCAGGCCCGGGCCCAGTGCCGCCCGCCCTGCTCCCATCTCCTCCACGGCCCCACCTCCCGCCCCGATGCTGCCAACAGCCCCGACTCACAGGCCAGGCTGCAGGAAGGAAAGGATGATGGTCCCAAAGGTTCCTGTGCATGTGTGTCTGCCTTACAACGTCCTGAGGGGACCTGCCCAGCTGGGGACAGATTAACACAGGAATAAAAACACGCAGGACGCAGATGTCTGCTACTCCCATGCGCTCTCAGGCTCCGCAGGACAGGAGCTGAGCTCCTCTAGCCCGAGCCCTGCGGCTTCTGTACCAACTCCCTGAAGTGTCCCGTCCAAGGCTGGCAGTGCACCTCCCTCCCTTGCCTCAAGGACACCTGACACAAGCCACCAGCAGCTCCTGCCCATTCAGTCTCTACCCACAGGCTCTGGGGTCAGGGGGCCTGGACACCTGGACACCAACCCGGCCTTCTCCAACCCCCACCCTGCCCTGGAAGGACTCCACATGAGGTTCGTATTCTCTGAGTTTCTTAATCCCTACGATGACATGATAATGTGGATTTTGTGGCTTATTCATAGAGGTAGCCAACATACACGGAACTCTTGGTACTTAGGAGATGCCCACTAACCACAGCCACAACCACCATCGGCACAGAACCACCTCTGGCACACACTACACCAGTACCAGCTCCCTGCAGAGGACTCAAAACAAGCACTTCCCGCAACAGAAGGAATCTGTGCTCTGCCTATGACAAGGCAACACAGGGGCTTTCTGGCAGCGCGGCCCAATATGCCACCAGCGGCAGAGCAGGGGCCTGGAGCCGCTCCCCACATGGAGTTCAGACTCTTGGCCAAGAGAACTTGGTGTGGTGCAGCCCTCGGCCAGAATAGCCCTGCAGACGAGGAAGGAAAGAGAAAGTCACACGCCACAGCCAGACGGTGATGGGAAGCGTTCATCTCACCCAAGCACGCTGCACACCCACGCTCCCCGAGAAGGGTGGCCACGTGCATCTTTCCAAAGCCACCGTGTGGAGGATGCCGGCCAGGCCGCAGGTGCTGGAAAGCCCATCTCTTCCGCCAACTGTCTCGGCCATCGCTCCTCAGCAGCCTGTCCCTACCTCACCCTCCAATGCCACACCTGAAGTCAGCCACAAGTCCATAATCCATATTCCTTTTTTTTTTTAAGATTTTATTCATCTATTTATTTATCAGAGAGAGAGAGTGCGTGCGCGCACAGGAGAAGGGGGAGGGGGAGGGAGAGAGAATCTGAAGCAGACACCACGCTGAGCGCAGAGCCTAACACAGGGCTCCATCCCACAACCGTGAGATCCTGACCTAAGCAGAAACCAAGAGGCGGACACTTAGCCGACAGAGCCCCCCTCCGTCCCCCTCATAATCAGTATTCTTATGAAGCCTAAGAAACTGAAGGCTGGGCTGGAGGGGGAGAGGGAGGCAGGGCGAGGGACCCCGAGTGTACGATGGAGGTCCGCCCCTCACCCTGGGGCTTGCAGGGTGGAAGGACTAACTCCCCCTGCAGCCACCACCTCCCCCTCAATGCGATGCCTGGCAGGCGGAGGGGTAAATTGGTACCAACTTTCCAGAGTCCACACAACATTATTTTTATTGAAGAAAATTTTGGCAAAACAGTTACCCATCTAGGGCAACATCACAAAGAAGTATTCAACGCAGTTATTATGAAAACATCCTGTATTGTGTTGTTCAGAATACTGAAAAGCCAGAAGGAGCTTCAATGTCCAACGAAGTGGCCATCTATGAAATATCCACATGCTGGCAAGGATGACAGAAGCAATCTGGTGGATACGTGCCAGGAGGACCACCACATCTGAAAAATGTCCTAAGAGCCTCAGTCCAAAGATGCGACTAGAAGCAAGCACACCACACCCAAAATGACAAACGCAAAACCTATAAACAGCATCTTACAGTGCTAGGTTTGGGGTTTTTCTGTTTCTACTTGAATAATCCTATGATAAACACACAAATGTCTAATCATAATGTCTAATCATAAATGTCTAAAGTAAGAGTCTGTTTAAAAGTAACAGGATGGCTATTTTTCAGGCATTTTCCTGCTTATTAGTAATGTCCTCATTGAGGTCCACTTGGACACACAAACCACAAGTCCACACTGGGACCGATGCCCGGCCAGTGGCCTGCTAGACAAGCCGAGTCCTGCTGTGGCCACACGCAGCTGCCCAGGTCCCACTTCCCCCTTCTCAGCCACGGCCCATCCCTGCCCATCACTGTGGCACGCAGAACAAAACACGAAGCCGACACAGAAGAATTACTGTTTCACTTTCACAAGATGCAGTCTCAGGAAGACTCCAGGTTTGACAGTTATTTCCACTCCAGGAAGGAAACAAGAGACCACCCCCGGCCCACAAGAGAGATACGGCCCAGCAGGAGCCAGCCACCACCGCCGCCCCGCTGTCTCACTCCATCAACAGAAGTCTGCCTGCGTAATGTTTTGGACAAACGCTGCCAGCACTCACCCACTTTCACCTACAATTTGAGAGAAAAAAGTGTTTCTTTAACGTTTAGGCTCATTAGGCATCAAAACTATTCTCAACCTCAAGAAACAACACGTGCCTCAGATTTCCAACCTGAGGATGGTGACAGCCTTTCCCACTCATTTCTACTGTTCACACCCACTTCTGCACCTGCTTCTGATTTTCATTTATGCACAACAATTTCAAAAAGGTCCTACCGCTTTTTTTTTTTTTAGGTTTTTTTTTTCTTTGTATTAATTCATTCCTTGTTACCCTCACTTATCCACAAGAGGCTTTTCTTGACGTAAACCATTTTGTTTAACAGGATTACAAGAGGAATGTTCTATATTTTCAAATGATCTTCTTGCTGAAAAAATTAAAATCTAACTCACAGTCTCCAAGTAAACAGAGATGGATTATCAGCAAAGGCAACAGCCACGCCGAGGCCTGCCCTGGGAGGAGGCATCTGAACCACACCGAATGCCTTCCCACAGGGCTGCTCCGGGGGCGCTCATCGTAGCTGGTCCACAGGTTTGCATCAACCATAAGAACCCACACGTGCCTGCATTCACCTGGCGGAGTGGTCCTGCCTTTGAAAAACAGCCATGTGAACATTAGCTCTCACTCTGTCTGCCCCCTTCATAAACCAGTCCTCTCCGTCTTGTTATGGAGATGTTTGCTCCCGATCACATCAGCATCTCAAGCTTCAAAGGAGGCGTGGACATAAAATACAAATTTAACATGAAACAACGACCTACCATGAACACCTCAATGTTCTTTGCTCAATTTCAAGCCTGTTCCACTCACTCACCTTAAGAAATTTAGCCTTGACATTTTAGGTGATATTCACATTCTGCAGACTCAGGAGAAACGAAAGATGCATTTTAAAGCTCCTATTTTTTAATGAAAAATCCTACTTTGCAACAGAGACATTGTACCCAGAATCTGTACGCAGCACCAGTTTATCTAGAACTCAGTATCTAGTTTGCCAGCTGATCCTTACAGAATGCCTCCCCCCATTCTGTGGGGTCCAAGGAGGTTGCTAAGTAAAGGGAAAGGCAACATGCATCCCACTGCCTTGTTCCCTCTGATCCGTGTTACCTCCTGTGCTCAGGGGGCAGGAACCTCTCCAATTACAACCTTCTGTTTTCCTACTTTATGTACCGAGAACACTTACGGGAAAGCAAGGTGTGTACTGTCAACCTGTCCCTTGGGAGGGGCCTCTGGAACAGAGTGGGGGAGGGGGGCAGGATGGGCACGTCCACTGGGACCTGGTTAGAACCACAGTGGCACTGGCTTCTAAAAGAAAGAGGTTTGGAGCAACTGTCCACCTGCACCCTCTCCTGTCTTGATTCTTGGCTGGAAGGCTCAAAACTTTCCATCAGGTCAGAGCCTCCTACAAACGTATACTTTCACTCCCACACACACAACACTGCAGCTTCCTCACACACTGTACATGTGCTGTCACACCCGACAGCCAGGCAGGGTGTCTGGGGCCCGGGCCAGCCACCACCACATCCCAGTGCAAGCCCACTGGCTCCGGGCGGCACCTGCAATCAGACCCAGTGTCAGTGGGTATTGCTGGGTTCAGGGTCTGCTGCACGTGCTGCAGGGACCTGAGTCCAGACAGATGCCACGTGACAAGGGTGCCCCCACGATGACTGGGGGAACGAGGAGAAGTGGAAGGACACACCACATGGCGTCTCTATGGTGCTGAGCCCCATGCTTGGAGGTGGTTCCCTCTCAGAGCTTTTCACCCCCTTCAACACTCACCACACAACGCAGAGGACATGGGTGGTGTCATCCCCGCTGGACAGAGGGGAAGCAGAGCCCAATCCCACAATCTGCTGAGGTCATTAAGTGGCCAGTGGGGCATTCAAACCACCACCTCCCCATCTCAACCAGCAGCTCCTTCCCTGCGGACACCCAGTCCAGCGGGCTCTGTGACCAGATAAACACCGGCTGTTACCTCCACGGACGGCATGAAACACTTCTCAAAACTGGCTTCACAGGGAAGAGGACTAGAGATGGGGCAGGGGAGCACAGCAGACAGCTCCCATCCTGGAGTGGGAACCAGGCCACCTCTCCCAGGAGCCAGCTGCAGCAAGGGGTATCCGCCATGGGTCTGGGTCTTGTCCCCTGCACGGATCCATCCGGCTTAGAGGAAAATGCTCCCTTCCCCTGAAATGCCCCAGAGGCGGACAAGGCATAGAGCAGCATAAAGAAAGCTTTTCTCCATGAGAGCTTCCCAACAAGCAAACAGAATGAATGACAGAGTCACAAACTACCATTCTGCAACCTCTAAGCATTACCGGATCTGGGCCGGGACCACCGGCGGCAGATACCATCAATAGGAAGACAACCAGAAGGTCCATTCCTCCTCATGAAGCCCAGCCACCACCCAGGAAACAGTCTACCAAGCAAACCAGAAGGGGCACCAAAATAAGCCTCTAAAACCATCAATTTATGGGGAAACCGAGAAGGCAAGGGAGCATGTAGATGACTCCAAGTGGATGCAGTTAAAAAAAAAAAATCCAGACTAAGGAAACACCACAAAACACACAACCCAGCTTTGCAAGCATATCACACAGGAAGAAAGGAAAGCCAGCCATGGCACCCACGCATTAAGAGACCTAGAAGATCAGCCCAGTGGCACTGGGTAGACATTTAATGGATCCTGATTCAAACAAGGTGAAAGACAAAAATTATGGTACTCCAATTTCCAACTGGACATGAATGGGATTTTCGGTGACATTAAGGAACTATTATTTTATTATTTTTTTTTTTTTGTAGATTTATTTATCTATCCGAGGGGGACAGAGAGAGAAAGGCAGACAAGCAGACTCCCCACTGAGCGCAGAGCCTGACACGGGCTCAATCCCAAAACCCTGAGATCATGACCTGAGCCGACACCAAAAGTCGGATGCTTAACTGACTGAGCCAGTCAGGCACCCAGGAACAGTTCCTTTGTTAAGCGTAACAATGGTAATATGGTTGTGTATGCACAGGCGAGTGTGTACGTTTTAAGTTCTCAACTTTAGAGACAGGTACTGAAATATTTACGGGTGAAATGATAGGGTGTCTTGGACTTGCTTGAAAATAACATTAATCGGTGGCAGGGCATACAGAGGAAGTGAGACCAGCCATGGGCTGGTAATTACTGAAGCTCCCTGAGGGTACCCAGGAGGTGATTACAGTAGTCTACACCCATTCTTCATACGTTTGAATTCTTTCATAAGTTTTAGAAAATAACACCTCAAGGGCACCTGACTAGCTGAGTCTATTAAGCTTCTGACTCTTGATTTCAGCTCAGGTCTTGATCTCAGGGCTGCGAGTTCAAGCCCCAGCGTGGAGCTTAAAATACATACATACATACATAAAAAAAAAAAAACACACAAAAGGTTCATTTTAGACTTTCTTCTAACTTCATTCATACATACATAACACACAAAACACAAACACACACACAAAATTCTGTATTTTCTATGCATATCATTACACCTTCGGGAGGTGGTGAACTACCATTCAATACCCTTGGTCTCAAGGTTCCACATCTATAAACTGGCAATTATATCTGTCTCTGAGTTGCTGTGAGGATTAGACCAATTAATGAATATAAGCTGATTAACATGATTCATGTCACATAATCTGCAAAATTGTACTCATTAACAGTGCCAGTTTCCAACACGTCAAGGTTTTGGCTCTGACGATCCCGCCACCCTCAACGAGGTGGCATAACCGTAATCCTCAGGTTAACTTGGTTTCCAGGCTGGTGTGATAGCCCTTCTTCGTGCTCGCTGCTCCTGCAGTGAGGGGTCCTCTGCCCTGGGCCTTGTCCAGCCGTGGAGACATGGGGCCCCACCTCGTGGACGGCATGAAACACTTCTCAAAACTGGCTTCACAGGGAAGAGGACTAGAGATGGGGCAGGGGAGCACAGCAGACAGCTCCCATCCTGGAGTGGGAACCAGGCCACCTCTCCCAGGAGCCAGCTGCAGCAAGGGGAGGCCAAGGCTAAGCAAACTCATGAGGGTCCTAAGTGTGAGGCTCTAACCCAGTGGAACTGGTATCCTCCTAAGAAAAGATAGTCACCAGGCATGCACACACACAGGAGAGGCCACAAGGGGACACAAGGAGAAGGTGTCTGTCCATAGGTCAAGAAGAGAGACCTCAGAAGAATCCAAACCAGCCACCACCTCAATCTCAGACTTCCAGCCTCTAGGACTGAGATAGTCAACGTCTGTTGCTCGGGCCGGCCAGTCTGCGACAGGACAGCCTGCAGACAGATCCAGACCCCAAGCCCTTCCCACACCCCACAGCAACCCCAGCCAGTCAGATCTCACCCCGCAGGATGCTGGATGCATCTGCCGGCAAGTGCCCATCACAGCACCTGCCTGGCCAACTGCTGGGTCAATTACACTAGAGGGCGAATCCCACCGTGGAGACCCAGCTGGTGGAAGGCCTCCCTGCTGAGTGCCCTCCCTCAGGCTGAGCGTCCACACTGCCGATCCCCAGTAGAGGTGAGCTGAAGTCTCCCAGGGGAGCCAAACGAATGCACACCTACCAGACAGACATCCATGCATGCCCAGATATGGCAGGAGGCCAGTTGGAAGAGGACCGGTCAGGGAGAGCCACAGCATAGGCCGTTCGCCCGGGTGCCAAGCACTCACACTCACATCCTCTGAAGAAAGCAGTTAGACACCGAGGCTCGGAATTAAAAAGACCGCCCCAAGGCACACAGCTAGAAAGCAGCAACAGCAGCATACTCCTGAGACCTGCCATTCGACCCTGCACAGACTGCCCCTCCACCAGCAGTTATGAGACAGGGAAGCAGAAAACAGCTTAAGGAAGGTTCAAACAACAGACTCCCGAGTTTGGGAGCTGAAAAGGGCACAGAGCATCTCTGGTTTGTGCGGGGAGCAGAGCACCACTCAGGAAAGGGCTTCCTTCCACGGGACATTCAGTGCTGCTCGGCATGCCCAGAAACAGGGGGGCCCTGAGGAACGGGAAGACATGCGGCAACAGCAGTGATGTCTAGAGAGGAAGGAAGCGTGGCCAAGTGTGCACCCATGGAAACTCCACGGTCGTCCCAAGCAGCAGCACAAACCATGCCCCATCACCTGTCACAGTCCATGGGACCCCTGGTCCACGAAGCCCACACGCAACCCAGCAACATCTCCCCACGTCCCGCAGGCACCTCCGCTCTCAAAAGTACCTCACTTCCACTAAGGCTTAAAAGGCGACGCGGTCCACCACATCTTCCCAGTTCCCTGTAGGTTTAATGTCTATCCTTCAGATGTGCAAGAAGTCACTCGAAATGTCTGAAGCCGCTGGTAAGTTTGCCTGTGATGTCCGTACATCTTAAAGATGAGCACCTGTGTCAGAAGTCACCAACGAACCCATCACATTCTCTTTTGAAGCCACAAAGTGTCCAGCTCAACAGAGCTTCTCAAACGGAAGTACAAGGAAGTGGTGGACTTCAGCAGAGACCTGAAACCACACTTGCAACGTGTGACTAGCATCTTGCCACTGACAGCCTGTGCCTATTCTCTTGGAGACAGCTTCCCCACAGGCCATCAGGGCCAGGCCCTCCTCTCTGCTACCATCCCTGTGGGGCTGTCACTCCAGGCAGCCAAGGGGTGGCCAATGCTCTCCAGGAACAGGAGGCCCGGGTGGTGGCCAAGAAGAAAACAGCAGTGTCTCCACGACACGGGACTTGTGCCTCCTCCCTGGACCCCATCGGTGGGCTTGGCTCAGTCCAGCCCCAGGGCTGGCTCGCCGGCTGACCTCCCACGTGGATGCGCCCCCACAGCCTTCTGGGAAATGCCACGTGTGCCTGCAGGACCTACAATGGGATTCTGATGTTTTCAACCACAGACCCGAACGGACTAACTTAGCATTCACCCCCCCGCCAAGATTAAAGAATAAGCAATTTCTATTCTAAAAAGCAAAGACTATCTGCTTAGGGCAAAGACTGCTGAAATTTAAGAACTTTTTTTTTAGTGTCCTAAATTCTGCGATTCTCAAAATGGCAGCCACGGCCACCTCAAATTCCTGGAGGCACCACCTCGCCGACTCATTACCATGACAAGGGCCTCTTTTCTGGGATAACCGGATGCCAGAACGTACATGTCACACAGCAGGCATGCACCTTGCTGCTACCCATGGACTCAGTCAAGGGAAAGGCCTCTGAGGTCCTTCTGTTGGCAGGCGGTCAGGCTGGAGCTCTCGCCACTCAGCAGGCCCTGGATGACCACAGGTCTAGGCCAGATGAGCACAACCCCAGAGCTCTCTGAGCCCACGCTGGGGAAGGACAGGTGATCCCACAATTAGACAAAGTGCACAGGCCACACACGGGCACTGGGGTCAGGAACCTTCTGAATGACCTCGGGGGAGCAGCGGCACAGGATCTGAGGGATGCAGGACATGGACAGCCAGGGAGTCTGAAGAGGATGGGGTGGCCCCCAGGGAACTGCTAAGGAGCAAGACCAGGCAGGCCTGTGGCAAAGGGCCCTGGGGGCTAAACAAAGTAACTCCTTTTTCTTTATCTACCCCATGACTTGCTCTCAGCAGGGTTAGGGATGAGGTCAAGGAATCTTGACTTCCTTCTGAAGACCCGCTGAACCATTAGAGGCTTTTAAGCAGGGCAGGGCCTGGCCAGATTTGTTTTGGAACCTATTTCTGGGTGAGCCAAGCTGTCAAACGCGAATTACCACAACAACATCCTTGGACATCCAGCACAGATGCACAGAAAAGCCGGCACGCACCGAGAGGAGACTTGATTGGACGGCCTGTGCTTAATCACAGGGAAAAGAGACCCACATTTGTCACACACACACGCACACCCACCATGCAGGGGAAAGCACATGTCGGGCTGACCATAAAACATCCCAGTAGAATCCCAGGGGGTGATCACACTGCCAAACCTGGGAAGCCTGTAAGGTCATTATTCGGTTGGAAGAGCCCGACATCGTCTAGAAGGCTGACCGTGGTGGGGCTGCACACTGTGGGAGCTTTTGGCTTTTTAAGGAAGAAAGGCCTGAAGACTGGCCCCTCCAGGATGGCACGTGAGTGAGATGGAGACGGCAAGGGGAGGGCTGATGGGCCAGCACACCGCAGGTCAACAGCACTCCCCCCCCACCGCCACCTGATGCAGCGACAGGAACATGGGGAGGGAGAAAACAACACCCCACACACCTCCAAACTACACGAGCTCTGACTGTATGGGGTGGGGAAAATGCCAGTAGCAAAGCCACATCTGGACTAGAGAAGCATCAACGGGCCCAGTAAACCGCAGACAACCAAACCCGATGGCAGCTGGCCAGAGGAGCGTCCCGAGCGGGACCAGGAGTGCCCACCTCGACCACCGTGGCCGACAAGTCCCTCAGCAGAGGGACCCAGGCCGGCGAGGACCCCTCACTCCTACTAACAGGATAGTACGTTCTTCTTAGAACATCCAAAAGCACTTCCTAACGTTCTCACTCATGTATGTTCATTTCCTGGAAAGGGAGGCAAAGGGCAGGCTCTCTGGCAGGCCCGGAAGTTTGTGGCTCTCCGGAGACATGGGAGCTGCTGAGCACGGCAGGCAGGACCTCCGTGAGGCCAGCAATGGCCCCGTCCGGAGGTCTGTTCTGCAGTGAGCACTACAGAAAGCAAGGCGGGAATTCAGAAGGACGTGTGTGGATTATATTCTTTTTCTATGTCCAGAAAACCACTTCTCATCCTCGGGATGTGCCTCCAAAAGTTAAAAAACAGACACCCAGGACCCCAGCTGAGATAATATCTGCCTCTCCGGTGTTCTGTTGATGTGGCGTCAGCGCAGGAAGTGATGTGGACACCCCGTCATCTCCCTCCCCACACTGAACGCGCCATGAGCACTTGCGTAAAACTCCGCAGGAGCAAATCCACTCTTTGAGGAAATCACACAGGGTTTTCTCCTCACCCCGTAAATAAAGGAATTAAGCTCTCCAGAAAGTGGAATTGTCAAAAAGACTTCCAAATAAAGGTTTCCAGGTTTACTCTTGGCCAGAGAACAAGTGAGTGATTTCCCTGAGCCAGGCAAAGGTTAATAATCAGAGAGGTTCATTAAGACTGTCCTGGGAAGGGGGGGGTGCCTGGGTGGCTCAGTGGGTTGAGCCTCTGCCTTCGGCTCTGGTCATGATTCAGGGTCCTGGGATCGAGCCCCACGTTGGGCTCTCTGCTGCTTTCTCCCTGGACCCCATCGGTGGGCTCTCTCTGCCTGCCTCTCTGCCTGCTTGTGATCTCTATCTGTTAAATAAATAAATTAAAAAAAAAAAAAAAAAAGACTGTCCTGGGCTCAGGCTGCCAGACACTTAGTCATAAAGAGCAGGGTGGAATTTGCCTACTCCAGCACTGGAGGCGGGATGGGAGAGAGACATCCCCACAGGGAGTCGGTTTCCTAGAAAACTCTGGGGAGAAGGAGCCAACAGAGGCTCCCATTTACTTCCCATTCCCCTGTCAGCCCTCCTCATTGAGAAGTCCTTGATCCCGGTGAGATCCCAGTGAGCACACAGGTACACACACCTGCGGCTGTCCCCTGAGAAAGGCATGTGCCAGGTAAGGCTTAGCGCAGGGCCCTGCATGCAGAGCAGAGGCTGGAGGGAACCACAGAGGGGTAGCAGGCCAGGCTGCAGGATGGCCACCAGATGCCAAAGTCGTGACAATTAAAAATTCCCCGAACACTGCAAAACTGCCCCATCCCCCCATTAAAAACCACCAATCTTGGCCAAACACTTGAAGTTACAGGCAGGGAAACCGAGGCCAGGGGTCACAAAGCAATGCAGAGGATGGAGGCCTGACTACCGATGTCTGCCTACCACCTTCTGCCCACCTCATCTCAGTGCCTGCGCCTCGTGCCGGCTGCGGAGGACCTGAAAGGCAGCTCTTGACATTACCCAGACGGTCCCAGAAGCACCCAGTATATAACCAGACATTACCCAGAAGCACCCAAATGGGTCTGGTTTTTACAAACACAACTGTGTGTAATCACAGCCTCTCTCCCTTGGGCATCTTCACCCGGTTCCCACTTCACCTCTACCCCGACCTCGGCCTCACCCCCACACCCCCCATTAGTACAAGACAGCTCACAGCCCATGACACACAGGTGGCACATGCTCTTTTTAGAAGACTTTATTTATTTATTAGAGAGAGAGAGCACAAGAGGAGGGAGCAGCAGGCAGAGAAGCAGGCTCGCTGCTGAGCCAGGAGCCCAATGCGCGACTTGATCCCAGGACCCTGGGATCATGACCTGAGCCAAAGGCAGACGCTTCACCAAATGAGCCCCCCAGGTGCCCTCCTCCTTCTGCAGGACAGGTGCCACCCCCAAGCCATCCCCGCCAGGAGCCTGCAGAGCCTCGGCCCCAAGCGGAGACTCTCACACTGCTGGCAGGAGCGAAAAACCAAACGGCTGACTTGGAAAAATTGGGCACCTCTCTAAAAGTCAGATACACACCCACCCCATGTCCCGGGCACCTCACTCCTAGGTATTTACCAAGAGAGCACATGGCCGCATGAAGAACCACATGCTCATGGCACTTTATCTGCACAAACCAAACCCATGAACATGGCAATCAGTGTCCATCGACAGGATTAACCATGGCAGAGCCACACAATAGAACATTAGTCAGCAGTGAAAAAGAACTCACTGCCAATACACCCAGCAAGCGGAATGAACCTCAGAATCACCACAGGAAGTGGGTGAAGCCAGAAAAGAAGGGGGCTTTGCTGCACTATTTCATTTCTATTAAATTCCAGAAAACACAAACTAACTCACAGTGACAGAAAGCACATCAGTGCAAGCAGATGGGGGGCAGCAGGAGGGCTGGAGAGAGAGCAAGAGCGCATGTGCATGGGCAGAGGACGACAGAAGCACAAGCAGATGCCCTGCTGAGCATGGGAGCCGCTTGGGGCTCAATCTCACCGCCCTGAGATCCTGACCTGAGCCAAAGTCAAGGGTGGAACACTTACCCAACTGAGCCACCCAGGCGCCCACCAGCTTTAACTTTAACAGGAACTGCCCACAGCATCCCCTCACACAACGGCACGGGCTGTGCGGACGGCGCAGACGGCATGGACGGTCCAGGTGGGAACTCCCAGTTAGCAGTACCGCAAGCCTGCAAACCATGACAACGCCAGTGAGGAAAAGGGGGGCCCTGAGCCTGCAGCCCCAGGCAGGGCACTGTAGTCAGCTCCCTGAGGTTGGCTCCCTGCACAGGACGGGGTCAGGACCAGAAAAGGTAAGAATCCAGACCATCACCAAAGGCTGACGGTAGGAATGCTGTGGCCAGAGCCCCGGACGGGAATCAGAGAACCCCATTCTGGAAAACCAACCACTGCACAACCTGGGAGAGTCTGCGCAGGCCCTCCAGCCCAGGCCCCGGTGGGAAAGAGGGGCCGTGCCCAGGACCCATCCAGCCCACACCTGTGCTGAAAAGTAAACCCTGTGCCAAGCTTCCCAAATGGAAAACTGGCTCCACTCCCCCATGAATGCAGCACCAGGAGAGCGCCTCGATTCGACCTCCAGGCTCAGTGCCTCACTTTGCGTGACCTCGGGCAAATCCCTTGATTCCCAGGGTATCAATTTCTCCCTATTATGCTAATTATAGCGCAGAGGAAAAGTAACTTCTATTTATATGTGTTAAAAATTAACTGCTTGCTAGCATCTCCATTATTAACATGTCACATAATTCGTGTGGCTTCGGTTTAAGAGCAATACTTCCAACCAACCCAGATTAAAGGTGCTGCAGACTTTCTGGACTTGGGTGCCTTTTCAATGGCACGCCATCTGGAAGTTGTCCCTGTCCCAGACCACAGATCTGCCACTGCAAGCAGCCAGCCTGCCACCGTGTCTCCTCTTTGTGCAACCAAAACCAGCACTCAGCGTCCCAGCATCACACCTCAGCGACACAGTCAACATGATCTGCAGCTTTGCTTTTCTTTAAAACTTTAGCGACAGGTAAAACACTGGGTGTGGGTATGAGCTTCCAATCACCAACTAGAACCTGCAGGCCTTGGTCTGATGGGAGAGGCTTCCTCTCTGTTTCACTAAAACATCATGACCGTGACTCCTGAGTCTGAACCCTAACTCTGCCAGCTCCCAAGTGTGGGTGGAGTCAGGCAAGGGTTCAAACCCTAGCTCTCAGGCTCCTGACCTGTCAAATGAGGGTCCTTCCACATCTGTCCTGGGGAAACCTACATAAAAGGACAGAAAGCATGTTTAAGCCCTCACCACAGGGTCCCATGCACAGCACACACTCAGGAAACAGCTGGAACAGTTATGGGTTGTACCAAGTGAAGAAAGGGAAGAAACTGGGAGGGAGGGTGTTCCTGAAATGTTTCGTAGAAATTTCTGGAATCTGGAGCAGGAGCAGCTGTCAGAGACGCCTCCAGGCAACAAACGGTGTCATTTACAAGGCAAACCTGCTGCCTGCCTGGCTGCAGGAGCAGAACTGTACCCCAGGCCCAAGGGGGACATCCCTGCACCAGCCTCTCCCTGGAGGTCTGCACGGCACAGGGCAATCTCAGGGAGCGGTTTCTGTCTTCTCCTCCTCAAAATGAACTCGTAGCTAAGTTCTGGGGTGGAACAACCTGGGAGGAGAGCGTGGAGGCCCCTGGGCCAGTTGGCTGCAGCACTGGGCCTGGAACACGGGAGCACTCCAAACCCGCCCAACAGATTCCCAGCAGCTGCTCCCTCTGGGGCTTTCCAGGTACAGAAGCTCAGCATGGAAAAGGTCACGACTGATCACCAACCAATTCCCCAAGGAAAGAGAGTCAGCCCAGCCCAAGTAGGACCTGGCTGCCTGGGGCTTTAGAGAGAAAGAACCAGCCAGGGGCTGTTCCAGCTCCAGCTTCCCTCGGGCTCAGGGAAAAGGCCAGAAGCTAGCCTGAGATCACAGTGCTCGTGGAGAAACCATCAGAAGACGGACTCTAGTCAACTCCATAAGCAGACGGCTGGGGTCTCGGTCTAACATGCCGTCCCTTCAGCCCCCTGCCCACCAGCCCCTGCCTCCCCATCTCTGCGGCGTGTGGAGGGAGGAGTGCAACACAGACGTGGGTCAGGGAAAACAAGCCTAAGCGTGAGGCCAACAGTAGTGGCCTGGAGGCTCGGTGGCCCTTCTCCTGAGGACGCAGCCTCTGACAGCCCCTCGTCAGGAGTGGTCCCAGCAGCATATTTTCAAAGAAACTCTTGGTCAAATAAACTCAGGTTTCTGATTACAATTCCTGTTTTTATGTCCAGAAAGCCCCAAAAGGCAATACCATAGTCATTGTAGTTCAAGTAATGTTTTTCAAATATTGGAACCCAAGCTCCAAAACCCCCGTATCTAACAGGAGTTATGTAACAAGAGCCAAGGTAACAGTAACCATGGAACATGGATCTTCCAAACACACGTTTCTGGAAAAGTTCACTGCAATTAGCTCTTACACAGTATCTTCCTACAGAATTCTTAGGCAGGGACTGTTTTCAGAAGCCACAGGTGGGTGCAGCAGGGTGAGGAACTGTTGTTCTCTGGCGTGAGAAGGTGCAGACCCCCCCCCCCCCGCCCATGCAGATTGTCCACGCATGTCTCCACTGCCCACCCTTCTGGGAACAAATCACGGCCAAGGCTGCTGGGCTGCTTTTGGGATAAAATGGGGGAAAGACATCCCTATGCGTCCACAAACACACACACCAGAGACAGAAAGAGAAGCGGGAGGGATGGCTGGGAGTCTGGAGGGGCAGATGGCCCTGGATCCCCGGCAAGCAGCATTTAAGATAAGGCCTCAGAAACAAGAGGCCTTTCATTACTCGGGGGAGCCAAGCTATAAGGAGAATTTGGGTTGCCCGTTACGGAAATGACCAGATGAACTGTACAGGCCAGTCTCTGGGGAACGTCATGATAACTCATGAATGAGGCTGGATCGCGCTTTCATAAACTGCTGGAAGGGCCAAAGCATCGTGTCCCACCGCAGAGGACATGTTCAAAAGCTAAGCTTTCCCACTTGGGGAGGGGGGTAGGGCGGGGAAGCTTTCCCACATTGTGAGAAAGGAAGGAGTGGGGAGAGAGGGAGCCACCAACCTTTTCTTCAGAAACTCAACCCCTCACTGAGTGACAAAGAGGTGACAACCGAGACACATTCTGCCATAAATTCCCCTTAGCTCAAAGCCTGCTTGCGCTGAAGACAGGACTGAGACCAAATGGAAATTAAAGCCTGAGCTCTGCTAGAGATTTTGGACACACAGACCCATTCAAACTGAAATCTGGCAAAGAAACAAAGGCAGGTCCCTGAGCAAAGATGCTGGAAGTCCTGGGAAGGGAAGAGGAGAGTCCGACCAGCCAGCAGAAGTGGGGCCCACCCGGAGAGGGCTCTGAGAGAGGATCCGGGAGGGAATCTGCTGACTCAGTAACCACCCCCCAGGCCTTCCGGTCCAGCCAGCTCTGGGCAGGATGCGGAGAGCACTGCAGGGAGCAGATGAGGAGGAGGCTGGGGACTCTACCAGCCCACTGTGAAGTCACTGCTGGCTCAAGGACAACCCGGAAGACATGCCCCATTTGGGTCCAGTCTGGAGAACAGGAATTTGGGGCTAATCAGGTTCTATAATTAACACTGTGATTAACACTGCAGAGACAAGAATCACACTGTAATTCAGCTCCCCATTCAGGGCCACGATGACTGCCATTCTGGAGGCTGCTCCCTCAAACTTGTGAACCAGCGAGGTGACTGAGAGCTTAATTAGACTTCTAGGATCTGCCTTAAAACCTGCCATATAAGTCATACACGTAACAGACGTGTTCATCACACTGGCTGCTTTCAACACATGCCCATTACCACGACAATGACACACCATCACCAGGTTAGACAGCTGCACACCTGCTGTTTACTGTCTCTGACTAAGTCTGGGGGACCAGAGTACTGCAGAGTGCTGGAGATTATCATCCACGAGGCTCTTCCGCACACGCCCTAACCCACGCTCAGGTGTTAGAAGGAAGCTTTCAAGAGATGCACCCACTTCGGTGCTACTTCTTCCATGGACCGCATGGTTACACACCACACACGCAGTATGTTTCCTTCCCTTGACTGGACACTGCTCTACTGAGTGGGATTTCACTCCGTGACTTTGTTGGGGGAGGAGAATTATGGATGAAACAATTCAACACAAGGCCCTAGGGCAATCTGGCCTCATCTGACCATCTCCTCCTCCCCCCACCCATCCCCACCTCTGCCAGACTTGGTCATTTTGGAGAATGAGGAGCAATGAAAGGGGCAGTTGTGGTGGTCACTTCAGAGACGGGGGGAACCCTGAGATCAAAGTTCAACCCCTTCTAAATTGAAGGACCAAAGGGACAAGTGTGTCCCAAGAATTCCATGGCAAGTCACGAGGCAGGAGCCTGTCTTGGATCCCCAAGCAAGAGGTATCTGTCTGCTAGAGGCCACACAGAGTCACCATGGCTGTCAGCCTCCACGACATCGTTCCCCTTCCAGGAAGCGATCACAATGTAACTTATTAAACAAGAAAATGCCTGTCTTCCATATCAACACATGGGCTACTCCTAAAACCAAAGTCCTCTGTGCCACCCCATCCCCAAAACTACCGAGGACCGAAGAGGGGCTGCCCTCCCAAACACACACCCTGAAATGGGGAATTCAAGTCAGAATTCAGTCCAAGTTTCCTTCTGGGTTCACATCTGAACTAAATCAACAGTAACACAACAGAATGCTGTCCTTCCAGATCCCAAATTAAACCAACTCCTCTGCAGAATGAGACCCCTCACAAGCGACCCACACTCAGCCCGTGCGTTGCCTCTCTCTGCCGGCACTGCACCTCGAACCAGGTGCCCTAACACCCTGACTAGCACCATTTCCAGTAATCCTTTGGATCACAAAATCGGATGAGCCTTGGAAAACTCTGAAATCTAGAGGAAATGCTAGATAACAATCCTCCGGCTGGATGGGAGATAAGCAGCACTAACGAGGAGAGAAAGAAGGCAAGGGGACGGACAGTCCCTTCTAAACATTCTTTCAACTCTTCTGTGTGTTTGACAATTTTCCTCACAAAACGCTGAGGAAAAGAAAGCCTCCTCAAGCTCAAGCTGTAGTTAATCTGCAAATTTTGTCTCTTAGTCACAAAACGCCTTGTTTGTATGACTCCCAGGCCCTAGACTAGTACACTGCTCCCTCCCTAAGCAGACCCAGAAGGGGGGTGCCTGAGACCCCACAGGTGGGTGAGGGCTCCATCCACTCAGATGCGCAGCTGCCTCTTACCACACTCTGCTCAACACAACACACCCCAGCATCAATGCCAGCAAGTGGAGGGGTGCCGATCTCCCCAGACGAGAGTACAGCTGTACCACTCTACGTCTTTTATCTCTAAGCAGGCAATCTGCAAAGCTCTGAGTGCACAGCAACCTGCATCCCGTCAGAAGGAGAAGGTGGAATTCTAGAAGAACACAGACTCTTAATTGGAACTCTGGAATTCTGAAGCACTTGCCGGACAAGTTGCCCTCCCAGCACCTCCAGGCCTCCCTTGGCATGGGGGCGGGCCAGGGGGGACAACAAACCACATGCCACTGCACATGATTTTAGCACCACTCGGGTGATGTCTCCTGGCCAGCTGGGAACCTAGGGAAAGAGTGCAGGGTTTGGGGAGTCTAAAGCGGGGGAGGGGGGAAGGAAAGAAAGGAAAAGAAAAAACCTGTAGATTCAGACTGTGGACGAAAAGAGACAAGTAACTCTTCTATTCCCCAGCATGAGATGACTAGAAAGGCAAACACAGACTGAGAAACCCCAGTAAAACTGAAATTTTCTAAGTGAAAAAATGGAAACTGACTTTTCTGCAGGAACACAGTGAGACATCTTTGGGCAAAGATGAGAGTTTTCCAAGGCCTCCTGATAGATGACAGGGTCCCCTGTCAACAACCCCCCATGACATTAGCTTTCTACCTTTTGGGGCTCAAACAAGGCATCCTCCAGGAGCTCCCGGGCCTCTTCACGGCACCCTCGATACCCCCCAGCTCACTACACACCTGGCCCAAAGCACAAACCTGTCCTGTTCACACCTGGCAAATGGCCCATTCACCTCTGTACTCCCAGCACCTGGCTCTATAAATCTATGAATTCAAGCCATTAAGTGGGAACTACACACACCTAATAGACCGGGACAGCCACAGACTTGGGTAGAGAGCCCAACGTAAAGATGTAAGTTCAGGTGTAGCCAGAGATGGATACATCAGTCAAGCATCCCGGGGTACGCCCTCGGCACTGCTCTGAAAAAGGCACAGCTGGCCGAGAGACTCTGGTCAGTCAAGCTAGACCTCAGGGGCCACCACAGTCCAGGGGCTGTGAGCAACAACTCAATCATGTAAGCCCCCACCTGGGGCAGATTCAGCTCCTGGACAGACGCACACCAGCCAGATCCGGAGGGACTCTCATCTGCACACCTCGGACACCCATTTAAAGGCTGCAGGGTAGGAAGAGGCCACAATACATCCCGGATGCCTGCCTGTTGGCCTGCTCCAGAGACAGGCTGATTCCCTGATCTACATATGCAAACCAGGTAACTGTGGCGCATGGCCAAGCACCCCCTGCCCAAACCCCAGGACATCCATAGTTGGAATCCCTTCAACAAACCTCAAAGATCAAACCTCAGTCTCTCATCTCCCCCACTCCATCCTGAGGCTCACAGGCCACACTGCTGGCCTGCACCTCCCTGACCATCCCCTGGGGCCTGTCTGTGCTCCCACCTTCCCCCATAACAGCCTGGATGATGGTCCCAGTTTTGAGCCCTCCCCACCAGTCCCCACGACTGCAGCCACCAACGCCCCCTCTAGCCTACAGGGCCACAGCTGAGCATCACAGTGCTCCCCTCCCCAAACGGAAATCCATAATCAATAGTTTCCTGTTCCCCAATAAAAGTGCTCCTGATCTGCTCTCTGGGAGAGCAGAGGCTCTTCTCCGTCACCCAGGACTCCTCGAGTCTCTGTATGCTGAGGATCCATCCTGTTACCCACTAGCTGGAAAGCCCTCCACTGCCTGAGTCCCACCCACCCTCCAGCTGGGTTAATCCCATTCCCTGCAAGGCAGCCCTGGCTCTCCCACGTAGCCTGGAACTGCTATGGCCCCTTATCTCAGTTTGTATTCCTGTGGCCTCCTGAGCTAGATCTAAGGTGTGCTGGCAGAAGGCCTCAGGTCCCGTACATCTGCCTGCCCTCCCCCACCCCAGATTTTTAAAACTGCCCTTTGCCCCACTGTAGGTGCTTCATAAAGCCTTGCTATTGATTCTCACACTAGCTACTTCCCATGCTAAGCAGGGACAATAAATGCGGCCCTCCCACCCCCATCCCTCAAAATAAACATTTACTTGTGTGAAGCCACTGGAGAAGCTCTCCCCCACGCACACACCCTCCCACCCTCATGAGCTCCCAGGTTTGGGCCCGGTCAGTAGTGTGGCCTTTGTTGAGAGGATGGGCAGCTCCAGATCACCACAGAAGGAACAAAGAAAATAACCCCTTGAGAGTAACAGAGTTGGCAACACTTAGCTTTTTTTCTTTCCTGTCTTGCAAATAATTGCTACAAACAACAGAAACTGAGGAGTGCTAATATGTAACTATAAGACCACAGAACAGCTTAGGCCCAGAGTTGAAAATGAGTTTCCTTTCAAGTGCCAACACAGATCCAAAGGTTACCTAACATCCAGGATGGGGGTGGTGAGATGGATTCTGGACTGGGCTGGGATCCTCCAGAATGAGTACCCCAGCTGATTACTGATTTGCCAAGAGCCAGGGAGAGCCCAAAGGGGCTCATGCCGGCCTCAGGGGAACTGTGCCATCCACATTTTAAAGGAAAGTACTTCCTGGTGAAGGATTTCACTCACACAGCTTCTCTTTACAGAGCTGTAATTATTCATCTAACAAGGATTTAACAGTACATAGAAAAATCCTAAAGTCTAAGACAGTGCCGGAAATTTATTAGCCACTTAAATATTTGTTTATGAACAAACAAAGCAGAGAATTAAAATCAAAGGCAGAAGGCAGTCCCTAAGCCCCATGAACTGAACATTGAACAGCAATGAAAGGTCTCTTCAGACTGGTGCTGCCTACCCACCAACAGTCTGGTTTCATGGTTGGTTGTGTCCACACAGGTAACACCACACAGCTCCCCACTCCTAGGTACCTGATAGGAACCAAAAGACCAGTACGAGAATGTTCTCAGCGGCGCTGTTCGTAGCAGCCAGAAACAGGAAACCATGCAAATGCCCCTCAATGGGAGAAAGCACCAATAAACCAAGGCAACCTCCTATAACTAAACTCATCCCAGAGCCCAGACGGGTCCTGGCTGTGCCGACTGCCTTGTCTGTTCATCTGAATGCCAGTGACACACACGTGCTCAGTCCGTGAAAACCTCCTCCCTGATGACTCGGGCATCTTTCTGTAATGATGCTCTAGGTGAAAAAAGAGCTCAGAAAAATTCAGGAGCTTGAAGTGGTCCCAGTCCCAGCAATCCCAAACTCAAAAGAGTAACACGTGGACAAGCAGAGACCCAGACGTGGTTGTTGAGCCTACAACTGAGACAACACTCTTGCTCGTCTGAAATCAGGCTTACCAGCCGGCACTAATGGCAGCCGGGTCAGAACGGGAGAGGGAACCATGCCTGACTGCAGCACCCCAGGTCCTCAAGAACCACCACGAAGGGTGGGTCGGCAGGCTTCAGCCAAGCGCCCTCCCTGGAAGAGAGGCCTGCTCTCCCCTCACGGAAAAGGACAACCGGAAACACAAACAGCTGAATCTCAGGGCCATCAGCTCTCTCCAAATCAACTTCGTTTTCATTACAGAAACCAGGAAGTAACCAGCTCACCTGCAACACCAAATCTTGCTGAAGGCCTCACGCAGAGGGCATGCTTCTGGTCTTGCACTTCAGAGGTAAAACTCTGCCAGGGACCTGAGGTGGGTCTTGTTTTGTCGCAGACATTGATTTAAAAAAAAAAAAAAAAATCCTAACTTCTTCCTTTCATCAATATTGTTATGTCCCTGTCAACTAAAACTCTTCGAACTCAAACTAAATTGACTTCCAAAAGACGCTCTTTTCCCTTGAAGACTATTATCTGGGAACATGGGAACAGTGGCTTCGGTGAGGCTGTGTCCTAAGCTGGAAATCAACATGGTTCTGTTTGCGGGAGCCTGTTGAATGTTGACATTTCTAAGACCAAACATAAATCAAACATGAACATGGCCGGTAATTATTTGAATTCTTCTCCCAGAACCATGAAAAGTGTTTCCCACCCTTAAAAAATGAAAAATAAAAAGCTGCTTCTAAACCACGATGCTAATGACAAGCAGACGGCATGAGCAGCTTTAAAGATGAGACAGTTGCTTGTGTAGAAACACTGTACAAATACTCCAACACTGCAGCCCAAAAAAAGACAATCCCCACCAAACAGCGGGAGAAGTGTGAAATTTGCAAATGAGGCCCTGGTTAAACAAAAACACCAATCTGTTCCCAGACAGCTCAGGGTGGCCACCTGTTCCGGGCTGGTGGCAAGTTCTGATTACCAGTGGAAGAAACAATATCTGAGGCCTGACAGCCCCCTCTTGGACCCGGGTCCCCACCCTGGAGCCTATATTTAGCCTGCTCTTTATGGAAAATGTTCCAACCTCGCACACAAACTATTTGGCTGGTTATTCAAAGGGTCCATTAACAACCTCTTCTGTGGGGGTGGCACTGTTCTCCTTCCCTCGAAACCCCCAGAGGCAACCAAGACACCACTTTCCGGCCTCTGGCAGTTGAGAGCAGGGGCCCAGGGAGGCTGGAGGGACTGGACCAGAACAACCCTGCTCCTGGGTGGGTCATCACTGCATCTTGGGAAAGTCACTTCACTCGCAGCCACTCCATAAAGAAAGAACCCACAATTCCTCTCAGCCCCCTCAGAAGCACAGAACTCCTGGAAGAGGGGCCCACGGCGGCACATACAAAGCCTTGCCCTCATCCCCAGTCCCAAAATAACAGATGCTGCAGAGACTGCGGTTTAATTTCTGCAGAGGGCCTCCCCCTCGGAGAGAGGCACTTAACAAAGGGAAGGAATTATGCAGCTAAGCACCAGATCAGAACTCCGAACCCTGGATTTTAAAAATAACTAAGCCTGATCCGCTTTGCCAAACTCAATCACTTAAGCAAAGGACTCAGAGGATCTGCAGCGTAGAGAAGGGGGGTGGGAGGTGGGGGAACGGGTTTGTTTGAATGTTGAGAAACACGAGACAAGACCAAATCAGTAGTTAAAACAAGCCAGAGCGAGACTCACAAACTATAAACACCTGCAGGGTACACAGGGGGTTAAAAAAAAAAAAAAGAAGGATGCAAACTAAGGGATTTTAGTCTTAACCAAATAAAAAGTCTGGTTTGGAAAAACAAAACAAAACAAACAAACAACAAAAAAAAAAACCCAGAGGTGGTAGTGACAGGGCCCCAGGATTTGTTGTGAAGGTTCCTTCAGCTGCTCGAGCAGCTTCTCGTCTCTGAGTCACGTCCTTCAGGCTCCCCATCAGCCCTCCCAGGCTGCTCATAACACGCAGCTCGCCTCCTTCACTGAAACGCTCTTCCAGCTCCACACTGGCGATAACAAAACGTTATCCTCTGAAGAATCACCCTGCCAAATGAAGTTTGACGAGCCCCTTCTAAATGCACAGGGGACTCAACGAAGCCGCAAAAATCTCCAGAAGACTGGAAGGAAAGCAAATGTCACAGCAGAGGGGCCTTAAAGCGGGAGCAGCTCCCTACAGGATGCCCCGATCATGTCCACCCCCATGTGACTGCCTCCCTCACAGGCACTCAGCATCATGGATGTAGCCTGAACAGTGACGTGAACCCGTTTGGACCTGGATTTAGATCCCTTCTCCGTGATGCCTAAGTTGTGAGGCCTTAACGAACTCCCCAGCGGCCGGCCCTCACCTGTCACCCTCACCTGTCACCTGCACGTAAGAATGCGTGCCCACGCCAAGAGAGGTCCTGCCCGCCGGAGCTCCTCCACCCACAGCAACACTTCTCAGAGAGTGGTCCCTGGACCAGCAGCTCTGGCAGCCTCTGGAAACTCGTTCCAAAAACACATTCTTGGGCCCCACTCCAGACCTACAGAGCTAGGAACTTGGGGGCTGGGGGCCAGCAGTCTGCTTCCCTCCATGTCAACCAACTGCACTTGAACTTGGGGAACCACGGCTCTCAGTGTTACAGTGAAGATACATCACGTCAGTCTTCTCTGCTGGAAAGTCACTCATACCCAACACAAAGGAACACCCTCACTGTGCAGAGCGCCTGGCGGAAAAGGGTTCTCAGATTCATCAAGCAGAGACTTCCCTTCCCCTACACCCGCTAAAGAAGCCTCATTTCCACCCCAAACACATGGTGTTTAGTTTCCACCCAGGCTGAAACCCATCAGATCCAAAAGGTGCCCAGCCCTAACATTTGTACCCTCCTGACAAGTTTCAAAACGCCCTCAACTTCTGCCAGGGGATAAACGCTATTTATATTACCAATGAGGAGCAAAGAGACTCAAACTCCAGAGAAAAGGTTAGTCCCTCCGGCAAGTGAGCCAGTCAACAAACAATTCCTGGGCCTCCTCCAAGGGCCAGACATGACACACTGAATCGCTGAGGACATTAAAAAAAAAAATGAACAGGACCTTATTTCTGCCCTCAGAAAGCTCCCAGTCCTGCAGGCTAGAGAGGAGCCGAAGGACACGGAGCGGGCAGGCCAAAATTGTGCCTGGGAGAGGTATGGGAAGATACTGCCATCAGCCAGGCCAGAAGGGACGTCTGAACTGTGGAGGAGCTGGACGCCAGGAAGGTATGAACTTTAACCTGGAAGCAAGGAACCGCCAACTGAGAATTATTTTGAAGGAAGAAAGTGCAACATTTATATCAATAACTAGAAGGCCCCATAACTGCACCCTCCGATTAAACCTGAAATATTACAAATGCAGGCGATACTGGCAAAGAAAATCGTGCTCATCCATGGCAGGAAGAAGGTGTTTGTTCCCTAGACACATACACACACGCAACAACCAGGTTGAATAATGTCCTATATGAAAACCAACTCTTACAAGCTCTTCCATGATGAGCAGCTTTACAGAGAAACAACATCCGCAGCTACCAGCAGCACCGTCAGACCCTTCCTGGCAGGGGAAAGGCAGGCTGTGCTGGGGACCGTGGCACTTCCAGCCTGCGGAGACTGTGAATGACCAGGAGCTCTGCTCTGGCTTGTAACGAGCTGCGGAGCCAGCACCCAGGTCAGTCCAGCCCGGGGCCAACTCTAACAAGTCTCCTCCATGTTCGGGACCTCAGCGGTGGCATCAAGATCCTGAGATCACCGCAGGATGAACTGAGACGATGCAGGGTAAGCACTTAGCACTCTGCTGTCCGCAGATGCTCCACAGTGCAGCTGGATCACGGGATTAAGTGGTCCCTTACCCCACCTTCCCAGGTCCCCTGCTACAGGGGCTCAGCCCAATCACCCCTCCTCCCCACCCCATCGAAGTGCCCTTTCCAGAGACGCCAGGCAGAGCTCTCCGGCTAAGGACTGTGACTGAGCTCTCCCGCCTCTCTCTCCAGGGGAAGCTGCACAAACCACCAGTGGGGCTGGCAGGGAGCCTGATGGGCCACCTGGGGGAGGGGGGTGGTGTGGAGGCCTGAAAGCTGGTTGGGGGCTCAGCCACCACCCCAGCAAGTGGGCCCTCTGTGCTGCTATTCCCACCACAGTGCGGCTACTGGCAAACTGAATTACACTGTGCAGTCGCAACAGAGACATGAGCCCTAAGAGAAGAGCAAGTTTATTTAACAAGAAAGGCAGCTGACTTCGTTTACCTCAGACCCATCCACCCCAGACAGATTTTTTAAAAGAGAATCAAAGGGGGGAACCCAGACAAGCTGTCCACACCAGAAGCAGCGGATCCTGCCCTTGTGTCTGGGTCTGGAGAACATCCATGCCACCCATCTACGTTTCAGAGCATGCCACACCCCTGTGGGACACCCCAGAAATCTGACCAAGACAATCTGAAAACAGCAGGCAATGCTTCCTTAGAATCCAGAGATTTAGGAGAAAAAAATAAATCTCTCAAAGTCTGAAATAAAAATTTGAAAAAAAAAAAAAAACAAAAAACTTTTTGACAAGTTATTATTTTAAAACAAAAACAAAATCACATTTACCATACCTGCAAACAGGGTCCACAGACCCATTCTTATTTGGGACTCTCAGTGAACTCTTTCAAATAAGATAAACACAATTTAGCCCATCACCAACAGATTTTCCAATCCAGACCCACTTAGAATCACTTTGAAATGAGTTTTGAAAAGATGTTGGCCAAACAAGGCCACTCCTCACACCAACAGTAAAAATTCTTGAAAACACCAAAAAATAGAAAAATTTTAAATAAATTATGGCAGAGCCAAATGCTGGATTATTATGCCAAAGTAAGAAATTATATCTCCAAAATTTTCTTTATCACTGAAAAGTGCTCACAATATGCTAACTGAGAAACTCTGTACATAGGAATCCAACTTTGTACATGTACTCACAGAAGCAGGGAAAGACGAGCTGGATAGCCTCTGAAATGCAGACTGTTTTCTGTTTGGTGGGACAAATGATTTTTAAACAACTATCTGCCCTGATGTGCACAGGCTTTCCTGATTGCAGATGGTTCTGTTTTAAAATTCAGAAAGACTTCTACTTGGCCGCTGTGTCATCCTGACTTGCAAGGTGCTAATGCTCTGGGCACGTGCCCACTTCCAGCCCTGGGCTCCTCCGAATGACGCCTGCAGTTTCTGGGCCCCACGGCCACACGCTTGGGTTCCATATGAGTGAATAACTCACACACTACACAATCACACAAAATTGCTTCTGCACAGTGTTCTTTTCATAGCAAAAATGTCCCCCGCCACAATCAAGCAATTTCCAAAACATCAACGGTACAGACATAAATCACAACCGTATCTTAAAATCAGCACAGAGGGAAAGGACATTTCATTATCATGGATGAACTTACCTTTCGTTGGAAGGGGCGGTGTAAGGTGCTTTGGGAGGTACAGATCTACACTCTATTCAAATGACCCTCTGCTTCAGAACAGACTTGGAATGACCTCAGTCAAATGTTCAGGAGGTCATTATCCCTCCCTGAACCGCCATCCTTTACGACAGGAAGATAGTGAATCTATCCCACATTCTCACAGGGCTGGTACAGACACCCAATGAGATGATGAATGCAAGAGTATTTCTGCTAAAGTTCTATACAAATGAAAGGAGATATCACTGCTGACAGTAAAGCAAAGAACAGAAACATATGAGAATGGTTCTTAAGCTTCATTAACAGCCACACACAACACAGACATTCCTTTTTCTAACAGAAAAATAATAGCATCATCAAAGTCCCAAATAGGATTCATATTCAGTGATTCTGAGTCTTATTAAAAATGACAAGGATTCCAGCCAAGAAAGAGCTTAACTTGTCA
The DNA here is from genome assembly GCF_902655055.1 of Lutra lutra. Taxonomy (NCBI): domain Eukaryota; kingdom Metazoa; phylum Chordata; class Mammalia; order Carnivora; family Mustelidae; genus Lutra; species Lutra lutra. Next base: position 42,950,627 of record NC_062280.1, on the reverse strand, counting down.
CACAGTAAAGGCAGACATCAAGCTACCAAAAACCTTCATCTAGAAACCATATAACATCTTTTTTTAAGAGAGAAAGAAAAGAAAAGAAAAATGTAACCACAGCCTCTTGCTAGAAAGTCAGACTGCTTTGCTGGAAGTGCTGGAGACCCCAGAGCTGGGCTTCCGGAATGAGAAATGAGAACGAGGCGTCAAGAACCACACTCAGCAAGAGGTCCCTGCACGGCCACAAGGTGCTCTCAGCCAAGGCATCCAGCACTTGCCACTAGCTTTTCAAGTGTTTCATCAGACTTCTATGGATACAGCCAGAGAGCTGCAAAGAGACAAGGGAAACAGGCACAGCACCCCTTTCACTCTGACCACAACCAAGCCGGTGCCCAGGCCCTGGGGGAACCTTCATGCAACATCACGCGGCCATCAGCAGATGCGTGCAGCCCCCACGGCCTCCCACAGGTCTCGTCGGAGGTACACGGGGACTCTCCAGCTCTCAAGGAATCTGGAAGCATCTTAATTGCCAACAAGGCGGCCACATGCTCTGACAGCCAGGTCCCACACAGGATGAAGCACTGCTCGGATCCTCCCAGGGAACCAGAAGGTCCCCTGTGGATGCAGTTGGCCAATCGGCAGGCAGCCGGGCTGGGACGTGGTTCAAGTCCATGGCACTGCCAAATGCCAAGAGTATCAGCACCACAGCATCCATCCTCCCCATCTAAACTGGCCAAGTGTCAAACCAAGATGCTCTGGGGTTAGTAGTTCGGACTGCATGATGCCAAAGCAAAGCCTTCCTGTGGCCGATGCCGTCACAGATGGAGGGGAGCTGGGTGACTGCCTGTACCCACGCTTTTGGACAAACTCCTGCCAGGCCTTGGAACATTCTCAATGTTCCTCAACAGCGGCCCCAGTGGCGTCTGGTTAGGACAGTCCGTAGCATGGCCCACCCACAGGCCTTGTACCATCTCTGGTCAACAGAGAGGAAAAACTGCTGACTGAGTGTTGGCTGGGGTGGAACACCACAGCCCATACTGACATCCCACCTTGTCCCCGAAGCGGATCTCGGTGGGGCCAACTGGAAAGACCAAGGAGACAACCAGAAACCCACTAGCAGAGAGGTAAGAGCCACTCATAATCCCAAGAGAATACAGGCCCAAGAGAGGCGAACTCTGCAGCACCTCTCCAGCAGGGTCACAGCCTCGCTGGACAAGCTGGAAGGGGGTGGCCTCTGGCCTGTGAAAGTGAGACCCTGAGGCTGAGGGACCCCCTGTCCTCCTGGTAGGGAAGGCTCTACTTCTAATCTGGCCCCAGACTTTTGGTAGAAAACACACTAGGGAGACAAGCCTTTGCACAGAGGCAGGTGGACAGGCAAGAGGACATGACACAGCCTGCAGCCCCGGCTGGCTGTCTGCACGGGCTCCATAAAGCTGTCTCCACCGGGCTCCCTGAACTGGGCAAAGACGAGAAGGGGGCGGCCCTGCCCCGCCTAAGTACTCTGGTCTGGGCCCCCAACCCAGCAGCTGCACTTCCCAAAACCTCTTCAACATCTAGCAAGACGCCCAGCCCTGGCCCGGTAACCTGTCACGGGTCCGGTGGCACCAACCCCGCCAGCAGTCCCCGGGCATCCGCTCGGGTCAGTAGGGCGGCCCGGGACGCGGCAGCATCGAGCCACCTTCGCACAGGAGACACTCCACTGCCCATGATCAAATTAACGCTGCCCGCCCATCTTCCCCGGGAGAGCTGGCTGCGCCCTCGGCCTCCCCCTCCGCCGTCGCCCGGCCTTGCAGGACATGAAGCACCGCAAAGCTCCCTCCGCGGGGCAGCCGCGTGCCACGGCCCCGCGCGTGTGTACACACGCACGCACACACACGCGCGCGCGCGCACCCTGCCGCGCCGGGGGCGCCCGCTCCCCCGCGCTTTCCAGAAGCCCCGCGGCGGCCCGGCCCTCACCTTCGATGGCGATGACGTGCTCCCGGATCTGGTTCTGCAGCACCGGCTCCTCCACGCGCTCCAGCAGCTCGTAGATGGAGTAGATGTTGGGGTGGACCGACTCGAAGCGCTGGATCTCGGCCCGGATGGCAGCCGAGTTGGCCAGCTGCTGCTGGTAGTTCATGGTGCAGGCGCCGCGCCCGGAGCCGCGCGCCCCCCGCCGCCGCCGCCCCGCGCCCCGGGGCCCGCGGGCCGCCGAGCCCGGGGCGCCGCAGCCCCCGGGGAGCCGGGCCCGCCGGCGGCGGGCGGAGGAGGCGCGAGAAGAAAGGAGCGGGCGGAGCAGGCGCCGGGCCGGCCCGCGGACTCAGTTCATGGCCGGGACGCGCGGCCGGCGAGCGAGCGGGCCCCGGCGCCCCGGGTCAGCGGGCCCCCATGGAGCGCGCCGCGGCAGGCGCGGCCGGCCCCGGAGGAGGCTCGCTCGGGCGCCTTCCTGCGCCTCACCGCCTTCCACCCCTAGGCGCTGCCCCGCCGAGCAGCCATTAAAGCCAGGCAGCCGCCGCGCTCCGAGCGCCGGGGCCGAGGGCCGGCCCCCGGGCAGTGGCCGTGCCGCTCTGGGCGCCCGGCCGCGGCGTGGGTCCGCGCTCTGCGTGCTGCGCCGCCCGGCGCGCCGGGGCCCCCGAGCCGCGCCTGCCGTGCGCCGCCCGCCGAGCCGGGACCGAGCCGCAGGCGCCGCGCAAGCCGCGGAGCCCGCTCCGAGCGCCGCCCGCCGCCTGCCCGGCCGGCCCCCTCCCCGGCACGCAGGGCCCCGGCCCACGTCAGCCCCGCCTCCGCCCGCGCCCCGCCCGCCCGCGCGCTCACCGCCCTCCGGCCGCCGCAGCTGCGTCCTCCGCGGCGCTTCCCTGCGCGCCGGATCCCGGGGAATTGCGCCAGGCTCCGCCCGCGCCCGCCTCTGGGCTTCCTGGGACTTGTAGTCCGCGCCGCGTCGCGGCCCGCCCCGCCCGGGACCACGGGGAGGGGGCGCACGGCCCAGGTCAAGGCGCCGAGGGCGCGGGACAATCTCGCATCCCACGCAGCCCTCTTCGTGGGCCCTGGAGCGGCCCCTGTGCCCCCGCGCCTCGGGACCGGGAGGCGGGGAGCGACCTCCCCCCCCCCCCCGCGCGTTTTTGTTTGTTTCCCCAGGGCCGACTGCAGGAGGCTCTGCGACTCGCCAGTGTCCCACGACCACACTTGGTCGGCCTCCCCCAACCCGCATTTTTTAACTTTTCGCCTCTTCCGAAAGTGACGTGAGTGCTTCCTCTTAAATGAAATTACTTCGCGAAGGCGAAAAGCCTCCTTAGCCATGGGGGCGTGGAGTTCACACTCCACGAGTGAACTGAAGTTTAGACGGGGAAGTGAGGGGCGTTGGAATACCACGGAGACTTCCTAGGCACCCTTTCCCTTTAAAATCAAAAGGTTGAGGTGTGAATCAGACAGCTCATACACCGCCCGCTCGAAGGGGGTTCGCAGCCCCTTGCCCGTCAGCCCCCAGCCCCGCGTAAGCTCAGCCTCTGGACCCCGCGGAGCTGGACCGCACTGCAGCATCCGCCTCCGCGCGCAGACCGCTCTCCCCGCAGATTCTAAGCAAGTGGATTGTTGCAGATGTGTGGAACACCAGGGCCAATGGGCGGCCCCGAAGGGCCTGGTTTGTGCGCTGGCCGAGTCCCTGCCCCCACACTACCAAGGGGTCTTTTGGAAACAGAGATCCGCTGCCTAGGCATGCCTGAGCAAAGCCAGCTGAGCCTTCACCGGGTTCACCTGCACCCCGCGTATTGTACCCTGATATCTAGCCTCGCTGCGTTACCCTCCCTGGGCTCACAATTCCCCCAGACAAACCGTCTTCAGCATTCTGAGCCTTTGCTCATGCCCTCCTCCCCAACCCCAAGTCCCAGCAGGGTTCTTGACACACTTAGAGTTCATTGCTCCATCTGTGATATGCCTCTGGCTTTACACTTATTGTAAGTAACTATAATAACTGAGATGCCGGCATGTGGCCTCATTTTACTTAACCTATCAGCAGGCCTTGGTCACTCCCTCTCCTGGAAACCCCTTCTTCTCCTGGCTGCTGGGATAACCTGCTCATCAGGCTTCCCTACTATCTTCCTGGCTTCTCAGTCCCTTTTGTGATTCCTGCTTACTTCCCTAACCTCTTAAATATGGAAGGTGGGAGTGGGGGATGTTCATTCTTGGGCCTCTTCTCTTTTCTATAGGCAGTGATCTCTGTCTTTAGGCTTTGAATATCGTATATGGTTAATGAACCTCAAATTTGTTTCTCCAGACCAGACCTCACCCCTGAATAATGAATTTATATCCAACTGCCTCAACATCTGTTGGATGCCCCCTGGCAATTTAAATCCAACATCCTCAAGCTGAACTCTTGCTATCCCCTCCCCCGGCTCCCCCTGAAATCATCTCCATCCCAGTTATGGGCAACTTCTGGCTTCTGTCTGCTCAAGCTAACAACTTGACACCTCTCATCTCATACCCCGAAGAGTGTCAACTTCACCTCCAGTGGATCCAGAATCCCACTCCTCACACCGCTCTACCACCACTGCTGAGCCCTGATCATCTTGCCTCTGGGTTATTGCTAGGTCATTGACCTGACCATTGATCTTCTGCTTCTTACGGCATATTCTCAATAAGGCAGCTTTGGTGAACCTTTATAAAACCTAAGGTCATGTGACACCTCAGCTCAAAACCCTCCGGTGACTCCCATCCCACTCAGAGTGAAATCTAGCTTACTCTGGCCTCTGAAGCCATATATAGGCACCAGTTCAGGGGCTGAGCATTCCCACTACTTATAAGCTAACAAGTTAGCCTGCTGTAAGTTCACAGATGCTGCCAGAAGACATGAGACTCCTGGGTCAGAAACAAAGGACTTTATCCTTGACAGCAATAGCAGTAGGTAGAATATCAGCATTTTCATACACCAGATCAATGAGCCCCCGTTTCCACAGGACCATGAGGTCAGATCTCATGGACACATAGTGGGTTGCCCTACAGGAGAGGAATCCTGAGCTTAGAGAACCCCAACCTTTTATATGGGAAGGGTTCTCTCAGGAGGGAAACCCTATCCTAATTATCATGGACAGTAAGCATATTTGCACTTAACTGTGAACAGGAAACACTATCTCCATCTCCCAAGGTTATTTGCCCTACAAAGGGTCTTAAAGAGATGGTCCAGAGCAGGGCACCTGCATGGCTCAGTGGGTTAGTCAGCTGGCTCTTGATTTTGGCTCAGGTTGTGTTCTCAGGGTCCTAGGATCAGGACTGAGTCCCATGTTGGGCTCCACACTTGGTGAGCCCTGTCCTTGGGATTCTCTCTTTCCTTCTCCCTCTGCTCTTCCCCTGATTCACGTGCCCACATAGACTATCTTGCTCTCTCTCTAAAATGAACAAATAAATCTTTAAAAAAAAAAAAAGATGGTTCAGAGCAAAGACTATCCATGTCTCTGCCCACAGATGTTCAGAGATGAGAGACCAATGAAAGATGGTTTCTCCTCTTTAGTCACACTGTGGAGCCTCCCATGCTGTCATGCCAGGCACAGCCCCCCCTCTGGTGTTATACTTGGTGCTTCCTCCGCCAGGAATGTGCTTCCCCAGCAACCGTGCCCACCAATTCTGCCACTTCCTTTGCATATTGATCCCAAATCCATCTTCTCAGGAAGGCCTTCCTGGACACCCTAAGATGGCATCCCTACTGGGCACCTGGGTGTCTCAGTTGGTTAAGCATTCGACTCTTGATTTTGGCTCAGGTCACGATCTCAGGGCCATGAGATCGAGCCCCAAGTGGGCTCTGCACTGGGTGTGGAGTCTGCTTAAGATTCTCACTCTTTCCCTCTCCCTCTGCCCCCCTCCCTCACAACCCCTGCTTGTGCGTATATTTGTATGCATGCTCTCCCTCTCTCTCTCCAAAAAGTAAAATAAAATGGCATCCCTCTTCATCAATACCTCATGTTTCACTTCCTTGCTGTGGCAAGAAGAAGATACCCCCATCCGAACCCCTAAAATCTATAAATATGTTCCCTTACATGACAAAGAGCTTTCCAGATGTCATCAATTTAAGGACACTCAGAGGAGGAAATGTTCCTGTACCATCTGTGGGCATCCCATGTAATCACAAGGGTCCAAGGGTCCCCATAAGATGGAAGCAAGGAGGTCAGTGTCAGAGAAGGAGATGGGAGGACAGATGTGGGAGTGAGACAGAGAGAGAGAGAGAGAGAGAGAGAGAGGGGTTGGTAATTGCTACGCATCACTGTCTTTGAAGGTGGAGGAAAGGGCTATGAGCCAAGGAATGTAGGTGGCCTCTAGAAGCTAGAAAGGCCAAGAAAATGGATCTTCTTCTAGATGATTTGAAGGAACACAGTCTTATTGACCTGTTTCTGACTTGTAACCTCCAGAATTATAAGATCCTAAATTTGTGTTTATACCACTAAGTTCTAATAGCAGTAGGAAAAAAAACACACTTGCTTTGTTTTCTTCTTAGCACTTCTCTCTAAGACAATACATACTTTCCTTGTTTATCTTATGTATAGTCTGTGTCCTCCACTAGAATATAAGCTCCACAGAGGCCAGGATTTTTGTCTGTTTTGTTCCCTATTCTACTTGCAGCTCCTGTAAGAAGTGCTTGACATAATAGATACCCAGTCAATGCTTGTGTAATGAATGGCTTCCCAATTAAATTGTAATTTCCATGAAGACAGGACCATCTTTCTTCTGCACAGTGCTTGGTCATTGTAGGGGCAAGAAATATTCAATAAATTAATAAGTGAACAAACATCTCTCAAATAGTAAGACTTTTCTCTTGCCGCACCATGCACGTAGTAGGTATTCAATAAATGTTAGCTGCTTTGAAATTAAAGTTTTTCTACCAACATGAGACCCAGTGGCACTCCCCAGAAGGTTACTATAGGTTCATCTTATGTGAATACAACCAAGAATTCTGGCCATTTTTGATATGGCTAGTCCTTCTAAGGATTTCAACGTATGAGTGAAAACCTCACTTTGAGAGCAAGCTGGCCCTCCAAGTAGTGAGTTTCTCCCATGAGCCGAATAGTCAAGGTAAGATCTGAGGGTCAACCCATTTGTTCATTCATTAATTTTCTCATTTATTCATTCAACAAATCTTTTTTTTTTTTTTTTTTATCTACTCTATCCCGGCAGGGTGCTACATACATCTAGGAACACAAAGATAAAAAAGATGATACCTACCTTTCGTGAGCTTTTGTCCCAGGGGATTATCTGTAGAAGAGGGACTGCTTTTAGGGTTCACTATCTGAATCCAAGTCTGAGATCATGAACAGAGAGTAAGTAAGAATCGCTACAGATGAAGGCAGACTCAAAGACACACACACATGGACACAGGGGTCCCACATGAACACATTCAGCACCTGAGCTAGAGTTGGGTAAATAATTCTGATAATGTTTAATTAAAAGTGTGAATTAAGAGCAGTTCTGCTAGTGTGTAGCCATAGAGAGACATGTTCTCCTGCGGCACGGCAGTGTGAATTATGTGGTCTGTAGGAATAATCTCACAGCCATAACTTTAAACATCAAAATGCTCCCCATCCCCCAAACCTACAGAACTGCCCTTATACATAGCTACATAACTATTCCACATAAATTATCTCTAAGAAGTGTTGTAGAAAATTCATGAAGCAGGGGTGCCTGGGTGGCTCCATCGTTTAAGCGTCCTACTCTTGGTTTCAGTTCAGGTAATGATCACAGGGTCCTGGGATTGAGTCCCACGTCAGGCTCCCCACTCATTGGTGAGTCTGCTAATCTCCCTCTCCCTCTGCCCCTATCCCTGTTCACATGCTTTCTCTCTCTCTTTCTCTCTCATTCTCTCAAATAAATAAACAAATAAATAAATAAGAAAATTCATGAAGCATTATGTGTCTTTGGATTTTTTGTGTACTCTATCCATTTGCCTGAGCTTGCATTGATTTCATTAGATTACACCCATCTTTAAAGAGCTCTGAGATTTTTGTTTGACATGTGTATGGGTGGTAATATGACAGAGGTCAGTTCATCTCATGGGGTCATCTGCAGAAGGCAGTAGGTAGTTTTGGAGAATCAGTGTCTCCTAAAGGCATTGGGTTCCTGGTGGCGGTGGGGAAGGGTCATACAGGGGTAGGAGAGAAGAGCAGGGACCAGGAGGAGGGGGAATTTGGAAAGTTGCCAAGATTAAATGTCCTTATCTTGCATTTGCCCCTGGGTGGACTTTCCCTTCTGGGAAATGACTTGACTGGGCTCTCCATGGCCGTTCACCTTTACCCCATGTAGCTCTCATTCTCCACCTGGCACTGTGGGCTAGATCAGGCATGCACATTTCTTAGTGATGGCGGTGGTTCATGAGAACTATCCCCAGTGGGCAAGTATATTTCAAGCATCTGCACTCCACATCTGCAGACATCCCTGTGGTCAAAGTAAATCACAAAACTGAGCAGAGAGTAAGGGGAAGGAAGAGCTGCTCCTCGTAGTGGGATGGCCCTGGGAAGTTGCTGGTCAGGTGTGGGTAAATAACCCAGCTGCTGGGAGGTAGCACATAGTCGGCTCTTACCCTGGTCTGTCACGCCATCCTTGGCCATGCAACCAAGCCAATCTGCTGAGTTTGTGTTCGCTGTTCAGTCTTTGGCTCCAGGAAGAAAGCAGTGACATGTCACAGGTGGTCATAAACATCGAACAAGATGTGTGTCTGATGCTTTGTCAATGGAGGAAGGATATCTTTAAGCCTTGGTTTTCTTATCTGTAAAAATCAGTTATATAACCTAAAACACAACTTTCCCAAGTTCATATGGCTACTAAAAGTGATGGAATCCAAATCTGTTTTACTCCACTTCTCTAAAGGAAGCATAGAGGGACAGCATCCCCGTTTTCTCCATGTGCGAATTCCCAGCCATCCAAACAGCAAAAGCAGTGATACAGGATGTCTAAGGGTGAGTCATGTAAAGCAAGACCACTTCTGCTTGTCTTTTCTTCCTCTTCAACCCTCTTCCTACTCCTTCCACTTGTCCTTGGCCACCATGTTGGGAGGAAGCCTAAGCCACATGGAGAGGCCACATGTGAATAAAAGATCCTTCAGAAGATGCCCGCTCCCCAGCTTCAAGTCTTCCTGCTGAGGCCCCAGATATGGTTCAGTGAGAAAACCCATCCCCTCTGTGCTTTGTCTGAATCCCTGACTCACAGAAACTCGGAAAGATAATAAATGATGACTGCTGCTCAAGCCACTACATTTTGGAGTAATTTGTACTGTAGTAATAGGTACTGATGGAGAGATGATCCCTACACCCTGTGAAAATGCCTGAGAATTGTGGCATGTCTGTGAGAGCACATGTGTAAGACATTTTTGTATCTTGGTTCATCATTCATTGAGCCTTTGCCCTGAATAAGGGACCCCTTGAAGGAGAGCCCAGTCCCCACATTGGTTCTGCTTATCTACTCCCCGCAGCTCTTACCCGATGGCCATGACCCCTCTTCTGAAGCAACATTATTAGTTTTCTACTGCTCCACAAACTTAGGGGCTTACACAACACAAATGTATCATCCTCCAGTTCTTCAGGTCTAAAGCCCGCCACGGGTCTCACCACACTAAAACTCAGATGTCAGTGGCTGCGTTCATGTCCGTAGGATCTGTGTGGGGTCCTTTCTTGCCTTTCCAGCCTCTCCAGGCCGCCTGCACACTCCCCGGGCTTGTGGCCCCTTCCTGCATCCGCTTCAGAGCCAGCAATGGGGAGCTGAGTTTTTCTCTTGTCACATTGCCTGACCCCCTCTTTTGCTGCTTTCTCTTGATTTTTGGAACACATGTGATTCTACTGATCCCACTTGAATAATCCAGGATAATTTCCCCATTTCAAGGTCATCTTATTTGTAACCTCAATTCCCCCTGCAGTCTTCATACCTCACTGACATGTTAGGTAACATATCCACAGGGTCTGGGCATTAGGATATGGACAGCTTTGGAAAGGGGGTTCATTATTCTGCCTATAACACGTTAATAAATTCTGCCATAGTCCAGTATGCAGTGTGTAATATGGTGGTTTACTATTTGGCACCGTCATATGTAGTAGCTGTTGCATTTGAACCTACACCTATGAGTAACCAGAAGAGCTTTCAAAAGGAATCCTCAGTTGTCAGAATCAGCCTTGCACCCACCCACACTACTCAATGCCAGGTATCTTTCTGGAACTCATGAGATTTGTGTAAGCTGGTGAGTCACCACCTGCTACTAACATATTCAGAATCCTACCACAGGACCCCATGACCCGCAAGCCAAGGTGATGGAAAACAAAATAAAGATGAACATAACATTTTTTTAAAGGATGGATTTATTGATATTAGAGTGAGAAAGAGAGAGATTGGGGAAGGGGGCTGAGGGAGAGGGAGAGAGAGACTCCAGCAGACTCCCTGCTGGGTATGGAGCCCAACGTAGGGCCTGATTCATTACTCTGAGATCATGATCTGAGCCAAAGAGCTGAACACCCAACCAACTGAGCCATCCCGGTGCCCACAGATGAACATCACTTTTAAGGACTCACACCTTTATTTCTCTTACCTTGACATATTTAGGTCAGTGTGCAGTTATTCATAGGTTTAGAAGAATATCTACCTTGGGGCTCCTGGTTGGCTCAGTCAATGGATCGTGTGACTCTTGATCTTGGGGTTTTGAGTGTGAGCCCCACACTAGGCATGGAGCCTACTTAATAAATAAATGAAGTTATTTTTAGAGAAGAGCATTAGAAGAATGTCTCCCTCTTGTGAAAAGTAAACAAAGTGAGCATCAGTATTACTTCCCTTAAGGTCATTAAAAAAAGATGTTCACGTGTAATGGAGAGCCCTAAAATTAATTTAATGAATGATATATGGATTTTATTCAGATTTTAAAAATCACCCTGAAAGTACAAATAGTTCCTACTTGAAATCCAAGTTTTATTGCTCCTGTGTCACTAAAATAAGGGTATGGTTGTTAAGGACTCTTAGAAAGCTTTAGGGATAATGATGTGGGGATGGAGTAAATCAGAGTTCAAGGAGATGGGACAAATTAAAACTGTACACTATACATTACTCTTCTCAAAACTTCCTTGGTCGTAGCAATCAGGATCCCTCACCCTTGACCTTTCCCCTCAGGATGGGGCTCATGACTGGGGAGACCTCCCTTGTCATGGGGGTCATTGCCCCTCTCCTCAGCCATCTTGAATTGTCAGAATGGAATTTTCCCTGAGCCATGATACTTTATGGTACTTGCTTTACCTTTGGATAAAGACAAAGGGCACCAAAAAAAAAAAAAAAAAAGAGTCCATCACTCTTATTTTCCTAAATTAAGGAGTAATTGTCACTCAGAGATGATTTCTATGGCTCTTGATTCTTCAATAGGTTGAGAAATCAATTCTATTGATGAAGAATAGGAGAGAACAGACCAGAATGTTGGTGTATCACAGGTAGTGGGGCTGAGTACTTTTGGGGGGTAATGATTATTCTACAAACTTTTGTTATTGTATAAAGGCAGAGAATAAGTAGCGTTTCTCAGAGGACAAGCATGTAAGCAAAACTCCCACCCTGCCTTCCCCTTGGATGTCTTTGCTAAGCATAACTATGCTGGAGTCCCTGTGTTGTGGCATCTTCCCATGGCGGCTGTAACAAATTACCACCAACGTGGTAGTGTAAGACAGCATCCATTTATTCTCTTAGAGTTCTGAAAGACAGAACTCTGGAAGAGACCTCACCAGCTAAAATCCAGGTGCTCAGCCAGGCTGTGTTCCTTCTGGAGGCTTCTGGGAAGAATCTGTTTCCTTGCCTTTTCCAGCTGCAAGAGGCCTCCTGCCTTCCTTGGCTCGTGGCCCCTTCCTCTCTCTCCAAAGCCAGCTGTGTGGAGTGTCTTCTAACCCCCTCTGACTCTCCTGTGTCCCTCTCACAAGGACTGTGTGGTTACACTGGGCCCACTGGGGTGATCCAGGATAATCTCCCCAGCTCAGGATCCTTAATTTAGCCACACCTCCAAAATCCCTTCTGTCACGCCAGGCAGTCTTCACAGGTGCCAGGCATTGGGACACAGGCATCTCTGGGGCCTTTTTTCTGCTGACCTCTTCGCTGAAAATGCATGGAAACAGACATGGGCTTTGCACATTTCACTGAAACAATCATGGGATGGCCCTTGGATGTATGGACATCAACACATAATTAGTGACACGCTAATAGAAAGCCAACCTCTCTGGGGGAAACTGAAGCATTGTCAGCTTTCCTCATTTTCATCTAAAATTTAATTTGATGTTTTTAAATTTGTTCAGTAAAATACATAAACTTATGAAAGAAACCAGTTATACTGACATACAGTTAACAAGATATTTAACAGTTTATAGGAATATATGTACTTCTTTATAAACACACTAATTAACAAGATAAAGCAGCCAGTTTAGTAACTACTATAACTTTGAATTACTGATAAACCTGAAGAATATTTTAAGATATTTGTATTATTTGAATGCTATAGGAAAATATCTGATTCCCCTTGGTGGCAAAATTTCAGATACTGCTAATTCTTCTGTGATTTTTTTAGTTTATGTTCATGATGGAAGGTGATACTATATTTCACTTAGAGCTTAGTGAAATTAAGGATGTCAGTGCTTTCCTGTCCAAATTCACAGACCTCCCCTCTTCCTGCTTTCAGGACAGGACAGAGCAGGCAAGCCAGGGTGTCCAGCCTTGGCAGAGGGTTAAGTTTTCTTAGGCAAGACCTTTATTTTATTGTATTTGTTTTATTTTACTTTACTTTACAGTTTACTTTATTATTTTATTTTTTGAGACAGGGTGGGTGAGGAGGGACAGAGGGAGAGGGAGAGAGAGACTCCCATGCAGGGTGCAGGGTGACCCCGAGATCATGACAGGAGCCAAAATCAAGAATCAGTCACTCAACTGACTGAGCTACCCAGGTATGCCTTTATTTTATTGTTTTTAAATTGTGGCAAAAAAAAAAAAAATCATGAAAAACTTACCATCTTAACAATTTCCGTTTTTGGTTTTTTTTTAAGATTTTATTTATTTATTTGACAGAGAGACCACAAGTAGGCAGGGAGGCAGGCAGAGAGAGAGAGGAGGAAGCAGGCTCCCTGCTGAGCAGAGAGCCCTATGCGGGGCTCGATCCCAGGACTCTGGGATCATGACCTGAGCCAAAGGCAGAGGCTTTAACCCACTGAGCCACCCAGGCGCCCCCCATCTTAACAATTTCTAAGTGTATAGTTGAGTGACATTACGTGTAATCATATAGCTGTGTACCCAATCTACAGAACTCTCTCGTTTTGTAAACTGGAATAATATACCCACTAAACAACACTTCCCACTCCCCCTCCCCCAGCCCCCAGCGACCACCTTTCTACTTTCCGTCTGTATGAATTTGACTGCTCTAAGTGGGATCATGCAGTACACGCCTTTCTGTGTCTGGGTTATTTAGCTGAGCATGATGTCCCCCAAGTCTACCCATGTGGTGGCACATGGCAGCATTTCCTTCCTTTTTAAGGCTAAGGAACATTCCATTTTATTTATACATATAAATTAATATATATAAATTATTGATATAAATCTATATCAATAAATATAAATAATATATTGATATAAATTTATATCAAGACTGTTTAGCTCATATTTGTTTATTCATTTCATCCTTTGGCAGACAAAGGTTGTTTCCATCCTTTGACCGCTGAGAATAATGACACTATGAACTTGGGTGCGCAAACATCTCCTGGAGACCCCCGCCCTCATTTCCTTTGGGTGTATTCATCCAGACGTGGGATTGGTAGCCAAGCCAAGTCCTTGCAACAGCAGGTCGAAGCAAAACTCAAGCCCACTTCCCAGGGGTTGCAAGAGAAGTAATTGAAAGTCAGCAGGCTGAAGTGTCACAGAATCGAGCTGCGCACAGGATGTCAGAGTCCCTTTCACGCACAGAGGAGAGAGCCCGCATGGGTGAAGTCAATTCCCAAACTTCACTGCTTGTTAGACGCGGACCCAGGAGCAGCACTGAGCCCAGGAAAGCCTCCAGGTCCCAGCCCCACACAGGGGTGGGGATCAACAGGGCTGCAGACCCAGCAGGCTTTCGGAATCAGAGATCCCAGAGCAGAGGAGGGTGCTGGCCCCCGGGCAGAAGTCGCTGCTCAGTAGAAATGCCCCTGCCCCTTCCCTGATGGCCACGCAGCCACACGCCAGTTGTCCTGGATGGGTTCCATGGCCCCAGCTGCTATGACTGCTTTCTGTTTCCCAGATGAAGGTAATAAGCAAAGATGCCTTATTCTCCTAGCAACGCCTTCAACATCTTCCGCATGCTGCAGAAACACTAGTCTGTGTTCATGTCAGTTACCGGGGGTGTGAAAATGCATCTGTGCTTTGCACACTGACTTTAGATTTGCTGTGGTTTTTAAAGTGGGTGTTTATGGAGACCATGCTCACACAATCGTGTAAAGGATCTCTTCTGTGTATCATGTGGGCAATGTGTGGTAATTTAGAGTGTATGAATTTTTCTCTCATAAAATGGAAGATTAATTTGCTTATACACATTCTGTGCACAGATTAAATAGCTGGTTTTATACACATGGCTTTGGCTGATGAACAAATGAGACATTGAGAAATCAGATGCAAATGAGTAGTTTACAGACACTTTTGAAATTATATAATCGTCTCCCAGATCATGTGAAAACCGAGTAATGATTTAGAATGGATCTACTGAGGCAGCTAAAAGGACGGATTCTGTGATGTTTACCAACTGTATCTCTCTCATCACGCTCACCCTGCATTTTTGAAAGCATCTTCACGCTTTTGGTTTGATAGATGACCTGCTACAATATCTTCGGGGGTTGTGGGAAACTTAGGATCTCATACACTGGATAATCTGTTCCTCTCCGCGTGCTCTCTGAATGTACGTAAAACAACATCGACCAAAAAAGGATTGCTTTACTGTTGTTCGATTTTCACTCAGTTTCCAAATATAAGTTCCGTTTAAATATTTATCGAATCACCACTAAGTACTTGGCACGTTTGGGTGTTATCTCTTTTAACCTTCTCAGACCTTGCGGGCTGGGTCAGGAGGCAGTGACACACCCAGCGTTAAAGACCCGATTTTCTGTGTTCTGAGTGTGAGCATGTGTGCCTTCCTTCCTAACCACAGCGTCGGTCCGGATTTTAAAAACACAGCAGAATTCTCACCAGCATGATCACAGAGACATTTTCCGCAGGAGGGAAGACAAGCCCGTTAAAAAACCTGTCAGGATTGACAGGCACAGTTAGGAGGTTTTTCTCACTCTGACCTTGCTCTCTCATCTCACCGGGCATGTTTGGGGCCTGGGAGCTGCGGCTTTGCTAAGTCGCGCCCCACCCAGCTCAGAGCGCGGACTGCAAGGATCCCTTCCCACTGTGTCACTGTGTGCCCTCTGTCACACTGCCCAGAGTGTGAGCACACACTACAAAGGAGGGGCTGGCCTGTGCCTGGCTGGGGTCCAGGGCACACCTGGTGTGCAGCACGCAGGCCAACTTTCCATGTATCTCCCGAGATCATAGGACTGCCTTTGGAAAGGAACAGCAGCCATTTGTTTGACTCCCCTCCTCCTTTCCCGAGACCAGCAGTTGTCAAACGGTGTTCCTTGGAACCCCCGAGGAAGTCCACTGGCAGGGGTGGGAGAATGGTCTGCGTGCACTGGGTTATCCCACCCCTCCATCCCCAATTCTGGTTCCCTCCACATAAAAGCTCCACTTTATCTTCATAGATGAGGTTCCCCACTAGATTCACTTTGGGGGAGAACTTAAGAAGCGAGAAGCACCAGCGCAGGGCACCAACATGCTTTCTAAGGATTTAAATATTTTCTGGATCATTGACACCTCTTCATTATCATCTGAGAGCATCATCTGCTCGGGGCATTTTTGCTCTGCTCATCATGGAAGGAGAAGGCAAAGGGATGACGTGGGCAGAAGGGAATTGCTGAAGAACACTCCTCTTCGCTTTTCTTTTTAATATCACCCTCAGATTCTACTTTCTTTCCACAGTTCCCTCCACTGACAGCGGAGAGGTGCTGATGGAACACTAGGCTTCGGGTCTGCAAACTCTAGCCTATGGACGAGACTCCAGCCACAGCCAGTTTCTATGGGGCCTAGAAGGTAAGAATCATGTTCACGTGTTAATGGCTTTTAAAAAGTCAAAAGAAGACTATTCCATAAAGCATGCAGAAGTTATATAAATCTAAATTTTGAGTGTCTGAATAAAGTTTTACTAGAACACATCCATAGGGGCTGCCTGGGTGGCTCAGTGGGTTAAGCCTTTGCCTTCAGCTCGGGTCCTGATCTCAGGGTTCTGGGATCGAGTCCCACATCGGGCTCTCTGCTAGGTGGGGAGCCTGCTTCCTCCTCTCTCTCTCTACTTGTGATCTCTCTCTCTGTCAAATAAATAAAATCTTAAAAAAAAAAAAAAAAGAACACATCCATAGCCATTCATTCACATGCTACCTATGGCCACTCTCACACTCCAGGGGTGAGGAGCTATGACAGGGACCTAAGGCCTGCAAAACCTATTTACGGTCGGGCCCTCTGCAGAAAGCGTTTGTGGACCCCCACATCACTTTTGGAGGGTTCTGCCTGGTTTTAGAGGGGTCTTCAGAAGGTATTCCCTTAACAGCAAACTTCTAATGGTAACAAAGCACAGGAAATCACAGGAAGGGTCTGGAATGGAAGTCAGGGAGTCATTAATCTGCACTCACTTGGAGTTTTGGATATTTCTATGGGGGAACCTATGGATACCTAAGGAAGGGCCAGCTGGGTAAGTACAGAACTTTTGTTTTGATGCTGTCGTGAATACATAGAGATTTCATGAGTCTGCTAACAACATACAGCAAACTTGGGCAGCTCATTTCTGAATTTTAGTAGCTATGTGCTAACCAACCAGGTCTTTGAAGCAGTTGTATAACCAAGAGCATCACGCAAAGCTGGACAGAGCTTGATGGTGACCTTGAATCCATCCAAACCAACATTCACTGAACAGTTAATGTATACAGATGCAAAGCTTCTGCACTTCCCAGAGAGGTAAAGAAAAAGATACCATGGAGATATCGTGAGCCAGCCCTTGTCTCCATTCTCCACAGCTGTTCAGCTCTGCCCCAAACCCACATCACCTATTCAGCAAAAAATATTCAGCTCTGGAAAGTACTAGAAATCACCCTCCATAGAAAGCAGTGCGCCAACTGTCTGACTGTCTTTGGGCTTCTCACTGCAGTCCAGTGGGACTCCTTCAGGAGCCGACCCAGAGATGAGGATGTGGGCCCAAGGAGTTGATCTGAGAGGTGACCCCAGGAATCTCGGGGGGGGGGAGTGTTGCTGGGAAGTGAGATGGGGAAGGGGAAGAAGCCAGTGTAGACTGTGTTCCTAAGAAGGATGCTGCTATAGGCAACTGGGGTTCAGTCCACCTGGGTCCTCTGGGGAACTGCATTGGGTCACCCCAAAGGATGAGGAAGTGGGGATAATTGTTCACCAATCCACGGACTGGGGGTTTTTCTCTGAGGCCCTGGTTCCCTGACATTTCAAACTTAGCACACTCCTGTGATCACAGAAACCCCTTGGGTTCCCATGGGGAAAAACCACCCGTGTGTTTTTGGTGGTGAGCCTAGGGGTGAAGGGGAAGGCACCAGCTACATTCTCCATACCCCTCTCCACGCACTGGGTGAGAATCCTGGGAATCCCCACCTTGGTTCGTTTGCAGGAGTGTTTTGGGTCCCTCTCAGTCTGCTGCTTGAGGAGGCACCCCACTGGTCCCACCTCCATCCTTGTCGGGGCTCCCGGAAGGGGGGGACAGTCTCACAACCAGAAGGAGGTGCTGGGGCACAGGAAGTGGCAACGATCCTGCCTCAGCCAGGAGCGAGGGGTGAGGGGCTCCCTGAGCATAGCCACCAACTTCCTGTCACCAGAGTAAGTGACTTCCTCACCTGCACTTCTATTTCCTAACTTGAAAAACCTGGGATGGACAGAAGACCTGACGGCCCATGGCTCTGAGACTTCTGTGTGCTCACAGACCACCGGGAGCCTGAAATCCCAGGTTCTGACTCAGTAGGCTCAGGTAAGGCCTTAGATTCGTCACTAGAAGACACTAGGCTCGTCTGCCCATCTCACGTGGAATAGCCAGGCTTTGTCCACCAAAAGTCTCTGGTGAACCAGCATGGTGTGGGGACAGGATCCGACAACGTACACAGCTCTTAGTGGGAACATATTTGTTGCTGCTCTTCCAATTCTTGCCATCAAATGTCTCTCTATAATGTTTTAGACCACAGCTTCATTTTAGGAAAGTCACAGTATTTTTGAAAACCAAAGCAGCTTCTAGAAGTTTCTTAGCAATGAATTCAATCTGTGAGTCTTCTCCTCACAGGGCATTTCTCTGGCACTCCAGACATCCTCCTTGTGTCATTATCCCAAGCCACCTGCCTGGTTATCAAAAACATCAAGTCGCTCCCAGTTTTATAGCATAGAATGCCCTAATTGGAGTGAGGTGGGCATTCTAGCCAATTCTCCCCCTCCCCCAGTCCCACCCCCACCAGAGCTGGAATAGAACTTTTCAGTCCTTGATTTCTGGCAGCAACACTGGCCCGGGGCAGGTCAGCCGCCTCGGACTCAACAGCGGACTGGATCCTGGCCTGGCTCGCTTTCGACCAAACTGCTCTTCCTGGAGGTGGTAATCGGCTCCACCAGTCTTGTGCTTATGATTTCGGCAGGCCAGACCTGGGCGCAGCACCTCCAGAGGGCTCTTCTTTATGGATGAGAAAACAGTGGCTTAAAGCTAACCTCCAGTCACCCGAAGGTCAATGGCAGAGATAGCAGTTGGACAAAATGTCTGGTCCAGGACACTCTCCAGACAACCCCAAAAACTGACCACAAACAGAACCTTGTATAGGTCAGCCCTTTTGGTTCAAGATCTTGCTCTGCCATTGTTCACTGTGTGACTCCGGCGAACTTACTGTCGTTTTCAGGCCTTGGTTCCCTCATCTGTAAAACGGAACTACTAACATACCTCCCTCATAGGATATCAGCATTCCCTTTCTGGGAATTGATCCTTTTTAAAAAGATTTTATTTATTCATAAGAGAGAAAGAGAGCACACAGGCAGAGGGAGAAGCAGGCTCCCCTGCTAAGCTGGGAGCTGGACATGGGGCTCGATCCCAGGACCCTGAGATCATGACCTGAACCAAAGGCAGATGCTCAATGATCTGAGCCACCCAGGCACCCCTGGAAGTTGACTTCACCCACAATCTTATTAGAAACAGCAGTTGCTAATTTAAGGTACACATGTGAAATTACAACAATTTCTTATATTCTCAAACTCAGCATGTGTCTAACTGAGCTTAGGTTAAATATGCCATCTGCAATTTTATTTTATTTTTGGGGATTTACACATTCATAAGCTCGGTTGGGGTAGCATAAAAATGGGGCCAATCAGCCAGTCAACAAATGTTTATTGAGTACCCACTCTGTGGGAGGCAGTGGGCCACGGACTTGGGACACTGTGGTAAACAAAACAGTCACTTCCTTCCCAGAGCTGTCCAGGTGGTGGAAGGTAACTAAATACTGTCTTGTGGCTTTTTAGCTCATTTCAAGTATTTGCTCTGGTGGACCTGTGGTAAGTGACACTTCCCACCGGCTTCAGTGTTTCTGGACCCAAGGTTGGGCCAGATTTCCATTTTCCTTTCTCTAGCTTCATGTGTTTATTACCCTGTAGCTCCTGAACTGGTCTTTGACCTTGGCCTTAATGGCCAATATGAGCTGAAGCCCCAGGGACAGGCTCGAGGAGCAGAATCTGGTCGAGTTTTGGCAAATGATAGCATTGTTTGTTTTGGAGAGAGAGTAAATGTTTGCATAAGAATAGAGTTGAAGAGTCTCAGACAATAGAAGGTCACTTTTTGAGGTTCTGTGGAAAAAATGGGGAGACGGGGAGGAGCCCAGTGATGGGCAGTCTGATTAAAAAGATAGAGAAGAACAACAGGACTAATCGGGAAGTCTCGTTAAATTTTATTATAAGATGTTATTTTTAAAAATATGGCATTCTTTTCTTTCAAAGGAAAATCAGTAAAATCTACATTACTTGCACATGTGTTAGACCCAGATATGGAGTTTTTATTTAGGATGGAAGGAGCGATGAGTCTGAGTGGGGAAGTGGCAGCAACACTTGAAGTTTGCCCCTAGGCAGAGAGTGTGATAGAGTAAGAACAGAGGTTCTTAGTCCTGCCATGCCTGCTCTGCAGCCTTGGCCACTAGCTCTTTTCTTTCCAGAAAAATCCTTATGACCCGAGTTTTAATCCATATGGGCTGTCCAGTGCTGACACCCATAACGTGTCAGAGGTCCAGCAGAGGACAAGATGTGGCAAATGGCTCATTTGCAGGCACACTTCCCCATCTTATTCTGAAAGGAACAGGCCCTTCCGTGGGATGATGGGAGGGAGGGGGACTGAAGTGGGCGCGGGCTGGGCAAGGCGATGCAGTGTGGATTCATCTCTGTGATGCTTAGTCTTTGACCTCAGCCTGAGCTTGTGCACCACCTGTTTCCAGGGGGCTGGTGGTGTCCAGAAGCCACACATGTTTTTAAAGGTCCTCTAAAGCAAATACACCTGTCTTCATGAAGCTACCCCAGCATGCCAGGGACACTGAGAAGGTCCTGGTGGTGGTATCCGGTCGAAGTAAGGTCCCAAAAGATTGGCAGTGGGAGAACCTGAGAGCAGATGGTTTCCGGGCAGGTTCAGGTCTAGAATGTAATAGCCTCATTCCCAATTCACTGCAGCTGAGCTCATAGTCAATGATTATCATAGATTATAAACAAAAAAGTGGAATGACTTTCCATGTCTCGCTATGGAAATTGGAAAGCCTTCCCTTCTCCCCTGTTTTGTTGACTTTACCCCAGACTCTTGTAAGGTCGGAGCTCACATTCTGCTTCCACATGCCACACCCTGGCTTTTCTCCAGAGAAGTGGCTGGTGTAACCACCTATCTCTGGATGGAGCTGGGCTCGGATGGTCAAGAAGCTCCCCTAGAGACAGGGCTACTCTTGCCAACGGAATTGCATTCCCCCTAAATTCGTGTGTTGAAGCCCTAACCTCTAGGGTAACTGTATTTGGAGTTAGGGTTTTTAGAAGGTAATTAAGTTAAATGCGATTATAAGGATGGGGTCCTCATGCAATAGGATTGGTGGCCTTATATGAAGAGGAAGTGTTCTATTTCTCTCTCTCCACTGTGTGAGGACACAGCAAGAGGGTGGCCATCTGTGAACCAACAAGATAGCTCTCACCAGAACCCAACCACCCCCTGCCCCCTTGATCTCAGACTTCCAGTTTCTAGAACTGGCAGAAATCGCTGTTTTTGTTAGCCATCCACCTGTGGTATTTTGGTATAGAAGTCCAGCTGACAAGGAATGCTAAGGCCTTCCTGGCTTTGTGCTTTCACCATTGTCCCATCTGGAAAGCAATGTGGCGACACGTTGAAAAAGTGTTTATGTCTGGGCACCTGGGTGGCTCCATCGTTAAGCCTCTGCCTTCGGCTCGGGTCATGATCCCAGGGTCCTGGGATGGAGCCCCGCATCAGGCTCTCTGCCACAGTGGGGAGCCTGCTTCTCCCTCTCCCACTCCTCCTGCTTGTGTTCCCTCTCTTGCTGTCTCTGTCTTTAAAAAAAAAAAAGTTTGTCTTTCGTGCTGTGATTTCAGTCCTCAGCACTTTTAGGAAGTAATTTGATAGAAGGAAAGCACTGGATACGTTGGAGATGCTCATTGGAGTCTCATCTTTCTGGTTACCAAATAAGAAATATCCGGCAATGTGCCGCCACCCAAAAGAGGAACAGGAACAGGGTGTCATCTCGGTGAAGTAAGGGACTTTCAGTCCACTGAAACTATAAGTAGGAGTGCTATGCAGAGATGTGGAAAATACATTTAACATTAGATGACTTAAAATGGCAAAATGGGGGGCACCTGGGTGCTCTGTTGGTTCAGTGTCTGCCTACGGCTCAGGTCACCATCTCAGGGTCCTGGGACGGAGCTCCGAGTTGGACTCGCTGCTCAGCAGGGAACCTGTTTCTCCCTCTTCCTCTGCCCCTCAACTTGCTGGTGCTTGCTCTCAGGTCACTCTTGCTTGTTCTCGCTCACTCTCCCTCTCTCTCAAATAAATAAATAAGTCCTTAAAAAATAAAATGGGAAAATGTTATTTTGGGGGTTATGTTTTAATGAGAACTGTGAAAAATATGTACCCAAGGCGGGGAAGATAGGAAGTCTATCCAAATAAAAGGAGTGAACTGGGGGTGGTGGGATGTTAGAGAATGTGAGACATTTGAACACTTCCCCGGGTCGTGGAAGCTCCATTGTTCCTACAGAGAACAAAACAAGGCTTCTACTTGTCAGCTGACATCCCCAGCAGGGCCTGCCGCCAGCCTGTCTCCTCCAGGCTGCCATTCCAGACCCACGAGAGGCCTTCTGAGCCTCAGTCCCAGGGGGGCTGTGTGCTGCAAGCGACACCCGCTTGTCCGCAAACCGGGTCCTCCACCGCAGTGTGAACGGTTACGGCTGTCCCCAAGAACCCGCTCTGCGCCTCTGCATTAACCGGGCCGCTGGGTTCACCTCCGGGGAACAGAAAATCCTCCGGGCAGCCCGGAGCCAGGACCAACTTCCATTTTCCAAGGATTTCCATGGGCCGGCTGGTTCTCTTCCCGGGTTGTCGCATGATTTGCTCTTGAAGACCACATTCCCTGGAACCAGATCCTTCCCCGAGTCAGAGCTGGATCCTCTCACCGGGTATCGGGTAGCTGGAGTTAGGTGATACCTGGCCTGGCACGTTGGCGCTGAGATATCAGGAAGGGCGTCCTTTCGCTTCCATGGTGACGGACTGCCGCCGCTCCTGCATTCAGCGCATGCGCCACCCTGTACTAAGTCTCCAAACTCACTTCAGTCCCTTTGTCTACATTACCTGCGGGGATACTTCCCTATGGGAATTAAACTTAGGCAAGATGTTGATGGCTGTTTTCCATTTATGCAGTGCTTTGAGCATTTTTTGAAACTAAATCCTTTCTAATATAAACAAATGAATGCTTAAGGTAAAAAAACTGCAAAGGAAAACAAAACAAAACTAAACTAAACAAAACACTCCAAAGCACGAAAAGATCTAAAGAGAAAAAAATAAGATGTCCCTCCCCACCCCAGTTCTATTCTTTGGGAGAATTTATGAGCAGGCTCCTGCGTCCCCTTGTGTCCGTGCCTGTTTGTGTGTATGCAGAATCTGTGTGTATATTTTGTATACCTGAAAATAGAAAAAAATCCCAGTTAGGATCATAGCATGCACTGTTCTTGCCTTGCATTTTTCATTTAATTATGTATCTCGGGGATCTTAACTTATCAGCACATATATTTTTTAGTGGGTGCCCATTATCTCTCTACACGACTGTAGCATGATTTATTGAAATAGACCATTTAACAGACATTCGGATTTTTGTTTTGTTGTAACAAATAACACTGCAAGTGACCATTTTGTGAACATAACTTTGTACGCATCTCCAAGTTTATTTGCAGAGTAAATTCTTAATGATGGAAATACAGGGCCAAGGGGAACGTGCATTTGAAATTTAGATTTCTGCTGGCAAACTGCCTCCCAAGAGGTTTTTCTAGTTTATTCTTCTACCGACCATGTATGAACCCACCAGAAATCCCACATTCTGGCTCATGATACATGCAAACTTTTTAAAATTTTTTAAAATTTTACTGAGTTTTAATGGATACACATCACTGTGTAAGTCTAATGTGGACCACATAGGGGTTTAAATTACATGATTTGTGAAATCAAAAAAAGTTTGCCACAGCAACTTTTAGTTACCACATGTCATCTCATGTAGATAGAATAAAAAGAAAAAAAAAAAAAGAAGGAAAGAAAAAAGATTCTCCTTGTGATGAGAGCTTTTAGGACCTACTGCCTCCGCAGCTTTCCTGTCTATGGTAGGACATCGCTGAGCACCATCATCGTGGTGTGCATTACATCCCTAGGGTCCATTTATCTTGTATCTGGAAGTATACCTCTTTTGACCACCTTCTTTCAGTTCCCCCGTTCCTCCCTCCCCAACCCTGGTAACCACAGATATGACCTCTTTTTCCATGACTTTGGTTGTTTCAGATTTCACATTTGAGTGAGATCATAAAATATTTGTCTTCCTCTGTCTGACTTATCTCACTTAGCATATTGCCCTCAAGGTCCACCCGTGTTGTCACAAATGGCTGGATTTCCTTGTTTTTCGTGGCTGAATAACATCATAGTTTCTTTACCCATTCATCTGTTAGTGGACACCTAATTTTGTTTTGCCATCTTGGCTGTTGTAGATGATGCTGCAAGGAACGTGGGGGTGCAGCTATCTTTCCAAGTTTCCCTCTCCTTTGGGGACAGTCTCAGAAGTGGACTTGCTGGATCATATCATAGCTCTGCTTTTAATTTTTTGAGGACCCTCCATACTGTTTTCCAGAGTGGCTGCACCAGTGTGCATTCCCACCAACAGTGCACAAAGATTCATTTTCTTCCACAACCCTCACCAACACCTGTTATTTCTTGTCTTTTATTTTAGCCATTCCAATAGGTGGGAGGTGTTACCTTTTTATGGTTTTTGCAAACTTTTACATTTTTATCAGTGATAGTTATAAAGTGGCCTCTTCTGTTATTTAACAACAGATGGTGTCATCATTATTTAATTTGGATTTCCTTAACTGTGAATGAGGTTAAGCATCTTTTCATATATTCTTTGGCCATTTACATCTTTGGTTCTGTGACATGCCTGGCCCCTGGCAAGTTTTTCTGTTGGTATTTTTCTTATGATTTGATTAAGGAGATTAGCTCTTTATCTGCTTATGAGTTATAATCTTTCCCTGGTTTTTCACACTGTGAAACTGAGGTTATCTTTCGTACAGAGAAAATGTTAACTCTTTACTTATGGATTGGAACCATTTTTATCTGGTATCTACATTTTTTAATCATTTTGAGACCCTCCTTCATTCCAATAATTTAAAATTTATGTTTATTTTTCTTCTAGTGCTTTAATAAGGTAAGTTGTAATGTTTAAACGTTTGAATCATCTAGACAACCTTGTTCAATGGTACTTTCTGCGATGACAGCTATGCTTTATGCTGTCTAGTCTGGTGGTCACCAGCCCCCTGCGGTTCTTCACCACTTTAAATGTGGCTAATGTGAGAGAATAAATGAGTCCTTACTTTTACTCAATTTCAAAAATATATATATTTATTTATTTATTTTAGACAGAGAGAGCAAGTGTGTGTGGGCTGCGGAAGGTGCAGAGGGAGAAGGAGAGAATCTCAAGCAGATTCCCCGCTGAGCACCGAGCCCAACACGGGGCTAGAACCCAGGACCCTGAGATCATGACCCAAGCCAAGTTGGATGTTTAACAGACTGGGTCACCCAGGTGCCCCTAATTTTAATTAGTTTAGATTTAAATAGCCACACATGGCCAGTGGCTACTGTTACAAACCATACATCTTGACTTTGGTGTTAAGATTGCCGTAAGGATCGCTCCCCATCTCCCCCTAATGCCTAACCAGTTGTCCCCAATATCATCTACTGAACCTACCTTTTCCCCTTGATTTGAGATGTCACCTTATCATATGCTGGATTCCTGCGTGTATTGGAGTCTATTTTGGGACACTCCGTTGGCTCCACTGATTATACCGAGCCTCTGTATCTGCAAAGAACTTTCAGAGAGCTTCTCTCCTTACGGTATCGCAGAGCGTAGGCTCACTCAGCAGAAGCATCTATGTGCCAGCCTTAGCACAGTAGATGGCAATTCATTCCTTGGTATTTCCTACACTTTTATATCCCATTCCCATCTAGTTTCACCCTAATAGTTAACATCTAATAGCTACGCTAACGGTGATGGCGGAGACCATAGCAAAAGAGTTGAAAGACTGCTGTGTCATTTTAAGAACTAGAGTCCACATACCCACAAGTGCACACACAGCTAGTCCCAAGTTCTCTGGGAAGCCAGCTCAGAGCAAATGGTGATGGGTGGAGGGTTAGCTTCTGCATGTGAGCTCTACATCTGGGGGTCCTCCCACCCCAAACAGCAGTCATTCCTCACCCACCTTGAGCCTCTCCCAAAGCTCTTGGTCATGACGAGGGTCTGAATGCTGGCTCTCTTGTTGCATCCAAGGCATTAGCTCTTTCGAAGGCCTGTGCTCTGGCTCTTGCCTCAGGGGTCCACCTCACAGCCTCTTACCGCTGAGGTCACCATGACCTCAAAGGCTGCCTTCTTGGGTGGGTTCCCATAAAGTCAGCTATATCAGGCTACCACTTGGCCCAAAGAAAACTGATGAATTTGTATCACCCCAATGTTGAGGGTCTGTGCAACTGTATGGTAGGTAGCCTCTCTCTTAGTCTGCCATTATACGTGTTCTAGTCAGCTCCCCACATCAGGGCCTCCCATGGGGAGCAGGTCACAGTTCTCCCAAGCCCAGCCCTCTAAGCTCCAGCCCAGGGCAGCAGGGTAGCCATGAGTTTCTGTGGCTCAGTCCCCATCCAGGTGGGAGAAAGACACAGGCAGCAATACTGTAAGGAAGATTCTCTTGGAGCTTCTTAAGTTGGAGGTTAGCACTCCCCCATTCCCACAGTTCAACTGTTCTCTATTCCCACAATTACCTCCCATACGCTCTAGTCTTTGCCTGGAGAGCCTGCTCATGGTATCAGGTTTAAGGAGCAGAGCCTAGGTGGTCAAGTCAGGATAAGTCCCATGAGCATATGTCTTGAAGGTCTATGTGAAAACCTGAGGTTACCGTTGCCCTCAGGAATGGGACCCTCCCTGAAATTCTAAGACAACAGTGAAGAAACAAGCATATACGACGGCATGGGAATACCTTTCACAGCTTTGGATTTTCCTTGATTTCCCTTCCCTTCTCCCCTTCTACCTTTTAACGTGTCCTAGCTCTCTTCTCAGAACTCCTTCAGATCCTGTAGAGCCAAGTTCAAGGACAACAGTTAGGGGAGCAAAAAGAGAAATATAAAAGGTTGGCAGGTACTACAACACACCATGTGGTTCTTTTGGGTTTGGGTGCTGTTGGGGAAGTCTGTTCCCTCTTTGGCAGAAGCCAACCTCACACAGTGTACCCCAGCGCCCCCGGCAGGAGCCCTACCTGGCTGGCAGGTGCAGCTGGGTGAGTGCCAGCTGTGGAGGGCAGGCGTGGGTGGCAGATATGCTGCCGTGCTTAGCACTGCCGTAAGGTACCCCCATGGGAACAGGCAGAAATGGTGTCGCATTCAGATAAGGGGTATCTAATTAATAAGAATTTAAAGAAGACCAATTTGTGCTCCACAGTGCACGAATTCCACAGACCTGTGGCTACGTAGGGACCACATAGCCATCACGGGCCTAATTGCCCTTTATTGAAAAACCATAGAGCACAGTTGAGAGGCAGAAAAAAGGGCTTCGGGAAAGAGGTATCTTCTGGTTCCACGTTTGTTTTCCTCGATAGCTTGAGAACAGAGAAATGGTCCTCACGCATGAAAAACAAAGGCTTATTTTCCTTTCTGCCAATATTGAATTTTGAAAATCAGGTTGGAGGGCTTTTAGGCTTGTATTGAACTACCAGGACTACAAATCTATAACGGGAGCCAGGCTGCTCACTTTGTTGGTGCTGGACTCCCCGCGCCTGGCTCCATTTCCATGTTTGTATATGTTTCAGCGTCCTCTCTCTTGGGGGGATCAATTGTTTTGTTTCCCCCACACCCCCGAGGAGTATGATAATGAGCTCCCAAATGAGTAGACGCAGGTGGAGGGAAGAGCATCAGGAGGGGAGTGGTTTCCAATCCCAGCCCTGGGTGTACCTTTGAGCCCGTTTGTGTTGGTTTCCTCCAGCTACTGAGACAAAGCACCCCTAACTGAGTGACGTAAGACAATCGAGATTCTTTGTCTCACAGTAGGGAGGCCAGAAGTCCCAAATCAAAGGCATCAGCGGGGTTGTTTCCTCCTGGCAGCTCAAAGGTCAAAGCTTGATGCCCCTCCCGAGCTCGGCCAGCAATCCTTGGCGTTCCTTGGCTTGTGGACATATCCATCCCCCCCACTTCTGTGTACAGGTGACCTTCTCCCCTGTGTATGTCTCTGTGCCTCTTGTCCTCTTCTTGTAAGGACACCAGTCATGCTGGGTAAAGGATCTACCTGCTCCAGTGTGACCTTAACCTAACTTACGTCTTAATGATGCCTTCAAAGATCCCCTTTGCAAACAAAGTCACAGTCACAGGTAACTGAGGGTAAGGACTTCAACCTATCTTTTGCGGTAGCGTTGCTGGGGCCACAGTTCAACCCTCAACACACTTTAACCCTGGCTTCCACTGTCTGGATATTTACTGTGAGCACCATGAGGATGATTTCGTGCTAGGGGTGGCCATTAATGGCAGACCGATAGTTGTAATGAATGTTTTTCATTTGGTCACAAAACCCCCACATTGATGCATGAAAACCAAATGCAAAAGGCCACAGCTGGTAATGGAACTAGTAAGATCGATTTTTACCTCTTATCCACATACCATCAGTTCTTTCTAACCACTGGCCTTTGGGCTCATGAATGGTAGTACTGGGACCCTGGGTGTATTTAGCTCCTGTGAGGTATGAAATGAGTTTCCCTGTGAACACACACCCTCACCATGTTTGTTCTGAATTCTGGTTGCTGTCCTTGTGGGGCTTTGTCACCAGCACCATGCTGTTTCCTGTGCCAACACACCAATGGCTTTGTTCTTATCTTCGTTCCCTGGCAGCACTGACTCTGGGCTGTGTCCCCAGATAGGGTGTAATTTCCACCCATGTTTATGGAACATTCCGTTGATCCTGTCTCCTCCATCTGGCTCTCACTGTGTTCAGTTTGGGAACCTCAAACTGGCCAATTCTGGTGGTCATCCAGGAGGGACACACAAGCCAGGAGCCTTACCTCCAAGGTCACCTCTTTGTTCTGTTTGCACAACAGGGTCACAATCTTCCCACCTGGCTAACCTCTTTCAATGGCTAGACGTTTCGTTGAAAATTGTTGATGTTGGGGTGCCTGGTGGCTCAGTGGGTTAAGCCTCTGCCTTCGGCTTGGGTCGTGATCTCAGGGTCCTGGGATGGAGCCCCACGTCAGGCTCTCTGCTCTGTGGGAAGCCTGCTTCTCCCTCTCTCTCTGCCTGCCTCTCTGTCTACTTGTGATCTGTCTCTCTGTCAAATAAATAAATAAAATCTTTAAAAGAAAAAAAAAAGGAAAATTGCTGATGTTGAAGTCTTTAGGTCTTTTCCCGAGGAGATGCCACTGGCATTCTGCCGGGAGGGGAGGTCCTGCAGCCACTGCCCAGGAGCTGTTAGAAGAGGGGGCGCAGGGTGTCAGCATCCAGAACGTAAACACCTTAGCCTTCCTGTCCTCAGAAGCAGCCCTGCCCTCGAGCAAGCCTGCGGTGACCAGTCTAGAGGCCAGCGGCCTCACTTCCTATAGAGGGTCTACTTCCAGTTTGTGCAGGGGTGGGGGAGGCGCATTCCTCTCCTTGGTGTAGATCTGACCCCACTACTGGATGTATCCTGTGCCTCAATTCCTAGATGTTCTGGGGACGCTGCTTCTTAGTTCTCAGCTCTCACTGCCTGAAGGTGTCTCAGCCTTGCTAGGTGCTGGTCACCCTTTGGTCTGCTCCCCAGTTCCAAATCTTACTGCTGTCCCTGAGACTTCCCTTACCCTTCCAAATATCTTTCCAGTGTTCCACGACTCTATTTCCTTAAAGATTTTATTTATTTTTTAGAGAGAGAGAGAGAGAGCACGGGGAGAGGCAGAGGCAGAGTGAGAGAATCTCAAGCAGACTCTGCACTAAGTGGGGGGCCCGACGTGGGGTTCAATCCCACAACCTGAAGATCATGACCTGAGCCAAAATCAAGAGTAAGATGCTTAATTGCCTGGGCCACCCTGGTGCCCCTGCATGACTTTATTATAATATAATTAATTTACATTTATTTTGGATATTCAAATTGTTTCCATTTTGTTGTTAAAAAGAAGCTGCTTTGAACAGCCTTACCATATGCGTTTATATAGCTCTTTGACTCTATCTTAGAATAGATTCTTGTAAAAGAAATTGCTGGATACGCATATTTGCTGTATATAATACATATATATAAAAAATTATGTGTCTATATGCTCATATATATACTCACAAGCTCATATGTGAGTGTATATATATATGTATTCATAAGTATCATGCCCAAATGATATCCGTATGTATTATATAATACCCACGTGTATTTTCTATTTTTATATACCATCTAATATAGGTTATATGATATATAATGCCAGAATAGGTTTTGGTACTACCCAGGTTTGCTTTTCTCTCGTTAACTTTAGGGTTTGGGGATCAGACTGCTTGCCTTCAGATCTCAGCTCTTCTACTCCTAGCCTGTGCAATCTCACCCGGCCTCTCTGTGCTTCAGTATCCTCATCTGTGAAATGGGACAATAGGTAGTCTTCCTTCTAGAGCAGTAGGGGAAACTCCCTACGGAAATATGGTAACATTCCTATAGGGTCCAGACATAGACCCCAGCATAGGGCCAGGCCTCTGTAAGGGCCAGTGGCCTTTGCTTTCAGGGTCAGCCAAGGGTGCTCCCCTCCCTCCTGATTTCTGACGAATGGTTAAGTCAGACAATCAGGAGGCAGAAACCTTAATGTCACCTTTATTACTGACAAGGCCAGGTTCAAGATATGGTCTTCTGGCGTCCCGCCAGCAGGTGAGCCTGGGCACAGGCTGCAGAGGGAGAGAGCAAACCCACGCTCAGTTGATATACTTTGCCCAGGTCTGGGTAGGGAGAGAGAGGAAAAAAGATAGACTCTGGGGGCACAGACCCAGCAATGAAGGCCACAGAAATCTTGCCCTTCTGTAGTGAGGTGGGCCAGGGACCTGCAGTGTCCTGGGGAAACCCCTCTTGAAGGGCTCAGGGGTGGCTTCCCTACTCCCAGCTTTGTATCTTTATTACCCACAGGACTTGCCTGGTGGGACAGCAGTCCTCCAGGCCCCACATTTCCTAGGAGGACACCAGACGTGTATCAGGCCAGGCCTGCATCCCCGCTCCCCGTAGAACCAGGCTCTGCTCTTTAACGGATTGTCTTAGGGACTTGGAGTGTAGTACCCTCTGCTCCCACATAGCTCAGAACTCAGTGGGAATGCTGCCGGAGTTCAACCAGCTCAAGGTCACTGTTTTCCCCACGGCCGCACGCGCACTCAGTCTTCCGGTGCCCTGTCGCATCCTGTCCAGCCATGCTCTTTGACATGGCCTGTCAGAGCGTCTGCAGTATGACCAAGGGACATCCTAAAGGTTCTCCAAAAATCCTTCTATGTGATTACAAACCCTGTCTTTGTTAGGAAGTTTCTGGCGATAAAATGAAATGAGCAGATGAGGTCCTCTTGCCTGTGAAACTTCAAAGAAGTGGGAATCCAAAGGAATAAAACTTGGAATTAAAATTTTTTTCTCCCTTATAGGTTAAAAGTCAAAGAAGTTAAAGACCAGAAATCAAGCTCCCGTTTCTAATTCCTCTCTGACTCAGACAGACACAGTCTGGATGGGAAGCACTGCAGATGGAGGCGTCTCTGTGCAGCCGGGCTCTCTTCCACTGGACAGGGCAAGAGTGGCCAATGTGGGGACGTGGGAACGTGGGACAGTCACCTGGTGCATTGGCTTCCTGGGGCTGCTGTATCAAAATGCTACAAATCGAGGGACTTGAAACCACAGAAATCTATTCTCTTGCAGTGTTCAAGGCTAGACCTTCAGAATCAAGATGTTGTCAGGGTTGGTTCCTTCTGCTAACTTGAAGGAGAAACCTTCCCATGCCTCTCCTAGCTCCTGGCGGTTGCTGGGAATCCTTGGCCTTCCTTGACCTGTAGACCCTTCCTCCTTCCCATCTCTGCCTCCATCTTCACGTCGACTTCTCCGGGCTCTGCATGTCCCATCTGTCTCTTGAAACGACACTGTCATTGGATTTAGGGCAAACCCTGATGATTTTTAACTAAAGACATCTACAAAAACCCTGTTTCTAAATAAGGTGATGTTTTGAGTTCTGGGTATCCCGTTATACCTGGAGGGTCCATATAGCTCCCACACCTGTACACTCAGAATGTCTGGGGTGAGATCCAGGCCTCAGTGCTTTCTCAGGGCTGCTCAGGTGATTCTAACATGCAGAAGGTTGCCCGAGTCTCTTGTGTGTGCCTCTTTTAAATAATCCAAGAGCTAGGAGGACAGGAATAACGGAGCACGCATGTCACACCTACTGCGCAGCCTTGCAGTGACCTGGGCATGTGAACAGATGGTGTGGAAGGAGACGATCTTGCTTTCACCCCTTCCCCCCACAGGTGCCCATCAGGCTGTGTTGGTTGGCTCAAATCCTTGACCTCTGAGTTAAACTTGGGAGAAATATGTCATGGAAACATTCTTATGTAAGTGCTGTGTTCATCTCATCTGGGAAGAATCCACCTACTCACATGAGACATGACACAGCTGCCTCCTTGTAGGACTTAGAACTTCATAGTCCCTAGTCCTTAGACATCCCTCGTCCCATAGAGACCCATTCCTGGTCTTGTTGGATGCTTATCCCCATTCTGCGTGAGGAGAACTCTGGGCTTGGTTGGTACTTTGAGCTCATGCTCTGAGCTTCTCCACTAGGAGTACTCCCTTTCCAGGGCCTGATGGTGAAGCGTCAGGTGCTCTGGGTGTTCCACTCTTCAGGGGCCCCTTGAGTTTCCAGCAACTTCAGCCGTGTGCTGACTGGCTCCCTGTCCTTGGCTCAGGGGTCCTGGCTTATGACTGGTTGCTTAGTCTGAGTACCTTTTCTTCTTCCCTTTCCTTGTGGCTTTTATTTTTCAAACATATTTCTCCACACAGACTTGTGAGGCTATCAGAGTAAGAAGAAGGAAAGAAAAACAACCGTTGTAGGTCTGTGGCAAACCCCCACTGCCCACCTCCTTACAACTCGCTCCCTGAGCTGGATCATTCTGCCATGAGGCGAGCATTTCAGCCGGGCCTGGACTCCACCTTCACGGTCCTCCTGGCTCAGGGCATCTTGGCATCCTCGTTCCTGAGGCTTGTCCTCTCAGGGTAGGATGCACAGGGAACCCACCAACCATGTCACCCTGAAGTGCACCCGAGGAGGCCGCCTTGAGTGTTCCACACTGGTCTGAGTGACCTTCTCTCGAAGCTGTTCAGATTTTCTTCAACCACCTGGAATGCACTCCTGCTGGTTTCCAGTTGATTTTACCATTGACTCTGATGCTCTAAATATCTTCTTCCTTACCTCCTCCAGGAGGCCCGCCTGGCATAGCTCCTGAGAGGACAGATCTGCCAGATTTCACTGGACTCCATCACCATTTCTTTTTATTTATTTATTTAGTTAGTTAATTTTAAGGATTTTATTTATTTATTTGACAGAGAGAGAGAGAGAGATCACAAGTAGGTAGAGAGGCAGGCAGAGAGAGAGAGGGAAGCAGGCTCCCTGCTGAGCAGAGAGCCTGATGTGGGGTTCGATCCTAGGACCCTGAGATCATGACCTAAGCCTAAGGCAGAGGCTTAACCCACTGAGCCCCCCAGGCGCCCCTTCATCACTGTTTCTGATCTGTGAGCAACCAAGGTCACTATTTCCCTGTGAGAGCAGTTAGCTCTTTCCTGTTTATATCTGTCTCTCCCGGCCTTAGATCTTGACACTTATTCCTTCGGTATAGTTTTGGACATCTGCTAAAATCCTGCCCTTTCTCTTGCCTCTTAAAGAAAGCTCTCTCTCTGGTTTAATCCTCCCAGTCTGCCTTATTTTATTTTGATTTTTCCAGAGCTACTGTTCTGACTATAAGCCTAAAGCTTTTTTTTTTTTTTTTTTTTTTAAATGTCATTCTGATTTCCACTTGATTTTCTGAGCAAATGTGTTTCTTAGAGGCACTGGCATTTCTAGCTTTTGGGTTTGCAACGGTTTCACTGATCTGTGTTTCTACCTTAACCCAAAATGACAGCTTTTGTTTCATGAGAGACTCCTATTTCTTTTTATTTGTTTTTAACTAAAAATCCACATGTCTTGCAGGTGAGTCAGCTCGGGTCCCTGAAGTCTAAAACCCAGAGCGGGGCTTTTGTAATGAACCTGTCTAGAGCCAACTCGGGGCCCAGTGAGGAACCATATGATTAAAGATTCGTCCCTCCAGCTGCCTCCTTGGCCATGCTTATGGGACGGAATCGGGCTGCCAGTCTCTCGTGGCCCGTCTCCCCAGGCTTGTCACCCATGTAAAAGCTAGACCTAACTCCCTGCAGAACTCAGCTGCCTCTCAGTTTAAAAGCCGAAAACGTTTTGCCTGCCGAAGTCAAGGTCAAGGTCGAGCCTTAGCCTCACCTGTGATACTGGCATGCATGTTTACATGTCAGCTGTGTCTGCATAGCTCAAGGTCAAGCCATAGCAGCTGGCACCCCATAGCCTCCCGCGCAGCTCATGTTTGGCTGAAGCACCTACTTGGTCCCAGTGGCACCTGCCTTTGCTGAAGCCTGTGCTTTGTAGCCTCCTACCACCCCACCACCCCCCCGAGTTGGCTGAGGCTGGGAGCGTTTGCTAAGGTGTGGGTAGCTTGTGCCTGGGCAAGATCAGGGCCTGCTG
The DNA here is from genome assembly GCF_902655055.1 of Lutra lutra. NCBI lineage: Eukaryota > Metazoa > Chordata > Mammalia > Carnivora > Mustelidae > Lutra > Lutra lutra. The sequence continues at coordinate 42,916,043 of NC_062280.1, read as the reverse complement.
TCCTTCCTTTACAGAACTGCCCCAAACTGCAATAACTCACTAAGATCAAATCTCACTGGGGTAGTCTTGAGTCTGCTTGAAACTGTTAATATTCAAAATCTGCAAGGCCTGTTCTCCCTCTGGCCTCAAGTGACCAGCGACTTGCAACCCAAAATGAACTCTTGGACCAGATCATGGCTTAGGCTGTGGAACAGCACCAGGCTGAGACTGCCCTGCTCAACCACAGGCAGAGACAAGGAATCATCCCTCCACCTATGTGGCTGTGGCCTTGGAGCCCTTGGGGCTGGGAGGAGCAAACCGAGCCTCTTCTTTTCGCTGTCAGAAGGAGGATGGGCTGGCTGTGCATGGCTGTTCTTTCCTTACCTCCCAATCCACTCCTGGACCCCAGCTTCCTTGAGAAAAGTGGGAGGTAGGACAAGGAGCCAGAATTATATACTTTGGATATTTCTCTTGTGGAAACCAGTGTAGCAAGAGACAAACTTCTGCATGCTATTCCTATTATATTAATGAGGAGGACTTGAATGCCTTTGGGAGTATTAGCTCTACGTTAGGGTCATTGCTGGTAAGTCTTGTGTTAACTTGCATTACCCAGCAGGCATCACGCCCCATGAGCACCGAAACGCCGTGACGTCAGTCACCCTTACTGAAGTGTTAACTCGAATTATACGCAGCTCTGTTACCTGAAATGCAATGACTTGTTGTGGACAGTGGAGTTCCAACATCAACAAAGTATAATTTTAAAGATAAAATCAGCAGGATACAAGCATCTTAATTTATCTGAATATTTGCCAGTCATAACATTTGGAGAACTGGCAATTGGAATTAGGTCATTTTAATTTTATTTTGTGTTCTTGGCTTTATGAAGGGCAAAGGTGATTTACTTATTCACAGTGGATGTGAGCTCTTATGTCTGTTTTAAATCATGGCAGCACGGGGGGAGCTCAAATAATGCATACCCCTGAGAAGTATCCATGAGACCCCACAGATATGGGATGGACCACGGGTTTCTGGAGGATTGGTTATGCTGCCATTTTTGTGACACTAGTTCCCTCTCCCATGTATTTACCTAAAGAAGGTGCTAAACTGGGATCAGAGGTATTAGTAGAAACTTACTATTTTCTAGAGACAGGTAGACAAAGATAGATAAAGAAATACAGATACACACACACACACGTGTTACTATATTTCCATAAAATTTTTAAAAGTTTTTATTTTAATTCCAGTTAGTTAACATATAGTGCTGTATTACTTTTGGGTATATAATACAGTGATTCATCACTTCCATTCAACACCCAATGCTCATCACGACGGGTGCACTCCTCCCCGCCACCCCTCCCCCAAACCATCATTTTTTTTCTCTATAGTTAAGAGTCTGTTTCTTGATTTCTCTCTCTCTCTCTCTCTCTCTTCTTTTTTCCATTTGCTTGTTTTGTTTCTTAAATTCCACATGTGAGTGAAATCATAGGACATTTGTCCTTCTCTGGCTGATTTATTTTGCTTAGCATTATACTCTCCAGCTCCATCCATGTCCTTGCAAATGACAAGATTTCATTCTTTTTGTGGCTGAGCAATATTCCTCTGTGTGTTGTGTGTGTGTGTGTGTTTGTGTGTGTACTCCACATCTTCTTTATCTGCTCATCAATTGATGGACACTTGGCTGTTTCCATATCTTGGCTCTGGTAAGCAGTGCTGCTGTAGACATTGGGGTGCATGTACCCCAGATATTCTTTGGGTAAATATCCAGTAATGTGATTGCTGGATAATAGAATAGTTCTATTTTTCACTTTTTTTGAGGAACGTCCATACTATTTTCCACAGTGGCTGCATCGGTTTGCATTCCCACCAATAGGGCATGAAGGGTTCCCCTTTCTCTGCATCCTTGTGAACACCTGTTGTTTCTTGTGTTTTTGATTTTGGCCATTCTGACAGATGTGAGGTGATACCTCATTGTTGTTTTGATTTGCATTTCCCTGTTGATAAGTGATGGTGAGCATCTGTTCACATGTCTGTTGGCCATCTGGAGGTCTTCTTTGGAGAAGTTCATATCTTTTGCCATTTTTTTTTAGTTGGATTATTTGGGGGGGGGTTTGGTGTTGAGTTGTATCCATTCTTTGTATATGTTGGATACTAACCCTTTATCCTATATGTCCTTTGCAAATATCTTCTCCCATTCAGTAGGTTGTCTGATCATATACTCCTTAGCTCTGTCCTCTGAGAGAGCCTGGAAGCAGTGACACCCCAGTAACAATGGGCACACCTGCTGCCCATGTCTTGGTCTCTAATAAAGGGAACCAAGGGGAAGTGGTTGATCTCAGTGCTGAGGAAGGGAAAATGCAAGACGAACCTAAGAACATATTGTGGTGCCCAAAAGTAAGGAAATACTCAAAAAAAGATGACAACCTGTCAAAACAACACAGGAGTTGACCTGCAGGAACCCAGAGTGGCCAAAGCTGAAACATTTGAGCAATAAAATAAATGATGATAGTATTGAAATCTAACATAAAGAATGAAATAAAAAGCCACCATTATCTCGTACTGGTATATATAAATAATTGAACAATAAGTAAGTAAATGGGGGGAGAAGAGACAGCGGTTCCTCAAAATAGAATTTTGATTGCTAAAAAAAGACAAAAAAAAAAGAGGGAAATAAAGAATAACCATGAAGCAAACATCTGAGTAATAATTGTCTCAGACAAGATCCCTGATACTAAAGTTAGAGGGAGAAAGCTTGAGAAGTAGGGTCTGCAGAGTCTCAAAGCATCTCCCCAGAGATTCTTATCTACTACCAAGAAGGGAAAGTTAGTAAATTTATGATGGAGAAACCCAGCAGACACACCAACTTAACCAAAATGATCAAGGGAACTGTCATAATTAATAACATGTGTTGGCCTCATGAACTTCTCGATAAGTTGCACTGAAAGGATGTAAAGTCCTTTTTGCCCTATTCTTGCTAAACATGCACCTCCTTGCTCCAACTTTGAGGAAACATTGGACAAACCTTAACTGAGGAACATTGTACAAAATTACTGAGCAACATCCTTCCAAAGTGTCAGAGTCATGAGAGATGGAAGACTTAGGAACTGTCTTAGACTGGAGACACTAATGGAACCAATCGCTAAATGCAGTGTGGAATCCCAGATGGGACCTTGGACCAGAAAAGGCGCATTAGAGGAAAAATCAGTGAGATTCTCATAAGGTCTACAATTTAGTTCATTTCCTGTTCTTGATTCAACTAAGGTTGTGTTAACAGGAGCTAGAAGCAGGGTATCCTATTTTCACAATTTCAATTTACATCTGAAATGAACTCAGTGACTTTAAAAGGAAAACCTTTCTCTCCCGTGAGTTCAGGCAGGGACAGATCCAGATTTTGTGGAGCCTGTGGCTTATATGATTTTGGAGGGCCTCATTAAGAAGAAGAATACAAAATTATGAATACAAAATTAGATGCAAAAATGAGTGTTTATAAAGAGTAAAGAAAGTGCTATCGATTTTTGATTGCACATAATTTTGTAATTGAGCTGCTCTCATCCCACAAATGCTGACTTACAGAAAAGTGCTGCTCTCAGTGAGAACCTGGTTCACTTAGGCCATTTTGCTGTGTGGACAGCAACTCTGCACTGCCGTTTCACCTAGAACCCTCAGACTTTGTAAGGAGTTGATCCATCAAATACACGAAAACAGGATCCAGGATTTGGGGCAGATAAAATATCTATCTTTATACCCAGATGTGCCTACTCTTTCTACTACTGCTGCAGGTTAGTGCAACTTACATGGGAACTCTGATAAATTCTATTTACACAATTCTGTGTTAAAGAAAAAGCTGTGGCGAGGCACAGCTGTCTGTGAGGCATTGTAGATCTACTCCTGATGGGAGGGAGAGGGCTCCCCTGTTAGCAAGGCATCCATGAGAACTGAATTCTCAGCTTGTAATTTTATATACATAATGTTGGAAGGATGTAGCAGTCTAGCTCCTGCTTCTTATTTTAAACCTAGTGTTGCTCCTTTAGATACATCCTTGGGATGCTAAGAACCAAAGGATACCTTCATGCAAGGAAGCAGTCACTGAGGCAGTGCAACAGGGGAGTCACAGAAATAGGGAGAGCATTATTCCTGACAGCTGTTCCATGCTGGGTTGGCTAGAATTATAACTATGCACAAAAGTAACCACAAACCAGATAAATATATCCACAAAAACCCCAACTAAATATATTATAGGAACTTCACTCTAACACCCCCGACAGGAGGTAAAGGTGATGGAGGGGAAGGAGGGAAAGAGACAGAGAATTATAAGGAACTGTGGTTAAAACATCCTGCTTTTGCAAAGTTTTCAAAAACATATATGATTGTGTCAATGTATCACTTGGCCCTGCCCAGGGTCTTAGAAGGAGCCCCTGCAAACCAATGGCCCCAAAGCATAAACTCATGGACTTCAGCTGAGTCAGCCTCTGGCTGGCCCCCTCAGCGGACTATGGTTTTCTCCCACATTCCACTCTCATTCCCAAAGCAGCCCCTCCCAGGCGTTTGGCCAGCAAGGCTTTTCTGCCTCTGTTCCCGTCTCTTTCTTTGCTAGTCCCACATGATGGGGACCACCTTCTACTTTTTGGCCTCCTTTGTTCTTCTTTGCAAGACACCACAAACAAGAATCCCTTCCCCATGGGAGCCAGAGACAGGGAGGAGACCGAGGGTGACCCTGCGGTAGGATTGCTTCTCTCCATTCGACACTGATAATTTAGTGTCAGTTATGGTCATAAGTTATTACTTGTGGTTAGTGTGTACTGGGTGCTGGGGGATTCCTGTGCGTCATCCCAAATATCCCTGGTGACTCTGGGAGACAGGCAAGAGTGCCGTTGAAATTATTCAACTCTGTTAGGGCATGAGTGACGGTCGATCAAAAACAAACTCGGCTGTGGTGATAAAGCGAGGCCCACTGATGAGCCAGGCATGAACCCTTTAGTTGTGGGAGAACGGGGCAGAGCCTGGGAGGATGGGCAGGAAGAGCTGACACGCAGAGTTCAGGCACATTGATGAGGACAGGGGCTAGTCACCCACGGGGACAGGAGTGCTTCAGCATCTTAAGGCCTTCCTTATGCCAATAGCTGTGGAGATACCAGCCCTGGAGATAGGAGCTGACATTGGCATTCTTTTACTGAGGAGAGAGAGGTTGAGAGAGGTCAAGTAACCTGTTCTGGCTCACACAATGGGAGGTGGAAGGAGTCTGCCGAATCTCTTGGCACTGGCCCCCGAGACTTGAAATGAAGGGTCCCCATCCTCCTGCTTGGTAATTTATTCTATCCCTTTAGGTTGCTGCTCATGGACCTAGGAGCAGCTGGAGAGCTAATGCCATGACTTCAAGGAGCTGAAATACAGTGGGAGCCTCTTCCTGGGAATCATCTGGGCCCAGGAGTGGACTCACGACACCTGGAGGGACTTTCTCACCAGAGGGACACTCCCCATAACCCCTCAGCTTCTGGGTCACTGAAGGCCAAACTAGACTTTATGTAATTGTTAAAAAACAAACAAACAAACAACAACAACAACAAAAACTGCAGATATTCCAAGTGTGCCTGACAAAATTATAAGGAGAACCTCTTCAAGATGATTCCAGTCAGTCTGAGAACACCTTCTCCCAAAGGCTCACCAGCACAGTTACCTTCCAATTGTTCAGTCTTCGGTGATTAGGTGGGTGAGAAATGGAACTGCACTGTTGCTGTGACTAGCCTTTATTTACGAGTGATTTGAACATTTTTAGAGTAAATTGCAGGAAGGTAATTTGCTTATGTTTCTCAAAACTCTAAATGCCTGTACTCTTTTCCACATGAATTTCATTTACAGAAATGTATTGTTTATTCTTGCAAAAGAACACAGAAATTTAGAATAATAATAATATTCAGCAATTGCTGAATGTTTGCAACATGCCAGGAACTCTTCTCAGCGCTTTACGTTATGATCTCATTTTATCATCCCAACAGCTGGCTGGGAGGTACTGTTTTTATTTCCATTACACAGATGAGAATATTGAGATAGAGATGAATTATCTTACCCGCAAAACACAAAGCTAATTTATTGCAGCACACACACAATCACAACATCAAAACACGACTTGCATAGATCACAATTAGGGAACTGGATAAATAAATTTTAGAGCAGTCACTCAAGGCAATACTGAACAGATGCTTGGAATATTAACGTAGATGCTTATTTACCTACCGATAAGGAAAGATGTTTAAGATATATACATCTCTATAGATACAGATATATATATCTATATAGAGAGATAGATGTGTTTACTATATATAAATATATAATACGTACATATATTTGGTGCAAAAAATCAGGTGGCAAATAGTGTCAGCCCACATAGACAGAAAAAAGTTTTATTATAAATGTATCCTGTAGGAGTCTGCTTCTGTATGTATAGACATTAACTACAAAGATATGTAAGAATCCTGTATAAGACACACACCCTATTTGTGGTTACTAATGGAGCCTAAGTGTTGGGATGGAGGATGGAAGTCTTATTTTTTACTTCATTTTTTCCATAAAGTGTGATTTTTATGGGGCACCTGGGTGCCTCAGTGGGTTAAGCCTCTGCCTTCAGCTCAGGTCATGATCTCAGGGTCCTAGAACTGAGCCCTGCATCAGGCTCCCTGCTCTCAGTGGGGAGTCTGCTTCTCCCTTTCCCTCTGCCCCTCCTCCTGGTGGTGCTCTCTTGCTCTTCCGCAAAAATATAAATAAAATCTTAAAGAAAAAGAAAAAAAGTTTGATTCTAAGAAACAAAACCATGAGTACTACTTCAGAGATTTAAAAAACTACAAAATTATGTTTTTTAAAAAATATAGTTTATTTATTTTTAATCCCAAGCAGACTCCACGCCCAGCCCAGAGCCTGGTGTGGGCGGAGCTGGATCCCATGACCCGAGATCATGACTTGAGCTGAAACCAAGACTTGGCTGAGCCAACTTAACCAGCTGAGCCAACTTAACGGACTGAGCCACCAAAATCCTCCCAGATTATGTTTTAAATGGATATAATGGTCTCTCATCTCATGGCACTGTCCTAAGAATTAAGTGGGATAAAGTCGGTAATAAAGCCCGACTCAGGGCTGGGTCTCATGACTGCTAGTCCTGAATCCGATAGGATGCCTGGCACAGGGTGCACAGTGCATCATAACTGATTGGAGAGAGGGGTTCAAGAGCCAGCCTTGTGCTGGAAGGCTCCATTCTGTTCTTTGAACAAGGACCCTAACTGTTCGAAAACGAAGCTTCTTTTTAATTAAAATGACAGAAGAACAAGAGCATCTGGCTTGTGTAACTCAGGACTGCTACAAGGGTAAGCATGTCAAAGAGAAAATAATCATAGATTTGGCCCCGAGAGCCAGGTTAACACCTTAGCTCCGTGGCTCACGGTCGTGTGAGTCCAGATACCAAGCACGAGTTTCGAGTTACTGTGAAGGTCATTAGGTAATGCACCCCGAAAGGATGCCTATTGTGAATTGTAAAACACTGCTCAGAAATTCCAGGGCTTCGTTTGATGTACCGTTTGATGTACGTAAAAGTATCACACAAAACAAAGCACTCAAACCCTGCAGTGTTGTTACATGTATCAAAACCAAAACAAAATAAACTCAAAATAAACGTAATCCTTTTAACCACTTGGATTCTTTGCAGAAAGAGGTGGGGAGGACTTCCGATTCTGCTTAGGGCGCAGGAAGGTGGAGAGAGGGTTGTACGCTAAGAGCAAGAGAGGTGGCCACTGGCCTGGAATCTGGGGGGACTCTGGTGGCTCCACAGGCAGCTGGGTACCAGGTCCAGCTTATCCAGGGCACAGAGCATGAGAAGGACCGGGTCCGCCTCCAAGCAGTTGCAAGATTCCACCCAAACTTTTAATGAATTGTCAAGGCTGAATGTGGGCGCTTCTGAGAGCCCAGAAGCCCAGGGAGCGGCAGACACCAGGGGAGTTGGCACCCATGCCTGGCTCTGCTCCACGGAACTCAGCAATGTCTGGAGCACAGGAAAGACTGGGGTGCGGAGGGGTAGGGTGAAAACCTTCCTAAGGACGTGGGCCTGGGAGGGCAGCCACAGTGGCCTTGACAGGAGACCCAGAAGCCCACCCAGGACCTGTTCATGTGGGAAACAGGAGTCTCAGGCTGTTTGGGTAGGGGTAGCAAACCTTGTTGCTCCCCAGGGCAGAATTCAAGACCCACTATATCTGGAGGAAGGGAACAGGAGAAAATAGCCTTCTACGCCTGGGAAGAGGGTCAAGAAGCCCTCCTAGACTCAGAACCTAAGACATCTCCAGGGGGTTGGGGACACCTGAGTGGCTCAGTTTGTTAAGTGTCTGCCTCTGGCTGGGGTCATGATCCCGGAGTCCTGGGGTGAAGTCCTGCTTTGGGCTCCTTGCTCAGTAGGGAGCTGGCTTCTCCCTCTGCCTGCTGTTCCCCCTGCTTGGGCTCTCTCTCTCTCTGGCAAATAAATAAAATCTTAAGAAAGGAAGGAAGGAAGAAAGAAAGAAAGAAAGAGGGAAGGAAGGAAGGAAGAATGGAAGGAAAAGAAGGAGGGTGGAGGGAGGGAAGGAAGGAAAGGAAAGGAGAGGAAAAGAAGGAAGAAAGAAAGAAAGAAAAGAAAAGGAAAGAAAGAAAGAAGAAGAAAGAAATCTATCTCTGGGGAAAAAATAGGCCAGATGCCGCAGAAGGCTGCAACCTCAGGGACCCAGGGACCCAGGGACCCAAGACCTACCTGAGTGTGAGGAAGAGAGAGGACAACCCAGTACAGGCCTCCCCCTCCTGGGCTCAAAAGTACTATGGAGATATATCATAGTCCTCACCGAGAGGGGGCAGGACAAAGGAGAGACCCCCTCTGTGCTCACCTCCCCCCATCACTGCGGATGGAAACAGCAACCCTGAGAAACACTCTCTGGTCCCATGGGGCCTTTGGAGTCTGGGCAGAGGGACGCCTGTGGCCAGCCCTCCCCACCCGAGGGGGTTTAGACTTGTCCCCAACATACAGCAAGCTCTGTCATTTGTCCCCAAACGTCAACGTCTCTCTCTCTCTCTCAAATATAACCTGCATGTGCTTATGTAATGTGAATGGGCTATTTTGATGAAAGCTTTTGATAGAACAACCCAGCCAAGTCTCCTTTGCCAACAGGAATAGAAGTGACAGACTCTGATATTTCAAACCCTTTAGGGAAGAGGCCTGCAGCGGGCGGCTCCAGCCTCATGCCCTGTGCTGGCAGCCAACTAGCTTTCTGCAAACAAACGTCCTTCATGAAATTAGAAAAGGTGTCCATGACCTTGAACCGTCATGTTTGCTTGTTTCATGTCAAGCTGGAAGGAGAGACCTTCTTTTTGCCCTTCTGTTGCCATTTTGTAACTCAGGGCTCGGCCAGCCATGCCTCGGAAGCCACAGAGTGTTGGAGGTGATCTGGGGGGGGGCGCTCTGAGGACTGACTCTAGGAGGCATGAAGCACAGCCCGGGTCCACTGGGCACGGAACTTGTCCTCCACCTTAGCTGTGGCTTGAGCCTGAAAAAGAGCGAGCGACCAAGAGGGTGAGAGAGAGAGGGATTCCCCAGCACACAAGACACGCTCTGCCCTCAAAGGAAACAGGGGTCTCTTTCGCCCTCCCGGGGCCCAAGCTTTCTCTACCCTCCTCATTTTTCCTTACCTTGACGTCTACAGACTTTTAAGAACTTTACTACTATTATTATTTAAAAATAATGCTGGATCCTTCCTAACCACATGGCAGGCTCAGAAGTCATGCTCAGCTCTTCTGGGTCTTTCTGTCTTTACTTTAACATGTCAGTTCTTCGGCAAACAGAAAAGCGAGCAGCGGGTTTTCCCATCAATAAGGCCATGGAGAAAAAAGGTGCCAGTGCTAATTTCTGACCTATATGTTGAGACGACATTTCCCACACTGTTTTGTGGAACACTGGGAGGCGTTCATGGCTAGTCCACAGGCAGAGCACCTGGTAGTAAGACAACAACAAAACTGGGGGAAAAAATCATGAATATTGGTGATTCACTCAGAATGAATAGTAACATTTTAAAAGCATCTACATTAAAGTTTTGCCATAAAGAAATCTGTTTAACATTGTTACATGAAGAGTTTTCCAAATTTATTCGACTCTAGGGAGAATCATCTTTAAACATTCCCATTCGGTTTGAAAAATTCTGACTTGCTTTGAATAAATAGAAATAAATTTCTATGTGTGTGTACTCCATTTCGAGCAGTATAGACACAAGCTTGAATTGGGCTAAAGAAGAAATTCCAAGCCTCCATTCAAAGGTTTCCTAATGGCTCCCCCTTTTCTTCTAATGTGTCATTTGTCCTTTGGGCCCTAGATAATTTGTTCCTTTGTTGGTTCATTGATTCATTCACTCATTCACTCATTCATTCATTCATTCATTCATCAATGGGCTAAGTAGTTAGGGAATCCAAAGGTTTCCCTTAGAGTCTTTGCCCTTAAGAAGCTATAATCTAGAGATGAAGGATGTGACAAATGGCTCCACTAAAAAGCAGAATAATAGGAATGGAATTAATTCATCAGTTAATTAACCCAATGATGGAGTAAGTATTTACTGAGGGCCTACCATGTACCCTCAAATGGAGGCACTGGGAAAATGTCAGTGGGCAAAGTCCCTGCTCTCGTGGAACAAACACTCCGGCGGGGAGACAGAAGACAAGCAAGTAAGACGTACATATGTCAGGCGACAGGTGTCGTAGAGAAAAGTAAAATAGGGACAGGAGTGCCAGGTTGGGAGGGTGCAAGATTTGGTGTGGTCAGAAGAGGCTGCCTCGGGAGGTGACATGGGGCAGACATGCAAAGGAGGAAAGGAAGGAGTGGTTCGCTCACGTAGAGATGTCCTAGTCAACATTAAAAAACTCTGAAACCCCTCACTCATTTGCAGGGAGTGAAAAGAGGGTATTCCTCTTTTAGGGACTTTGTCCTTGTCACAGCTCTTGAGCTGAGATCAGCTGTGGACCTGGCTTTGCACAAAATCCCCCTCCTTGGCAATCATGAACCCCAAGATGGCCTGTATCCCAATTCCAAGCGTGTCCACTCATCAGCTCTTCTTTGTGGCTTAGCCTCTCATTAGGATGCCAGTTCTTACAGTTTCAGCTACCTTCTCAGCAGTGAACTTGTTGTTAAAATAGAATTTCCAGATGCTTTACTTTTAGCCAAATGTGACATCTAATGGACACCACGCTCTTTCCTGTATTTCAAGCCACATTTGTTTTTGGTGACATTTGGTGACATTTTGGTGACATTTGGTGACATTTGACAATTGGTGACATATTGTTGTTGTCGGATGACTTAGGTGTAGGATGGAATCGGACCCATCCTCTGAAAGGCCACACCCCCTGCCATTCAGGATGTTAGTCCCAGGTGTTCCATCCTCTCTTTCCCTCCTCCCTTCCCCAGATTAGCTCCCAATTCTTTAGAAAGATACCTGGGGCCTCCAAATCCTGCCTAACTTAGCCAACAGTGTTTAAAGCAAGTTTAGAACTGCTCCCCTTGGGTTGGAAAAATGAGAATTCTTAATTAAATGATGGTGGGCTGTTTAGGTCTAAACTTAAACCTTTTTTTTTTTTTTTTTACAATTACACAATTATTTCCCCTATATACATTGAAACCTGCAAAAGGGTCATTAATGTACAAGGAAGCACTTCAAAGTCATGGTGGAAATTACTTTCTGGGCTGTGGTTTGATTTTCAATTGGGAATAGGACACACAGCTGAAGTAATGTCCCTTCTAACTTTGGAAGTTATTTTTATAAGTTCCAGGAAAGTCTTAGCGGGTCCTGGGCAAGTTCTACTTTTCTCAGTTGCATTCTCTACCAGGGGAGAGAGCCTGCTTCCTTGGGAAAGAGCCCGCCTCTTTGGATCGAGTCCCATCCTGTGAAGTCGGAGTGGCGTGAGTGTTGCTCTTGGCAAAGTACAGCTTTTGTGCCCTTAACCACCGTGGTCTTTCCCTTGGGCCCCTTCCAACAGGATGGTGTGGGCATGCGGGTGTCAAATGACCCAGAAGCAGGCGGCGAGTGGCGTACAGAATGGAAAACTACCTTATATCCTGACATCCACCCAAATAGTGCGGCTCCACAGGCACAGGGCTTGAAGAATGGCACAGGAAGAAAACCTGCTTACGTTCAGATCACGAACAGTGTGAATTCATTCTCACAGTTGAATTTTCTATATTTAGGCTCTTCCTTCATCACGGGAAACACCTGCGGGTCATTCATGCTCTGTCTCAAGGTGCTGATCTCTTTTTCCTCCAGAAATCAACACATCTAGGGGTTGATAGGCTATAACGGCATAAAAATAGTCTGACACTTGCAATCATTAAAATATGCTAACGGGGTATAGAGGGGTTGCATTTGAGAATTGGCACATTAGTACATCATTTCCTACTGAATAAAAGCCCCTTCTGGAAATTTTGTATTTCTTTATTGTATAAGTAATATATGTTCACTGCTGAACTCTCAGAAGACACACATAAACCAAGAAAAAAGTGGGAAAAAGACTTGTTATCACAACAGTAACAACATTTAATGATTCATGGCACATTCTTTTTTATTAAAAAAAAATTTATTCGTTTATTTTAGAGAGAGAGAGTGCACATGAGCAATGGAGGGGTGGAGGGAGAGGGAAAGAATCTCAAGCAGACTCCATGCTCAGCGTGGAGCCTGCTGTGGGGCTCGATCTCATGACCTTGAGATCATGACCTGAGCCAAAAATCAAGAGTTGGCAGCTTACCTGACTGAGCCACACAGGTGCCCCTATTTGCTACACATTCTCTGGAATGTTCTCTATTTCATGTATGAATCAATTGTATGTACTATTTTATAATTTGCCTTTTTATGAGTCAATGCATCAAGAATAACTTTCTATACTGATTAATTAATTTCTGCAATTATGATTCTGATTCCAGTTCCAGCGTGTGGATTTTTTTCCTCCTCATATCCAAGCAAATCTCTTAGACCAGCCGGCTGTCCTACAGTTTAATTCAGTTCCAGTACTCTTTACCTGGAGATAGCTTCCGATCTCAGATCTCACAGGTTAATGGCTCAGTGCCACAAGACTGCCCGCCTCCCCAGCCCTCTTCAGATGCCAGTCATGAGTCCAGGTTGTGAACCTGTGCTTCTGATGGACTGGCTCCAGGGGGAAACGAACTTGCTAGAGCAGCTCACAGAACTCAGGGAAGCATCTCACTTATAAGTCTACTGGTTTATTATGAAAGCATATAACTGAGGAACAGCCAGACGGAAGAGATACACAAGGCAGGGTGAACAGGAGCCTCTCTGTGCTCTGAGTGTACCAGTCTCCCTGTATCTCTGCTAGTTCCTGGCCGGAAGCTCTCCTAAACCCATCCTTCACGGTTCTGCGGTTCTGCGGAGGGCTTCATTACACGGACACGACTGATTGAATCATTGGCTATTGGTGATTGAACTCAATCTCAAGCCCTCTTTCTTCCCAGGAGTGGGGAGGGGGTATTAAATATTCCAAGCCTCTAATCTCAAGGTTGGTTCCCCTGGCAACCAGCCCCCATCCTAGGTGCTCTCCAAAAGCAACTTCATTAGCATAATAAAAGACATCTTTCCTGCTCTCCTTAGAGGAAATTCCAAGGGTTTTAGGTGTTTTGTGCCAGGAACTGGATGCAGACCAAGCACATACCTCTTAGAAATCATAATCTCACAGGGCTGTGTACTTTTTAATGGCTGCATATCATTTCATCATATGCATGTACCATAATTTATTTGATAGGTCTTAATTCCTGAATGATTAAGTAGCTTCTAGTATCTCACAATTATTTCTGTGCAACAGCTATGCATGCTCATAATTTTCTTGCTTGTTTTGCATCTTAGGTGCACAGAATTGGATTGCTCCTGATCTCCAGCTCAGGGCACTGTGTCTTCATTAATCCATTAGAAAAATTTTGTATTGTTTTATTTCCTTCTTCATTCCGTCCCAAATTTCGTTCTACTGCTCCTTCACAGATCTTACTTTTGAGTAATTTATGTGTGTCCTTCTGATCTATTTTCTAGACTTTTAGTTACACATATACATAATTTGGGGAAGTATATATTATCCTGTGTGTTTTAAAACTTGCATTTTTAAAAAAGATTTTATTTATTGGGGCGCCTGGGTGGCTCAGTGGGTTAAAGCCTCTGCCTTCGGCTCAGGTCATGATCCCAGGATCCTGGGATGGAGCCCAGAATCAGGCTCTCTGCTCAGCAGGGAGCCTGTTTCCCCGGCTCTCTCTCTGCCTGCCTCTCTGCCTACTTGTGATCTCTGTCTGTCAAATAAATAAATAAAATAAAATAAAATAAAAAAGATTTTATTTATTTATTTGACAGAGAGAGAGAGATCACAAGTAAACACAGAGAGAGAGAGAGAGAGATCACAAGTAGGCAGAGAGGCAGGCAGAGAGAGAGCCAGGGAAACAGGCTCCCTGCTGAGCAGAGAGCCCGATTCGGGGCTCCATCCCAGGACTGTGGGATCATGACCTGAGCCGAAGGCAGAGGCTTTAACCCACTGAGCCACCCAGGCACCCCAAACTTGCATTTCTTAATTTTCATTTAGCATTGCATGTTGAGCTTTTCCCCCTGCTGATGTGCACAGCTTCTCCTCCTCCCCTTCCATGTCTTGAGTCTTGTATGTGCACCGAGATGATGCATGCAATCGTGTTTTTCCTGAGAGCCCTGGGAAAAATCCTGAGGGGGGCTTGGCTTACTGGCTTGCGTCTCATACTACCTGTGGGAGTGAGGAGAAATGGCTCCTTGATTTGAAGCCACACAGAAATTCCCCAGAGAAGAAATGGTTGTCCAGAAGAGGACATGCTGGACAGATAAACGTATGTCCATATTTTTAATTTTTCAGTTCATCAGAGATTTCGGAATGGTGAATCAATTTGCGTTCTTAGAAACAGTAAGTATGAGTGTCTATTTCTTGGCACCCTTCCTAAGGGTAAGTATTATCATTTTAAAGGATTTATAAGTTTAATAGGCAAAAGATGACTTCACTTTTCATTCCATTTGAATTTGTGTGATTACTATAGGCATTGAGCTTATGTTCATAGATATATTGGTCACCTGCTCTGGCAGGATATGGCCGGGTGGAATCAGTTCCTTGCCTTTCCCAGGACATTATACCTGCTGGATGGAGGGGAAGCTGCCCAGTTCTTTGGTTGGGACACCTAAATCTGAGCCTGGGGGTAGAAACTAGGGCTGGTCTGTATCTCTTGAAGCAAAGGGGCATCTGTTCAGATGGTGTCTGGGGATACTCTTCCTAATCTCTTTTCAGTTTCCTGATGGCCAGTGCCAACTCTTCCCAGATCCCGGCGGTCGCTCATGTTGTCATTTGGGTGTCGCTCTGAGTCTCTGTCATCTCCATCTTCATGCAGACTGAGGGCTCTTGTGCTGGCACCATTTGAACTAGAGGCTGGGTGTTTTTAGATTTCAGAATCAGGGGACATTCTCCTTCCTGCTCAGTTCCACTTGGTCTCAGGGGGACACCTGTGGCTTTGAAGCATCCCACCTGAGACCCTGGGCCCTCCTCGCCCCTCGACAGCCCCCTGATATCACCTGCCACATGCGTCCTGGAGACTTCTTACTGCTTTCCTTTAGGCAAACTCTTGGACCGGCTTTTCTCCCTGTACACTAGCCATCTCCTCTGCCATTGCTAGCCACCCACATGTCTGCTTCTGCTCCGGCTAGGACGTGGCCTCTCTGGCGAGGTCCAGCTGGGCACGTGCCCATTCCGTCTTCCCTTTCTGCCCAGGGTCATCTTTCTTACCTGGGACAGATGGTCCCTACCTGCAGCATGGAGGGACACAGGAACAGTCACCCTCTCTACACTCACTGTTTTAAAATGCATTGCTTTCGGAGCACTGGGTGGTGCAGTCTGTTATGTGGCCGACTCTGGATTTCAGCTCAGGTCGTGATCTCAGGGTCCTGGGATCAAGCCCCCTATAGGACTCTGCTCTCAGGGCAGAGTCTGCTTGAGACTTTCTCCCTCTTGTTCTGCCCCTCCCTCCCCCGTCTCCTTCAAATAAATAAATATAATCTTAAAAAAATAAAATGCATTGTCTTCAAGTGCATCATAATTTTCATTGAAGTCTTTCAGAGCTATGTCTTTTTTCTTTTTAAGAGACTTAGTTGAGGGGCGCCTGGGTGGCTCAGTTGGTTAAGTGTCCAACTCTTGATCTCAGCTCAGCTCTTGATCTTGGGGTTGTGAGTTCAAGCCCTGCCTTGGGCAGAGAGACAGTTGGCCCATGCCAATATTGAAAGCAACACATAGGACCTACCGAACAATGACAACAAAAATAGAAAGCATTGCTTTATTTATGTCCCTGTGAACATTACTCTTGGGTTGGTAAAGAAGTATAACATGTGGTCCCTTTGGTCAGGGAGCACACACCTTCAGCGGCAAGTTGGGAACCACACACAGGTGAAATTCACCCAGTCAAGCAAGTTGGTGTGAGTCAGGTGCATGGTACTGGAGGCAGAATCCTCACCCCTCACCTGGGAGGTTCCACAGAGCTGGAGGAATGTCACTCACATTAGCTCTGCACATTCCTATGGACCAGACTCAGCTCTCCTCCTGATCCTGCCCCAGTCCTGTGGACCAGATGTATTTGCCGGGCTGGTAAGCCGGCCCCCGCCATGGAGGACAGAGCCCTCAGCCTCGTGGCATCAGCAAGCATCCCCCCCGTTGCCCTGCTTCCCTCCTACCCCCTGGGGTGAGTGCTTCCCTCTGAGCATCAGAATCATCAGGGATGGTCCATCCTCTCTGCCTTCACAGGAGACTTTCACTGTGGTGGCTGCCTTCCCAGCACCGACAGCTTCTCCCCTCTTCACATCCTGCCCTTGGCACCAAACAGAGGAAGTGGAGCTGCGTTTGTTCCAAATAGACTCCTCCCCAACCCCTAAAGTGGAGTCCAGGCAGGCTGGGTTCCCTGACAGCTGTGCTCTCCCTTTCCCCAGCTGCCGGGACACCCAGAGATGCTAAAGGAGGCATCTGCCATGTGGGGTCCCAAGGGGAGCGGAAGGCCAGTCATCACCCTGGAGTCTTACGCTTGGCGCAGCTGATCCATGCTCTGATTTAAGGTTGGGTTAGCTTCTAGATCACAAGACTGATTCTGGGGGAGTAAGCCGAAAATTCTGGGGGTAAAGGAGGATCCCAGACTGTAAATGCAGCTTAATGTATAACTTGCCAGGATTTAAACTTGGAGGGGGTGTGGCCTTCCATTTGTACTGTGTGTCTACTAATATAAGGCGATTGCTGGGTACAATTCATCTGCTCTCTGACTGTATGGACATGGGACACCCATGCCAGCCTTCACTGGGATCCAGGCATGTTAGCTGCAGACAAAGCTAAGGGCCCGCTGTGGTTGCCGGATGGCTGGGCTGCACCTGTCCAGGGAGTGATGGCAGGACGGAGCCTGCTGGGGAGAGAAAGTTCTGCTGGAGAGCTGGTCCCTGGGCCGAGGGGCATGCAGGGCAGAGCAGACAGCCTTCCATGACACAGAAGGTGGGCACTTGCCAGGCTGCCCAGAGGAGCTCACAACTGGGGAACAGGCATCAAGGCCCAGGATGAACCAGAGGTGCTAGGAGAGAGTTCACAGCAAACCATCTGCTTGCTCTGCTGGGCGGGAGACAGGCAAGGCACAGGGAATGACCAAGGTTTGTCACGCATGACGGACGCTGCCAGGTGTGTACGTGGCCTGAAACGCCACCCTCATGTTCCTGATGCGGCAGGAAGCGTGGGTACCGCGGCGCTTCTCAAACGTGGTTTGTGAACCTTGGATGTTGAGCGGGTCCAACGGGGGGACCTCGGATGTCCCCACAGGCAAGTCACTATTTGTGTCTCACGGGCCCAAGGAACCCACATCCTATTTTGTGTATGACCTCACGATCTTACTAACGAGGTATCAGCAGCTTCTAAGACGAGCATTTATCAGTTAAATCCCCTGTGTTACTGGCATGTGCTGAGATTCCTCTTGCTGGCTGAGAGAAAAACTGGCAGCCACGGGGTGTCAAAAATTTCTACCAGACCCGTGTATGTGTGGGTTATCAAGATTCTTATTTGGGGGACAGCCATTCTGTTTTCTTCTTAAAATGTTCTTATCAGTACCTAATCCATGTGATCCTCAGCCAAGCGTAATGATTAATTTTAGCTATTTTTTTAAAATCAGCTTTAAGGCTAATTTACATATGGCACAATGCTGTCTATTTTCTACTGTGCAATTTGATGAATTTCGGTAAGGGCTTTATCCGCACAACCACCTTTCCAACCACAATATAAGATCTTTTTTCTTTTTTTTAAAGATTTTTATTTATTTGAGAGAGAGAGAGAGAAAGAGTGAGCAAGAGCTGGGGGAGAGGGAGAAGGAGAGGCAGGCTCCCTACTGAGCAGGGAGCCCGATGCGGGACTCGCCTAGGACCCAGGGATCATGACGTGAGCTGATGGCAGATGCTTAACTGATTGTGCCCCCCAGGTGCCCCCCACAATGTGAGAGATTCATCCATCACTCCAGCAGGTCCCACTGTACCCCTCTGCAGTCGATCTCCACCCCAACCCCCACACCTCCAGGTGACCCCTGGTCTGATGTCCATCAGCCCTGGTTAGTTTCAGCGACTCTGGATTTCATATAAAGGGTATCCTCCAGCACACAGTGGGGCGGTCCATCTCCTGTGCTCAACTCAGGCTCTTCTGCCTCTCAGAAGTTTATTCTCTCATTGCTGTAACAGCCATTGTCACTTTTTAATGATACGTTACAATTATCCTAGTGCTCTCCTAATACCTTTGGAAAGCCGTGGGCCAGGTGGGGAGGCTCTCTGTGTGCTGACACAGTTTCCTCAGTTCTTCGTTTGCGTTTTCCAACAATTTTAAACATGCCTGCCTTGTGAGAAGTGTAGCTCACCCTTACCCCCCATTGCTAAGGCAGACATGGTAATATTCCACAAGTATTTATGTAATTGCGATGTTTAAATAATTCGTAATTCACCAGATGAGCATTCGAGAACGTTTCGGTTGTTCTCGTTTACAGGCTATTATTTTATACTGGAAAGTTGTGTCAGAGCATATAGTCTTCTCTTGTATGGGAATAATACTGACTTTTCTCTCACTTTCTGCATAGGTGGAAATGCTGCCAGAGTCCCTGTCCCCCTTGGGTGTTAGACTCGCACTCCTTCCCAGCCCCCAAGAGCCTCCCCGTGGGAAGCTCCAGCAGACCCTCAGCCCTTTTCCTCCACTTTCACCTGGCCTCTGATCATTCGCTCTCCTACACAGGAGGCCCCTAATGGAGGCCTAGACCTCTGTTTTTCATACTACGGGTCATGACTCTCCAGGGGGTCATGAAATCAATTTGGAGGGTTATGATCTGCATTTTATTTATTTATTTATTTTTAAAGATTTTATTTTATTTCTTTATTCGAGAGAGAGAGAGAGAGAGAGAGAGCGAGCAGGGGTGGGCTGGGGAGGGGCAGAAGGAGAGGGAAAAGCAGACTCCCCACTCAGCAGGCTCCATCCCAGGACCCTGGGATGATCTGAATTTTAATACAATGAAACAGGTTAGAGGAAATATCAGAGTGAATTGTTGTACATAATAATAAATCCTGTTTTATGTGTGAGTCGGGATGGAATCTGTGAATAGGAGGGCATTCGAGGCCTGTCTCAATGTGGCCTAGACGCCTCGGTGGGGGACAGACCGCACCGCTGGCAAGAGTGCTGTGGGCCTGGTGAGCTGGCGGGCCTCTGGGCCCCCTTCTGGCCTTCCTCCTGCCCTCCAGAAGCAGGACAGGAAGAACATCTGGGGCTTCTCCTCTGCTCAGAGCTCCCTTCATCCTCTGAGCATCCTCCCCAGGCCTCTGTGTGGCACCCGTCTCCTCCTGCTGGTTGCTCAGACTTGGATCGTCTGAACCTAATTCCAGGGATCAAAGCTGAGCTCCAAACTCCTTCTGGGCCCCCTTCATGGACTTCAGAACCTCCCATGCAAACAAGGCTTCAGGACATCCCAGAGTCCCTGAATCTGACCCCAAAGGAGAGTCCCAAGTTATACCCAGACCACGGCCACCACGGAGTGTTGGGGGGGAGGGGTGTGGCCTGTGGGTGGCCCCGGGCATGTGGATTCTGCGTGATCAGGGCCTCGTGGCCTCGTCCTGTTCTCCACAGACAGGGGGCCCACCCTGCAGACGGAACACAGATGCTGCCCCTGGTCTTGCAGGAGAACACCTCCCGCCACCCATTAACAAGCACATCGTGTTTGGAGACATGTTTTCTTCCTGTTCAAAACTACGTGCTCTCTGAGGCCAGAGATGCTGCCCCTCTACCTTTCGTTTCCCGACCTGCTTGCAGCCGGTGCTGTCAGATAGAACTGGAAAGTCAATGTGAAATGTCCTTCTGTCCCACGCTGGACCATTCTGTTCTCTCTCGAAATCTCCCCGAAGACTGACACTGCAGTCGTCCGCAAGAACCTGAGTCTGTGTGGGCTCCTGCTCTTCCAGATGCCGTGAAAACACTCTTTTTTTTCCTTTTTTCTTTTTTTTAATACAGCTGCACCTCCTATTTTGAAACTTGCCTTCCTATGGGGAAAACAGTTCAAATTTGTGCAACAATCCCTTGCTGGAGAGGTGGGTGTTGGGTGGAGCCGCAGGAGGGAGGAGGTGTTAAAACACTTGGGTGGAGGGGCGGGGGAGGGTGGAACAGGATGCATAGACAAAACGAGGGGCCAGGGTGGTGGCTGGGTCTTCCCGCTTAATTAGGTGACTAAGAGCACTGGCTTCACGCAGCCCCAGCGCTTGGCTGTGGTGGGAACACAACAGGAGCATGAGGGCCCCACATGGAGGGCACCTGACGGCAGCCACTCTCCTGTGCAGGTACGAAGGGGACGAGGCAGTCACCACGAGGCTGCTAGAGGTAGGGGAAGGGCCTGGATGTCCAGAGAGCAGGAGGCAGCCTGCGTTCAGCTTCTGACTCACTGAATGACCTCGGCAGGTCCTTTCAGATCTCTGCGATCCAATATCC
The DNA here is from genome assembly GCF_902655055.1 of Lutra lutra. NCBI lineage: Eukaryota > Metazoa > Chordata > Mammalia > Carnivora > Mustelidae > Lutra > Lutra lutra. Next base: position 42,895,019 of record NC_062280.1, on the reverse strand, counting down.
TCACCCATAAAAGGGTTGGAGGAGTGACCCCGGAGGTTCTGGCCTCCTCCGCTTCTGAGGCAGAACAGTGAGGAACAAGGCACAGGTTCTGGGGCTCGGTAGAGTTGGCTGAGGCTTGGCCTACTGGCATTGGTCAGGGGGTGCTACTGCAATTGTCCAGGCACAGTGCATGGGCGTGAATGGGGGTCTGACCTGCCCCTTGGCATCCTCGAATTCTCAAGCCATCAGAGCAGTTAATGATACAGTTTTTCCAGTTCTCCCACAACTTAGTTAGTGAGGACATTTCTGAAAAGTCTCTTGACGTGGGGCAGTTAGGCCAAAGGCTGTTCTACTGAGGTTCTTTACAGCACATCTCACATATAGTCCTCAAAGCAGCTGTGCCTCAGAAAAGTGACATAAAACTTGACCGTGGCCTGAGGAAGTGGCGTGTTATCAAGAATGGAGCCAAAGAGAAGGTATGTTCGATATGGGCAAATGATATCATTCACAGTCAAATGATATGCAAGGCCTGTGGGAAAATATTTACGTCAATACAGATTCACAGGGCACACCTGGTACCACCACCCTCTCTCCCACCTGATGTTCCAGTTTTCTCCACAAGGGGTGAGCTAAGCTGGTCTCCAGCTCCTCATTCCTCAGACCTGCTGGGCAGCAGACTCACCAGGGAAACATTTTCTTTTTTTAAAGACACTCACCAGAAGCGAATGCTATTTGGAAAAATGCATGTCCCAAACTAGAAAATCAATATAGTGTTTTGGGTGTTAGTCTGAAGTTGAAAGATGGTGAGATGAAATGTATTAAATGTTGACATAGTCTCACACGGGAGTAAGGACAAACCCAGGGCTTCACGGAGTAAGAGCTTCAAAGGTTATAAGGCATCTGTTTTCTTCAGTAATTTAGGAGCCCTGGAGGATTCCAGAAGCAAGGAGCCATATAGATCATGTGAAATCACCTCACCGAGGGCCATGGTCCCAGGAAATGTCTTTATTGTGAGTCCATGGGCTTCTTAGAAAACACCTGAAAAAAAGGAACTGTTGCTTTAAAAGCCCATAAACTGTACAGAGAAAAACAGGTGCTTTTGCACAACTGCAATGGGGCTACTTGAAGAGCTTTGCCCAGAAGTAAACATATAGGTATATATGCTGTCTTAGCAGGGGCCACCATAATGGAACACCACAGACAGCACAGCTTAAAACAACAGAAATTTCTCATGGTCCTGGAGGCTGGAAGTCCAAGGTCAAGGTGCCAGCAAGGTGGGTTCCAACCTGAAGGCCCTTCTCTTAGATTTTGGGTAGCTGCCATCTTGCTGTATATTCATGGGACCTCTTCCCTGTGCAGAAGTGGGGAGAGATCCAGAACTCTGATACCTGACATTGCAACATGGGGACCCCCACCCTACCCGCCTCCTACAGACCCCTTTTCCAAATACCATTCCACTGGAGGGTAGGGCTTCTGTATATGAATTTCAGGAGGCGGACACAAACGTTCAGGACATATCATATATTTTGTGTGTGTGTGTGTGTGTGTGTGTGTGTGTGTGTGTGTGTGTATATAGTATAAATATACAGACTTGCATACACATTTCCTCTAAAGATAGCTGTCTTTAGACTGTTGCCTTGAAAGCTGGCAGCCAGAAGAGCCAGGAGCACCCAGCCAGTGTCCGGGCGCTGCCAGAGAGGAGCTGAATGGAATGGAAGGGACAGATCCCAGCAGGGAGCCTCCCCTGGTCATGGGAATTGGCAGGCACCGCCTCCATGACCAGCTCCGTGGCGATCTAGGAGGGGGTTGTTGGTAGTACTGGCAAGATGATGCTCTTTCCATTTGTCCATGAGTTGACTATGGATGAGAACAGTCACCCAAACCATGAGACAGCCATCTGGGAGAGCACTGACAATCACATTTAAACAACCAGAGCCATATATGGTAGCACAGGAGGAATTCGGAGAGGCTGTTTCTCACATGTGAATTCTGCTCAACCAAAGTCTTGCTCACTTCCTCCCCAACCCCCAGATACTTTGCCAGCCTCGGCCTGGCTTGCCTATCAGTTTCCCTTCAGAGGGAAAGAAGCGGCCTCCTCTTTAACCACCCAATTCTTCCTCCTCTTCCCAGCCTTGGCTCCGGGAACAACATCTACATGACCTTCCCAGAAAACTCAGCCTTCCAGGAATCTGTTACAGAGCACACAGCACGTCTTCCCTGTACCGTCCAAACCACCTTGCCAATTCCCTCCAAACCATACTGAGATTCTGAGGTCTTGAAGGTGAGGGGGAAATATAATTAGATCCTTCTTGGAGTCTGCTCAGCTGTGGAGAACGAAGCTGGGGGAGGCACAGCCTTGTTTACTGACTGCATCAGGCCCTGGGTCTCGGCCTTTGCCAAACAACCAAGCCAACACATTTGGAAAGTCCTTTCCTACATCCGGGGGCATTCTATAGTTGTGAAAATCCACAGTATGAAATTCATGGTGATGTGCAATTGCAAAGCATCCCCAGTCAAGTATTAGAAGGAGGAGAAAGAAACCAAAATTTATTGACCATGAAGCGATAGGTTTCTTTTAATATATTTTTTAATTTTCACAATAAGCCACGAATTAGCTATTTGTTTTCCCATATTACAGGCAAGGAAGCTGAGCCTTACGGAGATTATGTAAATTGCCCAAAGCCACACAATTAAATGAAAGCATAGGGAATAAAACTTAGGTTTGTCTAGGGGGCACCTGGCTGACTCAGTCATTGGGCATCTGCCTTTGCCACAGGTCATGATCCCAGGCATGGGATCAGGCCCAGCATCAGGCTCCTTACTCAGTGGGAAGCCTGCTTCTCCCTCTCCAACTCCCTGCTGCCTGTATTTCCTCTATCCTGTATCTCTCTCTGTTAAATAAATAAATAAAATCTTAAAAAAAAACACAACTTAGGTTTGTCTGACTTCTCTGCTTTTTTTCATGTATCAAAGAGCCTTCCAACACATTGTACAGATCCACCTATATTTAATCATGATGAATCTCAGATGATAACATCCTCTTTGATACCAAGAATTAAACAGATTAATGAGGTCTCAGAGCTCCCCTCCTTCATACTGTGCAGTGGGTCCTTACCCATCTTGAGAGCTGTGACCGATGTCTGTGCTCTTCCATGGTCCAGCGATCCTTTACCTACCTAATCTGAAGTGATGTCCCCTGGCTCCTTCCCATCACTTTTTAAGCCAAGAAATCAGACATTTAGTGAGCTTTAAGAAAGAACTTTAAACAAGAAAAAAAGAGCACATGAAAAGATGATCAATATCTTTAGTCATTGGGGAAATACAAACCAAAACTACAATGTGGTATGATGTCACACCTACTAGGATGGCTTTGATCAAAAACACAGAAAATAATAAGTATTAGCAAATACACAGAGATATTAGAACCTGTATTACACGTTGGTAGGAATGTGAAATAGTGCATCTACCTTAGAAAGTAGTCTGGGGGTTCCTCAAAATGTTAAACATTGGGGCGCCTGGGCGGCTCAGTTGTTAAGCATCTGCCTTCATCTCAGGTCATGATCCCAGATTTCTGGGATTGAGCCCCACTCAGTGGAAAGCCTGTTTCTCCCTCTCCCACTCCCCCTGTTTGTGTTCCCTCTCTCACTGTCTCTCTCTGTCAAACAATTAAATAAAATCTTAAAGCAAAACAAAACAAAACAAAGTTAAACATAGAGTGACCATGGGCCCCAGCAATTCCGCTCCTAGGTACGTACTCAAGAGAGATAAAAACACACATCCACACACAACCTGTATGTGAATGTTCACAGGAGTTGAACTCATAGTAGCAAAAAGTGAAAATAAACTAAACATTCATCAGTGGATACATGAAATGCACTCTATCCATACACAGGAGTGTTATTTGGCAGTAAAAGAGAATGAAGTGCTGACCCGTGCTAGTCTCTGGGTAACCCTGGAAAAGCTGGTCACAGAAGATGCCATGTTGCATTATTTCATTTACACAAAATGTCCTATACAGGTAAATCTATAGAGGCAGGAACTGGATTAACAGTTCCAGGGGTTGGGGGAGGGGAAGGGACTGCTGAGCACAGAATGTCTATTTCGGGTGATAGATTATTTTAAAATTAGATGGTGGAGATGGTTGCATGACATCATGCATGTACTTACAGCCATTGAATTGTACACTTGAATAGGTGATTTGTATGGCATGGGAAATACACATATATATCTGTTATTAAACAAAACAAAAACAAAAAAAGTGGAAAGAAGTAAGGAAGAAACAAAGATCAAAAGGCATTTCTACTTCCTGTACTTAAGGGCATGGATGGGGTCTGGTTCATTCAGGGAACTAGCCTACTAGCAGTTTCTGGAGGCTTCCAAGTGCCTTTTCGACACCATGTTTCTACTCGTCCTTCTGTCCTTCCTGGAGTACTCTTCCCACTCCTGCTTGGCAGACCATCCAGTCCATCCAGCCCTGCCCCTCCACGCCCACACTTCTCTGTGGTTTTCCTGGATGGGCCTGGCATTTTGCCTCACTCTGTTCTCTGAGTGCCTAAAGGCTGTGCTCCTTTTGGACTGGTCACATGGCATCGTGGTTCCTGGCTACCTGTCCTTCTTCCTGATGACCCTGTGAGCCTCCTGGAGGGCTGAGACACTGTCCCAGTTTTCTCCGAGTACCCAGCAGTAGGCACAGGGGCTGGCAGACAGCAGGAATGGGGTTGATGTGCATGGTGAGGCACTGTGCATACCCACACAGACACAAGTGGAATTCACCGAATTTCTTTTTAGCCAATTTCCTCCTTCCTGTTATATTCTGGACAAGCGATCAGGTATACTTGTTCCTATTGTGGTTGAAAAAACAAACAAAACAAAAACGAGTCTTGAAATATAGGCAACTGGAGATGTGGCCACCCCAGGGTTGAGAAAGACTGGCACATTCTGCAAGAAATTCAGAATGCCAAAAGGTCAAAGGCTATTACCGTAAAAATAGCAACCTCCCTTGTGCAATCGGTCTGTGGTGGCTTGTGTATAATAAACAAAATAGATTAAATTTACTAATTTGCCAATGCTGAGAAAGCTAAGTCAGAGTAGTAAATAATTTCAAGGAAGATAAATACCTGTTGCCTTGCTTCCAAATTAATTTGTTCACAATTTAGATGCATTTTATAGAAGTTCTTGAGAGTATTGATGGGAAATTCTGATTGTTAATTGATCAATGCTGGTCTTTCTCAATTACACCTTGTATTACTGAGGAATTTTGGCTGCAGAGCCCGGATAGTTGCATGAGCAGCTTAAGCAACAAAGGAAATTCACTTATAAGACACACACACACACACACACACATCATCATCATCATTATCATCATCATCATCATCTTGGTAAATTTTTGGATTAAAAGCATCCTTTTTAACACCAGGAATGAAGTACACTCATAGGTCCTCAGGGTCTTCCTCCCCACACTTACCTCTTTAGCCTGCCTTGCGTCAGCCTCCCAGGGTCATAAGCTATGAACTTGGATGCTCACAGAGCGGCCATGCAGATGGACAACATGGGGACGGCTAGTCCCAGCAGAAGGAAGGGGTTAGGGCTCAGGGCTCTAGCTCCTCCTTAACAGGGTTTACAGTCCCTCCTAAACACACAATGCTGTTTTTGCCCTCAGCTCTGTGTCCTTAAGATCTGTGTCCTTTGCTTCCCTAGAAATTTACAAATCCTTGCATTGCACTAAGGATTATTTTATGGGCAACATGTGGGAAAGTAGAGGTTCCTTGAGACACTGAAGGTTCAGGGTCTAGCTGGTGGGAATTGAGACCTCGGAACTGCTTACAATATCCGAAGTTGGCCTGCCCCTCCACAGTGGATTCATGCTGGAGTCAGGGGTTGGGAAGGATTCCTAGTCAGTAAGACAGAAGGAGGAGAAGGGAGACAGTTGACTGGTTCCAGATGTGCCTGGGTCTGGACTCTTGGAACACTGGGCTCCGAAGGGATCGGAAGGGATCGGGAACCGTGCTGTCCTCTGAGGCCATCTGAGGAGGTAAGACATTGCCCCTGGAGCTGGAGTTTGGAGGAATGTGGGGCTAGAGAGACAAGGCTTGGCCTTCAATCTGTCCAGAGATGAGTAGGTGGTAGCAGCTGACGGGAAGTAGATCGGCAGATCTCTATAGGCTCTCAGGCCCTGAGACCAGGTGGAACTCAGACAGGACTCAGCCCAGGACTGAGCAGGGAACTTGAGTTTGAATCAGGAAACTAGGGTGCTGAAGGGGTGGTGGAGAGGTCTCCTGGGAGAGTGACAACAGAGCTGGCCCCCTCCCCCAGCAGGGCAAGGTTGCACGGGTCCCTACTGGGACTGGCTCAGAAATGGAGGGCACAGGGGTGCTCAGCCCATTGCAGTTTGGGCAGTGGGTTCCTTCTGTGGCTTCTGAGGTGGGTTATGGCAGAGGAAGAGAGAACTGGAGGATCTGCTGGGAGCTGGTAGATGCAAGGCGACTGGTGATGGCAGGGGCGGTGGCTCAGAGTGGCAGAGAGCACTCAGACCCAGGGTCTGGAGACATGGGCTCTCTGGACAGCTCTGTCCTGGGCACTCTCTGATCTGGAAGAGTGGCCCACCTCTGAGTGTGTGTCCTCACCTGTCAAATGGGAGAAACACTGACACCTGTGAGACTCAAGGTCCCATCCATCGAGCCCGGCCACAGAGCACTTGGCACATGATACAGGCTTCTTTGTGATGCTGAACAAGCTATTCATCTGGTTGTCTCATAAAGAGGGAAGGGGACCTTTCCTTTCTTCTTCCCAGGGACATTGGCAGGTACCAGTATCTCAATACACATTAGGGTGCCTGGGCTATGACTATCTGTGACTGCCCCACATTCCTTTTCTCTGCCTTTCCCCATCTCCCTTGAAGTTAGGTTGTGGCTGGGTTCCAGCTTGTGGGATGTGGACCGAAGTTACAGGAGCCACCTGCAAGCCTGGGGTTCAGAACTTCTCTCTAGATTCTCCACTTCTGTCTCTTCCCCAGCCATGACCACCTGCGAAGCCACCCAAGTAAGTGGGCTGCCCAGCCAGCATTGGGAGAAATCAACCTTCACTGAGGGTGTATTTGTTACTGAAGCGTAGCTGAGATGATCCTGATGAATTCATGTATTTCAAAATTCCTCAAGGGTTACCCTATTTCTTACCCCCAAGACCTCCCCCAAACAAGACATCATCTACTATAAAATGAAGACTTGAGAAAAGGCAAGGGGGTGAGAGCAGAAAAGGGAGCAGAGGAAAATTGTGGAGTGACTTTTAGTATACACACACACACACACACAGAGCCTCCGGGTTCTAGGACAGGAATCCTGGAAGTGTTGAGAGGGACATTCTAAGTCATGCACAGCCCAGGAGTGTGAACTTCCTGCCTGAGAACGACAAAGACTAACTAGCTTGAAAACGAGAAACCAAGAACCAGAGGATCTTTCTCAAAATCCCAGTTTATTATTTCAGAGGGGATCTGCTGATAATTCTTAGGTTGCTGCTGGCCGGATGTGAAAGACAGGATGGGGAGAAAAAGGCCAGGGCTGGATGTCTGCACTGAGACTATCCCCTCAGTGTGGGAGAGCGCCGTAGGTACTTTCAGAAGGAAGATGGGCCAAGCCTGAAGACAGGGCTTGCATGGATCCTACTAATCGAATAAGAACTTGGGAGACCATGAAATGTACCACCAGGCAGAACCATCGGCAGGTGGCACGGCGCCTGTCCCTGCGAGCGGAGAGCTCCTCACCGTGTGCGCATCCTTCTGGGGAAGCAGCTCTGACCCCCAAAGGGAGGCCGCTGCCTGGAGGTCCCAGGGGGCCCCCGCAATTTAAGGAAGGCTCTCTGGGAGCCTGAGGAAGAAACTGGCTTAAAGGTGATGTTGCAGACAGTACACAGTGGGAACTACGCATGGAGAGGATGCAGATGATGTGAGACCTAAGTCAAAGCCAGGAGGTGGAGAATTCCTTGCAGTCATCTCCTTACCAAAGAGGGACCTGCTGCGGAGACTCGATACTCCTGTAGCCCAAGAACATCTGGACGCCAGGGGCCAGTCCTCTGCTCTGTCCCTGAAACACTAACAGGAAGCCGTTTGAGAGGCCCTTCCCGGAGTTTGAAGGCCAAAGGATAGCGGCTGCGTTTTTACAAACAAGACCACAAGACCTCCTTCTCTAAGTCTTGGGATTCAGCTTAGCTTCATGTAGATTTGAAATTAGTCTTTTCATTGAATAAAAGCAGCACAGAAAAATAAAATAAAACGAAGCCTTGACACCCTTCCTATAACATGTCATTGATGTGACCTCGGAGGGCTCACGGCCCCTGTCCAAAGGCTCGGTTTTTGTGGCCTGGCCAGCTTGGCATTTGGACAACGCTGAAGCGGCTTCTGGCTTACAGAGAACCCTTTGAGCGAGCCTGGCATGTCGGGAGGCTGTACAGCATCCTGACTTTCAGTGGATATCTCTCTACGATTTAATGTTCCAGGCTACAGAATTGTTTCATACTTGTTTTCACATTTTAAAATTAATACCTTTAAATAAAATAAATCAGAGCAAACAAGCGTGTAACTTGAAAAGGAGAAGTCCCTCCCCCTGTCTTAAACAGAGTTCTATTCCTGAGACAGCTTTCCTTACAGAACTTCTTTTTAAGTAGAAGCGCGGAATAAAGAAGATCGCCATCAGGATTACCGGTTATATTCTTTAACAATCGGCCTTTTCAATTTGAAACTAGATTTTGAATCTGTTACATGAAGATATAGTTAAAAAGTTACCACATAGTATCCCATCAGGTGAATGCGTGTGGGAAGATACTGAACATCCCTATTACTAAAACACATGGTTTTCAGAATTTTCCAGTTGCGACTGCTTAGTGCTATTGTAGACACTCATGTCGGCATCTTCCCTCACGTGTGGGCTTTATCGACAGGACACATTTCTGGGAGGAGAATTTCTGAGTCAAAGGCTGTGTGCTCTAAAAGTGCTTAGAGATTTTGCTAAATTGTATTTCTAAGACAGAACACCAATTTATACCCCTGAGAAGGGCATGTCAACGCAATTTCTGTATTCGTTCATCCAGGCAGGCACTCAGTCAATCAAATAATCAATCAGTGAGTCAACAAGGTATTTATGGAGTTGCCTCTTATTGCTGGATGGTCTGTGGATACCACACTGAGGGAAACAGGTGACCTCTGCTTGGATGTAGCCACACTGTGGTGGGGAGAGAGATGGGAATCATCTTACTTACTTTGGTGGATGGAACTAGAGAAAGTGTGGGGGACCACGAATGCACAGAGTCGTTGGTCACATCTCTGTTATGGGCGACCAATTCCATCACTTGTAGGAACCGCTGTCTGGCACACAGGATCTTGATCTTTCGAATGCTAATGAAGAAACGCAGTCTGTCCCCCCACTCTTTTTTTTTTTTTGCTTTGGTTGGTATTTAACCCCTCTGTTCTTTATCACTAGGTACCACTTAGCCTTTCATGTTTCTGCATCTCCTTCTTTATTAAATAGGACCAGCTGTTGATGACCTGTGTTCTCTTTTACTATAAATCATGGTGCTTTTTTTAGACTTCAGCTTTTTTTTTTTAAACCATTATTATTCAAAAAATTTAATTGTAGTAAAATATACGTAACATTAAATGCACCATCTTGAGCATTTTTATGTGTCCGGTTCAATGGCGCTGAGTGGATTCACGTTGCTGTGCAACATCTCCAGAACGCTTCATCTCCCCAAACTGAAACTCCACCCTCACCGAGCAACGATGCCCATTCCCTGTCCTCCTGCAACTATTCTACTTCCTGCCTAAGTACCACTCCTCTAAGTCCCTCATAGAGCAACGTCACACAGAATTTGTCTTTGCATGACAGGCTTGTTCCACCTACCATAATGTCTTCAAAGGTCATCCGTGTTATAGTGTGGGATGGGGTTTCCTTCCTGGTTAAGATGGAATAACATTCCAACCTATGGATATACTACATCATTCCCTCACTGTCCATGGACACTTGGGTTGCTTCTACGTTTTGCTTATTGGGAATAGGGCTGTTGCGAACACAGGTATACAAATACCTTTTGGAGACCCCACTTTCTGTTCTTTCAGGGGAATGCCCAGAAGTAGGGTTGCTGGTTCATTTGGAAAGTCTATGTTTAATTCTTGAAGGAGACATGATATTCTTTTCTGTAGTGGTGGCACCATTTTACATTCCCAATGACAGTGCGCAGGGATTCCAATTTCTCCACATCCTTGCCAATATTTGTTCTTTTATGCTTTTCTTTGATAGTGGCCTTCCTGGTGGGCATGAGGTGGTCTCTCATTGTGGTTTTGATTTGCATTTCCCTAATGGGGATGTTCAGTATCTTCCCATGTGCTTGTTGGCCTTTAGTATGTCTTTGGAGAAAGTTCAACTCAAGACATTTGCCCATTTTTAAATTGGGTTCTTTGGGGTTTTTTTTTTTTGTTTGTTTGTTTTTATTCCTTTTTAAGATAAGAATATGCAGGAGCAAGTAGATGAATTTTGAAAGATGCCGTTGGAGCTTTTATTCTGAAATGATAGTCTTGACTCCAGGCTTGGGCAACATTCGCAAATTCAGAAGAGTCATTTCTCCTACTCAAAGTTCAAGGAATTCAACACCCACAGAGTTGTTTTCAGATCTCTGGCCATAGGCCAAAAGGGCCAGCGGCATGTTCCTCTGAGGGGTTTATAGATAGATGATGCCTCCTGCAGGGTCTCCTCCTGTTGGGAGGCTGGGAGGAGTCCACTGGGCCTGTCTGCTTGGGCTAGAGGGCAAGTAATTCCAGGAAAGGGACTCCTGATAAAGTGCTCCTTTGCTCCCCAGCTCCCCCTTCTCCTGACACCCTCCTTCACAGCCCTGCTCCCTAATGTTCCCTGGCCTCATCTTCTCCCTCCTGGCCTTCTCAGGAGTCCTCGAGGACAGTTTCTGCAAGGACTTCGAGGCTCCACACAGTGGTGTTCCTGAGCCTTGCTGTTCCCCTCTTTCGTGCCAGGGAGCTACTAGGGATGGGATCTGGTTTGACCGCCGTGTTCCCTTGGTGGCAACCAGAGCAGCTAGGCTTCTCAGTTTTCACTGGGGACCCGCTGGGTGTGATCTAAATCTGGAGAGGCATGGAGCTTTGGTTCATTATGAGAAAGAAACTGACGACCAGCTGACCATGGGCATTCAAGGAGGGGCTGAGAGTGGGGGCTGGACCTCTGCTTGGGCCCGCCAACTCCGCCGATCCCCTCGACCCCCCAAGTCTGTGCTGTACCTCTCTACCTACCATTTCCTGGTTTTTTCCTCTGTTCCTGCTGCCTCCCTGTTTGGTCCTCCAAGCTCGTGGGTCCCCAGAGGAGCCCTCACATCCTTCAGGTTCTATAGCCAGAAATATTAGGGCAAGCAGCCCCTTTCCTTACAATTATTGGCCAGTGCTCTCAGCATAACTTTAAAGTCGTGAGTTAGGCCAACAAGATTTCTGTTCTGTTCTGATACCCCATTCTGGTTGGTCCATTGGCGGACTGCGGGGCCCAGCAAAGCTTCCCCTCTGCTGCTCTCATAATCATACATCGTATTTAAATCGCCCTTTCGAGAGAGTACTTCACACACCTCACTCCAACCCTGCGACTTCGGGAGGGGCAGATTATCTTTCTCATTTTACAGTTGAAGAAGCTGGGGCCCAATGAGATTACGGGACTTGCTGGCGCCAAATATAAAATGGAGGCCAGAGCCAGGATTTGAGACAAATGTCCTATCTGTTCTGTTCAGTACGGGTGCTTTCCAAACTCATCCTTCCTTCCCCCTGAGGGCATTTGTACTGACGAGAGTTTTGAACTTTGTCTTTAAGATCCAAAGGAAAGAATCTCAGAGATGGAACATTCCAGGCCCGAGACAGGTGGGTGTTACCTACGGGGCCGGCTCAGACCTCCGGTTCCCCAGGAAGTCCGCCAGGCACCCCTCGTCTGGTGCTGTCATTACAGGCAGTGGCTTGGCCTGTTAAGACGACTTATTCAGGGCCGACTCCGTGTGGATTCTCAGACCAAGATTCCAGTCCCCCTTCTAAACGGCTGATTGAACAGAAGCACACTTTCGGAGCAGAGCTGGAGGACGGCTTTTCCAGAGTGTGGCTCCCATTCTGGTAAAGTCCTGACATTCGCAAAGCCGTGTTGCTTTTCCGTAGGCTTGGTGTGGCGATGAGCTGTTCCACTCTGGGTGGTGCTGTGGGGTTCCTGGAATGCGGCGCGTTCATTATGGAAGCTGGAAAGACCAGGGCAAATGGGTCTGGTTGGTCAGCCTGTGACAGAAACACAGCTCAAGCCCAGAGGCTCCTCACTTCAGAGACCCTGTTTTTCAGGGTCTGGGGTCCTTCGGAGAATTAGCTGACTTTAAGTGGATCACGGTGGCTCCTTACTCTGGAAGTATTTCTGTGTGTGAGAAATGTTTCCAATCAAACAAAGAACCGACCAAAAATAGATCGCAAGCTTGCTTGCCTGTGAAGTTCAGATGGTAATTTGAAACAAACGCTCCCTTCTAACGGTTATAAAATGGTATGCGGTAGAACACGGTTATCCCAAATTAATGTCCACTGGAACCTGTGAGTGTGACCTTCTTTGGAAATAGTCTTTGCTGACGTAACTGAGCTAAGATGAGGTTCTACCGGAAGAGCGAGTGCAGGCCCTAAACCCAAGAGGACTGTTGTCCTCAACAGCAGGGAGGCTTGGACACAGATAGCCACACAGAGACAGACACCATCTGAAGTGTACAAGGCAGGGACCACCAGGACTGCCAGCACCACCGGAAACCGGAAGAGGTGAGGAATGACCCTCCCCTAGAGCCTTTGGAGAGGGCATAGTCCTGCTGACACCTTGACTTTGGGCTTCCCCCCTCCTGAACTGTGAGAGCATGCATTCCTCCTGCTCTAAGTCACTCAGTGTGTGGTCATTTGTTATAGCGGCTGTGGGAAACTAACACAGATCAAGTCTTTTTTTTTTTTTTTTTAAAGTGAAAAATTGCTTTGTGGGTAATTTGAAGAGGGACTCATAGCTGTTACTAATAAGAAAATGTTCCTTGACATATTTGAGGTTTTCACATTCTCTTAGTGTATGCCTCCCTTTAGGATATACTCCTCACCCTCACAGATGCTCTCCATGACCATGGCATGCACTTCGTGGGACTAATAGTTGCTTCCTTGTCTCTTCTTATTAATCATGGCATCTTCAAAGCCTAGCAATGGGTCTGGTCAAGGATTTATTCTTTCTTTTGTTTTGCAAGATTCACACACATTATTCTCACACATCTGGGTGGCGGGCTTCACACAAAAATTTACACTTAGTAATATTTCTTGAATATATCAACGACTGTCAGGATGCAGGTTTTTTTCTTTCTCTTGAGCAATCTATGATCACAGAAGCATTATTTTAATCTTGTCTATGCCATGGAGGATAAATGACCTTATTTTAGGATACTGACTTACTTTGGATGCAGAAAATTGGAATTAGGATGCTAAACTTTTCTAAAGACAGAGCCCAGACCCTAATATATTACACATATTTCCACAGTGCCAGTTTGTATGAAATCCTGCTGGCTCAGACTTCCCACAGTTAGAAAAAGAACAACTCTGAACGTTTAGGATGTACATGAGGTCAAGGTCACTTTTCCTTTATAAAGCACCTTGGTTATTTTCATGCTCAGAAGTTTCTGGCTTATCTTATTGGTGAGATCGCTACTCAATAACCACCTCTTCTTTGTCCTTCACATTAATTATTTCCATGTCTATACTTCACACTATAACCCGGTTTATTGGGTCGGCTGAACTTCTACTCAATGTCTTTCAGCAGAGTCTGTGCTTTCCTCAATCTCTTCCTGGTTTATCCTCATTCGATATAGTGGCTAGAAAGATGAAATTCAGGATAAAGCGAACTTTTATTGTTTAGGAATGAAAGGGAAACAATGCAGAACTAGTGGTAACTTCCTTAAAAAGAAAGGAAAGTCTCTTTCTATTTTGACACCTAGACAGAGTTTTGTTACTTATTGCCCACGAAAGTAACTTGAACTTCGTTTGAAAACAATAACCAACCAACCTTGTTTAATAATGTTTGTTAGGAGACGTTCTTGGCAGGGGACAGGGGGCAGAGATGGGAGTGGTACCAGCCAGGAATTCTCACTTTTATATCTGTATATTGCTTGAATTGTCTAAAGCAAGTCTATATTACTTTTGTGATCAGGAAAAGCAATAAAGAGAAATTATTTCCTTGAGGGTAAAAATGTTGGGAGGGAATGAATCCTTTTAGAAAACAATTTCTGGAAAGCTTTATGAAATTTCAGGTGAGCTTTTGTTGCTAGGGAGTTGCTAAGGAATGTCAAGTTTCTAATAGAAATCTACCGAGCAGTGATCCATGGGTGGAAGAAAATGCCATACTCCTTTCATAGGTAGAAGAACGTTCTTTCCTTCTGATTGGAGATGACCTGGGCAAAGTTCATGGTTATTGCACCAGGAAAGAAGGTCTACTTTGCCCTTTGGGAGGCCATGGAGAGGGGTTAGTGCCAATGGAGTGGGGAATAAACCAGAACTCAATAAACCAGAACACATGCGGCAGAGCCTGATGGAGGCAGACCCTCGCCTATCTCCCCGCTCACCACCACAATGGAAAATTGTTCTGGGGTGGCTTCTGATGAGGATGGGAGGGATAGGGATGCAGAAAGGAACTAAAATATTCATACTCCACCAGCATAAGCTTTTTGTCATTGATCAGTTCTGCTGTCACAAAGCCAGGTGTAGCCTTGGAGCACTGGATTCAGGAAACAGAATTACAGAGATACATTTTACACAGATACATATTAATCTATCTCTACATAATAGGGTTGGAGTTGGTTCATGACAGTTGAAGAGCACTGATGAACATACCAGGTTAAAATGAGACATTTTTATAATTTCAGTCATTGTTGGAGAAGAAGAAAAAACTAGACTATTTTGAATTTGGGGTAATTTTTCCTCAATTTTTCTGAGGGTTTCAGACACTGAGGTCATGGCCAATATCTGCATCAAAGCCCACCTGTTACTTCATTTTGTGGGAGGGTCAGGCTTGCCTGACTGGGATACTAGTGAAGCCAGGAGGACAGGGAATTGTGCTGGGGAAGCAGAGAGATTCTCACTCGAGGCATCACTGGAGAAAGCCAAGAATCAGATGATGGGGTGGCCAAGGATTTAAACTCTATTCATAAATATTGAAAGACAGTATTGAACTTGGGATAATGACATCAAGAGTATAGGGATTCATCATGAGATCCGGGTCATAAAGAACAAGAAAGTAAGTCAGGGTGAGTGTCAGGATCTTCTTAGGATGCTCCTAGTTTTCCTGGTTTTGGCTGGTGTCTGTGTCTTTTATGAGCTGAGCAGACTTAATGTGAAAACAGAAGGAAGGAATAACTCTAGTACTTCCTAACTGGGGCTTGGCTACTGGTTATGTGGAACAGCTCTATGGGAAGGTCTTAAATTTACAAGATTTTGTGCACATGTGCCTTCCTCTTTCTTTTTCCATTCTGCTGTGACCCCTACCTATTGGCTGCTGCTCCAGGGAGACCTCCTAGCTCCCTTGGCTGATGGTTTCCATCATGGTAAGAGATATACCAATGCCCAGGCTTCCACCTTGGATGTGTCCGCTGAGGATGGTTCTTCATGTGCCAAGGGTAGAAGGGGAAAGAAAACGAAGGTGAGGAGAAGGGCCTTTCCCCACATTTCAGCACCAGCTCTGTCAGGTGGTCCCTTGATGGGCAGAGGCTCACGGGGCTGTTTCCTGAAAGCAACTCCATCAACTCCCAGTCCAAATCCTCCAAACATAGGGGCTCAAGCCTCTTCAAAGGGCATGGACTGCAGAAAGGAGCACAGACCCTATTACTCTTCCTGCTCTCTTATCTGCTTCTCCCCAAGCCAAAATCTTCCCTGCGAGCCCATTACTTCATGTGTTAGCTTCCTGGTGCTGGTGTAACTGATAGTAGCAAACTCAGTGGTGTGAAGCAACACACACTCTTTATCGGACAGTTCTACAGGTCAGAAATCCAAAATGGGTCTCCCTGGCTAAAATCGAGGTGTTGGCAGAGGCTGTGATCCTTCTGAGGGCCCCAGGGGAGATCCGTCTTCTTACCCCCTTCCAGCTCCCAGAGGCCCTGCCCCCTTGCCTTGTGCCAGGTCCTCACTTGTCCCCAAAGCCGGCAATGTCCCATCACTCACTGTTCAGGTGGCATCACCCTGGCCCGGACTCTCCTGCCTCCCTCGTTCATATTTAAGGATCCTGGTGATTATACTGGTCGTACTCAGATAATCCAGGATAATCTTCCCATTTTAAGATCAGCTGATGAGCAATGTGAATTCCCCTTTTCTGTGTGATGTAGCAATCCCAGGCATGAGGGATAAGATGTGGACATCTTCGGGGATGGTAATTCTGCCCACCACAGTATACAAAAGCCTCCAGGCATAATTCCAGATGCCAACAATTCCAGCGAAAAGCACTACTGTCCACTCTCGGAACCCGCCCTACCTTAGCCAACAAAAATTCCCCATTCCGCTCATGGCTATGCTTGTTATTATTACATAAAGTGGGCTGTTCCTTCTGTCCACTTCTCTGCTGTGACAGCATTTCCTTTCCAGTGTGTGGTGGACTTGAGTCCTCGGAGTTAGGAAAGTCAGCGTCAAGAGCTAACAAACACTGATTCACAGACCCAGTCTGCTGGGAGAAACTGAACCAAGGAGTCTGTCTCTGCTAGCAGGGAACCCAAGATAGCCAGTGTGCTAAGTGCTGGCCCCCGTGTCTCCAGCCATGGGGGAAAGCCGCCCAGGATGAGAGGGCATGAGGCTGGGCAGCAGACACACTGAGATGACAAACATATAGCCCGTGAACCTTGGTTCTGGTGATTTCAGCTGTGCCCCACCTTTCCTACACTCGGATTGAACAGCCCCTCCTCCGATGACTCAAAACCATCACTCTTCCTCAGGTACTCCCTTTGGCCGAAGCTAGTAAGTGTGCCCAGCTTACAAGCACACTAATCTTCAGTAATACCACTGAGATGTAGAATTAAAGACTAGGGATGTAAAAGGGGTGCGGGCTGGGGTTGCAGCCGAGAGAAACACACCAGCCGGGTGGTCTCAGGTTGTCTCAGGTTGTCTGTGTGTCCAAAATCCTCCAACCAGTAATGTTGTCTTCTGTCTCCCTTTCTTTCCAAATTCCAACCCCTGGCTTTCAGTTCATAAAGAACAATTCCAAACCTAGATAACAGTTATGTGCCAGAGGGAAAGGGAGCTGTACCAGATGGCATTGACTTACCCAGGCTGCCCCAAATGTGACTTCAGAAAATCCTCATTCTGGGGCTCGTCCCCCAAGTTGAGCAAGGTTCTGTAGGACGAAGATATCCCACGTGGGACACTGCATGTGAGGACCTAGCCCAGGTGTGGCGGTATCTTGATGGCCATCTTTGGAATCGTAGAACTGGAGAATATCAAAATGAGGGAAATCAAGCAAGTCATGGGACAGTGGTAGGATGGGTATTGGTTGTAGGAGAGCTTAGTGGAGTGAAAGCAGAGCTCTTATTAAGGGGCTGGAGGAAGGCTGCAGGGCCAGGAGATCACAGGGCCTCAGATATGTCCTTACCCCAGCTTGAGGCAGGGTGGGTGTAGATGGGTATAGGTGGGCAAAAGGGGAACCATTCTGTGTTTCTTGCACACACGGTCCTCTAGCTGGTGGTCTTCATTGACCATAAGTTTATAAATGTCTTTGACCCCTTGCCAAGTGGTGTGCAGGTGTTCCTAAAAACAATGGAGTCTCCCCAGTCTCTGGTTCATGCCTGACCTCATGACAACGCCTCATGGCAGGGAAGGTGTGGGGGAGGGGAGGCAACGTTCTGAGTAAAAGTGTGGTGCCACCAGGTCAGGTTCAAGAGCTGGCTGAGGGACAGGGCAGCAAGTGATAAAGCTGAAAAGTATTTGCATGAAAGCGGTTTGGAAGAAAGCAAAGGGGGGTCAACATGGCCATTTGGTCGAGACAGCAGTTTTGTTGATAGTGAAAGCCTACAATGTTTTGAGTGTTGGTAATTTTGTTCACCACAAAGATGGTTTTGCAACAGTTTCTTGGTTAATTTTTTCCAGACTTCTTTCCACATTCTATTTCCTTAACATTTCAAATTCACTTCCAGTGACTTCTTCTCGGCAGATTAGCTGGAGCTGGGGAACACAAGGGATCTCGACCTTTTGCTTCAAGGGGTGGTAGCATCTGGAACTGGGGAGAAGACAAATTCCACAGCTTGGAAAAAAGGATGTGGTTGACATGCTGAGTTGGGAACAAAGCACCAAGAGGGTCTCTGAGAGCTGGCAGTAGAGATTGAGAACCCCAGAGTGCAGGTCATCACAGGCTGGGTCTGAAGGTTAAATGGTCAAGGTTGTGTCTTTCCAAAATCATGGCTTTTGGAGATGTTCAGTTCTGCCCATGGGGAACATCCCTGAGTCATAAGGTGGTGGTAAGGGTGCTTGACCACCTCCAGATCCCATGCTAGCGCAGGCTCACAGAGGTTTTCTCTGCTTTCTTTCTGCTTTCTGGGAAAAAGGCAGACAGGGGTTGATGAAAACCAAAAGGCATCCACCAGTGGAGGTTTCCGATAAGTAGGAAGACCTAGCAATGGCCATGCTGTCCACAGCAATGTCCTCTCCTGCAAAGAGAAACATCCATTCTCCCCATCAGCTGATCGTAGGACCCTGCACCCCGTCCGGATGGCATCAGTCACTGGTGTGAGCTCATCACACCAAATGCCGGTCAGGGCATGCAGAGGGGGGCCTTCTTCGGATATTTTAGAGCCTTTCGGTTTTATTTACTTTGATTCTATGAATTCTAAGCAAACCCATTCCTCATACCTTCCCCAGGGTTGAGTGATATGTGCAAACACATCAGGGATACTCTGCAAACCATTTTGTGGTAAAGAACTTCTCATCGCAAAACAGGACCAGAGCTTGTAGAATGGTTGGACCCCCTAGGACAGTGGTTTTTAATTTAAAAAGATACACATGCATGAGTCAAAGGTTTAGATAGAACTAAAGGATACATGGTAAAGATAGAATTCTTCTTCCTACCCCAAGACTTCAATTTTCCTTCCCAGGGGGAATTCCTATTATTCCTCAGGGAGTAGTACACTGTTGCCTGTGTGTTCTTCCAGAAATTTCCTTGCACGTGTTCATTTTTGAACTAACAACAGATGCCTTTCAGACAATTGTTGCTATTCTCCTCTTGAAACCTGGCCACGATACCAGGAGAGGGTCAGGGACCCCCTCACTGCCATGATAAGGAAGGAGATATCCTCCCACCAGAGCCAGTCAAGAGGGTGACTTCTCGCAAGGGCAGCAGCCCCAAGCTAAGGGCGGGAGGGTTCACGGCTGAGTGTCCGCACACAGTGGAAGCCTAGCTTCCCTTCTGCTCTCTGAACGCATTGCAGTATTTTCATTTGTTGCCAGTGGCTGTCTCTTTCTGTTCAAAGGTATTATTAGATGATCAGCCAGATTGAAAGAGCACTGTGCTAGCGACCATCAGCTGACACTGCGGTATCTGGGACACAAGCTGAGAGGCTTTCTCTCCCTCTGTGTCCCCAGGGAGGCCCAGGCTCTCAGCGGAGTCTTCCTCGCGAGCTCATGGACACAGTGCTATCTGTCTGTCTCCTCAATGAATTTATGGCTCGGAAGGAGAGAAGGCTTCTGTGAGAGTGCATTGTGTTCCCCAAGCTTTCTTATTTTTATGACAGCTGTTCATGTAAAGATTAAAATCCCAAGGAAGTTTGAAGAACCCCTCCTCCACCCCAATCAGGCCAGACCGAATGCTAGAATATGCTCTTATTTGTTGATTTTCCTCTTAACTTTGTGCAAGTCAGCTATGAATTATGTGTGCTGAGGGAAGCCCTGTTGATATATTTATACATATTGGTGCCTGGAAAGCCACGTCTTCACGGTATTTTATATATTTACAGAAAACAAACATATGGCTTGATGGCGGTTGAATATAGATCATATCTCTATATTTCTACTTTATGCCTGTAGCTCGAACCATAGATTATTAAAATTGAAATAAATGGGGATACCACCCTTCACCTAGTAGACTCCAGTTCTCTGGTTCATTTTTAGGTGAGGGAAACAAAAACCAGAGCTGGTGAGTGACTTGCTGGAAAGCTGGTTCTCCTTGGTTCTCTCCCTCCACCCACCCTAGCAAGATCCTTTCTCGGCTTTTCTCTGCCCTCTCTGTGCCCCCAGAGACTAACCCCCATGGCTGCATCTCCAGGGGTCCCTTCTGATTGGTTTTGATCACTGGCATAAGATGAATGGGCAGGAAGAGAGAAGGCTGGGGTACTTCTTGCCACCCACCCACTGTCTACTTTGACACCTCATCTCTGACCATAGCTCTGACCTCTTGTGATGACAGCTCCCACCTCTGTGGTTCCAAGTCTCACCTGGTTCCCTTGTCCCTGGGGATGGTAGCACTGGCCATTGTAACAGGGCTCTGGGTTCCCCATCATCCCTTGGGTGGTCTCCTAACCCTGCCCACACCTCTGGACAAGGCAGGGAGCTTTTCACTGGAGTCTCTTCATTTGAACTGTGTTTCCTGCCATCTTCAGAATTGAAGGTGTCCTGAATAGTGATGAGTCCTTAAGTGATCTAGTGTCATCATTACCATCATCTATCTTTTTATAGATGAGGTATCCAGGCAACAGGAAACAGGTGTCCTGAATCCCCATTGTTTTTTTTTTTTTTTCTTACTTCCCATGTTGACTTAGGAGCATCCTTGCAAAGGAGCACAGTGCTTGGCACACAGATGTTAGTAAATATTTGTGGAATGAATGAATGGATACATACCTAATCTGATTAATGTCTGCAGAAAAAGTGAGAAATTCTGAAAAATGCAATGTTGCCTAATATTTGAGCAAAATGAGTTCATTTTGGTTTTCCTAAAATTGGAAAATAATGCTGATGAGCCGAAGTTTTGAGAGAGAGAGGTGTTCTAAGAAAGAGAAGAAACGCTATGATCTAACAGATATGTAACCTCATTTGTGCTCCAAGCTAGGGGAGCATGGTCAGCAGGTGACAGGTATACAGGAAGCAAACCAGAAATTGCTCTTCTAAACAGGCTAACCAGGAGCCACAGCGGAAGAGAGTCTGCGAGGGTCTTAGGAATCTTTTTGTTCTACTTCTTCATTTTATAGAAAGGAAGATGCAATCTAGGGGAGTTAAGTGAACATTGGGGGCTGAATATGCTCCCAAAGAGGTCTCTTCTTAATCCCTGGAACCTGTGAATGTCACCTTACCTGGCAAAAGGCCCTTTGCAGATAGGATTGAGTTAAGGATCTAGGGATGGTAATAGTATCCTGAAGTACTTGAGTGGGCTCAAGGTCATCATGAGGTCCTTATACAAGGGAAGCAGGAGATCAGAGTCGGGAGAAGGAGATGTGAGGACAAAGCATGAGGCTGCAGCGGCATGAGGAAGTGTCGTGAGCCAGCGAGTACAGGTGGCCCCTAGGAGCTGCAAGAGACAAGGAGATGGCTTCTCCTTGGAAGCTTCCAGAAGGAATGCAGCTCTGTTGAAACCGGTGAAACCTTGACTTCGGCCCTCCAGAACTGCAACATAGTACAATTGTGTTGTTTTCAGCCACTAAGTTTGCAGCAATTTGTTACAATATTGCCAAGGGCAGAATCTTGTCTCCTCCAGATTCGTATGTTAAAAAGTAAGACCTCCAGTGTGACTGTATTTGGAGATGCAATTTTTAGGAAGTAATTTAGGTTAAATGAGATCATAAAGGAGGGGCCCTGATCTGATAGGATGTGTCCTTATAACAAGAGACACCAGTGCACTCTTTCCCTCTCTCCCTCCTCCCCTCTCCATGCACCTTCAGAGAAAAGACTATGGGAGGACAAAGTGGCCATCCACAGGTCAGGCAGAGGGTTCTCACCAGAAACCAAACTCTGCTGGACCTTACTTTTGGACTTCCAACCTCTGGAATTGTTTAAGCCCCTGGGGTGTCTTGTCATGGTGGTCCTAGCAGACCGTGCAGTTATGTAGTGTAGGTGAGAAAGCTGGGATCTTTCCTAAGCTCTACCCATCATTCATGAGCTCTGGGGTCACGGGCAATCACATACCACCTCTGCACTCAGTTTCTCCACCTTTAAAATGGGGAGAATTACAATACAGGGCTTTGACTATTTCATCAGAAGGCACTAAGGGTTTAGTGCAATAAGTACATGTTCTTTTAAAATTGTATTGCATAGAGCACTGTGTGTTACAGGCAAACAACGAATCATGGAACACGACATCAAAAACTAATAACATGCTGCATAGTGACTAATAAACATAATAAAACAAAATTGTATAGAGTGACACAGTTGTAAAGTGTAACATTTTCTTAATCTTGAGGCTTGGGTGGTGTGTTTTCCTCAGCTGTCCAGCCAGGTACATCCTAGCACCTGGATACTGCATCCATAAAAAGACAGATGATGCTAGACCACACAGGGACGCGTCACTATCCAGACTGTATATACGCAGCCCTGCTCCTCTGATATCCACACCAGGTGGGGACGCTCAGGGCCCCCAGGAAGAGCGCGGTCTCAGGCTCATTGGAGGAGGGCATGAACCTTCGTGACATGAAACCAGAGCTGCCATCTCAAGGCTCTGGTTCACCGGTCATGCTTTACACAAGTCCCTAAACCATGACTTAGGACCCCAGCTATTTGAAGACAGATTTGGCCAACTAAAACAACTGGCCCCGTCAAAAGGGTTCTTGGTAGGAGAGCATTAGCCATAAAGTCATAGCAGTTTCTCCTTGGCTATATTATGGGATACCTAGAAAACTGGAGGGCACCAAAATGATCCAAGTCCTACAGGAACTCCAAAGCAAATCATCACAGAGGCGCAGATCGAGAAGAGATGAAACGTTCCACAAATGGATCACAGACCATATGTAAGGCAAAACTCAAACAAAATAAGCCTGTTGTGATTACATCAAAGTAACAGTTTATCCTTTTGGTCCAAAAAGTACACTGAACTTGCACAACTCGATAATTAAAAGATAAACCAAGTTGAAAATGGACAGTGGATCTGAATAGACATTTCTCCAACGAAGGTACACACATGGTCAGGAGCACACAACAAGATGCTCAGTGTCGTCGGTGGAGATAGTGCTCCACTCCCCCAGGATGGCTGTAATAGAGGAGACGGATACAACAAATGTGGGCGAGATGTGAAGAAATGGGGATGTTCATATATGGCTGATGGTAATGTAAAATGGCACAGCTACCGTGGAAAGCAGTTTTGCAGTTCCTGAAAATGTTACACGTAGAGTCACCATATGATTCCACTCTTAACGTAAATACCCAAAAGAAGGAAACACATATGTCCACACAAAATTCTGTAAACACAAATGTTCACAATAGCATCATTCATAATAACCACTAAGTGGAAACAACCCCACATGTCCATCAACTGATGAATGGATAAGCAGAACGTGGTCTAGCCATACACATTGTTTGGTAATAAAGAACAAAGTACTGACACACGTTACAAGACAAATGAACCTTGAAAACATGATGCTAAGTGAAAGAAGCCAGACACAAAAGACCACATGTTGTAGGATTCCATTTGTATGAAATATCCAGAGTGGGCAAATCTATGGAGATGGAAAGGATATCAGCAGTTGCTTAAGGGCTGGCTGCTTCGGGGGTGGGGGTAGTGGGAGAATTGTTAATGGATACATGGCTTCTTTGGGGGATGATGGAAATGTTATTAAAATTGTGGTGACGGTTGCACAACTATGAATACACTGAAGACCATTGAATGACACAATTTAATTGTACAGTATGTGATTTGTATCTCAGTTAAGTTGTTTAAAAAAAAAAGTACACCATTAAGAACAGATTGGTGATTGCCAGAGGCAGGGGTGGGGGTGGGCAGCAGGGGTGAAGGAAGTAAAAAATACAAACTTTTGGTTATAAAATAAGTATGTCATGAGATGTAACATACAGCATGGTGACCACAGTTAATGATACTATACTGTATTTTTGAAAGTTGCTCAGAGAGTAGATCTTAAAAGTCCTTCACAAAGAAAAGGGTCTTTTTAAATGTATAGTGATGGATGTTAGCCAGACTTATTGTGATGATCACTTTGCAATACACACAAATATTGAATCACTATGTTACACACCTGAGATTAATGTTATATGTCAATTATACCCCAAAAGAAACATTTAAAAATATGTAATTAGAAAGATGCATCATAAAGTGAGAAAAATATGTAAGAGTGAGATAAGAAGTTTGTAATGTTGGAGCACCTGGGTGGCTCAGTCAGTTAATCATCTGCCTTCAGCTCAGGTCTTGATCCCAGAATCCTGGGATTAGGTCCAACATCGGGCTCCCTGCTCAGTGGGGAGACTGCTTCTCTTTCTCCTCCCTGCTTATACTCTCTGTCTCTATCCCTGTCTCTCTCTCTCGGTCAAATAAATAAATAAAATCTTGAAAAAAAATGCAAATTCAAACTATAGTGAATCTTCACTTTAAGTCTACGAGACCAGCAAAATTAGGAAAGTAGAAGCAGGATGATGTTAATTCTGGAACATGGGGTGTGGGGGCCCTTGCACATTGGTGGTGGGAGTGTAGATGGACGTATCCTCGGTGGGGTCCATCTGGCAGATTCAGCTGATGGACTCCAGGTCTGTCATCAGTTCAGGGTTCATCAATTGATGAACCTGGGTTATTCCCAGTATGACCAAGGAATCCTGCTTCTGGGCACACACACACACACACACACACACACACACACACACACACACAGAGTCACACATGAACTGTATGTGTTTCTGTGTATGCATGTGCATGTGCATGTGTGTGTATATGTATGTGTGTCTATGTCTGCTGGGTGTGGGGGGGATGGAAGCATCTGGAACTCCCAACCCTTCGGAGATAGAGGTACAACGGGAGGGACGCACACACCACAGAGCTCTGAGCAGTGCTTGGAAACAGCGGAGATGCTCACTAAGCAGCATGGGTGTATCTCAAGCACTTGGAGCGGCAGGAGCAACAGAAGAGGCAGTTGGTCAAGGCAACCTTGTTTATAGAAATCAAAATAGGGGTACACACCAAGAAATATGCATTTTTCAAAGATACGTTTAAATTCAAAGATGCATAGTCACCTATGGGCAAGGCTGCCTTGATGGGGTGGTTGGAACAGGAATGTAAAGGGAACAAATTAAATAAGTAAAATGAGACAAGGACATACTTTTAAAATAGTTAGTAAGGTTCTGCTCTCCCTACGCCCTGGGAAAAGCTGGTGAAGCTGTTGTAAGGGCCACGTGTGGGTTCTAATTTCATGAGCTCAAGTGGCCCCTCAGGAGTTCTTCCCACAATGAAGGTTCCAGAACTTTGGAGGGTTTCCCCTCCTGCTGATTGGTTTGGGAAACCAGGATTTGGAACTAACAGATTCACTTCGTGATGGCCCCAGCTCGAGATGAGAAACTGAGTGAGACCACCTCAGACTCCCAGGAGACCACCTCAGACTCCCTTTCCTTGATAGCTGCTGTGGGGTTTGGCCCTTGGCTTGGCCGGCGGATTCTCAGCCACTCTCACTCCGATGGGATGGGCAGCACACTTTGTGCCCCCGAGACCTGGCCTGGCCCTGACTCTGGCTTTGTCTGGTGGGCGTGGCGTGAGCCCCCAGCGCCTGTCGTGAAGGTTTCATTATGACCACGATCCCAGCTTTGTGCTCACAGCTCCCATGGCGGCCTTTGCGGGAGCCAAGACAGGGTGACCTCTCTTGTCATCTGGGCTTGGATTAAGAGCCTCAGCAGGCCCTGAGAGCCTCCAGGAGGTCCTCTGCCCCAGCAGATCCCCTGGCCTCTTGGTTCGTAAGGCCCGGGGAAAAGTGCAAATCGGGGCTCCTCTAAGGAGTGGCTCACAACATCTTGGCAGAACAACGGCCCACCGTTCGGTCATGCAGCCACGCAGCCGATAGGAAAGCGTAAGGGAACTCACAGAGCACGAAATGCAGTGTCCCCTCTCAGGGCTGCCAGGCCAGATGACGTGTTCCTAACAGTCACCACTTTATTTCTGAAGATGGAGAAGCATAACGCACGTCCCGGAATCGAGCCCCATCACCCTGAGAAACAGAGGCCTTTTCTTTCGCAGGCTGGTGACTTCATTATACATTCCCCGGACCCCAGGAAGCCTCGGAGAAGCCTCTCTTCCGCCTGGCCTGGAACAATGGCTGGGAAATCAGAAAAGCAGTGTGAGCGGGCCCTGGACCAGATCAGGCGAGGGAATTAGGTGGGAGAGGGGGAGTCGCATGTTGAAGCCCTGATTGCCACACTGGTCATGTCCAGCCTCGACAGGGCACAAAAATGCCCTCTGTGTGCCCGACACAGCTGGGCTGGGGGCTGGTTCCCCTCGGCAGCTCCCCAGGGGAGAGGCTGAGAAAGAAAGCAGCGGGCTGGGCCCAGCAAGATAGAAGGGTAGGGGCAGGCTTCTACAGGCCCTGGAGTTTGGGTGACCTCTTTCTGGAAACTCTCAGAGACTCCCATCGTAAGGGCAGACCACAGTGTGCCCCATGTGGGATGGCTTATAGGGTTAGATCATGTCAAGGGCACACTAGTCCTTACTAAAATCAAAGTTAGGCATTAACAGAATTATCCCAAGTGCCCTGCTCTGCAGACTGAGGGGTGGTCAGAAAATTAGGCCTTAACACGGTGGACACAATGTAACCATTGTTTATAAAACCAGTCCCTAGGGGCACCTGGGTGGCTCAGTCAGTTAAGCATCTGCCTTAGGCTCAGGTCATGATCCCAGGGTCCTGGGATTGAGCCCCTCATCGGGCTGCCTGCTCAGAGAAGAGCCTGCTTCTCCCTCTCCCTCTGCATGCCGCTCTGCCTCTTTGTGCTCTCTCTCTCTCTGGCAAATACATAAATAAAATCTTAAACAAACAAACAAAATAGTCCCCAATATCCATGTACACTGCTGTCTCATGTTCGGTCCACCTTCAGATTCCACTAGTTATCCCAGTAAGTCCTCCCAGTTTTTTTCTTTTTTTCTTCTGATTCAGGGTCTGGTCCAGGGTGTCTCATCTCACCTGGCTGTCCTGCCTCTGTGAAGCCTTGAATCTGGAACTGCCCCTCATCCTTTCCCAGTGTTTCACGACACTCACATGTGGCGAGGTGTGCAGGCCAGGTGTTCTGTAGAACGTCCCTTCAGCTGAGTTTGTCCTGGCACTAGGGCCTGGTCCCTTATTTGGGCAAGAGTGCTCTCTAAGTGATGCTTCACATCAGGGAGCCCCTGGTACCAGGTTCTTCAGCCCAGTGACATTTGCTCCGGTGGCTTTCACATCATGACGCCACCCCTCCCTCCCTAGATGGGCTTTTTGGTTGTTCCTGGTGTCTGGCTAGAGAAAGCGATGCTGCAGTGACCATGACAAGGAGTGTGTTCCACGTCACAATGGTCAGAACGAATGTGATCAAGGAACAAGAGAGAAGAAAGAACAATGCGGGTAGGAGGGGCCTGAGTGAAGGGGACCTAGGAGTGAAGCCTGGAGGATGGGCAGGTGGCTAATGTGGGGAGTAGACAGTGTTAGTGAAATGTACGATCGCTGTGGCGGTGGTGGGGAAAACGGGTTGGGGAGGCAGGGAGGTCGTTTCAGACAGTGGAGGGTGTGGTGTGTTCAGACAGTCTGGGAAAGAGAGATGGAAGCCCTGAAGTAAAGCATTGGTGCAGGCAATGGAAAGAAATGCAAAGATTAATAAAAATGTAGGGGAAGGACTGATGCAGGCTATGGCTAGGATGAACCCTGACAGCCTGATGCGAAGTGAAAGGAGCCAGACACAAAAGGCTCTGACTGCATGATTCTTCTGCTATGGCCTGTCCAGAACAAGCGAATCCATGGAGACAGGACACGGATTTGAGGTTACCAGGGGCTGGGAGGAGGGCAGAATGGGGAGTGAGTCCTTAATGGGTACAGAGTGTTTTTCTGGTGTGATGAAATGTTGAGAACTAGAGGGAAGGGTTGGTTGCACAAGGCTGTGAATACACTAAGTGCCCCTGAATGGTATGCATCAAAATGGTTATGTGAATTTCACCTCCATAAAAAAATGTGGGTGATATAAAACATCAGGACACAGAACTCAATGGACCCTGCAGAGCAAGGCAGAGAAGAGAGAACTGGCTGTCTCCCAGCTTTCTGGTTCAGGTCCATGGGGGGAAGGAGATGCCATCACTGAAATAAGGCTTTCAAGAGAAGGAGCAGCTCAGAATAGAAGAAAATGATGTATCAGGATGTTTAAAAATCTTTGAGATGGTAAAATGTCACATACACACAAAATCACACAGAGGAAGGTGATGAAACCTTGTGCCTGTTATCCAAATTCAATAATGACCAGTCACGGCCAACAAAGCTGTTCCTGTACTTCCGTCCACCACTCACTCTCATATAATTTTGAAATAAATCCCAGACATTGTATCCCATCCTCCATTAACAGCTCAGTAATTCTCTCTAAAAGATGAAAAATTTAAAAAATCAAAATATGAATATTACAGTAAAAAAATTCACAATGGTTCCTTAATATGATCACAGTCAGCTACTGATCAAATTTCTGTTTCCTTATTTTTAAAGTTATTTATTTGTTTTTTTAAAGATTTGTTTATATGAAAGAGAGAATGAATGAGAGGGGCAGAGGGAGAGGGAGAGTCTCAAGCCGATTCCATGCTGACCACAAAGCCTGACGTGGGGCTTGATCTCAAGACCCCAAGATCATGACCTGAGCCAAAACCAAGAATCAGACATTCAGCTGACTCTGCCACCCAGGTGTGGCTCCTTATTATTATTTTTTTAATGTTTTCTTTGAGTCAGGATCCACATAAGATCCGTACATTGTGGTTGAATACTGAGTCTTTCACATCTGTTTTTACTTATAGCTCTTTCTCACATCTCTCTCTCTCCCAGTCTCTCTCTTTTCTTTACAATTTACATTTGGAAAACTAGACTGTTTGTCACACAGCATCTCCTGTGGTCTGCAATTTGCTGACTGTTTCCCTATGATCTTTTGCCTTCTGTATTTACTATAAATTAATTGGTAGTTGGGTCAAGTTTTGATCGAACGGGAGTTCAGTTCTTTAACAGGTGATGATATATTCTTCCATCAGGAGTTGCATAATACCCAACTCTGTGTGTGTGTGTGTGTGTGTGTGTGTGTGTGTGCGCGTGTGCGCGCATGCACGTGTGTGGGTGTGTGTGCGTAATGTTAATAGCTTTTGAGGATTAATGTCTAGTTAACATGGACAACCTGCTCCCCAATTTCTTTCTTTTTTTTTTTAAGATTTTATTTATTTATTTGACAGACAGAGATCACAAGTAGGCAGAGAGGCAGGCAGAGAGAGAGGAGGAAGCAGGCTCCCTGCTGAGCAGACAGCCCGATGTGGGGCTCGATCCCAGGCCCCTGAGATCATGACCTGAGCCAAAGGCAGAGCCCTTTACCCACTGAGCCACCCAGGTGCCCCTCCCCAATTTCTGACCCTCAGAAACGATAAGAAAATAGAGATGCCTGGGGGGGGGGGTCAGTTGGTTGAGCATCCTACTCTTTGTTCGGCTCAGGTCGTGATCTCATGGTGACGACATTGAGCCCTCGTTGGGCTCCACGCTCAGCAAGGAGTCTACTTGAGAATTTCTTCCTCTGCCCCTCTCTGCACCATCCCCCCTGCTCACATGCATGCTCTCCTACTCTCTTTCTCTCTCAAATAAATAAATAAATCTTTAAAAAGGAGAAACTATGAGAAAATAAATTTTCATTATTATTTTAAGCCATTAAGTTCTGGGATGATTTGTTACCACCAATAATAATTCAACAAATACAGTGAGGTTTGAGTCCGTATTAAGAAACCCATTAATATAATCTATTATGTTAATAGAAATAAGGGTAAAAGTGTAAAAGTCATCTCCAAAGATGTCATAAAACAAAGAGTTTGACAAAAGGCAATATCCACTTAATAAAGTTGGATTTCATGGATACTTTCTTAATAAAAATATTGTATCTCAGGCCCCAGACTAGCACCTTCCTTAATCAGAAAACATGTGAGGATTTCCCATTAAAGGGAACAATAAGACAAATATGCCCTCTGTTTTCACTGTTATTTAACGACACTGCAATGACCGGTCCATGCATTTTGACAAGGGAAAACAATAAAAGGCATTTGTACTAGAAGGAAAAACTGAAACATTCTCTATTTGTAAAGCATATGCTTATATATCGGGAAAACATGAAATAGCTGATGGAAAAGCCATAAAAAAGAGAACTTAGTTACATAGCCACTTATGAAATGAAAAAATATATATGTATATATAGTATATATTGTTGTATGTGTCAATGTATACATTGTTTATATATATTATGGTTTTCCTCAGTGTATATATTGATATCTATCTATCTCAATCCCTTTATATACAAATGAGACAAATGATATAAAAGGAGAGAAAATCCAGCATGAGAGCAAAGAAGAAAATACAACAGCTAAATAAACTCAAGAAATGCCTCAAACCTGCCTGGAGAAAACTATAAAAGCTAAAACAGGAGCATAACTCAAACGCATGGAGAGACACACACGTGCTCGAACAGAAAATGATTTTACCTATTAGGTTATACAGGTCACATAATCCCAGCAAACATACCCACCGTTTTTAGTTAGTTTCTTCTACGGGAGTTGAGCTGTTTGATCATAAAGTTCATCAGGAAGAACAATGCAGCAAGAACAGTGAGAACGGGCTTTCCCAGGAAAAAACAGGAGTATTGGGTTGAGGCCCGAGGAAAGGCTGGCATTCGAGAGGCTGGTGCAGGTGAGAGGTAGGGGATGAGGCCAGGGAGCTGGAGGGAGGGCTGGGGGAGGTGGAGGAGGACATGCTGGGAGGAAGGAGAGAACCTGAAGGAAACAAGGGCGTAGAGAGTGAGTTTGCTAAAGGAGGTGACAAGATGCCGCCGCTGAGGTTCTGGACGTAGGATTTATCTGGGTTTGGCAGGTGGGTGTGACCAGCAGCTTGAAACCTGCATGCGGGAGGTGGAGGTGTGAATGAGATCACCAGAAGGCACTCATTCAGATGTGTTGGTGACTTTCCTGCTGGATGTCACCACGCACACATAGCGTCTATGCACGCACATTGCAAACAAAGGTGATCGTACTAAGCACAGTGTTCTATCATCTACTTTTCCACTCAGCAATAGATTGTGAAACTCATGAAGTCATGCCGTAGTCATCTTTCCAAGTCTGACTTAACACGATAAGCATGTGAGCAAAGTGGACTGACTTAAATAGATTCATTCATTCATTCATCTAAATATTTAAGGAATGCTTCTGATGTGGCAGGCATTACTCTGGACGCTTGGGGTACACAGTGAACCAAACAAAGACCCCTCCTTCATGGATATTCCATTCTAGACAGACAGCAGACACTGAACACGGCGATCAGGTGAATAGGTAGAAGGTGGCTGGTGTTATGGGAAGAAAGATCAGCGGGGGAAGGGCGGTGGGGAGAGGGATGAGGTGGGTGACGGGTAGTTTTGGGAACAGGGATGGGCAGGACTCATGGGAATGTGAGATGTGAGCAGAACCTAGAAGGAAGGGCAGAGTGGGGGTGCTGTTCATGAAAAGAGGTAATGATGGAGGTGGGGGGACAGGGTAGGGCTGGGGGGAGACACAAAGATGACATTATTTCCATGTGTGGAGTCCAGGTCCCTGAGAGATGTCAAAAAAGGGGATATCTTGTGGGGGGGTTAGTGTGTGGGTCTAGAGCTCACAAGCAATCAGAATGATTTGAACATTTTCACAAGATGATGCAAAGCAGTGGTCCCCAAGCTTCAGCCCATGTGGGCCCCAACCCCAGAAATTCTGACTTGGTAGGTCTGGGGTGGGGCCCGAGAACTGGTATTACTAACAGGTTCCTGGTTGATGCTGTTGCTCCAGGGGCCACGCTTTGGGAATGACTAGGGTAGAGCAAAAGAAGCTGAGTTTGGAATTCTTAGGAGAAAGGCAAGTGGATGAAGATGGCCTTCGAAGAGAAGGACAAAGCTTCTGCTAGGCTGAGTGGCTTAGGCATGTGTTCTTTAATGACAATTGTTGTAGCTGCTGGAAGGGACACTTGAGTGGAATCTACCTGTAAAGCAGGAGCCAGTTTTTCATTTTGTAGGATGATAGGTTCCTCTGAGCACCAACTGCTTCCTATATCATCAAAAAAAAAAAAAAAAAAAAATCGATGCCCTGGAAACAGCCCTTTAAGAACAGATTCAATCAGTATTTAATTACACTACATACAGATAGAACATAAAATATGAGGCAACGTAGCAGAAGCTATTAAATACATAGCAGGTTAAATATGTAATTCAGCAATGAGGTATGACCACCCAAAGCAGAAATCATAAAAGCCAAATATTGCTAGGTTTTACTCTGCAGAAGACTTTAGTATCCCATCCCCAAACACATCCTATTCAAAAAGAAAAGATGACCAAGAAATTAAGAGAATTTCCAATCTATATATTTCCTATATGTAATAAAGGGTCAATATTTTTACAAGATTAAAAAATTCTTTGAAGTCAGTAAGAAAAAGGCAAACACTACAGTAGACAAAAGACAAGTAAAATTCTCAAAAGAAGAATTAAAAATTTCCAATAAATATATGTTTATAAATATTTTATTTATTTATTTATTCATTTGAGTGAGAGAGAGAGTACAAGCAAGCAGGGGGAGGGGCAGAGGGAGAGGAACAGAGAGAGAATCTCAAGCAGACTCCCCACTGAGCAGGGGGCCTGATGTGGGGCTCAATCTTAGGACCCTGAGATCATGATCTGAGCTGAGACCAAAAGTCGGATGCTCAACAGACTGAGCCACCCAGGAGCCCCGCCAATAAATTTTGCTTTTACCTTGTGTTAAATGTTTTACATTTAATTTTTTTTAAGTTTATTTTTTTAATTTAAATTCAATTAATTAACATATAATATATAATTTGTTTCAGGGGTACTTGTCTTATGTAATACCCAGTGCTCATTACAACACACACCCAATATTTTTTAAAGTACTTCTTTATTAATATTAGGCATATAATTAAAATAATAATCAGGGGCACCTGGGTGGCTCAGTTGGTGAAGCGACTGCCTTGGGCTCAGGTTATGATCCCAGGGTCCTGGGATCGAGTCTGGCATGGGGCTCCTGCATTGGAGAGCCTGCTTCTCCCTCTCCCTCTGCCTGCTGCTCCCCCTGCTTGTGTTCTCTCTCTATCAAATAAAACTTTTTTAGAAAAATAAAGTAGTAATTAGATTTTCACCTTTAAAAATTGACACAAGGTTTTTTTGTTGTTGTTGTTGTTTTGTTTATTTTGTTTTTGTTTCAAACCCAGTATTCTGACGGGGGAATTGGATGTTGTGGAATTTTCCTGAGGGAAACATTTTTAATTCTTCAAGGCTGCCATATGTTTAGAATAGGAAAAAAACTGGAAGTAAACTACATGTGCAATAACGGGAGATTGATTTTTATAAATTATGGGACAGCCTTAAAATGGCCACGCTTATAATCCTGGAAAAGGATGGTATAGAAGAAAACAGGTTGGGGTGATGGATGACCCCTCTCTTAGCTGTTTGGTCTGCTGGTCCTGCAAGAGGTAGCTCTGGGCAGTCACCTTTGACTTTCAGGAAGGATTAGCCTCTCCTTTGCTCTAATGGGAACTTGGACACTCATTTTAAGGGAGACCTGTTCACAGCGTAAAACAATGATTTATTCTGTTTTTTAATATTTTATTTATTTTTATATTTAATATTTAATATTTCTGTTATTTGTAACAGACAGTGAACTTTCCCATTCCAGAGCTCGTGTCTTCTTAATTTCTCATAAATCCCCTCCCCCAGCCCCTCGGCACCCAGCACAGCCCTTGGTCCTAGGAAGTTACTCAAGACGTACATGTTGAAGAACAAAGGAAGGAGGTCATGCTGCATTTTCGTAGCATAGAACATGGAAGCTGGGACCCCCAGGGTGGCCAGGGATCACAGGCTCCACTCGAGGTCAGAATCAGCTGGATGCTTCTGAAAGGAATGATTCCCAAGCTCCACCTCATATGAAGTAGGGGCCGAGAAATCTGCGTTTCTAAACTCCTCATGCAGGTGTGGGTGATGATGTCAAACCAACTCAGGGTCAAGAGCTGCCTCGGGGAAGCCCTGGGCAGAGCAGGTGCTGAGCTGAGTTGGCTGGAGATGGGAGAAGCCAAAGCAAGCATTCGAGGGTGCATTGGGTGGCTGTTTGGATCTGCAGGAGGGATACAGGTGGGCTTCTGGTAGATTCCGGCTGGGGGCTGCCTGCCCCATGACTCTAGAAGGAGTGTTTCCGGGGAGGCAGGACTGTGAAAGCCAACTGGGATTTCTGCTAGAGCTGAGACACTGATGGGAGGTGGGTAGGGGGCGTCTGTCCATCCAGCCTCATGAATGAGCCTGAATGAGACAAGAGGAAACTGATTTGTTTGGAAGCTGCAGGACCCAGAGTCAGGGTGGTAGACAGAAGGTCTGCCTGGTCGCACGTACATTACTCCACACATGTCCCACCTCACGGTGATCGCCGTGCCTAACATGCCTTGGGTTTGCCTTTGGATTTCACGTAAGTGCCTATTTTAAATACAGCAATGGCAAAGTTGACCTGGAACATAATCTTGGAATAATTAGTTCTACTTTACTGGAATATTTTGATCCAGTATCATGGGTTTGTCCGGTATAATCAAACAATTTGCTGCTGCAGAAGGTAAGTCACTTCTTGTAGTGGCTGTTCCCATCCCAGGGGCCCTGCTGCAGCCTCGAGTCCTGGGATATTAGGAGGAGCACAGGATGCCACCAGCTGGGCCCACACTTTTGTGTGGGTGTGCCCTTCCTGGAGAGGGTGAGGGCCCGCCATGGCTTTCCTTTATGCCTGACACCTAGATGTAAAAATGTCCAATGATGTGGTCAAGCCTTGAAATAGGATGACTTACCATCTTTGGAGGAGAGAAGAGGATTTCTGCTCAGTTTGATTCTTGCCTAAGAAACCGCTGCATGCCCCTGAGCTGGGCTCTGGGGGAGCCCAGAAATGTGGCAATGAGAGTCTTGCCAGAAGACGGGGCTTTCTGGAGTCTCTGGGTCTTGCTCCCTGAGGAGAGCAGCTCTGTGATGCTCAGTCTGTGATAGGAGCTGACAACAAATGAGGCCTGTAGACTCTGAATCAAGTTCAAATCCTAATAGAATGCCATTCAAGACCTCTTCTGCCCTGGCCTGGCCTTGCTCTAGAACCCTTCCTCCTTCTCTCTCTCTCTCTGTGCCTTACACTACCCAGCAGGCAGGCCAGACAACCACTTTTCCCTAAGTGTGCTTTTCTACCCCTGGCCTTTGCACATGCTGGCCCGGCTCCCAGGGAACCCCTCTTCTACTCTGGCATTCCCAACCATTCACGGCCCTATCCAAACATGAGCTCCTCCAAGCCATCAGCCTGTATC
Organism: Lutra lutra; assembly: GCF_902655055.1. Lineage (NCBI taxonomy): Eukaryota > Metazoa > Chordata > Mammalia > Carnivora > Mustelidae > Lutra > Lutra lutra. Next base: position 42,859,520 of record NC_062280.1, on the reverse strand, counting down.
CTGGTAGCTGAACACAACCTCCCCGTCCTCCAAACCCCTCCTGAATTCTGTTCCTTTTTCTCATCCCGCTCTGCCAGAAGGAGCAGGAACTGTCCTGCCTTTACTCTGGGGCTGAGGTGTGCTCTCTGACGGCAGGGGCTCTGGAGAGGCCCCCCCCCAAAGACTGATGGGAAAAGGAACCGCCATTTATAAGATGACGACACAAGACGAAGGGCAGGATGGTGAGGAGGTGGGCTTTGGTAAGACTGGGCTCTTGAAAGGAAGGTTTGGAAATGCTTCCCGATTTTTATCAGGCCAACTATGAGACCTTGGGGATTGGTCTCCTGAGCACCGCCCACATAGGGAAGGACACGACTAGATCTCATTTCCCCTTTTTTATTTATAAACTTCTGAGCAGAGAGACAAACTGTTCATTCTAAACTATTCACACATTTATCAGCTTCCCTCTACTTCCCACTGGTGATGACTCTTGAAAATGTGATAATTTGCTTTGCTGGGAGCCCACATTTTGAGCTCAGGATGTGTTTAAACTGTGATACTGGAGCTCTCCGTGGTAACACTCTCTTCCTTGCTCGTGAAATGAGCAAGAACCTACATACATTAGTGAAATTCATTTTCTCTCACTTCCATGCAGATTCTTACAGATTGAGTTTGCTGCTCCTTTTCTTTGCAAAAACGAAAGCCTACAACGGATGGTGAAGCCTTACATGTGCATCTGTTGCAGAGCTCCCCAGGTCGCAACAGTAGCTTCTGCTTCAACTCTTACCATGTTCGTTGACAGATGCTTATCCTTGTGGTGTTTCTAGATTTTTCTCTGCCACTTGATAAAGCACGTTTTCCTTAGGCACGTTCCTTATTCTAAATCACTTCATAAATGGTCAACACATAAGAATACCATTATGAACACGTCAGCCCTCTTGGCTGGCCTCACTTTCCAGAAGACACACAAAGAGGAAGATGGTCCCTGGTGGGCCTGCTTGTCTCCTCCCTTACCGCATCCTTACTGGGACACCTCAGTGTCTGTCTTAAGGACAAGCACCCACATGTTTCCATGCCTTGTCATGGTGTCATCACCAGCACGCCAAGCTGAAACTTAGTCATCCTTTGGTCCTTCTGTATGTCCTCTGTTATCCATGTTCCCTGCAACTTTTTGGATGAACAGGACATGGGCATGGAGGCATCACAGGTCTGGAGGAGGCCAGGGTGCTTCTGACTGTTGTACTAGTGGTGGGGTGACAGTTGCTCACATTCTGGATACATTTGAAGGTGGGCTGACAAGATTTTCTGGTGGATTGGATGAGAGGAAGGAGAGGAAAGAGGAATCAAGGGGGAGATGATTGCCTTGGCCTGATCCAACTGGTGGAAAGTTTGGCCCTCACAGCTGTATGAGGCCCTCGAATGAGTTCAGTGTGGATAGGCAAGCTTGAGGTGCTTAGGAGACAACCACGCAGAGATGAGGAGAAGGCTGTTTGGTCTATGAAGAAGGTGTATGCTCCAGGGATGAGACTGGGGCAGGACAAACACACTTAGGAGCCAGCTGGCCATTAGAATTGGCAATGGGAGGTCATCAGTGACCTTGACCAGGGTGAATTTGGTGGAGTGGTAAAGAGAAGAGGTTGGTGGTATGGGGTGCAGAGAACATGGCAGGTGCAGACCAGGAGGCCTATGCATGGACAACTCTTCCTGAGAGCTTTGCTGCAAAGAGCAGGAAAATGGGTCTGGGTGGGGGATATGGGAGGTGGAGAGGTCTTTGGACGTGTTTGGATGATTTCTAGCATTTTGGCTCCTGACCCTGCCCTGCCTGCTGCTGTTCTCTCCAGTGCCCCAGAATGGCTGGTGCCCACGGAAGCTCGACCCTGGACAGGTGTTAATGTGCATCCTTAGACTTAATGAGGCACCTCATTAAAGCTGACACAGCCAACCGTAATGATGATGCCTTGTGTCACAATTCAAAAATAACAACACTGCAGAACCCTTACCCAGTGCTTTGTCAGCTAATGAGCTCATCCTTAATGTGCCCCTTAATGGCGGACTTACGCACCTCCTTCGTGAGGCAAACACCGAGTTGAGGAAACACTGAGATCGGGTGATGTGGAGGGGTTCCAGGTTTGCAAAGCCAGATCCTGGCCTTTCATTCCCAACTGCTGATGCTTCCTCAGGCCACGGAGTGGCCCCTGTTGCTGTTCTGCTTCTGGCTGCGTAGTTGAGAAGTTGTCCTTCTGGGGGAGGGAGTGGGGACGAGAAGGAGCTTCAACAGTCTGGGTGCACACAGTTGTGGGAGCTAGAGCCTGGGGCATGGTTGGAGCACATGAGGAATCTGGAAGACTTCTTCCAGTGTGTGTTTGAGGGGACAGAGTTGCAGTGCAATTCCAGGGTGTGAAATCTTTGCATATTTTGTCCCGCGCATCCCCTTTGCCCCATGCTTTCACACTTCCGCCCCAGCCAACACTTCCTAATGAGACCAAAGGACGAGCTTGGGTGCTGGTTTTAAACATCCATGTTTTCGTTATTTGGTTTTAAAGCAAAGTGTTTTAAAGAATGTCTCTGGGTGGTTTCTCTGGGTCTTGGGGCTGTGAAGGGCAAGGAGCACCTGTCCTTCGGACCATCAATTCCCTCTGTACTGTCGTTCTCCATAGCTTGGGCCACAGGGCTGGGGTTCAAGAGGAATATGCCACTGCTTCCAGTGAGCCAAGAGCTCACTGCTCTCGCTGGACAGCTCACTGGCTGCTGGACGGCAAGAGAAGGGGACGTTTATGGAAGAAAGTGGATTCTTTCCCTTTTCTGCTGGGAGAACTCTTCCCTGAGCTAAGGAGAACTTTACTACTATTATCCTCCAGGTTCATCATTAATGGCAAGTAATTACAGTCATACTTGTCTTGAAGATAGAGCTGAAAAACCCTTCTATTGCAAGTAAAAAGGGGCCTCCACTGCTCCCCATGTTGTCCACAAGCCTTGGGGCTCCCTTCACCAAGAGGCCAGTGCTGCTTCAAAAGAGCCCTGGAGAGGGAAGCTGAGACTCTCTGCTCTTGGAGCAGACCCTGGCTTTGGCTGCCAGTGCTTGCTGCCACCCTGTGTAGCTGGAGCGGGGGCGGGGGGGGGGGTCTGCCTCCCCTGGTGTGTCTGGCCCAGCTGCAAGGGGGCCATTGGTTCTCCCAGCTTCCCTGCCCTGCTTGGCAGGTCCGGCTTGCTGTATTGTCTATTTCCATGCTCTGATCTTAGGGCTGGAGTGGGGACACCTTCCAGCATCGGCTCTTCCCTGCCAGGTAGCCCTGGGAAACTTGCCTGCCAGTGAGCCTCAGGGGGTGGTAAGGGAGCTCCTCAGCAGAGCCCTGGGGCATATGATTTCACCTTCTGGACAGACAGGTGAGACTAATGCATCAAGAACATCATTCTTACGCAAGTAATGTCAAGATTGCTATGCTCTTTCAGACTTTATGCTAAAAATCCCAACCAAGGTCAAACAAGGTCATCCCAGAAATGAAGTGATTCAAGCAGGAAAATTTATCAAAAATCCTGCTTCCCTCCCTCCTTCTGTCCTGTCCTCCCTCCCTTCTTCTCACTCTTCCTCTTTTTCTTCCTTCCTTCCTCTTACATGGATATCTCCATGGACAGGTTATATAGAAAACTATCTTTTGCATCCCAAAGAAAGAAGGAAGTTACAGGCAGACTTCTACCATCCTTGTAGCTTTTGTTCCAGAGTCTGGTAGAAAGCTTTAGAAGCTCCCCCACCCACGTACTGGAAGAGATCTTGGGGGTCTCTTGGAGGTCCCTGCAGGGCTCCTGGCTGGGTCACCTATGAGGCCTTGGCTCATCCATTCCCAGCCACCCAGTAATACTCTTTGTGACCCTCTGAGACACTCTGGGTCTCAGGCTTCTCCCTGCACTGAAGGTGCTTCAGGCAGACGTTGGAGTGGTGTGGCAGCTTCAGGATAGAGTGTGAAGTTGCACCTGACAGGGGATGGCGGGCAAAGAAAATCCTTTTACTGGCTTCTGTCTGTGATGCTGAGAAAGGTCTGTCTCACTGCACTGAGCACCATCAGTGTGACAGGGGCTCCCAAGAGGCGGCAGGGCCTGGTCGGGCAGACGGACTATGTCAGCATGTTGGGAGGAAACCTAGGTCTCGGGACATTTTAAGACACCAAAGAGGGTCCTGCTGCTGCTTCCCCAAGGCCATGGCTAAGGAGAGGCCACTCAAGTGATTCTCCCAGGACATAGAAGTCACTCCAGGTGACCGAGGTGGCTACTGTCCCCAGGCCAGAGAAGCATCTGTTGGTGCTAATGGCAGTCCCCTTGCTGTTCATTTCAAGCCCCCTCCCACAACCAGGACCCCACTGAAAAGATGCTGGAGAGAGCCATATAGCCAACTTCCTACCATTGGTTGACAATTGGACAGAGACAAACCATCGACATTGCAGAGCCTTGGCCTCTGAAGGCAAATAGGAGTTTGCTAATTGAGTGGAAATATTCATAGTTATAAGTCCAGGAACCAAACAGGTGGAAAGCAGAATATTTAAGTCTTATTATTCTCACTCCCCTCCCTAAGGAATTTTCTGGCCCGTGGAAAACAGGCTGTGATGAAGATACGAAGATGATTTAGTCTGATGAGATCAGACATCCGTCCCTCCATCAATCCTTCTGTAGCCGTTAGGTCTGACCCTGAGCATCAGTGACCTGGAACAGGGACATCACGTCCCCTCTGCGGCTTTCCCACGGAGCCTCATAAATTCCGCATGTGGTGTTCACGCTGCATCTCCAGCTTCTCTTGCTGCTAAGGGCTCCTGTTCCCCATGGTGGCATGGTGAGGCAATCTTAGTGTTGGTCCCCTGGAACACTTGTTCTGTGGGGTGGGCAAGGGCAGGATGGAAACCTACAATGATCCGGGAGTGCTGGGTTGAAAGGCCTTCTCATTACATGACTATGCAGGGTCCTCTGTATGAATGTGTATCTTCAAGGGAGGGAGGTCCTAGAGGGCGCATCTCAAACTTACTTGCCTAAGTCAAGGAAATCTTTTGGTGGAGAACACCCCTGGGACTCGCGTTCTCAGGTACATATTCTGGGAAATGTTGCCGTCAATGGAATGATTCTTAGTGACCTTCCAGGCCAGCACTGTCCAAATAGCAGCATAATGTGAACCACAAAGGCAAGCCACAGCTGTGATTTTAATTTTTCAGGAGTCACATTAAAAAATAACATGAACTGGATGAAATTAACTTTAATAATCTACTCTATGCTATGTTATAAAATATGAAATCATGTATAAAAATATAAAACTCTTATGTGTATGTAACACATATACAATGCCATATGCCATATGCCATATGTAACTCATATCAAGAATATTATCATTTCAAGGCATAATCAATATAAAAGTAGTGATGTTTACTTTTTTTTTTTTATCAAGCCATTAAAATCTTGTATGCATCTGAAGCTTGCAGCACAACTCAGACCCGGTACCTTTCAAAGGCTTTGTAGCCCCATGGGGCTGGATGTTGCCACATTGGACAGTGGAGCTCTACTCCCAACAGTGACACTGTGGATACTCGGGTTCTCAGGCCCCACCCAGACCCAGATGCCTCTAAACCAGAAACTCCGTGTCTGGCAACCGGTAAGCTGTGGTTGAATAAGCTTCCCCAGCTTGCACGGTCCTGCGTGGCAGCCGCTAGCCTTACTGGGGCAAGTGAACATTTGAAACGTGGCTGGTGAGGTACACTGGACTTCACCACCTGATGTGAGGAAGGCATGTGGAATGCCGCATTCAATTTTTTTATTGAACTTTTATTTCGACATATAGAGTTAACTAAATTGTATTATTATTAACATCAATCTTACCTGCTTCCTTTTACCTTTTTTTTTTTTTTTTAAGCATGGCTTCTAGAAAATTTAAAACCACCTAAGTGTGTGGTTCTAGGTGATTCTGATGCACGTTGACATATGAGGACAGGTGCCCTAAAGCTTAGGGCTTGGAGAAACTTGAGAGATGGGAGAAAATCATTTCTAGGAGAAGAGGGCTGCGTGCCACAGGCCAGGAAAACAAACTGATTACCTGCAGGGAACAGAAGCAGGTGGGATGGGAGCGTGACCCTTTCATCTGAAATGCTCTGGTATTGACTTTCTGTCCTTATGCTTCTACAAAGCTAAATAAAACTAACACAGACCAAACAAATAGCCCTCGCTCCTCAAAGCCTCAACCCAACCAACCAACCAACAATTCCTAAATCCAGTTAACCAAAAAGAGCAAAAAGATCTGAAGCAGAGGATTCCAGGTCTGGGGACGGATGTCTGCCGCACTTCGTTGAAAGAGGAGAGGAAGGAAAGAAGCTGCTTTTGTCTCTGCGTCCTACAGGCTCCAAATACTCGGGAGCTCACCTACCTGCAGGGACCACTGTCATGCTTCTGCCGTGCAAATCGTTCCTCTTGCTTTAGAACCAATCCCTTTGGCGCCTATGTGGGATCAGGGCAACTTGGGGCAGTCTGGTCCTTCCTGCCGGTCCATGATCACAGCCCCAAGCTTGAAAGGAGCAGCTTTGTTTGTTGTGTGCTTTTTGTTTTTTCTTTCTGGCATTGGTGGGTGAAGGAAGCGAGGAGGATGGTCCGCTGAATGCATGCACGGCCGAGGGCGGAAATCATCGTCCAGGATGAGTTAAGTGTAGGAAAGGGACAGATGGGATCGGATGCAGAAGGAAGCAGTGAACACTTGAGACCTGTGTTTTTGCCTCTACATGGTTCTCTCTGTCAGACGCAGACATTTCAAGAGCAAGTCTTTCAAGCTTTGGAAGAAAGAAACCCAGACTTCCGTAGCTGTGAACGTGTTCGGTTTACATCCGCCCAAGTCCCAGATGGAGGTGCAGAGGCCCGGCCAGCCCAGGGCAACTTACTTATTTACTTATTTATTTATAAAAGATTTTACTTATTTATTTACCTGAGAGAGAGACAGAGAGAGTGCACACATGAGCGGGGTAGGAGCAGAGAGCAAGGGAAAAAGGAGACTCCACACCGAGCTCCAAGCCTGGAGTCTTATGAGGGGCTCAATCCCACCACCCTGGGATCATAACCTGAGCCAAATTCAAGGGTCAAACACCCAGCAGTCTGGGCCACCCAGGCGCCCCAATGGCTGCCTATTTAGACCCAATGTTGTACCATCTTCTGGCTACCAACATTACATTGTCAAAGGATAGTAGATGGGCCAAGCAGGCCCACCATAGACCAGTTGTCCAAGTGTGGGTTCTGCGTCTACAAAGCTCAGTGGTGGGACAGACGTTCCCAGCTAAGCTCACCTGCATGGCAGGGCCTTCTTGATTTGTGTTGTCTCAAACCACATATATTAGAGTTTTCCAGAGAAAGAGACCCAGTAGGATGTGTATTTATAAATTTATAAATCTATTTTAAGGAATTCACTCATGTGATGATGGAGCCTGACAAGTCCATAATCCTCAGGGTGGTCCATCAGGCGGAGGCTCAGAGCAGACGTTGACGTTCAAGTTCAGAGGCCGTCTAGTGCAGAACTCCCTCTTATGCCCGGGAGGCCCACCTTTCTGTTCTATTCTGGCTTGCAGGGGATTGGAGGAGACCTGCCCAGTTTATGCAGGGCTGTCATCTTTGCTCAAAGTCCACTGATTAAATGTAAATCTCACCCCAAACCCCAGAAACATCCAGGATCATGTTTGACTGCGTATCTGAGTGCCCGGTGGCCCAGTCAAGTTGCCATAAAAACTTAACCACCACAGCATATGAGCTAGTGTAACACGAGAGGGGCTTTCCATACGGTGTCTGGTTTAATCCCTTGTGCTGGAGGGAAGGAGATTGGGAAGCTTTAAGATCCTGGCCCTTAGCTTGACCTCGTGTTCTGTCTGTGTAGGGAGGGTGCCTCCGGCGACCCAGCTCTCCTGACAAATATGGAGCATCAGGGGAAGGTCGTCCCCATCTTTGCTTCCAAGCTGGGCTGAAGGCTTCTGTTGCAGAAGAAACAGTGAGAACCTTCTCCCACTTTCCAGAAAGCATGACGACCTTGGACCCTACTTTTTCAATTGTAAACATTTCTCTACTTTAACACTGCGTCACCCTTTGGTGTCTGCCTCTGCTGCTGTTAGTTGGCACCAGCTGGCCATGTGGGCCATCCTGCAGAACGGGATGAGAAGCCTCTAGAACTGGTGAGCTGCTTCCTCTGGAGCCAGCACCTGGTGACCCTGGGCAAGTTACCATACCTCGCTTTGCTTCTCTCTCCTCACACAAAAACGTATCCCTTCAGAGGGCTGGGTTGGGAGGAGTCCGTGCCTTCCTACCCTGCTCAGTGTGGGAACCCCTCTTGTTCCTGCCTTTGCCTCACCTTCTGGCCAAGGGCCCAACCTGGCTATAGTTGGGAGTCAGGTGGTAAGAAACACCCACAATCCCAGCTCCCCTTGGTCCCTCAGGTGGTGGCAGCTGTGGTCTCGCAGCTCCTCTCCTCGGGGCCTGCGTCCCAGCCCTGGTTCTCCTATTACCCCTGGGAGGGGAGAGAGGAGACCGGACCCGCTAGGTGCCCATGCATGCCCAGCCTGGTAAAGGCCCCGTGTGGAGGGGTGGGTCAGAAGGCTCCTGGAGGCTGACATATTAGGATGAATTTGCCTTGTGGGACCTGAGGGTTCAGAGGGCAAGAGAGTGTTCTCCTTATTCAATAGAGAGGAAACACACCAGGGAGGGTCTACTGGCATCTCTAGGGGTTTGGAGGTGGGTTCACCCAGAAAGGCTCCCATAGGACTGGGGTGAACAGAGTGGGATGGGGTCTTGGACACTTAACTGGCAGAGACCATGTAAAGATAAATTCAGTGACAGGTACCAAGGCCACGGTGACAAGCAGGAGGCGTTGTCTGTGAGGGGATCTGTGCCTGTAATGACTCGATGGATGATGGTTTTCTTATAGGAGAATGAGATGGGCAGCCTACCAGGTGCTTGATTTCTATGATAAAACCTTGGGGGTACACTTGTGTCCCCCAGAAAGACATGTAGAAGGCCTGACTCCCTGTACTATCACCTGGGAATGTCACCTTATTTGAAAGTAGAGTCTTTGTAGGTAAAATCAAGTTAAGATGAGGTGGTACTGAATTGGGGGCACCCCAAATCCAATGCCTGGTGTCCTTCTAAGAGGTAGCGATTTGGACACAGAGACATGGGGGGGGGTTATGGTCCCAGGGAGGAAGGCCACGTGATAACCGAGGCAGAGATCACAGGGATGCTGCTAGCAGCCCAGGGCTGCTGAGAACCACCAGGAGCCGGAGAGGTAAAGGAAGATTCCCTCCAGAGCCTTCCAAGGGAGTATGGCCCTGCCAACACCTTGACTTTGGACTTCCAGCCTCCAGAGCTGGGAGAGAAGAGACTCCTGTAGTTGCAAGCCACCCAGTTTGTGGCCATTGTTAGGGCCTGAAGGAAGCTGAAGCCAAGTCAGGAGCTGGTAGCCCAAAACAGCTGTCTGCAGCTACATGGGGCATGTCACCTTTGGAAGTTTCCAAATCCAGGTGTGCTCACAGTGGGTGTGGGTGTGGGTGTGTGGGTGTGCAAAGTACCCTGTTGTTACTTCCCCTGTCCCCTAATCCAGACGTGGGAGAGACAGGCCTGAGAGCTGTCCGATTGCTGAGAAGAGCTGTGCCTGGAGGACAGTAGAAGGGGCCCCGTGAGAGCGCCTACTCTGTCACTGGGCCAGGTTGGGGTTCAGGTCCTGCTGCAGAGCCTCACTGCCACCGTGGTGGGCTGCTGGTGGCTGCTCCTGGTTCCACCTTCTGCTGGCATGCAAGACCCCAGGCAAGACCCCTTGCCTCCCAGTGGTGGCCCAGGGGTGTCATGCCACAGGCCTCTCAGGGCCAGTCAGGGAAGGCGATGCCCCACCGGTGAATCCCATCAGTGGAAGATGGGGCCAGGAGGCATGTTTTCATCCCCTCTCCAGCTGGGACAGGCACTTGTGTCTAGAAAGTCACCCACAACATGGATTGGGCTTTGGAAAGGCCTTGGCCTGGGGCCAGCTCCCTTCCCCACCACATCCCCGCTCAGTCTGTGCAGGAAGCCAGCTCTCTAAGCCCCATGAGTGCAATTTGATGGCAGTGCCCATCCCCTGGGGTTGTTGGGGGTGGGGAGGGGTGGCGGGATACACCTGTGAAGCCTCTTCTATGGAGTCTTTGCAGGATGGACATACCATAGCTCTTCCCCCTCCTCCTTCCCTTGGGGATTCCAGTCCTCCAGCATAGGGAATGATGAGCCCTTCGACACTTCCCTTCCCCACACACTCTTAGCCCTGGAAGGCAGTGCCACAGAAAAGCATTAAATTAAAGTAAACTGGTCTCCTGCATTTGAAATTAGGACTCTCACTAGCAGCTCTTCGGTCTTCTAAGATTGTCCACGTCCCCTGTGACCAGCGATGACATCATGGCCAGTCTTCTCACCATTCCGATGCCCTGTTCTCTCCTCCACCCACATCACACATCCCTGATGTAAGGTGTCAGTCAGCCAGCGACTCAGCCATACCTGAGTCTCTGTGAGAAACCACGAAGCTTTGGTACCCGCGTGCATTATCTCAGGGGGAGGTCTCTCTCCAGCAAACACTCTTCCACTCTCTGTCTTGGTTGGTGTTCGATGCACCTGGGTGTTGTTCAAGGGGACGCCTCGTGGGACCTCATTACAGGTCTTTGTGAGAGAGAGCCCACCTTTGGTAAAACCAAGGCCATGGAAAATAAGTCACCTAAATCAAGCTTACTGGAGATGCAATACTCGTCTCAACGATGCCAAAGGAAATAATTGCTTTTGTTCCTCTGTTCCTGTTATTTTCTACTGTCGACAGCATCAAAAGACAAAAACCAAACACAATCTACAAACCTAAGAAAAACCTCCTCAAACCACCAGATGTGGGGGCTAACCCTTAGCATCCAGACAATGGGGCTTAGCTGCTGTACTGGTGGCAAGATGGGCAAAGAGAAGCATTTTTTTATGGCTGAAGATTCTCTTAATATTTTGTTACATTCTTTATAGTTTGGGGAGGCAGGAGCCTTTACAGAGACCTACCTTTTCAACATACAAGATGATCATAACGTAAAAATCAACTCTGACTTTATATCTACATGAATTTAGTTTTCCATTTATTATGGAAGTAATAAAAGACTCCGACAAAATCAAGCTTGACATTCGATTAGAACGTCCATCCAATTTCTTTAGCTATTACTCTATGTACAATGTGAATCTACGTTTTTACTAATGCTTCAGAGAACTTCATTGGCCAGTTCCCATAGCCTTCTTCCTTCCAATACCCTCAAGATACCAGTCTTGGGGAAATGTTTGCATTCAGGGGGCAGAATCATCTCTGTTTCCAGCGTGAGATGACATGATGTGGATGCTGAAAACGCAGAAGGTCTATATAAAACTTCTGTGCAGTCGTGTGGCGAGGTTAAAAAAAAATCTAAGGTTTGTCAGCTTCTCATTTTCCCCCTCACATTGAACCTCTGCTTTGCCAACGTGACGGTGTCGAGGTGGAAAAGAATAAAAGATGAGTAGGTCATGCTGCTGACTCCACCGTCGGTGAACGCATCATCTGTTGGCATGTTTCCTCAGGAGACTGATGCGTTGGCTTTGATCTCTCCATGTTATCTGGCTTCTTCTCTTTGGATCAAAGTTTCTCTCACTTGGCACTGTTGACATTTTGGGCTGCGTGATTCCGTGTGGTGGGGTGGTCCAGTGCATGACAGGAAGGTTAGCAGCACCCCCAGCCTCTACTCCCGATGCACCTGTTAGCACCTTTCCTCCCCCCATGGAGATAACCAAAAATGTCCCAGATGTTTCCAGATGTCCCCAGCCAGGGGAGAGGAGTCATGACCCACTGCTTTGGACTGTCATAGTTCACCTGCTCTTGGAAGACACCTTCCGGTACCCTCCTCTGAGAGAAAGTACGTTTCAAGGTCCATAAGGTCAATTTAATGGCTCCCCTTTTGCAGGATTTTCATGGGAGAAATGGGGAGGAAGGACCTTTGCTCCCTAGTCAGAACAGGCATGACAAGACCCTTCTTGGGTGAAGCTCCTCTCTGTCTTCCAGGACTGAAAGGTCAAGGTGAAGCCAAGGTTGGAGAGATAGGGCATGGAAAGAGGAGAAAGGGAGCCATGTTTTATTTCATGTCTGTAGCACCCCATAGTTTCTGGCACATGGTGGGTGGTCAGTGATTGGTCCAACCAATGAGCTTGAGTGGAAGTTGGTTAAGTTTCATCTGGAAGCCTTTCCCATGCAGCAGCAATGGTGTCCCTCCTGACCACTCACTGTGGCGTCCATCCTCACTGTGAGCAGAGAGGACTAGAGACATTGGGTTGAAATCATCCAGCAGGATTATGTCTTTGATATAATTTGATAAAAATGTTCCATTCTAGCTAACTTCCTTCTCACTTACAGATGTTTCCATCATTCTCTTTGTTACTAATCACTGATGGCCTGATGGTTGCGTTCGATGGTTGGCTGGCTCACTGAAATCCACTGAGTTGTTCCCCAGACATTGCTGAGTACCCACTGGGCCCTCTTCCTCGTGGCATTGCAGCTCTGAGTGTCAATCAGGGATGCTGTTCAGGTGGGTAAGCTGCAGCTGTCCCTCCTGTAGTGAGGTGATGCTATGGCATTTAAAGCATTATACTTAGCATAGAATTATTTTTTGTAAATATGCAGTAATTATCCAATTCAAGGGAGATTGCAAATGACTTCTTTGTGTATACTATGTTTGTGCATAGTAAGTATATACTACGCTGTGATGAAGAGAACACAGTCACATAATGCTGCAAAACGTACATTCTTGATCTAGGCCAGGTGTGTGTCCGTTCACATTCGTCTTTAGATGGAGACTGTACATGTACATCTCCACTGTTGACCTCTCTTCTGAGTTTCAGCCTTCAAACTTGACACCAGAATGTCCAACAGACATTTCCAACCTCTTATGTTTAAAACTGACTTCAGGATGCACTCCTCCAACTTCCTCCTTTCTCAGCCTATGGCAGCTTCAGACTCCCAGCTTCCCAGCCAGAAGACTGGGATCTTCCCTCCTCTCTTTCTGTTGCCCCCCACATCAAGGCATGAGGAATCCTATTGGCACTGGGTTGGCTTCAGAATTTCTATAGAACCCATCCCCCTCCCGGCACCCCTCTTCTACTGCCCTGTTTTATGCTGTTGCTGTCTTTCTACTCTATCATGGGACTGGTCTCCCTGATCCTATCCCTGGGTCCCTATTTCCTCCCTGGTCCCTAATCTTCTCTCAATGCAGTAGACCGAATGATCATTTTAAAATTAAATATGAGCAGGTCACTGTGCTCAAAAGCAATTTCCCTGGGATGGTTTCCCATCTGATTAGAATAGAAACCCAGGGGTGCCTGGGTGGCTCAGTGGGTTAAGCCTCTGCCTTTAGCTTAGGTCATGATCCCAGGGTCCTGGGATGGAGGCTCGCATCAGGCTTTCTGCTCAGCGGGGAGCCTGCTTCCCCCTCTCTCTGCCTGCTACTCTGCCTAATTGTGATCTCTCTCTCTCTGTCAAATAAGTAAATAAAATCTTAAAAAAAAAAAAAAAAGAATAGGAGCCCAAACTCTCACAGTGGCCTCCAAGACTCGCCATTACCTCCTGGCCTCATAGGTTCCATTCTCCCCAACCTCCCTATCACTTACAGACTCCCTGGGTGCCTGCTGTTCCTTGGCCATGCCTGGGTCCTCTGAACTCGTTCCTCTGCCTGAGATGCTCCTTCCCCGGTAACCCCACTCTAGGACCAGCCCTGCCAGTCTTTGTTCTATTTGGCCCAGATAGTCACCCTATAGATGCCTAAAACTGCCAGTCCCCATACCTGCCCTGCGTTTCCCTGTTCTGTAGTATTCAGTGTCTCCTAATGTGGTTGCAGCTTCTGTTCAAGGTCCGTCTGTCCCCTAGAATGTGAGCCCCTCAACGGCAGGGGTCTTCCTTCCTTCTGCTTCCTGACGCTTCACAGCACCAGCCCAGTCTGGTACACAGCAGGCGCCAAAAAGTGGTCGTTACATGAATGTACATGATTGAATTAATCTCGCATTTCTCCTTTCTCAGTTCCTATCTTTTCTTTTCCCTTATAGTTCCAGAACCATTTCCCCATCTGTTCTGTTAGGTTACTGTTTGCTTTCTGCCACACACAATCTACTGTTTCCTATCCCTGCTCAGTGAAAATACGCAGTCATCTTATTCTCCACGTAGGCCCTTTTTGATTTGAGATCAAATTTCTTTTTTTTCTTTTTTTTTTTTTCTTCCTTTCAGGATAGTCTGCTTTGATTTTAAGGATGTAAAGTCCTTTTGAGTCATACTGAGAATATGGCCGAGTTTAAAATTGTGTGTGCTTCTACTCGCAGTAACTCTTTCCCTGGGCTTAAGTCTCATTGACTTACTCTGCCCTTTGGAACTGGCAAATCTGTTTAGCCTCCCATTTTCTCCAGTCCGTCCGGTGGTGCTGGGGTTCTTCCCTTTTTCTCCACCTCCCTGCCGAGGCTGAGGTTTAGATCTTCAGTGCTTCTCTCCTCGGTAGTTATGTCTTCTTTTATGTGGTCTCCTTGCTTCGGCTCTGGCCTCCCTCCAACCTATGCACGCACCAAGGCTTCTGTTTGACCTCCCCAAATCATAGCTCAGTTCTTGTTCTTTCCTCTGCTCGAAACTTTCTAGGCAGTAAAATGAAACTCATATTCCCCAGTTTGGTGGGCACTTGGGGGTTTGCTTCTTTGAAGTCCTTTTGGGGTGTTCTGCTCTATACATGCTGCCTCCTGTCGAGCTGGGAGCTTGGTGGATCCCCCTGCACGTCCCCACTGTTGCTCCGTGTCCCCTCTGTCTGGGCTGCCTGGCGTCCTAACTCTACATGTGTCTACCCTGCCTCCTCTGTTCCTGTCCCCTGCTCACCTTCTCAGTTCACCCGTGACTTCCTGATCTGCACACTTACCACACACTCCCTTTGTTCAGGTGTTTATGCACGTGTCTTTTTGCTCCAAGACTGGTTCTTAGCTCACCGTCTTCATGTGCGTAGTGCGTTGCACAGCCCAGGACTCAAAGAAAGATTTGTCGAGTGAGTGGCGCTCACATAACTCCTATAGGACACTTGATGCCCATGGGGACATCATCTTCAGACCCAGGAGGGGCTCAGATCTGTGGTTACGAGCGTGACTTTTACAGTTAGACAGACGGGTGTACCAGCGGTGTCACAAGCTGTGTGATCTTCTAAGAGTTACTTAACCTCTCTGAGCATCAGCTGCCTAAAAATAACCACTGCCTCCCAGAGTTCTTGTGATTTGAGGCAGGAAGGTCCTTAGCTCACCTGACATGTGGCAAGTGCTCTGTGATGGTTAATGTTAATGTTACACTATTGCCCTTCCTTTTAAGCACAAGAATGGTCCGAGGCAATTGCCCCTGAGATCTTCTGCTTCCATGGGGAGCAGAGGACAAAGTGCAGCCAAGAGGCGGGCACCAGGCCACCTGCCAGGTTTCCTTACTGGCCCAGGGACCTCCCTGCCCTGGCTCTGCACGGTGCACCGTCCTTGCCTGGATGACCACCTCTTCACCTGGCCTGGGTCTATGAAGCCCCTCAGGAGCATCTGAAACTGAGGAGGGTAAACCCTGCCAGGCTGGGCACTTATGCAGGTGCCTCGCTGGGGAGCAGGCCAGCCCCTCCCCCATTCTGCTCCCCCAGGGCCCTGGCAGGCTGCAGCTGCTGTCCCATGGGATGGGCTTGGAAGCTCCGTGTCTGCTCTCATTTGTCCCAGAGTCTCCTGATGACTCCATGTAGCCAGGAGCCCAGGCCAGCTCTGGAGACTTCTGTCTCTTCTGTGGTCATCTACAGTACATCGCTGCCTTCTCAGAGGTCCCTTAAGGAAGCAAGTTTGCTCTCCTAAGACCAGGCATTGATTCACCAATAATATTACAATAAATCAAAGCAGGCTGTGGTCATGGTAACAAAACTAGAAACTATTGTTCTTTTTATCTTATTTTTAGATGTTCTTAAATGCAGCACCATCCCTAATAAAAAGAAAAGCATTTACTTGAAATCAAACTCATAATGACTATCTGGAATGGGTAAAGTGCTCACAGAAATGATAGTCTGTTTCCCAAACTGTAATGCAGGTCTCATTTCCTGTTCTGGAGCAAGCCCTCCGCTCTCGCCTAGAACCCATGGACCGGAGAGTTTCTCTTGTCTGTCCTTCATGCAGGGTCTCCACTGGCCCTTCGCAAGCTGGATGCCCATTGCTTGGGAGCCGCCTGCCTGGGGTTTCTGAGTCACAGAACTTGGTGAGGTTTGAAGGATCAGTGACTCACCATTTTCGAGAACACAGTTTGATCAGGTTTCCTAACAGATGAACGGAAGAGTGACAGTTTGTTGGAGGAAGGCTGAAGCTTGGTGATCAAGACTAAGATTAGGAAAATGCTAGAAGGTTTGGGCAGGCCTTGAGGGGGGGCACTTGGACTTGGGTTGCTGTGTGCAGGTCGGGGTGGGAGTGGCTTTTGTCCATGCATGGGGATGCAGTGCTCCGGAAGGCTTGGGGGGGGCATCTGGGAGACCCACTCTCCTGCCCTATCTGGGGGTTCCAGGGGACGAGGAACACCCCAGGCGGGGTTACCACCAAAGCAGTATCCTTAATGGGGAGCCTGGAGGTGGCAGGAGCATTCTGTGAGGGTGTAGTGAGGTTGGGGTGTGTGCTTTCAAAGGAATGAACGTTCCAGAAGGCAGAACGGAAAGGTCCTGAAGGAGGAGGAAGGTTGAGGGAGCAAGGACAGTGCAGAAAAGGGATGGAACTCAGGGCGGAGCTGGCTGGAGATGTTGGTGTTGGGGTGGTGGCGGCCAGGCTGGGGGGTGTGGCACACAGGCTGCTGGGAGGGTTAGTGGGGTGCAGGCTCAGCCTGCTTTCCCTGGAGCTTGGATGGGATGGGAATTGAAATGTGGAGAAATGAGAGAGGAGGTCAGTATGACCTGTGTGTACGGTGGGTGGGGCGGGGGGTTCCTGGAAGATTGGGTGGTGCAAGGGGAGTTTGGGAAAGGGCCATTTACAGAGGTGTGGGAAGGACAGAGGGAGAGTGCCAGGGGGAGCACCATCCCTGGACAGGTGTTAGTCAGAGAGCTGCTATTGGTCCCAGGGCAAAGGGACAGAGGATGGGAGTGGGATGGGAGCCCTTCCATGAGTTCAGTTCTTGGGTCATCCGGCGAGGCGGGTCACCAACCTGTGCTGACTCCATCCAAGGGAGCAGGGAGACTACCCCAGGCTCACTCTGCTCCTCCTTCCCACCTCCTGCCTGGGCTCCCCTTTGGCCCAGCCCCCGGAATCTAAGCGCCAATGCCCCCTGCTTCCCAGGGGGCCCATGTCTGCCAGCCTCCTGCGCCCGAGGGTGGGCCAAGGAAAGGAGAATGGATGGGGGAACACGCTGGGGCTCAGCTGGCTGTCCTGGAGCGGCCGTCGTCAGCCATCCTGGGCCACATCCCCAGGTGTTTTGCTCAGGGACAGCTCTGCTTTACACCGCCGTCAGCCCTGCCTCCAGCTGCCTCGGCCCCGCTGCTCTGCCCAGAGGGGAGCTGGTGGGAGGTGACACTCAGGAGGACAGTGCTGGAGGCCCCACTGTCCCAGGGCCTGGCCTTCTATCCTCTGTGTCTGCCTACTTGGCCAAGTGCCTCATGGCCCCAGGAGACCAAACACATTCATTTCTCCGCCCCATTTCTGGGCTTCCCTTTGCAAAGGAAAGTGTGAACATGAGCCTTGGAAGATGAGACTGACAGGACAACCAACGCTTGTTTGAGAGAAGGACAGTCTGCATGGGCTGTGTGACCGTGGGTGGGAAGGGCTGGAGGAGCAGAGTGTCCATGTTCACGGCGTGCCTCGCCGGCCCATGTCCTGAATTCCTCCCCTCCAGGAAAGGAGAGGGGCTTCTTACCGGGGAGGCAGCTATTCTGATATTTCTCTCTTTTTCTTTTCTTAATTAAAAAAGATTTCATTTATTTATATTTATTTATATTTATTTATTTTTATTTACATTTATTTATTTATTTCATTTATTTGCCAGAGAGAGAGAGAAAGCGAGAGCACAAGCTGGGGGAACAGCAGACGGAGGCAGAGGGAGAAGCACGCTCCCCTCTGAGCAAGGAGCCCGATGCAGGGGTCGATCCCACGACCCCGGGATCATGACCCGAGCCGAAGGCAGATGCTTAAAGACTGAGCCACCCAGGTGTCCCTAATATTTCAAAATCTAATGTGTTCCTAGAAAAGTGATGAAAAATTTTGCACTTTGATCTGCTTTTAAATTGCATTTACTGAGGTTGCTCAGAAGTACATTGATTAGATATAGATAATTTCTATTTCCAGAGATGAAATTCATCTTCAAGTCAGGCCCAACCTGGGAAAAATAACATTCAGAAAGAAAACTTGGAAAAAAATCGGAAAACCGGGCACCTGGGTGGCTCAGTCTGTCAAGCATCTGCCTTCGGCTCAGGTCATGACCCCAGAGTCCCGGGATCCAGTCCTGCATTGGGCTCCCAGCTCCGTGGGGAGTCTGCTTCTCCCTCTGACCTTCTTCCCTCTCATGCTTTCTCTCACTCTCTCTCTCAAATAAATAAATCAAATCTTTAAAAAAATTGGAAAACCTGGGAAATAGGATTTTAGGGAGAAATTTGCTTCTCTGTCATTGAGATGTTTCTTGGGGTGCTGTCTGCACATGTACACACACAGTCACACACATCCAGACCATTCTGCACACACCATACCCTGCCACACCACAGCACACACACACCCCTATACCACATCATACACACCACACTGCACCACATATACCAAAACACACAAACACACACCCCACCACAACACACACACTCCAGACACATACCATTACCTCCATACACACACCACACTGTACACACACCTACACTGTCCCACACACGCCAATAATACCACACCACAGCATACAGACACAACACAGCACATCCCCACACACATACTGTCAGCACCCCTCATCTCCACACCACAACACATACACACTCCTACACTGAAGCACACACATCACAACACACCAACACACACCGTACCATAACACACACACCACACTACACACACACAGACACACACACATACATGCCATATGTCATACACACCACCCCACATACACACATACTCCTCAATCTGGACACATAACACACACCCTGCACACCGCCCGGCGTGGCACTTGAACAACCACCTCTCCCCACCTCCCCTCTTCCTTTGAGTCAGACTGCCTGACAGGAAATGAGATTTTCAACAGAGAGGGGAATGATTTTCTCTTGTAGAGCGAAGATGATCACAGAGGAGGCTGGACGAGCTGGCCACCGATTAGACCCTCGCAGTCATCCCCACGACCCTGCCTAGATGATCCGTGGTGACAAAAGTATGAGCCGATGCTGTACTTGCTGAAGCTCGGTGACGGCTTCACCTTCCCTTCATCCTCAGGTTCTGCAGTTGTGAGTGTGTGTTTGTGTGTGAACATGTGTGAGCGCGAGCGAGGGTGTGTACACATGTGTGTTTGTGTGGGAACATGTATGAGCATGAGAGTGAGGGTGTGCACATATGTAAGTGTGGGAACATGTGTGAGTGTAAGAGTGAGGGTGCGTATGCATGTGTTTGTGTGGGAACATGTGTGAGCATGTGAGTGAGGGTGTATACACATGTATATGTGGGAACATGTGTGTGTACAAGTGAGAGTGCATATACATGTGTTTGCGTGGGAACACCTGTGAGTGTGAGCACTGTTTGTGTGGGGACACGTGTGAGGGTGCTAGTGAGTGTGTGTACACATGTGTATTTGTGTGGGTTGCATGAGTGTGCAAGTGAGAGTGCGTACACATGCATGTTCATGTGGGGACATGTGTGAGTATATAAGTGAGAGTGTGTACACATGTGTGTTTTTGTGAGAATGTGTAGCCCGATGGCGGGTGTGGGGAGAAGCAGGAATCACACATGTGGGAGGGGACCTGGGTAGAGTCAGGTCATAAATGATCTAGTTAAACTGCTTTCCAGGGATATGTTTGAATAAATTGCCTCAACCACATTCCTTTGAAAATCTGGGTTTCAAGGCTAAGAAGCAGCCTGATATCGTTTCCACACTTAGAATCTTCCTGCACCCTCTAGCCCACACCAGGGTCTCTCCTGTTGTGACTCTTTGCTTCTCTGCTGGGCGTGGGAGCTGAAAAGCCCCAGCTACAAATTGTTCTTGTGGCCACAGGCATCCGGCACCATAGGAATTTCCAGTGGTTGCTGCTGGGAGTTTCAGGGGAAGAGCAGAGGGGTCACCACCCACACACCCATGGCTTTTTCTGCCCCTTGAGCTGGACTGGTGTGACAGGCTTAAGGAGAGCCTCCTCTGGGGATCCTGAGTGAGGAGAGCAGGGTAGGAGTCAGAAGAAAGGAAGGAGGGAGGGGGCAGGCTGGGTGAGCATTTTACCAAGCAGATTGCCTGAGCCGTTTCCAAGATGTGCTAATTCAGAATTTCCAGAAGTGGACTCCAGCACGGGTATTTCTAAGCAGTTCCCCAAGGGAAAGTGAGACAAACATTAAGCTGTCTTGAGGTTTTGCTGAGTTTAATCCAGCTCACCAGGGGAGGGAAGTAGGGATTTGGGGCAAAAATGCCATTTTGAAAGATGGGATTTTGTTGGCTTGTGTTTTGTTTCTTTGGTCCTGGTGTGAGATGCTTCCTTCCACTCTTTGCCTGATTATGCCTATTCATTCTTTAGGTCCCATTTAATGCTTTCTTTTGCCCCATTACCTGGGTCAGGTGTCCCTTCTGTTTAGTCCCATAGCAGCCTGATATTTTTCTGTCATAGTCTCTAACCTACAGAGTTGTTATTTCTTGTTAACTTATTGGTGGTTCTCATTAGAGAATAAGAGGGCAAGGATAATGTTTTGTTTGCATTATATCCCTAGAACCTGGCAGACCAGTATTCAATGAAGAGTTTTCTGGCAGGAAACCCTCTCTCCCCTCAAGGACAGAGCACTAGAAAGGAAGCAGATACAAGGAAACCAAGTGGGACAGGAAACATGATTGACACCTAAAAGTCTTCCCTTATATCCAGGCTTTGGCCCACAATAACATCACTGTGATGTGTTATCAGTCAGCTATTTCTATAGTAATGCTGTGTAAGGGATACCTGGGTGGCTCAGTCAGTTCGGCATCGGCCTTTGGCTCAGGTCATGATCCCAGGGTCCTGGGATCAAGTACCACATTGGGCTCCTTGCTCAGTGGGGAGACTGCTTTAAAAAAAAAATCTGTGTAAGAAAGCAAACAGCAATCATTTACTCTTATGCTCATGGGTTCACTGCAGTGTGGCTGGGTCTCAGACTCAAGTCAGTTCTACATGTCTCATTCTGGCTCCGCAGTTGAATGGGTATTGGCTATCTGGGGCGTTCTTCCCTGGTAGATCAGAAGCCTCTAGAGACCATGCCAGTCTAGGAAAGAACATCTAAAGCCTTTGCTAGCATCATGTACCCTAAAATTCCATTGGCCAAACCCAATCTCAATGAAGTAGGGCAGTATATTCCATCTGCAGTGTGAAGGGAAAGAATGACCATTTCCTAAATAACGGTTCCAACTACCAAATAACTTAATTCTTACTATCTTAAGATTTTTATAATTTCCTGCTGAGTAGGGATAACAGTAACAACATCTAACATTTTTTGAGTCCTTATTAATTGTCAAACATAGTTTTGCGGATACTGTATACATTTTCTCAGTAAATCCTCATAAAAATCCTCATTAAAAAAAAAGGACAATGTATGTGTAGCTTGCCTGAAACACACCACGGGAAGAAGTATGAACCCAACTTTCCAAGCCCCATGCACACCAGTAGTCTCCTCTTCTTTCTTTTTCAAGTATGAAGTTGGGTAAAGCTTTCTTTTATTGCCAGTGCTTTAATCTTGGGGCATATGATCTGGTGGAGGTTATGGTGGGAATGAGGGAGAAGGAAGTTCTAAGAGGAGACCTGGGGAGTCACTGAAGCACAGACAAAACTCAGAGACAAAGACAGGCTCTCCTGTTTCCTTACCTGTTCTTGAGCTAACCCAGAACCAACACACATATTTCCAAATCAACTAATGGCCAGGTACCAAGAATGTAGGATGTGACAGATGGCAGGTACTGGGATGTTTAGTCCAACCTCCTCATTTTACAGATGAGGAATTGGAGTCTGAGCAAGATGAAGTTACATACCTGGGACATATGGCTCATTAATGGCAGGCCTAGATGGAAACTAGATTTGTAATTCCAAATGGAGTGCTTTGTTTTCCTCCTTGCTCTGTAGGAGCCACGAAGGTGGTATTGAGTACCACTGGCCTGGGAGGGTTTCCTGGTTAATTGATCATGACAGAACATTCAGTTGATCCTAAAGAACCAGTCAAAGCATTTGCTTAGTAAAGTCCAACAAAGCAAACAGACTGAAAATTTCAATTTACGGCTGCTTGCTTGGCATCCTGTAGGCACAGGCTTGATGAGTTTTACATAACATGCAGCCACCTGGCACTTGTATATTCCCACAAATTACTCAGTGGCAGTGATATAAATATTAACTGTCAGTTGATCTGTTCTATTTAACAGGTTTACAGGGGGAAAGTTATCTAGAAATGGGGCCTTCTTGTTAATATTTTTACATATATCACATTTGTTCTTTTCAGTAGCTGCCTGTATTTATGGAGAGTGAGATTGTTAGGTTGCTTTGTGTTTTTGTTTTAAAGATTTATTTGAGAGAGAGAGTGAGCACATGCATGAGTGGGGGAGTGGAAAAGCGAGAGGGAGAAACCCTAACAGACACCCACTCCCCTGTTGAACAGAGAGCCCTATGCAGGACTCAATCTCATGACCATGAGATCATGACCTGAGCCAAAACCAAGAGTCAGATGCTCAACGAACTGAGCCATCCAGGTGCTCCTGCTTTAATTGTGCTTTTTAAGGGCAAAGGAGGTATAGGGAAAATAAAGGGAAGAAGTATCCAAAGTTTTATACAGGTGGCAAGATTAAGGTTGCAGAAAAAAAAAATAGATGGTTAGAAAAGAAACATTTAAAAATGGCATTGAAATCATGTTAAAAAATTACTTCTAGCACAAATCAGTTTTATTAGGTTAATAAAAACTTGTCCTGGAAAGATGCAGTTCTTCCTACTGTTTTCAGCTGTTCTGGAAACACTAGTGTGGTATTCCAATATTCTGGTCTAGAGTTCTGAACTGAATCCTGAGCAATGGGCAGCGGGCCTGGTACAGAATAATTTACCACCATACGTTTGTTAAATGGAAGTTTCTTTTTCAGCTTAAAATGCAAAGATCACAACAGGACATCGCTTGCACCATAAAAACTAGAAAAAAACTAAATGAAGTAAAAAATAGTGTATTTTAAAAAAACATCAAAGAGCTGTGATGCAAAGAAATCCAAAAATTGAAGATAAAGACAAGTCATTCCTAAGGGAAGTGAGATCAGCAGACTCTCCTTTCTGAGGCAATTGCCAAGTCTGGGCAAGTGCAGACAGAGAAAATGTTCTGGGCTAAGAAGAAATCAGAGACATTTTAATGACTGTGTGGATTGGTCACACAAATGGAAATCAGAAGACCCGAATCAGCAAGCTAATTCTCTTTGCCCATTTCTTACTCTCATGGGATTGCTGAGTGCATGGTCTGCAGAAAGCTAAAGGGATGAGCTGGAAAGCAGTGAGTAGGTGGAGTGGGAGGGAGTGAGGAGGAGCAACACCACCTCCCCAAGAGAGGAGATAAGGTAGAAAAGTTTTGAAAAAATACTTAATTAACCCAAAGAATATAGGAAAAGAAAAACAAAGGGATAGAATAGAAGGGACAACTAGAAAACAAGATGATAAACAAGATGATAAAACAAGATGATAAACACAGTCATATCCATACTTGTACTAAATACATATAAATGAAACAATCTCAATGAAAGATAGAGATTGTCAGATTGGAGCAAAATCAAGATCCACTTATATATACATTTTTAATACACACTTAAGATATGGACAGAGCTACACTGAAAAATAAAGACGGGAAAAGATGTGCCATGTAATCACTAAGCATAAGAAAGCTAGAGTGACTATATGAATATTAAAGTCAATTTCAAGATCATATCACCAGAAATAAAGAACATCATACAAGGATAAAAGGGACAATTTACTGGAAAGACATACTAATAAAAATGTGTGTTCACTTAATAACAGCTACAAAATACATGAAACAAAAATTGACATAACTATAAGGAAAAATAGATAAATCTTCAAAGATAGTTAAAGCTGTTAAAACACCACTCTTAGTAACTGATGGAAGTAGTAAAGTAGAAAAAGTCATTATGGATATAAAAGATTTGAACAACTCTATTAACCAACCTGCCCTGGTTGACATTTACAGAATGCCATTTTTGACAACTTCAGAATAATCGTTCTTTTCAAATACAGATGCAACTCTCACCAAAATAAACTGTATACTTAAACCACAAAATAGGTTTCCACAAATATTTAAGGATTGAAGTAGGACAGAATGTTCTCTGATAAAAGTGGAATTTAACTAGTTATTAATAATAAAAAAACCCAAGATTCTTCTAAATATTTGGAAATTCATCAATATGCTATTATAACCCATGGGCTAAAAAATAAATTATCATGGAAATTAAAAACATAAATTTATTTTCAAAAGAATAATAAAGTAAATACATAAAAATTTATGGAATGCAACTAGAGAAGGATTAGAGGGAAATTTATAGCTTTAAATGTGAGGAAGAAGGAAGTTTAAAAATCAAATTTTAAGCATCATCTCCAGAAAGATTAGAAGTAGAAGCATTTTAAAACCAAAAAGAAAGAAAGCAACAGAAATAATAAGAGTAAAGACAGAAATCAGTGAAAGAGAAGACAGACTTGTGGTGGAGAAAACAAGTAGAATGTCAGATCTTTGAAAATATTCATAAATTGATATACTTGTGGCAAGATTGAGCATGAAAAGAAGGAGCAAAAACATAATGATCATGATTAGGAATGGAAAGGGAAAATTAGTACCAATCCTGACATTTAATGGATAATAAGATATGATACTATTTTTTTATGGATTTTATAAATAATAAATCTGACAGATTTAGGTGAAGTGGGAAAATTATTGAAAAGTATAATTTATCCAACCTGAGACAGAAAATACTGATTAGATGAATGAATGTTTAATGATATGCAGATAGATTTTTCCAGTTTTGAACTAGCCCTTTGTGTTATAAAGCCCAATGATTTTGATACTTGATTTTCTCATGTTTTTACATGCTTCATCAAAATGCTTATTTAATACTCCAGCCTTCCTAGTAACAGTTGTAGACCTGCAGGCTACATGTTTTTGAGCCTGGTCTTTATCCGTACATT
Organism: Lutra lutra; assembly: GCF_902655055.1. Lineage (NCBI taxonomy): Eukaryota > Metazoa > Chordata > Mammalia > Carnivora > Mustelidae > Lutra > Lutra lutra. The sequence continues at coordinate 42,834,156 of NC_062280.1, read as the reverse complement.
GCACAGTTTGGACATTGTCATATCCTTTCTGCATTACTCCATAGATACGACCTGGTGGTTTATGTGAGATGCAGTGGGACTGCTTGAGGTTCTGTAATATTCTTGGATCTGTAGTTTGGAATCTTTCATCATTTTTGGAAAATTCTCAATTATTTTCTCCTTAAATATTGTTTTTCTTTTTTTACCCTTCTAGGATAGCAATTATATGTGTATAATGCTACTTAATAACCTCCCACAATTCTTCAATGCTCTGTTGCTTTTATTTTCTTAACTTTTTCCCCTCTGTGTGTCAGTTGGGTATTTTCCATTGTCCTGCCTTCAAATTTACTGATTCTTTCCTCAGCCTTATTATTAATAAGGTGTTGGTAGACCTCAGCCAACTTAGGTCTACTGATCATCTTGATGAAGACAATTTCTTCATTTCTATTACCAGGCTTTTTCTCTCCTGTTTCTAATATTGTAGTTTGGCTTTTATAATTTTCATTTTTCTATTGAAATTCTCCATCTGTTCATACATGTCATCCACATTTTCTGCTAGAGTTTTGACTTACTAATCATATTTATTTTAAATTTCCTGTCTCATAGTACTGGTCATCTTTGAGTCTGGTTTTGTTGATTTCTTTGTCTTTTGGAATAAGCTTACTTCTTGCTTTTGTTTGTTTGTTTGTTTGTTTGTTTCAGAATTCTTGTGTTAATGTTAGACATCATGTGTGAAAGAGTAGAGATTGAAGTAAATGATATTATGTCTAAAGTGGACACACTTTTTCTTCTACACTGTCAGTGTGAGTTACTCTTGTCAGGAACAGAGCTGGGTTTGAGTTTTCTTGTTGTTGTGACTATGTCCACTGCACCACCATCCTCACTGAATTCCTCTAGCATTATCTTATACTTATGGAGGGACCTGGGGTGTTGGAGGGCTTTTCTCAGTTTCTCAGCTCCTTATTTAGTTTTAGGTTTTGTCTGTGTGTGATGTGATTACAGACAGGGTTCTCTGTTTATATTCCCGCTCCTTTCCCTGTGGGAGACTCTTGTCCTTATTTTTTGGTGCTTGTTAGCCTGGTGATTGGGGAGATTGGGTTCTCTGTTGACCTGGTCAAGCCATTGGCTTAGGACAGACTTGTGCCAGTATCTTTAGTCTGGTGCTTTCTAAGTGATGCTGACACCAGCCCTGTGGTGGTCACTCTCTGCCTCGTGTCTTGGTAGGAAGGGCCTTCAGTGATATTTGATTAGGACCCTGGGCCCAGCACTGTTTGCTTCCCCAGCCCAGGAGTATAGAGTTTTAATTTTTACCCTCTCTTAACCCCCAGTGTGTCTTCTTCTTCTTCTTCTTTTTTTTCCCTAATTTTTTACATTAACATATAATGTATTATTTGTTTCAGGGGTACAGGTCTGTGATTCATCAGTCTTGCACAATTCACGGCACTCACCATAGCACATACCTTCTCCAATGTCCATCACCCAGCCACCCCATCCCTTTTACCCCCCTCCATTCCAGCAATCCTCAGTTTGTTTCCTGAGACCAAGAGTCTCTTAAATTTTGTCTCCCTCTCTGGTTTCATCTTGTTTCATTTTCCCCTCCCTTCCCCTATGATCCTCTCTCTTGTTTCTCAAATTCCTCATATCTGTGACCATATAATTGTCCCTCTCTGACTGTCTTATTTTGGTAAGCATAATACTCTCTAGTTCCATCCAAGTGGGTCTTCTCTTATGCTCTGTAGGACATAGATTTGCTGTCCCTCTCCCAGAAGCTTAAGAATTTTGTTTCCAGTCGGGTAAGGTTCACATAGGACTGCATGTCTTTCCTGCATCTGTGACTGCTCCATTCTTCCAGGTCTGCATCACTAAGGAAGCTATTTCCTGTCTCCTCCCCAATCCCTGATCATTTTTGGTAAACATTTGCTGCAAGTCTGTGGAAAACAGTCTACCGGTGGGTGCACATCCCCATGTGTCTGCTGAGGTCCTATATTCTCATCCCAGCCCATGTTCAACCTTTTGCTCTTCTTTATTACTGTAGCTGCATTTGTCTTGGCTGTTTGTAGGACTCAGCATTTCCTCCTCTCCTGCTGTGCTTCATAGATGAGTGGGTGACTGCACCCTACCTTGGACCTACCTTCATTTCTTTGGATTTTAGGATACTTGGTTGCCCTGCAACTTCAGATCTCTGATAGGTGAAAGTATGTTATGGTTTTGCAATTTATCCTGCTTTCTCTCATAATTAAAGTAGGAATGATGCTTTTTCCAGCTTTCTACATCCCAGATGGCAGCAGAACACCACTTCATTTTTCTCTGTTCAACTTTAGTCTTCTTTTGGGATTTCCCTCTAAATATTTCTGAAGAAAATTTTGATTTCTTCCCAAATTTGATGCTTGGGGCTAATGGAGCTTCCAGAAGAAGCTTTAGTTTTGCAGGCCCTCTGAGTCTCTGTGAAGAGAGGCCCCAGTGATTGAATTTAATTTAAATTTTTGAATTTGTAGCACACTTAACCTTATAATTAAAGGCCTTAGGATAACCTTAAATTTCTTTTATCCATAGGCCTGACCTATTTTATTGCCTCATTGTGACAAGATATGATTATCAGGTAACTGAAATTATCTTCTTTTCTGCCTTCCCCATATCATACAAATAGTCCTACTTTTCTTTTCTCAATATGTCCTGGAAATATAGATATTCAGGGAAACCTAGATCGAAATTAAGTACCCAGAAATCACAATCCAGTGAGGCCTCATTGACCTAGGTACTCTAGAATTTCAAACCTATGGTTCATGTTCCTCAAGAGAAAACTGCTTCTCCTTGTGATTTTCTCTGTGTGATGTTTTCTCTGTTGTTATAGCACAGATTACCTCACTGTGTCTTCCAGCTGGGAGTACAAGGGGGAACACTGCCCAAGCACTCTTGTGAGCCTATGGCAGTCGCAAATCTTCTGATCCTCTCATAAACAGACTTTGATGAGCTTCACTGAAGTCTGCATTTAATAGCCACCGAGTCATTTCCAGAACTGACTATTTGGGGTGGCAATTAATTTGTGGCTAATTAACTTTGGTGTTAAGCTTAGTCTTGGCAATGACACTTCAAGTCTAAAGGGGGTGGGGAGGAAGAGGAGGAGGGCTTACCCAGGCAAATGACAAAAACATAACTGGAAGACTCACAAAAATAAATATGAAGAATTTATGGGGGAGTATTTTATACCACTACTTCTGTGCTAGAATGCTTCATTTAAGTTAATGCCCACAGTAAGAATAAAGTGGCAAAATAAGCTTCCTTTGTTTGACTAAGTGTATTGGCTTTAATTAGCAGTATTATTAGAACCAAGCAGTGTTCTTCATTAGGCAGCAAGAACCGTTAATAACATCACTCATTGTTCTAGGTCCTCCTGTGTGGGAAGGGGGAGGGGGATGTACTTTTCAGTGCATGCATTCTCATCTGCATGGCTCATGGAGACCCCACAATGGCCTGGTAGTGCTAGACCAGGGATATGATCCAGGGCACAAAGAGGAATGTGCAGATCTCACCCCTAGCTCCAGCAGAGTGCGGAGGGAAAGGAGGGAAAGGAGCCAGCTTGCAGACTTGATAAGATGATAGCCAAGCCATTTAAGACTCAGAGGCCCCTCTACTCTCTCATCTGACATGGTGGGAAGTGAAGAGCTCCACAGTAGAATATAGGTGGTTATAAAACTATGCTGGAGGCCAAATCAGGACTGTTACCAGGTTTTAGAAATAAAGTTTTATTGGAACACAGCCATGCCCTTTTGCTTAGTGTTGTTGATAGAGATTATTATCACTAGAGAGATTATTTAGCACACAAAGAAAAAGTCTGCCGATTCCTATCCTAGACGACTGAGGCACCAACACTTTGTGATACAAACCTACCCAGAATGCAATGTACATGTTGTCTTTGTCTTTGAGATGAGAACGCCTGGACAACAATTTGACTTTCAAGAAAAATGGCAGCTACTGGCCATTCCCTGGAGGGATGAGTGTCTTCACCCCACCCAGAGCCCTGAGGGCACCATGCATGCGGTGTTTCCAGTGATAATATTAAGCCATCAGGAAAATCAAGGGAAAAAAGTTGCCTTTTTCTTTCATGTTTTAAGAATTTTTTTCTGACAGGCTATTTGTTTTGATTCTTGCTTCTGTCCCTTATACTTGGCTCTAAATGTCCTTCTGTTAGAGGGCTAATTTGATCTTTTAAGAAAAGAAAATAATCCTGTGGGGATTGTGTGTGAAGTAAGTGTGAAAGGGCCCCTTCTAGCTCCTTTTTTCCAGGGCCCACAGTGAGGGCCAATGGGCCCATTCTCTCATGCAGCCAGTACTGATGGAGGGACACTCTGCTTTTGTCCCTGTTCTCACTGCCTTGTGAGGGGAGCATCACCTGCTGCCTGGGTGTTTGATACAGACTCTGGAGCAGCCTCTGACAGCATGGAGCCTGGATCTGACCCGAGCATGTAAGTGAGGATCCTGAATTTACCTGGAGGGCTTCCGTGGGGAAGGAGGAGTTGAAGTCACTGAGAACCCATGGCCTATGTTGGAGGTGTCCCCTAGTCACCTGACCTTCCTTACCAGCACTCAGAGCCCAAGAGAATCCAGTGGGATGGTACCAACCCTTCATTCTGGCCTCAAATATGTCAGTGACCCATTGTATAAAACAAAGACTACCACAAGTCTGAGACCCCCTCTGTCCCCATCCCCAAAACTCTTGAGGCTACAAGATTCTCAGGCTGGGCCAGTTATGCTCAGTCCTAGGCAGGACTCAGTAATAACCCAGAAGTCAAGGCTGACCTAACTCCTTACAGGCCACATACCATAGACCTTCTCTATCAGTCTCCTTTAGGCCTGCCTGGATCCTTAAATCGTTACCACTTTCTGGTTTTGGGAAAGCAAACAAACAAAACCTCCAGATTGCATTGTTGGTGTTGCATTTCCAAGAATACAGGGGATAAGTTAGAGGAGCATTACTTGAGCATCACCATCTGGCTACCTGGACAGTTCCATAAAGTGGCATAATCGTGGCCCTTTCAGTAATGTCCAGGCTCTGGTTCTCAATTCTGCATCTTCAGAAACTCCATCTTGCCCATGCACTGGGGCTGAAGTTTCCCAGGGCCACAGGTCTGCTTGTCTCCCTGAGGCGGATGGTCATGTCTACATGCAGCTATGGTCATGGGCTGCAGATGCTAGTAGGTATGTGTGCTGATACATACATACACCTGCAGACAGGTGTCAAGACCCTTCCTGGTCCGTCACCTTTCTGGAGAAATGTGCCTGTGGAGTAAATGCTTGAAAAACCCAACCTCAAGGGAAGGTGGTTTCCTGGGAGTACAGAGTCAAAACAAAGGAAGCTGGTCGATCTTAGGAAGGTGGCCTGAGTCACTGTCACTCAGGGGTGGCCTGCCGGACAAGTCATTATGGTCTGATCTAGTGCAAGCTTAGGCCCAGCAGGGATAGTGTTTTGATCCAGCTGCTGTAAGATAGGATGACAGACTGAGTGGCTTACATAACAGAAACTTATTTTCTCACTCTTCTGGAGGCCGGAAGTCTGAGATCAAGGTGTCTGCAGGGTCAGTTACCTCTGAGGCCTCTCTCCTTGGCACGTAGATGACCATCTCCTCTCTGTGTCTTCGTGTGGTTGTCCCTCTGTATGTGTCGGTGCCCTGATCACCCCTTAAAGGGTATTTTGTGTGGGATTGGGACCCACCTGAATGACCTTATTTTAATTTCGTTACCTCGTTAAAGACCCTGGTTCTGTGTAAAGTCACATTCTGAGATACTGGGAGTTAGGACTTCAAGATATGAATTTTGAAGGGACACAGTTTAGCCTATCCAATGGTTAAATCTAGGAGGCCAGTAATGTTTGCTTCTAAGAGTCTCTATTTTTGCTTTTTTGTTATTGATTGGTTGATTGATTTTAGAGAGGGAGAGAGGGAAGGTAGGGTTAGGGTGAGAGAGAGAGTCTTAAGCAGGCTCCTTGCTCAGCACAGAGCCCAACACAGGACTTGATCTCACAACACTGAGATCATGACTTGAGCCAAAACCAGGAGTTGGACATTAACCGAATGAGCCACCCAGGCGTTCTGCTTTTTTGTTTTTCAGTATTTCCACTACTGGCCCACCCTTTCTTTATACAAACAGGCTATGATACAAATTAGTATATTTCTGCTTGTTATGTGCCAGTCATGACCCAATCCTGCCTTCCTGAGATTTCTCTTTGTTGTTTCTTGGATGTGCTCAAACTTTGCTGTCGCACACTAGTAACCTCTCAGTTCCTTCCTACAGATGGCTAATCACACCCACCATGTGACAGTTTTATTACCTGAGCTTGGAGACAGGGTTTATGCCCAAGTTCTTTGGGGTTTCTGTCCTCTCCCTCAATCACCCTTCCTAAACTGCCAACAGATGTGACTATATTTCCAGAAAGTAAGACAAGGAACATAAAGAGTTATTGAGCTAGGGCCATGAGAATTACAGAAAGAAAAATTGGAACAAAGAAAACATCTACTTCCTGGGTGATAGTACGGGGAGAAATCCAAAAATACCTTTGGCAGCTTGGAGTGGTGGCCTGACTCTAAGATGAAGTCTGATGGGGGATAATCGTGCAGCCTGGAACTTGCATTAGGATGAGTCTGTGGTAAAACATACAAGGAGGAGACGTGGCTTCACAGCGGGGAGGTGACACGTAGACTTTGGTTGGTGGTGAGTTTGCCATGAGCCAACCGTGGGACAGCTCCCCGGAGCCAGTGTAAGCAAAGCCCGTAGGGGGTTAGTGCTTTGTCTAAGGGAGGGAGGAGACAGTCTCATTTTTCTCAGGACTGATCAGATTACATTCAGGCTCACTCTTTCCGACGTGGGCACCACACTGCAAAGGGGTGATAGCAAAATGGAATAATGCTTCTTGAAACAATCTATGTCCTGGGAGCAAGGGTGAAGGAACAAGGATGTTATAGAGAGAAGATTCGGGAAGGGATGAGCATGTCATGCACATCAGAGATTTGCCGTTCTGGCTCATTGGACATGGATGGGACTCCTTCTGTGTGGATACAACATGAACACCACCGGGTGGAACTTAAAGGGTATTTTGTGTTCTCCAGTATAGTATCTAGCAGATACAACAGGTTGGAGATGGTTAAGCAGAAACTGGGCTTAGAGAGAAATTTGGAAGAGGCATCATAGAAGGGATTCAATTATTGAGAATGAAAGTAAAGTCATAGTTTAAAAAAACAGGAAACAATATGGAAGACCTAAGTCTAAAAATAACAATAACCACAAACAAACATGAATGCATGAGTGCAACCATTAAAAGAGGTACAATTCGGGGTGCCTGGGTGGCTCAGTGAGTTAAAGCCTCTGCCTTTGGCTCAGGTCATGATCTCAGAGTCCTGGGTCTCTGCTCGGCGGGGAGCCTGCTTCCTCCTCTCTCTCTGCCTGCTTCTCTGCCTACTTGTGATCTCTGTCTGTCAAATAAATAAATAAAAATAAAATAAAATAAAATAAATAAAATAAAATAAAAAATAAAAAAAATAAAATCTTTAAAAGAGATACAATTCAAATATATGTTGTTTACGAAAGTAAAACATGGGCTGACACAAAAAGACTGAAATTAAAGAAGTAGAAAGATACACCAGAGAAATATCCACAGAAAGAAAACCAGTGCTTATAGCTAGAAAGTAACAATATGCATATAAAAGTATATATATAATTTAAGATTACATTGATTTCTCTATTTTAATTTTCTGTGCGACATTTGTCATTACCTGGTATTTCCTCTCCCCCTCTGCCCCATGCTAGACTATCTATCCCATGAGAACAGGGACCTTGTTTATTCTATTCATTGCTGAATCTTGAGTGCCTGGAATGCTCTTAGATCACAGAAGATATTCAATAAACATCTGTTGAATGAAGCCATGACTTCTAAGACTTTTTTGAATACTGACATTCTAGGATGGAGGAGGTGTTAAAATTCCCCTTGCTCTGGTTGCTTCTTAGCAAACCACCCCAATGCTTAGCAGTTGAAACACCAACTCATTATTAATATCGACTGTGGTTCTGTGGGTTGACGGGGCTCAGCTGGGAAGTTCTCAAACAGGCTCTTTCATGCACTTGCAGCCTGCATGGCTGGAGCTGGAACCCTTTAAAGGCTCAGCTCTACTGGAAATCCAAGATGGCACACTCACATGGCGGGTCTTGATGCTGATTGTTAGCATCAGGCTCGCTGGGGCTCTCCACCAGAACGTCCCTGTGTGGCCTCACCCTGTGGCTCAGGCTTCTTAGAGCGAGGTGCCTGGAATCCATAAGAGGCAGGAAGTGGAGGCTTCCAGTCTCTTAAGATCTGAGCCCAAAAAACGACACAACACCATTTCTCTCATGATCTATTGGTCAAGCAGTCACAGAGCTGCCTAGATTCAAGGGAGGGCATGTGGATCTCCACCTTGAGCGCCTTCTCAATGGGATACATGTCAGGAATTTGTGGTCATCTTTGATCTACCACAGATATCCCACTGAGGCAGACTTTGTTATCATCTCTAGGAATGTCAGTACTTGATAGATATGATTTGCTGGGTCTGAGGCATATCTCTTCCCAGGGATGGAAAATTCCATCATGGAAAAAGAGGGCTATTCTAGAATCTCTGCAGGATGTGTGGGCTGGACGAGATGCCCTCTAGGACCTTTTTCCAGTGCTGACATTCTCAGATGGAAAGTTCAATGAACAGACCAGGGAGGAAGTCACAGTGACTCAGTTAAACATCAGAGGGCTACGGGGTTCCCTGAGGGAGAGAGATTGAGGTTTGTCCCTAAGGATGACACACTTCCTTTTTCTCTCCCTTCACACTAGTTAAGCACTTTTGTCTAGAGTTGCCCGTCTGGAATTTAATGTCAAGGACAGTACTCTAAGCGACACGACACCCGTAGCTGAAGACTGTAACACTTCAGAGAGGTGCAGAGTACGCAGGGTGAATGCTGGTCCTCTGATAGCCCTCTGTGGACAGAGCTGCCCCCCTGACTCATGGTATTTTCCCCCTCAAAAGCAACTGTTAAAAAAAAAAAAAGTAATAATGGTCTTCCCAATGCTTGGGGGATGGTTAATTTGTAGATATAGGACCCATTTTGAAAATGGCTAGTTAATTCCTCTTGTTTGCTTACCACCTCTCAGAATTACTAGTGATGGGTCCTTAGGGAAGGAACTTGACATCTCCATGCCTTATTCTCGCATCTGAAAAGAGAGGAATTCTAGTATATACCCCCTAAGGTTATGGGAATTCAACGAGCTGATAAAAATATGCTAGGTGCTTCTTTAAGGAAATTTCAAGGCAGTGCTTAATAAATTCAAACTATTATAATTTTTCCTTTAACACACATTTTAAGGATTGCACAATAACTCACGACATGAATGTTCTATAAACTATTTTACTCATCTGTGAATTTTGTGCTCTTACATCTTTGCCACTGTAAAAATGACATAAGGAATATCTTTATAGGTGGTAGGTAGGTGCCTACCACTTACACAAAATTCCTAGGAGTGGAATTTTGGGAGCACACTGTTTTACTGTACAATGAGGTTGGGATGAAGTTCAAACTGATCAAGCCTGTGGGTGTTTGAGTCCAACAGAATTGGTGCCTCGATGTACATAGAAAAATCTATTCTTCACTATCAACAAAACAGAAGTCTACTGTGATTCCCAGTGAAACCCAGCTGCTTCCTCTGTGCCACATGTGGGCTCCCTTCTTCCAGGCCCCAGGCACAGCTGGGGTTCGGGCTCTGCATGGCAGCCTTCCGGTTGCCTGGACCCCACCAAGCATTTTACATATCTCTCTGGCTCTCATGACACACCTAGTTAGCACATTCCCTAGACTTTCTAGGGGCTTTCCCTCTGCCCACCCCCCTGCCAAATTTCTTGTGATTCTGGAGGGTGGGAGCCTTTCCTTGCCTTTTCCAGCTCGTGCCCCCACTTCTAGCAGCAGCAGCATCAGACCTTGGCTTCTGCTGTCACCCTAAAATTCACTCACAGGATATGATCCATTCTCTCGCCTCAACCTCCCTCCCTTCTCCACCTCCCGGTCCTGATCAGACTTTCCCTGGTGGTGGGAGGGGGCAGGCGCTGCATTATTGCACGGAGAGGTCAGTAGTCTCTTCCCACTCTCCCCAGAGGCTTACTCTCTGCCATCCCCTGGCTTCCTGTGATGCCAATTTCCCATTTCCCAATTTCCATGGCATCCCAATGATGCCATTTCCCCAGAAGCTTGTCTGTTGTGGGTTTTGCTTTCCAGAGACCCAAGAGCTTGCTCAGTTGTGGAGCTGCATCTGGGCTTCTGATCCATTTTCAGACTATGTTGCTGCCAGCAGTTGCCCGGAATGGTTGATCAGTGGGGAGCCCAGGGAAGGCGAGCAGTGAGATCACCTGGTCAGCCTGAGGGGGGCTGGCAGGGGCTGAGCTGCTCACCTCCGGATCTTCTCTGTATGTGTAATAAAAACAGTGACAAGAGACATGACCATATGCTTAGGTTACTGTTTCTATTACAAATAACAAAATCTATCAGTTTGTGGACATGAAACCCAATAAGAAAAACAGTGAGAGTATGCGTGCTTGCTTCAGGGAAATCTGTAATAGGAAAGGGTAGATCATGGTGTCTTTGGTGACAAGCAGGGCAGGGTGAAGAGCATCTGTGTCTTTTCTTCATAATCCTTACCACTTTCAACCTATGAAGTCATTTACTTCTCCTCTTTCTCTTCCTCCTTCTTCTTCTCCTTCTTTTTTTTTTTTTTTTAAGATTTTATTTATTTGACAGAGAGAGAGTGAGAGAGAGCACACAGCAAGGAAGCAGCAGGCAGAGGGAGAGGGAGAAGCAGGTTCCCCGTCAAGGAGGGAGCCCTATGAGGGGCTCCATCCCAAGACCCTGGGATCGTGACCTGAGCCGAAGGCAGATGCTCAACTGACTGAGCCACCCAGATGCCTCTTCTTCTTCTTTTCCTCCTCCCCCTCCTCCCCACTTACCCCTCATCCACCTTCTTCTTCTCCATCTTCTTCTTCCCCTTCCTCCCTCTCCCTCCTCCTCCTCTTCTTCTTCTTTCCCTTCCCCCCATCCCCTTTCCCCTTTCTTTTTCTGCTTCTTCTCCCTCCCTCCTCTCCTCTATCTCCTCCTCCTCCCCTTCTCTTTCTCCTTCTCTTTCTTCTTCTTCTTCTCCTCCTCCTCCTCCCCATCTCCTTCTCCCCTACACACCTCCTCCTCCCCCCTTCCTCCTCCTTCTTCTTTCTCTCATAAATGCAAGCTCCTTAAGGCCAGAATATTTCCCCCATGAGTTTATCCTAAGGACTTGAAAGAATAGATGGAATATGGCAGATACTCAAGCAATACTTGCAGAATGAATACATGTTGGGGGTGAGTTTCTAGGAAACCATCAAGTGATGTTGATTAAAAGGCAACCAAACCCTCACCACCTGTCTGATCCATTGAAGGCGTGACTGACTCGAGAAGGAAATGGGACAGGAATGCCAGGAAGTAAGTCTGTAGAGGAACCTTGATAAGAAATGGCCACATATACAGCTTTACACGATTGGCTGCTCTACTGCATGAACTAAGCAAGCCATATTCCCTCAGAGAGGGTCTTCTCCTGCGCAGGGGCAACACGCAGTGAACAGTTCTCAAGGGTGGAGTAAGGCTTGACTTCTGCATCATTGTCGTTGACCCCACAGGAAGGAATCCTCTGGATATTGTAAAATTATTTCGGTGGGAGGGTCAGACAGCTCCTAACTCTGACTTGGTGGTATACTTGGCTCTGAACTCAAACTCTGCTGGATTGAATCTCTTTTTAGAACCCTTCTGTGGAGTTTCAGTTTTTGGTAACTATAACTTTAAAACCGTACTAGCCGATTATTTTTTTTTTCAAAGCTGTCCTTCCGTATTGACTCATGCTCTTTTCTTGCAATAGCCATCCGTCTTGTTGCTTTAGCGCCCGCGTCTGATGCGGGATATTTGATGCCCATCTGCTGGGTTTCCCTTATGGCCGATTGCTCTGTTAGTTTTTCGATTTCCAGCTCACAGTGTCCTCCCACCTGCTCGTGGAATCCTAGGGATTTTCTATTTAACCCACCAGTGCCTCAACTGTGTTACTGTCCCTCCTCAATGTTTTTGTTTTTTCCACTAACTTCAGAGCTTGGAGATGCCTGTAACTATGAAACCAAACATCAAACCGGTGGGAGGCAAAGGGAGACATTTCTCCCCATCTAGAGTCTAAAGAGCTATCCATTCCTTGTCCTTTCCTGGGGCTGGCTGGCAGATATTATCCTCGCCCCCACGTTCAGAGCCCTGACTTATGCCTAGCCCTCAGTTTCCACTTTACTCCTGGAAAGATTCTTCAAAGCTTGTCCTCTGCTTCCAGGTTTGTGTTAGGACCACTCCTGCTACAGGGCTGTGCAGGGCAGTCTGCTCACCCACCACTATGATGCCCGGGCTAGCCATGCATGGTAGTTTTCATATGGTCACTGTATTTTGTTAACGTAGGGCATGGTAGGAACCCCTTTTGATGTACCAGATTGCCTATCCTCTCTGTCCTGTGTCCCAGCTACTCTAAACCCAGGTGGGCCCATCACCCACAAGGTGACCTCTGTCTCCTGACAACATAGTGACACAGTGACATCTGTCAGTTTTGTGCTTTATGTATGCTTAAGAACTTCCATAATAAGACTTAAAAAAAAAAAAAAAAGAAGTCTGCCAGACATTCTCTACTCAGTTCTCAACAGCCTAATGATAATCAGCTAAGACCTCCAACATGGGTTAGAAACTCCACTGGGTTTAATTCCCAGCAACATGAGGTCACACTCTCGTGCTCCAGGTTCAGGAGCAGAAGGAGCATCCCAGCTGGAATCCGAAGGCGCTGAATCTGGGTACTGGTCTGGTTCCAAGAGCAGGTGCACACCTGAGCGGTGGCTGGGTGAGCTCGGTTTCAGTGAAACTGATGGCTGTCTTCCTCCATCTTCCCTGGCTGCAGGCTCCACGTGGGGCGAGGATTCTGGCCCCAGGCATTTACTTGGGAGCTAATCCTAGCAAGCACTGGTGGAAAAATAGAAAAGCCAGGGATGGGAGGAGACCCAATAAAGAATGTATTATTCTTACCACGTGGAGCCCTGGCCCATTAAATGCTAGGGAGCTCTGGGTGACCCATGGACTCAACTCAGCCATCCCAAGACAAGGACTCAGCATCCTTGGGAGCTGGGGTATTTAGACACCAACTGTCAGTCTTTTGTTGAGAGCTGCCCCCCTGGGGGCTTGAATTCAGATGCAGCTGCTGGGTGGAAGGCCAGCAGGAGGCTCAAGGGCTGGGGAGGGGGCCCAGGCAACACCAGCTACAGGGGCAGCAGGAACCACTGAGGATACTTAGCTGTTATGTGCTCCCACCACCCTCCGGGACTACAGTGAACCCTGCGTGTCCTTGCACTGTTCACACGGACCTTCGCCTCTTTCCCAGGAGAAGGAATCTCCTGGTGTCAGTAGCCTCTTCCTCCAACCTCACCTCTTCTTTCAAGGGCATCCCGTAGATTCCCAGAGAAGCGATACTGAAAATGGAAGAAAATACGATGCCGTCTTTAGAGCTGTCCCAGACATCCACTGTGCAATCTGCCTCAGTGAAAGGCAACAGAAGTGACTCATACTTTCAAGCCTAATGGGGGAAGGTCTGTTATAACCTCTGGCCTCAACCACACTTATTTCTGGGAAGTCTGATCTCCTGGGAGCACCACCTTCTTGGGCTTTACTGCAGCCTGAGAAAGCCATTAGAACTGTACATCTGGGGGCACCTGGGTGGCTCAGTGGGTTAAAGCCTCTGCCTTTGGCTCAGGTCATGATCCCAGGGTCCTGGGATCAAGCCCCGCATCGGGCTCTCTGCTCAGCGGGGAGCCTGCTTCTCCCTCTCTCTCTGTCTGCCTCTCTGCCTCCTTGTGATCTCTCTCTGTCAAATAAATAAATAAAATCTTAAAAAAAAAAGAACTGTACGTCTGGTCTCCTGGTGGCCAAGGGATGACCTTGCCCCACGCTGATGAATGTTTAAGCGCTGGCTCTAAGCGGGGAAAGAGCCAGAGCCTGGATTTTTACCGTGTGCCCATTTCTGGGGTGTCAATGCTCTTACCGAGGCCGACTGATTTCAAGACACCACTGCTTGAACAACTGGCTTGCAAAATTCCGAACACTTGACTAATTGGCTCTTGTGAGCTTTCACCAGCTGGCTCTGGCTTATTAGGGCCACCGAGGACCACTCCTCTCCCCAATCGCTGGAGTTTAAAGCCAGTCTCTGCAAATCCTGATGGCAGCTCCAACAGCACGAAGAGGGGCAGCCCCGCAGGGCCAGGGGGAAATGGTGCCTGACGCACACTCTCCGCTCAGGGAACCAGAGCCTTACAGCAGCTCTGCAGAGACCCTTGCTGGCTCTGAAAAGTGAGAAAGGGGAGACCATAAAAGCCGGAAAGACACCTGTCACTGACCAACAAAGACAACAATGCAGGAGTCGCAGCCACAGAGACGACTCTCATGAGGGCAGTGGGGAGGGTCATTTTGCGGACTGCTCTGCATTTATCCTTGGGGATGACACAGTCCCCCGCATGGAGGTGACCGAGCCTCGCTTTACTGCTTCCGCTGAGTGTCATAATCAAACCTGCCCTCTCCATGGGTCACCTTTTGCTTAATAGAAACCAAGTTACTTTTTTGAGCATCGCTCAGAGCCCAGCATTTGGGGGGACAGCTAGCAGAGCTGAAGATGAATGTCCGTCAGCCAATGAGGGTGGGCTTTTGGAACCCAGAAAACCAGGAAATTCAAATTCTTGAAAACGTCCCCTTCGACCTAAATTTAACCACAGAATTTTAGTTGAATGAGCTGACTAATTATATTTAAATAAGTTAACTTCTAAATTGATGTTGTGCTAGAACTCTAGGAAAATGAAGGTTGAAGGGGACACCGAATTTGGAGATTTTTTAAAAAATACCTAAATTTAGGATAATTTGAGAAATAATTTTTGGAGATTAACCAGAAAAATGTTACAATTAAAGAGCATTTTGTATGTGGGAAGTCAGGTATTTGTGCTACAAGACCGCATTTCTCCCTCATGTTAAATGGACATGTCAGAGTATTGTGTGTTTCTGTCGCGTGTGGAAAGAGCCTAGTGTGAGGCAGAACTCTTTTAAAAGCACAGTAGTTCCTAGTTCTGGGCTGATGAAAGATCTCGACCAATGAAGCAGACTTTCCCCCGTTGTTTTACTACTGCCGAGCTGAGAGATTATGGTTTTATTAGCAGGTTTCCACGCCAGGAATAAGCAAGTAGTCCTGTTCATTTGTTTATCTATGGTATAATATCTCAGAGTTTCAGACCAGAACAAAATAATATGGGACAATAAAGAGAAAGAAATAAATCCTCTTCACTTAGCCTACAAACAAAATCCCCAGAGATGACAGTTGTGCTGTTGATAGCAAATGACACACAGACAAAGGGCATCGTATGCAAATTTAGCTTGGGGGGTCTCCCTTAAATTGATCTATTTTTAAGTTGATTTTAAATGCATAAAGCATCCCTTAAAAACACACACCCCTCTTGTCTATGTGGTCTGCCTCATCAACTATCACTAACAAATGGAACCTGCTGTAGAAGATTCAATATAGTTAAATTCTTCCCTTAAAAAGCTCTAGAGCCTGCCTTCAAATATATGTGTATTTGCTTTCAGCTGACTATTGAGAAGGAGGGAGGATGGGGTGGGGGATGGGGTGGGCTATGGAGATGGGAGATGAAAGAAACTGAGTTATTGCAGGTTCGAGAAACAGATGCCCTGGGCATCTTGGAGGAAGGGTGCTTGGCCTTGGCGTGCAGTGGGCTGCTGGTGGCCGTGTACATAGGACAGCCTGGTATGGAGGGATCAACTCTCTCAAACCAGATTCTGCTCCCAGGTGTTCTCTCTCCTCCCCACCCCTCTCTCTACCTGCTTTCTCTCCCACCCTCTCTCTCTCTTTCAGCAGGTGTGGGACAAGGAGAAGGTCATGGTGAGATACGTTTTAAAGGAAAAGTGATGGGGTGTGGGGAAGAGAAGGGACAGAGGCCAGAATTTCCACACAGCCTCACCGCTGGATGAGACCTGCTATCCCTGGTTGTCGCTGGACTCCTGCCCTGGCTTGTGACTGGTCCCCTGCTGCCATGCTTGCCCACTGTGGTCCTCTTGCACACAGTGGCCAGAGGGAGCTGAAAACCCAGGGGACCCCTGTCACTGCCCATCTGGAGGGCTTTCCTGCTCTAGTTGGATGAGCTTGCATGAGGTCCATCCTGGCCCCCAACTTCATCTCACCATACTCTCCCTGTAGTCATGGGGCCTTTTCTCTCCCAGGGCAGCCACAGCCGTTGGTCCACCACCAAGTCCACAGCACCCAGCATGGGGTCTGGCACCCAGCAGGCATCAGGGTTATTGGCAGAATGATTTACTGAATGGAGACAGGGTTTCTACAGAGCAGGACACCAGGTAGGGTCTAGTTTGAAGGGAAAGACACTGATGCCAATCTTGAGCAAAGCATTGGCCTTGGCCTTCAGTTTTCACCCAAGCCAGCAAGGAAGGGCTCATCACCCCCACTACCATGCAGGAAAGGAGGCTCAGAGAGACCCAAGGCTGCCTGAGCTCCTTGGTGAGTATGTGACACAGCCAAACTTCCTGCAGGGCGGACTTATCTCCCAATCTGAACTTGTATCCACTCTACCTAACTCACACTGAGTTTGGGGTAACTAAGGACTGCCCAAGTTCAAGTGTAGGTCAGGCAGTGTGGAGGGTAGGGATCCAGGCTTCAGGTCCAGTGGCAGTGGCTGAGTCTGGAGGAGTTAATGAGAACACTAGGGGAGGGAGGACATGGACTGGAAAAGGTTGTTTCTTGCACTCCTGATCCAACCTTCAACACTCTTCTGGTTGTGACATGGGATGAGCTGCCTCCACAACCTGTTTTCAGTGGGTCCCCTGGCTTGCAGAACAAAGTTTCAATGGATGGGGTGAAATCCAAGTAAGATCAGTTTTAGCTCTTTCCAGAAAATAGCCATTTGAAATCTCTCTCGTCTTATGGGTCACTTTGAGAATCTGAAGAAAGCTAAGAACTTCCTAGAGAAATCCACATAACCTTTCACACATAACACTAGCAGGGTCTTGGTTCCAAGGATCACCATCCTGAAATCTCCTGGAGGCCAAAGATTCAGACAGAGAACTCCCACCCTAGAAGGTCTTTTCCAGCAAGATAGGAGATGGGCTTATGCGTGGAAACCTCTCCATCAGAGCTCCCTCCCAAGGGGTCCCAAAAGATAAATTGTAAATAGTGTTAAGCTTGAAACAATTTCAATTTCTAGAGCAGAATTCGGAGCAGCATTGAACATGTTTTCCCACTTTGGGAATGTACCACTTGGCTGCCAACCCAGAGATGGTGGTGGTGATCAGAGGTGCAGAATGAACGTGGGTTATGTGCCTTCGGGCGGTAACCAGAACATTACGAACTGCGTGGTCTGGTCAATGTGGAACAGTGCCAAGAGTGCCCTACCAGTGCCAATTTCTGAGTGTATCCTTTGAAGTTGTTCCTTTCACTGATTCTGTGAATTCCTTCATTCCATCGTTTGTGACCTCTGCCAGATTTGTGTCTCCAGGTGACTGCAAAGAGTCAGGGGAAGGGGAAAGGGACCTGGTGGCAGAGCCTACTTCTTGGTGCCCTCTAGTTGTCATTCACAATGGAGGTATTATTTTCAAGAGGTATCTCAGCCTTAATTTTCCATGTAGTGCCTATTTTGTAGTTTATACAGAGATGCCCTAGTAGGAGAAGTTTTGGGGAAATAGCCTCTTTTAAGGTAGTTATATAAATATAACTACTTATAGTTAAGGGGCTGGAGGAACTCAGTTTTGTGGTTATAGCTGAGGAGGAGAGGAAAAGGAGGTAGGAGTTCTGTTCACCCAGCGTGATCTCTGTCCATTTTGGGGAACTTTGTTCATCTGTCTTCCATTCCATTTCTTGCTCCCCATGGGAACCGCCATGACAGTGCTGTGTGACCCATCACTGGCTGCGGTGGACGGGGTCTTAGGTGAACACAGGCAAGAGAGCTTTGTGAGGTTTTGGATTTTCAATAAAAAAAAAAAAATGAAGTCAGCCTCCTTTGGGGGCCCAAAGTTTAGACCTGCTGTGGTGGTTTCGGCCATGTGGGCTAAAGAAGCAAAGGAAGCTGAGTAGGGTGATGGGGGATGAAAGACCCCCAAGACTGCTGTCCCCACCCCAGACTCATTTGCTTCTGAAGTCTTGATGGATGCTTACTATTGAGCTCTTGAGACACTCCAGGATTTTCTAAATATCCCCCCCCACCCTTTTTCTTATACTTCTTCGAACTGGGTTTCTGTTATTTGCAACCCAAAGAGTTCTCACTGTTGAAATCTCAAGAGATTCAGAGGCAGGTCCATCCAGGGAGTAACTCCAGCCCAAGTGGGGGGGACTGCTGCTCAGTCAGGGCTCAGGGCAGAGGGTCAGGCCTCCAAATCATTGAGGGTGGGACAGGAAAATTGGAGATGAAGTGTCCCACAGAGGATGCAAAAAGCAATGGGTCTGCCATCTTGCTTGGAAAGGAGGTTAGAAATCCTATCCCACGTGTCTTGTCAGTGAGAGGGGCTTCAGCCCAGAGCACAGCCCACAGACTCCAGTGTTTCTGCTTTGGTTAGAAGAATGTCCAATTAGACACATTTCTTTTGTGAATCAACACGTCCTTGTGTGATCTACATACCAGGAATCACATTGCTAGACATAAAGAATGGATGCAAAATCATGGGCTAAAGTGTCTTCAATGAGTGCCTTTTGGATTCATGGGGTTAGTTAAGGACTCATTAATAGAACCAGAGTTGATGATCACCTGAAAGATTTAGCTATGAAGATCGAAGGGATAAGAATGTTGAGTGGGATGGGGCACCTGGGTGGCTCAGTGGGTTAAAGCCTCTGCCTTCGGCTCGGGTCATGATCCCGGGGTCCTGGGATCGAGCCCCAAATCGGGCTCTCTGATCAGCGGGGAGCCTGCTTCCTCCTCTCTCTCTGCCTGCTTCTCTGTCTACTTGTGATCTTCGTCTGATAAATAAATAAATAAAATCTTTAAAAAAAAAAGAATGTTGAGTGGGCATGAGTTATAGGAGCAAATTCAAGCTCACATCAGGAAAAAGGAAAAACAGTTTCAAAGCATGGAAATATTTGTGGTCTCAGAAAAAAATGTAAAGTATGTCCAGCATCTGGCCATACCCAGTGGTCTTTTTCCTACAGGCATCATAGCCTTCCTTTCCCACAAGTTTATTTGAATGAGACCCAGAAGTGATGTGACAGGGGAAGGCTGCTCTTCAGGGGAAGATGACAGCTTTGCACATGCCCATCGTTTCCCTTCCTCCAAAGGGCACATTCATTTTGGACATATAAAACTTGTAAGCTTGGAGAGAATTAAGAGATCATCCAGCGTTCTTCAGTGAGGACTCCGGAATAGGTTTCCTTTGTTCCACAATCCCCCCGAAGCTGTACATAAATGTTGTATATTATATTTATCTTGGGAGAAGGTCCATAGTTTTCAACTGGTTGTCCTAGGATGTGTGACCCCAAATGTGTGACCCCAAAGATCCACCATCCAAACCACTCTTTACAGATGAAGAAATGGAGGCCTGGGGAATGGAGAGTTTGGTGATGATCCTGTGGGTAGGAGATAGCAAAGCCTGGATGAGCAGTGAAACCTCCCAGGTCCCAGAACTCTCTCTCCCATTATTGTACTTTGTAAAGAATCCATCCTAGGTTCTTAAGGACACTTAATTTGCTTCAAGGAAATGTGACATCTGTAAACCATGCTTTCCTTAACTGAGAATTAATGAATAAATAAGAGCTCTCCATCTTCCAGAACATAAGAGGTTATTATAATGCTTCTGGTTATGACTTGCATTAAAAAAAAATACTACCCACTAATGTTCTCAAAGGTAAATATTAACTCATTAATCTTCATATTGGCTTCACGAGGCAGGATTATTTCTTTTACTTGAGAATTACACTTTTCCTACTCCCATCAGATTTAAGTTTATCTTAAGAGTTAAAACTCATAAAACAAAACAATATACCTAGAAATGAATTTAAAAATCTATCTAATAGGAGGGAAAAGATCTTAGATTAATTATTTTCTTCAATAGTGCATTGCATTTGGCATTAAGATTCCTAGTCACAAAGGCACAAAGGAAACATAGCTTTCATTCTTCATTCATGTGCCCAAGACAAACTAGTATTGATTCCATTTTGCCATCAAGGAAACACAGGAGCTTATTTAACATGTATTCTCAGGTGAATATCTTGGCCTTGGTTTATCTGTTTACAGAACCAGGGCAGTAAAGGGGGATGCCCCCTTCCCAGAGAAAGAAGGATGCACTATGATGAGAATATAGGAGACTTCAGTAGCCCAATACCATGCAGATGAGCCCTCCAGAGAGGCGAGGGCAAGTGAGAAGGTTTGGAAAGATTGTGTTCAGTACCTCATATTGTTTCCATCTTCTGGAGTCTCCTGCAGAAATTGTCCTTCATCTGACTTCAGTTCCTCATGAATGCAGCTCCATTGGTGTGCTCACACTTTTAGATTCATATCTTGTCATGGTAGATGAATCCTCACTGAGATGACTTCTGGGTCTCCCCAGTTCTGTTGCCCAAATACCATGACCCCCAATGCAACCCTATCATATGTCTGTCATGGCATGGGAAGTCAAAGCAGGGTGTCTGATGGGCCATTGTGAAGGCTTCATGATGAAATAATTTAACAGCCAGGTTACTGATCAGGGAATTGGTACACAACTACTCCCTTACTCCCTTTAATCTGTCATCCATTCTTGAAACTCTGCCTTTTCCAAGGTCACCAATGACCACAAGGTATGGTGGGGAAAGTGCCCAATTGATCAATTAATTTTTACACAATTCGTATATGGTTTTTTGTGAATGTAAACGTAACAAAGTTCTTTGAAAATATGTGAAAAATATAAAAAGAATACAGATAATTCTGAAGTAACCTTTCATCACATTAAAGGTGTAACAACCGTGGACATATGTTACTTCAATTTTCCTCCAAGAATGAACTTGCCGTTCAGCTACAAGAAGCATAGTTAGCTCCTGGCCTCCAGTGATTAGTGCCCTTAAGACCTGCCTCAGAAATGGAGAAGAGGCCATTCCCTTTTTGGGTAGCCCTTTGCTAATGAGAAAGCAGGTCAGAATATTAGAATCTGGTAATTCCTGCTCAGTAAGACTCTTCTAATGGGCAGTCGTCACTCCAGAGCTCCCTTCTGGGTTGGCAGAGACCAGAAAACTTTCTCAAGTGTTGTTTTTCATGTTCCACAGGAAGACCTGGGGACACACTTTTCACCAAGGCCATCCAGAATGTGCTGGTAAGAGGGACACCAACATCATTGAGAAGTTTGGAGGAAGCTCTCCCACTTTGCCCCCATTCCAGTACGCCCATTCCCCTGAGCCTTTCAGTCACTTCTTCCACCATCTGCCATGACAATCCAGGCATACCCTCTTGGTTCCACTTGGGCTGTTGGTTTCTCTTCGGAGCTGCCTTGGGCTGGGGCTAATAGTCACACAATCTGGCTTATTGACAGTGAGGTTTAGGGACTTTGGAGACCCTAAAGCAACAGATAACATGGGCAGCACCAGGCTACCAGAAGCCAGATGGTCACAATGATCAAAACAACTGGCAAAATTGGATTGGCAGTGAAGGGTGTGAGTTGTGACGATAATTTAATAAAAGGTGGTATTCCAGGAGGAAAACAGATGAGCCTCCAACAGTGGTATTTCATATGTAAATTCAAAAGAAACTGAGAGTGGATGATCCAGAGGCTGAGGGCAGTCATTCCAAATAAAGACTCAACTGTTGCCTGGGGTCCTAGACTCAAGTCAGGTTTCAGGTTGGAAACCCATTTTATTGAAAAGCTCCCCAGGTTCCCAGAACTAAAGGCCCCCAACATTGTCCTAACTATATACAATGACGATACCCTCAGTCTCTCCCCAGAGGGACTATGGCTATTTACTCAAGTACCTAGACACCATGGAAAGGAGAATTCCAGGACTTTTTGAGGACTAGTATTAAAAGAATCTGTGTTGACCTCATTAGTCAGAGACCCAAAGTGTCCCGTGGTCCTCTGTTGGAGTGAGGGCATTTGGAGACCACGTAAGTGGTATCCTGGTCAGAGGACACCTTAGCATGTGTCAAGAGGTTTGGTGAATACATCTGGTGACCATGTCCTTAGCTCCCCATTATATAGTTAGGATCAATATATCTCATAGGTGGAAGAAGCCCCATATTGGTTCATTGGTTCATGAAATGAGAGCTATCATAGTGGGGTGGTTAAGTGGAAACTCTGAAACTGCCCCCTCCCCCACCAAAGATAACAAATAAAAAATAAGATTACAGGGGCACCTGGATGGCTTAGTTAGTTAAGTGCCTGACTTAGACTCAGGTCATGGTCCCAGGGTCCTGGGATTGGGTCCCATGTTGGGCTCTGCACTCAGCAAGGAATCTGCTTGTCTCTCTCCCTCTGCCCCTCCCCCTGCTTGTGCCCTCTCTCTCTTTCAAATAAATAAAATCTTAAAAAAAAAAACCCTAAGATTACAGCTTATGAAGGGAAGTAAGGAACAGTAGTGTATCATCAAAGACCTAAAATGCAGGGTCTTGGTCCCAGCTATAATCACATTTAATTTGCCAGCTTGGCTCCTGCAGAGAGCAGGTAGACCTGAAGGGGAAGTCTGGCCCACTGCAGTTTCAGACAAGTAGTAGTCCCATGGCAGCAGCCATCTGGATGCTGGATAGGAGAATTTATCATTGATTTGGTGACTGTATTCTAGCTCACTCAGGGAAGAGGCTCGGAAACCATTTATATTCACCTTTTATGGACAATAACACACATTCACAGATCTTCCAGGAGCTCTATCAGCCAGAGAGCTTTGGCTTCATCTGAGCATCCTGGACAACATCACCTTAACCCACTATATCAGTGACAGTGTGCAACAATGAGCGAGAGGTGGCTGGTATGCTGGAGGCCTTGGCAAGGCGCATGTGCTCTGCATGGTAAATGCTGAGAAGGTCGAGGGGCCTGTTACTTCAGGACAGGAGCTCAGTGGTCAAGGACCTGTTCACAATGCCTCCCAAAATAGAAGGCAAATTGCTACATGTCGTATCCTTTTCTGAAAAGAAAGAAAGGAAGGAAGGAGGGAAAGAAGAAAGGAAGGAAGGAAGGAAAGAAAGGAGGGAGGGCAGAAGGGAGGGAGGGAAGAATGGATGGAAGGAAGAAGGGAGGGAAGAAAGAAAGAATGCATCTATTAAGCTTCTTTTTGCTCTGGAGGGACCATATTCCACACCTAGAAACATTGTTTTGGTTTGTTTGTCTGGTGACACAGAAGGCTGTCAGCTTTGAAAGCCTCAGAGCAGTCGGGAGAGGGACCTCCCACCACCTCCATAATCTCCACTATCCGGGTCCTTCAGAAGTGCCTGATCCACAAGCCTGACATTTTGCACAACATAACATTTGCCCAGAAAGGTAGAAGGAAGGTGAGGACTGAGTCCATGAGGATGAGTCCTGAGTGCTGAGATAGCCCCCTGAGGGTGGGTGCCATCCCCCAGGATGTAGTAGAATCAGACTGTGGCCCAACAGTAAGATGACTGTGTCCTGGAACCTAGGGCAAAGCAGGAATGCCCCCTCTTACCCTAATTTCCAATGACCCACTGGAGACGTAGTGATCCCTCTCCCTATAATTCTGGGTTCTACAGGATAAGCTGTTCTGGCCCCTAGATGGTTCACACTCTTGCCTGGGGACACAGTGAGAGTCCACTGAACCACAAGGGGTCCCTCCTAGTTTGAATTCCTTGTGTCCACAGGTCAACAAGCAAGAGGAGTCTTTTTTTTTTTTTTAAGAGATTAACTTATTTATTTGAGAGAGAATTTCACTCTCTTTGGAAGAGAGGCAGAAGGAGAGAGAGAGAATCTCAAGCAGACTCTGCTGAGCAGGGAACCCAATGCGGGGCAAGGTCTCATGACCCTGAGATCAGGACCTGAGCTGAAATCAAGAGACGCTTAACCGACGGAGCCTTCTAGGTGCTCCAAGAAGAGCGTTTATGTTGGCAGGAGCCATCACCCCGGACACATGGGGGAAGTGGGCGGGGGAGGGACATGTGTGGAACCCGATGATTCACCGAGACATCTTTTGGTGGTTCCTCAGAGTAAAAAAATCTCACCTTCCAGTAAAGTTAACTTCTAAATGGATTAAAGAGTTTTTTAAAAATCAGATATAAAAAAAAACCTGTAAGAAATTGAAATGGATGACTGTAGAGAAGAAATAACTTTCTAAACTTAAAAGTGATAAAAGCAATCAACACATGTGTATAAATAAAAATGGGAAATTGTGAACGCAAGAAAAATGCAAAAATAAAAAGGCCAACAGCAGGCTGAGGCAAATAGCTCTAACAAATACTGAACATTCATTTCCTCACGTTGAGGCTGCAGGTAATATTTTATATTTTCTGTATTTTCTCTGGTGTGGCTATGTAATCCTTCCAAGAGGTCCATACATTTGTCTTAAAAAAAAGAGGGAGAAAAACACAGCATTTTTTTTTTCCTTTTCTGAAATACATAACACTTGCAGAACAGTCAGTTTAAAGGACTCTTGAGATAAAGGACCTCAGAAATCAGTATACATACACCTTTGAACTACATTAATGTTAAAGAACGCAGGGGCGCCCGGGTGGCTCAGTTGGTTAAGTGTCTGCCTTTGGCTCAGGTCATGATCTTGGGGTCCTGGGATCAAGCACGCTATCTATCGGGCTTTGAGCTCAGTGGGGAGCCTGCTTCTCCTTCTGCCCCTCCCCCTGCTTGTACTCTCTCTCAAGCAAATAAAATCTTAAAAAAAAAGGAGAAAAACTTTAAAAAAATTAAAAAGCCCAAAATTCAAGTTTTGAGGACTTTCTACTGTCCAGAAAGAAAGCACTGTTGTCATGCACACACATCGTGTTCAGGTTTCCCTCCCCTCTAAAAAAAAAATGCGGAGAAAACTCTGGATGGAGAAGCCGGGACATAAGCGTTTCAAAAACTAAATGTGGGATTAGGATCTTCGTAGCCCTATGGCTAAACAGATGTTAACCAGCTATCAGAGAGAAAGTAGAAATTTTGGTTTTGACAGTCGAACCCAAACAAAACCCCCATCCTTCCTTGCAGGGACAGCTCTGTGGCTTGTGAGACACAAAGGTTGTGGAGCAGAACTTACAATTTCCATTTCTCTGTTTTCCCAGTTGTAATGAAGGGAGCGAGCTATTCCTCAAGGGTGCCTCATTAATCGAATTCCCTACTAGGCTGACTTCAGGACGCAGGAAGCCCAGAGCTGGGATTAGCAGCCGGGTGGCGTATGGTGTATGTGTTTAAAATGATCCAGTCAGATCTGGAAGAATGTCATTATTCTCCTTAGTGTCACTCCGAGAAGGGGAGGGTAACCATATGGTGCCCACCCCAGGACTGTCTTGATAGGTTCCGTCTGAACGATGACAAGGAACATCCAATGTAATAAAAATGTTGAAACTCACAGGAGACCCCGCAGGGCTCAGAGCCTTCGAGCTGAGAGCTGTGATTGCACGCTTCTTGAAAAAGCAAGTCTGCTCGTGCTAATGATCCCAAGGGCTGTCTCCAAGGAAGGGAAGAATCTGCAGACTGCTGAAGCCCCGCCAACCCACTGGCTTGCAGAAGAAGACCACTTTCCTCCCCGTCAACTTGCTTCTGAGGCTTACGGCGGCAAAGGGATTCTGCCAGTCTAGCAGCTCCTACTAAGTGTATGCCTGCCTTTCTCAGATCTGTGCTGGTGTCCTGCTTGATGTGGCTAACAGGGAGGGGGCTGAAGGGAAACCGAATGCCCAGGGAACAAATAAATCTCTTGTTCCCTGATCAACCTAAACTAAATCCCGATCTGCATTCTCACAAGTGACCAGCCTGCTTGGTCTGGTACCTCTCTGGAAGTCATCATCTCTCTTAGGTTAGGCGGTGCTCTGGTCCCATCATGATGATCGCAAGGTTGCTGGTCACATTCCAAGTCAGTATTTATTACGATGGTCTCTGATTTTTTCCAATTTCATGATTTCTTTGCATGTATCAGCTGGCATTGTACTGTTAGGAAGTTTGTCTCTTCTCCCTTTGTTTGTATCTGTCAGTATTTTGTCATTATTTGTTTTGATACTTGAATTGTCCCAGATTTAACCAGCTGTGTGCCTTCAAGGTGCTCCTGTGTCCTTTGACACATGCCCATAATTCTTGGAGCAATCCTTATCTTCAGGTGCAACAATGTTTCACATTCTTCTTCAAGGTCTTTTCCGTCTTCGGACCCCAAACCAACCATTTCTTCAAGAAACCCTGGTTCTCTTTATTGGGGAATGGTTTTTAGAAACCAAGATTGAAGTGATAGGTGCTTATTACCATTTGGTATCATTGATTCTATGACCTCTCAGAAGACAAAGAAAAAGAAATATGTCAATATCTATTCATCTTTGTTTATCTGTCTATCCATCGTCTATCTATTTCCTTCCCTCCTCACTCCTTCCCTCCCTCCCTCCTGTCTTTAAAGTCTTGTGTTCATACTGTGATCTCCAATACATCACTTTGGGATCACTCTAATCTTTATTCTTCCCATATTTTAAAAATATTTTATTTATTTGAGAGAGAGCGAGCAGGGAGGGAGGGACAGAAGGAGAGGGAGACAGACAGAATCTCAGGCAGACTCCCCGCTGAGCATGGAGCCCAGTGCAGAGCTCAATCTCATGACCCTGAGATCATGACCTGAGCCACAATCAAGAGTCAGATGCATACCCAACTGAACCACTCAGGTGCCCCTTCTTTCCATATTTTTAATTTCCTTCTTGGATGAGATATCTGGCTCCCCTGATCCACAGTACACTTGCTTAAAGCTAGAATACATGGTTTCAGAAACGCTAACCCATGCTACTAAGAAAACCAAACCTTAGAGTTAGAGTTCAATTTCTGTTTATTGTTCTTTCTGTCTCTGGCATAAGGCACAGAGTCAAAATATCATTTTGAAATGTTACTTGGGTTTGTTCTCTCTCCTGATCCTTCAGTGTGGTTATGTCATTCATTAGAAACCACATCATAAAGTTCATCTGTAAGGTAAGTTCCCTGTGCCCTTCACCACTAGCGCTGGTCTCATTCTTACTGATTTTAAGTCTAGGAGACATTAGTGTGCTTCCAAAAATCAGCAATAGACTCATGGGTACCCGCCCTTCCTCATCCTTTCACCCCATTATCACCCCATTATCAAGCCATCAGTTTCTGGTTTATATTTTGCACAAGTGAACAGAAATATACACAAATATTTTCTTATTCTTCCCTTTTTCCTACAAAGGCAGTAGCATACTTTAGTCCTCTTTTGCACTTGGCCTTTCTGTTTTTAACTTAATGTCTCCTGGAAATCCTCCATATCATTTGAGCTTTACCATCATTTGGACAGCTGCACAGTACTCTAGGCACCATGAGTATGGCCCATGGTTGTTCGTCCACTGTCTTAGGTGAGAATGACTGGATAGCCTCTGATTATAACTGTTGCTGCAGTGAATCACCCTGTCTTCATAGGTCAGATTACTAGATCACAGGACAAATACATATGCAGTGCTGCCAGATGTTGTCAAATGCCTCTTGAAAAGGGTTGTATTAACACGTGTTCTCACCAGCAACACAAGAGAGAGCTTCACTGACAGAATGTGTTGTCATGCTTCTGAATTTTTGCCAAGCTGATAAGTGAGAAATGGAACCTCTCTGTTGTTTTAATTTACATTTCTCTTATTAGGAGTGAGATGGAAGATATTTTCATGTTTCTTGGCCATTTTTTATATCTTTTTGTGAATTGCTTGTATCTTTTGCCCATTTTTCTTTTTCTTTTCTTTCTTTTTCTTTTTTTTTTTTTTTTGGTTATTTTCCTCTCCATTTTAAAGAAATCTTTATATTGAAGATATTACCCTTAATCCCTAATAAGTATTTTGAATACATCCCCCAGATGTCACTATCTTTTGGCTTTCCTTACAATGATTTTTTTCCTGTACAAAAGCTTTTTAAAATATATATTTATAGAGTCAAGTTGATCCCTCCTTACTCTTATTGTTTTTCCCTTTGGGATCATAGCCACAAGCCTTTCCTACCCTCAGGTTAAAGAGAATTCACCCCTGTTTGCGCAGAGCATGTACACACCTTCACGTTTCCTCATTCAGACCCCTGGTGCCCTTGGAATTGATTTTTGCATATGATGGTCTTTTCCCAAATGGTTACCTAGTTGGCCTCGTGCCACTTATTGAAACATCTATCTCCACTCTGATGATTTGAAATAATATCTTTACTATATACTAAGTTTCCATATGTACTTGGGTCTATTTCGGGATTTTTAAAATTCTATTCTACCTGCCTATCAATTCACTGCTTTACCTCTGGAGGCCTTCTAGGATGTTTTCCTGACAAGAAAAGCTGGATCCCATCCTACATTTCCCTCCTCGGTCTCCCTTGTGTTCTTTCATGTTTCATTTTCCACACGGACATCAGCATCAACTTCTTAACTTCACAAAACTACTTGTCGATATTTGTATTGGCATTTTGATGAATTCATAAATTAATGGGGTGAGAACTGAGGTCTTGGGGTTGAGTCACCTACTCTAACCTCATCTTCCCCTGCTTTCTCAGATACCCCGTGTCCGACTCCGTGGATCGGGTCCTTGGGAGGCAGACACCAAGACAGATTAGGAGTGCTAGAGGATCGTGGTGGCACAACATCTGTGAAGGCGACTAAAAGTGGGACGTAGTGTTATCGGACGCAGGGAAGTCGGGGTGTTGGTGTACCAAGACACGTCATGACAGATCACCAACAGCAGTTTACTGGTGGATAAATCAGAACTGAACAGTAGACACGTAGTATTTAGATACAAGGAAGAACCACTGGACAAGAGGAATGGAAAGTTGAATGCTGCTGTGTCCAGAGCAAGAGCCGGTGGGAAAGGAGTGGAGCGGGATTTGCTGCCTTTCACGAGCACTCTTCTTGAATTATTTCTCTTGTTTGGACCATAAGCGGGTTTTATTTTATTCAACAACAAATCAATGAATGACATAAATTCCAGATTACTGACAGTCCTCAGCAAACCCGTCATAGATAACCTACCAAGGCCTAAATGGCAGCTTGTGGGGACTTAGGTCAAAAAAATGCAACGGAAAGCAGATGCTGACAAAGAGGGCAAATGAAGGCAACGGTTTAATTCAGAGGCTGGCTGAAATGCCAGGAATGAGATTTATTCCATGCATCAGTCTTCTACAGCGAGAGGGGGATTTGTCAGCCCGCATCAGCTGGCTCCTTAATTATATCCTTGCCCATCCAAGACCCATGGAGGTGTCAATCACCCTCGTCCAGGACGTCATTCTGAGCCCAGAAAAACCTGTTCTTTTCTGGGAAGGCTCTTTCCAGAGTTGTCAGTGGACAAAACAAGCTGTTGAAAGGGGAAACAAACCATAGTCGTTCAAGCAGCTGTTTTGTTTATAATTGTTCTGCTTATTATGTTTTGAAGCAGATGGGTTATCTTGATGTCAGGTAGCTGTGGTCTCAGCATCCCTGAGGGGCTGGAAGTCAAGCAGTGTCGGTGGAGCTCGGCAGCTCCAGCTGGTGCCGTGGGAATCAGATGGTCCCAGCTGGGGTGGCAACCATCAGGCAGGGTTCTGAGTAACGCAGAAAGACACCATGCTGGCCACAAGGGCTGTTTAGTCACCATCTTCTGTCCTGGTAAGTGTCCATCTCCTTACAGCTGACCCCAGGAAGAATCAGCATCCAAAAGTTCATGCTGAACAGAGGGTGCCAATCGGGGGAACTCACCTGTCTCTACCGTCCCAATGTGCACCGTAGGTTTATTTCAAGCACCAGCATCCCTCAATTTGCCCTGACCTCCCAGAAGGCAGTTTGGAAAGCATTTGGCTTATTTTGCTTAGCTGATGTCCTCCAGGTTCATCCATGTTGTTGCAAATGCCAGGACTTCCTCATTTTATGTTTTTAAAGGAAATCACATACATTTGAAGTGTATGTGATTTGGTAAAGCTGTACATAGTGAAACACTCGCTAGAGTCAAGCTAATTAACACATCATTTCCTCCTAGAGTTACTGGTTATTTTCCATGTGTGGTGGGATCATATGAAATCTACTCTCTTAGCAAATTTCTGGTATTCAATACAGTATTAGCAACTTCAGTCGTATGTTGTACATTACATCTCTAGACCCATTCATCCTATGTATCTGCCATTTTGAACCCATTAACCAAGGATTTCTGTCTTTTTTTTTTTTAAAAGATTTTATTTGTTTATTTTAGAGAGAGAACACGAGAGTACAGGGAGGAACTGAGGGAGCGAGAGAGAGAGAGAGAGAGAGAGAGACTCTCAAGCAGACTCTGTGCTGAGCATCCAGCCTGTCTTAGGGCTTGATCCCACAACACTAACACCACAACCTGAGCCAAAACCGAGAGTCAGAGGTTTAACCAACTGAGCCACACAGGCACCCCTGGAGATTTCCATCTTTTTAAAGCCTGAATAATATTCTCCCCTAGAAAGAAATGTTTACATTAACAAAAGATACAAACCAAAAAAAAATGTCATGTACCTTTATGGACCAAACACAGTTGTCTAATACAGAAAGTGTCTGATAATCAGAGGAGAATTTCACAGAAGCTATACTGGAGAACACATATCGTTTTCATGATTCAACAGATCAAACAGGAAAAATGATACAAGACGTGAGTAATACCTTAGCAATAATTAGTAAGCGTACAAATACATAATGGGCTTTAATGAGTTACCTTTATCAGGTTTTGCTGAACACCTGTTTTTGCTCTATATTGGGAAATTAACAATGACTAAGACAAATGTTTCTAGCTTGCAGGGAGCTCCATTTGGCAAATCGGCAGGGCTGGCCACCTCTAAACCACAAGTGAGGCTGGGAATAGAGTTTGAGGCACTAATGGCCAGGGCCAGCTACATCATCCCGCACCACATGAACATCCAAGACCTCTGTTCAAAGCACGAGAGAAAAGCTTTTCCTCTCTTTTGCGGGTTTTCTCTCTACCTGCCTTGGTGGTTTTTAATTTGCTATTTAATGTCGGAAATGCAGATGGACACTCCCCAGGTTTCTCAGCCCTGCCCCTAGACTCAGTGCCTTGGTACACCTGCTGTCCACTCCCACCCATGCCCAGGTCCCCAGTTATAGTTGCTGTTGTCGGTGGAGAAGGTGACTGAGAATGGGTGGTGGGTAGAGGAGAGGTAGAGGGGGTCGGAGCTGAGCTGAGGCTCTAGGATCCCAGTGCATATTCCATTGTCCCATG
The DNA here is from genome assembly GCF_902655055.1 of Lutra lutra. NCBI lineage: Eukaryota > Metazoa > Chordata > Mammalia > Carnivora > Mustelidae > Lutra > Lutra lutra. Next base: position 42,802,765 of record NC_062280.1, on the reverse strand, counting down.
GCACATCACTCATAAAACACAAATTCAAAGAGAAAACTGTGAAGAATTCTAAGACATTGGCCACAGAAACTTCAACTCCAGGTGGGGCCTCCTTCTGAGGGGCACAGAGCCTAAGGACCCAAGGTATCGGGCTGTTTCTGAAAAGGCAGTGTTAGCAATTCCTTAACACTAACTTGATATTTTCAACCCTAGTTGTTTTATTTGCAAATACAATGGAGAGGCAGGTGAAAGAGTAATTTCACCTAGATTTTTTTTTTTTTTTTTTTTTTTACAGTCTTGAGGTCCTTTATTTTATTTATCATGCCATGAATTCATAGGGAATGGGTTCCAGCAGTTCGGGCTCCTTTCCGTTGGTTCTCACGAAATGTGCTTCTCTGGGTGGAGCAGGCTGACGCTTCAGCTGAACCCAAGTACCTTTCTCTTTGGCTTCCTTCTTTTTCTGATCATTTTCCTTTACACGCTTCAGGAAGCTATCTCGGCTCTTTGAATGTTTAATATGCTCAATGCGGACATTAATTCTCTTGGCAAGAATCTTGCCCTTAACTTGTTTGTTTACAACAATACCAACAGCATGCTGAGTAACATTGTAGATTCTTCCAGTTTTGCCATGGTAACATTTGTGGGGCATTCCCTTTTGAACAGTGCCCATTCCCTTGATGTCCACAATATCACCTTTCTTGTAGATTCGCATGTATGTGGCCAAAGGAACAACTCCATGTTTTCTAAAAGGCCTAGAGAACATGTACCGGGTACCTCTCCTCTTTCCCTCTGTGTTGGTCATTTTGGCAAATTACTGGAAGATGGCGGTTCCGGCCGAAAGGAAGTCACCTAGAATATTTAATAGGAAATATGAATATGACATAATAGGCCCTTCCTATCTATGTCACATTTGGAAGACTCTTGCATCATTAAAAATGTATTACCACTGATCTAAGAATGATTTTTAAGGAAAATTAATGTGTATTAACCCGTACTTTTAACATCCCTGAAAATAACTTGAGCTATCTAATTCCCTCCTACAATTTTTGTGATTCCAGGATTCCAGTATTTTTTTTTTTTTATCTCGTTTCTTTTCCTGCCATTGTATCCCCAGTACCTAGGGAAGAACCTGGAATACAGTGTTGGTAACTGTTTGTTGAGTGACTGCATGAATGTATTTGGAATGATCACTCAGGTTTTGTAAGAACTTAATATTCCTTATAAGTAAAATCAACACAGAAGGGCTGATGCCTCATAAGCCTCATTAGAGGGGTTTTCTCCCCTGTCATTTTGTAATGGATGAATAGAATTTGTTTTTCAAGTTGTTTAAACATGGAATTTATGAACTCTTGTTTATTTCCTTTCCAGGTTGGTCTGAAAATGATACTTCTTAAAAAAAAGATTTTATTTATTTATTTGACAGAGAGTGATCACAAGTAGGCAGAGAGGCAGGCAGGGCAGGGGGAAGCAGGCTCGCTTCTGAGCAGAGAGCCTGATGCGGGGTTCGATCCCAGGACCCTGAGATCATGACCTAAGCCGAAGGCAGAGGCTTCACACACTGAGCCACCCAGACGTCCCTGACAATGATACTTTTAGCGGAAGTTATGAAAAGCATCAAGTGAGGTATCTCAGATGCTTATTCTGAAAGTCCCATCTGGGCTGAAGCTGAGACAGAGTTTGGAACTGGAGTCTATAGCCCAAGTACTTCCACGTGAGCACCCAAATAGTCCTTCTTTGGGAGGCTGGTGAACAGTTGGCGTGGAAGAAATTGACCACATGCCCTTCTAGCATGGAGTCAGAGATCAATATAAAGAAGAGACTGAGCTCCATTGGGAAGCCTGGAGATCTAATTATTAGACAAAAGCCAAAGAATGCCATTGTAACCAATATGTCCAGTTTCCACAAGCTTGGGGGTATAAAGTCACCCTTATAGTGAAACCCCAAAGGCCATGCCTGGGCTCTACTGTCCCTGTTGGGGGGCTAGTAAAGGGATCTTTCATCCTGAGGTCAGGTTAGTACTTTCAGACCTGCATCAATGGAACCGGAATTTGGATATGCCCTTTGGCCAGAGTCCTCCCCACCTCCTGGCCAGGATGCCAGTTATTCCAGACTCGCCCTTTCTCTCTTCATGGCTCACTGAAGATTATGTACCTGAAGGTGAGATGAATGAGCCTGGGACAGTCATTGTACTTGGGACAGAGAGATGCCCAAGGTTACCACAGAGTGAGGAGGACATGGCTCCCTCTGGGCCTATCTTGTTAAGGGTGTTGACAGGGGTGGGGGGCGCCTCAAGATACTGAGACCCCCAGTCCAACAACCTGTAAGGAATTAATTCCTGCCAATGATCACGTGAACATAGAAGGAGATCCTTCCCTACTGGAGCTTTCTGATGAAACCCTGGCTCACACCCTGGCAGCCTTGTTAGACGCTCAGCAGAAGACCCAGCTAAGCAGTGTCCAGAATCCTGACCTACAGAAACTGTGATACAGTCAATGCATATGGTTTTAGGCTGCTGAATGAAGGATAATTTGTTACACAGTAATGGAAAACAGAGGGTTTTAGTCCATCCTGACCAAAAGCATATAAACCCTGAATTCCCTGTATATATCGGGAGAAGATTCCCAGATGCCTTCCACCTTAAAAATGTGAGGCCATGCCTGATTCCAACAAGCACTTTTTAAATACAACGTAGAGTTAATCATTGACTATATAAGTAAGTATTCAGAGCAAAAATCCTTGTTATCTTACTGGTGTTTTAGGAGCAAATGCAAAATATGACTGGGAAAAATCCTGCTAAGATGCTGTTCATCAGTCAAGCTTGGCATGTGTTCAAGTAAGGGAGAAAGGAGAAAGCCTGCTCTACAGGTCAAGTGTGTGGGCAAGAAGCACAGTCCCCGTTCGCCAGCAAAGCTGAAGAAATAGAGCAGGTTAGACTCTTAGAGGCTCCTGGCATCTGGACAACTCTGTGCTGTTTTTGGTTTTTTGATTTTCGGTTTTTGGTTGTTGTGTGTGTGGGGTTTTTTTTTGTTTTTTTGTTTTTGTTTTTGTTTTTGGTTTGTTTTGTTTTGTGGAGCCCAACGAGGGGCTTAAATTCACAAATCTAAGATCAAGACCTGAGCTGAGATCAAGCATCACTCAACTGACTGAGCCACCAAGGCGCCCCCTGTACCATGGTTTTATCCTAAGTATATACCTTTGTCTAGAAAATCGTTCATCCCTTCTCCGAAATGTGTACATTCCCCAGAAAAGCCTGGCTTCCCAAAGATCTTTTAAAGAGATTAAAACACTACAATTTTCATGAAACATCCCAGATTAAAAAAAAAATCTGTAACCCAGTTCCTAAAAATAACTTCTGATTTCAACATCAGAACTGTCATCTCTCATCTTAGCAGGAATTAAAAATGAGAAAAGGTGAGCTCAGAACACCAAAGCTTGGTTCTAGAAAAAAGTGGGATATAATATGCATGGGGTAGCACTGGCCTGCAGGTGAAGGACGAGTGTTGTATAATGAACAGGCACTTCACAGCAGAAACACACACAAACGACTACATTTCCTCTACCAAAGAAGAACTTAATTGGTCCCAGATTTCTTCCTTACATACAAAAAAAGCCCTGAAAATAATCTGGAGCCCTTCCTGTGGTTCCATCAAATGCTCTTGCTCTCCACACCGTTCACATGGGTTCTTGTCATTATGAATGGTCTATGAGGAGGGGATTGGATCATTTATCTACAAGTCTGAGAAGGCAATAGAGGCAAATGTGGAAGTGTCAAGAACCCCTGTGAATATCTGAGGGGGGCCACAGACACTGTCTCCAAAGGCACACTCACGTAGGCTCGTGTTTTGCGATGATTTTTTCACAAGTCCTCGGTCATTGTGAACTACGGAGTACGGGAGTCTCAGAACAGGAAAACCCCAAATTAGGGAAAGTCTTGCTCCTGGTTCACACCCACTCTCTAGGGTGGAACTTTTGGGCTCTTAGGTTTATCGTAAGACCTAGGAACACGTGCCCTTCCATGGCATGAGGCTTTTTTGGGTTTGAGCTAAAGAGCTACAGACTGGCTGGGGCTTGGCTTGTCAAGCCTGCAGCTAGGGGAAGACCTCCAGATTTTCCCAGATACCAGGCCGAACCCCCACCCCTCGCCTCCCCTTTCCCCTGCTCCTTTCCTCCCTCCATGCCTCCCTTCAATCCTGCACCGCTTCCGCTTCTTTCCTTCCTTCGTTCCTTCCTGTTCCAATGCATTTATTATGCAGATCAGCCTAAAAAGAGAAAATGCTGTTGTTTGTTTCATGATGGATGACACCATTCCATTTAATAACTATCATCATTGTAAATTAATAAATACACATCATGACCTCACAGATCACCTCCCATTTTACAGTTTGGCTTTTTACATTTAGGTCTGCGATTCATTCTGGTGGAAGGTCTGTGTCTAGATTCATTATTTCGCCTGTGAGGTCCAGTTGTTCCAGCATCCTGGGTTGAAAAGACGAGCCTTTCTCCACTGAACTGCTTTTGCTCCTTTGTGAGAGATCAGTTGGTGACATGTATGTGGGTCTATCTCTGGGCATTCTGTTCTGCTCCAATGACCTATAGGTCTTTTCTTCCACCAATGCCACACTGTCTTGATTACCATAGCTTTACAGTACATTTTGAAGTCGAGTAATATCAGTCCTCCAACTTGGTTCTTCTTCTTCAGGACTGTGTTGGTTATTCTGAGTCTTTTGAATTTCTATATAAACTTTAGAATCTGTTTGTCCATCGTCCACAAAATATTTTGCCCTTTATCAAAATTTTGCCTATCCCTTATTGATTCTTTTCTCATCCAGTCCTTACCAAGATATTTGCAAAATGATGATTTTTTTTCAACCCACCTCTCCCTCACAACTACCAGCTAGGTCTCAGCCTTTCACTATGAGCAAGACACCTCCTACCCATCTCTCTTCGAGGACCCATGTGGGATACCATATTGTATTTACTTATATGTCTCCTTAAGAGCCTCTTGGCTCACACATAGATAGTTCTGAGGAGTATTAGTCAAACAGTTACCACGAGTGTTCTATACTTATGGAGTAGGGGGTTTGTGCCTGCCCTCCCACTCCCTCCTTGACAGAATATTTACACAACTATTTGGAATTCCTCTCCATGGGAGATTTGTCTATTCTCTCCCATTCGTTTATTTAATGAACCATTTATTTCCATCGGTATGGACTCATGGATATTTATTTTATATTGGGTTATAACCCAATAGTACTATGTTTGATTGCTCAAATTATGCCAGCTTTGCTCATTGGGCGTGTTTAGAATTCTCTTGGAAGAATTCAGGCTTTCTCAACAACAAGCCCATGTCAGTAAGTTAAGACAAAGGGATCTAAAGGATTGGGAATGAAGGAAAGAAAACGCCTCTTATGTGCTCCATTCTTCTAGAATTTTAAGAAAAATGCATAAACAGATAATTGAATTTCCCATGCACTCAAAAGAGAATAATGATTTTGGACAATGACTCACAGGCCCAAAGAAGATTTGCTTCTTTGTAGATGCAACACTTCCGTATGGCAACTTGTGATAGCAAGTTCCCCGTGGTTGCCTGTAACCAAAATCTAACTTCCTCCAAGATTCTTTGTGTTTCTGTGGCTGGCCACTGAGGTTGTATTGGGGTTGCGGCCACCCACGGTTTTTGCTTTGTAGTTCTTCTGTTGCACCAGGTTACGGCACAACACCTGCAGAATTTAATACTCACTGCTCAACCCACATTCTTTCCATCACCCAGGATTTTTAACATGAACCAAAGAATTCAGAGACACCTAAGAGGAAATTTTCCTAATAAATACCCAGCTGTACCAAAGTTAAGGAAGAAATATGACCTTAGGTAGTGTTCAGTGACACGAATGAAGAAAATGCTAGTAAAATAATGTCAGTATTCAATGTTGGTTTGCTTTTCCGGATCCTACCCACAGGCTCATCTGAGGGCCCCTCCTCCAAATCCCTTGTGAGGTAGGGGACACAGCAGGCTTTCCTTCCTCATTGTGAGAATGAGGAAAGAGTTGAATCTCTGCCCCCAGATAACTCACTGAGTAAGGAAACCAGGTGTACATGTTCTGGTTAGGGCTTCCTCCATCTCGCAAGGCAACACAAAAGGGAATGGAGTGGTTGAAACAGAAAACTAGGGGACAGGAATAGTGTTTTGCTCCAGTGGGATATCACCCAAATCATATCATCTCTTTGGGTCTCAGTTTCTTATTTTTTTCAAGAGTGAGAAAATATAGGGTACCTGGGTGGCTCAGTCAGTTAAGTGTCTGCTTTCGGCTTAGGTCATGATCCTAGGGTCCTGGAATCGAGCCCATATTGGGCTCCCTGCTCATCAGAGAACCTGCTTCTCCCTCTGCCTGCTGCTCCCCCTGCTTGTGCTCTGTTATCTCTCTGTCAAATAAATAAATAAAATCTTAAAAAAAAAAAAGAATGAGAAGATACAGACCTTAGTATTCTATAAAATGAAGGTCCAGGCTCACATCTATAGAGGAATATAATCATTCTTATTCTACCATGCTATTCATTCATTCATTCATTCACTTAATACATTTTGACTGTCAAAACTGGATTACAAGTCATTGGCATGCATGCGTAGACCTACGTTGGATGGTATGAAGACATACTCCTGTTGTGGCTGGTAGTACAAGATACACTGTTTATGAACTTGGTATCATAGCTCCCTAACTGCCACATCAGGGAGTCGCAGAATTATTCAAGTCCTGAGCAAAACTCCCAGGGGCATAATTTTCAGGACTCTGGTTTTGCCTTGCTGATTTACCCAGTCCTGCCAAGAGATTTCCATTTCCAAGCTGAGTTTTTCCATTGTTATTTTAATACTGTTTTCATGCTCTTTATTTTTTTTATTTATAAAGGCTTTTATTTTAACTTACAAACTGGAGTAGATAAGGGACCAGATAATAACCACTTTGCTTTCATTTTCTTTGCACCAAAGCAATTTACTGACAGGCTCATGTTCTTTCTGAAGGAAAAGTAAGGTGCTACATTCCTTAGAAAGTTGACAGTAATTGACCATAAAAGCAGAGTGTATTATAGACAGACCTCATGGCAAAGAAAGACATCAGTTTATTTGGAGCATGAGGCATCTCACAGACTACTAGAACCCCAGGCTTGACAGAGCCTTGGCAAGTCCTCTAGCATAGAATTCCACTAGAGGCATGGATCATCATTCCCTTTTATACCATCTTAAAGGTGAGTCTTTTGTGAATGCCATTGGAAAGACCAGGTGGTCATTTAGCAGGTGTGTCCATTTACCAATGGCCAAAATTGGATTTGCATATGTAAGAAGAGGAATCCTGCAGCCCTTCTGGGTAGGACATTTAAGCAGAAATGTATTGAATGAATGAAGCTCTTATGAGCCCAGGCAGAATGGATTTATTACAAGGTGGCAGCAAGATTGAATACATCAAATGGATAATGAGACTCTGAGAAGTGGACAGACTTCATATATAGTTCCATTCGCTGGTTAAGGGAGGAAGAGCAATTATTTGCAAAATGATATTTTGATTTTTCTCAAAGTACTCTGTCCCTTTAAAGTAAATGGAAAACAAAAGCAGAAGGATGGAGAAAACAGGGTGAAAATGAAAAAAAAAAGTATGGCTGAAAAGAAGTCTTAAAGTAATGTTTAACCGGTTGAAAAAAATCTCTTTTCTCAGTTTATAAAAGCAGAAAAGGAGATGGGCATAAGTAATGATGATAAATATAAATCTGCTAAGTGAAAATATGTTAATTGTGGAAATATATTTAGCCAAGAGAAGAAGAAAACTGAAAACAGAAAAGTTACCTTAAAAATAGTAGATGGAAGTGGAAAGCAAAAATCAACTAGAAGATACGTCTGCAACCCTTCAGGGACTTCTAAGTAGGCAAGACGTTTCAGCATCAAACATTTTATAAAAAGACATGAAAATAATGCTTATATTTCCTTTTCAGACCCAGAATGCAAACACAGGTTTCTTACCATAATAAAGATTAGTAACTTCCCTCTGAGCTTTCATGGTCCTGGACCAGAAGCTCAGAGAAGCTCATGGGGGTCCTATTATGGTTGGCAACCAAGAGATCAGGAGAAGCATGTGTCATGCCAACTGTTGTCACCATTACCATGAACACTAACTCCTCTTTGTGAAATTTCAGGCAGGGCTCCCAGCTGCAAATACAGAGAAGGGCAGGAAAGGATCAAAGGGCAGGAGACTTCCATTACCTGAGCATCCAATTTGTGCCATTCACTGTGCTGAACATTTAGCCCACATTATCTCATTGAATCCTTACCTACGTCCTAATGGATGGCGATCATCACCTACATTTGGAAGATGTGGTATTTGAAGTTCAGGGAGGATTAAGAAATTTGCCTAAGGGTATGCAATTTGAATGTGGAAAGCCGGAATTTGAAACCATGGTAGAGGATAATATCATATCTATTATGGGCTGAATTTTGCCCTTTCAAAATTTCCATATTGATGTCCTAACACCCAGTACCTCACAATGTGACCGTATTTGGAGATGGGGTCTTTCAGGGGCTAATGAAGTTACAATTGAGGCCACTAGAATGGGTCTTAATGCAATCTGACTGGCGTCCTTAAAGGAAGAGGATGACATTTGGACACACAGAGATGCTGGGATGCCCATGCATAGAGAAAAGGCCATGTGGGGACATGGCGAGAAGGTGCCCAACTACATGCCAAGGGGAGAGGCTTCAGGAGAGCTGCCAGTCCCTTGATCTTGGACTTTAGCCTCCAGAACTGTGAGGAAGTAAGTGTCTGTTGTTGAAGCTCTAGCAAGCTCATGCAATATCTGATGTAAAAGATGCTATCAACAGGTGTTGTTCAGGGTTCTATGTCTGTTGACTGAAAATGACTGGCAAACAGTTGCAACTCTTGAACTTGGGGTTGTGAGATCGAGCCCCACATTGGGTGTAGAGATTATAAATAAATAAACTTAAAAAAAAAAAAAAGGACACAAATGGTAACCAGCTAGTGCTTCATGAGGCACACGGATCTGCAGAGATCAGGGCTATCCCAGGGTTGGAGAGAGACCGGGCATGATAAAATGCCCCTTGCCCCATCCCATCCCACTCCTAGCTTCAACAACGGCCTCTTATTTCATGGTGACACTAACTAGGACAGAAACGTGCTTTAAAAAATGTTATATTACCTTAAGGTTCTGAGATCTGGAATGTGTTCATGCCAAGTTGGGAATATTTTTAATATTAAATTCTGTTGTTTGAAATAAAATATACTGATTCCATGGGATAAGAGGAATCTACCTTGATTCGCAAATACGTGTCTTCATTACGGTGGTATTTGGACACATAGAGGTGATTAAGGGGAAGTAACTGTGTGGTTTTGGTGGTGAGAGGAAGCAAGAGTCAGGGTGGAGATGGGAGAAGGTTCTGTGAGGACTGTACGTAGTTTGGGGCGAAGCAGGGGGCTAGAAGAGACAGAGCTTCAGCCATCATGCCTTCCCGCCACTGATTTTCTGCCAATGGGATGGAACCAGCATGAAGACACCTGTCTTGCCTGCCTTTGCTGCATGGAGGGACCTCGAGTCCCGAAGAGCGTGGAGTTGTGGGAAACTTGGGCAGCCTTGGGGCAGGGAGGGTGGCACTTTGCGGATAGGAGTGTCAGCATTGGAGACTGGATTCTGTTTTGAGGCATTACACCAAGACCGGAATAGAGAAGAACTACGCATTTTATAAATGTGAGATCTCTGTTTTTAATAAGACTGCACACTGATTTAAAATGAGACTAAGAGAGGCCGTTTCCAGCCCATGAGTCTCAATTAAGAGATGAGAGCAGATGACACTGACTGATGCCGGTGGGATTCAGTCGCACAGACCGCCAGATCCGTGCATCCTCGCCCAGGAGAGGATGTCGCTGATGGTCTGTCATCCCATAGGCTCAGGCTTGGCGTTTCTAATAATTCTGACAGGTTACACTGATTCATCTTAAAGCGTCCGCTTACTCACTTAACAAATATAAATAGATTGTCTACTGTGTGAGTCACTGTGGTTTGTGCTGGGCCTTCAGCAGAAAGCAGGACAGCCAAGGAGACCACGTGACAAGGGATACAAAGGGACACTGATGATTGCGAAATCTGTTTGTAGCATGACAGTGTTATGACCTGGTGAGAATGCGGAATTCGTCTTTGCAGAAAATTGCTTTTAGGAGAAGAACCAAAATGGCCACAAAAAGTGAGGGTTCCTTTGGTTAGTTAGTCTCAGTGTGAAAGGTTTGGACAAAGAAGGGTGCAGATAATCTGCATTTGGGGAAACTGGGGTTCACAGGCAGGAGGAGTGGCCCTAGGACACAGGAAAATAGAGGGACAGGGAAGGAGATGGTCACCCCAATAACACAATAGGACCTGGTTGTGGGAAATTTCCTTCTGTGAAAGATGGATTTTGTGCAGTGTTGGAGAAAGGAAGGAGGGAAGGAAGGAGGGAGGGAAGGAAAACAGGGAGGGAGGAGGGAAAGTGGAAGGAAGGAGGAGGGAGGGCAGAAGTGAACTCTGTGGAGCTGGAGGCGGGTTTGTGTGGAGATGGAGGGACAGTGCTCTGTGAAAAGTGGGATGCCATTTGGGGAAGACCAGGAAAGGCTGGAGCTCACGAGGAGACAGGGTGATGGCAGGTCAGTAGGTCAAGGCCCAGTTAACCCGGCCATGGCACGGAATAGGGACTGGAGGACTAAGTCTCTGGTACTCTCCACCCAATTCCTGGTAGTGCCATCGCCAGCTCTGAATTTGGCACACGGCAGAGGCTTATCAGGCAGGTCCCACGGAGGCGGGAAGATTGTTGTGCTGGTCCACCTGAAGAGGGTACAACCCAGGTCTCAACTTGGAGAGAAGGGGCCACTGAGACATTAACCGCCACTGCTTGGCGTGGCTGCATCGACCTCGGGCGGGAGAGGACAGCCAGTCACGGGAAGCCATGTGGGGACGTGCTGATGAGCCTTTGGGCCATGTGGACCTTAGCTGGTCTCGGAGCCCAGGATGCAGAGGGTACAGGGGAAAGGTTGAGCAGATGAAAACTACAGGTGCTCAGTGAGGGGCGAGAAATGACAGGACACCATGGGCTAAAGTGCGGAACAGACACCAAAGTAGGGACTCTGAGTGCTCGAGAAGCTGGAGTGGGAGCGGATCAGCCCGAAGCTCTCCGGCCAGCAGAGGGGACACCCATCCCAGGGATATATGCTCTTGCCCATCCTTTCCCCGAGGCCCCCGTGGAGGAGGGCTGAGGAAGGTCCCCAACAGCTTGCCCTGCTCCAGCGTGGAGAAACCCGAGCTGGTGGGGAGGGGTCACGAGGACGAGGGACAGGTCCCAGCTGCTGTTCTGACTCAAATTTGGTGTGAGCGCCGATGTGCCCCAGGGGCTCTCTTACCTGCCAACTAGCCCTGAACTGGCTACTACCAGTCTCTCTTCCCCGGCCAGGCCTGAGTTCGGCTGAGCCTCTCAACCATGTATTGGGTGGACACTGCCCACCTTACCAACGAGGAAGATGAGGCTGGGTGGTCACCCAGGTGGCCCCATGCTGCTGTGTTCCAGCTGTGCTCTCCTCCCCTGTCCCCTTCCACATCCTTCTGTGCCCCATCCCCTCCCGGACTCTGCACAGGGGTCTCTCCCGTGCCCTGAAGTCCATGCATTGCCTTCGCCTGGTTCCTCTCCCAGCTATCTGGGGCATGGGTGGTTTCACCCCCAGGAGCAGTTTGTTACTCATTCATTCTGTGCTGCACACCCACTGAGGGGGGGTGGTGGCAGGGCGGGGGTGGGCACTGAGTGGTACTTTCAAAAGGGACCAGCAAAGAGAGCCTGCTGGAGGCTTGTTCACAAGGAGTGGGCAGCGTTCCAGGAAAGCGGCAAGGTGTGAGCTCCGTGGGGCTGGGGGACGGATCCATCCCAAGAACTGGCGGTGGCTGTGGAGTGACCATCTGGCAGGAGCTATGGTCTTGGCAAGGGAGCCACAGCCACGCCCACCCACAGCCCGGCGGGGTGTGGCCAAGAGAGCTGACACCCTGTTCTCTCTCCACTCTCACCCTTTGAACTCCTGCCAGTGCCTCCCGTGGGCCAAGCCACCAGCTTGGGAGGGCAAGCCCGCTCAGCCCGCTAGAGCGCTGTGCAGGACAGAGTCTGGGGTTGCCCCTGTGGGGGCCGTCGGAGAGTGCCAGCGCATGCCTCAAGGCCACATCATCTATCTCATTATTTCACGGCTTTAGTTAACCTCCGAAGTTAATCATGCATTTCATCCTACGGCTACAGAGTTTTACTCATAGCCTTTCCAACATTACACATTGAACACTCTGTCTGCCTATTTGAGGATTTCATAAAAGCATCTATTCCATCCTGAAGGTGCCTCCTTCCGTAATTTTCTCTTCCTATGGTGCATAACCTCCCAAGCCTTGGAACGGTCTGGTGGTAGTTACACTATCACCAGTAGCACAGTTACTGGCTTCGGAAGTTTATCTGTCTGTTACTGGTAGTTACTGGCTTCGGGCGTTTATCTGTCTAGTCCAGTTTGTCCAGTAGAGATGGAATGTGGGTCTCAAATGGAGCCCGCATAGGTAGTATAAAGTGTATTCGTAGCCACAGGAAAAGTGTAAAAGAAACAGGTGATAGTACTCTTAAATTCTATTCTATTTCACCCAGCGTAACCCACATATTGTCATTTCTGCATATGGTCAATGGCAAGGAGATGTTTGGCATTCTCTGTCATACCCCGCGTTGGAAACCTGCTATGTCCGTGACAAGGATGGCACAGCCCGCCCTGGGCTTGGCACACGCCACGTGCTCAGCAGCCCCAAGTGGCCAGTTGTCTACACTCTGGTGGAGACAACCCAGGTCTATACCTCACCTGCTATCCTGTCTCCAGTGGTCACATTCCAGTCTTTATCTTGTTTCTGCTTAGGCTACTTCCCCAGAGGCCTCAGTCCCACCTGCTGCACAAAACTTGAACACAAACAACCTGTTTGGAAACTTGCAGGCACAGCTTTGGCGTCCCTGGAACAACGATCCGAGCGGCCGAGGCAGGGGGAAAATAGGGATTCTTCCCTCCCTGCAGAGGGACAGCTGTTTTCCCTGCTTCCATTGGCGGGCACTGGAAGGCACGGCTGGGTTCCAGTCCTGCCCCATCATCTGTGAGTGTGACGATCCTGGGCAAGTCACTTCCCCCTCTCTTGAGTTGCAGTGTCTTAATCTGTAAAGTACAAAAACATATCCATTCATTATGGGTTTGGTGATAATTAATTGAATGGATATATTGAAAATGCCACACGGTGGTTCAAACTCAGCAAGCGGGGATGGCTGGTCTGCTTTAGCGAGAAGCTGATCAGAGAATAAAAAAGGAAAAGTGCCGATGAGACCCATCGCTCACCTCTTCTGAGAAGCGCAGATCCTCCAGGTTAAGGTGATGACGTCAGATAGGCTGGTCGGACAAAGAAAAGTTTCAGGGTTCAACATGGTGGAGCCACGTGGGAGAGCTGGCTTTGCGCCCTGATGGCTCGCCAGCCTCATGACAGCTCTGAGGGCATGATTACGAGCAGGAGCTATGAGCCAGATCTGGAGGCTCTGCTCCCAGAACGACAGGCCCCGAGGATGCCACAGCAGAAGCCGGGAGAGAAAGTTGCAGGAACTGAGTCAGAAGCCCCCCGGGGTGGACAGTTGTCTGTTCCATCAGACGCGTGCAGCCCTGAAACCTTGCTTCCAGTAATGCGACTCCTGCTGCGTTCTGGAACCCATTGGAACGGCACTCCAGAAGCTCGAGGTAGCCTTTCTGTGTCCCTCACTCAGCTAGACATAGGCCACATGCCTTGTTAAAAAAAATGAAAGGACAATCATCTTTAAAACCAATCACCATTTATAAGGAGAAGTCAATTGCGTATGATTGGAATGGCAGTTGTGATGACACCATGCATTCTTCTGCTTTTCACAATAAGACAAAGAGACATGAAATGTGGTTGGAAAGCACCTGTCAAGTAGTGACTTGCCCCCCCCCCCCCCCCCCCCGCCCCCAGCCTGGTGCTGCAAAGGAAACAGCGGGGGAGGGGGAGGGAAGAGAGAGAGAGAATCACAAAGACCCTTTAAGCCAATGGTGTTTTGTTTTTTCTCAAGGGGCAGGAATCCAACTTGAATTTACTTAAGTAAAGAAACATATTCTTTTAAGTGCACTTACTGGGGAGTCTGAAAGTCAGCTGACTTCAGAGGCTCAGCCCTGCTGTCAGGCTGAGCTGGTTTCCTCTTTCTTTCTCCCTCTCCCATCTCTTGGCTCTGTTTCCTTTGGCGATGGCGTCATTCCCAGGCCCAAGGTGGCCGATAGCACTGCCAGACAGAACAAGAATGGCTCTCCTTCCCAGGCTCCTTCTTGTGCACTAGAGGACTTTGTCCCCCTGGCCTGATTACCAAGGCAGGAGAGGGAGGCCAGGGCCTTGAGGGGACTCAGAGGATCAGATGACCCCTGCTGGGCTGGCAGCTGTGGCAGCAAATCTGTTTAGTGGAAACATGTGACAGAATAAGGGAGAAACAGCTCTGTGACCAAAGGTGCGGTTGCCACAGGAAGAAAGGGAGGAGTGACGGCACTCTAGCTTCCCTGCGCCCCAGCTCGGAGGCCCGGCCCCTGATCCTTAGGGTCCCCAGGGGGAGGTGAGGGGAAGCACAATTTGAAAACCAGCCAAGAGCTCCCCTGCTCCCTCCTCCCCTGATATATTTTGCAAATAAGAAAACTGAAACCAAAGAAGAGAAACAAAACACAGACAATCCTTATCATTTGAAGATGGCGATTTGCAAACTTGCCTACCTGGGAAAATTCCATTTGAAACCCCCAAATAAGTGCTCCTGGTGCTTTTGTGGTCAAGTGCAGACAGCAACAGTGCCTTGAGAAGTCTGAGTCACTCTGCTACCCATCTGCTCACAGGTAAGCTGGCACCAGGTGCCACTCTGCCTTCCTGCTTCCACTCACACTGGAGAAAAGTGTCCTCTTCATGCTCCATGAAGAGACACGTTTTTCAGTTTTGTGCTTTTTGTTGGTGGTTTTGCTGTTGAAAGTGGCCCCCATGTGCAGCGCTAGCTGCTGTCTGGTGCTTGCTCTGGTAGGAAGCTGCCATGTACCTTACAGAGAACACAAGAGCACAGCTCAGTGTGCGTCAGGCTGGAGTTACGGTGCTGTTCAACGCTAATGAAGCCACATGTATATTAAATAAGGTGTCTTTAAACATAAATGCCCCTAGGGTGCCTGGGTGGTTCAGTGGGTTAAGCCTCTGCCTTCAGCTCAGGTCATGATCCCCGGGTCCTGGGATCGAGTCCCACATGGGGCTCTCTGCTCAGCAGGGAGCCTGCCTCCCCCTTCCTCTCTGCCTGCCTCTCTGCCTACTTGTGATCTCTGTACCTCTGTCAAATGAATAAATAAAATCCTTAAAAAAAAATAAATAAGTACACCTATAACAAGGTCATGTATTGACTGGTTGACGAAAATGTTGGAAAACGTAACCAGAGGCTGGCAGGAGCCTAACCATCTATTTCCCTAGGGGCAATGATACAGTCCTCACCGATAGTGCGTCTGCGGCGACTTTGTACTGTGAAGAATGAGAACGGACTGGAATCTCTCCAGGCCACTGAGAGTCACCACATAAGCCAGTCCACTGTCTTCTTATTCTGCCATATGCAATGGGTGGAACTAGATACAGAGGGGAGGAGAAGATAAAGTAAAAATTCGAGAAAATTGGAAAAGAGAGAAGTTGAGTAAGCAAAATTACTCTCTGAGAAGTGAAGTTGTAGGTTCCAAGGCGCGCGGGGCTTGTCAGCCCAAACACTTCCTACGGTCCTGAATGTGAGCATCAGATGTGTGTCTGGGGCCAAGACTCTTGTTAGCCCCAAATACCATAATTGAGCCTTGTCTAAAAGTTGTGTGAGCCGGCTACAGTCTCAATAGGACTTAGTGACAAGTTCCTTATGATATGTTTATAAAACACTTTCAAGAATGTGAAGCCTCCGGTTTGCAACACGGCCTGGTCTAGAAAAATAAGACGGCAGAGAGGATGTAAATACAAACCATAAAATGTAAGCTAAATATGCAGTTGTTCTCTATCTTTAAAAATACATTTCTGGGGGGTGTCTACATTTTTGGGGGGCATCTGGTTGCTGAATCTTCAAGCATCCGCCTTTGGCTCACATCATGATCCCAGAATCCTGGGATCATGCCCCGCATCTGCCTCCCTGCTCAGCGGGAAGCCTGCTTCTCCCTCTTCCTCTCCCCCTGCTTGTATTCCCTCTCTCGCTGTCTCTCTCTCTGTCAAATAAATAAAATCTTTAAAAAAATAGATTTCTGAGTCTGCTTAATAAAAGGGGCCAGGAACTTTCTTTCCTGTGGCATTCTGAGGTTTGCATTAGTGCTTATCCTTGAGTGAGAGCTGCTTGGTAAACTTAAGTGGGGGTAGGAGTTGTACAGAAACTGGGTTTGCTACTATGCCTGGTGCGGAGAACCGCATTTATTAAATTCCAGTTGTAAATTCCGTGTGTCACAGCAGACTGAATTTACTCACCAAGCTGTAGCTGTGATTAAATCACAGATGTCACCTTCACTGATTCTGCCACATGTGACCCAGGAGTACATCAAACCTTCCATAAAATCCTCCCTGGGAGACTTCTTTTGACATGTAAATAAGTGAGTGATACTAGCAGATTAATATTGAGATAAAATTTACATGTTCAAAGCACTTTTCTTTCACACATATTCCACTGAATTCTCCGCTCTTTGAGACTATGACTCTGAGTTTGAATTTCAGTATCTTATAAGCTCTCCTTTCTTACCCCAAGAAGATTGTCTGCTTTTATTTTGAAACCTCAAAATTCGTTTTTTAAAACAAAAGTTCATTGACTTTGTTTTCTCAAGGAGTTCTGAGAGATTTGAATATGTGTGAATGGAAAAATTAGGAATTTAAAAGGTCTTCTGTGGCTTTAGCATGATCTAGTGATTTGGTGGATAGATTTATAATTTCCTGTTCACATATGTGCAACGTCCGAGGACCTTCACCATGACTGCTGGTGCATTTGTCCTTTGGGATTCACACCTGCTTCCCCTGAAGATGCTTGCAGGTTATCTCTGGAATTAGTGTCTAGTTCAATTCATCAGCCTCTTTCTTCCAAAGCAAATCTTGGGTTTTTTCCTATGATGGCCTCAGACTGACAAGCATTCGGAAAAATGCTGATGCTGCTGTTTTTAGCATTCAAGAGCAGGATTATGGAAGAGCCTCCAGCATCCCCCATGCGCTCATGGTGAAGATCATAAGGCTGGAGAGAGCATCTTGCCAGCACTGTTGGCTGGTGGCTCTGGTGATATTTCTTCCTGTATTTATATTTCTCTGTATTGTCAAACTTTTGTAAAATATGCAGATTTACTTTAAACATGAGAAACACATGTGCTTTGCTTTCTTTTTGGAATCTGTACCAGGAATGTCAGCAACTCCTGCTTCTTTTGCCAGCCCGTCTTCCCCTCTCGTGGGCTTTCTGCTTGCGCTCCTGTCCATACGCCTGTTTGGAGCCCCAGAGGACCTCTGGCTCATGGGTGGCTGCCCTCCCCTAGGGGTTGGCACCCTGACACCAGTATGTTCACCTCTCCAACGGCTGTTGCAGTCCTGCTTTGTTTCGAGCATCACCCACCCACTTCCCAACCAGGTGCCATGCCCATATGGGTGCACCATATTTGTTGGCCGGGATAACCTTCCAGAACATTCCAGAACAATTAACATATCTATTATCTCATGTAAGTTACCTGTGTGTGTGTGTGTGTGTGGAGAGCTATTTTGTCTTAGCAAATTTCAGGGACACAATACATTATTGTTACTTGTTGTCACAATGTTGCACCTTAGATCTCCCAAACTTACTCATCTTGCATAACTAAAACTTAGCACCGCTTGACCAACATCTCCCCATCTCCTACCCTCTACTCCCTGGAAACCACCACCCTACTCTCTGTACGAGTTTGACAATTTCAGATTCCGTGTATAAGTAAGCTCATGTCAGTGAATGTTTATGAAGTGAACACACACGTGATAAGCACCAGGTCAATAAGAACATTTCTTGGCCCCAGAGCTCCTCTTGTGGACCCTCTCAAATGCTGTTCCCTTATTAATTCTCAAAGGTAACTACTATCCTGATTTCTTAAACTGTAAATTTAGTTTGCCTATTTTTGCATTTCATAGAAATGAAATCACAAACATCTTGTGTGTCTGCTGTCTTTTAGTCAATGATATTTCTTTTTTTTTTAAGATTTTATTTACTTATTTGAGGGAGAGAGAGAGAGAGCAAGCATGAGTGGGGGGAGAGGGAGAGGGAGAAACGGACCCCCTGCTGAGCAGGGAGCCCGATGTGGGGCTCAATCCCAGGACCCTGGGATCATGACCTGAGCTGAAGGCAGATGTCCAACTGACTGAACCATCCAGGTGCCCCTCAAAGATATGTTTCTGAGACCATTCATCCCCGTGCACCCAGGTCAGTTTGTTTTTATCACCGTATACTATTTCATTGTATTGTTATACTGTAATTTACTTATCTAGTCTATGTTTAATGGACATTTAGATTGTTACCAGTTTGTGACAATTGTGAATAACACTTCAGAGGGATTCTTGAATATGTCTGTCTATGCACATATATATGCATTGTGTTGGTTTTAAATCTAGGGAAGGAAGTGCTAGATACGTTTAGGATTGCTAGATACAGCCAAAGAGATTTTCAAAGCGGTTGTAGAATTTCTATTTCTTTCTAGCAATATATCAGAGTTCCTTCCATTTCACATCCTGCTGTCACCAGCCTTGTCGATCTTTTTAATTTTACTTGTTCTGGTGAGTGTCCTGTGATAGCTCACTAAGGACTTCATTGCATTTCCCTGACGACTAATGAGAATAAACACTTACTTATGTTTCTTGGTCACTTGGAGAATTTGTTTTGTTAAGGGCTTGTTAAAATTCTTGCCATCTTTCTTTTGGTTTGTCTGTCTTTTTTGTATTCATTTGTAGGAATACTTCTTATTTTCCGAGATATAAGGCCTTTGTCACTTACATGTCTCGCAAATGTTTTGTTTCACTCTTTAAACCTCAGAACAATGTCGCTTGTTGAATAAAAGCTCCTAATTAAAATGTAGTATGATTTGTCAACCTTTGCCTTTATGATGAATACTTCTTGGTTCTTGTTTGATATATCTTTGCAGTCTCAAGATCATGAAGATATTTCTTCTGGAAATTTTATTGCTCATCTTTAATCCTTGAGACTGAAGTTGTGGTGGAGGAATGAGATTCACTTTGCTCCCTCTGAATGGCTAATTGACCCAGCACACTCAGTGAAGGACCCGAATTTTCCAATTGCCCTATAGTGCTCTTTGCCATAAATCAGGTATCTTTCTATGTGTTTGTTTTCAGACTCTATGTGGTTCCATTTTCCTATATAACTTTGACCCCATACTGGCTAATAGTATTTATCTTCCAACTTTGTCCTCAATCTTCAAGATTATCTTGTCTAGTCTTGGGCCTTGATAGTTACATATGTATTTAAGAATACACTTGCCAATTTACACACATGTGCACACACACACACATGCACTTATTAGACCTGTACATGGGATGGCATTGAATCTAGAGATCGATTTGAAGTAAACCAACATCATTATGACATTGACCTTTTTATCTTTATTTATTTATTTTTTAAAGATTTTATTTATTTATTTATTTGACAGACAGAGATACCAAGTAGGCAAAGAGGCAGGCAGAGAGAGAGAGAGAGAGAGGAGGAAGCAGGCTCCCCGCTGAGCAGAGAGCCCAATGTGGGACTTGATCCCAGGATTCTGGGATCATGACCCGAGCCAAAAGCAGAGGCTTTAGCCCACTGAGCCACCCAGGCACCCCTAACATTGAGCTGTTTAATAAATGGACATGGTATATCTCTCCATCGATTCAGGTTTTATTCCATTTTTCTCATTAATATTAACAACTCACTTTTTAAAGGCCTTACACATCTTTGATAAGATCCATTCCCAGGTATTGGATAATTTTTGATGTTACTGAAAATGTTTTTTAGATTTAGTTTTCTAACTGTTGTTGACATGAAGAAATAAAACTGGCTGATAAAGATTGACCTTTTCTCAGTGATTCTGATGTATTTGCTCATGAACCGTGACATATAACCTAGCTTTTCTAAATAACATCATGCTGTCAGCAAGCAAGGAAAAGTTTTTATCTTCCTTTCCAATCCTTATATCTTTTTGTTTCTCTAATTAGCTGCCCTGGTTGGGACTGCCAGCATGATGTCAACAGAAGAGACGCTAGTGGGGCACCTGGATGGCTCAGTCAGTTAAGCTTCTGACTTTTGGTTTTGGTGCAGGTCATGATCTCAGAGTCGTGGGATCAAGCCCCATGTCGGGCTCCACGCTCAGCAGGGAGTCTGCTTGAAATTCTCTCTCCCTCTCCCTTTGTCCCTACCCCTGCTCATGCGCTCTCTCTCTCTCTCACTCTCTCTCCTTTTCTCTCTTTCTCAAAAAATAAATTTTAAAAAAAGAGATGCTAGCTGGCATCCTTATCTTGTTCCTGGTCCAAAGGAGAAGCTTTCAACAATTTACATTGAACCATGAAGCTGAGAAATGTTGTTTCCTTTTCTTTTCCTCTCTTGTGGGTAATCTTTTTCAAGTAAAGAAGGTTCCCTTCATTGTCAGGTTGGCGCCAACCTCTAACATAAGGAGTGTTGAATTTTGTCAAACGCTCCTGCCGCCTCTTTCAAGATGGTCGTTTGATGGTGCTCCTTTCTTCTGTTGATGCAGTAAAATACTGTGATGTATTTTGAAATGCGCTGCATGAATAAATTTAACTCATTATGACATATCAATCTTTTGAAAACCACTAGATCTGTTGTGAAAAGAAAACATTTTTGAAGTGTTTTTCTATCTGTGCAATTGAGTAGGGCAGACCTGTAACATTCATTCTTTATCACGTCCTTGTCAGGCTTTGATATCAAGGGTAGGCTGGACCCATACGTGAGTTTTCCTATTTTCTGGAAGATTCTGTAAAACAGCAGTATTATTTCTTTGGGAATATGGGAGATGTTTGGGAGAATTCACTGGTGACACTGTCTGAGAATAAGTTTTCTTTGTGGTTGGAACAAAGAACTAGTTATATTTTCTGTATCTTCTGTTGATTTGGGTAGTTCCTTTCTCTCTAGAAATTTCAGTGTCTTTCAAAACTCTAAAACAGATCGACACAAAGAGAAAATAAGACTCTTAGTCAGCAGAAATGATTACATCCAGGGAACAATGGATTAGCTTGAAAGCACTGAGATGGGATAACTAGCAACCTGGAATTCTAAGCACACGGCTTAAGGGCAGATTAGATACCACGAGGAAGGAATTAGCCCACAGATGATAAATGATCAAAAACATGAAAAAAAGTTCTAAGAAATACAAAGGACACAGTATAAAGGTCGTGCGTAAGTGTCGTCTCTTCAAATACGATAAACACCCCTTCAAAGCGAAGGCAAAGATATTTTCAGACCAACCAAATCTGAGAGAAAAGATGGTAGGCAGCCGTGCACTAAGGGGGAGATAAAAGGCATCCTTACACTATTAATGAGTAAAGAGTTTACTCTCCTAACAGACAGGTTTTTTCGGTTTGTTGCTTCTAGAAGTAGCTGCACGTCACCTCCCCTGATGGCAGTGGAGGACGGTTCATTGCTGGCTGTCTCTCCTGGTGGGGGCTGGTCCTTTTCCCGTTCAGTTTTCCTGCTGGGGTACAGTCTTCAGAGTCCCATTGAAAGCTTGGTGTGTTTCTAAGGCCCTCCCTGCTGTTGGGTCCAGAACACCGATGTTATCCTCCAATTAAAGGCAGGAGAGACGGTTGGAAGCTCGTACAGAAGAGGAGGTCCCCCAGTCTGTCCTCTTGGAAAAGAGCAAATGTGCCCCGGATGCGGGGGTCACCTCTTTCAGTTTCATTCTTCTTCTGGATCTTCCTTCACAGAAATATTTTCTGTATTTTGTCCAACTTCCTTTAGTCTTACTAAGCAAGATGCTTGGCCTAAGACTATCACATTGGAGTACGACAGAAGATAAACTCTGAGAGTATATATCAATCTATTTATACATAGGTAATTGGTATGTAATGTATGTAACTCTAATACATGTAAGTTTTCATATATGTAAAATGTCATAGGTGATAGAGTAAATAAATGAAGTTCATATACATTACATCGTGTTTCTTATTTTTCACTGTTACTAAGATGCACCCTTAATAGTAAATATTCTCCTTGATGCATAATACGCCAAAGAACACATACACCATGCTTTTCCTATTCTCTGCTGACAATGGGCCCTTGAATGCCTCCAGCTCACTACCCCCATAAATAATGCCATGATGAAATCTTCCTGCAATGCTTCCTGATGCACCCAGGGATGGTTTTCTTTGGAGTAATGTATAAAGGCGCAGGATTTCTGCCTCAGAGGGTATGCTGTTGTCTAACTGGGCTGCATAATGTCCCATCATTTGGAATGGCTGGTCTACCATCCCTGTAGCGATGTTTAAGGGAATCTTCTGACTCCATAATTATAACTTTTAGTTTGTGCTCATCTACAGTGGTAATTTCCTGAAGCTGTTTTAATTTGCATTTTTTAAAGATTTTATTTATTTATTTATTTGAGAGAGAGTGAGAGCAAGCACAAGCAAGGGGAGTGGCAGGCAGAGGGAGAGGGAGAAGCAGGCTCCCCGCTGAGCAGGGAGTTCTACATGGGGTTTGATCCCAGGACCCTGAGATCATGACCTGAGCCGAAGTCAGACGCTTAACCGACACCCATGTGTCCCTAATTTGAATTTTTCTGATTTGAACTAATGAATGTGGGAAATCATTGTATATGCTTGTTAAGTTTTGAATGTTCCCCTAGTTTGCTTGTTCATACCCTTTTGCCATTCTGTTGGTTTTAGCCGCATTTTCCTGGTAGATTTGTAAGAATTCCTTGTATGTTCTACACGTCCATCCCTTGTCATTTTTAGATATTGCAATTCTGTGATCTATTAACAATGTCCAGTGTATCCTTCTTTGAGTGGAAATGTTTAATTTTAGCGTGCACAAATTTATTAATTTTGCCCTGTAACTTTGCCCCTGGAGTTTAGTTTCATATATACTTCCCTAACCCTAGTCCCCAAAATGTTCTACAACATTCTCTTCTAGTTACTTTACAATTTTACTTGCCACAGTTGGTTTTTAGCTTAAGTAGAGTCCACTTTCAGATGTGGTTTGGTGTAAGCATCCAATCTGATTTTTCTTCATAGAGTGAGCCTGTTTTCCCGAGACATCTGCTCACTGATTTGCCCATTCTTCTTGGGCATGTGCATTAAGGTGCCATAAATTCCCACAAAACCCTGTTTCCTGAGCTCTCCCTGCCTTACTCCTCCGTTCAATTTTTCTAGGGTCCATGCCACATTCCTACGACCTTGCAGTGCGTCTTAATACCTGGTAAGGGAAATCCCATTTTTTTTTTTTGTAAGGTTTACTTATATGTTAGTGGACTTTTATTATTTCACATAATTTTTAGTAAGTTTCTGAGTTTCTTAAAAAAAAAAGGACTGGAGTTGTTTTATTTTATTTTTTAAGATTTATTTATTTATTTGATAGAGAGACACAGGAAGAGAGGGAACACAAACAGCAGGAGTGGGAGAGAGAGAAGCAGGCTTCCCGCTGATCAGGGAGCCCGATGCAGGGCTTGATCCCAGGACGCTGGTATCATGACCTGAGCTGAAGGCAGATGCTTAACAACTGAGCCACCCAGGTGCCCTAGGACTGGAGTTTTGATTAGGTTGTATTAAATCTATGTACTAGCTGGGAGATCATTGCCGTCTTCATAATATTCAACCATCTCTCCCCAAAGTAGGCAGCATTTCCATTTACCCAGATCATCAGGGATGCTTGTCATGATTCGGAAATTTCACGACAGAAACTTTGCATGTTACTGGTTAAGCTCATTTCTAAATTAAGCTATCATCTGAATTTCTAAATATGTAAGAAGGTTTTTTTATGACAATTTTTGTTGTTATTGCTGATGCAGAGCACTGACATTGAAGGTGGATCGTATCACCCAGAACTTGATGAATAATTGTTTTGAGCTTCAATACTTTGTGGTGCTGATCAGCTTTTCCAGGTAAACGACTGTTCAGTCTATAACTGATGACACTTTTATCTCTTCCTCTTCAATCCTTATAGCCTTTATTAATTTTCTTTCCTTTTGCCATTGGCCAGGACCTCTGACCGTATATTCCACAACTCCAGTAATAATGGGCATTCTTGTCTTGTAACTAATCTTAAAAGGAATGTGTTTAAGATTTCTCCATCAGGAGGAGAAGAATGGCTGCATGTGATTGGTATAAAGTTTTATCACATTATGGAAGTTCACCTCTTCCCCCAGTTTGCTAAGAAAAATTTTTTTCATTAATAGCGTTGAGTATTACAAAATACTTCTCCTCGATCAGTTGAGATAATCACATGCTTTTTCTTCTTTAATCTATTATCTTTCTATGTTACCGTCTGAAGCTAAACCCACAGCTATGTTGAATAGCTGAGTTTGGCCAAGTTCTTCCCTCAACAGAGACTTAGACATGCAGTTTGGTGAGCCAGTCTAAACTGTTTTTATTTTATCGTTTCCAAGGTTACCACATTCAGCCTGTGCTCAGAAGAGTGCTCAGAAGAGTCCGACCCCGATATGATGCTCTTGAAATTCTCTTAACTATGGTCATTTTTTAAAAAGCTGTGTCATTATCTTTATCTCCCAGAGCATTTTAACAATTCTACTTACCACTAATCAGCAGGGGAAAAAAAAAATCAAAGAGGGAAATGATTAAGAGTGCCCATGCAAACTCCCTTTAGCCTCCCTTTGTCACAGTGCTTCTTCCAAAAGATGTGGTTCCTGGAGTGAATCTTCATGTTTATTTCTCATTTATCTGAACCTGCTTTACAAACCATTTCAAAACACCCTCACTGGTGTTACTCAGCCACTGAGACTAAAATACGGGGTTCCTTTCCTCATAGTAGCTAAGATCTCGGTGCGATTATACCCCAAACCAACCCCATATGGAGCTAGAAGTAAATTTGTGGCTTCTGAGATATGTTAAATCTCCTACAAGACTAAATTTACATCTAAAGAGTCATGAAAAGAAACTCTCTGTTTGGTTTTTCGTACCCAGGCCACTTCTTGTCATGTGTCTGTTGTCAGAGCTCTGTGCCGTTTTCATTATATTTCACTGCATTCCCATTTTTAATTATCCTTTGTTGCAGAGTCTCATAAATACTGAGTCGCATTATTACACAGACTGAAGGCTGGCAGGTCACCCCATTTGTCTCTTGGAAAATGAGTGTATTTTGTGACCGTGGGAACAGCCTGTTCTCCAGAGAGACATCCTTCACTTCCGGCTGGAGGGTCGGTCTCTGTCTCTGTTGTGAAAGAAGGAGTCTCGTCCCCCCACCAGCCCATGTTTGGCGGGAAGCCTTCTTCTGTCACATTTGTTCCTGCTGTGGTTTTTGTGGTTTTTCAAAGAGAGCAGAAATGTTCAGCCATCCTGCTTTCCTCTTTTTCTGAAAACCCACTATTATCTCCTCGAGGACTGGCATTTTGTGAAATGTGTTTTTGAAAAGCCCTCCGTGTTGTGAAATGCTTATACCCACTTCTGGGAAGATCCTTCTGTAACTTCTGCCATTAGGCACTGAGGAAAGTTGCTGTTTGTTCCATTGGCATGAGCTCCTTGCTGCTGCTCCTCACCAGTGGGGGTTTAGAGGGCTCTACGGTTGCCTGGGAGCTCCCCCCGGATGGCCGGTGGATGGAAGCAGGGCCCTCTGTGGACCCACCAGCCTGGAGAGATCATTTCATTTTCCAGGCTCTTGACTTCATCCATAACAGGAAACTGGACTTGGTGAAATCCAAGGATTCTCCAGCTCTCAGCTTTCTAACTTTGTTTCCACCTTCTCGCTGTTGCTTTGTTGGCTGTGGGACGTGTTGTCTTATGGAGGAGGCAGACTGTCCACACTGAGTGCCTGTGACGGGCACCTCATGGTCACCCCTAAAGGGAGATGCTGGGGCTCTGGGGAATGGGATTTAGGTCAACAGCAGTGGGTCCCGTTTAAATCCTTCTCTCTGGAGGCTACCCTGAGGAGATCCCGAGAAAGTTCCAGAAGAGCATTCTGTAATGGGGCAGAACAGCTTTTTGAGATGAATATTTAGGTTCCCCCCCCCATACTTGCCCATTCAAGGCAAAGTCCACCGTACAGTGTGCAGGCCTTAGACCATGTTTGGGGCCGGGTGTCCTGGGGCTGGTTTCCAAACACCTTGGCGGTCATGGAAATTGGGGTAGGTGTCCTCACATGAAGTCATACCATGTGCCTCTGGGGAAATGTGGAAAGAGGACTGTCCAGACCAGAGGCGATTCCAGGAGACTGGGGAGAGAGGACTGAGTTGTCCAGATGTGGCTGACTCCAGAGTATGGGCCACTAGGGGACACAGGGCACATGGGTGCTGAGCCAGAGTTGGGCAGAGAAGACCCCTCAGGCCTGGGCAGCTGTAGGACATAGTGAGGTTGACTGCTATGACCTCAGCCTCCATGGTGCTGGGGTCCTGAGGCCCCTTACATGGCCCATGCCTACTTGAAAGTGTGGCCTGCCCCCTGTTTTGTCCACAGCTATTTCCATTGGCCTGGAAGATGAGCACTGGTTTATTTTAGCAAATGCCATGGAAAATTCTGAGGCTAGGAAGTGCAGGGATAGGCAGGGGCATATGTGATCCACAAACACTGGGGTGAAGTGGCGAAGACGGGAGATGGGGGGAGAGGGAAGAGACATCAGAAAGGCAGGGAAGGAGGGGGCAACACAGTGCCCTCTTAAGACATAACTCTTAGGACGGGTGGAACCTGGAAATGTCCCCAAAGGAGATGCTGAGCTTCCTCCAGAGGAGTTCCTGCAAGTTCCCCGCCACCCCACAGCCTGAAGGCATCCCTCAACAGCAGGACTGAGGGGAAGACAGGGCTGTGGGTTGAGAGCAGGAGGGTGGAGAGACCCCCAGGGAGGCTGTCATCCTTCACCAGTGCATCTCTGTTGGTGTGAGGAGGGAGCTGTGGTCTCAGCAGAAGCACAGCAGGCAGGGTATTTAAGTCAGGTGTGTGACAAGTGGTGAAGCATGCAATAGAGTTTGGACCACGGAACCAGACTACCTGGTCTAAGACTCTCCATGGCTCAGCTTCCTCACTGTAGGAAAGGAAGTGATGATTCAGGGCGCCTGGGTGGCTCAGTTGGTTAAGCGTCCAGCTCTTGCTTTTGGCTCAGGTCTTGATCTCAGGGTTGTGAGATCAAGCCCTTGTTGGGCTCTGTGCTCAGCAGGGAGTCTGGTTGATAGTCTATCTCTGTTTCCTCCCCCCTGCCCTTCCCTATCCTCTCTCTCTCTCTCTCAAATAAATAAATAAATAAAATCTGAAGAAAAAGAATCAGTGAAGATTCATATAGTCATGATGGTTAATTTTACATGTCAAACTGGCTGGGCTGTCATGCTCAGATATTTGGTCAAATATTATTCTGGATGTTTTTGTGAGTGTGTTTTTTAGATGAACTTTACTTTAAGCTGGTGGGTTTTGAATAAAGCAGATTGCCATCCATAATGCAGGTGGGCCTTATCCAATCAGTTGACGGCCTTCATAGAGCAGAAACTGATTCTGCCAGTAGATGGCCTTGGGACTTGAGCTGCAGCTCTATCCTGAGTTAGCCTGCTGGAACTACCCTATCAGAATGGAGATACACCAACTCACCACAACCATGTGAACCAATTCTTTAAAATAGAACTCTCTCAGGACACCTGGGTGGGTCAGTTAGTTAAGCATCTGTGTTCAGCTTGGGTCATGATCCCAAGTTTATGGGATTGAGTCCCACCTCAGGCTCCTGGCTCAGCAGGGATCCTGCTTCTCCCTCTGCCTGCTGCTCTCCCTGCTTATGCTGTCTCTCTCTCTGACAAATAAATAAATAAAATTTAACCAAAATTAAAAAAAAAATAAAATAGAACTCTCTCTCCCTATATACACACATCCTGTTGGTTTGGTTTATCTGGAGATATCTGGAGAATACTGATGAATGCAATAGTATCACTCATCTCCTAGAGGGCTATCTGGTACACTTAGGTGAAGAGTATAGTGAAGGGTTGGAGTAAGCTCAGTATACTTAAAAAAATCCTCAGAGAACAAAGGCCTAGACTGGTGGTTTCAGGGCTGGGGCAGGGGAGATGGGGAGAAACTGTACTGTTTGGTGGGTACAGAGTTTCCTTCTGTGGTAATGACAATGCTTTGGAACTAGAGAGAGGTGGTAGTTTTACAACATCATGAATGCATAAAATGTCACTGAATTATTCACGTTAAATGGTTAATTTAATGTTTTGTGAATTTCACTCCAATGTTAGAAAAACTATTCAGTGCATTGGGAAAAACAAAACAAAACAAAACAAAACAATAGCCTAGTTTTAAAAAGCCAAAGCCCTAGCCAAGTATGGCTTATGTCAGAAAAATAATATTTGTGTTAGGACTTGTCATCGGTTGAATCATGTGCCCAGAATAGATGTTGAAGTACCAACCCCCAGCACCTGTGACCAGGAACTTAGTTGGAAATAGGGTCTTTGCAGATGCGCGATTTACAATGAGGTTATTAGGGTGGGTGCTACTGGTGGCTGTGTCCTTACAAAAAGGGGAAATGTAGACCCAGAGACAGATGTGTACAAAGGATAGGTGACTTGAGCATATCTAAGTCAAGGATTTCTGAGGCCATGAGAGGCTCAGAGAGAGTCCTGGATCAGGTTCCCCCTCACAGCCCCAGAAGGAACCAGCCCTATCAACACCATGATCTTGGACTTCGGGGCTCAGAACTGTGAGACACAATATTTCTGCTGTGAAGCCACCCAGCTGCAGTGTTTTGTTAGGGAGACCCTGAACACTAACAGAGCACCAGTGGCTTCTTGATGCCTCTGTTGGTGCCATCTAAGTTCTGTCACTCTCCAGGAGACTCCACGTCTGAAAGGGTGGACAAACATGTCATCTTCCACTCCCTGGGGGCTGTGTGAGGAGCCTTGCTTCTGATCTGTAGAATGTGGCAAAGGGGAGGGGCTGTCATTTTCATAAATAGGTTACATAAAACTGTAGCTTCTGTTCTTCTAGCAGACCTTCTACCCCTTTCCAGGCTGCCCACGCTGATGTTGCGTGCTGTCAGGTCAGAGGAGTCCCATGGAAGGTAAGGGCCACCTCCCTGGGACCGCCAGCAAGGAACTGAATCCCTCCCACAACCACGTGCACTTGGAAGCTGACCCTTCCCCAGTCTGCTGTCCGTTGCTCACGCCTCACTGATGCCTGGATTCTTGCCTGTCAGATGCCCAGGGCAGAAGACAGAGGACCCAGCACAGCTTCGCTCAGCTTTCTGACTCAAAGAAATCAGGATACATGAGTTGTCTTAAACCGTTAAGCTTCGGGGAAATTTGTTATGCGGCAATAGGTAGCCGATACACACTCCCTAGATCCCACTGACTTTCCTCCCCCAAAATCCGTGGGGTTCTGTCTCTCTAATCTCCACCAATATGTCATTGTGATTCAGGGGATGGCACAGCTTTCAGATTTCTCTCTTCTGTCCTGGAAACCTGCCTTCCCACCACTTGTCATCAAGCAAGACATGACTGTGTTCTCTGTGCGAAGAAGACCCTGGAGTTCAGAACTCATAAAAGAAGCACAGCATTTCAGAATTAGAAGGAATTAAAGCTCCTCTAGCCCCACTTCCTTGTTGTATAAGGAGACACAAACAGGGAAAATGGATTTTTCCCATCGTGCTGGCTAATTGTTGTACTGGTATAGAAGGCCAGGTTTCTGGATTCTGGTCCAGCCTGCCTTGAATTGTTAAGTAGAATAAGAGGAGGGTTTTTCAGGGCAAGGTCTAATTTGAAAGCCCACGTGGGGGCTTAGGCAGGGGCGGCAGTAGGGCAGAAGGCTGGCAGAATAGGTCTTGTCCTGCACTGTGCTCACTTAATCTTGTCAGCCCAAGAAGCCTGAACAACTGCATTATGGGACAGGCTGTCACCATCGTTCCCATCCACCTTTCCTGGACAGGCTGCTGGTTCGAGGGACTCCAGCTCAGAGACAGTGTTCAGCCACCCATAGGCCCATCACTGCAAGCGGCAGTGTTTCTCCAGCCTCGATATCCGTAGCTTCGTTTATTTTATGGCTTTTACTGAAGGCTCCTAACGCTTCCACAAGTACCAACTCTCCCACACCCCATGGATTGTGTTTCCTTTACTGTGATCCTACCACGTTATGCAGCCAAGATCATTGGTGAGAAGTCCAAGAAGGGACCGGATGCAGGTGACTTAAGTCTGCCTTGCACGGGACTTTGAACATCAGAAACTAAAGATCAGTAAGTGTGTAAGGGATGGCGTTAATTATCCCTGTGTTTCTGGTCTTAGAGCTATTCCGAGTGAAAGCCTGGCTTAGTGTGCCTTCGGTTTTGGACTATAGGTCAGCGTGGCCACAAACACTCTTGGTGGAGGAGTTTTGAGACGCTCCAGCTTGACTAGTCTGTAAAGTCGGTTCATATGGGGCTCCTGCTGTTGCCAAAACTGGAATGTCTTCAAGCCCCCATATGCCCATGCACTCGTTGGTTCACTGAGAAAATACTTATTGAGTAGGAGAAACAGATGCAACAACGCACAGAATCAGATGCGCTTTCAGGCCTCATGAACTTACAGTGAGCTGGGAAGACAGGCACTAAGCACACCACAAATTGCTGCAAACACAGGCCCAGGCGCTGCAGGAAACAGCAGTGGGAGGCGCATGTGCAAAGGCCCCGTGGGAGGAGAGAAACGAGTAAGTATACGAGGATGAGAGGTAGCTGTTTTTTTAGGGAGGAGAGGGAGAATGTCTGGACACATATCTGGGATACAAGAGGACTCTATTAGGAAATCCTGTACATGTTTTTGGTTAGAAGTGGGTTAGGTCTCTGCCTTCGGCTCAGGTCATGATCTCAGGGTCCTGGGATCGAGCCCCACATCGGGCTCTCTGCTCACCAGGGAGCCTGCTTCCTCCTCTCTCTATCTCTGCCTGCCTCGCTGCCTGCTTGTGATCTCTGTCAAATAAATGAATAATATCTTTTAAAAAAAAAAAGTGACAGGCTTAACACATGCACTGAGTGACCCTTCTTCCTGAAATACTACTGAATCAATTAAAAAAAGGAGTTTAAAGAAAGATACAAGCCAGCAGAGATAGCATGAAAGAGCAGGTGAGACTGTACCAGGGAGAGCAGGGGAGCAATCCCACTTACGCTGCTGCCCCAGGAGGCGCCACAGCGAGGTTTGCATCCAGGATGCCCACACTCCACGCTTACTGTCCACCTGACCCCTGACACCTTCCTGGAGGGGATCAGGAGAACTTACTTTGGGGGCTCTGACCAGTCCAAGATGACCCTCTGCCGCTCATCTCAGGGCTCCAGCCCTTGGAGTATGAACACGGAGTCTCCCCAATGATGTGGCCCAGGCGGTCACTCGACAGCGGGGACTGACCCCTACGGTAACCCCACACATGCTCCCCGCCCCCACACACCCTGCTTCCGGTATGCTTTTTAGGGCCTGGCCCTGGAATATAAACTTATTGCCAGAGATCATGAGATAGTCTGTGGAAACAGCTGTTTGGCATCTGGAGACTTTTTAACAAAGGCAGCACCTGGCACTGCCCCCAGACTCTGACTTAATTGTCCCGGGGCGGGGTCGACATGATGTTTTTTTTTGTTTCTGTTGTTAACGAGTTGCCTTTAAACTCTCCAAATGATCCAATGTCCAGGAGGGCTTGAGAACAGCTAGTAGAGGATGGAATTAATAGTTGGGACACCTGGATTTGAGTCCTCATCCCACCGGCTAACAGCCACGTGTATGGACGTGATCGTACATGTGCATTTGTGTGCGTGTTTACATATATACACACAGAAGGATGAGAGCATTAAAATCACCCAGGGCTGGCAAAAACAC
This sequence comes from Lutra lutra, assembly GCF_902655055.1. NCBI lineage: Eukaryota > Metazoa > Chordata > Mammalia > Carnivora > Mustelidae > Lutra > Lutra lutra. Next base: position 42,770,729 of record NC_062280.1, on the reverse strand, counting down.
CAACAACTGGCCTCCTCCCCAGAGACTCGAATGCAGAATGCAGAATCCAGAGAATCCCAAGAATCTCTCTTTCTGACAGGTCCCAAACAGGCTGCGGCTGCTGGTCTGGGGACCTCTTTGAGAATTGCTGCCGTAAAGCTAAAGGTGCCAGTTGTGGGTTCAGGAGCAGAACTGCTGAGGTTTCCCGGGTTTTCTTGGTTTTCCGTTCACTGGCTATGCAATCGTAGTAGTAGTATTTAAATCCCCTCACCTTCATTTCCTGTCTGTGTACAGTTAGTATCCCAAGGCACCTGCTCCTCCGAAGGTGCCATCTGGAGATGAGAGGAGAGAGGTCGCAGGTGAATTGAGAGCGGGCCCTGGGAAGGCTCCACACTCTTGGTACACGTGCCTCTCCAGCTCTTGGCTTCATGAGGGCCCATCAAATAAGGCGCTTGCAGCCCCAAACTTCACAGGGCGGGAAGAGAAAGTGAGCTGATACCTTCAGAGCTTGGAAAATGACACCGTGCCGTGCAAATGTGAGCCCCCACTGATCTTGTTACTATGGCCCCAAAGCTGGGGCGATCTCAGTATTGCACTTAATGCACTTGGAATGCTTTTCCTGGGGGTTTGTTCACAGTGCGTCCTCAAGGGGGTGGACTTGTGTTAGTTGGACAACTGTGGGCAAATAGACCCCATGGCCACTCCGCCCTGCAGAGATAAACGGAACAAATGAAGACCTTCCTTCCCAGGCCCATGGCAAAGATCATGCCAGTTCTCATCCAAGTCTTTTTACGGTGAAATTTACTATCTAGAAAAATGTGCAGGTTTTAAAAAATTGTTATTACAGTGGAGCTCTTGGAATGAAATTAAAAATTAATTAGAAAAGCAGATATTGTCCCATATATTCCCTTTTCTGTTTGAAAGATTACCTAGCATTCCTCCCATGTACGGTGGTCCAGAATGCCTACCTTACAATGGGAAATTCTGGGTCAAAATTTACAGTGTTCTCAGAGGGAAAGTTTGCATTTTCTGATGAATCTGATGAAGCTATTGGAACTTCCTCTGCAGTACCTAGACATCTGAGTTCTTCAACAGATATACCCCAGGCCAGGTTCGATGACAGGAGCTGGGGCTACCTAACATCACCCTCTGGGGTCTGGGAGCCAGCCTCGCCAGGTGGGCAGAAACAGACTGGGATGGAGACCCAGTACTCCCAAAGCCAAGTTGGGCGGGACCCAGAGAAGTTCCCCCAAGGGAGGTGAGGAGGTTCAAGAATAAGGCATGGGGAGCCGCCAGGAGTGGAAGGGCAGGGACCCGCTCGCTGTGCCCCAGTTAGCCCTGCCAGAAGCCAGGGTGCTGTATTTGGAGCAAGACCAATGCCATCACCTAACACTGTGTGACAATTTACAGACACTTCCGTTGTTCTCACTCTCTGGGCACCCTTCCTGTGCTAGTCTATGTGCACACACGTTTTCTATCACTGCAAAGATTAGTGTGCCTGCAACTGACGTTCTTTTCACTTACCCTATCTTTCCAGTAGCTCAGAGTTGGTTTAATTACAGATTTAATGACAGTGTCCGTTCTTCAAGTGCATAGAGGTTATTTCGGCATTGCCACATTGTTGGATGCCTCTGTGTCCTAACCGTGGTACATCATTCTGCCTCCATACCTTCACTCATGCATCTTCTGTTCCCTTGACCTTGCTGAGGTAGTGACCAAGAGGGAATATACCCTGCGCTCAAATCTTGGCTTTGCCATATCCTGGCGGAGTGCCTGTGGGTGAGCCATTCCACTTCTCCAGGATTCATTTCTCCATCCGTAAAGTGAGAACAACACCACTATCTACTATACAGCGTGGTGGCATATGAAATGGATTAATAGGTCACTGCTTAGGAACATGCCCCACATATAGGAAAACTAGATGGGTATTTAATTATGTGTTCTTGTTTATCTTTCCATCTACTATGCACAAGTTCATAATGAAGGATGCACTGTGGGTTAAAACCCTTTGTCTACTTACCTGCTGGCCCTTTAATTTTTTTTTTCTTTCATTTCCATGAGCTTTTTATAGAATGGATATTTTCTGGCAGTATTATCTCAGCCTCCCTCATTCTTATGATTTAAACTCTTTTTTATTACCAAATCTCTTTTTAAGATTTATTTAATTTTTATTTTAGAAAGAGAGGACAGGTGTGTGAGTGGGGGGAGGGGTGAAGGAAGAGGGAGAGAGAATCCCAAGTGGGCTCCCTACTGAGTGCAGAGCCGGAGGTGGGGCTGGACCTCAGGACCCTGAGACCATGACCTGAGCCGAGACCAAGAATCAGCTGCTCAACCAACGAAGCCAAGCCACCCAGTTGCCCCTATTACCACACCTTTCCAGTGTCTGTTTTGTGATTTTTTTCAAATTACATCAGAGCTCATAAACTAATCCTGCATTCAAAATCTAATATTAAAGTATGTCATGTAAGGCATGGTTTGATTTATTATTATAATTTATAATTTGATTTCAATATATAATGTTTATTTTCCAAATCAGTTACTATTGCATTCTTTATTTCATTTGTTATATGTAAGTACTATTCAGGAGAGCACTTAAAAATGTTAGAGAGGATGGAGTTTTTCTGGTTTAAGTATAAATGGCTAGTATTAAATATTATATTGGGGAAGATTTCTTTAAGATTTATCGAGAATTTCTTTATGACCTTGGAAAAAATGTATTCACTTCCCATAAATATTATTTTGCATCTTGAATATAACTAACACTGCTATGTTGCATTATGGTTTACAGAACCCTTCAGTATCTCTCATGATCCCCCAGACAACAATTTGAGGTGGTCGCTATTGTCTGAGTTTGGACAATGGTGAGTTACAATCTCATTTGATAGTTACATTTCTGCCTACTTCCTTTGAATGTCTAATAAATTTTCCTTTACATATTTTGTTGCTATGCTGTTCAGCAACATGAAATGAAATGTATTGAGCAACTACTTAGGCACATTATTGCTTGAGTGATACACACACAGCTCATCTCATCCCATTCCACAGCTACTCCATGAGGTTGCGGCTGGTATTTCTGCCATTAGGTACAAAAAAAAATGACTCAGAAAGAGACTGGTGTCTTCAGGCTTCTCTGGCTGATAGCAAGTCATTGCAGAAGTCTGAGGACGTTCTATAATTCATTCATTAAAAATGATAAGGTTTTGGGGCATCTGGGTGGCTCAGTGGGTTAAAGCCTCTGCCTTCAGCTCAGGTCATTATCCCAGGGTTCTGGGATCGAGCCCCGCATTGGGCTCTCTGCTTAGTGGGGAGCCTGCTTCCTCCTCTCTCTCTCTGCCTGTCTCTCTGCCTGCTTGTGATCTCTGTCTGTCTCTGCCTGCTTGTGATCTCTGTCTGTCAAATAAATAAATAAAATCTTTAAAAAAATTTTTTTTAAATGATAAGATTTTGGGGGGCAACTGGGAGGCTCAGTTGTTTAAGCATCCAACTCTTGATCCATGCTCAACTGGGGAGTCTGCGTGAGATTCTCTCTCTCTCCCTCTGCCCATGACCACCCCCCCAAAAGGCATGTGCTCTCTAAAATAAATAAAATCTTAAAAAAAAACTCTAAGAAAATCTCTCTAAAATAAAATCTTTTTAAAAAGTGACAAGGTTTTTCAGAATGTATTTTCTTTTTTTTTTTTTAAAGATTTTATTTATTTGACAGAGAGAGAAAAGATCACAAGTAGGCAGAGAGGCAGACAGAGAGGGGGAAGCAGGCTCCTGCTGAGCAGAGAGCCCGATGCAGGGCTTGATCCCAGGACCCTGAGATCATGACCTGAGCCGAAGGCAAAGGCTTAAACCACTGAGCCACCCAGGTGCCCCCAGAATGTATTTTCTTAATAAATCTTCACTTTGTCCTGTGTCAATATTAGATATCTGCCTTCTCTTTGTTTTCCTGCTGTCTCTTTCCCATCACTTCTGGTCATTTTCTTGTGGGTCTGTCAGGTTTTTTTGTTGTTGTTTATTTGTTTCTTTTCTTTTAATCTAATCTTATTAGAACATTTCTTTTTAATATGGAGATCTAGATTCATGGCTATACACATTTTTATTTTAGTACACAAATGCATTCTAGAACAGAGCAGAATGCAGATTTCCAGGGCTTGGGAGAGGGGTGGGGAACAGAAGATGCTGCTCGAAGGGTATGAAGTTCCAGTTAGAAGGTGAATAAGTTCTGGGATCAAAAGTGCAGCACGGTGATTGCAGTAAACAATACCAGATACATACTTGAAAGATGTCACGAGAGTAGTTCTTAAATGTTCACACACACACACACACACACACACACACACACACACACACAAATTATGTGAGGTGTTATACGTGTTAACTGAACTTACATGGTAGCATTTTCAAATATTTGTATGTATATCAAATCACATTATACACTCTATGCTTATATAATTAATGTTATATGTCAAATATATCTCAATAAAACTGGGGAAAAGAAATAAAAATAAATACATAAAAAAAAAACACCCTACAGAATTTTGTAGATTCTCACAACATCTCATTGTAGAGATTTTGGAAAATACTATAAACCAACAATGAGCCTTCTAGCCAGACAGAATCATTCTAGCACTTTGGTGTTAGTGACATATATGTATATAATTATAAATATGTATTAAATACATAAAATATAAATATACATAATTTATATGCTGAATATAGTTTTATCTTTTTTCCCCCACTTAACATTACCTCATGAGCAATTTCAGTGCCATTGAAAACAAATTTTGATGACTGCACAAAGGGATGAATTATCATTTCTCAATCATTCCCACCCTCTGACTTATTTATGTTTCCAATTTCTGCTTTTATAGATAAAGCTGAAATAAACAACCCTGAGTTTGAAGCTTTTATTGTATCTCTGATTGAGTCCCCCTGACAGATTCCTGGAAGCCGATCAGGAATATTCTCAAGGCTCTCATAGCATATTACTGAATCACTTCTCATAAGAAATGCACCACTTTATGATCCCATTCTCTGTGCACGAGGAAGCACCCTTCCCCCAATCCCCTCCAACCCCGCCCCATCCTCCCCCCCTCCCCCCGCAATGTATGAAAATATCCTAATTATTTACTGCAAAATGGCGTCAAGTTCCAAACCAGGTTAGCCCAAGATCCCGGATCAACGCTGCTTCTGCTACTTAAAACCTGCAAGGCACCTAACCTCTCAGAGCTTCATTCTCATGATGGGCATATTTAACAGCCAAGCAAAAAAATTAAAAAATAAAATAAATTAAGAAATTGCTGTTTCCCTCCTTGAGGAAGAGCAGATGGAGGGAAGATTTAAGATCTATCTGGTTGTAGTTAGGCTACACAGATCTGGTTAACTCTTTGCAGAAGGCACTCTTCACCGGGTCCCACAGATATGGGGAGAACATGAGCAGACTTTTGCGGGGGGGGTTCATGAAGATTGCAAAATCTTGAAAACTACCTTTGTAAAATGCAGTCGCGTTACAGGATAAAAATACCGTTTCTCTCCAAACAGTATTAGATGGTTGAGAGGCTACTGTGCATAGAAAACGGTGGGGACCTCCTCAGGACAGGAGCCCCGGCCACTAAGCCCTGCTGCGCATGAGCCATGGGCTCATCTCTTCTTTCCACGACGATCCTGGGAGGATGTTCTGGAGACACAGACACCAAGGCCCAGCATCCGCGGCATAAGTGACCCTGTGTTGCTCCTAGCGAGGTGCGTGTGAGCAATCCTCTGCAGGGGCAGGGTCGGGTCAGCTGGGGCAGCTCTAGCTGACTGAGGGGGAGCAGAGTTCAGGGACAGGCAAGGGGGCAGCCCCCAGGACGGCGGTAGGAAACAGGCTGCAAGGGACGGTGGGCTGCTCTGGGACCACGGCCACCATCTGCACACCATGTGGGCTGGCGACCACCCCACATGGGGCAGCCGTGGCAACCCAGGGCCTCGATGCAGCTGACACCCATTGCTACAACAAGGGTCCACATCCCTTGCTTCCTGTGTCACCAATTCCCAACTCCACGCAGGAGATACACGCCCGATTGGTGGAGGCTGGTCACATGACCATGCCCTACTGCAAGGGATGCTGGGAAAGACAGGGTGCAAGGGATGCTGAGAAAGAGAGGATGCAAGGGATGCTGGGGAAGAAGGAGCTGGCATTTCCGGGTCAGTTTTCCACTAAAGATTTTCAAGGTGCAGACTTCCTGAAAGGTAGATCTGGGTTTGGGAGTCTAGGAACCAAGAAGAAATGACAAATATTTAATTTCTTGACAAAATTAAAGAACACTTGATGAGTATCCTTACATGACATAATGATATAAATATATCATCCAGTGTGAGCTGAAATATTTAGGGGTCTTAAAGTCTTCAATTTTCGAATGATCTAGAAATGAGAGACAGATTGAGAGAAAGAGACACAGAGAGAGGGTTGTGTATGCAGACACTGTGCGTTCTTTGCAACAGATCCAGTTCATTTGGTCCCGCCTTCAAGTCCGGGATGACTGATTTCTCCACCCTTTACGAATATAGATCAGAGAATATTTAATTTGTAATGTGCTACCCAGATCCAGTTTAAAACGGACTCCAGTTTTCCCAAAGCTGCCGGTTTGTCCAAAGGCCACAACTACCCTTTTAGACACAATGTTCATCCCTTCAAAGGGTAAAAATCATAATGGAGACAAAATGTTTAGTGCTTTAGAAAGCTGGGGCTTGGAAAGTAGTTTACAGTGAAGGAGATTTGTAGTTGTCCTGTCCTCCGAGCCCAGACAGCAGATCTGTGAGTGAGGGCCATGGGGGAAGGGTAGTGGGAAAAAAATGGGGAGGAAATAATACACAGATCTTGGGATTCTGGGCCACTTCCCTGCTCATTAGTGCTCGTCGTGCTTTCTAGCTTGAATTGCTTCACATTTAGAGCGGAAAGAAAGGAGAACAGTTCCAAACGGGACTGTCCCTGGAGAATCTTGGACAAGGCTTCCCACCCAACCCAGCTCCCTGCAAAAGGCTTCCTTTTTCCTCTGTAGACTTCATTGTCCCCTGGGAGCCAATTGCACAACGGGGAATAGTTTCCTAAATATGTCTTAGAACATTTTGTAAAACAGCCTCTAGCTGGGTTTTTGACACAGGGTGGCTGTTTCTTCGGACAATGTGAGTGCCTAAATGTCTTGGAGAGTCCTCGCCATCTTTGTAAAAGCAGGAGCACGACGAGAAGATGCAAATGGCCACCTCTTCTCCAACACGAGCTGCAGAGTCTTTCCATGTCACAGTGGTGGCAGCCGATTGGCTATTGGGGCCCCCCTTCATTACTACCGAACACATAATTGCTATACAATTAAAATGTAATTATGCTGTCAAAGAATAATCCCACAGTTACTCTAGCACACTGGTTTACGAAACTGGAGATGTATTTTTAAAAGAATTGTGAAAAGTTCCTTTTCACACGGCATTGCTAAATCCTATAATAATTGGTGTCTTTCTTGGGCATCTCTCCAAGAGCTTCTTAGCTGTCACATTTTTAAGGTCAACTGTACAAATATTAGCTTATCATCTACTCAGGGTTTCTGAAAACATGATATTAGTTATCTGGAGTGATCTAATTATTGCTTTGTTTGGAAAATAGATAATAAATTCTTTGTACTTCTGAAACTTTGCACATACCAAGAGCTCTAAACCTTGTCATAATTCTTTAAGGATGAAGAATTACCAACTTTGCCTTCAGGCTCTGAAGAAAGAGAAATTGGAAGGAAGGATGGAAGGGAGGGAGGGAGGGAGGGAGGGAGGGGAATGGAAGAGGGAAGGAGGGAGAAAAGAGGGAGGGAAGGAGAAAGGGAAAGGGAGAGAGGAGGAGAAGATGGAGGGAGGAGGAGGGTGGGGAAGGGAAGACACAGGAAGGAAGGAAGGATGGAAAGGAAGGAAGGAGGGAAGGAGGGAGAGAAATTGGTTTTGCTGTCCAGGCTCCAGGGAGAGCCTCCTGGGAGATGCACACTTCCTCTCTGGTCCCCCACCCCCCACCCACCCCTTCTGTCTTCTCACCTGCCCTTCCTCCTGTTCTAGTCTTCAGTCTTCCCTTTTCTTCCTTTGCATTTCTCTTTTTCCTTCCACATTGCCTCCCATTAACGCTGTTAGGAGAGCAGATACCAGGCTGAACTGGGAGTAGCCTCACATTTCAGAGTGCCTAGTAAAGCCGCTGGACACAGAATGCCCTTCTTTTTTTTTTTAATTTTTATTTTTTCAGCGTAACAGTATTCATTATTTTTGCACCACACCCAGTGCTCCATGCTATCCGTGCCCTCTAACAATACCCACCACTTAGATCCCCCAACCTCCCACCCCCCGCCACTTCAAAACCCTCAGATTGTTTTTCAGAGTCCATAGTCTCTCATGGTTCACCTCCCCTTCCAATTTCCCTCAACTCCCTTCTCCTCTCCATCTCCCCTTGTCCTCCATGCTATTTGTTATGCTCCACAAATAAGTGAAACCACATGATAATTGACTTTCTCTGCTTGACTTATTTCACTCAGCATAATCTCTTCCAGTCCTGTCCATGTTGCTACAAAAGTTGGGTATTCATCCTTTCTGATGGAGGCATAATACTCCATAGTGTATATGGACCACATCTTCCTTATCCATTCGTCCGTTGAAGGGCATCTTGGTTCTTTCCACAGTTTGGCAACCATGGCCATTGCTGCTATAAACATTGGGGTACAGATGGCCCTTCTTTTCACTACATCTGTATCTTTGGGGTAAATACCCAGTAGTGCAATGGCAGGGTCATAGGGAAGCTCTATTTTTAATTTCTTGAGGAATCTCCACACTATTCTCCAAAGTGGCTGCACCAGCTTGCATTCCCACCAACAGTGTAAGAGGGTTCCCCTTTCTCCAAATCCTCTCCAACACATGTTGTTTCCTGTCTTGCTAATTTTGGCCATTCTAACTGGTGTAAGGTGGTATCTCAATGTGGTTTTAATTTGAATCTCCCTGATGGCTAGTGATGATGAACATTTTTTCATGGGTCTGATAGCCATTTGTATGTCTTCATTGGAGAAGTGTCTGTTCATATCTTCTGCCCATTTTTTGATATGATTGTCTGTTTTGTGTGTGTTGAGTTTCAGGAGTTCTTTATAGATCCTGGATATCAATCTTTTGAATGTACTGTCATTTGCAAATATCTTCTCCCATTCCGTGGGTTGCCTCTTTGTTTTTTTGACTGTTTCCTTTGCTGTGCAGAAGGTTTTGATCTTGATGAAGTCCCAAAAGTTCATCTTCGCTTTTGTTTCCTTTGCCTTTGGAGACATATCTTGAAAGAAGTTGCTGTGGCTGATGTCGAAGAGGTTACTGCCTATGTTCTCCTCTAAGATTCTGATGGATTCCTGTCTCATGTTGAGAACTGGACAGCTATATGCAGAAGAATGAAACTCGACCATTCTCTTACACTGTACACAAAGATAAACTCAGAATGCCCTTCTTTATCAGTTTTCTCAGACCTGTATCCCAGATCCACATCAGCACAGAGCGAAAAGTTGGCATTGTGAGCAGAGGTGATCTCCACGGTGGACAGTGAGCGTTCTCTGCACCACGCAGTCTGCCTGTGCTGGGCCCTGCTGCCTGGGATTTGACATCAAGCTGGCCCCTCCTAGAGAAGATGCCTAGCTCCTCCCTCTCTGTGACCCCGACCTAGACAGTGGATGGCAGGAATAGCCATAGGAGGAAGGAGTGATTATATTTCTGTGGCCTGGTTTTATTGTTATTTAAAATAAAGTGCATATTCCCCAGAAAATGACATAGCATAAGAATGATTCAGATAATGATTAAAAATTTATGTTCTTGTGTTCTTGTTTGTGCCTTCCCTATAGATAAAAAACAAAAAATCGGGGAAATCACCAGGGTAGGTGGAGCCTCTTTGCCTGCCTAAACACACCCAAGCTGCGCTTCCTCTTGTCCTCTCCTGACAGCCTTCCCCACCCCAGGCTCAGCTTCAGGTCTGTGCCATAGGGTATTGCAATCAGATCATTCTAGAACATTCAACGTCATGCATCTAGTTGTGGGTAATTAGAACTGCTTCACTCACATGAAAAAGCAGGGTTTGCTTTGGTTTATTTCATTGTATTTGCCAGGGAGCAGTGTCCCCTGAACATCTATTTTTCTTTCATAATGATCATTTCTTAAGCGTCAGGCATCTATAATTTTGTGCTAGAGAGAAATGAGGAATGATGAGTTTGAAGCACTTTGCTGTGATATATTCTCTGTGGAAACCGAATTTGCTAAACCCCACCTCTTTGTCACAACCTCCGAGATTCCTTATCACCCAAATGCCATCTAAAAAATCTCCATTGAATATCTTGAGGCTTGAGCCTTCAAATCCTATAGAACTAGCAGATTTTTCTTGCTCAGATTCTTATATTGCAAGCAACAGATATAAAATGAACGCAGATCCAGGGAAAATGTGAGATTCTTGGGTTATAAGCAGAAGAAGTGACATTTGGATGGATTAAGAGAAAGTGGGCTCCAGGATATGGGTCCGAGAGCAGTGGGAGGCAGTGCAGGACTGTCTCCTCTGCTGTGCCCTGTCCCCTCTAGGGCCCCTCCTTTCTCTTTGCTGACTGCTCTCCTTTGCCTCCCTGGCTCACCCGATGGAGTGTAGGCTCCCCTCACAGCGTTCCAAGGCACTTTGCCCAATAGTCTCTCACCCACCATACCGAGTTTCCCTTCAAATCCCCCAGGTGAAAATCTGGCCCAGTTGAGGTCCAGTGTCTGTCCTAGAGCCACGGGGGGATGGCCAGGAGTGGGGAGTCGGTAGAGCAGAGCGGGTGTGCCATGCTGGGAAGGAAGGGCTCAGGGCTGCCATGCAGGGAAGGAAGAATCCTGGTTAACTGAAAGTCAGCCACGGCATCACGTGTATGGTGTCTTGACCAAGCCCAGGGATGTCGAAACAGCCCAACGAAATCCTCCCCTTCCCAGCGCACAGCCCTCCCCAGTGCGTGGCCCTTCTCCCTTCCTTTCTTTGTGGGCCCATGAGATCGAAACTGTTTATTTCAGAGAGGCTCAAGGGAATTACACCCATACAACTCTAAAGCAAATAGGTGATGGCTTTGTTTCCTGGATCTGAAAGCATCGATGTGTTTCTCTAAGGAGGAAAATGATTGCCAGGGGCAGCTGCTGTGTACCAGAGGCATGAGGATGGGGTGGGGGGTGGTTGGCCGTCATATTAAATGTGGCCAGGAGCCAATGGAGTCTGCTGGTCCTGCGCAGTGAACATTCAGGACCAGACACGAGCCTCGAATACCAGTGTGAGGGATAATTCATAGTAGTTTTCATTTAAAGAAAGTGAACACTGAGTGGTAACACTGAGAACCAAATTCGACTTCTCATAGAGAGAAAACGGAGCTCCATAGAGACCAGAATATAACGACTCTTTAAATCCTGGTTAAAAAAAATATCTTTACATCATATTTAAAAAGCTGTAATAAATGTTTACGATCTTTTTTCAAAGATATGATAATATTTATAATCATCTCAGCCAAGTACTATGCTATGCGCCAAGTACTACGCTATGTGTTTTTCTTATGCTATCCTGAATTTAATTCTCAAAAGAGCTCAAGACATAATCAATGCCATCTTGATTTTGCTGTCAAGGAAATCCACGAATCATGGATCTCAGAGTAAGCAGGTGAAAACTCACACTCGGGGCTCACCACTGGATCAAGTAGAACAGCTGTCCAAACTGGCACAGGTATTAGGCATCTCGGTGCCTCAGTTGGCTGAGTGATTGCCTTCAGCTCAGGTCATGATTCTGGAGTCCTGGGATGGAGCCTCATGGCAGGCTCCCCGCTCAGCAGGGATCCTCCTCCCCCTGTTTGTGCTCTCTCTGTGTCAGATAAATAAATAAGATCTTTTTAAAAAATTAAATAAAGCACACAGGCAAGAATCAGTGCAGCCAAATGCTGGACGATCTGTGTTTTCTAAGAATGTTTTCTTAAAATGAACCTACACGTAATAGACAAGACAGGGCTGAATTCTTTTGTAAATAGTCTGACCTTGGAAGGAAACATTTGCTATGAAACGGGAGCTGAAAGCATCCCTGATTTACTGACTTTGCAAAAAGGAAACCAAAAGGACAGCAGAGGTCAGCATGGGATTCTGGAAGGATGGCTTTGCTAGCTCCAAGAACTGGACATTTGCTCAGAGATGGGACTAATGGTCCTTTCTGGTGTGCTCCGAATGGAGAGGGGGGCTTCACTGAGACCCATCAGCCCAGAGACAAGAAACCCCTGAGGTGTGAAGTTCAGGGTCTGTGTTTTCAGGGATTACTAAAGGGCTTGCCATGTTCTTCTGAGTCTCTGAGGACAGGGTCTGCTTAATTATATTGGCCAATGAGTTCATTAAGTCTGGGGCCACAAGCTTGAGGTTTGTCCCTCGGGGGTCTCTAGTTGATCAAGGACAAAGTGCCTTTGGTTCTGAACACACAGCAAAGCCCAGTGGACAAATTCAAAAGCTGGAGAGCCCACTGCAGGGCAAGGGGGCTGCTGAGACCTCCCCTCTTTGCTGTTCTGTGTGCCTGCTCCTGCCACCATTACCTGCCCTTACCTGCCTTGACTTCTTCTCTCAGCTGCCCTCCTCCCCAAAGCTTTCACCTAATGCTTTCTAATCCTTCACCGCTCAGGTTATGTCTTCCCAGGAGGCCTTGGCAGTCCCTCTGAATAAACCTCCACTCACACACAAGCAGGCTTCCTGCTTACACTCATCATATTACCCTGATGACTACTTGGGGGATGATCTTGACCTTAAAGCATAACTTTTTCTAGGAATTATGTCCTCTTTCTTTGTTGCCTCTTCTGCAACCAGCATAGTACCTGGCGCAAAGTAACTGTTCAAGAAGTTTGTTAATTGTATGAAGCCTCAGTAGCAGGGAGAGCCGCTGGTGGGATAGGGTGGAAGGAAGCCTTTTGGGAAAAGCGGGCTCTCCTGAAGCTGTGGGATCTTTAGGGTTTGCATAGTGCCAGAGGAGGACCTGCTCGCCCCTCCCACCCACCCACCCCGCCCTCAGGAATTCAGGCGTGACAGCCCACCTGTGGACATAGCGCCACCAGGCGACAAGGGCAGGAACACGTTTCCAAAGTCTTCAGCTTGCTTGCCTTAGAATGGTGTTGATTCCTGATGTTTTGACTTTAAGGAATTGAATTATTTCATATATTTTGCATCTAGTTAAAATGCATTGATTTAAAGTCAACCAGAGAAAGACAATTATCATATGATCTCTCTGATATGAGGAATTTGAGAGGCAGGGTGGTGGGTTGTAGGGGGTAGGGAAGGAAAAAATGAAACAAGTTGGGATCGGGATGGAGAAAAACATAAGAGACTCTTAATCTCACAAAACAAACTGACGGTTGCTGGGGGGGTGGGGGGTAGGAATAGGGTGGTTGGGTTATGGACTTTGGGGAGGGTATAGGCTATGGTGAGCACTGTGAACTGTGTAAGCCTAAAGATTCACAGACCTGACCCCTGGGGCGAATAATACATTATATGTTAATAAAAATAATTTTTTTAAATGCATCGATTTAAAAATATTATGCTATTTCAAATCTGCATCATTTAAATTCACAGATGTGGTGTTATATTGGATTTTAAGCATAACACCCGAGGTGGTCTGAGAGCCCCTGACACCTGCGCTGGACTAGGTAGGAGGGAGGGCCCCCTGCAGCTGGAGTGCAGGTCCTTCCCAGGGTCTGTCTGCCTGCACCTGCATTGGCCTTTGGGCTTTCATACCCCGGGGGTGGCCACTTGCCCCCCCGTCACAGATTTCCGCTCACAGTCGAGCAGTAGTAGTTCTGTCAGAAAAATGCTGAATTTATGCCACAGACAAGAAGCAGGACACCTTGTGTGTCTCAGCTTTCCCTTGGCTCCTCCTCGAAGCAGTTCAGCCCGGTTGGCATGAGCTAGAGATGGCTAATAACACGATCCGTCCATCCATTCAACCGCAGCCTCTGGGGGAAACTGGCCAGGAAGGAGGATGATCAGAGCTCTCCAGGGTTTGTGGCAAATAGGGAGGCAGTCTCTCCTCGGGACAAGCTCCATCCACAACGCTGCTCTCTGGTGGTCTGAACCCAAGACAAATCCAAGCCCAAGCATACTTTCCCTTTGGACTAAACACAGAGATGCTTGAGAACTGGAACTCCGTGAATTTAAGGATGCAGGACTTTACATCGAGGTGTTCCTAGGTTAGGATTTTGAGGGTGGAGAAAAGGGTGTTAGAGGTTGTTCAGGCTGAAACGGCATGTTTCTGGGTCAAATAAATGGAAGTTGGTCACACTGTCAGCAGCCCTGTAGCATGGTAGCAGAAAGTCGGTGGCAGCTCTGAACAAAGTTACACGATGAACCTTCAGGAGACTGAGGACAAGATGTGGTTGGAACTTCAGATCCCTATCCTGGTTTTTTGTCAGTTCCCAAGCACTGAACCTCTGAGTTCCATTTTCGGTGCCTGTAGAATGGGAATAACAATAGCAATCTACTTTGTGGGGTATTTTTATATGAGAAATGATTGATAAGAATAACTCAGCTGGGTCAGACATGTAAAAGAATCGAATCTAGAATGCTTTGAAAAACTCATCAAGATGGCAGAAGAGGCAAACCCCTCCACAGAGCTCTGAAAGATTTCAAAAAGAAAAAAAAAAAAAACAAAAAAACCCCAAATAACCCAATAGAAAAATGGGCAGTAAATAGGAACAGGCAACTAACAGAAGAAATGCAAATGGCCTTTCAGTTGCAGTAGATATTGTACAGTCTGCTGAGTGTTGTCAACAACGCTGTGTTGTGTGTTTGCAAGTTGCTAAGAGAGTAGATCTTAAAGGTTCTCCTTACAAGGAGAAAACCAATCGTAACTGTGTGAGGTGATGAACATTAACTGATTTTATTGTGGTGATTGTTTTGTAATACTTATATATATCAAATCCTTATGTTGTATACCTTAAACTTAAACAATATGATATGTCAATTATATCCTCATAAAACTGGAAAAATAAATAAACAAATTTAGGAAAATTGTAAAACTTACTAGCGACTAAAGAAATGCAAATTGCAGGGTTGAAATATTTGCTCTGCCAGGTCGAAAAGATCCGAGACTGATACCATCTGGTGTGGCAAGGGCAATGGGCGAGCAGGCATTGCTCCACACCAAATTGTGTGGCTTGGGACCAGCTTTGCAAAGAGCAATATCAGATTGCATATTAAAATCTTAAGTTTCTCATCCTTTGATGTGAGAGTTCCACTTATAGGAGTTAATGTTAAGGAATGGTAGCATAAGCACATAGAGGTATAGATAGATAGATATTTAAAATAATATTTTGCCAGAAAGATGTCAAGAGGGAAAAAAAAAAAAATCCCTCGTACTGCTTCTCCAAATTCCATGAGTTATCAACCCCCAGATATGGGCGCGCATGAACTCAGGACTGGGAAATGTTTAAACTTCTTCCGTATTGCAATAAGGTAAACTTTATTTAGCGAGGCAAAATGTGAATTATAGCTTAACTTGACATCACTTTGAAAATCCCACAAACTGTGGTAGAATTTTTCATCTTTACAGTAAATTTTTTGGGATGAAATAGAGCAAGTTTTGCCAAGAGTAGAAACTTGTATCTGGGTACAAATTAGCCCCTGCTTGTTTTGTTACGGTGACCCCATGATTTAAGAAATCGTAAACTCATACCTTGGGAGAGCTAATGAGCTCCATGAAATGGCTGGATTACATTCAGGGAAAAAGATACTGGCTGAGTTTCTGAGAATATCAGTAAAATTACTGAGCAAACGGATTTCTGTGCACTCTGCGGTCTGGCCAAATTTGGTGGTTAAAGAGATTCCACAAGAGGCAGGAAAGTGGTTCCATAGCCCACTCTATAAATGAAGAAGTAATGCAGCTCTTGGGTGCTTATTTTCTACTCCATAAGAATGCTTTGGGATGTGTAAAGTCGTGAATGTGTTTGATGTACAAACAGCATCGCACTGAAATACGTAAAGTGCAAATCCCTAGAATTGCTAAAAGAAATGATCAAGACACAGTAATAATGGAAGACATTAAGGCACCAACTCAGACTTGGCCAGATGGAGACAAGAATTAAAATAAGGAAGGAAGAGGACCGCACATTACAATTAACATATTTATTTTAATAGACACATATTGAATTTTGTATCCTGCAAATAGACACAAAGTTTCTTCCCCCCAAATAACCATAGAATATTTACAAAAGTTGGTTATATACAGGCTAAAGGAAAACTTGATTACATACTCCAAAGTCAAAATTACATAGGTCAGATTATTTAACCAAAAGGCATTAAATCTAGAAACAGACCACAAATAAAAAATGAAAAATGAAACTTAAGTACTAGGACATTCTGAAAGTACTCTTTCAAATAGTTTTGAGTCAAAAAGCAAATTAATTCATGACAAAGTGGATTTACAAATGAATTAGAATGAATAATGACAATAAATTTCAGATTAAACTTGTATGTTGTCAATTTAAAGTCACAGCTCTATAATCCTTTACTACTGGAGAAGAAAGATTAAAGAATTTAAACTAAGTATTCAACTCAAGAAGTTACAGAAAAATAAGCACGCCCCCAATCAGGTATTCATTATGACAAAGGAACATGATAAGGTAGAAATAAAATGGGTAGGCATAATAAATAGAGCCAAGATCAGGTTCTTTGAAAAGACAAGCAAAATAGAAGCTTTCAAGAAGTGTGACCAAGGAGAAAAAAGAAAGAAATGAACACCTATAGCCTTTGGATTTCAAAAAAGAGAATATACCCACAGAGATAAAACAAACTAAAACTTTTAAGACAAATAACATGATTTTTGTCCCCATAGAAGAAATGTGCTTAATAGTGACAAATAAGTAAATGTCTCTTAATAGGATACACCAAATGTGTTATAACAATTCCCCATACTATTGTGCTGCCATGAAAAAAAAATGAGACAAGATTTTATGTTCTAACCTGGAAAAACTGTGTGTATATAGAATGCTTTAATTGGTGTAAAAAATGGTGGATATGCTTTGTCTTTGCTCCCATGTGTATTAAAGGTTCTGGAAGAATGCATCAGAAACTGAGGAACAGGAGGTATGTTGGATGTCCTGCACGGTGAGGACTAATCAGATGGAGAGAGAGGATGGAGATCTTTACCATATACAATTTGATACTTTTAGTATCTTCAAAGTGAATGTACTGCCTATTCAGCAAATTAGACAAACAATATCGTGTGCATAATTTAAGCTCATAAATTTAGGAATCTGCATGTGGTCCATGTATTTCTAATATATTTATAAGTTGCCAAAATTGATCTGAGAAGAGGTATCAAACCCAAATTGGCTGACATCTCAACCTCCTCTAGTTATGTATCCTTTTTACCCACTGCATCTCTTTATAGACAGTGTTGTGCAAGTTCTCTCTTGGAAGACGTTTCCAAAGCCTTCCCTTCATCTTTACCCCCTGCCACTGCTCTGGGCTGTGGCACAGAACACTCCAGAACAGCCCTCTGACCAGGCTTCCCATGTCAGCTGCTCACCCTGGTCATGGTTTGGTGTCATAGCTAAGACCAGCGACTCTAGACACCGTGAGACGGGAGTTGCCTTACTGCCTCTGAGTCAATGTTACCTTTCCGGGCCTCCATTCTTCATCCAGAAAATGGGAATAATTATAATAGTACCATCATTCCATCCTGCTCTGGGGGTTGGATGATATAATCGAGGTAATGTGTTTCCAAGAGAGCATATCGCGCACCCAATTAACATTAACTCTTAACTTCTGGAGCACTTGACTCCTTACTGTTGCAGACAAGGAGGTACATCACTGAGTCTCACCTTCTAGAACAGGGTGGGGTGCTAATGGCCTCCCTCTCTTGGATCCTTCAGAGGACCCCTCAGCTTCTGTGTCCAGTCCCACTCTTCTCAGGGAGGTCCAGGACAACCACTGGTCATGTCTGTTCCCATGGGCCTCCTTTCGTGGGCAGCCCCTGTGGGTGGCAGGTGTCCAGTCTGTTCTGTACTGCAATGAGTTTCCCCACCCAGTTCTATGTCCTGTCTTTTCTGTTCACAGATGTCACTCCTCAAAAAACCTCTTAATCCTGTCCTCCTAACTCGCTCCCAGCATCTGCTTCTGGAAGAACCCAACCTGAAGGCTTGCCAGTTCACTTTATCAGACCCCTCATGACTGCAACATAAAGTCCAAAATTCAAAGGTTTGGTGTGAGGCCACTGCCTCATTTCTTCCCCTACAAGTTCTACTCAACCTTCAGGAGAAATATCTCTTACTGAAGTCTTCCCTGAGACCCTGAACAGACACCTCCCTCCAAGCCCTCGGATCCCTCCATTGTTCCTAGGGTTGCCTGGGGTGACAGGCAAAATCTGGAACTGTCATGAGCCATGGGGACACCTACCCATTGCTGTGCTGTAAATTCTGTGACAATTATTTGCCTTATTTTTCCCCAGGTACTCTGCATCTCCAGCAACAGTGATGGAATTGTTGAATTTAAATGAGAAGTTTTATGAGATAAATTTCCCTCCTCTTTTAAAAACAGAATTATCCATTTAATAGAATAATAAATATATCAGTCAATACATTTCCCCATGTGACTGTAATAAATGGAACCATCCACATCCTTTAAATGCTCCATTATGCTGGGGGTGGGGTGGGGTGGGCATGTGTTTTCTTTTACATAGCCTATTGATTTAAAAAAAAATCTGACATGAATCAGAATTCCTTCTTATAAATACTGGTAATTATATTCACAAGGTCATCATACACAGCTCAAGGGAAAGCATGTAGGGATCATAGCCACACATCAGTGTCGGGGCTGTCATTTCCAGGCTAATTAACACAGCTGAACGCTGGGAAGGACACTTGGATTTCCAGTGTGTGAACAACATGGTAGGGAATGTCTGGAGGGAGGATCATATTGATCAAGTATGAAGGCAGAAATCAATGAGAACTCTGTGGCATGGCTTTAGCTGGATGATGGATGGGTTTCCCTTAATCGAATCTCTCTCTACAGACCTCTGAACTGAAAGGAGGGTAGGAAGCAGAGTGATGTAATGAGACCAGCACCCGGCTCCACCGGCCCTGCTCTCCCAGCCGGCAAGCCCGACGTCCTCGCCTGTGACAAGGAGACTCGAGATCACCCACTTTGGTGGGTCCTTCAGAGGGTAAATGAGGCCATGCCATCTGGAAAGTATGTGGTGGAAGGCTGAGTCACAAGCCTAGGATTTGGGAATTGGATGGGTCTCGAACATCATAAACTCCAAGCTCCTGAGGTTGTAGGCAAGGGAGCTGAACCCCAGATATGGCAAGAACTTTCCTAGCTGTTTCTGGAAGTGTAAGACTTAGGATTCATGTCTTCAAACTTCTGTTCCTGAGCCTTCCATCCCTCTCTTCCTTGTTAATGAGACCTCGAATGACAACGGTAAGAACTGACTTTGTCACGTTTATCCTGTGCCACGTAATTTTCACTCATTACCCTCATTAATTCTGCCAACAAGCCTATGGAGCTGGTATTATTATTATCCTTTATAGATGAGGAGACCCAGGATCAGAGAGTTTGGAAGCTTGCCTAAACTTGCAGCTAGTACCTGGTGCTGTAGACCCAGGACCCAGCAGTTGTGCCCAGAAGGCTGCCCATGTCCATGACCCAGTCCCACCTCCCCACTATTTGCACCCATAGGGGGCTCTGTGAGCCAGCCAACCCTTAGCAGTAATGGGAACTCTGTCTCATTCTCCAAAATACACGGTATAGTAGAGTTCATGCATAGAAATAAGAACAAATGGATTATGTCTCCAGAAAATGAATTTAAAAAGTGAATGTAGGGGCGCCTGGGTGGCTCAGTGGTTAAATCCTCTGCCTTCAGCTCAGGTCATGATCTCAGGGTCCTGGGATCAAGCCCCGCATCGGGCTCTCTGCTCAGCAGGAAGTCTACTTCCTCCTCTCTCTCTCTCTGCCTGCCTCTCTGCCTACTTGTGATCTCTGTCTGTCAAATAAATAAATAAAATCTTAAAAAAAAAAGTGAATGTAACCAACTGTGTCTCTTTCAAATATGTTTTTCTTTTATGTTAATAGTTTTCCTAGTTTTATGGCCCCGGAAAGAAAACAGAAGAATTAAAGATGTTATCCATACACATACCCACACACGTCTGTTTTCCTCCTCACTCCTTTTTCTACTTTAAAAACATCTAACTTGTTCTGTCTTCAAAATATTTATGCTTTAGAGGAGGAGTCAAGATGGCAGAAAAGTAGCAGGCTGAGACTACTTCAGGTAGCGGGAGA
The DNA here is from genome assembly GCF_902655055.1 of Lutra lutra. Lineage (NCBI taxonomy): Eukaryota > Metazoa > Chordata > Mammalia > Carnivora > Mustelidae > Lutra > Lutra lutra. The sequence continues at coordinate 42,750,443 of NC_062280.1, read as the reverse complement.
TCAGCTAAATAGCTTATCTAAAGATTACAAACACCTACAAATCCAACGGGAGATCGAAGAGAAGAAGAACAGCAACTCTAGAAACAGAAAATCAACCACTATCTGAAAGGTAGGACTGGCGGAGAAGTGAATCCAAAGGGACGGGAAGATAGACCGCGGGGGGAGGGGCCGGCTCCCGGCGAGCGGCAGAGCAATGGAGCACAAAATCGGGACTTTTAAAAGTCTGTTCCGCTGAGGGACATCGCTCCAGAGGCTTAACTGGGGTGAAGCCCGCGCGGGGTCAGCGTGGCCTCAGGTCCCGCAGGGTCACAGAAGGATCGGGGGTGTCTGAGTGTCGCAGAGCTCACAGGTATTAGAACGGGGAAGCCGGCTACAGAGACAGAGCCGAGGAGTGACTCTCAGCTCGGGGTTACCTTGAACCGGTCGCAGGCTTGGTCAGCTCGGAGCGTGGCCAGAGGCCAGGGTGACGGGAGTAACTGGGCGCTGTTCTCTGAGGGCACACTGAGGAGTGGGGCCCCGGGCTCTCGGCTCCTCTGGGCCGGAGACCGGGAGGCCGCCATCTTCATTCCTGTCTTCCAGAACTCTACGGAAAGCGGAAAGCGCTCAGGGAACAAAAGCTCCCTAAGGCAAACCCAGCAAAACCGAGCGGATTACTCAGCGCGGCCCCGGGTAAGGGCGAGCAACTCCGCCTGGGACAAAGACGCTTGAGAATCACTACAACAGGCCCCTCCCCCAGAAGATCAACGAGAAACCCAGCCAAGACCAAGTTCACCTACCAAGGAGTGTAGTTTCAATACCAAGGAGAGTGGCGGAATTCCAGAGGAGGAGAAAGCAAAGCACGGAACTCATGGCTTTCTCCCCATGATTCTTTAGCCTTGCAGTTAAATTAATTTTTTTTCTTTTCTTTTTCAATTGTTTTTCTTCTTCTGCTAAATTTTTTTAACTTTTACTCTTTTCTTTTTTAACATTTTTAACTAGTTTATCTAATATATATATATATATATATATATATATTTTTCCTTTTTATACTTTTTCTTTATTGGTTTTCTTTTTTTAATTTTTTTCTTTCTTTCTGAACCTCTTTTTATCCCCTTTCTCCCCCCCCCACACGATTTGGGATCTCTTCTGATTTGGCTAAAGCATATTTTCCTGGGGTTGTTGCCACCCTTTTAGTATTTTACTTGCTCCTTCATATACTCTTATCCGGACAAAATGACAAGGCGGAAAAATTCACAACAAAAAAAAGAACAAGAGGCAGTACCAAAGGCTAGGGACCTAATCAATAAAGACATTGGTAATATGTCAGATCCAGAGTTCAGAATGACGATTCTCAAGGTTCTAGCCGGGCTCGAAAAAGGCATGGAAGATATTAGAGAAACCCTCTCGGGAGATATAAAAGCCCTTTCTGGAGAAATAAAAGAACTAAAATCTAACCAAGTTGAAATCAAAAAAGCTACTAATGAGGTGCAATCAAAAATGGAGGCTCTCACTGCTAGGATAAATGAGGCAGAAGAAAGAATTAGCGATATAGAAGACCAAATGACAGAGAATAAAGAAGCTGAGCAAAAGAGGGACAAACAGCTACTGGACCACGAGGGGAGAATTCGAGAGATAAGTGACACCATAAGACGAAACAACATTAGAATAATTGGGATTCCAGAAGAAGAGGAAACAGAGAGGGGAGCAGAAGGTATAATGGAGAGAATTATTGGAGAGAATTTCCCCAATATGGCAAAGGGAACAAGCATCAAAATCCAGGAGGTTCACAGAACCCCCCTCAAAATCAATAAGAATAGGTCCACACCCCATCACCTAATAGTAAAATTTACAAGTCTTAGTGACAAAGAGAAGATCCTGAAAGCAGCCCAAGAAAAGAAGTCTGTAACGTACAATGGTAAAAATATTAGATTGGCAGCAGACTTATCCACAGAGACCTGGCAGGCCAGAAAGAGCTGACATGATATATTCAGAGTACCAAACGAGAAAAACATGCAGCCTATATCCAGCTAGGCTATCATTGAAAATAGAAGGAGAGATTAAAAGCTTCCAGGACAAACAAAAACTGAAAGAATTTGCAAATACCAAACCAGCTCTACAGGAAATATTGAAAGGGGTCCTCTAAGCAAAGAGAGACCCTAAAAGAAGTAGATCAGAAAGAAACAGAGACAATATACAATAACAGTCACCTTACAGGCAATACAGTGGCACTAAATTAATATCTCTCAATACTTACCCTGAATGTTAATGGGCTAAATGCCCCAATCAAAAGACACAGGGTATCAGAATGGATAAAAAAACAAAACCCATCTATATGTTGCCTACAAGAAACTCATCTTAAACCTGAAGACACCTCCAGATTTAAAGTGAGGGGGTGGAAAAGAATTTACCATGCTAATGGACATCAGAAGAAAGCAGGAGTGGCAATCCTTATAGCAGATCAATTAGATTTTAAGCCAAAGACTACAATAAGAGATGAGGAAGGACACTATATCATACTCAAAGGAAATATCCAACAAGAAGATCTAACAATTTTAAATATCTATGCCCCTAACGTGGGAGCAGCCAACTATATAAACCAATTAATAACAAAATCAAAGAAACATATCGACAATAATACAATAATAGTAGGGGACTTTAACACTCCCCTCACTGAAATGGACAGATCATCCAAGCAAAAGATCAACAAGGAAATCAAGGCCTTAAATGACACACTGGACCAGATGGACATCACAGATATATTCAGAACTTTTCATCCCAAAGCAACAGAATACACATTCTTCTCTAGTGCACATGGAACATTCTCCAGAATAGATCACATTCTTGGTCCTAAATCAGGTCTCAACCATTATCAAAAGATTGGAATCATTCCCTGCATATTTTCAGACCACAATGCTCTGAGGCTAGAACTCAATCACAAGAGGAAATTTGGAAAGAACCCAAATACATGGAGACTAAACAGCATCCTTCTAAAGAATGAATGGGTCAACCAGGAAATTAAAGAAGAATTGAAAAAATTTATGGAAACAAATGATAATGAAAACACAACGGTTCAAAATCTGTGGGACACAACAAAGGCAGTCCTGAGAGGAAAATATATAGCAGTACAAGCCTTTCTCAAGAAACAAGAAAGGTCTCAGGTACACAACCTAACCCTACACCTAAAGGAGCTGGAGAAAGAACAAGAAAGAAACCCTAAACCCAGCAGGAGAAGAGAAATCATAAAGATCAGAGCAGAAATCAATGAAATAGAAACCAAAAAAACAATAGAACAAATCAACGAAACTAGGAGCTGGTTCTTTGAAAGAATTAATAAGATTGATAAACCCCTGGCCAGACTTATCAAAAAGAAAAGAGAAAGGACCCAAATAAATAAAATCATGAATGAAAGCGGAGAGATCACAATGAACACCAAAGAAATACAGACAATTATAAGAACATACTATGAGCAACTCTACGCCAACAAATTTGACAATCTGGAAGAAATGGATGCATTCCTAGAGACATATAAACTACCACAACTGAACCAGGAAGAAATAGAAAGCCTCAACAGACCCATAACCAGTAAGGAGATTGAAACAGTCATCAAAAATCTCCAAACATGGGGCGCCTGGGTGGCTCAGTGGGTTAAGCCGCTGCCTTCGGCTCAGGTCATGATCTCAGAGTCCTGGGATCGAGCCCCGAATCGGGCTCTCTGCTCAGCAGGGAGCCTGCTTCCTCCTCTCTCTCTGCCTGCCTCTCTGCCTGCTTGTGATCTCTCTGTCAAATAAATAAATAAAATCTTAAAAAAAAAAAATCTCCAAACAAACAAAAGCCCAGGGCCAGACGGCTTCCCAGGGGAATTCTACCAAACATTTAAAGAAGAACTAATTCCTATTCTCCTGAAACTGTTCCAAAAAATAGAAATAGAAGGAAAACTTCCAAACTCATTTTATGAGGCCAGCATCACCTTGATCCCAAAACCAGACAAGGATCCCATCAAAAAAGAGAACTACAGGGGTGCCTGGGTGGCTCAGTGGGTTAAGCCGCTGCCTTCGGCTCAGGTCATGATCCCAGGTCCTGGGTTCGAGCCCCACATCGGGCTTTCTGCTCAGCAGGGAGCCTGCTTCCTCCTCTCTCTCTGCCGGCCTCTCTGCTTACTTGTGATTTCTCTCTGTCAAATAAATAAATAAAATCTTTAAAAAAAAGAGAACTACAGACCAATATCCTTGATGAACACAGATGCAAAAATTCTCACCAAAATACTAGCCAATAGGATTCAACAGTATATTAAAAGGATTATTCACCACGACCAAGTGGGATTTATTCCAGGGCTGCAAGGCTGGTTCAACATCCACAAATCAATCAATGTGATACAACACATTAATAAAAGAAAGAACAAGAACCATATGATACTCTCCATAGATGCTGAAAAAGCATTTGACAAAGTACAGCATCCCTTCCTGATCAAAACTCTTCAAAGTGTAGGGATAGAGGGCACATACCTCAATATTATCAAAGCCATCTATGAAAAACCCACTGCAAATATCATTCTCAATGGAGAAAAACTGAAAGCTTTTCCGCTAAGGTCAGGAACACGGCAGGGATGTCCGTTATCACCACTGCTATTCAACATAGTAGTAGAAGTCCTAGCCTCAGCAATCAGACAACAAAAGGAAATTAAAGGCATCCAAATCGGCAAAGAAGAAGTCAAACTATCACTCTTTGCAGATGATATGATACTATATGTGGAAAACCCAAAAGACTCCACTCCAAAACGGCTAGAACTTGTACAGGAATTCAGTAAAGTGTCAGGATATAAAATCAATGCACAGAAATCAGTTACATTTCTCTACACCAACAACAAGACAGAAGAAAGATAAATTAAGGAGTCCATCCCATTTACAATTGCACCCAAAACTATAAGATACCTAGGAATAAACCTAACCAAAGAGACTAAGAATCTATACACAGAAAACTATAAAGTACTCATGAAAGAAATTGAGGAAGACACAAAGAAATGGAAAAATGTTCCATGCTCCTGGATTGGAAGAATAAATATTGTGAAAATGTCTATGCTACCTAAAGCAATCTACACATTTAATGCAATTCCTATCAAAGTACCATCCATTTTTTTCAAAGAAATGGAACAAATAATCCTAAAATTTATATGGAACCAGAAAAGACCTCGAATAGCCAAAGGAATATTGAAAAAGAAAGCCAAAGTTGGTGGCATCACAATTCCGGACTTCAAGCTCTATTACAAAGCTGTCATCATCAAGACAGCATGGTACTGGCACAAAAACAGACACATAGATCAATGGAACAGAATAGAGAGCCCAGAAATAGACCCTCAACTCTATGGTCGACTCATCTTCGACAAAGCAGGAAAGAATGTCCAATGGAAAAAAGACAGCCTCTTCAATAAATGGTGTTGGGACAATTGGACAGCCACATGCAGAAAAATGAAATTGGATCATTTCCTTACACCACACACGAAAATAGACTCAAAATGGATGAAGGATCTCAATGTGAGAAAGGAATCCATCAAAATCCTTGAGGAGAACACAGGCAACAACCTCTTTGACCTCAGCTGCAGCAACATCTTCCTAGGAACATCGCCAAAAGCAAGGGAAGCAAGGGCAAAAATGAACTATTGGGATTTTTGTCAAGATCAAAAGCTTTTGCACAGCAAAGGAAACAGTTAACAAAACCAAAAGACAACTGACAGAATGGGAGAAGATATTTGCAAATGACATATCAGATAAAGGGCTAGTGTCCAAAATCTATAAAGAACTTAGCAAACTCAACACCCCAAGAACAAATAATCCAATCAAGAAATGGGCAGAGGACATGAACAGACATTTCTGCAAAGAAGACATCCAGATGGCCAACAGACACATGAAAAAGTGCTCCACATCACTCGGCATCAGGGAAATACAAATCAAAACCACAATGAGATATCACCTCACACCAGTCAGAATGGCTACAATTAACAAGTCAGGAAATGGCAGATGCTGGCGAGGATGCGGAGAAAGGGGAACCCTCCTACACTGTTGGTGGGAATGCAAGCTGGTGCAACCCCTCTGGAAAACAGCATGGAGGTTCCTCAAAATGTTGAAAATAGAACTACCCTATGACCCAGCAATTGCACTGCTGGGTATTTACCCTAAAGATACAAACGTAGTGATCCAAAGGGGCACGTGCACCCGAATGTTTATAGCAGCAATGTCTACAATAGCCAAACTATGGAAAGAACCTAGATGTCCATCAACAGACGAATGGATAAAGAAGATGTGGTATATATACACAATGGAATACTATGCAGCCATCAAAAGAAATGAAATCTTGCCATTTGCGACGACATGGATGGAACTAGAGGGTATCATGCTTAGCGAAATAAGTCAATCGGAGAAAGACAACTATCATATGATCTCCCTGATATGAGGGAGAGGAGATGCAACATGGGGGGTTAAAGGGGTAGGAGAAGAGTAAATGAAACAAGATGGGATTGGGAGGGAGACAAACCATAAGTGACTCTTAATCTCACAAAACAAACTGAGGGTTGATGGGGGGAGGGGGTTTGGGAGGGGGGTGGGATTATGGACACTGGGGAGGGTATGTGCTATGGTGAGTGCTGTGAAGTGTGTAAACCTGGTGATTCACAGACCTGTACCCCTGGGGATAAAAATATATGTTTATAAAAAATAAAATTAATAAAAAAATATTTATGCTTTAATTAAAATGCCCTAAGGCGAAGTTGATTTTCATGGGACATCACTCTTCACTAATCTTTCAATTATACGTAGTTGCTATAGTTACATCTGAATTAAGCAAGATTCATGATATGTAACTTAGCAATATAGAATCTCTCCCCGACATGTGTGCATCCTCCCCCCATCTGTTGGGAAGGTTCTAAGCTTTTCAGGGCTGCCTCGCTCACATCGCAGCTTCAAGAAAAGTTGGCTATTGTAATAAACACGAGCAAAGCAAAGGGGTGGGTTGGAAGGAAAGATCTGGTCATTATAGTGGTCCTGTACTCCTGTGGTTATCACTGTGTCTTTTGGGAAGGTGTTGAATAAAAACAGTGACTCTGTAACAAAATCTATGAATTAGTCACTTCATTGGGATCAACAAAAATTTTTGCCAAGGCTGAAACAGGAGGGTCTTTCCCACTGTGTGACTTGGAACCTCTGCGAGGGGCATCTTTATAGTGAATGAGGACAAGACCACAAACAATTTTTAATTCTATAGAGTGAGCAGTCATAACAACAACAAACACATGTCATATTGGCTTCTACATTAAAAAAGAAAAACAATTCCCCCTTGACTTTTTTTTTTATCAGAGTAGACAATAATTATATGGAGAATATTGAAGCACAAACCTTAAAAAGGAGGATTTCTCAAATATTGAAAAATATTAATCGTAAGTTAGAATCAAAGGTATAGCTATTTTTCTTTTATGCTTAGAGCATATTTGTATTTTTAAATATTCAGTAACAGAAATATTTGGAATATGTGTGTTTACAATTCGTTTTCTAAATGTCTTGGGAGATTCTTAAGGATTTTCCCTGAAAAGTCATAGGTTTTTTTAAAGATTTATTTATTTATCTTACTGGGGACTAGGGAGAGAGACAAACCATAAGAGACTCTTAATCTCAGGAAACAAACTGAGATTTTCTGGGGGGTGGAGGGGTAAGGATAGGGTGGCTGGGTGTTGGACATTGGGGAGGGTATGTGCTATGGTGAGTGCTGTGAACTGTGTAAGACTGAAGATTCACAGACCCGTACCCCTGAAACAAATCATACATTATATGTTAAAAAAAAAAAAAGAAAAATGTATTTATTCATTTGAGAGAGAGAGTGTGTGTGGAAGAGTGCACACGTGAGGGGGGAGGGGCAGAGGAGGAGTGAGAGAGAGAACCTGAAGCAGACTCCTTGCTGAGCAAGGAACCTGATGTAAGGTTTGTGACCTGAGCTGAAATCAAAAGTGAGTGTCCTTAAAAATCACAGATCGTGAGTGGGTCTGGATCTCGTACTGTCCCTGCCCCACAGCTCTTCCTTCCACACAGAAAACTGGAGAGAAGAATGAACTAGGATTGAGGAGTGCCATCTTCCCCAGCTCCCTGTTGGGCCATGTTCAGCATACCCCAAAAGGCAGGCTTCCTGGCCTTTGCTGGGATCAGTAAGTGAAGCTCCTCAGAGGTCAGGATTTGTAGGAAGGTGAGTGCTGGTACTCAGAGTTGGAGGGGCTGCAGACAAAGCCCACCTCTGCCCCCCTGGGGGACATTTGTCTTTCCCCTTATGAAGCATAATGGTGACCTCAAGGTTCCTGTGGTGCATTGCTTTTATTCTTCTGTCCTAGAGATGCACACATGCAAACATTTTGAGAGAGAAATCGGGTCTCTGCCACACATCTGATTTGGATGATCAGTCAGACTTGTAAATATGTGTTTGTTTTGCAGCATTTTTCCTTTTGTGTTGCCTCAATTTCCTAATCTTTATGTCACTCCATTTCTGTCTTTCTCTCAAATGCTATTGCTATTATTAACTACAGATCATTTTGAAATGCATTCAAACTCTTCTCTCCCTTTGCGCTGTGTTTCCACCCCGCGTGAGCTCTGTCAATACTCATTGGTAATTGATGGTCAGGAGTCTGGACCCTTCAACAGGCCTGACCATGTGTTTTTCTCTCACATTATCTGCTACCCAGGTGGACAATGACTAAACTTATTAACAGAATATAAATCCCATTTTTAAGAAGTATTTATTTGAGAGAAAGAGAGAGAGGGAGAGCACAAGCAGGGGGAGGGGCAAAGGGAGAGGGAGAGTGAACCTCAAGCAGACTCCCTGCTGAGCAGAGAGCCCTATGTGGGCCTCCACCCCAGGACCCTGACCCTAACCCTGAGCTGAAACCAGCTTTGGAGGCTCAACCAACTGAGACACCAGGTGCCCCTAAATCCCGTTTCTTGATTTGTTACTTCTCTCTAAACCACATCTAGCCCCTTTAGGAAGCAAGTTGTCTTTGTGCCCTTGAATTATCAGCCCAGTGACAAGGCTATGCTTCCCAACAACTCGAAAGCCCTGGCCCAGTCAGCAGCCTGAGAGGGGTGCTCCCTGGGACAAAATGTCCTCAAGGTTCTTGACCTCCCTACCATTCCACAGGAAACTTTATCAAGTGTGGCCAGGGGGACTGAGACAGATGTCATCTGCTGTCCCTCCCAGATCATACCTTCTGTTTGGGGCCTGGGCACCAATAGATAGAAGCTCCTCCAGGCAATTTTATAACAGTGATGTCCTAAAAGAGATCCATGGTGGCTATCCGTTCTCCTTTCATCTGTTCCAGTGGCACTTCCAACAAAATTGGGGAAGAGGCCATGTGTGTCCTTTGCACTGCTTGCTTCCGCACTTCCACTCAAGATCCCCAACCACTGTACCCCCCAGTCCTGCCTTCTCTCACCCCAATCAATCCATCCCTCACCTAACCACTTACTTCTGAGCTCAGACCCAGCAAAAGTCCCTTCCTTAGGATTTACACAGGGAGTAATGAAAGTGCTTTACAACAGCACACAGAAGAAAGGGCAATAGCCCCCACTCCGCCAGGGCTGATGCTCAAGCTCTCCTCTGCTTGTTCGGTAAAGAAGACACTGTTGAAGAAGGAGCCCTGAGGACAGGAAATGACGGGACCTTCTCTGGGCTCCAAGCATGGTTGTAACTGCTTCTGTTCTGAGATCCAGCTGAATCTTGCCAACTCCTGGTACAATGGAGAACGAGAGGGAGCTAGAATAACCGTGCTGGGATATCAGGCAGAAAGGAGGATAGTAAGCAGAGGAAGTAGGTCTTGAACTTGGACAGCTTGGCATCAACAGTGATGTTCTTAACGGTATAGACCCCTCACTGCCCAGTCTGCTGTCATCATTTCAGGGCCAGAAAAACAGGATCAGGCACCTAGCAAGAGGCCAGGGTATGTGAGGAATGTCCTGGGTTGTGCACCCTGAGATCTCTGGTATCTGCTCGGCCTTGGAGGGTTGCTACACACCAGCATGGCCAAGCACTCATACAAGGCTGTGAAGTACTCCCCCCTGGAAAAGATTTGGAAGCACAGCCACAACACCACCTGGGTGGTCCTGGACCACGAGGAGTATGATTTGACCACGATTTTTGGAAGAGCATCCTGGGGGTGAAGTCTTAATGAGGACAAGCTGGAGGTGATGCCACTGAAAACTCAGAGCATGTCAAGAGCCCTAAAGTCATCAAAGAATTGTCCGAAATGTATATTCCTGTCCAAAACCTATGTCATTGTCTGAAACAAATGTCATCCCCAACGTATTCATCCAGGTGACAAAGCGAAGACAATCTAGCCTAAGGAAACTCTTATTACTGCTCTTGGCTCTGATTCCAGTTGGTGGACCAATGGGTGACCTCCACCATCTTGGCGCAGATGGTCGGGATCAGGTTGGAACCCTGATGCTTTGCCTCCGTGTGACAGAAGACAGAATACATCCTCAGAAGCTTGAGGGGAGAAGATATCGCTTGGAACAAGGGAAAAAGAAAGCCAACCTTCACTACTTTGACCAACAGAAAACATCACCCAAAAAAAAATAATTTTTATGTGCCGACATCTCTTTCCTCCTACACAGAAACAAACCAATGCAAAAAGAACTGCGGTGTTCTTTCCACTCTTGTGATCACCAGGGGAAGTCCTCAAATTCATGACTACGATGTCCAGCCTGCCCTCCAATCTTCTGAACTGTCTTCTCCTTGCAGATAGGCCCCTGAGCCTAAGTGCTTTGTTCTTAACCCGTGCTGAACAAAAGTGGTCTCCAAGCCTCAGAAATTTCTTAAGTGTGTATACAATAAACTGGAAAAATTAATCCATCTTTATAATCCCAGCCTGAGCGGCCGGGCTTGGCCCTTGCTTGGGTTTCTGCTGGGGCTGACTCACAGCTTGAAGGACAAGGTTTAATGGGAACTCGGAATAAATGAAGCTGCTAAATCAAAGACTGTCAGGAAGTACTCAGCGCTTTTCTTCCAGTGTCTGCAATTCACTTGGCATGAGGAAGAATGGGACAGCTGAATGAGCTGGGATTGAGGGGGGGCAGGAAGGAGAGGGTTTTCTCCATTTAGTTTATTCTCTGTGACCAAAGACAGTACAGCCTAGAGCCCATGACATTTACATGGCCTCTGAGAAGAGCTTTAACAAGCAGACCCTTTCCAACCACCTGTATGAAAGTCATTTTTGAGGCAATTAGGGGCATTCCAATATGAAAGGGATATGGGCTGATATAAAGGAATTGAGATTAATTATGTTAGTTTTGTGATTATGTAACAAAATGCTCATATTTTAAAAAGAAATGTAGGTTGAAGAGGGTAAGGGAGAAATGATCTGATATGTAGAATTTGTGTTAAAATATTTCAGAAAGAAGGGAGGGAGGGAGAGAAACACAAATGATGTGGCAATTTCTAGCTAATACTTGAATCTGGGTGGCAGGTATATGGTGTCATTGGAGAAACACTTTTGTCATGTTTGATAATTTTCCTTATAAAAACAAGCAGGCCTTCAATATTCCTAAACTACAAGAATAAAAAAAAATGTGTCAGTTTTAAGAATGACGCAAGCATAGAATAACAAGAAACAGGGATCTGGGATGAACATTTAGAACATAACAGATCATTGTTATAACAACCAAGAGGGAAGTCTTTGCCCTGAAATAAATTAATTTCCTTGAACAAAGGGAAGATTGATCAAGGGGCGGTTTTCTATTCTTAAAGAGATTTTTAAAAAGGTGCATGATCTTTTAAACAAAAGCAGGATGGGGCAGAGGGTGAATAAGATATATAATAAACCAAACAGCGTCATTGTTGGAAGAAATTTTTAAAAAAAGAAAAAGAAATAGCACTTCAGGAGGCTGAACTAACAATGGGGAAAACAGAAATGGAGAATATCTTTAAAAATGGTGCATTTATTAAGAAATAAGAACATGGATAAAAACAACAACACATTTTTTTCTCATTAGATTTCATGTTTTGACCTTGACCGCCAAGGCATCAGAAATGAGTGCACCAGTCTGGGGCCTGTGAATGGCCAGTTGGCATGATCTGTCCTCACGTGGTCAAGGCCAGTGGATCTCCCTGCTGACAGGATGCCATCCCAGCTCTCCCTAGTGGGTATCCCCCTGAGGTCTGCCTTGGGCTCCCACTCAGTCCTTGGACGGGGTGTCTGGCCCTGTGGCTGCCAGCAGGGTCATTTTGCCCACCCCCCAGCCACTATTCTGGGAAACTTCCCAGCCAAACCGCAGTGAACTCTGTGTGCCCCCACTGGTATGAACAGAAATTTCTTTCTCTTTTTCTTTTTTAAGATTTATTAATTTTTTTGAGAGAGAGAGAGAGACAGAGAGACAGAGAGAGTACAAGCTGGGGGAAAGGCAAAGGGAGAGGGAGAAGCAGACTCCCCAGTGAGCTGGGAGCCCATCATGGGGCTCGACTGCAGGACCTGGAGATCATGACCTGAGCCAAATGCAGATGTTTAACCATCTACGCCCTGAACAGAAATTTCTACCTGACCTCTAGCTGGGGGGCCCAGGGCACTGTGGGTCTCTTCCTGACCATGCATTTTCCTCCCACGTCCTTAAGCGGGGTGTGACATAAAAGCCCCTAAGTTTCCATTATGTTTTAATGAAAAACTTACTAAAAAATGAAAAAAGCAACCCAATGCAGAGGGTCTTGTAGGCATAGAGGGTGCTAATTAATCATCAGCCCTAAATCACCTCTGAGTTAAGAACTTGCTGAGAAATAAGACTCTGAAGCCATAGAAATTGGGCTTTAAAACCAACAGAAGGACTTTCGTTGGAGAGATAAACTTCTGTTCAAGAGCTCTGTTTGGACTTAAGGCCCCCCCGCCCCGGGCTTTTTGGCAGCTTCTCTTCCAGAGTGACTCACACGGAGTAGAGTTGAGGTCTGCAGAGCAGGGAGACTCACGGTGCCTGCCACATTACCCACTGGTGGCCCAGCCCCCTGCCCGGGGACCTGGAGGGTTGGGTGGCCTGACCTGCACCTGACCTCCGTGTGCTTATGGCAGCAGAGGGAAGCTGAATTCATCCGCTGATCAACCACTGTGCCTGTCACTAGTCTTACCAGTCAGAAAAGTCTTTGAGAGTTGGGAGTGAATGAAGATGAGGATGGAGGCCAGTGGAGGCTCTCCCAGACTCTCCCTTCTGGAGAGAGAACTGGGAATCCTTCCCACAGTGGTCCCCAGGGCTATTCCTAACATTCTGATTCTCTCCTTCCTGGGCGTGTGGGAGGACTGCACTTCCCCACCACGTGCAAGGCTGGCGTGACTGTCTTAGACCAAGGAGGCGGGAGTGGTGTGTGGCTTTCGGCTGGAAGCCTTTGAGAGTGTAAGTCTCACCATGTGATAGGCAGCACCTCACTCAGGGGAGTCTCGTCCAACATCCTGGATCCCTGAGGAAGCTCGGGGTGGAGCAGAACAGCCTGCAACCTGTGAAGATCATGCAGAGAGTGGGCCAGACATAAACCCTGGTGGTTTTCAGCCTTGAGATCATGTACTTGTTTGTTACTCAGTGTCATCCAGCTCACACTGACTGATACAATCTTCCTTCCATGAAAATGGTAGATGTGAAGGCTCAGGCTCCCCCCGTGCGTTGTGCTGTCAACCTGCTGGACTCAACTGTCAGGCTTATGGTCAGCTGGGGGTTTGTGGCTGGACCCTTCAGGAGAGAAGAGCTAGCAGTGCCCTCCATCTTCGTGAGGCCCCTCCCCCTAATTTCACTCCCTGCTCCTTTATGTATCCTCCGGGGACCCAGCGACCACCAGTGAGCTGTTCAGCCCCTTCCGCAGGATGGTTCTGAAATGCACAGCACAGAACATTGATCAGATTTGCCTCCTGCCATATTGCGCTTGGGGCTGAAAATATACTCTCTGTTCCAGTAATTATCTTACGTGACGTCCAGCCAGTTGTATGATATAGCTCACCAGAGGCTTTGCAATGTGATCAAAAGACTGTAGAAAGTCTGCATCAAGATACTCCCAGGCGCAAAGCCAGCTCCACTTCCAAAACCATCCTAGGGACTTGTATGTCCAAAAGAAAGAGAGGCAGACAGAGGCAACATGAGAGAAAGTTCTTCTTGATTTCACTCTTGCTGGGAGCATTGCCTATAACCATAATCTAGAGCTCTACACTCCTTTGAGAGCAATCTCCCATCAGGAAAGCTGTCATTTGGAAGATGGGTCCTTTACCCATCTCTGTAATATGTCCAGATTTTTCCCCATGTGACTTTGTAGTGCCTCCCAGTGGAATGTATGAGCAATAATCTATATCTGCAGTTGATTTAGAGCTTGGACTTCTGACTTGCTTTTCCTGGCCAGTGAGCACGCAGGATGCTGACCGAGGCCTCAAGGGTGCCAGCATGGTGTGGGTTGGCTCCTGCACATCTGCCATGAAAGGCCCATCTCTAGCTGGCCACTTTCTCTAAGGACAACGAGGAGGTGAATCGGCAAGCCGGAGCTAAGTCCCCAGCCTGGAATCCGGCCCAGCCTGGCCCAGCAGAGCCACAGCCTGCACACAAACACAGGAATGAGAAATACGATGTGAAGTTCTGGGCTTGTTTGTTAAGCAGCATTATTGCAGCAATAGCTGCTTGATACAAAGAAAAGAAGTCCAATCCCCATTTTCTTCCATCTCCTAACATGTAAGATATCCCACATTCTCGAACGCTGTAGGATACTGACTGATGACACTCCAATCTCCAGGTCTTAGATTTGGTTCCTTTTTGCACATTCTAAGAATAGAAAGACTTTGTTTTTAAGATTATATTTTTTTTAGAGAAAGAGAGAGCATATGTGAGCATACGGGAGCAGGGGGAGGAGCAGAGGGAGAGAGAGAATTCGAAGCAGACTCCATCCTAAGCACAGAGTCTGACTCAGGGCTCTATCCTAGGACCCAGAGATCAAGACCTGAGCCGAGATCAAGAGTCACATGCCCAACTGACTGAGCCACCCAGGTGCCCCTAAAGTATAGAAAGACTTTAATTTCTATTTCCCTCTGAGCCCCAAGCTGACTCTGGGCACCGCACTGAGGGTGAGCTGTTGAGTGAAAATGTCTTGGCCACCCTGGCTGCTACCACTGCATCTTGCTGTGGAATTGCTCTAGCCAGTAAAATCTAACTCCTACTGGTTAATTTACTTCTCCTTTTCAGCATTTATTTTGGCAGGACAACCATCCTCAGCAGATTTCTGAATAGTTGGTGCCATCAATGATTCTGATGTGCCTAATAGCCCAGTGGGATCAATGTTTCTGCTCCCCCAAAACCTATTTCTGCTCAGCATTTAGCTCTGTGGACTGGAGGCCCAGTGTTGGAGCAGGTTGTGTCTGGACTTGCCTTTGCTCAGTTCCATCGCTTCCAGAAACTTCTCTAACTGCTGCCTTAGGTCTCAGCAGGGCCCATGTATTGGAAAAAGCTCTGGTCTTTTCTTTTTGTGTGTATCATTTGCTTTCACACAGAATACTTCACTTACAACCCTTCTGGTCATCAAGGCGATGGGATTTTTTTTTTTTTTTTTCCCCTACCAAGCAATTCTGTGACATCAACTCTATACCTAGAATTTATCTCCATTCTGATGCTCTGCTATGGGAGATAACCTCAGACCCTGCCAGTTCTGTCAGACTCTCCTACTTCAGGTACCATGGCAAGTAGTAGGTCCCGAAGTTACCCAGCCTCTGTCTGATCTGGCTACAGGTTGGAGTTTCCCATGACCTCCTCTCCCCATGGATTAGACTGTTTGTTAGAAAAACTCATGGAACTCAGAAGAACACGTTTACCAATTTACTAAAGGATGTGGCAAAGATGAACAGACACACAGAACAAGGTCGGGGAGGCCCCTGAGCTCAGGATCTTCTATCCCTGCCAAGTTGAAGAGCCTCACCTCTTGGTACAGATGCATCCGCCAACTTGGAAGCCCTCTGAATTCCATACTATTGGGATTTTCTGGAGGCTTCCTCAGCTAGACCTGCTGGATTATAAACTCCATTTCCAGCCCCTCTCCCTTCTCTGGAGAATAAGAGGTAAGGCTGAAAATCCCAAGCTTCTCAGCATGGCTTGGTCTCTCTAGTGACCAGCCCCCACACGGGAGCCCACCCAAAGTCACCTTATTAGAGCAAAGTCACCCCTATCACCTGGGAAATGACAAGGGATTGAGGAGCTCAGTGTCAGGAACCAAAGTCAAAGACCAGGTTTCAGAACAAAAGACGCTCCCGGTGCTCTTATCGCTTCGGAAATTACGAAAGTTTTCGTAGCTCTGTGCCAGGAATGGGGAGGTGGAGGTCAGGATCTATTTTCTAGATCCTAGTCTGGGACATCCCTCCAGATGTTCCTGCTGTGAGGCTCACATCAGGCTTATTTTGCCCTTCAGATTCATGTTAATGTCCTTCAAGCTGACTTCTGTTTTGCTCTCCCACAGGTCTTTGCACACCGGTCTTTGCACAGGTGCCTCTGTTGAAAGACCCTCTGTGCCTGGTGTGTAAAGTCATCTCTGATTTCCCAGATCCAGAGTCACCACAGTCACATTTCTGGATCCCCAAAGCTCCGAGAGGTTAATTTAGTTCTCTGGGGTGGGGAGACAACACTATGGCTAGCTAAACGGCCTTGACCTTAGATAAAGGTCAGACCTGATGAAGAGGAAAATAACAAATCTGTCTGAGTATAAACCCCAGCCTGGCTATAGAACTGGAGAAAACAAACAAAAAAAGCCCTTCTCTCTGACCTGAGCAGCCTGTGCCTGGCTTCTCTCCTTGGCTGGGGCTGCAGAGACTCACCCTTAGTCTGCGGTCCCTGCTGTGACCCAGCTGGCCCTGGTGAGTCAGGTCAAGGTGACTGCAGAGCTCTGGGCCCGCCTCTCCTCACTCCCTGGCCACTTCCTTGCCAGCTCTGCCCCTCGGCACACCGGGCTTCCTGAGGGCTTCAAGCCGCTGCCTGGTCCTAGCCAAGAGCTTCCCTCTCCCCACATGTGAATTCTGGACCCCAAACGCGAATCCTTTCCAGACACCTCTCCGATTTATCTGACTCCCAGATCCCAGACTACTTGAAGGTCAGACGCAGGATTTAGGCAGATAGACATAATAAATGAGCTTTTGTACTGGGAAAGCAGGGTGGGCCACGAATCAGCACCCTCGAGATAATTGCACCTAGAAGGGTTTGGGTCCACAGAGCAGACTGACTTAACCAAGACTTCCAGTAGGCAAGATAGGGCCTGAGTCCCTGTGCTGAGCACAGGGACACAGGGACATAGAGACACAGGGACACAGGGGAAGACCACTGTACGGGCACAGAGAGGGAGACGAGAGCATCCAGAAGGGCTGAGCCTCCCACGAAGGCTCTGGGAGAGAAGAGCCTTTGCAAATGAAGTCACTTAAGATGAGGTCATCCTGGAGGCCCTTCATCCAAGGTGACCAGTGTCCTTACAAGAAGAGAAAAGACAGAGAGGAGCGTGAGAGAGTAGCCTGAGACGAGGAGACCAAGGTGGGAGGGATATGTCTCCAAGCCAAGCAGCGCCAAGGATTGCTGGCAGCACCAGAAGCTAAAAGAAGGGCCTGGAACAGATTATCCCCGAGAGCCTTTGGAGAGTGCGTGGCCCTGCCGACATCCTCATTTCAGACTTCTGGCCTCCAGGTTTGGGCAAGAATACATTTCTGTTGTTTTAAACCACCCAGGTTTGGATGCTTTGTTATGGCAGGCTTGGAAACTGAGACACGCATGTCAACCTTCACTGTTTAAACCCGTCCCACGTAGCTTAGCTCATCCCACTCAGGGAGGCATTGAACAAGAAGAGGCAGGGATGTCACTTGTCCAGTGCGATATTCATCTGTGCTCTAAAGGCACTAGCAGCTTCTATTGTTCTAGGAGAGTCTGATAGATCTGGGGAACCAGACGGAGAGCTCACACACTTGTGCATAGTGACACACGGAGGGTTTGATGGAAGCTCATGGCAGTCCCAGGCAGGACGACGGGCTGCAGCTGCCTGCGTGAGTCTGCTGCTGCCATGACTTGCTGGTTAGATGCATTTGCGAATCAGCGAACCCCTGGAAGCCTCAGATGCCTCTTCTGCACGCTGGGATGGTAAGAGTATCTGTGTTGGTGTTGGTGGTGTGAATTAGAGGAGATACTCAGAACCAGTGGTTAGCAGGGTGTCCAGCGCATAAGAAGGATGCAGCCACGAAACTCAGTGGGCCACCGTTGGGCATTAACTGTGGTCCTGGGAAAGTAACAGACGCAGGCGCACCATGTATAGCAGAGAAGCGTATGTAAGCATATAATATCTGATGAAAGTGACATTTTGACTCAATAAAGAAGGGAGGGAATGTTCAAACAACTGTTGGGGGAAAACTAGGTGGTGATTTGGAATTTTGAAACTATTTATACTTAACTTTAAACCTTATGTTAGAACAAATTCTAGAATGATTCAAAATTTAAATATAAAAATTCAGACAAAGCAAACCTATTTCTTGAGATTACAGGGTACAAAAGGATTTTTAAAAAAGGTCCATTTGACTACTTAAAAAAAAAAAAAACCTGTCTAAAATACTGAAAGAAAAATCCTAAATTGGGGAACACATCTAAGACATTACTGGCAAGCAAACAGCTAGTAATTACGTTAAATTCTCATATAAAGCAATTAAATACCATAATACCTACCAAGGAGTGGGCAAAAGGCATGAAGAATTATGTGGTGACCATGGAAATGCGCCTCTCAGATCTCCAACTGCAGGGACCCTGATGACCAAGGGCCTGGCTGGCGCTCAAACCTGTCACCACATTCACACCTCGGCCATCTTCCTGTGGGCTGCTCCCAGCCAGGCACCAAGGGCAGCAGGGTTATAAGAAGGCCATTCTTGGGGGAAGATCTCTTCCAGAACCGTCCTTCCTTCCTGCTCTCCTTCACGTGGGGTCAAACACTCATCACGGTCTGCCGGCTTCCCTTATCCCCGTGCCCCAGTCAGCTTTCCTCACAGGCCAGTGTCCTCATGAGTCTCTGGCATGGCCAGTCTTGTCTTGGCACCCACCACTCAGAAGATGCTCATGACCCATTTTTTAAAACCACGACTGGTTTAACTACCATTACAAAAAATGTCCAACCCCTGCAGCACTCAAAGATCCCATTCAATTTGGAATAAATAAAGAAATACCAGGATGAAAGAGTTGTGGTTTTTTGTTTGTTTGTTTGTTTTGTTTTGTTTTTTTTTTCCTTTTAACTAGACCTCCCTAAGCTGGCCTTTTTCAAGGAGCTAGCACGCTCTTATACTACTGGGTGAAAAACAATGGTTCAGAATTAGCACCGTGTACCAAGAATCTTAGAAAGAATCACCCTTTTGGCCCTGGACTTCCATTTTGAGAAAACTCTCTTAAGGGATATAAATACTTATAAAGAGATACTTAAAATATTCAACCTGTTTTACTCATCCTAAAGAAACTAAGCAGCCATTCAACAATGTTGGTAATAAAATCGAAACCGATCAGGTAAGAATGCTCCGTGTGCGGGTCCTGGGGCGCACTGCCTGAGTCACCCACAAGTTCACGTGCCCTTCTGCTTGCAGGCTCCAGCTCCAGGCAGCTGTGAAGGTGAGAGCGGGCTTCCTGGGGAATGGGCCTCCCCGCTGCAGCCCCCCCACCCCATCCCACCTCCCCCTTTCGCAGGAGTCTCGTGCCCCTCGCTGTGGGAAGGAGGTCTTAACTGACACTTCTAATGGCGACTTGGGTTCCAGCGGTCTGGGGCTCTTCCGGTCCCGCTTTTCTCTCCCTCCCTCACGGGTGTCTGCTCTGCCAGAGCTCAGGCTCTCCCCCTTTCTGCTCACAGCGCTTCCCCTGGGAAGCTCTTGCGCATCTACTCCCATCTTGGCATCCGCTCAGAGGACCGCTCAGAGGACCCATCTGCATCCTCAGAGGACCTGAGCAGGCACACCATCCTTCCAGAGGACTCCACGGGAGACTTGTACTGCACGCCAGGGCTCTCCAGGGCTTCTGGCTTCTGGAGGAGATACTCTGCTCCTGGGAGAAACAGCCAGGCCTCTGCAAAGTCAAGTACTGGCCAACGCTGCTTCCGGAGCTCTGGGGCCCCTGCACCCGGGCCTCAGCAGGCAAAAGAGGAGTCCCCATCTTGGTAGGGGTCATTGGATCTGGTCACCAAGAGGGGGAAGAGTTGATTTGACATAGTTGGTGGGGCTGGGGAGTGGGGAGTCCACGTGGAAGGCAAGGGACCCCCTCCAAGCATCTTGGTGCCCCGCGGTGACTATGATAGGTCACGTGAGGTAACCTGAGCCTGAGAAGAAGACACTAACCAGGGCATCAGTCTGCTGGAGAGAGAGTTCAGGTCAGGGCACCAGGTCAGTCCCCAGCCCCGCTGAGCTGATACCTGAAGGGAAGGGGAGCTTATCACAGACAGCGAAGGAGGGAGAAGGGGGCGTCAGTGGCAGTGTCCCCAGCAAGAGGTGCACTGGAAGCTGGCTGGCCCACTTCTGGGTGATGCACGCTGAGGCGGACGCCCTGTGCAAGGGGGTCACGGGCTGGGGGACTGTTGCCTCTCCCTGCAATGGAGACCTGCCGGTCGAGCAGGAGCGCAGTGAGCGACTCTCCTCCAGCTGTCAGTGGCCTCAGACTCCACCTTCGCTTCTGGAAGAGACCGCAGGCCTTCAGGGCTGCCCCACACAGTGAAGGTGCAGAGGGTGCTGAGTCTGAACACTTCTGCCCGGTTCCAGGACCCCTCCAGCTTGGTGGCTGAGCCCTTATCCCGGCTGCTTGGCCGTCTGCTGGCGCTCGTGCCCAATCCCACTCCTTTCCTCCTCCCTCTTTCCTCCTCCCTCTTCCCCAGAGCCTAGTTCCAGTACTCTTCCTGTATTCCGGACTCCGTCAGGAGTCTGCCTCTTGCAGGACCCGAGTGGTGCATGACGTAAGATCAATGAAGGATGGAACAAATGAAGGACAAAGCCGGCACGCCAGACTGGGGACAGGCACTATCTCTGTGAGACCCTTCAAAGCAATGCAGTATTTATAAATTTCTGTGATGGAGAAAACAAACTTAAAAAAAAAAAAAAAAAAACAAAAAAACCCACAACCCCTAACATACCTGGCACCAGGCATTATCCTGAGTTTATATGAATTAACCCATTCATTTCCCCATCATCTTTACAAGGCAGGTACTGTTGTCATTCCCACTTACAGATATGAAGACAATGCTTTCAGAAGCTTCCACCACGTGTCCAGAGTCACGGAACTGACTTTCCCCGAGCACCTACCGCGTGCTCTCCCCATGCAATCATGACTCCAGCCCCACTCTGAGGTGGTAGCTCCAGGCTTGGCGAGTGTCATCTGGAAAGGGCCAGTTCGAAAGCATTTCAGGCTGTGTGGGTCACACGTGATCCCTGTCACCTGTTCTCACTCCCCTTTTCTTTTTACATCCTTTAAAAACATTAAAAAACAAACATTCTTAGCTTGTGGGCCGTACAAAACCAGTCTGGGGAGCAGATCTGGCCTGTGCTCCATGATTTGCCAACCTCTGATTTAGCTTATATTTTTCTAGAAATAGACTTTTAAAATGAATTTTATTTATTCTCTTTCTTCTTTAGTCTTCCCCTAAGCAGTCATAGCTGTGCAGTCGCAGGTTGGACATGCTGATTGTATATGTTTCCAACACACACACAAATAAATAAATGCATCTGAATATAACAATATTCAGGACCCCCTGGAAACCTCCTCTGCCCCCTGTTTGCCCACCCCCGCGCTTTGGATGACAATCTGATCGCCCTACCACCTGCCTGATGTAGGTGTCCCCCTGTTTGCGGACCTAGAGCTGGGGAAAATGCTTTATGCAGCAAAGGGAGTTTTGTGATTGATATATATCTTGGTTAAAAATGTAGGCCTTTTGGAGAGGCTTAACAGCTGTATCCTTGACTGGCACGTGGTTATTTGGCAACAGAAGGAGTCCAACTTCTAATCATGAACTGGTGGCCTGATGGTCAGTGGGAGTCCTGATACCATGATCTACTCACCATGGTTCCAGCACCAAGATAACTGACACTCAGCCTCCTGCAGGCCACAAGTATGTTTGTGCACTCACCACATCCCAGATGTTTGGTTAGTGCTGGGAACACAATGGTCAAACAGCAGGTGTGGTTGTGGCTCTGTCTTCATGAAGCAGGTGACCACAGGGAGACAGATATTCATCACTATTCTATAAGAAACTGGGGAGAGTCTCACTACTCGGTTGATGGAGCATGGAGTCATACATACTCCCAAAATGGGGTGTTGACTTAAAGCAATGGGGATGCATTCTTGGGGACGTGACATGTGTCCAAAGATCTGAGGGTAAGCAGGACTCAGTCAAGGAAGGAGGGAGGGAAGGGAGTCTATGCAGGAGGGGTGGTCTGTGCAAAAGTCCTAGGGGGGACAGCCAAGGTGAGACATGAGGATAAAAGTCAGGGGTGGAGGCAGAAAAGGTGCAGCAGCAGGGTGGACGTGGATGACAGGGAGGGTGACAGGTTGAACCACACAGAGTCAGAGGCCACGTCCAAGATGTGTGCTTTTAGTCTGAAGGTGGGATACTATAGAAGTAATTCAAGTAGAGAAGGGACACAAACATAGTTGTGTTTTCCAAGGATCCCTTGGGTGGGAGGACATGGAGGATTATGTTGGGTTAAGTGTGACAGTGGGCAGGTGGCAATGGTGTGACTTCGTAATAACATTGTAATTGTCCACAGGAGGCCTAATGGAGGGCTGGAGAGAGACAGGTTCGAGAGCTACTGGGCTAGGGGGAGGGGCATAAAATTGGTAGAACTGGATGAAAGATGGACACAGAGCTCGAGGGAGTGAGGAGAGGGTCCCTAACAATCCTCAGGTGCCTGGGGGACATGCATCGAGAGGGGAACTTTTGGAACTTTTGGAACATTAAGAATTAAATGTTAAGGTTTTCTTAAATGGAGAGCCAAGCCTCAAACACCCCAGCCCTCCTTCATGGCTTTCCTGGTCTTGCTCCAGCTATGGCTCTATCTTTGGTCTCAGATGAGAATCTTTTCCTAGTCCAGATCCCGGCCCCAGCCCTGGAGTTGTTTGCTGCCCAGGACATGTTTTCCATAATCAGCCCGCACATCCCTGCTGAGGTTCAAGGTGCAGTCTGGTCCCTGGTGCTCAACTCAGCCCAGACATGCAGTCACAGAGCTGTGTCTACCACTCTGTGGCCCTCAGAGATGTGGGTCCACATTCACTGGGCCCCCCAGCTAAAATTTCAATGTGAGGGAGGGTGACTTTCACCCATGGTCAATGTCTTCATGAGAGAAGATAACCTCGGTGGTGGGGATGCTTGCTTTCAGGACCTGGTTTATCTCCAGGCATAGATCCTTGAGGATCAGGCCATCAGCATATACCAAGCAGCAGCTAACGGTGGGAGCAGTTGTTACAGTTGGCAGCAACACACTCGCACACACACACTGCTGTGTGTGATAACTTATCTAACAACCAGACAGAGTGCGTCCATTTGCCAAGGATCGTTGCAACGGCCTGGGAAGCAATGCTTTTGTGCCTGTGTTTGTGGCACTTCTCCCAGAGGAATTGATGGTCATTATGAGAAGGGCATGATGCCAAAACATCACTAATCTTCCCATGTGAACTCAGTGTCTTTGCTTTGCGCATGTGAGCTGGGACACCAGCACCAAGTGACAGAATATTAATTTCTATGCGAGGGGCTAGACGTGGGATGCTTGTAAATCTTACTGTAAATCTTAGTAGGCACTTTATCGTGCGTGGTTTCCCATCCCTCATCAGGCCACTGGAAAAGGCTCTGTGGATAGAACATGAAGTTTGATTCAGGCGCGCCTGCTTCAGCACCTGGTGTTCCGGTGACCTCAAGCAAGATCCTCGTCCACTCTGAGTCTGCATAGCCATCTGTCAGATGGGTCTCAGGCCACCTGCTTTGTAGCTTGTTGGAAAGACTAGAAACTCGGCTGGTGGAGACTCTTCCATTTCCTGCAGACTCGTGACTGGTGGGTGGTGTGTGGATCAGGGACAATCTTGGATGAACTAAAGAAGAAACTGGAATATACTTTGGTGTGTGTGCACATGCACCTGTGTGTGTGTGTGTGTCTTCAGGAGGGTTGTGTTGGAGCGGTAGGCAGCAAGAACTGTAAGTTCTTCAGAAATGAGTGTTTGTTCTTAGAATGAGTGTCTCAGGATACGTACAAATATCTTAATAAAAAGTGACTTTGCTGGTTTTATGAACTTTTGGAGGAGGGGGAGATACGTGAAGTTGTCGAAGGTCATTGCTGCTCTACACCTGATCTTCAGAAATTGATTTTCCCCCAAAAGACCGTATGTGGCTTGGCTGATGCCTGGGCACCCAGTAATTGGCTCTCCTGTTTTCTGAGTCTATTTCCTCCCTTCCATTACACCCAATGCCACTGACCTCTGGGTGGCTACACCAAGAGATAAAAGGTACAAGCCAGAAGCAGCAGCTGGTCCCATGTGCCTGGAAGCCCCATTATGTAACCTGACTTGCTTTCATCATTGCTTCAAATAGGGAAGATGCCCAAGTGGCATCTTGAAAGTGAACAAATATAGAACAAATTAGAATGAAGTAGCACATCATTAATTAAAGCGAACAGACTGGACTCTTGGAGATCAAAGTGCATGCGGCAGCTTTGAAATGGAAGAACCAGGAAGAATGAGCACAGCTGTGTCCAATCCACAGGGTTAACTTTGAAAAGCAATGGTGTTGGGGCGCCTGGGTGGCTCAGTGGGTTAAGCGTCTGCCTTTGGCTCAGGTCATGATCTCAGGGTCCTGGGATCAAGCCCCGCATCGGGCTCTCTGCTCAGCGGGGAGCCTGCTTCCCTCTCTCTCTCTGCCTGCCTCTCTGCCTGCTTGTTCTCTCTCTCTCTGTCAAATAAGTACAGAAAAATCTTAAAAAAGAAGAAGAAGAAGAGGAGGAGGAAGAAGAAGAAGAAGAAGAAAAGAAAAGCCATGGTGTTTATACCACAGCCTCCCTCCTTGGGCTGCTGTGGTTCAGCTCGAGGGTCTATTGCTGGAGACTGGGCAGGATGGCCAGAGGGTCGCAGCCAGGGAGGGGGCTGGAAATGTAGCCCAGGAGAGAGAGGGCATGGTGGGGTGGAGAGGGGCCCCTTTCTTTCTAGTTCGCCTTTTTTTTTTCCCCTTGAAAGGGGCTGAAAACCAGTAACAGTAACATTCATGTGCAGTGGATATGACAATTAGCCTTGTTTATTTTTTCAACATCTTTATTGAGAGAGTTACATCCCGAGGATAGTGCTCAGTTATCATCAGACTCTCCGATTGGAGGGGTCAGAAATGTGAGGGTCAGACACACTGCCAGGGCTGGCAGGTAACTAGCAGACCAGGAGGCATCCTACAGCAAGCCAGAAGGGGTCAAACATGAGGTGGGTAGGGGCAGGAGTTTGGACAAAGGTAGTCATGGAGGTTTTTTGACGCTTAAGTTTATGTGCCATTTTGGCTTGGCTACGATGTCCACTTGTTTGGCCAAATATTAGTCTAGATATTGCTGTGAAGGGGTTTTGTAGGTGTGATTAAATTTTAAAATGAGTAGACTTTAAGCAAAGGAGATTACCCTCTGTAATATGGGTGGGCCTGATCCAATCAGTTGAAGGTCTTAAGAACAAAAACTTTTCTCGTAGAAAGAATTTTGTCTCAAGACTGTATTATCAAGATGCCTCGGTGTCTCAGTCAGTTAAGCCTTTGCCTCAGGTTATGATCCCAGAGCGCTGTGATCAAGTCCCATATTGGGCTCCTTGCTCAGCGGGGAGCCTGCTTCTCCCTCTGCCTGCTGCTCCTTCTGCTTGTGCTCTCTTTCTCTCTGACAAGTAAATAAAATGCTAAAAAAAAAAACTGTATTATTAAAAACCCTGCACATCCAGCCCTCTCCACCTGCTCTGTGGACTCGGAACTTGTCAGCCTGAGTTGTATGAGCCAATTCCTTAAAATAAGTGTTTCTCTATCTTTTTTGTTCTGTTTTTCTGCAGAACCCTGACTCATACAAGTGCAGACAGGTAAATGTTCCTGGAAATCAGGGCAGGAAGCTTAGGCCAGGGGAGAAGGGCATGAAGACACCTTCATGAAGGTGAAGGTGAAGACACCTAGAGGACAAGGGAAGAAACTGGTCCCAGGAATGAGCCAAAAGTTCAAGACAACTTCACCCAGAGTGTCTTTCTCCCATTGGGCAGGATCCGGGCCAACTCTGGAAAGCTGACTGGCCATTCCCACTGGGTAACGCCAGGGAGGCATGACAGCCACTCTCAGACACAATTACTGTCGGCCTGTGAGCTAATCAAACTCGGGCCCCAGGGGCCCTCCACCTTGCAGGAAAGCTCTGCCACTTACCCAGCCCCCACCACTAACTACTGAAGGCTCAGTCTTTCCTTTGCTCACCCCTGAGAGGGCAAGAAGAACCCCCATCCCATCTGGGCCACTTCACAGGCTTCTTAAAAGACATACATAAAAACATGGGCTGTATCAGTGCCTTTTTAAGAAAGAACAAATTTATCAGCAATATGCTTGGAATGATACAGCATGTTCACCATCATGAGCCACCAAGAAGGAGTAGGACCTTCTACAGCCAGAACAGGAGGCAAGGAAGGCCTCCTATGAAAGAGAGAAGTCACTGTGCAAAAACTTAATACTCAAATATGTATCTAGTTTGTGAATTTGTTTACTGAGAGAAGCTGGGGGACAGAGGGAGTTGGAGGGAGAATCGTAAGCAGGCTCCACGTCCAGTGTGGAGCCCGACGTAGGGCTCAATCCCACAACGCTGAGATCATGACCTGAATCAAAGTCAAAATGCTTGACTGAGCCACCCAGACACCCCATTGTTTGTTTGCTTGTTTTAACAGCAGATAAATACACCAACATCCAGCCTCATAAAACCTAAAACTTAAGACCTTTGCACAAAGAAATTTTTTGCAGGATTCCCCCCACATAGTAAAGTCACCTAAAATAATTCCACTCACCAAAACTTGATTCATACTCAAATTTTTCAGAAAGTGTTAAGCAATGGACATAGGAACTACCAAGCAACCTAGAAATGCTATGAAAACACACCTCTTTAACATCGCTGCAACTTACATGATCAGTTTCCCCGTCAAGGGCTGATGGACCAGCCCCACGCATCGGTGGGGAGGAGACCTCAATCTCTTTTGAATGTTCTTGAGGGGGATCCTGCAGCCCCTGCAAGATGGGGACAGTGCCTCCCTTGGGTGTGTGGGTGTGTGTGTGTGGCTGTGGCCCCAGTAACTGCAAAGGAAAGAATGTGCTGGGATTCCTGGCTGTGGCCATGAGCCATCCACGGAAGACGGAGTTATGGAATTAGAGAAGGGTGAAGCTGTCCTTGGAATCCAGAGACCGGCAGTCTTAGCCCTCTGGCCTCAAGCAAGACTGCACTTCATGGAGGCTAGAAGAGAGAGTTCTGTCTTCGTTCACAAGGACCCTTTGGGGAATTAAATCCCACAGCCTTCCTTGGTAGCTGGTCACCCTTAAAAGTCTTCACTGCCACAAATTTCTTCAGATCTGACATGTGTTGAAATGTGAGTTTATAGGATCAAGGAATTCCCTCCTGTAATGGCTAGGAGGGGTTCCAGGGGTCAACTAGTCTTGCCTCAAATTTGACAAAGTAGAAACAAAGAGCCGAAGAGGCTCGAGAATGTTACAGAAATCACATGGCTAATTGGGGGTAGAGCAGAAGGTCTGCCAGATGATACTTCCTACCTGTTCTTCTGTGTCAGCTTCTGGTCGTGCTGATCTGATGGCTCTGGGCATTTATTTGGAGCCCGGGGTCACTCCTTCTGGCCAATGCCTTCATACCGATGGAATGCACATCTGGGTGAGGCCCTGAGTGGCAAGGACATACTTACCAGTGTCTGGGTGGAACCACCCAGATGTCATCTTGAATCCCACGACGGCTTCCTCCATTCCACCCCTTCTCTCTTGCTTGCCACGTCCTCCTGCCTGCCCCACGGCCATCACAGGAATGCAGGGGACTTCCCTCTGTGCTGCAGGTGTCCTGGGGAGGGGGCTCCCACAGTGAGCACCATGTCCCCCTCACCACCCCCTGAGCTCTGTGCTCTCGGCTGGCCTGGGCCCCACAGATCAGTCTGCATCTCCTACTTCTCTTTGGGGAACACTTTTTTTTTTTTAAGAAACATTTTATTTATTTATTTGGCACAGAGAGAGATCCAGAGAGCACAAGACAGGGGAATGGCAGAGGGAGAGGGAGAAGCAGACTTCCCGATGAGCAGGAGTGCCTGATGTGGGGCTCTATCGCAGGACCCTGGGACCATGACCTGAGCTGAAAGCAGATGCTTAACTGATTGAGCCACCCAGGCGTCCCAGGGAACAGTTTTACTCACATGAAAAGGAGGTTCATGTGAAGCTCAACAGTGGGTACCGTGATGTGGGACCCAGACTTCAAGAAGGGCACAAACCCACAAGTGAGGGGAGTCTCTCTTTGGAGAAGGGGAGAGAGGACACGGCGCTTGGGAGAAAGATGCTTTCTCCTGAAGCCTCCAGCATCATCTGCCTCCTCACCCACTTTCTAAGAATTGTGGTAAAATAGGGACACCTGGGTGGCTCAGTGGGTCAGGCGTCCGACTCTTGATCTCAGCTCAGGTCTTGATCTCAGGGTCATGAGTTTAAGCTCTGCCCAGCATGGAGCCTACTTTAAACAAACAAACAAACAAACAAACAAACAAAAACCCAAAAAACTATGGTAAAATAAACACAACAGAAAATTTTACCTTCTTAACCACCTTTTTTTTTAAAAACTAAATTTCCCTTTGAAACATCTTTTTTTTTTTTTAAAGATTTTATTTATTTATTTGACAGACAGAGATCACAAGTAGGCAGAGAGGCAGGCAGAGACAGAGGGAGAAGGAGGCTCTCCGCTGAGCAGAGAGCCTGATTCAGGGCTAGATCCCAGGACTCTGGGATCATGACCTGAGCCGGAGGCAGAGGCTTTAACCCACTGACCCACCCAGGTGTCCCAAATATTAACCACCTTTTAAAAAGTTTATTTATTCAGGGGTGCCTGGGTGGCTCAGTCAGTGAAGTGTCTGTTTTCCGCTCAAGTCATGACTCCAGGGTCCTGGGATCGAGTCCCACAAGGGGCTCCCTGCTCAGCAGGGAGTCTGGTTCTATCTCTCTCCTTCTGCCCTTCCTCTTGCTTGTGCTCTCTTGCTCTCTCTCCCTCTCTCCCCCTCTCTCTGTCAAATAAATAAAATCTTAAAAAAAGAAGTCTATTTATTTGTTTTTAGTAATCTCTACACCCAACAAGGAATTCGAACTCACAACCCTGAGATCAAGGGTCGCACCCTCTTCGGACCGAGCCAGCCAGGCTCCCCTCATCTTAACCATTTTTAAGTGTACCTCTCAGTGGCACTAAGTACATTCACACTGTACACACAACCTCTTCATCTGGCAAAACTGAAACTCTGTCCCCATTAAGCAGGAGTCCTCATTCCTTCCTCCCCTGGCTCCTGGCACCCACCATTCTGCTTTCCATCTCTCTAAACGTGACTCCTCTAAGTAGGCTCATTCATGTTTAGACATGCCAGGATTTCCTTCCTTTGGAAGCTGAAAAATATTCCAGTAGGGGTCCCATTTTGTGATTTATTCATCCATTAGTGGACGCTTCCTCTTTTTGGCCATTGTGAATAACACTATGAACATGGGTGTACAAATATCCCTTCGAGTCCCTGCTTTCAATTATTTTGAGTGTCTACCCACAAGAAGAATTGCTAGACCGTAGGGTAATTCTATTTTTAATTTTAAGAGAGAACTCCATCTTTTTTCCACGGTGTCTGCACCGTTTTGCATTCCAGTCAACAGTGCTCAGTGATTCCGATGCTAATGTGCTCTCCAACACTTTTTGTTTGCTTGTTTAATGACAGTAGCTAACCTGATGGGCATATGGTGGCATCTCACAGTGGTTTGGATTTGCATTTCCCTCTTACTGATGTTGAGCTCATCTCTCCACGTGCTTTTCAGCCACTTGTTTATCTTCCTTGTACATCCCTCACTATTAAAATGAGGAGCTGGTGGGAGCTGGAGGGTCAGGTCAGTAGGGGCTCCCCAGCCCATCACCCCATGGTGGCTGGGCGTCAGGCCTAGTCTGGGCTGCCCCAGGCCCTTGGATCTGGATGGTCCTGTTTGGAGTGACATCTATCCACTTTGCAACCTCCACTTAGCATGCTGAATTCTGTTTTAGGAATGAGCCAATGTGAGGGAAGCAATGGGCCCACCCGATGTGTCCCTAGCACCCACAACAGTACTGGTCCACAAGACACAGCCAGGAGCCAGTTTCGAACAAATCAGCCTGGGTGTGACTCCAGTCCTTTGGTTCCCCAGCCACAGGGCCACAATGAGAGTAACCCCCACAAGGAAGAGCATGCCTACCAATAGGCCCAACAGCTGCATTTTCTGTTTCTTCATTCCTGTGATTATATTCCACAACATCTCCTAGGCCAGCTTTCTCTCTCTTCTCTCTGTACCTGCTGTTTAGCCTCAAAAGTTCTGAACCTGCGATGTTAGAAGGAACGCTTCTTTGCAGCTCTTTGGAAGACCCTGCTGTCACCTTGTGTCTTTCATCCCTACAGCATCTTCTTTCACACCCTCCCCGTCTCTCCCTTTACTGTGAGCCTCTCTGCCCATCCCATAGACCAGTGGTTTGAGAACAACTGTGGAAAAGACCGAGCGCGTGCCCTCTCCTTAACATGGGTTAGGAAGATGGGACCCGGGAATTGAGGTCATCTGAGAAGCCCACCCTTTCTCTTTTTCACCTTGTGATCTTATCTTTTCATGTTTCTTCTCAGAGAATGGGCATCTACGGGACATGCCCCCACTGCAGGGAGCACCAAGTGTCTTTGCCTTGAAGACTCAGCTCTGGGTTTACTGCTGTTAAATCGGGCACAATCCAAGTGCCACCTTCTACCATCCTCGTGTTCAGGAATTTCATCTAGAGCTACTTTGTATGCGTGGGAAATTTCTCCCAAACTCTAAAACCTTAGAAATATCTCTTGGAGACAAACTGGCTGTAAGTTATCTTCCCTTAAAGAACAATGGGACCGAAACCTGACTTGCAGTGTCACTGGATAAATGACAGTAAGTCATGCACTTAGAGTATGTTAGTAGAACCTCGATAGAAACTTCTTATGCAAATAGAATTTTGATCGTCTGACAAGAACAATCCCTAAAACTGAATAGCACACTACAGTGTCATGGGGCTTTCTTGAGCTTCCCATCACTTAATCTCCGAAGCAGCCCTGAGAGGCAGTGGTTGGACCCCAGGAAGAGTGCTGAGGGCACATCATCGTGGGGTCACACGCCCTTCCGTGCTGGGCCGCATCCATCAGCACAATTGTAAGTGCTTCAAGCTGGTGTTCTGTCTTTCCCAAGACGTCTTGAATGGTGAAGCCTGAAGGAGACTTTCCAATTTATTTATAGCCAAAGGCCTCCAGTGCTCATCCCTATCATCTCCCACTTCCCGCCGTATCCCAGCCGAGCTGGTTTGGTTTATTTGGGATTTTTTTCTGTTTTTCTTGCCCCTTCCCTCCTCCACATTCCACCTCATCTTGGGCAATCACAGTTTCCCCCCAAAGCCCTTCCCTGTCTGCTCACACGCACATTTCCTGGGGGAACACAGAGGAGGACTCAGTTACTGACACTGACCTACAGCACAAAGCCATGCAGCTCATCTTTTCTTGAGAGAAAACAGGAAAATCAATTTGATCATATGGCATTTTTTGACTATTTTGGATTCCTGGGGGAATATTTTAGGACATACAAGGAAGACAAATCTTTCACATCAAGAGTCTACAGTAGGGGAACCTGGGTGGCTCAGTCAATTGGGCATCTGCCTTCGGCTCAGGTCATGATCTCAGGGTCCTGGGATCAAGCCCCACAAATGGGATCCCTGCTCAGTGGGGAGTCGGCTTCTCCCTCTCCCTCTGACCTCGACCCTGGTTCATACTCTGTCTCTCTTGCTCTGATCTCTCTTTCAAATAAATAAATAAATAAAATATTTTTTTTAAAAAAAGTAGTCTACAGGAGATAGAGAGCTACTAGAAAGGAGCAAGGTGTTCTGGTCAGCTGCCTCTCTGGAGGAAAAGGCTGGAAGTGGATGGGTTTTCCAGTCCCAGGGTGTGGGCAGGCCGTAGTCAGGGTGACGAGACCTTGCATCTCTGCTCCTAAGAAGGCTCTGCTGTGCATGTACTCACCCCCTTCCTCTTCCTCCTCCCTTCCCCTATGTGCATGAAGAATCTTTCTGATTCTAATCTGGCTCTTTCTTTCGATGTGTCCAGTGCCAATGGATGCCATGGAAAGAGCTACCCCAGTGGTCAGGGGGGCTGGCTGGAGTCTCTGCTGTGTGAACTGACCCATCTCTGAAGAAAGAACTAAGCTTCCTCCCATGGAAAGACCTCACATCTACACCGGGGCCAACCTGCTCTGTGGGATTGCTCCGACGTCTGGTCATCTCTGTGCTGTGAAGGACAGCAACCAGTCAACGCTATTTTGAAGGCATGAAAACATTCAAAGACTTCTGCTGAAGACCCAAGCTGAGGCTGGGCTCTCCCTTCTGGGCTGTGGAGGTCAAAAGAGGCTGAAGTGGTTCATGGAATCTTGAAGGCCATGTGCGCTTGCTCCCTCTCACCTCCCTGGAAGATTTTCTTGCATAACAATTGCCTACATAACAAGGCCCCTAGAATTTCTGAAGGGTTTTGAGAATTCCAGACAGCAGCCAAATGACTGAGAAGCAGGATAAACTCTAGATCAGTAACTGCAGAAAACCCAGGGAGCTGCTCCCAGAGCCCCAAATGCCTGGCTTCCAGAAGGAAGAAGGGGTTTTATTATATGCTTTCTTCTCGGACTCCCTCCTTCATTTGACCACAAAATTAAATCAGCCAAGGTTTTTTCTCTTAAATGAATAAAATAGGCTGACCTTAATAACTTGCACTGATAGTAAGCACTCTTCACATCCTAGAGAGCATTAGACACGTTATGCCCCCCATCTTGCTCATAGTAAGAACCAAAGACTTCCACTGGACAAAAAGACCTCACATAACTTCCCTCCACAGAGGTTCCCCAGTGCTCTGCTGCTGTCCTGGCCCTTGGCCTTCCTCTCCAGCCCCTAGTCTTCTGGGCCCTCTGACATATTGGCCACACCCCCTAGGGCCTGTGCGCCTGCTTGTGCCCAGCTGGACAGCTCCTCCCAGGCTCTCCATGCCCAGAGCTTCCCCTCCAGGTCTCCTTGGGGATGCTTACTTACTCCAGAGTCCTCTCTGGCTCCTCCTGCCTCAGCCTCACCTCCATCACCAACCCTAACTGGGGACTCACTGTAGCCTCTGTCATCACAGGACGCACATGCGGTTGTACTCTTGGTTTGTTTGTTTTTGTCTGGTAAGATGGATGCCCAGGGAAGATGGGAGTTCATTCTGCTTGGGCTGCCTCCCCACGCTTGAAACAGTTGTTATCCAAAGACGACGCAGAGATGGCCACAGGTCCATGACATCCCTCATTGTCAGAGAAATGCAGATCAAACCACAATGGGATGGATAGGATGGCTACTATCAAAACAGCAAGAAATCAGTGTTGGGGAGGATGTGGGAACGGGAACACGGGCGCTGTTTGCCGGTGGACATGTCAAGTGGTGCAGTCACCACCGAAGACAGGCTGGCAAAAAAACTACTGTCTGACCCAGTGGTCCCACTTCACACGTACACATTCCAAAGGATTGAAAGAAGGGCCTCCAAGAGATATTTGCACACCAACTATCACAACAGTGGTACGAAGGGGTGGAAGCAGCCCAAACACCTGTGGACAGATGAACGGATACACAAAATGTGTTCTATGTGCACAACGGGATATTACTTAGCCTTGAAAAGGAAGGAAATCCTTTCACATGCTGCCACACGGATGAAGCTTGGGGACATTAAGCTAAGTCACAAAAAGACAAATGATACATGATCCCATTATAAGGGGGGAAATAAGTAGCAAGAATTCGCCCCAACTTTGGATTCCCAGAGTGATGTACAGACCACCTGGATGGGTCCCTGGCCTCCTGGATGTGGGTGTGGTCTCTGACGTGCACAGGTTGGCAGACTGTCCAGGTCATCCTCATGGCACTGCCAGGGAGAGCCAACCACTGTCTTATCCACCTATTCTGGGAGGACCTCGGCTGGAGAAGCTCTACCCCAGGGAGCCGGCAGTCAGCAGCACAGCTCAGGAGCTTGTCTATAATCTGCTTTGTTATGAAGCAGAAATGTACAGAAGCAAGCATGACCATTATAGTTGGGACCGAATCTTGAGGGCTTGGCGGTACCACCCAGGGTGGACTAGAGCAAAGTCACTGGATGCCTCTTGGAGCTGCTTCCAGAGCTCTCCAGAGAGAGAGCAGTCAGAATGTGGGGGCCCCAGCTACCCCATACAGAACCACAAAGAGTGACTTAAGGCGCTCCCTGGGTAGGCGGGGCATCGAAGCCCCAAAGAACCCACGGCATTGCCAAATGTTTACGGCCACGCAGTGAAATCAAGCTTCCCAGGAGCACTCTGGGGTTCTGCAGATTGCCCCACAGGGACTGCCTTCTCCCGTCCCTTGGAGGGAGCTAGACCAGGTGTGCAAGGTTTCTTTGTTCTGAAAACATTCTAGGACCAGAATGTCAGGACCTTCTGGGAGCAGTTGGGGAGGCCCAGCTAGGAACGCTTCCAGGCAGTTCAGGACTGGAGACTGTGTCCCAAAGCATTTCACAGATCGGCTTGCGGGTCCCCGGACATGGGGATGAGGTGCGTGTGATTAACTCACTAGCAAATGCCTGGCAAACAAGGGAGCAAAGAATCCAGCCAGGTCCTTTTGATGCAGAGTAGAACAGCACAGAAATGCAAATTCTCCGGCCCTGCTCCAGACTTTCTGCATCAGATGGTCTCAGGCGGAGCCCCAAGACCTGATTTAATCAACAAGCCCTCCGGGGGTCCCAATGTACTGCAAAGTGTGAGAGCTGCCGCTCAGTCCCAGACCCTGGTGGATTCTAAGGAGGCAATCACATCATCAGACAGGTGCTTGTACGAGCTCTCAGGGGACAGGACATGCAGGATGGGGGGCGGTGGCACAGGGTCTTGCCCTGATGAGACGTGAAATCCTTCAGCAGCATGGCTGGGCTCCTGTACTCCAGGGTACCCAGCAGAGTTCGCCGCTCACTGGAGCCTTCCTTTCCACTCTTTCTTTATCGAGGTGTGTGGGCCAATGTCTCTGACATGGACCTTGCAGCCTGGGTCAGTCTCCAGAACTTGCTAGAAGCCAGGGCGGAGATGAGCAAATGCGCTGGGCACCCCAAGAATTTAGAAGCCAGAAGGGAAGTCATAGTGGGGCACACCTGCTGTGGTGGGCAGGGTGCTGGGCACTTGGCCTCCAGCTACCCCATGCAGGAGAGACACGCATCATCCATGACAGGGCTCTGTCTTGGGTGTTTGTGGAATCTCCAGGGAAGTTTAAATATCCTGAGGACACAGGTTCCGCATTCTCTCCATGCCCGCCCCCTGTGCCCCACGCATTCTCTTTTAATTGGCCTGGGGGCAGTCTAGGCTACAGAATGTTTAAAGCCACCCCAGGGACCGTGATGTACCTCTAGAGTTAATAACTGATGTCTGGGAGCCTGAAGTCCCGAACTTGGCTCTTGCAAAGCCTGGCCCTGCACCGGCCACCTCTCAAGGGGTGGGGACTTATGAAAAATGGGGCTCTGTGGCCCGTCCCAGCCCCAGCCCCGTGCAATGAGAACCTGTTTCCGGTGACTTGTGTGCACGCGCAAGAGGAGGGTCACCAGCAGACAGCTCAGAAAACTGGGCTGCCTTTTTTAATCCCCTGGGGGCTTAAAGCCCATCCTGATGCCCAGGCCCCTCCCAGATAATTAAATCAGACTGCAGGGTGGGAGCTGGAATTTCTAGGGGAGAAGTTCTCCAGGTATTACTCATGGGCAGACACTTTGGAGAGCCTCTGATCTAGGTCCTTTTTCCCAGACTTGGGGCAGGGCCATGATTTGAGGAGCCCCTTGTTAGTAGGGGAAAATCTGGTGTTAAACGTACCAAGGTATAAATTGTTTTCCTTTCTTCTATAATCTCTCTCTCCTGATCTGTCATTGTGTTTGTTATTTGCCATGAAATGTCACACTCCCTCGGGCACAAGGATACCGGCAGGGTACGCACAGACTCCCAGAGGCACCCCGAGTCCTCCTCGCTCCCGGAGGTGAGTGGTTCTGGTGTCGCCCAGATGCTGCCCCCCATCCCCCTGCCAGCTGCCAAAATAGGCTCCAAGCCCAGCCAGGAGCAAGGACTCCGTCTTCCCTTCCCACTGAGACTTTGCCCCAGCCCGCGGTTGACTAGGGGTCAACAGGAGTCACCTGTTTGCTGTGATGTGGCCTGTCCCTCTAGGAGAGAGATGACCACTATCGTGCTCTCTCCTGTCACATTGCTAGACATAGGTGCTAACCCCAGCCCCACTGAGGTCGAGCCCAGGCCTCTGCCAAGGGCGGAGCGGGGAGAGCAGAGCAAAGTCTTTCCCCCAGCAAGGCAAATGAAGCACAGCCTATTCTGTCCCAGACAGAAGGCTGCTATATATTGGGGCAGACAGGGGACCAGGCAGGGCCTGCGGCGCCCGGAGCTGTGAGCTGGGGGCTCACAACCCATTCTGGGGAAGCAGGGAAATGATAGGGCCATACTCCCTTATCCCCTCAGATTTTACTTACAAGACACAAATTCAGAGAGAAAGTGATTAAGGCATGGAAGACAACAAGCCAGAGTATGAAAACCCAAGTGTGGGGCCCTTCTGAATGGTGTGCACATTACACACCCATGAAGCCAGTCCTGGGGGGGGGGTGGATCATAAAAAAAATCCCATGAAGGTACTTGCTAAACGTCTGGATATGTCTGACCATCCAGACCTGAACAGAATCTTGAGAATTCTCATGACAGGAGTATTTGGGATACCCCCCGTCAGTATCCCTCTGCCGGTGCCTGCTTCCCTGCCAAGGGTGTAGCGTGAATTACCTCCTGCCTGTTTGTACTGACCCTGACCTCTATAGTCTGAGTAGACCAGGGACAGGCCCACAGCAAGGCTGGGTAACCTGTCATCTGGTCACCACCTCACAACGTAGCTTCACGCACAAAGGATAAAATGGGGGAAATGGTGGTTTCTCAATCCAACAGGTTGCTTTTCCAGGAATGCCAACTGGATAGAGAAAGACACACACAAAGAAATGAGCTGAGTCATGGTGATGATGTAGGGAGGGGCTTAATTCCTTGTGAGGAACTTCCCCCTCCCCAGTTCTTGGTTGGCATTCAGTTCAGCTGTAGGACACTTAGAGCTATTGCTGGAGCCTAACACAATCCCGCCTCTTGGCAAGATGGCCCCGTGCTCCAGATCCCTACCATTCTTACCTCCAATGCTCTCCTTAACCTCTTCTGGTGTGATCTAAAAGAGGCTCTGTATTGCAACCAGAAGGGAATCATTCCCATTTGACAGATGAGAAAACTGAGCTTCAGATCGGTTCAGGAATGGACGCAACTTCCTAAAGGGAGACTGATGCCCAACCTCAGCATCATCCAGACAGCAACATCTGGAACGTCAGTCTTTGGTAGGGACAAAAGGAGAGGCCAAGTAGGGAAGGGGGTACCGAGCTTTCTCGGTGAATTGTGTTCCGCACCAGAGGCCAGGAAGCAGGAAGCGGGTCACTACCCCGGCTGCCCCCCAGCAGGGGGCAATGCCTCAGCCCCACGGAGCTCTGGGGGAGCCTTATATGTAACCTGAGTCAAGGGCATAAGAGCCTCCCCTGAACTGGTGAGAAGGAATCTGTTTGTTCCTTTACTGCAATCACAAGGGGGACAGGGCAGCCCACAGGCTGAGACCCTAGGTGCGAGCCCAAGCATCGGCATCCCAGGCGGGCTGACGGGGAGGGAGCCGACCTCTCACCCCTCGGATGTTACGGGCTGTCTGTGGTTTATGCACACTGATGCCCAGGATCTTTTCAGAATTATTCATTCCCCGCCACTCTCACCCTGGGGTTTGGTGGGCGTTGCTTGGTTCGATTTTTAATAACATTCTTAGCAGTAAATGCTGTTGACCGGGTTTTACTCCGTAAGGGTGGGAAGTGATTACTGGGATTTCTGACACGATGCCTTGAGGGCTTGTCTTAGGACAGGGTTTCCATCAGTTGCTGGAGTCTCCTGGCCCAGTGGGTAGAGCTAGTTCAAATGGAAGAGAAATCTTCCTTCCCTTCCCACCTGTCATCTCTGCCAGAGGCTGGCTTGCCCTAATGGCTCGTGCCAGGCCACGGGGCATTTCTTTGTAATGCTCCTTGACTGAACCTGTCTTAGAGATCAGATTGTGTGCAATATGGCAGAGGTTCACTGTTGTTCCAATAAACAGAAAGTACTCAGGCTATGAGGGATGACCTTTAAAAGATCAATGCCCTTGGGAAAATCAAGTTGCTGAATAAGGCCCCAAGGCCTTAAGAATTTGCCTTAAGAGGCCTTTGGGGATGAAGTGACAGTATTTTGTCTTGTCATAAGGCTCTGATTTCTAGGACAGAGGTCAAAGGATATGACTAAGTCAGGGGACAGCTCACCACTTTTTACTTTTCATTTCCCTCCAATAACTGGAGTTTCCTGCTCGGGAGCAGGCCATGGGGGGGTCGCATAGGGCTGTAAGAAGTAGCCTAGCTTGGCCTTGCCCTCCAAGGAGAAGGGCCGATGGGGCTCCTCCCTCCGGCCCCCAGGTCAAGGACTTCCTTCAGAAGCACAAGAGGTAAGTAGGTGAATGTCGCTGGGGTAGTCCTTACTCTTCCTTTGAGAACCACGGGCAAGCCCCCCTATGAAAGACAGAGGGTCTGTGAGCAGTGGGGCCTCCCTGCTCTGATGGACGCAAATATCCAGGGAATGGAGCTGCTCTTTCCCATTTACCCACCAGTCTCTTCTTGGCTGTGTTCTCAAGGGCAGTGTAAGATAATTGCTTAGTGAAGAACCTCTCCTTCCACTGCCTACTTCCTGGGTCTGGCCTACGGGAGCAAGCCGGTCAGCGTGGTGGGAGTTTGCACGGGGTGGGCGGGGCTGAGGGCCATCCTGGAGAAAGGCTGAGGGAGAAGCTGTTTGAAGCTTTTCTCCTTGACTTATAGGTGTCTGTCTTCATATGGACTTCCCTCTGCATGTGTGTCTCTGGGTCCAAATTTCCTTTTTTTATGAGGACACTGGACACATTGGATTAGGAGCCCATGCTACTCCTGTATGACCTCAGCTTAACCAATTACCTTTGCAATGACCCTGTCTCCAAATAAGGTCACATTCTGAGGTCGCAGAAGTTAGGACTTCAATGGAAGCACCCAGTAACACATTGGAACTCTGGCACAACAGTGTGGCCTCACTCCTCACTTGGAAAGGATGCATCTCACACCACCCCAACCTGCAGAGCCTCCAGCATCCCAGGAGTTCAGGAAACCATCAGGAGAGACCTCTGTACCCTATGAAACTCAGAGGCCAGTACAGAGCAGGAAGCACCTGTCATGTCCTCAAAGTGGCCCTGATGGGTCCTGAGCCATGCAGGGAACTTGGTGCCAGAAACGGCAGGGAAAGCAGGGTGGCAGCAGGACCACACCCACCACATCCCTCAGCCCGGAAGCCAGAAGTGTTTCGCGTGCATGTGGGGGGTCCCAGAGATGTCCAGCAGGTGGAGAGATCTTTGCATAAGCAGAACGGAGCCAACCACTGGAATAGTTACAGCATATGCCTCCCTCTCTTACCAATTTGCAAGATAATAAAGGTGTTTTCTATCTTAATTCATCTTGGTAATCCTAGAAACCAGCCCAGCATCACGGCTTAATATATTTGTGGAGGATAAATGGGTGAACGGATGAGACGAGGCATTTCGGACCTCTTGAAGGAAAATCAATTCATCAATTAATCATTCTATTAGACACTGTCTACCCCCATAGCTGTGCTGGGTGATGTGAAGAGCACCCAGAAATAGATGACATGGCCCATTAATTCAGTCATTGGCCCAGTAAACAATTTATTGAGTGCTTTCTCTCTGCCAAGAGCTCCATGGATGCTCAGGTTACGAAGATGGCACTCAGATTAGCCATCCTGAAAAAAATCCCCAATAAGACTGGAATGTGGCATTCAGTGCCATGCTGACCTGTACAGTCCCAGAGGCCAGGCTGTGAGTTTAGCAAAGGAGAAATTGAGGCTGCAACTCAAACCCACCAAGTCTTCAGGAAAGGAGAGCCCTGTGTTCTGCACCTGTCCAAGGAGACGTGCAGGGTGGGGGCACGGGAAACGGGATGGGAGTCGCACAAGTTGTGGGATGGGGTGATGAGGTCAAAGAAGGAGGAACTTTTTTGGGAACAAGTGTTGGAAAATCATGGGAATAGGAGAAAAGTCAATGGCATCTGATCCTACAGATCAGGTCTGGGCAAACACTTCCCATAAAGGACAAGATAGTAAATATTTTGGGCTTCGTGGGCCACATGTGGTCCCCATCCCAACTACTCAGCTTTGCTGTTGCGAGATGAGAAGAGCCATAGAAATTCATAAAGGAGTGACGTGGCTATGTTCCATTAAAACTTTATTTAGAGATGTTGAAATTTGATTTTGCATAATTCTCACATCATGGAATATTTTCTTTTGTTTTATTTTCCAGCTGTCTTAGTCTGTCAGGTCTGCTTTAACAGAGCATCGTTGGGTTGGGGTGGCTTGCAAATGGTAGTAATATATGTCACACTGTTCCGAGACACCCACACACTGGGTCCAGGTACCTGGGGTCTCACCAGGCTCCTGTGCACATTCTGTGTCTGGTGAGACCCCACTTCCTGGCTCATAGACGGCTGTCTTCTCACTGTGTCCTCACATGGCTCTTCCGGCTCTCTCTTTTTCTTCCTCTCAGTCTTGTTAAAATGTAATTGACATATAAATTTGTATTACTTTCAAGTAAACGATGTAACACACTGACATAGGTATATATTGCAAAGTGGTTACACAGTTAACATCTATCATTTCACGTAGTTACAATTTTTTTTTCTTGTGCTGAGAACTTTCAAGTTCCACTCTCTTAGCAACTTTCCAGTAGACAATACAAAATTGTAACTAGTGTCACCATGCTGTACATTACATCCCCAGGACTTATTTATAATATAACTGGAATTTTGTGTCTTTTGAACACCTTCGTCCATCCCTCCCGACCCCATCCACCACCACTAGTGACCACCATTCTAGTCTGTTTCTATGAGTTTGGGTTTTTCTTTTTAGATTCCACATATAAATGAGATCATATGGTATTTAACTTCCTCTGTCTGACTTACCTCACTTAGCACTAGC
Organism: Lutra lutra; assembly: GCF_902655055.1. NCBI lineage: Eukaryota > Metazoa > Chordata > Mammalia > Carnivora > Mustelidae > Lutra > Lutra lutra. The sequence continues at coordinate 42,709,046 of NC_062280.1, read as the reverse complement.
ACAATGCCCTCCAGACCTGTCCATATTGTCACTAAGACAGGATTGCCTTCTTTATGACTGCATACTATTCCATCATGGTGGGGGGCTCTCTTATAAGGGGCACTAATGCCATTCATGAGGCTCCATCCCCAGAACCTAATCACCTCCCAAAGGCCCTACCACCAAGTACCACCACATCAGGAAATATGTTTCCACATATGAATTTGGGGGACGACACAAGCATTCAGTCTAGAGCACCAACCATTTAAAAACAAAGCCCATTCTTAGCTTGTGGACCATACAGAAACCAGCGGTCGCCAGATTTAGCCCACGGGCCATAGTCTGCAACCACTGGCAAACACTGGTATTTCTCAGTGTGAAGGTTTTGGTGTGAAGCTGTAAATATTGACCAGTAAGGCTGAGGTGGGACCTGAGACCCGGGTCTCTAACAAGCCCTCCGGGGCATCCAGCATAGCCAGTGTCCCGCCTCCCTCCGAGAAGCCCTGGAGTCGAGGCCCAAAGGGGACCGCAGAAGCATCTGGGCAAGGTGAACGGGCCCTGAAGGCGCAGGGCCTGCTGGAGGGACGGTGGGCACTGGCGTTTCCTGTGTGGGGGTGGGGGAGGGGCGCGGGGAAGGATGGCCCCACCTTGAGTACAGGTGGAATGTTCCACAAAGAGCATGTTTCCAGGCAAGCGTTGCCAGATGCATAAACGTTTGCCAAAACCCAAGACGTGGTGTCTTTTCCTGATATGCATGTGTTGCTTTTAGTGTGGACGGTATTTGGCCGTGTGAAATTGTGATTTATGACAAATATGTGTTTGGTCTTCATCCCCGTTTTTGGCACAGAGCTCCTGAAACCCTTGGGATTTCCCAAGTGACAGGAGCTTCAAGGTATCTTTTGTCATGTTAGTGAAGTGTCTTTTGGAAAGCACCTAAGGGCGGGGCCGGTTGACAGAAGGACCAACCCTGCAGTTGGAGGGCTGGAACTTTCCATCCCAGGCCCTGACTCTGGGGAGGGGAGAGGGGCTGGAGGTCCAGTCAATCACCGATGGCCAGTGATTTAATCAATCCTATGTAATGAAGTGTCCATAAAAACAAAACAAAAGGACAGGATTCAGAGAGCTTCTGGGTTGAAGAACATGGAGTGCTGGAAACGAGGAAGCTCCATGCCCTTTCCCGGGTCTAGCCCCGCGCATCTCCTCCACCCTGGCTGTTTCTAAGTTAGATCCTTTCATTTATTTTTATTTGTTTAAAGGTTTATTTATTTATTTATTTGAGAGAGAGAGAGAGAGAGAGATAGCGCATGGGGGGAGGGGCAGAGGTTGAGAATCTTCAAGCAGACTCCCTGCTGAGTGCGGAGCCCAGAGGTGGGACTCCATCTCAGGACCCATGAGATCATGACTTGAGCTGAAACCAGCCAATGGAGCCAGTCAGGTGCCCCGAGTTACATCCTTTTACAATAAACTGGTGATCTAGTAAGTTCTGTGAACCATTCTAGCAAATTCAATGCAACTGGAGGACCAGGTTGTGGGAACCACTGATTTATACCATTAGTCAGAAGCCCAGGGGGCGACCTAGACTTGCAGCTGGTGACCAAAACCCAAGGCTGTGGTGTTGGAGCCTCTGGTCTGCAGTGGGTAGAAACACATGCCACAGTCTGAGCATGCACCTGGCCTCTGGGGTGGGCAGGTGTGGGGGATGGAGGCAGGCTTGTAAGACTGAGCCCTCAACCTGCTGGTGTCCAAATTGCCCGTGGGTGTGGGGAAGCCCCCTGCCCCACACATGCGGGAAATGGGTCTAGCAGCCCACAGAGCTAAGTATCCAGGGAGCCCTCTGTATAGCAAATGCAGGTGACAACGTGCCACATGTGTTGGGGATTGGGGCGCGGTGAGGAAGATCAACCAACGGCTCTGAAGAGAGAAGTTTCCTGCTGAGGGTTGGGGAGGCAGGAGAATCTAGGCCCTGCTCTCCCATCACTATTTGCAAGGTTCCCTGAGCTGAGACAGCTGACAAGCCAGGCCAAGGCTCCCAGTGTGAGGGCAGGACTGGAGGCTTCCCCTGGGGGCGCGCCCTGAGCTCTCATCACGCATGCGCCAGAAATGAAGCCTAAAACCTGTTGTCTTAGCAACAGCCAATGTGGATAATTTGGCTTAATATATTTAATAGACATTTAGTAACAGTGAAAGCCTGGGATAAAACAAACACTTTACATAGTGGAGAAACCAGCTTGCTGTTCTGGGCACAACAGGCCCAAATAATGAGTTTGTATTTTTAAAATAATATGAATAACAAATGTTTTTTGTAGAAGAATGAAAATTCAGAAAAGCAAGACTCAGCTTGTCCTGAAGGGCTGTCCCCAGAGGCTGGCCTCAGCACCTCCAGGTCCAGGTCCTGGTCCAATGCAAGTAGCCTGCATGGGCTCCCAGCCCTCCCTCCTCTCATGCACCCCTGTCCGCTGCTCCAGCCTGACCTTGGTGTGAGCTGGCATGGCCAGTGTGGACCTGGATCTTCAGAACTTACGACTCTTGTTTTGTTTTGTTTTTTTTGTTTTTAATTTGTTCCCATCTCCGGATACAATTTCTTCTGGCCAACTCCTTGAGTGCCCTGCCAGAGACACTGTTCCTCTCCACATGGAGGTCCAGCCGGTGACCCTGCTTCCCGGTCTCATCCTCCCCACTGCACCCCGGGTGCTTCGTGGAAGACCCTGCCCAAGGTGTAGTCCCAGAGAAGACACTGGTTTTCTTAGCTCTGGATGGAGTGAGCTCTAGAATTCTCTGAGCTCCCACTCGCATGCATCCTAGCAATTAGATAGCATTTGGAGAAGAAGCTACCCTTTAAATGCTAATATCCCCCCAAGGGTCAGGCTCTAGCAAACTGATTAATTCCAATATGCAAAGATCCTTGGGGCTGTGGGAGCCAGCTCCAATGGAGGCGGAAGGAAGCTCCCTGTGAAAAGCCAGAGGGCAGTTCAAGGGCACTTACACCTCTGGAGATGGCCCTGGCTCTCAGCTGTGGTGGCCGCAGGCGTGGGAGATCTCTGTCTGCACCTTCCTGGGTCAGTTAGTGAGCTAGTGGGAGCTGAATTAAGGCAGGACTGACGCCCCTCCTCCCCTCTTCCCTCTCCCACCTCCCAGCTCCACAGCCTGGGGTAGAATCCTCTCCCTCCCGCAGAGGTGGCACAGAAAGTGAAAATGCAGAGAAGTGCCTGGCGATGCGCACTGAGCCTCTGCCCCCAGGGCTGCCCCTCCGCTGTGGTTCAGTATCTGGGGTTTTCCTGCCTGGTGTCTGGGCTCAGCTCCATCTCGGTATTTCCGAGGCTGTGGTCGAAATGGCCAAAGAGGTGCGTCTTTATCGGAAGAGTGAACATTGGGAAGGAAAAACCGTCATTCTGGTTGGGGGTCTTTGTAATTCGGTTAGAATCGACACAGGTCTGCTGAGCGCTCACACGGCCAGATGCTGTCTGTGTGTCCCTCCGTCTGCACACCGCCTCCCTCCCGCCCCTCCCGTGCTGCTCCCTTCCCCTGGGTTCCCAACAGACAGCATCTTCTGTTTGGGGCGCTGACGGTGATATCACTCGGAAGCCGCGGCTGTCCACAAAGAAGGAAGTTCTTTCACATGCTCCCCGTTGCCAAGGCGACCACTTCCGTAGGATCCAAAACATTCATATCCCTCTCTGCCTCGCATCTGTTTTCTGGTCAGATTTTTTCCTGCAGTGACATCTAGTGACTACAGGGGGGAAAGCCCATGATTTATGCCTGGCCTTGAGGGTAATTTTAGAGGAAGAAAGTGCGGGTGACCCAGCCGCTGCCGACACCCCACACTCCCATACCACCGCCTCCCGCCACGCCCCGGCACGGGCCCTTCCAGCCCCTGGGAGCCTGGGAGCCTGCCCTCCCGGTCTATGGCGCAGCACGACACGTGGCCAGGAACTGCATCTGACATCGCTTTCACCACACAGGGCTCCTGCCGCTCCACAGCTTGTGGACGGTAACCTGGCGTGGTCCGTGCAGATATTTTTATTTTGTGACTCATTTTGGATCTCGGATTGCCTCTTTCTAATACTCAGCAGGAATCTGGACTTCCCCTTCCAGCTACCAATCCCTGCCCCTAGGGAGGAGGCGAACAGCATGGAACAGCAAGTCAAGGTCGCAGGGACAAATTGCCACATGGCATGTACCAACGATGGTGATGCAACCCTTGGCTGATCAGGCCCCTCCAGTGATCTTGAGCCAGGCCACAACGCAGACAGAATCTTCCCCATAGGCCTGCCTCTTGTCAAGGAATCACAGCTCAGTCACCTCTCATGGGGACCCAAGAGGCACAGATGGTCAGTCCAGAATGAATTCAGGACTTGGAAGGCCCTTCTGTTTCTGTGGAGATCATGGGACCCACTTCTTGGGATCAGCCTGGTTTCCTTATTGTCCACCGCGTGGGGGAGCCCACCAAGAGCCACTGTCCCTCATTCCTCCTGGTATGCTCACCCTTTGCGGGATGACTGCAGCTGTCCCATCAAGAGGTACACTCACCGGCTTTCCACACAAGAATCCAGATCTGTTGTGCAGGTGGGACCTACGGGGACACGGTAACGAATTCGGGGTAGAACCTGCAGGGACAGTGCCTTGGATGTTTGGTGGGTGTGGGGAGGTTGTTGAGATATGTTGGTGACACTTTGATTTCCATCTTGGGTGAACCAGTGGGGAGTGGGGCTGTTTGCTGGACAGGAAGGCTAGGGAAGGAGCAAGTGGGAGGCAGGAAAAGAGAAGGGATTGATTTTGCCATGCAAACTTGAGGAGCTTACGAAATGGAAAGGCAACTATCCCAAATGAAAATGTCACATAGTTAACTGGACACATGATCTTGAAACTCAGTGGGAAGGAATGGACCAGAGATGTCAATTTGGGAGTCATTAGCATATACATGGTTTTGAAAGCCTCTTGCAAGTTATCCTGGTAACTTACTCACTGGGCTTGACTTTGCACTCCTGCATTTATGGCGGGCCCAGCTGTCTGGGTCAGGCCCTAGCAGGGCCAGACAGCATGCTCAAAGTGGGATAGTATGAGGAAGGTGTAACAAAGCGGCAGTTTGAATAATAGCCCCAAAGATATAGGGTCCTAATCCCTGGAACCAGAAACTTTACTGTCTATGGCAAAGACTTTGCAGAGGTGAATAAGGGTCTTAAAATGGGGATACTACTCAGATGGTCCTTCAGTGCGGTTACCAGTGTCCTTGTAAGAGAGAGGTAGAGGGAGATGGGACAGAGACTGGAGAGGGCAGTGCCATCCTCGAGGCAGACAGAGGGGGTGCGCAGCCTTAAGCCAGGGAAGGCTGGCCGAAGCCCAAAGCTGGAAGAGGCAAGGGACGGATTCTTCCCTGAGCCTCCAGAGGGAGAGTGTCCCTGCAGATGCCTTGACTGCAGCCCAGAGACACTCACTTTGGACTTCTGACGTTCCAAACGGTGAGACAATAGAGTGCTGCTTGGTATGCCTAGGTTTGTGGTGATAGCTACTCAGCAGTAGGGAGCTAAAGCAGGAAGGAACTATTTACAAAGGTTTGGGCCCTGTGTGTTTGGGGGGGGTGGATAACAGGGCCCAGAGCTATATCCTGTACCCTGGGGCTAATCACAGCATCTCCAGGCCCCACCCCATGGGACCAGGGGAGGAAGCAGCTGCTAGAACTTAAAAGAAGGGGGACCTGTAAAGATATCTGTCCTGAGAGGAGCCATGACAGCCAACTGAGGGGACCGGCAGGGAAGGCTTCAGGGAGATAGATACCCCAACCTGTCCCCCTCCAACATCCTGTGGGGTGCCTTGTTAGCTGAGCCTCCAAGTCAGAGCATCGGGTTGATGCTATGTATGGGCCCAGAACAGGGGGAGCCCAGGACAGAGGGAGCGGGGTGGGGTAGACGTGCTGGGGAGAGAGCACCCTGGCTCCTGACCAGCGAGGGGATGGTCCAGGAGGCCCTGGGATGTCTGTTGGCCTGTCTGAGCCTCTGAGGTCCGGTCTTTCAGCACAGTGATCGTGCTCACTGATCACGGAAGGGGCGGGCAGTGAACAGGTCAACATGCAATGCCCTTGACATATAGCAGTAGGTGCTCCGAAAAAGTCAAGTAAAAAAAAGCCTGGAGCCTCAAATCATAAATCACGTGAACACGTGTGGAACTTGACACAGCACAAGGAGGACGGGCAGCCCACGACGCTTGGTGAAGAGATGAGAGGCGACCTTTCCAGGAATTTGAAGCATTCGGTGGAGATTCTACTTTGAAATAATTCATTGGGAAAATATCTGTTGGGTTCTTTATTGGGGAAGTTGTCTTGTCATGACATTGAATCGATTTAATGACTGTGACCAGGACGCGGGTGAGCCAACCCCTGTTCACGTGCGTGCCCCTGCCCTGGCTTCCACTGACACTCAGACTCAGTCCCTGCCTGTGGGTCCGTGCTCCCTGGTCACACAGAGCTCCATCCGCCTCCCCTCTCCAGGATCACACCATCACCTCAGCATGCAAATCCCAGACCCCACCGAAGATAAGGAACGAGGGAACTTCACACGAAGTGCACATGGCCTTGGTCCCCCGGGCCGGCCTCCATGCCCCATGTGGGGCTCTGATATTGTGATTTGTAATAAGAAACACATAGTTGGTCTCCACCCGGTTCTGGCACAAAGCTGCTAAAACTCTTGGGGCTTCCTAAATGATGAGAGTCCCAAAGGTATCCTTTGTTAGGTCACTGAGGGGACTTCTAGAAAGCACATGAGGGTGGGGGCTGGTTGCCAGGAGAACCCCTGTGTGACTACAGAGATGGAACTCAGTCCTGCCCACTCTCACAAGAGGAGAGGCTGACCAAGTCACCGATGGTCAACGGTTTAACCAATCGTATCCATGTAATAAAGCTTCTATAAAACTCCAAACAAGCAGAGTTTGGAGAGCTGCTGGGTTGTTGAACCCATGGAGATATGGCAAGAATGGGGCTCTCAAAGAGCATGGAAGCTCCGTGTCCCTTCCCCATACACTGTCCTGTGCATCTCCTCCATCTGACTGTTTCTGAATTATACCCTTTTGTAATAAACTGGTGATCTATAAGTAAAATGTTTCTCTGAGTTCTAAGAGCAAACCAGTGGAACTCAAGGATGGGATTGTTGGAATCTGCAGTCTGTAGCCAGTCGGTGAGAAGCACAGGGGACACCCTGGGTTGACCATCGGCATCTGGAGTGCCGGGCAGATCTGTGGGACTGATCCCTCAACCTGTGGGACCTGATGCCATCCCCTAGACAGTGTGAAAACAAGTTGACTAGTAGGACACACAGGTGGTGTCTGAGCATTGCTCGCTGGTGTGGAAACTGCCTCTCCTGCCACATCATGACTGGGTGCAGAATCCTTGGGTTGATGGATGCCCAAGACACAAACCATTCAAACCATTCACAGAAATGTCTTCACATGCAATCCAGTAGCTCACTGCAGGAAACCCTTGCTGGTAATCCTAGCCAACACTGATCCAATAAAAGTAGGAGGGCCAAAGGCAAGAAACTCGGTGTCTGAAAAGTTTCTTGAAAGATTATGAACTCTGTGTGTATGTGTGCACATGTGTGCTTGGTTGTGTCTGTGTGTGTATGTGCATGTGTTTGTATGTGTGTGTGTCTTTGTGTGCTTGTGTTTGCATGTGCTATGTATATATATGTGTGTGTATTTGTGGTTGTTTTGGTGATCGGGGAGTAACACATTTGATTCTCCCTTGTGCCTCTTCTGGCATGTAGGTAGTCCTTGGAGTGCCATGTTGAGAAAAGAATCCCAAAACAAGATCAGAGGGAATGGGGTGGGAGATGGGTGCTGTTGGCACGGAGTGAGAAGAACCAGCAAGCCAGCCACACATCCTGGAGCAAAACACGGAGGCAGGTCTGGGGAGAACTCAGCTCCCACATCCCACCACCCACTGGCTAACCCAAAGAGGGGGGCATTCATACACGGCTCTCAACTTCTATATTTATTGCTGATGAATGAATACATTGTGCCAATTTGAAGACCTAAGTTGGTTTATTGGATTTAATTCAAAAACCAAATTTGGATTCCTAATTAGTGGAAAGAGATCTTCTGGCTCTCTTATTGGGAGTTTAATTGGAGAGTTTATGTAAGGAAAGTTTTGAAAATGCATTTGGAATCTTTTCCAGGTGTTCTCCGGGTGCATGGTCTCTATCTTCATCTCAGATAAGTACATCCCCAGGAGTCAGAGAGACCAAGGCTCTTAGTTTCCTTCTGGAGGCTCAAATACCTCTCTGCTCAGATTCTCTATAGAGAGTCAGAAGCAAGTAATACGTGCAGTATTTAGAATCAAGGCTCAACTTGACCTCTGCGACAGGTACTCAGAATAACTATTAACCCAGAATCTTTCTTTCTAGAACATTCTAGAAAGTTCTCCTCTTCCCTCAAAAAAGACTAAGAAAGTATCAGAAGTCCATTTGGGAAGAGTGGAGAATTGAGATGTGGGTGTCAGGCTGAAGAAGGACTTGCCACGCAGCCCCCAAGAGCTATGCAGGAAAGTGGGGAACTGTTTCACAGAAATATTTAAGAAAATGCCCAAACTCAAGAGTTTGCTCCTCCCTGAGAGCCACTCAGAGGCGGACTGAGCCTTCAGTGGCTTGGACTGATGCGTAGGAGCAAATTGCTAAAGTCTCAGGAATTTTTTGAGCCAGTTGTTAAGCATAGCTGTTATTAAAAACCAAAGCATATAAACTTAGAAATAAGCTGGATTTAAAAAGAAGTAATAAATATTCAAAACTCATCACTTCCTGTCTCTTTTACTAACCTCAGTGCTTTTTTCAGGCTCCTTATGTCTATTGTGTGTGTGGCAGAAATCCTACAGAATGGTGGTGGTTTCCGTGCCTTTCTTCCCAACTCCGAAGTCAGTGATGTCATGTTGATAGCTTGCCATTGGCCATGGCGGGACTGTTTACATCCTGGAAACCCACAAACGCTCATCAGGGCTTTCTCCTTCCAGGAGCTGGTTGGTTAACATTGACCAGCTCACCACTGCTCGGAGTCCTTGCTATACAAGGGGACTGAAGAAACGGACAGGATGATGAGTCTTGCAGCCCAGACAGGGGGAGGGTGCAGAAGACAAAACACCCAGGCACACACACGTGGACGTACATGCACACGCTCCTTCCTCCGACTGCAGGAAGGCTTTTGAGACAGATGGCTTGCACTGTGCTTGTTCCTTGGCTGCAGTGGAGAAGTCATTACTGGGCACAGGGATGGGCTCATGGGATGGCAGCCTGCGAAGCCGCTAGCGCAGGTTCTTTCTCCCCAGAATGCTAAGCCCTCCATCTGCAGTGAGCTCAGTCTGGCAGATGCTCCAGCTGGCGGTGGGGACCAAGGATGGTGGGAACGGGCCAAAGAGGTGACACGTGCCCCGCCTATCTGTGCCCCAGGGAAGCGCTCGCCTACCGAGACCTGGATCTAGCTGCAAGCCCATGTGCTGAGCCAAGGACTATTTTTAGTTGCTAATGGGGACACACCAGGCTGGGAAGAAAGCGGTGGCAGAAGCAATCCTCTAGAATGAAATGGGATGGAGCTTTGAGGTCGGTAGGCATGGGACTTCAAATCCTGACATTTAAAGAACACGCGGGGGCAGAAACCCAGAACAGAGCCCCAGTGGAGGACCCAGCAGGCCTCCATGGAATGGAGAGCCCCTGGGCCTGCCAGGTAATTTCAGAATGGAGTCAGGAAGGAGCACACCGGAAGTGCTAAGATTTAAAAGAGCAGGATCGAGGAGGGCATTTGGCCTCGTCTACCTGATCTAAATACTTAGTTGTTCTTTGACCCAGCCATCGCCTGTGTGGATACATTCACACAGATGCTGACAATGACAGCTACGACCTATGGGGTCCTCATTAGGACAACTCTGCAATTGTGGGAAGAATGCTGTACAGTTGGGGCTCTAAATGTCTATAATGTGTTTTAGAGAAAGTGAAAGTACAAGCGAGTGACAAAGCAGGTATATATGGATAGAAGGTTCTGGAATGAAAAATACCTAACTGCCAGCAGTGGCTGCATTTGGGATGTAAGATTAGAGCGACAGACTTTCATGTCTATTATGTACATTTTTGTATCATGCATGTGTCTTCTTTTTTTACAAAAACATTAAAGAGCAAGAGGTGATAGCTGGTGTCCATTCACTTTTTACTAGTTTGTCTGGTATGCCTGGCCCAGGGAGGAGACAGTTGGGACCTGGTGCTCCATCCCCATGACCCTTGACACAGATTCCCAGGCTCTGATGCTCAGGGCAGGCAGACCCACAGATAAACGACAGAGGTGAAGACTTATCCACCTCCAGCTGAGCTTTCTTTCTCTTTTAAAACCTGGTCCCTGCCCCCCAGAAACTTTAAATCTTTTTTTTTTTTTAAGTAGGGTGTGGCACAACTTACCAGCTCCAAGAGACAAACTGGCCAGATAGAGGCTGCTGGAGGGACATTTTGCATTCCCTCTCCCCAGGGCAGGTGTGCATTCTGCATGGTGATGTTGGAGCTACGCTCAGAAGATCCTGGTGCTGGCCAGGGAGGAGCAGAACCGAGTCAAGGAGACTCCCTCATCCTAAAGCCCTATTCTCTACTTCCACACACGTTTCTCACATACAGAAAAGAATATTAATTAAGTCAACACAGCCGATCTCCACCCATGTAAATCACTGCATCTAGATACGTATCCAAATATGGTGGAGGCTTGCCGTCGTGGGGCAGAGGGAAGAGTATGCACACACATAAAAGTGAGAATATGGGCGCCTGGGTGGCTCAGTGGGTTAAGCGTCTGCCTTCAGCTCAGGTCATGATCCCAGGATCCTGGGATTGAGTTCTGCTTCAGACTTCTTGCTCAGCGGGGAGTTTGCTTCTCCCTCTGACCCTCTCCCCTCCCATGTTCACTCTCTCTCTCTCTCTCAAATAAACAGATAAAATACTAAAAAAAAAAAAAAAAATAGAGTAGTGAGACTCTAAGGATTAGAAGCATGGACTAAATCCAAGGTAAAGTTTCACCCATAAATGAACAAAACCTTATCTTTCTATGAGGCAGATCTTAAAATCTCTTATCCTGTCTTCTGTCTTCAAGATTTAAAGGTTTATGGGGTTTACAAGGGAGATTATGCTCTGTTATAGCTACCTGGTCCCCACTGATGCATATATCTGGCTTAGTTGTGGATGGCTTCATGAAATGAAGTGGAATGTGTAACATGAACAAACCTTTCTAGAAAACAAAGTATAACTGGGAGGATTAGGTAGCCGGGGATACTGAGAATGAAAACTTAGAAACAAGTATGGATGAGACTTTAACTAGGATCACGGGGGAGCACAAACTCCAGATGGCAGATGAAACACCTGCTTTCCCTATTTACCTCCCAGATCTCATTTAAACAAGAAATATTTAAATAACAGAAGTAAGGGCGCCTGAGTGGCTCAGTTGGTTAAGCATCTGCCTTCAGCTCAGGTCATGATCCCGGGGTCCTGGAACTAAGTCCCACATCGGGCTCCCTGTTCAGGGGGAAGCCTGCTTTTCCCTCTCCCTCTGCCCCTTCCCCCTGCTCCTGTGCTCTCTCTGTCTCTCTCAAACAAATAAATAAAATCTTTAAAAGTAAATAACAGAAGCATTTAAAATTTAGTAATGAATTCATTCGTTCATTCATTCATTCATTTATTAGCAGGTGGTTACTTGTTTCATTCTGTCAACTTGTGTGTTTGTTGAGAAATGGCCAATTAAAAGTTAAGTAGAAAGACGGGAGAAGGAGGAGGCACTCCTAGCAGTGCTGGAGGACTGAGGTGGGAACCAGTATCAGATGAGGAGTTCTTGACAATCTCTGAATGGTGCCCAGTAGACAGGATGGAAGCGGTACAGGCCTGGCCAGAACCCACATGGCTCGCAGCCTGGGAGGCTGCAGGAAGAGGGAAGAGACCTCTTTTTCAGGAACCACCCAAACTCAGGAGCAGATGGGGCTGAGAGTTGGCAGCCAGGTTCCAGAAGAGCCCCAGGCCTCTGCTGCAGCAGGTTTCCTGCAGGTCTCTGGTCCTCAGGAGAACGTCAAGGCCATAAAGGAGTGAGTGAGGTCCCATCCTGTTCCCACCACCACATCAGCAGCATGGAGGGGTCAAGGGCCAGGAGTCTTCACACTGCAGGGAGAGCCCCTAACTTGGTGTTTCTAAAAGTGCCAACCTTGGACCACCAGCAGCAGCAGGATGCCCTGGGAATGTGTTAGAAATGCAAATTCTCAGGCCCCACCCCAAACCCTATGTATGAGAAACACAACCAGTGGGATCCGGCAGATATTTTAACACCCACCTCCCAACCCAAGCAATTCCGATATACACACCCACATAGTCTGCTCCCAGGGTAAATTCTCTCGTTCTCCATCGAAGAGAATCTGCAGTCCACTAGCCCACTTTCTCATTCACCAGAACTACAGAGAATCCTTCAATTGGCCAAACACCTCTTGTAGGCAAAGAAAAGCCCACCCCCAAAACACGCAGCCAAATGGTGCACTCTGGGAATAGCCATGAGAATTAAAAAGAGAATTAGAAGAGTGGCCTTCATATCTGTGAAGGATTCTCACAACAGCAGTCAATACTGATGAGTCTAGATCATCACTAGTAAATACAAGTCCATAGGCAAGATCCTAAGGCAATGGAGGAAAGGCACGTGCCAGAAGGTGGCACATAAGAAACAGTGAACACAAGGAGAGAAACAGAAAGAAAAAAAAAGTAACGATGATTATTTACGGAGCGAGAGGATGTAAATGTAGATTGGTTGCTTCTCTGATCTTTCTAACCAATCAGTTATTTTGGGAATATGTATTTTTAAATTTTTTAAAAGATTTTATTTATTTATTTGACAGAGATAACAAGTAGGCAGAGAAGCAGGCAGAGAGAGACGGGGGAGAAGCAGGCTCCCCGCTGAGCAGAGAGCCCAATGAGGGACTTGATCCCAGGACTCTGAGATCATGACCCAAGCAGAAGGCAGAGGCCTAACCAGCTGAACCACCCAGGCACCCTGGAATATATTTTAAAAGATGGGGGAAAGAAAAGAAAGAAAGAGAAGTCCTTTCAAAGCCTGAGTAATATCCCTGGAGAGTTTTGGGAACCAACACTGCAGTCCTTAAACAAGGACAGGCTGCTCTGAAAGCAATCAGTTTCCAGCAAACGGTTCCTGGAAATAAAAAACGATAACCAACAAAACCCGCTAATATCGAAACAAGAACCATAGTAGGAGGACTAGATAATGAAACGGACATCACTGAAAAACAAATCAATGTTCTAGAACGCAGGACACGAAGCTGCCTTACAAAGAGGTTATGTCAGGATAAAGGAGCAGAAAGAGATTCATAAGCCTGTCATCGGCAGTTACGGGGATGGAGGGCTTTCTTAACCCAGTTTAGATGCTCCCTGATCTTTGTAATCAGTTTAAAAAGAATTGTTTAATTGTCGTTTGAATGATCTACAAAGGGCATGTGATAACTTGTCATTTTAGAGAAGCAGTAAGCCTCCGTTGACATCACTGGAGCCTGTTTGTGAGAGCCATTCGTAGGTTTGTGTGCCCACTGCTGTGTTTAAAGGGTGTCCACCAACAGTGAGGGAACTGTAGTCTGCACCTGCTTCAGTAAGGAAGCATCCTTATTTTGGTGGAGGAGCAAATAATTTTTTAAAGATTTCTGTATTTTTTTTTAAAGATTTTATTTATTTATTTGAGAGAGAGACAGTGAGAGAGAGCATGAGCGAGGAGAAGGTCAGAGGGAGAAGCAGACTCCCCATGGAGCTGGGACCCCGATGTGGGACTCGATCCCGGGACTCCGGGATCATGACTTGAGCCGAAGGCAGTCGTCCAACCAACTGAGCCACCCAGGCGTCCCTATGTATTTATTTTTGAGAGAGTATGTGTGTGTGTGTGTATGCAAGAAGGGGAAAGGACAGAGGCAGAGGGAGAGAGAGAATCTCAAGCAGATTCTGCTCCGAGCACAGAGACCAGTATGGGGCTCCATCTCAGGACACTGAGGTCATGGCCAGAGCTGAAATCAAGAGTGGGACGCCCAACCAACTGAGTGACCCAGGTGCCCCACAGATAGTTTTTAATTTTCTTTAAACAAAGTCACCAAATTATCCTGCAATGCTATCAGCATTGGATGCAATCCTGGGCCTCAAGTCTGCACACTCCTTTGAAACTGGTCCCGGACAGAAAAACCTTTCACTTTTTTGTTTACTGTGACCCCTGCATTATCTTCAAGGAGGGAAACACACCATCTTTTCTCTCGTCTGGCTTTCTGAATTCCCACTGCTGAAGGTCCCTTCTTTCCGAGCTCTGTGGCCATCACCACGTCATCCATTCCAGTGACAGGAGATCTGTTCAGTCCTCCCTTGGCCCCCTTCACAGAAATGGTATACAGATTTTCGGTTGCTGTGTTGTCAGCGCAGCTGATCACAGCTCCTACCGGAAGACCCAGAGAAATCTGGAATTTCACACCGAAGGACCCACCACATCCTTGCTTTGACATCTTCAATGCCGGAATGGAACAGAACAGCTATCATTTGTATAGTAAACCCTAAGTCTCTAGTTCGCAGATGACTGGCTGTGGAACATGAACTCAGAGGTGGCTCGCTTCACACTGTGGCTTGCCCGTGAGTGCAGAGTGTGGGCTTTTGGGTTGGGAGCTCAATGAGCTGAGGGACCTAGAGAAGGCACTCCAGAAGAAGTTTGGTTGGGATGCCTTGTGTTCCTCCTGCCAGCTGGGAGGAGAGCTCATGGCAGGGTTCTGCTTCATAAGTAACCACAGCTCACGCACAAGCCAGGACTTACTGTCGTTTGGGTTTTATGATGATTTTATGTCATCTGTCATCTCTTTGCCCTCTATGACTCTCAGTTTCCAAAGAGTTACCAGTTATGTTATTGCTGTGTAACAAACCACCCCAAAACTTAGTGGCTTAAGAAAGCAATCATGTGTTACTTCTTTTTTTCTTTATCAGATTTTTTTTTTTACAATTTACAGATTTTACAGATTCATTTATTTATTCTAGAAAATGAGAGAGAGAGAGAGAGCATAAGTGGGAAGGGCAGATGGAGAGGGAGAGAATCTCCAGCAGACCCCACACTGAGCCTGGAGCCTGCCATGGGGCTCGATCTCATGACCTGAGCTAAAATCAAGAGTTAGATACTTACCCGACTCACCATCCAGGTGCCCCATCATGTGTTACTTGCAGACCTGTGGTTTGCCTGGCCAGGCTCAGCTTGAGTGCACATTGGCAAGCTGGCTGCAGGCTGCTTGGTCTAGGAAGGTCTCGGCTAAGAAGACTCAGCTCTGCTCCATGTGGAGTTCATTCTCCAGCTGGTTAGCCCAGGCTTGTTCTCCCAGTGGAGGCAGGGGTCCAAGAGAAGGCAGAAGAGCACAAAACATCTTGAAGCTGAGGTCCAGACACTTCCGCCACTTTCATTGGCTAAAGCAAGTCAAAGACTAGTCTGGATTCAAGGGATGAGGAAATACATGCCATCTCTCGAGGAAAAGAAGGCAAAGCCACATTGCAAAAGGCATGAGTACAGAAAGGAGTGGAAAATGGGGTCATTTTAGCAATCAGTCTATTGAAAGTCAGTTGTGTTACCTTGCTGGTGTGCCCCGCAGTCCGAGCAAGGGCTTATAGAAACAGGCCATCAATAGTCACACTAGTGGCCCATTTTGTGAACTGCATTTTGCTGTCGAGGTAGTGCTTGGTGTGCGCAAAGTGAAATCCTGACAGGGGTCTGGGAGTCTTTGTCGGGTCTCTGTCGGGTCTAGTACCCTTCCCTTTTTCTATCCCATCTGTCTTCTCTTTCCCTCCCTTCTCCCCAGGGAGCCTTGCTCACAAGACCATGGAGATTTTAAGTTCTCAGAACATTCTGGAAGGGCAGCGCCAAGCCTTCATGCTCCTCCCAAGAACCGGCTTGTTATGTCATTTGGTTTCTTCACACCAAGTATCTACTGACAACACATTTTCCCCCTTGCTCATGCTGACCACCTTTCATAAGATAACTTTATTGCTTTATTGTTCTAAATGACTTTGTCTACCAAAGGTGAAGAGAGAAAGGAACAATAGAGGGAAGGGGGAAAAAACATTCCACCAGACTTACCATAAAAAAAAATTGAGCTCTTTTTTTATGTGAGGATGAAAAGAAAGCAGATGACAGATGGGAGAACCTCTTCGGAAATGTTGAATCACTTCCACAAAGACAGACATTCCGGCAAATTCTCCCAGTGTTAAGATTCCAGCCATGTTTATTGGTGGTCAGCTGCAGATGTGCCCCTCTTCTTTCTGGAAAAGAAAAAGCCAACACAGCTTCCTCTTGAACTCCCCTGTCAGGGAAACTATGGTGTCCTTTGGTTCTGTTGGTTCTGTTCCTAGACAAATGATGACGTCATCGAGGCATCTGATTCCCCCCCCCCCACATAAAAGAAGATTAATGGCTAAGACCACAAGAAGGACTATTGTTCTGCCAGCTTTGTTCAAATTGGTGGTTAAAATACTTTCTTTCACAAAAAGCAACATTGCCCCAGAGGTAACAAAACCCCCTTCTTCTACGATGTGCCTTCCCTTTTCTGAGAAAGACCACACACAAGGGACGGAGCCATGCCCACCGTCAATACCCCTGATTGTCCCGAGTCTAGCTTCCCCACCATTAGCCTCAGCTGCCAGGGAATCAGAACTTCACAGGGAAGAGCCAAGGTGAAACAAACCTATTTGAGGTGGGATCAGAAAAAAATTCTATTTGTTGAATCCCAATCTCTTCAAGAAGGCTGGGGCTTGAAACCTAGAGTGTCAAGGCTGAACAGTAATCTACACTTCTGTCTGTTGGGTTTCATGCCCTCATTTAAAAGAGTGATGAATGAAGAGTCCAGATTGTGATTCCCATCCATTATGACATTACCTGTCACGGAGCCTCTGGCATTCTCCCAGCCGTGAGCAGAGCCCCCTCTCCATTTGTTAGAGTCCCCGGGTCTCACAGCTGTTTACAGGACTTTGCTGAGGCTGGGAGGGCAGTGGGTCCCTGTGGGTGGCTGGCCCCCACGGACGGCCAGATGCTCCAGCGTGAACAATAACTTCTTCAGGCTGTCGGACGCTTTGGTCCTTGGGCTGCTCCAAACATTAGTTCTGCAAAATGAATACAGGATGGTAGTGTTCCACTTGTAAATCGATTTGGCAAGGATATTACTGTTTACGTAAACAATGGTGAGAAAGGCCACCCCTGGCCTTTAAAAATCCTTTGTTCCAGGGTGCCTGGGTGGCTCAGTGGGTTAAAGCCTCTGCCTTCAGCTCAGGTCATGGTCTCAGGGTCCTGGGATTGAGCCCCGCATCGGGCTCTCTGCTCAGTGGGGAGCCTGCTTCCCCCTCTCTCTCTGCCTGCCTCTCTGCCTACTTGTGATCTCTCTCTATCAAATAAATAAATAAAATCTTTAAAAAAATTTAAATCCTTTGGTCCAAATTGATGCAAAACTTTCTATTCTGAAACTCGAGGTTTCAAGTTCGGTGCCTGTGCTGTCCGGCAGTATTTTCCAGGCTGGTGGAAATACTCCATCTGCGCTAGTCCCGTGTGGCTACTGAGCACTTTTCCAAGTAGCTACCACAACCAAGGAACTGACTTTTCACTTTTATTTAATTTTAATTGGTTTGAATGCAGATAGTCACGTGTATCATTGAGACACCTTGTATAATTAGTTCTCTTATAAAACATGAAGAACAGTTACATAACCAGCAAGTGTGCTCCCAGGTGCTTGTGCAAGAGAAAGGAAACATACGGACACAAAGAGAAATGCATTCAAATGTTCATGGCGGATTTATTCATAATCTCCAGAAATTCGAAACAACTCCAATGTCTGCCAACTGATGGAAGGAAAAACAAATTGTGATACATCCATACAGTGAAATACTACCCAGAGATAAAAAGGAACACATTTCTGATACACAGTAATGTTATACTAAAGGAAAGAAGCCAGACTGTATAAATTATATGATCTGTTTATCTGGAAAAGGCAAAGCTCCAGTGATGGAGAGCAGGCAGGGGTTGTCTGAGAATGGAGGATGGGAGATGAGTGGCCAGGGAGACCCCCAAGAGGCACAGGGGTGCTTTCCAGGGTTGCAAACAGCCTGTATCTTGAATGTAACTGACCCCACACATTTGTTGCAAAACTCACTGTGCTATACACCTAAGACAGGTGAGTTTTATAGGTGTGTAAGTCATATGCTGGTTTAAAAAAACTCTCTACAGCTTTTCAAATGAAAATTATGGAATTTGTGTACGATAAGTTCCTTGCTTCTCTACTGACCTACTTAGGCGACTTTAGGGAACAGCACAGGGCAAGTCGCTGGTGGCTGCCTCAAGCCCAGTGGGGAACTTAAGGCCTCTGAGCTCTCTCCAGTCAGGATGTGAAAGGATACACATGACTTTTTAAGGGATAACTTACACCCTTGGAATTGAGCTCCCATGAACACGATGGGGAAGTCAAGCCAATGCTAGGCAGGATGCATTCATGGGCCTGCCTCCTGCTCCGTGGAGACCCCAACCCAGAGGCAGGGACTAGCACCCATGGGGGAACTGCTATGCCTGCTGGAGCACAGCACAGAGACCGAGCCAGTGCCCAGAACATCCCTGCTTCTCCGGGGCCAGGAGTGACCGGCTCTGCTGTGAATGGTCACAGCCCCCAGCATCCTGAAGCCAGACAGGCAGTTTCATTACAAGGAGCAATCTCCCTCTGAAGGATGGGGTTGAGGCACCAGTCTCCTGGCGAGACATGTTCATGGCTCAGGAAGGTGTTGGATGTGAGCTGTGGAAACTGAGCACTGCGGGCATCCCCTTGGAAGGTGAATTCCTTACGCCTAGACTTACTTCCGAACCTGCGATGCCCTCTGGCCAAGAAGAGTGTCCTTACAGAAGCCAGCCTCCCTGGGAAGCTCCAGGACACAGGCTGCTAAGGGTACAGAGAACGTGCGATGGAAACATCCTACAGGAGTCCAAGACTTGATCTCATGCCTTTATCCCTGGCTCCCTTCTGAAACCCGACGGGGACAACAGGGGAGGTTTTTACTTTGGCTGACTGTTCTATTCCTTAGTCATGAATAGTCTGAGGGCAAATGGAACAGAAGATAAGAGCAAACAGAGAGAGTTGAACACCTAAGAGCGCAGATGTGGTTGGTAACTGACCCAGCCAAAAATCCTGGGGATCCTAAACCGGCTGCAGAGGAAACCAAGCACCCACGGGATCAGAGCCACAAAGCTCTGAAGAGGCCTCCTGAAGAGGACTGAGCGTGAGCTGAACACAAGAGGATGGGATGAAATTCAATCCCAGTATTGAGACCCCCAAACCTCCTTCCCCTGCCCCCATCAGCTGGATGACCCCTCCTCCCTCCAGCAGAAGACTGGTTAGTCTCCCAAGGGCAGAAGACAGGTGCTGGGCTGGGGGAAGCAGCACCTCTCTGGTCCGCGGGCCCATCCCGAAGTCACCCAGGAGAGTCGGGGGACACCTGTCCTGTTTCTGCAGCTTCCAGAACCTCAGACTTCCAGTCTCCAGGAAAGAGGCTGTTGGAGTCTGGGGATCTGAAGGAACACAGAGTATCCCCCAAATTGAGTAGCTCACCCAGACCACCCCACACAAACCCTACCCACCTACACAGGGGTCCGGTCAGCTTGCTGGAATACGCATGGAGACAGAAAGTTACAATACATACGTAAAGCTATCAGAATTCCTGGAAGAACTGAAAAGCCAGTACTCCCAGGAGGTATGAATATAACGCTTCAAAAGTAATTTTAGAAAATGAATGTAAGAGAATAACAACGAAGACCTTGGGGGAAAGAGAGAGAGAGAGATAGAGAGAGAGAGTAGAAAGTTAACACCTGATAAAAATTTTGAAACTAAAGTTGAAAAAAATTCCCAGAAAGCAAAGCAGAAAGAAAAGAGGTGAAATCAAGAGGGAAAAAGAAGAGAACATGAGGGTACTGGCCTGAAGGGACCATGGTCCAAATAATGTGAATTCCAAAGGGGAGACAGGAAGGGAGGCTGGAGGGTCCCTCAGTTCTGGAACTGAGGGACTGGACTTCCTGCATGAAAGGACGCCAGCGCCCAGCTGGATGGACCTAGGTAGCTCACATGAGTCACAGCGTCAGGACATTCCAGAATACCATGGACAAAAAGAACCCCGTGCGGCTTTCAGAGAGCAGGCGACAGCTTTCTCACAGGGGATCCAAAACCAGAGCACTTTAGGACTTGCCAAGAACCATGCTGGGAGCTAGGGGACCACGCCCAGCCATGCTGGGAGCTAGGAGCAACACCCTTGAACCCTAGGAGAAGTGGTTTCCAACCTCGAATTCCTCCACCCTTCAGTCAGAGGAGAGAAAGAGACATTTTCAGATATTAAAGAATTCAGAAAAATTATTTTCTGTCAGGGCACAATGAAGATGTGCTCTGCTAAACGGAGGGAGGGAAGAAGGCACGAGAAGGTGTGAATCCAGGAATGGGGTCCCCAGGAGAGGGACAAGGAGAGGATCCCAGGAGGCCAGCCATGTGGGGCCCAGAGAATAGCTTCAGGGGTAAGTTGAGGTTTTGGAACGCAGCACCACAGCAGTGGTAGGAGAGGACCCCTGTGCTCCTCGGGGGCTGGGGGTAAATGAGTGTTAACTAGGTCCCAAGGCAGGCAAACCAAAACCAAACCATCAGTAACCCAAGAAAAACAGAATGATGGAGAAAAGGAAGCATTAGCATCATGTGTTATAGGTTTAGCATGGCAGGAGTCAAGGCTCTCCAGAGGAAGAGCTGGGAGGACAATATTATCCTTTAGGCACCAATAAACACACAAACTTATTTATTTATTCACTTAAAGGAATGGGCTTGTGTGGTTGAAGGGCTGGTGAGTCCAAAACCTAAAGAGCATTGGCTAGAAGCTTGGGCAGGAGCTGGTGCTGCAGTCTGGAGAGAGAATATCTGCTACCTCAGGGGAACCTCAGTCTTGCCCTCAAGGCCTTTCACCTGATTAGGCAAGGCCCACCCACATCTTGGAGATTTTTCTCCTTTACTTAAAGGCGAGTGATTGTAGATGATGTTTACCGTCATAGCGACATGTACATTAGTGTTTGATTGGATAACTGGGTACAGCGTTCTGGCCGAGTTGACACGAAACTCACCATTGCAGCTGGGAACTGCATTTATGACCTTCTATTAATGCAGATACTAGGTGTTGATCTCGCCAAAGTTACTGCATCACCTCATTGAGCAGACGTGGCACATGTGTGCTGTAAACAAACCCGGTCAGTCCTCAA
Source organism: Lutra lutra (assembly GCF_902655055.1). Lineage (NCBI taxonomy): Eukaryota > Metazoa > Chordata > Mammalia > Carnivora > Mustelidae > Lutra > Lutra lutra. Next base: position 42,687,770 of record NC_062280.1, on the reverse strand, counting down.
CCACTGAGGAGAACCACCAGCTGACCACTGGGGTTAATAGATCCCAAGGGCACAGTGTGATTTCAGACACGGAGGCGGACACCAAAAGAATTGGCTGCCGTTGGTGAGGGACGCTGTCCCTGGGAAGTAGGACACAGGGAAGCAGGGAAGGGGACTGTATTATTTATAATAGGACTTGTAGAAGAGCTGGATTTTTCAAGCTGTGGGCATGTGAGACTTTGATCATATAAAGACTAAGTGAAAAAAAAGTGAACTGTAAGCCATGACCCAAGGTCTTGCCCCTAGTTCCTCTAGATCCTAGTGTTCATTAGTCCGGTCTGCCTCTCTAAGGCAAGAGAGAGCTCCAGGTATGGTGACGTCTCAAGTGTTCCCGGTGTTTGACAGGTCAGCAGGCACCACCCCCTCCAGCACCCCAGGGCTCGCTTTTTCCTTGGAGCCCTGCCCTTGGCAATTTCTGATTGTTAAGGAGGCTCACCCTCCAATTGGATGCAAATGGCCTGTTAGACACGCTCTGTGCCTTTATCCCAGGGTCTCTCCGGGAGGTCCACTGGGATGAGAAAGAGCGGGACCTCCTTGCACTGGGATGGGCCATCCCACCACGGGTTTCTCCTTTCACTTCTTGTCCTTTCTCTCCAGGCTGTGAGCTGTGGGGGCCAGGCATCCCCCATTCAGGTGTTGGAGGGACCACCAAGGCCCCTGTGATGAAGCCACTGTGCCCGTGGGCCTGACAGGCCACAGAGGCTCAGGAGGACAGTGACCTCATTGGAGGAATTCAAGGGTGGGTCTTCCCGGATTCACTGTGAGCAATGTCAAGGCCCCCGAGGACTGACCATTGATTCAGAAGACATCGTTCCGTAAAACATCATGGAGACCTTTATTTCTGGAAACCTTCTATTAGAGTTGAGTTTAAAACATTGCCATAAATATGATCCAGTACCATCGCCAGGCTGCCCTACACATTTGGTGGCAGGCATCCCAATCATTGCACCGTCCCCAGGACCGGGTGCAACGTCTGACCCACAGCAGGTGGTCTAGAAATGGTTTCACATGAAGGCATGCACAATGCAAAGTGGGTTATTTCTCATTATGTCCTTCCAAGGAAGGTGACATCTGAGAAAAATAGGACTTCCCATTGGCACGACAGAAGTTCAAGCTATGTTCAGTCCCCCCATGCCCCAGACACTAGGAACAGAGAGGTGAAGAACCTTAAAAATACACCAGGTGCGGCGGTCCCTGGGTGGCTCAGCTGGTGAAGCGTCTGGCTCAGGTCGTGATCTCAGGGTCCTGGGATCGAGCCCCAGGACAGGCTCCCTGCTTGGGGGAGGGGGATCTCCGTCCCCGTTCTGTCTCTCCCCAACCCTGCTGCTCGCTCTCGCTCTTAAATAAACAAAAACCTTAAAAATAAAATGCAGCACCTGTATACTCTCCTTCCCTGCCAGGAGCTGGAGAAAAATCAGTCAGGGAAAGAAATACTTGTGGTGCCTCGTGATCCCGAGTCTCCCTGGCCCAGGGAGGGGGAAACTCCATCGCGGGCTTTTCTCGGTGAGAGTCGAGGGAGGGACTTTGGAGAGAAAGGCCGGGGGCATCTGGGAAGGCAGGAAAGGTTTGGAAGGGCAAGCGCGGCAGGTGTGAAATGCTGCAAGCCTAAGTTTGGAGACCAGGGATGGCCGAGCTCCTGCAAATTCCTGCAGCCTCGCTTGGGGGTCAGTGCGTCGGCGTGGGAGTGGGGTGCGCGGGTGAGCGCGGGCGGAGATGGGCGGAAGGTGATGGTGAGAACGGCCTGAGCAGGGGCCGGGTGGGCCTGTGTGTCCGCGGTAAGAATGGAGCATGGGGACAGCTCCTGTAGGAGCGGACCACTACTTGAACCTTCAGGACAAGCGTCCGGGCAGGTTGGGGGTGGGGAGTGACGCCAAGATGGGGGTTCAAAGAGGAAGAGTCTGGGATGTGTGTGTACTTGACCACATGACCAGGAAGCCTAATGGGCTCATCTTATAACCCAAACCACCAGCCAGACCACCTTGAAGTTATGTCCCTAGTGGCTATCTGCAGGTGCCTGGAGAAGCCCACATGCCATTCTAATTGAGCCTTATTTTGGTTTTAATTTAATCCATTCTATTTTAGGTTCCTAAACCACCTTAATTGTTTTTAAAGACTGATACACAGCCTAAATCAAAATAAGGAACAAATATGCCAACCACCTCAATGACCAAGTGTAGCCAAGTCCCAGATCATAAATTAGCCTAAAAACTAGTAACTATTTGTTACATATTGAATTTCTTTGGGACTTGAGCTAAACATAAAGCAGAGGAAATTGCTTTAATTTAAGAGACAGAGAAATGAACAGACCAGAGCTCATTTTTAAGATTATTTTTCAGAAACGGCGAGCTGGCCCCCCTGAACCCACAGGCTAATCCCTGTCTCTGATTGCTTTACTTGACCCTTTGGACTCGGAGGAGATGAAGTGAACGATCTTGAGATGAAAAGATCTTTCTGGATTATCTGGGTGGGCCCAAGGCAGTCACAGGGAATTTTATGAGAGGGAGGCAGGAGGTCAGGGTCAGATGTAGGAAGAGATGTGCTTGAAGATGGAGCCCAGGGAAGCTGGCAGCCTCTCAGGCAGGAGAAAGCAAGGACAGATTCTGCCTAGAGCCCCCAGAAGGCGAGCAGCTCTGCTGACACCCTGATTTTAGCCCAGTGAGACCATGTGCAGACTTCTGACCTCCCAGAATGTAAGATAATACATTTGTGTTATTTTAAGCCACTGAGTTTGTGGTAATATATTATGGCAGCAATAGGAAACTGCTTTGGACCCATATACCATTAGTATTAAAGTGTTAAACCTGAAAAGTTAGAAATCTCTGAACTGATCCTGAACTGAGCCTTAAGATAGACCAAGGTTCCTCTCGGCCCACGTAGCTGGTGTATGATCTGGACTACGAGGTACGAGAACATTCCATATGAGACTAGTCACAGTCTTAGGGGAGGGATTGTGGCTTCCATGGAGGCCTTCTGCTCTCTCCAGGAGCTGCAACGTGGGAGGGACCCAGGGCTCCAGGGAGCCCACTCGTGATGGAGGTCCTTGGAGTTGGGTCGAGCCTGGGGCTCGCTGCTCCTCTCCTGAACCCAGCCCACCCTTTGCAGATTCGTAGGCTTGGGGGATTAGGACACAGACATCTTTAGGGAGCTAGTACCCTGTTTACCGCAGGACTCTAGTGCCATGTTTTAAATAACTTTAATTCACTTTTTAAAATGTTCTCTCTAGTCTGCCTATTTCCCTGTCTCCCATTTTAGAACAATTTATTCCGGTTTTTGTTTAGCTTTAGTCCCAAAGAAACTCAATATGTGACTAACGATTACCAGTTATTAAGCTAATTTTTCATTTGAGATTTGCAGGAATTGGAGACTGTGGAGGCGTGAACACACTTTCTGTAGGAAGGTGAGGATGCCGGGCCTGCGGGTTTGGGAGGAGCAGACATGGTCTAAGCAGACCTCAAGCCTTTGAGGGAAGCCTGGGAAAGGAAGGCCTCATGCCCACACTCCTGGGATTTCAGGAGCTCAGGGTGTAAGGGCCTTTTTAGACAGAGCGATGCCATCTGGTTAAACAGTGATTTTGTTGCTTATGCAGTAAAACTTAAACTGTCCCTGCCCCCCCCAAGGGGACTTACTTAAAAACAAGTCCTGGAAACTAGTCCCAGGTAACAAAGCCCAAATACAAGGATGGGTCAGGCCACGTGGAGGTATCCAATCAGTGGGGGTGCATACTGTCTCCCTAGCTACCAAGGAATATGGACCCTGCCCTTTGGGCACCTTTTGGGTGCCACTTCTGACCAAGGTGATAGGCTAGTTCAAATATCTACTATAGGGTAAATTGTAATTCAAGTGGTCACTTATGTGTGACCTAGCAGGACTGTGAAGCTTTCTCTGTGTGTCACAATCTCATTGGCCACCTGTGCATGGCCAGACCCAACCACATGGCCTTTGCCCTTAAAAGCTAGTCTGTAAGGCAGAGAGAGGTCGCCTCTTTGCAAGAGACGGCCCTGGCTGATTGGTTTGATTCTCAATGCTTGGCGTGAAATAAAGCTTTGCTTGACCTTCGCTTTGTATCAGTCTTGCTCCTTTGACCATGGACCCAACAAGGGCACATATTAACACCATGGAGCTGTGGCCTTGGAAGTTTCTGTGCCTGGGAGGTTCAGAAGGTGTTTTTTAAGACTGGTATTTGGAAGAAGCAGGACTCCTTGTGAAAGAGGTAAACTGAAGAACTCCATTAAAATCTGCATTTTGCTCCTTTCCTTGATTCTGTTCTTGTGAGGACCTGCACCTCCCCACACCCCATTCTGCACATGCCTCAGAATGCCAATAGCATGTACTTCTTGTAAGGGACAAGGAGTTTATGATTCCTCTAGAAACATAATATCTTAGGAAGGATCAGGTGGGAATGACCAGGGGAAGCCATCCTATGAGTATTTCAGACCACCAGCGCTGGACATCTCGAAGCCAAGACCCTGGGCTCCAGGAATGACACCTGGGCCCTCATCTTTATTCTAGCCACGTCCATGATGCTGAGTTTCCACGTACACCAGACCACCATCTTCAGTAAAAGTCGAGACTCATGGTCCTTTCCTCTCCAAGTCTCCCAGATGCTCCATCTGTATCTCTCTCTCTCCTCAATAAATTCTGCTTTCACCTCCTGCAGGCTCACATTTGATTTCCATTCTGGATGAAGCCTAGGACCCTCTTGGGTTGTCCTGTGGGACCTTCTCTGGGTCCGCACCCAGCCTGCCGGCGTCCCTTACAGACATTCCTTCTCCTTACCAGATCCTGGAGGTGGGGTTTGTGTTTCTTGCTTTGTGTCTTTGTCTAAACTAGAGCCACAGGCAGTGGGAGGGTCTATCCGCAGCAGACAATAAGGGGAGGGGATGGCATTGTCTGAAGTACTTGGAAAAGAATAATAAAACCAACTAAAAGCCAGTCTGGATTTTATTGTTTTGATGTGTGGGCAGTTCTAAACAGCATCTGCATTGACAATACACCTACGTGAACCGGAATCTATTTTTGGTTGCAAGTTGCTGACAGCTGCTACTATCACTGTCTCAGTATGTTGGGTCCATAATTAAAGGAGTGAGACTGATACAAAGCGAAGGTCAAGCAAAGCTTTATTTCACGCCAAGCATCGAGAATCAAACTGACTGGCCAGGGCCGTCTCTTGCAAAGAGGCGACCTCTCTCTGCCTTACAGACTAGCTTTTAAGGGCAAAGGCCAGGTGGTTGGGCCTGGCCATGCACAGGTGGCCAATGAGATTGTGACACACAGAGAAAGCTACACAGTCATGTTAGGTCACACATAAGTGATCAACTGAATTACAATTTACCCTAGTAGATATTTGAATTAGCCTATCACCTTGGTCAGAATTGGTGCCCAAAAGGCGCCCAAAGGGTGGGGCCCATACTCCTTGGTAGTTAGGGAGACAGTATGCACCCCCACTGATTGGATACCTCTATCTGGCCTGACCCACCCTTGTATTTGGGCTTTGTTACCTGGGACTGTTTCCAGGACTTGTTTTTAAGTAAGTCCCCTGGGGAGAGCGGGGGCAGGGACAGTTTAAGTTTTACTGCATAAACAACAAAATCACTGTTTAAACGGATGGAGCTGCTCTGGCTAAATAGGCCCTTACATTCCCCCTTTTCTTTGGAGATTAGTCAAATCCTTGACTTTTAGCCAGTTCTATGCCCCCCTTTTTCTAGAAATAGTATGTCAAGCCTTCTTCTATTTTGTAATTGTCTATATCTCCCACCTATACTTTAGCAATTGGAGCAACAATGAACTCAATGAACCCATTGTTTTTGGAGTCTTAGCTTTAGTCCACGACTGGCAGGGTCCGTCGGCAGCAGCATCCACCTCTGGGGGGCATCTTCGTCCTTGGATCGTTTGACATGACCTGCTCAAATCCAGGCCCCGACTCCCTCAACTTCCACCGCCGTGGGGGGTGGCTGGGATGATAGCAAATGGTCCCTTCCAGCAAGGCTCCAAGTTTCCCACTTGGTGGTGGCGTATCCAAACCAAGTGCCCGGGTTGGTAAGGATGTGGTTCCACCTCTGTCTCCATCCCAGTGTGGGCAGTTCGGATCCCTGCATGGGCTCTTTTTAAGACAGACTGTAATGCCTGTAGTGACTGGAGTATAGACTGATCAGTCATTTCTGCTAGGGCAACCTCTTGTAGCCGAGGGCAGAGTGGAGGGGTCTCCAGAACATTATTTCAAATGGGGTCACCTTGTTTAAGCAGGGTGTACACGGTGCCCTGAGGAGGGCGAAAGGAAGGAGATCCATCCATCCACCGCCAGTCTCCAGAATTAGCTCTGTCAAGGTCTCTTTAAGAGTCTGGTTCATTCTTTCTACTTGCCCAGAACTCTGGGGCCAGTAGGCACAATGTCGTTTCTAATTAGAGCCCATGGGCTTGGCCAATGCCTGTGAACTGAACTCACAAATGCAGGGCCGTTGTCTGACCTGATCACGAGAGGTACCCAAACCTCTAGTAGCTTTTTGGCTACCACACCTGCTGTCTCGTGTTTGGCGGAGAAAGCCTCTACCCAGCCTGAAAAATTAACCACAAAAACTAACATATACTTGTGCCCATATTTTCCCGTTTTCATCTCTGTAAAATCCATTTCCCAATAAATTCCTGGCTCCTTACCTCTTTCTCTCTTCCCTCTTCCCATTCTAGTTCTTCCCACATTTACCACCTGACATTGAGCCCATCCATCTGTAACCAGTTCCATCTGGTTAAACAATGACTTTGCTGTTTATACAGTAAACTTTAAACTGACCCCGCCCACCCCCCCGGAACTTACTTAAAATCAAGTCCTGGAAACCAGTCCCAGGTAACAAAGCCTAAATACAAGGGTGGGTCAGGCCACGTGGAGACATCCAATCAGTGGGGGTGCATACTGTCTCCCTAGCTACCAAGGAATATGGACCCCGCCCTTTGGGCACCTTTTGGGCGCCAATTCTGACCAAAGTGATAGGCTAGTTCGAATATCTACTATAGGGTAAATTGTAATTCAATTGGTCACTTATGTGTGACCTAGCAGGACTGTGCAGCTTTCTCTGTGTGTTACAATCTCATTGGCCACCTGTGCATGGCCAGGCCCAACCACATGGCCTTTGCCCTTAAAAGCTAGTCTGGGGACGCCTGGGTGGCTCAGTTGGTTAAGCAGCTGCCTTCGGCTCAGGTCATGATCCCAGCGTCCTGGGATCGAGTCCCACATTGGGCTCCTTGTTCATCAGGGAGCCTGCTTCTCCCTCTGCCTCTGCCTGCCATTCTGTCTGCCTGTGCTTGCTCTCTCTCCCTCCCTCTCTCTGACAAATAAATAAAATTTAAAAAAAAAATTATAAAAAAAAAAAAAAAAAAAAAAAAAGCTAGTCTGTAAGGCAGAGAGAGGTCGCCTCCTTGCAAGGAGCGGCTCCGGCCGGTCGGTTTGATTTTTGTTGCTTGTCGCGAAAATAAAGCTTTGCTTGACCTTCACTTTTTATCAGTCTCGCTCCTTTGACCTTGGACCCAACACTATCGACCACATCCTGAGCCATACACCCTGATTTAGAAACCTGGAACTGCTTGGCCATAAGCTCCTTAAACTTGCATGTCCCCTTATGGTGCCCTGATGTATTTGGCTTACTAATTTCTTCCTAATCTTTGAGGAAGAATTAACTTTCCTGTTTTAGTCTTAGTCCAATCCCCTTCATAGTCTGATTTAGTCCATTTCTGTAAATATACTCACATCCTTGACCAGGAGGGCTGTGGCAGCAATTATGCGGAGGTAAGAGGGGAACCCAGCCGCTACTGGATCTTGTTTCCTGCTAAGATGGGCAACTGGCCTTTGCCAAGGCCCCAGAATCTGAGTCAAAACACCTTTGGCCACCCCTGCCTTTTCATCCACATACAAGTGGAAGGGCTTGGTAACATCTGGGATGGCCAATGCTGGGGCACTCAGTAAGGCTGTTTGTAATTCCTGAAATGCTCCTTCTGCCTCAGCTGTCCACTCTATCACAGTGAGTCCTCCCTTAGTCAGTTCATAGAGAGGTCGCGCCATCTCCGCGAACCGCGGTATCCACAGCCTGCTGTAGCCCACCATCCCAAGGAACTCCCTTGTGGAGATCAAAGCCTAAATAAGTGGCGTGGCTCTGACAAAGCTGTGCTTTCTTTGCTGACACCTGATACCCTTTTTCCTGCAGAGTCTGTAAGAGAGCTCTCGTCCCCCGCAAGCGTGACCCATAGTCCTCAGCGACTATTTCTGCTATTCCCACTAACTCAGTCAGATTCTTCCTTTCAAATCCTTCAATTTTCTGAAGTGTTCTTATATCTGGGGCTGCCTGACTGGCAAAAGCAAGATCATCTAAATGAGCTATCGTGCAATTTCTCTGAAGTTTACCTCAAGTTGTCTAGCTTAGGTAAACAAACATTTAAAAACAATCAAATCTAGAATTTAACATCCATAAAGGTTTGTTATTAAAACATAATTTTTCTCTCTAAAATAACTCTCATTTCCAGAGATAGCCAGATCAGGACTAATTCTTCTGAAAAACAAGTCCAGTTTTAACAAACTTGGCCTAATTATTTACATAAGCTCAGCAAGAACAGTAAGTGATCATATAGATCTTTTAGAATCTGCTTTGCTGGAACTTCTTATAAGGAATCTCTAGGTTGAACTTTTAGTAGACTCTCCAGGCCAGAAGCCAAGCCACATACTTGCCATTAGACATGCCTGCAATACCTGTCAATTTGGGCGAATTCCTCTTCCTGAGGTACCCAAAGTATCCTGAGGTTTCTGCACCTGCCAGGAAGTGACATTCTTTACGCACCTGGTCAGGCTGCTGGGAACTCTGTAAGCAAGGTATCAGGCCAACAGTTCCAAAAGGCTTTATGGCTCCAGGTTTTATAAAGTCAACCTTAGTTCCTTTAAGCTATCTGGTCATATCTGAGTCTTTTTCAAATATGACATTCCAGTCAAAGCTTTGGTAAAACAACCAGTGTTTCCAATGGTATCCTGTTACAAGAACAGATTCTTATTGAACTTATGCAAATGACCCATTGCCATGGAAGAAAGAATACTTGCTTAGACCTTGACTTTCAGAGGGTTCAGATAGAGAGAAAGAGTTGAATGCCATGATTTGCTTACAAATGAGTACTTTTACATCTCTGTAAGTTACAGATAACTTAAGAAAAAGTTTCCCTAGTCTGGAAGAGCAAACATTACAGAACCAGTAATGCTTAAAATAAGACAAAACATCAAGAGACACAACATTACAATCTTTCAGTTCATCTAGTCCCATGTTACTAATTCTGGTTTAGTCTGAATGCAGCTCTTACTTCTGGAAATTCTTACCCATTTCAGTTCCAGGATTTTAACATATCAAAGATCTGTATTTGTCCTGAAAGTCTCCCATATGAGTTTCCTTTAAGGCGGAATTCATCTTATAAGAGAATTAAAACAATTACAAATGACAAAAACTCAGAATAGATATGGTTAAGTATCAAGTGATGACCCTTATCAAAACATTTAAACATTAGGAAATGTATAGGACCTCTAGAGTAGTTACAGCATTTACCCAAATGTAACCCAAGGTTTATCATTGGTTTAGCAGTACTCTCTGAGTAACTTAGCATATCAAGGAATAGCCTTATGAGTCAAAGAGATCTCATTTACAACTCTGGGCAGGGAAAGAGAAAACCATTTACATTTTTTTTTTAGAAACATCTCAATCTCTAGTGAAGACAAAATACTAGCCAATTGTGAACTGTTACAACAGAATTCTTAGAAGGCAAATTTATGAATCAGTTAAGCACAAAACATGTTTACCAACAGATTTCAAAAGCACAAACCTAGTTCCAGCAACCAGCGCTCTAGCATTTTATCCCATTCTATTTAAAGTTTCAGGTTACTAAAGACTTTGAAAGCTATTTTAACAATTAACCATTAAAACCCTGAGACAGAAAATTAATCATGAGTTCAGCCATCTCTTTGCTAACAGATTTTAACAAATAACACGAGATTACTTGACCTTAAGTAAAAACTTTGAAGTTTCACAATTACTACTGTTAACTCAAAAGACATTGTTAGGGTCCATAATCAAAGGAGCTAGACTGATACAAAGTGAAGGCCAAGCAAAGCTTTATTTCATGTCAAGCATCAAGAATCAAACTGACTGGTCAGGGCCATCTTTTCCAAAGAGGTGATGACTCCCAGCCTCACAGACTAACTTTTATAGAGGTAGTTTACCAGGGCTATACACAGGTGGCCTATGAGATTGCAATGCACAGAGAACACTGCACTGTCATGTTAGGTCACACATGGGCGGCCAATTGAATTACAATTCACCCTAGTAGATATATGCATGCCCCACTGATTGGATATCTCTACCTGGCCTGACCTGCCCTTGTATCTGGCCTTTGCTACCTGGGGCTGGTAGCTAGGGAGACAGTATGTGTGCCCCACTGATTGGCTGTCTCTACCTGGCCTGACCCACCCTTGTATCTGGGCTTTGCAAGTAAGTTCCTCTGGGAGGGACAGGGTCAATCTAAGTTTACTGCATAGGGTCAATCTAAGTTTACTGCATAAACAACAAAATGGCTCCCACTGATTAAGTAGGCCCTTACAACATTTCCATCCTAATTAATCCAACAAATTTAACTTAGTTCAAATACTGATTTACTTTCCACCTGGGCCCACTCCACTTCAAATGTTTACCTGAGACATGGGTGGGAAGATCCAGAGTGGGGGGGGGGGCGTTAGGTCCAGGGAGTGCTCTTTTTGTTTCCCGACTGAAGAACAGAACAAAGCACCATCAGAAGGCAGAGAAAGGGTTCCCTGTTCTAGAGCTCATCAGCTCCAAGAGAGGAGCAAACACCATATTTTCCTGCCAGCAAGGGGGAGGGGCTAGGCAGTCCACGTTGGGCCAGAGAGGGCAAGGAACTTCCCCAAAACAAGTGGAGTTTCACCAGCTGTTTGGGAATATTCCTTAAAGTCTCTGTCTCAAGTTAGACTAACTACAGTTGGCTCCAGTTATAGTCAGCCATTAACACAAGAAGTGAGTAAGGGAGAAGCCCCACATCTATTAGGAGGAACAGAGAGATGAAAGTCAGAGTCCCCTTACTCTCTGCTTGCCCCATTTCTTCAAACACAACAAACAATGCAACACACAACAAAAAGACGAGACAAAGACAACCACAGACCCAGCAGCCCTTACCCAGAACCTGCCTCTTGTGGGGATTTTCTCAGTCCCCTAGAAATGCTTGCTGGTGGGATTTTTCGGTTCCCTAGAAACGAGCAACACAAAAGGCAACAAAAAGACAAGACAAAGACAACCGCAGACCCACTGGCAGGTGGAGATTTTCTTGGTCTCCTGCAACCACCCACTGGTGGGGATTTCCTCAGTGTCCTGACCGCCTAGGGTGACTCAAACCCCCTGGCGATCTACCAGAAGAGGGATGGGGTATCTCCACATCCACTCCAGCCCTGGAGAGCAAAGCTGCGTCCAGCTTCTCCCCAGTGGGCCATACCCTGGAGCTCCGCAACCAGGCAGACAGACTGGATCTCACAGAATAAAATCTGGAGATCTTACCTCTGGAGGCTTTTCCCAGAAATTCTGATGCTGGCTCAGTTCTTGTCATTTAATCCCGGACGAGCCCCCAATGTTGGGTCTATAATTAAAGGAGTGAGACTGATACAAAGTAAGGTCAAGCAAAGCTTTATTTTGTGCCAAGCATCAAGAATCAAACCGACTGGCCGGGGCCGTCTCTTGCAAAGAGGCGACCTCTCTTTGCCTTACAGACTAGCTTTTAAGGGCAAAGGCCATGTGGTTGGGCCTGGCCATGCACAGGTGGCCAATGAGATTATAACACACAGAGAAAGCTACACAGTCACATTAGGTCACACATAAGTGATCAACTGAATTACAATTTACCTTATAGTAGATATTTGAACTAGCCTATCACCTTGGTCAGAATTGGCGCCCAAAAGGCACCCAAAGGGCGGGGTCCATACTCCTTGGTAGCTAGGGAGACAGAATGCACCCCCACTGATTGGATACCTCCACTTGGCCTGACCCACCCTTGTATTTGGGCTTTGTTACCTGGGACTGGTTTCCAGGACTTGTTTTTAAGTAAGTCCCCTTGGGGGCAGGGGGGCAGGAACAGTTTAAGTTTTACTGCATAAACAACAAAATCACTGTTTAACCAGATGGCATCGCTCTGGCTAAATAGGCCCTTAGAAGTAATAGACAAAAAGCCTCAAATTGCTCATTAATAACATTGTATTACACATGTAAGTTACCGTGGAGAAGCCCTGGTTTTGCTCCATGACTCTGGAACTGTGACTCCTCCTTCACTCCAAGACAGGAAACAAATGGAGAGGTGACAGGGAAGAACCAGGGCTCTGGTTTATGCCCCCTTCTCTTCTGCTTATTTTAGTTCCTACCAGCAGCTGTGTGTTGAATTTGAATATCTTGAAAATATAACATATTCTCTTTGCTTATTTTAAAACTAAAGAGTAGATCAAAATAATAAGATGTACAGAAGGGCTGTGATTTAGCAGTTGCCAGAACTGTGACTTTTGTAGACACTTCGGTTTTATTAAAAGCTGCTTGTTGGTTACTGGACAATTATTGACATAAACTATTATTATCAGACTGTCACAGACATCTACTGCTAAGAGAATAGATCTTAAAAGTTCCTAAAAGTTCTCATCACAAGAAAAAGCTTTGTAACTAGGCGAGGTGTTGGATGGTAAGTTACCATGTAATCATTTTGCAACATACACACATGCCAAATCATGAGAGTGAACAGCTGAAACTCAGATCATGTTGTATGTCAATTGAGCCTCAATAAAACTGGAAAAAATAATAAGGTAAAAAAATAAATATCATACCAGACTATAACCACAGGGTCAAAGTCTAAACCATTATGTAGATTTTAGAACCATTGAAAAAAAGAAGTGTGTGTATTTTCCCTTTTTTGTACCACAATACTTATTTTTTTTATGGTTTATTTTTAAGTATGATTATATCTATGTAATTTGAAACAAGAAAATTTTCACCATTTGTGTTTCTTTTCTGGTCATTATTATCGTTTGTTTCATTTTGAGGCAGGAAAACTGAACGGATTCTATTAAAAAAAAAAAAAAAGCCTTTTTCTTACCTTTGCTCCTCTGCCAGCTTCTATTCTCCCTAGCACCTGCTCCCCCACCCACTCTGCATGAGCCTTGTAATACAAATAGCATATACTCTCCCAGTTCTCCACCAAGAGATAACCATAACTTTGGAGGCTTCCAGCACAACAGCTAAAGGCTGGGGGGCATGGTCATCATAAAAGGTCTCCAAGACCTCTGCTCTAAACACCTTGACACCAAGACCCCTAGCTTCAGGGAATGAGTACAGATGGAGGACTCCAGGACCAAGTCCTTGTTCTGACCAGTTTCTAGATGTTTAAGAGGACACAGGCACCAAAGCACAATCTCCAATAAAAACCCCAGACCCCAGGCAAAGATGAGACTCATGCTTTTTTCCTTTCTGGGTCTCCCAGATGCTCTGTCCACATCCCTCATTCACTCCCTCTGCATCTTCAATAAACTCCGCTTTCACTTCCTGCTGGCTCAAGTTTGATTTCCATCCTGTATAAAGCCAAGGACCCTTTTGGCTAGTTTTTTAGGACCCCCTCTCTGAGTCCTCAGACATACCCTGCCTACCTACATCGATTTCATAATTATTATGAAAATTAATTTTGTCCAAAAAAAAGGGAGTTGTTGAAATGCAAACTGCTCCGGTGGTCAAATGTGGTGGGTCCTCCCTGGGACTGCCCTATGTCAGTGTTCCCCAGGGTGCCCGTGACTCTCGGGGTTAGACCCCTTACACCCTTAGGTGGATGGGTGCATGTTGGTTATAAGGAGAAACCACTCTGAAAACCCCAGCTCATCATGGATCCATTCAAGAAACAGAGCATCTGATGGAACTTGCTCTGGTTGTCCTACTACCTAGTGGCCCCAGGGCTCCTGGCTCCCATTGCTACTTGAATTTGGAGCTATTATCTTTACAAGAGTGGAATTACCTGAGGACGAAAGGACACTGACTGCTTCTTCCCTTGACCTCAGGCTCAAAAAAACAATCAATCCTGCTCTTGGAGTGGGGAGGGGTAGGTGTGGGGTGTTGGTCTGGCCCTAATGGGATGGATTAAAGGAAATGACCCTAAGGTCCTTCCTGCGGGAAACCCCTGACTCTATATCCTCCTTTACTTGACCATCACTATCTGGACACAGAAGGGAAGATATATTCCACAGCTGAAGGGAGCAGGCAGCTATGAGACAGCTCCCATGCTGGGCTGATTCAAGGCTTTGTACAACTCTGGCATTATTTGGTAATAGTTGAGCAGGGAAATACTCAGGAAAGCTCGGATCCATTTCAGAAGTGCCAGTGGGGGCTATTATGGTCTGGGCATAAATGTCAGTGTGACCTCATTTGTATTCTAGGCTGGTGAAGTGGGCAGCAAAGTGTGGGTCACAAATTGTGAAGCCAACCCCCAGGAGAGATGGGATCCCAGTAACGTCAACCTCTGAAGGACTGAGCTGCTTAAAGGAACTGATTAATTTAGCCATTTGCAGGCCACTTCTAGAGAAACTGCTACGTCCAAGTGTTAAGGAATTTTTGTCCCTTAAGTGGCCAGGGTTCTTGGTCACCAAGCTTCCAAGAATGAGGAGGTAGACCAGACAAAGACTGGTGGGCAGCAAAGTGAAGTTTATTGAACAAAAGTACAAAAATCCTAGGTGGGAGGGAAAGGGGGAGGCCCAGAGTTTCTACGTTTAGGGGTTTTGATAAGCTCTTTTGCAGAACTGTCTTAAGCGCTCAGGGTGCACTGAGTCATGCCAATCAGAGCTTTGGTCACGTATCTGTCTACCTATTAGGTTAAAGTCAGCATGCTGATGGTCTTTTTTTTGCTGATATCTGGGGGCTTAGGTCTTAAGTGCCCCTTTGTGATATTGACAAATGCTTTGTGGTTAACTCTAATTTTAGGACATTTTGCAGAAGTCATTGCTGCAGAGCAGAATGTCAGTGCGGTCCTGTCTAAGCTGCAGCACAGAGGGTCAGTGCTGTTTGATCTTAGCTGCCCCGACTCCATATTTTCTTGCTGGGGACCCTGGCCCTGACTCCCTAACTGTCCGACTCACTCCTAACACAAGCACTGGGCTAGATTTAAGCTGTAAACATGCTTGCTTTTCAAAAGAGACGCACACATTTTGGATCCATCTAGACTGTATCCAGGAGAGTGTCGGCAGCAAGGGGGCATCCTGCTGACAGGTTTTAAGAGATCAGAAACAGAGGAGGTACAAGGGGGAGAAGAGGAAAAAAAGAGTAAACCCAATCCAGGGAAAGTGCAGGCTGAAAATCCAGCAAGCGGACATAGACCCATGGTTGCAGAGTCCTGGGACAATGGAAGAGGGAGAAGCTGTGGAAATGCGCACCAAAAGCACAACCTGAACTGGACTGCACGTTGCCAGGACAGGGCTGGAGGCACTGTTGAATCCCAGGTCCCCCGGTGGGGTGCCAGCCTGCGGTAGTGCCAGCAGTGCCAGCCAACAGTACCCCCTTCCCTCTATCAGCCCTTTGGCTCCCCACGGGCCCTGCTATGTTCGCAGTCCCCACCTCCGCACAATGACCCCTCACCAAACAAAAATTGTGCCGCTTCACAGCATCTCCCAGCAAGGATGGCCAACCTGCTCCTGTCCCTTGGGCTCCCTCCTGGATGTCTCTGACCCCATGGACTCTGGGAGCAGAGGGGCAGAGCTGATGGGGGCCAGGGGAGGAAGGAGGTGCTCTCAGCATGTGAATTGTGGGGGGTTTTTAGCAGCTCTGGCAAAGCAGCAAGTGGAGAAGAGGAAGGCCCCCAACAGTTTGTCAAGCATGATTTGAATTTAATGCATAGCAGAAGATGACAATTAATGAATGTAATTGGAAAATAAGTGTGTCCCGTAATCACCCTAAGCAGTAATGAGGGAAACAAATACCGAGAGAAATTTAAAGTCCTGATGAATATGACCAATAACTAGATAGTCTGTCAAAAGATTCTGGTTTTGCTCCCTAAAAACACTCTTTAATCTTGTGAAAATCCTGGAGGAACAAAACAAAATAGACCATATTTCTTGAAAGAAAAAAAATACTTAGCCACCCCCGCAGCCCCGCAAGGCCTAGACTTCCCTAGGCTCATGCTGACCATTGACCCTGTGGTACCACCTGTCACCCTGCGCTCTGGAATCTTCCAGGGACCTGAGCTCCCCAGAGACTCCCTAGAGGAAAATTTCAGATGTGGAAAGAGAAGAGAGAAAGGAAGAACGTAAGTCATACGGGCTCCAGGGGAGATAAGGGAGACCATCAAAGTCACTCTGTGCTCTGTTTTGGATTCCTGGGGGAGAAGGAAGCTGCTTGGAGCAATTCATGACTTTAATAGACAAAACAGTTACTAAGTTTTTTTTTTTCCATGCCTAGGGAAATCGCTTTATTACCAATAACCAATCAACAATCCAAACACACTGACTTATACGTGAAGAGGAACCACCAAGTGTAAATTCCTAGTCCCCCTAGAGCCCTTGGGAAATCCCAGTCGTGTTCTGTGATTTGGCTTCAGAACTTTTAAAACACCAGTCCTGATGCTACATGAAAATATGCAATTGCCCTCAAATAGTCTTTATTAAAAATAAATGCATAAGTGAAAGGCTTACCAGACCTGCATCCCTTCAGACTCTGTGGGACAATGGTTCACGCCTGTGAATCTTACTGACAGAGGGTGTTCTGCAGTAGAAAGAACACCAGTGTCATCCTGGTCCTAATGATCTTTAGCTTTGCGACTGTGGAAACACATTCTGTTTTCCAAGATGGCCCCAACAGTGTTCCCCATTCTACGTGCCCTTCTGTGGTGTGACCACGTCATGCTCCATCAAGAGGGGGAGCTAAGTTCCCTCTTCTGGAAGCCAGGCTGGTCTTAGTGACTGGTTAGACAATGGAAGGTGGTGGAAATGATGCTCTGGAATTTTTGAGGCTCTTCTGGAAGATGTGCCCCTTCTGCCCGGGGCTCTTAGAGACTCACTTCTCGTAGTGTCTCTCTCTAAGAATCTGGCATCCGTGCTGCCAGAGGGGCTCTCTGGACCCTCTGGCCCGGGTCCAGCCAGGCTCCCAGCACAGGGCCAGCATCAATGGTGGCTATGGGAGGGCGCCATCTTGATCGTCAGCCCAGCAGGCCTCCAGGTGGCAGCAACCCCAGGAGAGACCCCCAAAATATAGCCACCCCGCTGAGCCACTAGGTTTTGACAAACAGATAATGGGAACAGTGACCATGGGCTAGCCCCTCAGCTTTTTGGAACCTGTTTTTGCAGCAGTTTAAAAAAGAAAGAAGACTGTCTTTTGGAGTAGCTGATCCATAAGGCTTCTGTAAAGATCAAATAAGTGTTTCGAGATCTGTAAAGTACTGTAAGTTATACTGTTTTTGTTTATTGTTTCTTCCTTTCCCTACTTTTAATTTTATTAGTACTTCTTATTTTCTTTCATTTAAGAAATTTCCCCTCTGGTTACAAGAATAACAGAAACTTGCCATAAAAATGTGTCAAGTAGATGGAAGCTTCAGGAAGATAGGATCCTTTCACAGAGCTAGAACTACTGTTACCATTTTAAAATATTGGCCATCAATCTTTTTTTATAGATATTCTAATATTCACATGAATAATACACGGTAGATGCCTTCTCTCTAACACAGTAATAATGATTATTTGGTGGGTTAATAAAAAAAACTAAAAGGAGGAAGTCATAAAAATACATGTATAATTTAAATATTTTATTTTAATTAAAAAACCCATCATAAATAAAAACAGACACTGTTTTCATATGATGCCTTGTCTCTGACTGGAGTTTTAAGTCATCTTTCCTACATAAACTGTACCTGGGATGCATTTTTTAAGATGGACGGTTTTGTTTTCTGTGAAGTCAAGTGTGTCCTTAAGGATAACCACGCAAAATCTAAGGGTAGAATCCTCCTAGATGTTCCTCTCCTCCCCGCCAACATTTACAATGATCTCACTAACATCTCATCACTGAACTCCATATGCCTTTTTAAGCAAGTTGCTTTTATTTTCCTTTCTAAAGGATTCTTCGATTTCCGAGGAACACGGTTTAGTTGGTCCTATTTCATTTGTTTACCTTGGTCATCCTATTTCCTCTGTTTGTTGTAATTACGCATACATAAGTTGTTTAATTACAATATTAAATACAATAAGCAAGAACAGATTTGGCAGCAAATAACACGTACTGGTCAAATTTAATTAGAGTTGAATAGCACAATTATTGGCTTGAAGTCTATTCCCAACACTAGAGAAAATACTGCTTTCAGGCCCATAAAATATCCACAAAAGCATGTTTTAGATAAAAAGACTTCTTTTGTCTAAAAAAGAAGTCTTCATAAATTCTATAATAGAATATATTTTGAAATAATTAACAAAACCTAAAAAATCCCATGAGACTACAAACTAATTTTTCAAAATAAAGATCAGATTTCAGAGTAAGCATCCTTAAAAGAAGGAAATACTTAGAACCCAGTAATAATGAAAACAGTAAATGAAATGAAGTGTGGGTTAATGTGTTTTGGAAAACAGAGAAATCAGTTCTTATAGAAAAACGGATAAATGTGTTTATTACAAAATAGGAAACATTGCAAACAAGCAAGTTAAGCCTTGTACCTAGAAAGTTAAAAAAGAACATCTGATCAAACACAAATCGAAAGGGAGGGGAGTCATAGAGATGATGCCAGATGTCTACAACAAAGGCAAAGCCAGAAACAGGAGAATAGAAATAGAGATAATTAGTAACAAATAGTTGATTTTATGAAAAGGAAAACAAGAGAAATCTCTAGCAAGAATAATTAAGATAAAAGAGTAAAAATTGCAAATTAACTATATGGAGAGAGTGGGCAGATGGGAAACCACGGATCTTAAACTAAGAGAATATTGTGAACAACTACATTCTAATAAGGGTTAAGAGGCAAATTTCTGGGAAAGTGTAGAATGTGAAATTAGACATGAGAAGCAATAGAAAGCTTGACAGAACAAAAAAGTGAAAACTTGAAATGGTCCTTAAAGACCAATCACTCCCCCAATAGGCCATCGGTTCGGTCGGCCAGTTAACCAAACTCTTGGGGAACAGAAAATTTCTACTTTGTATAAGTTATTCCAGAAAATGGAAAGCTGCTACATTAATTTTATCATGCTGTGTAACTTTTATTCTAAAATTGGCTAAGGTCGTACCGAAAACGGTATTTTATAGTCCTGTTCACTTCTGGACAATCATGCAAAAGTTTCAAGTAGTATGTTCGTCAACATAAACTAAGATATTTGTAGAGTTATATTCTGATTCAGCGAGGTTTGTCTAAGCACTGCAAGGATAGTTTAGTATCAAAAAAATCAGGGGCACCTGGGTGACTCATTCAGTTAAGTGTCTGACTCTTGACCTTGACTTCGGTCATGATCTCAGGGTCCTGAGATGGAGTCCCACACAGGGCTCCTCACTCAGCATGGAGTCTGCTTGTCCCTCTCCCTCTGTTCTCCCCACCCTCACAAGCATGCATGCTATTTCTCTCTCAAATAAATTAATAAGTTAAATCTGAAAAAAAAAAGGAAAAATCAAAGGGTGTAGTTTCCCACATTATTAGCATAATGAGACAGCCCTTAGAGTTATTTATCTCTGCAGAGTCAGAAACTCTTTTTTATAAGATAAAACTTGTGATTGCAACATGTACAATACCTGTTTATGATTAGTCTTCTCAGCAAACCAGGAAATGCAAAGGACTCCACAACCTTCAGCTAAAGTCCCACTTAAGGAAAACACTTTAGACACATTGGCTTTAAAAAACACAGATTAAGGTAAGGGTGTCCGGTATGGCTTAAAGAAATAGTGGTGGTGACCTGTAAGCCAAGTATTAAAAACCAAGCAGCATTGAATTAAAATTGCATTGTTTGCAGATGATATTGATGCAGGAAATACACTGGGGTCTGGAATGGATGACCAAGAAAGAATTCTTAAGACATCTTTGAAGCAAAAAGGTGGTTTTATTAAAACAAGGGCACAGGACCTTATGGGCAGAAGGAGCTGCCCTGGCGTAATGAGGAGTGGCCCATTATAAACATTCAAGTTAGTAGTGGGTTAGGGACAGCATAAGTCTCCAAGGAACTTTGGAAGCAAGTTTTCTAGGACCCTGAGTTTCTGGCTGCTGTTAGGAAAAAGTCTTTTATTATTGTCTAATAAAACTCGAGTCATGAGACCCTTCAGATGTATATTGGTGGGTCATATGCTTGGGGGATGATTGCTGACATGTATCTTGGGGGGTTTAGAGATAAAGGAAGTTTCCAAAGGAATTTTTATATGTTAAAGTAGACTTACAGGATCCTAGGGGGTCCAGCTAAGGTTGCCTTTTGCCCTTGGCAAAGTGTTAACATCAAGGCAGCTGAGTTCCTAGAGGAATGTCATTCTGCCTGTTTCAAGGACTTGTCAGTGGGCTGTAAGAATTAAGGACATTTAATTTTTCTTTTCTCTTTGTTTCCCACATCACTATGGTCCTATTGACAAAGATGCTGCCCTTGAGACCTTTTATGGACCGTAGTCGGTAAGAACTACAAACTCTTATCACAAATGATCTCGTGTCTGCCTCCTTAAAATAATGAAATACTTAGAACCCAGTAATAATGAAAACAGTAATGAAATGAAATGTGGGTAGGAGCCTTACTGAATACGCGCCAGTTAGTAGACACAGATGGCCTAATGTCATTAACCAAGTCCTTACCTACCTTTTGGAATTATCTACTTCCTATCCTTCTCCTTCCTCCTCCTCCTCTTCCCTTTGACATACTGAGTTACCTCTGCACACATCAGAGATGAGCTCGGTTCCATACTGATAACTTGCCTCTCAGCAGTAGTCTGAATAAAATCTAGCTTGCTATTTTTAACGAATCTGGGGAATAATTTCTCTTTGACTCTCTCTCTCTCTCTCTAAAACTAACTGTTTAGAAATAATGACTTTAGGAAGGTTTCTAGACTCCAAAACAAATGATGAAAACTCAATGACACAGCTATACCAAACACTTTCTTCCTATGTGAGAACTCTATGAAAGAAAGTTCTAAAGAATATATATGAAAATTGAAACCAAAAAGGTGAGACTGTTCTTTGGAAGAGAATATATCCCTTTCCAAATGCAACAATTCCCCCCTGATTTTTTTGTAAATTCCAAGAAATTGCATTCAAATTTTCAGAAAGATTTTTTCCAGTTTTAACCAGCTTCCTCATTTAATAATGCATTTCCGATATATAGAAGAAGAGAGATTTACTATAGTGAAGGGAAACTTGACAGCCGTGTCCTACCAAATTAGCACAAAGACACAGTAATGTGGCAGGTGTGGTGTGGCACTGGCTGTGGGCAGAGAGTGGCTGATGGGGCACAGAGATCTCTTGCCCTGTAAACTGAGAACCTGATGTACGACAAAGATGGTTTCGATGAAGGGGGGGAGACAGATGATTTAGTAGATTGCCCTGGGAGAAGTGGCCCATTACGTAAAGGAAAACAACAATGGATCTTACATAGCAGCCTACATAAAGGCATACCCTAGATGGATTGAAGCCCTAAATGTAGAAGGAGAAATTATAAAGTCAACTTAGGAAGAACAACTGGGTCTAGACATGATGGAATAATAATAAGGAATAGATTAACCCCACTGCCACCTTAGAGAACCAAAAAACTGAACAGAATATGTGAAATAATGGTTTGAACACTGGCCAACAGGAAACAGAGAATAGCAGTTCCTGGGAAAGGGGGAACACACCGGGTGACCCCAAGATCACCCAGCCTATTGCCTGGAAATGGTGAGACTCAGGCTTAGCCCCAAATTTCTGACACTTCTGAGCCAAGACACTCTTAGGTATTTACCCAAGGAGAATAGAAATGCATCCATGCACAAACTTACAAGACTCCTAAACAAAGTCAAGCATTATTATTTATAATAAAATGAATTGAAAGTTATAAAGTACTATACCTTATTATTTATAATAATCCAATAACATGAGACAACACAAAAAAATGTCCAACGCTAAGTGATTGAATAAACAAAT
Source organism: Lutra lutra (assembly GCF_902655055.1). NCBI lineage: Eukaryota > Metazoa > Chordata > Mammalia > Carnivora > Mustelidae > Lutra > Lutra lutra. The sequence continues at coordinate 42,665,594 of NC_062280.1, read as the reverse complement.
TGCAGAATGGATGATGGAACACCACTCAGTAATTCAAAGAGGAAGAAGGAACCGACCTATGACAGTATGAATGAATCTTAGCATAGTTATACTGAATGAAAGAGGCCAGACCTAAAAAAAGTACATACTTCTGCTGTCATTTTAGAAAATTCTAGAAAATTCAAAATTATCTGTGGTGACAAAAAACAAATCAGTGATTTCTAAGGATAGGGGTGGGAGACAAAGGGATGGATTACAAAGGGTTGTAAGAAAATTTGGGGGAGTGGTAGACAGGTTCATTATTTTCATTGTGATTATTTAATAAGTGTGTGTATAATGTTAATTTATCAAATTATATGTTTTAAATATGTGCACTTTATTGCACATCAATTACACCTCATTAAGCCTATTTAGAAAAGGCAAAGAGACAATATGGAATCTGGACCTAGGCAAAGAAAGCCAAAATAGTACAAATACCAGGGGGAAAATTATGATTTGATATATGCAAATTAAAGATTTATGTTCACTAAAGTACCACGTAGACAATGTCAACAGGCAGAGGAGACATTGGTTAAAGATCTTTGCAATATGTATGATTGGTATGGGAACAATATCATGAAATTAAGATCTTGTTTACTCTGAATAAACAAGAAGACAAAAACCCAACAGAAGAATGGGTGTGAATATAAAACAACAGATTCATAAAAGGGGGAATCCCCTTCCTTCCGCTATACCTCCTTCTTTAAAAAAAAAAAAAAAAAAGCAAAGAACAACAACAAAACACCCCAAATTGAATTTAAATAGGATAAATTCCAATTCCTCAACCACACTAGTCACATTTCAGAGAGAGGAAGGGAAGCAGGCTCCCCGCTGAGCAGAGAGCCTGATGTGGGGCTATTCCCAGGACCCTGGGATCATGACCTGAGTGGTGATCATGACCTGAGCGGAAGGCAGAGGCTTTAACCCACCGAGCCACCCAGGCACCCCCGCACTAGTCACATTTCAAATGCTTCCCAGCCCCCTGCGGCCAGTAGCCACCGCACGGGACAGCTCGGATTCTGAGCATTTCCATCACTGCAGAAATTATCTGAATAATGCTGGTTTGGAAGCTTCATCATTCGCCTCTTTCATATAGGTCTGTAATCTACCTACAAGGTACTTGATTTTTTGTATATGGTGTAAGGAAGGGTCAGTATGCATTGTTCTAGTTACATAGATATACAACTGACCCAGCACCAGTAAGACAAAAGCCGTGACATCCATCCACTGTTGTGTCATGACAACTTTATCAGAGCCCTTCCTGGGCTCTCTACTTTGTTAGTTTGATCTATGTTTGTTTGCTGGTTTGGTCTGTAGTCTCATTTTATACCTATACTCTATAATCTTCATTCCTATAATTTCTTGATAAGCATTAATAACCAGGAGAGTATATTTCTCAAATTTATTATTCCCCTTCGAGATTTTTTGGCCATTTGCATTTCCATAAAACTTACAGTGACCTGGTCGATGTGCCCCCAAATGAGCTGCCGATCTTTTGCCTGGGACTGCATTCAATCTATAGATGAATTTCAGTAGACCTGACCTCTTCCCATGTTGGGTCTTCCAATCCAAGAACACGTTTATAGTTTCATGCGGAGACAACTTGCAAATCTTTTGGTAGATATAGTTCCATGTTGTTAGAGAAACAAAATTCAGGGGTGCCTGCGTGGCTCAGTGGGTTAAGCCTTTGCCTTCGGCACAGATCATGATCCCAGGGTCCTGGGATCTAGCCCCGCATCGGGTTCTCTGCTTAGCAGGAAGCCTGCTTCCTCTTCTCTCTCTGCCTGCTTCTCTGCCTACTTGTAATCTTTGTCAAATAAATAAATAAAATCTTAAAAAAAAAGAGAGAAACAAAATTCACCTGAATAAATTTAAAGATCTAATCAGCTTTATCCGACGATTTATGAATCCCATCTAGGTAGCATCCCATCTAGCAAGTAGGAAGGAAGTGATGCATTAAATAGGAGGATTTTATAGGCAGAAAATAAAAAGAACAATTAACGAGAGAAAAGAATAGATTGCTTCAGACCTGGTCACCTTCCCTTAGTGGGGAGGGGAAGAGGTCTTATTAGGCAGATCATCTCGTCTTATCTTGGGGGATGGATAGGGCCCATGGACTTATCTCATTAGCACTGGTTAGAAAATTCCTGACTGACCAGTTATGACTATATCTCTGGGGGGGGGATTGAAACTACGGTTGGGTATTAAGCCCTGTTTTGGTATCTTGGCTCATGTGACTACATTTTGGGCCTGTGGTTTCTTTTTAACAGTGTGTTTTATATTTTGATGCTATTATAAATTGCATCATTTTTAATATTTCACATTGAACAAATTTGTTAGTTTTTTCAGAGAACCAAGTTTTGACTATTGAGCCTTTTTATTGCCTGATTACGATTTTATTTCTTTCTGGTTTTGTGTTTATTATTTCCTGTCTCCAAGTTATTTTTCTAACTTATCGAGATAGAAATATACATTATTGATTTTATTTTAACCTTTCTTCTTTCCTAATATATGTATTTTAGGTTATAAAGTTCCCTTGAAACATGGCTTCATTCTGCAATCCGTAAGTTGTTTTTGTGCTTGGATCAAACAGTTTTAATGAGGGGTTTGGGGGGAGGGTCGAAAGACTAGGAAGTCGATGAGATCAGAAGTCCTTGGCTGGGTAAGGGTCTCCCAGGGCTCACGGTCGCAGAAAGTAATCACATGTTTTATATGCAATTTTTTCTTATATCTTAGTTAAAAACATTTCCTACTTCTTCCTTGACCCATACGTTAAATAGAAAAACAATGTTTGGGGCACCTGGGTGGCTCAGTTGGTTAAGCGTCTAACTCTTGATTTCAGCTCAGATCATGATCTCAGGATCAAGGGTTGGAGCCCCAAGTTGGGCTCCACGCTGGGCATAGAGCCTCCTTGAGATTCTCTCTTTTCCCTCCCCTTCTGCTCCTCCCTCAATCTCCCTCCCCATTATCCTGCGAGTGGGCACGCACTCTCTCTAAAAAGAAAGAAAGAAAGAAAGAAAGAAAGAAAGAAAGAAAGAAAGAAAGAAAGAAAGAAAGGAAGAAAGAAAGAAAAGAAAGAAGAGGAAAGAAAAGAAAAATAGTGCTCAATTTTCTTAAATTGGGATTTTCTAGTTATTCTTTTATTTGTGGTTTTTGTCTGAAAGCTCCTATAGCCAGAGAATATTCCTACATAATCCAATCCCTTAAAATGGGTTGAGATACATTTTATGGCTCAGTGTGTGGTCAGTTTAGATAAATGCTCCCTTGCCCTTGAGAAAATGAATATTTGGAAGTGTGGCTGGAGTGATACACATATTAACAAACAACATGCTTTATTAATTTTCATATATAAATTAGGTAATTTGTTAATTGCATTGTTCACTTCCTCTATATCCTTAGTGAATTTTTAGTCTGCCTTTCCTATCTTTTATTAAAAGAGGCAGAAGAAACCTCTATTATCATGGGCTAATGTATTTCTCTTTTCAATCTACTTTTGCTTCATATATACTGAGGCTGTATTCATTAGTAAGATGTCTATACATTTAAAATCCTTATGTCTTCCTGGACAAGGGACCCTTTTGTCAGTATGAAATATTCCTCTTTCTCTCTAATAATATTTTTTGCCTTAAACGTTCTATGTTTCATAGCAATATAAATAACTAATTTTTGGTTAATGTTTTCATTAACCAATAAATATACATATTAGTTTTGAAAGGTAAAAACATCAGGGGTACCTGGGTGGTTCAGTCATTTGAGTGTTTGCTTCAGCTCGGGTCATGATCCCAGGTTCCCTGGACTGAGCCCTGCATCAGGCTCCCTGCTTCTCCCTCTCCCTGTTTCTCCCTCTCGCTCTCCCACTGCTTGTGTTCCCTCTCTCGCTGTGTCTCTCTGTCAAATAAATCAAATCTTTAAGAAAAAAAAAAAGAAAGGTTAAAACATCATTAATTAATACATTAAATTTGGGGAGATAAAAATATCTTTCCAAAAATATACCTTTTCATCTGTATAACACTGTGAAAGAATTCTAAGACCATACAAGGGTATGTAAAGCTCAGAGGAGGAAATCCAGTCAATCGTGTTGTAATAACGTCATATGGGGAAAGATGGTAACCGGACTTACCCTGGTGAGCATTTCATAATGTATACAACTGTTGAATCACAGTGTTGTACACCCGAAGCTAATATTGCATGTCAACTCTAATAGGAAGATAAATTAATTTAAATAGATAAATTGCAAGACTACATACAACATTGTAAGTAGGAAAATAAAGCACAAGAACATATTTCAAACTTGGGACCAAAGGAGATGAAATGATTAGTTTCGGGATGAAAAGTCTGGAGATAAACAGACTAGATTTTCCTCCCTGGTCCTTTTCCAATATGCCCGCGGATTCAGGAAAAGGAAGATTACAGTTGTTAGAGCAGGTTTATTTCCACCAGGGGGAAGTATAGCATTACAGATAAAGTAACATAATTTACCAAGCAGAGTCATGAAGCAGCCAGGACTTGGAATGTTGTGTTTGCTGGTTTTGCTAAGAGAATGTAGGGAGAGAGTAATTGCAAGATTAAGTGGATGGGCCTTTCACACTTCATTCTTATACCACATGAGAAGGATTAGGGGAACTCCTGCAGAGCGACTTGATAGAATTTGTGAATTTGTGCTGTTTCTTCAGAAAAAGACATTGCTAGAAAACTCCCCATTATATTATTCTCTTATACGTATCCTTTCCAATAACATCGATGACAACTCTGTTACAAGAGTTGAATGATAATAATAGTGGATTTTACGAGTTAATTTAAACAATTTAGAATTTACCTAGCACCAGTCTATAACGCACCATAAAAGCACCAACGTTAAAGGCTGAGCCAGTCAGTGCTACAGGAAATCTAAGGGATGAGGGGATAAAGCTCCCAAATGTGGGAGACAGACTCCAGAGTCTGGGCTAATCACCAGGCAAGTCAGAAATGGGAGTGGCTGCAAGTAGGGGGGCGGTGAGGGGCAGGCCTGGGGGAGCAGGGAGCCAGCATGGAGATTGTGAGCCTTGGGCTCAACCATGGTTTCACTGTTGGGAGCAGGGCTGGAGAAGTGGGTGTGAATATGGATGACCTTGAAGTCCAGGCCAAGGAAGAAGGATGTGACCAGACGTGGCTGGGAAGAAGTAGGGTCCAGCAGGGGTATGAGTGGGCTAGGACTGTGCACAATTGTTTCTGAGTCTTACCCGGAGAGCCAGGCACAGTCAACACTTTCTCATGCTCACGTCTGATCAGGTAAGTCTCAATAACAGACAGGTCATGTACGCTCGTTCGGCTGACTTTCTCTGCCTTGTGAAACCCCAGTATGTCTCAGCACCCACATGGCCCAGTCCAGCCACCTGTGGTGTCCTTCAAGGACACCCACCACGGTGTATCTGTGAAAGAGCATGCAAGGTCATAAAACTCACACATTCCGTCACTTCCTCTCTTCTTTTCTGTTCGCTCTCCCCAACACTTCTCGAACACCCACCCCAGCTGCCTTTCTGCTCTTCCTCCCTCCTGCCTTCGTCAGTTCCTTAAGCGTCAGCTTGGTCTTTCTGCTTTCTCTTAGCTTCTCTCTGTGAGCATCTCCACAACTGACAGGACTTTGGATCAGGCTCAAGATGAGCATGTCATCTGCCCTGCAGCTGACACTATTCACATATTTCATCGTCCTTCCTGGATTCTGTATTTTAAATTTAAGGCATCACCCATCTCAACAATACTTTTATTTTCCCAGCACCATCCCTAATCTTTGGCAGTGGCCTCTCCTAAAATAGGAGCCAGGCATACATTAATGTTTTAGCTTCCCTCATTGCCAGTAGCCCTGTGACTTGTTTTAAGGGCACAGATTTTCTCCTGTACCTTTAGGCACCAGTGTCACCACTGGATGGCTCAGATGGGAAATAACAACAACATGAAAATCACTGAAGTCCAGATGCAAAGGAACAGCGATGTGGTCTGTGCAATTTTTTTTTAAAGGATGGATAGGATTGCTGTTGACAGTTAAGTGTTCCTACTATATGACAACAGATCAAAGACAAGCTAGAATTCATTCTGCTTGCCAGCTTTGGAATTACAGAGCACAAGTCTCAGTGATGTTTTGAATTTAAATTTTATTTTGTTTATGTTTGGGGAGGATCGCTCTCACTTGGAGTGGGATTTCTATATCTCCTTTCTATATCCTTTGTTTTTACTTCACATAATTTGAACACCAAAAGAGCACTGCATAGACAGCTTTGCCTTTGCAGCAATAAAGGGGGTCGTGGAGGCAAGTGAGAATGTGCCGGACAACACCTAAAAAATCTGGAATCTGACCCCAATGATGACGCATGACACATCTGGCTGGGTGGAGGCATGGGCTTTGCCCAGGTAATGGGGAACCTGGAGAAGGGCCAGCGAGGAGCACAGAGTAGGCACTGCAGCTCAGGTCCAAAGGCTGTCTGGAAGCAGAAATCCTTCCTTTTCAGGGGTTCTCTGTGTTTTTGCTTAAGGCCTTCAGCTGATTGGAGGAGGCCCACCCACATTATGGATTGGAATCTGCTTTACTCAAAGTCTGCTGATTTAAATAGTAATCACATCCAAAAAGTACCTTCAGAACAACATTTGGAGGAGTGTTTGAGCAAACATCTGGGTACCGTAACCAAGCGAAGTTGACACATGGAACTAACTATCACACCAAGCAAGTCACTTTTTGGCACTTTTTAATTTAGCGAGTCACGTAGTCCCTGTTTGTTCACAGTTTTCGCTTTGGGAGGACATGAGTAAAGAATTGTGGGAAAAACCAGGAGGGTCAGGGCACTTTAAGAGGAGCCTGCCCCCAGTCTCCAGCTATGGCCTGCTGGTACATTTCCCAGATTTCTAGTTCAAAAGGCTATAAAGGACCCATTTGCATTTTTATCCTGCATGCCATAAAATCTATGCCACCTCCAGAGAATAAAAGGCCAGTCTCAGTTTTATTAAGATTACAAATCTATGCTGGCGGCCTAGGCTGAGATGGTAACCTCACCGTGAAATGCCTTTCTGTTACGGAGCTGGAAATGGGACTTGTGAGAGAAAGGCTGCCATGTAATTAACAGAGTTTTAGCATCTGAGCTCTCTCCACAGGGCTTGGCTTCCAAGAAGTGCACAGTCAGCCTGCCCTGGGTTATCACTGTACATCGTCTTGCTCCTGCGGGCTAGAATTCTTCCCTGGATCAAAAGGCTTCATTTTACTGGACATTCCAGTGGATGAGGTTTACTTCTCCATGGACAGGCATATTGGTCACAATGTAGAAAGGAAAGCTTTACAGAAATATATAAAAACAACTACTAGGTACCTCTTAAAATATCCAAGATCTGGAACACTGACAACATCAAATGCTGATGAGGGCGTGAAGCAAGTGGAACGCTCCCACGTTGCTGGTGGTGGGAAAGCAAAATGGCATGGCCACTTTGGAAGACAGTTTGAGAGTTTCTGACAAAACTACGCATACTTTTCCTGTGTGATTTGGCAACAGTGCTCCTTAGTGTTTACTCAAAGGACTTGAAAACTTACGTCCACACAAACACATGCACCCTGATGTTTATAGTAGCCTTATTCACAGCTGCAGAAACATGGAAGCAACCAAGATGTCCTTCAGGAGGGGAGTAGATATTACTCCACTCCAAAAAAATGGAGCATCAAGGCATAAAAAGACCCAGAGGAAGCTTCCATGCATGCTGCTGAGTGAAAGAAGTCAGTCTGAAAAGGCTATGCACTGCATGATTCCAGCTAGGTGAACTTCCAGAAAACGTACCGACTTCACCATTTGTTTTTTAATTTTTTTAAATTTTTATTTATTTATTTGACAGAGAGAGATCACAAGAGAGGCAGGCAGAGAGAGAGGGGGAAAGCAGACTCCCCGCTGAGCAGAGAGCCCGATGTGGGGCTCGATTCCAGGACCCTGAGATCATGACCCGAGCTGAAGGCAGAGGCTTAACCCACTGAGCCACCCAGGTGCCCCCCGACTTCACCATTTTTAAGTGTACAGTTCACAGGCATGAAGTACATTCACCTTGTCCTGCAACCATCACCAACATCCCTCACCACCTCCCCTCCCCCGGCTTCACCCTGCAACATCTGTATCTATTAGTCTGACTACTCTAGGCACCTCATGGAAATGGCATCAGAGTATCGTTCTTTTGTGTCTGGCTTATTTCACTTAGCATAATATCTCCAAAGTTCTGTGATATAGCTGGTATTAGAATTTCCTTCTTTTGGGGGCGCCTGGGTGGCTCAGTGGGTTAAGCCTCTGCCTTCAGCTCAGGTCATGATCTCAGGGTCCTGGGATCGAGCCCTGCATCGGGCTCTTGGCTCAGTGGGGAGTCTGCTTCCTCCTCCTCTCTCTCTCTGCCTGCCTCTCTGCCTACTTATGGTCTCTGTCTGTCAAATAAAAAAAAAAAAAGAATTTCCTTCTTTTTAAAGACTGGGTAATATTCTGTTGCATGTATATATCACACTCGGTTTATACACTCAGCATTTGATGAATGCTTCAGTTGTTTCCACCTTTTGGCTATTGTGAATAATACTGTTATGAGTACGGTTGTACAAATATCTCTTCAAGACCCTGCGTTCAGTTCGTTTGGGTATATGCCTAAAGGTGGAATGGCTGGGTCATATGATAATTCTATTTTTAATTTTTTGAGGAACTGCCATACTGTTTGTGGCAAGTGGCTTTGAACTATCCCATGAAGGGGTGTTCCTCTGTAACGCTGGACCCTAAGAGTCCTTCACCAGGAGGACAAAGCCCCCATCTCCTGTAATCTTGGAGTGTGATGCATGACAGTTGTCATTGTCAACTACAGCTTCCACATTTCTACTGGGAGAAGAAGAAAAGGCTTTCCAGAAGCTGATTTGGGAATTCCTGGAGTCAATCAAGCTTCTATATCAAAGCTCATGGCACCTCTGTGTCACACCCCAAAAGATCCTCTTCTCCAGGACTCCTCATTGACTGAAACTCCTTTCTCTTGAAGTTCTTAGCCACAATGTTATGTGTTGCCAACCTCCCCTGGCCTCCTGAGCATATATGTAAAGCTGTGATTTGAAATGACTGAAAGCTGGGGCACCTGGGTGACTCAGTTACTTAAGTGTCTGCCTTTGGCTCAGGTCATGATCTCAGGGTCCTGGGATCGAGCCCTGCATTGGGCTCCTTGTTCCACCAGGAGCCTTCTTCTTCCTCTGCCTCCCTCTCCCCCTGCTTGTGCTCACACTCTCTCTCCCCACCCCTGTCAAATAAATAAATACAATTTTTTTTCAAGATTTTATTTATTTATTTGACAGAGAGAGATCACAAGCAGGCAGAGAGGCAGGCAGAGAGAGAGGAGGAAGCAGGCTCCCTGCTGAGCTGAGAGCCCGATGCGGGGCTCGATCCCAGGACCCTGAGATCATGACCTGAGCCGAAGGCAGCGGCTTAACCCACTGAGCCACCCAGGTGCCCCAATAAATACAATTTTTAAAAGAATGACTGAAAGCTGGTGAAGTATGGGACTTCTGAGTATTGTGTGTCTGACTGTCCTGTAGCTAGGTTATGCTGTTGGAAAAAGTAATTATAATAACATAATAATTCATAAGTCATATATTGTCTATACATTTCTAGCTTTTCATTTCAGCAAGACACACTAATTATGCCATTATAATCAATATTTTCATATAATCTGCATTTTATTGATAGTAATGACAAAGTAGACAAATGTTCTTGAGTCACTGGGGTTCTCAGATCTTTTTTTATTAGTTTGATTTTTAGGAAACTTCCATCTGCTAAAGCATAGCAACTGAAATTGTCAATAAAAGTCTTAAAGCGATACATCACTTCAGGAACGGACTGGGAATTTACATGTTTTGTTCAGGCATTGTCACAGGGCTTTATAAAATAGATAATCATTGTAGCATAAAACATTGCAAAATGTTTTAATCTGATCATATAATCTATCATGTCACTCATATTATTTCCACCACCCCTTCTAGCAACATCAAGTTTTATAGAGAAAGATAAAGATGTCATTTTGGTTCGTATGTGTTACATCGAGGACTCTGTGTGGGCAAATGAAAAGTGAAACAATTGGTCTGATATGGAAAATTGCTCCCCTGCTACCATATGCAAGTCCTCCGAGCACCTGCTTATCCAGGAATATTTCCAGAAGCACCGATAAGAACACAGGGAAGTAAGAAAATGGATGCTCAGAACTGTTGAAAATGATAGTTGGTGATACAAGAGGCACTCGGATCCCTGCTTGTATAGGAGAGAACGTGACTGGGGATTTTATCTTGGATTTTCGCTCTTCAGGGCTCACAGTGCTCCCTGCATTCACCGTCTGTGACAGCTCATCTGCACAACCTACAAACCTTCCCCACTTCAGGATAAAGTCGCCTTTGGTCTCAAGGCCAAAGACTTACAGAGAAGCGATTCCCTGGGACCTGGGCGGCACTATTCACAAGAAGAGATGTTTAGAACTTAGGGTCACTCTGTGCCAGAGCCAAGTGCGAGCATCCGAGCAAAAGGGGAGCCTGTGTGTTCTTCATTATATTTATCGGGTTAGGAGAAGTGTTTGCTATAATTGTGACCCTCTATAGCTGGGAGTTCAAGAATGCCGCTCCCCTTGTCTCCTTCAGAGTCAGAATCCATCAGCAACTTTGCTAGAGAACCAGAGGGCTGGGATCTTAGTACTCTGGTCCCCAAGCAGAGACAGACTGAAAAAAAAATGGGCTTCAGGGCCGGCAGGTGGCGCCTGCTGTGTGCCGGGAACCGAGGAGAAGGGCAGAGGTGCAGCCTTCTTAGTGAGAAGGGGAAGGGAGCACCATCCAAACGACTGACTAGTGTGACTTTCTGCTGGACTCTGCCGCCCGAAGGCTGTCGACACCCTTGGGAGATTCCCAGCAGCATCTTGTGAGAGCTGCCACACCAGACCTGGCTCACTTCTGTGCTCAAGACCGGCTCCAGTAGTAGGATTACCAACCTGGGGTTCATTGAAGAAAAATGTCTTTGGGAAAAAAATTAGTCAGAAGAGAAGATAGGGAGAAAGTAGAGTGACCATCTTGGATGGCAATAACTCAAGCACAGAAGTCCAAGAACTGTGGTCTGTCTCCTGCCCACAGGCTCCTGGGGATAGGTGAGGTGTTGGGTGACCCATCGTCAGAGGGGCTGGACAGTGGGTCGGTGGCGAGCCATCGTGCTCCCCACAGCAGCCCTGGGCGGCCATGCACGCGGGCTGCTCCCTCTGAAGTGAGTTTTCCCAGGACACAATTCTCCTTTCCCATCCGTATGTGCTGGTATCATCCGCATCCCGTCCTTTAAGTAGAAAACACTTATCTTTGCCCAAACTTTAGCAAAGATTGGCTTAAACTTGATCACCCATTGCTGTGGGCGAAGGAAATAGCTGAATGATAATTGGTCCATATTTAGATGACCATTTCAAGTAACTTGAAGTGCCCTGATAGATCTTCTCCTGTTTATCGGTCCAGGGTCAAACAAAATAAAGAAAGAGAAAGAGAGCAGGTGAGTTCGAGGTCTGTTCCAGAGTTAATGACGGCCGGAAAATGGCTCAATGAAGCGTCGCAGTCACAGGAGGGCACAGAAGGACTGAGCCCTGGGCAGCCTCAGGGAGCATGAATTCAGGCAGCAGAGCCTGGGACAGAGGTGTGACCCCCCAGCTCCTCCCTGCATGGTGGAAAGTCTCCCCCACCCAGCCCATGCGTCTGGCAGGAGGTGAACTCCCTTGCCTCGCGCTGGGTTTTCTCCTTGTGACCTGCCCTCTCTTTCTCATCAGAAGAGTGGGGAGGGCCAAACGGGAGGAATCTGAGAAGCGGTTTCCCTCCTTTTTCCCTTGTCAGACTCCAGCAAGAGCGGAAATCAGGATTTAAGAGGTCAGATGACTGTTTGTGACCTGTTGGCTGGCAACTCTTTTTTTTTTTTTCTTAATTAAATTGTTTGGGTCCAGTATAGTAAATACACAGTGTTAGATTATATTCAGGTGTACAATACAGTGATTCAACACTTTCTTACATCCACGGGTGCTGATCACAAGTGCCCTCCTGAATCCCCATCACCGGTTTCCTCCATCCCTGTCCCCCACCTCCCTACTAGTTACCATCAGTATGTTCTCAAGAGTTAAGAGTCTGTTTCTTGGTTTGTCTCTCTCTTTGGTTTCCTTTGCTTATTTGTTTTTGTTTTTAAAATTCCACATACGAATGAAATTGTATGGCATGTGTCTTTCTCTGACTGACTTTTCACTTAGTATAATACTCTCTAGCTCCATTCATGTTGTTGCAAATGGCAAGATTTCATTCTTTTTTTTAACCGCTGAATAATATTCCATTTTATATATATATATATATTCAATATACATATGTGCACACACACACACACACACACACACTCACACACATATAGATACCACATTTTCTTTATCCATTCATCAGTCAATGGGACACTTGGGCTGTGTCTGTAGTTTGGCTATTGTCAGTAATGCTGCCATAAACATCGGGGTGCATATGTCCCTTCCAATTAATATTTTGTATTCTTTGGGTAAATACCTATCATTGCAATTGCTGGATCATAAGGTAGTTCTATTTTTAACTTTCTGAGGAACCTTCATACTGTTTTCCCACAGTGGCTGCACGAGTTTGCCTTCCCAACAACAGAGCACGAGGGTTCCCCTTTCTCTGCAACCTCGCCAACACCTGTTTTTCTTGTGGTGTTGATTTTTGCCATTCTGACAGGTGTGAGGCTGAAATCTCATGTGGTTTTGGTTTGTATTTCCAGGACGAAGAATGATGTTGAACCATCTTTTCTTGGGTCTGTTGGCCATCTGTATTGCTTTTTTGGAGAAATATCTATTCATGTCTTCACCCCTTTTTAAAATTGGATTGTTTTTTGGATGCTGAGTTAAGTTCTTTATATGTTTTCAATACTAACCCTTTATCAGATATGTCATTTGCAGACATCTTCTTCCATTCAGCAGGTTGCTTTTTAGTTGTGCTGATGATTATTTCCTTCGCTGTGCAGAAGCTTTTTGTTCTGATGTAGTCCCAATAGTTTATTTTTCCTTTCATTTCCCTTGCTTTGGGAGAAATCTCTAGAAAAATGTTGCTAGAGCTGATGTCAGAGAAATTGTTGCCTGTGCCTTCTGTGATTTTTATAGTTTCAGGTCTCACATTTAGGTCCTTAATCCATTTTGAATTTATATTTGGGTATGGTGTAAAAAAGTGGTCCGGCTTCATTCTTTTGCATAGAGCTGTCTAGTTTTCCCAACACCATTGACTGAAGAGACTGTCTTTTACCCATTGCAAATTCTTGCCTCCTTTGTCAAAGATTAATTGACCACATAACTGTGGGTTTATTTCTCAGCTTTCTATTTTATCCCATTGATCTGTGTGCCTATTTTTGTGCCAATCCCATACTGTTTTAATTACTACAGCTTTGTAGTACAACTAGAAACCTGGAATTCTGCTACCTCCAGCTTTGTTTTTCTGTTTCAAGATTGTTTTGGCTATCTGGGGTCTTCTACAGGTCCATACAAATTTTAGGATTATTTATTCTAGCTCTGTGAAAACATTGTCAGTCTTTTGATAAGGATTGCCTTAAATCTGTAGATGGCTTTGTGTAGTATGGACATTTTAACATTGGACATGTAACATTTTATGTATTTTTTAACTTTTTTTTCTTTTTTAAGTTTTATTTAAATTCAATTAGCTAACATATTACCTCCTTAGTTTCAGATGTAGAGTTCAGTAATTCATTGGTGACATGTAACATTTCAATGTGGCGCCTTCCCCCGCACACCCTCCCAGGGGATGGCCCTCCATGCCTATCTCCTGTGAGCTTTACCGAGCCCCCTCCTCTTCCTCTGGTTTCCTCATCTTCTGTGGGCAACTGTAGGAACACACACTCACACGTGTCCACAGCCTACATGTGTACACACATGTACACACACACGACACCATGCACACACCTATATGCACACATGCCATGCATGTGCACAACACACACACACCACATGCACACGCAACACACATGTACACACAATTGCATATAATATGTGCACACAGACTACATATATACAGACCCCACATGGACCCACAACTTCATACATACATGCACATATAATACCACACAAACACCCACACATGTACACATAATCACATACAGCACGCACGCACATACTCAGACTCGTACTCACACACATGTGTACACATACATGCAGAGATCCATATCCATAACACAACAGTACACACATATACACACATGTGCATCCAGGCATGGATGTACGCACACACACATCTCAGAAGAGCTGTAACTCAGAGACGGGACAGTCTCTAAAGGCAGCAGAAATGCTGAGTATCTCTCCCCACAGAGGCAGCGCTCAGGGTCTGTGCAGGAGTACCGATCGACGTCTTCTCTTCCTGAGGCTCAGACCAGGCAGGGACCACAGGACAGCTCCCTGTGTGCCAGGGTCGACGGCCGCCTCACCCGATCACCTCTTTCCATTACACAGGCTATGGTGAAACTCTGTCTGGACCTCTACTGTACCTGGGGTTCAGGCTAACACTTGAACCCACACAGCTCCTTAGGACGTGAGTCTCCTTCTTGCACTGTTTGGTTTGTAGCCCTTAGACCTCCAAGTCACCGGGTTGGAAATCACTGGCTCAATCCAACTCCTTCCTTGTGTGAGGGAGAGAAAGGAGGCTCAAGGAGGCAACATGGCTTCCTCAATATTACCCAGTAAGCCAGTGGCAATGGCCACAGCTCACCGAGAATGGGCTAGGTCTGCCATCCCCAAACTACCCGTCGTGATCTAACTAAGCTCTCTGACCCCCCTTGGAAGAGTTAACCTTCTTCGCATCTCTCAACAGGGTAAGCTACTCATGGACCTCTTTCCTTTTGTGTGATGGTGCTCTCCGCAGGGACAGTGCCCCCTCCCCCTCCACCGGTGCTCAGGCCTGCCAGAACGATCCTGATTCCTACATATCACAGGGACTTCTTGTCGACCCCAGCCCAGCCTCCCGCTGCTCCAACACACACACCCTGGCCTCTGGCCTCACCCCAGACAAATGCACGGCTGTGCACCTTGCTTCCTTCAGGACTTGTCCCAATTTCATCTTATCAGAGAGGCCTTTGTGGACCACCCTTTACAGAAAGCCCCTCAGAGTGACAGAGTCCTGGATAAGGTCACATACGCAAAGGAGGGCCATCACCTGGTCACGTGACGTAACCTTGACCTAAGAGCGATTAGCCCCTGTTGGTCACAGTCCGAAGCGTTCCCTAGGAGGGGACTACACACAGCACCCACATTGGGGATGGGGAGGGGATTGGAATCTTGGGGACCGCCTTAGAATTCTGTCCCACATACCGTCCCACCCATCCTTCCCTATTGCATTGCCATGGGATTCTTTTTAGTTCAATTCTTACCTAATTTCTGAGAGAAACTCCCGCTCATAGGACTGTGAAGACCTCGCAGTCAAGTTTTAGAGGGTCTCCGGCTCTTTAACAATAGTCCATGTGCAGCCTAGGCAGACCCTCCCTTGAACCTGGTTTTGCAGAATGTGTTTACTCCGCACCAGAAATGGCATGTTCGGAATGTCATTTCGTTCTGTATCACCCACATCCCCCAGCTGCCAGCCCTGACAGAGATAGCTCCTGGGGTTGCTCAAAGCTCTTATTTTAAAAAAAAAAAAAAACAACCTTTCAACCACATTTGCAGGAGCAACCATCCGCAAATGCGGTAGCCGGTCCTCCCTGCTCACGGGGTGCCCCCTCCTCTGTGGTTGACCTTTAGTCCCCTTCACTGGTAGACACCCCGAAGGGGAGGAAGATGAGTGGAATCAAAGAGCTTTGAGAAAACTTCCTTGTCCACTTTGATGTTTTGAAAATTCCATGATTAAAGAATACAAAGTTCTTTTGTCTCTAGAGCATGTAATTAATGAAGGATCACCAGGAGGCAGAACTGTGGGATTAAACCAACAAATCCCAAATCTAGGAAGCAGACCTATTTATTTATTCAGATGTGTGGTGCTTGGGACTTGGCTCCATGAATGCCAACACAGGAGGGGAAATCCTTCTCCCAGAAGGTTTGCTTGTACTTTCAAACAAGAAAAGGAAAGAAAAAGTCTACCTTCCTGCCACAGCTTCGTAGGCGTTCCTTTGATTCTTACCACCTGTCCCCAGCTCCATGTGATGGTGCCTCATGACCTGCAGCAGACTTCCGGAGAATGACCACCAGCTGCTTACGTCTGCGTCCATCCCCGTGAGGAAACCGTGTTTCTCCATTAAAGAAAAATGGCCTCGTGTTGAAAGGCTATTCTACCATAAATTATTGCCAAGTAAGTTTTACCAGAAAAATCAGTAATGATTTTAGAAAGTGTAAGGGATTGTAAGGGAGCAATCATTATGCATCCATAAAAGAATGACTTTTATTTGTCTAGATCAGGATTTCATAACAAAATAAAACTCTGATTCTTAGAAGACCTGGGGATTGGGTGCTCCGGGTCGTTTAATTAATCAAAGCCAATCTAAGTGTTTGCTTCAGGCCCCGTTGGCAAGAAGTTTTTCTAAAACGTAATGCTGGAAAAGAGAAAAAGAAAATGTGGTTAATTCTACGACTCTCATAAGTTCCTTGGACTGAACATAAGGCACTTTAAGGACCTTTGTGACCCATACATTGTGAGATGTCAGCCCAGCTCACAGGGAGTCCCGTAGACTGTGGCACTCTGTGGGGCTCTGGCCAGGCCCATGGAAAGTGACCCTGTGCGCCGGCCACAGTGGCAAGGGCACCCGGCCCCAGGACACCCAGTCAGAACTTTTTCCCTCAAAGATTTGGGAGCAAGGCCAATAGCAAGAGGTCAGCTTCTCCTGCAGGCTGGAATTACTACACATGGGAGTTGGGGACAACCATTCTCAACAATAGTTCATGCAGAGCCTAGGAAAACCGTCCCTTGAACCTGGTTTTGCTAAAGGTGAAAGACAGGAAGAGGAGTGTGTTCACCCTCATCCTGGCCCTGGCTCTGCTTCGGGCCCAGTTGCATTTCTGTTTTGGTTCCCATGGGTCTGCCCTCTAGCCTTAGAGACAATGGCCCATTTCTGCATCAGCTGGCCCCAGTGGGCTGATGTTGCTAGCATCACAAAGAAACAAGGGCTTCCAGTCCCCAAAGCCCATCCTACTGACCATGTATCCCCCTAGCCTGGCCCTAGGTTTTGCTCATCCATTCCTGTCCTTGGTTTCGCTCTGCTTCTACCATCTCCCATCATCCCTATGTGAAACCATGATGCCACCTCCAACCTGTCATTCTGCCTGCAGCTAATCAGACGCCAAGACCCACAGACTCCTCCTTCCTCAGTCTTTCTGCCTCTGCCAATTAAGGAAAAAAACAAAACAAAACAAAATCTTTTCAGCTTGAGATAATTGTACGTTCCAATACAGTTATAAGAAATACTACACAAAGATCTTTATCTTCCACCCAGTGTTTCGGAAGGGAGCATCTTGTCTGATAGAGTAGAACATCACAGCCAGGAGAGAGACACAGAGGAGATGAGGGATGGAGGCAGAGACGGGCTGTGGTGACACAGCCACCAGCCAAGGAACCTGGACCCACCCGAGGCTGGAAGAAATGAGGATTTTCCCCCAAAGTTTTCAGAAAGAGCCTGGCTCACCTGATGCCTTGATTTCCAACTGTTATTGCCTTGCAGAACCTTGGGAGATGAAAGCCTGGTTTTCAAGATACCTCGTTCGGGGTAAGATAAGAAAGATCACCTAGTTTTTAACTTTTCTCCAAAATTTTGTATTGAAAATGTTCATGCTTATAGCAAAGTTGAAAGAATAATCTATACATTGATCCGTCAATGAACAGTTTGCCCCATTTGTTCTTTCTCTGTGTGTCCACTGTAATATGGCACGCTTCTATGTGCACATTCCTATGTGTGTGCATGTCTGCATCTGTGATCTCCCCCTTGAGCTACTTGACTATTCAGAATTTGCAAGCATTCTGATGCTTCACTCTTTAAGTACTGAGAATGAGGACATTCATTGTTTTTCTAAGCATCTCTACCACTACGGTACCCAAGAAATTTAACTTTAATGTAGTCATATTACCTAATAGTCAATCCATATCCAAATCTTCCCAATTACATCCTTCCTGCTTGTTTTAAGGAGAGATTGTGATCAAGAACCCTGAATTGTGTTCAGTTGTCATGGTTTTTTCTTCATCTTTAATCTTAAGTGGCCCATCTGTTTAATGTCTTCCATGACTGATATTTTCAAAGAGTCCAGGCCGGCTTTTTGGCTTTTTTCCAATATCCCTTAATTTGGCTCATATTTGTCTCACTGCCTGCTCAAGGTAGATTTGAAGATGGACATTTTGGAAGGAATGTCACGTGGGTGATGTGTGGATTAGCACCTCCCATCAGGAGACACACATGACTGGGGTGCCTGATGGGTCAGTCAGTTAAGTGTCCAGCTCTTTGTATCTTGGCTCAGGTCATGATTTCAGGGTCACGGGATCAAGCCCCATGTCAGGTTCTGTACTCAGCAGGGAGTCTGCTTGAGGTTCTCTCCCTCTGCCCCCCCCACTTTCATTCTCTCTCTCTCAAATAAATAAATAAATCTTAAAAAGAGAGAGAGAGAGACATGACAAACATGACTTCATCCCATTACAGGGGACGGGAAGTTATAATTTTTAAATATACATTATCCTTTAATCTGTGGAGCGACATTTTGAGCCCATGTGACTATGTACCACAAAAGCCTTCCACTTAATGATTTTAAACATCAAGGGTGATCTCTGAATAGTTAAGTCTGTGATTTTTTTCTGATCTACTGTTTCTTCTCTATTTATGAGTACATTCTTTCATAAAGAGGACCTCTCCCCTCACCACTTTTTAAACTATTATTTTGGATTTGCAAATACCTTTCTAAAAAATTCACTGTGTTTACAGTCAAACTTATTTTAAAACCTCAAAACAGCCCATATTTGTACAGGGGGAGGCCTTTCAAGAGAGCTGTTTTTGCATGCCCACATCAGCCTTTGGGGACCTCCCTTCTGACCCTGTAAGACAGACTTTGTACTTTCTTTGCTGCAAGCCTAGAATCAGTCAACTTTCCCTTTGGTGGAGAAAGGAATTTAGAAACCAAGTTCTGGACATTGAGTGTGCTCATTGCAGTTGAATGTCCTTGTTTCCATATCTTGTTGGTGGAGAGAGATTCAATATATATATTTTTTTAAATTATGAGTTTGTGTGGATGATGACTTTACCACCAACCCAACATCGGAGGGTTCTTGTTCACATCCCCACAATTCATATTAGCTTATCTCCTCCCACAGCAAGATTCCTTGTTTCCAACATTTGCACACTGATGCATTTACCCAATCCTAGAATACACATGAAATAGTGTTTTGTAATTACATCAATATTGCTACTGAAAACAAACCTGTTATATAAATTTTAAGATTTCTTTGCATCTCTTTTGTCTTCAAAATATATCCCACGGTGTGTGTACAGGCAGAGCAAACTTTCCAAAAGTTACTTGAATTGCATTTGTCTGTGTGGTTGTGATATTAATTTGATACATAGTTAGATTCATCTGTTTCTTCTCATAGTCACTGAATTTGGTTCCAATAAGAAAATCCAGGGACAATAAAAGGTCACTTTGTATAAAGAATGTATGTAGCACCATGACAATGAAAAATATTACTTAGGAAATTAAAATATAAACTTTAATTTTAATTAAACAGAAGATAATTCTCAAGAGAGGTGGTGATATGAGGTTGCCCAGACTGCGAGCATGTTGGCACTTAGCTTTTCCACCCCTGTTCCTTTGAGCAGCCTTCAGAGAGCTCAGGAGACTTCCTAAATATTCACATGTAAATAAGGGCAAAGGAGAATTTGAGATGTGGGAGTGGAAGGATCTGAGAGATGATCAGGGACCAAGGGAAAGATGTTGCTTTTTGCAGAAATGCAAAAGCATCCAGCAATCTCAGCAGATGCAAAACCAAAACCAAAAGTGCATTAAAATCCAATATCCATGAGGGATTCAGACTTGCCACGGTTTTGACTGGTGAGTATGGTAGGAAGGATGGGCAAGACGGATTGGGTGGTCTGGGAGGAAACATCAAAGGTTCTGGTCATTTTGCTCTGAGCCAATTAACTGGTCATTGCACCATCATTTGATTTACAGAGTGTTCTACCCCAAATTTGGCAGCTGGGTTGTTAACTTTCAAACTTTATTTTCCCAAAGTGTAATATATGCTGTTAATTAAAATCTCCAGTCCCATGGGATTCACAAATTTCACGATTTTTAAACTTTGTGTAATTACTTACATCATGGTCTGAATGATGCTGACCTCTCCAAGCAGTCACTTCACATAAGCCTGAGCTGTCAATAAAATTAAAATGTCAGATGTGAGAGAGATCTATAGTTTTCTGCCCTAATAAACAGCCGAGTCCTTGCATACCGTGGGTTCAGATACATTCCCTTAAGCCTCATCTTAAACTTACCTAGCAGAGCCTCTGAGTCCTCATCCTGGGTTTCCCTGGAAACCATTGATAAGATTTCAAAACACTTCAAAACAACATAACCGCTCTCTTGAGATGTTTCCTCGGTTGCTGTGGAAACCCATCTCTAATTTGGCTCGGGAGTGGAAGGAAGGGAGATTCCTATGCTGGGAGCAGAGCGGGATCAGAAAATTCCTGAAAGGAGGATCAGCCCTGAGTCTGAGGGCCTTCAGAGATTTCCACCCCTCTGCCCACAGGATGTGGTCCCCCGCCCCCGCCCCTTGCATGCCCCAGGCTCTGGGAACACCTGAGACACCTCTGCTCTGAAGGGCCCAGCCCTACTTCCTCAACTCTCCCTGCACAGCTGGAGGTGCAAACTGTGGGGAAATGTATGGGCTGTGTAGGTGCAGTACGGTGGTGGGTCCCTCTGCTGGGTTTCTTGCTCGGCTCCAGATCCTTCATAGAAACCAAGCATGCAAAACCAGGTCCCACCCTCTCCTGCTGCTCCAGCCCACCTTTTTGTGGGTGGGGAAGGGTCTGGGGTGGGAGGCAGGGAGTAAATGGAAGCTGGCCTGGATAGAGGAAAAATCAGTTAGAGCCTTTCCTATCCCCTCTAGTCAGGGTTCATTCCTGTGCCCAGGTCCCTGGGGAGCAGAAGGGAGCACAGTGCTGGGGACAGCCTCCGCCCCTGGTCTGGGCCTATGGGGCAGGTGGGCACTGGGCCTGGGAGGCACCTATCACCTATCACCGGGAGGGGTGGGCAAGGGGGAAGAATAGGGAATGGGGGGATGCCCATCTGGATCCAGGAATGGGCATGATTGAGCCTTGGGCCAGGACAGGGTGAGGCCTGAAGTAGGGGAGTGTAGCCCCACTGACAGGAGCCTCCTTGGAGGAGGAGGCAGGAGAGGGAGCTGAGGAGGGCGTTTCCAGGATAAGCCCTGGAAGAATGTTCCAGAAGGAGTTGGAAGTATCTGTTTCCAGCTTTGGGTTCAGAACTGTTTCACAAACAGAGAAGTCCATTTTTTAAAGAACAAAGATTTTCAGGAAAGTAAAGCCATGGGTCACTCAGGTTCAGTTTTCACTGATGACTTTGACTCAGGAGTAGGCCTGATTCCCGGCTCCCCCAGCCTCTCTCTGAAGGGGGAGCATTAGGACCCCTGCTTCTGGGGAGGGGTGAAGAAGGCCTTGGGAGTCTGGCTGCTGGCCAGGACACAGAGCCATGGGCAGCATGGGAGAGGCTGGACAGGATGGGGCTTGGGTGGGGCAGGGAAGGATGAGGATGCTTCATGTAGGAGGCAGCTTTTGAACTAAGCCTAAAATGGTGTGGACTGTTTCTTACAAGTGAGAAGGAAGAAAGAGCCTCAGGAGCAGCATGGAGGAGAAAATGGAATGCCCAGCTGTCAGGAGCTCAGTGTTTGTGAATGCGGAGGCAGCAGGTGGGTCTGAGCAGGTACAGGGAGCCTGGGGGTCCCTCTGTGCATCAATCGGGGAGCCCACAAACCAGGAAATGGCTTAATGGCTCCTCAGTGTGCTCCCCTCAGGAATGTGGCCCATCTTCCTTCTCCCAAGAGGCCGATGTGGACAAAGGCAGGATTTGGAGGAAAGGCGGGCAGGTGGAAAGGGGTAGTTTGGATCTGTGGCTTTCAGATCCACGCGAATGAGAAAACACCTCCTGGGAGAATAGTCAGCTTGTAAGCTGAGCTGTGTGGGCACAAGGGAAAAGTCTCAGTTACTCCTTTGGCTGGCGCCAGTGCCGTGCCTGGGGGGAAGGGGGCTCCAACAGAACCATCCGGGAGAAGAATTTGTTCCCAAGAGAGATACCTACCTGACACCAAGTCACATTCCCTCTTGCCTCCTCAAGGACATTGGTCCTGACCCTCCCTCTCTCCAGCATCATCGTTCTTCCAGCTGCTTGATTATTCCCGTTAACCCACAGACTAAAAACATACACGCAGCACCACCTTGTGAACTTGTCCACTCCCCTGGCGACCGTCCTTGTTTTATTCCCCCCTCCATGGCTCAGCCTTTGGAAAAAGTTGTCTCGACCTCCTTTCCAGCCTTCCCTCCTGCCGTATTCATGCTCCCTCTTTGCCCCATTGGGCCTCATGCATGCAGGACCAGATAAAGCCCCATCTTTGCTCCTGGACACACACTCAGCCTTGGCCCATGAGTGATTCTTCCCCCACCCCTGTTTATTTGCCTATTTAGGTATTTGTAAGTACCTGAGAATTCACCACCCAAAACAACAGCTGGGTCCCTAGCAATGACCTATACCTAGCCTGTGGTTTTGCCGCCTTTACATCCTGAAGCCTTCATCCACCAGAGGCTGATCACCCAAAACTTGCTTTGGCTTTCTACGTAGTTTTGCCGCAATGCTATGGACGAATAGAGTTCACCTGTCTGCTCTTCCCCCGGCTGGCCTGGCGTTGTTTCCATGGCTTTGCTAAGGCTCCCAGGGCTGCAGTGAGTGTTCTAGTCCAGGTTTCCTGTGGTATGTGAGCACTGTGTCCTGGGTTTGTTTCTCTTCTTTAAAATTGTTCTTGGAACTATTTTCAACGCATACATGGCTGGTTTGCTCAGGAACCACATGGTGCCATGTCCCACTATAGACTCTGCTGTCCCCACGCCATCATTTTAAGTGGTTGCAAACTCCATCGCATGGACGAAGCCATTTCCCTGACTCTAAGCAACTCTATCCATACTCAGGGAGGACGGCGATAAATCCACCAGGAGCGTCCTGATGGCATAACTTCCCTCGTATTTAGATGCACTTCTTCTCTTCTGTATCACCTCAGATCATCAAAAATGAGGGTGAGTGAAGCCAATGGCCATGCATGGACCTCCCCTCCCCCATCAGCCACCCGTGCCCCCATGGGCTCGCTCTTTGGCACATTTCTATGGATTTGTAAAAGATGGACTGTTTATTGTTAAACAGTTGAGTGATGCTCCTTTGGCTTTTCTAGAAAGGACTGGAAGAGTTCAGGATTTCTGCAGGCATCATGGATGCTAGCTGGAAGAGAGGGAAGACACGGGAAGAGAAGATAAAAGTAAGGACTGTCCCCACATGTATGGAGACCAAGGAGCAGAGACGTTCAGCACTGTTCTCGTTATTGGGTGCTGTTGAACAAAACTCCCTAAATGTTGAGGTGGAAAACAATAGCCATTTCTCATGTTCTTCGACTCTGTGAGTCATGAATGCGTGCAGGGCACAGGCAGGATGTTTTGTCTCTGTTCCACAATGCAAAAAGCTTGAGTGACTGGAAATTTCTGGAGTGATGTTAACTCACCTGTCTGGTGCCTGGGCTGGGCTGAGCAGGGACTGTTGACCAGAGCACTTCCGCATGGCCTCACTGTGATATAGGCCTACCCAGAACATGGGGGCTCAGAATAATAGGACTTTTTACATAGCAGTCAAGACTTCAAGTGTGAATGTTCCAGAAACCATGTGGACTCTTGTCCTGGTTTCAGCTGTCACACAGCCTCCCTTTGCCATATTCTATTGACTGAAGCAGTCGCCATCCTTCCAGTGCCAGGGGGCAGGTGCCAAGAGTGCATGTCTGCATGGAAGCAATGGCAAAGGGGCGCTTGACAAACTGCAGAGAGCAAGGAAGGGGAGGAAACCGAACCTGGGGGAAGAGATAGCTCAGTCATTCTGGAAATCCCAGGAAAGAGCAGCAGTGGGATGGAGATGGGGTGTGGTAGCCCGACATGGGTAGCCTGAGGACTTGGCACCAGTGGTCACGTATTCCTAGGAGACAAGAATTGGGGAGCTGCATAGCACCCCGATCCAGCCACATATGGTGAAGGGCTAACTGTCCAGACACAAAATTGCTCAGTGGTCCAAGGCTCATACTCTTCGGGTGTCCTTGCCAACTGTCATGTGGACTTGGCAGCTCTTCCCTGAGTGAGACCAAATGAGCTGAAATCCAACTGCAATAAATTCATTCTAATGAAGAATAGGAGACTCTTTGCCAGGTATAGTAAAATAGCTTTTGGTTTCCCCTGGCTTTTAGCTGCAGAAAGGAAACAGCCCGGGATGATGGCTGCAGGTAAATCAGACTAAGGAGGTTTCCGGTGGTCTTAATAAAGCTATGGGGCCAGGAACACAGTGGGAACTGATGGTCTCTTTGTTGCTAAGATGGAAAGGGATGTCTCTACTATTCCAAAGATAAATAAAGTGTTACAAGAATGACTAGTAGGAGAGTCCCATGTTCTTCCCTAGATGGGTTTCCAAGTTGTGAATATTTCCCCCTTGGTGCGGGGTGGCTGGAATCAGGGCCTGGCATCCTATACCTTTCTGAGAGAAGTGTCTGTGACCCAAGGCTGGGCTGAGGACAAAATTCCGACTTAAGGATAGGCTGATCTCACCACCTGCCCCCTGGGGTGCTCTGTGAATGTTAAAATGTCACTGTGACCATGGTCCTGGCAGTGAGTGAACTTGGGTCCATCCCGGCACCCCCACCATTCCAATAGTGGTTCTGCATTAGACTCCCCCCAAGGCAGTGGATGACACAAACTGGTCAAAAATACACCAAACTTGAAGCATGTCTTTGATCAGGACCTGATGCTTGAAGGAGTTTCCCATGGGGAGGGTGTCCTGCAGCGTCCTGCAGGGGAGCACTCCTTGAGTCTTGCAGGCTTCCTAGGGAGATTCATAGGAATTCCTTGGGGGGAGGGGTTTCAACATTTTTCACAAAGTTGCCTGGATTACTACTAAAAATATTTTTTACATTATTTTCTTTAAAAAAAAAAAACCCAAAAACAAAAACAAAAGCAAAACAAAACAAAGAAAAACCTTTTGGAAAAGCATTCTTTTGGCAGCACAATGCATCTCTCTATGGTTAATGACCTCATTGCTTCCTCATTGTGTCGGCAGAGACAGGACTCCCACAAACCAGCCAGCCTGACCTGTGCTCATCTTAGGATTGTTCTAGATCTTGGCATGTCTCTGTGGCCCATGTATATGGCCTCTGGAGTGAGCCCACCAAGTATACATTTGGAAATAATTCATCGTAAGATGAAGGAGAGTAGAAGAGCACAAGGTGGCCCAAAGCCAAAGACCCAACTGGGGAGGGGAGGCCCATTCTGATTCGGGACGGTGTTTGTCCCACAAACTAGGTCTAAGACCCAACCTGTGCAGACTCTTTCCTGTATCTAAGGAAGAGGATCTGAAAATTAAAAAGTGGGCTAAGAATGAACAGACTTGCTGCTTCATTAAACTTCCCCCACTCTGCAGTATTAACTGTGATGGGGAAAGGGTGTGCAGTTGGTGGCTTGGCAGCCTGCCCATGGACATTTCAGGGTGACCTGGAATCAGGGCTTGGTATCTCATACCTACCTGTGGCCTGGAACATGGAGACAATTCCTAGGAGCTAAGCATGGAATGATTTCTGCATCAAGCAGTCCAAAGGGCCTGATGAGATGGGCAAAATGAAGAGTGGCTGGGAGAAGATGAAGACCCAGTGGGGAGGCCTGGCAAAGGGTTGGGAAGCTGAATCAAGGAGGAGTTCTCTGAGTAAAAAAACAATGAATCAACATTGACCAATTAAAACAAGTCAAATACCTCAGCTTTCAAATTGTCAAAGATATTTTGAAATTATAATTCCAAGGGAGATCTAAAACCAGAGTTGATGGGGAACTTTATAATGGATTTGGATCAGGCCAGCAACAGCTGATTCCTCTCTTCTATCTTAATGTCACCAAAGGAAGGACAGCCAGACAACCCGTGCTTCCTGAAGCTGAGCAATGAGAAGTTTGCAGCACTACCTGTTAAGTATTATTATAATTGAACTTTAACCTAATCAAGCCTCTAGATCTACCCATTCACAGAAAATATGAGGTTTAGAATAAATTTAAATGATGCCCCAGTGATTCAGTCAGCCAAATCAAAAAGTGAGACATTCCGTCAGGCAAATGACCTGGAAAATGATTAGCTTGTTTCCAACAAATAACTGGCATGGAAAAACCAGAGGAGGAGACAAAACCATTAAGATTACAAGAGAATTAAGAGACACATCAGCTGAAAGCAATAAATAGAGCAAATGAACCATAAAGGCCAATTCCAATTTCCTACGACAATCAGGAAAGTTGCTGAGAGATTAGTTATTAGGTAACACAGACAAATTGCTGGTAATCTTTTCAGTGGGGTAATGGTATTGTGTGTACATTTAAGCTTTGATCACTTATTTGTTAGACATAAATATTGGGGTATTTATGAGTGAAATGATATGATATCTAGGATTTATTTTAATTGTTCCAGGAAAAAAAGAAGTTTTAGGAAGACAGATAAACACAAAGAACAGAGTGTGGGTGATTGTCAAAATAGGTGATGGGTACCAAATTTCACTGTATTCTTCTATTTTTGAGTGTTTGAAATGTTTTCATATTAAAAGCTAAAAAAAAATTTGTTCCCCTGGATTAGCAAATGTATAGAGAATTTTGTATTTCTTGTATTATATTATCCATAGCTTAACAGTTTCCTATGGTTCTATGTTCTATTTCTCTCCTCATTATGTTCTTCCTTTCCTTAAAATGTTGGGGCATATTTATAATAACTGTTTTAAAGCCCTTCTCTGCTAAGCCCATCATCTCTCCATCATCTGTAGCATTTCTGGGTCTGTCTCTATATCTGATTTTATCCAGACCATGTGTCACATTTTCTCACACCTTCGTGTGTCTAGGAAGTTTTGATTGGGTATCAGACATTGTGAACATTTACATTATTGAGTGCCCAGATTTTGTTGTCTTCCTTTAAATAGTATTGCAGTGTTTTTTGTTTGTTTCTTTGTTTTTTGGCAAGAAGTTAAATTATTTTTCCATTAAATTGATCTTTTAGAGTTTCATTTTTAATTTTTCTGTGTGTGACAGGTTTAGAGTCATCTTTACTCTGTGGCTAGTTTTGTCTGTGACTAATGCATGGCTTTCTGAATTCTTTTCTGAACTCCCTGTATCTTCAATGAGGCCTCTTCACTGGACTGATCGGAACTATGTGAGCTCTGGAAATTATTTGGCTTACAATCTCCAGAATTGCTCTTAAAAAAAAAAAAAAGCTTTTTTTATGTAGTTCTACTGGAGACATAGCTGCTAGTTATCACTTTGTTGGTGATCTTTCTAGAGAGGAGCAAATGGGAGACTGAGGGCAGAAATTAAGGATGGGGACTGGGTGGAACTCTGTAGTTGTTTTTTCCCTGAAAGTCCAACTTTCAGCTTGGAAAGGGGGCGGTCTTCATGTACAGTTATGAACATATACCAAAGGAGACCTTCCAAAAAGCAATTTTTCTGTGTAGCTTATTCCATTCCAGTCCTCTGCTCCATAGATCCTGAACTCCCCAAACTCTAGTCCCTTTAACTCAGTGGACTCTTTATGATTCACTTGGATTTCTTCTCCATGTGCCGTGCTCTGGAGAGTGCCTCCAGCAGAAATCTGGGTCAATGGTGGCATCACCTTATTTGCTTTTCTTCTCTGAAAATCCTGCACTGACTTTGGTCCAATATCTGAACACCATGTCTTCTACAATTTGTCCAGTTTTATAGTTGTTTAGTTTATGGTAGGTGGGCAGGTTCTGGGAAGCAAGAGTCCAACTATGTCATTTCTTTAAAAAAAAAAATGCTTAACCAGTCTAGAAACTTCTTCTAAATGAACCAAGGCAGAGATGTGGTCTAGACAAAAGTATATTTTTATAACATGTTTTAGTGTTTATACATATAGTATAAAACATACAGTGTTTTATGGCCAGTATACACCTAAGGAAAGAAGGAACCATGACTCATTATATTGTCTTATTCTTAAATTCATTTGTTATCTTTGCAGGAAGAAGAAAAAAAAAAAGGACAAATAGAAAAACAAAACAACCATAAACCAGAACAGAAGAGGGAACCAGTTCCTATGGGTCTCAAAGACATTTAAAGGAAATCTGATTGTTAGAGTAAATAATGAACAAGCTAACCTGCAAAACCCTGGAAGTCTCCCTCCTCACCCATTGGACACATGCACTACCCACATATAATAGTGTTTGTATCCAGCACTATACAAACATGCACTGGTCTCAGTGGCATGCAGAAAGCTTTGAATGTCCAATAACAGTGGACAGATATGGGTATAAACCACTTTCATTATGAGTTTGAATTCAATTGAGTTTGAATTCAAAACAAATGAACCTATTCAAGAACAAGGACAGAGAGGAGGGGCAGTCAAATCCCTATACACTTTCTCTTCACAACTGCCCATCCTGTGCTCTCAGCTCCTCAGATCCAGCATGGTGCAGGCTTCTTTATATGCTGGTGGAGTGGTTGGCCTGGTCAAGGTCACATCTGACCACTCTGGGTGGAAGGGTTGTCCTACAATGCAGGGCAGACAGACAGAATGCCAGCCAGCAATAGCCACTCATGTAGAGATACACGTAGCTGTATCTCCAGCATTCTGAGCTGGCTTCCTCACTGGTTTCCACTGGCAACACAGAGGATCCTATTTCCCTTGAAGTGAGGTTTTAGGTTGACTTTGCAGAGGTTAGATCTTATTGTGTCTTTCTTCATTTAACTCTGGATAATGTATGGATAACTCAGGAAGCAAAAACAGCAGTGGAAATTTTTTTTTTTTTTTCCAAAGCAAAAGGTGCTTAAGTGCAGCTAAAGCCCATAAGTTTTCCCCGACGACTAAAAGGAACTTCTACTGAGTTCCTGTTTATGGATGGCAGCCCTTCATTTTGACAAAGTTGAGCTATAAACCACAGGTAATGATATTAGAATTAGACGCCTACAGGCAGTTTTCAGGAGCCTACCATACATTCAGATCTCTGGTATGAAATGGTTTTATAAAATATGATGGCAGTTTTGCTCCTTTAAGCAATTCTAAGTACAAGCTTAAAAGTGAATGAGCAGCAAGGAGGGGGCTGAGTTCTTCAGATGAAGGAGATTCTCACTGTGTGTGGATAGAATCAAAAGAACCAGCAAATTAAGTATTGTGCTCAGCTTCAGTTTTGGGCTCTGTAGCCCAAAACTTGTCAGACAATCTCTGTGAGAATTTGAGTGACTCAGCAGTGGGACCCTCTTGTCCCGTCCCCTCCCCTTCCTACCAAAAGTGTCTACTGTGCTGCTCAATACTGGCCACCGGGGGCACAACAGGCAGCAGAACTAGACCAGGCACCTGCCCAGAGTCCTGTAGGAGAGGTTTACCTCAGGGAAGTAGTTACGTTAAAGACATTTAAATGACAAAGTAGGGTAAGTTCTTGCGGGGAAAGGGTCACGGATCTACCAGTAGTTCATGAAGGAACCTGGCCAAGCCTGGGGATTGGAGGAGAACCCTAGAGAGGTGCTAGAGAAGGAGCTTCCCAGGGAAGTGCCAGGGGGTGCAAGGGAGAAAGCCATCTCCAAAGAGGGGACCCCGTGTATGTCTAGGAGGGGTCAGAGAACTGAAAGCAGGTCTCACACATGACCCGTCCTGTTCCTCTAGTCCTCAGGAAGTCTCTGCTGACGTTTAGGGTTCTCTGGGTTGACCAGATGTCATTTTGGCCTCCCCACGTCTATCCAGAGAGAAGAGTTCTGGCTGCCTCTTCTCAGAGCTAGTGGAGAGCGTGA
This sequence comes from Lutra lutra, assembly GCF_902655055.1. Classification (NCBI taxonomy): domain Eukaryota; kingdom Metazoa; phylum Chordata; class Mammalia; order Carnivora; family Mustelidae; genus Lutra; species Lutra lutra. The sequence continues at coordinate 42,635,490 of NC_062280.1, read as the reverse complement.
GGACGGGCTGTGCAGACCCCCCAGTAAACATTTGTGGGCAGCCCCAGCAAGAGAACTTACAGCTCCCTCCATTTTTTATTGCCTATCTCTTTAATTTTTATGCAGCTCCCAGAGACATTTTAAAGACTCACAAGCTGTCAGAGAATGTTTCAAAATACCCTAAAGAATCAGACTACATGAAATCTACTTCTTTAACATATTGTAGAACTGTGATATAAGCAACTAATATTTATGTTAGAGAAACACAGACTTAAATTTATCTTCAGAAACTAAAACTAAATGAAACTAAATGAAAGAACTGATATTTCCCCCCAAATGATAGTCTCCCTATCATTATTCCTTTGGGTGTGCAGAAAACATAAATCAAAGATGTTTTGTATGAGTTATAAAATAGCGTCATGGGTAACCATGAAAGAGGAGCTCTGTCAGAACTCATTCTCCAATCATTTCTCCAGAAGGTGGGGCAAGTACCATGCAATCGAGAGTGTATTTTTTCTTTTGGAAAATAAAATTTCACTCTTTTGCCTAAACTGTGGGTATTTCAGCAAGGATAAACCCAAACAATTTTTCCTCCTGTGTTAAATCTGGATCCAGATAAACCCTTCATGTTTAGGACAAATATTACGTTGTAATGGACAGGAGGGAAAACCTGAAGATGGCTTTCCAGTCGCATCACTTTAAAATACAAGATTTTCAAATTAAAGCTTCAGAGTGATATTAAAGAAAATGGAAGATTTCCAAAGGGGAGGAGGGCTTTAGGTTTATACTCATACTTAGTTTCTGTTGAGACGTTACTGTCCTTTGGTGGGTTCTTGGCTTCTGGAGAAATACCACGTTGCAGACATTTCTTAGCAAAACATCCCCAAAAGGCAGCTCAGCTGAGAAGTTCTCTGGCTGTTGGATGCTGCAGCTTGGACTGTAGGCGGCTGGGGTCGGGAGAGAGATGGGGGTGGGAGGTGTGATCCCAGGAGGCTGACTGCCAGTCCACAAGGAGGACACTTCTGGTTAGAACTCAAGACTACGTCACGGTGATGATAAGTCAGTATCACCTCATTGGACTCCAATCCTGTGTCGGGGGTATCTATTGCTTCTGTGGGTAGTCACTGTCTGTAACTTTAAAGATCTGTTTGGCCATTTGGTTCAAGATTACATCACATCACTTCCGGCTCCCACTTTCTCTAGTCAAACCACCTCACTGTTCACAGGCTCATTCCCTGTTTTGGCCCCAACCCCAGGCCTCCTGCCCTCAGTTAGGAGGAGCTTTGGCATCTGGTCGTATCTAGGAAAAGAGCTCAGACAAAAGGCATCCTTGCTTTTTTTACAGTGAGGAATGAGAGCAGAATCTGCAGGCGGGCCAGGCTCCTAGAGTGTTTGGCTGATAACAGGTGCACTCAGTTTATTCCGAATTGGAGCTCTGTTTGTGACTCCAAGTGAATGAAACCCTGTTGGCTGTCTCACTGTATGCTGGTTTTATCAAAATGCATTTGGCTTTAAACTTAAAAATCTAACTCACTTAACTCATAAGCCTTACATGTGTACGGCACTGGGTCAATTACATCTCAATTAAAACTTAAAAAAGAAAAAAGCATTTCGCTTTCATCAGGAATCCTTTAAGGCATCCCTGCTGTGTGAGTCCCTGTTACAGAAATTACAGTGATGAGTTTAAAGTCATGTAATTGTATTCAACTTTGATGCCAATGGCACTGAAAAATGTGGGTCGTAAGTTAGAACCCCTGGCTGCACATTCCCAATGAGGCTCTTAGGCCTGTTTTTAGGGCCAACTGGCCAATTCATCCATGCCTGCCAGCTCACGGCAGGAAAATCGGGCCATCTACGCATGCTCTGCACGCACAGGGGAACTCCATTTGGGATCTCCACTGGAGTCTGTGCCTCTTCCTTACAGGATTTCTAGTTGGTTTATGGTTATTGCAACCAACTAGCAGACCACTCCCAGCCTCCCTCCTCCAGAGCTGGCTGTGTGACAGTGTGCTGACTAGCGAAACACGATGGATTTCTACTGAGTGTTATTGCTGGGGAAGTTCTCGTTTCCCTTGTTAAAGGAGACTTGTTTAGCTGGATGACCCCATGCTCTTTGCCCTCTCCCCTTACGACTGCCTGGAGAAAGGACTTGGCACCTAGAAATTCGAGAGCTCTCTTGACCTATGTGGGGATAGAAGGAGGCTGGCTCCCTTAGCAGGAGCATGAGTCCCTGAGCACTCACCCATCCTGGTCAATTTGTCAGTAAGAAAAATGAACCCCTCCCCCCTGCCCATAGTCTTAGTTTCTGTGGCATGCAGCCAAGTGCAGGCCCAGCAGACAGACAGAATGACACATGTTGTATGTAGGGCATGCATGGTGTGTGGTTGCTGAGAGCCTGTGGGCGGGCTGTGCTCTGGGTGCCGGCTGGCAGGCTGCACGGGACCATGACCAGTGTGCTGGGCTCTCCTCCCTTACACTTAGCATCACGCTGCAGGGTCCCTCTGGGATACTCATTAAAACTCTAAATTAGTATATAGTCTTTTACACGGACATCATCTTTTTATGGCTTCTAGGCTAGTGGTTGTCACAGTTTTGTGGATTACCAACCTATTAAAAACTCCAGACATCCTCCAAAGGGGATGCACAGAGCAAAATGAACAAAAAATCAGCACACTATCTGAGGGTTTCCTAGACGCCCCCAGAAACCCATCCAGGTACCCTGGCTGAAAACATCCAGTTCTGGGCATATAAATCAATTTTGATTTTCTGCCTATCTTTACCCACTTTACTGATGAACAATATGCAAATTAGGTACTTGTTCGATTTTTTAATTTTGCAAATTGAGGGATTCGTTCTCTCCCCAGAGCCAATTCTAAATTACTCTCATTTCATATGTTATTATCTGCAGCAAAAAATATATGGAAGTATGAAAATATCAGCATTATAGGGTAAGAAATCAAAAGGCACAGAAAAGATATGCAACAGAAAGCTCTTCCCCCAAATGCAGATCTCCAGGCTCCAGCGACCTCCCTGCCCTAACCATAATTCTCGTAGTGTCATAATGTCATTCTGAGAGAGCTTCATGTATGGCCCTGTTTTTTCTTTTAACATAAATGAAAAAATTTTGTTTCACTTACTGTATCTTGGAGACTGTTTTGCACCAATAATTACAGAGCTGCCTATTCCATTTGAATGGAATGGTTGAAACAGTATTGGTTGAATAGTATTCTCCTATATAAATGTACCACAATTCATCTAACTGTCCCATTACCCGTGGACATTTGTATCACAGCAGATTTTAAAGTCACTCTTCCTTTAGCCGTCCTCTGCGCTGACTTCTTGGTAGCCCCTGATGTATGCGGACAGAACGGGAACGAATTACGTCTGCTTCACCAAAGGAAATTAAAAATGAAAGGCCTGTTGCAAACCCTCTCTACCTTGTATCATCTCCACGTAAACCATTCTGAAGTCAGAAATACAATTTTTGCTATTTACCACTTGCAACGATGCACGTGACAGATTCGGTCTCTTGGTAGGGATTTTGGCTCACAGGAAAACATCACCTGGTGTGGCAGGAAAGGGGGACAACAAGGGCCTTGGAGCCAAGCTGCCTGGTCCTTGGATCTCAGCTCCACGCTTCAGAGCTGTGTGACGTTGGGGAAGTTACTTAACCTCTCTGCACCTTACTTTCTCATCTATAAACTGTGGCTAATTGTACCTATCTTACACGGATGTTGCAAGGATCAGATGAGTTAAAATATTTAAAGTTCTGGGGCAGCTGGGTGGCTCAGTAGTTAAGTATCTGCCTTCGGCTCAGGTCATGGTCCCAGGGCCCTGGGATCGAGCCCTGCATTGGACTCCCTGCTCAACAGGAAGCCTGCTTCTCCCTCTTCCACTCCCCCTGCTGTGTTCCCTCTCTCACTGTGTCTCTCTGTCAAATAAATAAAATCTTAAAAAGGACATCTCTAAAGTTCTTAAGACTATGACAGGCACAAAGCAGGGGCTAAGTGTCGGCTGTTATTAGTCTCGGTGGCCTTGGTGTAAAGGCCAGACGTCACACCAGGTAAGCGATACTGGGAGGCCTGCCTCAGAATCCTTCTGGATGTCTGTGCAGGTGCAACACACAGATGCACACATACAAGAATGCCCTACACCTCCCAGGTACATGGGAGTCATTGAGCCCGCTCTGGTCAGCAGGAGGGGCTTCTCCAGAGTCCTTGCCTCAGCACCAATGTTAACCAAATGAGAGGACTGGCTTCTGCCCACACAGGGCCCCCCATGCAGGTAGGAGGCAGCTGGAAACCCCCACACCCAGCCCTGAATGTTAGCCCCTGAATTCAGAACACTGGGTGAGGCCCAAACCTCAGGCCGGGGCTGGGCTGCGGAGGTCGGTCTCTCCAGCAGGGCCCAGCAGTCCCTGTCTGCCAAACAGGAAGCCGGGGGAGGCCCAGGGAAGGGAGGGAGGCCCAGGGCAGGGAGCCCGCACTCCCCGAAGCACCAGCCGGCAGCCCCTTTGTGCCCCCGGGGTAGGGACAGCTCTACGGGTGCCTGTGACACGGTTCGGTTTGTATCAAGGAAGCCTCCGTGAAAACAGTTGCCTGGATTTTAATTAAAGTTCAGCAGGAGGTGGAAGAAAAGTGGGACAGTGTGTGGAGGCTCAGGAGTCTGGAGCTGTGGCCCCAGAGGTACGGGGACATCTCGACAAAGAAAGCCACGCCCGTCCACTCCTCTGCAGAAACAGAAATCACTTCCCTTTCTTTTCTGCCTAGGGTTTGGCGTACAGTTAAAAACTGAGCCTGCCCTCACAGTTTAGCCCACCTCCAACTCAGATGGAAAAGCCGGGGAAATGCAGATTCCTGGGCCCTCACAAGCGTCTGATTCTAAAAGTCCAGGAAGGCCTTGGAATCTGCATTTTAATATGCGTCTTCCCCAAACCATGAGTCTCCCTCAGGTGGTCCATGGACTTCACTTAGAAAAAAAAAAAAAAATCAGGTGAATGGTCACAGCAATTACGGTCTAAAAAATGATCTTATACAGCCGAATTCTTTCTCAAGATAGCTAGGATGGTACTCCCTTCACTTCTTCCCAGAGTTTTGGGCAGAAGAAGACGTCTAGGATTCCAAACTGCTAATGATATTTTAACCAGACGTCTGTTGTAATCTGACTGACCTGCAAAATACCCACATAAGAGTATCAAAACGTTTGAATAGCACGAAGTAAAGTATTACGTTTTGAAGACATTTCGAAAGTAACGATGCTAGTCGCCTGCTTTGTTGGAAGGGCAGTGTGAGTGTGGGGCAAAGCTCTTCACTCAGGGAGAAATGCTGCTGGACGGCACCAGAGAGCTCCAGTAACATTTTAAGCATCATTTTGGAATATATATTACATGTCACAAAGAGAAAACGGAGTTGCTTTTACTTCGGTATGAATTTCTGAATGCAAAGCGGATTTATTTTTGTTTGAATAGCTCTGGATATCCTGCATATGGCATCGTGACACTGGCCATTGGTATCTGTCTATGTATTTCACACAAACCTAATATTTGATAAATGAGAACTCTCTCCCAGGGTCTGGGAAAAAGACATAAATCTCCAAAATCTGTATAAATTGTTTCTAACTAGGTCAAGAGCCTGCGTCCCTCACCCATATCCATTACTTTTTCTGTCTTTAATTTCTCGACTCATCTCTCACCCGAAAATGTGATAATTAGGTATATGTAAAGGTGTTTTGCAAGATGACCTAGAGAACTGGAATCTGATTTTCCAAAGATATATATACTTTAACACATCACTCTATCCTTATGAGTTTACCAGCTGCACAAAGAACCTACCTGCGTCCAGCGTTTCTGTCCACACACAGGATTGCATTTGTAAATTTCGGTGTGTCCAGGCATGAAGCTGACTCGTCAGCCTGGATCCTACTAAAGTTTTCATTCTGTAGACGCTGATTCCAACCAGGTTCTGAGTCAAAAATGAAAGTGAGTCACTTCTCCATATCCCTTCTCTTCTGGAGAAGGAGGGCCCCGGGAGTGGTGGGGTTGCCAGGCAACTGTGCCGCCTGCCCCCTGCTTGCTCAGGTGTCGGGGGGCCTGACTTGATCTCCCCCGGGGGCCGCAGATGCTCACCAAGTGTCTCCACGTCTGCTATCCTCAGCTAGGTGCGACCATCCACACCTTAGGTGTGAAATGACTGCATTTGGAATGTAGGAAAAGGCGCGGATGTGCGAACCATAACGCAAACACTTGTTATTCCAAGTGTGATTTTCGGCTGAGCTGAACACTGTGATGTCACAGTGGGAAGACTGGTGAACTAAAACGAGTAGAGTAAAAACTTCTGGAAAATATCCAGAATAGACTTGCCCGTAGAACTTGTATTTGTTTGATAAAAAGAAATCCTTACAATGACACAAAAAGCTATTCAGGCCCTAGTGTGTAGCCTCCCTCCAGCTGGATACTCCGCCGTGGTCCCTGGGGCATTCTTCTTTCAGCCAGCCACGCACCCGAGAATTTACTGGGTGTGAGTTGGGCACTGTGGCATCTTCCTTGCTCTGTTTATGGTCTGTGGGACACAAGATGCAAATGCACGGAAAGTTTCGGATTATATTTGTGGTAAGGGCGGAGGGCTGCAGGAAAACAGGTGGGGTTTTTCTTGGTGTACCCAAGAAGACTTCCCAGGGGACTCTGATGATCAGAGCAGAACCCCAAAGGAATAAAGCTCGTCAGAAGCCCAGGTGCGTGTTTGCAAGCAACAGAAATTGGCCCTGACTGATACTTCTGGAAAGGGGATTATTCAAAGATAATTAGGTCATTCACCAGAGGGCTGGGAGAGGAGCCACGCTCCGTGCTGACGTCCAGAACTGGCCTGATGAGGAAAGCGCCACCTATGTCAGGGAGGATCAAGGACCCGGGACCACTGTTGCCCCGAACGTTCCTTTGGCTCCCTTGGCTCCCTCTGCCAAGTTGCTGGTCTCTGAGTCAGAGATCCACTCGTCACATGCCCGCATTTAGCTGCAAGAGAAGCTGCGAGTTTGTGTTTTCTGGGTTCCAAATATAGTGAAAGCGTTCTCAAGACGCGGAGCATCTAGAGAACGCGAGAAAGCCATTGTTACCACAGTGAGGAGGATGGTCTGGGAGAAACAGCCACAAGGGCAGAGGGCCACGGAAACAGACAGTCTCATGTTTTTCTCCCTTATTTGTCCAAAAATTCAAGTCTTAAGAAAAAAATGCTTGGATGCTTGTCATCGGCCAATATTTTACTTTGCCAAGAACCACTACTCCTACAATTTACTCTCCTTATCAGTTACTAAAATAAAGGACATTTTAACACCTAAAAGGAATGGAGGGCTTAATCTCATGACCAGGAACAATGATTTGATTTGCATAAATTTGTCTGAATGGAAATCCTCAGTCCACTGTGCTTATTTCTCTCATTTTGAGTAAGCAGGTGGAAGCTTCGTCAGGGCCAACAGTGACCCACACGTGGGCGTGGGGGAGCCCCTGTTCATCTCCTTTAAACACGGGGGCCACTGAAGGTGGGTGTGAAACAGAGGGGGCATGGGTTTGTTTTAGAAGGACTGTCCTGGGGGCCAGGATCAAAGGAGAAACCCTGAGAGAAATGGAAGGGATCGAATCAGAAGCCTTCATTAATAATCAATATAATGGGAGTGGGTGTGGGAGGGCGAGGGGAAGCACTGTGGCTTCTTGAATCTTCTCTTGGTCTGCTTCAATAGTAACATGGCCGTCTCCCTTCAATTTCAAAGGTCTGCATCTTCCTTCCTGGAATACAGATCCTGGAGGGCCAGGAGCTGGCTCCTCTCTCCCTTGATGCCCTGTGTGCCCAAAACTGGCTTCCAGAACATGCACCAGGCAAGCAGCCCTCCTGCCAAGCTGCCCACATCTCACGAGGCTTATGCTCATGCGTACTCCTGTTCTGGCTGTCCCTCGCTGAGCCCGGGAGTGAAGATTACAAAGAGAGTTGTACTATATACGTAGGACCTAACTAGACAGATACTCTTCTAAAATGTAAAGCAACTGAATTGCGGAATTAAGGAAAATGACTTCAGATATTTAAAAAGTTACAGACACGACCAGTTTATTCCTTCGATTCCCTTCTGCCTTGTTAGGTAGAGTAACAGATCAGAGGAGCAAAGCTTTAAAAATACTATTCTGGCTGAGCTGGGGCAGAAAACATCCTGCAAATCATTTGAAGCAACTGGCAGAGCATATCTGATGTCAGTTTCCTTACCATGAGCTTCCTGTTAAATAAGGAAAAAAAAATACATCTTCATTTTCAAAAACCTCTAACTGAACATTAGCATCTCCTCCGGGCATGCACAGAGGCAAGGGACCTCTAGTAGGAATCCCTGTGATTTTGTCCATGATTTCTCAAGCTCAGATACTTGCAACGCTCATCATTATTCTGTAAGTTTATGGTGGATGAGACCTGCTACTACGTTGTTATTTGGTGCCTAAAATAGCATATATATCCCCATGACAATTAAAAAAACCTTTTGCTAACTGCGTGTAAATGTAATTGCTTTCATTTGTAAGCCCCGGGTTTGCTTATTTTATGCGTTTACCTAATTGTGAGGATTTCACAGCTTTATCCAAGTGCCAAAGGGGTCCACGGGAGGGTTTAAAGTCCTCCATTGTACCCGCTCCCTTGTACCCGCTCCAATCCGCTCCCTGATTTCCATAACTGAATGCTGGGCTTGTGGACAACCGGGACTCTTCCTTCACTTAAAAAAAAAAAAATTGTGGCAAAAAACACATAGAGAAAGTCTATCGTCTTCACCCTTTTAAGTGGTTCAATACAGTTCTGTAGTGACGCCCATTTATAGTACTGTGCAACCCAACCTAGGACGAGCTCTTTGATGGAAATGCCTGGGTCTTCAAAGTGGAAGATACTTGCTTCTATTTCAAGTACACTTCAATAAAGCTGAAATTTTTTAAAAAGGAAAAATTTGGGCTAAGTGCAAATATTTTAAATACTTGAGGTTTTAGGGAAATGGACATGAAATTGTAAGATTGTAAAATTCTTTAACTACTGCGCACACATGTTCCAGCAGAGGTCTGTGACGGGTGGAGGGAAAACCCTGCCGGCTGGTCCCCTGGCCCAGCAGAGCACAGCGGTCAGTGGCACTGCCCGCTCGCTCCCGGGCACCTGCTTCTCAATGGCCTGTGTGCTGTTGGGTTTCTCTCTGCTGATGCGGCAGGAGTGCACAGCTGGGGGTGGACGGAGCTTGCACTAGCCACTGCACCAGCTGGGCCTGTTTGCTGCTCCCCCCACTCCCAGCTGCTTCCCTCCTCTTTGAAACCAAGGTCATCACGAAGATGAATTGGAGCAAACCTTTCATAGACCGCAGGTGTGATACAAAGCCTGGGCACGTGGCAACACTCTCTTTTTCCCCCTGAATTCAGGTTACTGTTTCAGATGATGCCATTTCAATCTATTTTACATAAATTGAATTTTATTATAGCATAAATCATGGACCAAACTGACAGCATTTCCCTCATGGCCAGAAATGAGCTATTAGGGAAATTAATTGCTTTTGGTGTACACTTGAGTTCCATCCCTGCCATGTTCTCCCCTTCGAACACTTCACAAACTGCTGGGTCTGATGCCCTCATCGCTGACCAAATAGGTCTTACACTGGTTGTAAACCCAGTACGAAGCCTCTCCTAGGCCCCCCGATAGCCAACTATCTGTGTTGAGGGACCATTTCTATCAGTCACAGTCAATTCCCTCCCACAATACGTTCGCGGCACCAGGCTCTGGGGGTTCATTAACGCGTTCAGATGCTCGATGACCTCAGGGAGCTCAGTGTGGCTGATGGAGGAGAGGTGTTCTAGTGTGGGGGAACAGCTCAAAGGCAAGGAGGTAGGCCTGTGGGGGATGGTCCAGGGAGCAGCTCTGCTGCTGAACGTTCGCGGGAGGCGCAGCCAAGCCTGAGTGTGAGCCAGGAGCAGACAATACAGCAGGAAGCAGGAGCGGAGTGGCCAGGTGGCGGGGAGGGTGTTGAGTAGTGAGTAGTAAGGAGAGCAAAGGGAGAGAGGGCAAAGACTGAGGTCTCGTTGTGGCAGTAGAAATGGAGGGGAGACTATAGGGTGGGGGGATCTGGTGACCACTCGTGGGGAAGGCTGTCCCAGGACCAAGTCTGGGTTTGGCTGCCAGACCAGGTGACAGAGGGCGGGGGGAGCTTGGTGATCACAAGTGATTTGGCTCCTGCCCCATGTGACATGACTGTAGGGCAGTCAAGTGAGGACCGAGGCAGGAATTTATTATGGACAAAATTGTCTTCTTCTCGGGGAAAAAAAAAACTTTTTTTTAAACCAAATCCTTTTCCTCAATATTTGGTCTTTAAAAACACCTGCCAACGCCATAATTTTATATGCAAATGACTATTACTTTGAATATCAGAATTTAATAATGAACTGGAGATTTTTTTTTTCTTTTTAATTTTAAGTAGGGTCTATGCCCAGCAGGGAGCCCAATGCCGGGCCTGAACTCATGACTGTGAGATAGATCTAGACCTGAGCAAAAGTCAAGAGTTGGATGCTTAACTGACTGAGTCACCCAGGCATCTGGAGAACTAGAGATTTTAACCAAGCTTCTTGGACCAGACTACAGAATATTCGGTAAAAATATAAAAGTCATCTGCTAAACCAATGGTCACACTGTCCTCAAGGGACGGCTCTTTGGGAAGGAGCCGTTATGCACAGATGCTTTCATAAGGTTTTATTGTTTTATTTAAAGTTCGGTTGTGTACAGAAAAACACACACGCACACACACAATAGGTTAAAATATCCAAATAAAATTTACTGCAACTTTTGTAGAATTTAATTTTTGTGCTACAAGACATGTTGCATAGGAAACTATTTAAAGCCCCTGAGGAAAAATATCCACGGTTTAAGGTGCGACTGGTTTTGCTTCTTCTTTGGGGAGAAGGCGAGAGATACCTCTGAAAGAATGATGGTGGGAGAGAGAAGCGGAGTTTACGGTGACTTCGTGGGATGATTGGGGAATCGCGTGTCCTGGTTCTTAGAGCATAAAAAAACATGGTGTTTTTCTGTGTGTTCCTAGCCAGCTCATCTTCAGGATCTGAATCAGCAGATACGTAAGAATGTTTCAGCCCAGTAGGGATCACCCACTGATTACACTAGGTAATTAGCATAACACATCTCAAGACAAGCAGATTTAGGGAATGAGGTCCAGGAATCCCAAGTGGCCCACCATCATGCCACACAAGCAGGCTGCGTGTCCTAGCACATACCCGGAATCTTCCCTCTCGATCTGCCAGGTAGTTCCTCCGTCCTGCCCCGTGCCCCCCTCCCAAGCTGCCACCACCACAGCAGGATGGCAGAGCCCAGCATCGTGTGCCCACGCACAAGCACACTGATCGGCAATGGTAAAGGGCATCAGTGCAATGCTCTGAGTCCCTGACTTTCGGTGGGAAACAGTTTCCTTTCTGGAAAACGTTCATCCTGCTCAGAGCCTATTAATCTTTCTCTTGGACAGAAAAAAGATGGTGTCCCCTATGTTATTTCCTAGGCCACAGGGGTGTGCCAGGAAGGAACAGGAGCTGACTTTGTAATGAATGAAGTGGAGCTGGCTAGTGGCAGCCGGTCCCTCTGTGCACACGCTGGCACAGGGCTCCCCTCCCCAGCCCCCAAGGAGAAACGGGACAGCGGTGGCTGATGGCTGCGGGGCCCAACGGCTGCGGGAACCGCAGCATGGCAAATGGCACCATTCTCTTGAATGACTGCATGCAGGTGGGGGCCAGGACAAACACCAGCTCCCAGCTGCCTTCTCATCTCATGGGCACCTGCTGGCTCAGGTCCCACTAAAGCTCGAAGAAGGTCTACTGATCATTTACTGTAACACAAGGCAAAGGGACAGAAGAGAATCAAGTCGAGAGGGGACAGCAGGACCTAGGACACTCTCGGAAAGGATAGGCAAGTGCCGGACTCATCAACTGAAAACCACATTCCTATTTGATTTACCCTTTTTTACAAGTAGAGAGCAAAAGGGGTCCAACACTTGAACAAGTGTCTCTCCGCGTGCTAAGTGTCTAAACGCAAAGTGTGGCTGGGAATCACAAATGCCCCCAGTGACCTTTAAATACATATATACATCTGTGACATAATTTAAAAAGGTCTTTAGAGAACATAAAAACCTCAACAGCATCCTCTCCTATTAAGGTGTTTTTTTTTTTTTTAAACCTTTATGGTCTTTTAAAAAAATGAGATACCACCTTTCTCAACTGCTTCCCCCAAACCTTTAAAAAAAGGAGTTTTCAATTTAAATTTACACCTAACAAGTAGAAAGCTATGTGATTGGCAATGACCTGCAGTAGAAATTCCCTTCAGGCCCCCCCACCCGGCCCCCACCAGCGATGGAGGAGGGCAGTGGAGCACTGCCGTGTGCTTGGTCCTTGGGTGTGGGCCCAGCCCTAGAGGGACCCCAGATGTGTCTGAGCCGCTGGCCCTTCCTCCCTCCCCAGCTCCACATGACGGCGTGGGCATCCCGGACAGGCTGACGGTGCAGGGCCCAGAGCAGCGGTGGGTGTGAGGGAACCCACTCAAATCACAAAGTCATCATGGTCCACGGGACTGAAGGCAGCTGCTCTCAGAATGTCCAGGGAGTTCACCAGGATCAGAGTCCCGGTGAGGTGTTTCCAGCGCTTCGTGATGGGGTTTTTCATCTTGTCCAGACCTATGTGGAGCTCCTGGATGACATCCCGGTAGCTGTCCCCGATCTGGTGGCTCCAGGTTAATAAAAAGTCATAGGCGGGTTTCCACATGGCCTGGATGGTGGAGTTGTCCAAGATAAAAGAAGGGAGGGGGGAGAGAAGATGGGTGGACAGTAAGAGATTTGACCCTATTCTTCGATCCTATTATTTCATCCTATTATTATTCGATCCTATTATGCAGTTCCTTTGCTCATTATTTATGCTTCCCCCTGGAGCGAGAGACAAACCCAGAGAAACAGGGGGAACAGACCCTGTCCAGAGCCAGCACATTTCCGAGGGAAGGTGTTTTGTGCAAGAGCAGGTACATAGCAAAGGGCATCTGAGGAGGCAGGAAGGACTCTCTCCTTGAATCCCTGCAGCACTTTCCGGGTGGGCCATTTCTTTAGAAATTCACTGCGTGAATAAAGGATACCCTTGTTCTGGGATTTCCTCCTTCCTACATCTCCTGGCCTGAACCCACTTTCCAGAAGCTTAAAGCCACCTCCGCCACCAAGTGAGACTACAAAGAACCTCTGAGCAGGAACCCAAGTTTCACAACATACCAGGTGTTTAGCCAACACAGACCTGGCCAGAGACCGGGCAGAAGTGGCCACAAAGGGCTCTGTTCATGCGCTGCTCCGTCTGATGGAAGGTCCCTGAAGATCGGGACACGCAGCCAAGTTCAGGGAAGGAGGACGCTCACCCCGCTCAGGGAGAGTCTCCCCTTCTCACGTCCACTCACTCGTCCCCATCCACATGCTGTCCAGCAGACAGAGCTATGAGTGCATCTCCTCGCCCAGGCTCACCTCGCTATCCACGACCCCGTTCCTGTCCCGGTGCGGAGACTCGTACGCGTCCATCTGCTGCTTGGACACCTTGGCGAGCTTCTCGGCCAGCTCCCTCCAGCGCTGCGCCACCTCGACCGCCGTGGTCAGGAGCACAAAGTCCTGGATGAGTCTGACCACCAGGCCCTGGCAGTCCATTTTCAGCAAGGCCTGCGGAGGAAGGAGCAGGGCATGGGCAGGTCAGAGGGCAGGCTCCGGTTTCACGCGGGGGCAATGGGCTCTTTCTCCCGAAGGTTCTAGGACCTAGAAAGTGCCCCCTGAACTCCGGCATGGCCGACACCCACAGGGTGGAAGGAAAACAGTGAGTTTTGCAGGGTGGGATGGGCTTGCCAGCACTCTCCCTGCAAAGTCACATCTGCCTGGAGACTCAGACTGTGTTCGGAAACACGGTCTTTGTGGCTGCCACTCGTTAACACCAGGTCGTGGTGGATTAGGGCAGCCCTTGCCCAATGACTGGTTGTCTTTATAAGGAGAGAGACAGAGACGTGTAAGGATGGAGGACTGTCGGAGCAACTGGGAGCCAGAAGCAAGGCCTGGACCAGACGGTCCCTCCGAGCTCCAGGAAGAAGCAGGCCTGCCAACACCCCAAGCACGAGGAGAGAACATGCCTCTGTTGTCCTGGGCCACCCTGTCTGTGACACGTTGTCTCAGCAGCCCCAGGATGCTGACCCATGGGGCGAGGGCAGATGCGGGCTACTGGCCCTGTTTCTGCTCCCTCAGAGCAGCTGGACATGGTGATGCTTCACTGAGATGGACCGGACACCTGGGGCTCAGGGAACTGGACCAGGAGCTAGGCTGGGGGGACGTGCTGCGGGCACCAGCTGGACACAGACATCTGGACTGTCAGGTTTTAGGGCAAAGTGAAGACCGCAGGTGGAAGGGTGGGAGGAGGGTGAGGAGAATGGAGAGGCCGGAGGCTGAAGCTGAGGGACCACTATCAGAACAGTTTCTGCAATCGGTAGGATTGCTCCCTTTGCCAAAGCTGAAAGAACTTTCTAGTGTGTCTTCAGGACAGTAGTCAGCAACTGTGGAGAGAATCTGGAGGGAAACAAACAAATGCCCACCACCCTGGGAAGGAAGGAGGCAAGGGGATGGAGCCCGGCCCAAATCCCCACCGGGCCCCAAGCCTCCCCCCAGGAAAGGGGCCGGATCATGCAAGCTTCCAATGCAGAGTTCAACAGTCCATTGTCTTCCGCGAGACCCCGGGCAGGGGTCTTAAAGAAACAAAACCAAATCAGCCGGCACAAACCAGCAGGCCCCCGGGTCCACCCACCGTGAGGTGCAGAAGGGCCTCTGAGGCCCCCTGGAGACCGTTTCCCGGGCCCTCGGACAGGTGAGCCTCAGCTGGAGAGGTTAGAAGCAGAACAAGTCACCTGGTGTTCTTTCTGTCCTTCTGGGCTCTGGGGACCTGCTGTTGTCGCTCCAAGACTCCAAGAGCACATGCTGGGAACAGCCAGCCCAGCAGCCCCTTCCTGACTGAGCCTGACACACAGTTCCTGTGAGAACTTTGTCCACTGTTCTGCGAAGATGGCGGGCGGCCCTGACTGAGTGCAGCTACGGTCTGCTGGGTCCCTGACAGAGACGGAGTATCCCCATCTATGTTTCATGTTGATCCTGGGGGAGCTTAGCAAGATGGGAGGAATGGTGACTTTTCTGGCAATGCATTCTGGCCGAATGCATGAGCCGCACACCCCAGCCCGGCAAATCTCTGCAGTTTGCAGTGGGGGTGATGGGCCCCTCTGGTGGAGGCTAGCTGGAACTGCGGTGGGCCGGAAGGGGGCGTGGTCCTGTTTGGGTTGGTTCTGTTGTGTTCTGGAATAAGCCAAGCGGACCGAGCTCCTAGCTCCTACGGTGAGCCGGACAGGGTCTCATCCACTCCTCAGAACCCCTGTGAGGCAGGCGCCGGAGAGGCCCAACACCTGCAGGTGGCCTGTCCAGGGTCCCTGAGGGGACAGAGGTGGAGGCAGGCCTTTGCCCAAATTCTGCGGGCACTCACTCACTCCTCGACGTCAGGGACGGAACCAAAGAAAACACGGGTCTGGACTATGTGACTTCTCAACTCTATGTATTTCAGAAAAGGGTCCCTTTTTCTGAATTTTGAGGCATTCAAGTGATGTTGTTTAAAAAGAAAAAAAAATCGATGTTTAGTAGATCCGTGCTTCAGAGGATCTAAACACACGCACGTCCCCGTGTGTGGCAGGGGGACGTGCGATACCCTGGTCAGACTCTGGATTTCAATTGTTGCCATGTGGTGAGGCTGGAGCCCCGAAGGCGCTGAGGCAGGCGGGTCCCCTCCCCGACAGAGCAGACGGTCAGTCCCTCCGCGTCTGCACTCGGCTTTTGCCCGTGGCTTCCCAGCTCTGGAGGTGGCCTCCTTTTCTAGGAAACAGAATGCACCAGAGTCACGCTTCCTACTGGGGTCGCCCCTGGCGGGAGTGATGACAATGGCTCTGTCCCTGGACCACAGGCGAGGACCAGGGCTCCACTGTGAGGAGCAGGATGAATGCGGATGGAGGCGCCTTCGTTTACTAATTTCAGCTCTACTCATACTTGGATAAGCCGGTGCGGGTTTCAATGGCCCCAGAGCAGCCACACCACCACCCAGGGGGCATTTAGGCATTTTTTTAAGGGCATACTGTGGGTGCTGTCGGGTCCTAGCAGTGGAAAGCTTCCAGCAGGAGGCTCGGACTCCTTCCCCTGTAGCTTCCTCTTTAATTTACACACACACACACACACACACACACACACACGCCCAGAGGTAATCCCAGAAAATCCCATTCGAAACGAGGCTGACCCTGGCAGCAATCCGACGGAGCGAACGGGAATTTGAGCCAGGTGACCAAACCTGTTCGACCCAGCGCTAGACAGGGCAGAGGTTTCGGCTCTGCGGGCCCTGCAGTCTCTGTCACAAGCCCCTGCATCGGCCGGTGTGGGGTTGAAGCAGCATGGACGGTGTGGGAAGCAGCAGGCATGGCTCAGTCCGGTGTGACCTCACGTACGAAAGCAGGTGGCCAGGAGCCAGTCTGCCAGGCCCCGTTTTAGGAATTACTCTTATGAAAAGACAATGAGGTATCCTTTCGGTTTTGCTGTATGGTCATCCCACCCATGCTTCTGTTCCCAAAACATGCAAGCATGAGAAGAACCCCAGGAACCCCTTACAGGCGCAGTGGTTAGCTAACTGCCCTCTTTCTGTGGGGGATCAGGGGCTTTTCGCCTGACTCTCGGAGAATTACTCCAGACCGTCCTCTCCAGCCCCCCCCCCCCCCGAATCTCCCAGTTCACCCCTCATTTCCATCAGCTTGGGCTTTATTCCACTCCTGGAAACAGCTGCCCTTCCCTTGATGCGTGTCCTATAGGAACCTTCTCTTTCTCAGAGAACCTTCTCCAAAGAGTCCGCCCATGGACTCAGATGCCCAGCGGCTCCAGCCCCAGCCCTGAGCGCCGGCCACTGCTCCCTCGGCAGGCCCGCCCACGCCCCTGACTGCTCCCTCCCCGCCCTTGCCAACCGCCCATCCCTCCCCACCCTACCCTTCCTTCAGTGCCGTCATAGTTACCGGTAAAAACACACACAAGCATGTGTTTGGCACCAGACGCAGCAGAAGACGTGGTCAAGAACGTCACTCTGCCAAGAGCAAAGAACAGGCTCTGCTTTCTCCCTTTCGTGAAGAAAACAAGAGTCCCAACAGGGAGCCCAAGGTTGGCAAATGGGAGGAGGGGTCTCGGGACAGTCCATCACCACAGTAACAGCACCTGCCACCCACTTCCTGTCACTCCCAGCTGTGTACTCCTCAGCGACAAAACCATTTTCCATTCAAGACCAAACAAACCCTGGGATGAGCCAAGACAGCTGTGCAAACACAGGCCCCTGAAGCTCTTAAGGTCCACACCACCAGGCCCACGGGCAAGAAAACACCGCTTCTCACCGATGGCGCCGTGAAAGAGTGGCCATGGGCCCCGGGGCCGACCTGCACGGGAGCGGGGAAAGCGCACACTGCAGCCAGAAACGGAAGGCCTGATTGCAGGAGGGGCCCCTCTGATGGCTGCGAAGGTGAGAAGCGGACTGGAGGCGGAGCGGCCCGGGCAATCTCGCACCGGAAGGGCGGCCCCACCTGGCAGCCTTCGGATCTGAACGCACCTCTCACCGCTGATAGAAAGGAGCTGCCCATTCGTCTCCCGAACACACGAAGATCTAGAAACGAGTATCTAGAAAATGGGGTCCTCCGCCCCCAGGCACCCTCCTGATGTTCTGCAGGAATGACATTTGGAGTGGGGCTCCCGGCGGGATGGGCAGCTGCTTCTGAGGGGCTCAGGGGTGGTGGGGTGTGGCGTGCAGGGACATGCCTGGATCCAACTTGGCTCCCCTTCTCTTCTCCCACTGTACCCCTCTCTGTGCCTACAGAGCAAAGCTCGAGCGCGATCCGGTGCGGGTGGCCCCACACCCCACGTACCATCCCTCCGGGATCACTGTGTGGTCTCTGGTCTGCCCCCATCTCTGCTCTCCGGGACCCTGGTCCTGCTCATGCTGTGCCTTCAACCTGGCGGCCCCCCGCCTTGGCGAGTGGGCTTCTGCACCAGTACAAGCCCCCACCCTCGGGCCTGCTCACCTTTCCCTGGTCTACACAGGGGGCTCTCGGTAAGCGTGTCCTGCCCTCATGCTCATCACTCCACGCCTCGCTCACGTCAAGGACCTGTGCCCTTAGAAAGCCCAGCAGCCAGCATCGCCCCTGCACACACAGGAGGCAGCTGGGAAACACTTGCACCGCTGTCTGTGGTGGCTCCTCCTTGCTCTGTGTCAGAAGCTTCCACCCTGTACCTTCCACTCGGTGATCCTTGAGGACCCCTTCCTGACCTCTCCCCAACCTGCCACCACAAGTCCTACCGGCAGAGGTCTGCAGGGGCTCTGTCCACCCTGGCTACTTGCCTCGTTCAGTGCCAATCTTGCCCACTCCCTGCAGCAGCCCCGCATCACCCCTTCCCTCCCCGCCGCATTCAGTCCGGCCTGGGGGGCCTGGTCGGCGGGGTGGCCGTCCTCTGGCACGGATGGTCACGGCTTCCACCACAAGGCAAGGGGACGGGGCTGGGGCGGCATTCCCTGGCGCTGGTCGCACAGTCTGGGTGGGAAAGGGCAGTCAGGGGCACACCAGGAAGACCATAGGCTTGTGCAAGACGCCCCTCAAAGCCATGCAACGACGGCAGGAGGGAAGGCACCTGGAGAACCAGAGCGGAAGCATGGTCTGACCATAGGACCTGGCTCAGGTTCTGGGGCCCGACGGGCGGGCGTTCATGCTTTAATTCCTCTAATGTCCGAGTCTTTCCCGTGCCTTTCTCTTGCGGCGTTTATATCTGATGAGGTCGAGCAAGAACAAGAACTCGAGGCAGCAAGGCCATCTGGGACTGGGGAAAGCACCATGTAGACAGTGATCTGGGCCGATGAAGCAGGGCACGGAAAAGGTCTGAGGGCACGACCTGTGGGCTGGGCTGGCACTGGGGGATGTGAAGAGCCTCTGTCCAGGGTCTGTGGGGCAGAGTTCCAGGCTAAGGGAGCAGCATGGGCACAGTCCTGACCCCCCTCAGATGGCGGGAGGACAGAACGATGTTGTTCTCCTTTCCCATCTCCCTGCAAACCTACAATCCCAAACCTTCACCCCTTCCCATGGGTTCACTGTTTCTAGACCAGGGAGTCCCATCTGAACAGAAAACCGTGCCACCACATGAGGGGCCGTGACAGCTGCAGGGCTGGCAGACCCCCCCGAGGCTGCAGGAAGCCACCGTTCAGAGACTCAAGCGTGGCAAGAAATGGAACCCGGCTTCCAGCGACCCCTGAAACACACAGGGACAAATCAGCCTGTGATTTCTAGACGTTCAGCCAACATTCTAATCTACCTGCTCTCAGGATGGTGATGGATTTAGTCCAGGAGACGAACGAGGGAAAAACACTGCAAACCTCCGAGCAGACCCGACCAGGCCTGGGAGAGACCCCCATGCCTCAGGACAGGAACCCAGGGACGGCCCCCAAAACATGTGCTGTCACAGAAGGCCCCCACATGGAAGAGAAAGAGCCACCACTTAAGTCTGGAAAGACCTGAAAGGAGATGAGGGAACGTGGGTAAGCAAAGGGCCTCGCTTGTCATCACTCCTCCCCAGCTGGGAAGGGCTACTCCCACTGTCACCTTCCCCAGCTCCGGCCACTGGAGGTGAGGGCGTCTTAGGCTGTAATGAAGGAGCCATCGGTGTTGTTTACGCTCATGAAAGCACCCGATTTTAAAATCTACAGCGAACCGCAGTTCGAGGGCCTGGAAAGGGATGTGCATCCCTGTCCACTGAGCCCGGTCCATCCAAGGGGACACCAGCCTTGCTGGGCTTGCCACAGCTCGGGGGCCAGCTAGGGGAGGGGCCTCCTGCAGGGAGTGGGTGGGGATGCAGCCCCGCCTCTCCCCAGCCAGCAGGGGACTGTATCCCTTCTGGCTCCTGGCTCCCGGGACAGCCGAGAGCTGCTGTGCCATGGACGGAACGCAGTGGCATGCTGACGTCAACACGGGCATGCTCAGACACACGCACACCCGCTCATCCGTTCCCACAGCTGCTCTTGCCACATGGAGGCTGGGAGAGTGCAGGTGGCAGAAATTCTGAGGTGCTGAGACTCACCTCTTACAAAAGTCAGGAGGCAAAAAGAGTGTGTGGGGCCTGGGGGAGCAAGGAAGGAACGCCAATGACCAAATCACAAGGGTTTCTACAGGAAGAAGCCCAGGGACAGGTTGGGAAGATGGGGAAGGAGACAGAGGATGCTTCTGCCATGGAAACAACGTCCACCAGATGCAAGGCGGGATGCCAAGAGGGTACTGTCAAGCTTCTGCAGGTCAATGTTCTATGACAGGCCACGAGAAGCACACAGTTGGGAGAGGGTGGCCGAGCCCAGGCCGTGGGAGGCCGTGGGGGACTTGAGCGAATGCTTTCCCCGTTGGCTAGAGGCTTGCTTGCGTGTCCTGTGGTATGACACCAACCTCGCCCTCCCCTAGTCTCAGGATTGCAATTCCCAGCCGTGCCGGAGAAACAGAGGCCGTCCTGAATCCCTACTCACACACACAAAAAGGAAGCAGAGAAAGAAATGTGGAAACCTCGAGGGTAGGGAAACTCCTATCAAAGTAAAGCTAAACTTTGGGGTGGCAGTTCTGAAAACCTAAGAGTCCTAGATCCTGGTGGGAATCTGATGAAACACGGATCTTCTCCCAAGACATCAAAACAGAGGCAAACTGGAGTGAGAGTCTCCCCGTGCCCCCCACTCCCACCGGGCCCTGAGGGGTCCATCAGAGACCTCAAGGAGCTGGCGAATCCAGCAGAAAGCCACCTGAACGGTGCTCTCCGTGGTGGCTCTTCAGCTGTCTGGGGCTCCCCAAATGCCCTCCAGGTGCACGTGCACACTTAAGCCCTGTGCGTTCCAGAGAGCGAAGACGCGCCCGGACGCTGGCCCGGTGATTCACCAAACCCACGCCCCAGTGTGCAGGGAGAGGCGCTGAGAGCGGACTGTCAGGCCCCAGGCTCCCCACTGAGCACTCACCATCATGAGCTCCTTCTGGAAGGATTTGCGGTCTTTGTTCTCCGTGTTGTTACAGTCCTCCTTCAGCTTCTCCAGAACCGACGCCACGCGCTCGGGCTCGCTGTCCAGCTCCGCGCGGCAGAAGAAGGTGAGCGGCAGATTCCCGTAGCCCAAGGCGTCGGCGAAGGAGCGCCAGCTGCTGACGTTCTCCATGAGTAGGGTCCTGACGGAGGCGTAGATGTAGGTGAGGAACTTACAGGGCCGCAGGATCTGCTCCAGCAACACCGACGTGCTCAGCTCGGGCCCCGAGAGGAGGCTCGGCCTGGCCCTGCCCACCACCAGCACGTTCTTGGCGTGCACCAGGCCGACCTTGCCCTGGTGATAGCCGATGTACCACTCCTTGGTCCACAGCTGCCCCTTCAGCCGGATCTTCTCCTCGCTGAGCAGGGCGATGGTGTCGCCCTTCTTGTACTCCAGCAGGTAGTGGTTCTTGCTCTGCCGCACCACGGTCTTGAGCAGTTTGCCGAACTTGAGGCTGGACACTGGGCGGTCCTGAAACGTTGGGTATTTGGTGGTGGCAGCAAACGGGGACAAGATGATTTTCCCGACCTCGTTCTTCTTGAGGAACCGCCTCTGCCCGGACGGTTTGATGGCACTTTTAGGGGGTGGCTGGGGGGTCTGGACGCAAAACTGGGTCAGGATGGCCTCCTGGTCGCCTTTCACCTGGACCCGCAGGGTGAAGTCGGACAGCTCGCTGGCGTTCTGGCAGGTGACGGGGAAGATGAGGCGGCTCACCTTGCCCAGCTTCATCTGGAATCCCCTGACCACTCTGGCCTGCTCACTGCCCTTGACCTCGTAATTGGTCATGTTGGAAAACATGCAGACGTGCAGGTCCTGGGGCCTGGACAGGACGAACTGGTGTTTACCCCAGAGCTGCAGGGCCACGGGGGCAGGGCAGGGGACCTGGCGGGTGACCTCACTGACCATCAGCGTCTTTGGGGCACAGTCATGCCCAAAAAGGGTCACCACGGTCTTAAAGGATGGGTGAATGTGTTTGGGGCCATAGAGTCCCACGGTGATCTTTTTATTGATAAAGTCCCACACCGTGGAAGGGTAGAGAATGTTTGGGCCATGGGCAACGATGGCCAGGTACATGCAGGGCTCCAGGTTGTCCAGCTGGACCTGGACCGTGTCCCCGTAGCTGTAGGTGAGGGGGATGGGGACATAGGGCCCTTCCTTCAAGTCGCTCCGCAGGCACTGGAGTCCCACGGTGCTTTTGCTGAAAATGTCGTTTTTCACCTCGGCCGACACTTTCATCTCCAGGATGATGTGGGTTCTCACCTCCAGGGTGCTCAGCTTCACCTCCAGCACCGGGCTGACGCTGCTGCACCGGTCACTGTTGAGCTCCAGCGGGGGGTCCAGCAGCGCTTTCATGGCGATCTGCTGCGTCTCGCCAGGGGCCACGTGGCCTTCGGGCACGTGGATGCTGATGTTGGTGTCGGGCAGCTGCACGGCGCCCCCGGAGCTGTCCAGCTTGCAGGCGATGCTCGTCTCCAGCGCCTGGGTCTGGCCCCAGCCGGGGCTCTGGCCCAGCAAGTCCAGATCGTGGCAGGAGCGGGCCAGCTTCCGGTGGCTCAGCCAGGCGGCTCGGAAGTCCTCCCGGCTCTGGAACTGCTCTGGGGCCGGGGACTTCAGGCCCGTGAAGAACCCCGCTGAGTCGGGGGCATCCGACTTGGCCTGCAGGACCGACAGCTCCGAGAGGCTGTAGGAGCGCTTGCTCCTGAAGAACGGGTTGTCCCGCTTGCCAGGTGCCTCTGCCTGGACTCGGTTCGCGGCCGGCAGCTCGTCGAAGATGTTCCCGGTGCTGTTGGTGGTGGCGGAGCTGGACTCTGTGAACGAGGACGCGCCTGGATCAAAAAGTAGCAGATCCACGGTGCTTCTGGGGGTCAGCCCATCCACACTGGGCGTCGCTGGCACATTCCCGTTCAGAAACGGGTTTGTCTGGACCCCGTTCCAGAAAGGGTTATTACTATAGGTTTTGCTGGACCCCTTGTCATCCGTCCACCCCCCGAGCAGGTCTAGCTCCTTGGCCACCTCGTCTGGGCTGTCTGGAAGATTGTCGATCACCCCGCTGTCGCTTAGAGTGGAGTTCCGGTAGTTTAGGGGCTGCACGTAAGAGGAGGGGATGTAGCCCATCTCCGTGGTGTTGTGAGCATACCACCACTCCCCGCCGGACGTGTCCAGGACGTAGAGGTGGTCCCCCTTGGAGAACTTCAGCGTGGTGAAGTTGGTGGGGCAGTAGTCCTTGATTGCGATGACTTCCTTTGCGTTTCCAAAAGGTGTGGGATTGTCTACTAGCAAGGCACTGGGAGAAGGCACTGCGTAAAACACAAAGAGACAGGTGGTGAGGGAGAGGCCCATGGGCGTGCAGGGCACTGAGCAGAGTGACCCACTGTCTGTGGCCGGGGATGGGCAATGAAGAGCTTCCAAAGCAGCTCTCAGTGTTTGTGAGTGGGTGATACCCTCTGCCTTCAACACAGAACATGTGAGTGGGGTGGGAGAAGGTTCCTTGACAAGCTGAACCCATCTCCACCAAACTAAGCCTTCTGAGGCTAGCCTCTTTCAGCCTCCTTTAAATGATCATCAGAATGACAACCTGGAAACCACCTCTCCCACATACCTGGAAAAACAACAGTTTTATGTCTTGTGGCAGTCACGTTATTTCTGAGCCAAAGCTGAAGTCTGAAAAACCCCCGACACTTAGAACAGTGACTCGAGCTAATTTCTGGTTCGCACCATTCAACTACGCAGGTTACGGAGGTCAACAGCAGTCGGAGTGGCCAAAGTCAGTCATCTCAACCAGGGGTGTGTGTCTTTGAACACTAAGGGATAATCAAATACTGAAGCATTTTCTCTCCCTCTCATACACAACAGACTATGTCCAGAGGTTGCAGAAAGTTCCATCGGGAGAGCACTAAGTCCCCACCCCAAGTGTGCCTTGTGTCACAGAGGTTGTTAATATTCTGGGGTCCTATAACTAACAACTGGAAGACAGGCCCGTGTGTTTAGTGGAACTACCCCCACATCGTCTCTAACACACGATTTAGTCAACACAAGCTCTGGTCTATCAAACGGGCCCTCCAGAACACCTTCGGCCGGTTTCCTTTTCCTCTGAAAACAAATAATGAAAACTGAATTGAATTTTCTTAGCCAAGTCTTGGGAATTAAGCAGGAAGTTCCTATTTCCATGAACCAGGTTAGAGGGGTATCTAGAGGGATATCACCTGGGCGGTGAAGGCCGTCACCTCCCACCCTCCGTGTGTAGTGCTGGCAGGGAATCTGGCCCTAGGCTCACTGTGCCTCTGCTGTAATCCAGCCTTGAGAAGCTGTGTGGCCTCAGGAACTAAGATTCCTCCCTCAGTGGACTCTGCTGAAAGTAAGGTTTTCTGATAGCATCCTTAGCATAAAGATGCTTAGCCCCAGGTAAGGACCCACAAAGGGTTATTACGTTCAAGTGGACCTATCCACCCCCCTCCTAATTTTATTTTCTCCATGGCACTTCTCATTAAATGATATATCATATACATACATTTTTTTCTGTGGGGAGGACTATGTTGCCCCATTAGGATGGAAGCTCCCTTACGGTCTGTTTTGCTCACAGTGGTAATCCTGGAAGACAGCCTGTCACATAGCAGGTGTTCAACAAATATTCTTGGGATCAATGTTCATCTCGCAGGCACGTGACAGAGAGCCTTTATCCATGTTACAGGGCCAAGGTGCTCTCCCGGGGTGTGCCCCAAACAGAAATCCCTTACAGTGAAGGGAGGGGAGTGAATAAAACAGCTAAGAAAAAGAGAATGCCTTTGAGGGAGAGGTGGCGGGACAAGGGATGGGTCAGGCTGGGGTCAGGGAACAAAAGGATCTTTCTCCGTTTGTTTTCCAGGCACTGTCTCCAGTAATATAAACCACTTTTTGTTTCTTTGACATGTCTAATGAAAATGTCACATAAAAATGAAAATCAGAGAGCTTGCCAGCTATTAAAATCTTGTTAGACTCCCTCAGAAGTTATATCCCTATTATGTTCCCCGCAACAATTCCCTTAGAGTGATATTTTTAAAATTAAAACCCAAAAGCTATTAAGCAGGCTTTGTATATAAGCCTAAGAAAATGTATCAGTGCAAATTATCACTTTAGTTTCACCAGACTGAAGAATAAAAATGGGCTCACTTAAAATTCCAAGCATTCTCCTTAGCAAAGAAGCAGTAACACATTTCACTCAAGGATCTGGCTCACCCAGTGGGAAATGGTGCTCCTCCCTGCTGGGCCGCTCCTCGAAGGAGGACTCTGGTGTGAGCTCCTCCATCAGTCACCTGTCACAGGGCACCCGGGGACACCAGGTGGGCATCCACCCAATCAAATGCAGAAGAATCCTTATCAAATCCCATCTTAATGAATTCTGAGGAGCACTGTCCAGATTCACAGCTATCCTTGACTTTAATTTAAAAAACAAAAACAATGGGCGCCTGGGTGGCTCAGTGGGTTAAGCCACTGCCTTCGGCTCAGGTCATGATCTCAGGGTCCTGGGATCGAGTCCCGCATCGGGCTCTCTGCTCAGCAGGGAGCCTGCTTCCTCCTCTCTCTCTCTGCTTGCCTCTCTGTCTACTTGTGATCTCTCTCTGTCAAATAAATAAATAAAATCTTTAAAAAAAACAAACAAACAAAAACAAAAACAAAAAAACCCTGTGTGCCACAAACCACAGAGTCCCACAGTTTTTACCCCGTTGCCTCAGTTCTGGTGCAGGTGGAACACTAATGAGGGGGTGGAAGGCTTCACAGCGGGCAGTTTGGCTGGAACAAATCCCCACCTTGAAGCCTGTTGTCCATCGGGCAGAGCTGCCTTAGGAAGTGGGTCCAGCGGCTCTGTGGGCATCACGCCCTCGGCTAACCAGCCAAGCTGGCATCCCAGGCTGTCTCATTTGTCTTTTCCCCATAACCGTGGTGTCCTGTTAGGTCCCTAACACCTCTCAGGTCATCGTCATTGTTTAAAAAATTCAGCTCTCCCATTTCAAGACCCCAGCCCAAATCCCACAAACGATGCTCCCCTTTTCCAGCTTTAAGCATGATTAGCTGGGATATCAAGTAAGAAGATGATGTCCTTTACCAGCCTGTGAAAAACGAAGGGTCCCATTATTCATGGCAATTCCTGATAACAGTGCCGCTCTTATTAATAAAAATCTCCTGACCTCCTTTGCCAGTCTGTTCATGTGAAGAACATTAAATGCAATGCCCAGGGCTCCAAGCATAAAGCACAGACCAGAAGAGGAAGAAGTTGAGGATACAGTGAAGGGAGAAGCGATTAGGAAGAGACAAATGGGGAGCATATGGTTTTTAGGACAACAGGGAAGAGGGCCACAGTGTTAGCGGGGACACAGCAGTTTGGTTCAAGGACTATTCATTAAGCACTAGGGGCTAAAGCTATGAAGGCCAAGAGCAGCTCCCACAGTTCAGCTCCTACTCTGGATGGCCCAGCGGGTAATGAACACGCTGTGGTGAATGCCGTTGGGAAGCTGCTGAATGGAAGCACCTACTAAGGTCAGAGGGGACTTCTGGGAAGAAAACGACCCAAGTACCCAACAAGTACCCATCACCCACCTCACCGACCCAGCTGTACGTGGCTGTTAAGAGAAAACAAGAGGCTCAGGGTGATTCACCCCTGGGGCCACCTCTACAGCCAGGATCGGCCAACAACGGCCCCTTTGCTGTTTTTGTCAATAAAGTTTTATTGCAACACAGCCGTGTCCACTGCTTACTGTCTTTTCTGACTGCTCTCGAGCTGCAACAGCAGAGGAATAGCTGTGGTGGCACCCTTGGGGCCTGCAAGGACTATAGTATGCCGTGGGTGACCCTCATAGGGGACTCTTGCTGACCCCAGTCCCAGACCACCTTTTCCTCTGTAGCAGCTCTGAATATTTCCTTGGCTGGCTATACTCTGTCCTTCCCCCGAGTATCCTGAGCACCCAGCTCCCTACCTTAATGTTACCAAAACTCTCAAAAAGAGAAAACACAAACACATTCTGTATGAAAAAGTTTCATTACCAAGGGCAACATTCAAAACCTCCCAACACACCAAAAAAACCCCCAAGACAAGTGGTTATTTTCTAGGGCTGGATTTATGGTCGGTGAAGTTTAGAGAGCTAAAGTTTAACTGGGAACTTGGCAGCCTTTAAGGCAGAGAAGCCCCTTGGGTCTCTGGGCACCTGCAAATCCCGATCTGCTTCCTCCAGCCACAGTTTTGTCCCCATGAGCTCACTTTTTTTTTTTTTTTAAAGATTTTTATTTATTTATTTGACAGACAGAGATCATAAGTAGGCAGAGAGAGGCAGGCGGGGGGGGTAGGCGGGGGGGAAGCAGGCCCTGCTGAGCAGAGAGCCTGATGCAGGACTTGATCCCAGGACCCTGGGATCATGACCTGAGCCGAAGGCAGAGGCTTTAACCCACTGAGCCACCCAGGTGCCCCATTTTTCAGAGTTTTTTTATTTGACAGCAGAGCAAGAGAGCACAAGCGAGTACATGCGCACAAGCGGGGGAGCAGCAGAGGGAGAGGGAGAAACAGACTCCCCGCTGGGCAGGGAGGCCGACGCGGGACTCGATCCGAGGACTGAGATCATGACCTGAGCCGAAGGCAGAGGCTTAACCCACTGAGCCACCCAGGGTACCCCGTGAGCTCACCTTTGACATCATTAAAGCTCGCTTCTGAAAACCCTTCGCTCAGGTCAATCAGGGTCCCCTCGGACTTGCACCGAGGGAGACCGCTGGAGTTGGCAGCTCGGATCCGCTGAGCTGCCATCTCGAACTGTCTTCCCGGGGGGACGGCTAAGGTTTCATCGCTCTTCCTCCAGGTACCCCCAGCGACTGCCAAAGCTCTTCTCAGGCAGCCATGCCGTGGGATGGGGTCGACTTGGCAATGAGCTTCTTCCTGCAGGCAGGGGAGGAAACACGAGAACGTCCCTTGAGCAAGTGAAACATGGGTTCAAGAGTGATTTTATAAGAAATGGGAATCCTCTTTCTTCCAGAGGCTGTTCCTATAAAGACACTCGCCTCGGCCCAGGAGAGCAGAGTAGGGCTCCCTCCCTGGATTCTCTGAGCACCTTATGTCCATCTCATCGGTGCTGTCGGTGCACAGAGCCAGCCCGCGTTTCCTGGCCTGCTGTCTGCACCCTGGGGCACAATGGGGTTTGGGACATTTATTCTAGCCCCTGGCCAGCCTGCTCATCACAGTGAAAGAGGAGGACAGACAGGATCTGCACAGTCCACACAGCCAGTTTCAGGGTCTGGGAAAGAAGAAATAAATCCGTCTGTCCTGACAGCGGCTGGTCCCATTCTTGGCACAGTTCCTGCTGTGGCTTCCACACCCGTGAGAGGAGCTCCAGGCACGGTGCCTCTTATGGCCCCACCATGGCGGGGTTGCAGGGGATTGCTCCGCTCACACTCCCCTGAAATCCTCCCTGGATCCCTAACAAACAACAAACCCAAATAAAACACACACACAGCCATCTCTGCCTCGAAGTCACCCCTGGGTACCGTGCGCAGGTGAAGCCATGGTACATAGACTCGGCCAATCGCCCGAGAAGTGTCTGTGCATGGAGCACACAAATCATGGCTCTAAGGCCTGTTTCTTTCTGGAAGGGGCACAAAGGAGGATTCTGGAGATTGGGACATGACTGGCCATGGGCACACCCTCACCAGCCCACGGGCAGGAGCCAATTTCAAAGCAGCGAATTCTCCATGCCCTCCAAGGGAAAGGAAAAAGAGCAACTTGAGGGCAGGCGAACTTCATGCAATGGTAACAGGGCTCATGTAACCTGGCTGCTCCTTGCCTGCGCTATCCAGAGATGGCTGGGAAGGTGGCCTCTGGCCCAGGTGCACCGCCTTCACTCGTCAGAGGGACCTGGAGGGCCCCGGGGGTGGGGGATCATCCATGGCCACCCTTCCCCTACGCTCCGCACGCAGCAGGCCAGGCTGAGCGCCCACCGAGCAGGGGGCACACCCAGCCTTGCCGGCCCACACCCCCCTTTGTGGGGATAGCCTGTGTTCAATGTTTAACTCCACTAAGGCTCAGTTTTTGTACTTGTCATGTGGGGCGACGACAGCACCGCCCTGACTGATTTGTGCGAAGAATAAATATGATTTGTGTAAGGTGCATGGAACAAGGAACAGGGCTCAAAGACAGTCCATGCCCTCGCCTCCAGGGCCTCGGCTGTCCTGAGCCTGGCTCAGAATGACCTACGGGGCCGTGGCTCTGGGGACGAGTTCTTTCCTTCTCTCCCACAGAATATCACCTTCCTCGGAAGAATGCTCTTGGAGGAAAGGTGGCACTGAGCTGGACGCAGACACCAGCCCCCAGGCCAGAGATGGGGCACCGGGAGGCAAGCAAAGCCCACCTCGGGGCAGTACAGCTCCAGAAAGGAACCGTGCCGTGAACCTACATCACTGAGACGAGAGAATGTGAAAATCCTTCCGACCTGAAAGACGAGTCTCACTTGCTGGAAATGGGACTCATATGTGGGTAGAAACAGCAGACAGGCAGACACAGCCAAAGAAACTGCAGGTGGGGTGGAGGGGAAAGCCAGTTAGCTGTGAAATCCCGTGAGGGGCTCCTCACCTGGCGCAGAGCTGCTCCGAGGACTGGGTGAGCAAGAGGGCAAGTGCTCTGGACCATACTTGAGCCAAAGGATGCTCTCCCTGCTGCACCCACCGCACAGCGCCCCCCCCACCCCGCCCATGCACTCCTCGTTATGGAGTTCCTGTTCAGGACACACGGCCCCAGCACAGGTCTGCTTGAGGAAAGGGGGCCGAGGCGTCTCCCAGGAGAGTCCATTCTGACCAAGCTTCCAGACAGACCCAGAACAAGAAGGAGGATGCACACCTGCCCTCCCACCTCCTTTTCAATGTATATTAGCTGATTTTCCATTTGCGTCCACAAGAAATTATTTCATGGAGGGTTTAAAAGAAAAGTTGAAACAGGCACCGTCGTGAGACATTACTGCAAAGCGGTGCCTTCGCTCCCATGCTGGTGCGGCCCCGAGGACCCTGAGACTGGCTGGGGGAGTCCCAGGGAGGTGGGTGGGATGCAGGTGCCTGTGGTGATGGGCTGGGGGCCCCAGGATGAGCCCCACCTCCCTCTGAGTCCTGTAGGGGACATCGGTGGGGTCTGATTTAATCCAGGGTGGGGACAGTGGGAGCCAGCAGCTTACCGGAGGCTCCTACAGAACAGGACCAAGCTTCCCAGTGAGCACTTGAAGACTCCGCAAGTTGGCAGATAAAACTAGAGATAACAGGGGCGCCTGGGTGGCTCAGTGGTTAGGCCTCTGCCTTCGGCTCAGGTCATGATCCCAGGGTCCTGGGATGGAGCCCCACATCAGGCTCTCTGCTCGGCAGGGAGCCTGCTTCCCCCTCTCCCTCTGCCTGCCTCTCTGCCTACTTGTGATCCCTCTGTCATATAAATAAATAAAATCTTTATAAAAAAACAAAAAGCAAAAAACTAGAGATAAACATGCTAAGAGCGACGGGATTCCTGCATTTCTTATCACCACCAGGAAGGTAGCCTGCAGGTGAAGTCAGGGCCTCAGGGGTGGGCAGAGCAGAAAGCGTCACTGGACCCACCGGAATTTCTGGAGACAGACCACTGTTTCTGTTCACTGGGGATGGGGACATAGTTTTTGCCCTGAGCCAGTGCAGAACCAGGAAAAGGGGTTAGCAGTGACATAAAGAGATCTGCAGTCTTTTTGGAAACACAGAGACCCTCCCAGAGGTGCCATCCAAGGAGCAGGTGAGCCACTAGCCGTACGGTTCTGACAACCCACTTCATCAGCCAAAGCGAAGCCACGACACGGAAGTGATCACCGGACAGCTAGCGGCACCGTGTGCGCTCACTCATGCGGCTGCTCCCGTGGGACAGGGGCATCGGTCCCGTGGGCCTCAGAGCCCTGTGCGAGGCCCAGAATGGCCATTTTTCCTTCAGGCGTGTGGGACTCCATCCTCGGACGAGGCCCGACCCTCGCCCCTGCCCTCGGGGATGTTACCTCACAGCAAAGCGGGCAGCGCCCCCGCCCCCCCTGGGCAAGCCTGGCAGACTCTCTTCCTGGAACCTTCTGTGACCCGACACCATCAGGGTGAGAGCTCACAGAGCAGCTCATCACTTCCACCTGCTCCAGAGCCCGGCGTGCAGAGATGTCTGGAGGAAGCCGCCCAGGAGACGGTGGCCAGAAAACCGCTCCGTGCTCTACCCACTTGCTAACAGCTATTTCTTTCCAAACCCAGAGCGCACCGGGCCTTCACTGCCAGCGGCTGTGGGGCCCGATTTTGCTCGCTGCCCCTTCCATCAGGGTCCCTTGGCTCCCAAAGCTGTCCTTCCAGGTCACGTCACTGCCCCGCTCAAAACTGTGCAGGACAGTTTCCAGCAAAGTCAGATGTCCCCGCCCCAGCATTCGGAGCCCTCCACCACTTAGTTCCCACCTGCTCTTCCAGGCTTGTCACTGACCTCCACACCCAGGTGAGTCTGTGGCCACGTGTGGCACCTCTCCAGGGTGCCCCGTGCTGCTCAGCGCCTGCTCCCGGAACACACGCCCCTCACCTATGCCTCCAGGAAACCAGTCCTCTCCCTCCACCCTCTCCGCTCCACCCTCCTGCCCACAGGCCCGCAGGCTTCTCCGCTGACTCATGCGCCGGGTGCCGACCTGCAGTCCCGACCTGCAGTCCGTGTCCCCGAGCTCCAAGTTCAAGTCCGTGGGGCTTATGGCGCAGGCCTCCTGAGTCAGTCCCTGCTGCACCAGAAAAGCCATGTCGGGGGAAATGACACAAGGCTCACATCTGTTTAATAAGGAGTTTGAGAAGATGCGGGACTTTATTTTATGGCACAGAATACGACTGCTAGCAATTACTGTATTTACTCTACATTTTACTATCTACCCAATGTAGTTCCCACTATTCCCCATTTTATTGTTTTTAAATTACTTACTACTTTATTTTTGTTATTTTTCTATTTACATACGTGTTTTAAAATGCCTGCAATCAAACCAAAAAGCCCTAGGAAAGCAGTATTAGGGAACATTCATCACCTGCCTTCCCAGACACGGTCAGGAACATGTGCACGCATTCCCCTCTGACTGGGAAAAGCTCAAAGGAGCCACAGGGTCAAATGCCCAAGCAGCTGAGCCCCCTCACAGGCCACAGAGACATGGCCAGGTTCTTGCTCAGCAAACATGTGACCCCTGGATCCCAGACCCAGCTCACTGAGGGTCTCCTTAAGACTGAAGGGCGTCCGTCCCGAACCTCCCAGGTCCAAACCCAGCTCGGGTCCAAACCCAAGCCCCCTCCAGTCTTCACCATCTCAGTCACGGCTGAATGGCATGTTCACCCAGCCAAAAAAGCCTGGTCTCCCTCCCCAGCAGCCCAGTGAGAACATGACCTGACCTCAGCACCTCCACAATTACAGTAATCGGCTCCTTTCCACCAAGTCCACTGAGCCTGCCCCTCAGTGAGCAGTCAGAATGTTTTTACAAGTCAGGACTCTGCTCACAACCCTCCGAAAGCTTCTGAGCCCTGAGTGTGCTTACGGTGCCCTCAAGGCCTCCTATTATGGGTCCTCGCTTCTCCTGAAGTGCTTCCTCAAGGCCTTTGCACCTGCTATCTCCTCACCTGGGAGGCCCATGCCTAGGTATTCACCAGACCTGATCCCTCACTTCACTCAGGCCCTGCTCAAAAGTCACCTAATGAACAGGGACAGGCATCTGCTACAGCAGCAATACCCCTAACTCCACCCTCTTTTCCTATTTTCCTTATCAACACCACTGATCCTGTGCTTTCCTGTGACCAGCCCAATTTCTCCAAGAGAATGTAAGTAAGCTCCAGGAGGCCACAGGACTTGCTCTGCTTCTGTCCCCTCTTCTGCCGTGAGACCTGCACTGGCTGCCAATGATGAATTCTATTTTAATGAAGACAAAGGGGGTGCCTGGTTAGCACAGTCAGTTAAGCGTCGGACTCTTAGTTTCAGCTTGGGTCGCAATCTCAGAGTCATGGGATTGAGTCCTGCATTGGGGTCTATGCTCAGCGTGGAGTCTGCCCGGGGTTCTCTCTCTCTCCTTCTTCCTCTCCCCCTGCTCTTTCTCTCTCTCTAAATAAATAAATAAAATATTAAAAAAATTTAAGACAAATGCTTCAGAGATATTTTGACAAGTATCCCTGGAATAATCTCTCTTGTCTTTTAAAGAGTCAAAATCCCCAGTGAATGGCCTTGTGACTCATTATACAATGCAGGGTGAAATTTAGGAATTCTAGTCTGTTTTGGAACTCTAAGCTACGCACTCCTAATCACCGATGGGCTCCCTGAGTGGCACCTCAGATGTGCCCGGATGGCCTGGCCTCCAAGTCCTGCCAACCTCCCCCAGGGCGGGTCACTTCTCCAGGACACCCTGCAGCGGCATGCACCCGTGCCCAAGGTGGCTGGCCCAGGACCTCCGGAGCTCTCTGAAGGGTGGGGGGAACCACTCCACCCCCCCCTTATGTCCCCATCCTCCCCATGCCACGCCTGCACCCGGGAAGCCACCCTCCACCCCCTTGATAGAAGTCAGATCTGGGAAGACAGGAGGGGCATAAAGCTTACTTGTGTCTGACTCACAACTAATGAGTTTTTCTCTGCTTGAGTATAAAGGCTGATTCATGAGGGGAGAAAAGAGCCTAGTCCTGGCTCCTCCCTAGGAACGAGGAGGCTGGCCTGCGAAGACAACAGTGTCGAAGACAACAGTGTCGTACTCGCACAGAATTATTTTCAGACTCTGGAACCTACAAACAAGCCTTCAGCTGCCCATGCTGACCCGCCCTTGCCTCGGCTTCCAGAATCACAGAACGGTCGTGTGGGGGCTGATCGCCAGCGAGCCGCCCGAGAACGTTGGCAAACACAAGGCCACCAGGAGTAACCCAAGAGCCTGAGCATCTGCGGAGTCCCTTACTCAGGGCCCCGGGGAGCAGTGACCTCCCCACCCAGGGTCCCCTGACCCAAAGGTGCAGGAGCAACAGGACATGCTGCCTGCTCTGGGTTCCTCCCTGGCGAATTCAGTTTGCGCCTCCCCGGCGATGACGCATCCCAACATTTGATTTTCATTTCTGGAGTAAGAGTAGCGTGTTGATTGCATCAGATTTCCTCCGGGTTAAAAAGAAAGCATGAGTTTCAACCTGCTCTGCGTGATTTCAGTCACCAGACCTTCGATAGAAACTCCATCCCATCTGCTCACCTTGCTCACTCCCCAAACGACAGTGAGCTCTGGAGAGTCACAATAATTCAGAGACACTGTCCCGGCTGACCCTGTCTCCCTGTCGGCGGCTGCCTGGAGCCCCAACACACTGGGGCTCTGATCCCCTGGGGCTGGCTGCAGAGAAGCCCACAGGCATGCCCATGAGCCTGTGGGGCCTGAGCTCTTTCACAGTCACTCTGAGGACACCATAAGGCGGGGCTGGCAGTGACCTAGAGAGGCCAGGTAGAGGCTCTGTCCATCTGTCCACAAACATTCCCACCACCTCTTTCCCTCTGAGGCCAACAGCCCTGGAAGCCGATTGCTCAGTCTGCAAACCAGCTCCCTGGTTTTCTGCATCTTGACCGCTGACCCGACCAGTCTGGGCAAGAACCCAAGTGGAAGGCCATCACGTGACCAGTGTCCCCTTTCCAGGTCTCTCTAGTGGGTAGGGACAGCCGGGGCTCTGGTTACGAGAGCCCAGCCCGGCGAAACCCAACCTCCTGCACCACAGTGGTGGAGGCTTCCGACGTTGGGAGTCTCATTTCTAGAACCTGGCCTATGGGTACCTTCAGCACAAGACAATAACTCTCAGAAGAGGGCTGCCTCCTGCTGGGGGTGCAGAGAGCAGTCTCCGATGGAGAGGACCCCAGGGGATTGGCATCGCTTACCAGCACCCGGAGTGGGCTTCACTTCAAGTTCAACAACCCAGTGTAGTTGAGGGCAGTGGCCTGCTGCCATTCGGAGTCCCCCACAGGCCAGCTGTAAGGATCACACACCTCAGTCCTGAGTCCACCCAAGAAACAAGGGCATCTCCTAGGCAGCGGCCCTGTGGTCTCCGTGAAGACCCACAGGGACAGGGCTGGGTGCTCAGCAGGCGTGGTTGGGGAAGCCCGGCCTGAGACAACACTGAGAGCCTGGAGCTTGGAGCGTGAAGGATCTGGGAGCCGGACAATGGGTTGGGGACATGCCACACTCAAGCTCTTATCGGATCTCCCAAAGCTCAGGAACTATCACCTAGGGTGCCATGGGCAGTGTATGTGTGTTTGTGGGGGGGGCAGGTAAGTGCACATCTGCATTTCTAACTTGCTGTTTCTATCATCTCAGGAGGGAGGGCCGGGGAAGCCAGCAACACGGCATGGTGTTTCACCGGCCAGTGACAGAGGGGACACTCTGGGTCTGGCGAGTCACTGGTAGGCCTTCTCCCACCAATGACCTGTCGCCCAGCTGGGGGACAGCTCCTTCTGGGGTTCAGATCCATCCCACTCTTTCCTTGGGTAAAAACCAATCTTGGGCTCCTCTCTCCAGTCTGTGTAAGACAACCCAAACCCCCGGCTCGTCCTGCCAGCCCTGTACACACTCACCCACCTGCTGACCACAGCTGCATCACACCTCCTTTTGTCTTTCCAGCACTCTTGCCGAACCTAGCCGCTGTGCCTTCATCTGGCTCCAAGACCCCCCCCAGCCAGCTCCTGGGCTCTGCCGGCTCCCCACCTCCACACCCCTGATCCTGAAGACCCTACAGGGGTCCTATTGTCTCTCCCCATTAAAACTTGCCCATCTGAGAGGGACCCCCATCCAACAGCACCTTTGCCCGTGGAATCCCATCTCTGTTCCGGGCTCGGCTCAGTGCCTGACTCATGCTGTGTCTGATGCCGCCTGCTGAATGGACCAATGTCTTAGCCAACCCATTCCCGAGCACCAGTGTGCACTGGGGCCCGCCAATGGCGCAGGACCCAGTTCCTGCCCTCCTGATCACGCAGCTGTTGGGCACATATAGGCCACCGACAGCACGAGGAGAACAAGGGGGGTTCCGCCACGTCTTC
Source organism: Lutra lutra (assembly GCF_902655055.1). Lineage (NCBI taxonomy): Eukaryota > Metazoa > Chordata > Mammalia > Carnivora > Mustelidae > Lutra > Lutra lutra. The sequence continues at coordinate 42,599,290 of NC_062280.1, read as the reverse complement.
CTGGCAAGCACAAGACCCGAAGCCCACGGACCTCTTGGTCTGCCCATCACACCAGGGATGCTCCGATGGTGGCCCTTCGTCCATCCCGTGACCCTGCTGCTGCTGACGGTTCAAAGAGTAACCCACGTGTGGCCCGCTGACTGCTCATTCAGGAATGGGGTTCAGGAGGTCTGGTGGTTTGCAGTCTGCCCCCCGGAGTCACATGGGAAGGCCAGCCCACCGTGTGACGCAGCTGGTGGCAGACAGGCTGCGAGGGGGTCTTGTGACCAGCCCAGATGAGAAATACTTACCAACCCCAGTCGCCAGCCAGTGACCAGGAGGAACAAGCGTAATTATCTCTGAACTGTTCTAATAGTGAGAAGAGAGGCCCACTCACTCACTGGGCTGGGGCTGCTGGTCAGGGGGCAGGACTCCTGTACAACACACTCATCAAAACACCAGCACTCGAAGGGGCTGTGGTTTGTAAATGTTAGTCACGGATTCACTGTCTTCTTAAAAAAAAAAAAAAAAAAACCAAATGGGTACTTCTCTTTAGAGCAATACACTTTTTATAACTGAAGTTTATTTAAGGGAGTTATTTTAAAGAAGGCATCTTTCTATTGCTTTAAAAAGGAAGCCAGTCTATCCTTTAAAAAGATCTCCCTTAGAGACACTGATATCTTTTCTAGTACATGTTACCTTAAAAAGCTTTGTGAAAGTTCATGTTAGGGGTGCCTGGGTGGCTCAGTCTGTTAAGCTTCTGCCTTCGGCTCAGGTCATGAGCTGGGGGTCCTGGGACTGAGCCTTGCATCGGGCTCTCTGCTTAGCGGGGAATCTGCTTTTCCCTCTCTCTCTCCCTCTCCCCTCCTCTGCTCGTGCTCTCTCTCAAATAAATAAATCTTAAAAAAACAAAAAAAAGTTCATCTCAGATACCCCTCTGGGATGCGGACACCTAGTCAGTGCTGCTCATTTTACAGATGAGTAAACTGAGGCTTATTTGGTTTCAGTGAGAGGGCTGTCCCCCTAAGCTTGTCTCTGAGACTCGGATTAAAATGCCAGCTTCAGATAAGGAGAGACGGGAACGTGGCTTCCAGTCGTGCAGGGCCGGTCCGACTGACCACGCTCGCTGATGACACACAGACGCCGTGTCTGAGGCTCGAGTTCAAGGCAGGAATTTCCTATCCTGAAGACATGGCAGCAGGAGCGGGCGCCAAAAGGGTCCCGTGGGGATGAGTGAGGTGTTTGCACGACTCCACAGGCGGCAGAACGGGGCCGAGCCCACCAAAGAGCCCAGCTGGAAAACAGCCCCCAGTGCACGCAGATGCTGGACAGACATGTCCAGGACATTCCTGCTGCTAACCAACAAACACGTGCTGCCTGATGGGAAGGGGCGTGAGAAGGGAATGTCAACACAGACAGTTTCATGAATGGGCCAGATCCGAAAGGGCCAGCAGCGGGAGGACAGCCTGATCCCCGCTTCTCCCAGCAGGAGCCAGATTCTTGCTGCTGCGGATCACCCGGTGGTAGGACCATCTTTGTAACTCATCTTCCTCAGCATTTTGGATTACGCTCTTATCATGACTTTCCAGCAGAGGGTGAAGCATTGCCAAACGCTTTCCTGGGAAGTTGCAGCAATTCAGGCTCTGGGCAGCAGTGAGTGTCCATCCCCCTGCGTCCCCCGCCCCCCACCCACCGAGCAGTTCAAGGAAAGCCTAGCTGAACAGGACAAGCGGGGAACAGAATACCGAAGTTCAAATTCATATTCCTGGGACCGTGACAGTCAGAAAAATCTTGAAACGACTACTTCTTACTTCCTGCTTTAGGACTATTATTTTGTATCCTTTGCTCAATGAGAGTCTAACACTTCATCCTCTCTGCTGCCACTGTCTTCCCCACTGTCACTCGCACACACTCAGATCCACTTCCTAACTGGTGACCAAGTCTCAATTCAGCAGCCGTAATCATCTTCTCTTCGTGATTTTGCCTCGAAACACAGAGAGGTCTACCTCCATGAAAAATCTGATAAACATACCCATCTGTTCTCCTTAACTTAAAAGAAAGTGGTCTGTCTACTGACACTAATGGACAAAATTTATTTTGCTGCCCGGTGAGGAACTTTATGAAATTCATTACCAAACGGCTAAGTGATCAGCCCTGTCGCGTCCCCAACAATTCATCCCTTCCCGACCGATGTGATGTCATCATCTCTTTGCATTCTGAATGTGTGCAGACACTGGGGTCTGAAGCTGGGTCTATTCTGTGCCACTAGTCTGCACATTTTTAGAACCACATCAGCCTTTTGTACTGTGGTAGTCTGATCACACACGGTTACCTGGAAGGACTCACACTGTGATATTTCGAAGTCTCCTATCAGCTATTTTTACCTATTTTTTTCCCTCTAAATGAACTTTAAAATAATTTAATAAGCTGTCTTCCCACCTCGTCATTCCCCCACAAAGGGGACCCCACTGGGATTCTGTCGGCACGGCACTGGTAGTACAAGTGACACCTTTATATATTTTATTCTTTCCTTCCAGACACACGGTCGGGCTCATTTATGTAAAAACGAGTCCCACGGCAGCGTAAATCAAAGAGAGGCAAACTCTTTCTGTAAAGGAACAGTGAATAAATTAAACTTTGGGGACCACACATTCTCTGTCATAAAGACTCAACTCTGCCCTCAAATCCAGGCAATTCTGCCACTAATGTGAGTGGATCTGACCCCTTCTCTCTATTATCTGAGCACTTTCTCTCTGCCCTGACTCACTACAGCAGCCTCCCACCTGGTCTCCCAAATCCCATTCCCTTCACCCCCCCCGGCCCTCAGCCCCAAACACACACAGCTAAGCCACTTTCCTTAGAACAGCTGGGGGCCTCTTCACAAATTAAGTCTCTCCAGTGGCATCTCCCTGAGCTTAGAACAAATCTATCCCATCTACTGGGACTCCATGAAATCTAGTCTCCTTACCGGGACTGGAGGATCTGGCCCCGCCCAGCCCTCCATGACCTTGTTTCCTCCTTGGTACATTCATTTCCCAAGTGTACCTCCTTTCTGCCGCAGGAACCTTGCACTCACAGTTCCCTCGGGCACACAAGCTCTGTCCCTGCAAACTTCACTTTGCGGACTGCTTTTTCCACTCGGGTCTCGCTCACTGCTTCAGAAAGGCCCATCTAGCCACTCACCACTGCAGCTACACTCACCCTGATCTCTGTATGCCCGACTGTCCCCTCCCACAAGAGGAAGGGACAACTGTACTGAGGGTTCACACAACAGACGATGCCCACACACAGTACAAAGGGCCTGGGGCACAGTCAATGGTCCACTGTCGTCAGGACCCAGTGCCCACACAAGCCTTGTACTTTCCATCAGCGAGTGCTCTGAATTTGTGTGAAACACACCCTTTTTTTTTTTTTTTTTTTAAACATGGCCTTGCTGCTTCCTAACTGCACCATCATGGTCCAGAATGCTGCGATTTTGCTGCGGCAGACTGCACCTAGCTGGGTTCACACGTGCTTTATCAAATGAGCCAGTGTAATTTCTCTGTAAGCCACTGATTGCTTCGGGAACTTTATCTCCATTGCTATAATGGCAGGTTCCATGGAATGAAGGTTTGATGGTACTCGCTGCACCGTATTTCCACGGTTAGAGCGACTTCAGGCCCAACTGTGGGTCTCGGTTCTAGGATAACACAGCAAGTCATGCATAGGAACAAATGTCTTCTGGTGAAAACCTAAATTCCACCAGGCCAGGGATGAGTGATGCTGTGGAGTCTTCTGTGTTCCCATTTTTCTAATACTCTCTGTAAGGAGCCTGAACCACGGAACCACCCCTGTCAGGCATGGCTCCCCTCTGTGCCTACAAATGTGACCTTATTTGGAAATAGGATCTTTGTGGATGATCAAGTTCAGATGAGGTGATTAGGGTGGGCCCCCCCGTCCACTGCGACTGGGGTCCTTACAAAAAGGGGAAATTTGGGCACAGAGGGGAGACCATGTGAGGACACAGGGAGAAGGCAGTTATCCACACACCAAGGAGAGAGGCCTTGAACCACAGCCTCAGAGGGAACCAGCCCTAAGGACACCAAGATCCCGGACATCTGGCCTCTAGAACCGTGAGAGGGAATTTCTATTGTTTTCAGTGACCCAGTTTGTGGTACTTTGCTTTGGTGGCCCCAGGAAAGTAAACATCTCCAGCCTCTCTCTCCTTGTGTCCCTCTATCTCTGTCACACCTAATACAACTGAACAGTAATAAACAAGCATAAGGCCCCAAACGAGAGAGTTATGGACCCTACTGAAAAATGTGACCTTGCCTCCACACTTCCAGAACATTCCAGGATCCAAAACTACCTGGCCATCGCCAATGACTGCTCACTGCACACTCCTGAAGAAGTCTGATGTTGGCAGGCAACGGGTAACTAAACTTCTACATCCTAAGTGTTACTATAAAATTCCTGCCAAGTTACCCCAGGGCCCTTGCAAAGGCGTTTCTTAGCGGCGACCAAGTTAACTGGGGCTTTGGAACAAGCTGCTCACATTGAGACTCTGGAGGTGTCTGGGCATCACAGTTAACTGAGAACACGCTCAGATCACTGGAAAACAGGAGGCGAGGGAAGAAATAGCAGGGTGGAACGGAATGGTGGCCCCTCGGCCACGGGCAAGGTCAGGGGAGACTGCCCCCCCCCCGGACACCACCCACAGAGCTGGAAGCCAGTGTCAAGTGCCTTCTGGGGGCCTGGCCAGTCTGGAGCAGTCCACGCGCCAACTAAGACAACACTCAGGAGAACAAGTCAACTCCCCAGGGAGTCACAGTGCTGAAACCAAACAGGAAGGCAAAACCCGGGACAGAAATTTTCAGCAGCTGCTAGGAGCCCAGCAGAACAGCCACTGAGGGTGAGAGATAAGGCAGCAGAAGCCACTGGTGCTCCCCCCAGAGACATGGAGCTGGACAAGGCAGGAAGAGCCCAGCTGACCCTGGACAGTGGCAAAGATGCTCTGGGGCCTGGCGCCCAGGAAGGAGAGCTGACAGCTGCCCGCACATGCAGGCAGCGAGAGCGGAGGCCTGGAGGCCCACCGTGGCTGGCGTGCCACGTAGCCCCAACAGCTTGGCACTGAGGGTTTGCATGTCTTCTGGCCCAAACTTGATCTCACCATTACTGATGCATCCAAAGAAAGTAATTCTGGAAAAAGAACAGGGAAAGGCTGTTCTGGTGAGCTAATCTGACCTTCCTTTTCCCTGGAGGCCTCCCTCACTGCAGCCTGGGAGATAAGCAGGTCCCTTCCTGCCCACTCTCAGAGCAAGACTGCAGTGTGCACGCTGCCCCCCAGCCTCCACGCGCAAGCCCTGCTGAGTCCCGACTTGGTCTTCTGCCACGGGCCATGGTCTCCTCACCTGGTGCTGGGGAAACTATGAAGTGATCACCCTGTCTTCCTCCTCTTTGGCCTCGGACCACAGTGGGGACTGAACTGCAGAGACGGCCTAGCACAAAGGAAGAAACACAGGGCCCTAGGGTCAATCTGAGTGTATACACCAGGTCTAGCTGTGTGCTCTTGGCCAAGTTACCTAACCTCTCTGAGCCTCTGTCACCTGCAGGAGCAAACCTACCCTGCGAGAGGAGCACACGGTGGGTACTCAGTTTATCGTTCCTCAAGGTCTTCCCTGGAGAATGAAGACGAGTGGGCACAGCACTGGTGTTCCCAGACAGCTCTGAACCAGGGACTCCAATTCCTGGTCTCCTACAAACCACAAATTCTCTGCACTTCCACTTGGAAACATCAGCGTTTATTCAAAACTGAAGTCACCACATTCTCACCTTGGATGACCTCCCCTTTAATCCCTGGTGTCCCTGAGCCTGAAGCCGCTCAGTCTGGGCAAGTCACTCAGCTTCCCAGTGCCTCCAGCTCCTCTCTATAAAAGGGGGACAATAGTACCCACCGCCTCCGGGTGAGTGGATAAAACCCGCTCCTACGTGCCCAGGGCCAGCCCCCTGAGCTCGGGGTCCCCAGTCCCGGCACGTTAACTCTCGGACGGGATCGCGCCCTGTCCCGTGCACGGTAGGACGCTCACCAGCACCCCGGCATCTCCCCACCAGAAGCTGGGGGTGTCATGTGTGCCCATATGCCTGTGCCCCAAAGGGCTCCCGCAGCAGCATGTCCCAGTCCAGAGACGTGTGCACACTCTCACATGACCCTGATGTGCAGACAGGACGGGTACTGCCACACGGCCTGCACCTGGGCACCCACCCACCCAAGAATCGCCAGCAGTCCCCCGTGGACCCCAGACCCCATTCCCCTAGCCTCGACTGCCAATGGTGGGCCCCCCACCTGGCCTCCTCCAGGCCCAAGCAAACTCTACCTGTAAGAACCCGATCCTTCTCCAACGCCCTCTGAACCCCAGCTACATGCCTCATTACTGGGAAAAAATCTGCCCTAGTTCAACCCCCGAGATACCACCTTCTTCCCCACCATCCCCCACCCGGCCTCTCAACTGTGACAGTCCTCACGTCTGCCACTGCCTGCCTAGGTCTAACCTCTGACACTCAGCAGGTGTGCTGTTCCCCTTGCCTGGAAAGTTGTCTCCCTGCCTCTGGTGGCCAAACCCTTCAACCAATGGTCTGTAAACAGCTCTGCCATCACTGACCCCCCTCCCTAGTCCTTGTCACGAAGGCCCTGGAAGCAGCAGCACTTTCTGGGTGTTGCACACCAGCCTTGCACACCCACAACACTAAACTCTTGGAGGTGAAGTTCTTCCATAGCCGTGCACAAGACACACACAGGACTCCCGAAATGACAGCTCCCCCACAGGCTGCAGATCTGAATGCCCAGGTGAGGGGAGCTCTGCTAATCAGTGGGCAGCTCCGTCTTAACACTTGGACCCTGAAGAGATCAACGTGTGTCCTAAGAGGTTAAGTGACCCAGTGGGCCCCAGCAAACAGCCTGTGCAGCCTCAGGAATCCGGGGACCCTGTCCTGCTGCGGTTACGGCCATGTGCAGATGCCTTGTCATCCACGGGCGGGAGAGAACGAGACAAGCGTCCCCGGGTGTGAGTGTGAACTGAACCAGACTGTCTGAACAGAGTCGACAGCTGGGAGAACTGCATCAGGACGACCCTGCAGCACACCGCGATTCATCATTAGAAGCAGGACACACTCTTCAGGTCTCTGCAGAAACCCTAGGCAACACTGAGGTCAAGACGAGGCAGGTCTGTAACCCAGGCAGAGAGAGGCTCACCTGGCCAGCACGGCTCACACCGTGTGCACACCCCCAACCCCACCCACCCACGGCCCGGGCCCCACAGCCCACGCTGTCCCGTGCCTCCTGGTGGCGCCCTGGGCTCAGCGAGGCTGGGACACGGCGGGTGAGGCTAGAACAAATCACTACATTAAAAAGGCCTTTAAAGGTCCCAGTTCTAGAGGTGGGCAGTCTTTTGTAAGCAAGGTGTCAGGGGGCCTCGTGCTCTCACACGCTCTGGAAAAGACTCTGTTCCAGGCTACCCTCCTGGCGTGAGGGGTCACAGGCCAGCCCTGCCTCTCCTTGGCTTATGCGTGCTTCTATCTCTGCTTCGGCCACCAGGCAGCCTTCTTCCCCATCTGCACACAGCTGACATCTAAGGACACCACTCCTGGGATGGGCACCCAATTCCCGCACGACCTCCTCCAAACCAAACAGGTCACCTCTACAAGGACCCTATTTCCAACAAGTTCACATTTCGAGGTTCCTGATGGACATGCCATTTGAGGGACACTTGTGGTCCCTGTACATCGAAGAACATGGTTAGAGATGGGCCCTTGGGCTGGCTCCTGTCCCAGCAGTGATGGGCACCCAGGTCCAACAGGCCGGGCAGGTGACAGAGGAAATCTGTGTATAGCTTGGGATCAGGCCAGGCTTCATGCTCTCAGGTTCGCCATGAGTGAGAGCAGGAGCCCACTTTCCTAGTGAAGGAAATTCACATGCCCCACTCAGATGTGAGGCATAATCCCATCTTGGAGCTTTCTTTATGTAAGACACACGTTTGAGAACACACTAAAAGGTGACACTTAAGAGGTTAACTTTGGCTTCTGCCTCAGCTCCCATGAAAGGAACTTTATGGAGCCCACTCCCAACCGGCAAACACAGCCCATTCTGACGACCACCTGTCCAGCAAACTGGGTCATCCAGCCGGTCCCTGGGCTGTGCTGTGATCCAGGGGGCACCGCAGGACCCGTCTGCAGAGGCCAAGGAACATTCCCACTGTTCTTGTGTCTCCTGCAGCCAGTTATCCCTGGAGGTCCCATGTGAGCCCATGTTAGGGCCCCCGGGAAGCCGCCAGGGGATGTCCAGGCTCCTTAAACCAGTAAGCGTCAGAGTCAATGCCACATCTGCAGTCACCAGCCCTGGCGCCCCGGCACTCCCCTACAATAAGACCTAAACACTTGCCTGTGGCTATATTTAATTGTGTGCCTATCCAGCCAGGCTTCCTTCTGGTTCAGCAAGGATGGTGCCCTTCCGTGGCCACTGCAGTGCTCTGCACACAGTAGCCATCACTCAGCGAATACCGGAACCAGTGCAGGGCATGTGGGCGGTTCCAGCCTCACCGTTCAGGAATGTGGCTGCTTCTCCAAAGTAAGACTTAACATTCACAGCCTTTCCGACGTCTGTCTAATGCAGAATGCTGTTTTGAAAACAATAAAGTTATGAGGGGGCGGGGGGGGCATTATCTTCCTTAAGTCAACCAAGTATACAGGGCATCTGCCCCATTTCAGGGTAGCTGCTCCAAGAACACAACACAAAGAAGATGTTTCCTGCTCGGAGCTGGCTCCCAGAAATGCTGAGGACAAGGACGTGAGCCACAATAGAAGTCTTACTACAGGTAATACGTATAACCACGTCCACATGGCCAGCTAAACAGTCTGTCCCCCAAGAGACACATTAAATCCTGACTCCTGGAGTCCTTGAATTTGACAATGGGAAACAGGGTCTTTGCAGATGTGATCAAGTTAAAATAAGTTTATTCTGGATTAGGGCGGGCCCTAGATCCAACCACAGGTGTCCTTATGAGAGAAAGGAAATCTGAACATAGAGACCCAGACACACACAGAGGCCAGGTGGCCATGTGAAGACAGAGACAGATCAGAGACACAGCTGCCAGCCAAGGATCAGCAAGACCGTGGGGAAACTGCCAGACAAGAGAAGGGGCAAGGATGGGTTCTTCCCGAGGAAATGTGGCTCTGTGTCCTCCAGGGTGGGAGAATGAATTTCTGTTGTTTTAAGCCATGCAGATTTTGGTCATGGTCCCACGGTTCAGGGAAATCAGCACATACATCTGCTGCACGTCAGACACTTTCTAGGTGCTTTCCGTGTACTCGTTTCCTGAGACTGACGATTACTGCCTCCATTGTGCAGTCAAGGTTTGGAGAAACCAAGCAACCGGGCCAAGGTCTCCAGCTCCTGGGAGGCAGGGCCCACAGAGCGAGCCCGGCATGAGCCTAGCACCAGGACTGGAGGGGTCAGCTAATTTCTAGACAATTCCAAGAACATGAGCTGTCTCTGCACCTGCCCCACTGGGCACACAGCAGCCCAGCGCCTGGAGACCAGAGCAGGATCACCAAAGTCCTGCTGTTGTGGTTCAGAAAACAGGATGGTCAGATGGTTGCTCCCATTTTTTATTTCTTTTTAAAAAATTTCTTTCCTTTTTCTTTTTAATCAAAGCATACATTAGCAAACCCCTCGTGAATTATTCTCTGTTTCTCCATGCAGCCTGTGCTACAAGTCTGTACCAGGCACAGATAAAATGGACTTCAATTGACCTGACAGTTTCTTAGCGGAGAGAATTCACCAGAGGCTCTGAAGCCAGGTCCACACCCCTCTAGTCATTGACGGCTTCTTTTCTCAGCTGTTCTGATGCGGACACAAGGAGAGGCGCTTGGCCAGGGAGCAGATGACCTGGAGCCAGGGGGAGCTGGGAGAAGCTTTTCTTCTGCTTCCAACTAAACATAAAAGGTACCCGAGGACGACTGTTGCATACAGAGGCTAAGAAAGAGGATTGGGAGAAGAAAGAAACCACTCCAGAGCAGAAAGGGCACCGCTGGAAAGGTCTCTGCGCTATGTCGGCTTTGTTTGTCATGGTTCGTGCCCAGACGCCAGGCTGATGCTTCTCCCCAGCCCTCCGCCTGTCTTCAGCTGGGAGGCTATGCCATCCACTATCCTAGAGCCCTGTGCTGCTCCGTCTCCTTCCTGCAGGATCGCGGGCCCCGGACAGGGCTCCACGCTGGCTGGTGCTGGCGGACAGAGCAGCAAACGGGCCTCCCTCCTTTCACTGGAAACCCTCGTACAGCCCCCACCTGCCCTGGGGTCCCTGCGGGGGCCCTCCGTGTACCCCCACCCCCCGGCCTGGAAGTCCCTCCCGCCTACAAGCTCAGACACTGTTCTCACTGGGGTTGGCAGTGAACCCACATGGAGACCCAGGTCCTAAGGGTGCTTTCCTGTGTGTGTGTGTCTCATCAGGCAGCTCTCTAACGACTGACCGCTTGGTGGCCTCCCACTACTTTCTCCTTTCTCTCAGGGCTGGCCTTCGAGGGTGTCAGGGGTCTCTGGAGGCCCCCATGAAGGCCCACCTGCCTTCACAGGTATCTCCTCCTCCACCTGCCCAGAGTGCCCAGTGCCCCCACTGTCCATCTCTGTCCTTCTGTCGCTTGGGGCAGTCTCCTTAAGGAGGCCAGCCACAGCTAGACCACCCCAAGGAATGGGGTGCCCAAACTCATGTCTCCCATACAGCTGCCTCCCACAGCCACTCAGGAAGGTAACACACTGGCCTCCTCTCCCTGCACCCAGGTGGGCCTGCTCCACACCCCTGCATCCCCATCCTGGCAAAGGGCACCGCCCAGAGATCACCCATGCTAGATTCCCCCTCCCCCGCAACCAGGTGGTTCTCTAGGTGGAACAGAAGACTGTCTCTGGAAAGCACTGATTCTCAACCTCAGGCTCTGGCCATCTGGGGCCTGGGCAGGTTTTGCTGTGGGGATGTTCTACACCTCGTGCAACGGCTGGCAGCCTCCCAGCCTCTACCCGCTAAATGCCAGCAGCAGCCCCAAACCCAGCTGTGACCCCCGGTAATGTGTCCAGACACTGTTGTGTGTCCCCAAGCCAGCACTGCTGTAAAGGGACAGACCTTCCGGGCTTTGTGGGCCTCTGTCTACAGCCACCTGTCACCTCCGCCCCTCCATGGCCAACACAGCACAGACACCGAACAGGTGGGCACATGTGGGTTCCAATAAAACCTTCTTTACAAAAACAGGGTGCATGCAGGGTTTGGGTCTCCCCGTTCCAGGGCCACACTTTGTTGGTCACTGCTCTAGACTCGACCGGCTCCCTGGCCAGTTCTCTCTCCTTCCCCTGCTGTTGGCCTGCCTTCAGCCACTCCCCACATCTCACCTAGAACCCCTCAACCCCAACTGCCTGCAGTCTGGCCCCCCACTTGATTTCTTGGGTATGGGTTCATTCTGGCCCCAGAAAAGCAGAGATCATGTCAATTCTCACCAGGAAGCCTGTATCACTAGGCAGGTCTGGTGAAAAAAGCCTAACAATGAACTTGAATCTCCAAAGCAGGTTCGATGAGTAGAGATGATGGAACGGATTTGGAGAACCAACTCATCCCAGGGCACACAGACGTTGCATGGTACCCCAAACCTTCACCTTCAGCTGTGATGGCACACACGCCATTTACTGCTGTCACTGCACCTGCCCAGAGCCCTCCTCCACTACCTCTCTGTCTCAGCCCTTCTCTGGCCCCCTGGGCACAGTCACAGGATGGAGGGGTGATCCTGGAGGCCTCAGGGAGCAGAAACCCGGGCTGGTGGCCCCCAGGGGCCAAGCAGAGTGAGGTGAGCCCGGAGGGCAGAGACAGCTGGTTCTGAGCATCCTATAGGACTGGCTGCCTTCATCCCACATGTTCCTTTCTGGAATGTTTTAGTATCACATTTAAAACCCATTAAAAATAAAAGGGAATATGCATTATTTCCCATAAAAATGCTACTCTGCAGATTTCTGAATGACCTATTCTTTACCAAAACCTGAGAATGTTAGGTAGGATATGGCCCAAAGCAGCAAGTAGCCCTTCTGAGGTTTCCTTGTACATAGCCATCTCCAAAAGAAAAAAGAAAAGGAAAGGAAAGGAGAGGAAAAAGGAAGAGGAGGACAAAACAGTTTGGGCATGAAGCGGGAAGAGACAAAGGAGGGGAAGTCCAAGGCCACACAGACCACCTGCCGTCCTGTTTCCTTCTGCACCTGCACCCTGGGTGGGAAGAGCTGGTGTCCAGCACACCCCCCTACAGAGAGGACAGCAGCAGGGGCTCTGCCTGCTCCCCGCCCCCCAGGAGTCACAACCCCACTGCCAAGAACATGGTGATACAACCTTGGGAGGCCTGGTGTAGCCGCATAATGGAAGCTAAGTGCTCGGGCACATGGGGACCCTGAGGTGGCGCATTGTTCCGAAAGCCAACAGGCTCTGGCTCCCCCTACTCCCTTCCTGCCCTCACCACGTTTGGCCAGTAAGATGTGTGTTCAACCTGCAGAATCTGGTTGTCAGGAGGGCTCAGCAAACATCTGTGGCTTCTGAGGGGTCCTCCAAAAGGCGGAGATAGGTTAAGTGTGGACCCAAGGCAGCTGTAGCCAGCTGGGGGACCCACTGTAGGTGGGTCTGTAGCAGGGTGTAGCAGGGTTTGTGAAATGCAGGTTCCTGGGCCCTGCCCTCGTGTTTCACGTGGGGATAGACTGAGCTGTCACTCTAGAGTCCCGCCAGGAAGGGGACGGTGAGTTCAGATCAGCACCATTTGAGGGGACTGTCATCAAGAGGCAATTAGGTCAAGTCCTGGGTCTTGGAGGTTTAGTAAATACTCGGGACTGGCATGGGAGCCGGGTGCAGGGCTGGAATCCAGAGCCAGGGGTCTCTCCAAGAGCCGGGAGACCAGAGAAGAAGGCTCTTAGCATTTTAGTTAGAACATCAAAACAGAATGAGTCTTAGCGCTACAGGCAATCACCAAAAGGCAACACCAGTCCAGTGCCCATGAACGGAGAAACCGACTAATAAAATGTGTCTAGCCATACACACAATGGGGTCTTCCTCTCAATAAAAAGGAGGAAACTCTGACCCATGCCACACCGTGGACGGCCCCCGAAAACATCATGGAAAATGCAGAAGATGGTCACAAAAAGTCCCATTACTGTACGGTTCCAGAACAGACACATCCAGAGAGACTGAGAGCAGGTTAGTGGCTGCTGGCAGCGGAGGCAGGGATGATGTTGAGTGATGGCTCACAGGTCTCTTATTGGATCAAATGTTTTCAACCAGAGAGACGTACGGGTAGCTGCACAGCTTTGTGATTCTACTAAATACCGCGGAATCGGGACACTTTAAAACATAGCTGCTTGGGGCTAAAATGTTGTGTGCACAGGAAACACCTAGAAAACAAAACTTCAGCAAAACTCTGGTATACACAGAGACATACCTTAGATATAATCTGCAACAACCCACTAAAGGACAAAAGGAACGAACGTGCGGTCAGGAAAGGAAAGGCAGCATCAGAGGAAAAGCGGGCGAAGCAGCAGCCGCGGACAGGAGGCAGGCACCGACGAAAAGCCTGGAGCACGTGTTCCGCCGCAGCAGTGACCCCGCACGGGGACCAGCTGGGACCACTTGGGTGCTTTTTAGGGCTCTAAAGACCCAACTCCAAGCAAAAACAGGAACAGATTCCCACAAGCAAACGGAGCGAGGCCAGGGGTGTGGGTGCACTCAGCGCCTTCCCATTGGCAGCCAAGCCCCGACCCTGCGGGTCTAGCTCCACCCACAGATGTGCTTCTGCACAACGTCGGAGCCAAAACTCCCCGGCAACAAGAGCCGGGAAGGAGTCACATGCTGGCAACTGCATCTCCCATTCCCATCTTACAGAGGGGCAAACCGAGGCACAATAGAGGGTCAGTTAGTGCGGCTGCATCGCTGTTAGCCACCCAAACAGTCGGCTCTGGAGTCCAGGCAACACCCCTCCAGAGCCCCACTGGTCAAGTGGGAGCAAAAGGGCCCCCCCGAGAGGGCCCCATTCTGCACAGCCAGGGTGCTCTCACCAAAGCAATTGCTTTTTTCACGTGAGATCAATGAACGGGTTGCTTGGCCTCCAAGGCCTGCATCTGCAGAACCGAAGCCCATCCCCGAGTCCAGTGTTTGGGGGCCAGACCCTGGCCAGAAGAGACTGTCCAGGTCACGCTGGCTCAGTCTCACTGGAGGACGGCAAAGTGGGGGTGCTACCCATCCACAGGCCCATCCAGGGTCACGCTGACGCCCACTCACACGTGCTACCCTGAAACACTAACACGGTGACTTGGCACCCCCAGGTGGGCAACTAATTTCTCATGGCTTATACCCAAGCCTGCCCCCTGACAAATATTTAGGACCTGGCAGACGGAGGCCTGATTCTGAAGTTACATGAAATCCCTCCAAAATCAAGGGATCCAAACCAAATGGGAATCCGGTGAGCAACACTCCTGTCAGGTCCATCCAGGTGCCCCTGGACTCTGTCACAGTTGGGCGACTTCCGCTGATGGCCAATTCTAGAACCCCGCTTAGCCTTCCACCAGTTGACTGCAGAACTATGGGCCCCTGTGGAATGGTTCCAAGTCAGAAGCTTCTATCTGGCCTCGCTTCTAATCACTGTCCAGCTTCTCAGAGGCACGAAGCTCCCTCGCCTATATGATGAAATTAGTAATTAATACCTGGCTTGCCCTGCTGTCCCCTGAGCAGATCACGAACAAATCTGGAGAGAGCTCTGCAAACTGTAAAGTGCTGTGCAAAATTTATATGTAAAACGAAGCTACAGGGGAGCTCTTCAAACACTGCACAGTTAACATTTCTCCCCCTGGTTTCCTCTTTGCCAGATCTGACTTGGGCCCCAAGACCTTGAGCACCACTCATTAAAAAACCAGCCTCCTTTGAAAGCCAATTCATTAACTCCTCTTTAAGACCTCAACACTGTATGGTCTCAAGGACTTGGGAGGCTCCGTGGATGGCCTGGTAGTAATGTGGATGCTGCCCTTGACCTGGACGCTAGGTTCCCATTAACCACCAGCAGAGCGCCTTTGATGATCAGGGGTAGTTCTGAGTAAGCCTGAGTTCAACTACAATCTAAAGAATTTCCGTAAGCCAAGTCTCCCTCAATCTGTAAATCAACAAATTTAATACCTAGATTTAACAAAATTAGCAAAAGAATTAACGAAGAGATGAAGGAAAGAAGAGATTTAACTGGTTTCTGTCCAGTTCGACGTTGGTTTCATCTGAGCACTCCAGCCTAGTGGAGACACTTGGTGCCCCTGTCGGACCCTAGCCTGCTCCTCTTACCTCCCACTTATCCCCAAACCTGTCTTCGGTCTTCTTCCAAGTCAGGGGCTGTTGCCTTTTTCGAAGGTGCAGATACTTTCAGAAATGCGGTAAGGGCGACAGGTTTTCTCTGCAGAAACCACCTGTGCCCCTGAAGTTCTGTAGCAGGCCCTCTAGAAGGACCATGCTAGGAGGCCACCGACCCCGGGTAAACACCTGCTTGCTTCTTCTTCTTCTTCTTTTTTTTTCTAAGATTTTATTTATTTATTTGACAGACAGAGATCACAAGTAGGCAGAGCATCAGGCAGAGAGAGAGGAGGAAACAGGCCCCCTGCTGAGCAGAGAGCCCGATGTGGGGCTCGATCCCAGGACCCTAAGATCATCACCTGGGCTGAAGGCAGAGGCTTAATCCACTGAGCCACCAGGTGCCCTGACCTGCTTGTCATAAAAATGATGTTCAACAGAACAAGGCCCAAAACAGGGTGGGCGTGACCCGAGGACACCATAGGCCGACTAAACATCCATCGGTGATCATTAATTTAGCCAAAAGCGGAAGGCAGAGAGGGGGCTGCACATTCCAGCTCCCACAGGAACAGCGAGGATAAACAGGATTTATGGTGACAACAAGGAAGAAAGGAAAAAGGATCAAGTTGTGTTTACTGAGCAGAGTCCAGGGCGGCCCAGGGGTGGATGGGAGTGAGGATGGGGATCCCCATTCACATGCAAACCAGGGCATCGGCACACAGCACAGGTGCTGAGCACAGCAGACCCTCACCAGAGGCGGAGGGCAGATAAGGCAGACCCTGCCTGCCGGGACAGCGGATGGCCAGGTTGTAAAGGGAAGACACTGTGACCTCAGGAAGACACTGAGCTAGGAATGACAACAGCTTTTTTGCTTTTTCTTTTTTTAAATCTCTGCTTCCTCTTCTGCCAAATGCAAAGCTTTCCTCGCTGTGGGCAGAGTGGAAAGGAGGTTCCAGAAGCATCACAAGTGGAACTCTGGACCTGCATCTATCTGCCTGATGGTGATGGGAGCCTACAAAACATGACCAGAACGTGCCAGGAAGACCCAGATGGGCCCTCCGCGCGGTCCTCCTGCAGGCCTGATGCTCACCTCTTGGAAGGAGGGGCCCCACGTCATTCACTCTGGCCAGTCGGTCATATTAATCTCTTTTCTGACCTCTGGGACCACCACGATAGCGAGAGGTGAGAAAGGCAAGGTTCTGGACTTGCCCAAAGTGACGGGTGGTGCCAAATCTCAAAGGAAGGAGGCAGGGAGGAGAGGGCAGAAGCATATAAGCCCAGGTGAGGAAGAGCACGGGTCATCTCCTCACTGGCCAGGAGGACCAGCAGTGGTCACTGCCAGGCCCAAGGACGCCCCCACGGCCCTGCAAGCTTCCCCTGAGGAATCTCCAATGGACGCCCCTACAGGGGAGCCAATCCGCAGGCGCCTGCCGACCCAACCACTGAGGACTGGCTCGAAAGGCTGAGCAGGCTGAAGCCACTTCTGAGCGCTGGCAGCCGGGAAATGCGAAAGCAGCCCAGAGGCAGCTCTCACCGAGGAGAGCTGTGCACTGGCAGGCGGCCATCCCTGGGCCGGGTGCACGCTGGGTGAGCGGCACGGGCCAGATGAGAGGGCAGGTGCACAGGTGTGGGTAGGAGTGGGGGGAGCGCACACGGGACATGCAATTCCTGAAAAGCAGCTTCATGCCTCAAATCCTGCTTCCCGGGTCCTCCGTGGCCCGCAGTGCTTGGTCTGGACCCTTCCAGTCACCCTCCTGTTCCGCTTGAGCAAGTCTGAGAGCATATTTAATTCCTTTTCATCTTTAAGAATTTTCTAGACACTGGTCCCATTTTTACAGACAAGGAAACCGAGCTCCAAAGAAATTAATTTATGCAAAATGCTCACGGACTCCTAACTGAAATCCTTCTACACTTAGAAAAGAGGAACATGCTCAAAGAGACACTTTTCTGACCCCAGAATAAAATGCATTCACTCTGCCCTTCCCAAAGCCCCGTGGGCTTTAAGTAATGAACTAATAAAGGAGAAAACTCAAGCCAGAGAGATAGGGAAATGAGGGGTTTTCTGATTAGACTGAGGAGTTCTTTGTAATCTGAGCGAGTTTCAGCGAGAGATTGGGAGGCTCTTGAAATAAACAATGGTGGAGTCGTTACTCACACCTTTATCTCCAAACCAAATATGTTAAACATTTCTCATCTGTTCTCAAGACTTCCCCACTGGAAGGAGGCTGAAGAGGGCGGGCCTCGACGAGGCTAACACACAAGGTTTTTACGAACGCAGACGCCGTTCTGAGTGTCACTCAGCGCCTGGAGCGAGGCTCGGCTTTCTCCTGTGTCCACATTCCCTGGGTTCCATGGAGCCGGCTCATGACCTCACTCAGATTCAACCACACTCTTTACTGAGTGAGGCAGCACTGAGGGGAGACATCGGCAGGCAGAGGTTTTGAAAGAGGCAGAGCCATATCTCAGGTTCAAGGCCTGGGGGGGGCGGCGCCCTCTGGGACAATGTGAGGTCAGACCTTGCCCCTGGGAGTGTCTTACAGGCCTCAGCAGGTGCAGGATCGCAGTGGCCCGGGGGCATCTAGCCAGGGACAATCCCAGCAGGCCTGGGCGTCCAGGCCGGACTGAGCTGCTCTGTCTTGACAGCAGGATCTCCCACCACACGGACTGGAGCCCAGTTCCATCCTCAAAGGTCACGGCTTAGTAGCTGCCTGGGGATGGGGGCAGGGGTGATGGGAATAATTACTTCACGGGGATAGGGGATTCTTCTGGGGCTTGGCTAAGCACCGACGGGAGCAGAAGGCACTCCATTCCGGGAAACAGCACACTTTAAAATGGTTCCTGGATATTATGTGAATCTCACCTCGAAACGAAACAAAACAAAACCCCCAAAACTCCAGCCCATCAGAAACATCTGGAGATCCCTGGGCTGAAAAGTAGCCCCTGAAAAGAAGACCCTGTTGGTGCTTCTCCACATAGTCCAGGCCGAGGGTGCCTGGCCAGAGTGAGCCCTACCCAGAGAGAGAAGAGGGATCCAGGTAGCTAAAGGGTAACTTCATTTAAGATCGAATCATTCTTGAATCATATCCTTGACTTTTAGGTAAATGGACAGTTCTAGGAGAAAAAGTTGGTGTCACCTCTAAAAATTAGCAACATGGCTCATATTCATGGCTTGTCATTTGTTTTTATTGGGCCAGCACGGGACTGGGGACCCCTGCCTGCATGAGGCGTGCGTCTTCCCAGGACCAGATAAGGGGGGGGGTGGGCCAGGAAGGGGTGGCTTAGGGAAAGAGCCTCACCTCTTATCTGTAAAATGGACAGGACAGGGCCCTCCTTCAGGGCTCGCGCAAACAAAATGGGAGGGCAGTTGGCTGAAGCCTTCCTAGGCACTGGCAGAACTATGGGAATGAGCTGTAGCCTCCCCTGGAGGAGGAACTGGGCTCTGTCCTTGGCTGGCACGCTTCCTGAGGAGCTGAGGCCAAGTTCTGGTATCTGCCGGTTACACAGTCATTCACACGGGTCTTAAAGTGAAGAGAAAGGCAGGGCTCATTTCTTTTCTTTTCTTTTTTTTTTTTTAAGATTTTATTTATTTATTTGACAGACAGAGAACACAAGTAGGCAGAGAGAGAGAGAGAGAAGCAGGCCCTGCACTCAGCAGAGAGCCCGATGCGGGGCTCGATCCCAGGACCCCGGGATCATGACCTGAGCCTAAGGCAGAGGCCTTAACCCACTGAGTCACCCTGGCGCCCTGCAGGGCTCATTTCTGCTCCCTCACTTGGTCCACCATCTTGAGCTGCAGCCTCGGAGCAGGTGTTTTAATGAACGATTTCTGATGGAAATAACAAGGGGATTGCTAACAGGCTGAGACTTGCTGGAATGACACGGAAAATCACACAATCAGGCAGAACTCTGGACATACACACCGAAACCCCGGGAAGCTCCACCTCACAGCGAACCGGAGATAAATCAGATCTCAAATATTACAGATGCACATAGAATACCGCGTTTATATTCCTGGGTTGCGGGGTGATGGGAAGCCACAAAAACTGGCTGCATGTATCACAATGCCTTTTTTTGACCATAGCCAGTCGATGAGTTCTCTAAATGCTGTAGGACACAGGACACACGTCTACTCTCCTAAAATCTCAGCCTGATGGCACGTCTGCCACCCCCCCAGAACAGGCAAAAGTGAGCCTCCCAGGCTCACAGGAACCCTTTATGCCAAGATGGAGACAAGAGGCACTACTCTGGGTCACCTCCAGGTAGAGGGCCCCATCCTACCAACCTGCTTCATCTTCCCAGACATCTTGCTCCCAAGAACCCTGGTTCAGTGCCAGAGAAAGCAAGCCAGATAAATACAGCTCAGGTTACTGCTGGAGCAGGCGAGGGGTCCTGGGCAGAGGCCCCAGGAACCTCCACCAGACTTATTTGGCGTGTGGGAGGGGTGGGCCCTCACTCGCCAAGCTGCACCCTAAATCGAAACCCAGAGGGGAGACCACGTGGGGGGTCAGATAGCGAGTATGTTGTACAACCCACTGGTGTCAGTCAAGTTTATCTAGAGAAAAGAGCCGAGCCGCATATCTGCTGGCTGATTTCAGAAATCCTGGCATTCCGGCTGGTGCCAGGCCAAAAGAATGCGAGGAATCTGGATGCCTTTCACTGGGTTTCCCCGCAACCCAAACAGACCACAGCCTCCAGGGCAAGGGGCTGTACTTATAAGGCAAGGGCAGAAGTATTTTAAGTCCTGAGACCTCAGTGTGGAGAGGACTGACCCTGGGACCACTGAGCTCCCGAATTCCTCACATCACTACTGAAAAGGCCCCAGGCGTGTAACGTGCAGGCACCCCCAACATTCTTTCTGTCGGAAAGCAGATACTGGAAAACAATGAGACCTGCTAGAAAAGGTGGGGAGAGAAGAGCTTTGGAACAAAATCCAGTCATCCATCCCAAGTCGAACAAAGGATGCGGAAGACTTAAGGAAAAACCTGGAACGATCCAAGTGGCTCCCCATTTTACTTGGAAGGGTTTTTGTTATTCCAACGTGATGGGGAAGGAGGCAGCTTCTCAGCGGCTCCTCGTGAACTGCCTCTTCCACCCAGTGTACGCAGAGGATCCATTTAATTCTACTGGATCCTTTCACCCGTTAAGGGCACAGAAGGCTCTTCATCCCCAGAAGACCGTGTAGACGGCCCCACTGCAGTGACTGTTCTATCACTGGCCAAGGGAGAAAGAACCCAGAGCCGCTAACATCCCACCTCTGGGTGAAAGGAAATGGGGACCACAGTGATCCTGGGATCAGTAAGCCCTGGACAGACCTGTCCCATCACCACGCTGTACACCTGAAACTAACATAACGTTGCATGTCAACTGCGCTTTAACAGTAACAGTTAAGAAGAAGAAAAAAGAACAGCCAAGAAAATACTTGAGGATGTTCTATGAGGACACCATTCACTCTTTCCCGGCTACAGCAGCATGCCCGGTCTGCCACTGTGTTCCCAGGCCCGACGCCCGCCCTGAGTCCCGGCGTAGGCGAGCCATAACCACGGCCACACGGAGCTCTCTCAACCTGCACGTCGTCACTGGTGGCCACTGTTTGGGAGCTCATAACCTCTTCTGTTGTAAGACTAACTCCTCTGTGCAAACAGGCAAGGGACGGCCAACCCTGGCTCTGCCCCACGGCTGTCAGGGCAGAGAACAAGCAGCCCGTCTGGCTTCTGGTAGAGCCAGATGTTCCCTGGGTGGCACCAGAAAGGGAAGTCCCTGGTGCCATGTGACTTTCCCTGGTTGGGGAAACTGAGAGCTGACAAGGATGTGAAGACAGAGCCGTGAGGGAGACATCTGCAGAGCTGTAAAAGGCCAAGAAGCTTCTGGAAGTGACTCCTCCCTCAGGAACTGCCGCGTGGGCATACGGGGCCCATCTCCCTGCAGGGGTCCCTGCACCCTGGCCATGACACAGTGGCCTCCATGCAGCAGGTGGGGACAGCTGCTCCTCCAACACCCAGGCTACACAGCTTACCTCCGACAGGCCACCCGCTTCCTGACGTCAGAGTGCAAGTCCCAGGACCTGGCCTCCCGTCCACAGAAGGCAGATGCTGCAAGACAGAAGGGGAATGTGGGATTCAGAGCCTCAGTCAGCGACACCTCATGACGGCACTTTCCCTCTTCCATGTCTAGGTTGAACTATGCCCTCAGCAGCGTTCACACGGTAAGGTGGGGACAGTGGTGGGTGCTGCGATGTGGCCCCAGATGCACCTTTCATCACTGCTGCAGGAGCAAGGCCGGCAGAAGGAAGGCCCAGGCCAGGAACGGGCCCCTGGAGACCCCTCCCCAGATGCACCTTCCATCACTGCTGCAGGAGCAAGGCTGGCAGAAGGAAGGCCCAGGCAGGAAAGGACCCTGGAGACCTCTCCCACCCTCTCCTTTCCTCCCTTCCCCTCCCCTCCCCTCCCTTCCCAGACAGTGCGCAGGGGTGAGAAGCTGCCCCCTCCCCGCTCCCTGTTGCTGAGAACAGGAGGCAGGGCGTCCTGTGGGGTCTCAGAGGCTGGCCCTAGCCTTCCAGGGACGCAGACCCCAAGCACGCGCCCCCAGAAAACCTCTCACACAGACCTGTATCACAGCCTGCGACAAGGCTATTTTTATTTGCCATTTTTTAATCTGTTACTTCTAATTTTTTTTATTTGTTATTTTATTTACTATTTTTATCGGCTCTTTTGCTATCTTCCCCCAGGGCTGTGTCTCCCCTCACCTGCAGTCACTTCTGCTACAGACCCTGGCCATTCGACAGAATCATCTCATGGCTGAACCCCAGAGATGCATCCCAGTCTCCCCGCCAGCAGCGGGGCTTCCTCCCCACACACGACACCCGGTTACTCAGGAGCGGCGTCCAGTCCCACTCAACCTACGGGATGCTACACAGCCCACATCTACGAAGGATCCCTTACACCAGGATGGCGTGACGGAGGGGCGGGACTGACAGTCACCATGCGGGACTCCCCCGAGCGATGGCCTCCTGGCCCAATCACGTGATGAAATGTGAGGCTGAAACTGCATCCTGGATGCCCTCCCCAAATCAGGGTCACGGGGCCTGCAACGTTCCGGCCCCCTCCCCTGAGAACAGACAGCAGGTGCAGACCCTCTTCCGAACGGGTATCTCCCATGCGATGGCAAGAGCGCTGGGGCGGCTGGCTAGTTTTCAGGACACTGCTCCCCCTGACACCCCACTTCAGGGTTTCAACAGTAAAATGGACTCCAGAGGTACAGGAAGGTGTACACATAGGAAAAGAAATCAACCTGAAGCCAAGAGAAGAATGCGTCATGGACACAGTTAATCTCTAGACAGAACTTGGCACAAGCGACATCGAAAATCGCAAAGGGAAGAGCTCCATCAAAGTCAACCAATGCTATACAAAAGGCAACGATGTGAGAACGTTTTTTCAAACATAACAAAAGATTTAGATCCCAAAGGAGACAGAAAAATGCGGGCTGGGGACGGGATGTTCAAGACATGGGGAACAAGATACTGCCATCCAGCCGGCGTGCTGACCGCGGACGTGTCTGCCTCGCTACCCGCGGGTCCAAGGAAGACTCGCGGGACTCTTGAATGTTCGTCTGGACACTCGCGGCACTCAGAAGATCAATGCCACTTGAGAGCTCTCCTCGTGTTAGAAAGGGGGAAACATGCGGAAAAGGGACAGGAGGCGGTGACAGTATTAGCAGACGTGGTTTCTCAGCAGGGAGTTGGGGGGGGCTTCTGTGTCCCGTCTCTTCTCTTGCTGATCTGTTCCACAGTGAGTAGAACATGACGTAGAGCATTTCTTTTTTTCTGATTGTTAGAAGTCATCCCTCCTGTCACAACATCAGCCTATATAAAACTGGGGTGCCTCCTTTCCTATTCCCCATCCCTCCCCCAAATCTTGGCTGGGGTTGTGGGAATCTCTCGCGGCGTTCTGTCCAGGTGCCAGCTCTGCTGGGCCTCACTCCCCTGCTCTGGTCTGTGTGCGGGGCACCCCCGCGCTGGGCCAGGTCGTCGGGAAGCGACAAGCCCGGAGTTCCCTGGAGGAGCACCCCCCCACCCCGTCAAGTGCTCCCTGCCTTGGCCTCTGCACCCCAGGCTGCCCAAAGCCTCTCTTGCAGCCACAAAATACAAGTTTGCTGAGAAACTGCAGACCGCTACGTCATCGGAACCACAAGAAGTTGCCAGGTTTTTTCTTTACGAAGAGCTAACCACAACACTCGTATTCCCTGTTGCTTTAAAGGATGAGTCACTTAGCATTTTGAGGGAAGGGCCTTGCGAGCTCTCTGGGGCTTGCCATTTGCTCTTTCCAAAGGATCAGTTAGGTAGAGGGTTTAATATCATCCCGTGAGTCTCTGGCAGGTTCCCCAGACTAAGGGTGACTGGGTCGACTCTTACCTCATACCTACCATGGGAGGACCCAATGTTGCCCAACAAGCTGACTCAGAGATGGTCATGCTGGACTTTGGGCATGTACGGGAGTGCGGGGGCACACAAGTACACACACACACACACACACACACACACACACACACGGAACCCTTTGGCAACTTGGTGCTGGGAGCGCCCGGAAGGAAGGGGATCTGCTTGTGAATGGTCCCACCAGTGAGGTCCAGGGGGGAATGGATTACGTGGACAGGATCCGCTGGTCCCTCTCCAACCTCCTAGCTCTGTGGTCAACCTCCGAACGCTCTGCGTTTCTGCACAAAGACCAGCGCTCCTGAGAGGCAAGCGGGCATGATCTCTGGACCAAGCACTGCTGTCCCCAGAGAGTGGCCATACACCTGTGGGGGCTCCCCAGTCTCCAAGGCCCCCAGAAGAAACCACAGGACTTCATGTGGGATCATCAAGTTGGCATCAAGTCCCAAGTCTAGAAGATGCCCAACTCCCTGATTTTGTGTCATGAAACATCAGTGCTGTCATTGGACAAAGTGGACAAGAACCACCAAACTGTCAAAAAGCAATGCGGAGAACACAAAATTCTGTTGTCTTTGGGAGTCTCTGAACATGCCGTGTCTTCACCCACAGCCCAATGTTCCCTGTCTGTCTGCCAGTAGCTGTTTTACCAGCTTCCAGTCTCAGCTGAAGACACAGATATGGAGAGTTTACCCTACCTGAGGTCTGGAAATCTGGGGGCATAAACAGTAAGAGGCTCATGACATTTTGACGGGAAACTATATTCATACAAAGACAGAGGTGACAGCTACGTTCTCACTGCAGGACAGTCACCAACAAGACACTCAACCAGGCTTTCCACATCCCCTGTTAATACATGGAACTATGCTCCCCCAAATTCTTACGTTAGAGTCCTGCCCTAACCCCCAGGACCTCAGAATGTGACCTTATTTAGAAATAGGGTCTTTACTGAGGTAATGGAATTAAAATGAGGTCCTCAGGGTGGGTCCTGCTCCTATGGGATGGGTGTCTTTACAAAGGGGGAAATTTGGAGGTACACACACACACACACACACACACACGGAGGTATGCCACATGAGAACGAAGACAGAGATTGGAGTAAATGTCACAAGAAGCCAGCAAATCACTAAAAGCAGGAGAGACTCACAGAGGAGATGCTCCCTCATAGCCTCAGAAAGAACCAGCCTTGCCGACACTCCGTCTTAGACTTCCAGCCTCCACACCACGAGACAACACATTCCTGGTGCTCACGACACCCAGCGAGTCCTTCACTAAGGCAGCCCTAGGAAACCATTGTGCTGTATCTGCAAATCAGAAAAGGAATTCTCAGGATCCTGACCATCTCAGGGGCTGCTGTGGGAATGAGAGGGTTTTTTTAAGGTTTCCAAGCCACCACAATGGACATGTATGGCTCCATCAGCCAGAGGATCGCTCGTACCCCATGTCAGCCAATCTCTGAAGTCTCTCCATGGCAGGAACAGGTTCTCCCTCATCCCTACGCCTTATGCCGCAAGGCACCAGAGTAGTAGACTGAGAGCAGAAAGCAGAACCAGACAAATTCTTGTCCTCCACCAGAGGCAAACTTCGGCCGGGCCAAATCTAGGGCGTCATCGGTCTTTGTACCACCCAGGAACAAAGAATGTTTTTGTATTTTTAAAAAAAATAGTGGGGGTAGAAGATGAAAGGAAGAGTATTCTGGGACCTGAATATTACAAGAAATTCAAATTACAGTGTCCGTAAGTCAGGTTGTGGTGAAGAGCCATGCCTATCGCGTGTACAGAGCTGGAAACATTCCGTCTCACCTCCTACCGGGAGAGTCTGCTGACCATTTCTGTATGAGCCTTACTTATACAATGGGGCAAAAAGGGCCAGGCCATGGCTGGCTCAGGGCAAAAGGAAGTGGGCATGTACCCAGAGGCGTCTGCTTAAACGCCAGCCGCGCCGAGAGGAGGCACGGAGGAGAGAAAGAAGAAAATGGGCATCATGGCTCGAAACCCAGTCAGATAATGGCCCCAAAGACAAATTCGGTCAGCTCACACGGCTACCTATAGCTGCTATCCCTGACCTCAGCCAGGGAGGCATGCCCCTGCCTCCAAGAGCAGCTGAGCACCATGAGCCTCAGAACAAAGTGGGTGACAAAAATTGGGCATTCATCCTTTCTGATGGCTGCGTAATATTCCACTGCACATATGGGCCATCCGAGGGGGAAACGAAGCTTGAGAGACTGTGGACGAACAAACTGAGGGTTTTGGAGGGGAGGTGGTTGTGGGGGATAAGTGAGCCCGATGGTGGGTATTACGGAGGGCACATATTGCATGGAGCACTGGGTGTGGTGCATAAACAATGAATCTTGGAACACTGAAAAAAATACAATAAAATATAATTAAAAAAAAAAAAAAAAGAACAAAGTGGGATCTCCTGGCCTGACTTCGGCCCATGTTCTTCATTGTTATCAGAGGAAATCATTCCCTTTTAAGAGCGCCAATTAATAAAACTAAAATATATAAATATGTAAACACTTTGGTAGACTGGCAATGGCCTTTACGTCCAACGTGATCAAAAATCCACACATACAACACCATGAACGGGAAGCCTATTCAGGCAAGTGGGGGATGAATACCGCCAAGGGGAAGTGTCTGAAATCTCACCTGACTTAGGTGGTGACATTTTCTTACCCAGAATGCAGAGCTGGTCCCGATATTTCCCCTAGTTACACAGCATTTGGAATTCTACAGAATATGTGATTTACAGAACATGGGTTCCTTTCCCCGCTCCTGCAGGAAACCCGTACTGAGTATTAAAGCACAAAGGGAAGGGGGATTGAGACAAACAACCGGAAACCGCACGGATTTATGTATGTGTCTCTCCATTCACGATCCCGGCCTGTGGGCTCCTATGGGGCCCCCGACTCAGGAGCAAGCCGAGCCGGTGGTCATCAGGACTGTGTGCAGCTGGCCGGTTGGCCTTCCTCCCTGCGTGGAGGCTCAGGTGTCTGTGCATGTGACAGAAGGACTCGGTGCTACCCGTCCCCTTGCTGTCTCAGACACACAGACTCCCCACACCTGTGGCCAGACGGGGCTTCTACTCCTCCTCTGGGTCTCTATCCTGTCTGGCCGCAGCTGGTGGGCCCTGTTCTGGAAAACTGTATGCATTTAATTACCACAGAAACAAACGGCCACGCGTGAGACAGGAGTGGCTTCCACAGCAATCCAGTGGACCATTTTGCAGACTCGACTGAGGCGAACTGCTTAAGAATGGATTGCCAAAGGAGACAACGTTGAACCTTCGAGGAAAAATTAACCAGCTGACACAGACGCCTCTGCCAGCGTCTTTGTGTTGTTCATTGACTTCAAGGAGGAAATCAGGAGGCGGCGCTGTCAGACTCACACTCAGAAGAGACCTCCACCCGACGGAAGATTCTCGGACATGGCTTTTGGCATTTAAAAAAAGCAGAGTTTTTGGGCGCCTGGGGGCTCAGTGGGTTGGGCCTCTGACTCTTGACTTCAGCTCAGGTCAGGATCTCAGGGTTGTGGGATGGAGCCCCTGGTCGGGCTCAGCAGGGAGTCTGCTTATCCCTCTCCCTCTGCTCCTCCCACCCCAAATGAATAAATAAAATCTTAAAAAAAAAAAAAAAAAAAGGAACATTATTCTTCTTCCAGGATTTGAGTAACTTTTCTAACTAGCTGGGTGGTCACTTAAGGACATTCGCAATCTGACCCGGATCTCGAGCCTGGGCTTCCCCAGCGAGATAGGAAGTTTAAGTCCAGTGTCTGGACAATGAAGGAGGGCTGTCCATGGGCGTCATCCTGGCTTTTGATTCTTTTTGATTCTAACTTTGCCCATGGATAAAATGGGTGATGGCTCCAGGCAGGAACCTGTGGGCAGGACGAGTGGGCCATGCAGCAGGACGCAGCCAGGTGAACGGAGGAATTCTGTGGGTTTGCATTTCAGCTCTGCCCTTCACGAGCTGGGGGGCCTTGGTTAAAAGGCCTAACTTAAGTCTGGGCCTTGGTGTCCTCAATGTAAAACCGGGCTCTCCATACCATGCAAGAGTCTATTCAATTAGACTTTTCTTTTTCTGCTTTGGAACATGAAAGACCACATACTTAATGCCAACTGCATAGAAGCCCCACAAAATGCCTGGGGGAAGAAACACAAGGTTGAGAACTTAACTGCTAACAGTGGCGGCAGGTGGTCGTGATCCCCGCACCGGTCGGACTCATGGAGGCCTCACAGTCACAGCCGGCCGGCTCCACCACCACCACCACCCCGCCCCGAGGCCAGCCTGAGAGCCCGCTCTTCTCCCTTGCTCCCAGGCGATGGTGATGCTCCTGGTCCCTGGACCACACTTTGAGAACCACTGGTACAACGTATGATGGTTGATACTGTACTTTCCTACCTGGCCTTTTGGCTGATTCCCACAGTGACGCTGGGAGGTGGGCAAGCAGGTATCGCTGTGCCCATATCTGAGACGAGACAACAGAGACCGGACATTTTTGACCCCGAGCTGAGGTCAGGAAGTGGACAGCCGGGGTCACCAGGCAGGGAGCCGGGCCAGCACCCATGACTGATACACAGAGTAACGGTCAAACGTGAAGTAAGCAGAGAAGACAAAGCAGGTTGCCCTGAGACCCATGTCCCCGAGTGAGAACGTAAGACGTCAGACTGGGCCCCCATGTCACCCTTCCCTCCTTCGTTCCGTCTTCCGAGACATAAATTATAAAACCTCCCAAGGCTTTTGAAGGAGGAGGAAATTAAACATCCTGCCTGCACCAGGCAAAGGGAGTCCAGGTGTGAGTCTTGGGAGACGGTACAAAGTCAAGAGCTCTCCCCAACACCCCCGCCGCCCGCGCCAACAAATGCTGAGAAGGCTGAAACTATTTCAGACAACTTGGTGGGTAGAACACTCAGACCCTGTTAGACGGGGACTGGAGTCCTGGCTCTCTCTGAACGTTGTGATGAATGCTCTTCTCGGTGGTGGGCAGGGTGGCGAGCCAGCCCGCCTGGGCATGAGTGCTGGCTGGTTTCGTCACCCCACGGCCACCTCCTCCCTCGGGGTGCCCTCCTTTCCTCCACTCTGTTGGCTCCACCCCAGCCAGGGCCATCAGCCATGTGACCTCTCAGATGCTCCTTCCTGGGGTCAAATTTTCACCCTGGCAACAGTTCAAGAGGCAAGAGAGGGAGACCCACAGCTGGAGCCTCCGGGGTCAGCTTTTCCAACTGATTCCAGTTCCCTTTCACGCCTGACTCATCTCCAACTAAGGCCTTGGGAAGCCCCCCGCCATGAGCTTTGTTAAAGGGCTATTCGGTGGGGGGAACGCCCCCCTCCACCCCAGCAGCCTCGCTGCTGGACTGTGTGGTAATATTTGCTGTTTAGAAAACCCAGCCAGAGTGGCAGAGCAAAGGGCAGAATGCTTACTTTCTAAAAGCATGAAATGATTCATTATTCATTCATCTGGCTCCATATCACAGACCACTCCCCCCCCCGCCCCCGCCTCAGAGAACATGCCATACCTGCAAAGCATATACAGAAACTGGGTCAGAAACAGAGTCGCTGGGACACACACTTTCTGAAGCCTGAGACCTGAATAAAGTAATAAGGGGGCCATTCTGTATTTTTAAATATTTATCCAAAACGAATCTGCAGCTCCTAAATCTCTTTGGTGAGATAAGCACAATGTTACCCAGAAATGCAAAGCAGTCCCCAACCTCAGGGAATATCCTACTTTTTAACCAAGATGTTTTAAAAATTGCAATCTTAAAAAAAAAAAAAAGTTATGAAAACCTTGCAAACTCAAAACGCCACTGGATTGGTGTGCACTTCGGGAAACATTTCCATGGACAGCTGCAGGGCTGGGGGACTCCCCCTCCTCCTGGGTCCCCTCAGCTCCCAGCTACAACATGGACGCATGGAATCGGGTCCTGGGCAGAACACAGCAGGCCAGGTGGTTATTATGGGCCCTGAAAGGTGGGTTCTGTCTGCCATCTCTCACTTCCCAACAAAGCCGTCTGCCCCAACCCGTCTCTCCGAATGATGAATGAATCTGGATGCTTACTTAGGCTTGCCTTCATCATAGGCAACCAAAAACGAAGCACAGAAGGTGAATGACTAACTACACAGCCCGAGCTTCCGTGGCCACGGCCCATTCGGGTCGGGGGACAGGAGGTTAGAGTGTCAACAGGCCACTCTGTCATCATCTCACAAACCCTCACTGGGCCTCTGCTGCTCGTCAAGCAGAGAGGGGACAGCCAGGGAAGTCAGAAACTCAGGTCCTGCCTTCTGGAACTGGAAGGAAGAGTAAAGCAAGCATGGAAACTCAAGCCTGGAAACGGAAGACAATGAGGGACAAAATGCTTGCCTGAGCATAGAACGGGATGCAGGGGCTCTAGGCCGGGAAGGCGCCGGCCAGCAGGTGCCCAGGGAGGACGCCAGGTGCATGGGGGATGCTGAGTCCCCCACAGGTGGGCATTGTCTTTGTGCGCCTTCATGGTCACGCAGGTCTGAACCTTCTCCGACCATCCTCAGAACACCGTCTGCCACACTGATGGTGGGCAGTCATTACGCCAGACCTTGCTGGCTGTCTCAGCCGTTGCTGGATGGGGCTGAAATTGTGGCCTTTCTCTTTTCCCAGGAACAGTCGCCACACACTCCCCAGGCCGGCCCTGGGGTCAGCTCCCCAGCCTCCTACCCTCCAGAGGGACACATCTATAGCATATTCACATGGCTCCTCAGGACAGTCCCTGGCACAAGGGAGCCCCAGCGTGACGGTGATCCTGAGCTCAGAGACTCACCCTGCACCTGCTTTCCCCGCCCTTGGCTCCTGGCTCCCCGCTCCTGCTTCCAGGGACCAGCTCCCTGCCCACACCAGAACCCAAGTCCTTACATCAGGCTCTGCATTCAGAGGGCAAACCAGAACAGATGGAGTCACAAATGTGAAACTGGCCGGTGAGCACTGGGCCTTTTGGCCAAGGCACAGACACAGCTGGGTGACAGGAATGAGCACATGCCGCCAGCTCTGGTCCAAGCCAGTGGGCTATTCTAAGTGTCAGAAATTCTCAATTTAGAAAGCCAAGGCAATATTTTGTTCCATTAGTTAGATACATTGGCGCCTCAGTGGCATCTGACTCTTGATTTCGTCTCCAGTCATGATCCCGGGGGTGTGGGATAGAGTCCCGTGGCGCGCTCTGTGCCAAGCATGGAGCCTGCTTGACAGTCTCCCTCCGTCTCTAGCTCCCTGCTTGCTCACAGAAGCTCTCTTTCCAAAATCATAATAAGGAGATACATTCACACTCTCCTAAACTGGAGAAAAGCAAAGGGTATTCACACTCCAACTGACATTTTACATTCAAAATAAACACGTCTGCTGTAGCTCATGTCCAGGCTGAAGGCCAAGGCCATCCGAGCTTGGGACGCCAAAGGAGTTCCTGACCCTACGCTGGGCCTGGACCTGGTTCAGGTCCCATGGATACAGGCCACTCGTCAGCAAGGAAGCCCACCACAGTCTTCTGAAGGCGCCAGGAGCTATGGCCTTCAGTCCCCCTGCATTCGGGGCTCTGCTCAATGTCTAACCTCAACCCCTCGCAGGAACCTGGTGGCCCGAAACACCAGCTCATTCTCTTATAGCCTGGAGGCCAGAAATCTGAAACACACTTTAAAGTCAAGGCCCTGGCAGGTCTGGTTCCTTTTGGAGGCTCTAAGGAGGGAATCCCCTTCCCCACCTTTTTTAGGTTCTAGTGGCCACCTGTGCTCCTGGCTTGTGGACCCTCCTTCATCCTCGAAGCCCATCACCCCTGTCTCCCTCCTCAGAAGGCACTCCCTGAGGTCAGATCCCTTTGCCTCACTCTTAAAGTGACACCTGTCATTACACCATATTTAGGATAATCCAGGGTCATCTCTCCTGAAATGACTCATACCTGCAAAGCCCTTTTTCCATATAAAGAAACATTCACAGTCTAGGACTAAGATGGGAATATCTCGGGGGTTGGGGGGGGATTATTCAGCCTCCCATATCCCATCCAATCCAGCACACTTTCAGCCCCTAATCCCGCGGCCAACTTCACTTCTCACTCCTGACATTCTGTTGATGGTTTTATTTCCTTTCTCTTCTACTATAAGAAATCGCTCTGGGAAGGCCGGGATTTCATCCCGTGCAGCTGGAACGCCTGGACACAGCAGGTGCTCGCTCAGATGGCCCTATGGAAGCCCCCGGAGGGGTCAGCATCTGTGTCCAGAACAAACTAACCTGCTTTGCCTGTGGGGGCAGGAACCCACCTGTCTCACTCACCACTGTGTCCCAGCCCCAAGACTGCACCTAGCACTTGGTAAGACGTTCCGTTATTAGCACCTGTCGCCTGAACGTTCCTGCCACCTGCAGTCTGCTTCTGGAGCAACTCATCAGCTCCCAGGGGGTCCCAGCTGCCCTATTCTTCCACCAAAGCTACCCTCCCACCTGCTGCTTCATCTGCTCTTCCCCTGTTCACCGGCCCTGGGGCCTGGGGCCTAGCTTTCCTGAGCCATTTCAAGGCTCTCCCCCATTTGGCCCTAGTCCACCTCCAGCCTCCTAGTACCCACTGCCAACTCCCTTCACCGAGCAGGTCAGCCACACGAGCCCAAAACTCCTGCACACACATCCCACCTCCTGCTGCAGGGAATGCCTCCTCAGCCCCCTCCCTGCCCAAGGCCCAGCGCCTACCCACCTCTCCCCCAAAGCCTGTGACTTCAGCTCCTGGCAACACACCCCATTAAAGGAAGGCACTTCCAGGCCGGCCAGCATGGGTGAGCTCCTTCCCTCGGTGCGGTGCCGACAGAAGCCAGCCCTGTGCTGGCACCAGGGACTGTCCGCGTACCGCACGGCACAAAACTGGGGAAGCCACAGGTGTGTCCCCAAGTGCCACAAGCCAGCCCGCCCAGAGGCCTGGGCACCACGCAAGACCCAGCACAAGGACCGCAAAGAACAGCCGGGGCCGAGGTGGGCATTGGGTCTCCAGAGAAAATACAGGACACCCAGTTAAATTTGAACTTCAAATGCAGGACAAATAATTGTATTAGTGTAGATATGTCCCAGACAGTCAAATGTACCTAGGTGTCGTGTGTTCCTATTTGCTAAACCTAGCCGGGCTGTACAAGGGAGGCGCCTCACCTCTGGGGAGGGGTGGGGGGCGGCCTCCCAGGGAGGAGGAGGGGCGATCAGCCGCCAAGCCCACTGTGGTCCGCTCCTCCTGGACTTCACTAACAAAGATGGTAACTTCCCACTAAAGAATTAAAAAAAAAAAATGATGAAACATTCTTGCTGGCTAGAGGAAAGGGTTGTTTCAATAATATTTTTCCATTCCCGCCTAATCTGCAAGAACTCACAACAAAGCAGTCACTCTCCCACAACAAAGATCGCCATGGAAACCGATCACCTCCATCCCGAAAATCATGACTTCACCTCACATTCCACCAGAAACCGACTACAGACGGTTACCAGAAAAATCCTTGTGCAAACAAACACGAGCCAACTGCCACTGAATGGCAGGAAATGGAGACGCTTTTTCTAATTTTAACTTTCTCTAGGAATGCACTTGCTCTAAACATGTGGGCACAGTCTCCCCAGACCCACATTCCGTCAGCAATCACCTCCAGAGCACAGAGCCAAATGCAGACTGAGAGCGGCTGGCGGGCGCGTCCCCGAGCCCGAGGTCCAGCGTTGACTCACCGATTTCTCCAAACTGAGAGGTGGACGCCAGCTCCTCCAGCAGAAAGTACTCCCAGGCCAGGGGGCGGCCCACAGGAGACCCAGCGGCCAGACTCGCCACAGGGAGTAATAATTACGGTAAACAGGAGCCTAATTTCACAGGGACAGCCACCGCCACCCAAAGACTGGACCTCAACCGGCCAGAACTGGAACCCTCGAAAGTAATTCTGCAAATGAGCCCCCAGAGACAGGATTCAGCATGTGACTTACGGGCACCGTGAAAGTCTGCGTGGCCAAGCGGCCAACGGGGAAACCTGCAGCACTCCAAGCAAGAAAGGCTCGTTTTCCAGAAAATTCAAAGAAATCCTCCAATTCAGTAAGGAGAAGGAGTTAAAAACCAGGAAAGAACCTTCACCTTGGAAGCCCCGGGGGAAAGCGGATAAACATTAGGTTAGAGTGATTCGTCCAGAAGAAAGCATAAATTAGAACAAATCAGACAGCCTCTCCCTTCCATCAAGACCTCCCTCTTCCCAAAATGAAAAGTCCAACCACAGGGAGCAGGGGTGGGGGTGCAGAGCCCCCCGTGACAGGCTCCCCGAGGCAGCCACCAACAGCAAGGGCTGTGAACAAGCTCCAGACCTGAGGGCAGAGGGAGGAAGTAAACAGGGGTACAAGCTAGAAAGGAACTCTCAGAAGATCACGCACCGGGCACCCCGTGCTGCGGAACACGTAACCACACGTGACATGCCTATTTCACGGTTTCTATGGGTTGGGGATCCAGATGGGCTTGGCTGGGTCCTCTACTTCAGGCTACAGTCAAGACCTGAACCATCCGAAGGCTCCGTACTTACTGGCAGCTTTCAGGCCCTTGCTGGCTGGGCCTGAGGTCCTTGCCAAGTGGGACTCTGGGGACGGCATCATGCTTGCTCAAAGCAAGCACGAGACAGAGACTGTCATCAAGAAGGAAGCTGTAATCCTATGTAACCCAACCATGAAGGGACGTCCATCAGTGGGCGATCCCTATCAGAAGTGGGATGCCAGGCACGGGGAGGGATTATGCAAGGGTGTGAACATCAGGTGGGGACCCGTTGTCAGGGTGGGCCACCCACAGACCAGAAAGCCCGGGCTTCCATGTACATGCACGTCGCAAGCATGAAAAACGATGGACAATGCTTAAGGACCCAAATTTACTGGCTATGTGAAGAAACTGTAAAGAGCAGGGGAAAAATCACCAAGTTCAAGTTAGGGGCTACTTAAATGCTTATGCTAGACTGGGTAAAATACACTGGGGGTACGGTGAGAGGACATGGGCACTGGGGGCAGGGGAGGCAGGAATTCAAAGCTGAACTTCCACTTCTCAGCCTGGGTAGTGGCTGTACAAATCTCTCCAGGCGTTCGTTGCTTTTGTGATTTTTCTGTTCATCTGCAACGTGTTCTTTGTATTGACTCAAGATTTAGGGGACCCCATGGCTGGCCTGCTGGCACCTCGGGGAAGAGCGAGGAAAGGCACCCTCACACTGTAGCTGCCTCCCGTTCACCCTGCCCCACAAACAAAACAGACCAGCTTCCACGGAGAAGCAGGGCCCACTTGGAAATCCTTGTCCCCGCTCCTAGCAAACCAAGTTCCAAGGTTTCCAAGCTTTACCTGGAAGCCTTCTCCTCAGGGGCTAGATGATGACTCAGAATTCACTCCCACCTCTTCCCTGACTCCCTTCCCTGCAGTTTAAGGTGGGGTCAGAGGGCCTGCAGAGTTCAGGGCCCCCATCAGGCCGGGGGCTCTCCTCCAGGGCCCCGAAGTGCCCTGTGCCTGGTGGTAGCGGTGGTGGCAGTGGTGGGTGTTACCTCTTAAGACAACTGAAAACAAGAACCACCCCCGGCTTCGATCCTCATGGGAGTCACCCAGCCCACATCCTGTTTGGCCACAGCATTGATTCAAGCATGCCAATATTGCCGAACAAAGGAACTTTCTACGCAGGCTTGCAGAAGAGAGACATGACGTCTGCGGCAGGGAACCAGCCCAGCCAGAGCTCCTGCTCTGGTCAGTGGGCACAAACGGCCTGAGGGCACGCCAGCAAGGCCACCGAGGTTGGGGTGGGGCACAAGCAGAGAGCATCTGGTCCCTGAGCCCACGGGGTGAGGGGGAGGGGAGGCCTGGTACTCTGCATTGTGCCCGACACTGCACATCCTCGTCGTAGCAGGCTCCCAAATAGTGGCTGAGTGAACGAAGCCCTCTCCAGACGGCCTGAAGAAACACACACTGTGAAGGGATCCTCGGAGGGGGGCCAAACTGGCGGCAGCAGAGCAACCCCCCCGCCAACCGTGAGGCCCGGGGCGGCGGTAGCCACCCCGCTCTCCCTCCGGATCCCCGTCCAATGACCAGGCAACATTCTGAAAGGCAGGAAGGCACACAAAGGAATAAGGACTCTGGAAGTCCAGCCCCCTAAAACTCAGGCCTTCCCTGGGAAAATCCTCCACAAACCGCAGAGCCTGTTCCTCCTGGGAAGGGACCAGAAAATGTGTTCTCTCTAACGTATGGGATAGGCACGTAGGAATCTGCGCCAGCTTCCCCCATGATGGTACCAGGAATGTTGTGGTTTTTAACCGAAATGTGCCATGAGTTTCGGCTGGGGACGGAGACACACGGACCCGGGTTTGAGAGGCAAAGGGAGGCCAGGGGAAGGACCTTCTGGAGAGCCTGGCCAGCCACAAGGGGGTCCCCGGTGTGGTCAGGACCCTATAAAAGGGGCCACCCTGGCTCTGGGTCACCTCACATTGAGTCCTCAGGGCACAGGAGAAGGGTGGACCCCAGAGGCCCACAGGTGGCTGGCGCTCCCTAGCACAGGGCCCATGAGCTCTGGTTCAATGCACGTGAGTGTGAACCTACCAGCTGGGAACGCCATCTGTGCCCCCCACCCCCTGTCCCAGGGCTGAGGCGCAGACTCAGGACTGCCCAGGCTTCAGGACTGGGTTCCCACCCCCGCCTGCCTGCAGGGCCTGAGCAGGTAGGAAAACCTCCTTCCTCTCTGAAAAGGGTCAAAAGTGGTGTCCACCTGGCAGGGCTGCTGAGGGGGGTGACTCAAAGGTGTGGAGTGCTTAGAACAATGCCAGATCCACAGTCAGAGCCACCTCGGTGCTCACAGGACAGAATCCCATGTGCACACACATGCATGCACACACGGTCCACTTTGGCCACTCCCTGCTCTCCTTCTCCTCCCACCTGCCACCTCCTCGTCTCTTTCTAGCACTTTCTAGCACAATCTCCTTCCTTTACTCAGGCTCAGGCTTAACTCCCAATTCATCCTTCTAATAAAACTTCTGACAAGTTGTCAAACAGGAGCCCTCTCCTCCCAGGGGGCACCACTACCACCAGCCCAGATGGAAACCCTGAGGGATCATGGAGTCCCCTCTCCCGCCCCCTCCAGACCTCTGGTGCCAAAATCTGCATTTTAAGAAGATCCCAGGCTGATTTCTGAGAAGCTCCGGGCTGGGAGATGGCAGGTGCAGCCCGAAACCAGCGCTGGTCTACATGCTCTCAAGTCGGGTCCTGTAAGAAAGGCTTCTTGCCTGAGATTCTGAGCCCATAAGTGTGTGCATGTGTGCCCTTGGTGGCCTTCCCAGTGTTTGGCATGTGACACTGTTCGATCCCTGTGCCACGACTCAGTGTATAAACTGGAAACATCAAGGGAACAGAGGCCTCCAAGCACCCGAGTGCATTCTGTACACACTTTAATCGGCTGTCTCCAGAGGAGACAATCTCATCCTGTTGTCTATGCATCAGCCTCCTGTTGCTAACAGGATTAGCGGGGCCGCCACCCCAACACCTGCCACCGGGCAGAGCCGGACGCTCTGGACTCTGAATGTCAGAGCAGCTTATAAATGGGCCCATTGTCTCGACGGCCCTGCCCCCTTTCTCAAATTCACCTGGCAAAAAGATGATCTGTGTCTGTGTTTGGAAGCCTCCCTCATTGGCCAGGAGAGCGGCTCACACCTCTAAATGTCTGGGCCAGGAGAGAACAAAGAACGTGCTGGAGGAAAGAGCCCAGCCACGGCCTGACCCGGAGTGGACCGGGCCCACTGCACTTGGCTTTGTAGAGAAGGGCTGTTTCTGGCCAGGGCGTCTCCTGGCAGGGGGCGCCTTGGTAGTGCTGGCCAGGGCTGGCAGGCCACCCGAACCCCAAAACCAGCTGTGGTGGGGCCTCATAACGCAGATGTGCCCGCAGAGGGCCAGCCCGGCCAAGAGCCATGCTGAGGAACCCTCACTACCCACTCGTTTCCCTGACACTCTTCTGTCTATTCTTAAAGGTAAACTGTATTTTAGAATAGATGCAAATTTATAGAAAAGATGTGAAGATAACACAAGGAGTTGCCATATACCTCCCGACATACAGTTTCCCTGTTACTAACCTCTCACACTGGGATGACACATTTGTCCAGAGGATGAACGGACACAGACACATTATCATTAACTGAAGTCTGTTCTTCATCCAGATTTCCTTGGTTCCCCCTCCACTGTCCTTCTTTGGTTCCAGGATCCCATCCAAGATACCACGTGACATTTGGTCTGGTCTCCCAAGGTTCCTCATGGCTGTGACAGTTCTATTTCTGCCCCGCACGCCCAACCCTCACCTGTCCAGGCCCCAAACCCTGCAAAGCGCAAGGTGGCTGCTGGCTGGGCCACGCTCGGCCTGCTCCCAGAGGCAAGGCCAAGATGTGTGCCAGACGCATGTCACACGCGCCTGTAATCAGGGTAAGTTTTATGATTATCCCCATTACGAATTGCCACGCGTCCCAGCCGGGCAGGCCTGCTGTGGTATGAACCATATCCCCCTCCGGGGTGGGCGCAACCGACTGGCTCGGATCTACCTAATTCCCTCCCTCCTCCCACTCTTGGGCCAAAAAGCACCCCAACACCACCCAGTGAACACAGGGGCTGCCACGGAGAGGGAAGAAGCAGCAAGGAGCCCGAGAAGCCATGCCCAGAAATGAATCCCTTCTTTATTTCTGAGCTAGGGAAGCTCGTCCATGCCAGCAAGAGCGGGAGCCCCTGGTTTCCCTGAGCACCGAAAGGGCAAGTCCCTCAAAGTCAGGACTGCAGGTCGCTGTTAGCCCAGAGCCCCGTGTCCACAGGGTGAGGCACCCCACCCACTCTGCCCAGCGCAGTATCTCACCAGGAGAGCACGTGGGGTCAGGTTCCCCGCACTCACGGATCTCTCATCTAGTTTCCCCATGGCTGGTGAGGTGCTGACCCACAATAAAGGAAAACATTCCTTCTTGGAGGTTCAGGCAAAGTTTCCCAGCCACACCTGTCAAGCTGGACCCAGAAAAGCACTTCGCCAAGGGGCTCCCATTCCATGTGGGCGGTACTACCCATAGGCCCCCCCAAATCCAGGCTTCGGAAAGGGGAGCAGGGCGGAGGGAAGTGAGAGAAAGCATTCACCGGCCATTCCAGAGGGCCCGAAATGTGTATTTCTTCCCCTGAAGTGGGAATGGCCTCTAGGCTGGTGCTGCCCCATGAGAGGTGGTGGGTAACGCTTGGCTGGCTTGAATTCAGAACAGAGGGAGCACTGCGCTGTTCCTGCCGAGCGAGGGTGTCCGATGTCGCTGGGGACGCTTGCTTAAGTCTTGCCCGCAAGACTGGCTTGAGCAGGCAGGGGTGGGTGAGCTCCTGCTTTCAGGCAACGCGGGGCGTGAAGAGGTTCTGCCAACGATGCCCCCGGTGAAGACAGCACGCCACCTCACGCCTGGGCCACCTCACTCCTTGACGGTGATGTCACCCAGCGCGTGCAGGGGACGTCAGTCGAGCCGGCCAGCCCGTCCCCACCAGTGCTGAGTGAAAAAGCAGGTCTGCAGGACTGAGTGTGAATGACCCATTTCTGAAATAATGTCCAAGTGATGTCTACGCAGCAGTGATGGAGCTATAGACTGTCAGGTGACTTTTTTTTTTAATTTATTTGACAGAGAGAGACCGCGAGAGCGGGAACACAAGCAGGAGTGGGAGAGGGAGAAGCAGGTTCCTTGCTGAGCAGGGAGCCCGATGCGGGGCCTGATCCTAAAACCCTGGGATCATGACCTGAGCCAAAGGCAGATGCTTAATGACTGAGCCACCCAGATGCCCCTGCCCTTGTCAGGTGACTTTTAATTTCTTCTGCAGGCTGCATTTTCCGAGCCTACCACGGTAAACACGGACCGTGCGTACACAAGCAGACCTGACAATGACCAGATGGCTTTCACAGGCCCTGGGCAGCTTTGAATCTCAGATTCCAGGTCCCCAGGGCGATGTGGGTATTTCACATGTTCTTCCTCCCAGTGGACTTCCGTTATATGGGTTCTTTAAACAATCTGCAAGGGGAGGGAGGTGGCTTTCTGGGAGTAATGCTAAGCTCCCCCAGCAACTGTGCGATGGGAGAGAAGCCCGGACACCTAGGACAATTCACTAGCGTCTTTGTTTTTAACCCCAAGCCGTGTTGGTACCTATAGAGTAAAGAAAAAGGGTTGCTGAAAACCGTTTATGGAAAATCTAAGTAAATAAATGCCATTTAGAAGGAGCAGATGAGCCAACAAGCACGAAAAGACACTCACCGTCAACACTCATTGATGCAAATCAAAACCACAAGGAGGTATCACCACACCTGCCTTCAGGGGGCTGTTACCAAACTGACAGGACCCAGCAGTTGTTGGGGACCCCGTGGAGCTGGAACCCTCGTGCCCCGTAGCCGGGAATGTAAAAAGGTGCAAGCTTTGTGCACACGGCGTGGCAGTGCCTCGAGAAATTAACAACGGAACCGCCAACGTGACTCAGCGAGCCCACCTCTTGGTACGTACATCCAAAACCATCGTTGAAGCAGGGTCTCAAAAGGTATCTGCATACTCCTGTTCATAACAGCGCCATTCGCAAGAGCCAAGAAGCGCAACCGCGTCTGTGCGCAGACGATGCATCAAGAACACGGGGTCTATCCTCGCCATGGGATATTATCCTGCCTCGAAAGGCAAGGGATCCCGTCAGTTGCTCTTGCACAACGCACTCTGAGACACTATGCTGGATGAAAGAGGCCAGTCCCAGGAGGACAAACACTGCGCGATTCCACCCACAGAAGGGAGCTAAAATGGTCACGTTCATCACAGAGATCAGAGTCGGAGAGCAGAAAGGTGATTACCGGGGGCTGGAGGGGAGGGAGGAATGAGGAGAGGTGGTTTGATGGGTAAGTTTCGGTTTTGCAAGACAAAAAAACGTTGTAGGACGCTGCACAATAATGTGCATACACTTTACACGATGGAACGGCGCACTTAAAAACCAATCGAGATGGCAAATTTCATATTATGTGGGTTTTTTTACAATTAAAAATAAACAAGTTGTTTTGTTTTGTTTTGTTTTGTTTAAAGATTTTGTTTATTTATTTGACAGAGAGAGAGAGAGAGACAGTGAGAGAGGGAATACAAGCAGGGGAGTAGGAGAGGGAGAAGCAGGCTTCCCGCCGAGCAGGGAGCCCGATATGGGGCTCTATCCCAGAGTCCTGGGATCATGACCTGAGCCAAAGGCAGATGCTCAACAACTGAGCCACCCAGGCGCCCCAAAAATAAGTAAGATTTTTTAAAAAAGACAGAGGTCACAGGGCGCCTGGGTGTCTCCATCACTGAAGCGTCTGCCCTGGGCTCCGGTCACAATCTTGGGGGGTCCAGGGATCGAAACCCCGTGTTAGGCTCCCAGCTCAGTGGGGAGGCTGCTTGTCCTCCTTCCGCTGCCCCTCCCCCATCTCGTGCTGTCTCTCAAATAAATAAATAAAATCTTTAAAGGGAGAGAATAAGCAAGAGAGAGAGAGAGAGGGAGCTCATGTATACAGTAACCTACTTTATCTCAGGATGCTTCTGAGTAAATGTCTATCTGGAAACACCCGGCAGTAAAACAGACACAGTCTTTATGATTCCCGCCCGGTACCCGCAAGACAGGTCTGAAGCAGTCACAAAAAAACCCCTCCGTTCCAACAGTTTGAGGTGGCAAAAGTGACCTTGCTCCCCCAAAGCTGATAAAGAAAAAACACAACTCTACCTACACGCCACTTGGGAAC
Organism: Lutra lutra; assembly: GCF_902655055.1. Classification (NCBI taxonomy): domain Eukaryota; kingdom Metazoa; phylum Chordata; class Mammalia; order Carnivora; family Mustelidae; genus Lutra; species Lutra lutra. The sequence goes on along the minus strand of NC_062280.1, from coordinate 42,557,784 downwards.
ACACAGACACAGAAACCTGAGAGGTACAGGTCAGCAGAATCCACCGCAGCCCAATGGAATCGGCCCTACAAGTCAAGGTCAGTCAAGGTCACGGGTGTGGTCTAGACCCTGGGAGAAGAGAGACTCATGTCTCACCCTCTTCCTGTCTGTAACACTTGGAATTGTTACAAAAGCACTTGTTATTCTTGTAATATGGATTTAGGTATACCAAAAGCTTAGAAATATCATGTCCGGAATGATAACTGAGACACATATTCCAATGGGGGGTCGGCGGGGGGGGGGGGGGGTCACTCTAACCTGGTGATTTTCCGTCTCAGCTGGGCAGTCACTTTAAGATGCTTTTAAATTTAGAGAGGCAGAGGTCCCAGCTGCAGACCAAGTGACTCTCTAGAGGAGGGACCTTTGCAATAGTTTTAACCCTGACAGGTCATAGTCTAAACCTGCTGACGTTCAGAGGTATGCCAAGAACTCCCTTACCTTCACAAGAAAAGTAAGGATGCTACCTGTGCCGGGTCTCAGCACTGATGCCGGTGACCACGGAGTTCTGCCCGGAGCAACCAGAACTGAGACACCGGGACGCCGAGGCTCACTGTGTGTGTGTTTGAGAGAGACAGATGCAGCAGGGAAGGGGGGATATTTAGCCTTAAGGCCTTGTGAGGAGAGGCCCACCAAGCAGGAGCCAGCAAAAGCAAGGGATCGGAGGTCCAAACGCACATCACCTCAGGGACCACGATGGAACCTTAGGGACCGGCTGGGGATGCAGGGAAGAGCAGGCTGGAACTAAAACTACTCAAAGGCCAGACAGCCAGTCCCCCAGGCAGGCCACGCTACGCTGAAGTCTGGGCTTACTCCACAAACCCATGAAGGCCTCAGAAGTCTGTAGGCCACATCATATTTTCAGTTCTTGGGAAAGAGCAGAGGCCCCCCGAGGAACCGTGTCCACTGTGCATGAAGGAATCAGTGAATGAACGGCGGGGGTGGGGGGAGGCCAGGGTTACAGAGTCACACCACTCACAGCTGACGTCAGCATACACAAGGCGTGACACAGGACATGACACAGAAACCCACCGGGACCCGTATCATGCAGTGTCCCCAATACAGAGAAGAGAGGGCTTTGAGAGTCCTAGGGTGGTGGCTGGGGCCCAGACCCTCACTGTACCCCACAGTCATCCCCAGATGAAAGCATTAAACATACACAATGAAAACCATACGCACACAAGACTGCAAAACCCACTCAAGGGATATCCCCACGCAACAAAATCTGGGTAACAACAGACGCAAAAACACACACGTCAAAACGTCTCAGTGAAAACCGGGCCGTGGGAAGAGGAGAGCTGAAGGATGGGCCAAGAGTCTCCGGTGGCCCCAGGAGCGGAGTCCATGAGAACCAGCCCTGCACACACTCCTGACATGCCCCAGGTGACTCCAGCGGGCGTGTCCTCCGTTACTGACCCCAAACCAAGGAGAAAGGGCTCCCTAAGAGGGCCGAGAAGCAAACGCTTCAGATCGGGTGGCAACAGAACCAGCAGTAGCACCATCACACCGAAGACCAATGGTCCAGAAACGGGGCTTTCAGCCAGTGAAAAGAATCGCTTATGCACAGCATGGAATCCAGACGACCCACAAAGAGCGGCAGCTGAGTGTCAGAAACCAGGACCTGAAACGCTGAACACACGCTAAAGAGGATTTTTACGCTGACCAAACTGTGAAGTGACAAAAAGATCTGATTATCATGTTGAAGACACGGTCAGCGGTAATCCCGAGAGAAGGACAGCCCCGCAGTCGTGTGGGGCAACGTGAGCCCAGCTCCCGAAATCCGATAGTCCCACAGCTGGCACATATGGCACCTACCGCAAAGCGCAACATCATCAATGAGCTGAATTTAATCGACCCACAGCCAACTTCCTGTCCTGGAGAAAATACAACTGCCGTGAGAGTATCCAAGGAATAGTGGAAAACACCGGAGGCATTCCTACAGGCTGTATGGAGCCCCAGTGCTTCCATAAAGGGGACGAAAGAGGGAAAAACAGAAAAGGAAAAACATTAAGTACTTGAAAAAAACTGACTCCTGGGTTGAAGAGGATATTAAAATAGGAGCTAAAGACTCCTCAGAAAAAGCAGGGTCCTGCTGGCTCTAGGCAGACATCACGTGACGATTCCTGGCCAGGGGTGGGGGTGGGGGGGCAGACCATGAAAACACAATTGTAACCACGGGTCCCCACCAGGGTTCTACGGATGCTGCCCCTTCTGTTTATTCCCTCTGGTTCAAATATTCTGGAACTTTCCATCCATCATCACATTTACCACAAAGCTAACCTGAGTTCCAGACCTTCTGGGTGACTACAGCCTGCCATTAGTTCCATCTGCCATGGCCCGGGACCTGGTGGAGGGAAGGGCCTGTGGGGCTCCTCCAGGGGTGGCAGGAAAAGCAGAGGTACCTTCACCCCTTTGGGCGGAAGGGCTTCTCATACTGTACTAATTCTTAGTTCAATACATAGGGGCTAACCAGAAAGGCACCACAAAATGGGAGCTATCTGAAGGCAAACTTCTTAGGTATGAAGACTCATCTCTGAACATCTACCACTCAGGGTCATGAGGATCCGTGATTCCAGATGATCTTAAACAAGAGTGCGGTACGCTTTTGACAAATGACAGCGTGGATGGAAATAAGGGGGACATGGTCCCATGGCCGTTCATGACACGGGAAGGCTCATGAGCTCCCCACCCTCTCGGCACTGGGGTCCCCCCCACCACAATCCCCATCCTCAAGCTTGACTCCTGCTGGGGGACTGGAATCATCCAGGCCACCCACGTGGCCATCACCTGCCCATTCCCATCTCACCTGAGACCTCACCCTGCCTGCTTGCTCACAGCAGCCCTCCCCACCACGCTCCCTGGTCTGGTTCTGGTTAGTTAGCACCTTGCTTGCCCCAGGATTTCCCTGCCCTGGGGGAGACCAGGCGCCCAGTGTGGGGCAGAGCAGGGTAGCAGTTGATAGTCTGGACCCAAACATGGCTTCTACACACACAGCTCAGGCAAGTCCGCCACCTTCCTGGTGCCTCAGTTTCCCCCTGTTCCACAAGGACAGTAAGAGTCCCTCCCCACACGAGTTGTAAGGACAAAGCCATGGAATGGCACACAGCAAATGTCAGTGACGACTTAACTCCCACTATTAGCTATGAGTACTATTACAAGCATCACTTCTCTGCATTACGCAAAAACGCCCAGGAACCACCCGAAGAGAGGGACTACAGAAACACAATTTGTTAGTGAAGCAGCATTCCACAGCTTCACAGTTTTTTAATATTTCTATTATCAAGTATAATGTTCGCTTAATTAAAGAGGGTGTTTACACTTTCTCGGCCAGGCAGGAGATGTTCACACTAATTTGACACCAGGACTACTTGCTGTCTATGGAAAGGACAGTCATTTCTGAAGTTTCTGAGGATCCTTACAAGTCAGAGCAATACACGGGGGTCAACAGACACCCCCCCAGTGTGGGAAGCACGATGGAAAACGAGGTGCCTATCAAACCGAGTCAACCCCACAGCAGTGCTGACCCCAGCTGCGTTCGGCAGGACACGTCCTGGGCGGAGCCATCCTCGGTGATCTTAGTCCTTCCGTGCCACGGTCCACGCATCCACACCCACCATGGCACATGTAGGCCCCTGCGTCCACGGTCACGTGTTTCAGTAAGCAGCCCCGCCACTTAACACGCAGGCTTCAGTGCCGCATAAAACTAAACTTTACTCCCCACGATTCCAGATTCTTGCTGGGTCCGTGGACCCATTCATGAGCCCCTTGGGTTCGGTGTCAATGGAGGGAGCTGGGGGTAGACAGGGGGCAACCACCCCAATCCTCGCCCGCCAATTTTCACATCCAAACCACTATGATTTCTGTGCACTCCCTTTCAGGCCTGTCTGCGGGCTCCAGAGAGCCGCCTATCTGCAATTCCCAGCAGTAAAATCTGAAGGCAGAAGACAGCTACAAACAACCTGACATATTCAAAGTCACACTCGTTCAAGTTCTTCCCATAGTGCCTAATTCACAGTCCTCCGCGAAACCATAAATTGGCATTTTGTCCTGCACGCCTCATTCACCTGTTACTCCGGGCCTCCAACACCGCACTCCCCTCGGGGATCACTGCCATTCTCTCCACGTTCCTGTTCATCAAAATAACCCGGCTCCTTCCCAGAAAAATCATCAGGCTCCCAATTTAGCAAGCAGCCAATTTCTCGACAATTCCACTAATGACAAAAAGGCAGTGTTTATGACCTCATGCTCTAGCTCTTAGATATATTCTTTTCACCTTGAAAAAGTCATGGTTTTACTCCAAGCACGCTGAGGACAGCTGGTGGTCCTCCTGGGGCAGAAGATGGCATGGAAGATACCCCCAAATAGAACCAGGATTAGCCAGCTCAATGTGGGTTAAACACAGAAATCCGCTGGATGGCCAGCAAAGCCGCCACCTCCCAGCGGCTCAGGCCCCTGTGGCCTGAGAAGCGGGCTGCTGGGAGGGGAAGGATGGCCCAGCCTGGTGGGTTTCAGAACCTGACAAGGAGAGCCAGGGATTGCCTTGACTGCCGCTCTGCGTGCCATGGCCTGGGGGCACAGGTCAGAGACAGATGACCCCGGAGAGGTGCTCTGATCTGCTTCTCAGGGCCCCTCCAGTGTTGCTTTCACTGGAAAATCTCACCTTCTTTCTCAATACCTTTTCCTTTCTGGACTATGAAAAAGCTGGGGCTCTCTTAATCAGACGGCTAGCTTAGTTTCTGGTGTCATTTTATTAACAAAAGTAACTCTTAACACAGTGTAGAGTGTCATTCAATCAGATGATTTTGTGAGACCTTCCTAGTAAGTCGGGAGGGAGAGGCAGCCATGTGGGTCACAGGGTGGAGTCCCGGGAGCCCCCCAGATGAAGGGTGTGGGGAGATGTCCAGGATGAGGGGCGGGGTCTTGGGGCACCTCCCTGGTCCCTTTCAAGCCAGGACTACATGTTGAATCAAGTTTTTCCAGTGCCTTAAGGTTCAAAACTGAATGAAGCCCAGAAGGACTGCTCCATCCAGCCACCTGCCCCTCGCATCCCCTGACAGGTGCTTCCAGAAAGCTGTCACCTCGCTGGGTTTCTGGCACTAACCCAGCTACCCACTACCCCCCAAACCCTCTGCAGGTGCCTGCCCAATTCTTTCATCCCTCACTCAGTGGGGCTCCCGCAGGAAGCATGTTCTGACCCCCCAGTACACCTCGGAACCCTGACCTCTCCTCCTGGGTACTGGCAGCCACTTGCCTGGACAGAGGCCTTCCCCAGTGGTTTCCCCATCCCCTGCCTGGAACAGAGCGGGCTCCGTGCGATCCACCAACAGATCATCAAAAGGGCAAGAGGGCCAGGGACAGTGTCCAGACAGTTACAAAAGGCTCAGCTCTCAGACCCAATCTAGGGGCTCCCTGCCCCCCGGAACAAACCACCAGTGTGAATGAACAGTCCTCCGGCCTTCCCGGCAGCCCCCAAAGTGCTGCCTCATGTCACCATAGGTGAGCGGTGACTCATGGACATGGTGGTGCCAAGACCGGAGGCGGCAGCCAGGGCCCTCTGCAAAGCCACGCTCAGGAGGCGGGCCAAAATACATTCCACCCATAATTTAGTTTTCCTCTCTGGACAGAATGGAGAAGCCCTGTGACACCAGACCGCAGTTAGAAATCAAATGATGGCCTCCCTGTCCAGGGAAGGGATAAAAGTACCTTCTCCTCCTAATGAACCTGGAAGTTGTAAACCAAGTCTGGGGCGCTGCCCTGCGTCAGATCCAACTGCAGCAGCCCTCCTCGACAGAGTGGACCCCAGACACCTCCCCACGCAGCACCTGACACCAGGAAGGCTGTGACACCGGGGACAATGGACAGTGACTGTCCTTCCTGAAGCTGACCGCAGGGAAATCATCAGCCCTTCACTTCGAGGAGGGAGGGGGCCCTGAGGACCTCCGGACAGAAACACCTCCCAAGAACATACCATGTTCTAAGACACACACCTTCCCCCATAGGTTCATGTTTCTGAAACTGGTGAGTAGGTAGGGACACTTGGGTGGCTCAGTTGGCTAAGCATCTGCCTTCGGTGCAGGTCATGATTTCAGGGTCCCAGAATCGAGTCCGGCGTTGGGCTCCCTGCTCAATGGGGAGCCTGCTTCTCCCTCTCCCTCTGTCCTTCCCCCTGCCTGTTCTATTTCTCCCTCTATGTGTCAAATAAATAAAACCTTTAAAATAAGAAAAGAAACTGGCGTGAAAGTGTACATCTTCAAATTGAGCTGTGCTTTCCCAACCCCACCCCGAAAGCTCACAATGCACAGCCCGAGCATTAGGACAGCTGGAATCAATCCCCACAAATGGGGTACCGGCATTTCTAAACCTGGTCTTAAAGTTCACCCAGTTGAACACAACAGTCATGGAAACTTTTCCCAAGATCACTGCCTTTGGAGACTTTTCTGAGTAGTGACTACACATTCATCCAACTATTAATATAATCAGAAATTCTTTGTAGAATTGAGCACAATAGTGTTAAAAAAATGATTCCAAGGAAAAACTTCCACGTATTGAAGGACATATGTATCGAGATGTTCACTGAAGTGCTCTTTATAATTTCCAAGTGACTGGGCTGTCTATGAATAAGGATTTGTTAAACAGGCTGCCTTCTGGAACCATCCGACAGTCATTTGAGGATCCGAATCTGTGTTTATTGATGTGAAAATAGGTCAACCATAATTTTAGATAAAAAGCAGTTTTTAAAAAGTGTAGCATTCATTCAAAAGATCCGTATGAAAAGAATTGCTATGCACAGAACAAGTCCCCACTCTTTGATCCTGCTTTGTTTGGAAGCTTCTAGACTTCCATGTGACAACACTGGAAACTCAGACAAAAAACGTCCAGTTCAGACCAGACTGGTTCTCATAGGTGGCAAGGTTCCAGCAATGTGAACTTTTTTCTCCTTTTGCATTTTCTAAGATTTTTAAGATGAACGCATAATTACCTGGGTGATTAGGGAAAAAACTCAAGTGGAAAGGTTTTTCTTTTCTTTTTTACGAAAAGGAGGAAAACCAGAAGAAAATATTCCCTAAACAATCTGCTTACCCAGAAAGTACCTGTATCAAACACAACGTGCTTCTCATCCCCTGCTCACCGTCAGGCCTTGGAACACCCAGACCCGGGGGCCTCCACCAAGCAACTGCTGGTCCCCGCACACTACCAGCCAGGGCACAACCTGCTGACTCTATCCCTTGCATTTCCTCCTGCTCCCAGAAACCTGAGCAACGGTGCAAGGACTGGGAGAGCAAATCCTTACTGAGACACTGACCAATACATCACGCAACTCGTCTGTGCCCGTACATATTTCAGACGAGATCGGGCGCGTTCAGGGCGGTATGGCCATAGACTGTGCCCGTATATATTTCAAAGGTCAAACCGAACACCTAAAACTATCAAAGCCCTGCACCCCTATTTAACGCAGATGGTGAAACACCGCAGAAAATCTCTACTTACTCAGTATTTAAGAAAAAATCCGCAGTGCACACAGGACTCACAAAAGAACACCCCAGGACAGGTATGGGGCCCAAAGCCCAACATGAGGGGATGAGGCGGTGAAATCCACATCTCCACGCTGACATTTCCCGGCCCCCGGAAGTTAAGTATCTACAGCCACCATGTTACCGAGGAGAAAGCCGGGTCTCAAGTCCAAAAAGTCATCCAGGGTCAAAATTCGAAGGAAACAGAAGTGCAAGACTGGAACACAGACAGCTGTGTGGGACTGAGAGAGAGAGCGAGAGAACAAGTGGGCAGAGCAGCAGGCGGAGAAGGAGAAGCTTACCCCCCCACCCCACCCTCTGCACAACTACTGGCTGAGCAGGGAGCCCAATGGCGGGGCTGGATCCCAGGACCCTGAGATCATGACCTGAACCGAAGGCAGATGCTTAACCCACTGAGCCACTCAGACGTCCCTAGCCACTTAATTCTTAATAAGGATTTTCCTTGAAGCACATATGACTTCTGGTTGTGCGAATCCGACTATTTCCTCACAGATCAACTGAAAAGAAAGAGCCATCTACAGGAGACTCCGGCACAGGGCCTGACACCGAGGAAAAGCCCAATAAATGGGTAAAACCACAGAAAAATCCCTATGTGAAGAGGTGGGTAGGAGTATTTCAAGTGTGTGTGTGCGCACGTGCGTCCTCAAATAGTAACTATGATTCTGAGAGATTAGCATCTACATGTCAAATTACCTGAAACTGAATTTCTCAAGCTCTTAAAATGTTTATAAACAGAAGACAAAGTGAAGGAACCCATGAAGCTCCTGCCCAGAGGAAAAGGAACACCTGCCCCCCCCTCCCCTTCCTCGGGACTGGCTGGGCCCCATCAGCTACAACGAGGGTTATGGAGTACAGAAGGTTCCCTGGGCATCTCTCTTTGAGACCAACACACGCTCTTCCCCACGTGAACAGCCCCAAAATCACAGGTGGTTCTAACAAAATATAAGCCAAGTACGTGCACTACGTAAACCCCAAGAACTCATTTCTGATGTGCACCACCCAGAGTCCGCATCCTCTGACAAGGGCCTGAAAGGTGAGCGAAATGGGAAATCTGGGTTTCCCGGTCCAGCACTACAAATGGAAGACTATCTATCCAACAGCTGCAGACCAGCACAGAGCCAGGACCCTGAGGGACAGGGCTCTCCTCTTGTGAACGTCTTGAACACTGATTTCTGAGACCACAAAGGGAAAAAAAAAATCCCAACTTCTAAGAGGGGTAATGGGATAGGGGTCATGGGGAGGATCGGGGGCCAAGACCAGAGCCGATGGATGACTGGGTTTACCTACACCCACCGTCCTCACCACTGTCGACTGAGCGATTCTGGTCTTCGGTCCTGGGCCCAGGACTTCTCGTGAATTATTTATATGGATTATATCGGCTCCAGTAATTATTTCCAGTGAAATTCCAACCCAGTGCTTTTATTTCCCATTCACACAAAGGACACATGCAAATATTTGACTCCCCTTCTCAAAGCGACAATTCTCAGGGTAATAAAAAAAAAAAAAAATACTGGAATGCATCTGCACTTTTTTTTTTTTAGGATATTCCACTTACTTCTTTGTATCTAAAACCTACTAAAAATTCAAATCCTTTCAAAGCGGGCAGCAGAGTAAAATGGGTAAACAGAGGCGGGGTGAGGCTCTCTGAATGAAACGTTAAATGTCAGAGTGAGGGGGTGCCACTTGACAGAATTTATGAGTAAGCTGATTACTATTCACAGGCCAGAATTCTTAAAAGCCAGAAATTACTTCTGTCACATATTGTGCACTTGGAACTGCTAAGACGTCTAAGAAGAGAATATTAATGGAGCTTCCGAATGGTTATACAGTAAGTCGCCCCCTGCGGTGTTCACCTTGGTCAGCCCATCTCCACCTGTCATTTCTCACATTCGTGGGACGTGCTGTCTAGCACTGCAGATGTGGCCGTCAGTAAAATGTCACTGGTGACCAGTGGCGCCCAGCCTAGCAGGACAGTGTTCGTGCAGGAAGCAGCAGTCAAGCAGCAGTCAGCTCCCAACCTCGGGAGTCAAGGAAAGGTTTCTTGAAGTAGCCTGAATTAGGTTTTAGGGGCCAAGGACTCTCCTGGCCATAACAGCCTGAAAAGGCATCTGGGGAAGTCTTTTAACCTATTCTTCCTGAAGACAACCACCCACGTCCATCTCCTTCCCCTGCAGGGCATGAGGCCACTCACTGCCCTGCACGGCTGTGGGCTGGTCCCCGGCATCCCCGGCCTTCTGTGCGACCCAATCCTGGGTTCTTCCTGTCTCAATACCATCAAATGACAGTCCTAATTCTTTTATGTGAACATTTTCCCATGTTCTCTATTTTTCCTAGTATCTTCCAACTACCATAACTGTACAGTTCTAACAAGCCAAACCCAGTGGCTCCTCCCTGTCCCCTCCTTGTTGCTTCTCTGATCAACCCCACAACTGTCCTGTTTGCACTGGGCTCCCAACGCCCTTCCTCTACACCCCCACCATATCCAGCCTGGCTGTAGGGACACACCCCCTGCCTGTTCTCCCTCCTCCAGCTGCTTCTCTGCTCCCTCTCTTTGGCCTTCATGCCCCATCTTCTTGAGGTGAACTGGAAGCGTGCTCCCAGACCCCCTGGCTCATGCTGAAGTCTCCAGGGAGCTCTTCCACACTCGTGGGCTCAACCCCAAGGAAATGAGGCCTGAGCTGGCCCTTTCTCGGTCAGTGAGGCAGACCCTGCAGGTGAACAACCCCAGGGACCCCTCCTTCAATTCTGCACCCCAGGGGCCTGGCTTCCCTCTTGCTAGTGTCAGACCTACTAACAGGACTGGCTCAGATGTTTAAGGACACTCCCCGCTTCCCACGTGGCTTGCTGCCTCCCAAGGAGCTCTCACATTTTGCAACAATTTTACTGCTAATTGTGGCAGAGAAAAATAATCCGAGTTATGTATGCAACCAAGCGCAGACTGACAAAACCCTTAACCAGGGAGCTTCTCCTGGCTTCACTTGGGTGGTCCCAGGAAGCTCCTCTAGACTCTGGTTCTCTGCTTTAACATCAGAGATCAGCTCATCAAACCAACCAAGTAGCGGTCTCTCCAAGGGCAGAGCTCCTGGGTTCATCCTGACCCCCTTTTTCCATGAAGACCCTTTCTGTTCTAGACCGGCTAGAGCTACCAAGGAGGAACAAGTATGTGGATCACGACCCATGCAGAGAAAGGGTCAATGGAGTAACATCGCCAGTTGGCAATTGGAAAGATCTGGGCCTCTGCCTGCCTCACCTGGCCCTGAAAACCTTCCCTGGCTCCACAAGGGGAAATCGGCAACTCCCTCCCGACCTCCGACACAGAGTCTGCCCTGTGTCCCAAACCACACTTCCGGTTTCCTTTCAACAGACACCCTCCCCCAGAGTAAAGCAACCTGGATACATAGGAGAATGGGGATTCTGATGGGGAGGTTTGGGGAACTGTCCAGGTCTAGGCCCCGCCCTCAGAGATCTGCTTTCCCCTGGGGATGATCAGGCAGGCAAAGATGGATTTAAAAACAAAAACAAAAACAAAAACAAAACAAAATCCACCTCCCAGGTGATTTCAACATACAGTATGCTTTGAAGCTGGCCAAAGCTCGCCACCCAATGACATCTGAATCTTCTCCCTGCCCAGCTGCTGGGCAGCCTCGGTCCCTGCAGAAGCCAGGCAACCATGTGGCCCCCTTTGTTAAGGGGGGCCGGCTGGTGGGCTCAAGGCAGTAAAGGGTGCAGCTGGCTCTCACTGGCTCACATGGGTGGTTCAACCGGGTAGCTGCCCAGGGGCCACAGCGGGGCTGTTTAGACCACACCACTGAAGCCAGCAGGTGCAACGGTCACGGCTCTTTGTTCCCCTCCTCTGAGCTGGTTTATCAGCAGACCACATGCATAAGGGCCTCCGACACTGGGAAGCCAGGGAAGGACACCTGTATTCCCTTCAGGCCCCGAGAGACTAGAGCAAGCTTCCTGGTTCCTAAAAATGGGGCAGGGCTTCCCTGAGTCCCACAGCCTGGGGGAAGGGGAAGGAGGGAGAGAGGAGAAGATGAATCACAGGAGTCTGGAACCACAAAAATCCTTCCACAGGAAGTATTCTTTTCAATTTGTTCAGAAGCGTTGGGCTAACAGGAGCCAGCTGAGATTTTCTCCAGAGACTGAGCTTTTAATGAGCAGATAAGAATAATCTCCTGAGTGTGTCATTTATTTCATTGTGAAGTGGAAGGTGGAATCCTTATCTTACACCTACTAGAGAGACTGCCCGTAATCTTTATCTTATTCTCATGACCTCGGTCTGCCCGGAATACCCTCGCTTCAGGGCACAAGGACAGACTTCACGGGGGCTCCTGTCCGTGTTACCCCCAACGGCAACACCTCAGTCTTCCAAAGGAACCAACATGGACTCTGCAGAAGACAGGGAGAGGGTGCAGATCCCCGGGAATAAAGGTGGAACTGGCTGCCTTCCGCTCAGGCTGCAAACATTTTGCAGGTTTTAAGGATTTCGTCACCTTCAGAGTGCAAGTTCTGTAACTGTGTAAGGAGGCTTCACGCACCTGTCTTCGTGCACGAGCGCTTTTGATGTCAGCACCTTGGGAGATGTGAATAAAAGTGCGGGGTTTGGGCAGACACAGGTTCGATTCCCGGCTCCAGCACTCTGGGACCCTTGTGCTGGGGGACTACGTAAATCCTCACAGCTTCTATGTATGAGGGAACCCTTCATGATTTTGGTGAGGGTCTTAACGTGTGCTTGCCAGGCCGGGTGCTTCGTAAGCCTTCAGCAAATGATACCTCTTTCTAGCCCTAAAATATCCCAAATCTCAACTTAAATTAGGCGAACTCCTTCCTGAGATCCTACTGGCTTACTGAGGAGCCGGTCTGAGCAGGCGCTAGTCCACCTTGGGGAGGTGGGGGGGGGCGGGACTGATGCACTCTGTGGGATCCACCCTTCCCCCTTGAAACACACCGCTCACCCCTTGATTTCTAAAATACCTTCCGAGAGCCCTGGCCTTCAGAAGGCTGAGTATTGACATCCTTTCCCTTAAGACACTGGGCCAGATGGCATCAGGTGCTGTTATGTAACTCGCAGATACCCCCGGGGGCCCACTGAAAAGCAGGCTCAGGCTTCCTGAGAGATCCTCAGTAAGTAGCAGGATTGTTCCCTGGGCGTTTGGGGACTCGGTGAATTATTCTTCTATCACTCCTCCAGAGGGTGCTGGCGGAATGCGGGGCTTCTATTGTGCCAATCCCTGAGAAGGTGGGCAGCCCAGCTCAGGCCCCCACACAGGATGGCCCCAGGCTCCCCTTCTGGCCAGGAGCAAAGCCGGCCAGAGCACTCTGAGTGAAGTCTCCATAGCTGTTCGGTGACCCTTCCCGGTTCCGGTTCCGGCGAGTCAGGCGCGACCTCAGGACAAAAGAAGTCCGACTGCCCTGCTCCAGGGCCTTCGGAAATATCCCAGGGGCCTGGATCGAATTCTCAGGAGAGAAATCACACCGCCATCCAGTACAGATGCGGGATATGAAAATAACAAAGCTAAGGAAAACCCACGTGGCTGGCCCAGGGCCCACTTGCTAAAACAGCAGCGGCTAATCAGTCAAAACAAGGCTGATACCTGAAACAGGGAGCCAGAGAGGTCTGCCTGGAGTCAGGGAGAAGACCAAGGGTCGAACTCCGTGCCTCTTAACCTTGCTTGGGCCAAGGGCTCCACTAAGAATCAGAGGGAAGCCAAGCGCCCTCCTCCCACAAGTAACTGGCGGCGATCGGAAGATTTAAATGCGGGAGGGGCCTCCCAAGACCCAAGGGCAAAACCCCATCCACATTAGCATACCTTATCAACAGACGAGAAACCATTAGAATAAGAAAAAGTCTGTTCCAGCAGCCACAGGAAAGCACTTCCAGGCTGCTGGGTAACCAGAAATCAAGTTAGCAAACAACAGCAAAGGAGAAAATCCAGGAAGACTCCCTCTTCCTCCCTCCACCGAGAAAATTAAGAGCATAATACTAACTGGCAGACAGCCCAGTTAAGGACACTTAGCAGCAACTTGTCCAGCCCCCTTTCTGGGTCCTTCTGGAAATCCCCCTGTGTCTGGACTGGGATCAGCCACCAGACCTCGGGCAGATCAAAGTGCCGGTGGGATCAAACAATAAAAAAATGAAAACTATCAAATGACAGACTGAAGCCCCGCAGACCAGCTACGGAGGCTCTTCCAGCAAGGCTCGGTTTCACTGCCGGGGGAACAAAAGGCAACCTGTGTGAGCCTCTCCCCACTGGGGATTTGCATACCTGAAATTAACAAATGGTGTGAGTCTCTATCCATTGTTGGAAAGGGCCACGGAGTGTGGTGCCTGAGTCCTGGAACAACAGGAAAAAATTAAAGCTCACAGAAGCTTCTCAGGCACCACAGATCTGAGCTGCTCATTGTTCATTTCGTAAACAAGCGAGCCATAAGACAAATCCCTGGAAGCCAGGTTTGTTCACTTTCCGAGTCCTCCCAGAACTAACTGTTCCCTCCCAGATCAGCATGGCCTTGGCATTCCACAGATGGACAAGCATCGGGCCTGGGCAACGGGGGACCTGTCCCTTACCCTCTCCAAGTCCACCCATATGCACAAATCAAGGAGGGAGGAGGCCGACTGGGGAGTGCGTCTCCTTCTAATCACCCCCCCCCCCACCTCGTTGCACAGAATGCAGAGCCCAGAACCAGGAACGCTCTCCAGGCTTCACCGGACATTCCTGGAGTCTGTTTCCTGGTCAGGAGGGCCAGGTGGAAGGTAGACTGTTTCACTGGATGACGACAGCAACGTGGAACAGCAAAATGCTCCCTAGCCCCTTAAAGTACAGTCGCTGTCCATCCAAGGATGTCAAAACGCTTCACAAACCACCCATTAATTTTTATGGTGGCCTGAGAAGCAGATTGAGAATCATTACCTTCATTTTTACAAGGCAAGGAACCCAAACCACAGGGGAAGGCGGAGAACAACCAGGCCAATGCAGTCTCACCCAACGTTCTAGGCTGATGCTCCCTGCTCTGTCCACCTCTGGCCCACAGAAGGGGAGCCAGCTCAGAAGGGAGCCAGGTCACTAAAGATAAACTTAGGTGTTCAGAGACCACTACCCTTGGAAGGCTGCGGAGAGGAGAGCTGTGTAAAAGGATTATTTTGATTTAGGCAAGAGAAGCCCCAATTGCAACTTACTCATTAAATCGGCAAGCCTGTGACCCCAAGAATGTAAATATTAAAGGCGGGTAGAAACAGTGGGATCACGGATGTCTTCTGTCTTACTGTTTATATTTCTTTTTTTTACCACGTTTTCTCCCCAAAGCATATACTGCTTCTGTGATGAAAACAAAAGTTATACGAACTTATTACTGATAAAGGACACACTACAAATCTGCTGCACTAACTCGCCAAGAATGAGCACGAATAAAATCGAGCCCGGCGTCCCCTCTCGAAATCTCACTGCTGGGGAGGATCCGCAAGCCGGTCAGCACGTAGAGGGCCCGCGGCTCTCGCGCCGCCCAGCACCCCGGGGAAGGGCCAGCGTCGGCCTGGTCCCCCGGCTGCAGAAGCGGCCGCGGGCCAGCAGCCGCCCGCACTCCCGGGCACCACCAATCCGCAGCGCGGAGCAGGCTTCCCGGGAAACATCACTTAGAGAACAACGTGCCTCTCCTCCAGCCGTCCCCACCCGCCGGCAGCCCGCGCTGTCAGCTCGCAACTGCTCGCTCCCCGGACCGCCCAGCCACAACCCGGGATTTGTATTTCCATCCTAGAACCAGGCATCTCCGAAGTTGAAATATGCATTGTCACCAACAAGTTTAACCCGGGACCGCGCGCCCCCCTCTCCTCCCCAGAACCGCGCGAGGGGGCGCCCCGGGGACGCGTGCGGTCGCGGCGCCGGGCCACCCCTCAAGGCCTGCCCAGGAGGCGCCAGGGCCGGGGGAGGGGGCTCCGCCGGCGCACGCGGGGGCTCCGACAGCGGCTCGGCGCCGGGAACCCTGGCCCGCCCGTCTGCGCCCGGGTAACCCAGGCGCCCGGGCGGCAGCAAGAGGAGAGAGGCTTCCCGAAGACGCCCGGCGCCAGCCGTGCCGGAGCACCCGGACCCCGAACTCAGGCGGCGGGGGAACGATCGGCACCCACGAGGGGTGCGAGCCGGCCGAGCCCCGGCAGGCTCTGTTGGAGCGAGGCCGGGCACTGGGCGGGAGCTGCCCGCAGGGGAGCGCCGGACCGCCGCCTGCCTACCTGGCTCGCATTGCGTCCCCGCCGGCTCCTGCGGCTCTCCTCACGGTCTGGGAGCTCAGGCCGGCCGGGGGCGCGCGCGGCTCCGCGGGAATCTCCGCGCGAATATCCGCGCGGCGGACGCGAGCGGCCGGGACCGCCAACAGTGCCCGGAGCGCTCGGCCCGCGCCTCCGCGGGCGGAGGGTGGTCCTCGCGCCGGGGCGGGGCTGCGGGGGCGGGGGCGCGGCGCGCGAGGCGGGGCGGGCGAGGGGGGGCCAGGCGGGAGGGCAGGGGTGGTCTCCGCGGGGGGTGGAGCCTGGGGGCAGGGCGGAGCCTGAGCCTAGGCCCCTAGCGAGACAGGGGACGGGGAGAAAGGGAGACGATGAGAGGGACACAAGCGCACGCCTCCCGAGGCGGATAGGGCGGGGGCGGGGCAAACGCGGAGGGGGCGTGGCCGATCTGGGGCGACCCAGAGGCAGGGGCGGGGTGTGGACGAGTTGGGGGGATCTGGGGGGCAAGGTGGGGGGAGGCCGAGGCCAAAGGGGGCGGAGTTTAGCCAAGGAGGCGGCTAGGCTGGGGCGGGGTGGGAATAATTAGGGGCAGTGCTAAGGAGGGACGGGGCTTAGCTGAGGTCCGCGAAAGGCCGGGAGGGGGAAAATGTGGATAATTAGGGGGCGGGCCGAGCCCTTGTTGCCCGGAGGCCGGGGGCGGGGGCGAGCGTGAAGGGGGCGGAGTCGGGCCGGGGCCACCCGGCGGCCGGGGCGGGGTGTGGTTTGCCGGGGCTGGGCGAGCGCGCAGGGGCGAGGCGGAGGCGGGGCCGCGGGGAGGCCAGCCCCGGAGCGAGCGCGCTGGCAGGCGGTGGCGCCGCGTCGCTGGGACCCCGCCTCGGTGCCTCTTAGTCTTCCTCCGGGCGCCAGCCGGGGAATGGGGTCCAGGGCGCCCCCCCGGGGTCGTGGGCCCTGGAACCAAGCAGATCTAGATACGGCAGTTTCACCATTACCTTTTGGTCTTGCTCCAGTGTTCCTTGCACCCCCCATTCTCCCACTCGTTCTCGGAGAGCCCCACGCAGGGACCCTGGGTGAGGTACCGCTCCGCGGGCGTGAGCCGGGACTCGGAGGGTGGTCCCTAATGCTGAGAATCCTGCTTCTCACACGGTGGAAGGAAGGCAGTGCAGGGCGGTGGGGGGCAAGCGCGAAGTTGTAAAGTAAGTCGAGAAGGAAGGCAGTCACATGGAACATTACAAAGAAGGAGAACTTCCGGCTGAGCAGAGTGCGGGAGGAATACATAGTATCATTAACCATTTATACTTGGTCTAGCTTGTGTCCCATGTTTGGCACCTGAGGAGCGCTCAATAAATGCTCAGTAAATTGAACCACCACCTACTGTGTGGCAAGCACTTTCCATGGAATGACACAATCCCCCCAAAATCCCGTACTTGGCTACTCTTTTTAGTCCATCTCACGCGTGAGTGGACTGAAGCTCCGAGGGTTGATTTGACAGTGAGAAAGTAGTACAACCAGAATTTGACCTGAGGTCACTCTGGAGGTTAGGCACTAACTACCTGGGGGACTGCCAGCTACCTTCCTGCAAGACTGGAGTCCCCTGCAGGACTGAAGTCCCCCTACAATGCAGAAAGGAGGAAGCACAGGTCTTCCCTGGGACAAAAGCTCTCATATCCTCATCCGGGGCCAGACCTAAACATCTCAGGAGGCGTTTCTCACCTAGCAAGGCAGATACTCTTACTCTCATTTTATAGGTGACTTTAGACCTTATGTTTATCATGATCTCATGGGGTACATGAACCTAAATTCAAACACTGGAATTTCTGGATCCCAAGTCTTTGCTGCTCCCTCTGTCTTGGAGATCTCCCATTACCTAAGGAATCTGTTTTTCTTGATCTGCGGTCCATGTTGGATTCACAGGAGGACAGAGATGTGGTTCAAGAAGGTTGGAGATCGGGGGCTCTGATTTGGGTGTGGGCAACTGAATTCCTGAAAATGGATGCAGTTAGCCCTAAAATGTATGCCGCAGGCTTTGAAAGGAGCCTCAGAGAGGAAGCGGGCATCCAGGGGACATTGCGGGGGCCCAGGGAGTTCTCAGTGGTATAGGGACGTGTGGGGAGCACTGACCCAGGAGCGAGTCTATTGGGCTCCAATCTCTGGTGAGTTATTTTACCTCTCTGTGACTCAGTTTCCTAAAAGAGTATGAAAATTCAATGCCGCCTGTGGAGTGTTCAGCAGATTAGCACAGATTGGCATTCAATAAATTTCAGCTGCTATTCCGAATGACATCCTTGCTGTGTAAAAAATGTCTGTGATGCATAAGAAAAGACAAACCAGGGGCGCCTGGGTGGCTCAGTGGGTTAAGCCGCTGCCTTCGGCTCAGGTCATGATCGGGCTCTCTGCTCAGCAGGGAGCCTGCTTCCTCCTCTCTCTCTGCCTGCTTGTGATCTCTCTGTCAAAAAAAAAAAAAAAAAAAAGAAAAGACAAACCAGTAGAAAATTAGGAAATAAACAAAAGGTATGAAAAGACAATGCCCAGAGGCCCCACAAATGGTCCAATAGCCACGCTGATACAGGGAGGAAAAGCAACACATAAGGATAAATCAAATAAGAAAGCCAGAGTCCCGTCTGGAAGAAGCTGAGCTCATTGAGCGGTAAGGAAGAGACAATAAAATCACAAAGAACAAAGTACTGTGGACATGCAGGATACCACGCGAAAAAAATAAAATGTTCACTCATTTTGCCTGGGGGCACACAGAGAGCCTGCCTGATGGTGTCCGTAGTTGTACCCAGGGGACTTGGCTTTCACGATGCCATCAGCATCTTTACATCCTAGGAGAGGCATTCCCAGAGGTCAGAATGTCTAAAGACAGTGGCGGAAAAAACGAGAGCATACTGTGTATACTTTTACCACCATAGCTTGAATTGCACTTGAGCCTGGTAGGAGCTGGGTGACAACGTGACACAATTAGGTGGAGGTTCGTGTGTGGGCCATTTCGCCTTTCATGGCTCTGGAAATCAAGGAGATCTCAAGATACTGCTTCCAGTTGAGTATATGCTCTCTCGTTCCACCAGTTTTTCTTGCCCTTCCAAAGACAAAAGGGAAAAAAAAAGGTAAGATATTCCTAATGTTCAGTTACTCAGTAAGCATTTCTAGTGGGAACACATACAGCAAAATCAATAACTTGGTGTTCTAGGTGTGGAACTAACGCACGTTTGTTTCAAAGGATACAAACGATCAGAGATGGGTGTAGTGTAACAAGTGGGCATCGATCCCCAATTTCATACCCTTTCCCAAGAGTCCACGGTCATGTGTGAATGTGTGTACACACCCCGTATCCGTAGACACAGGCTCAAAGACATTGAGAATGGGGGCAGTGCTTGCTAGCAAGGACTGAGTGAGATAATGTGTGCAGATAGACCATCTATGAACATATGCTACCGTCATTATTATCAACACACGCACACACTTGCAACTTGTGCTTTGAGTCACTTAAAACCCGAGAGAACGATCCTAGTTTTGCATCAGCTGTACCTAGAAATTTCTTTTTTCAAACCTCCTTGATAAGTAGTTACCAAGGGGGCGACCACGTTGCTCTGAAGCAGAAGGGTTGATGAGATGGTCCGAGAACGTGAACTTCAGGCTTCAGACTTGCGAGGTTTCTCCCTGAGCATGGGCTCCTTAAAAAGGGCATGCAGGGAAAATGCCGTCCTAGGAGGTCTCTTGTGGGTTGGAAAGTAAAATACGCATGTGGGTTAGAAGAAGGGCATGGGGTGGGTTTGGAACATGCACATCTTTTATTTCGATGAGCAATATAGGTTAAACTTAATCCACCCCAACTGCCACCACCAAAGATTCATGCTAGGGGCTTCTCAAAATAGACACCTACTGTGTGCCACACCCTGAGAATCAGAGGCTGAGAGAGCCAGAATCAGCTCCACTCTCTTGGTGCCGAGACCCCAGCGGTGATTTGAGACTGGAGAGGGGCCAGCCTGCGGGTAGCACATGCTGTCAAGGCAAGCGCCAGGGGCTGAGAAAGGAGACACCTGCCTTAGGGATAACAGCCAAACAGGGCCCTCTCAGGAGAGATGACATCAGACACCCAAAGTGAAAGAAGCCAGGGAGGGGCAGGCCAGGCAGAGGGAACAGCACATGTGAAGACTTCGAGGCCAGAAAAAGCTTTTCACGTTTAGGAAACTGAAATGCCACCCTGTGTGGCTGGGGTGAAAAAATGAGGTGAGAATGGGGACAGGTGATGACGGACAGATGGCGGGGTCTGGACCCCCCAAAGCGCATTGCCTGTGTAGGGGTGTGGGGCTTTCAGATGCTGCTCTTTCCTCTGCCCCTCCTGCGGCAGCTCAGAGAAAGCTGCTTTGCCAAGAATTCGAGCAGACACTAGCTTTTTAAGAGAGTGTCTGTTGTCAAAAAATGTTAGGTGACCCGCTTGCCATTCTGGGAAGCCTCCACCCTTGCAGCCCCGAGATGCTGTAACACTGAGCCCTCCATCTTGCCGTTGTCCTTAATTACTCCAAACACACAGGGGCATAACTAGGGCAGCAAGGGAGCACACAATTCTCTTGCACAGAATCCAGAAGGGATGCAGACAAAACAGTCGGCTGAGGGGAGTTCTGTGACTTTCTTCGGGAAACTTCTAGAAATACTTCTTAATGAATATTCATTTTCTCACTCATTTTATTCAGTTACTCATTTAACAGTTATGTCTAGAATGCTTACTGTACATCAGGTGGTGTGCTAGACGCTGGGGATAAGAAGAGGAGTATATTCTAGATCCTTCTATCCAAGAAGCGCACAGCTGAGGAACAAGCAATTAGGCTATAGAGTGGTTTGAGGGCAAATGCGTGCCAGGATAGCCACCTGCCCCAGCCTAGATGCAAGTGGGCGTGGGCATCCTCATGGCTGGGGTGGCAAAGGTTGAGTTTGTAAAAAGTTACAGGGGAGAAATGGGAGGAGGACAGCATCCAGGCAGGGTCTGCCAGTGCCAAGCTTGGAGGCTGGAGGGGTTGGGGGCAGCGAGGGAGCAGGGTGTGGCATGGGGCAGGAAGTGTGTGTGGACACACAGGCTAGCTCCAAGGCCGGGGAGTCCTCCGGGGTCCAGGACCCCAACTGCACAAGGCCAGGCCTCCCCACGGGGAGTATTTCAATGTCAAACTGTGAGAACTTAATAAAAGTGCTCAGTCAGTTTGGGAACAGAAGAGAGACATGACAGTTTTGCAACCCATGGCTAATTTTGTGAGTAGAAAATAGCATGAACAGCGGAAAAGTCTGCCTGGAGGTCTGAGATTTACCTGAATCTCTTCGGTGTGTGCACATGGCTTTTCCACATGGTCCTTTCCTCCTCTTTTATTTATTTATTTATTTTTTAAGAATTTATTTATTTATTTGTCAGAGAGAGAGAGCACAAGCAGGGGGAGTGGCAGAGGGAGAAGCAGGCTCCCCACTGAGCAGGGAGCCCGATGCGGGCCTCTATCCCAAGACACCAGGATCATGACCTGAGTCAAAGTCAGACACTTAACTGACTGAGCCACCCTGGCCTCCTGCTTCCTTCCTCTCTTGCTGCTGTGTTTGATGATAAGCTTTCTTGGTCTTTTTGTCATCTTAGTCACATTTTTGTCTTCACTGCCCTTTTCTGGGCCTTGAGATTACTATTTCATTACTATTTCAATAGCACACTTTTCAGGGGCCAAGATAAAGTTCTGGTCAGCATGTGGTCTTTAACCCCCCCCAAAAGTTAACAATAAGCATTTGAATTGCTGGCTTCTGGTGTGTGTTTGGATTATCTTGTCTGCCATCTGAATGCCCTCATTCCTTGATCCAGTTTTCCTCTGGGGAGTCATGACCCCATCCCCAACTTCAGGCCCTGCCAATCAGAACCTCCAAACCTTAGGGATGGACACATGACTCAGGTCAGCCAATGGGACTTAAACTTCAGGATTTTTCTGGAAGCATCATGGGTGGGAAGCCACGTGGAGACATAGTGGCCTTTTGCTATTGCCAGGAGAGGGTCCAGCTGAGCCCATCGAAGGGAGGGAAGAATTTGGGCTAGAGAGGGACACGTTCTGGCAGCATCATTGGAAGCCCTGGAACATAGAAGTTTCCGGGTGATGATGATAATCGTCACCATGATTTATAGTCTCTGGCAGGGACCTTGCACCTCGTACCATCTCTGGGCAACTGTATTCAAGCCCCAAAGCCACTCACTGAGGTGGGCTTTACCCTCATCACCCCACTTCAGAGTTAGGGGAACTACTTTAAGAGTCCCCAGGACTTGTTTCCACCAGACATGGAAAGACACACAGCCATAGAAGTGACTGTCATTAAGGAAGAAGTGTCTCCCTAGAGACAGGAGGCCTGGTGCGCGGGGCTGCACCAGGGTGAGCGGGAGGCACAGGGAGTAGGGAGGTGAATGTCAGCAATGGGAAAGAAGGGGCAGGCAGGGCAAGCCGGCTTGGGATCTACCATTTTGAATAATTGCAGCAGGCTCTCGGGCAGGCAGCTGTCACTAGCTGTCTGGTACCTGGCCGTGGGGTCATTCGGGCCACCAGACAGTGGCTCAGAGTGGAATGTCCAGTCAAGGATGGGGTTGAGCTCTGGGATGACTGAAAAACATACTTGCAGGCCAGTGGTTCACTGCCTGGAGGATGTAAATGTCCAAGTATCAGAGTCCAGAAAATAAAAAATGTGGTTAATACAGAAACCAAGGCTCAGAGAATTTGAATGGCTCCAATATGACCACAGCTAGAACACAGGCAGAAGCCGGCTGTAGGTCAGCCTCACTCCAGGATCTGAACTGCTGGCCCCTGCTCAGTGCCTGGAGACCCGTGTCTCTCGTCCACTTGGCATCAAGGGAGGTCATGCCTGGTGTGACTCTAAGACAGTCTTGGTCTTTACCTCGTGATTCATTCTTCCCTGGCTGCCAGCAGACCTCACTGCTTATCTGAAAGCAGACAGCTCCATCCCAGAAATGAATCCAGAAGCTGTCAGATAGACCTTCTGCTCTGGTCTGGAGCGCAACAAGCATCCGCTGGACCATGACACAGGAGGAGGGGGTGGTGTTGGGAGGTCACCTGCTCTGGGCTTGGCCTTGGGGTCATTCCTCTCCAGGGGCCTCCCTTTAAGCTGGTCATTCAGTGTATCAGCCGGAGGGTCTCCAGCTGCTCTCCTGGGACAGGGTCACAGTAGGGTTCAGGAAGATCAGAGGATAGGGGGCCATTGGCCCTCAGACTTAACCTTGCTCCCCCTCTAGCTTCCTAAGGGTACACTTGGTACACTTGGCAAGAGGGTCCATGGGGCCACCTTGGTTTCCTGTCTGAGCTTCGGAATCCGAACTCGCATTGACTAAGGAAAGAGGGGCCTTCTGTTTCTGGAGTCTAATATGTGAGGGTTTCTTTGAGATAGCAACGAAAGCACTTGTTCTCAAAGTATGAAGCATACTTTAAATACATTAAAAATGTACAGCCCTATACTGTGCCGCAAGCTACAGCCACCCAGCCCTCGTATCGGATTTTGAGTTCCCGTTCCTCCTCATGAAGGGGCCGTATGCAGACGTCAGCACCAGGATGCTTTCTGGTCCCTTGTAGTCCTGATCTATGTCATCTGCACGAGCACCCCCAACCAGGTCCTTGCCTGGTTGTCCTTGTCACTGCCTCTTTCAGACGGGGACTTGCAGGCCAGTGTGACTGGCGCGCTGTTGATGCTCTTGCTTAAAACGTAGACTTTGAGTTCCAAGACTTTATCAGCTGTTTCCATGAGAAGCTCTTCTTGACACCAACTCTGCGCCGTGCCTTACAGACGGGACCACCCAGGACGAGTGTGGGGGCTCTCTGACCCCCTCGCCTTTGCATCTAGCTTCTCGAGCAGCTGCAGAAAGAGTCCGTCAAAGGCACAGACTGTCTCCATCGCCTTAGGATCCAGAACGTGCTTCCAGGGCAGCACCTTCCCTGGGGAAACACTGAGTCAGATTTAATGAACAGTTCTTGAGGGCTTCTCAATTTAACCTAAGCCAGATGTGAGGCTAAATACTTTATCTCGGGGCGCCTGGGTGGCTCAGTGGGTTAAAGCCTCTGCCTTCGGCTCAGGTTGTGGTCTCAGGGTCCTGGGATCTAGCCCCATATCGGGCTCTCTGCTCAGCAGGGAGCCTGCTTTCCCCCACCCCCGCTTCCCTGCCTACTTGTGATCTCTGTCTGTAAATAAATAAATAAAATCTTTAAATACTTTATCTCATATTATTTTCATTTTTACCTAAATCATTCTGAACGATGAATTAGGTTTGCTCGAGATCACATGTAGCTAGAAAGTGGCATACCAGTGGGGGGTGGGGGGGATACAGAGGTCAGCTCATGTGGGTGCAAGAGGCATACACACTGTACCACCGGGAAGGGGGTGCTCACCTGTCATCTGTGCGCTGACCATTTCCAACTTACACCCCAGGTTGGGTCTATCCTTTCGTGTCTGTAACCCATTCCTACCTGACCCGAGTACTGCCAGCTGGCCGACTATCCCAGTTGACTCAGGACCTCATGGTTTCCCGGGACTTCTGGGACTAGACTGGGACAGTCCAAGGCACATCAGGAAGGTTGGTCTGCCAGAGTCCCTCTGTCATGGAGAAGGGACAAGCCCCGTTGAACAAAAGAACACATGAATGATGACGTATTAGTCAGGAACCTTCCTGAATACACAAGGCAACTTCCCAAAATTTGCTCCTTTAAATACATTTTTAAAAGCAGTATAAAGGGGCGCATGGGTGGCTCAGTGGGTTAAAGCCTCTGCCTTTGGCTCAGGTCATGATCCCAGGGTCCTCGGATCAAGCCCCACATCGGGCTCTCTGCTCAGCGGGGAGACTGCTTCCCTTCCTCTCTCTCTGCCTGCTTGTGATCTCCGTCTGTCAAATAAATAAAATCTTTAAAAAAATAAAATAAAATAAAAGCAGTATAAAATGACAAAACACAACTGCATTTGTGCGTGCGTGTGTGTGTGTGTGTGCGTGCGTCTGTTCCATTTGGCTATCTTCTATGGAGATCATTCTGGAACATCTCCACTCCTCCCAACCCTCCTGCTGCCTTTCAATTTGTTGGTATCCCTTTGTTTTGCCTCCCCAAAGTTTAACTTTGCGTACATTTTAGTTTCCTAAGATTTTGGATTTCTTCAACTTTGTTAAGTAAGTTTGGAATCCCCAAATAAAGACTGAAAATAGACTCACCATTTATTACTAACCCAAGACGTGTTTCCTTTTGCTGGAATAACTTCTTGTCTTGGTATCATTTATAGAAGCACTTCCATTTCCCTAAATATTTATTAATGGAGTATTTTTATCACCAAACATGCCTTCTAAATATTTACGTTTCAGGAACCCTCTTGCAAAGTTGAGTTTACAAAACTGCCAGGAGAAAGTGAGGGCAACATCACTTCACAGGCCTGGCGTGGTTTTAACAGCAGGGAAGGCCTGCTTGGCCATTGGCATCCCCACGATTTTACTGGAAGATTTGGTTCTGTGATGTTTTGTGCAGTGGTTCTCACGTAGAGAAATGCTTACCCAATGCATGGGACCATCTGCAGGAGGGGCCTCCTCCGAGGCCCACGGAGAAGAGTGGCACCTGAAAATCACAGATAGAGATTCCTATTTTTGGATCAGAGCTGCGGCAGACGGACACCACGCCATGCGGCCGCACTAGGCGTCTGGACGCACACCTGGCATGCACACATGGGTGGGGAAGGCCCTCTGGTCCATGCTGTCTCTCCGGAACTTCTTCCATTCTAATTGTCCACCTTTGTCCCCATACTGGCCAAATAGCACGCCTTGTCTGACTTCATGTCATCTCTTACTTTAAAGGACCATTTGCAACTTTTAATATTTAGTCTATTTGCTGACTGCGTGTAGCAGGTGTACTCCGAATTTTTGGCGTGAAAGTTGTGACCTTCCATAACTGGTGCCGTCAGCACGCTACTTGGTAAGAGAGAATGGGGTTCACTTAAGCCTGTCTACACCCAAGTCTCTGAGGCTTTGCCCTGAAGTTTTGTGGATGCGATTGCCTGTGAAATGAATTTCGTTCTTGCTTTTTCTTTGGAGTGTTTACTTCAAATGGTGGGGGTTGTTTTATTCTATCCCCTATGTTAGCTCTTTTCATGGGGCGGGGGGTTGCAACCCACGGGGGTCTCATACGCATTTGGTGTACTACCAATACGTAAAGGACCAAACAAAGTTGGCTAATGATTTACTTCCAAATAAATTAGTGCTGCTACCTCCAAGACGACAGCCTCCTTCCCTGACATCCGTTTTGCTTGGTTGGAAAAGAAAAGAAGCATTGGAGCGACAGCTGGCAAGCAGTGGGTCGTTCTTTGTCCTGGCAAAGCCCCTGGGCTATGTCACGCCTGTGAGCATCATCTGGTCAAGGGTAACTTCGGGAGTTACAGCTGGAGAAGGCTTGCCTTATGTCACCTGTTTGCCAACAATGCTTCCAGCTCTTTCTTTTCTGAGGTGAGAGAGGCAGTTCTGGCAAAAGCACCTGATGTCTGAGCCGGATGTGGAAACCTTTCAGCAGCGCTAAGGAGGTAGTTTATTATATAAGGTTCATGCTTGTGTAATAGTTTTGATGTACTTTATAAAACTTAATTATTTGTGCTAATGGAGGAGGTAATGAGAAGATAATGCACGATGGGCACAAAACCTAATGGTCTTTACCTTCAGGGTTAGAGTGTGTCTCCAACCAATAGTCCTGCCTGGTTCTATTTTCTTAGGTGGGAATTAACGCTGAGTGCACATTCCTCTTGTGCTGAGCCAGCCCAGGCTAGTCACAGGAAGCCGTTCCAAGGTGGTTAGAGAAGAAAAACTGGAACTTAATATTTACACTAGAAATCTACAAATTGGATCATCTCCATTCCGTGAGTTGAGTGTTGGTTTAAAAACCGATGAACAGAAACCAACACTGTGTCCAAGTACAGAAATATCATAATTTATCAAAGTCCCAACGATGACGGGTAATCACCCAAATTGTGCGAAACTGACCACTTAATGTCTTGGTCCTAATTACTCATTCTCTGAAAACTATGTTTCCTAGATGTCTGGGGGAGTTGTTCTAAAACTTGATGTTCTTCAAGTAACACTTTTGTCTTTTAAGTCATCTGGAGATTTTTCTTGAACTGTGTAGTATGCCGTCTGCCCAAATACTACTTTGAGCTGTTACTCAGAAACTTAATTATTCAATTTTTTCCATGCTTGCTCTTCTTCTTTTCAATTAAAAGGACAACGTCCTTTGCTAAGGGCCCTCCTTTCGTGTGCCAAGAATCGTGCCTACCCAGAGTAGAATTCCAGTAAATTTCAATTCTGTGTGCTTCTGTCCTCTTAGAGCAACAGAACAGGTTTTAAGATCCTATATTCATAGAAGTCTTGGAGGTCATCCTCATGTTCTGAGGTACTCAGAACTCAATGCCTGCATTTTGAGGGGATACAATTTAGCCCCTAACAAATGTCATAATTGGGAGTATGGTGTTGCCCCTGGCATGCTGAGAACATTCAGGCAACTGTGACTCCTCTACACAGACAGGACTCATGCCCCAGAGCTGGGGTGCAGAGGGCACACCCTCATGCTCAGAGAACTGACCACAGGACTAGGCCAGGATGGAGGAGATGCGTTGTTGCCCCTGTTGCTTGAAGCCTGGGCCACTGGGATGACATCGCATTCATGGCTCGCAGGACAGTGGGGGGGCTGGGTGCTCCACGCTGCCCTCCTTTTCTCAGGGGCTGGAACATGGCTCCTTGTTGGCTTATCCCTAGCCGCTCTGTTCTCTGTCTCTGTTGGTTTGTCTCTGAACAACAGTGAGCCATTGGGTCACACTGTAAAATGCACCATTGGAATGACGGGATCTTCACTTGCCTGTGCACCTAGGACAGGATATGGACAGATCCGGCAGAAGGGGCAGAAATCCCCCACGGATGCTGATGCAAGAGCTAGCTGCCTTCTTAAGTCAGTCCTTCTGCGGCTCTGCCCTTACCTGGGCTTCACAGGTGTTTCTGCAGAGAATGTCACGCCATGTTGTGTTAAAATGACCTCCCACATCTGCCATGACCCTCCTGCACCTGTTCCTCGGTGTGCCTGGCTCAGTCCTGGGGGGCGAGCTTGAGAAGTCACGAGGCCACCTTCGGATGCGGGGACCTATGCTTCATGCTTTTTCTTGTCTTCTTTATTTTTTAAAAATTTTTATTTATTTAGGGCACCTGGGTGGCTCAGTGGGTTAAAGCCTCTGCCTTTGGCTCAGGTCAGGATCCCACAGTCCTGGGATCGAGCCCTGCATTGGGCTCTCTGCTCAACAGGGAGCCTGCTTCCTCCTCTCTCTCTGTTTGCCTCTCTGCCTACTTGTGATCTCTGTCTGTCAAATGAATAAATAAAATCTAAAAAAAAAAAAATTTATTTTTTGAATTTCTTTCCAGTGTTCCATAATTCATCGTTTATACACCACACCCAGTGCTCCATGTAATCTGTGCCCTCCTTAATACCCACCGTCAGGCTCACCCAGCCTCCCACACCCCTCTCCTACAAAACCCTCAGTTTGTTCCTCAGTCTTGTCTTCTTTCTTAATTTCTCAGGGACTAAAATCATACAGACCAATGCAATTTCTAGAGAGATGGAAAGAAAGTAGGAAAATACAAAATACTCATGATTCCTCATACTTTGTGTCCTAAAAAAATAGGCTGAATACAACACGGTATATTGGAGTCTTGCTGTTCCAGTAACAGACTCTATGATTTGGGGTTCTGTTGGGAAGCAAGTTTTAATTATGGATCCCCTGGTGCTTCCAGGAACCTGCCTCTAAACTGGGCTTAGAGACGGAGGCTGCTTGTACCCACCCCTGTTCTCCTGAGGACATGTCTGAGCTCTGAAGAGCGCTAACAAATGCGTCCATTTTCGGAGTATTTAACACCTTACACGTGTGTGTGTGTGATGAACATTCTCAATGCATAACCATTTGCAGTTCACCGTAAAATGCATTGTCAATATGACATACTATTCACTCAGCTGTGTATTAAGGATTTGATACCAAATGTCTTAGTCTAATTATAAGGAATCTCAGAAAAAGGCATTTATGGCAGGGATAGTACATCGCCGTAGAAACTGGGACTTAAGAGAGTGAAATAATGAAGATTGCATTATTCTAGAATCCTGAAAATGCAGTATTCTTAAGGAATGTCTATATTTGTCTGTATCTACCCCCTACCCCCGCCCATCTACCTCGCTATTGTCTTTCATCTGTGTAGGAATGTTGTCAATTGTATGAGACTAAGGCCTAGATATTCTCAGGCAGAGAGCTGTCCTTATTTAAGAAAATACTGTGATAAGCTGCTTGATGAAAACCTAAAACCCTGAGGGTGTTGCAGGATAGGGTACAAGGAACAAAAATCTAGCAGCAGGGACGCCTGGGTGGCTCAGTTGGTTAAGCAGCTGCCTTCGGCTCAGGTCATGATCCCAGCGTCCTGGGATCGAGTCCCACATCGGGCTCCTTGCTTGGCGGGGAGCCTGCTTCTCCCTCTGCCTCTGCCTGCCATTCTGTCCGCCGGTGCTCGCTCTCTCTCCCTCTCTCTCTGACAAATAAATAAAATCTTAAAAAAAAAAATCTAGCAGCAAATCTGCTTCCTGTTGAAATATACAAGAGAGTGGGTAAGAGCAGGAGGAGGGGATGGGGGCTCAAAGCGGTGTTGCTGGAGGCTGTGAGTAGTGGAAGTAGATGAAGGACTTCTAAGAATTGGAGTGTTGGCCATTAGAGTTTTAAAAACCTGCCTAAAATTGGGTGCCTGTGTGGCTCAGAGAGCATCTGCCTTCAGCTCAGGTCATGATTCTAGGGTCCTGGGATCGAGTCATTCGTCGGGCTCCACGCTCAGTGGAGAGTCTGCTTCTCCCTCTGCCTCTCCCCCAACTTATGCACAAGCTTTCTCTCTCACAAAAATAAATAAATAAAATGTTAAAAAAAATAAAAAAAATAGTCTAAAATTATGAAATGTAACATACATATAGAGAAGAGCATAAAATGCGAATACATGACTTAACAAATGATTATGAAACCAAAAATCCTGTCCAAGGTGGGGAATGAGAGTGCTCCAGGACTCCAAGATTCCCAGATGTGTCTCTTGCCCAGCACAGCTCCCTACCTCCCCTCTACCACACGGGCTACCCTCATTCTGTAATGAAATCTTTTCTTTGTTTTGACTTTCACTTCCCTAAAAATATACCTTAGTACCACCTGGAAAAATTTACACGCAATGTAGTGCTCAGATCCTAAGTGTTGGGTTTGATGGGTTTGACAGTTGCAAAACCAACATTCTAGTCAAAATATACAACAGTTCAATCACTCTGGAAGCTTCCCTCTTGTCACCTATTGCTCAATGCTCCACCCAATCCAAGGACCTCAGCTGATTCCTAGATACGGTGGATTATTCCCCAGTTCTCCAGCTTTATGCAAACAAACCATACAATACGTGCTTGTGAGATTGGTGCATGTTTCGTGAGTCAGTAGTGAATCAGGACTTTATCTCCAAGTAGGAGTCAGTGTATGAATACACCACAGTGTTCTCTTTTTCGGTTCCTGTTAATGGATACTTGAGCTCTGTAGTTCGGTTTTGGAAACTGAAAAAAAGGGGCTATGAACATTCTTGCACACATCTTGTGAAAGGATGCTTTCATTGATCTTGGATGGATCCCAAGCGTGGAATTGCGGGGCGCAATGGGGTCTATGGCTCACTTCATAAGAAATGGCTGGCTGGTTTTCCAAAGAAGGTGCACAGCGGACCATATGCCAGCGCCCCACTGTCTCTCCAGCACATGCCATTGTCGGTCTTTTTAATTTTAGGTATTTCAGTGAGTGTGACTGGTACCTCATGATGGTTTTAATTTTCATTATCCCATGGAATAGTGAAGGATAATGGACCAAGTTTCACAATTATTTTGTCCATGCACATACCTTCATTTGTGAAGAGTCTATTCAAATACTTTGCCCATTAAAAAGACAAACAAACAGGGGGAGGAGTCAAGATGGCGGAGAAGTAGCAGGCTGAGACTACTTCAGGTAGCGGGAGATCAGCTAAATAGCTTATCTAAAGATTGCAAACACCTACAAATCCAACGGGAGATTGAAGAGAAGAAGAACAGCAATTCTAGAAACAGAAAATCAACCACTATCTGAAAGGTAGGACTGGCGGAGAAGTGAATCCAAAGCGACGGGAAGATAGACCGCGGGGGGAGGGGCCGGCTCCCGGCGAGCGGCGGAGCAACGGAGCAAAATCAGGACTTTTAAAAGTCTGTTCCGCTGAGGGACATCGCTCCAGAGGCTTAACCGGGGTGAAGCCCAGGCGGGGTCAGCGCGGCCTCAGGTCCCGCAGGGTCGCAGAAGGATCGGGGGTGTCTGAGTGTCACAGAGCTTACCGGTATTAGAACGGGGAAGCCGGCTACAGAAACAGAGCCGAGGAGTGACTCTCAGCTCCGGGTTGCCTTGAACCGTCGCAGGCTCGGTCAGCTCGGAGCGCGGCCAGAGGCCAGGGTGACGGGAGTCATTGGGCGCTGTTCTCTGAGGGCGCACTGAGGAGTGGGGCCCCGGGCTCTCGGCTCCTCCGGGCCGGAGACCAGGAGGCCGCCATCTTCATTCCCGTCTTCCAGAACTCTACGGAAAGCGCTCAGGGAACAAAAGCTCCCGAAAGCAAACCCGAGCGGATTGCTCAGCGCGGCCCCAGGTAAGGGCGGTGGAACTCCGCCTGGGGCAAAGACGCTTGAGAATCACTACAACAGGCCCCTCCCCCAGAAGATCAACGGGAAACCCAGCCAGGACCAAGTTCACCTACCAAGGAGTGCAGTTTCAATACCAAGGAGAGCGGCGGAATTCCAGAGGAGAAGAAAGCAAAGCACAGAACTCATGGCTTTCTCCCCATGATTTTTTAGCCTTGTAGTTAATTTAATTTTTTTTTCTTTTTCAATTTTTTTTTCTTTTTCAATTTTTTTTCTTTTTCTCTTCTTCTGCTAAATTTTTTTAACTTTTACCGTTTTCTTTTTTAACGTTTTTTAAATAGTTTATCTAATATATATATATTTTTTCCTCTTTTTATATTTTTTCTTTATTGGCTTTCTTTTTTTTAATAGTTTCTTTTTTTTTTCTTTCTGAACCCCTTTTTATCCCCTTTCTCCCCCCTCACAATTTGGGATCTCTTCTGATTTGGCTAAAGCATATTTTCCTGGGGTTGTTGCCACCCTTTTAGTACTTTATTTGCTCGTTCATAAACTCTTATCTGGACAAAATGACAAGGCGGAAAAATTCACAACAAAAAAAAGAACAAGAGGCAGTACCAAAGGCTAGGGACCTAATCAATACAGACATTGGTACTATGTCAGATATAGAGTTCAGAATGATGATTCTCAAGGTTCTAGCCGGGCTTGAAAAAGGCATGGAAGATATTAAAGCAACCCTCTCGGGAGATATAAAAGCCCTTTCTGGAGAAATAAAAGAACTAAAATCTAACCAAGTTGAAATCAAAAAAGCTATTAATGAGGTGCAATCAAAAATGGAGGCTCTCACTGCTAGGATAAATGAGGCAGAAGAAAGAATTAGCGATATAGAAGACCAAATGACAGAGAATAAAGAAGCTGAGCAAAAGAGGGACAAACAGCTACTGGACCACGAGGGGAGAATTCGAGAGATAAGTGACACCATAAGACGAAACAACATTAGAATAATTGGGATTCCAGAAGAAGAGGAAACAGAGAGGGGAGCAGAAGGTATATTGGAGAGAATTATTGGAGAGAATTTCCCCAATATGGCAAAGGGAACAAGCATCCAAATTCAGGAGATTCAGAGAACCCCCCTCAAAATCAATAAGAATAGGTCCACACCCCGTCACCTAATAGTAAAATTTACAAGTCTTAGTGACAAAGAAAAGATCCTGAAAGCAGCCCGGGAAAAGAAGTCTGTAACATACAATGGTAAAAATATTAGATTGGCAGCAGACTTACCCACAGAGACCTGGCAGGCCAGAAAGAGCTGGCATGATATATTCAGAGTACTAAATGAGAAAAACATGCAGCCAAGAATACTATATCCAGCTAGGCTATCATTGCAAATAGAAGGAGAGATTAAAAGCTTCCAGGACAAACAAAAACTGAAAGAATTTGCAAATACCAAACCAGCTCTACAGGAAATATTGAAAGGGGTCCTCTAAGCAAAGAGAGACCCTAAAAGAAGTAGATCAGAAAGAAACAGAGACAATATACAATAACAGTCACCTTACAGGCAATACAATGGCACTAAATTCATATCTCTCAATACTTACCCTGAATGTTAATGGGCTAAATGCCCCCATCAAAAGACACAGGGTATCAGAATGGATAAAAAAACAAAACCCGGGGCACCTGGGTGGCTCAGTGGGTTGAGCCGCTGCCTTCGGCTCAGGTCATGATCCCAGGTCCTGGGTTCGAGCCCCACGTCGGGCGCTCTGCTCGGCAGGGAGCCTGCTTCCTCCTCTCTCTCTGCCTGCCTCTCTGCTTACTTGTGATTTCTCTCTGTC
Organism: Lutra lutra; assembly: GCF_902655055.1. Taxonomy (NCBI): domain Eukaryota; kingdom Metazoa; phylum Chordata; class Mammalia; order Carnivora; family Mustelidae; genus Lutra; species Lutra lutra. The sequence continues at coordinate 42,524,462 of NC_062280.1, read as the reverse complement.
AAATAAATAAATAAAATCTTAAAAAAAAAAAAAACAAAAACAAACAAAAAAAAAACCCAAAACCCATCTATATGTTGCCTACAAGAAACTCATCTTAAACCCGAAGACACCTCCAGGTTTAAAGTGAGGGGGTGGAAAAGAATTTACCATGCTAATGGATATCAGAAGAAAGCAGGAGTGGCAATCCTTATATCATATCAATTAGATTTTAAGCCAAAGACTATAATAAGAGATGAGGAAGGACACTATATCATACTCAAAGGAACTGTCCAACAAGAAGATCTAACAATTTTAAATATCTATGCCCCTAACGTGGGAGCAGCCAACTATATAAACCAATTAATAACAAAATCAAAACACAAAAAAAAAAACACATCGACCAGAATACAATAATAGTAGGGGATTTTAACACTCCCCTCACTGAAATGGACAGATCATCCAAGCAAAAGATCAACAAGGAAATCAAGGCCTTAAATGACACACTGGACCAGATGGACATCACAGATATATTCAGAACATTTCATCCCAAAGCAACAGAATACACATTCTTCTCTAGTGCACATGGAACATTCTCCAGAATAGATCACATTCTTGGTCCTAAATCAAGTCTCAACCGGTATCAAAAGATTGGGATCATTCCCTGCATATTTTCAGACCACAATGCTCTAAAGCTAGAACTCAATCACAAGAGGAAATTTGGAAAGAACCCAAATACATGGAGACTACACAGCATCCTTCTAAAGAATGAATGGGTCAACCAGGAAATTAAAGAAGAATTGAAAAAATTTATGGAAACAAATGATAATGAAAACACAACGGTTCAGAATCTGTGGGACACAACAAAGGCAGTCCTGAGAGGAAAATATATAGCGGTACAAGCCTTTCTCAAGAAACAAGAAAGGTCTCAGGTACACAACCTAACCCTACACCTAAAGGAGCTGGAGAAAGAACAAGAAAGAAACCCTAAACCCAGCAGGAGAAGAGAAATCATAAAGATCAGAGCAGAAATCAATGAAATAGAAACCAAAAAAACAATAGAACAAATCAACGAAACTAGGAGCTGGTTCTTTGAAAGAATTAATAAGATTGATAAACCCCTGGCCAGACTTATCAAAAAGAAAAGAGAAAGGACCCAAATAAATAAAATCATGAATGAAAGAGGAGAGATCACAACGAACACCAAAGAAATACAGACAATTATAAGAACATACTATGAGCAACTCTACGCCTACAAATTTGACAATCTGGAAGAAATGGATGCATTCCTAGAGACATATAAACTACCACAACTGAACCAGGAAAAAATAGAAAGCCTGAACAGACCCATAACCAGTAAGGAGATTGAAACAGTCATCAAAAATCTCCAAACAAACAAAAGCCCAGGGCCAGACGGCTTCCCGGGGGAATTCTACCAAACATTTAAAGAAGAACTAATTCCTATTCTCCTGAAACTGTTCCAAAAAATAGAAATAGAAGGAAAACTTCCAAACTCATTTTATGAGGCCAGCATCACCTTGATCCCAAAACCAGACAAGGATCCCAACAAAAAAGAGAACTACAGACCAATATCCTTGATGAACACAGATGCAAAAATTCTCGCCAAAATACTAGCCAATAGGATTCAACAGTACATTAAAAGGATTATTCACCACGACCAAGTGGGATTTATTCCAGGGCTGCAAAGTTGGTTCAACATCCGCAAATCAATCAATGTGATACAACACATTAATAAAAGAAAGAACAAGAACCATATGATACTCTCCATAGATGCTGAAAAAGCATTTGACAAAGTACAGCATCCCTTCCTGATCAAAACTCTTCAAAGTGTAGGGATAGACGGCACATACCTCAACATTATCAAAGCCATCTATGAAAAACCCACCGCAAATATCATTCTCAATGGAGAAAAACTGAAAGCTTTTCCGCTAAGGTCAGGAACACGGCAGGGATGTCCGTTATCACCACTGCTATTCAACATAGTACTAGAAGTCCTAGCCTCAGCAATCAGACAACAAAAGGAAATTAAAGGCATCCAAATCGGCAAAGAAGAAGTCAAACTATCACTCTTTGCAGATGATATGATACTATATGTGGAAAACCCAAAAGACTCCACTCCAAAACTGCTAGAACTTGTACAGGAATTCAGTAAAGTGCCAGGATATAAAATCAATGCACAGAAATCAGTTGCATTTCTCTACACCAACAACAAGACAGAAGAGAGAGAAATTAAGGAGTCCATCCCATTTACAATTGCACCCAAAACTATAAGATACCTAGGAATAAACCTAACCAAAGAGAATAAGAATCTATACACAGAAAACTATAAAGTACTCATGAAAGAAATTGAGGAAGACACAAAGAAATGGAAAAATGTTCCATGCTCCTGGATTGGAAGAATAAATATTGTGAAAATGTCTCTGCTACCTAAAGCAATCTACACATTTAATGCAATTCCTATCAAAGTACCATCCATTTTTTTCAAAGAAATGGAACAAATAATCCTAAAATTTATATGGAACCAGAAAAGACCTCGAATAGCCAAAGGAATATTGAAAAAGAAAGCCAAAGTTGGTGGCATCACAATTCCGGACTTCAAGCTCTATTCCAAAGCTGTCATCATCAAGACAGCATGGTACTGGCACAAAAACAGACACATAGATCAATGGAACAGAATAGAGAGCCCAGAAATAGACCCTCAACTCTATGGTCAACTCATCTTCGACAAAGCAGGAAAGAATGTCCAATGGAAAAAAGACAGCCTCTTCAATAAATGGTGTTGGGACAATTGGACAGCCACATGCAGAAAAATGAAATTGGATCATTTCCTTACACCCCACACGAAAATAGACTCAAAATGGATGAAGGATCTCAATGTGAGAAAGGAATCCATCAAAATCCTCGAGGAGAACACAGGCAGCAACCTCTTCGACCTCAGCCGCAGCAACATCTTCCTAGGAACATCGCCAAAGGCAAGGGAAGCAAGGGCAAAAATGAACTATTGGGATTTTATCAAGATCAAAAGCTTTTGCACAGCAAAGGAAACAGTTAACAAAACCAAAAGACAACTGACAGAATGGGAGAAGATATTTGCAAATGACATATCAGATAAAGGGCTAGTGTCCAAAATCTATAAAGAACTTAGCAAACTCAACACCCCAAGAACAAATAATCCAATCAAGAAATGGGCAGAGGACATGAACAGACATTTCTGCAAAGAAGACATCCAGATGGCCAACAGACACATGAAAAAGTGCTCCACATCACTCGGCATCAGGGAAATACAAATCAAAACCACAATGAGATATCACCTCACACCAGTCAGAATGGCTACAATTAACAAGTCAGGAAATGGCAGATGCTGGCGAGGATGCGGAGAAAGGGGAACCCTCCTACACTGTTGGTGGGAATGCAAGCTGGTGCAACCACTCTGGAAAACAGCATGGAGGATCCTCAAAATGTTGAAAATAGAACTACCCTATGACCCAGCAATTGCACTGCTGGGTATTTACCCTAAAGATACAAACGTGGTGATCCAAAGGGGCACGTGCACCCGAAAGTTTATAGCAGCAATGTCTACAATAGCCAAACTATGGAAAGAACCTAGATGTCCATCAACAGACGAATGGATAAAGAAGATGTGGTATATATACACAATGGAATACTATGCAGCCATCAAAAGAAATGAAATCTTGCCATTTGCGACGACGTGGATGGAACTAGAGGGTATCATGCTTAGCAAAATAAGTCAATCGGAGAAAGACAACTATCATATGATCTCCCTGATATGAGGGAGAGGAGATGCAACATGGGGGGTTAAGGGGGTAGGAGAAGAGTAAATGAAACAAGATGGGATTGGGAGGGAGACAAACCATAAGTGACTCTTAATCTCACAAAACAAACTGAGGGTTGATGGGGGGAGGGGGTTTGGGAGAGGGGGGTGGGGTTATGGATATTGGGGAGGGTATGTGCTATGGTGAGTGCTGTGAAGTGTGTAAGCCTGGCAATTCGCAGACCTGTACCTTGGAGATAAAAATATGTTTATAAAAAATAAAATTTAAAAAGAAAAAAAAAGACAAACAAAAGATGGTATGATTTTTTTTTAAAGATTTTATTTATTTATTTGACAGAGAGAGAGATCACAACTAGGCAGGGAGGCAGGCAGAGAGAGGAGGAAGCAGGCTCTCTGCTGAGCAGAGAGCCCGATGCGGGGCTCAATACCAGGACGCTGGGATCATGACCTGAGCCGAAGGCAGAGGCTTTAACCCACTGAGCCACCCAGGTGCCCCAAGATGGTATGATTTTAACCCTTCTGTATTTATTAAGACCTGCTTTATGGATAACACACGGTTTATCTCCATGAACAGTTGGTAGGCATTTGTAAAGAATGCAAGCTCGGCCGTTGGAGGAGTCAACTGTGTCAATTACGTTATGTTGCCTCATGCTGTTCTTTGTGTCTCCTCTGTGTTTGCTTTCTGCCTATTCTTTCAGTATTACTTTCTAAATTGCTGGCATTGTCACAGTACAGTGATCTCCATCTTCCTTGACACAAAGGACTTTTCTGAATGTTTTGTGGATTCAAATGTTTTGTGGAAGAGAGACAGTCCAACTTGCATGGAAGCAAGCTACTCAGATTGAATGATGTTAGCGATCTCAGACTCTAGGAACTAGAGGTATCCATGAAATATCTGGAACTCCCTAGAGAACGTGGAGAAGGCTTGCAGGGGAAGTCATTGGACTGTTACATAATACATGGCAGTGATGTACTAAACCTTATCTGAAACCCAAGAAACCAAGTGACACTCACTTATTTACCTTAAACTGGCGTTTTTAAACTGAGAATCTGCTGTGTTGGGCACACTGTTCTAGGCACTGGGGCACATTAGTGATGAACGTTTTTAGTTCCTTTCTTAATAAAGATTATACTTTAGTGGAGAAGACAGATGATAGGGAAATAGAGATACAAAGAACAGATAATATGAAAGCTGTGAAGAGGGTATGAGTGGGGAGATGTGGTTTTAGGTGTGTTGATTATGGAAGATCTCTCTAAGGAGGGGACATTGTGCAGAGATCTGAATGAAGTACAGAAGTGAACTATGCAAAGGTTTGAAGGGGAAGCGTCTATTTCAAACAGAAAGAAGAACTAGTGCAAAGGGCCTGAGGTAGAAACACACTTGGCGAAGTGGAGGAATCAGAAGATATGTCTGGCACTTACAGTGTCTTATGATGCTTGGTCAGGAATCTTTCTTTCCCACTGACCTTTATTTTGGAACGGGCATTGGAAGCATAGACCATTTGAGCCATACCCTATGTGCCTTCAGACCAAGAGGAGTTCTAGTATCACAGTACCTTGCAACACCTCCAGGACAGGGAAATTTCTGTGTCCTCTTACAAGTTGCAGGAGGGGATAAGGGTGGAATTCTCATGGTGTTAGGGACATGAATATTTATTGTGGATGAGGGATGAGGTTGGTCTTGGAAAGAGAGAACTTTTCCTTGGAATACTCTAATGCTTTCAGGGCAAATAGGTTGGAAAGGTATCCTCCACTCTCACCAGCCTGTGGTCTCTAAAGCAGGGAACAAGAACACATAAAATACAGGTAGGATGACCAATTGTCTCATTTTCCTGGGACTAAGTCAATTCTCTGGACATGTCCCTGGCAAATCAAGACAAATTGATCGATCTAGGTGCAGACCCAAGCTATGGGCTGAAACTTCTTGTTTTCTGAAAGCTCAGTCCTCCCCCAGGGATCCTCAGGCCTGTTGGCCACCCAGCTATGGCTCAGGACACTCCAGGCTTGAGGTGCTTTATGGCTGGGTGAGATCGAGCTCTGGGATAAGGAAACCAAATTTCTGTACAGGCCATGGTTCTGGCAAGGGAATGTAAGTGGCTTCCGTGATGTCTCTTGATAGAATCACCTGTTCAGCCAAACCTTGTTCAAGAGTTAGGGAACCCAGGAAAGCCAATGCCAGGAGAGCTGCTGAGAAGCCATTGCAAAGACTGCTCATCTTTCCACGTCTCCACGTCTGCAGAAAAGAATCCTTGAGCAAGAAAAGATAAACTCGCAGAGACTGTGAAGTTTCACATGGGAGAGGGAAACATGCATCAGAGCTTAGTTCAACCATAACACTGGATACTCAGCTGCAGGTCAGCAGAGAAATGAGAATCTGCACGTGGTCTATGTGAGTCTTACCTGGTAGATACCCGGCCACGACTGGGGTAAGGTGAGTGGAAGGAAAGGCTGGGAGCTCACATAGTAGATGGTGGTCAAAACAAAAAATAATCACTGGCAATGATTTATTGTAACTGAATTTACTTCCAAGGTGGTGTTACCTGGGCCACTGACCTTGAGTAGCTCTTTAAAATTGACCAGGTAAGGGCGCCTGGGTGGCTCAGTGCATTGAGCCTCTGCCTTCGGCTCAGGTCATGATCTCAGGGTCCTGGGATCGAGCCCCGCATTGGGCTCTCTGCTCAGCGGGGAGCCTGCTTCCCCCTGTCTTTCTCTGCCTGCCTCTCTGCCTACTTGTGATCTCTGTCTGTCAAATGAATAAATAAAATCTTAAAAAAAAAAAATTGACCAAATACTTCTCATTTGCCATGCTGAGTCACTTGCTGTGCTACAACGAACACGTGCCAGGAAGCTCATGTTGGCTCTTGGACACATTTTTGCATCAATGAGGAGTACTGTGAGCATGACACCTAAAATTACAGGCCACCGACAACATCCAAAGGAGAGAAATGTTGCCGAAGGAATAAGTCGGAAATCAGGCCAAGCCTCTGTTGCACACAGCTGTAGACTTGTGTGTCAAATGGGACCTGGGAGGGGTGAGTGAGAGCCACCGCCATGCGTCTAAGTAGAAGCGTGCACTGTGCCAGACGCCGGAGAACGAGGCCCATCTGCTGGTTAGCATTCCTCTGTTTTAATGACTCCTTTACGGAAGATTTAGGGCCCCAGTAACAGGAAGTGAGTCATAAAATTTATACAGGTTCTAGGAACAGGATCTGACTGGCTCTAGGGACAATTTACACTTATGACAGTGAACTTTCCTGTATAAGAGGTGATTTTTTCCTAGGTTGTGAACATGCTGAAAATGCAACGTTCCTTACAGAGTTGTTCTAAAATACATTTCATGTTGATTCATGAAGCCAAGTGAGAGAAATAAAAAAACAAGGCTTCTCCCCTGAGGCTTGAATATGGGAGCGATCAGATATTTTTCTCCTGGAAAAAGGAAGAGAGCAAACGAAGCCAAATAGAATTATGTGCACAGACCACGGGAATGTTACCATGAGCTTGGACCGTGGCTGCACCTCCCCACGTCTGTGTGTGCCTCAGTTTCCGACCAGAGTGGCCTCGGCAGTGTCAAAGAGCAAGGCCACGGGCACCGTAGGGACCTGGCAAGGTGGCTGCCCCATCCTTCTTGTGGCCTGAAGGTAGGACCAGACGGTGCCCCGCCTCACACTCATGTCACGTGACTCTTGTCTCTGCCCCATCCCCCCGACCCCTGAATCCCGATTGTCACCACAGCTTGACCGCATAGGACCCACCAGGTGCCTGCAGATCCAACCCACAAGTTCAGGGCCGCATGCTCTGGTGAGTAGCTTTGACTAATAGGGGTGGAAGCTGGGAGCTCCATTCCCCTCTCCTCCCTGTGGGTGGACACTTCGGATCTGTAGTCACTTTGAAAGCATCTCTAAAGCTGTCCTGTGAGACGGGCAGCCGGTCCCAAAGCAACGGCCAGCTGGTAAGTCCTCTTTACGCCCACTCCCCTCCTTCCTGCCCAGTTAAATCTGGGCCTATAAATACTCAATGAAGATTTGTAAATGAATGACTTTTAAAAATTTCGTGGGTATTTGGAACATTTCACTGTTAGCAGTTCCAAATATTTATACACACACGCACACACACACACACATGAAGGTAGATATCTATATCTTATATACTTATATGTAAGTATATAATATATATATATTCCAAGCTAATGGACTTCAGTTTGTCAACTCAGTCATACCCTCTCCTTTATCTCAAATTAAAATTAAAATTAAAATTTAATTAAATTAATTTTAATTTAGGGAATTTAATTTTATTTAATTTTATTAACTTTTATTTAATTAAATTAAAATTAATTAAATTAAAATTTAATTAAATTAATTTTAATTTAGGGAATTTAATTTTATTTATTATAAATTATTAATTTATTATATTTATTTATTATTTAAATAACTTATTATTTAAAATATATTTATTAATGGTTTATTATAAATTTATAATAATTTATTATAAATTATTGATTTTATTTATATAAATTTAATTTTAATTTAGGTGCTGGGGCACCTGGGTGGCTCAGTCGGGTTAACCGTCCTACTCTTGATTTCGGCTCAGGTCATGATCTCAGGGTTGTGAGGTGGAGCCCCGTGTTGGGCTCTGTGCTGAAGATTTTCTCACTCTTCCTTCCCTCTCCCTCCGCCCCTCCCCCCATCCCCTGTCTCACGTGCCGTGAGCGTGTGTGCGTGCCTGCATGTGTGCTCTCTCTCTCTCTGGGAAAAAAAAAATTTGCCAGGGCTGTCATGTCTGTTAATAACTTAATTGACTAATGATAATTTGTGGGTTGAATGTAGGATAATGGCGTTAAAACCACGCTTCCAGGCATGGTAACCACCAGCCACTGAATCCTGGGGCTGTGACACTGCCTGCGTGGCCCCCCTTCCCACGTGCCCCCTTTGAGTGACGGGAGTCCTCGGAGCATCTCTCTGCTGCTGAGGGTCTCATACTCAGGAGCCCGCACTGAGGAGCTGGGTGCTGGCAGCACTCCGCACTCAGCACTCCCACTCGGTGACAGGAAACAGAGATTGTTGCTTTATATCTAGAAAACTGTATTTCAACTCAATATTTGATGATTTGGATTCGTGCACTAGGATACGAAAGGATTTTACATATGTGTTTGACTATGAGCCACATGTTCAAAAACAAATTGAATTTGAAGGCGTGGGATCGATCACAGAAATTGGAGCGAGTGTAGCTCAACGTTATTACCCCAGTGGGGGAAACTGAGTCCCAGAGGAAGGTGGACTTGCCTAAATTCTCACCATTGATGCCAGCCTTGGAACAGAAGCCAGGTCTCCCAGGGACCGGTTCACATACCTTCTGTCACAAAAGCTGTATCTTTTTTTTTTTTTTTAATTTTTTTATTTTTTTCAGCATAACAGTATTCATTATTTTTGCACCACACCCAGTGCTCCATGCAATCCGTGCCCTCTACAATACCCACCACCTGGTGCCCCCAACCTCCCACCCCCCACCCCTTCAAAATTCTCAGATCGTTTTTCAGAGTCCATAGTCTCTCATGGTTCACCTCCCCTTCCAATTTCCCTCAACTCCCTTCTCCTCTCCATCTCCCCTTGTCCTCCATGCTATTTGTTATGCTCCACAAATAAGTGAAACCATATGATAATTGACTCTCTCTGCTTGACTTATTTCACTCAGCATAATCTCTTCCAGTCCCGTCCATGTTGCTACAAAACTTGGGGATTCATCCTTTCTTTCTTTCTTTTTTTTTTTTTTTTACAGCTTTATAAACATATATTTTTATCCCCAGGGGTACAGGTCTGCGAATCTCCAGGTTTACACACTTCACAACACTCACCATAGCACATACCCTCCCCAATATCCATAACCCCACTCCCTCTCCCAACCCCCTCCCCCCATCAACCCGCAGTTTGTTTTGTGAGATTAAGAGTCACTTATGGTTTGTCTCCCTCCCAATCCCATCTTGTTTCATTTACTCTTCTCCTACCCCCTCGACCCCCCATGTTGCATCTCCTCTCCCTCATATCAGGGAGATCATATGATAGTTGTCTTTCTCCGATTGACTTATTTCGCTAAGCATGATACCCTCTAGTTCCATCCACGTCGTCGCAAATGGCAAGATTTCATTTCTTTTGATGGCTGCATAGTATTCCATTGTGTATATATACCACATCTTCTTTATCCATTCGTCTGTAGATGGACATCTAGGTTCTTTCCATAGTTTGGCTATTGTAGACATTGCTGCTATAAACTTTCGGGTGCACGTGCCCCTTTGGATCACCACGTTTGTATCTTTAGGGTAAATACCCAGCAGTGCAATTGCAGGGTCATAGGGTAGTTCTATTTTCAACATTTTGAGGAACCTCCATGCTGTTTTCCAGAGTGGTTGCACCAGCTTGCATTCCCACCAACAGTGTAGGAGGGTTCCCCTTTCTCCGCATCCTCGCCAAAAGCTGTATCTTTTGACTTTATTTATTTCTGTCCAGTACACATAAATACAAGCCTACCTCTTTCCAATTGACTGAGTAGTCTCACCCGTTTTGTAGCATTTAAAGAGAATCTTTAAAAAGAAGCTTCATGATGACTTGCATACTGCTATAGAATGAATACATGCCCCAAATTTTATTCAACTCATTAGTGAATGGGGAAACCAGTAAGATGTTAAAACCTGTTGGAATGAGAATTCAGACCACCATACAGATAAAGGTGAGCAAGGTACAGAACTGATTTTACAAAGAGATGCAAACAGGTTGGCAATCAATTGCATTTCACGAGACACAACTAATTTACATTTTTATGGGCAAGAATTATTTGCATTGGTGTTGATTTCTACAACTTACAGAGTTGTAAAATACCTCTAAGACAGTGAGCAGGGAACTTGGAGAGGTGTGCTACACGGGGCACACAGCAATCTTCTTTTTTGTCCACTTCAATGTCTTCCAAGATTCTTCCTAACAGTGATAGGAAGTGATAGGTGTGATTTAAGAATTGAGAATCTATATAACATATTTTTAAACAAAAGTCTTGTAATTGTTTCCTCTTGGTGTATATATATATGCACTACACTGAGAAGTTTTATTTTATTTTATTTTTAAAGATTTTTTATATTTATTTATTTGACACACAGAGAAAGAAAGAGAGAGAGAGAGATCACAAGTAGGCAGAGAGGCAGGCAGAGAGAGAGCGGGAAGCAGGCTCTCTGCTGAGCAGAAAGCCTGATGTGGGGTTCGTTGCGGGGTTCAATTCGGGGCTCAATCCCAGGACCCTGGGATCATGACCTGAGCCGAAGGCAGAGGCTTAACCCACTGAGCCACCCAGGTGCCCCGAGAAGTTTTATTTTAAAAGCAATTATGTTTGGGACAAATCCTAATTATTGCTTCCTGCCCTTTCTCCCTGTTTTTATAATCACGTTGGGTCAAAGTAAATGATGTGATAGCCTTGGAGGAATGACTTCAGTGTAATGGTAAATTCCCGTGTCTGTTCTCACTTCTGCAACCCAGTCTCAAAGATCCTCTTCTTCCTTTAACTGATGTCCCAAGGACATTCCCCTCACCCCTGATGCCCTGCATTTTACTTCTTGGACAAATATTTAACGGCCAGACCAAACCTGAGAGGCTTAGACAGGTTTTCCCTTCACAACCAGTCTGACTGACTAGATGGGTTGTTACGACTGACCCCTCCTTTCTTTCTGAGTCCCAAGACTCTGCGCCCACCGCAGGTTCGAGTCATTCCACCTAGACCTTGGCTTTGGGCCTTATTGTCATTTCTGTACTGGGCCTAATGTCTGTCCCACTTCCATTTATAGCCTGGACCTCCTGGGGGTGGGCATGTACACCCCTGGGACCAAAACCTAACACATCCCTGTGCCCCACTCCGTCTACCCAGACCGATGTTACCTTCCTGCCCAATATCTGACCTTTTCCCTTCACACATCAACAAGCCTCCCTCTGTGGTCTTGCAGATTTCCTGAGCCATGTCTGGAGAGCTTTGCATCCCTTCAACATAGTGGTTCCCACTGGAGCGAGCATCTCTGCCATTTCCCCGGGCATCTGCCCCACCCCAGTGCAGAGTCTGGTGCCAAGGCTACAGGCTTCTCTCCTGCAGAACCAGTCCTAAGTCAGCAGGTCCAGATCTCACACATGTATCGTGCTGCCTCTCAGAAACAGTCAACAGAGCAGAGAGGTTTAGTGAACACACGTTTCATTAACAGACACTTCATAAGCACCTGTTAAGTGCCGGCACTCTGGGGCTTATTATCTTTAACCCTTAGGAAACAGAAGTGTTGGGTGTGATGTGAATTTAGACCAGTTGCTGAAGGGCAGTCATATATGAGCACCAACAGGGTGACCCAGGGTGAAACAGCATCTCAGGATTTTTTTTTTTTTTTGTAATTTCAGTGAAATACATGTATTTATTTATTTTAAAAATTTCCTTCAATGTATTTAAATTGAAAACAAAACAACAAAACAGCTCATCGATTTCTACTATCCCCAGCTCCTGCCTCTTGCAACCATTACTCTCTGTATCTATGAAGTTAGGTCTTTTTCTTTTCTTTTCTTTCCTTTCCTTTTTTTGATTCCACATATAAGAGAGATCACAAGGTATTTGTCTTTCATTTTGACCTGTTTCACATAGCACAATGCTCTTTGGTTCTATCTGTGTTGTCTCAAATGAGAGGCTGTGTTTCTCATGTCTGAATAATATTCCATGGTGTGTGTGTGTGTGTGTGTGTGTGTACACCACGATTTCTTTACCCATTGATCTATCAATAGACACTCAGGTTGTATCCATATCTTGGCTGTTGTAAATAATGCTGCAATGATCATGGGGATGCAGCCACCTTTTTAAGTTAGTGCTTTCATTTTCTCTGGTTAAATACCTAGACATGGAATTGCTGGATCCTATGGTATTTCCGTTTTTAATTCTTGAAGAAACCCCCCACTGTTCTCCACAATGGCTTCCCCACTTTGCATTCCTGCCAACAGTGCATGCAGGTTCCCTTTGCTCCACATCCTCACCAACACTTGCTATTTCTTATCTTTTTGATACTAGCGATTCAAGCAGGTGGGAGGTGATATCTCATTGTGGTTTCTTTTTTTTTTATTAATAATCGTGGACATGTGTATTAAAACTGCTGACTGTGGTTTGAAATTTTCTTTTCTTTCTTTCTTCCTTTTTTGATGTATTGTTTCATGATTCCATTGTTATTTATTATTTATTAATGTTATTATTCCATTATTTGCATGTAACACCCAGGGCTCATTGTGGTTTCAATTATCAACAATCTGGATGTCTTCTTTGGAAAAATGTCTATTCAGGTCTTCTGGCCACTTGTTATTTTATTTTATTTATTTTCTTTTTTTTTAAATTTTATTTTTTATAAACATATATTTTTATCCCCAGGGGTACAGGTCTGCGAATCGCCAGGTTTACACACTTCACAGCACTCACCATAGCACATACCCTCCCCAATATCCATAACCCCACCCCCCCTCCCAAACCCCCTCCCCCCATCAACCCTCAGTTTGTTTTGTGAGATTAAGAGTCACTTATGGTTTGTCTCCCTCCCAATCCCATCTTGTTTCATTTACTCTTCTCCTACCCCCTTAACCCCCCATGTTGCATCTCCTCTCCCTCATATCAGGGAGATCATATGATAGTTGTCTTTCTCCGATTGACTTATTTTGCTAAGCATGATACCCTCTAGTTCCATCCACGTCGTCGCAAATGGCAAGATTTCATTTCTTTTGATGGCTGCATAGTATTCCATTGTGTATATATACCACATCTTCTTTATCCATTCGTCTGTTGATGGACATCTAGGTTCTTTCCATAGTTTGGCTATTGTAGACATTGCTGCTATAAACTTTCGGGTGCACGTGCCCCTTTGGATCACCACGTTTGTATCTTTAGGGTAAATACCCAGCAGTGCAATTGCTGGGTCATAGGGTAGTTCTATTTTCAACATTTTGAGGATCCTCCATGCTGTTTTCCAGAGTGGTTGCACCAGCTTGCATTCCCACCAACAGTGTAGGAGGGTTCCCCTTTCTCCGCATCCTCGCCAGCATCTGCCATTTCCTGACTTGTTAATTGTAGCCATTCTGACTGGTGTGAGGTGATATCTCATTGTGGTTTTGATTTGTATTTCCCTGATGCCGAGTGATGTGGAGCACTTTTTCATGTGTCTGTTGGCCATCTGGATGTCTTCTTTGCAGAAATGTCTGTTCATGTCCTCTGCCCATTTCTTGATTGGATTATTTGTTCTTGGGGTGTTGAGTTTGCTAAGTTCTTTATAGATTTTGGACACTAGCCCTTTATCTGATATGTCATTTGCAAATATCTTCTCCCATTCTGTCAGTTGTCTTTTGGTTTTGTTAACTGTTTCCTTTGCTGTGCAAAAGCTTTTGATCTTGATAAAATCCCAATAGTTCATTTTTGCCCTTGCTTCCCTTGCCTTTGGCGATGTTCCTAGGAAGATGTTGCTGCGGCTGAGGTCGAAGAGGTTGCTGCCTGTGTTCTCCTCGAGGATTTTGATGGATTCCTTTCTCACATTGAGATCCTTCATCCATTTTGAGTCTATTTTCGTGTGGGGTGTAAGGAAATGATCCAATTTCATTTTTCTGCATGTGGCTGTCCAATTGTCCCAACACCATTTATTGAAGAGGCTGTCTTTTTTCCATTGGACATTCTTTCCTGCTTTGTCGAAGATGAGTTGACCATAGAGTTGAGGGTCTATTTCTGGGCTCTCTATTCTGTTCCATTGATCTATGTGTCTGTTTTTGTGCCAGTACCATGCTGTCTTGATGATGACAGCTTTGGAATAGAGCTTGAAGTCCGGAATTGTGATGCCACCAACTTTGGCTTTCTTTTTCAATATTCCTTTGGCTATTCGAGGTCTTTTCTGGTTCCATATAAATTTTAGGATTATTTGTTCCATTTCTTTGAAAAAAATGGATGGTACTTTGATAGGAATTGCATTAAATGTGTAGATTGCTTTAGGTAGCAGAGACATTTTCACAATATTTATTCTTCCAATCCAGGAGCATGGAACATTTTTCCATTTCTTTGTGTCTTCCTCAATTTCTTTCATGAGTACTTTATAGTTTTCTGTGTATAGATTCTTATTCTCTTTGGTTAGGTTTATTCCTAGGTATCTTATAGTTTTGGGTGCAATTGTAAATGGGATGGACTCCTTAATTTCTCTCTCTTCTGTCTTGTTGTTGGTGTAGAGAAATGCAACTGATTTCTGTGCATTGATTTTATATCCTGGCACTTTACTGAATTCCTGTACAAGTTCTAGCAGTTTTGGAGTGGAGTCTTTTGGGTTTTCCACATATAGTATCATATCATCTGCAAAGAGTGATAGTTTGACTTCTTCTTTGCCGATTTGGATGCCTTTAATTTCCTTTTGTTGTCTGATTGCTGAGGCTAGTACTTCTAGTACTATGTTGAATAGCAGTGAACATTTTGTTTTTAAGCAATCTCTACACCCAATGTGGGGCTTGAACCCACAACCCTGAGATCAAGAGTCATGTGCTTCACCAGCTGAGCCAGCCCAGCACCCCAAACAAATAATAATTCCACAGCAAGCTGACAGCTCTTACTGGGGATTCAGAAGGATCATCAGGTCCCTAGGTTTGACAAGCTTCAGGACTCCAGGCCCCGCAGCAGGCCCGTGTCCCCTGTATCCCACACTGCAATCTTCTTGCCCCATTTCTGCCCACAGACACAGTCCCAGCACTACCAGCAGTCTGAGCCCATCTTGACTTGCCTCCCATACCCTAAGTCGCCCCCAAGAATCAAGGCCCATCTTGACATGCTCTTGGACCCTCCCTCTGCCCTCATTCTTTCCAGAGCCCTGCCCCATGCACCCCTGCCAGAGCCAGGCAGACCTCTGGAAACATAAAAACACCCACTTTCTCATTAGTGGAGTCCTCAAGGAATGTCTCCTTGCTCTGTGGGGGCTTTCAAAGTGGGCTACCCTTGTTTTCTCACCACTGAACAAAGCTGGCCTCCACAACCAAGTGAGAGACCCTCAGCCCCTGCACAGGCCTTAACCCCTGACACAGATTCCCAGTGTGCCCTAGTTTCCTCTTATAAAACAAAGCAGAACCAAACTCATCAATATGCAAAAATGTGTTTTCATAGTCTCCCAAGCCTGAAAGAAAAGATTATTTTTAAAAAATGTTGTAAGAGCTGTTGTATAAATTTTCTTTTTTAACCCAAAAATTTCATAAATATTTTGTATTTGTTTTAACAAAGAAGAAAACCGTTCTTCACTTACCAAATATTATAAAGCTCATCTGACAAATTTTTAAGAACATCTAATACATTTTTGAAAAATAAGGATAATGAAAGGAGATATAGCCTAAAGGTTATCATAAAACAAAACAGTGATGATAAATAAAAAGGAGAAGAAGAATTAAAACAGTACCATGATGGCCCAGAAACTGGATAAAAACACATTATACATAAATGTAACAGTTTAAAAAGGTTAAGTTACAAATTAGTGATGAAGTGAAAGATTTTTCAGCAAAACCATTATGTGTGAAATTGACTAAGAATTTGGGAGACAGAATTAAGTTCTTACTTTCATCTTAAACCAAAATGAACTCCAGACAGATTAAGGACTGATAGAAAACAAAGCCTTAAAAATAGTTTTTTTAAAAGTAGCAGAAGATCTATATTACATCAAGGTGGAAAGGGGACTTAAAAGTTTGACACCAGAGACAGACAAGGCAACGGGAATGTTTTGACCAGGATCGCCAGATGTTCGCCAGGCCAGAAACACAGATTACAAATGGTGGCCTGCATATCACATGTGTAAATATCCAAAAGCTATAAATCAAACTAACATATTGTTAAATGAAATCTGTTTTATCCTAACATGACAAATACACTGTCATAACAAATAACAAAAACAAAAATTTGCATAAAGCTATGGTTTTCATATGATTAGAAGTTGGCAAAATATCAAAGATTGAGTTTCATAATTATTGTGTTGTGTCTGGTGTTCTGTTGCTGAATCAGCAATGTCTGGATGAGTCCTACAATACCTAAGTAATAAAATATATTTTTTCTATAAAAATGATTTCTTTACCTTCACTTCAACAAAAATCACTATTATTTTCAGAATTTTCTACGTAATTTAGATTCCATTGACACTAATGATCTTAGAGATTAAAAAGTAAAAATCAATTGTATACCAAATGTACAAAATTTGAATTATTTTCGTGAGTTTTAAAAAAATATGTTTCTTCTAAAATATCCAGGATTACCTATTAAAATTAAAGGACCAAGTTTTAATTAATGGCTATCAGCATTTTAAATAATAATTGTCTATGTAGAGCCACATTTTAAAATTTATTTTCATTAAATCCTACTAAATATTTTAATAAAAATAACGCTACTTGCAAGTTCAGCATTCATGGTCTTTGTAGCCAACATAAAAAAAAAGGAATTATGCTTCACCCTTGGTGTGTTTATGTGTGTGAGATACTAATCTTCACAAAGAGAAGAATGTGTGTGTGCACATGTATATAGAGACGAGGAGACTGAAATATTTAGTATAGCTACACGTTCCTTGGCCACCATTGCAATCACAAATGTCATGCAAATCTGGAAAGACTTCCAGATTCAAGAATTTGCACATGCAAAGAAGCAAGGAAATGGACACAGTCCAATGAAGAAATTATACTTTAATATGCAAGAATGTATTTAATTCATGCTCTGTAAGATGCAAGTTTTGACCAATCTGTCTCTTTTCCCCCAAAGTGCTTATGTCCACTAGTGTTCCCTGTTCAGGAGCAGAGGCTCATCCCAACTTTAGCAATTGTCCAACACACATAGTCAGGACGTGTTCACCTTTGGCTTCAAGAACGTAGGCAAGAGACAAATATTCTCTAGGAACATGAATGATGTTGGTCACAACAGCTATCATTTAGCATATGGACCCCACCGTACCAATGACAGGCATTCCCACTTCATAAGAGGCATTGGCTTTGACAACAATGTTTTAAAAGCACCTTCTTATAAAACAAACAATACAAAACATCCATGAATAAAATTAAAAAGCAAACTAGAATATACATGCGCAACATACACAACACAAGGATCAAAATCATTACTATGTTAAAAAAAAATCTTACAAATGATTTTACACCTATCCTCCAAAGAAAAGTGAACAAAGATAACAACATCAAGGAGCACCTGGGTGGCTCAGTTGGTTAAGCTTCTGACTCTTGGTTTCAGCTCTGGTCATCATCTCGGAATCCTGGGATCAAGCCCTGCAGGGAACTCCATTCTCAGTGGGAGTGTGTTTCAGGATTCTCTCTCTCCCTCTGCCCCTCTCCCCACTAACTCTCTCTCTTGCTCTCTCTCTCTCTAAAATAAATTGTAGAATCTTCGAAGATAATGACATCAAACAACTCACAAAAGGAGAGCTAGAAACGGCAAATGTGTGTGTGTTTGTGTGTCATTCAAACTTAATAGGTCTGACCTCCCAGGCAAAAGTGTGTTGATAGAGATCCTTAGTGGCCCAAAAACCTGCTATTTACAAGTCTGAGGGAAGCGGGAATGGGAGCCCATAAGGACAGGGAGTTTAGGGGAGAACTCTGAAGACACCAGAGATTCAATCTCAGGGGCCAGGGTAGTGGGGGTCACCAACCACAGAGAGATCCAGCAGGGTAGGGCCCTGCCTACTTCACCATTGGAACCCAGAGATGAAGGAACATAGAGGCTGCACCCTCCCTCAGGGTATCTGCTGGAGTAGCAGATGACTAACCAACACACCGTTGTTCTGATGGTCCATACCATCTCAAGGGGGACTTGTTCGAAACTTGACAGCCTTTACTCATTTGCCCAGACACAAAATATACTTTGTGGTTCTTGGCAGGTCACCAAGGATCTCTGAAAGAGTGGGTCAGTAAACTGATGGCTTTGCCAAATGCACATTCACAAATCAGGGACCCGAAGCTATTCTGATTAGCCACGTCTTCCACTAACACAGAAATTAAAATCACCAGCTTTTCCTTATAGTTATTGGGCTCTACATCTAAAACATCACCTTTTTTTTTTTAAAAAATCAGACACATAGCTAAAAATGTGATGCTACCGCTATTAATTTAAACTAGCAATAAACATTTAACTAGAATTCAGGACAAATAGCTAGTGAACCTAAAAATAACTTATTTTTATTTGACATTAACTGTGCTAATCACCTTTTTGTTTAACAAAGGACTTTAGAAGTCATTATTAAAAGGAAATATTACAAAAGCCAGCTCTTGGAAACCAGCCCATTTGTCACTATAGCATAGATTTATATATTAAATAATAGTAGCCCAGATAAAATTATAACACACTTTTCTCTAAGTCATCCTTTGCCTAGCCACAGTCTCACTGGAATATTGTACTAAAGGAAGTCACATTAATTTTATCCTACATTTTACTAAGCGATGATAATTACAACCCTAGATTTTAGTTTAAAAAAAAAAACATAAAAAACTATTCTCCATTGATCCAGCAGATTATTGCACTCTGCTATTTTTCTCCCAAACCTACCACCCACAAATTACCATCTCTACCTCATAGAGAAACTCTCTGTGGAAATAACATTTGATCTTGCAAATAACAAATTGCAAACAAAAGTGTTTATCATTTGCCACTTTCAGAAGTGAAAGACCTATGTATTAAATACTACAAGACACTATGAGAGCCATCGGAAAGGACAAATAAATGGAAAGGTATTCCATGATCATGGATTGAAAGAACTAATATTATTAAGACGTCCATACTGCCCAAAGCAGTATACAGATTCAGTGAAATCCCTACCAAAGTTCCAGTGGTATTTTTCACAGAAATAGAACAAACATAAAATTTGTATGGAACCATAAAAGACCCCCAATAGCCAAAGCATTCTTGAGGAAGAAGACCAAAACTGGAGCCATCAAACTCCCTGATCTTAAACTATATTGCAAATATAGTTTAAAAAAAAAAGTAGTGAACAGTATAGTATTGCCATAAAAACAGACACATAGGTCCATGGACGCAGAATAGAGAGCCCAGAAATAAACCCACCCATAGATGATCAATTAATTTACAGTAAAGGAGCTAAGAATATAAAATGGGAGAGGACAGTCTATTCAGTAAGTAGTTTTGGGGAAATTGGACAGTCACATGCAAAAGGATGAAACTAGACTATGATCTTAGATCACATACAAAAATTAACTCAAGAAGGATTAAAGTCTTGAATATAAGCCCCCAAACCATCAAACTCATAGAAGAAAACATGAGCTCCTTGACATGGGTCATGGTGATGGTCTTTTGAATCTGACGTGAAAAGCAAAAGCAACAAAAGAAGACACAAGTGGGACTACATTTAACTAAAAAGCCTCTGCACAACAAAGGAAAGAGTCAACAAGACAAGAAGGCAATCTGCTGAATGGGAGAAAAGAATTGCAAATCATATATCTGATAAGGGGCTGAGATATATACAGATATAGATATAGATATAGATATAGATATAGATATAGATATCATACAACACAATAGCAAAAAGAACCCCAAATAATTTAATTTAAAAAGTGGCCAGAACATCCAAATCAGCAAAGAAGAAGTCAAACTATCACTCTTTGCAGATGATATGATACTATATGTGGAAAACCCAAAAGACTCCACTCCAAAACTGCTAGAACTTGTACAGGAATTCAGTAAAGTGTCAGGATATAAAATCAATGCACAGAAATCAGTTGCATTTCTCTACACCAACAACAAGACAGAAGAGAGAGAAATTAAGGAGTCCATCCCATTTACAATTGCACCCAAAACTATAAGATACCTAGGAATAAACCTAACCAAAGAGAATAAGAATCTATACACAGAAAACTATAAAGTACTCATGAAAGAAATTGAGGAAGACACAAAGAAATGGAAAAATGTTCCATGCTCCTGGATTGGAAGAATAAATATTGTGAAAATGTCTCTGCTACCTAAAGCAATCTACACATTTAATGCAATTCCTATCAAAGTACCATCCATTTTTTTCAAAGAAATGGAACAAATAATCCTAAAATTTATATGGAACCAGAAAAGACCTCGAATAGCCAAAGGAATATTGAAAAAGAAAGCCAAAGTTGGTGGCATCACAATTCCGGACTTCAAGCTCTATTCCAAAGCTGTCATCATCAAGACAGCATGGTACTGGCACAAAAACAGACACATAGATCAATGGAACAGAATAGAGAGCCCAGAAATAGACCCTCAACTCTATGGTCAACTCATCTTCGACAAAGCAGGAAAGAATGTCCAATGGAAAAAAGACAGCCTCTTCAATAAATGGTGTTGGGACAATTGGACAGCCACATGCAGAAAAATGAAATTGGATCATTTCCTTACACCCCACACGAAAATAGACTCAAAATGGATGAAGGATCTCAATGTGAGAAAGGAATCCATCAAAATCCTCGAGGAGAACACAGGCAGCAACCTCTTCGACCTCAGCCGCAGCAACATCTTCCTAGGAACATCGCCAAAGGCAAGGGAAGCAAGGGCAAAAATGAACTATTGGGATTTTATCAAGATCAAAAGCTTTTGCACAGCAAAGGAAACAGTTAACAAAACCAAAAGACAACTGACAGAATGGGAGAAGATATTTGCAAATGACATATCAGATAAAGGGCTAGTGTCCAAAATCTATAAAGAACTTAGCAAACTCAACACCCCAAGAACAAATAATCCAATCAAGAAATGGGCAGAGGACATGAACAGACATTTCTGCAAAGAAGACATCCAGATGGCCAACAGACACATGAAAAAGTGCTCCACATCACTCGGCATCAGGGAAATACAAATCAAAACCACAATGAGATATCACCTCACACCAGTCAGAATGGCTACAATTAACAAGTCAGGAAATGGCAGATGCTGGCGAGGATGCGGAGAAAGGGGAACCCTCCTACACTGTTGGTGGGAATGCAAGCTGGTGCAACCACTCTGGAAAACAGCATGGAGGATCCTCAAAATGTTGAAAATAGAACTACCCTATGACCCAGCAATTGCACTGCTGGGTATTTACCCTAAAGATACAAACGTGGTGATCCAAAGGGGCACGTGCACCCGAAAGTTTATAGCAGCAATGTCTACAATAGCCAAACTATGGAAAGAACCTAGATGTCCATCAACAGACGAATGGATAAAGAAGATGTGGTATATATACACAATGGAATACTATGCAGCCATCAAAAGAAATGAAATCTTGCCATTTGCGACGACGTGGATGGAACTAGAGGGTATCATGCTTAGCAAAATAAGTCAATCGGAGAAAGACAACTATCATATGATCTCCCTGATATGAGGGAGAGGAGATGCAACATGGGGGGTTAAGGGGGTAGGAGAAGAGTAAATGAAACAAGATGGGATTGGGAGGGAGACAAACCATAAGTGACTCTTAATCTCACAAAACAAACTGAGGGTTGATGGGGGGAGGGGGTTTGGGAGGGGGGGTGGGGTTATGGATATTGGGGAGGGTATGTGCTATGGTGAGTGCTGTGAAGTGTGTAAACCTGGCGATTCGCAGACCTGTACCCCTGGGGATAAAAATATATTTTATGTTTATAAAAAATAAAATTTAAAAAAATGTTGAAAAATTCTTTTTTTGTTCAATCTTCTCTTTTAGGCTCTGAAGACTTGTAAAAACATATTTTTGCATGTCAGTAAGCTCCAGTCCTCCTGGAAACATCCCACTTTCAAGGCAGGCTGCCTAGAAATACTCTGAAAAACTGACCCTCGAGCCTCGTCTGGGCTACCTTCCATGAAAATCATTTGGGAAATTCAAGACGTCCTGCCCACACCTCACACAGATGTTCCTTCCTTGCTGGACCTGCTATCCTATAACGCAAAGTGTGTGCAAATTTCTCAGCACCTTGTGGTTAAAGATACAAAGGTATGGGTTTTAGAGGATGCTCCCTTCCACATAGGACTAGCTGCGTGATTCCCAGGGCCCAGTGCAGAAACTTAGAAGTTTAAAATGCAAGCATAGAGCATTAAACCTCCCATTGGCCATCTGAGCATGCCCCCCTGCCCCCGCCCTGTGTGATCACGGAGTGGCTCTCTCTCCAAAATGGCCTTGCTGGTAAATGACATGCAAAAACACAAAACAACACATTCCAGTAATCCAATGTTTAACATGTGCAAAGAGAATCATGATTGTCCTAAGGAAAACATTTTGGTTTGAGAGTCTCAAGATAAACAAGTATGGAGAAGATCAACATTGAAAGAGACAGAAGATCTGTTAAGGAAAACTGGAGAGAGAGAAAAGGAAAAAGCACCAGTTACCCTGGGGGGCTTATGGGGTGCACAGGTCTGTCACACCATTGTCCCAACGACAGCAGTAAGAAATCACGTTGACGACAGAGACAAAAGTCAGCAAAACCCACCCAATAAATTACTGAGAGGACCAGAGGCATGTGATGATATGTCACCCAAAGAATAAAAAAGAGCAAAATAGCAGAGATACAAAGTTTGAATAACAAAAGATTGAAATGTTTGCTAGAGAAAATCAAACTGAAGAAATAAATGTGACATAAGAATGACACCTCAGTGTGAGAATGGAGGGTGAACAGGAAAACAATATGAAATTATTAGTATTAGTTTGTATCAGTTTGCTAGTGTTATGTAACAAAGTGTCAAACTGGGTGTCTCAGCTCTGGATCTCAGCTCTGGACTTCAGGATCTGAAGTCCACGACCAAGGTGTTGGCAGGGCTGGTTTCTTCTGATGTGGTGAGGGAGAATCTGTTCCAAGCTTTTCCTAGAGTTTCCTAAAGTTCTAGTGGTTTGCTGGTCAGCCTGGGTGTTCCTTGACTTGGAGAAACACAACCCAGTCCCAGCCTCTGTGTTCACCTGGCATTCTCCTTGTGTGTGGTTCTGTGTCACAATTTCTGCTTTTTATGAAGACACAGTCATGTTGGATTAGGACCCAACCTACTGTAGTATGAGCTCATCTTAACTAATTATATTTGCAATGATCTTTCCAAATTAGGTGACATTTAGACATAATGGAGTCAGGATTTTTTTTTTTTTTTTAGATTTTGTTTATTTATTTGATACACAGAGAGAGAGATCTCAAGTAGGCAGAAAGGCAGGCGGGGGTGCGGGCGGGAAGCAGGCTCCCTGCTGAGCAGAGAGCCTGACACGGGGCTCGATCCCAGGACCCTGAGATCATGACCTGAGCCAAAGGCAGAGGCTTAACCCATTGAGCCACCCAGGGGCCCCAAGGAGTCAGGACTTAAGTGAAATTTGGTGGGGGATAGGGGACTCGATTCAACCTGTGGCAGTGATAAGTTAAAGGGCAGGACAGTAAAGAGATAACTTAAAAGAAAAAGATCGAGAGTTACATTTCTTAAGCGTAGGCTATATTATTAAACAGAAATCTTCTATGTGAACAAAGCAAACAAAAATCCTACCTTTCTGGAAAACAAAATCAGAAACAAACAAATAAAACAATAGGCATATTTAACAGCTTCTTCAGGCTGAGACTCCCTTGGAGGTGATCCTCAGGACAGAGAACCGAAATGGGGTAGGGGACCTGGGACCAAATAATGTCACCCTGTTATCATGTCACTCTCCAATGCCCACCATTCTGCGTGGGAGAATTCTTGCCGAACCTACTGCTCCCTTCTTTCCAGCTTGACTACTGTGCATGTGTACGTATTTGTGCATGAGCAGTTGTGCCTGTGTGTGTGTGTGTTCACAGCCTGGACCAGAGAGAAAATAGTGAAGAGAAAGCATGTCCAGCAGGAAGAGAATCAACATGTTCCTGGAGAGCAGCGGGGAGGAGGAAGGGTTGGGAGTCAGGCGGGCTGGGTTTCAGGGGCAACTCTGAAGAGGAAAAAGCCATTGCAAGAAGCAGTTGTCAGTGTGGGGTGATGTGAAGAATGACAGAAGAGAAGGATATTCAAGAAAATTTGCTTCTCAGTGTTTGTCTATTTTCCCTTTGGCCTTTTGGCGACACGAAGTGATCTGAATTCCTTTTGTGTTTTTGTTTTCTTGGAGGTGACCCCACGCATCCTGGACCAGGTGGGCTGCTTTTTCATGCTGACTACAATCCGCTTGGGGTTGTTGGTGGAGCATGGACTAAGGGTAGGGGAGGGGCTGAGCAGAGAATGTGCTGGATACCACCTGCCCTCTGGTCTCTATTTCCGCATTACCCCTAATGCTTCCAGCAAGTTCCCCAAACTTCTCATCCTTGTTTGCCTCATTTGTCACGTGGGGCCAATTAATAATCGGAGTAAGCAGTTAATCAGTGCTAGCTCTCCAACCGACTTCTGGTGAGCCTGGCGCAGATGGTCCTGCTGAAACATTAGGTGTTCGGTCCAGAGCAGCTAGAAAGAGGTGTGAAAGGCAGATTGTTTATAGCCCCTCTACTGGGGATTCCTATACCCCCAGTCCCTCAGAGCTGGCCTGTGTGAATGTCAGCTGCCCTATTCACAGGGGGGGACCACCTCCTGGGACCTCTGGTATGGGTTCCACCTGAACTGTTTCAGGGAAACACCAAGCAGTTAGCCTTGGTTAATCATTATTCATCTCATGGTCTCAGATTTGCAAACATTAATGATGGGGTGCCAAAGGTGGTACAAGGACAACCATGGTGTAGGACCTAGAAGGTGTGGTTTCTGGGTTACCAGGGTCTCTGTTGGTGATGGGAGACCCAGAAGTGTCACTTGGAATGAAGATGTTGGTATGAGCATGTGTTCTCTCTCAATGGCTGCCTCTGACTCCAACCTCCTATGATTACGGGCTTTCATTGGATCTTTTTCTCCCCCCCCCCCTTTTTTTTTAAAGTGAGGGAGAGAGAGAGAGAGAGAAGTCGGGGGGCAGGGGCAGAAGGAGAGGGAGAGAATCTTAAGCAGGCTCCATGCCTATCACGGAGCCCAACGCAGGGCTTGATCTCATAACACTGAGATCATGACCTGAGCCAAAATTAAGAGTGGGACGCTTAACTAACGAAGCCACCCAGGAGCCCTCATCGGGTCTTTCCGGAAGGAGAAATAAGAAACACTCCAAGAAGCAGAATGAGCCAGCACAGAGTAGGAAACATATTATCAAACAAAAGGGCTAGAATGCATTTGAGTGAATCATGAGGAAAATACATCCATTTTTGCCTTATTGGAATATTTGAAATTCAGGAAAACTGATGTTTATACAGATTTATGGTGTCTATTATGTCTTAGTCACTCAGTCCATTTGGAAAGAGGTGTGGTAGCTAGCTAGAGAGGAGTTCCAAGTGATTCGTAATGGCCTTGGGGGGCACTGTCCCCCTCCACGCCAGAGGCTGCACCTGATTGTCCTCCCAGCCCCACCCACCTGTCCACTCAAATCTGTACTTGTACTTGACCACAGCTGGGCAGGGTGCCAGGGAAGGTCCTCAGGGGATTTTAACATCACCACAGACAACCCACGAAGTTGAGAAAAGACACAATGTCAGTTGGCAGTGCATATCTGTTAAGCAATAGCAAAATTCTTTCCAATTCCTATTATTTTCCCCTTCAGAACAAACTTATTTCTGATGTCATGGGGCCAGAGTTTTTTGTTTTTCTTTTTTAATGGATTCTGATGGCAGCCACTGAAAGCAAATTTATTTCATTTGCATATATTTGTCCTGGTTGCATGAGATATATGAAAAGTAGGGTAAATTATCCCCCTAGTAAATTTTTCAATTTTCTGCAATATCCAAATGCTTCCAATTCAGAGATGATTTCCAAAGATACCTGGTGATTTCCATCTTTCTGTGCACTGGAGACAGGAAGAGGATATTCAGAAAATAATTATATTTAGCATAACATTTTCTCAGCAAATAACTGTACAGGCTGTGTGTACATCCTTCTCTGTGGGTCACAGACTCGCGGTCCAAGAACGCCATTCCAGTCGGCTTGAACCCCCGTATGGATCGTTAGTGTTACAAGTCCCTGTACTGGCAGCACCGAGTTTTATATAATTTTTATTGTTTCTTGAAAACAACTTCCCCAGGTAATTACTTTGATACCTACTGGTTGTGTGCCTGTCTTCCTTAGCAGGATGTATATAGAGAGGGTTCTTCCGGAATGACTCTGATGGTTCTTATATGCAGTCAGCAAACTACTTGTCTTCCCCCAAGGGGTGAAATTCTGTTGTTGAGAGCAACTGACAGCCAGATGGTGGTGGACACAGATGTGGGTGTTTGCATCCCACCCTCCAGGCTCTGACTCTTGACACTCGTGCTGTGATGCACAGGGTGACTTCTGTACATCCCTGTATGCTCACGTGCCTAGGCACAGACCGGTTTAGCAAGCCCAGGACCACGTCCTTGCCTCAGCCTAGCTTGTCCTCTGGCACCCACCCTCGGTGTTGTCAGGAGATGGGAACCCACCACTCATCACCAGCCTTTGCTGTCCCAGCTGTGCTCCTCCTCTCGCCCTGCTGCCTCTCCTTCCCCGTTCTGTCTACCTCTGAGGTGGGGCTGCTTTGCATGCATTCTGGCTGCAAGGACACCCAGCCAACGCCCCAGCTGGGCTGCCACCAACGGTCACAGCCCTAACATGATCAGAGCTTTCAGAGTCCCAGGGATAAGAAACGATCTGCAAACTTTGATAGAAGATCCCTTCTTTGATCTAAAATCGCCTTAAGAACTTTGAGTTCTAAAAGAATCAGGAATGTTTCTCAGCAAAGAAGTGGGTGATAGAACTTGGAGAGAAGCCATGTGGTGTGGGTGTTGAAGGCACAGGCTCTGGAGTCAGAGGGGCCAAGGTCAAGGCCTGGTAGCACAGGTTCTCCACGCCATGAGCTTTAATAGGTCAGGCTACTGCACCACACCTGTTTCTTAGAGACATCCTGGAACAGGGCTAGTGATGGTGGACTCATCCGATATTGGCTAACGTGAGGCAGAAGTAAGGATGCACTGGGCACACAGGAAGCACTTGACAACAGTGAGATGCGACTGTCCTTGTTTTGACTTTAAGGAAATAAAGACGTGTTCTTAATTCTCTTGCTGAGACACGAATCACCCGTCCCATCTGTCCGCAGCCTGGTGGACAGCGGGAAGGTAAACAATATACGCCCTGAAGGGGCCCCCCTAAATGAGAACATCCCCTGCTCCCGATCAGATGAGACCCATGGGCCTGGTCCCTCCAGAGCTGAGGGGGCAAAGCCACCTCCTGCTTGATTTGTTCCCTGCCTCTAAGCTGAATTATGTGTCCCCCAAGTACAACCCTCAGTACCTCAGAATGTATTTAAATTATGGCCTTCGATGAGGTGATGGAGTTAAAAGGAAGCTCTTAGGATGGACCCTAATCTGATCTGACCATTGCCCTCATGAAAAGAGATTAGGACACACAAAGAGACACCAGGAATGTGTGCACAGGGGACGGACCATGTGAGGGCATAGCGAGAAGGCACTGCCAGCAAGGAGTGGGGTGTCACCAGAGGCCAGCCCTGCCAACACCTTGACCTTGGACTCCCGGCCTTTGGGACTGAGGGAGTAAATGTCTGTTGCCCAGTCTGTGGTACTGTCATGGCAGCCTGAGCTCGCTCAGCAGGTGCCATCTTGCTGCGACAGAGCTCCTTGTGCTGACAGAGGTTCCCCTTAACCCAAAGACCTCCTCCTCGTACCTCCTGTTCCTGCTTATTTGTTTCAGTTCTGACCACGCCCCCAGCCGTCCTGGCCCAGAGCCTCAGTGGTTCTCAGCTCTGGCTGTTTGGTAGAATCGTCCAAGGAGCTTCTGACGATAGCACCAGTGTCCTTGCACTACTACCTAACTGGCATGCCAAAAAAGCTCCCAAGTGATTGTCATGGGCACCAGGGCTGGACCCCCGTCTAAATGTCTTGACCTTCCTTCTGCCTCTTCCTACTGGGAGGCCAACCTCCTCACCTGGGCCCTCCCTCCTCTCCCAGCTCTTGTCCTCTGTTCTCCTGAAGGCCCCCTGGGGGGGGGGCTTCCACATGCATCTGCTTATGTCTGGTCTGTCTTCCAAAGGGTCCTTCTATACTCACCTGGTCATGACAGCCATGATTTGGCACTGCCGTTCATTTCCACCCTCACTGCTGGTGCCTTTCACCGCAGACCCCTTCCTGTGATCACACTACGTGGTTACGGCATCTCAACCACGGCAACTTTCAGGCCTCTCCCCTCCAGCTCTCAGAGCTGCTTGCCGGAGCTAGACTGCCTCCTGCTAGTCAGCAAGGTGTCCCACTGGGGAAGCCTTCCTCAGCCTGCCTGCCATGCCTCTGTGCCTCCATAGCTCTCTTCATATCGTCTCATGCACTTACACATAGTTACAAAGTGTATATATATATATATACATATGCATGCATGCATACACGTATGTGTACATATAGAAGCCTATTCGCGTGCGTATATATATCATGTATGGTTTAGATTTATACATGTAGACACTGAGTGCCACACAGGAGGAAAGTTTATTTTATTCACCTTTATCTACATGGAATATATAAACAAATATTAATTAAATATTTTTCAAATGAAAATGTATAAACATGAACCATAAACATTTAAAGTAAATATGTAATTTTGTATGGCTATATAAATATGGAAATAGGATAGACATAGACATAGACATAGCAATATATAAATATACTGAGGGGAACCTTCTTGGCTCAGTTGGTAGAGCGTGTGACTCTTGATCTCAGGGCTGTGAGTTCAAGCCCTACTTTGGGTGTAGAGATTATTTAAAAATAAAATCTTTAAAAAATGTATATATGTATACTGATATATAAATAAATATTCATAAATGCATTTTTTTTTCCAAATGAAAAACTGAATTTGTCCCAGATCAGGAGGAGGAGGACTTGAAATGCTATCTTTATATTAGACCAGATTCTCACATATATACGTGTCTATTTCTCAATTCCCCTTCTTATTCTATTAATACATGTCCTTTCTCAGGCCAGTGTCATACTACTTTAATTATAACTGTGCAATTTACTCTGATACTTGGTATGATATGTTCCTTTTCTTTGTTTCTTATATTTTTTTGGTCCTCTGGCATATTTACTTCATATGAACTTAAGAATCAAGTACTAATAAATTCCTATGGGAATTTTGACTGGGATTATATTGAATTTACAGATTAATTCCAATGAAAATTGATGTCATCATGATAACAACAATTTCCATCCAGGGATATTCTATTTCTTTGGGTCTTTGGGTTTTCAGTTAGGTGTTATGGATTTATTTCTAAAAGCAACAGCGTGATTCTTAGAATGTTTGATTTAATGTGTCTGGTGGGTTTTGACATTGTAAATGAAATATTACATTTTTTTCTACAGGGAAAAGTTTGAAAAGCTCACTACATGAGGCAATAAGGACCCCTAATATACTGAAACCCAAACCTCAACAATTATTATCTTGTGGTTAATCTCACTTCCTCACTACCCCTTTAATGCCCTTTCCCCCCCAACTCCAACTTCCCTGCCCAATAATTTTAAAGCAAATTGTGGATTTCATATCATTTCTACCATGGACTCCTTCACTTTAACGTTGGGCCTGATAGCTTACTTACCTTTCTTGTTAGTGTTGATAGCATGTAATTAATTAATTGTGTTTTTTTTTTTTTTTTTTTTTTTTTTAAGGTGGAGACTCTTTTCACTTCATCTCTCCCATCCACAACACGTTACAGAACATCAGGGGGGTCATTCATGGTGGGTTTGAATACATTGGTTCCCAACTAGTGGTCACGAGTCCATCTCCCAGTTTGCGGTGTGCCCCACAGAGACCATCTCGACCCCTAGCATCATGTGACACCAAAGCGCACTTCTTCCCAGCATGTGGCAACCTTGAACTCATATTCAGGTTGAGCAGGGCAATGCTGTTTAGACTCTACAGACCGTGCAGTCCTTGATCGTTGAAAAAAACATCCTATAGTTTGGATCAGCCTCCCCCAGACCCTTCTTCATCTCCCAGTCTGCACTGTCAGAGGTGTGCGCCTTGGGTTCATTCCTGAGGACTAGCGGCAGCAGGAGTGGGGCAAGGTTTACCTGAGCGGAGCCTGGCAAATCATTTCTGTAGAGTTTCTACTGCTCAGAACCTGAATCCATTATTCAGCCTTCAAACAGGAATAAAATATGCAAATACAGCACATAAAAGTGCTCACACAGCACCTGTCCTACTTCAGTGTTGGCAACTGCTAGGCCCACTGGAGTTCACAAAGAGAGAGACGCTTCAGTGCCTCTCCCTGCAAACCTATAGAAAGAGATGCAAACCTCAGCCATGGCCTGGCATTTCCTTGACAAGAGGTGCCGGGCCGCTTTGTGTATCTTTAGACCTGACCTTCAGGGATCCTGCCATCAGCACACAGCAGCTGGAGAACACAAGACTCACCTCTCCAGAAGCTGTGGGTCAGGCCAGCTTGGCGGTTACCGTGATAGAGGGAAACGGGGTGCTGTGTTGTCAGTTTCAAATGCAAGCACGTGCTCTTCTCAGTAAAATAATCCCTCTGGGTGATCACCTCTATCTTAATACAAACTCCTTTGGAATGTTTTGTTTGACATTTTGGGTTATCGCATTCTGCTACGTATTGGGTAAAGTGGGCATGTTTTCTTGCTCTGATACCGACCTCTATCAGAGAATTCGCTGAAGAGGGCTGTGTGCACTCTCCTGACCCATGCCCATCATAATGTTAGGGTCTCACCCGTAGCGCAGCCTTCAGAGGGCTTTTCTTGGAAAGCTGGTCCTCATGAGAATTCCCACAGCACACCCCGGACTTCAGCTTCCCCTCTGGTTCCTGGGCTTGGGAGCAGCTTTAGTTGGTTCTCTCGTCTGCAATGGAGCCAGTGGGGTCATATACCTGGGCGGGGCGGATTTACTGTCATTTAAAAAGTAGCTGTTGTTTAATGAAAAGAGGGCTGAATTTGAAATCCCAAACTGTGAGTTCAAACCTGTGTATGCTTCCCTACTGGGGCCACCCCGGTGGAGTGATTTTATGTCTGGGAACCCTCAGTAGCTGCATCTGTGAAATGAGTGGAACAGTTATGTAAGAGGACAATCATAGAATCAGGCGGGATGGCCGTTGGGAAAGTAAGTGGTAATATGTGTTTATACTAATATCACTGGAACTGTAAACAGCTGTACCATGCTCCAGAACATGATGCACTGTTAAATCTTGGAGTTCTTTGTTTTGTAAACAGTTGCCCTCCTGGGCCCCCTTTGCCCACTCCCGGAGCTCCTCACGTCTCTGACCACCCCACCCACCCGTTGGCCCCTTTGGTCCCACTCCCACTATCTTGGAACAAAGGGGTTAATGCCTGGCACTATTCACGAGATGCACATTTTCTGCATTTGGCTCCAAGCAACACATTTATTTTCAGCATTAACTGCAGCTTAACCCCAGTGTTAAAAACTAGAAAATGCAGAAATTAAAATTGGCCACTACAGGCAAATTCTCTCTCTTTCTCTCTGAAAGTATGAATTACTACTTCTACCTTCTGGGTAAGATGAAATGAATATAATAGCCCTGATCTTGTTTGTCCCAATAGAATATTTCATATGGTAGAAGAAGGATAAATTATGGGTTTTGAAATTCCCTGAAGCTGCAATTCAAGAAACGTATAATTAAGCCCCAGCATTGTCAAAGAGTAGAAAATATTTTTCTTCCAACTTTCCTATGGTTTAAAAACTGTTTGGGGTTTTGACTTTTGTGACTGCAGGGTGGACAGCGCACTGAAACTCTAGGAACAACTATTACCTAGTGAATGCAAGTCAATGTATATTCTCATGTTGCTTAGATGTTAGGTTTCCTTGGGCTGCAACAAAGTACCAAAGACTTGGTCACTTAAAGACAACAGAAATGTATTCTTTTATAGTTCTGGGGGCTTCCAAGTACTAAATCCCATCCCTCCAATATGTGCTTGTCTGGCTGTATGGCCCTTTTCTTTGTGTCTCAGATCTTCCTGTCCCTTTCTCTTCTCTTGGAAGGACACCTGGCTTTGGATAGAGGGGCTACCCTAACTCCAGGATGGCCTCACTTTTAGAAACTTAATTACATCTGCAAAGACTTTATTTCCAAATAGGGTCATATTCATCGGTACTGGGTGTTTAGACTTGGGCGTATTTTGGGGAGACCAAAATTTAAATGACAATAGATTTTAATATCCCTGGAAGTCACATCATGGATTGATAGCAGCAGTTATCTGTTTGGAGAGAATAATAGGAAGAGGAGAGAAAGCAATAGGAGAGGAAAGGAGAATTTTGCCTCTATATCATTTTTAAGCTATTTAAAGTTTTGAACGCAACAAATCAGCTACTTATTAAATATTGAATAAACAAATCTAAGTAAAAATGGTAAAATTGAGGTATTATCAGTTATAATGTCACCCTAGATCTTCGACACAAAGATTAAAGACAAAACAAAACAGCATTAAGACTTTTTAATAAAAGGAAGCCAAAGGTGTTATAAGCTGATATTTATTTTTACAAATTGTGGGATATGCAAAATGTCAACAAAGAAAGTAGAAAATAAGATATCATTATATTGGTCTGATTTTGTGGTGATTCCCATTGACTTCATTCTGGATGCGTACATATTGGTATGTGCCCACTCATTAAGTATTTCGCGAGCAGCTACTATGTGCCAGTCCTAGTCACTCAGATACGAAATGAACAGAAAGGACAATAAGTGGAAGGGAATTAATTATCTCATTTACTTCTTACAATGACCCTGAAAGTGGCCATTTATTGAAAACTTCATCTTACAGATAAGGAAACAGGCTGATGAAGTCTTCTCTCTCAAGGTCAAATAGCTAGAAAGTGACAGACCTATAATTTGAGCCGAGAGCTCTTTGACTTCAGAGACACATCCTCTTAATCACTATACTTAACTGCATGAGAGGTCAAATCATAACTATAACGTATTTACTGAGTGTGGAATTACATTGACGGGAATTTATTAGCTTCTTGGAGGAAATTTTTAATTTTTTGTCATATCTTAAAATACATTAAAAATTGGGACGCCTGGGTGGCTCAGTTGGTTAAGCAGCTGCCTTCGGCTCAGGTCATGATCCCAGCGTCCTGGGATCGAGTCCCACATCGGGCTCCTTGCTTGGCGGGGAGCCTGCTTCTCCCTCTGCCTCTGCCTGCCATTCTGTCTGCCTGTGCTCGCTCGCTCTCCTCTCTCTCTCTGACAAATAAATAAAATCTTAAAAAAAAAATACATTAAAAATTAAGAATTATAAAATGGAAAATAGAAGAAGCTATTAATCCTCTAGCCCAGAGGGGCGCCTGGGTGGCTCAGTGGGTTAGGCCGCTGCCTTCGACTCAGGTCATGATCCCAGGTCCTGGGTTCAAGCCCCGCATCGGGCTTTCTGCTCGGCAGGGAGCCTGCTTCCTCCTCTCTCTCTGCCTGCCTCTCTGCTTACTTGTGATTTCTCTCTGTCAAATAAATAAATAAAATCTTTAAAAAAAAAAATCCTCTAGCCCAGAGATAAATAGCTTGTAACTTCATAGTTTTTGTTCTATTCATATAAATAAGTGTGTAAATAAATATTTATACTTTCAGAGCATAATTGTCAATGTTAAGGTAAGTATACACATTTGTCTTTCTAATTATGATCATCTTGACATGTATACTGTTAAATATTTTTTTAAAAATAGACTTTATTGCCTGAAAAAATTATCATTTGAATTATATGATCTACTTAGCTAACCCTATATTATTGGACATTTAGGTTGTTTGTAAATTTTTGCTATTATAAATAACTCAGGAAGAGCACCCTGATGTACACACGCATACATACTTACATATAAATAGAGAGAGAGTGTCAGTGAATAATCTAATAACTACAGTCATTATTTCATCTCCATATGTCTAAGAAGGGAAGTTGCTGTGTGAACAGGTACCATCTCAGCTAATGTGTTAGGGACATTGATATATTCATTCTTGGGATTCATTTATCTCAAGTCCAGCTGTCTTTCCTCCTTTTGTTAAAAAATATAGTACCAATAGCAACCATTTACCTTAATTGTTTATCAGGTTCCTCACTGCAAGAAACAAAGAATTATTCAAATTATGCTGAGTAATAAGAGACGCATTACAAGGAAGAGTGTGGTAATCAGCAAAATTTCAGCCACATTATCCAGACCTCCTGCAAGATGCAGAAACTGTGATAGAGCACAGACCACGCAGAGATGGAAATGGGAGGATATCAGAAGCTAAACAAAATTCTAGATACCTCAGGACCAGAGGTTTTTGAATACTCTTTATGGTGCTTCATTTGTAGCTCAGATGTTTCCTTTCTCTCCTACCTCTGGTCATTAGTGACTGATGCTTCTTTCATTGTTAATTTCTGTTTAACTTCCCAACAGAGAGAATCTGATTGGCCAAACTAATTACTGTGATGTTTGTCACCAGGAGCAGGGCCAGCTTTGTGGATATGTAATCCCTGTGCGCAGAGGGTCCCTGATTTTGGTTTAATGTTTTGTTACTTGAAATTACTGCCTTTTAACTATTATTTGTGTTTTGGAAGCAAAATCTGGGGGGACAATGGAGCACAACTGTGTGTGCAGAGTAGGCACCCACAATGTGTGTGTCCCCATTCACATGCAACTTCTTGATGTCCCATAGGCACAGAATTCTGGGGACCCAGGATGCATGCAGAGTTCAGTGAGACTCAAAAGCGAGTAAAAGTTGAGCGATAGTCTTGCTTCCATGGCTGAACTCAGGGAGGGAGGCAGAGATGAACCCAGGAGACATACTTTCCATTAGATGCAGAACTTGCTTCAAGTGCAGAAGAAACACTTTTACATTTCTCACAAATTAGTGAGAAACACTAATGACCACAGACCCTGTTATTACCCATTCTTACTCCCGGTATGAGCCAACGACTTATGCCAAAAATAATGACACACAAAGAAAGGGGACAAAAAAGACAGTCTTTCCTTACTCATAAGCAAGTCAAAAATAGAGGGTTAGTAGAATATGTGTGTATCAAGAAGTGAAATAAAACCAGTTGAGTTAATGCTTTGCAGGGTTTCTGATATTCTGGTAGGAAGGAAATACATGAGCATGTACAAGCTACAAAATACAAATCATGTAATTTTGGCTTTCAGCGTATGAGTTAAATGCTCTTTATTTGCATTTAAACAGAAATCCCACAGTATAAAGAGGAAAGGTAAAAATTTTACATTTTAATTTTTCTTTATTTGAAACAACGTTAAATAGCAAATAAAAAACACCATGATAAGGTGTGAAAGCCTGCAGAAGAAAGGAAGACACTTTATATTTTATTACATTTAATGACATGTTCCTTCTTTTTGAACAAGAGAACCCATATTTTCATTTTGCACAGGACCCCACAGATTGCACAGCGCCACCTACAGGAAGCAGTACCACGGGTTTCCATGTGCCCTCTAGGGGCGTGGCCTGCTCTGGTCCAATCAGTTTAGGAGCCAGGAGTCACGTGAGATAAAATATGGCTGCCTCCTAATGAGCCTGGGGCAACTTCCTGGGAAGTATTCATCGGAAGGGAAGGCGATATTTTTTTTCATTTTCATTTTTAATTTTTTTATAGCCTTTTTACTTTGGAGTGATTTTAGGTTTGCGGAGATGTTGTAGAGATGGTGCCGAGGGCTCCTATAGTCCTTGCTCAGTTTCCCCTGATGACAGCCTCTCAGGCAGGTTTCCATGGTGTTTCCATCCAAACCTCGGAAAAAACATTGGTCCCTTGACTGGGGACGCCACGGGGCGTCATTCTCAGGCCTGGCCCCACCTCATACATAGCATCTTCCAAGTTTCTCAGGGAGCCTCATTCAGGGCTTGTCTGACCCTGAAGGCGAGGTTCCTGGCATTCAGGTGGAAGCCTACAGAGGTGACTGCCTTTCTCATCATCGTACAGCGGGGGCATGGGACATCTTGTCGCTGGGATGCTGGCCCACAGCCCCTCTGAAGCCACGGTGGCAGCCATTCTTTTTCCAAAGAGGTGTAGACCTCCTCGAGAGAGTGGTGGTCCTTCTTCTCCTGTCTTTTTCTTAGATGGCTCAGGTCTCTACACAGCATGCTGGAGGAATTGTTGGTGCCGTAGGAGAGCCAGGACCGGAATTAGGACGCCTGTGTCAGCCTGGGGCTGCCTCCGAGGTTAGCCCCGCAGGCAGGCTTTGTGGGAGAGCTGACAGGTGCCCTCTGAGGGCTGGTCTTGCTGGTTCCTCAGATACCCCCTGGAGATGGGAGGTCAGAGGCCCAGAGGCCTGGCCACTCCCATGCCCACTGAGCATGTTGCAGCCCCTGGAGAAAGACCATTTTTTTAAGCGCTAGTATTTTGGAAGTCTCCCACCCCTCTTCCCCAGGAAGCACTTGTTCATTGCTCTGTTTTAAACAATATCATGCCAGGTTTGAGGTGGAACATTTCCTCAGCCTAGGAAACTTGACTGTCATTTCTTAATTGCTTCTGAGAAACTGTTAAAATGGGTGTGGCTTCCCCCTTTCTTGTTTTAAGATTTTATTTATTTATTTGACACAGAGCGAGATCACAAGTAGGCAGAGAGAGAGAGAGAGAGAGAGAAGCAGGCTCCCCGCTGAGCAGAGTGCCTGATGTGGGGCTGGATCCCAGGACCCTGAGACCATGACCTGAGCTGAAGGCAGAGGCTTAACCCACTGAGCCACCCAGGCGACCCTCGCTTCCCTTTTTAATTCACCTTCCATGTGCTAGGCTTCGTATTAACCAGAAAGCAACAGGTTATTTTGAACAATGGCAAAAGATGAAATGGGCTGTCTTAAACATGTCAGATGACAAGCTCAGCACAATTAATTATTCCAACAACAGAATTTCTGTGTAGTCTTTCTGGGGGAGGATGGATCATAATGAAATATTAGGCCTTCAAGTCTTCTTTGTTTTTTGTTTTGTTTTGGGTCTTTGTTTATTTGTTGTTTAGATGTGCAGATGTGGGAAATAATTCCTTCTTCATGGGCAGCAGCTCCTAACTGCAGTCTTTCAAAGCACAAAGAACGGAGGATGTATAAGTCTTTTTTGTCTGGCTGATTCCCTCCCCCTGTGCACAGGAGTGCTCCCCTCCCTGGGCAGAGACAGCCGTCCACGCTGGGGTGTGGCTGTCCGTGTGCCTTTACCCAGGCACCCGCCTCCACCCCACTGCCCGCCCACGCAGGCACACCCTCCCCAGAACTGCAATCAGATACTCTGGGTCCTATCTCAAACCCTGGTCATGGAGCAGAGAGCTCCAAGTCTGTAGGGAATGTGGGATTTCCTCTCCTGTGAAGTTCTTGGCAAACATTTTCTGGAAGACTCCCCTACCAGCAGCCATGCGGTTCTTGACGACCCATCTTCTTTCAGGGAAAAAAAAGCACAAATCTGCCCTCGTAGTCCTCGACGAGGTTCCACAGAGAGCTGGTATCAGCACCTTTGCAAGCCTGGGGGAGATTGTGTGACCTCTCTGGAATCTCAACGTTTGCTTTCCCTGGGTTTGGTAACTAGTTCCTGGCTCCTTGAACCGCATCCAAGCGCCCGGTTCGTGATGTCATAACTGCTCACCCGAGACAAGGGCAGAGATTTGATTTCATATTGTACAGCGCAATGCACCTGGATACCACATAATGGCTCCATAAGGCACATTTTACACCAACTATGATTCATTCCTATCATTTGGTTCTAAGCCAGGATCTGATAACACAAACCAAATACTTCAACGGCTAGAAGATGCCTAGCTGGAAAAAACAAAACAAATCTTTCCTCTTCCTTCTGACTTTAGACTTAAATATATATGTATATATATATATATATACACATATATATATATTCAAAATATTCCACATGACTTTTTTTTTTTAATCTTAAACAAAGATCATTTCCCCCCCAAAGATTTTATTTATTTATTTGACAGAGAGAGAGAGAGATCACAAGAAGGCAGAGAGGCAGGCAGAGAGAGAGGAAGGGAAGCAGGCTCCCTGGTGAGCAGAGAGCCCGATGCGGGGCTGGATCCCAGGACCCTGGGATCATGACCTGAGCGGAAGGCAGAGGCTTAGCCCACTGAGCCACCCAGGCACCCCTCCACATGACTTTTAAACAGCAATAACAAACAAACAAGCAAAAAAAACAAAACAAAAAAAGAAAAAGAAAAAAAAAGACCTTAAGGGAGTAGGATCTAAAATGTATTTATCTTGCTGAACTTGGATACACTTCAGGGTTATTAGCAAGCTGTGCCAAGCAGCATATGAAAGCAGTGAGATAAGCTTTGAAGCATTTTAGCTGTGTGACCTCAGGCAAATGACTCAAACTCTCTGAGCCAAAGATTCCTTATCTGGGAAATAAGGATCACAATGCTTATCTCACAGCATTGTTGTGAGGGTTAGATTCAATAATAAAAGAAAGCCCCTTGCTCAGTGCCTACCATGTTATCTAGGCTCAGTACCTGTTGGTCTTTCTCTTGTTTCCATCTACAGAAAACACTCGTGTGGGACAGAGTGGGTTTTTGGCCACCTCTTTCGCTGTGCAGCGGTGAGGTTTGATGGGGACGGGCCCCTCCAGGCCCGCAGTACCATGTCCTGATTGACCTCAGCTAATTACCGTTCCCTGTTTCTCCTCCTGCCAGTGTGATCAATTCTCACCGCTGCAGGCCAAACCTGGTCAGCATAGGCCAGTCGCCTGGCCACGGTGATTGGGTCAGGACGGATCCATCAGCCTAAAGCTCTGTGACTTATTTTTCTCCCTCTGTGTGTGAGCTAAGCAGATGGACCCCTTGCTGCTGTGGAAGGTGTCTTGTGATTTTAAGGGAAGCCTGCTGCTGGTAAAGCCAGCAAGAGAAAAGGGAGAACAGAGAGCATCTCTAGGAAACAGCAGGGAGCCCTGTTTGGACAAAGCCTGAGCTGCCCTTTTCAGTTGCCTAACCATTCTGTCTCCTGCTCATGCACCAGCTATCTCTTCAAGCTTCCGTAAGAAGAGAGAGTTTACAGCCCTCCCCTTAGCTTTTGATCCAGATCTAGAGCTAGGCAAGAATGCATGTTGTTTCAGCATTTCCACCAACTGAATTATTTCCGATGGATTTTAAGACCAAATCCTCCACACTAGAAACATGAGTAAAACTTCCACTATGAGACAAAACTCAGTTGTATAGAGTTGCTTCTAACTTTTCCTGCTGGTTGGGACCACCTACCAAAGGCTGAACCTCTGAAACCCCTCCAGAACATGAGAGTTGGCCCAATCTTTAAAAGAGAGGACCGCTTAACCCAGTAATCTAACTTCTGGATACTTCCCTTGAGACACAACCTAAAGAAGAAAAACAATGTGTACAACTGTTACTGTAGCATTTTATATTATATTATATTATAATATATCATATTGTTTATTATATTTATTATATATAATATATTATTAATTATTATTATTTATTTGCATGGCTTTCAAAAAGATTTTATTTATTTATTTATTTATTTATTTTAAAGAGAGAGAAAGCGAAAGAGAGCACAAGCATAAGAGGCAGAGGGAGAAGGAGAGAGACTCTCAAGCAGAGTCCACACTGAGCACAGACTCCAGTGTGGGGCTTGATCTCATGACCCTGAGATCATGACCTGAGCCAAAACCAAGAGTTGGGCACTTAACTGACTGTGCCACCCAGGTGCCCCTTTATTCACATATTTTAATTAAAATTAGAAAAACAGGGGCGCCTGGGTGGCTCAGTGGGTTAAAGCCTATGCCTTCAGCTCAGGTCATGATCTCAGGGTCCTGGGATCAAACCCCACATCGGGCTCTCTGCTCAGCAGGGAGCCTGCTTTCCTTCCTCTCTCTGCCTGCCTCTTTGCCTACTTGTGATCTCTCTGTCAAATAAATAAATAAAATCTTAAAAAAAGCCATTAAAATTAGAAAAACATCACATTCATTTATAAAACCTCTGATAATAGAAAAGGATATAAAACAAAATACATTAACACATTCCAGGTACATGACCCGCCTCTCTGATCTCACTTCTTAGAGGTAACTGTTGCTAACAATATTATTCTAGAATCTTTATTTATCTAAATGAGCATATTGGAGACATTTTTGTAAAAGACTTTGTTTTTGAAAAGATTTAAAGGAATACTGAAGTAATTAGAGATCCTATGAAATCATACTTCAAGGAAAAACCCACCCACCCACCCACCAACGAAAAAAACAACCAACCAAGGAATCCTAAAACAATGTAAATGCCATTAGTATCGGGTTGGGTGAGTGAATTTGATACCATGTAATGGTGCTAGACACCCATAAAAAAAGAATGAAGGAGACTTACATGTACCAAAATGGAAAGCTGTCTAAGGTATGTCATTAAGTAAACAAAAACAAAAACAAATTACAAAATAGCATGGACAGTGTTTATCCCTTGCTAGCACAATGGTATGGTTTTGTATACTATATTGTTACTTACCCTTGTACCCTGCAACGTTGCTATAATTGCTTATTACTAATTCCAGGAGTTTTTTAGTAGACTCTTTTGGATTTTCTACATAGATAGTCATGTTATCTCTAAAGACAGTTTTATGTTTTCTTTTCTAATCTGTCTACCTCTTGTTCCCTTTTCTGGCCTTACTGCATTAGCAAGGCCTTCTAATACAATGTCAAAAAGGACTGGTGAGAGGGGACAGGCTTCCTTGCCTTGTACTTGATCTTAATGAAAAACTTCTAGTTTCTCACCATTAAGTGTGATGTTAGCTGTAGGGTTTTTTTTTTTTTAAGGTTTTATTTATTTACTTGACAGAGAGATCACAAGTAGGCAGAGAGGCAGGCAGAGAGAGAGGGGGAAGCAGGCTCCCTGCTGAGCAGAGAGCCTGAAGTGGGGCTTGATCTGAGGACCCTGAGATCATGACCTGAGTGGTAGGTAGAGGCTTAACCCACTGAGCCACCCAGGCGCCCCTAGCTGCAGGTTTTTTGTAGATATTCTTTATCAGGTTGAGAAAGTTCCCATCCATTTCTGGTTTCCTGAGAGTTTGTACCATGAATATGTAATGGATTTTGTCAAATGCCTTTTCTGATCTATTAACGTAATCATGAGATTTTTCTTTTTTTAGTCTGTTAATGTGATGACTACTGTACTATTTTAAAAAAATAATGTTTTATTTATTTTAGAGAGAGAGAGTGAGAGAGCAAGTGCAGAGTAGGGGAGGAGCAGAGGGAGAAAGAGACTCTGTGCAGAGCCTGACATGGGCTCAATCCCAGGACCCTGAGATCATAACCTGAGCTGAAACCAAGGCTCAGCACCCAACCAACTGAGCCACCCAGGTGCCCCTACTGTGCTATTTTTAAAATTTGCTTTCATAAGTCAAGATATGTTTGGATTAAGTCAAGATATTTTGGATAGTTTTGGAGTATAAGTTTCAGAATTTATGCTCTAGGATTCATGGCTGGGAAGAGTCTCCTTGGTATAGAAGTGAAGCTCTGGGTTGCCACAGGGCTGGGTCGGGCTCCATCCTTACACAATGCAGCATACCTGATCTGACTAACCAAACCTCTGCCCGTGTTTCTAAATTCCATTGAGTCCAAAGAACTTGGAAGGGATTCAAACAATATGTGTCAGAATCCAGACTGATTTCTGATAACAAACATTTCATGAGAATTAACAGAGACAGAAAAAATTAATTAACTTTATAAAGTGATAGTATAGAAAAAAATCACTAGTGAATGCAAAACAAAACAAACCAAAACAAAACAAAACAAAAAGCTGCTTCAAAAGAAACCAGAACAGATGTTTTCTGATGACATGGAGTTCCATAAGGAATAGAAGAACGTGTTGCAAGCTTTCTACTGTGTGTTCCTTAGAACATTCAGGAAAAGTTTGCACCTGTGAAAATTGAGCAGGGAAAGACAGTGGGACCAGGCAACAATGTGTGGAGATGAAAAACATAGTAATGGAATTTAAC
This sequence comes from Lutra lutra, assembly GCF_902655055.1. NCBI lineage: Eukaryota > Metazoa > Chordata > Mammalia > Carnivora > Mustelidae > Lutra > Lutra lutra. The sequence continues at coordinate 42,481,785 of NC_062280.1, read as the reverse complement.
ACCCTAAATGGAAGCGGTGAGTAACAGATTTTACACTGCAGGAAACGGATTCGGATAAGTAGATGATGTACATGAGAAATTGTCTTGTACCTAAAAATGAAGGTCAAGGACCTGAAAAAGACAAGGAAGTAATGTGGTGGGAGGTAAACTAAGGGACAGAGGAAAGTTCAAGGGGACCTCACGTACATGTCAGGAAGCTAGAGCAAATGGGAAAGAAGTAGTAAACACGTAGGAAATTTCTGGAGCTAAAGAAAAGTGGGCTTTCAGATTGAAAGGTCTCAGAAAATCAAAGCAAAATTTACTAAAAGAGCCCAATATCTGGATTTCACGCTGGGACACTGTCTTATTTCAGGCATAAAAAAGAGACTCTTAACAAGTAGAAACGAACAAACACACAAAAACCAGTAACGAAAACAAAAACAAGTCAGAAAACCCCACAAGAGCCAGAAATCACCCTGGCTTCCGCCATCTCCACAGAATCAATAATCCAGAAGGCAGCAGAGTGGTGTCCTTAGAATTTGGAGACTGACATTGAAACAAACATGTAGAGAATAAAGGTGGCACGTGCAGACCGGCAAGTCGGAGAGCACTGCACGCTGGAAAAGTAGAGGAAAGATGCTCTCAATTCCATTTCTTCATGGGTGTGGATTTAAACGCATCTCTTACTAATAAAACAACTGGTAAAAAACAAAAAAAAACCCCAAAACCCATAAACACCAGAATAGGGGAAAACGGAGCAAAACGGAGAAAATAAAGCTTCTGTGTCAGACTGCAGATGGAGAAGTCCATACGCTTCCTTTAAAGTGGATCAGGGAAGAGCTCTTCCTTCCTAGGCATCTCAGAACCGTGCTTGCCTGTACGTTGAAAGCCGTGGCAGATGTCGACAGGCTGAAATTTTGCATCCTCCTGTCCAGGGATAATCTCCGGAAGCACCAAATGCACATTTCCTTCCCCCGTCCCTTCCAAGACTCCTGAGCACTAGGTGTTTCTGGGGCAGTATCTGCACTTTTGCTTGGAGGGACGCTCAGACTGATGGCTCAGCAAGTCACGGAGCAGGGAAAAAATCCCATGTGGCTCACTTTGCTGATGACTCAGCCTCACAAGGATACGGATCAAAGCCTCAAGCCCGGCTCTGCTCTTGAGTATGAGACAGCTGAGAAGGTACCTGCAGAGCCCAACGTAGCCCCACTCCCTGTGCTCCCCTTTTCTGTCCTCTGGGGTGCAGCCATTTGGCTCAAGATCACCCAAACCCCCAGTGTTTTCCAACATTCCCACCTCTCTTCGTCTTCTTCCACCTAGAACACACTCCATCCTCTCAGTTCTACCCAAGCTTGAGATACCTCATGGGCTTTGTAGACAAAGCCAGCACCAACCGGGGCAAGCTTTCCAGAGGAAAAGACCTCAGTTCTGACCCTCAGACTCCTCCAGAGGGTCCCCATGTAGGATGGTTCGACTTAACAATTTTTAGGCTTTACAATGGTGGGAAAGCAATAGGCATTCAGTAGAAACTGTGCTTGGAGCTTGGAATTTGGGTCTTTTCCCAGGCTAGCGATGTGCGATCTGATCGTCCGTCACGATGCTGGTCAGCAGTGACTCCTAGCCCTCTGGCGATCACCACGGTCAACAACATTGACACGGACCTCCCTTGTGTGCCCACCCGGCCGTTCTGTCTGCCATGCTTAGTACGGTGTTCAGTACATCACAAGCAATATCAGCACTTGTATGATCAAACAGGCTTTGTGTCAGATGATGTGGTGGCATGGTAGGCTAATTTTAAGTGTTTTGAGCACGTGGAAGGTCAGCTAGGCTGAGCTCTGATGTTTGGTAGGTTTGCTGTATTAAATGCATTTTCTATATGTGGCATTTTCAATTTATGATGTGTTTATCAGCATATAACCCCTTTGCAAGTCGAGGAAGAACTATAGTTTGTTTCTTGGTTATAAGAAATTTCTATTTCTTCTCTAATTTCCCAGCTGATTGAGTTTGGATGCATTTTTCACTGGCTTCCAGAGCCTTCCCACATCTGTCCTGAGGATTCTTGTCAGTCATGCTTCCTTGGAGCTGGGCAGTGGCAGTGGCCAGGCCAGTGGTGGACGGCTTTGTCCTACTAAGCTTCCCAGACAATACTGAGCAAGCTGGGTGCCCCAGGACAGAGGCTCCCTGCCGCATGCCCTCAACCATCTTTCCGTTAGCCCAAGAATTGGGCACATGCTGCTCCCATGGTGTCTGTCCTGGCCACCTCTAAGCTTATTCTCTGACTTTCCCAAGACCACTGGTTTTCCTGAGTCTCAGACCCTCCTCTGACCCCTTTCTCTGCACCCTCCCATAGAGACTTCCCATCACGTTCTGCCCACAGATCCAGTGCGACCTCACCACACCCTAGGACACACAGTTCAGATTAGCCTCTGGATGAGATCTCCCCCTTATTCCTGGATAGATGTCGGAGTCCTGATGCCTCCTGGCCAGACCGCCTCAAGCTGTCCCGTTTGTATTATGGGTCACCAAGGCCCACCTAGGGGTCCTCTGAGGACCAGGTTTAGGTCATACCTAAACATAGGCTTTTGGCACTGGATGGTTCTTTCTCTCTCTGATTACTTAGTCTAGGTCTAGGTCACACACTGCATTATTTGGCAGGAAGTTGATTTACTGCTCAAGGTGGTGTGTCTGTGGGGACTCTCCTCTATCCCTCACCCCAGAGACGTGATGGGCTCACAGGGAGTCAAATATGGCTCACATCCGGACTCTGGAAGCTGGAATGATGGGCAAAGTGTAGAACCGGGTTCAGCTTCCTCATCTGTATGTAACAGGAATGCAGGAATATCCAGTTCTGGGCTTTCATGAATTAAATGAGATCAAAAGTGCAACAACTTGGGAGGGACTCAGCCCAGAGAAACCTCTTTCCCCTCCATGTCCCAGGGTCCACGGCTGAGTGTTCAAACAGGGACTCAGGGATATTGAAACACAGATCAGCCTTGACGTGAAGCTTTTATATATTTATAAAATGTTATTCTTTGTAGGGCAGAAATAATCACCCTGGCGTGTTTGACACATGTTACTATGTTTGCATTTTCTGAGATAAGGTCATCACAGATAATCCGAAGTGTTTCAGATTCAGCCTCAGAGGGCAAGCAAGTTCTGCTCTGGGTGTTTATGCCATATGAGAGAGAACGTAATGAGCTTTATCCAGGCGGTTGACTTTGAAACATGGGGTAGTTCAAGAAAATGCATGTAGCAGAAGGACATACGGGTGCTCATGAAGGGGCAGGAAACTAGACTGTTTCTGAAATGTCGAAGGAGATGAATGCGTGACCGTCTACATGAGAAGGAGCAAGGCTAATGAGGACGGGTTTCTGCCTCCTGGCTTTTTGCAGAGCAGAATGTGGCCAGTTTACAGTGGGGATAAAGAGAGCAGCTTCAGTCTAGACTCAGACGGTTTTTCAAGTCCTCCTATTGGAAAACAATGTCCCAACCCCACCAGCTGCATCCTCAGAGGGAAGTTAGGCCCGTGGGTATTGACTTTACTCCTGTGGAGATGTTGCTGGCCCTCAACTGAACATCCCAGAAGCTTCACCGCCAATTGGCCTCCCTGGCCCAGTTCCAATTACAGTCTTTCCTTCTGTTTTGTTGTTGTTGTTGTTGTTGTTTTAAAAGAAGGCCAAATGAAGCTTGCAGAGGCAGTTACTGACATAAAATGGGTCAAATTCCTGCGGATTTGAGACAGGACCTGCCAGAGGCACCATTCACTGAACCGGAAATTCCTAATCCACACGACCCAAAGACAGAGGCGAAAGTCATTGTGCATGATGCACAGATACTCTCTTTATTGGGCTGACGAAGCAGAGAGTTGTCTGCAGGATCAAAGGGCCAGGAAAAATCATTAGAACTGCCAACAGTCCCGTGTCGTCCTGGGTGTGCTCTCCATGAGCCGGTGAAACAGAACCAGAGTGTGCTCCAGAGGACAAGGCACGAGTCCTCCTGCTTCTTAGCATATCATCTGGAGAAGGTGGAAGCTGGCAGACATCCGGACCTCCCCCAGGTAAGTGATTTAGTTCGTCTGAGCTTTTTAATGAAACGGGAGAGGAAATTACAAGAAATCCGTTTCCAAGGAGGTCTAGGACCAGCTTTGAGTCTCTGAATGTGGTCCAGCCAGGCTGGGAGAACGCTAACCAAGATCCCTAGGGTGCCCCGCAGCAGTGTCCCCTAGCTGTCCTCAGATCCAACGCGCTAACTCTGGGCGCTGGTAAAGATTTAATATGTCCGAGGCTATGAGAAGCTTGAAGGAAGATGAGGATTTCAGAGACTCCTGAGTCATTTCTCGAAAATTCTGTTTGCGTTTCACTTGTGTAAAATGGCCAGTTTTTTCTCTCTTGAGCAAATTTTCTTTGTCAAAACAGATGGTTAGAAAGGCAAGTCTTATGTTTATGGAGATTTTAACTCATCCCCAAGACATTGGTGGCATGTAGGCAAGGAGAACGTGCTTTCCTGGCACCAGAGAAATATGAACATCAGAAAAGGTCATTGAAAAACGATTTTGTCCGTTCTGATGTCAGCGGCTGAGTCAGGAGTGCACGCGTCCTCTGGGTCATTTCTGTGAAAGCTTGAATTCAGTGGACAATTGAGTGGTGTGTATTTGTGTAGAGGAACAACCTGAGACTGGGGCAAGCTGGGGAGGCCATCTGCAGTGTGACCGTGGTGCGAGGCCACCACGCGTGCCCAGACCACAGGCTGCTTCTCCCCTCAGTGGACACATCTGTCTGCTGAGCCGGTGCCCAGAGCAAAGCTGCCCTCCCGACTCAGACGTGTCTGTTTTAACCTTTCCTGGGTCCTAGAGGAACCCCTCCGGGAGTCTAAGGAATGCTCCGAACCATTTTTCACGAGAAAAAATAAAGCACACACACAAACACAAAATAGTCAGGAGATCATTTCAGGGGATACACATGTGCCCTTCACATGTCTCTGAGCCTCTGGGCAAGGATGACGATACTAATGATACTATAGTAATATGTTACTCCTACTTTACAGGCAGAACAAAGGGATTTGGGGTACATGCATAGGAAGAGGATGAATTGACAAAATCTTCAAAACGATGAAAGCTATTACTTGGGTACATCGTGCAAAGAGGACTGTATCTTTCTCACCCTTAATTGACTTGCCTTTGGGAGATGTTAGTGTAAGAACAGAACACCCGGATTATTACTGCCTTGATACATTTGGTAGGATCTATTAGGTTTTGAATGGGGAGAAATTAACATGTAAAGATATTTTTCTAGGAAGAAATATAGCACAATAACAAAAAACCCCCACACAAATGAATTCCAGATTAGGGAAAGAATCAGGTGTAATAAATTCAAACAAAAGGCAGCAAGAGGAAAGTTAGAAAATCTTCTTCGCATTTATCATGGCGGTCGCTAACCATCGCGGACACATCATTAGTTTCGACAAAAGTGAGGAGCTTCTGTGGATAGATCTCGTAGATAGTTTGAGGGGTTTGTGAACCGATTCGGGTCTGTTCAATGTGACTTTACAGAGAATAGTTTAAGTTGTGCTCCGTGGAATCAATTTGTATCATAATTGGAAAGATGCAAGTCATTGCAACCAAACCAGCCTTATAACTATTCTGTGGTTTACATTTATTATGAACATCACAGTAGATAAAGTGTCTCCGTTTGTGCTGGCAGCTTGGCTTAGACCTTTGTCCCTGCATAATTACCGAGTGTCTTTTTAGTTCTAAACAGTGTTTCAGCTGGATGATAAATGATTAGATCCTTTTGTTAATCAAGGCAGAAAGAAAGACTATGGCTAGATGTAGGTTTGTGTGATTAAAAGGCCATGATTTGGTGATGGACTTCTGTTCTAAATATATCAAACCTGGAAATTTCTTAAGGGACCAACACAGGACAACATCCAACAACTGTCCCCCTTTAATACCTTTTGATCCAAGTATAATACAATTATACATATATGAATATATATATATACACACATGTATATATACATAACACAAACATACATATATACAATTTTTTGTATAGGATTTTATATAGGATTCCTTACCCTCAAAACTTAGTACAACTAGAAGTATTTAAAGAAAGCATATTTTACGTGAAATCATGGTCCTTTTTGGGTAAGCTTTCTCTACTCAACAGGGCACAGAATTCTCATGTCCTTAACACGTTTGAAAATGAATACAGAGTAACACAATCCTCTTACAGACATTACTTAAGGCCCCCCACAACACACTCTTGTTTGTGTTTACAAGAAAGGAAGATATTTCACCACTAACAATATTGTGTTCCTTATCTTATCTTTTTAAGTTTTTTATATTTATTTAGAGAGAGCATGCATGAGCAGCGGGAGGGGCAGAGGGAGAGAACCCCAAACAGACTTTGCACTGAGCGTGGAGCCCCATGCAGCACTCGATCCCACAACCCCAATCCGAGATCATGATCCGAGCTGAATTAAAAAGTCAGGCGGTTCACCAACTGAGCCACTCAGGCACCCCCATGTTCCTTATCTTATTGAGGAGACATCTACTGTTTGCAATTTGGAACGCTAAAAATGGTGATTACTAAATAATGCTTTTAATTTAATCAAATGCTTAATGACTAATGCATTTGTGCACGTTAATGTTCGGGAACCCAAATGGTCCTCAGTGAAATGTACCACCTATCCATGCCATCCATTGAGCGGGTTGCCAATCTCATTTTCAAATCTTGTGTATCCTTTTAGAGACCCTCCGTGTACACATACAAACAAAAATCTATCATAGAGTTTCATTTTCTATCCCTTCTTTGTGACCCAAAGGGTGACATAGTTAGCACATTGCTCTGCTTTCTTGCTTTTTTCTTTTCTGTTTTTTTTTTCTGTTTTTCTGTTTTCTTGCAGTATGTCTTGAAGAGTTTCTGTGTCACATCTAGAAAGTTTTGTCATTCTTTCTACACTTGTATAGTAGCCCCACACATGGGTAAGTCATTATGAAATCAGTCCTCTATTGATGAATGGGTTGCTTCCACTATTTTACTATCAACAAAGCTTCAACATATCATTTCATCTCTCTGTGGATACGGCTGTCTGATAAATTCCCCAAAGAGAGTGGATGGACAAAAGGAACTGACTTATTATTTTCACAGATATTGCCCAATTTCTCTCCATTGGGACGATATGAATTTCCATTTCCATCAACTGTGCATGAAAACACTTGTTCCTTGAGAACTTTGCCAGCAGTGTTGTTAAACTCTGGAATTCCAGCAGAGTTTTAATTTGCTTTTTTCTTATTAAGAGTGAGGTTCAGTGCATAGTCATTGCACCAACAGCCCTTTGTAATTTCTTCCCCATGAAGTGTCTGTTCCTATTCTTCAGGTCGTTTGTCCTTGCTTCTGCTTTTTTTGAAAGCCTTATTCTTAATACTTTCCAGGATCTCAACATGTGTAGGAGATTGGCCCTTTCCCTGTGATTTGAGTTGTAAATATTTCTTGTTATGTTTGAACACATTTCTATTGCCTTTGATTATAAAGATTGGAAGTGACTATAGAAACTTCATGAATTCAGTGCAGACTAGCAGTCACTGATGTTTATAGAAAAGCTCCGTGTTAACCCGTAAAGCTCGTGTTAATTGCCTTCCTCCATGCTTTCTGCAAAGTTCCCTTGATTAACTACTCTTTGACTAAAGTAAAATTGAATCCTTAGTTTAAAGTATTTGGAAGATTAGAGTAAGGTAAAATAGGGAAACCTTGCAGTCATTTCCCGTTCCCCTACTATGTGCCAGTCATGGTGTTGTCTTTTCTCAGAATGAAAAATTAATGACCATGCAATACAGGGCATGTTTCATTCCACCTGCAACCTTCATTCCCTTGCCCCATGTGGTGATGTGCTCATGTGGGACATGAGCATCTTTGGTGGGAGCATCACTCTGCTGATCACATTACCTCTCTGATCGTGTGATGCCTCTCAAGGAGGCTTTACATCTTCCCATTGGAGCATCCCTCAGCTCTGTGACAGAGTCAGGGAGACCCAGGGCCTTTGGGTTTTTTGGGAAGATGGGCCTTGCCCAACACTCAACGCCATTTCAGCAGATCCTGGGAATGCGAGGTGAGTCTCCAAGTGCCTCACAATGATCTCTGGTAACTCCAGAAGGAGCTGAGTTGAGTTGGTGTGAGGGCTGATTGTTTCCACCAGGTGCCCAGGTTGGAGAAGGGCACCTGTTCCAGTAGCTTTATCAGGATAACTTGGAGTATTTGTTAAAAATACAGGGTGGCTCAATCAGTTGAGAATCTGACTCTTAATTTCAGCTCAGGTCATGATCTCAGGTTTGTGAGATCGAGCTCCACGTCGGGCTGGTGCTCAGTGCAAGATCTGCTTGTTCCTCTCCTTCTGCTCCTCCCCTTGCTTGTGTTCTCTCTCTCTCTCTCAAATAAATAAATAAATAAAATCTTTAAAAAATAAAAGTACTATAGACTTACAGATTCCTATACATAAAGCGACATTGCCCAAATCTATATTTTAACATGTTCTCCAGGTGCTTGTTCCTCAGTAAACCAATGTTCTAGAACAGCATGGTTGAAATGTGAATTCCTGGCTCTTGGCTATGGTCCTAATTGGATTTAAGGACTTCCAAATTTTTGTTCTGTGGTTTTTTTTTTTAAATATTTTATTTATTTATTTGACAGACAGAGATCACAAGTAGTCAAAGAGCTAGGCAGAGAGAGAGGGGGAGGCTGTATCCCAGCTGAGCGGACAGCCTGATGTGGGGCTCGATCCCAGGACTCCGGGACCATGACCTGAGCTGAAGGCAGAGGCTTTAACCCATTGAGCCACCCAGGTGCCCCTAAGTTGTGTGGTTTTGTTTTTTTTTAAATCCTGGATTATATGACTGTCTGGCTTCCTGACCATTCTTCTTAGCTCCTGTCCATCTTTTCCTTGAAGATATAGCCAGGACAGAAATCCCACTGGCTGTTAACAGTCTTCTGGGGTAGGAGCTGATTACAAAAGGAATCCTTCTGAGTAATTACTTCTAAATTTGTGGGCATTTGGTTGCAACATCTTTTGTTGTTGTTGTTTGGTATCAAATAATAGCTACTGTTTCTTCCAACCTTCCAACAGATTGTATTTTACAAAGATGGCCATAACATTTCCCCCACAAAGATGTGAAGTCTAATTTTCTTCTCCTTGGAGCTGGGCTTGCTTACAACCAACAGGATGTGGCAGGAGTGACTCCGTGTGATGCCTAGCGCTAGGTCAGGACTGATCATAAAGTTTCCTCCTTATTCTCTTGGGATGCCCACTTCAGGGAAAGCCGGCCACTGTCTAAGAAGTGCAATTACGCTGAGGCCACCATGTTGGAGAAGCAACCTTGATGCTCTAGTGGGCAGTCCTGGCAGTCCTCCAGCCTTTGCCCCATGCACAAAAACCCCCACCAGTTGATCTTCATTATTCATAGACTCTGAGTTTGTGAATTCTCCTGCTCACTAGAACTTATCCATAACTCCCAAGTCAGTGCTTGCCACACCTTTGTGGTCACTCATGGATGTGTGCAGAGGGGCAAAAGAGTTGGTCTCCCAGTGTGTACATTCCCAGCAGAGGTAGAGCTAGACTTTCTCATTTTGGCTCTCAGACGGTAGACAAATGTCTTTTTCATGGCCCACTTGATGCCATGTTTTCGGCACTTTTGTGTGTTTTGTTGGTGATTTCATTGTTCAAATTGGGCCTAAGGGTAGTGCTGAAGTGCTCGCTGTGGCTCCTAAGTTCAGGAAGGCAGTGATGTGCTCATGGAGAGAATATGTGTGTCAGAAAAGCTTCGTTCATGTGTGAGTTCTGGGTGAGTTCAGTGTTAATGCACAAACAACATGCTATATCATGGAAAAGGAAGGGGAAATTTGCTAATTTGTACATGAGGCCACCCACTTCTGAAAATGCCAGTGTTGCATGTGTATGTGGGATGAAGCTATGGAAAGACAGCTAAATCCTTGGATTCATGAGATGGTGATTAAGAAAAATAAATAAATACAGGATGGCGGAGGACACTGTAGTGAGGCAGAAAGCCAGAGAAATTCACGATCACATTATTCAGGGTCTGAAGGATGTTAAACCCTCCTTAGATGGTGTTTTAGGATTTAGTATAAAGAAATACTGCTAGGATGTCATTATAATTAACTTAATTATGTTGAAGAAATATGTGATAAAGGAAGTGTCTACACAGAAACACTCATTAAAAAAAAAATTTACGTATGGTTCAGTTGATAGAAATGTTGGGAGCAGAGGCTCTCAGGGGCCTAACCTTGAATTTCTCCTAGGAGTGGGGCTCAGTATTTGCTAATTCAGGATTCAAGGCAGTTTTATAGAACATAGCTGGTGTGAATAATGAGACTCGTCTGTTTATCATGAAGCTGATCCTGCTCTCTCCAGGCCAGCGTGTCACCAGCTGAGTATTGCTGAATAACACCAGCCAGTAACATGAGCAGCAGAGGAATCTCCTGGCTAAGACTGGCCCGAGTCCCTGGGTCCCGGCATCTGTGAGATATGGTAAAATGGTTACTGTTTCACCCACCACGTTCTGAGGCAGTTGGAGGAGTAGAGTACGAGAGCAGAATTTGGGATCAGATGGACTTAATTTGGTAGGTGTTCTCCCTTTCCTTCCTGAGGATAATACCACAGAGAGGACATTCCTGAGAACTTACAGGTGAGGACACTGAGATCCAGAGGGTTTGTCCAGCTCAAGGTCACACAGTTCTAAAATGGTGGCATAATGATTCCACCCAGCACAGACCTGGCCCAAATTCATGCTCTGGTCCCTGTCCCACACTGCCCACTGAGAAGACCTCAACCGCTCCTAACTCAACCACTTAATGTGAGACTAGGTAGATTTCTTCTCTCCTTTTATGCCCATCAAGTTGCATAGTTATGATAACTGGATTCTGCGGAGTTTGCCCATCTCCAGAAACTTTTCCCTGGAGAGTTTGGCAGGACCTTTGGTTACATGGGCTGCACAGATGGTTAGCATGGTGAGAGGTACATATATTCAGCAGAAAGCCCACCTGGAAATGAGGATGTCCTGTCTGTTACGTAGTGTTCAGGCTTTTGAGGACAAGGACGTGGGGAAGGACTCAGAATGAAAATTGCAATTGCTGTACAAACCTGGCTGACTCATGTGCCCCAGGGACTTTCTGTGTCCCCACTGTGTCAGGAAGAGACTGGTCATGTGTGTGTCTCCTGCAAGCCGGACTGAATGACTTCAAGAGTATGTAAGGCAGGGTTTGGTGGGGAGGCGGCCTGGAGCTTGGCTCCCAAATGTTGAAAGGAAAGGTTCATAGACATGTGGTCTGAGGGGTCCTGTGGTGACCTTACTTGGTGTCGTCACTGCTGGTGGGGAGGTGGAAAGTGAGGGAGCGTGGGCATAGAGTGTGTCTGTCATTATGATTACAGGCAAACAAAGGCAAAAGGAGTTTGGCTGGACCATGATGGATGCCTGCCTTGTCCTATGACTGGTAGGCTGTGTGTGTCAGGGGGGTGAGTAGAAGAGTAAGATAGCATCCCTTACTAGAATGAGTGGATGGAAGGGGCGATGTAGGATGGTTGATGCCTTCCAGCTATCTGGTGTTTGTGTGCCCCAGTGTATCCAGATTTTGGAGAAAGCCACATGCTTATATGGTGAGTCCTGTGCTGCTTGTCCCCATGTCAAGCCCATACCATGCTATGACATAAATACTGTGGTCCATAGAATCATGGCCTCTCAGGATTTCCTTTTCCTAATCCCTGGGACATACTACCTTACATGGCAAAGGGGAATTAAGATTGCTAATCAGTGTATCTTAAAATAGAGAGTTTATCCTAGATGATCCCGTTGGGCCCAGCGTCGTCACATAGGGTCCTTATGGCTGGAAGTGGCAGGGAGAAGTCACTGATGGGATGTGGGAAGGGCTCAGCCAGCCATCGCTGGCTTTGAAGATGGAGGGAGGCCACATGTCAAGGAATGTGAGGGGGCCTCCAAAAGCTGGAAAAGGCAAGGAACTGGATTTTTCCCTGGAACTGGTTGCTAACTCCTTGCTTTTAGCCCAGTCAGACCCATTTTAGACCTTGGCCCTCCAGAGCTATAAGGTAATTAGTTTGCATCGTTTTAATCTACCACGTGTGTGATACTTTGTTACAGTAGTGGTGAGAAACTGATAGAGGTATTATTTCCCATAAAAAACTTGCCCAGATCAGCAATATTCACGGGCAAAAATAGCAAAGCTGAAATCTGGTCCCACGTCTGTACGATGCAGGGTCTACATCATACAGCTCGAGGATGCTGGTTCTCCATCAGGATCTCCTGTCATTTTTCCTTTGGAATTAGACTTGGTGAACATTTGAGATGCCGATGTGAAGCCGAGGGTCACCTCAGCCGCACCGGATGCGTCTCACCAGGGACATGGTGACATTGTCATTAGACCTAGTCAGCAATAACTCAATATAAATGCAAAAGTGGAGGTTTTGGTGGGCAGGATGAAATAATAATAGAATTAAACTCAACATTTTATAAAAGTGCGAGGGCTGCATCTTAATTCAACCTGGCTCCTTGTCCCGGGAAGTACTGGGGCAGAGCCCGAACTGAGGAATATTCAAAATTGCTGAGCCAATGGCTTTAATATTTATGAGGCGTCCGAGCCCGCCGGGTGCTGCTGACACGTTGGCTCCAGGAGCATGATGTTCTGGGTTTGGGCTTGGTGCTGCCCTCCATCCCTGCCTAATAAACTAAAGGTTGCCCTGCCTTTACCGTCTCCATCGATCCGTATGCTAAGCCATCATCAATACTTTCCCCAGGGGCCTCCTCTCTTATCCTGGTTTTTTTCAGATGCCACCTGAGGGAGAGGTCATATTGGCATCCTGGTCAGGCTCCCTTTTTACAGCAAGACCTAGTTTGAGTTTCAAGCTGTGATGTTTATAGCCCTGGGGATCAATTGCCTGGAAGATTCGAGGGGAGTGCGTGCAGGGTTGGGCCAGGTGGAGCCCTCTTTCCTTGTCCACTCCAATCAGAGTTGCTTGGCATTTATCGGTTTTGTGTTTTTGCTCCTACTTGGGATCCCATGTCCAGAAAGCGGTTGGCTGCTACAGAAAGTTTTAGAGATGTTGATGGGAAGGTCTACTGCGGTGTAACTCTGTGGGAAACACATTCAACCCATAAGTACGGATGCAGATGAATACCAGACACTTTTCTAGTCACTGGGGAGGGGCTTCCATAAAAGAGATGCAGGTTTCTGCCCTTGAGGAGCTCACAGCCTTGGCGAGGTGAACCATTGCCCCAGATGATCGCGCACTTTCCTGGCCCCAGACTGAAGCTGCATTGGGTATAGCTTTCACGCGGAAGCATCTATTTTCTCTCCATTATCTGGTGGCTGGTGCCCTCTCCCCCATAATTCTCGGGGTCTCTTAGCAATGCTGCCTCTGTACTTCAGAACATGAGGCTCTGGTCCCTCTGTGGATGCCCAGAGGCTCCCCTGGCCCTCACTCCTCCACCAATCCCTTCTGCCGACCTTGGTGATGGTGGTGGTGGTAAGGGTTGATCTCTGTGGGAGCACAGGGTAGGATGCTCTTGGGGGGAGTGGGGACAAAACTCCATCTTCTTCTGGTGCCCCCAGTTCTGGCTGGTTTGTGACGAGGACCCTTCTTTCCATCTTGGCTCTAATTCTCCTGCTCCCAGGGCTGAATCAGCATCCCCTGGGCTGGGAGTCTGTGGTCCTCTGATGACTACGGCTTTGTTCCAGCCTCATCTTGCCTCCTGACTCTCTTCCGGGAAAAGTCGTTTCCAGTAGGAAAGGACTTCTGCCAGTCCTTTCTCAGAATAGGTTTCTGCCTGGTTTCTGCTTCTACCCTGCCCAGCCCCCAAGCCAGTGGTGTGTCCCCAGGCTGTGTACCCTGCCCACACCCATTTTCTGCCCTTAAATTACTTGGGAATTCCTCTCCTCCCAGACAGGTTGGGAAGGGGACCAGGGGCTCTCTCCCCACTTGGCCTTGGTCATTCTAAATGACATTGCTGTTTATAAGATAGTCACTAGTGAGAGCTGTGCTCCCTGACTGCGGACTGACCTCTTAGCCCTCCTGTGGACCCTGCCTTCCTTCCCTAGGGTGGGGTGGGGGGCTGGGAGGCACAGGCAAGATGTTGTTGGCATCCATGGTGCCTTAAACCTTGTCATTACACTTAAAACAGTACATTTCCCATAAAAATCCAGGTTTCCAGCTTGTCTTGAGAAGTTGGACAGTTCGGTCCCCCTGGATCAGCAGGAAACAGTCAGCTGCTATTGTGGCCAGAGGGGATGTGTTCTGTCCAGCCCACACAGCCTACTTGGCCCACCTCACTCCCTTTCCTGTCCAGCCCCTGTGGGCTCTGAGTTTTCGAGCCCTGCCCTTCTTGTTGTGGCTTTCAGAACAGCTGTGGCTGTTTATGGAGCTCCCCTCACTTCCTTCAGGCTTCACACACCCTGACCCAAGTGGGAGCTGTGTGCCTAGACATGGAGAATAGTGAGGGGCTCTATTTAGTGGTAATAAAGTGGAGGAGAGGGAGGGCGAAGGTTGCCAATGGCTTCTTCTCATTTCCTCTTTCCCCACTGCTGGTCCAAGCTGGGGAGAGAGTCTCCTCATGGTGTCACCTCCTCAGGAGCAATATGGCTGGTGATGGAGGTGATGGAATGGCTCTTCTTGGACTAGAAAGCTGTGCTAGACACCATTTTCCATTGCTTGAGTCATGGGGCTCACGGTAGGTCTCAACCACTGTCACTCCCAAACCAGGTGCACCCTTCTTAATGTGTCTTGTGAGACCTCCTGCATTGGAACAGGACAGTTTTTCACCCAGAACTCAGCCCCAGGACTGGCACATGAGGAGTAAGAAGCTGAGCCTCCACGGGCTAGTTTCTTCTAAACCCAGGTGAAAGGAGATGCTTCATTACTTTTGGGTCAGCTGCTTTTTCTTATTTAGGGAGACATTTTGTACAGTAGAAATCAAGGCACTTCTATGTTTCCCCCAAAGTAGCATCTTATGTATTTATAGTATAATATCAAAACCAGGAAGTTGACCTAAGTACAAGGCACAGACCTTATTCAGATCTCACTCATCTTACGTGTGTGTGTGTGTGTGTATACAACTTTATCACTTGTGCACCTTATGTGACCACCAACCCCAGTCGAGATACAGATCTGTTCCATCTTTCCAAAGCTCCCTCATGCTACACATTCACATCCATCCTTCCCTGCCCACCCTGGGCAACCACTGGTCTGCAAATGGAATCATAAAGTATGTACCTGTTTTAGTTTGTTAGCACTGCTATAACAAAATATCATAACCTGGGAGGCTTATAAAAATGGAAATTTATTTCTTACTGTTCTGGACTCCCCAGAGTCCAAGATCAGGACTCCAGAAAATTCAGTGTCTGGTGAGAGCCCTCTTCCTGGCTCACAGACTTCTTGATACGTCCTCACGTACTGGGAGGGGTGAGGGAGCTCTGTGGGGGTTTCTTTTATGAGAGTACTAACCTCATTCATCAGAGCTCTGCCCCCACAACCTAATCCCCTTCCAAAGGTCCCACCTTGTAACATCATCATCTTGGAGTTAGTCTTCCCACAAATGAATTTTGGAGGAAATACAAACATTCTATCTATAGCAGTAACCTTTTGAAACAGGCTTTTTTCATTCAGCATGATTGCCATGAGACCCATCCAAGGTGTTCAGTGTATCCATAGTTCACCCCTTACTGCTGAGGAGTGTCCCATGGTGTGCGTGGACTACTGTGTGTTTAATCATCTTTCAAAGGACATCTGGGTTGTTTCCATTTTTTTACTATCGTGAATGAGGGTACTATGAACATGTAGGTATGGTTTTGTTTTTTTTTTAAGATTTTATTTATTTATTTGACAGACAGAGATCACAAGTAAGCAGAGAGGCAGGCAGAGAGAGAGAGAAGGAAGCAGGCTCCCCGCCAAGCAGAGCCCGAAGCGGGGCTTGATCCCAGGATCCTGGGATCATGACCTGAGCTGAAGGCAGAGGCTTTAACCCACTAAGCCACCCAGGCGCCCCTGTAGGTCTGGGTTTTGTGCAAACATTCCAATATGACTCTTTCCTTTGATTTTCAGAAGAGAAAACAAAAACATTACTCCTTATAGAGAAATTCCTATAAAAAGACTGATACCTGATTTACCTTTTACATCTAGCTCTTCTCCCTTCCCCCAGTTGGATTCAGTCCCTCAAATCCCTCTTATTGAGTGCTTATTATAGGCAAGATTCTCTCTGCATGGGTCTGCAACAGCTCCAGCCTCATGCAGCTTATCCTAAGCATGCATGCAAACAAGCAAGGGCTCTGGAGAAATTAAACTGGGTAGTAAAGCGGAGAGCTGCACGATGGAGAGTCAGCAACACAACTTCCTAAAAATCTGATACAGCTATGCTTCCCAAACTACGGTATTCACGCTCCTCAAAGCACAGGGAGAGCAGCATTTCTTCCAGTTCTGATGTGCAAGGGAGTCGCTCTGGGATCTGGTTACAATGCAGATACGGATTCTCTTTGGCTGGGATGGGGCCAAGATTCTGCATTTCCTATAGCTCCCGGGGTGGGTGGGGGGGATGCTGAGGCTGCCGGGTGGGGGTCCACACTTGGAGTAGCAGGTGATAGACCAAGTATGCAATGAAGCCTCAGGAAACATACAGCACATTAACAGTACTTCATGGTCTCTTATGGATGTTAAACAAATATATATACTTGTTATTTGTGTATACTATATTAAACATTTATTATTTATATAATATATAAAATATGTAAGTGGATGAAGGTTCCCATGAATTTCAAATATACATAAAGAAATCTACTTTAGGCCACCCCATTAGGTCTAGATCTCCAGCCCCATACTGCTGCTCTATGTCTGAAATGCTTGGGTGGAAAATTCTGGGTGTTTACCTGCATGCTTACCTGGGAAGCCCAGCTGTGGCTGCTGGCGGTGTGGCTTCTCAGAGTCTATTTCCTGTGAAAGGGGCCCCTTCTGCAGAGTCCTCTGTTGGTCCAACCCCGGGCGGGAGCTTCGTGCACCTGTGGGAGCAACTTGTTCTGGGAATCGCCTTGGGAGCCTGAGGCATGTTTACCGAATTTCCTGTCGAATAAATCTGTGTCCTCTGAGGACCCAGTTAGACTTTAAAGAGAGACTTGATTTCTGAAGTCTTTCTCTTTAGCAAATAATCTGGAGCTCCCCCAGTAAGGTTTAAATAATAAATACATGTTAGATCGATATCCACTTCTAGCCTAAGAGTTGGCTACGGCCTGGCATTGATGCAGCCACACCCCACACCGTCTCTTTCATGTTTCTTTGGGATTTCGTTTGGGTGACGCCCGTGTGATGGGGAGACTGTGCACATTAATTCTATAACGATATGAGACGGCCTGAGGCACTGGTGTTTACTGCCTGTGCCTTTCCTCCCTCTGCCTCTGTGGGGAGGGTAAGAGCATGGGTAGGGAGAAGGAGGGGAGGAACTCTGCAAGAGAAAAGCCTGGTTTTCCATCATCCGGCTTCTTTGCTACCGAAAGGCCATCCAAATCCACCTTGGCCTTCCAGCAAAGGAAAGTGGTGGAAATTGGATCCAAAGATGAGAGACTGGCAGTGGGAAGACTGACACGGACCTGGTCCAGGCTGCCGAGAGTGACGGGGATAGACTCAGTCTGTCCTGCAGACTGCAGATGCTGTCCAGCGTGAGCTGGGAGGTGGTAAGCAGATGGTGTCAGGCTCCCCAATGCCCAGGAAAAGCTGTGTTCTTTTCCTCCTGGACATCAGCTAGATTGGACCTCCCAGAGGCTTATGGTAGCAGGAGCCACGTACCTGAGATGGGACTGATGGAACTCGGCAGAGATGCCCAACTCCACTTCTGCTTCCGAGACTGGCCATAAAATGTCCCCTGCAGGATCAGCTCACTCTCTCTTTCTCTGAGGACCCATCCTCTGAGGACTCTGTAAGCCATGTGTTGTAAAGGGCAGCAACTCTACAGAAGAGCGAGCTAGGTCTCTGAGGAACGTGTCAGGTAGATTCCCTTCATGTCACGGCCACTACCCCCAAAGAGTGAGCTGAAAGTAAACTTTGCTGCTGTGTTAGCCAAGAAGGTTCCAGTGTTGTTCCAGACACCAGCAGGCTTCCCAGGCTGACAGCGCTGGCTGGGCTCTCTCTGAAGTCAAAAGATTGGACAAGCAGGACGGGGGTGAGACCCTCCCTTCACCTGGATTTCCATTTCCTCATGGCCATGATTGTGGGTCATGGTAGTGTAGCTGCAGGTCCGTGGCAAGGAGAATGTCAACAAGGCTCTCAGATGTTATTTCAGATTATTTTTCTCCACAGTCCTCCTAGTTCTTAAGAAAATTATATTCCTAGCTGAATGTCAAAGCAATCCATGCTCAATGTAGAATATGTGGGCCATCCATGGAATCATAAAGATGAAAAAAAATTCATCCATGACTTCCTTATTCAGAGATAATCGCTGGCCACAGTTTGAGTATTTTTTTCAGTTGTGTTGTGTATGTGTTAGATAATATATGTACATTTACAGGTGACATCTCATTATATTCTGGTGTGAGCAATTTCTCCCATCATGAAAACACATGAAAGGATAATTTCACTGGGTGAATAACATTCGCTTAAAGGCTATATTCTTTTTTTTTTTTTAATTGATGCCTATTTTATTTATTTAAGCCTTCTTTCATTGCTGGGTATCTGGGTTGCTTATAATCCTCGTAAAAGCTAACTGTGCCACACATCTTTGTATATGATTTTTGTTTTTTAATTTTAATTTTTTAAATTTATTTTCAGTGTTCCAGAGTTCATTGTTTATGCACCACACCCAGTGCTCCATGCAATACGTACCCTCCATAATACCCACCACCAGGCTCACTCAACCTCCCACCCCTCTTCCCTCCAAAACCCTCAGTTTGTTTCTCAGAGTCCACAGTCTTTCATGGTTCATCTACTCCTCCAATTTCCCCCATTCAGACCTGCTCTGTGGTCCCAGGACGTACCTGCAGGCTGGAATCTTAGGGGTGGAATCACCTAGAGGCAGAGTATGATGGTTCTAAGTCTTTTTGAACCTATGACTAAACTACTTTCTGGAAAAATGATGTGATTGACGCTCCTGAGGATGAGGGGAGCATTTGTCACTCTCTTTAGAACTGACGATACTTTGGCTTAACTTTTTCCCTGTCATCTTGTTGAAGGGCTGCCAATAGGAATAGAAACCTCATTCCGAGCCACTGGTTCTTAATTTTGATGGGGGGGTGGTGGTGGTGATGGTGGTGGCGGTGGTGGTGGTGGTAATAGGTTTGTTTAAGATCCTGGAGAAGCAGATGATAATCAGCTTCCCTGTATCCTCTCTCCCACCTCCCACCAGTGCACAATTCACTAGGGTTTGGAACCGATTAATGGGGGTGGGTGGGAACAGGCACAACCATGAAGACACTGGTGAGGAGTGATGGAAGCCGGCAGTGAGGACGGAGGGAGGGTGACATGTTCAAGTGAAGAGGGGGCAGAATGCCCAGGGCCTGGTGAGCACCTGGACAAGGTGAGGAGAAGGGGTGGGTTACACTCTGGGGTTGGAGCTTTCAAATTCATACAAGTTCCTTGTCAATGCTGAGCCTTGACCCTCAGTGCCTCCTTGGTCCTGTCCCCACAATAATTTTCCTTCCTCCCTCTCCCTCTCTCCTTTGGTGTTGATTCAGCATCTGTGAACCAGGCTCTGCATTACATGGTATGAGTACAATTCCAGATACAGCCTCTGCCCTCCCCCACCCCATAGGAGATGGAGAAGATAAACAACAAACAAATAAAAACTAAATAAAACTTCAACTGGTGGTAAAGTTTAATGAGGAAGGAAATAGGATGCCTGGGTAGAGAGTACTGAAGGATGTATTAGCTATCTATTGCTGTGTAACAAATTACCCCAAACTCAGCAGCTTTGGACAATAACCATCTAATATGTTTAGTGTGTGAATCAGGACTCTGGGAGCAGCTTATCTGGGTGGTTCTGTCTAGCTCAGGGACTGTGATGAAGCATTCAGCCAGCTGTCGCCCTGGGCCGAGATCCCATCTGAAGGCTCAACCGGGGCTGAGAGGTGATGATTCCCAGCCCCTGCCTGTGACTGCTGACAGACCTCAGATCTGGATAGCTTGTGGGACTGAGGGCCTTAGTTCCTGCTAGATGTTGACTGAAGGCCCCCCACCCATAGTTACTCAGCATTTGGTCCTCTCCTCCACAGGGCAGTTCACTACATAGATGCTGCCTTCCCCCAGGGGAGTGGTTGAGAGAGAGCATGAAAGAGATCATGTGCACCCAGAATGGAAGCCACACTGTTCTTCTCACCTAATCTGGGATGCCGTGCTATCCCTTCTGCTGTATTCTCTTCATTAGAAGTGAGCCTGTTATTCCAGTCCTCAGGCAAGGGGAGGAGAATCAAGCTCCATCTTTTGAAGGAAGGAATAGCAAAGAATTTGTGGATGTAGATTTTTTTAAGCTACTACAAGGAGGAATAGTGGGGGTTGGCATTACTTTACATAGGATGACCCTCTAGGTTTTAAAACACACATTTCAAATGTTATTAAGAGCTATATTGCAATAAATTTTTATTGGTCCCAAACCCCTTAGCTAAAAAATCTTAAGGCCGATGTGTTTCAGATTTCAGAATTTTTAACATTTTAAAGAAGTAATGCACTGTATGTGTCCTATATTACATAAAATCCTGTAGTGGGATCTGGGGCTACAGCCTATAATTAAGGACATTAATATTTCTGCAGCAAAACCTCTGAATATTCATACCACGTTGGATAAATACAGTCTCTGAATAGCCTCATGCCAGTTAAGGTCAGATTTGTGGACAAATTTATGCTAAACATAGAAAGAACTTCTGTTTATCAGAGGTTTTGGATTTTGCAATTGTGGGTACAAGGTTGTAGACCTAAAATGAATCTCTGATAGTTCACCCATCTAAAATAAAGAGTAGCTACTTACTCTTTGAACTCTTCTTTACCAGATACTGTGCAAACTTAGTGAAATGATTTTTTTAAAAAAATCCCAAGACTGGGGCACCTGGGTGGCTCAGTGGGTTAAAGCCTCTGCCTTCAGCTCAGGTCATGATCCCAGGGTTCTGGGATCGAGCCTCGCATCGGGCTCTCTGCTCGGCAGGGAGCCTGCTTCCTCCTCTCTCTCTGCCTGCCTCTCTGCCTACTTGTGATTGCTCTGTCAAATAAATAAATAAAATCTTAAAAAAAAAATCCCAAGATCCCTTGCAGATGGTGTACCATGGTGGAAGGGGCTTATTCTCCCCGGGATTGGAACCTTCCAGGGTAGGAGTGGAAAGCAAGATCGCAGCCTTGCTGAGGTCTTTGTGCAGAAGCCCAAGATCTCTGGCCTTGATCTTGGGTGTTGTGGGGAACATTGAAGTATCTGGACCCCTGAGCTCAGAGTAACGTCATCCGATCAAGGGCTTGCAGAAGAACCTCACAAGTGGACTTTGGAGGATGTTCTTTTCATTCTCTGTAAAATCCTCCACCGATGCTGTGGTGATATTTTTCCATCAGAAGGTCAGGGAGCTTAGTAATGTTGGCCCCTGGGTCCAAACCAGATGACATTATGGATCTTAAAATGAGGCCATGGCTGAAACTCTAGCATTGCTGTTTTGATGTCTGGATCTCTAAGGAAAAGGGAAACATCAGGTTTAAAAACCAGAGGGTTCCTGCTAGGATGGGGAAGAAACTTATTTGATTTAAAAAGTAAAATTAGGGGCGCCTCGGTGGCTCAGTGGGTTAAAGCCTCTGCCTTCAGCTCAGGTCATGATCCCAGGGTTCTGGGATCGAGCCCCACATCGGGCTCTCTGCTCAGCGGGGAGCCTGCTTCTCCCTTTCTCTCTGCCTGCCTCTCTGCCTGCTTGTGATCTCTGTCTGTCAAATAAATAAATAAAATCTTTAAAAAGTAAAATTAAATTGAAAAACCCAAATAGTGAGTTGTCTTTTTGAGGTTTCTAAAGAATAAAAATTAAAGCTTCTGGTGCTTACAGGAAGTACCTGTCCTTCAAGGTTGCTGTGTGTGTATCTCGGGTCTGACCCGGGAGAGGGGTCAAGGGCGAAGCACTCTCAGAGAGGGGGAAGGGCAGGCAGACTGAGGAAAAGGTGAGAGAAGGGAAGTGAACGAGTGCGAGGTTTGGGGTGAGCTGAAGGGTGGCAGACGGATCCTTTAAGGATGCCACAAAGGTCATCTCTGAATCCCGGGGAGGGCTGGTGCCTCCGGGATAGCAGCAGGGAGCCAACCCTGAGCTGTGGCCAGCAGGCAGGTGACATTGGGCTCACGATTCTGTGTAGCACTTTGGTGTGTACAGTCCTATTCAACCCTATCACGTAGGCTTTGTTACCCCCAAGCTGCAGTTGAAGAACTTGAGTGTCAAAACACGCCTGCTGAAGAAGGGGGAAATGGCGTGACTTGCACTGGGGTCTCGATTGTGATGAAGCTCTGCGTGTATCTAAACACACGGCCAAGAGGAACCAGGGGATGGAGAGCCACGAACCCCTCCCTCCTTTTCCTTAGCCTCAGGAACATATTTGTTTTGAGAGCAGAATTAAGAATTCTGTTCCAGACTTGCTAAGTTGGAAGAGTCTGGTGATATCTGCTGGTGCATTCGGAAAGTCATGTCCCATGTCAGTTCCTAAGTTGAAACCCTCACTTTCAAGGAGATGGTGTTAGTAGGTGGCCCCTGCTCTTAAAAGAGGGGCCCCACAGAGCTCCCACACCCTCCATTGTGAGGACCCAGGGAGGAGGCATCGGCCATGAACAGGAACCTGGTTCAAGGTTCAGCACCTTGTCCTGGGACTTCCAGCATCTGAGACTTTGGGTGATAAATGTCTTGTTTCCAAGCCATCCGTCTGTGGTATTCTAAGATGGAAGCCCATAGATGCAGGTTGAATTTTGGGCTTCATCAGCCCTTAGAAGGTGCAGGTGAGGCCAAGTGGGCTGAGGAGACTCTGCGACAGGGGCGGGTGGGATCCGAAGACAGAGGCCTGGGCACGCCAAGATTTAAAGGCTTTAAAGGCAGAGCAAGAAGATGTTGGTGTGACTGAAAGCAGAAGGAGAAAGTAGGGAAAAACACCATGTTAAAGGTACAGGAAACCACCTCCTGTGTCCTCAGGAAGTGCTAGGAGGGAAGGACTCTCCACTGTTCTGGAAGCCAAGTGTTGTTGTGAGGACCTATAGAGTGGGTGTGACCTCAGTTTTCCCCACTGCACAACGGGGTGCTCTCTGGGGCGGGCGTGAAGACGAGGTGGTGTTTATGGAGCGAAGCCTGACAGCACAGGTGGGAGAGAGTGGGGCTGGGAGAGGCCTGGGTTCTTAGGGGTTCTGGGCATTCCTCTGGCTTTCTCTGGCCTAACCTGCAAAAGGAGAATCTGCTTTGCGGAGCGGGCACCACGGCTGGGCCACTGTGCTGAAAAGCCCACCTATGGGGCACCCCTCTCTCCTTTCTTCTATGGCCTCAGCAGAGTCTGCAGGGCTGGGGCAGGAGTCTCTGTCCAGACCTTCCTGCTCTCCACTGGAGGGTGAGCCAGACTGAGGCCTGCTCTGCTAACCGGGCAGCTTTCCTTCTGTGTTCCCTTGGGGACACCTGACCGTGTTGCTCCCAGCATCTAGACTTCAGACTAAAGAGGGTGTTTGACTGGCACCCTGACCTGAGAGGCTGGCAGTGGGCAGATCTGGGAAGCGGGGCCAAAGCTTCTGGGTGGCCCTGGAGCCTCACATGGGCTGGTCATGAACAGGCTGGGCAGAGTGAGTCCAAGAGGAATACTTGGCCAGGCGTGATAATAGCAAGGCTGTTTCCTCTTGGGCCACTGTGTCCGAGTTTGGCCCCATCAGGTGGGAGCACCATGGAGAGCAGGTGAACAGCACTCCTGAAGGACGACAGTAACACACCCAAGAAACTCCGGAGCCGGGAGGAGCCAGTGCCTGAAGTGGGAGTCCTGTCCATACCTTGAGGGTCCACAGTGAGCCTCCCTTCCGCCTGGGGGCCCATCTGCAAGAGGAGGTTTATTTAAAGATGGAAGGTAACGGGGTAGTGTTCCTGATTCCTACAGTGAATGCATGAATTAGGGACACAGCGGTGTAAGGAGGTGACGCTGCCTCACCCGATGTCACCAGCCACTGTGACACCCCATCCCCCAGCTAAGCTCCTGTTCTTTCCATGGTCGTGGGAGCCTCCAACTCTTCTGCCTGTGAAATGCTCTTCTCCCTCTTTCTTTCAACAGGTGAAGTGCTTCTTTTTGGGGTCAGAGGAAATGAAAACTTTCTGCATCTTGATGTTCTACCTCTTTATGTTTTTGAAATACCTGGCCTTTTGCCATTTTTGCTTTTAGCCTACAGGTTGTGCAAAGAAAGGTGCCCAAATGTTACAGGACTCTGATGGTCCCAGAGAAGGTTTTGGGTGCAAGGTCATAAGTAGAATCTGTTTCTCCCACCCAGACTAATCTTTAGTGCTTCCCCGCCCTGCCCTGGGCTCCATATTTGCCTATTTGGCCTTTGTGCGCCTGCCCCCAACCCCATATTCCTTTCTTTGGGACTTTCGTCAGATGCTAATGTTGTAGCCATGCATTATTGTTCAGGCACACCCAGCCATCCCCAAGTTCACTCTTTTGGTTGAAAGTTGTGCTCCTAAAACAAGGGCACTTGAAAAAAAATTCCTATGTGCAAAATGATGCTTATCTATGTAACTATATTTATATCTGAAAATGTCCAAGCAAAGAAACTGTACAGCCAAGAAAAGGGTAAGTTCCACAGCGGAGTATGGCACGGCCATTGGAGGACAGCACTGGGGGAGATGCTAAGGACAGGGCAGAACGCCAGAGCCTACAGGACCCTCCCTCAAGTCTACAAGCCCCGCCCTCGAGTCTGCGCTGTTCCGCGTTGTTCATGTTCAACAAGACCATGGTTCACTGAGGAGGTGCTCGGCGTTTTCACGTGCCCTCCTAGGAATGCTCCCAGCAAACGTGTGCCGAGCATCACTGCTTTGTAGATGCCGCGTTGGTGCTGGAGGTCAGTGCTGGGGTTTTGTGGAAGGGGATCCCATGTCTGGCAGAGATTCGGGCTGTAGACACAGGGTCTGTTCTGACCTGAGATTCCATGACCACTCAAGACTCGTGCACGAAGCCCGTTTGTCCCCTCACCCGCCTCAGAGTGGGATTCCCTCACTTGTTCCTGGACCCCTCTGCTCTTGTCCCAGCCTGGGTGGCAAAGCAGCTCTCTGTCCCATGAAACCATGCGATATATCTGGAGAGGGAGCCCAAGTTCACAGACAAAGACTTCCCTTCTTTCTTTCATTATTTTAAAAACGTTTAAATAGGTAGTGCATAAACAGCATACACAACTCAGAAGATTCCAAAGGGGCCCCCTGACCCTGGTCCCAGGTCCCTCATCCTTGGTCCCCTCTCCCCGTGGTGATCACAGGGGATTGACTGATTTTGTCTCCCCTTCCGGAGATAGTCCACGCACGTGAGATCTGTCCTGTCTGAATATCTTTGCCTCCTGCCCTTTTGTACGCCCACAGCCGTGCATACTTTTTGACCAGTTCTCCCCTGCTCTGATACTAACGCTACCTCTCCGAGCTCATTCCACATCAGAGCATATCAGTCCGCTTTCTTCTCATTTAAAGGCCTGCATAGATTCCATCTTATGTGCCCTGATATTTGTATTTTGCTTCTGTAAGGATATTTAGGTCATTTTAAAATTTTTGTCACACAAATAACACTACAGTGAATGAGCACGGACGTGCACTGTTTCAGCACGTGGGTGTCTGTGTGGGATAAATTCCTGGAAATGAAGCTGTCAAAGGGCCTGAGAGTTTTAACCACTGACGGATCTTTCCCAATTGCTTCATGACGAGGCTGACCTCGTTTAACTCTCCACAGTGGCGTTCAAGTCAGACTCCAAATTGTCCACATTCTAGTTCAAGTATGTGCTCGTGGGCTGGAAGGAACATAGCTGACCCCAGTGGTGGGACCTGGGGTGACTCACTTGCCCTTCATGGAGCTTGGTTTGTGTCGCCATGGAGAGGTAATACCACCGGTCCAAGTAGCGCCACAGCTTTGACAGAGACGTATAAGGCACTGGATGCCACGCCTCGTCAGCTCCAGAACATTTGGCATAGAACCTTAGCAACCGTGGGGCTTCCAGGGGCATCTGCTCAAGGCCTGCAGGAGGTCGGGTCCTCTTTCCCTGTGGGGTCATGAAGACCTTGAGCACCCTCAGAAGCAGCTATAAGGGGAGCAAATAGGTGGCCTTATATTTGAAAGGAAATGTTGACATCATCGGTCACTCTGCCATGCCCCCTAGCAGCACGGGCTTGAAACTGGCCGACGAAGGGCCAAGCTGGCAGGCGTGTTTCCCCAGACACCCAGACATGCGGGGGCGGGGCGGGGGTTGGTTCATGCATCCAGGACATTTTTGGGAAATTGTTTTGCTGCCAGAAGACCCCAGCAGGAGCTGGGGACCATACATTTCAAAATTTCATATTAGCCTTTTGGGGAAAAGGGTGAGTTGAAATCTAATTAAAATGTGATCTCCAGAATGAAATTATTGTGGAGTGAGCTTTCTGCTTGATTTCTTGCTGATTCCATCTTTGTGTTACCAAAAATTGCTTCTAAATGGCGTCATTTAAAAGAGTCACTGAAGGCCTTTCAGAAGTCAGTATTTTTGTATCCTAATTTTTTAATCCTACAAGGATACATAATTACGATGAAAGCTTTGATCCATGTAGAAGCCTGTTCTGTGTGAAATCCCTCAGTTGCTGGTTCACATCCCCAGCCTCGGGGACAGTTGGATTTTCCCCTTTGGGAGACTTTTTTCTGTGCTGATTAAAAACTCTGTGTGTGGGCGCCTGGGTGGCTCAGTGGGTTAAGCCTCTGCCTTTGGCTCAGGTCGTGATCTCAGGGTCCTGGGATCCATCCCCTCTGCTCAGCAGGGAGCCTGCTTTCTCCTCCTCTCTTTCTGCCTGCCTCTCTGCCTTCTTGTGATCTCTCTCTTTCTCTCTCTCTCTCTCTGTGTTAATTAAATAGATAAAATTAAAAAAAAAAACCCTCTGTGTGTACACGTGTATGCTGTGACACACAAAGAACCATTTTACAGACAGGAAACCCTCCTAACACACTGTTCTGTAGCTAGTTCTTTTTTCGAGAGAAGAAAAAGCTTGTTCTTTTTCTGATTTTTAATAGAGGCTGATAATGTTGGAAGAAAGGATGTGGCATTTGCACTCTCCATCCTACTGAAATGATCCTGCATGTAGAGAGAGAGCTGCTCAAGTGTCCATGGCATGTTCACAGCGTGGGGCATCCAAGCCCATCCCCAGGAGAAGCAGCCAAGCGAACAGAGGAAGTGGGTCCTGGAGAACAGAGGGGCTCAGGGGGCATGATAGCCATATTCAGATATCAGAAGGGTTGTAGAGGGAACACCAGGGAACCATTCTGGTGGTCTCTAGAGGGTAATACTGTAGGCAGGGCGGGAGAGTGGGGGAGAAGCTTCCAGAAGCAGAAACTAGCAAATCCTGAGCAGCATCCTCAGAGAGCTGGCTTTGAGGCAAACCGTCTGGGTTCCAATCTTGACTCTTCTACCTAGCAGCTGAATAAAGTCTCTGTGCATGGTTTCATCATCTGTAAAATGGAGCAGTGAGTCCTATTCTGTGCTATTTCTGTGAAGACAGAATGAGATAGTCCATGTAAAGCTCTCAAAATAGGGCCTGGAGCCCAGGGAGCCCCCCATAAACATATTGAACATGATACTTTTGGTGAGTGATCAGTGCACCCAGGATGTCTCTGGCCGTGATGGCCACAGTACCTTTGCTTAACTGGGTAAGCCCGTGTGCCTATCCAGTGTGGCTTTAGAAAACCTGGCTTTTATCAGGTTTTGTTCTTCATGCTGGCTCTTCCTTGTCCCCTCCACTGCTCTCTTGGCAGATCATCGTTCTCTGGACAGGCTGGCTTCCTTCAGGCTGGGTGGATCTATCCTGTCCTGCCCCCACCCAAACATGAGCCCAGGCTTTCCTTAATCTCCCTCAGCACTGTGGGAAGCATACCCACCATAATATTTCATAACGTTACCTCCATGAGGGGGAAAGCTTTGAGTTCCTGGACCTCCCACCCCCCAGCACTTGCTGGTTGCCTGTCCGATGGTCACTGTTGCACCTCTCCAGACTCGGGGAACCATAAAGAGAACTCTGGGGGTTCACACCCTTTAAACTCTGGGACTTGCCTTCAAGTGCTGCCCTTTGCCCAGATCTTTTCTTCTTTGTCCTCCAGCCCAAGCAATGATGTGCTGGTAGATCATCGTTCAAAAACATTAAAAAAAAAAAAAAGCTATGATTTGTAGCATGTGCCAATTTCTGTGGTATAAATACTCCCACCATGGTCTATTTCGAGCTATCAAAAGTTTAACAACTAGCTCACACAATTCTTGCATATTTGGCGATCTGCTCAGGGAGATACACTACTGAGCAAAGCCTGTGCAGTGTATCTCAAACTAAGTTTGTTCTGGGTGTGATATGGGGGTATTGGTAATGGGAAAATAACTAGCAATGAGCTCATTTAGCATGGCACAGGGTCTCTACAGCAGTTCCTTTTGGTTTGGGTTTCAGAACTTGATTTTGGCCTGGCATGGGGATTTCTTTAATCCCCATTACTGTCCTTATGCATGCTGACCCCTCTTTTCATATAGCTTAAGAATCCTCCCTTGAATAAAACTGCGAGCTCTAGCTTGGGCTTGTGTGATACGGCACCAGGGCCAGATTTCTAGAACAATCCATGCTATTTTGTTTTTAATAAATTAGGAGCTTTTTTGTTTGTTTCTTTTAAATTTTAGAGAGAGAGAGCTTGAATGGTGGGAGAGGGAGATGGAGAAAAGCAGACTTCCCACTGAGCAGGGAGCTCGACACAGGGCTCGATCTCACGACCCTGAGATCATGAGCTGAAACCAAGAATCGGACAGTTAACCAACTGAGCCACCTGGGTGCCCCAATCTGTGCTATTTTTATTTGTTGGTTATAAAAGAGAGAATCAGGCCCCAGATGTTCATAAGATGTTCATAGGTATTTGGGATCTTCACGCAGGCTTCTTTTAAAAGTCCTGTCCATGCCCTAGTATCTTCAACCGATCCTTCCAAGAGTCCACATTAGCCATATTTCTGAGTGAAATCAAACTTTCTTCTCTCCTGGTATTTTCAGCCTCCAGCAGAATAAACAGCAACCGCAGGAAACAGATATATCGGCAACTTTGTGACCGAATAACATTCCCTTCCCTGCCAGTCGGGGAGAGCACTGCCAGCCTCCACAGCCCCCAGAAGGACGCCAGATGTGAGGGAGTTTCCTTTCCTTGGCTGGTCTTTCAAGTAAAGTGAAGAATTCTTGGAGTGTGAGTCATCTGTCCTGACTCCAGACAAAATCCTGTGGCCAGGACCTCCTGGGGGAGAGGGAAGTGAGAACAAGGCAGAGAAGCTATGGTTCTGTGGGGTAGGAGAAGGGCTCCCAGTCACTCCCACCTCCACGCCTCTGCCCACTGGTTTTCACAGGGGCACTGTAGTCTTCAAAGTGAGGTTTATGGAGATGGGCCACAGAAGCAGGAATGGAGAACCCATTGATAGGGGACCCAGGAGAAGGGAGAGCAGTCTTCCCCTAGTTTCTGCGTACGGCTGAGAGCTGCGTCAGGCACTCAGCTTGAGGTATGGCGAAGAGCTTGCCCTGTCACCTTCACAGAGCCACTGGGCCAATCCAGAGGCCCCAGACAACACAACCTCCAAAAGGAAATGAAGAAATTCCTGCCCCATTTCCCTGAATGCAAGTATTCGCTATTAAGTTAAAAAAAGGGTCCACATCAAGGATAAATCTTCATTCTGCATTGTAAGTAAATGATTACTCTTTGTGGTCACGAGACGGTAACTGGGCCATTTTGATTTACAGCAAATATGTGACTTAAGATGTGAGTATGTATATTATCAAAGGAAGCTTTGCTTTGCCAAGGGATTATTTACAGATAAGTGCATAGTGTCTTTGAGTGTTTGATTCAACTATTTGGATGGGCAAAAATCTGCCATGTCAAACCCCCTGTCAACTGAGATCAAGCAGGAATAAAGGAAAAGGACCCCTGACTTGCTACCCTACCTGGGCTTGGATGACTTTGGGTTTGGGTGGTCTTCTGCCCTGGATGGATTTGGGTTTGGATGACCTTCCATCATGGATGGCATTGGGCTTGAGTGGACTTCTACCCTAGATGGCCTTGGGTTTGGATGGCATTCTGCTCTGGATGGCATTGCCAAGTTGAGTTCTCAGACCCCAGAGCTGAGGGCATCTGTGCAGGCTTCTTTGTCACTGCAGTTTGGAAATGGTTCAGTGGATTTCTTTACTGCAGACTCTTGGGCCTAGTATGTGAACGTTTGCTTCAAGGATCCCAGAGTGGGTCATGTTACATGACCTTAGTTGATGGCAAAACTCTATGGACCCATATCTACTCCTATTGAGCTGTCTGAGAAGAAGAGGATTAGGCAAGACCTCATCCACCAACCAAGATTCCCAAACAGCTAGAGTTTCAGGCAGGAAATGTGTTTCTGCAAAGTATGCTTTTACTGAAATGGTGGGTAGCTCTCACCCAACTGCACAAGGCTTCCTAAGATGCTTTTAGTAGTGCCTGAAGACCTGGGAGGGCTGTGCTTATCCCAATGGCCCCACTTCTCACCAGGCTCCTGCACACCCAGGGAACTGGTCTGGACTTGGAGGGGACCTGGCACTCAGAGGACGGTGTCACTTTCAATGCCACATTATCCACCGCTACTTCCCTGAAGCAGACACCATGTCAACTTCCTCAGAAGCCTGATGTGGTGTTAGTCTGGAATTTGCCAAGCAAATAATGGCAGAATTTATGTTTTGCTATAAAAATAAACGCTGTGCTACCTCGGAGGCTCCAGTGTGAATGTCCGGTGGTGCACAGCAGGGAGAGTGGGCCAATGATCAGTGAGCAGGTGTCTTGACCTAATCAGTTTATGAGAATTGGGCTTTGCTGTTCTTCCCCACAAATATCCCCTATGGCCCATGGTCCTGGCCATCTTGGCTCTCGTGCTTTTGTGGGCCCTTCTTACAGGCTGTGGAGCGTGGCAGGAAATCTGATGGCCAACTGTGCTGTGTTTGTTTTAAAACGATCACCTAGGTTAGGATTGTTGAACATAAAATAATCTTCAGAAAGTTCGTACATTGATCTTTCCTTTGGCAGTCTGCAAAGTCATCTTCAGAAGGTTATTTTGATGACCATAATCCCAGAACGAATTTAAACACGCTTCACCCAGGAGCCTCCAGAGTCAAAGGCTACCTGCACTTGTAATCCAAATGGGTTCTCAGAAGCAAGCATGAAATCAAATACTGGAAAACATTATTTTAATTATGATTTTTTGCTCTCCAGGTCTCAGACTCCTGATGCATGTTATTTACAGGCAGAATTCTCAATCCTTCTACCATCAATCTTCAGAGTGAGTGTGTGTGTCTGTGAGTGTGTCTGTGTGTGTGTTCATCAAAGACAGCACAAAGCATGGCTTCTTTAGGGGATATAGCTTAAGGGCTTACATTTAATTATTTGGCTTGAAATTGACTTAAATACAAGTTCCTCTGTTGAATATGAAGGATGTTATACACTGTGCATTTCTGATTCAATATTGCAATCAAAAGACAAATCTTTTTTATGAAGATTTCCCTAAGAATCAGTATAACCACCACATCACTGGGAAGGAAGCATCCCGTCTCCCATCTCCCGACGTCCCGGAATATGGAAAGCACCATGAGCAAGGATCATAGCAGGAAGGTGGGACCACTGCAGGCTGGGTCCTGGCCCTTCTGTTCTTCAGCCTTGACTTCTCTGAGTGGTAGTTCCTGGTCTGTAAAACACAGATGGCTTGTACCTTACCTCGTGGTCTGAGGATTCCGTGACTCGCTCACTCAGGGAATGGCTGGGGACCAGGCAACTGTCCTTAGCTCAGGCAAATAGGGCAGGTCAAGTGTCAGCACAGTGCCAAGGGGCGGGGGGGGGGGGGGGCTTTGAGAACATTCAATAGATACTGGCCCGCAGCCTTCCCCTGCTGCATCTGGGTTTCTTTTGCTGATGTGACTGTGTTATAAGGAGGGGAGAGGCTGCAGTTGCAATCCAGGGAATGACCACCATGAAAAGTTCCAGGTAAGGAACAGGTGTGTGGTTTCTGCCCTGAGGATCTGCATCTCGTGCCCTCCTGAGCACCACGCTGGCGCCGGCCTCTCAGAGGCCACACGCACGCACCAGCCCCATAGCACCATGCACCATGCAGCTTCCTTCCTTCCTGGGGCTCGCTCTGTGGCCTGACCTCTACAAGAACCTCGGACACCCAATAGAGGTACAAGCCCTGCACTGGCCAGGACAGGCAGTGGCACCCCTCCCCATCTGCCCCCAGGCAAGAAAAGTCTGAGGTCAGAACTGATGGCTGTGGAGTCCTCTTGGATTTTCACAGTCCCTTAGTGAGTTTGGGAAAATACAAAGGTGGGCCTGTAAACATTTTAGGAGAGAGGCAGGGAGAGTTTAAACTATGGTACTAGGAATGTAGGAGGTGGGAGGTTGACCAGGGGTGGAGGGACCAGGAAGAGAGACGCAGAGGTTCAGAGACACCTGCCAGAAGCCAGGGCCTACCAGGACAGAGCAGCCATAAACAAGACCCTGCAGAAAGGACTAAGATGTCTTTTCTAGGTCAGGGAGGCCTGACATGGAACATGAGGCCATTGACCACTTTGTGGTGGGCACTTATGCCTTGCATGCAGTGTTGCGGGGGACAGAGGGAGGGGGGTGGTATGTAGCAGAGCAAAGCAGACTGGGTCAGAAGTCTGGCAGAGGCTGAGGGGCTGATGGCCTCACTGTGGGGCAGCCGGGGGACAGGTGCAGGTTTGGGCTGGCTCAGCTGAAGCTGTGACATGCCTCCTTCCCCACCTGTGCAAGAGGAGGACTACCCTGCAGGAGGGACGTCTCTTGGTCCAAGAGAAAATACACCAGTTGGGGTGCTTTCCTTCTCTGGGCTCACAGATAATTTTGAATTTGATTGCAATGGGACAAGCTGCACACATAGAAAGAGTCCTCACATCGCCTTTTATAACATTACATTTTGTAATCAGAAGCTCGGGGTGTCTCGCAGTATTGGGGTGGCTGACTGGTTGTCTGTGCTTAGTAGTCACGGTCTATTACACAGTCATTAAAACCAGTGGGCGTGAAGACCGTGGGCACCATGGGACAGGTTCACGGCATAATATTAATGAAAAGCAGGGCCTAGAATCTTCCCAGCGGTCTGATGGTGACTCACAGCATTCAGCAGGGTTTTACTGAGCACCTACCTGTGCCCAGCAGGAATGGGCTCTGGATCCTAACAGAGAAGCACTTGTTCGCTTTAAGAATGGGGTCCGCCGGGAGTGACGGAGCAAATGGATGCACAGTGAGAAACAAGGGACATTCTAAGTGGCCCAAAAGATAAATATGCAATAACTTAAGTAAGTTCCATGGACTACATGAGCAGGACACGGTAGACAGAGAACAACAGAGAAGGGCAGGTTGAGGACGAAACAGGTTGGTCACCAGCTGGAAGGAATGCATGAAAGCCACAGTGGCCGAGCTGGGGTTCAGGCTGGGGGCCAAGCACCTGCCTCCTGGGTTCAAGGGCTGAATTCTCCACTTACCTGCTGTGGGACTCTGGGCAAATCTCTTAACCTCTCTGTGTCTCAGTTTCCTCACTTATAAACCAGCGATGCCAGCAGCACCTGCTCCTCGTGGGCTGTGAGGTCTGAGCAGATCCATATGTGTAGTGACGGTTAGCTATTGTCACTATCGTGTTGGTATTTTTTCTAGTCTTCATATTTTTGATAACATTAGTATTGCATGGATAATGATAATATCTAAGTGATGAATAAAGTAACTTTTGATGTGTTAATCTGGGGCCTCCAAGAAGCAGATGCCAAGACCGTACGTGTGTGCTGTCTCTACACTCTACCCACGCACGCCCAGAGTGCAGCCACTGCCTCGGGGAGTCTGGTCACACTTCGCAAAGTCCACAAGTTGGTCAGTGGCAGACTGGGGACTCAAATCCGGGTTTGGCTGATTTAAATGATAATGACCTTAGTATTGGCTTTCATGACCTTGGGTCCAGAACCAAGTCTTTTGATTTCTTAACTAAAAACGTGAGGAATCTCAGCCACATGCCAGCCTCGAACAAGGCTCTCTACCTCCTGGTTTAATCCTATCCCCCACAGTGTCACCTGCTTCCCGTCCCAGGAAACGGACTCGAGACTGTGCTGGACCATGTCTTTGCTCATGTTCTTCTTTTGGCGTGACAGGCCTTGCCCAGACATATCTTAGGGGGGAATCTAATTAATTTCATCATGTTTGATACAAAGTACTGATACTGGCAAAGATATTCATAAACTCGTAATGTGTCACTACAATGAGACGCATCAGAGACAAGCTCGTTAACTAGTGTTATCAATCCAGAAAATACTTAGCATTAGTTAATAGACTACATATTCCGAATGCCCCCAAATATTTCTTACAACTCATATTCGATAGGCCTCTTACAGAAACGGCCCCACATTTGACCACATTTCTGAAATTTTACATGATGTCACCAATAAAGATTCATGAAGCAGAAACTTTCCTAAACTATCACCCTGAAAAAGCTAATGTTGTTCAACTATGCTCCAACAAAGACTAACTTACCTTTTTTTAACTTTCTGATATAAAGTTGTTGACAAATTTGAAAGGCAATGGGAGTATACAGCCAAAAAAATCTGGAGAAAGGTAAAAAGCATGTCAGGTAATTAATAAAATAGTGTTATTCTGGATGGTGCGATGCCTGTTGGTTAGCCAACAATTATAATTTATTGTAATTTCTTTTCTTGCAAAATAAATACTCCCTTTTGTATTGTAATTGCATATTCCTTTCATGAGAGAGGGCTTATATGTTGTATAAATAACCACCTGCCCCACACGACCTGGAGTCTTCCCTATAGGAAGCCAGTGACAAGGTACAAGAGGAAAACTGCACCCTCCTTCCGAATCCTGCTCCCTCTGCTTCTCCAGTGACTCAGCTGAGAGCTGGCCCAGCCCTGCCCTGTGTAAAGGCCCTCACAGAAGCAGCTCCTCTGCGTTCTGCTCACAGCCTTGCCCCCTGGTTCTTGGGGTTCTTCAGCAGAGATCTGGCTGCTCCTCCCTCTGGGTTGACCTTTTCACGTCCAGGAGCTCAAGCACAAAATCTCCCCCCAGAAGGGTTCCTATTTCTCACACAAACCAACTCATGCCCATAGAGCCCGGGGTGGGGGATGGGAGTGGGGGGCGGAGTTCCCCACCGCACGTGGGTAGCTATACCTGACCCAACCGACCACATTGTGCCATCCACGCAATGACAGGGTACTCATCAGAACTGGATGGCACTGGTGGTGTTCCCCAAACACCACCATTCAGACCAGAACTGCCCCAGAGCCTCCAGTGTCTTCCCACCTCCCAGAGGAATAAGTCCAAATCCTTAGCCTGATGTGCAAGGTCCTTCGCTATCTGTTTTCTTCCTGCTTTTGACTTTGACTCTCTCTTCCTTCAACTGACTCCTCTGCTGTTGGCATTATTATTATTATTATTATTGAGCCAAATGGTTTTAGTCATTGTTCCTAATCGGTGTCATGGAAATTCTCTTGTCTGGTCTCTTTACTCCCAACTGATCTCGGGCTTGACGCCTTGTCCAGAGAGACCTGCAGGGTTGTGCCTCCCACCCAAGGGTATGGAACGGGATGTCTGCTCCCTTCTTTTGGATGTTTTTAATCTTTCATTATTCTCGTGACTAATTTGATGATGAATTCCAAGACTGTTGTGCTTAAATAACGTCCATAGCTTTTAAGAAAATCTATTTTATATCTTTAAGATTTTATTTATTTATCTGAGGGAGAGTGTGTGTGTGTGTGTGTGTGTGCACAAGCTGGGGGAGGAGCACAGGGAGAGGGAGAAGCAGGCTCCCTGATGAGCAGAGGGAGCCCAATGTGGGGCTCCATACCAGGACCCTGGGATCCTGACCTGAGCGGAAGGCATATGACATCACCAATGCTTACATGTCTGCAATGAGACTTCCTTATTAATAAAGCCTACGTATAAATGACAGGCAAACATATCTACTTTACTCTGTACCGTGTTATGACATGATCTTATGGTCATGTGCTGGGGCTGCATAGATTCCTTTAGTAAATCCCCGTGTAAATATCATGGATGTATTATAATTTCCGTGCACAGACTAATGTCAATTACATAAGCGTTAAAGTCTTCAATTACAAGCTGGGGGAGGAGCACAGGGAGAGGGAGAAGCAGGCTCCCTGATGAGCAGAGGGAGCCCAATGTGGGGCTCCATACCAGGACCCTGGGATCCTGACCTGAGCTGAAGGCATATGACATCACCAATGCTTACATGTCTGCAATGAGACTTCCTTATTAATAAAGCCTACGTATAAATGACAGGCAAACATATCTACTTTACTCTGTACCGTGTTATGACATGATCTTATGGTCATGTGCTGGGGCTGCATAGATTCCTTTAGTAAATCCCCGTGTAAATATCATGGATGTATTATAATTTCCGTGCACAGACTAATGTCAATTACATAAGCGTTAAAGTCTTCAATTACCACACTAAATTATTTCTTCCTCTTTCAGGCAGATTTTTCTCATCTGGAGTTAATGTGGGTTTGCTCTCACATAAGCATTTGTGGAATGAGTCTGGACTTTGCTAAGCAGTGGTGGTTTGCAGGGGAGGAAAGGAAGAATAATGGCTAGTCGTTAGTTGTGTTGTGGGTGTTTGGTTGGGAAAAACCAGCGGGTTGAGCAACCATACCACCTCTGATTTGCAGGCATGGGCTGTGACCCCTCCAGTCTGGCCAAGAAGGAGTCACATGCATTCTGTGACTTCTTTGTTTACTCTCAGAGATTAACTATGAGTTGAAATGACTTCTTGGCCAAAATCTAGACTTAATTAAAAGTGGTTAATTCTAATTTTAGAACAGAGCTTGGAGCTTTCTGCTGGTCACTGCTCCGAAGTGGGGGAAGCTCAAGAGAAAAGAAGGGGAAGTTGCAAGATCAGCTCTTTCTGGCCACATCTGGGCATCCCGCCCAGAGATGGAGGCAGGAGCCCCTGCTCTCGCTCAGGTTGGGAAGTCTGTGTAGTAGGGATAATACGACAAGTTGAGGTCATCCTCGGGCAAGAGGGAGAAGGGGAGAAGGCAAAACATTCCAAGTCTCCATATTTGAAACCAGATTTTAGTTGAAGTAATCATGATCTTGTAGGAAAATCTTGCCCTGGAAGGCCAGTCTTGGCTCCACATATATTTCAATGCAGTTTGGACTCAGATAATATTAAGCATCATTGAGCCTGTTGAATTTTATGGTGGACAAAGTGTGCTAGAATAAAATGACTCCTAAGCCACTCAGTCTATCCATGAGTCAAGAGATCTTTGTTGAACGGCTTCCTGACAAGCAGGGCACTGAGCCCTGATGCAGTAACCTGAGAACTTTGGGACCCACCAACCCGTACCATGGCCTCACATAACACCATCATCACAGTCACCATTAACACCACCAGCATCCTGTCCAGCTGCGTCCCCACCCCAGGGACATCCCTACCCAACACCATCACCAATACCATTCTCCTCTGGAGCTTCAGGCTTTGTTCATTTACTAACTTGATATTTGCACTCCAACTCCATGGGGTTAGATGGTATTGGCCCCCCTTGGACCGATGGAGTTGGAGTCTCAGCACGCAGTCGTCACTGTAGGAGCCCTGAGCTAGTGAACAGAGGAGCTCTATGGATTTCGTTTTTCCACTCCTTCCATGCTCAGGGCGCTGTGGGTTCGAGGGGAGACCGCATCAGAGCCGCAATGAGGGCAAATGACCTCAGCGCCAGTGTGTGATGTTCATATCAGCGCTTGTGTGTTTTGAAACATGTGTATATTTATTGCATTATTACATTTATTACATCACTGAAACCTATTTTAAACCTCTAATAATGCTTACAGAATAACAAGTACATATGAATAGGGTCAAATTTAAAAAAACTGTTCAGTGACTATCTCAGTCCCTCCAAAAATGTTCAGTAAATGCAGTATCTGATAGCAGATTTCCAAATTAATCATTAACATGAGCTTGGAGACACTGAAGTTATTCCAGGGCTGTTGGCCAATGTGGGTTCAGTTTCCTCTTGGGCACGGCACATCTAAAAAGCCCAACTGGAAAATGTCTGTATTCAAAATGGTCAAAGGGCTAATTGGAAATGGATTTTTCTTTTCTTCTCTTTCTTTCTTTCTTCCTTTTTTTTTTTTTTAACAGTGGTTTCTATGTGGGTGTCCTGTGTAACTGATTGAGTCACTGATTGACAGCCTCTTACGTGTCAGGGGCCAGGTGGGGCTGTGGGTGCAAGATGAATGACACTGAAGTCCTGCCTGTGATTCCATCCCCTCTAGGGAGAGAACCAGACACCCAAGGAGCATGTCGAGTCCCACGGCAGTCCTGTGAGAGCTGCATCTCAGACCTCCATGGGGACAGAGGAGAGGCACCTGAACCATAAACAGAGGACTGTCAGGAACTTTCCTAGTTAGCTCAGGCAACCATAACAAAACAGCATGGACTGGGCAGCTTAACCAACAGGCATCTCTTTCTCAGAGTTCTGGAGTCTGGAAGTCTGGGGTCAAGGTGCTGGCTGAATCCTTTCCTGATGAGAGTTTGCTTCCTGGCTTATAGATGACCACCTTCTCCATGTGTGTTCCCAATGCTCTTCTTCAGTGTGTGTTCATGGAGTGGGTAGGGCAGGGAAGAGAAGGAGGGAGAGAGAGAGAAAGAGAGAGCACTCCGTGTTTCTTTTCTTATAAGGACACCAATCCCATCATGGTCCCACCCACATAACCTCATCCAAACATCTAATTCTAATTACCTCCCAAAGGCCCCACCTCCAAACACCATCACATGAGGGGTGAAGGGTCCAACATAGACATTTGGTAGGACATGAGCACTCAGCCCGTAAGAGAACTACAGGAGGTTCAGCCTCTTCAGAGTAGAAAACAACTTGTGTCTGTTTGCTTTGGATTTTCCTGGCCTTTGTGCTAAATGTCCCACATCCTGAGAACCTCCTTAGCCCCTAGAACACTGGCACAGATGGGTTACCCTCAGTGGCATGGTTGAAAGGCTAGGCAATGGCCAAATTTTGGAGATTTTGGGATGTCCAGAGAAGGCATTTTGGAATTTACCCTGTGGGGAACTAGGATCTGCAGAAAGGTTGCAGGCAGAAATCCTATGCGGTGTAGGGACAGGAAGAGTGACAGGATACACTGGAGGTGACAGGAAGATCTCTTAGGAAGTATGGAGGGGGCAGAGGAGGGGATGGGGATGGTCACGTCAAGGGGACCTGGTGGTCAGAGGTGAGACACTAGGGCAGGATGGCGCTGGGGTGTGGAGAACAGGTGTACAGAAGGTTGATTAGACCATGATCCTTTGATTTTGGATCTGCTGTATTGAAGATACTTGTGTGACCCTCACACACTTGAGAGCCCAGCAGCCAACTGCCATTTTTACAGGCCTGCCTGGTTCTACTGTTCCTTTAGATCTGACCTGCCAGGAGCTGGAAAGATGGAGAGCTGAGGCCAGAGAGCTGACGCGTCTCCTGAGAGCCCATGGCAAGGTAGGTGTCGTGTGTGGGTGCAGCAGAACCAAAGAGTTTTCAACTGGCCCAAAAACTCAGATCAGAAAAAGTAGTTATTAACATAACACGAACAGCTAATTCTTTAAGGCAACATTTTTCTAAGAGACTTTCTTCAGCTCCCAGCTCCTGGAATGCATTTCCTTTCATGAAGCAAGATGTGTTGCATGGGCAGGAGTTGGACGGGTTCTGGAAGGCATCAGGAGGAAAGGCTCAGCCCTGGCGTGGCTTGGGAAAGCTCCCGGATGCATGGTCTTTGCACTCAGGATGTGCGGGAATGACCTCACGGCCAGGAGCGCAGTCAGGTGTAAAGCTCTGTGCAGCCTTGTTGGGTCCGCCCTCCATCCTGAGCCAAGCATGGGTCGCTGCTCAGCCATGATGGCAGAAATTCCAGGAGCGCTATATGGGGCACCATGCATGTCACTTACCAGGAACGGGAGCAGGTAGATTTGCGACTGCAGAATTGAGGGGGAGAAGCAGATGGGAAGCCCCCAAAGGTCACTTGAGAGTAGATTCTGGGCAGGCAAAGATGACAGTGTCTGGGCTTCAGGGGGCAGATTTAAACGTTCCAGTCCCCTGTCTCTGTTGTCTTTTTGAAACCTGTCAACTGGTGGACTGCGCAGGACCTCGACCAACCAGGCAGTTGGGGCTCGAGGGTCTGTGATGACTCTCGCCTGCCCCCAAACCTCTTGGCCACCACTCTTTCTCCACCAGTACCGCACAATTCACAGGTTGGGGCTGCAAAGGACATTTTTCTAATTCAAAGTGGCTTAGGTTTAAGTGGAGAGTGTTGGAACTTTCGTGCAGCATCTGACATGCCCAGGCTGGACCTCAGGGAGTCTGCTGGGACATTCTGTTTCTCTTTGCTCATGTCAGCCTGAGGAACTCACCCCGGAGATGGGGTTTCCTCACCTGGTGGGGAACGGAGCCAGGTGACAAGGCCCAGGCCATCGTCCCCTAGGTGACTCTGAGTTACGGAAAAGATGTGAACAAGAGGTAGAAATGACTGATCAGCTTGTTCAGGAGCGGGGTGACTGGATTGGGATGGGGAGACGTTGTAGTCTCAGCTTTGACGTGCTGGCGGCTGAGCAGGAGAGGGTAGCCTGGGGGGTGGATGGGATTGAAAGGACTCTGTTTGCCACTTGCTTCAGGTTTGGGGAGGGAAAGGGGGCTGTCAACGGGGACTCTCAAGTGAGCTGACGTGACCCATAGCTGTAACATCTTCTAAGGGCAAGACTACTGGGTTTGGGTCTCCCAGCCTGGTGAAGACCAGAGTGTAGAGCTGCTTGCTTATCGTCTCAACAGGGGTAACTCAGGCACGTCTCACACCAACACATCTGCTGCTGCTAGCTCGGTCTGTCACCGCCCTCCCACACTTCAGACCTGCTCCTGCTTTATTTTTCTTGCTTCTCAATGAAAGGCCCCTGCATTCCTTGACTTTGTTAACTGCCTCTCAGCTACACACTTCCTTTTCTTCTCAAATGTATCTTTTTCTTCCTGCCCCAGGGCCTTTGCATGTAATGTTCTGTCTACTTGGGATGTTCTGGCCCTCACAACCACTTATTACGTCCAACACCTGCTCAAAGGGACAGTCCCCAATGACACGTGGGTCTCTCTGAAAGACTGCAACTGGACAGTGCCCTCCAGGAAGGTACAAATAATTTAATTTCCTCATCACTGTTGCTGGCACGTTGTATGCATTTCTTGAAACAATGATTTAATGTTGGAATCAGCTGAAAAATTAAAAAAATTCTGATGCCTGTGTGCTTCCCCCAGAATTTTTGATTCAACTGGTCTGAAGATGTGGTCTAGACATTCTTCCTTTCTTCTTCTTCTTCTTTTTTTTTTTTTTTTGTTCGTTTTTGGTAAATCTCCCCAGGGGATTCTAACACACACCAAAGTTCAAGATTATAAAAACTCATATCTTTGGACCTACCCTGGATTTACAGAATCATCTTTGTGGGTGGGGTCCCAGGAATTTGCACTTTGAGACAACACCCAGGAAATTCTCATAAAACCTCAAATTTGCAGTGTGCATTGCAGGGAACTGTACCAGTGTGCTTGTAGAAGAGACCTTGGTGGACGGTGCGTGGGGAGAGGATGGGGGCGTTCGCCGGAGCCCCTATGACCCGTACAGCAAGCATCTTGTACTTTGGTTATGCATTACCACACTCAAGGCTGTTAAAAAATTCGGGTGTTTGGATCTCACCACCCTCCCCTCTACCCCTGAGACAGTCTTACTTAACTGATTTTGATCGCTGGTGGGGCCCCGATCTCTGCATTGTTTAAGAACTCTCCCTCTGATTCCCATAGAGCAGGGGCTTGGGTGGGTGGGCAGGAGACACCAAGCAGAAGAGTCTGGATCAGGTTGGGCTGCAGGCTGGGGGCTGGGCTCCCAGCGGGCTTGGCTTCTAAAAAGAGGCAGGATAAGCCAAGCTTTGGAGATCGTGGCTGAACCCCCAAGTTCTAGGTCAGGGGAACATATTCATTTCTTGGAGCTACATGACCACTTGCCACAAACTCTGGTTTAAAAGCAGAAATTTGTTTTCTCACTTTTCTGGAGCCAGAAATCCAAAATCAAGGTGTTGCCAGGGTTAGTTCCTTCTGGAGGATCTAGGGGAGAGAA
Source organism: Lutra lutra (assembly GCF_902655055.1). Classification (NCBI taxonomy): domain Eukaryota; kingdom Metazoa; phylum Chordata; class Mammalia; order Carnivora; family Mustelidae; genus Lutra; species Lutra lutra. The sequence goes on along the minus strand of NC_062280.1, from coordinate 42,439,401 downwards.
CCTGCTCCAGACTTCTCTCCCTGCTTCTGAGGGCAGCTGCCGGTCCTTGGCACTCCTTGGCTTGTGGACACGTGGCTTAGACCTCTGCTCCTGTCTCCCAGGCCCCTCTCCCCGAGTGTCCTCGACTCCATGTCTCCAGTCTTGATCTCCTTTCTCCTACCCGCACACCTGATAGGACATGGGCCCTATGAGTGAGGGTCCAGCCACCATCATTTGGGCTCTTCTTGAGATCCTTAACTTCATTACACCTACAAAGACACTATTTCCAAATAAGGTCACATTCTCAGCTACTGGGAGCTCGACTTGGATGTGTCTTATTGGGGGACACAGTGCCATCTGCTAAAGAGGGTTATGGACCTTGGAGTTCTCTACAAACGGCCAGCTGTTGGATGAGAAATCCCTGACTGGGGCAGCTTGCTCAGTGGTGCCTGCATGGGGCCAGGTGCCTCCTCCTGCTTTAGAAACAGGGCCCATGAATGGGGGTGCCTAGGTGACTCAGTCTGTTGGGCGTCTGCTTTTGGCTCAGGTCACGATCTCAGAGTCCTGGGATTCTCATCAGGCCCCCTGCTCACAGAGAGCCTGCTTTTCCCTCTCCTTCCTGCTTGTGCTCTCTCTCTCAAATAAATAAATAAAATCCTAAAGAAAAGATAAGAAAAGAAGAGAAAAGAAAAGAAAAGAAAAGAAGGCTCATGAAATCACACTGTGTGATGAGAGTAATGACCATGGGGGAGAGACCGGACTTTCAGCTTGAAATCAAAAACTTCAAGATTTTACACACACACACACACACACACACACACACACACACACACACACCCCGTCTGTTAATGAAGGTGCGAGGTGCTGACTACGTGGGTGGCTGGAATCCGGCCAGTTTCCCCATCCCCATGACTCAGTCCTGGGAGAAGATGCTCAGAGGGAGGTCATTCTTGCTGCCTGCCTCACACTTGAGCTTTATTACTCTTATCATCATCTTTATGAATCTGGTTAGCATATCATACGAAAAAACGCTGCACTCACACGAGTGGCTTTGAACATCTACGAAAATCTGTACATTTTCAAGTTTTAAAGGAGACTTAAATACTTTGTGGACAGAAAGGGGAGAGAGGGGAGGCATAGCTTGAGTGGGCGTGGCTCTACTCTACTTGGGGCGTGGCTGGCATTTTATTTACAGTAAATTCTGGGAAGACAATCCTTAGCCAAGCTGGATCTGAGCGCCCCAGGGTCAGAAACCATCCTGTAGTTCTCCTCTTCTGCTCTGTGATTCATGAGGAGGCTGTGACGGGTCTGCAGAAACTTTGCCCACCCCAAATTGCTCTGACAACATTAGCACAGGAAATAGCCTGAATTTCAGGTGCTCTAAAAGAAAAATCCAGGGCGACACCCCCTCCCCCAAACCGGAGAGCATTATGCTTTTGTTTAAAAACCAAAACATGTTTCCCCCAGTTTTGTTCAATGGGCTGAAGACCATCAATTTAGATAAAGTTAAAGGTTTTACAACCATTTCGTCAGAGGCTTTGGGCAGAGATGTGGACAGAGCTGCTCCGTGAAGCAGCCACTGTCCTGAGAGCAGAGAATCCAGGGAATGATGTGGTCATGTCATAAGATGTGCTAAAAAAAATTTTTTTTTAAGATTTTATTTATTTATTTTGCAGAAAGAGATAGCAAGAGAGGGAATACAAGCAGGAAGAGTGGGAGAGGGAGAAGCAGGCTTCCCTCTGGGCAGGGAGCCCGATGCAGGGCTCGATCCCAGGACCCTGGGATCATGACCTGAGCTGAAGGCAGACGCTTAAAGACTGAGCCACCCAGGCATCCCTTAAAAAAGCTTTTAAAATGCAAGGGTATACAAAAGAGCTTTCCCTTCCAAACTTACTTTCATGTGCACTTGTAGATAAATGTGAATTTGATATATATGTTAAAATTAAGGTTTTTTTTTCCTTTGAAAGTTATCTGCGTTGGTTGTGGGGCATATCAGCAGATCAGAAAGAAATATAAGGAAGAAAATACAATCTGCAGAAATCTCATCACCCAGGTCATAATGCCTGTTTCCCTGAGGAGCTGATTTCCAGGCCCTGCCTGGTGAGCCTGCTGCTCCAAGTTCCTGTGGGTGGACTTATCAGCTCCCACCGGGCTCCTCCGCTGACTCTTATCATCGGCTCCCAGACCTTGCTCCCTTTTCTGCACCATCACGGCTGGTCATGCTGAGCACGGTGTCAGCCTGGAGCCCTTTGCTGCCAATTCCCACTAGACCAGACCTGTTTTCTTTGCCCGGTAGACAATTCTCACCTTAAGTTGTCAATTTCGATTTCTAAATGTAAATGTCATCAAAGGAATTTTATCTGGGATCTCTGACTACAGGGATGGTTGAAAGGGTGGATGCGGGATGTGGGCCAGGTGACGTCACAGCTGGACAGCAGCCTCAGGAATTCGGGGCGGACCCTGGTCCTGGCGTCGTCCATGCCTCGCCGTGGCCAGACCAGCCCCATGGGCCCCTTTCAGGCCATAAGCAGGCCAATTGCTCCCTGATTTCTGCAGAATGTATTTCGACTCCTGACGCACCTCAACAAAGCCCAGAGGCTTCAGGAAACAAAAACAAAACCAAAGCCCGCCCACGGGCAGCCTGCTCCTCCGGCCTCGCCCCCCGACCCCGTAACCATATTGGCTGAATCACATCCGGAATGGAGGCAAAATCAAATCTGTTCTTTGGTTCTGCTGTTTAGGTAGAGACTTTCTCAAGGGGACAGGAAAGAAGTCTCTTACCCTCAGGGAATTCAAGGGAATGTTTCTTGGCAAATGAGTTTTTCAGATCAGCAGTTGGTTGAAAAGGAAATCGTTTAATGGTCTGAAGGGAGATAATGGCTCCAGGGAGTCCTGCTTCTACGTGGCCCATTAGAAAACCTCTTCCATGTAAGAAACCCAGAAGTTGGGATGTTGGGGATTGAGTGTGGGGGCACAGAACTTGAGGTCCCATCTCTGGGGGCTCCTGTGCATGCCTGTCCTGGGCTCTGGGTTGGAGCCCCATCTGTCCTGTCCCCAGGGTCCCTGGACAGCGGCAGGAGTGGCTCCAGCAGACCGTCCTTCGCCATCATTCAGAGCTGCAGAAAAGCACCTGCTCTCTCTGGGTCTGCCTGGCCCCCAGATTGCAATAAAGTCCTCATAACACAGAACCCACTGTTTCAACCATTTTAGAGTATCGAGTTCAGCAGCATTTAGATTATTCACAGTGTTGTCAACTGTCACCTCTATTTAGTATTTAGTTCCAGAACATTTTTGTCGTGCCAAATGGCAACTTCCCGCTTCCCTCCAGGTTCTGGCAACCACTGATCTGCTTTTCGTCTCTACAGGTTTGCTCTCATGGAAATGGAGCCATACGGCAGGTGGGCTTCTGTGGCTGGCTTCTTTCACTCAGCGTCATGTTTTCAAGGTCCCTTCATGTTAGAGCGTGCATCATTTCTTCTTATGGCCAGATAATATGCCATTGCATGAATAGGACAGATTTGTGTCCCCTGGTTGTCTCTTTTAAAGAGCAAGGAAGGTCTTTCCCGAATCCTCCATCTCATTGACCAGACCTGCATCCGAGGCTAGGATCAAATCCAAAGATAGGCAGAGTGATGAGACCCTGGGTTCTCTTCCCCTTCGTGTTTGAAGGAGGGCCCCTTCCCTGGGCTCTCTGAATAAATGGGAACTCTGCCGATGAGCATGGGTGTGGGGAAGGCTGCGGAGAGGCAGTCCACACTGCCTACTATGGCGTCCACCTCCTAAACTGTGACTTATTTCCCAGATTTACAGCCAGGCAAATGAAACAGGCAGTTAAATGGAAATCTGGTGAAGGTCCAAGAAGATAGATATTTACCAAATGGGATATCATGTCTCCTCTTTGGGGACAAAATTTACAAGAGAGAGTTTTCTAAAACTAGGCTTCATTACTCCTGAGCTCTTTTCTAGGTTTAAGGTACAAAGGGATCAGACGGAGGAAGAGAAACATGTGGCAAGGTTACTTTGAAGAGAACTGCTGTGTTTTATGAGTGTCTTCTACCTTCATCGCACCTGCCATCCTCTTGCTTTAAGTGGGGAGGGAACAGCTCACCCACAGTGATGGAAGCACATCCAAACCATGTTCTGTGCAGCTGGAAGGATCTGATGCTTGGGGTTTTTGGCCAAGAAAGCCCAGGGAGTATGTGGCAGTAAGAGAGGCCAGGCTGGGACTGATGGCAGGACGAGGGGGGCAGACATCATGTGTGACCAGGGGTGGGCCATCCTGAAGAGAGAACTGTGTGACTCACCCTGGTCCTATCTGAGAGGACACTCAGAAGGGTGCCGGCAGTGTGGTGAATGTCAGATGCCAGGGGCTGAGAGAAGAATGGACATAGAGGACTGCCCACAAGCCAGATGCATCCTCCTGGGTCATGGCCACTGCAGGAGGGAGAAGCCCAGAGAGTCAGCTGCAGGTGAGGATGGATCCAGCAAAGGCAGAGTCACCCTCAGTGCTTGAGGAATTCTGCATAGGGTAAGTCCTTTCTTGGCATGCTTTCCGTTTTAGACATTCTTCTTTTTAAAGATTTTACTCATTTATTTGAGAGACGGAAAGAGAGAAAAAGAAAGCACAAGCAGGGGAAGGGGCAGTGGGAGAAGCAGGGTCTCCCTCAGCCCAGAGCCTGATGTGGGCTCGAACCCAGGACCCTGAGATCATCCTGAGAGGAAGGCAGATGCTTGACTGACTGAGCCACCCAGCTGCCCTTTTGCCTTAAACATTCTAACCTGCAGAAGGTACTGTGATCTGTGGGTGGCCCTGACTGGGGACGACTGGTCAACCGCCCTTTAAATACTAATATTTCACTCATGTGTCTTTAGACCAAGCGTCTAATGGGATTTTTTTCTCCTCTCAGTATGTCAATGTCCAACCAAGCCTGGTGCATAAGTAGGCAAGTTTGAGAGACATTTGGGAAGTGACTAAAGTGGTCCTCTCATTGTTACCTGCGAGGGTTGTTACCAGTGAGGAGGCAAAGGCCCAGAGAGCACGTGCGGCTCCCTCTTGTTCATGCAGCTCAGCAGCTCCTGGGCTCATGCAGGAACTGTGGCCTTCTGCTTCCCAACTCAGCACTCCCTTACTTCCCAAAATAACTGTGTAAGGGAAGTAAATATAATTAGGCTGTTGAGTAAAAATTATACCAATATGCATAATTGTGATCTTCTACTTGGGATATCAAAAAAACACATCCGATGTGTTTTGTTATAGGGATAGGGTGAGAGAACAGCAATCAGCCCATCCTCTTCTCTCGAAGATAAACTTATTTCTGCCATCTATTTCTCTAGGACATTGTCACATCCCTACCAATGTGCCTGGCATATTGAAGGCATTACAAGGAATGCCTATTCTAAGACTGAATGAAGAATGACATGTTTAAAGTCGTTTTCTTTAGCCTGTGAGGTTATTTGGTGTCTTCAAAAGGATTCCATCATCAGAAATTTGGTTTTAAAGTTAATTTGTATTTTGCAACATCATCTTATCATCCTACAAGAATACACTAAACTTGCGTATTCTTGAGTATTTTTATACCTAGCTATCTTGACATTTCAAAGGTTCAGATATCAGTGGAGGCTGACTCATCTTTGCAGTTAAATGACACAGTGATACAAGGAGGAGGCTGAGTGCTGGCTGGGGAATGGCAGGCCAGTGAGCTGGTCTTAGACCCATGCTGGCTACTCACCTTGTCCTGGAGTCTAGGCCTGAGATACTGTGTGTGTGTGTGTGTGTGTGTGTGTGTGTGTGTGTGTGCATGTGCATGCAGGTTGTGCCTGTGTGTAAATATGTATGTAAATATGGGGTTATAAATATTATGGTTAATTTGGTTAATGTGGTGGGCAGGATAATGACCCTCAAAGATTTCATGTCCTAATTGCTGACCTTGAATGTGTTCCATTATATGGCAAAGGGAGATTTTGGGAGCTGATGGAAATAGGGCTGCTAATTAGCTGACCTTAAAACAGGGAGATTTTCTTGGCTTAGCCTAACGGGCCCCAAAGTAACCACAGGAAGCCTTGAAAGTCGGAGAAGGAGACAGGAAAGGAGCCGGCGTCTGAGAAGGTGTGACCACAGCAGCCGGACAGAGTTATGGACATGAGGAGGACTCTACCACTATTGGCTGACCTTCAAGATGAAGGGGCTACACGCCAGGGAACCAGGCAGCCTCAAGGGCACAGTTTCTCCCCCAGAGCCTCCACAGGGAAAGCAGCCCTGAAGACGCCTTGGTTTTAGCCCAGTGGGAGAGTATAGGACCACTAAGCTACAAAACCATACTATATTAAGTACATTTGTATGGGCTTAAGTCACTGCTTTTGTAGTGATTAGTTCCAGCAGCCATAGAAAATTAACAAATCAATTTAGCTGAGGCAGAAACACACATTTGAAGCTTACAAACTTAGGTGCTTGATTTGTGAATACCAAACAGTTCAAGCTGACTGTGTGCATTGAAGATGATAGGGCACGTCCAGAGGCTGGAAATCTCTGGAACAGAGCTGTATTTCATGCACTCATGACCTGTAATCTTTATCTTGGCTCTAGAGACAATAAGCCAGCCAGAATCCTCTTGTTAGGTTCATCAAAGCTTTCCCATGAATTAAAGAAAGTCAGAAGGAGGGTGAGTTAGAAATCTGAGATCCGTATCAATCATGATGTTGGTGTAAGTGGCATATTTCACTGCCTTGGACATTTGTATAGATCAGGCCGTCAGCGTCTGATGGCTGTTGGAAGTGTAAATGATGTTCTCCTTGCTTTAAGCGCAGCGTGGCAGTGAGTCCCTAATGGGGTGGGAGGCAGGGCAGCGCCGAAGTGCTTCCCTAATTTCATTCCCCGTCGCTCGCAATTGCAGTGAAAGCAGAGGAATCCGCCAAGGCCAGTTCCACGGGGGATTCCCCAAGCAGCTGGCTTCCAAAGTCTGATGCAACTTTGATTGTTGAAGTTTGTACACTGTGCAACACACACCAGAAATGATCTATTCTTCATTCAAGTTTTTTTTTTAAGTTTTTAAAACTTCAATGCTTTTCCATTTTAGCTAAGGTTTTTATAACAAAGTATTCTTGATTTCCTGTTTTAATTCAATGACATGTTTTAAACATGCTTAGTTAACTTTGAACCTTGAGTGGAGCTTGCCCTGAGAATATTCTGGGAGGCCAGTTTCTGACCCTGGGCTCTATGCATATGGACAGGGAGGCCACCTGTCAGCAAAAGGTTTTGCCCTCAGCAGATGGGGGTGGATTTTGTCAACCTGCTCTTCTAGTTGCTTAGGAACTCGGAGCATGCAGTCAAATAAACACAGCTCCTCTCCTGGCCTTGCATTCATCATTCCTGATGCTGGGACCTGGGTGGGGAAGGCTGCTTCCAAGTCATGAAACTGTCCAAACAGGCTTTCTTACAAGTCACGAGATTCTGAGAGAAAAGCAAATAAATTGTGTAATGACACACATATGTTCTCCCCTTAACATGAATCCCCATGACGAAATTTGATTCTCCCCCAGGCTTTGCTAATTAAAGAGATCTCACTGGGGATACTGACAAGTGGTACTTGTTCCCTAGACACACCAAATTTCAGAAAAACCCGGTGGCTTTCCTGAGTCGAGTCAGGCCGAACCGTCTGGCTGTGACTGTGGCAGATCAGGCACTTCTCTTTAGGACCCGAGTGAAGGAGAGATGGCTGGATGTCCTGGTGGGGTTCAGGCAGGGGTGTGTGCTCAGTTTTCTGGGTCACATTCAGTTATGGTGCCCGTGGTGCTAGGCACTGTCCCATAGCTGGAGGCAAGCCTGTCTCCTAGCTCAGAGTTTCCTGCAAGCAAGGACTCAGCGGGTGAGCAGGTGTGCAAGGCAGCAATGAGCACCACTGTAGATGAGACGTCTATAGGAGGGGATGGTCAGGAGGAAGCTGGGTGGCCATTTCCTGCATGGGACAGACCAGTGGTGGTAGGTTGGCACGTGTGAGGGCTGGGAGGCCTCGGCTGTCTGCTCTGGCCTGTCAGATGTCCACATGATGGACATTTCAGAGCACCTGTCCTTGGTTCGTCAAAGGACAGGCAGGCGCCTTTTGTTGGCAGGTGCCATGTCTGCCCCTGGCACCCATCAAGGTATGCACAGAAATGACCAGATGCCTCTCGAACAGCTTCCTGTCCTGCCTGGCTCGCCTATCTCCACCAACTATCCCAGTGCCCATGTGATCATTCTGAAACGTGAGTCTAAATGTGTTCTCTGCACCATATAACCCTCTATGGCCTCATATAATCTCGGGGTAAGACTCAAACCCTGGGACCTTCTTGGCCTGGCCTGGCCTGTCTGCTACACCCTTCCTGCCTGTCCAGTGACTCCTTCATGCTCCAGCAAGTGCACAGGAATCACCATAGTGACAATTCCAATAATGCCTGTGACAGCGATCGTTCATCTTCCTGAATGTTCCTCTGTACTCAGCTCTGGACTAGGGCTTTTTCATGCATTAGCTCATTCAAGGCTTACTTCAGCTCTCTGAGCCCATTAGCATCAAGATCCCTGCTTTCCAGTGGAGGAAGTGGGCATTTAGAGAAATTGAGTCACTTTCTCAGAGTCTCGCTGCCTGCAAGAGGCCACCAGAACTTGGTTCTAGGTCCATGCGGGGAAGCCAGATTCTGTGCTTTTCACATCCTGATGCCTGTGGTTCTTAGAGCAGCAGCCTCAGCCCCACCTGGGTGTTTGTTAAGAATGTAAATTCTTGGGGGCGACTGGGTGGCTCAGTGGGTTAAGGCCTCTGCCTTCGGCTCAGGTCATGATCCCGGAGTCCTGGGATCGAGCCCCACATCAGGCTCTCTGCTCCGTGGAGAGCCTGCTTCCTCCTCTCTCTCTGCCTGCCTCTCTGCCTAGTTGTGATCTCTCTCTGTCAAATAAATAAATAAAATGTTTAAAAAAAAAAAAAAAAGAATGTAAATTCTTGGGCTCCAACCCAGACCTCCTGGGTTGGAACCAGAAACTCTGGGGTAGAGCTCAGAGACTTGAGTGTTTTTAGGTCTTCCAAGAGACTCCAAGGGGAAAACTCCCACTGTCCTACACTACAGTTATGCCCACATGCCATGCCATTGTGCTGGTGTGAGCTCTGGGCCTTTGCACATGCAAAGTCAAAGATCATCCTTCAGGACTTACCTCCTGAGCCCTGGAAGTCGTCTCTGACACCCTGACCCTTGAGGGCATCCCTTTCCATGCTACCAGAGGATACTGTGTGTAACTTCCTAATAGGAAACAGCACACTGTATCCTGAGGGCTGTTTTAGAGGTTCCCACAAGATCCTACCTTCCCAGAGGACAGGAATTCGTTGTCCTTTTACTTCTTGAATATACACCATTGATATAAATTTTTGAGCCATGACTAGCAATATTAATATCAATTATTTATTATTACAATTGTGTTCAGTAATAAACACTGAGAGCACCTCAGTGGCATAGAATAATAAGCACTGAGTTTCGCTGAATGTCTATAGGTCAGTGGGGCGATTCTGCTGACCTACACTGGGCTTACCTCAGAGGCTCTGCTGAACTTGGTTGGGCTCTTTCCCCATCTGGAGCTCAGCGGGGATAGCTGGGATGATTTGGCTTTGCCACATGAGACCCCTCATCTCCCTCCAGTAGACTAGCCCGGACTTGTTACCATCACGATGGCATGGTTTTGAGAAAGAGAGAAAGAGTCCCACAGGCTCCTGGGTACAGTGCCACCCTTGACACAGCCTGTTAACTGAAGCTGGCTGCAAAGCCAGCCTGGATTCAAGGGCAGGGGAATAGACTCTGCTTCTTGATGGGAGGAGGGGCTGGCAAACCACCTTGCAGAGGATGTGGATACAGGGACCAGTTTTGCTGTAAACTGACCACAGCTTGTCATCTATAGTAAGTGTTCAAAATATGTCAGTTTGATTTTTGTTTTTGAATGAATGAATTTTCTCAATGTGCAGGGGAGATGATTATTAAGTGTTCTGAGGATTCTTTAAAAAACCCATTTCAGTTCTGATTCCATTAAATTGAAAATCGTTGCATATAGAAATATTTTATAAATCTATCTTACTCAAGCAATTTTCAGCAAAGTAGAATTCCAGTAAACAACAGCGGAGGGGAAACAGGAGTCAAGAAGGCGGAGAAGTAGCAGGCTGAGACTACTTTGGGTAGCGGGAGATCAGCTAAATAGCTTATCTAAAGATTGCAAACACCTACAAATCCAACGGGAGATTGAAGAGAAGAAGAACAGCAATTCTAGAAACAGAAAATCAACCACTATCTGAAAGGTAGGACTGGCGGAGAAGTGAATCCAAAGCGACGGGAAGATAGACCGCGGGGGGAGGGGCCGGCTCCCGGCGAGCGGCGGAGCAACGGAGCAAAATCAGGACTTTTAAAAGTGTGTTCCGCTGAGGGACATCGCTCCAGAGGCTTAACCGGGGTGAAGCCCAGGCGGGGTCAGCGCGGCCTCAGGTCCCGCAGGGTCGCAGAAGGATCGGGGGTGTCTGAGTGTCGCAGAGCTTACCGGTATTAGAACGGGGAAGCCGGCTACAGAGACAGAGCCGAGGAGTGACTCTCAGCTCGGGGTTGCCTTGAACCGGTCGCAGGCTCGGTCAGCTCGGAGCGCGGCCGAAGGCCAGGGTGACGGGAGTCATTGGGCGCTGTTCTCTGAGGGCGCACTGAGGAGTGGGCCCCGGGCTCTCGGCTCCTCCGGGCCGGAGACCAGGAGGCCGACATCTTCATTCCCCCTCTTCCTGAACTCTACGGAAAGCGCTCAGGGAACAAAAGCTCCCGAAAGCAAACCCGAGCGGATTACTCAGCGCGGCCCCGGGTAAGGGCGGTGCAACTCCGCCTGGGGCAAAGACGCTTGAGATTCACTACAACAGGCCCCTCCCCCAGAAGATCAACGGGAACCCAGCCAGGACCAAGTTCACCTACCAAGGAGTGCAGTTTCAATACCAAGGAGAGCGGCGGAAATTCCAGAGGAGAAGAAAGCAAAGCACGGAACTCATGGCTTTCTCCCCATGATTTTTTTAGCCTTGTAGTTAATTTAATTTTTTTTTTCTTTTTCAATTTTTTTTCTTTTCTCTTCTTCTGCTAAATTTTTTAACTTTTAACCGTTTTTCTTTTGTTAACGTTTTTTAAATAGTTTATCTAATATATATATATTTTTTTCCTCTTTTTATATTTTACCTTTATTGGCTTTCTTTTTTTTAATAGTTTCTTTTTTTTTTTCTTTCTGAACCCCTTTTTATTCCCTTTCTCCCCCCTCACAATTTGGGATCTCTTCTGATTTGGCTAAAGCATATTTTTCCTGGGGTTGGTTGCCACCCTTTTAGTATTTTACTTGCTCCTTCATAAACTCTTATCTGGACAAAATGACAAGGTGGAAAAATTCACAACAAAAAAAAGAACAAGAGGCAGTACCAAAGGCTAGGGACCTAATCAATACAGACATTGGTACTATGTCAGATATAGAGTTCAGAATGACGATTCTCAAGGTTCTAGCCGGGCTTGAAAAAGGCATGGAAGATATTAAAGCAACCCTCTCGGGAGATATAAAAGCCCTTTCTGGAGAAGTAAAAGAACTAAAATCGAACCAAGTTGAAATCAAAAAAGCTATTAATGAGGTGCAATCAAAAATGGAGGCTCTCACTGCTAGGATAAATGAGGCAGAAGAAAGAATTAGCGATATAGAAGACCAAATGACAGAGAATAAAGAAGCTGAGCAAAAGAGGGACAAACAGCTACTGGATCACGAGGGGAGAATTCGAGAGAATATGACACCATAAGACGAAACAACATTAGAATAATTGGGATTCCAGAAGAAGAGGAAACAGAGAGGGGAGCAGAAGGTATATTGGAGAGAATTATTGGAGAGAATTTCCCCAATTGGCAAAGGGAACAAGCATCAAAATACAGGAGGTTCAGAGAACCCCCCTCAAAATCAATAAGAATAGGTCCACACCCCGTCACCTAATAGTAAAATATACAAGTCTTAGTGACAAAGAAAAGATCCTGAAAGCAGCCCAAGAAAAGAAGTCTGTAACGTACAATGGTAAAAATATTAGATTGGCAGCAGACTTATCCACAGAGACCTGGCAGGCCAGAAAGAGCTGGCATGATATATTCAGAGTACTAAATGAGAAAAACATGCAGCCAGAATACTATATCCAGCTAGGTATCATTGCAAATAGAAGGAGAGATTAAAAGCTTCCAGGACAAACAAAAACTGGGAAGAATTTGCAAATACCAAACCAGCTCTACAGGAAATATTGAAAGGGGTCCTCTAAGCAAAGAGAGACCCTAAAAGTAGTAAGATCAGAAAGAAACAGAGACAATATACAATACAGTCACCTTACAGGCAATACAATGGCACTAAATTCATCTCTCTCAATACTTACCCTGAATGTTAATGGCTAAATGCCCCAATCAAAAGACACAGGGTATCAGAATGGATAAAAAAACAAAACCCATCTATATGTTGCCTACAAGAAACTCATCTTAAACCGAAGACACCTCCAGATTTAAAGTGAGGGGGTGGAAAAGAATTTACCATGCTAATGGACATCAGAAGAAAGCAGGAGTGGCAATCCTTATAGCAGATCAATGTAGGAGTTTTAAGCCAAAGACTATAATAAGAGATGAGGAAGGACACTATATCATACTCAAGGAACTGTCCAACAAGAAGATCTAACAATTTTAAATATCTATGCCCCTAACGTGGGAGCAGCCAACTATATAAAACCAATTAATAACAAAATCAAACACAAAAAAAAAACACATCGACAAGAATACAATCATAGTAGGGATTTTAACACTCCCCTCACTGAAATGGACAGATCATCCAAGCAAAAGATCAACAAGGAAATCAAGGCCTTAAATGACACACTGGACCAGATGGACATCACAGATATATTCAGAACATTTCATCCCAAAGCAACAGAATACACATTCTTCTCTAGTGCACATGGAACATCTCCAGAATAGATCACATTCTTGGTCCTAAATCAAGTCTCAACCGGTATCAAAAGATTGGGATCATTCCCTGCATATTTTCAGACCACAATGCTCTAAAGCTAGAACATCAATCACAAGAGGAAATTTGGAAAGAACCCAAATACATGGAGACTACACAGCATCCTTCTAAAGAATGAATGGGTCAACCAGGAAATTAAAGAAGAATTGAAAAATTTATGGAAAAAAAATGATAATGAAAACACAACGGTTCAGAATCTGTGGGACACAACAAACGCAGTCCTGAGAGGAAAATATATAGCGGTACAAGCCTTTCTCAGAAACAAGAAAGGTCTCAGGTACACAACCTAACCCTACACCTCAAGGAGCTGGAGAAGAACAAGAAAGAAACCCTAAACCCAGCAGGAGAAGAGAAATCATAAAGATTAGAGCAGAAATCAATGAAATAGAAACCAAAAAAACATAGAACAAATCAACGAAACTAGGAGCTGGTTCTTTGAAAGAATTATAAGATTGATAAACCCTGGCCAGAACTTATCAAAAAGAAAGAGAAGGACCCAATAAATAAAATCATGAATGAAAGAGGAGAGATCACAACGAACACCAAAGAAATACAGACAATTATAAGAACATACTATGAGCAACTCTACGCCTACAAATTTGACAATCTGGAAGAATGGATGCATTCCTAGAGACATATAAACTACCACAACTGAAACCAGGAAGAAATAGAAAGCCTGAACAGACCCATAACCAGTAAGGAGATTGAAACAGTCATCAAAAATCTCCAAACAAACAAAAGCCCAGGGCCAGACGGCTTCCCGGGGGAATTCTACCAAACATTTAAAGAAGAACTTATTCCTATTCTCCTGAAACTGTTCCAAAAAATAGAAATAGAAGGAAAACTTCCAAACTCATTTTATGAGGCCAGCATCACCTTGATCCCAAAACCAGACAAGGATCCCAACAAAAAAGAGAACTACAGACCAATATCCTTGATGAACACAGATGCAAAAAAATTCTCGCCAAAATACTAGCCATAGGATTCAACAGTACGTTAAAAGGATTATTCACCACGACCAAGTGGGATTTATTCCAGGCTGCAAGGCTGGTTCAACATCCGCAATCAATCAATGTGATACAACACATTAATAAAAGAAAGAACAATACCCATATGATAACTCTCCATAGATGCTGAAAAAGCATTTGACAAAGGACAGCATCCCTTCCTGATCAAAACTCTTCAAAGTGTAGGGATAGACGGACACATACCTCAACATTATCAAGCCATCTATGAAAAACCCACCGCAAATATCATTCTCATGGAGAAGAAACTGAAAGCTTTTCCGCTAAGGTCAGGAACACGCAGGGATGTCCGTTATCACCACTGCTATTCAACATAGTAGTAGAAGTCCTAGCCTCAGCAATCAGACAACAAAAGGAAATTAAGGCATCCAAATCGGCAAAGAAGAAGTCAAACTATCACTCTTTGCAGATGATATGAATACTATATTGGAAAACCCAAAAGACTCCACTCCAAAGCTGCTAGAACTTGTACAGGAATTCAGTAAAGTGTCAGGATATAAAATCAATGCACAGAAATCAGTTGCATTTCTCTACACCAACAACAAGACAGAAGAAAGAGAAATTAAGGAGTCCATCCCATTTACAATTGCACCCAAAACTATAAGATACCTAGGAATAAACCTAACCAAAGAGACTAAGAATCTATACACAGAAAACTATAAAGTACTCATGAAAGAAATTGAGGAAGACACAAAGAAATGGAAAAATGTTCCATGCTCCTGGATTGGAAGAATAAATATTGTGAAAATGTCTCTGCTACCTAAAGCAATCTACACATTTCATGCAATTCCTATCAAAGTACCATCCATTTTTTTTCAAAGAAATGGAACAAATAACCTTAAAATTTATATGGAACCAGAAAAGACCTCGAATAGCCAAAGGAATATTGAAAAAGAAAGCCAAAGTTGGTGGCATCACAATTCCGGACTTCAAGCTCTATTCCAAAGCTGTCATCATCAAGACAGCATGGTACTGGCACAAAAACAGACACATAGATCAATGGAACAGAATAGAGAGCCCAGAAATGGACCCTCAACTCTATGGTCAACTCATCTTCGACAAAGCAGGAAAGAATGTCCAATGGAAAAAAGACAGCCTCTTCAATAAATGGTGTTGGGAAAATTGGACAGCCACATGCAGAAAAATGAAATTGGATCATTTCCTTACACCCCACACGAAAATAGACTCAAAATGGATGAAGGATCTCAATGTGAGAAAGGAATCCATCAAAATCTTCGAGGAGAACACAGGCAGCAACCTCTTCGACCTCAGCCGCAGCAACATCTTCCTAGGAACATCGCCAAAGGCAAGGGAAGCAAGGGCAAAAATGAACTATTGGGATTTTATCAAGATCAAAAGCTTTTGCACAGCAAAGGAAACTGTGAACAAAACCAAAAGACAACTGACAGAATGGGAGAAGATATTTGCAAATGACATATCAGATAAAGGGCTAGTGTCCAAAATCTATAAAGAACTTAGCAAACTCAACACCCAAAGAACAAATAATCCAATCAAGAAATGGGCAGAGGACATGAACAGACATTTCTGCAAAGAAGACATCCAGATGGCCAACAGACACATGAAAATGTGCTCCACATCACTCGGCATCAGGGAAATACAAATCAAAACCACCATGAGATATCACCTCACACCAGTCAGAATGGCTAAAATTAACCAGTCAGGAAATGACAGATGCTGGCTGGATGCGGAGAAAGGGGAACCCTCCTACACTGTTGGTGGGAATGCAAGCTCGTGCAACCACTCTGGAAAACAGCATGGAGGATCCTCAAAATGTTGAAAATAGAACTACCCTATGACCCTGCAATTGCACTGCTGGGTATTTACCCTAAAGATACAAACGTAGTGATCCAAAGGGGCACGTGCACCCGAATGTTTATAGCAGCAATGTCTACAATAGCCAAACTATGGAAAGAACCTAGATGTCCATCTACAGACGAATGGATAAAGAAGATGTGGTATATATACACAATGGAATACTATGCAGCCATCAAAAGAAATGAAATCTTGCCATTTGCGACGACGTGGATGGAACTAGAGGGTATCATGCTTAGCGAAATAAGTTAATCGGAGAAAGACAACTATCATATGATCTCCCTGATATGAGGGAGAGGAGATGCAACATGGGGGGTTGAGGGGGTAGGAGAAGAGTAAATGAAACAAGATGGGATTGGGAGGGAGACAAACCATATGTGACTCTTAATCTCACAAAACAAACTGAGGGTTGATGGGGGGAGGGGTTGGGAGAGGGGGGTGGGGTTATGGATATTGGGGAGGGTATGTGCTATGGTGAGTGCTGTGAAGTGTGTAAACCTGGCGATTCGCAGACCTGTACCCTTGGGGATAAAAATATATGTTTATAAAGCTGTAAAAAAAAAAAAAGAAAAAAGGAAGGATGAATACCCAAGTTTTGTAGCAACATGGACGGGACTGGAAGAGATTATGCTGAGGGAAATAAGTCAAGCAGAGAGAGTTAATTATCATATGGTTTCACTTATTTGTGGAGCATAAGAAATAGCATGGAGGACAAGGGGAGATGGAGAGGAGAAGGGAGTTGAGGGAAATTGGAAGGGGAGGTGAACCATGAGAGACTATGGACTCTGAAAAACGATCTGAGAATTTTGAAGGGGTGGGGGTTGGGAGGTTGGGGGCACCAGGTGGTGGGTGTTGTAGAGGGCACGGATTGCATGGAGCACTGGGTGTGGTGCAAAAATAATGAATTCTGTTATGCTGAAAAAAATAAAAAATTAAAATTAAAAAAAAAAAAAGAAACACAGGGGGAAAAAAAACAACAGCGGAGGGATTGGAAAAGTCATTTGGAGTTTGTTGTATTCGAAACTGCTCTTTGCAAATGTCAGAACAATTTCAGGACTGGCTGTCTTGGAGATGGGGCTTGGGAATGGTGTTTGCGATATCTGGAAGAGGGGCAAGTGGAGCTAACACTGGGGCATGCACAGAGAGGGAGGGACGTGGAATTGATGGTCTTCTGAGCTCTTGGGAGGAGGGTCTGCTTGGCATCTGAAGATGTGTGGTAGTTGTTTCTTCATGTGGGGGCTTTGGCTGGGTAAGCAGCACAAATGCTGGTTGTGTGGGACTAATGGTGAACCCATTACTGCTAGGAGCTGTTAACCCCTGCTGGGTGGGGCTGCTGAATGGAGAGAACTTCATAAAAGTAGCGACTCATGGGGGTGGTACAGTGAGAATCATCCAGAACTAAAGCAGGGGTCTGTGTCCTAAACTCATCTTATTGTCACTACACATGGGACTTGCCTTGGTCACATAACTGCTCTAGTGTCCTCCACCAAACAACCTTATTCACATGAAGTCTGAGCCATGTAATTGTCTGCATTTCTTTCTTGCTCTAAGAGCAATAATTCATGCATTTGAATAAAGAGTAAATTAACAGCAGCCTCTTCCCTCCCAAAAAAAACAAATAAAAAATCTTTCACATTGGAAGGCAACAAAAGAAAGCTGATTTATAATTCTGGGTTGAGAAGAGCAATCTTAGCGTGACACCAAGGCTAAAATGACATGACTGCATCAAACATAAAAGACCAAACCAAACTAAAATAAAACCATTACATTACAAAACTTCTGAATGGTAAGAGATGTTAAAAATTTAGAAGACCAATAAAACCTAGACAAAGTATTTGAATCCTATCTGACAGGAAAAGTCAGTAAGAAAAGTAACAATCCAAAGAAAAATAGGTCAAGTCTGTAAAGAGGAAATTCACAAAAGAAAAAAAAATGCAAACAGACAATAAACTTATGAAAAAACAGTCCAGTGTTGTTGATAACCAAATAAATGGTACATCTTAAAAAATGATACACTTTTTCCCTATAAGGGGAGGAGGAAATAGGTTAGAGCTCCTTGGCATTTATACAAAAATGGAGACCCTCCAACGTGGCCCACAGTCAGCTCCCTGTGTACTTGTCTTAGTGTTCTTTGACACCAATTGCACATACTCAGTGGTGTGGCCAACGAGAAGATGGTTTTCGATTCCACCCATCAGGTGCCACAGTCAGACACATCTATGCCCAGTCACCCTCGGGCAGGCAGCCTCAAAGGTAATTAGTTTGGCTTCCCCTCTATCTGCCCTTTGCTTCCCACACTTCCTGCCATGTTGACAGCCCTGTTCCATGTGCCTCATCATTCTTGGCAGCAAAATCTACTTCCTGCCAATCTCAATTCTGGTCTCTCAATTTCCAGGTGTCCCAGCTCCTTCTTCTATCTTTATTACTTTAATTAGGCTTCAGTGACTGTGAGGCATGGTTAGCAGGAGCAGGAGCACACAGGATGTGCCACTGAGCAGAGGGGAACTGCAGGATGGGGTGGGTTGGGAGACCCCTGGAGGACCCAGCCATAAGGTGGGATTCTGAGGACAAGACTGGAATGCCATGAGGAAGATGACAAATGGGGTGTTGACTGCCAGTGAGTGACAGAATAAATCCCACATCTCATTCTGTCTGCCCTCTCTTGTGTACCTCCTACTCAAAACAGGAACACCTTTGATGACTGGAGCTTTTAGGAAGAGAGAAGGCCAGAGAGGGAACAATGATGTGCGTGAAGATACTACAGGCCCAACAGCCAGGGGTGTGAGGCCAGGGCTACAGTGGAAGGGCCATGCCTCTTCATTTGACTGGTCAGGTACAGATTAAGCACACCAGGGGCAGTGCCTTCTGAAGAAGGTGAGAGTCCAGCCATAGATGTCCAAAGTCCTGCTTGCCAGCTCTAGACTAGGAGCCGTGCCCAGAGCAAGTCTAGCTGCTGGTAGGTTCTCCATTAAGTGTGTGTTGAATAAACGTATGGGTGGTTGCCACGGAGAATTCATAGCAGGAGTTGGCACAGATGCTGTTGGTGATGGTCCTCTTCCTTATCCTTCAGCTCCTATAGTTCTGTGCAACCAGTAGACTTCCAACAGCTACCATCTGCCTCTCCTCGCCCACTCTGCCCACATGCTGGATGGGCTGGAAGTGCCGGGAAATGACCACCCTACTCGGACCACACTCAAGCCCTGACTGAGGGGAGCTGGTGGAGAAATGTCCAAGTACTTCCCCTCTGCATGGGACATGAAATAACTCCTGGTCACAATCCCAGCTGGCTTCCAGAGTCCCTAGAACATCAAGCCACAGTAGAAATTTATTTGACAACAAACCTCTTCCTGATTTTCTGCCCATCTCTCTCACTGCCCCCTTCCATACCTGTGTTTCTGGTTCCCCCCAGCATACTCCTTACACTAGAATGTATGTCTCTGATTCTAGTTCTGGGGGAACTCGTCTATGATGTGTAGAGCCCATAGCCATTCTAGAGCCTGAAAGCCCTTCTCCAAGATAGCACAGTTGGGCAGTGAAGTCCAGGAGCTGGAGTTGCACACACTGGAAGGGAAAGCCCCTCTGACACTGGCTTATTTTCCCCACTAAGGGGTTCCCTAGGGATTGTCCTCACTTGCTGTTAACTAGACAATGCCACTTAGTGCAGGGACCACACAGAGAAAGAGCTTAATGAAGGGGGGGGTGCTTCTATTTAGGTCCTCACTAGCAGTAATTTAGAGTGGCAGAATATGTCATCCCTAGTGACATGAGAACAGGGAACTTGTTCATCTTATTACTTAATGTATTTCTTTAAAAAAAAGATTTTATTTATTTAATTTAGAGAGAAAGAGAGAGAACAATTGCAGGGGTAGGGGCAAAGGGAGAGGGGAAGAGGACTCCCCCTCTTTTCCCAGTGTGGAGCCTGATGCAGGGCTTGATCCCCTGACTAAGGAGATCATGACTTGAGCCAAAGCCAAGAGTCAGACACCCAACCTACTGAGCCACCCAGCAGCCCTGGATCACACTGTTTTCTAAATAGTGTTTTCATATTCTGTATTTTGTTGTGTGTTCTAATGCCTTCCTTGTCTGTAAGTTCTGCATCATCAGTGTTCCCTACAACCACGATTTTCAGTGGCTCCGATCCATTCTTTGACCAGTTTTCATGCTGCAGAATGAATTCTGCAATGTGCGAAGCACTTCTATCAATTTTGTTAAAATTATATTTCTAGGCTTGTGGATACTTTAGCTCTGTCCCCCCCATGAAGGTGTCAGCTTACAAGGAATATCATACACATGTAGCGATAAGTCTTGGGAAGACAGAATTCTTAAAGGGAGTTTGCTTGAGCTCTGGGCACCAGAGTCTGAACTAGCTATTCTTGAGATCCTCCATGGCTAGGGGACTATGTGTCAATGCCAGGTGGGTGTCCTTCACTGAGGCTGCCCACAATGACAACATTTTGTTGATGTTATGAGTTAAGAACCACAGACGGGTTTGGGTTTTGGTAATGTAACTAAGTATGATCATGAACAACAGCCAGGCCGACCCCATTTCCTCCTCACAAGAGGTGGTGACAGACCACTGTGGCAAAGGGGATTGTCTCGGTGCTGTTTTCTCCCCTTTTCTGCTGATCCTCCTCCCTGTGCTTCTCATTGTTCCTGTCTCATACAGATTGTGCTAAGAACGCAGCTCTTTTATTTCAAAAGCCTCCTTAGAGCTAGTGGGGAGTAATTTTTGGCCTCGCTCTAATGCAAAGAGCTCAAAGTTTATTTTAAGCAGAAACCAATGGATTGCTTCCAGTCTGCTCTGCAAAGTGCTGGCTGCCTGCTTGACTGGTTTGCACCGAAGTAACTGTGTTTTGTCTGAGTCATCTTTGGGGTGTGTCCATATGACAGTCAGTGAGTGCTCCTGGGCTGGGGCAGTGGAGGACTTCATGTAATCTGTTCATTCCCTTTGGAAAGATGAGAGGAGTTTCTTGATTTGTGGTCCCAATTGAAAATGGATCCTTTGTGGAAATGGGCCATGGAGCATCCCAGGTGTTACCAGCTAACACTGCCCACGACATGCAGCCTGGGACCTGTGAAGGTGCCCCAGCACCCAGCCTGGTCCTGTATATGGAAAGGAACCAATACATTTTTGTTGAATGAATATTTGATGTCCAAACATTTCACACCCAGGATTGTGTACGTCACCTTTATCTTGTCTCAAAACCTTCATTCAGTGCAACAGAGTAAGAACATCTCTCAAACCATTTCTCCATACTCAATAAATATTTAATGAACCTCTAATGTGGTCCAGGCTCTGTAAGGTGGTGAGGGTCCCTCCTTGTTCTCGGTTTTTCCATCTACCAAATGGGAAGAATAATATCAGCCTTTCGGGGCAGGGAGAGTGTGTCCACTATGGTGCCTGGCTCACAGTAAGAGGCTTGCTGTGGGCCGTCTTAAATACTGGTCTGACTGGTGTGCACTATTTGATTCCGTGACCACACAGCGGTCCTTAGTGGTCCCCACTCCTGCTCCTCCTCTACCCTGCCTTCAACCACACATGTAATGCCACCCATCTGCCTGGCTGCTGGTTCTCCAGGGAATCTGGACTCTGATCTCATCTATTCCATACTGAGAGGTCTATAGAAATTTGAAGAAATGGACCAACTTTCTCTTGGGAGGAACTAGTGAGAGCCAGCTCTGCCATTACCTCCATTGGATTCATCCCCGCTGTAGGGCAGGTGGAACACTGGGCAGTCAGGCCCTGCCTGCTTGTCAGAACTCCATTCACATTCAAGGCATCAGGTTACTATGAGGTCCAGATTTGGGCTCACTGGGTGCAGGGACTGGCCAGTAGGTCCCAAACATTTACTGACTCATTCCACAAAGATTTACTGGGCACCCTCCATGTGGTTCTAAGCCTTGAGGATATAGGAGAATGGAGGAGACAAAAGCACTTGCCCTAATGGAGCTTGAAGGTGGAGACAGGCAATCATGAACACAACAGGTACATTCCAGAGATTCTTGTATGGGAGTGAGGGGAAAAAAAAAATAGAGCAGGGAAAGGGGACGGGAAATGCTGATGGGTATGGAAGGGGAGGGATGATAGATGTTAAGGAGAGCCAGAGGAAATCCGGGTGGACCAGAACGACATGCACAGTCGAGGATCCTGCGTGGGTGAGCACCCATGCTTGGGAGTATGGGCTGCAGGAGATGGCTTTTGCGGTCACAGGCTCCCAGCTAGCCCAGACACTGAACCTTGCTGCTTCAGGCCCATGATTGTATGGTGCTTGGCGCTCTTGGGCATGTCATCCTGCTGTATTGCTGGTCCCTGGGGAGGGGACCATCCTTGCTTATTGGGAGGCTGTGACAAGGAAGCCCTTATCCAGAAGGCAGAAGTTGAGTTTTTGTAATTGAAGCCCGTTGTCCCAATGTTGCTGCTTATGAGAAGACTGGAGCAGATCGTGAAAGTCCAAATCTGTTCAAAGATGGACCTTCCAGAATGGACCATCTTATACACCAACAAGTGGAAGATTCAAAGGCATCGTCCAAACCTCATCTGGTCCCTTTTGTGCTCTGATAATGCCCTCACATGGTCTGGTTGAGACAAGGGGTATCCCATTCTTGGCCCTAAGATCTGGCCTTGTAGAGACCCATGTGGGTGTCCCTGGGCTGGTGCAGCCTCCCCATCCCAATGGCCATGGAGAAGCAGCTGGAGAGCAATGTGGGACACCTCAGATTTCCAGAGACATTGAGGTCAGCTCTCATGCCTGGTGGAAGGCCACTTGGGAGAGGCAATGCATATGGGAGAGTCTTGGGAGAGGCAATGCATTATGGGAGAGTCCATAATGTCTCTCCTAGTCAGTTCCTTTTTTTGTGAAAATGTCTTTCCAACCCGCGGTTGGCGCTTGTGTTAGCGAAGACGAAATTTAGGTGTCTATAACAGAGAAGATCTAAATCAAAAAGGCAGGGAAAAAGAGAAGTGTGTTACTCTGTCACAAAAAGCAGTTCAGAAACAGAAAGTACAGCCTGAGTTCGGGGGCTCCCTGGGGCTTTGGGAGACACATACTCCTTCCAGTGCAGTGCTCTGAACCATCCTGATGGCTCAGTTCTCTCCCTGGAGGGATGACCAGGATTCAGAGGGAACCCATGCAATAGAAGGGAGAGTATTCTGGGCATCATGCCCTTGTGTGCACTGATTTGACTTTCCCTGAATATCCCTTCAGAAGGCACCTGCCTTTGTTAACTGGAGAGAGAGAAATCTTGCCCTTTTCCAAGGTGGGGAGCTGGGGGGATGCTAAGGCAGCAGGATGACTTTAGGGCCTGGTGCTCAGCTCCATTGCTTGCTTCCTGCTCACAGGGACCTGACTGGCTAAGTCATCCTGGGAACCTGCCCCTGCTGTGACATTGGGCCTTTGGTTGTCCTTTGAGGGCTGGCTCTCATTTTTAGCCAGAGCTCATGATCACTGGTGGAGCTTTGCCAGCAGTGACCCCTCTGGACTTCCAGGCTCTGTTCTTAGGGTCTGCTGCATGGGTTGGAGGCTCCTCTTCCATCCTGTCTGGTCTGCAAACACTTTTTGTCAAGTTATTAGTGGTTTCTGATGAGGAGAACACACTAGATGTTGGGAGTCAACATGGAGCTGGGTAAAGCGGGCCAGAGCAGGGGATAAGAGTTCTCGCTGACCTTGAGCACAGCCCCAAGCCTCCAAAAATTCTGTGCTGCCCTTTTCTTTCTCTGCTCTAGCATGGCATATGGGCCATCTGGTGGGCTGCTCCTTCCCCGACTCATGTGCTTTGGGAGAAGAGGACGTTTCCTTTTCTTGTTTTTTTTTTTTGTTTGTTTTGTTTTTTATTTTGTTTTGTTTTTAAATATTTTATTTTATTTTTTTTTTATTGGACAGAGTTCACAAGTAGGCAGAGAGGCAGGCAGAGAGAGAGGAGGAAGCAGGCTCCCAAGGGAGCCTGATGTGGGGGTTGGTCCCAGGACCCCGGAACCATGACCTGAGCCGAAGTCAGAGGCTCTAACCCACTGAGCTACCCAGGAGCCCCTTTTCTTGTTTTTATCTCAAGAGCCTAGCCCAGGGCCTGCACAGTAAAGGTGCTCCCTATAGATTGCTGGATGGGGTTAAATGGCGTCGTATCCCCCAGGCTTCCCAAGTACAGTGTTTTTTTTGTATGTCATAGGAGGTCAATAAATGCTTTTCCTATAAAACTGATTGTCTGGACTCTTGTTGAAGTATCAGAGCCCAGTTGCTCCTTATCCACATGTCTCTGGTTAGGTTGCTGAGAGCCTGAGAGAGATGTACCTGCAGGAGGGGGACAGGGGAGCACACTTGGGGAGCGCTGGGAGTGGGCCTGGGCGGAAGGACACCAGTTGCAGCTGAGGCCTCTGCTAATCCTATAGCAAGCTCTGTGGCCGGGAGGGAACAGGCTGAGCCTTGAATTTGGCATCCACCATTCGCTGGAGGCAGCTCCTTGTCCTGAGGGCACTTGCCATCGAGGGTCTCAGCGAGGGGGAGGGCTTTGTGTGGGCGACTGGGGATCATCTAGGACATCTGCAGCGAGGCAGGTGGAGGGGAAGGGGCGGGAGAATGAGTCATGCAAGGTCTGGTTAGTGCCATTTCTGTTCTGGGTGCTATCTGGTGGCGTTAGCAAAGATCCTTGCCCTTCTTGTCCATTGCTTGTGGGCCCATCCACCTACTTCTGTCCCAGCTGTCCGTCTCTAGCCTTTCCGAGAGTCCCAGCCTTGAAGTCTTGCACCCTCTGAGGTGGTCAGCCTCTGGCCACGGCCCAGGAGTCCACCAGGTGATGATGCTGGAAGACCTTGCTACCCTTGTCTTTCATCTTTAGAAACGAATCTCTTGCATCCCTGGTTCCAAAGCCAATCATCTGAACAATTCATCCCTCCAGGTGTTCTTTTAAAAAAAAAAAGGGATTTGTGGCCAAAAAGATTTAGGAGATGATGAACACTCCATTTTCTTCTTAGAGATAAAATTCACATTACCGTGTTCATGATTCTGAGACGTCCCAACAGAGGACATGCGAAATCCATCCGTTTTCATAGCTTCTCTTCATAGAACTCTCTTTTTCTCTCTCTCAAGAAACCGATACACATTAAAAACCACTATTTTTAATTAACCCCTAAACTCCAGATTTAAAAATACAGGTTACCTCCGGACAGGTTACCATATTCTACCTCGGATTTTTGCATGGATAAACTTATCCAGTATTTTCTTTAAGGACCAAGCCAGCTGAGAGAAATAAAATTCTGGTTCATGTACGAGGAGTAGGGGGGCCTTCAGTCAGAAGAGGAGAGCAAGCTGAGATAAATTTTATGCTGCTCTCCATGTTTTCCTCTGGCCCTCTGCCCGTCCGTCACTCTTTGTTTATAAAAGCCGGCTTGGTAGACGTTTACGCAGCGGTGGCAAGACGTCGAAAGGCTTCTCTGAGCTTGAGATTAGAGGCAGAATTTATGGCAGTGCGGGAAATTGCAGCCTGCAAAGCAGCGCAGTAAATTAAAGCTGGGGCTGTTAATAGGGAGGATGTCTGTCCTGGATCACCGCGGAGACTGCTCGGAGGCTGCAGCCGGCTTGTCCTGTGCAAAACCTGGGAGCCCGAGCGACCGTTAGAATAGAGGCTCCTCCATCAAGTGTCAACGGGGGTCCAGGGCAGCAAATGTTCTGCTTACGAAGCCAGACCCTAGACCTCTTTCTGGTTTTTGCATTGTGCCGATGACTGGTCTCTTCTGTAGAGTCTGACTCTTGGAATCATCACTGAAATTGCTTGCTGAACACAAGCTTTTCACATTGGTTATTATTTCTCTCTTTGTCTCTTTTTTTTTTTCTGAGAGAGAACATTCTAGACCCAAGGTTATGCTGGATGTATTTCATTAGTTTTGTTAATAGGAAAAGAAAATCTGTGTCTGCAGAAATAGGCAATGTTCCCAAACAGGGACTATAGCCAGGTTGTAGTTTTGTGTTTAAAGGGAGGGTGTACCCTGGAAAGCATGGTGGGGAACAGAATCCTATGTCTTAGAAATGCACATTTGAGACGGATTGGACTTTCCAACCACACAGCACAGAACTGTGCAAATAGTAAAGCCAATGTATAAACAGCAAATGCCAAGTCACAAAGGCTCAAGGGTACATCCCAAATTGCATTTGATACTTAGATATATAGAGAGATAATATGTAATAATATACAAAGAGATTTAGAGCAATGATATGTACTATATATTAAGATTTATTTGATAGGTCTATGTAATATGTCGATGCAGATATAGATACAGGTAGATTTAGATAATCTATAAGCTTTGGTCAACAACACAACAACTTTTAAATAAATATTTACTCTTTACAGTAAAACCTCAGACTGTTGTTGCCATGGGGAAGGGGAGCTATAAGTGTTTGATGAAGAACACACAGGAAATAACAGGGGCCTTTGTGCTGTTTCAGGAGCACACACCTAATCGGAAATTCTCTTCTATTAAATGCGTGCACGCACACACATATACACCACCCACCCCACAAAGACGCAAAGACGCAATGGACCTCCCATCTACTTCTGTTCCACCCGAGTTATGTGGGGCTTGCAAGAGCAGAGAGCTAACCCCTCAGACTTGGCATTTCCTCTTCCACTGACACCCTGGGAGAAGAGTGAATTTCATTACCTGTGCTGCACAGATCCGTGCAGAGGCCTTTACCAGGTAAAGAATCCAAAGTTGGAGAAGTACAAGTGATGGCAGCTGAACTTAGATTATGGACTTCTAGCAGCTGAAAGAGAGAGAGAGCAAGACCAGGAGGGGGCTGTGATTTTTCTTGGTGGGGGTGGGGGCTGTGATTTGTATTAAATTCTTGCTGCAAAGATGCCCAGAGAGCTATGGGTCATGTGAGGGAGCGTATCAGGACTTCAGGAGAGCTAGGGGAGGGACTAGGAGGAGGGTCCGCTTGACAGGAGCCTGGCAGGGGGATTTCTTTGGTCAAGAGCTTGTTGTTGGTTGGGGACATCATCTCACTTAGATAAGACCTGTGGTAAACGCCCTTCCTACCACACCAATCCTTCCTGCGTTTTGTAAAGAAAGCTCCTCCGGGGCTTAATTAATAATAATATCTATCTTTCATAGTGATATTTATCTTCTGTTGGGCCCTTACCAAGGGCCGCTGGGCTGAGCACAGAGTATTGCAGTGAATTCCCAAAACCCAGCCTCCCTATTTCTGGTCTAGGTGAGAAACAAACATGAGGCTGAGAGGAGTGATAAGCCAGCAGAGCTGGGATTTGAACTGGGATCAGGTATACGGGAGGATATCCTGATGGCAGTGCAGTGGAGAATCAGGTTCCCAGGACGGGTAGACCCAGGAATGAATATCCTGGAATGGAGCCTACACTAGTCTCCCTAGCTGGGTTTCCACGCATCGCACCAAGTATGGTGTTCCACTTAACATCTCATAGTGGCTGGTGACTGCGTTTTTAGAATTGTGCTGCTTCCAAAATATCAAGCAGGACAGTCAAGTGTGATGGTCCTGCCCTCTGAGGTCCAGCCGGACCAGACCCACTGTTCTGCCATGGTGAGTTCTTAGTAAAGTAATTTCCCAGCCGATACAATGCTGGTCTCTGGCATGTTGCTGCAAGGGTTCTAACACACAACTCATTTATATGGCTCTGTTAATCCTACAGCAGGAACATTTGCATGCATAAATCCTCAAGAACAGGTCTGGAAGATTGGGGTTAGAGATTCCTGTGTGCCCAGCATTTTCTTAGGCACAAGGGCCCTATCTGCCTGTGCTTTCCCCGACATTGTGCCTGGCTCTATTCCTTTTGAAACTCTAGAGTAGATGAAGTGTCCTTGGCTCACTAGCCTGTTAGACCAGTGATGACCAGATTAGGCCTGGAACATGCTTCTCCCAAGAAGTCATTCACCTATGCATTTACACTTACGCCTCCCTGTTTTCCAATTCATTGTCAGCAAACTTGTCAAAATCTGATCACCTCAAAGGTAGGTGAAAATACCAAGCATTCCGGGAAGGGAATAAAAACATGAAATAAAACACACAAAATAAAACACACGAAAGCTAGTTGTGTGCACCAGTGACGCCTGGCTGTGTGCTTCCAGAGCCCCCAGCGCGGGCTGGCGTCTTCCCCACTGTTTGCCTAGATGCATTCCCCAGGAGTCAGGTCTAGCACAGGCCTGTCGGGTGGTTTGTGCGGTGTGTTGCACAAAGCACTGAATCCAGCAAGCAGGACTGAATTATGAACAGAGGAAAGAAGTAGAACATGGGCAGGGGTGGGGAGCAAGCCCACCGAGGGTCTGAAAGACAAATGGATACACACCCAGAAACGGGGAGATACCAGGAGAGGCACTGACATCCCACAGGGGTTATGATCTGCCCAGAGAGAATTTATCTAGAAAACTCTGCTCTGGGTCTCGTATAATTCTGGGTTAAGTTACAACCACCATTCACACATGGAAACAGACGACATCAATGAGAAAAGCCTTCGGTTTGGATGGCGCTGTAAAGTTTGCACATGGTCTCATAGGGATGATTGTATCTGAGCTTCTCAAAAATGGTGATTCCCTTTTCAGGATGGGAAGCTGAGCTGAGGAGGGCTGAACCAGGAGTCCAAAGCCACCACCCCTTTAGCGGGTCTGTCGGGGGCAGCTGGGGCCAGAACACAGCCTCATATTGTTCTCACTTCCTGGGAAAATCGTGGCATCCCCAGGGTCTGCCTCCCCATCCTGACTTGCATGAGAATTGCAAGGCAGCATTTTTATTGAAAAGCTCTAATGCCCTTTCTGGGAAGACCACTTTAAAGGGCACTTTAAAGGGCTTGGTAAAAGCAAAATGGATGGGAGCGATTACAACTCTTTCTCTGCCCCAGACACCTGCTGGGTGGGTGCCGGGGTGTCAAGTCTGGGCTCAGTGCCTGGTGTCTGAGCGGCTTTTAGCCAGAGGGTGGAGGCTGGGAGCCCTTTCCAGGGGGCAGAGAGCACAGCTCAGCACCTTGGGGCAGCTTCGCTGCTGCTTCCTCTCTGTGGGCCAGGGTTCCCCTGCAGGCAGAAAATGCACAACAAAGGGGCCTGGGAGAGATGCCTTGCCTTGTTGGTTTCACAGTTCCGGAAAAGCAACCCTGCTTTCCTCCTGTCCGGACCCTGACTACTGAAAGGGATTCTGTCCTGGGTCATTTCATTTGCATTTTGGGTTTATAAAAACTCCTCTCTTCCGTCTCCAGCATTTCCTCTTGTTTCTCTTGCAACATCTTACTGGAGCAGTTGACCCTGATGTTCATTTTCTTCTCTTTCTTTACCCTTTCCTCCTGTTCTTTCTGGGTTATAACCTAGCGACTAGTTACTATGTTACAAAGTTACCCTGTAATGTGTGCGTGAGGTAGAAAGTGAAAGTGTCCAGAAGCTTGTTTGTGAAAAGCAGGGGCATCTAAGTCTTGTGGAGGCAGTGGTTTATAAGATTCAAGGCCCCCTGCTGAGAAAAAGAACACGATGACTGGACTGGGTGAATTTTATGAAAACATGTGTCTGAGTGTCTGCGTGAGCACACTGCTCGGACCCCCACCCCTACCCGGCATCCCTGAGCATGAGTCTTCACAGGGTCCCCATGATGGGCAGAAGCCCCTTCCTGCCCCGTGCCCCCTCATTGACACCCCTCATCCCCCTGTGACCTCTTCCCAGCACATTCATCCAAAAAAGTTCGTGTGTGCACTAGGCGAATAGCAGTATCAGTTTGGACCAACTTTCAGCATTTTTAGGAGCTTATGATACGCAGCACACCCCTGCTCTTCCAGCCAACGCTCACCTCCAAGGAAGACGGAGCATCAAGGAAGCTGGGTGGCAGATCTTCCTGCAGTCTGCCTGTTTGCAGACTGGGCATCAGAGCCAGGGCGCCGGTCTGGACACCGTTATCCTCTGTGGGCTTGGAGGTGGGAGAGGAGAACCAGAAGTTTATTGGGGACGAACAGCTGTGAAGGGATGGGGAGGGGGATTTTTCAAGAGAAGCCCCAGACCATGTCCAATGCAGACCCTACAAAGTCCCTGACAGTCCCGGGTCCCAGTGTGACCTGTCCCTTAGGGCAGCCCCGTGTAGATGGAATCCAGCAAGCCCTTCTTCTCCGCTGTGCTTGGTCCCTGGCTGGGAGACCCAGATCATGGCCCAAGCTATGGCATCCTTATCCAGGGCTTGCAGGTAACAATGAGGTCCGAAGGCCCCAGGCAGTTAATGACCTTCTGTGGTTCCCCAGTTTCCTTATCTTTACGAACGTTTTTTCCTGTCTTGTGAAAGATTAAATAATAATGATTGTAATGAGCTGAATCATGTCCCCGCCCTCCCCGCTCAGGCTCCCAGAGGCTTGATATGATTGTATTTGGGGACGGAATCTCTAAAGAGGTAATTCAAATGAAGTGAGGTCATTGGAGTGGACCCCCATTCAATAGGACTCATGTCCTCATCAGAAGAGGAGACCAGGGACGCCTGGGTGGCTCAGTGGGTTAAGCCTTTGCCTTTAGCTCAGGTCATGATCTCGCGGTCCTGGAATCGAGCCCCACATTCGGCTCTCTGCTCAGCGGGGAGCCTGCTTCCCCCTCCTCTCTCTCTGCCTGCCTCTCTGCCTACTTGTGATCTCTGTCTGTCAAATAAATAAATAAAAATTCTTAAAAAAAAGAAAAAAAAGAAGAGGAGACCAGGGCAAAGACACACCGAGGGAGGGCCTTGTGACCACGTGAGGTGGGCTGTCTACACCGCCAACAGAGAGGCTCCAGAAGCAACCAGCAATGCGGACACCTTGGTCTCAGGCTTCCAGCCTCCAGCACTGAGAGGAAACAAATGTCTATTATTTCAGCTGCTTGGTATTGGGTATTTTGTTACGGCAGGGTCCCCAAACTAATGCAAGTGTGGATTTCACTAAGCTGTGCTTTTAGCAAAGATAGTCCTCCTCCCCGAACCAAGTGCCACCCCATTCTATAAGCTTATCAGAACCACTGCCCCCATTGTTGTTCCTGTCCTGGGGAGTTAGGAAGAGGAGGTGTAAGGAGCTGTGCTCTCCGAGCCCTAGAGATGCCTTTGGAACATGGTGGTTTTCTTCTTGTGTAAAGCAGAGGGAATAAGCCCATCCAGTGAGGTTTTCTGCAGAATGTTCTGATCTGTTACTAGTCACACTATTCGTACCCTATTGTCAGTGTCATTGTCAATCATGACATTAGCGAGCATTTGGGTAGCACACTGTGGTGTCCGAGCTACTTTCTCATCTGTTATCTGCTCCTTATGCCACTCCCAAGGAGGTAAGATAGTGTTGTGACCTGCCTTCGGTCCACCTCTCTGAGTTCAAGGTCACAGGGCTGCCCAGAGGTTACTGCTGAGGAAGTTGGACAAGGGTCTTCTGACTTGGCCCTTTGCTGTGTCCTTACCCACACTAACAACTCCATGGACCAGACATCTGACCACGACCTAACAAGGGCCCAGCCATTGAGGTGTTGGTGTGGCCAAGGCCAGGACTGCACAGGTTGGTCTGAAAGGGGGAAAGATAACAAGGGGAAAAGGTGGCCTGCGTGGGGACAGGGTGTGGAGGGGCAACATGGGGTCTGTTCTGTCCCCCAGCTCAGTTTCACAGATGGCACCTGGGCCCCGAGGGATAAAACAGCAGGTGCTGCTTCTCCGAGGCAGGAGAGAGCAGCTGAGGGGCAGCGGGAGACCAGGACCCCAGGACACTGTCCCAGGAGTCCTAGCAGAGAGAGAGAGAGAGAGGGTGGTGGTGCCAAGACCTCAGGAGGGGCTGGGTGTCCTGAACCTGGGAGCTGACCAGCGTCAATATTCTCACCTGGACCAGCCTGGTGCCAGAGCCTACAGGATGACCCTTGGGGTGGCCAGCAGCAGCCCCAACACAGTAGACCCCCAGGGGCTGCGGGAACTAAGTGGGAAGTTTGGGGGACTTGGATCCTGCATCAGAAGAGGGGGAGGCCTGTCAGCCTCGCTTTGCTGTCAGCCTGATTGCATTTCCGCTGCCTGGCTGCTCGGGCCTTGGGATCAGGTTATGTTGTCAGCCAGATGCTCCATGCTCCCAACAGGCAAGACAGCCTGTCAGAATAAGGGCCCTTGTATCTGTCTTATTAACTGAGAGCATCTGAAAGTCACGTACAAACCCTTTCCGGGGGGAATCTTGGGGAAGAGGGCGAGACGCTCGCACTCCAGAGGCTTCTCTGGGAGTCGTGGCCCCCACAAGAGAGGAGAAGGAAATCCTCTCCCTCCTTCTCGGACCTCGTTGCAAATTGGGATCCTCTGTAGCCCAGCTCCTGTGGGATTACAGCAACCCCAGGATTATGCTTTTTTGTACTTCATACTTTTTGCTCTGTTACGGGATATCATTTGAATAGACAGAAGAATCAGAAGGAGAGAAGCTTCAAAGGAAGCAGAGGCCCAGGTCCCTCAGCGGCGATCACGTGCACAGTGTAATTAGCATTGTAAGATTCTGGTGGGGACTTCCTTCCTGTTAGAGTCCAGCTTACGTCCTGCTCCTTTATCCTGCCTTCTTTCCCAGGCCTCTTCTCTGTCACCTGAAGGCCAGGGCGGGATACAATTTTAAGCTTTACCTTGAGTTCATTGAAACCCAGACCCGGGCTGGATGAGGAAATACTCACAGGAAGATACACTGAGAACTGATCGAAAGGTTACTAAAAGGATTTATTTTTGTAAAATATGCAAGAAAATGTGCTGGATTTCCTTCTTCCCGTCCCCTTCCAGCCTGTCTGTGCCTCCCAGTCCTTCCCTTCATCCCCTTCTCCTTGGCTGCCCTCATCCCTACACCGACATTCCCTCAGCTGCTCATGCACCTCCCTGCTGCATATATACCCCCATATCTTCGCATGCACCCCACACCTCCACCCCCTCCTGCATGTACACCCCCACACCAGATGCACATCCCCTCCTACTTGCACACCACCACACCTGCACACACACACACCCCTCCTGCATGCACACCCCCACACCTGCACAAGCACCCCCTCCTACATGCACACCCCCACTTTTGCACACGCACCCCATGCAGGCACACAGAGTTACATGCCTTCATGCGCACCCCATGCCCTCACGTGCACCCACACACCTACAGTGCACCTCCAAGCCTTCAGTTGCACCCAGTGTCTGTACACATACCCCATGTCTGTATACACATCCCCATGCCTGCAGGGATGTCTTGGGAACTTTCTCCTGCTGATTGTTGGCCAGGTCCTAGGGCTCCTCAGCTAGTCAGTCACTGGGAGGCAGCTTTACATTTTGATATAGTACTTATCACAGGCCTTGGGAAGGCTTACACATATTAACTCAATCCTTCATGGCCCTGTTAGTAAACTCATTTTACAGATGAGGAAATTGAGGCAGAGGGGTTCTATACCTTGCCAAAGATTACAGAGTTCAAACCCAGTTCAAACCCAGACAGCCCTGAGCTCTGAGCACTTTGGTATGAATGAAATGAGTTGAAGTATAGACTGGCTTTTTGGACTAGGCCCAACGGGAGAAGGTGAGTCTCCTGGGAGCCCTGTGCTGTCCTCTCACTGATAGATGCTCTGTTGGGTTCTCAGAGAAATTCAATGAGACCTTGGAAAATTTGCCCTTTGAAGTATATGTTGGAGAGCTGATTGATGGTGAGTGAACAACCTGGCAACTTCATCAATGACATCTCACTGACTAGTGTCTGCAACTGTTGTGAAGGTGTCCCAGGCTTGTGCACAGAGCTCAGAGTGTGTGAGGATCCTCATGGGAAGAACCACAGTCTGATGGCTGGTCCAGAGCCTACCCAGTTCAAGAGTACTGCAGACTGGAATGGGCCTTATCCATTCCCAAGAACAAGTGTTGGGGGGTTTAAAAACCCAGCCAAGGATTGTCTTCTATGTCTTAAGTTCTCCCAGACAGCTTCATTTCACAGTCTGCTTAGTGTGTGGTCTCTCACACTTCCCCTCCCTGGTTCTTTGGCTCCCTTCCACTGGGCCTCTCAACAGAATGTGCCCCAATCTCTTACCTCTTTCTTCTCAAAATGCTCTCCCCACTTGGCTGCTGTAACACTACACCTCTCGGTACATTGCTACATAGTACAAGATGTGTTTGCTGTGGAGATGGGATGCTGAAACTGGGAGAGGATTTATGATGCAGTGTGACCGAGGGGCACACTTCTGGTAGTTTTAAGCTGCATCAGTTAGGATTCTTGGTTAGAAGCAAATGAAATGAACTCTGGACATTTTAAACAAAAAAAAAAAGAACAATTCTTAGAAGGCTATAGAGGCTTATGGAACCAATGGGAGTCCAGAGGCCCAGGTGTGGGAAAGCAGCAGGAAACCAAAAAACATTGGAGGGTTCAGAACTGAGTAAGAGGAATAAAAGGAGACATAAGGGAAAATGAAAGTTAGAGAGTAATAGGTATGACAAAGTAGGATCAAAGAATATTTTTTTTTTATTAAGAATGGGTAAAGCATGAACACATTTATTGTCAGAGAAAAAGAAGTTGGCATGAAAAAGAAGGATTTCTCTGAACATAATGTAATCAAGCTAGAAATAATAACAGAAAGATTCTGGGAAAACCTCAAGTATTTACTAATCAAACCAAAAACATCTAAATAACCATGAGTCAAAAAGGAAATCATAAGGTGTATTAGGAAATATTTTGAATTGAATGCAATTGAAGACACAAAATTTCAAGATTTATAGGATTCAGCTAAAGCAGTGCTTAGGGGGAAAATTAATAGCATTAAATTCTTGTATTAGAAGAAAGTTCTCAAATGAATAATCCATGCTTCCACTTAAAGAAATGTAAGAAATTATAAAATA
Organism: Lutra lutra; assembly: GCF_902655055.1. Classification (NCBI taxonomy): domain Eukaryota; kingdom Metazoa; phylum Chordata; class Mammalia; order Carnivora; family Mustelidae; genus Lutra; species Lutra lutra. The sequence goes on along the minus strand of NC_062280.1, from coordinate 42,404,719 downwards.
AGGTAAATTAACCCCCAAAATAACAGAAGAAAGAACTAATAAAGACATAAGCAGAACTGGTAGAATTGAGAACAAAAAGATTTAGAGAAAGACCAATGAAACCAATTCAGCGTTCTTTACAAGAGACCAAGCTACAGAACTGGTATGTTTGTGTGTACATATGTGGGGGTGGGGAGGGGTCGGTGACTAACTGATTAAGGAATATCTAACTTAATATTTTCTGTGTGTGAAAAATAGGTGGGGTGGTCCATGGAGAATACACAAAACTCTAGAGCTGATGAAGAAAGAGGTGACATTTTGGTGTATTTTCTGGAGGAACTGGAGGAATAAGTATATTAGTTTCCTACTGCTTCTATAACAAATCATAATAAACTTAGTGGGTTTAACAACACAAATTTACTCTCATAATTTCTGGAGATGAGAAGTTTAAAACAGTCTTACTGGGCTAAAATCAAGGTGTCAGTGAGGCTCTGTTCCCTTTGGATGCTCTAGGGAAGAACCTGTATTCTAGACTTTCCAGCTTCTAGGGGCCACCCCCAGACCTTGGCTCAATGCCCCATGCCCCCTGCCCCACCTTCTAAGCCAGGAGTATAGCATCTTCTAATTTCTCTCTCTCTCTGATCCTTGCTTCCATCATCACATCTCTTTCTCTAACTCTGACCCTCTGACCTCCTTCTCATTAGAACACTTATGATTATAATAATCCAGGATAATCTCCCCATCTCTGGTGCCTTAACGTCCTCACAACTGCAAAGTCCCTTTTGCCATGTTAGGGAGTATATTCCTCATTTTAGGGATTAGGACTGGACAGCTTTGTGGGCTATCACTTTGCCCACCACAATACATAAGCAAGAACAAACAAAAGAATTGAGAACAACACCCAGGTCCAGCCTCCCTGGAGACCATGAACGGCTTGTGGCCCAAATCTCCAATTTAGGACATTTAGGAAATGAGATAAAGGTATTAAGTTGGCAGACTGTGGCTTTAGACCAGGATATGGCATTTTGCTGGGAGTATGGCAGAAGGACAAGATACAGGGAATAGTAGTTTTAATAAAATGGTAATATACCTGCTCAACAGTGAGATCCAAACTGCATAAGCAGGGAAGGGAGAATGCTTACAGAGGGAGAGGAAATCGATATGTCAAATTGTGGTAAAATGCACAATCCACGGCTTCAGGTATGAGAGACTCTATGATAAATGGATACTAAGGACTCAAGAGAAACATTCCTAATATGGAGGACTTCCTCTACTTCTATTCCAATAAAGAGCAAAAAAGCAGATTTTTCCGATATCCTAGCTTTCTCCTAAAGGAATGCATTTAATCTACTCTTCGTACTCTTCAGAAGTCTCAGAATGAAGAGGGAGCCTGTCTTCTAATGCAGTGATTTATCACAACCTATCCTTGCACCTATTGTTTCCGTCGATCAGATATGATCTTGTCACTCCAGTTTCTTAACAGAGACACTATTTGCCAGTGATCAAACAGACCCCTTTGTTCTGCGTGTTATGAATAGTAACTTTATCTAAAATGTATCTGTTTATTAATAGGATATAGGATATTATTCAGAACCACAGAGGAAGACTCCGTGACTGTTAGCCATGAGGGCGGAGTTACATGTGTAAGGAGCACGTGGTGCAGAGGGAAGAAAGGATACTGGAATGCTCTTGGGGGACATCAGAGAACAGTTCTTTGAAATTGATTTTATAAGTAAGGATTTCTTTTTTTATTACTGTCTTTTCTTTCTTCTCCATTTTAGATGTTGCAGAGTGGAGCTTGAGCTAGGATCCTGGCAATGCCATCTGATTGCTTGTGAACTTGAGTGGTTCTCAGCCTGGGTTTCCTCATCTATAAGACACAAATAGCAGAAGTACCTACCTTAGTGTGTTAGTAAGAGGACAACTCAGATAATACTTGTAAGTCCCCTACAACAGTATCTGACACGAATGCATTTGTTAAATAAAATAAAAACTCATCTTACAATGAGATGCACTGGAAAAAAAATTCATAAATACAACAGAAAATGCTTTGCATTGGTTCAGAACCAAGAGTAAATATACTTTTCCACTTTATGTAGATGAGAATTGATCCCTGGTCTTTATTAGAGTGCAATGTTCTTCACAGTTTTCTTGGCCTTGTCAGTGTTAGTGAATTTATTTCCTCTCCATTTGCCTTGGATTGCAGAGTTGACCAATTTAAATAATCACCTCCTACTTTGCTAAAAATGGAAACTCCCTAACCTGAAAACAAATAGCAAAGCTAATTAGGTTATTTAAATCTTCTAAGACTTGCAATCTAGATATTGTCAGGTCAAGATGAGGCATTTGGATTGGAGCAGGGCTGGCTGGTTGATGGGATGTGATAAGGACATGGCAGCCGCAACACTCTGACACCGTAAGCGATCCCGCAGAGAGGGGGGAGGTCACCGAGCCAAACATCCATGACTGTCTAGCAACTACTGAATTGTGCACCAAGAGTGGTTTTGTGGTCACCAGAAATTTCACTAGAGACCAGAAAGTCCTCAGTCACAGCTCTCCAAACAGGGCCTTGCCAAGCAGTCAAGGCCAAAGTGTCGGCTTGCTAGAACCAGGGGACAGCAGTAGAATGGCCCCAGGTGTTTTTGAAGACTTCAGGGTTCAGGGGTCTTCCCCTCCATTATTTTTAAGTTACTTGAATAAGCTATTCAACCTCTCTGAATCTCTGTTCTCAATATCTGACCCCCACCTGGAAGGTTTGCTGTGAAATATCCGCAAGGGAGTACATCTTGCTTCACCAAGCATGCTTAGTATATAGTGGGCAGTCAGGGAATGTTCCCTTTTGTTCTTGTCCCCTTCCATTTCTGCCCCCGGCTTCCTGTCTTTGAAGCAGGAATAAGCCTAGTTACTCCCCCAAGAATTCAGGAGCCATTGTATAAGAGTGAGAAGGCTGAGCTGTTTCTTTTCTAAAAGGTCATTAACTATAAGAAATTAGTCCCTGGTAGTGAGAGCCATCCCTTTCTCCTCTTGTCATGTGAGAGGGGAGGAAATCTGGAAGGATGCCTGGCGGCCATCACTATGGGTTGGTGGGGCCTCAGGATCCAACCATGGATGGCACCGTCAGGCTTTCTTACAAGGTCAGGGGAGCTACATCCTCAAGAAAGACGGGGTACATTTCCATAATTCCAGGCACATTTGCAAATTTCCAGGAACTGCAAGTCACTGTGCTTCCTCTCCCCTCAAGGGCCCTGAAGGACTATCCGTTCTCCCAGCTGAGTCCATTGCACTGTCAGAGTGTGTGTGCATGGAGGTCCCAGCATCGGGTGACATCTGCTCTTGTCCTTTCTCCCCATGACGTTGCTTCTTTCTAGTTCCTGTTCAGTATTCCTGTTCTCTTGCTCACTTACTGGGCATCAGAACCCAGTGCTGGGTGCTTCTAGAGGGCATTTGTACACGTTCAAAGGAAGAGAGTCACTTGTTATGCTTAGAAAGATTCAGTGGCAGGCATGAGGGACTTTACCGGGCTTACTTCATGGCAGTTGTTTTACCCCATTGGTGTCCCATTTAGTGGTGAAAACCAAAAGTGGAGGAGGATCCATTTAGGTAACTTCTGAGAAACTCCTAGGTTCTTCTCTCCAGCCCCACGGTTCTGGGAACTCCAGTCCAAGTGCAGATCCAGCTGCCAGCTCCACTGAGGTCACATGTGCGTCTGGAACTGAACTGGCCAGAACCAACCGCTCAGTTTGAACTGCACGCCCTACCCCAATCTGTTTCTTCTCTTCCAGCTCCCCTTTGCTCAAGCCAAACTTAAGAGTTTATGCTGGATTCAAGACCTGCCTTCACCCCTCCTTCCATAAGAACCGCTAGTTCTGAAGTACACCCCCTATCGAAGCCCCTTGCCTCTCGCTGACTGCAAGAGCCCTGCAGGTTTTGTCCGCATCACCGCCTTCCCCTCTTCCTCTCCCACCCTGGCCTTTTGTCTGTTCTTCAGATACATCAAGCCCCTTCCTGCCTTGAATCTTTACAGTCTTCTCTCCTTGCCTAGAAAGCTCTCTCTCCTGATTGGTCAGTGACTGGCTCTTCTTGTGGTTCAAACCTCAGCTTAAATGTCAGTTCTGCAGGGGGCCACTGGGGCTATCAGATCAAAATCAGACGTCTCATCCCTCTCTATTACATTGCTTTGTTGCAATTCTCTGATTAGCCCTTATCTGACTCTGGCATTTTAAAAAATGTGTATAGGGATACCTGGGTGGCTCAGTCGGTTAAGCACCTGCCTTCAGGTCAGGTCAAGATCCCAGGGACCTGAGATCGAGCCCTGCATTGGGCACCTTGTGCTCAGCCAGGAGCCTGCTTCTCGCTCTGCCTGTTGCTCCCCCTGCTAGCACGCTCTCTCTCTCTGACTAATAAAATAAAATTTTTAAAAAATGCGTTTATCAGTTTTGTTTCTGTCTTCCACCTCAGCCCTCCCTTTTATTCTCTGCCTCAGGGGAACAGGACCTTGTCTGTCTGGTTCATTATTAAATCCCCAGCAGTTAGATGAATGCTTGGCACATAGTTGGCACTCAGTAAACACTGGTTAAATGAATGAATAATTAGTGAAACTGGTCTGTGGTCTCCCTTAACCAAGTTTTTGGCTGATTCAGGATACCAGTAGGGACTCGGTTCTGGATCTTATAGGGCAGGGTTTCAACCTCAGTACAATGGACATTTGGGGCTGGATGATTCTTTGCTCTAGGGGTAGTCCTGTGCATTGTAGGATACTTACCAGCATCTCTGAGCATTCCCTACTAGATGCCAGGAGCAAACTCCCCCCACCTCAGGTTGTGACAACACAAAATGTCTCCAGACACTGCCACATGTCTCCTGGGGGAGCAAAATCTCCCTTCTCTTCGGTGAGAACCATCCCCACTGGAGGGCCGTCTGCAGCTCCTCATAGTTAAAGACACACATCTCAAAGTCAGGTCCCTAGACTAGCAGGTGACCGTTTTGAGAAGTTGTTTACCAGGAAGGCGGAGCCAGGCTGTGGGGCAGGCAGTCCCAACCTTGACCCCAGCCCCACTACTCACCTGTCAGTGAAGGGGCTTGGCTTCAAGGGCATGGGCTTCTTTATCTGGGAATGGGGCATGCATTCACGGGGTTGACAGGCAAGGAGTGGATGCGAGCATGGAATGGGCGCAGGGGGTCCTACGGGGTAGAAGCTAGATTAGCGGAAGCCCTTCCACTGGGGAAACCTGTGCTGTCCTCAAATGGTTGCTCCCTTTACGAAGGTGTTTCTTATGACGCAAATGTGCAGGCTGGGCAGAGAAAGGAGACTCGGTGGTCCCCCACTGAGGCCCTCGTGCACATCTGGCTGACACACTGGGTCTAATTCCCTGCCCCTTGGACTCGCTCCTTCTCTGGTTTCCACAAAGGCTGACTGTGCTCTGAGCAGCTGCAGCCGGTCAGGGCCTCGGGGAAGCTGTGGGAAGGGTTGTGGTCCCTGTCAGCCGGCAGCTGTGGGAAGTGGCCAAGCATCTCTCTCTCTCTCTCTCTTTCTAATCAGTGTTCGGGTCCCCAGCCAGCAGCTCAGCTCTTTGCAGAGAGCTGCATCTAAAGTCCTCTGTGAGGCCTAAAATACTTCTATCCAGCAAAGGGCCTTTGGGAAACGTCCGCCCTGATTAGAGGGTAGCTGCAAGGATGGACAGGGGTCTCGGGAGACTCTCAAGTGGGAGAAAGAAAAGAGCCTTGTTCAGTCTTCTCTTAGCTTAAAAAAAAAAATAAAGTCATGGCCTATCTAATTAATTAACTGAATTCTAAGGAGATGAGCAGAATTATTGTTAATTAATTTTAAATGAATGTAGATGTATTATGCCTAAAGTATTTGTGGTTCCTGCATTCCGTGGGGCCTGTGATTGGGGGGGTCATGTGGGTGGAGGGGGGACATCCGGAGCAGAGGGCGGCCTGGCCTGGGGCTGGGCAGTGTCCCTGTGTAGGGCCAGCTCTCCCCGGCCAAGTCTCCTGGGCGGGAGTAACGACTCAAGGATTCATCAGAACTGATGTGCCAATAGGTTTAGGGTCTTAAGGGTGAGGATCCAGTGCCGTGAAAGCAGGCAGGGTAGAAGAATCAGTGGGGGTGACACTGAAGGGACTTAGTTCTGCCTGGGCTGTTCATAGACCCTCTCGTCTCTGCCCCCACATGTCTCTGCCTAGCGTCACCTGTTCTCACTGCAGAAGCATCTTCTCCTTAAGGTAGGAAGACAGTGAGACCCCACCTCTTAGACCCCCAGCTGGGCAACCCCAGGGGACAGGAATTGCTGTGGATGGTATATGTATATCAACCTGGGACCCGGCGCTGGGGCTGGTCTTGTGATTGCTTCTGTGGTCCAAGGGCTGTGCCCTTCCTGCAACCCAGGGATCTGGGTTCATTATGGGAAAAAACAAGGGAGGGTAGAAACGTGTCTGCAGCTCCATGTGGTGGCTCCCACGGCCCTGCGTGACTGCACAGCAACACACGGCTTGGCCTTCCACAACACGGTTCATTCAGAGGAAAGCGGGTTCAGCCAAGCTTTTGAATTGGTTTTGTGTAAACCTGAGAGAACGAGAGTAGTTGACTGAAAGTGTGTGGAGATTTATGTTGTATTGACTCAGAATGAACACCTCTTAGAGACCCAGAAAAGAGAGGCAGGAATGTGACCCCTCCGATGTCTCCCAAGATTCTTCAGGGACCAGACCTAAGATGCATCTGGGAACCATGTCCCTGGCTTGTTCGGCTTCCCCTGTGATTCTCTACTGCCGTTCCAGTGAGTGGCTTGAGGTAGGAAGAGGATGGCTCCAGTGTCTGACCTGGGTGACGTTTGCTCTAATATTGACTTTTCTATTGTCACTAAAAGGTTTAAAAAATGAGTGTACTGTCTCTTATGGTTTGAATCATCCCACCCATAGTCCAAGATATGTCCAAGTCCTAATTCCCATCCCTTGGAATGGGACCTGATTTGGAAGCAGGGTCACTGCACGTATAATTACTTAAGATGAGGTCATGCGGGAGGAGGATGGGCCCTTAATCCAAGTCTGTTAAACACACACACACACACACACACACACACACACACACACACAACCGTGTGAAGACTAACACACAAAGAAGACAGCCATGTGAAGCAGGAGCAGGAATTGGGATGATGTTGCCACAAGCAAAGAATGCCCGGGGCCACCAGCAGGGAAGAAGCAAGGAAGGATCCTTCCCTGGAAACTTCAGAGAGAGCGAGAACCTGCTGACACCCTGATTTGGACTCCTGGCTTACCCATCCAGTCCTATAGCCCCATCCAAAGACTTGTTCCTGCTGGAGGAAGAAAGGAGGTGGTCAGGGTAGGGGCAGAAAAATACTCCCTTCTTCTCTTCTGGGTTCTTTGTATGGTCTAATAATCAAATGGATAGAAGACAGATTAGCAGGTGTCTGGGTGCTCAGTGGGTTAAGTCTCTGCCTTCGGCTCAGGTCATGATCTCAGGGTCCTGGGATCGAGCCCCTCATCAAGCTCTCTGCTCAGCAGGGAGCCGCTTCCTCCCCCTTCTCTCTGCCTGCCTCTCTGTCCACTTGTGATCTCTGTCAACTAAATAAATAAAATCCTTTTTAAAAAAGAGAGACAGATTAGCAGGAGAAAAATGAACAAAAATTTAAGGTATGTTTGCCTCCTGTATCCATGGGAGGCCCCAGGAGAGCTGAGTGACTCCCCAAAGTGGCCCAAACCATCATCGCCTAAAATACCATCTTTAGCTCAAGATCAAAGAAGATATGAGGGGTGATGGGGAAAAGCTCAATAAACATTTTAAATGAATGTAAATGTATTATGCCTAAAGTATTTGTGGTTCCTGCATTCCGTGGGGCCTGTGATTGGGGGGGGTCATGTGGGTGGAGGGGGGACATCCAGAGCAGAGGGCGGCCTGGCCTGGGGCTGGGCAGTGTCCCTGTGTAATAATAAACAGGGGGTAGGCTGTTGTGCAGACGTAAATCCTTGCCTTCCTAGAGTTCCTAGAGAGTGAGGCACCCCTTCTTCCTGGTGTAGCTGGGAGACGCACTGACCAGTGGAGATTTCCTTATAAATGTTAAGTGTCTCTTACAAAAGGGTAACCTTCTATACAATTTTCAGAGCTTCACTTATGTCCGTCGTTTCTGGGAAAAACAAAAAACAAAACAAAACAAAAAAAACCCAGCTTGGGGCGCCTGGGTGGCTCAGTGGGTTAAAGCCTCTGCTTTCAGCTCAGGTCATGATTCTAGGGTCATGGGATTGAGCCCCACATGGGGCTCTCTGCTCAGCGGGGAGCCTGCTTCCTCCTCTCTCTCTGACTGCTTCTCTGCCTACTTGTGATCTCTGTCTGTCAAATAAATAAATAAAATCTTAAAAAAAAAAACAGCTTAAAGTAATCCCCATGCCAAAGAGACTCATTTTGTGGTGGCCAATTCTGTTGCCCTTGATTGGACTCAGGTACATGGCAAGAGGCTACAATAGTAAGTAAGGAGGCATGGATCAAAGGCTGAGTGAAGGCAGTTGGGGGCTCAAGCAGAGAGGTGGGGTGGTTAGAGGGCCAGCACGTCAGACATGGTGGGTGAGCAGGGCTGGTAGAGAAGAAGGAGTCTAGCATGGCTGGCTTTGGTAAATGGTCGATGGCCTTCTGTTACTGAATTGGGGAGGCACACAGGAGGAGAAGGAGGAGGAGGGGGTTTGTTGGGAAAGCCGGTAAGCTACATAAAATTTATGCAGTTGATGGAAAGACCCAGAATGGCTCTATGCTTCAATCTTTCTGAGAAGTATTTCTGTCTTTCTGCAGCTGTACTCAAGCTACAGACTACTGACTCCTTCTCTGCTGCCCCTTGGGGGGCCTGTGATGCCCTGTGATCATCTGCAGACCTCACAGGAGCAGGAGGCTCAGCACAACTCAAGACGGGCTGTAAAAGTCAGCACGCAGGGGTTCAATGGAGGGAGAGCAAGAATCTGCTGTGTCCCTGGGACACCACGCAGGGGTAGGGGCGGGAGGCACAGGGCACCCGAAAAGGGACGGCAGCAGGGGCTGTTCCTCCCAGTTTCACTTACCAGAAGCCAAGCCCCAAGCTAAGAACTTCATCTGGATGTATTGGGAATTTACCTGACTCACCTGCCAAACACTGACGTTGTGCCAATTGACATGTTCCACATTAATTAGTCTTAATACCAAGTGTCCTACAGTGCTTGCAAGATAGTATGACTGGAATAGAGAGTATTTCCTTGTTCTGGGTAAGAGGTATTCTCGAATTCATCACTTTGTGAACAAAGGGGGATCCGATAAGTGTGTCAACAGGGCCCTTGGAGCAGGAACCAGCAGGAAGGTAGCGCAGTTATGCAATGAATTGTAAGTACATCTGAATCAATCAGACTCACTTAAATGGCTTCTAGCCCACATTTTCTAAAGTTTGTAACATACTCTTACAATCACAATGATCTTCCCAAGTGCCACGGCCTTGTGGGTCATTACAGTTGAATTGGGTTTTCCCAAAGATGCTGAAGTCCTAACTCCCAGTTCCTGCAAATAGGACCTTATTTTGAAATAAGGTCTTTGCAGATAATCGAATTAAAATGAGGTCATTTTGGAGGAAGGTGCTAATTCAATATGACTGGTGTCCTTAGTAAGAGGGAAATTTGGACACAAGGACCAGGGGGCATAGAGGGAGACCATGCGGGGTCTGGGGGTGGGAAGAAGGCAGAGTGCTGTCCATCTACAAGCCAAGGAGAGAGGCTGGGACAGCTCCTTCCTTCATGGACCTATGAAGGAACCAACCCTGCCTCTAACTTGATTTCAGACTTGTAGCCTCCAGAACAGCGAGACAGGCGATGCCCATTGTATGTGCCACCCACTTTTTTTGTCATGCTTTGATGCAGCACTCCTGGTGAACGGACACATAGGTTACCTCAAAATTTGAATTCCTAGAATCCATCATTCCACTCTCTGTGCTAGAAAGCTGTAATGGCTGTGGGACTGCACTATCAGTGATACGTGAGTGAAAGGAAGCATACAGGCATGCTGGAGTTTGCAGCCAGGGGCAAACTCCACTGCTAAGCAAACACCTCTGCTGAGCAAAGGTAGACAGGATGGTGAGAGATGCAAGGGAAGTTGCATTTTGGTCACAATCCATTGGGGTATGGCCATGCCAATCAGCCATACTTTCTTCCCACAGCCTGGTGTCCTGGGGGCATCCTCCACAGGGAGCCTGCAAACAGCAATTTCTTACTCTAACTGAGGACCAGAATCACCAGAGTGCTTGTCCCAGATCCAGAGGGTGGGTTGGAGACATGCATGTGAGCAGATACTCTGCAGGGAGTTGGCTATCCCATGCGGGAATAGGGGCCGACGTTACACAGGGAGTAAGACACAACCTTGCTTCTGTCAGAGAAACAGCAGCTCTGAAGTAGTGAGCTCTGAGGAGGGCCTCCATCTGCTACAGGCTATTTCTGGAATCTTATGACTCTCTGTTAATTCATTTAATCATTAATTTGGTATTTCAGAAAACTGGCATGCTTCCCTTTTTTCTCCAATTATAAAACACTGCTATTCTCTGTGCATTCCTAAATTCTTTGCAGAGACAATTAACATTATTTATTTAACATGAATCTAGATGGCAGTGGAATCGATCAAACCTGCACACCTGCTGTGTTTCATGAACCTTACTTCAGCGTAAAGTCATGAGAAACATCACAAGGCTACCTTGAGAATAGTCATTTAATGAAGGGATGATATTCTCATGTCACATCTCCATTTTCTCACTTTCTACATAAAAGCCATGGTAACCAGGCTGTGTTTCTCTAGGCAAGATTACACTGAATTTATTAAGCAATACCCCCAAACTGATGTACATGTTGCAACAAGTGGAGAACAATAGTTGAAAATTTAATAATGAATATTTTGGAACAAAATAAAGAAAAAGTTGAATCTAGATGGCAAAGTCCAAAATAGGAAAATTGTGTACAAGGTGCAGCATGATGCAGCAGAAGGTGACAGGAGTTAGGAGTAAAAAATTCAGGGCACCTGGGTCGCTCAGTTGGTTAAGCAACTGCCTTCAGCTCAGGTCATGATCCTAGAGTCCCAGGATCAAGTCCCACATCGGGCCCTCTGCTCAGCAGGGAGTCGGCTTCTTCCTCTGCCCCTCACCCCTCTCATGCTCTCTCTCTCTCTCAAATAAATAAAATCTTTAAAAAAAAATTCAGGTTTGCATCCCAATTCCAGCCAAAATGCAAATTTATCTGATAATTATCTTATAGACATGGATGGGACTGGAAGAGATCATGCTGATTGAAATAAGTCAAGTAGAGAGAGTCAAGTATCATATGGTTTCACTTACTTGTGGAGCATAAGAAATAACATGGAGGATATTGGGAGATGGAGAGGAGAAGTGAGTTGGGGGAAACTGGAGGGGGGAGACAAACCATGAGAGACTATGGACTCTGAGAAACAAACTTTGGGGGGGTGGGGGTGGGGTGAGCCTGGTGGTGTATGGTGGTGGGCATGTATTGCATGGAGCACTGGGTGTGGCGCATATAAACAATTAATTCTGGAGAGCACCGAAAAGAAAAAAATAAAATAAAAGAAAATGGAAAAAATGAGGAGAGTATGGATTAAATGAGAAAGTGATATTGTGTTTGCATAATACTAGACTCAGATGTCTATATTAGACTTCATTTTCTTTTATTATTTTTAAGAAGAAGCAGCTCTTACAAGAATAGCACCAAGTTTGGGGACATACTGAGAGTAACCTTTCATTAGACTTGTGTATTGCTAATCTTCCAGAAATATGATGACAATTGGCTGACACCCGGACTTTCACTAACCCAGTTTTGGTCTGTGGACCACCATCATGACATGATGTAGGAGCTGGTAGGGGTGCAGAATCACTTGTCCTACCCCAGGCTCACTGGACCAGAACTGTGTTAGATTTCCAGTTGGATTATATGCCCATTAGTGCTGGGAAGTGCTGCCCTTGACTACTGAGGAGGGAAGAGTTTAGGGGGTGTTTTGTTGGCTTACAGAAACAGAAGTGTCCCTGAGAATATAATAAATACATATGTATATATGAGAATGTAATATAGTATAATGTATAACATAACATAACATAACATAACATAACATAACATAACACAACACATCCTACCATTTCTAATTTGGTGAAATCCTCATCTTTTTAAAAAGCAAATGGATTCTTGAAAGTTGGCAGGATAGTGGCAGTGCAGTTTTAGATCTTCTTAAACCCCACACATAAACAGAATATCTGGATAGTAAAACCAAAGTGGATAGACAACATTTACAACAAAGTTAATTACAAGGTAGTCCTATAATCTCCAAATTTCAACCAGAGGGCACATATTACTAGTAGCTACAAGATCGAGGTATTACCTCAGCATCTGTGGGGGATGAAGGGTGTCCAGTGGACCTTAGACAAGAAGAATCCACAGAACAGGCCACATATATTCACTGGAAAGCATGGTGGGCCAATTTGAGAAGAGCAGGTTAAATCTGACTATCCCCTCCACCAATGTAGTAGTGATAAATGTCTGAGCCCTTGGTACGGCTAGGCTAGTCTTTGTGGACACTTGGAACTGACTACCAGGAGCTCCTCTTCAGGATAGGATCACCTATGTAGACTAGAAACTGCTGGAGAAGAACCAAACTGAGCAAGAGAAGGACCCAGGCAAGAAAGAGAATGATCATTTAGATAAAAATGGGGAGAAAACAAAGTCTGAAAAATCTCAGAAGGGAAACCCCTATTACTTTTTTTTTTTAAAGATTCCATCTATTTATTTGACAGAGAGAGATCACAAGTAGGCAGAGAGGCAGGCAGAGAGAGAGAGAGGAGGAAGCAGGCTCCCTGCAGAGCAGAGAGCCCGATGCGGGGCTCGATCCCAGGACCCTGGGATCATGACCTGAGCCAAAGGCAGAGGCTTTAACCCACTGAGCCACCCAGGTGCCCCAAACCCCTATTACTTTTAACACTCTATAATAATGATTTAAAAATTGAGGATAAATAAATTTTCACAAAGGTGAGCAACAGAAAAACATCAAGAATAAATTCCATATAAAGTTACCGTAAGATAAAAAAAATTACAAAGCAGAATACTAACCTCATACACTTATAAGAAGAAACTGAAAATAACAGATCAAAACTTTGATGTGCTTTTTCAAAATGAGCTCAAAGGTATTAAGGAAATGATATAATATATAAATGAGAAGAGCTCAGAAGGAGGTAATATACTTTAAGAAAGAGTTAGAAATAAGAGAGAACATTGTTTGGTTATAAAGATGAAGCTAGAGGAAAAATAAGAGCAAATGAAATGAGCAGCAATGCCTTATGAGAAATGGTAAGTGAAGGGGGGAAATTTTTAGATAAAAAAGAAATGAGATGTTAACTAGACTTACAGTGGAGGTCACTTTTTAATATGTACACATATGGGATGATCGTGTTGTGTACCTGAAACTAATACAATGTTCTATGTCCATTATATCTCTGAATGAAAAAAAAAAAAAACAATGAAGAAAACAAAAGTGTTAGAGAGAGTGCGGCTCACTTTGAAGACAGGCAAAGAGGATCCAAACTACGGGTAACTGGAGTCTATGGAAAAGACGCTACAGCTTAGTCCAACAATGACACCTCTAGAAAAATGCTTGAAATTTAAAAATACATATTTGAAACTATGTATTCAAAGGATCCATGGATGCTGAGACTATCAATACAGGACAGCCAACACCAAACATTCTAACACAATTATTAGACTTGAAAGAGAAAGAAAAAAAAGGGAAAAGAAAAAGAAACTCTTTGGACCAACCAGGTGGGAGGACTTGATTTAACAGGGAAAGCAGAGTTTGCATTGTTAGACTTTTCTACCTTATTGCTTTGTGCCCGAAGAGAATGGGAATGGAGTGTGTAATATGCTCCAGGGGAAAAAAAAATGGAAAGACAGGATTCTATATCCAATAAACTGTCATCAAGTATAAAGGGCCTGATGAGCTGTTATCAGCAGGAAAGGCTTGGTGGCAACTGTTCCCATGAGTCCTTCCGAGGAAAGCCACTATGGAATGGTTTTCACATGACCAGAATATCAGGTCATGGCACTGCTGGTGGAAATGAATCATCCACCTGCTTCAAGGACAAAGGCTAAGTGAAGGTTGAAAGGGAGAGTACGCTGTGCAACATCATGAGTTCTGGCCGCCAAGATACAGCACAGCCTTTGGAAAGGGGAGGGATATTTTTTTTCATTTTTAGCCATTCTTATTGGTGGTGTTATTGTGTTCTCAGCCATATGGATGAGGAGGGATAAAGCAGACAGGTAATTATAGAATATTCTGATTGTCATCCCCTGTGTTTTGAGAATGTGGATTCTTGGGGTTGGAAGATGGGATATGCAAGCGTCATACAAAAGAAACTAAATAAAACCCCTGAGTCCTGAATTTGAATTTAACACGGCATGGACTCAAGAGGTGTTTCTCGGGGCGCCTGGGTGGCTCAGTGGGTTGAAGCCTCTGCCTTCTGCTCAGGTCATAATCCCAGGGTCCTGGGATCGAGCCCCACAACGGGCTCTCTGCTCAGCAGGGAACCTGCTTCCCTTCCTCTCTCTGCCTGCCTCTCTGCCTACTTGTGATCTCTGTCTGTCAAATAAATAAATAAAATCTTTTAAAAAAAAGAAAAAGAAAAAGGAAAGGAGGTGTTTCTCGTGTGTGTGCGCACGCACGCGCTCTCCAGACTGTGAGACATTCTGCAGGTTGAGAGTCCTGAATTTCTCAGTAGATACACTTTAAGGAAGAGAGAGAATGGCAGGGAAAACTGTTGATTAAGAGACTTACCAAGTTTTCAAAAAAGGGTAAAATCTCAATGGTAGTGTCTAAGGATACACATCAGTTCATAAACTGGAAAAAAAAGGTAAGAAAATTTTTGCTACAGAAATGGGGGTACTGGTCACTTTTGGTGGGAGGGAGAGGGTGTGCCACAGGGATGGCAGGCCATCCATGGGGACCTGGGGGGTGACTGCCAAGCTCTTTTTTCTGCCCTGGGCACTGGTTACAGGTCCATCACATAGTAAGTAGTTCACTAGCTCACACACTTGCTTAGTGTGGGTGTCTGTCTCTGAGCTATTCTACTGTGAACAGTAAAAGGTGAACAAAAACAAATACACCAAACATTCCCTGAATGGTTAATCCTACTAATAATCTCCTGTGTGTCAATCATCTCAGAGAGGCAGATGCACCCTGTGGGATACTGTCAAAACCAGTGTTTCCATTTTCCCCAAGCCTCTGCTTGTTAGGTGACCTTAGGCTTCTCCAAACATCACCTTTATTGTGGGCGGAGTGCACACAACATTACTAATCCATAATTCACGGGGATGCAGAGGCTTAAAGGAGAGAATAAGCATGCACGTTCTTTGTAAACTGCAAGAAAACAATGAATGAACTGAATGAAACAAATGAAACAGAGGTTCTCATTATTGCTGTGAGAGTCAGGATGGTGAGTCCCCACGGCAATTATTTTTCTGGCTGGTGTTGTCCTGGCTGGTATGGCCCCCCTCCTCCCAGCCCTCTAATGAGTACCTGATCTATGGGCCAGCTACATTACCCGTCTTGGAAAAGGCCGGCTGAGCAGATATTTCATAATGAGGCTCTGCCTTGTTATAAACTTTGAGAGAGTAAACATTGATGAAAACTTGCATTTCCTGTTTCAACTCCTATCTGTAAATCATGCCATATTTATCCACTTCCATCTTTGTTCTAGGCCCTGATCAAGTACCTGAGTCCATCAGTGGAAAAAAAAAACGTTTTTTTTCTCTGTTCTTGGGAACTTACATTTTAGCAAGGCCAGAGAGACAAAGAATCTAGTAAGTAAGGAAAGTACAGAGAGTATACTTGAAAGTAGTAAGGATTAGGGCAGGCAAGGAAAGTAGTTTAGGGACAAAGAGGATTAGGAGTGTGAAGGTGGGGCCAGAGGCTGCAATTTTGTCTTGAGTGAGCATGTTGGCCTGATGGAAAAGGTGCCCTTTGAGTCAACACAAGAAGGAGGGGCAGGACTGAGCCAGATGTCTATTCTGGAGAGCAGTGTTGCAGGTCGCAGGGACAACCAGTATCAAGGCCCTGTGGCTGCTCCACACCAGGCCTGTCAGAGGGACAACCGGGAGGCCAGTGAGGCTGGCCTGAAGTGAGTACGGGGGAAACAGAAGGAGACAAGGCCAAGAAGGGGACCAGATCACACAGGGCTGGTGAGGCTGTTGGAAAGACCCAAGGGCTTAACTTTCCACTGAGGAAAAGGTGGAGCCATGCTGGATGAGGAAAGGAGGAGGTACATGGCCGGGAGGAAAGGAGCAGGTCCTTTGGTTAAAGGACCCCCTGGATGCTGTAAGGAGAGCCCTGTGGGGGCCAGGGTGGAAGCAGGGAGGCAGTTACGAGGATCGAGATGGGGTTGGCAAGAGAGCAGGGTGGCTTGAGCTGGGATGGTTCTGGCTGAGCTGGGGCAGGGCTGGCAGAGGTTCCCTCTTCAGCAAATAAAGGCATCTGGAGAGGCTGGGGGGTTGCTCCCTGGCAAGGGTGTGTGGCCTTCACTCTTACAGGCTATGGGATTCCCTGCTCATCACTCCCAAGCAGGAGTGTGTTTCATCTCCCGATCTATTGGGTGCTGGTCATTTGTGCATGAGTCTGACTCCATGGATGGTCTTCTCACACCTCAGAGCAACAGAAGTTCCTCTTCTTCAAGCAGCTCTGCCTTTCCCATCAGTGTCTCACTCCTTTTACTCCTGGATTTTCCAGAAGACTGTGCTGGTCTTCTTTGGAGCTCTTTTGTTTGGTTAGTTTGCTGATTCCAGACTTGAGGCACACGCGCGTGTGAGCATCGGTGATAAAGTCCTGTGTTATCTTGGCCCTCTAATTGTTACAAGCCCCAGCAAGATTTTTAGCTAATTAGAGAAGATCTTAATTACAGCCATGGACATTATAATTACACAGTAATCCTTCCTCAGTCCTAAACTCTTCCAATGTGAAAGGTTAATACCTGTGGATTTACTTCAGATTTTTACATCCAGGTAAATCCTGAGCTAGTTTTGAAATAGCTAAACTGGTCACGATGAGACCTTGGGCTCCTACCAGACTTCTGTGTTTGCTTGTCATTCCTCACATCACTTTCTCCCTGCTCACCGAGTCCCAAAGGAATTCATCGTTACTCTTCTCTCTGAGATGCATGGTAACATTCGGTGCTTATGCTTCGCCCTTCCCTTTCATTGCCTGCCAACTCAGTAATGTAATATTTTAAAAAATTATACATTTACTCAAGTTTGGATAAAGATGAAGTATGATTTCTAAACTCATGACTCAAATGAGTGGGTGGCGAAGGTGCTCCAAGCTGTCAGGATTCGAGTTTAGTTAAATGAAAACCTTGTCATTAAACATTAATTCAACTTAAAAAAAAAAATGTTTGAGATTCATGAGCTACAGAGTTCCAAAGATGAGAAAGATATAGGGTGAAGAGGGTGTCTCCTTTCTGACCTGTGCTCAGCCACACACACACCCCCCCCCCCCGGCTTCTCTGTCCAGAGGCACCTGCCCACGTCACAATCTACAATGATTCCCCGGGGTACGAGGCATGCCATGCGCAGTGCTCGTGTGTAACGGGAAAGCCCTCCATCCGTCTGCCCAAGGTGAACTTGGCAGTGTTGCTGGACATTTATTTGATGCCAAATGAAGGCATAATTCATAAAATAAAGAGGAAAAAAAAAAAAAAACCCAGGAACACACTAAGCCAGTTCCATGAGGAGTGCAACAAAATTGCATCAATATTTATTTTATTCAGATCCCTGTTTTTTTAAGTTTTTCCTACCCATAGCTTAAGACACAGTAGACCAGGCTGAATGCAAACCTCAGTACCTTAGACATCTTTTCTCTCCCAAACGGTCTGGGAAATGTATCTTCACATTGATAATGAAAACAGGCTTACCCTGTTGCAGTGTTTAAACCCACAGCTGATCTTCTGAAATCACTAATATTAACCCTTCTTTCTACACGAGGGAGCCAACTGAGCGGCATGGGACCTGGACTTGGAACCCGAGGTCTTTGCCCTCTACCACAGCAGGCAGTCTAGGAAGTGGAGGGTATTTCCCTTCTGATGGAGAATTTTAGGACTATAACCAGGGTTTGGGAGGTCGCAGGGCACAAACTTACTTTCCTTTAAAGCAAGAAGGCTCATTTCGACCCAGACTGATGGCTGAGGGAAGAGTATCTATTTCAGGCATGGGGGCATTTTGCAAAGTGAGAGGCCTTGGTGGTTTTGTTCTGGAAGATCATTTCCATTGCAAGTTTTCCCACTGTCCTCTGTTACTTATTTCTGGATTAACCTGGTCACAATTGGTCTTGGATGTTTGGAAAGTCCAGATGGGTTCCCAGCTCTCCAGTGAGCATGTTCATTGGCACTGGGAAGTCTGTTCCTCATGGTAATAGAATGGAGGTAGACGAGTACGTCCCAAAGGACTGTACTGGGCAGAAGCTGCAGACATAACAGCTCAGTATCCTGCACACCTTGGGGTTTTTCCTGCACATGAGACACGCTTCTTTCTGCAAAGTTCAGGGAATTAAAATGAAGACATCAGCTTGGTGCACTTACAGCATCAAACCCTCCCCAGCGCATCTCCTGCCCCAACAGGGTCCTTCATGGATGGGGATCTAAGCCAGGGTCACACACTGCATCTCGTGGCTATGCCTTCTCAGTTTCCTTCATCCCTGTTCCTCCTCTTTCTCTGACCTTGACATTCTTGAAGAGTCCAAGCCTCTCATTTGTTTAGTGTCTCCCAATGTATGTTTGCCTTACATTCCCTCGTGGTTTGATTTGGGTCATGCTGTTCTGGCAGGAGTGTCCCCAAAGGGACGCTGTGTCTTCCTCACACATCACATCAGGAGGCTCAGTGGATAGTGGTGTCAATGTTGGGATGTTGGCTCTTGTACCACTGGGTTAAGATGATGGTTGTCAGATTTCTCCACTGTATTTTTAAGTAAAATGTAGGACAGATTTCTTGATTAATAAGTAAGTCCTAAATATCCCTTGGGCAGATACTTTGAGACCGTGTAAATATTTTATTCCTTATTAGACTCTACCCCTCCAGAGTTAACACCTGTTGATTTTTGCCTGAATCGATTATTATTATTTGATTGCCAAACAGCAGTTTTCCAATCCCATGATCTTTGGAATTTGTTAGTTGGCATTCTACTATGAGGGAGAGCCTCTCTTTCTTTTTTATTGATTAATCAATTACTAATTAATATATATAATAGATTCATATTTTAGTCAAAGAGTTGTAATCCATTACTATCATTTTAAAAATTTTTTATTTACCTGAGAGAGAGAGAGATACAGAGAGTAACATGCACAAAAGCAGGAGGAGGGGCAGAGGGAGAGGGAGAAGGAGGCCCTGAGCTGAGCAGGAAGCCGGATACAGGGCTCTATTCCAGTACCCTAGGCTCATGACCTGAGCTGAAGGCAGATGCTTAACCAACTGAGCCACCCAGGCATCCCTTTCACTATCATTTTTTTTTCTTTTGAAGCTCAAATTGTCCCAGATTTGGCCAATGGGAGCCCCTTCAAAGCATCCCGTGCTCTTTCAATATGAACCCATCATTCCTTGAATACCTCCGTGTTTTTTGGCACAATGACTTATCTTGCATTTCCCCTGCTGCCATCCTGGAGTCAGCTGTTCTTAGTGGATGGTCAGTTAGTTACTGGAAGAGGCATGTTAAAATCTCCCTCTATGATAGTGAGTATTTTTGTTTCTTTCTGTAGCTTAGTCCATTTTTGTTCTATTTGTAAGGTCTGTTAATAGGAACATCTGCCTGGTACATCATTGTCTTACTTGTAGCTTTATATAGTAACCTTGTTTCCACTAATATTTTTTTGCCTTAAGTTTTAGTTATCTGTTATCAAATAAATATTCTTGTTTATTTTTTCTTTAATATTTTCATGATACATATTTTTCAACCTTTTACTTGCAATCTCTTTGTTAGCAGATATAGCGTGTGTCTTATTAAAAAAAAAGGTAGTTGGATTAAAAAAGAAAATTCAATTTGATCTAAAAATACAATTTGATATATGTTTTAAAACTGACATATCCAGTCCCTTTAAAAAATTGTAGAAATTGATTTCTACAATTGGGGTATAAATCTGGATTTATTTCTAACATCTTCATTTGTGCTTTTTATTTATTCTGATTTTTCTGTTTTTCCTCATTTCTTGCTTGCTTTGAATTTACCATTAAGTGCTTGTTCCAGTTCATTGCTTCCCCTATGCTTATTTCCACTCTCTTTGTGTTTATTCTAGATATTAATTTTAACATGAATATCTACTCTCTAAAAACCTTGACCACTATAAGGGCACTAGAATAGTTTAACTCTAATTATTCCCCTCCCCAATGACATATTATGCATTTTAGCTCTATCATTTTAAAACATTTAATCCCCCAAGAAATTATTATTATTCATTCATTGTAGTCAATTTGGTTTAGATTTGTCTGTATCTGTCAGTGTCTTTGCGCATCTCTCTTCTTCATCTCACACCATCAATGTGCAATTACTTGCCTTTGCCTGAAGTACATCCGTTCTATTTTCCTCTAGTGAAGTTCTTTTGGTAGTAAACTTTCTCAGTTTTTCATTATCTGAAAATGACCTTATTTTGTCCTCATTCCTAAAAGCCATTTTTTTTCCCTCCCACAGGATATAAAATTTTATTGGACTGTTATTTTCTCTGTTTATTGAAGATATCATTCTACTGCCTTCTAGCTTTCTAAAAAAGTATTATTGCTGTTGAGAAATCATCTGTGTCCCCAGTTTGTCATCCTTTTGAAGGCAGTTGGCTTTTATTTCTTTGTCTGTGGTGTACTGAAAATGGCACTATTTGCTACGTGTGGATTTCTTTTTATCCAACCTGGCTTGGAATTCATTCAGCTATTATCTTTTCAAATATTGTAAATATCTCTTATTTTTTCCCTATGGAACTGTGATTACCTGCATGTCAGTCTTTTTACTGCATCTTCCACGTTTCCTGACTTTTCTGATTCTTAGTATCTCCACACTAGAGATTTCTTCCAGCCCATCTTTTAGCCTGCTAATTCTCTCTTCACCTGTGTCTAATTGAATTTTTAATTTGAATTGTTGTACTTTTATTTACATAGGTTAATTTTGTTTTCTAAATCTCTTTGTTCATATTTATAGTCTCTTATACCTAATTCAGATCTTTAATTTTCTTCTATTATCTTGACTTTATTAAACTAGTGATTCCATCCACTAGGTCAGGTGATTCAAGTGCTGAAGTCTTTGCAGGTCCGACTCAGCTGGTTGAGGATTCTGCTTTCTCAGGGTCATGTTGCCTTGCTTCCTTCTGTATTTTGTGATTTTGGGGGGTGAGCTGTATTTGTTTTTAGGAGTTCTTTGAGATGTGGCTGATGGTGCGTGCACCAGAACAAACTTTTATTTGCTTCTGCAAATGTTTAATGGGATCAAGTCACCCGAACCTTGATTGTCAGGTTAAGACCTTTCACACCATGCAGGGTATGTGACTTCAGACTTCAAACTATGTGAGGACTGGTTTATTGCCACAGATTTTCAGAGTAGAGGTTTTCCCTTCTTTACCCAGCACCAGTCTGGGAGACAATTTCCTGTCAGTGACCTTTGGTAGGGGCAGCTTTATTGCTAGTCTCCCCCATATACTTACTGGTTCCCACTTTATATGGAGATTCCTATTCATTTCTTCACCTTGAGTAGTCCTGGGTTGTTTTTTTTTCCTTCTGTTCACCACATCCTCTGAGCCCACAGGAAGCAAGGCTCTAGTTTACCTTGACTTAACCAATGTCTTCCAAGCAAATGTTGGCTTTCATTTTCTGTTATATTTGTTTTACAGGGCTGCTGTAACAAACTGCACAAATGCAGTGGTTTAAAACAGTGAAAATTTATTCTCTCAAATTTCTGGAGGA
Organism: Lutra lutra; assembly: GCF_902655055.1. NCBI lineage: Eukaryota > Metazoa > Chordata > Mammalia > Carnivora > Mustelidae > Lutra > Lutra lutra. The sequence continues at coordinate 42,382,765 of NC_062280.1, read as the reverse complement.
TAGAGGTTTGAAATCAAGGTGTTGGCAGGGCCATTCTCCCTCTGAGGAGCCTAGGAGAGAATCTCTCCTTGCCTCTCCCCAGCTTCTGGAAGTTGCTGACAATCTTTGGTGTTCCCTGGTTGTGAAAACAGAACTCCCCTTTCCACTTTCCTCTTCACACAGTCATCCTCCCTCTGTGTCTTTGTCTTTCTGTGTCCAAATGTACCTCTTCTTATAAGGACACCTGTCCCTGGGTTAATGCCCACTTTAATCCAGTATGACCACATCTTAATTTATGTCTGCAAAGAACTTGCAAATATGTTTGCATTCACAGATTCTGTGCGGGCATGAAATTTGGGAGGACACTCTTCAACCGTTTATCTGTCTGATACTTTTGTGGGCCTATCAGTGCATTTTAAAAGATATTTAAATTACTTTATTCAGGATGTTTTGCTCCCTCCTTATGATTGGATTGATGATAGTGCCAATTTACCAGCCTCCTACTATTGTGGATGAAGTCGGGTGATAAACTCCTACAGTAGCTTAACATCCTTTCTCAAGAAAAAGCAGTCTTTGGGAGATCATTTTGGCCCCCATGATGGGGAGAGCTTCCTAACTGATGAGTCCATTAACAGGTGCTGTCCAAGCCCTTCTCTAGATGACCTGTTTTCTGCCACCATGCACACCCTGTGAGCATCCATTTTCACAGATCTTGTTGGTGACACTCACATATAAGTTCTCCCAGAACATGTAATGAGCAGTGCAGAAATGCCAAGAGGGAATGAGAAGAGTGAGGAAATTCAAGAGTAAAGGTGAGAGAGAAAGTGTAAAGCAGAATGGCAAAGCAACAAGATAACAACCCTAACCACATAGTTCACAATTACTAAGGATTTAACATGTGCCAGGCTGTAGTCTAGTAAACAGAGACAGAACAAAAAGCAAGTGTCCAATCATTGAAAAGTGTTAAGTAACCCTGGAATAAACTGGAAATAGGGCACAGTTAATTCAGGTCTTCTTATGCAATGCTTTACGTGGTGAAGCATGCATGCAAAGAACAGTCCTGTTTAGGCCCAAATCTACTGTGGCTGAAAACTTTGGGCAACAAGAGGTCTTCCTTCTAACTTGAGTCCAACAATGAGAAAGTTGCTCAAAGTGAGTTGTCTCTAGAAAGACTGGAATCAAATAGCAATTATTGTAGACTCGTTATGTAGGAATGAGTCATTTATGTTATTTTCTACATTAAAGGATGAGGCCTCCCTAGGAAAATTATTTTAAAAAATAGAAAAGAGAACAAGAGCTACATAACATTAGAAACATTTTGCCAACATAAAAGACAGAAAAAAAATATTTCTGAGCCTATTTTGAACATGACTTTGTTACTACATTGAATCATCTCTTGTCTTAGTAAATGACTAATGCAATCTAGTTATGACTAATGGAAAAACTGTAGATGTAAGATATTTCAAAGAGCTAAAATGCTATGTTAAATACAGTGTGAATCAAACATCTAATTCAGAATATGAAGAGGTATAAAACTTTTAATTACCAAAAGTCAGTTTATGTTTATTCCACACAGCTCCTATGTTTCTTAACTATTCCTCAATTAACCAGATCCACCTTCCCTGGGCCATTGTGCTCTCCTGGTTAAGGACTTGTAATAGTACAAATGGATCAGAGGTTGTTGTTGATCATTAATCCTCCTTCAAGTGTCTTCTATCAGGAGAACGTGGAGATTGCAGCCAATGATCAGGGAAACTGATCCCATCCCAAGGTTTGTGGCCTTTGCCAACTCAGGACAATTGGTTGAATGATCATTAATGGTGCAGTGAATAAAACTGCAGTGAAAGCGATCAAAACCATTTCATCACTAAGGATTTATGTGGATACTTTTGGGTTTACATAGTGGTGGTGATGACAGTGGTGCTGCTGCTGCTGATGAATGGATGGATGGAGGTGGTAATGATGGTCGTGATGGTGATGATGGTGGTGGTGGTGGTGGTGGTGGTGGTGATGGCGGCAGTGGTGATGGGAGCAGTGGTATATGTGAATGAAACAAGAAAGCAGCAGTCCCATGTGGAGTACAAGGGGGAGAACAAAGGGTTCCATCTTGAGTTCTCTTCTACATTTCTGGAAAAGATGAAGGAAATTGTAGGAGGATTGTTTGTAATTTTAGCTTACTTTCATAGCTCTTTGCTGAAACCTGGACAAAAAGATGGGTGTTAAAAGAGTTACATTGAAAAATGCCCTTGGAAAGGGCATTTTGATGTGTCTATCTTCCTTCATATGATAGAATCTTTTATATCAAATCTTCATCTGGAAAAATCCACTTGGGTGAAGAAGATTTTGACAACTCAGTAGTAATCATCTCATTGCCAAGCTGAAGTGTTAGGAAGACAGGCTGGCTGTCTATTACCTCCACACTCTCACTGCAAACACCTATCATGGATAAGATTGAGTCCGTTCTGAAGAGCCAGATTCTACCTACCCATCCTCAACTTGCAGAATTGAGCATTCTTTTATTCACTGTCTCTGTTGATTAGGTCCTTCAAAATGTCAGGCTTGGTAAGCCTCAGATCCATGACATTACTGTGGCAGGCACTTTCTTCATATATCCAAGAATAAGAAAACTATGCAGGACTTCTCAATGGCAAGATAAGGCTGCCACTTAGGTAAAGTTGTCTAGATCACCCTTTTTTTCTAGGACAGATCCGAAAATGTTTAGGATGTCTTTTTGCTTGAAACCTGACCCTTGGAGTGGGAGTCTTTGCTGAAATCATAACTGTCCTGACCTGATGTGCAGATTTTCACTGCCTGTGAGACAACCAACAGTGTCCACTCTCTCAGGTTTATGAAAGAGAGAGAGAAATAATCACTGACAGCCTGCTTGATGGTTCATAGCACTCTTCACATTGATGAATACTATGACAATGAGGGCAACGGCAAGCCCAGTGTGTCTGCAGAGTCGAGTACAGGCAAAGAGAACAAACTCATGGAAGATGAAAGATGTTGTTTCAGAAAGGAAGATATTGAGTTCTTGGTGCAGGAAGCTAGGGGCACAGATCAAAGATGAAAAACATAGAGACAAGTGTCTTCCAACAATTCACTCAAATCCTGTGCTTCCAATGAGAAGCCACAGTGGAAGATGAAAAACTTAATACACATGCAAGGAAATCATTAACTGGCAGAACAAGGGTCAGAATACTGAGGATAGGAGTTTCCAAAAGGAAACATCTGGAGAGCATCTTGCCAACCCAACATCACAAGTCTGTCCGGATGAGATCCTAAGGGGGATGTCCTAGGGCTTCTGACGTGCCAGGCTTCTTATGAAGGTTCTGGATCCATGATCAGAGTGAATAAAAGCATATTCTACCCAGCTAGTCAAACATATGAAGAATGTAATTTATTGATAGTTCTGTATAGCATCAAGATTTTAGTTATTGTATGAATTCCAGGGCTTCTGATATTTGGATGTTCATTCAGGAAAGAAATGAAAGCTTTTCTACTGTCAGGTCTGTAAAAGAATGGGAAATGCAATTCATGCTCTCAAGAATAAATATCTATTTAAAAACAACATCTTAGAAAAAGAAGAAAATCTGTCCTTCCCCATGTCCTGACTATGCATTAAAAAATTTTAGAGTCTATCAAATTTAAATTGCTCCAGGTTATTAACCTAAAGTAGACTTGCAACCCTAGGAGTTAAGGCCAAAGTGTGGTTACACAATTCTCATTGCTAGATACCACTTTTTCAGAAGACTGACTTTTTTGGTGGGTTTTAAATTCAGAGAAAAATTTATCTTGTGGATCTCCCTGAAAGGAACATTAAGCAAGTTAATGACTAACGTCTTTGAAAGTTTTACAGGAAATTAAGCAATGTTTTTCATGGAAATCTGAGGAAACTCAGACCCAAAGGGGATCAGGTAGTTTAATTCAAGTCAACAAATATTCCTTGAGAAGCTGCTAGATGCTGGGCACTGTGCCAGGTACCAAGACACAGCACCAAGTAATATATATGCTTCATTTTTGTAAAAACTTCAAATTCTTATTATAATATCTCAGAATTTATAGAAAAGGAACAAAACAAATCAGTGGTAACAAAAGTCTATTCACAGAGAGAAAATAAGTTAGACTAGAGTAGAAAATTCTGTAGAATGTTTATTTCCCTGTTCTTATTGATTTAAACTTTTGTTGATTTTAAATCTCTTCTCTACTTTTATGAAATTATAAAGTTTTTTATCTAGAGGAAATTCATGATGGTTTCCATTATGACTCTGTATTATGTTAAAAATTTTTTATCAAAGTAATATGTATACCTAAATGTGTACATAGTTTAAGAAGTACCGTGAGGCTGATGATGAGAGTGAAGTCTACTGTCGCTCTCTTCCTCACCCCCATGTCCCCTTCAGAGAGGTGATCAATTTCAGCAATTTTAGATGTCTTATTTTTTCCTGATCTTCCATATTTCTAAATAACAAGGATATACTGCTCTTGCTTTTGATTAGTATCTAATGACTTTCCTCCAAGAAAAACAAGGACAACTTGGCTTTCTTACACCAGCCTCCTCTCCACTTCCCTCACCACATCCTTTCAATATGTAGTTGAAACAACATGGACAATTTCTCAGACTGGCATTCTCCATTTGTATCACCTTGACTATATTTTGGTAATATCTACATGATTCACAGTTGAAGCATATATCCTAAGATATCATTTCTTTTCTTACGTAACTTTTTTTCCCCCTGGAGTTAACAACAGCTTTGTTTTTTCTAGTTTCATTGCACCTGTCAATAGTTTGTCTTCAAACTCTGTCAGAACTCTGTATGAAGAAACATACTGATAACCTCTCAGGTCCGTGTTGTTCCTGGTGGGTTCTCTTCCCTCCATTTGTCATGCTTTTTTTTTTTTTTTAAAGATTTTATTTATTTATTTGTCATAGAGAGAGAAGCGAGAGTGAGCACAGGCAGACAGAGTGGCAGGCAGAGGCAGAGGGAGAAGCAGGCTCCCTGCCAAGCAAGGAGCCCGATGCGGGACTCGATCCCAGGACGCTGGGATCATGACCTGAGCCGAAGGCAGCTGCTTAACCAACTGAGCCACCCAGGCGTCCCTGTCATGCTTTTTATATGCAGTGTTTATTTCTCGCCCTCCCTTGCTACACTGTTGATGTTCTGGACCTCTGTCTACCATCATCTTGGGAATACTTTCTTCTCTCTCCTACGATGAACTCTTGTTTTCTAGACCCTTCTTGTGTTTTGTGGTTTGCGCCTCTGTTTTGGCAGAACACATCCTGCAGTGGTGTTCTAACAAAGAAGCCTAGGAAATGAACCATGTTTGGACAACTTGCACACCTGAAAATTTCTTTATTCTCTCCCCAAACCTGACTGACTTGGTATGAAATAGGTTCCCCTTAGAGGTTCTTTCTTTTCAATTCTAGAGCTGCTCTTTTGAAACTGCATGCTGTTTATGGCCTGTTTTTTTTGAAACTCCTTGTTTAAGGCCTGTATTTGCTCTCTGAACATTTTAGTAGCTTCTCTATTCCTGGACTCTAAATTTCCCAGTGGTGGGCTTTGGCATGGATCTATTTTTATCATTTGTGCTGAGAACTTGCAAAAAAAAAAAAAAAAAGCCTTCAATCTGGAAACTCAGATCTATTAGTCCTTGGAAAACTTATATTGGTTTAAAAAAATAGTAGTTTCCTTTTCTTAACTTTCTTTTTCTTTTTTCTTTTTTTTTAATCCCATACGCAACAGTTGGACTTCTTAGGCTGTTGTACCTCTTAGACTGAATCTCTGTTTTTCTTGTTTATTTTCTATTTCCTCTGTCTTTGTTGCTATCAGCTCTCTAGGAGATTGTTTCAATTTTATTGCAACTGGTGAATTGATCATCTGGTGAAAAAGGAAGAGGAGCTATCGTGGGTTTGATCATTGAGAGGAATGGTGCCACCCTCTCCTGATATGGAGGCAACTCCAGGAGGAGCAGCTAGGAGGGTGAGTCCTCACCTCAGTTTGGGACATGTCAAGTTGGATATCCTGGCAGACATGAAGGTGGTCATGCAGAGAGGATGGCCAGGTAGGTGAGTCTAAGTTTTCAAGGAAGCTTAAGGTAACTATAAACTGTATATACTTAGAAAAATGGTATTGTAGAACACACTGTTTTACAACCTCCTTTTTTTTTTAAAAAAAAAAAACTTAACAATATATTGTGAACTTATTTCTCCTCATTATTAGTTCTTTGGATTCAGTTGGGAATATTTTGTTGCCACCTGGGGAAATCTTGTATGTTTGTGTGACTGACAGTTCCTCCTCTCCCCATTTCTAACCAGGGACTGTTTAATGCCATTTCTCTGTGGGTTTGGGGGCTTGGGTGATACTAAGATGGGGACAAAAAAGAAAAAAAGAAAGAAAGAAAAGAAAACCACAGGGCACTGTGGTCTAGACAGGTTTTGTTTACCAGGGCAAGGAGCATATGACATGAACTTGGAAAGTGCTCCAGCAAATGGGGATCAACCCCAAGGTGCCTAAGGGACCCCAGTGCACCTGCTATGGATGGGTCATATTAGTTGGCCTCTGGTTAACATTGTAAGACACCCAACTACCAGGGAAATCCCATGTGTGTTGTGTGTGTGCATGTCCACGTGTGTGCATGTGTGTGTATGCCAGAAGGTGTCTTCACTCCTAGACCCACCCCCACATCTGAGATTGTATCATTTTTGATTCAGGCCAAGAGAACTCCTTGCTAGAAGCCAGTGAAAGCCTGAGGGCAGCCTGACCCTTCAAGACTCATCCACACTCAAGGGATGTCTTTCTAGGTTCCTAGCCTGTCCTTTGTCCTTCTTTACCTCTCAACTCCCACCACCTCTTTTTGGCTCCAGAGAACCATCAGAGACTAAGGAGAGAGAGGATTCCAGTCCATAGAAGAGACTAAAAGGGAAACATACATATTTTTGGTTGTGGGGAAACACATGGCACTGGGGTCTCTGTCTTTGGTAACAGGCAGAGTTCTACTTGCTAAGCAAATGAAAAGCCTGGAAGACCAGAGAGCAGAGTATCTTGGCCTCCCAATCTGAGCTTTGATCAGGACAGGGCTGAGTTGGAGTGGGGAGGGGGCAGTGTGGCTGTGCCAAATCTTCCGAATCAGTCCCCATATGCGGTGATCTCTGCAAGGTGGCTCAGCTGAGAGTGAGCAGGCGGGAGAGACAAAGTTGTTTTCAGAAAATGAACCAGAGAAGAACAGATGCCACGTTTTGCTGTTGCCATCACTATGTCTTCTCTGCATAACAGATTCCCGAAAGATATTTAAAATGTTTTAGGAATCATGTTTCATCAACATCTCTTGACGGTAGGTGGGTGGTAAGGAGGCGGCAAGGCAGCTTGTTCTGCGAAGATGCCTTATTTCAAGTGAATAGTGAAATGTGGACCCCAGGGGGAGTGTGTTGTCTGGACCAGGAGTTGTTCAAGTGGGTTCGCCCTGAAGAAAAACACCAAAATGAGGGTCGCCATGATTCATTCATTCACTCAGCAAGCATCCACTGGGGTGTTCTCCATGCTGGCCTCTGTTTCAAGGGCTGTGAGAACAACACTGAGGAAGGTAGCAATTTGAGATTAAAAGATGTTCTGAAGGAAAAGAAACAGGTTATATTAGTAATGTTGATAGAGAAAAGAATCAAAGCCAAAGATATCAGGAACATACACAGTAACTGTGATGTATGAAAGGTACAGATCAGAAAAATAGTATTTGATGACCAAATGGTGAAGTAGAAGATTTTCTCAAAATTTAATTTAGCTTTTTAAATAGACAATAAACTTGTGGTTTAAATATCCAAATAATACAAAAAATTATGGTCTGAAGAGTCTTGTTGCCCACCCCGCAGATACACCCATTTCTCCCTCACTTTGTGGGTACTTTGATTAATTTCCTACTTATTTTTCTAGTGTTTCTTTATGAACATTTAAGGATATGTGCATATATATTACTTTCCCTCTTTCTTACATAAATGATGGCAAACTTCATATAGCAGGCTTGTTACTTTTCTAAGCTGTGTAACAAATTACTGTGAACTTAGTGGTTTAACACAACACATTATCTCAGCATCTGTGGGTCAGGAACAAGTGTGTTGCTTAGCCGGTTCTCTGCACAGGGTGTCCAAGGTGGCAATCAACATGTTGGCTGGACTGTACTCTCATCACAGGCTCAACTAGAGAAAGATCTCCTTCCAACCTCCCTCAAGTCATTGGCTGACTTCCTCTTCTTGCAGCTCTGAATCATGGCACTTTGCTTCTCCAAAGCCAATAGAAGAATCTCTATTCACAGAAAGGGCCTCTCATAACTTCATATGATTAGGTTAAGTTCTCCCAGAAAAAGCTCCCCTTTGATTAACTCAGAACCAATTGATTTGGATCTCAATTATATTTGCAAAACTCTTTTACCTTTTGCCATATTCTACTGGCTAAGAAGCAAATCAGACTCTGTGCACTGAGGGGACTAGATTATATAAGAGTATGGCTCATGAGAGATTACCTTAAGACATATCTCCTGTACTAGGAGTTGGCAAGCTATGATCCCCAGACCAAATCCAGCCCATTACCTGTATTTTTGTAAATAAAGTTTTATTGGAACACAGCCACACTCATTAGTTTACATATGGTCCATGGCTGCTTTCTTGCTAATATGGCTGAGTTGAGTGATTATGACCAAGAGTACCTGTGGTCTGCAAGCTTAAAATATTTATTGGCTGCCCTTTACAGAAAGACACTATGCATCCTTCTGCACCATACTTTCCCCCCTTACCATTAAAAGCTGGTATATTTTTCTGAGTCAGTGCACATTGATCTTCACCCTTTCTTTACAGTCTTGTCGTCCCAGTGTTCCACTCGTATAGACATGTCACAGTTCACGTGTCCCGTCCATGATTGTGGCGCACAGCAGCTTCCGGCCTTTTGCTAGACACAATCTTGGAAGTCAGAAACTCAGAAATTCTGACTTAATGAAGTCAAATACATTGATTTCTCTTTTTATGATGCTTTCACTAAAGCTCTTTTTGGTATTAAAATATTTTTTTTTCTGACTAAAAATGTAACATAAAATCATGCAAAGTTCAAAACTTTAGAATAAAAATTGTGGGGCATTTATGGGAAGATACTTACCCCCAATACCTTTTTCTCAGTCTCTGAATTCATCTCTCAACTGCCTTTCCCAAACTCAGCGGAGGCAGAGGCCACTAGGTGTAAGGCAGTCCTAAAGCCTGTGGGAGGCTGGAGGCTGGACCTCTCTGGGCAGAGCCCTGGGTTGAGGCTTGGGTTCAACAATGCCAGCTCATAGAGGCCCCTAGACCCATCAGGAAGGGTGGAACCAGCCAGTATGCTCCACCCTCAAGGACCCCTGGTCTCCCTGGCCCTGAGGGGCCTCAGGGAAGCTGATCAGGTGAGCCCAGTGGCCCACCTCTGAGACTGAATCAGGCTGGGAGCTATCGCCCAGCTGCAGGCAGGAACCCGAGCACCCCATGTTGCACTATAGGCTCACAGGAGCAGAGTGTACCGTTCCTCCAACCCCCAGGGGCAACCACCACTAAGGTGTCCCAGTAGCAAGCTAGGACTTGAGGGTGAAGAGAGCTGCAAATAAACAAGGAAGAAAAACAAGGAATGCATGGATCCCAGAAGGCTGGGAGAGGAAGGAAAGAGCCATTAGCCAGCCAGAAAAAGTCCTGCTACAGAAGACAGATGGCAGCTTGACTAAAAACCAGGAAGAACACTTAAGAGATTCAATTATAGCTTGGACCAGAACTGAAGAATTATTTTTGAGTTAAAAAAAATTAAGTACCCATCTTCAAAGCGATGATGTCCTCCATTTAGACACAAATGAGTGGTCTGGAAGGTGAAGTGGAAGGCGTATCTCAAAACCCAGAGAAACATGTAGGGATAAAAATTATAAGGGAAAGTAAAATAAGAACCCTGTATGCTTGACCCTTGACAGTTGATAAACAAATGATAGAATACCTTGGAGGAGACCTATTATCTGTGCAAATGCTAGAAAAAACTCCCCACATTATAGAGGGCTGGTGTTCATACATGGAAACGGTCAGCAGAGTCCCAGGGAAGACTCATGGAAAGACATGATCACAGACCTAGGTTGGCAATATCACTACCCTCCAGGGGTGAGCAGAAAATCCCAGAAGCTCCCACGGGGACTTGAAAGAAAATGGGACTGCTGCCAGATTTTTCACTTAAACCGCTGGCAGGACAATATCTATGGAGTCTTTCAGCATTGCCACAGTTAGGTCCTGGGCCTGCCTGGGCTCCCTCAGGCATCTGAGGTTGGCTGCAGGTCAGCCAAGGTATTCTGCATCTGGGGGCTGAGCAGCTAGCATCCGGGGTGCTTTGGTTCTTCTTGCTGCTCAAGGTCATGAAAATACTCATACATTCTCTTAGTCTGTCTTCTAGAAATTTTTTAAACCTTTCACATTTATATCTATATTCCAGCTAGACTTGATTTTTGTCCAAGATGTAAATAAGAAGGAAGATCCATTTTTTAAAATATAGATACTTAACCAGTCCTTTATTGAAAAGATCATCTTTTCCCCATCGCTTTGAAATGTAACCTTTCTCACAAATAAAATGGCTTAGTGTAGTCTGTTTTTGAATTCCTTATTCTATTCTACTCATCTATAGTCTTTGTGTCTTCTTTTCCATAACATTATAATAAGTCTTAATATCTGGTAATTTAAACGTCAACTTTTTTTTTTTTTTTTAAGTAGGGTCCATGTGGAGCCCAATGCAGGGCTTGAACTCATGACCCTGAGATCAAGACCTGGGCTGAGATCAAGACTTGGACCCTTAACCTATTGAACCACCCAGGTACTGCATCAACTTTGTTCTTTAGATTGTCTTTGCTGCTCTTGGGCCTTTGCATGGCATAAAAATTATAGAAATAGTTTTTTCAGTTTTCATAGAAAAAAAACTTTCTGGGATTTTTAATCAGACTTATACTGAATGGATAGGTACATTTGAAAAGAATGAGCATCTTTCAATGTTGAGTCTTGCAATCCATGAAGGTGATATATTTTTCACTTACTTTTTTTTTTTTCATCTTGCCATTTTATTTTTTTTTTCAGCATAACAGTATTCATTATTTTTGCACCACACCCAGTGCTCCATGCAATCCGTGCCCTCTACAATACCCACCACCTGGTGCCCCCAACCTCCCACCCCCCACCCCTTCAAAATTCTCAGATCGTTTTTCAGAGTCCATAGTCTCTCATGGTTCACCTCCCCTTCCAATTTCCCTCAACTCCCTTCTCCTCTCCATCTCCCCTTGTCCTCCATGCTATTTGTTATGCTCCACAAATAAGTGAAACCATATGATAATTGACTCTCTCTGCTTGACTTATTTCCCTCAGCATAATCTCTTCCAGTCCCGTCCATGTTGCTACAAAACTTGGGGATTCATCCTTTCTATCTTTCTTTTTTTTTTTTTTTTTTACAGTTTTATAAACATATATTTTTATCCCCAGGGGTACAGGTCTGCGAATCGCCAGGTTTACACACTTCACAGCACTCACCATAGCACATACCCTCCCCAATATCCATAATCCCACCCCCCTCTCCCAACCCCCTCCCCCCATCAACCCTCAGTTTGTTTTGTGAGATTAAGAGTCACTTATGGTTTGTCTCCCTCCCAATCCCATCTTGTTTCATTTACTCTTCTCCTACCCCCTCAACCCCCCATGTTGCATCTCCTCTCCCTCATATCAGGGAGATCATATGATAGTTGTCTTTCTCCGATTGACTTATTTCGCTAAGCATGATACCCTCTAGTTCCATCCACGTCGTCGCAAATGGCAAGATTTCATTTCTTTTGATGGCTGCATAGTATTCCATTGTGTATAGATACCACATCTTCTTTATCCATTCGTCTGTAGATGGACATCTAGGTTCTTTCCATAGTTTGGCTATTGTAGACATTGCTGCTATAAACATTCGGGTGCACGTGCCCCTTTGGATCACTACGTTTGTATCTTTAGGGTAAATACCCAGCAGTGCAATTGCAGGGTCATAGGGTAGTTCTATTTTCAACATTTTGAGGATCCTCCATGCTGTTTTCCAGAGTGGTTGCACCAGCTTGCATTCCCACCAACAGTGTAGGAGGGTTCCCCTTTCTCCGCATCCAGCCAGCATCTGTCATTTCCTGACTGGTTAATTTTAGCCATTCTGACTGGTGTGAGGTGATATCTCATGGTGGTTTTGATTTGTATTTCCCTGATGCCTAGTGATGTGGAGCACATTTTCATGTGTCTGTTGGCCATCTGGATGTCTTCTTTGCAGAAATGTCTGTTCATGTCCTCTGCCCATTTCTTGATTGGATTATTTGTTCTTTGGGTGTTGAGTTTGCTAAGTTCTTTATAGATTTTGGACACTAGCCCTTTATCTGATATGTCATTTGCAAATATCTTCTCCCATTCTGTCAGTTGTCTTTTGGTTTTGTTCACAGTTTCCTTTGCTGTGCAAAAGCTTTTGATCTTGATAAAATCCCAATAGTTCATTTTTGCCCTTGCTTCCCTTGCCTTTGGCGATGTTCCTAGGAAGATGTTGCTGCGGCTGAGGTCGAAGAGGTTGCTGCCTGTGTTCTCCTCGAGGATTTTGATGGATTCCTTTCTCACATTGAGATCCTTCATCCATTTTGAGTCTATTTTCGTGTGTGGTGTAAGGAAATGATCCAATTTCATTTTTCTGCATGTGGCTGTCCAATTTTCCCAACACCATTTATTGAAGAGGCTGTCTTTTTTCCATTGGACATTCTTTCCTGCTTTGTCGAAGATGAGTTGACCATAGAGTTGAGGGTCCATTTCTGGGCTCTCTATTCTGTTCCATTGATCTATGTGTCTGTTTTTGTGCCAGTACCATGCTGTCTTGATGATGACAGCTTTGGAATAGAGCTTGAAGTCCGGAATTGTGATGCCACCAACTTTGGCTTTCTTTTTCAATATTCCTTTGGCTATTCGAGGTCTTTTCTGGTTCCATATAAATTTTAAGGTTATTTGTTCCATTTCTTTGAAAAAAAATGGATGGTACTTTGATAGGAATTGCATTAAATGTGTAGATTGCTTTAGGTAGCAGAGACATTTTCACAATATTTATTCTTCCAATCCAGGAGCAGGGAACATTTTTCCATTTCTTTGTGTCTTCCTCAATTTCTTTCATGAGTACTTTATAGTTTTCTGTGTATAGATTCTTAGTCTCTTTGGTTAGGTTTATTCCTAGGTATCTTATAGTTTTGGGTGCAATTGTAAATGGGATGGACTCCTTAATTTCTCTTTCTTCTGTCTTGTTGTTGGTGTAGAGAAATGCAACTGATTTCTGTGCATTGATTTTATATCCTGACACTTTACTGAATTCCTGTACAAGTTCTAGCAGCTTTGGAGTGGAGTCTTTTGGGTTTTCCACATATAATATCATATCATCTGCAAAGAGTGATAGTTTGACTTCTTCTTTGCCGATTTGGATGCCTTTAATTTCCTTTTGTTGTCTGATTGCTGAGGCTAGGACTTCTACTACTATGTTGAATAGCAGTGGTGATAACGGACATCCCTGCCGTGTTCCTGACCTTAGCGGAAAAGCTTTCAGTTTTTCTCCATTGAGAATGATATTTGCGGTGGGTTTTTCATAGATGGCTTTGATAATGTTGAGGTATGTGCCATCTATCCCTACACTTTGAAGAGTTTTGATCAGGAAGGGATGCTGTACTTTGTCAAATGCTTTTTCAGCATCTATGGAGAGTATCATATGGTTCTTGTTCTTTCTTTTATTAATGTGTTGTATCACATTGATTGATTTGCGGATGTTGAACCAACCTTGCAGCCCTGGAATAAATCCCACTTGGTCGTGGTGAATAATCCTTTTAATGTACTGTTGAATCCTATTGGCTAGTATTTTGGCGAGAATTTTTGCATCTGTGTTCATCAAGGATATTGGTCTGTAGTTCTCTTTTTTGTTGGGATCCTTGTCTGGTTTTGGGATCAAGGTGATGCTGGCCTCATAAAATGAGTTTGGAAGTTTTCCTTCTATTGCTATTTTTTGGAACAGTTTCAGGAGAATAGGAATTAGTTCTTCTTTAAATGTTTGGTAGAATTCCCCCGGGAAGCCGTCTGGCCCTGGGCTTTTGTTTGTTTGGAGATTTTTGATGACTGTTTCAATCTCCTTACTGGTTATGGGTCTGTTCAGGCTTTCTATTTCTTCCTGGTTCAGTTGTGGTAGTTTACATGTCTCTAGGAATGCATCCATTTCTTCCAGATTGTCAAATTTGTAGGCGTAGAGTTGCTCATAGTATGTTCTTATAATTGTCTGTATTTCTTTGGTGTTCGTTGTGATCTCTCCTCTTTCATTCATGATTTTATTTATTTGGGTCCTTTCTCTTTTCTTTTTGATAAGTCTGGCCAGGGGTTTATCAATCTTATTAATTCTTTCAAAGAACCAGCTCCTAGTTTCGTTGATTTGTTCTATTGTTTTTTTGGTTTCTATTTCATTGATTTCTGCTCTAATCTTTATGATTTCTCTTCTCCTGCTGGGTTTAGGGTTTCTTTCTTGTTCTTTCTCCAGCTCCTTTAGGTGTAGGGTTAGGTTGTGTACCTGAGACCTTTCTTGTTTCTTGAGAAAGGCTTGTACCGCTATATATTTTCCTCTCAGGACTGCCTTTGTTGTGTCCCACAGATTCTGAACCGTTGTGTTTTCATTATCATTTGTTTCCATAAATTTTTTCAATTCTTCTTTAATTTCCTGGTTGACCCATTCATTCTTTAGAAGGATGCTGTGTAGTCTCCATGTATTTGGGTTCTTTCCAAATTTCCTCTTGTGATTGAGTTCTAGCTTTAGAGCATTGTGGTCTGAAAATATGCAGGGAATGATCCCAATCTTTTGATACCGGTTGAGACTTGATTTAGGACCAAGAATGTGATCTATTCTGGAGAATGTTCCATGTGCACTAGAGAAGAATGTGTATTCTGTTGCTTTGGGATGAAATGTTCTGAATATATCTGTGATGTCCATCTGGTCCAGTGTGTCATTTAAGGCCTTGATTTCCTTGTTGATCTTTTGCTTGGATGATCTGTCCATTTCAGTGAGGGGAGTGTTAAAATCCCCTACTATTATTGTATTCTTGTCGATGTGTTTTTTTGATTTTGTTATTAATTGGTTTATATAGTTGGCTGCTCCCACGTTAGGGGCATAGATATTTAAAATTGTTAGATCTTCTTGTTGGACAGTTCCTTTGAGTATGATATAGTGTCCTTCCTCATCTCTTATTATAGTCTTTGGCTTAAAATCTAATTGATCTGCTATTAGGATTGCCACTCCTGCTTTCTTCTGATATCCATTAGCATGGTAAATTCTTTTCCACCCCCTCACTTTAAACCTGGAGGTGTCTTCGGGTTTAAGATGAGTTTCTTGTAGGCAACATATAGATGGGTTTTTTTTGTTTTGTTTTGTTTTTTTTTGTTTGTTTTAAAAATTTTATTTATTTATTTGACAGAGAGAAATCACAAGTAAGCAGAGAGGCAGGCAGAGAGAGAGGAGGAAGCAGGCTCCCTGCCGAGCATAGCGCCCGACGCGGGGCTCAAACCCAGGACCTGGGATCATGACCTGAGCCGAAGGCAGCGGCTCAACCCACTGAGCCACCCAGGCGCCCCGGGTTTTGTTTTTTTATCCATTCTGATACTTGTGTCTTTTGATTGGGGCATTTAGCCCATTAACATTCAGGGTAAGTATTGAGAGATATGAATTTAGTGCCATTGTATTGCCTGTAAGGTGACTGTTATTGTATATTGTCTCTGTTTCTTTCTGATCTACTTCTTTTAGGGTCTCTCTTTGCTTAGAGGACCCCTTTCAATATTTCCTGTAGAGCTGGTTTGGTATTTGCAAATTCTTTCAGTTTTTGTTTGTCCTGGAAGCTTTTAATCTCTCCTTCTATTTGCAATGATAGCCTAGCTGGATATAGTATTCTTGGCTGCATGTTTTTCTCATTTAGTACTCTGAATATATCATGCCAGCTCTTTCTGGCCTGCCAGGTCTCTGTGGGTAAGTCTGCTGCCAATCTAATATTTTTACCATTGTATGTTACAGACTTCTTTTCCCGGGCTGCTTTCAGGATCTTTTCTTTGTCACTAAGACTTGTAAATTTTACTATTAGGTGACGGGGTGTGGACCTATTCTTATTGATTTTGAGGGGGGTTCTCTGAACCTCCTGAATTTGGATGCTTGTTCCCTTTGCCATATTGGGGAAATTCTCTCCAATAATTCTCTCCAATATACCTTCTGCTCCCCTCTCTGTTTCCTCTTCTTCTGGAATCCCAATTATTCTAATGTTGTTTCGTCTTATGGTGTCACTTATCTCTCGAATTCTCCCCTCGTGGTCCAGTAGCTGTTTGTCCCTCTTTTGCTCAGCTTCTTTATTCTCTGTCATTTGGTCTTCTATATCGCTAATTCTTTCTTCTGCCTCATTTATCCTAGCAGTGAGAGCCTCCATTTTTGATTGCACCTCATTAATAGCTTTTTTGATTTCAACTTGGTTAGATTTTAGTTCTTTTATTTCTCCTAGAAAGGGCTTTTATATCTCCCGAGAGGGTTGCTTTAATATCTTCCATGCCTTTTTCAAGCCCGGCTAGAACCTTGAGAATCGTCATTCTGAACTCTATATCTGACATAGTACCAATGTCTGTATTGATTAGGTCCCTAGCCTTTGGTACTGCCTCTTGTTCTTTTTTTTGTTGTGAATTTTTCAGCCTTGTCATTTTGTCCAGATAAGAGTTTATGAAGGAGCAAGTAAAATACTAAAAGGGTGGCAACAACCCCAGGAAAATATGCTTTAGCCAAATCAGAAGAGATCCCAAATTGTGAGGGGGGAGAAGGGATAAAAAGGGGTTCAGAAAGAAAAAAAAAAAGAAACTATTAAAAAAAAGAAAGCCAATAAAGGTAAAATATAAAAAGAGGAAAAATATATATATATATTAGATAAACTATTTAAAAAACGTTAAAAAAGAAAACGGTAAAAGTTAAAAAAATTTAGCAGGAGAAGAGAAAAAGAAAAAAAATTGAAAAAGAAAAAAAAATTAAATTAACTACAAGGCTAAAAAATCATGGGGAGAAAGCCATGAGTTCTGTGCTTTGCTTTCTTCTCCTCTGGAATTCCGCCGCTCTCCTTGGTATTGAAACTGCACTCCTTGGTAGGTGAACTTGGTCCTGGCTGGGTTTCCCGTTGATCTTCTGGGGGAGGGGCCTGTTGTAGTGATTCTCAAGCGTCTTTGCCCCAGGCGGAGTTCCACCGCCCTTACCTGGGGCCGCGCTGAGCAATCCGCTCGGGTTTGCTTTCGGGAGCTTTTGTTCCCTGAGCACTTTCTGTAGAGTTCCAGAAGATGGGAATGAAGATGGCGGCCTCCTGGTCTCCGGCCCGGAGGAGCTGAGAGCCCGGGGCCCCACTCCTCAGTGTGCCCTCAGAGAACAGCGCCCAATGACTCCCGTCACCCTGGCCTCCGGCCGCGCTCCGAGCTGACCGAGCCTGCGACCGGTTCAAGGCAACCCCGAGCTGAGAGTCACTCCTCGGCTCTGTCTCTGTAGCCGGCTTCCCCGTTCTAATACCGGTAAGCTCTGCGACACTCAGACACCCCTGATCCTTCTGCGACCCTGTGGGACCTGAGGCCGCGCTGACCCCGCCTGGGCTTCACCCCAGTTAAGCCTCTGGAGCGATGTCCCTCAGCGGAACACACTTTTAAAAGTCCTGATTTTGCTCCGTTGCTCCGCCGCTCGCCGGGAGCCGGCCCCTCCCCCCGCGGTCTATCTTCCCGTCGCTTTGGATTCACTTCTCCGCCAGTCCTACCTTTCAGATAGTGGTTGATTTTCTGTTTCTAGAATTGCTGTTCTTCTTCTCTTCAATCTCCCGTTGGATTTGTAGGTGTTTGCAATCTTTAGATAAGCTATTTAGCTGATCTCCCGCTACCCGAAGTAGTCTCAGCCTGCTACTTCTCTGCCATCTTGACTCCTCTGGTTATTTTTCACTTACTTTTATCTTTACTTTTCCTCAATTGTGTTCTGTGATTTTCTATGTAGAGGGCTTGTGGTCTCTTAATTTAATCATTAGGTATGTAATGTTTTTGATGCTTTCACAAATGGACTTGTTATTTTGTCCAATATTTTACACCTTTTGTAATTGTCCCATAATTCTTGGATATTCTATTCCATCTTTTTCTTTCCCTTTTCTCTCTTCATTTCAGTTCTGGAAGTTTCCATTGACGTATCGTCTGGCTCACTGATTTCTTCCTTGGTCATGTCTAGTCTAGGGATGAGCCCATCGATAGCATTCTTCATTGTGTTTTTGATTTCTAGCATTTTCTTTGGATTCTATTATTAGAGTTGCCATCTCTCTGCTCTCATTACCTATCTGCTCCCGCATGTTGTTCTCTGTTTCCATGAAAACTCTTAGCATTTTAATCATAGTTATTTTAAGTTCCGATCTGATAATTCCATAATCTCTGCCCTATCAGAGTTTGGTTCTGACGCACACTTTGTCTCTTCCAACTGTATGTTTTGCTCTTTAGCACACCTTGTAATTTTTTTTGTTGTTGGAAGCCTAACATTAGGCATTAGGCAAGAGAAATAGAGGCCTTCAGTGTGAGGTTTCTGTTTATCTGGCTAGGTGACAGGTCATGTGTACAGTTTGCCGCAGTTATGATGTCAGAGGCCAGACTTTTTTCTAGTGTCCTCATTTGTGTCTCCCACTTTTTTTTTTTAAGATTTTATTTATTTATTTGACAGACAGAGATCACAAGTAGGCAGAGAGGCAGGCAGAGAGAGAAGAGGAAGCAGGCTCCCTGCTGAGCAGAGAGCCCCATGCGGGGCTCGATCCCAGGACCCTGGGACCATGACCTGAGCCGAAGGCAGAGGCTTTAACCCATCGAGCCACCCAGGCGCCCCGTGTCTCCCTCTTATCTTTGGGTTTTCCTAGAGACTCCTCAAATGGCATCTAAGGTGGACAGTACCTTCAGTTTTAACCACCCCACCCTCCCCGATTCTTACCCAGGAGCCCTATCGATGTGGAGTGCAGTGGGGGAAGAGGGAGTATCCTATGGTCCTGAGACCAGGTCTCAGATTTTTAGTTGAGTCTGAGTTGGACATTTATTTACCCTCCCCCAGGCCAGTGAGGTCATGGTAATATCCAAGTTAGGCTCTGCTGAGACACTGTTGCTTAAGGGCAGCAGATGAGGTGAACCGAATGCTCTGGGCGTACTTCAAAACGGAGATTTGTCCCTCTTCTTGCTGGAAGCAGGAGGGTTTCTTCCCAGGGAGAGCCTGGTACTTTTTGGAGATAAGACTTGGAATAGGAAGGGGACCCCCTAAAACTGCCTCCCCCCACCCCCCCAACCAGCGCCGGAGTTTTGAACTCTCAGACTCATCCCCGCTGAGCCGCCAGCGAGTCATCCATGACAGTTTAAATCAGTCCTGCTGGTAATGGCTTTGCCGCCCACCCCTGTGTCTGCCCCCTGTGTCTCTGCTTTTCAGGGCAGGAGGTGGTCCTGTGACCTCAATTCTCTGCTGGATGTAAGAACTGTTGACTTCCAGTTTCTTCAGCTTTTTTTCTTATTGTGAGGATGAGAGCAAAGACTTCCAAGCTCTTTGAAATTTGGACCAGAAACTGGAGGTTCTCTAGGCAAAAGGATAGGCGTGTGTGGCGCGCACATTTCATCTATGTTTGAATGGTCCACCTACCATTCATTCTGGATCACCAGAATAAACTTGGCTCTGTCATGGTGTGTTATCCTATTTTTATATGGTAGAATTCGATCTGCTAATATTTCATTTAGGATTTTTGGTCTGTGAGCCTAGGGGAAATGGGCTGATAATTTTTCTTCCTTGTAATGTCCTTGCCAGATTTCCATATCAAACATATGGGTAATTTATGCTTTCTCCAGTTTTCTTGGTATTTTGAGGGTGTATGATATTTTAGTTTTTCAAATAAAAATGTTTGTTTTATTGACTTGTCCATTGAATATTTGTGTTTTAAATCATTACTTCTGATTTTAACCATTCCCCTGCTATGCATTTTGAGCTTAATTTGTTGTTCTTACTTCTTGAAATAGATATTTAGAACACTTATTTTTTTAGTATATACATCTGGTGCTTCAGATGTCCCTGTAAGTATGCCATAATGTAGATCCCATAAATTTTGACATCATATTTTTATTATAATTTACTTCAAACTATTTTCTAATTTTATTGAGGTTTCTTCTTGACATACAGGACATTTAGACATGAATGAATTGATTTCCGAATATTGGGGATTTCCTAGTTCTTTTTTTTAAGAGAATTGGCTTCTGACTTAATTCTACTGTGGTCAGAGAACATGCTCTGAATAATTCCAAAACTGAAATTCATCAAAGCTTGCCCATAGCCTAGCATATGGTCGACTTTGGTAAGTGTTTTAGATGGATGATTCTCAAAATATTTGGTCTCCAGATCCTTTTACATTCTTAAAAATTACTGAAGTCCCCAAAGAGCTTTTGTGAATATGGGTTATATATATATTGATATTTACCATACTAAAACCTGTGAAGCCTTCACATCTATTCATAATTTATTTAAAACGTATTTTTATAAAAAATTTCTCTGTCTTCAAAACCAAAAATATTCAGCGGCAAAACTGATATTGTTTCCCATTTTTTCCCAAACCTCTTTGATGTCTGTTTTAATGAAAGACAGCTAGACTCTTCTACTGGCTCCTGCATTCAATCTGTGTCAATATGTTATTGTGATTAACGTGTGTGAAGAAAACTGATCTCCACACAAATATGCAATTGGAAAAGAGAGACGTGCTGTACTTAGCCTTTTCAGACCATTGTGGTTATTGAATTCTTCACTAAAGCTCAGCAAATAGTAGTCTTAGGTTTCTGGGCAAGTCTTAACGCCTCCAAACAGATATTTGTTTACATTGACCTTGTTCTTCTCTGGGGGTGGGTTGGTGTGCTCTGAGCTGTTCCTCCCTCTGCCTTTTGGTTTTTCACATTTCCCTCCACCCATCTTCCCCACCTCTGCCCACCCCTTCCCTGCACTGGTTGCATTTCTCAGGGTGCTGTTCACAGACCGCTTCCTTTATTTGCCTGCACTTCTCACTTTGCACTTGTGTAGGATACAAGGTCTTCGGGGCAGAGATGGAGTCCTATTTGTCTTTATATTCTGACCCTGGGCAGAATTTTAGCACATAGTAAACCTTCAACCAATGTCTCATGAGTGATGAAATATTTGAATAAACACAGTCGCTCATACAAATTGGCTGTGTGGGACCTGTTTTGGGAATGGGTCTATTGTGCTTCAAGAAGAGGAAAGACGTAAACTACGGTTCATTGAGCACTTACTATGTATCAGAACATTTTCAAGATATCTTGCCTACAGGGATTTAATCTGATAAATGGAGAGGCTGGAGGCCGTGTGGGGCTGGTGAAGAAGATGGCCAGGAGGGCTTGGAGTGATTAGCAGCGCAGTGTTGGATCAAACTCAGCAACAGAGGGGCACCTGGATGGCTAAGTTCGTT
Organism: Lutra lutra; assembly: GCF_902655055.1. Classification (NCBI taxonomy): domain Eukaryota; kingdom Metazoa; phylum Chordata; class Mammalia; order Carnivora; family Mustelidae; genus Lutra; species Lutra lutra. The sequence continues at coordinate 42,361,231 of NC_062280.1, read as the reverse complement.
AAGTGTCTGACTCTAGATCTCAGCTCAGGTCTTGATCTCAGGGTCCTGAGTTCAGGCCCCAGATTAGGTATGGAGCTTACTTTTAAAAAAGCAACTCAGGGTACCTGGATGTCTCAGTGGGTTAATCATCTGCCTTTGACTCAGGTCATGATCCCAAGTCCTGGGATCTAGCCCCACGTTGGGCTCCCTACTCAGCAGGGGGCCTGCTTCTCCTTCTGTCCCTCCCCCTGGTCCTGCTCTCTCTCTCTCAAATAAATAAATAAAATCTAAAAAACAAAAACAAAAACAAAAACCAAAAAAAACTAACTCAGCAATGGAGTCCCATCATAGCTTTTTAACCTACAGCCCACTCTTCTCTTCTAGGAAAACAGAGTTGTTTTTTATTTTGTTTTGTTTTGTTTTGTTTTCTAGCTGCAAACTGTGAGCACATGAAGGAAAAGAGGATTGACATGTGTCTACCCATCATAATAAAGCACTTAGACCAGTCATTTGAATCTCATTAGAACTACTACAGTCACCTCCGAGGGCTGCCAGAGCAAAGTACCACAACCCAGGCTGCTTAAACAACCACTTGCTTGTCTCACAGATCTGGAAGCCAGAAGTCCAAGATTAGGGTATCAGCCAGGCTGGTTGCTCCAGAAAGTGTGAGGACAGCCTGTTCTTCCCAGCTCTTCCAGTGGTTTGCTGGAAATCTTTGGCATTCTTCACTGTAAAGAAGCATTGTCCCAGTTTCCGGTTCCTCTTCATATGGTGTGGTCCCTGTGCGTTGTCTATCTTCAATGTTCACCTTCTTCATTTTTTTTTAAAGATTTTTTTTAAAGTTATTTATTCATGAGAGACAGAGAGAGAGAGAGAAGCAGATCATGACCTGAGCCGAAGGTAGATGCTCAACCAACTGAGCCACCCAGGCGCCCCAAAATTCCCCTTCCTATAAGAATACTAATCCTATTGGGTTAGGAGTCTACCCAACTACAGTGTGACCTTCTTTTAATTTAACTAATTACACCTTCCATAACCCTTGTTCCAAATAAATTCACATTCTGAGGTACTGGGCGTTAGAACTTCAATATTTGAATTTTGTGGGAGGGGATCACAATTCAGCCATTAACACCTATCAGGTACTCCATCTCCCATCCTTGCCTGTGTGTGCATGTGCGTGTGTGTAAATTTTATTCATTTCCCTCTCATGCACAGCTGGGGACACTGGAAATCTGAGAAGAACAATCTTCAACAGGGTCCCTGCCCTCAGAGTACTTGCATTTTATCCAGGGAAAGTAGACAATAAACCACTACCAGATGAAAGATGATTTCATCTAGAAATTCACGTGTCCTAAAAAGAATAGAATAAGCTAATTGGTGTGGGTCTGGAGGGGGTGGTATTGTACTAATTTAGAGGGGTTGTTCTGGGGAAACAAGGAGATGAGGAGGTGAGGATCCAAGGGAAGAGTGCTCCAGCAGGGGGCACTGCCCAGTCAAAGGCCCTGTGGTAGCACCAGCTCCATCTCTATGAGGAGGCAGCTGCAATCAGATTTTGTAGGGTCCTAGGAGCCATGGCAGACTTTTGCATTTTGTTCTATTTGCTCTGGAGTGGGAAGCCCCTGGGGGGTTTTAAGCAGGGCGTGCTGTGGCTTGTGATCAGGAATATTTTCTGAAGTGTCCTTGAGTGTCTTCTTACATAATAGAGATAGAAGCCAGCACACAGGAAGGTTGGAGGGCTTCTTTTAGGTCATAAGCTTTTAGGGGCAGGCTTTGACTAAAATAGACATTTCTAAATCCTCCCGCTGTCAACCAGAAGGCAGAGATCTGTCTTCCTCCCCTCCTGGGGTTCTGGGAGGGAACTTAGTAATATATTCAAAGTCCTGCGTGCTTTCTATACACAGAGAACTAAGGCTGTATTATCCACATTCATTTCCCATCGAAAGCTTTCTGCCTGGAGGACAATGAATTTCCAACATAGACTTTCCTTCCCCACCCAGAATTGGCTTCCCACAGATAGATGGGTCACACGTAGAAAATGGGTGAGCATCAAGTAGAAAAGCTCTTCTGAGTCATCAGATGCTGGTGCCTCAGAGTCTGCGGCAGCCGCATCAGCAATCTGGAATCTTTGTGACGTGTGACTTTGAAAACATGTACCTTTTGCCCTGAGCCACCCTTCAGCCTGCTCAACCTGCATCATGGGGTGACGTGAAAACTCGCTAGCTTAGGGCTTACATGCACAGATGAGGAGTCCTTACTGCGTGGGCTGGCTGTTGCTTTGTGCCTCGTTAAAGACATGGGCACCCGTCTTGGACATAGCTCTCATGAGGGCGTGGCTTGGGGACACCAAAGCGGGGACTCTGGCTAGTGTAAAGAGAAAACGTTCAAGTTCTGGAACCAAGCACACTGAGACCTGACAATATGCTTCTGTAGGAGGGAGAGTCTGTTCCTGTCGTCCCGTCCGTACCCTTAGCGTTTGCTGGGTACACCTGCCTCACGTGTGGAAGAAGTCCAAAGTTCCTGATGACCCTCACTACCCCCAACTGAAAGAGAATAGGAGTCACATAGGTAATTTTAAATGTTCTAATAGTCACATTAAAAAAATAAAAAAACAAAGAAATGCAAAATTGATTTCAGTAATGTTTTTAACCTAATATAACGAAAAGACCATTTCAATATATGATCAATATAAACCATTATTAAGGGGCGCCTGGGTGGCTCAGTGGGTTAAAGCCTCTGCCTTCGGCTCAGGTCATGATCCCAGGGTTCTGGGATCAAGCCCCGAGTCAGGCTTTCCGCTCATCGGGGAGCCTGCTTCTCCCTCACCCTCTCCCTCTGCCTGCCTCTCTGCCTACTTGTGATCTCTGTCTGTCAAATAAATAAATAAAATCTTAAAAAAAAAAAAGAAACCATTATTAAAGAGATAGTTTACATTCCTTTTCAACCATGTCTTTGGAATAAAGTGTGTATTTTATACTCATGGCATGCTCCCACGCCCATTTTGAGGGTCAAGAACCACACGTGGCTGGTGGTTTCTGGACGGCCAGTGAGCAAGCGAACTGTCTTGACTCCTGTTGCCCATTGAGTCTGAGCGTCCAAAAGAAAGGCTGAGTAGGAATTCGCGGGCATGATGTTGCTCTGTTCTCAGAAGATCGCCCTCCTCCGTGGGAGCTCCTCTCTTCCTGCCACTCCAGTCTTGGGTCTCTGATGAGGACTGCCAGCTAGAGTACCCACACAGCTGGTCTCGGGGATTGGTCAAGAGATGGGCGTGTAACCTCAGCAGCCCACGTAGACTCCTTTCCTGTGGTTTTAAAAAAACAACAACTGGGGAGAAGCCTTTGTCTTGGCTGGTCAGGAGGTGGGGAAGGCCATAAGTCTTCGTAGGATAGAGCGCTCAGGCAGGGGTCTGGTTGATCTCTGTGGCCAGCCAACCAGAGGGAATAAGGCAGGCTCAGAGAGGAAACGGGATGCGTGCGCGCGTGTGTGCATGAGTGTGTGTGTGTGTGTGTGTGTGTGTGTGTGTGTGAGAGAGAGAGAGAGAGAGAGAGAGACAGAGAGATGGAGAGAAAGAGACAGAGGGAAGGATAGAGCAGGGGAGAGAGAGAGATAAGAGAGGGACAAAGAGAGGGAGAGATAGAGAGACAGAGAGATTGGTGTGAGAGAGAGATAGAGAGATGAGAGAGAGAGAGAGACAGAGAGAGAGAATCACCTGAATGCAGGGTAGCAACTACTGGCCTCTGTCCTTTGTATGGGTTTATGAGCTATTCATTCTCCTTTTCCACTTAAGTTACTTACAGTTGGTTTCTGTCCCTTGCAAAATCGTGGCATTTATATACTTATTTTTTTTAAAGTTCTGCAAGATTAGACTGCTTGTGTGTCTGTTTGTCAGAGTTGTGCATTTTGAGGAGCACAACGCTCTCTCCGAAATCCCCAGCCTTCTGTCTAAAGCCGTGGGGCTCTGAGAAATAAACATAATTTTCACAGTGGATTGAAAACACAGTGTTAGTGATGCCTGGTATTCAATTATTGTCTGCATTAAGAGAAAACTAACCTACTTAAAAATGACAAATGCATCCTGGGATTTGTCCTCTCCATACCCTGTTTTTGGTGAGATGGAAGGTTCCTTATTACATCCCCAGCCCTTTCCTGAGCTGCGGCTGTCTTTTTAGCCAAATGGTAAGTGGTTTTGTCAAGTGTTTCTTTGCTTAATCAAGCCCTCTCTAAACTCAATGGTTTTGTGCTTGAGAGGATTTTGGCTTCTAACTTTTATTAAAAAAGAAATAAACATGTCACTTTAAGTATAATGGTCGGAGGAGTAAGAACAAACCCCATTGTTCGCATCCTTCCTCTTGGATCCTTTTAACTCAGTCTTTTTTACAAGAGCTTCAAGTCAGCCTCCTATTGATGCGATATTTTTGCTATAGAATTTCTCTTACCAGGAGGCAGTAAATTTTAAGTCAATACTCTTTTATACCCATCTAAGAAATGCTTAGCTACATAAACCTCCATTTTCCTTGTGCTATTGTATCCAAGGATCCAGAAAATTGCATACGGCAGGGCTCGGAAGATTGTGACCCAGTCTGCTCTCTGGAACTTCCAAATCCTATTTCTCTGTTCAATTCTTCTTGCCTTGGATCATTTGAGAGCCTGGTTTCACCCCGAAGCCTGCTGCTTACATCACTTTATGAACTCAAGTGTTCAATAACCCAGTTTGCTCGGCAGGGGATCGGTGGGGAGGGCACCAGGCAGAATAAAACCAAGGGTATCAGCAACACAAAAAAAAAAAAAATCAAAGCAGTGGTTTTTAGTGAGAATCTTCAGTGACATTTTAAAATCCCTGTGCCCGAGTCTATTTCTTCTTTGGTCCAAGATGAGCGTGCTCTCATGTTGATCATATCATGACCATGAACACAGAGACTCCAGGTTTCCTGCGCCTGGTCCCACGGTCACTGGATGGTGATGGGACATGGCCTTGTAGAGCCTCCCAGAATGGTGGCAGATGCCAGCGCTCCACGGTCACTGGATGGTGATGGGACATGGCCTTGTAGAGCCTCCCAGAATGGTGGCAGATGCCAGCGCTCTCCTTGTAACTGCTGCTGACACAGTCTGAGATCACTGATTCTGATGCCACATCCCAGGGCCTTGGCTGCCCTGGAGGGGTAGTGGAGGCCTTAGTAATGCCCTTGGGCTCTCTGCTTTGGAGCTCTCCCATCCAACCCTGTTGGCACTCAGCACAGATGTCCCAAACACTGGGACTCAGTCTGTACAGGGAACCACCCCCTGTTTTCCCAATTCTGTGATATTAAGTCAGTGACTTGGAAAAGCAGATGCTCCCAGAATCTTTCCCCCTAGGAAGAGCCCAATTGAGGAGGGTCTTTCGAAGAACTTGGTAAGAGTCTTTGTCTGCCTGTCCCCAGGTTCATTCAGTGGCATCTGTTCATACTCTAGAAATGATCCCCAAACTGTCCTGTCATTGATGCTGCAAGGAGCTGCTTCTGTCTCTGCACAGAGCTCTCTTTCCCACGGTGGGCACTGGGGGCTGGTGCTCAGACTGGGATCCTCAGGGAATTTGGAATCATGGAATCCCATGGAAGCACCTCAGCTTGCTTCAGCACAGATGCTGCACCACAACTCCCTCCCCAGAGCTGGGCTCTCATCTCCTCTGCCTCTCCTTTTGGGTGAGAGGGCTTTCACATTGTTCACAGGAAGTCACATTCATGTTCGGACTTTTCAGATCACCAGGAACATCCCACTCAAGTGATTTTTCCTGCCATTTCTATCTTCTGCTCCCATTTTGCCCTCCAGAATCATAACAAATTAAAAGCATCTTGGAGATGACCACCTCATCCCCAGGCTGTCTGTTTTTAGCCCAGACATCCGAAATTCCTTCCATCAGTCCTCATTGACTGTTTCCACTCCCACTTGTCTCTGGGTAAATTACAGACAAGCCCAAGTTGCAAGTGCATTAGGCTCTTGTGAATACCCTGTGGGACTTGAGTGCTAAATGTGGTCTGTCCTGCATGTAGTGGGGCAAGGTCATCTGTCACCTTCTGCACGGCTAACGCATCTGCCACAGGGGTGGTTTTGCATCATAGGAGCTTCCTGGAACTTCTCTGCCAGGTCCATGGAGGAACCCAGTTGGCCTCTCAAGCCTTGCCTCCAAGTGTCCCTGTGGTTTCTGCACACCGGCTCTGAATTTGTTAGCACAGGATCCCCCCACCCCACCTGGCACTTCCCTCCACTGCTGCTTCCTATCCTTTGTGCAGGAGAAGGCATGGAGCTCAGCATCTTTTTCTGGATCTGTACAACCTTCTGTTGGGGTGCCTGGCTACCTGGGTGATGGAACTTCTGTTTGGAAAATGCCTGACCATTCTCACCGAACTGGGTTCCAGCCCTCCCTCTGGTTTTCTCTCTCACTTTCTCCTCTGCTGTTATTGTCCCTCACGCAAACCCCAAACACTTACTCCCTTTTAATTTGCACAACAGCTAGGCTTTTTTTGGCTTTGTCCACTGCTCCCCAAATGGGCTCTGGGCCTCTTTTCATAGACCAGAGACTCATCAGTGCCCTCTGTTGCACAATGGGGTGTCTCTTCCACATGAATACAATGGGGTATCCCTTTCTAGAGTTGCCCCCCTCCCTTCCTCCTCACCAATGTCTTCAAGAAGAGGTGATAGACTTAGTTCCACCACTGTGTACCTTATGTGCTTGATTCAGAGTCTCCAAGAGCCAGAAAGGCTGTATTTACCAGGATAGGTTTCGTTTCAAACCACAAGCATTTCCTTCTATTGAGATTGATAATGTAATCGACATGGGAGGTCCTGGAGGCATTTCGTCTTCTCCAAGGAAGTCTCTGGAACATTTTCAGGAGACTCACTGGTCAGAGAGGGCCTTTTGGCTCTTGTTGCTTCATAGGAACGATCATTTTTCTGGGGAGCATCTTTACCATTTTTGCCCATGACCAGGAATGACGTCCAAGGGACTTAATATTTACAGTCTTTGTTGAGGCTCTGGGAATGCTGTCTTGGGAGAATTAAATTCTCAATTGCTTAAGGACCACTGTCATTTGAAATCATTCTTTTGGACTCTAGGGCTCAATCTTGGATTCTCCAGATTCCTTTAAAACAGCTTATATTTATGGTCCCCTCCATCTTCACTAGTGGATCCAACCAGTATTTTTGAGCACCTGCAATGAAGCAGGAAGTTGGAAATGTACCAGAACACAGCAGGGAATGGAACAGGGAGTCTTTGAGTTTATAACGTCATGAGTTTATAACATGGTGGGGAATACAGACACCAGAGCAAGTTATTACAACTGTAATGAGAGTTACAGCATGGAAATTTCAAACTACAGTGTTGGTTGTTCCATCTTAAGGAACATTATATATCCTCTCTCTGCAAGTAAATTTTCAAGTGTTCATCTAGGACTTTAACACGCCTCATGATAGTTATTTCTGGGTATTTCACATTTACTATTAGGATTGTGTATGGAATTTTCCTCATGTTACATTTTCAGCCAGGTTATTATTGGTGTAAAACAAAGCTATTGATTTTTATAGATTTATTCTGTAAACTGGATACTTTATTAAACTCTTTTATTATGTTTTAAAATTTGGTAATAGCTTTTCCACCGAAAGCAATTTTTGCTGACCTCTGGATGATGTTCTTTCCAGAACTGCCTTCCAATCATGTTAAGAGTAAAAAAAAAAAAAATGTGTATTAAAAAACACTTTGAAGATAATCCTGTCTAGCTCCTTGGAGCAAACTCACTTCTTAGAGGACATTTTTTCTTGTTCATCAGAATCATGTCCTTCTCTTGACCCTTCGACCTTTTGTACATCCGGCCATCTCCCTCCTTTGCACCATCACCCAGGGAGACCTTTGTTTGCCCAAGACAGGTAGCTGCTTAAAGAAATCACGTGCGTATGTGTTTACATCTTCAGTCTCTGGTAAAACAGACACTGGAGATTGGCGGGGTTTGATGAACATGGAGGTTAGTTAGCCTCATGGCACTTATCTGACCATGATTCATACCCCTTTTATGTAAGTAGCAACCATGCTCATCTTCTCCTTAACTCTCCATCTCTCTTCTGCTTCTCTGTACTTCCTGATTCATTGCCACCAGACTCGGGAGGTAGTTATCTGTTTGTGGCCTCTGTTAAAATGTAAGCCTCATGGTGAGGGAGTCTGTCCATTCACTTCTGTGTTCCCAGTGATTCAACCACTCTTAGCCCCTTTCTGGGCTGAGAGTGAATATGTGTGAGATGAATGAATTCAACTGCCCTGAGGACCAGCTCTGAGCCAGTTACCAAGAGGGTCCTGGGTGGAGATAGACTGGTGAGCAATCAGAGGTGGGTTTTTCCTCTCAAGATGTGGAGTTAATGCTGCAAGTTCAGGGCCAGGAGGTGTAGTTTGGGTGGGAGTTGAGGGGAGGATTTTATTTCCCTGGTGGGTGGGGCATCCCCGCCTCTGCCTCAGGGATGGGTAGGAGCCAACATGGAGCCGGCTAGGGTGAGGATCCCAGGGCTCTTCCGGTGCTCAGTATGTCTGTCCCCAAATTATGTCCCTTATAGGATAAACATTGACTTCTAAATAAGTCTAAAAGAGTTCTTTCAATAAATTAAGATTTCTGAGATACTGGAAGGCATTGTGTCATAGTGTGGCATCCTGTTTCCTTTCTTCTTAGTGGCACACAAGATAATGGTTCAACATATAACTTTTAGTATCTTAGATTGGATGAAATATGTAACGCACCACCATACAATAAATTCACAGATTTTATTGATCTCTTCCCTGTTTTTTCTTCACATACCACTCTACCCCACTCTAGAACATTTATCTAAGAAATAAGAGATCCATCCTAGGTCAAATTACAAAAATGTGGATGTCCTCATTTCACATCGCATGTTTTCATATCTAGGCTTATTTATTTGTCCTAATAGAAAATGCAGGGGTTTTGGATCAGAGACAGATGTCTATTTATTGGCCTGGCCCTCTTCGTGCCAGGTCCCCAAGCTGCACCTCCCGCGGGGCAGCGTGGTGTGGTCCAGCTGTGCTGTATATGGACAGGGTCTGGGCCGCACACCAGGGACACGGGGGTTCAGAGTCTTGGAGAGCATAGAAGCTGCTGGCAGAACTGCTTCTCCTCCAACCCAGAAAGAAAGCTTCTGCTCTGGGTATGTGAACCGGTGCTCTCTGCAGAGTCAACAAGATCTCTAGGCTCCAGTATCCTTTCGGTTGTAAATACCTGTCTGCAGGGGAGAGAGAGCCCCCGCTGTCTTTAGCTTCCAATATCTCCTTGTTATCCCTCCACCCAGGCTGCCACCGCTCTGACCCCACAGAGACACGAAAATAGTGGTTGTTTGCCAGCAATCATACTATCTCACTTGCACCAGTTTCCAAATAAAGGTCCTGCAGATTGGAGGAAGGGGAACAGTTAAACTCTACCGCATATTTGAGGCAGTGGGAGGAAGAAAGTCAAGGTCACCAAAGGTGACATAATGGGCTGGAGCTCTTTATTTGTTCAGAGAATTTTATTGCCATGCTGCCTGGGAGTAGGAATGAACACCTTGACGGTACTGAGTCTAGACTAAACTATGGAGCCAGAATCAGGTGTGGAATATCTTGGCCGCACCAGGAGGAGGAGGAGGAGAGAAGGTAGAAGTATAAAAAGAAACAAGATGGCAACAAGATGGCGAGAGTCTATGTACCGGGCATGTAAATGTTCCTCAGACAAAGAAAATCTTCAGCACAGATTGACGGAAGATCAAAGAACAGGTGGTATGATTGGATTTCCTGTGGGAAACTGCTGAAGAGGCCAGGTTCTGTGTCCGCTATCCATCAGTGTCCTAATGCCAGCCCACGAGGCCACAGGATCCCAGAGAAAGGGAAGCGTGGGCTGTGGGTACACTGAGACCTTGTGATGGGGGATCCAGAAGCCACTGGCTATGGATCTGGGGTTTGGGTTAAGTGTAGTCAAATCTCCCAGAAATAGAGGGCCCAGGCAATGTGGGTTTGCATTTAATAAGCCAATTGTTTATAGAATTGTAAAAAAAAAAAAAAGGGGGGGTTGATTTGTTTCATGCATTGGGGCACAATTTTTCTGGGTCCTATTTGTCAACAGACAGGGGCAGCGAGTCAGGTTACGGATGGCTTAGAGCCACTGGTCTTTCCCATCTTCATGGACGCAGGTGATACCTCTGCATCCAGCCATCCTACATGCTGATTCTAGTCCTAAGGCCGGGCAAGGGTTGGGCAAGAGTCTCCAATCGAAAAAACAACTCAAGGCCTATTTTTTTTTTTTAAGATTTTATTTATTTATTTGAGAGAAAGAGTGAGAGAGAGAAAGCAGAGCACAAGCAGGGGAGGAGCAAAGGGAGAGGAAGAAGCAGACTCCTCCCTGAACAGAGAGGCCAATGCGGAACTCGATCCCAGGACCCTGGGATCATGACACTTAATCAATTGAGCCACCCAGGTGCCCCAAGGCCTATTTTCTCTTAAGAATGTCTCAGGAATGCTTCCTCTGTGGCTGAACTGCGAAGCATCTGATTTGCCTTTATTGATTCCCTCATTCAGTCCCCCAGGAGGCACGAGGCATAAATGACCCATGTCTCAGTTCCCAGGGAGCTCACGCCTGGAGAAGGAACGTACCATACTATAATACCACAGACCCACGTAAGATGCCAGTCCTTCCGTGCTGATGCAGGAGCTTCATCACAGAGGCACACACAAAGCACAGGAGCACACGAGAGATCACGGTCTCTTCTGCCTGGATTTCGGCAAGGCTCCCATGGAAGTGCTGTAGGTAGACCTGGAAGAGCGGGCTGCATGATGTCTGCCAGAAGAAAAGGTGCAGGTTAGCGTTTCAGACCGGAGGAAAGCATGAGGCAGGCCAGCGGTGCAAGGGCAAGGGTGGGGGACGGAGGGAACATGAGTGGCCATGTTGGAAAACAAGACTGCTCTCGCTCTGATTTCTATAGGATTTTATTATAAAGATTCAAAGCAGTGGTCTTAGGGCAACTGGGTAGCACAGTTGGCGAGGCATCTGCCTTTGGCTCGGGGGTCCTGGGATCGAGCCCCATCTTGGGCTCCATGTTCAGCAGGGACTCTGCTTCTCCCTCTCCCTCTGCTGCCCCCCACCCTGCTGCTCATGCTTGTTCTCGCTTGTTGTCTCTCACAAATAAATAAATAAAATCCTTAAAAAGGAGATTAATAGCAGTGGTCTTTAGGCTTAGGACCAAGGAGTGTATAACCTCACTGTTGACAAAGTGCCCCAGTGTCTGTGGTGGGGGCAGGGACCACACTGCCCTTCCCCCATGGCTTCTCCTGCATCTGGCACAGGGCAGGACACGGACTCAGGGTTCCATGAATATTTATTGAAGGAAAACAAGTGACTCCTCTAGTAATCTGATTTCATGTATTCAGTATTTCTAACGTGTATGCTAGCCAAAGCAGCACCCTGGTACTATTTATGTTCTTGACCGTGATGTAAGGATTCATTAGTGAGTCCCCTGGTGCATATGAGGTAGGTCTTCTGACTCTGGAGGTCATGGAATAACTTTACACATATCAGTGAATAGGCAGACGTGAGAAGAATCAATGAAATGTGCTGAGCACAACTTGAACATCATCTAGTTACTGGATGGTTTTGTCGTTTGCACTTGTTTTATAGGGACGAAGACATTTCCTGAAGCCTTACCTAAAAGCTGGCATGTGAAATTTCTTACAGCTGAATGCATCCTTGAGCTGAATTTGAGAATCAGTACATAATGGGTCAGTGGTCAGCTGTGTGCTGTTGCAATGCTGGGCATTCCCCCAGGCGCCCTGAAGGGCTGCTCTCGGGACCGTTGATGACCGGTGTTATTAGAGGCTGTCTCCTTTAATGGCAGTTCCATAGGATCTATGCCCACCTCTCATTAGCAAAATCTCTGGGGAGAAGGGGGAGGAGCTGAGGGGTCAATCTGCTGGGGGTATTTCTAAGAGATACATCTGCATATATATATCATATATATATAAAATTATATGTATGTACATATCATGGATAAGTATAGTAGACAGCCACCCACCTGCTGTGATTCCGGGATACTGTCTCCTATCCTCCCCCCAAAAAACAATTATATTCACTTTGCTCGGCAATTCTCTCCTGTGCTTAAGCATTTTATTCTATAACCAGAGTTATGGTTTAAAATGTAAATGCCAGAGCGCCTGGGTGGCTCAGTGGGTTAAAGCCTCTGCTTTCGGCTGGGGTCATGGTCCCGGGGTCCTGGGATCGAGCCCTGCGTCGGGCTCTCTGCTCGGCGGGGAGCCTGCTTCCCTCTCTCTCTGCCTGCCTCTCTGCCTGCTTGTGATCTCTGTCTGTCAAATCAATAAATAAAATCTTTAAAAATAAATAAATAAATAAAATAAAATGTAAATGCCTTCTGACCCACTCATTTTACCCCAAGGCAAATGACAATGGTTGATATGGAAAGACATTCCTTGTGAGATAGTTTAAAATAGAAAACATGCTGAGTATCTACATACCCAGTAAGGAGAAAGAAATCATGGTGTATCAACACACTGTAATATAAGCAGCGATTTTAAGATGTTCTGAATAATTGAACATGTAGGAATATTCATAACATCATCGCATATGACATAAAGCAGCAAATAACATGACATTGTGCTTATGGAGAGATTGAAAATGATGTTAATGTGTGCAAACATGCAGAGCTTGCTTGTTTTTTTTTTTTTTTAAAGATTTTATTTATTTATTTGACAGAAAGAGAGAGCACATGAGCAGGACAGAGGGAGAGGGGGGAGGCAGGCTCCCTGCTGAGCTGGGAACCGGATATGGGGCTTGATCCCAGGATCCTGAGATCGTGATCCAAGCTGAGGGAGACACTTAGCCAACTGAGCCACTCAGGTGTCCCTAGTTTGCTTTTAAATCCCCATCAAGATTGACCGTGAGACCAGTGGTGTCCTGGCCCCCAATTCCTTTGTGTCTGCTTCCCTGAGTAATTGGCAAGGCTGATGAGCAGGGAATTTGGGGAAAGGGAAGACCAAGCTAAAATATTTGATGTTACTTTCCCAAAGACAGATGACAAAGTGTAAAAGAAATTGGGAAAAGAGGTACTTTTCTCCGTCCTCAAGGACTATGGCTTGAGGTTCTTGGTTGAGTGCAGCCTCAGGAGAACATGTTTCCATGTGGCCCTTGGAGGGTTTGGGGTATTTTAGGGACTCTCTGATGAGGGAAGTAGTGTCCTCCAAGGTGGCAGTGGCCACAGTGCTGAGGAAGGTCCTCAATGCCCCTGATACCACAAGGCAGCCAGATTGAAAGAGCAAGGTTCTTCTCACGTGCAAGAACCCAAAATTAATTGGGGGTAGAATGGGAGAATGTGAGGCTAATGAGCCTCTAGTGACTGATTGTGTCACTAGATTGTGTCCCCCCAAATCCATATGCAGAAGCCCTCACCCCCCATGTGAGGAGGCTTAGAGCTGGGGCCTCTTTGAGGTACTTTGGTTGAGGTTGTGAGGATGGGGTCCCCATGGTGGGATTCATGGTCCTAAAGGAAGAGACACAAAATCCTCCTCTTTCTATGAGGGCACTTACTAAGGAAAGGCCATGTAGGACACAGCCAGAAAGAGGTCTCCCGCCAAGAGCCCGACCATGCTGGCCCCTGACCTCAGACTTGCCAGCCTCCCTAGTCTTGGTCTGTCATAGTAGCCGGAGTAAACTAAGGCATGAAGTTGGAGGAGTCTTCTTACCTCCTGAGTGCTCACATAGAAGAGGCACCCGGATATTTGACACACCTTCTTAGAAAAATGGCTGAAAAAGAAATGCATCAGTGTGTTAAGAATGATTATCTCTTCAGTGTGAGGCTACTGATCCTTCTCATTCTCTGCCTTATACTTTTTAATATTTTGTATGTTTTGGAAAGTAAGCACGTGTTCCTTTCATAATTGAGGTCTACATGGGTTCCTACCTGCAGGAGCTATTGCCTGGTAGAGGTGTCCTTCTTGAAAGCCTGGAGATCCGTGTAGACAGAGGGGCCAGGCAGGAATTCTGTATGTAGGATTCAGCAGGTGCTCAATAAATGCTTGTCAGATTGAATTAAAGTGAAGCTACAGAAGCTGAGGCCAGGGAGAATAAAAGCAAACCGTCTGCTTCATAATTTGAGGAAGAATCGACTCACCTTCTTGCCCTCCAACAGTTTTCCTATGGCTGCTGTAACAAATTACACAAATTGAGTGGCTGAAAACAACACAGATTTACTCTTCTACTTCTGGAGGTGGGAAATTTAGAGTAGGTTGGCAGGGCTGTGCTCTTTCTGGAGGCTCTAGAGAAGAATTTATTTCCTTATCTTCCAGCTTCCAGGACCACCTGCTTTCCTTGGCTCACGGACCCTTGCTCCATGGTCAAGGCCAGTGGTGGAGCATCTTCTTCAAATCTCCCTCCTTTTTGTCTCTCTCCATCTGTCACCTCTGCTTCTGTCCTCAGATTGCTTTCTCTGACTCTCTTGCCTCCCTCTTATAAGGACCCCTGTGATGGCATTGGGATAATCTCCCAACACAAGGATCATCTCCCCATCTCAATACCCTTAATCTGATCACATCTGCAGAGTCTCTGTTGCCATGGGAGGTAACCTGGCCACAAGGTTCTGGGGATTAGGAGTTGACATCCTGCCTACCATCGCCCCCTCATGTTGACCATAGGATGCTGCTACCCAGTTGGAAAAAATAACATGGTTATAGACAAAAATGTTTGTAGATGGGCTTGTCTTATCAACTGCAGAAACAGGCAATGATGACCATTCAAATATGTCCACAGTCTTGGAAAGAGATGTATTGGAGAGGTGGAGGAAACCCACCCATGATGAACACAATAAACAAAGTAATTAATTCTACTAGAAGACTGAATTTTTTGAGAGCCTTTGTTAGGAGAAGGAAAAAAAAAAGTCCTGAGAGGAAAAACAACTAGTTTTCACTTGGGCACTTCTTTTTCCTTTTTTGTGATTTTGTTTATCTTAAATCAGAGCCAACAAAATGGGGACCTTGAGCGAATCCTAAACAATTTCTTCTTATAAATAGAGCCCATGAAGACAGTGAAAACGGGCTGTTTGCTGGTGTGTCCAGCCATACACCCCTCAAATTTTACATAGATTTCTGTGCAAACATAGATATGCACATGCAAATGGATTCATTCAACAGATGACTGCTTTTATGTCCCAAGAATTGTGTTAGGTTTGGGGGACTACACAAGTGAGGGAGAGAGTCCTACCCCGTTCCCTGTGGCGTGTGCACTCCAGCTGGGTGGACAGGCAGTAAACAGTAAACCATGTTTAATTACCGCTTGACTAATTAGCACTTTTGGATATTAAATTCCTAAAGGGGAGGGTAAGAAGGAAGGTGAGCAGTAGTGGGAATAATGTTAATTTACCAGGAACCATGTTCCTTGCAGTCCTTGCTAGAGATAATGACACAGATGAGAGGTAGGGACTGAGCGCTCCATCCCAGGCACACTTCTGTCTTGTTCACAACGTCCCCCCAACCAGGGTGCTAAGACCTCAGGGGCATCACCCACTCCAGCCCCACCTTGTGATCCCCGGGGAGACGGGGCTGGGGACATTTGATGACTGTCTCATGAGTTCCCAGTATCTCTACATTCTCCTCTCCCATCTCAACCCTGATTTTTCCCACTGAAACCTAATTGTGGCCAAAGCAATATGAGACAACACAGAAAACCTTTTTTTTTCCTCTACAGAAACTAGATTCCCAGTGACATATTCTTTCAAAAGGAAGCTCAATCCTTGATTGTGAGAAAAGTTGTGTGATGATATTTATGAAGCCTGTGCCTATAGCTTATATCAAAGTAGTAAAGACAACATACTTCACAGGGGGAAAGAGGCCACAATGTTCCAAGCATTAGTCCATATTTCAAAGATCTCCTACTTTCAGCGCTCATTGGATTTGAACAGGAAAAACTATCTGAGTTATTCAAAGTCCTAAAGGAACACCTAGGAATGATTGATGTAAGCATGGGCACACTCCTCATCAGGGTTTCTAGCTTCAGTTCTCTGCTGTTATCAAACCGAACTCCTGGGTGCACACCTGTACACTTTAAAGGTTGTGACATTTGGTTTTAAAATCTCCGAAGTTCTTGGACTAAAATACTGATGAACTCAAGACATTTCAGTTTTTCCTTGTGACAGCATGGAGGGAGTAGTCTGTGTGTTTTCTAGAAGCTTGTTCTCAGCAGAAGGGTTTGGGCCCCTAACCAACCCTTGAGGTTCCAGCTGAAATGGCATTGGTGTCAACAGGGCGCAGTGGTGGTTCTTGGCCCCAGATGCACTTTCAAAGCACCTGCGAGTGAGTGCTTTAAAAGCGCAGCTGGCCCAGCCCCCACAAACTGATCCTGCTTCTCCAGGAAACCCAGGCATCTGCAGCTTCTGCAAACTTCTGCAGGGTTTTCCCTGCTTGGGGAGGCTGGGGGACCACCCAAGGAGACGAGGCAACTTTTCAGGTAGATGACTGACTGTCCTCTGTAAAATCAAAACAAGCTGGCACTGGAGAATCTCAGTGCAGGGTGGGGAAGGAAAAAAAAACTGGTGTATTAATAAGGAAGTTAAATAAATAAACAAGTAAATAAATAAAAATTCTGATGTCAAATTCTTGTGGATTGAATTTGTTTGGGGGACAGGCTCACCAAATTTGCCAAGAAGACGTTACTGCTGGTTTCCGTGAGATTTTAGGAACTTATTGTTTGGTATTTGTGTCCTTAGGAGGTCTGCCCTGCTTTCTGGGTCTTTTTGCAGAAATACAAATGAGACTCTGTATCATCAGTCCCAAGGTAAAACTGAGTCTTTCCTCTGCTCTCCAGCCCTCTCCCTCCCTCCGCCAAGAGGAGGTCTGCTGGTCATTCAGCGGTGAGAGGAGGGGGCTTTCCCAGGATGGCTTGCAGGGCGGGTGGGCAGAGAGTAGGAGGCAGGTGCGCTGAACCCCCAGGGAGCCTGCCCTGCATGTCCCTCTGTCCTTGCCCCATTACCTCTTCCCCCTTGCTCTCCCTCCCTCCCTTGGGGGGGGGGCGGTAACTCCCTCCTCTGAAGCAGGGTGCCACCCACATGCAGCCCTCAGGGGAGACCCACCACCCACCCACTCCCAGGATCCGGAACAAAGGGTAGCTTCACTCTCCGAGGAGCGAGGAGCGTCTAGGCCAGATCTTCTGATAATAAACATTTCCCCTCTTCACACACACACACAAACACACACCCACACCCACTCCCATTTCTGTGTCATCACTTCTGCCGCTGGCCATTCTCTCTCTCCCAGCCTTGTCCGGCTTCATTCACTCACCCATTCATCAAGTGCTTATCAAGACGCATGCTGGGCACTGGGCCTGTTTGCCCGAGGCACATCCTAGCTCAGAACTCAGGTCACAGAGTCCCCGTCCCCCCCCCCCCCCCCCCCCCCCCCCCCCCCCCCGTGATCCCATGAACAAAGGCCAAACTGCAATGTGAGGAGGACTTCAAAGAGAAGTGTGGGTCTTCTGGGGACTTCCACAGGGAAGGGGGCTAATAGCGGGGGTGGGGGATGGCTTCCTCCAGGAGATGGGGTGAACATTTCTCACAGTGGGGGCCTGGCCACTGTGACTGAGATGGATTGAGTACTGGGGTATATGTGTGTGCGTGTGAAAGGGAGTGTGAGACAGAGCAGGTGTGTGTGTGCATGGGGGTGTGCAAGTATACAAGTGGTGGGAGCTCACATGAGTGCGAATGTGTGAGACCTGTGTGTGTTTGTGAGAGTATGCACGGGCAAGGGTGTGTGAGTATTTGTGGGTGCACAAGAGTGTGTTTGAGGCTGTCTGAACGTGTGTGTGCATGTGAGCACACGTGTGTGAGTGTTTGAGGGTATGGGTGTGCCCGTGTGAGTGTGCAACTGGGTCCTATTGTGAGTGTGCCCTGCAAATGTGTGTGAGTGTGAGTGGGTGTGCACGCACATGTGTGGTTGTGGGGGTGTGGGTGCATGTGAGTGTGCACATGTGAGAATGTGTTTGAGAGGGTGTGGGTGTGTGCAGGTATGGGTGTGTGAGAGCACTGCGAGGGCACATGTGGGTGTGAGGGAGAGTGGACACATGTGAGTGTGCACACAAAGAAATCTGAGTGTTTGTGGGTGTGGGGGTGGGTGTGAGTGAGTGTGTGAGAGCACTGTGAGTGTGCATCTGGGTGTGCTTGCTGGCTGGGGGCAGGAGCAGCAGCAGGTGGCCAGGAAGTGGGGCCAGGTGGAAGCTGGGCTTGGGTGCAGGTGGTGGGAGGTCTCTGGTGGGGGATCCATCTACCCGGGACTTAGCAGAGTCCCCCTTTCTCACACCTTCACTTCCTGCCATAAGGGCCAAAGTGCAGACAGAAGGAACATGGTCCTTGGCATCGTCTGACCCCAGTCCTGATCCTGTCCCTTTGGGCTGTGTAAGCCTCATTCTCTGGCTTTAGTTTCTTGAGCCAAGAAGTGAGTTCCTGGTAGGCTCATGTGGGTGGACTCCAAGTGCTGGCCAGTGTCCCCTTCTCTGTCTGTACTTGCCGTCATGTCCCTGCGGGTCCTCAATGAGTCTCGTAGAGGCATTTCTGGCCGCCCAGGGCACCTGCTCTGTGCCCCTCACTTTGGCCCTTGAGCTTGGCTCTACCTACTGGAGAATGTGACTTGAAGTCTCTTCACCTGCACGTGACCGTGACCGTAATTTCCCTTCTCCTTCCCCACCTCTGTGGCCACACCTCATTTTGACCTCCTGCATTCCCTTCCCCACGTCCATGTCCACCCAGGTCCCTGCTCCTCACCTGCCCCAGCCTGGCACCAGCACACCCATGGCTCCCTAAAATTGGGGCCCCCATGGGTCCTGACCTGAAGACTCCACCTGCTCCCGGTCCCAGGAATCTCTGCCTGGCCCCCCACCCCTCTGACTGTGGGTCAAGTTTGGCCACACAGTGGCCCTGGAGGGAGATTAGAGGGAATGAGGAGAAGGGGTGATGCCACCAATATTTCAGCCCCCCAGACCCCTGCTCAGCACCCCCAAACCCTGCTCAGCTCCCTCTGCCTCAACCTGCTCAGACCCTCCCACCCTCCTCAGCACCCCCCCCCCTCCTCAATCCCCTCACCCCTGCTCAACCCCACACCTGCTCAGTCTCCCTGGTCTGCTCAGCTCCTATGAGGTCCTTCTACCAAGCTCCCTCCTGAGAGCCCAGTTTTGGGGCTCTAGACTCAGATGGCAGTGACGCCCCACAGGACTGCGCTGACCCCTAGCAGAGTCACCATCCCCTCTGGGGCCTTCCCCTCTCCCCCACCTCTGCACTTACACTGTATTCTCTCTGTTTGGAAGCTCTGCCACGGTTTAGTTCCCCAAGGGGCCTTGAGGGAGATGCCCACAGATCTTACCCTTGCCCCAGCTCACCCTCTGACTACACCCCATCTCTCCCTCCTGTTACAAAACTTCTTGAGCCTGTCAATGCCACTCACTTGCCCCTTGGGGCTCTCTTCCACAGAGGAATCTGTTACTGCCACCCCCCTGCTTCCTTCTTTCTCTTTCTTCATGCTTCCCAAACCTCCTGACCGTCTCTCTGAGTTGTTGGGGTGTTTTCCTCGTGGCCCTAGGAGGGGACAATGACACCATTGGACCCTGACAGAGCTTCCCAGCTTTCACAAGACTCGAGACTTAGACATAGTTTGCTAGCTTTCCTAAGTGTGCTGAAGATGGTGACAACGGTACAAGCAACTCGCTACCGTCTGCCTCCTATGCACACACTGTGACCCTCTGTGTACTTGACGCATATTAACCGCTGACACTGAACCCACGTGTTCATCCTAGTTACAGGAGCCAGGCTTATCCTCATCCCTTTAAAGGAGGAACTGAGGCCAAGAGGGTCCAAAGATCAGAGAACCCACTGATATCTACCTCTGCTTTATGTCAACTTCTCCTGCACCTTGGCTCCTCCCCAGCATGAGCACTCCTTTTTTTTTTTTTAAATGACTTTACTTATTTATTGGACAAAAAGAGAGAAAGTGGGGAGAGAGAGCACAAGCATGGGGAGCCGCAGAGGCAGAGTGAGAAGCAGGTTCTCCACTGAGCTGGGAGCCTGATTCGACACTCGATCCCAGGACCCTGGGATCACGACCTGAACCGAAGGCAGAAGCTTCACCAACAGAGCCATCCAGGCGTTCCTCCTTAAAGAATTCTTAACTGAGTGGCAGCAAGTCACTCCCACTGGTGTTCCATGACAGTGAGCAGTAGCAGAATCTCGTGGAGATTCAGCGGGGGCGGGGGGGGGGAGGGGCGAGGCCTGGGGCCTGGCAGGGCATCAGGTGGCCGTTTCTGACCCAGGGTTATAGCAGGTGGAGTCACTGGGTAATTACTTTTAATGACTCAAAGGAATCCGAGGTGTGAACCAGGTCGGCAAGCCAAAGGGAGACTCTTTGGGGTTGGAAAGCAAGGCTGGATGCAGAGTGAGGCAGACCGCTTTGGGGGTAGCTGAGGGATGCCACCAGAGGCCTAAGGTCATGGCCAGCTGCTGCAGTGTGTCATCTAGGGTTCCCATGGGGCCTGCTGACCAGGCAGGGCCAGTGGCACAAAAGGCACTGAGGCACTGGCCAGGGGGCTGCGTCGTGGGCAAAGCACGTGGCTATGGGTGTAATGGTCCTTGTGTCTGTGTGTCAGTGGTCTTGCATTCTGGATCACATGTCGCCCTCCCACGGGCCTTGTAGTCTGTCCACAGCATGTTCCTGACCTCATCTCCTCCATGTTCACCCTCACCATGTCCCACCCGCACCGGCCTTGCGCTCTTTCTCTTCCAGGTGCTCTCTGCTTTGCTTTTGCTTTCGATTTTCCTCTTCCAGAGTGCCCTTCCCCACGCACACCTTTGCCCACCGCCCCCCACCCTCCCAGGTTTCTGCTGACCTTCCATGTTGTCTGCAAGGCCTTATCTCTGGTGACGGAGACACGAGGAGCTGCCCAGCCCTCACCACCTGCTACCCCCTCTCGCCTGGCCTACTTTCCCTCACAGCCTTTACCATGGCTTGGTAGCTTCTCTAGTGATTTGTGATTCTTTCCCAGTGGAATGTCAGCTCCCAGAGGGCAAGGACTTGGGTTTTTCCCCGCTGCTCTGTCAGCAAGGCCTGGAATGTCGTCAACAAATCCGTGCTGCTAGCAGACGTAGAAAAACACAGATGAGCAAGATGATTTACGGCACCCCTTTTCGTAACGGAAAAAAGCTAGGAACCGCAAAGTCCATGACCAGGTGACAAGCTCAATCAATGGTGTATCCAGGTCACGGAGCAGTACGGGCTGTAGGAGAGAAGGTGTCTCCTGGCAATGAGGGGCTAATGTCGCCAGCAGATTTGAAAGAGGAGGAGAATTGCGTGCAACGTACGCACCCGTATATCCATGAAAAGGCACCGTAAGGGTGCGCACACGTGCGTGCAGAAGCAACAGAAGTGTAAATCTCAAAACTAAAGGAGAGAGGGCGCCTCTAAGGGAAGGGAAGGAAAGGGACAGGGTGGAGGAAAGAAGTGACAGGTAGAGAGGAGTCAAGATGGCGGAGAAGTAGCAGGCTGAGACTACTTCGGGTAGCGGGAGATCAGCTAAATAGCTTATCTAAAGATTGCAAACACCTACAAATCCAACGGGAGATTGAAGAGAAGAAGAACAGCAATTCCAGAAACAGAAAATCAACCACTTTCTGCAAGGTAGGACTGGCGGAGAAGTGAATCCAAAGCGACGGGAAGATAGACCGCGGGGGGAGGGGCCGGCTCCCGGCGAGCGGCGGAGCAACGGAGCAAAATCAGGACTTTTAAAAGTCTGTTCCGCTGAGGGACATCGCTCCAGAGGCTTAACTGGGGTGAAGCCCAGGCGGGGTAAGCGCGGCCTCAGGTCCCGCAGGGTCGCAGAAGGATCGGGGGTGTCTCAGTGTCGCAGAGCTTACCGGTATTACAACGGGGAAGCCGGCTGCAGAGACAGAGCCTAGGAGTGACTCTCAGCTGAGGGTTGCCTTGAACCGGTCGCAGGCTCGGTCAGCTCGGAGCGCGGCCGGAGGCCAGGGTGACGAGAGTCATTTGGCACTGTTCTCTGAGGGCGCACTGAGGAGTGGGGCCCCAGGCTCTCGGCTCCTCCGGGCCGGAGACCGGGAGGCCGCCATCTTTATTCCCGTCCTCCGGACTCTACGGAAAGCGCTCAGGGAACAAAAGCTCCCGAAAGCGAACCCGAGCGGATGACTCAGCGCGGCCCCGGGTAAGGGCGGTGCAACTCCGCCTGGGGCAAAGACGCTTGAGAATCACTACAACGGGCCCCTCCCCCAGAAGATCTACGGGAAACCCAGCCAGGACCAAGTTCACCTACCAAGGAGAACGGCGGAATTCCAGAGGAGAAGAAAGCAAAGCACGGAACTCATGGCTTTCTCCCCATGATTTTTTAGCCTTGCAGTTAATTTAATTTTTTTTTCTTTTTCAATTTTTTTTTCTTTTTCTCTTCTTCTGCTAAATTTTTTTAACTTTTACCATTTTCTTTTTTTTAACGTTTTTTAAATAGTTTATGTAATATATATATATTTTTTCCTCTTTTTATATTTTTTTCTTTATCGGCTTTCTTTTTTTTAATAGTTTTTTTTTTTTCTTTCTTTCTGAACCTCTTTTTATCCCCTTTCTCCCCCCTCACAATTCAGGATCTCTTCTGATTTGGCTAAAGCATATTTTCCTGGGGTTGTTGCCACCCTTTTAGTATTTTACTTGCTCCTTCATAAACTCTTATCTGGACAAAATGACAAGGCGGAAAAATTCACAACAAAAAAAAGAACAAGAGGCAATACCAAAGGCTAGGGACCTAATCAATACAGACATTGGTACTATGTCAGATATAGAGTTCAGAATGATGATTCTCAAGGTTCTAGCCGGGCTTGAAAAAGGCATGGAAGATATTAAAGCAACCCTCTCGGGAGATATAAAAGCCCTTTCTGGAGAAATAAAAGAACTAAAGTCTAACCAAGTTGAAATCAAAAAAGCTATTAATGAGGTGCAATCAAAAATGGAGGCTCTCACTGCTAGGATAAATGAGGCAGAAGAAAGAATTAGCGATATAGAAGACCAAATGACAAAGAATAAAGAAGCTGAGCAAAAGAGGGACAAACAGCTACTGGACCACGAGGGGAGAATTCGAGAGATAAGTGACACCATAAGACGAAACAACATTAGAATAATTGGGATTCCAGAAGAAGAGGAAACAGAGAGGGGAGCAGAAGGTATATTGGAGAGAATTATTGGAGAGAATTTCCCCAATATGGCAAAGGGAACAAGCATCAAAATCCAGGAGGTTCAGAGAACCCCCCTCAAAATCAATAAGAATAGGTCTACACCCCGTCACCTAATAGTAAAATTGACAAGTCTTAGTGACAAAGAAAAGATCCTGAAAGCAGCCCGGGAAAAGAAGTCTGTAACGTACAATGGTAAAAATATTAGATTGGCAGCAGACTTACCCACAGAGACCTGGCAGGCCAGAAAGAGCTGGCATGATATATTCAGAGTACTAAATGAGAAAAACATGCAGCCAAGAATACTATATCCAGCTAGGCTATCATTGAAAATAGACGGAGAGATTAAAAGCTTCCAGGACAAACAAAAACTGAAAGAATTTGCAAATACCAAACCAGCTCTACAGGAAATATTGAAAGGGGTCCTCTAAGCAAAGAGAGACCCTCAAAGTAGTAGATCAGAAAGAAACAGAGACAATATACAATAACAGTCACCTTACAGGCAATACAATGGCACTAAATTCATATCTCTCAATACTTACCCTGAATGTTAATGGGCTAAATGCCCCAATCAAAAGACACAGGGTATCAGAATGGATAAAAAAACAAAAACCATCTATATGTTGCCTACAAGAAACTCATCTTACACCCGAAGACACCTCCAGGTTTAAAGTGAGGGGGTGGAAAAGAATTTACCATGCTAATGGACATCAGAAGAAAGCAGGAGTGGCAATCCTTATATCAGATCAATTAGATTTTAAGCCAAAGATTATAATAAGAGATGAGGAAGGACACTATATCATACTCAAAGGAACTGTCCAACAAGAAGATCTAACAATTTTAAATATCTATGCCCCTAACGTGGGAGCAGCCAACTATATAAACCAATTAATAACAAAATCAAAGAAACACATCGACAAGAATACAATAATAGTAGGGGATTTTAACACTCCCCTCACTGAAATGGACAGATCATCCAAGCAAAAGATCAACAAGGAAATCAAGGCCTTAAATGACACACTGGACCAGATGGACATCACAGATATATTCAGAACATTTCATCCCAAAGCAACAGAATACACATTCTTCTCTAGTGCACATGGAACGTTCTCCAGAATAGATCACATTCTTGGTCCTAAATCAAGTCTCAACCGGTATCAAAAGATTGGGATCATTCCCTGCATATTTTCAGACCACAATGCTCTAAAGCTAGAACTCAATAACAAGAGGAAATTTGGAAAGAACCCAAATACATGGAGACTAAACAGCATCCTTCTAAAGAATGAATGGGTCAACCAGGAAATCAAAGAAGAATTGAAAAAATTTATGGAAACAAATGATAATGAAAACACAACAGTTCAGAATCTGTGGGACACAACAAAGGCAGTTCTGAGAGGAAAATATATAGCGGTACAAGCCTTTCTCAAGAAACAAGAAAGGTCTCAGGTACACAACCTAACCCTACACCTAAAGGAGCTGGAGAAAGAACAAGAAAGAAACCCTAAACCCAGCAGGAGAAGAGAAATCATAAAGATCAGAGCAGAAATCAATGAAATAGAAACCAAAAAAACAATAGAACAAATCAACGAAACTAGGAGCTGGTTCTTTGAAAGAATTAATAAGATTGATAAACCCCTGGCCAGACTTATCAAAAAGAAAAGAGAAAGGACCCAAATAAATAAAATCATGAATGAAAGAGGAGAGATCACAACGAACACCAAAGAAATACAGACAATTATAAGAACATACTATGAGCAACTCTACGCCAACAAATTTGACAATCTGGAAGAAATGGATGCATTCCTAGAGACATATAAACTACCACAACTGAACCAGGAAGAAATAGAAAGCCTGAACAGACCCATAACCAGTAAGGAGATTGAAACAGTCATCAAAAATCTCCAAACAAACAAAAGCCCAGGGCCAGACGGCTTCCCGGGGGAATTCTACCAAACATTTAAAGAAGAACTAATTCCTATTCTCCTGAAACTGTTCCAAAAAATAGCAATAGAAGGAAAACTTCCAAACTCATTTTATGAGGCCAGCATCACCTTGATCCCAAAACCAGACAAGGATCCCAACAAAAAAGAGAACTACAGACCAATATCCTTGATGAACACAGATGCAAAAATTCTCGCCAAAATACTAGCCAATAGGATTCAACAGTACGTTAAAAGGATTATTCACCACGACCAAGTGGGATTTATTCCAGGGCTGCAAGGCTGGTTCAACATCCGCAAATCAATCAATGTGATAGAACACATTAATAAAAGAAAGAACAAGAACCATATGATACTCTCCATAGATGCTGAAAAAGCATTTGACAAAGTACAGCATCCCTTCCTGATCAAAACTCTTCAAAGTGTAGGGATAGACGGCACATACCTCAACATTATCAAAGCCATCTATGAAAAACCCACCGCAAATATCATTCTCAATGGAGAAAAACTGAAAGCTTTTCCGCTAAGGTCAGGAACACGGCAGGGATGTCCGTTATCACCACTGCTATTCAACATAGTACTAGAAGTCCTAGCCTCAGCAATCAGACAACAAAAGGAAATTAAAGGCATCCAAATCGGCAAAGAAGAAGTCAAACTCTCACTCTTCGCAGATGATATGATACTCTATGTGGAAAACCCAAAAGACTCCACTCCAAAACTGCTAGAACTTGTACAGGAATTCAGTAAAGTGTCAGGATATAAAATCAATGCACAGAAATCAGTTGCATTTCTCTACACCAACAACAAGACAGAAGAAAGAGAAATTAAGGAGTCCATCCCATTTACAATAGCACCCAAAACTATAAGATACCTAGGAATAAACCTAACCAAAGAGACTAAGAATCTATATTCAGAAAACTATAAAGTACTCATGAAAGAAATTGAGGAAGACACAAAGAAATGGAAAAATGTTCCATGCTCCTGGATTGGAAGAATAAATATTGTGAAAATGTCTATGCTACCTAAAGCAATCTACACATTTAATGCAATTCCTATCAAAGTACCATCCATTTTTTTCAAAGAAATGGAACAAATCATCCTAAAATTTATATGGAACCAGAAAAGACCTCGAATAGCCAAAGGAATATTGAAAAAGAAAGCCAAAGTCGGTGGCATCACAATTCCGGACTTCAAGCTCTATTACAAAGCTGTCATCATCAAGACAGCATGGTACTGGCACAAAAACAGACACATAGATCAATGGAACAGAATAGAGAGCCCAGAAATAGACCCTCAACTCTATGGTCAACTCATCTTCGACAAAGCAGGAAAGAATGTCCAATGGAACAAAGACAGCCTCTTCAATAAATGGTGTTGGGAAAATTGGACAGCCACATGCAGAAAAATGAAATTGGATCATTTCCTTACACCACACACGAAAATAGACTCAAAATGGATGAAGGATCTCAATGTGAGAAAGGAATCCATCAAAATCCTCGAGGAGAACACAGGCAGCAACCTCTTCGACGTCAGCCGCAGCAACATCTTCCTAGGAACATCACCAGAGGCAAGGGAAGCAAGGGCAAAAATGAACTTTTGGGATTTTATCAAGATCAAAAGCTTTTGCACAGCAAAGGAAACAGTGAACAAAACCAAAAGACAACTGACAGAATGGGAGAAGATATTTGCAAATGACATATCAGATAAAGGGCTAGTGTCCAAAATCTATAAAGAACTTAGCAAACTCAACACCCAAAGAACAAATAATCCAATCAAGAAATGGGCAGAGGACATGAACAGACATTTCTGCAAAGAAGACATCCAGATGGCCAACAGACACATGAAAAAGTGCTCCATATCACTCGGCATCAGGGAAATACAAATCAAAACCACCATGAGATATCACCTCACACCAGTCAGAATGGCTAAAATTAACAAGTCAGGAAATGACAGATGCTGGCGAGGATGTGGAGAAAGGGGAACCCTCCTACACTGTTGGTGGGAATGCAAGCTGGTGCAACCACTCTGGAAAACAGCATGGAGGTTCCTCAAAATGTTGAAAATAGAACTACCCTATGACCCTGCAATTGCACTGCTGGGTATTTACCCTAAAGATACAAACGTAGTGATCCGAAGGGGCACATGCACCCGAATGTTTATAGCAGCAATGTCTACAATAGCCAAACTATGGAAAGAACCTAGATGTCCATCTACAGACGAATGGATAAAGAAGATGTGGTATCTATACACAATGGAATACTATGCAGCCATCAAAAGAAATGAAATCTTGCCATTTGCGACGACGTGGATGGAACTAGAGGGTATCATGCTTAGCGAAATAAGTCAATCGGAGAAAGACAACTATCATATGATCTCCCTGATATGAGGGAGAGGAGATGCAACATGGGGGGTTAGGGGGTAGGAGAAGAGTAAATGAAACAAGATGGGATTGGGAGGGAGACAAACCATAAGTGTCTCTTAATCTCACAAAACAAACTGAGGGTTGATGGGGGGAGGGGGTTGGGAGAGGGGGTGGGATTATGGATATCGGGGAGGGTATGTGCTATGGTGAGTGTTGTGAAGTGTGTAAACCTGGCGATTCGCAGACCTGTACCCCTGGGGATAAAAATATATGTTTATAAAGCTGTAAAAAAAAAAAAAAAAAAAAAAAAAAAAAAGAAAGAAAGGATGAATCCCCAAGTTTTGTAGCAACATGGACGGGACTGGAAGAGATTATGCTGAGTGAAATAAGTCAAGCAGAGAGAGTCAATTATCATATGGTTTCACTTATTTGTGGAGCATAACAAATAGCATGGAGGACAAGGGGAGATGGAGAGGAGAAGGGAGTTGAGGGAAATTGGAAGGGGAGGTGAACCATGAGAGACTATGGACTCTGAAAAACGATCTGAGAATTTTGAAGGGGTGGGGGGTGGGAGGTTGGGGGCACCAGGTGGTGGGTATTGTAGAGGGCACGGATTGCATGGAGCACTGGGTGTGGTGCAAAAATAATGAATACTGTTATGCTGAAAAAAATAAAAAAATTAAAAAAAAAAAAAAAAAAAAAAAAAAAGAAGTGACAGGTAGAGAAGCTAAAATTCTCTGACTAGGCCCTATCTTGTCATTGGACTTTTTTTTCTTAAAGATTTTATTTATTTATTTATTTATTTGACAGACAGAGATCACAAGTAGGCAGAGAGGCAGGCAGAGAGAGGAGGAAGCAGGCTCCCTGCTGAGCAGAGAGACCGATGTGGGGCTCGATCCCAGGACCCTGGGATCATGACCTGAGCCGAAGGCAGAGGCTTAACCCACTGAGCCACCCAGGCGCCCCTTGTCATTGGACTTTTGAACCATGGAAACATTCTACATAATTGTAAAAAACAATAATAATAATAATCGCAGGTAAAACCATTCCTAGTGTGCCTGGGTGGTTCAGTGAGTCGAGCACCTGCTTTTGGCTCAGGTCATCATCTTGGGGGCCTGGCATAGAGCCCCACATCCAGCTCCCTGCTCAGAGGGGAGCTTGCTTCTCCCTCTGCCCTCCCCCCACCCCCGCTCATGATCTCTTTCTCACACTCTCTCTCTCTCAAATGAATACATAAAATCTTTTTTAAAAAACCATTCATAGAAGTAGAAAGGAAAATGAAACAAATTCTGTAATGTATGTATGGGCTTTCATAGGCACACAAAGAGAAAATATTCCAAGTGATTTTGATAGTAATTTGTTTATATGTCCCTACTATGATATGCTGTCAGGACAGAAAAAACCGCTAACGTTATTAAACAGTTCCCGGAATTATATTTCTGGTGACTGTATGACCATTCTTATTCTGGGGCTGCGGTGTGCATAAGGGAAATGAGGAATGGTACGTGGCACTGAAAACCAGAGTGCCAAGGATGGGAAAAAAGGAAAGATACAGGTGGGTTAACATGCTTGAGTAAAACGTTTGTATCCTGAATCTGGATTGGAAGTTGGTAGTGTGAATCAAAACGTGGCTTTATATTTTAAAATTTTCCTAGCTTTATGAAAAGACCTGGCAATGACTAAACTAGCATTAACTAGTACTCGTGGAACCCTGATTGGGGTCTCTAAATACGATTCCCTACTGAAAGGAGCCAGGGCTTCTTGGAAAGCGTGGGTATGGATTCTGGTTCAAGGTCAATGCAGAGTGAGTCTGGAACTTGTCATAATGCCAAGTCGGGAAGCATCTGAGATTACCAAGGTCACATCAGAAGAACTGAGGAATAGAAGAGGCAACACCTTAGCTGCAGTGATGGAAAGAAAGTCCACGGTTGCCTGGGGCCCCAGGTTTGGGGGAGAGGGACTGACTGCAAGGGGACATGAGATCAAGAATTTGCTAGTTTTCTTCTCGGAGAATTCCAGGACCCACTATGGGAGGGGAGGGTCCTGGGGAACCAGGATCACAGACTAAGGGTAACATGTTTGGATAGCTTTGTGATAGGTGGAGCAGGTGACTGCCTGTGGGCTTCCTAGAACAGCCAGCTGGGGCAGAGCCCCACACAGGAAGTAAAGATGGAAAACTGCCCCGAATCAGCTGCCACCTCCTCTCTGCCCTCCTCCCAGATGATCCCTTTCTTTCTTCAGCTCCTGACCCATATTTTGGATTATCTACCTATACTGTCCCCTGATGTCTCATAAGCTTTTGGCTTTCCCAAATCCCAGGCTAACTCTTTGACCTCTTTCCCCTGTCCCCTAAACATTGAAATTATTCTAGCCTTTTCCATCTTCTGGGAAAGAGTTACCACCTTCCTCTGGGTGGCTCAGTGTAGGACATGGAGTCAATCTTGACATTTTTTCCTTCAGCTCTCAACCCCCCTCCCATAAATGAGGGCTGTCAGTTCCACCTTTGGAGTTAAGTCCCAAATTGTCCTTTTTCTGCTGGTCTGCCAGCACTGCCCACACCTCTTTTGGGCCATGACACTGGCTTTCAAACTTGTCCTCCTCAGATCCGCTCTCCACACATCATCCCGAATGCCTTATAAAACAAACCAGATGCCATCCCTCCAGAGTCAAAGAACGTCATTCACTTTTCTTTTGATTTCTTAAAAAATCCAACCTTTTCTTCACGCCTAGTCTTTCTGTACGTGGAATGTTCCCAACTAGTGCCACAGCCCTACACCAACACAGACCTCATCCCCAACTCCCCAAATCCCTAAGGACCCAGCATGAAAGTCAGGTCTTCCTGATGCCTTCCCTTCCTCTCCATCCCAGGATAAGTTAGGGCTCCCTGCTATCCTTGGATATTACTCTATACTGACTCACCTAGTGTCCCATCTGCTTGTAACTGTACATGCAGTTATGGGTTATTTGTCATCATATAAGACTGTAAGGTCCCAGGGGCCAGGGGTCAGTTTTGTTACCCACTGCTCTATCCCTCATCGAAGATTACATTAAATATTTGTAAAGCTAATAAATGAATGAATGAATGAATCTTCACACCACTGACATCTTACCAACCCACTCGTTCAATGCCTTTAAAAGCCTCCAGCTTCCTGTAAGCCTCCAACTTGCATCGGGAGCCCAAGCTGCTTCTGTAAGCGCTCCATATCACACACTCCCACCCCACACCCTCTTGTTTCTCATCAGCCAACCCACAATTTCCTTGGCTTCTGCAGCTCCATTTTTCCTATTAAAACCTTTATCACTCTTGAAAGGTCAACTCCAACTCTGCCTTGTGTGCTGACGTCCTTCCTGCCTCTGGAAGTCTTGAATGTTTGCTTGTGACACCGTCCCTGGCTCGGGCTTCTTTCTGCCTTACTGTAAATCAGGTGCTTTCATATCTTCCTTTTCCACCACACTGAGAGAAGAAAAATGCCTTAGTTGTGTTTCTCTTTGTTGCTTTGATAGTCTTCTAAGTTTGTGGCTCATAGGCGTTGCTCTAGATGTGTTTGTTGAATCAAGGAAAGCATTATTTAATGAAAACATTGTCCTCTGCAGTTACAAGATTCCATCTTTCCTCAGTATAAGGCTTCTAAGCAAAGGAAGGCATTGAGAACCTTGCTATAGGCTGATTCCCCTGGAGGGGTTCTATTAATCACTTAGTGGTGGGGATCCGGTGACAAGAGCTATGGAGGAAAAGCAATGAGCCAAGAGAAGCAAAACCCTGCTGCAGGCACATGATGGCCTTTGCCCGCAGTGTGGTCTTCCAGTCGCCTTTGCAGATGGAGACAGAGGCACCTTGTCAACAATGAGGAGTTAGACCATTTCCATTTCTTTTACATTATACTTTAGGACCCTAAATATAAGTATGCCGGATATTCATCTCACCATGATTTGGTTTTAGAAACATAATCGGAATTGTTTAAGAGACAGAGGCTGTTTCTATTTTGGTCCCGGCAGAGGAAATTCAGCCTTTGTTCGTTTTTACAGTTTGATTTATGGGAGGTTAAAAATTCATAATGTAGGAGCTAACCTCGAGCAAATATTGTTCTTTGCATGAGCCAATTCAAACGTTCTCTCCTCTCGGATTTCCTGTCCAAAAGGTTGAGAAGGGTGAAATTGAGCTGTAGTAGAGCTGTTGGATGGGCTGAGAATCGGGCAGCCTCTGCTGGGGTCTGGGGGCTCCTGGGGGCTCAGTCTGGGTTGCAAAGAGAAGGGATGGGAGCCACCCCGCTTTCAAGAGCACTTTCCACATCGTATGCCTTCTGTTTGTTATCACACTTACTCCTCTAGTGACCCCAGGACAAGATGCAGGCTTACTTCTCTTTCCTTTCCAGAAGCAGGAACCAAGGCAGTTCATGCGTAACCCACCCTGGCTTGCCCTGCACATGAATGGACAAACCACTTGGTAGGATCATCACGCTGTGTGCTGGGATCTGGGCTGCAGACGGGATGAGGGAGGCGTCACCACTCACAAATGACTGGCCGTCCTGCTGTCCAGAAGCCGAGTTCGTGTTTCCTACTAACCCAAAGAGTCCTCATGGAGTGGGGTCTTTGCTTTCTCTCTGACGCAAGTGCACCAGAGCCCTGAGCTTTGTGGCTTGTGGACGCATGAGAGCATCCGACCTTGACAGGATGGCTGGGCATCTTGCTGTGGCCAGAGGCAGGTCTGCCCCCTTCCCTGTGCACACAGCTCATGGTGCTTTACATTTCCTCCCACCCACCTGGGCTCTCGCTGGTTCTGGGCCCAGCCCTGGCTCACAGAACCCTCTGGGCATCTGGAGGCAGCATCAGCACCTGAAGACTCCCTGGTGGGTGCTGTGACCCCCTTGTTGGTTCAGCCTTTTCCCACATGGCTCCCCTCCCGCATTCTGCTTACAGGGTGTTCGATGACACAGCACACTGGCTCCAGGGTCCTCTGAGTGTGGGTACAGGCCCTAGAGACCAAATACTACCATACCCCATCAAAACCCATCCTAACTCTGGACTGCAGAAGCTGTGAGATAAAGAAGCAATGACCTGGAGAAGTACCCATGCAAACAGACATGGAGACCACGATGGAAGTAGGTGTGGGGGGTGGGGGGGAAGGGAGAGAAAGACAGGTGTGAGGCTCTCCATGGCTGTGCCGGGCTGACTCGGGGGGTAGGGGTCAGGTCTCCCCCTGGTGCTTCCACAGCCTCAGAATCTGAGAGCTGTCTCCAGCTTCCTCGTGCCCCATGATAAAAATGGTGCAGATTTTACAGTTCATGTAGTGCTGCCTATGCCTGATGAGTTCTCATTCACTTTTTTAATTTTAAAAATAAAAACATGTCCCTGCTTTGAAAATGAGGGCTCACCTTGGAGTCTGGGGTGACTATGTGCATATTTCACAGGGATTGGGTTCGATTCAGGAGGAACATGGGGGGGGGCTACCCCCAGTCCATTGTCTGCATGAGAACAGGAAGGTAGGTCCTGGAGAAGATGGGGAAGACTTGACTCTCATTCCTGCTCTTTGCTTGAATCCAACATTAGTCAGAAAACAGAGCAGACATCCCCACACTACCTGAAAACTATTTTGTGAGGCCATCCATGATGTTCCCATTCCTGTCCACTTTTATTATTTCTGTTTCTTCAACTTCTAGTCTTGAATGTGGCTGGAAGCAGAAGAGTAAAGACGATATAGCTCATGGTCTCGTTGGCTGTGCCTGAAGCCCTGGGGACAGGGGCAAATTCTGGGAGAGGTTGTAATTGATGCAAATGTCTCTGGATGAAACAAGGGTTTAATCCACAGGGGGAAAGAATGCACCATTTACCAGGCAACATGAATGAAAGCAGACCGACGATACACATATTGAGGTTTTTTTGTTTTTTTTTTTAAGGAAAAATAAAATTTCTCTCTATATTTATTTATTTATTTTTATCTTTTTAAAGATGTATTTATTTATTTTAGAGAGGGAAGGGACAGAGGCAGAAGGAGAGAGAGAGAGAATCCCAAGCAGACTTCATGCTGAGCCCAGCGCAGGACTCAATTTCATGACCCTGAGGTCATGACCTGAGCCAAAACCAAGAGTCGGATGCTCAACCAACTGAGCCACCCAGGCTCCCATCTCTCTATATTTAGGTGAAGGAGAAAATGGGGGAAGATTATTTAAAAAGAGACAAAAATTAGTCTGGCATCAGACATTTTCTCTGTAACACTCAAAGTCCAAAGACAATGCTCCAAAATTTGTACACTTGTAAGAAGCCAAAAAACCAAGAGCAAAGACTTTTGTACCCAGTCAAGTTCTTACAGTACAAGGTCATTCTCAGTTGTACAGTGGAATCTAAAACCACCACTCAGTTTCTCTTCCTGAAATAACCTGTTAGAGCTATATTCCAGCCAACAGAAAAACAATCAGTATCAAATTTTTTTTTAAAAAGTGCTTTCTTCACTCTTTTAGTTCATAAGCATTTAATGAATAGCTACAGGGTGCAAAGCACTGTGCTAATAAGTAAAATGCTAGATGAAAGGAGGTCCACATCCCTGGGAAGCCCATAGCCCAGAGAGACAGTGAAATAAACAGGCAAGCACCTATTATCTGGACAGGTGGCCTGTCAGGACAGGTGGCATGACATTGTGGTGAGGCAAGTGTAGGCTTCTGTGAAAACCCTAAGTGGGAGACCTGGTCCAGGTTTGGGTAGTCAAGGGCTGGCTTCTTGGAGAATGTCTAGTCTGAAACCAGAGGGATAAGGAGGATTAAAGCTAAAGAATAGGTGGAAGAAGGAAGGGTGCTTCCCAGGGAAGAACAAACCCAAGAGCATGGGCCTAGAGAGAACGCGTGGTCCTGAAGAACAAAACCAAGTTCAGGGTGGCCCCAAAATTATCATTGAACATGACAGCTACACAGCACCGTGTTCAATGGTCCATGAGCCCCGGGCAGAGGCCTGCAGGTCCCAGCCACTGTCCTATCCCAGTTCTTGGCTCAGTGCCCTGCTCACTGTAGGTCCTCAACAGTTATTTGTTGAATGAAAAAAATGAGTTATGTCAAGATGGCCCCCAAAGAGAAAAACCCATATGTTCTAAATGTAAATTACTAAAAACAGCAATGATAATGTATCAATCTAGGACTATAATGTAAAATTAATTTAACAAAGACTAGGAAATAATTGAGGGCACAGGAAAGGATATAGTATAATAAATTTTGTTTTATGTAAGAAGGAGCCATAGTCATGGCTTTGAATCTTGACTTAAATGATTAGAAGATTATGTTTAAGTAGATACTTGAAAAAATTAAAAGGATCCACTGGTGTAGGTTTTTTTTTTTTTTTTTTTTTTAAAGTTGTGCACATAACACAAAATGTAAAAAGGAAGCTACAGTAAAGCATAAGCCAGAAAGAAAGCAGAACAAAGCTGGGTGAGAGACATGCACCAACCATTTGGGTAATGATAATAAATGTCAGAATTTTAATTCCATTATATCAAAGCTAAGTTGAATGACAGGAGGCAAAAATTGAACTACATAATACAAGAGACAGACATGAAGGAGAGATCTTTTATCACTTATAATAAGGGGCTGGGCAAAGATGGAGAAGAGGCTCATACATGCAGAGAGGGAGGGTGATAATGTCAATATCAAGAAAATACAGACATTGATCAAGAAGCCTTATAGTTGTAATAAGAGTCATGTTTTGCTGTGAGAGGTCACAATACTGAAAATGGTTGTTAGCTTTCATGCACTGATAAACGTAGTATTGGCATTTCTAAATTTATACTTTAGAAGTCAAGATCAAAAATATAATTGTTAGGGAGAATTATCAATCCCAACACCCTGTAACAGATCAAAAGCCCGGGAAAGGAGATAAGGCTTTGCCGTTGTATTTGTTGCCTGTGGCTGCAGTAACAAATTTCCACCCACCTGACTGTTTAAAAGAACACACCTTCATGCTTTGACAGTTCTGGAGTTTAAAATCAGTAACTGGTTTTACTGGGCTGAAACCAAGGTGTTGGCAGAGCCCACTCCCTCTGGAGGCTGCAGGAAACCCTGTTTCCTTGCTTCCTCCTGCTCTGGGGCTGCACTCCTTGGCCGGTGACCCCTTTCTTCTTCTTCAAAGCCTGCAAGGCAGCTTCCTTGAGTCCTCTCATTGTTCTTCCATATTGGATCTCTCTCTCTCCACTTTCTTATAAGGATACTTGTGACTGCAATGAAAGCATATCTGGATAACCCTCACCCCATCTCGAGATTCTTAATCGCATCTGCAAAATTTCTTTTGTTGTATTAAGTAATGTTCTCAGTTTTCAGGGATTAGGATTTGGGAGCATTACTCACTCAACCAACTGCAGTGATAATAGTAAGACTTGACAAAGGTCACACTCACCCTGATGGGACTACTTATTTTCAGATGCCCATGGAACAATTACAAAAGTGATATAAAATTGACTTTATAATTACTCTCAAAGAAAAATTATTTGCTGTCACAATCTTCTAAAATTCAAAATTTATAGTAAACATTTAGAAAGAATAACCCAATTACTTGGATATTATAAATAAAATAAAACAAGTCCCAAATAATGAGTAAGGCACCAAATATTATTTCAGATGGTTTAGACAATCATAAAAATGAGGACACTATTAAGGCTGTTAGACAGATCTGGAGAGGCTGATTCTTACCCCTAAATTCTTTCATTATCTAGTGGAAAAGAGAAGAAATATATAAATAATCATTCAAGGCAGGCAATTAATTAGAAAGAACATGGAATAGATAAAAGCAGAAATTAATCAGCTGGAAAAGAGGTAGAATTGGTAAGTAAAATGAGAAGTGATTTATTTGCAGAGATAATAAACACGTCTGCCAAGTGTAATCAAAGAATAAATGGAGAAACAATGGCAAAGCAAAATGAGAAATGAGAACTCCCATTACCACCATTATATTGCTGTCTTATTTTGAAGGTTCCAAACACAGGACAGAAATAAAGAATATGTACTTGATATGAAGATGAAAGTATTATTATTGCCAGCCAATATGAATATATATAAACACCTCATCATTATCAATCAAAACAACATGAGCGTTGTCAGTAGATTCAGTGGGTGAAAATGAAAGTAATAAATAAATGTCAAGTCTTTGTATCTTCTATACCCACTTAGAAAACATCGTAATTATTAACACAAATATTATTATTACACTTACCAAGAAATGTGCAATAACAATTGGTTACCAAATGTGTCCTGGATGATAAGACTAACTATTTTGTATGACAGAATTTCCCAGTTTACATGATTTGAGTTATTGCAAACAAAATCTCTATAATACTTTTTGAGAGACTTGTCAAAATAATATCAAAGTTCATTTGGAAGAATGAAGTGATGACCATGAATTTTAAATATTTTGAAAAGGAAGTATTAGGAGGGGACGTGGCTTTTCCAAATACTAAAAATACTCTAAAGTGATGCTAATTGTGAGTCCATTTAGCCCTATTATTAGAGAAGGAGTTTGAATACCATCATCCCCACCACCATCATCAACACCATTGCCACCATCACTACCACCATGACCACCACCACCAATATCATCACCACCACCACCACCATAACCATTACCATCATTATTATCATCACCACCACCGTCACCATCACCACTATCATCACCATCCCCATCATTACTATCACCACCACCACCATCATCACTGCCACCATCACCATCATTACTATCAACACCATTGCCACCACCACCATCACCACCATCACCAACACCACTATCATCACCACCACCATCACCATCACCACATCACCACCACCACCATCACTACCATCACCACCACCACTATCACTACTATCATCACCACCACCATCACCATCACTACTATGATCACC
Organism: Lutra lutra; assembly: GCF_902655055.1. NCBI lineage: Eukaryota > Metazoa > Chordata > Mammalia > Carnivora > Mustelidae > Lutra > Lutra lutra. Next base: position 42,323,831 of record NC_062280.1, on the reverse strand, counting down.
ACCACCACCACCATCACCATCATCATTACCACCACCATTAGTACCATCATCACTATCACTACCATCACTACCACCATCACCAGCATTACTACCATCATCACCATCACCACCACTACCATCTTCATCATTACCATCTCCATCACTGATGCCATGAACTACATTTCCAGAATCCCTTTCCTTATAGTTTTGTCTGAGTTTGTCCATGACAAGAACTTATGCAAGATGGAAAGTAGAAATGATAATAGACAGTTATGAACCTAGGCCTTAAGAGACATTGTTCATCTCCATTTACCTTCCTGAGTTTCTGGCATCATAATAAGGAGAATTTGCACCAACTGGCCCTGGGTCTCAGAAAGAAGATAAGAGACACCAAAATCTGAAGAGCTCTGTGGTTGATTCACAGAGCAAGAATGACATTAATACTTGTATGCCACTGAGATTTTGTCATTGTTCATCATATAGCACTTACACAATACTGGTTTACTAATACAAGTACGCAGACTTTGTCTCGCTTTTTTCCTTATTTTCCATTATTCTCATTGTTTTCTTCCCTTACTTTAAAAAAAAATTGTGTTTCATTATATGTGTAATAGTGAGATATCTCAAACCCTTTCTGGAAAAAGATGAAGTATAAATAAGAATACCAATGAAATATTTCAGGGAATGCTACTTTATCCTTTCAGATTTCCATGAGTGGTTCCAATCTGTTTTAGAATGGCCTTGTGTGAGTTTTCAATATAGTTTGGAAGGTAGCCATTAAGGAGAAGTCTAGGATAAAGAAGTCAAATGAGAATAATGTCAAATCATTTCATCCTTGGAGAGCAGGAGAATTTGGGAGCAGGAAGCCAGGTGGAATATTACAAGCAGGTGATGTATCATAAAGTCATGCAAATGAGTTAATGACCGAGTTGAAGTAATCACTGGAGCATGGATTTGTCCTATTCCCCCCTTTTTTTTCTTGGAGGATCCCACGGTTATGTAATTTTTATATCAAGGATTTTCTTCCGCTTTTATTCTCTGGTTCCTTTTATTATTTTAGAATTCATTTCATTTAAAATTTCTGGAAGAAGGAATCTCAAAGTCCTAGCAGAATTATGTTATAAATTTTTACAATTATCTGTAATTTTTTTAAGTAAAAGAGCTTACTTGCTTTAGAGTGCTCTTTATTATTGTCCTTCATTCTCCAAATTTAACTTGTTACAGCTTTCAGTAAACAGGATTGGGACACCGCTAATGTTCAGTGATCTGAGAACATAGCATCAATTGATAACAATAAATGAAGAAAATCAATCACCGGCAATATAAAACCCTGGGGAAATCAGCTGAAGTGGAAAACTATATATTTTGTGCAGAGGCTTAAAAGAAGGGAAAATTATGGCTTTATTGGATCTTCCCTCCATTCTGAAAGCACACAGCAGGTCTGCGTAATTTACTTTTTGAGGCTATTCTGAGCATACACTGAGATGTGGTGAATGCGTACTGAGAAATGGGTCATTAATTCTCCTCCTATTTTGCCGCATTGAAGCAGATGATGATTATTAACCTAGCAACGTGGGGAAACTACAAAGGGAACGTAGCCTTTGGAATGGGGAGGCACCACTGATTGTGTGTGGACAATCCAATTTTTCTTCCTCTTTTATAAAGGTGACTTTGTTCCCTTCATGTGGCTAAGTCCTGCACTTGGTGCAGTCCAATGTAAGGGTGTTAGTGTACTATGTATACTGTGTTAGGACCACTGATGTGTATGGTAGTAGTAGAGTGTAAGTGTACAACGTGTACACTGTGTTATGAAAAAAGATCATTCCAAGTTCCCTTTTTCATAATATTTGGAATATATGCAACTATATATGAGAAAAAAAATATTTTTATGTATTGTCTTTCATTCTCCAAATTTAACTTCTTATAGCTTCATTTGCCTAAGCCCCGTGCCATATATATATATAATAATTTTAATTTAATATTTATAAATATTTAGTATTTATAAAATATAATTTAATATTACATATCATATATATTTTTTTCTTGGAGGACAGGCTGGGTTTGAGGAGCTAGAGTGAGGAAGGAGCAGATGAGGAGGGCGAAGGGATGGTACATATATGGAGTTAGATGGGGGTCTCTGAGACAAAACTGAATTGAGACTAAAACAGAAAGCACATTAGACACAGCCTCCCTGTTGGTCTGTAGGAGCCTTAGGAGAAGCATTTATGCCTGTGAGCCAACCCAACCAGCCGAGTTACCTGGGAGACAGCTGAGGCTGAGCTGTGGGGTCGTGGCATCTGCGGTCCCTGAGCTGCAATTCCGCAGAACAAGGCAGGCATGTGTGGCCTGTCAGGTATTCTAGGCTGTGTCCAGTGGCAGGTATATCTGCACTGAGGGACCAGATAAGGGAGAGGAGAGGCCCTGTGTCAGTCTTATTGAGGTGTAAATCCAATTTGCTACCAATATACGGTAAGGAGCGGAGGGGATGGGGCCCATCAGCCAGGGTTTAGGAGCAATACTGCAGGGCAGAGACCACTGACATTGCATCAGAGGCCTGGGCTGGCTAGAACAGAACAGCTTTCCTGATGATTTCTGTACCCTGGTGAACTTCACAGGTGCATGGATGCATCATGATGAGTGGAGCCCTTGGATTCTTTGACCATCAGGGAAAGGAGGTAGGATTTCTAGAAAAGAAATGAAGGAGAAAAAGGAGAGAGAGAAGAAGAAGGAGGAGGAGGAGGAAGAGGAGGAGGAGAAGAGGAGGAGGAGGAGGGGGAGGGGAGAGGGGGAGGAGGAAAAGGGGGAGGGGGGAAGGAGGCAGGAGGGGGAGAGGAGGAGGAAGGGGAAGATGTCCTTACAGGATAGGAGGAGGCTTGAACCATTTGAATTTAAGAGCAAAGATTTGACCTAATGCTTAAACCAAGCTGAGAAAATGAGTTGTGTCTGTTACAGAGACCTTACATTAAGTACAGAAGAGGCTTCCGGCTCCTCATACATTTATAAAGCTGGGAAGTTCTGCGAATGTTCCCTCACCCATGCAAATAACTAGCAGTGTATAGCAGAAGAATGGAATGTATTTCATGCCCTCATAGGTACAGAAGAGAAGTCCCATCTGGGGCAAGGTGAATGGGAAAGGCCATCAGGGATGCGGACGAGCACGTCCACGGGTGTAACTGAAGGAAGAGGCTGCATTAATTGGATTTCGTCGCATAATGAATTACCACACACTTAGCAGCTTCAAACCTATAGTCTATCCTCCTTATCAGCAGATTCTGTATCGGCTACAATTAATCTGCAACCTCAAAAGGCTTTCACAGTCATTTGCAAATACGGGTAGAGCGGCAAAGTACGTCACCCAGTGTGTACATTTCCAGGGGCAGTGGAACAAGGCAACGCTCTGTCTTCTGGTTTCAGCACTCACACAGCAAACAAGAGTCCTCTTGTAGTCTGTTTCGTGCTGTGTTTTTGCACTTTTGTGATTTTTATCGGTAATTTTGCTGTTTAAAGTGGCCCCCACGCATTGTGCTAATAATGTGTTTTCTGGTGCTGCCAAGCTCAAGGCTGTGATGTGCCTCCTGGAGGTCATCTGTGTGCTAGACGAGCTTCATTCAGACATGCGTTGTAACACTGCTGGCTGTGAGTTCAATGCTAAAGAATCCACAGTACATTAAATAAGGTGTCTTTAAACAGAAACACACATAAAACAAGGTTATGTATGGATCAATTGATGAAAACGCTGTCATCACAAAGGATAAGAGACTCTTTTTTTTTTTTTTTTTGTCAGAGAGAGCGAGCACAGGCAGACAGAGAGGCAGGCAGAGGGAGAAGCAGGCTCCCTGCTGAGCAAGGTGCCTGATGTGGGACTCGATCTCAGGACGCTGGGATCATGACCTGAGCCGAAGGCAGCCGCTTAAACAACTGAGCCACTCAGGCGTCCCAGATAAGAGACTCTTAATCATAGGGAGGGTTGCTGAGGGGATGGGGGGATGGGGCAACTGGGGGATGGGCATTCAGGAGGGCACGTGATGTGAAAAGCACTGGGTGTTATATGCAACTGATGAATCTGCTTTTGAAACTAATAATACGTTATATGTTAATTAATTGAATTTAAATTTAAAAAAGAGAGAAGTCACATCTAGAAAAAAATAAAATTTAAATTTAAATTAAAAAGAAAAGAAAAGAAAATGCCATCACAAGAGGCTGGCAGGACTCTAACTCTGTATTTCCCCTGGGAGCAATGGCATGAATTCACTTTTCACACCAACATTGTAGAACGTAACTACTGTGAAAAGCAAGAATCAACTGTACATTTATTACACTTATTATCTCACAGTTTCTGTAAGTCAGGAGTCTGGGGGATGCTTAACAGCATCCTCTGCTAAAGGGCTCAAAGGCAGATGTCAGCCAAACCATGTTCCTCCGAGGAGCCTGGGTCTTCTCCAAGCATGGGTGATGGTCGGCAGAGTTCAGTCCATGGTGGCTGTGGGACTGAGGTCCTGTTCTCTAGCTGGCTGTTGGCTGCACTGTTCTCAGCATCAAGAGGCCATCTTTGCCGTGTGGCCCACCCACAGCACAGAGCTTGCTTCTTCAGGCCGGCAGGAGAATCTTTTACTCTAGTTGCCTATGAGGGAGTTTTATATAGCATAATAGTCATGGGAGTGACTATCTCATACATAACCCACTCCAGGAAGAGACAGCCCATCCCCTCTGAGCTGTTCTGTTGGTTAGAAACAGCTTATAGGTACCAATTACACTCAAGAAGAAGGGATTGCACGGGGTATGGCTCAGTGGGGGTCCATGAGGGTGTGTTTCCTGTAGAGGTATACCAAAAGCTTCTAGATGATTCCATGTAGATTTGGGGACCATGACTAGATGTCACTGTTACTCAGGAAAAAACTAACAATTATGATTAATTTGGAAGATCTGTACATTGATGTGGAAGGCATGTGTGTTGGGACACCTAGGTCTTATTCAGCTGTGTCACTGACACCAAGAGGGCAAATAACTGGGCCTCCATTTTGTCAACTGTATATAGGGAACCACATGGTTAGAAATCCACGGGTAAGTGAACTGTAGGCATTTTTAAAAAATTGAAATTGGGGGGCACCTGGGTGGCTCAGTGGGTTAAAGCCTCTGCCTTTGGCTCAGGTCACGATCCCAGGGTCCTGGGATCAAGCCCCACATCAGATTCTCTCTGCTCAGTGGGGAGCCTGCTTCCTCCTCTCTCTCTCTCTCTCTCTGCCTGCCTCTCTGCATACTTGTGATCTCTGTCAAATAAATAAAATTTAAAAAAAAAATTGAAATCGTGAACTCAGGGGATGACAGTTTTCTACAAATCCTTCAGATTGGGGCAAGGCCCCATGGAGGCTCTGCTCTATCCTATTCCACTTGGTTAAGAATTCTTCAAAGGGCCCCTGTTTCATGGTGAATTTTCAGTGGAATGGAGATGAAAAGGCCCAGAAGTAGAGAACTAATTATAGGCAAGTCTCTGTTGGTCCACACTGAGCCCACAATCTGCATGTTGCTTACCTCCAGGCCCACAGGTGAGATGCTCAGAAAGGTCTGTTTTGCTTCCAGATCCTGGGGTTCAAGAACTGGGTTGCAGGGAGTGCACGGCGCACCCAAGTTGTTTGGATATGGGTTTCCATGTCATTACGGGTAGCTCCAAGGACACCATCCATGTAGAGCTCCCGAGGCAGCCTCAAGTCACACAGACTTCCTCCTGGGTCTAGCAATAAAGAGGGAACTGGGCTTGCAGTGTCTCCCTAGCGCCTTAGTGTGTGTGTGGCCTAATTAGGCTCCATTTAGGAGGAATACACATCAATACGGCTCTTTCTCCTTAAGAATTTCTTTCAGACTGCAGTTCTTTTATTTAAGAACTGCTTTGTTTCTCTTGTATTTGGAGTCCAAAAGCCATTAGGCATCAGAGCTCCTGCTCCTTCAATGGGCATTCAGAGGCAGACTGCAGATGGCCGGACAAGGGTGGCCCTTGTGCTCTGGGCCGGATTCGCCCCGGGGCCTTACTCTGATGGAGCATCTTTCACTAACATTTGCTTTTTCAAAGCCATCTTCCCTTAACAAAAGCTTCTTTCTCTATAGATGACCTCTAATAACCTTTTTTTAATCCCTGTAAGGACATTTGGTTCTAACCCTTTCCAGAAACCCATTCCTAACTTCTACATCGGGTGAGAGCCAATAGATTCTCAGCAGAGACACCACATGTTACACAGTGTCACGGCCCTGCTAGATCAAACCAGGTCTTTTTGCTCAGATTCAATGCTGTTTCTCTGTAAAACAAAGACGCTAAGTGGGATGATCTCCAGGTCCCTCTTTTCTCCTCTAAAACAATGTTCTGGGGAAAATAAATAAAATAAAAATGCTGTTGTGGGGTCTGAGACTGGAGATAAAACAGGGGATACCTGGATTCCAGCACCCCAAGATGCCAGGTGTGTTTGCTCAATATTCAGATTCCCAGGTCCCAGACAGACCTACTGGTTGAGGATTGTGGGGGAGTGGGAGAGTGGAGTCTGAGAATGTGTATTTATAGCAAGCTCTCCAGGTGTTTCCAACGTGCAGTCAGATTCAGGAACAACTGGGTGGCATTTGTTTAGAAAGCAAGCTAGAGCAGCATGTTTCTGCTTTGCAAGAATAAGCAACGCGTTCAGAACAGCGGGAGGGAAGCCTACTCATTCTGCTCACTGAATAGTCTCTGACTTTTCTTTCTGGCACAGGTGCATCAGTCTTTGGCTCCGGAAGAAAACACAGCAAATAACTATGGGAAACAATGAACTCCCACTTGAGCAACTGGCCTCCCCTCCCAGCAGCTTTTATCAGGCTTCACCCTCAGGGATGAGCAGATACACGTGCAGAAGGTGTCCACCACCTGATTGATGACAACCGCAAAATGTAGACCAACTTATAAACTCATGTTGCCTTTTTGCATTTTGACAACTCCATCTTCCCTTGTCAATCCGCCTGAAGGAGACTGAACTCGCTGTTATTTTGTCTTTTTTTTTTTTTTTTTTTTTTTGAGGACTGGAAGGTAGACTTCCTCTTCATTTACTTAGTTTTCACCTACGAGGACGCAAATCAAGAAGCTATCAGGAGAGTGCTTGGGGGTCACTTAACCCTGTTTTGAGGACTGACGAGTCTCAGTGATCATCCTACTAAGGAGAGCTAAAGGAAGTTGCTCTCTGTTGCAGAGATCTGAAGGCATTTCCCACTGAGAGAGCACTGATCTTTTACCCACTTCAGTTAATGAAAGAAGCTTCTGGTTCTGGTACTCCTTCCTATGGAGGAGAAGTAAATAGCAAATGGTTAACCTGCAGCCCACCCCCATGATGAGATGGTGTGTGGTCAGTGCAGGGACGTTTCAGAAAGCAGGTGCTCCTTCCTCATCTTAGGTCGTCCAGGTGTAGGAACCTCACCTCTAGCAGGACTCAGGTGTTCACGAGCACACATCGAGTTCTCACGATGGGTTCATGGAGAGACCTCAGCATGATGGGGTGTCATTCTCAGATTGTCAGCTGCCCCGGGGGACAACTGGGTGGCAGTTGCTCTGCATCGTCTGCAATGTGCAGTGGAGAAGAACGCTGCCTTGTGTGGTGCGCCATGTTTGATTTGCTTCCTAGCAGTGTCTGTCTGTCTGTTTTGTTTTGTTGTCCCCGTGAGTATTGCTGAGAATGGTGATGAGTGAACAGAAAACAATCAAGTCATCTGGATTCGATGAACTCAATGACATGGAGAGCTTCTGGGAAGTTTCTCAGAAAGGGTTTTATGTCTCAAAAAATGAGCTTGAAATGCATTTTTTCTCTCTTAAATGAAATCTTCAACTCTGTCTCTCTTTTTATGACAAAATCTTTGAGTTGACAGAGAGAGTACCCTCCCAGCTTCAGAATAGGACATTCCTGGGATGACTCCTTGCCCTCATGCCTGGAAAGAAGTGGACAGAAGGTTGGGATCAGTGGTGGGCTACTCTGGGTTCTGGGTGAAGCATTCTTGTCCTGGATAATGATCAGGGCTGATATTTGTGCTGAAGAAGGTGAGATTATGAGATAACATTGGGCTAGGGGACCCAGAAGTACCCTAATTCTACCTCACCCCATCTCCCCTCCCTGGGAAGTCTCTGATGGAGCCCTATGCTCAGAGGACAATCTCAGGGGTCAGAGTATCACTAGCTGGAGCTCTGACCCCATGCACTAAGCTCCAGCATATTCTTTGGAGCTGAGAAAGTTTGAATCACATGGTGACCCAACCTTGGCCCTGAAAGATTAGGCCAGAGAAACCACTTCATCCTGAGAATGAGATGTAGTTGGCCCTGGATGTTTCTCCCAGGCCACCCTGAGTTCAAGGACGCTCACACATGAAGGAGAAGACAAAGGCAGCTCAGAAAATCCACAGAGAGGTGGTGTGGGAATCCAGCCAAGCTACTAACAGGAAAGTCCTCCAGAAAGGAGCTCTATACCCTTTGTGTGACCTTTAGCTTCTTGACTTTAGGGCCATGATCTGGGTGGAAATTTTCATTTATTTTACCTACCTCTCAGTGTGAACTGGGGAAGGAAATGGGGAAGGAGAGAGGCTTGAGTCAAAAGTCCCTCTACAGAGGTGCCTGGGTGGCTCAGTGGGTTAAGCCTCTGCCTTTGGCTCAGGTCATGATCCCAGGGTCCTGGGATGGAGCCCCACATCAGGCTGTCTGCTCAGCAGAGAGCCTGCTTCCCCCTCTCTCTGTGCCTGCCTCTCTGCCTAATTGTGATCTCTCTCTCATTCTCTGTCAAAAAAAAAAAAAAGTCCCTCTACACTTGCGTTCTCTCTGAGAGGCCAAGGGACTTAATACTAGTTTTTAGGGTCTATCAGGCATGTTGTTTTTCCTGTAACCCTGGGATGGGAACATGACCAGTGTTTCAGGGGACACCTGCCCAGACTTTGTGGGGTACCCTCTCCAGTTCTTATCAATATATCTCACATCCATAAAAGATTAGTGAATGTCTTTTATAATTCCACCAAAAGTGTTCAAGTTGGCCAGGACACACCTTCAGAGAAGGTTGCCTAGCGGACATCTATACAAAGTGGAGAAAACCCCCTTTGCTCACAGCTCTGAGTCCCAGGATCTGCAGAGATCCTCCGGAGATATCGCTGTGGAGAGTCACAAGTTAGATCATACAATTCTGCAAAGGAAAAGTGATACAGATCCACTAGACACCCCTCAGAATGCCCAAATTTTGGAACAAAGACAACTCTAAATGCTGGCAAGAATGTGAGGCAACAAGAACTCTCATTCTTTGCTAGTGGAAATGCAAAATGATACAGCCTCTTTAGAAGACATACAAAGGGTTTCTTACAAACTGAACATATTCTTATCATATGATTCATCAATTATGGATATTGACCTGAAAGAGTTGAAAACTTACGTCCGCACCAGAACCTGCACTGGATGTTTATGGCGACTCTATTCATAACTGTGGAAACTTGGAAGTCACCATGATGTCCTTCAGTGGGTGGATGGATAAATAAACTCTGGTGCCCCCAGACAATGGAACATTATTCAGTACTCAAAACAAATAAGCTCTCAAGTTATGAAAAGACATGGAAGAAACATAAATACATATCAGTAAGTGAAAGAAGTTAATCTGAAAAGGCGATGTACTTTTTGATTCCAACTATATGAGATTTTGGAAAAGGCAAAACTATGGAGATAGTAAAAAGATGAGTGATTGCCAGGGGAGAGACAAATGAGTGAAGCACAGAGGATTTTTAGGGCAGTGAAATAATATTCTGTATATTATGATAGATATATGTCAGTCCACATTTGTCCAAACCCACAGAACGTACAACACCAAGAGTGAAACTTAAAGTATACTAGGGACTTTGGATGACGACGGTGTGTCAATGTAGGTTCATCTTTGGTAAAAAATGTACCATTCCAATGAGTGATATTGATAATAGGGGAGGCTTTGCTTGTGTGGTACAGGGAAATATGGGAAATTCCGGTACTCTCTTCTCAAGTTTTATGTGAACCTGAAACTTCCCTAAAAAAATAAAGTCTTTTAAAAAGACACAAATTTGCTATCACATGAAATTTATTATTTCCCCATTATCCCTCATATAAAGTCATCAAGTAGATAGAAATGCATTTTGCCCCATAGCCTCCCTTTTTAAATTTTCTTATACTTCACTGGAACTGGCATGTTCCCTTGAGAGCCTCAAGGGCAGCATTACTCCAACACTGGGTCTTTCCTGCACTGCACGTCTTCAGAGACCCAGAGGATCACAGGATATACAAGGAAAACATGCATGCAGGTTCCACATCCACAAATTCAGCCCAAGGCACCAAGTATCCATTTTAGTTCTTCTCAGGATACTTCTAAATAGCAAGCAGGAGGGTGGCTGTCTCCTTATGACTCTGTTCCAGCCCTTGGGAACATCCACTGGACTCTCTCTCAGGATGTCTTAACCTTTAGCCAAAGGCCAGCAAACTTTTTCTGTTTAAGAGGCAGATAGTAAATACTTTAGGCTTTACTGGCTGTTGAGTGGTCACAACTATTCAACTCTGGTATCATAGTGTGAGAACAGGGAGTATGGCTATGTTTCAATAAAACTTTATGAGCAGAAACAGACAGCCAGATTTTGTCTGGGAGCTATCCTTTGACAATCCCTACTGTAGCAAGGAAGGGATGAGCCCAGTGTCTGGGATGCCCCCTTCCCCACCATCTCGTCTGCCCAGACCATACCCCTTCTCCTTGTGGCAGCTCTCCCTTCTATATGAGCTCTTCACACTTGGCCTCAATTTTTTGGTCCAGAGATGGACCTAACCCAAGCCTAGCTACTAGGGTTTCTCTCTAGGAGTGGTTTGAAACAGACATGGGAAATGCCAGTTGCTCTTTGGTGGTAGAAGCCATGAGATTTGAATTATCAGGCCGTGTTGGTGTCCTTACTTTCCACCATGTGGAGGAAGCATTTCTGTGCTGACCAGAAGGGATGCTGATGCTCGGAGCACAGTAGAAGCATGAGAAGGAGAGTAGGGTCCTGTGGACAGTCAGTTGCCTGGTTGCAATTATTCCTGAAGCCTACCTTTACTTTGTTATATAGAACAACTCAATTTTCTTCTCATAAATTTTCCTTCTTGCTCCAACTACTAAGACCTAAATTTCTGTTGGTTTTAACCAAAAATATCTTCATGGATTCTCCAGGTCATATCTTGGAGGCCACAATTATTCCCAATAATTAAGACCAATGCTTCTTCTAGGCTCCTGGGTACGTGTTTGGTACTCAATCTTGCTTCCTTACAAATACCTAGGTCCTAAAAAAGTCAACTGGGTGCCATCTGTGTTGATGACAAGAACATAGTTCTCACTTCAGAGATGGATCTGCACACAGTGACCAGCCAATTCCAGATGGTCAGCACGGCAGCCACGGCTTTTTCTGTTCCCAGCCGACACACTCACTAATGATGATCTCCCTGGCTCCAGAGAGTCAGCTGACTTGAGGAGATCAAGCATTCTGTGGGATTTAAAACATCAGAACGAACTCCTGGGACAGCCTCCTCCCAGACAGGCAGGTTCTGCATCACTCACCAGTTTCCTGGATGGGGACACCACAGAGAGATTTGTCAAAGGTCAGGCTTCCATCTGAAACCTGAAGCAGGAAGATTCAGCCAGCACTGGCTTGTTGGAGTGGAGTTTCCCCAGTTCTGTCACAAATCTGTCCCTCACTGTAGGCCTTCAGTGCCTCGCTACTGCCCTGCCCTGGGCCAAGGGAGACATGAGAGGGGAATAGCGGGGCTTCTTGGGCCCCTATTAGGATTTGGGTTTGTCATCTCTCACACAGGACACTCCTCTGAGAACCTCCAGGTCTTCACACACTCAACCACTGTCTGAGTTTGGAAGCTCAAAAGCCCAGGAGAGGGGAGCCTCACTCATTGCTGGACATCTTGTATTTCAGGACTCTGCCCGGTGGCAGGCCACACACGTCAGATGACCATGGCCAGCGCGGGCAGTGTGGGGCTGAAAAGCTGTCTGGTCTCCCAAGTCTTCAGCCCTGGAGTTTTGATAAAAATGATGTCACTGGCCTTCCACAGAGCTGCTTTGTTTGTGGGGAGGGCCCCAGGGTGGAGACCAGATTAACAGCCTTCCCACACGTCTTTAAGACGTGGGTTTGCTTATCAGTGCTCTGAGAGGGAGGGCCTCTTTGACTGGTGCCTAACCTTCCAGAGAACCATCAGGAGTGTCAGCCTCTGCTAAGTTTTCTCAGGTGTCCCAGAACCTGTGGTTTCGTAGGTCCCCAGACCAGAGTGAGAAGGCCACGTGCTCTGGAAGGCCAGGCTGACGTGAGCTGGCTGACTTACAGCTGGGATGGCCCAGGTGTACTGATTACTGACACAGGCTTTATGTCAACCAGCGCTTTGAGTATGGGAGCACTGGAGCCTTCATTTAAAGGGGAGCATGTAAGAAACTTCAGGATGGGAGAGCTCTCCATTCAGTGAGAGGACTGGCCCTGAGCAGGTGTGGATGCTGGGCCCTTACCTCCTGGGAGCTCCTTTCTCAAAGCTAGGTCTGCAGGGGCTTGGCAGGGTGGAGTCTGAAATCCTTGAATGTCCATTAAACTACAGAGGACAGGTTAAAACACACCTGCTTAGGCAACGAATGCTCAAAACAAATCGGTTTCACATTCAGAAAGCGACTGTGCCATCATAGCCAGAGACACCTGGAAGAGTCCTTAATTTGGAAGGCTCCTGATTGGAAAGAATTATGAGTTAGGAGGGCATCCCTGCTCCCCACTCCTGCCTCTGCTTGCCATCCCTCCACACGATCCGTCCCACCCGTGGACTGGAACAGAAAGGGGATGTGGGCATCGGCCTATGACCCAAGCATCTTGTTGCATATCCTCCCTTCTGAGAAGGTGCTTGCCTTGCAGCTTGTGACCACATGTGAGGGAATCAGTCCCTGCAGAAAACAAGTACAAGGTGTCCAGATGGACCCCCTACTTTGATTCTAAGCATGTTATTGATGAGGATGACCACGCCATCAGCAATGACATCTATCAGTGGCCTCCTGTGAGCCAGCCACAGTGCTCAGGAAACCTGCTACATTTCGTGTATGTGGTCTTCTCTGAGAGATTTCTCTCTGGGCTTCCGGTCAGCTAAGCCCTGGGAGAGGCAAGCACCTCATTTCCAGAAAGCAGCTCCTTCTAGAGCATCAGACACTGGACCTGAGCCTTGCTCTTCTGTGTCTCAACCCTTGCTTTGAGGTTTACTTGGAGACCCCAGAGTCTCTGGGGCTGAGGTTCACTTCAGCCATCTTCTAGGGTCTGGAGTCCAGTGACATTCCTGTTGCTCGACCACCTGGCCCCGAGCCCCTGTCCTCTGAGGCTCTCTCCCACACGGCCCTCCCTCGATGGCAGCATGGGTTTCTTAGGGTGCTTGCTTTGTATCCATTGAGTTTTCATTTCTAGCCTCCTAGGGACTAATCCTTCCTGCTGCTAATAACAGAACAATAATGAAATTTACTTAGGGATTATCGCTTACTACACACGGTGTGATTTGATCTCATGCAGGAAGACGAAGGATCTCACAAGCCACTTCTCCCCACTTAACAGAGGAAGACCCTGAGGCTTCCCTGGTTTTGGTGGCTGAGGTCCCCCGGCTCCCAAGTGGCTGAGCTGGGCTTTGAACCCAGCTCCGCTGCTCCAGACTTGGCGTGCTTCTCCACGGAGACCTGCTATAGCCATCAAATCAAACAAGACCATATATCTGCTCTCTTGATCTCTCTCTCTCTTTTTTTTAGTATTTTTGGAGTCACATACTTCAGTGAATTGTCTTAATGACACAGCTGGGTACACTGGGCCACAAAAGTCCCCTCTCTCAGTGAGGGCTCCCGTTTATGCAGTCTGTCTGCAGGAGCCTGTGTTCTCCGCAAGTCTGGGTTCTCCACAGCACATGTCAAACAAAAGCAAGAAGCGGACAGTCCGGGAAGAGGTCACACCTCCCTTGTGACTCTGTCTACTGGTTGGACCCACTCTCTGCTTCTACATAAAGAACAAGAAAATACTTCTTCTGGAATCCTCTAAGGTCAGAACCAACTAGACCCGAAGTTCAAAGTCCTCCTGTCAATGGGAGCCATCCACTTAGCAGCTGAGTATAAGTCCTTGGATTCCACTAGAGGGAATTTTTTGCAGTGAGTCAGCCAGCGGCTCTTAGTACATTGTGTGATTGCAATTAATAAAAAGATGAACAAGACAAAAATAATTTCCTTCGGGGACTTTATTAGCTTATAACCAAATAAATGGTAAAGAATAGGTGCTTTGACTTTGCAAAACAGCTTCATTGCACAGACCCAAAGGGAAGGATAATAATGACAGTCCGATGTAGGTATTGGGAAGCTTCCAGAAGGGGCACAATATATGACCAGCCCCTGCGTCCCTACAGGGAAGAGGTAGCCCGACCATAGGTGTTAGACTACAGTGGGATGCCCAGCAGTGCCAAAAAGAACACACACATCCATCTCTCAGAAGCATCCACACCCCAGAGGTGCTGAGGACCCTGCCGTTCCCTGCAAGCAAGCCAGCACATCCCACTGATAGCCTTAGGTTGTATCCTCGTTCCCTTGTCTTCTTGGCAGATTCCTAACTAGCTCTAATCGCTCATACTTGGCTGCTAGTGGCCATTGAGATGTTGGCTCTGCTTCTCTTGGACTGGGGACAAGGAGTGCTCCCAGATTTTCTTGGTACCATGTGTCCCCCAATTTGGGTCCTCCTAGTTCATGCCTAGGAACAGCCCTGGAATGGCGATATTCTTAACCTGTGGAGAGGGCCGAAGTTTAGGTTGCTTTTCCTGTGTATGAACGTGTAGTGCCCTTTTAGGAACAGACAGGCTTATTAGAGATCCACCATTAGTGACACCCCAGAAGACCTCCCAAACTGGCCTTTGGGGCTCATGGGAAATAAGGCGCCTGTGTGGAAACAATGAAGGAGGAAGATGGGGAACGGATTTCCACATAGCACCCATGTGTTTCCTTCACTGATAGCCAGTGTTTAACCTTTCTATTACCCTGAGATCCCATCAGGGCACAGGTATCAGGGGAAGGCAATCCCTATTCTCACAGACTCAATTTATAGAAGAAGAGAAGGGAAAAAATCTAATAAAAAAAATCAATCTAGTACTAATTTGAATTGTAACTTTCTATGGTTGTATTTTCTCCTATTTTGAAGTATATTTCCCACAGATTTTTGTGTATAGATGGGATTCTGTGTTCACTGCCTTCCATTTCTTTATTACAAAGTCTGTGGACACTGGTGGAGCACATTGGAATAGCAAGTGGCTTGGGCTGGAAGTTATCTCCTTCTGCAAACATTTCCTAGAATGATGTTTTACACACACTTAATCCGGTTGCTGTTGGCAGTGTCTCTGCTGTTCCAAAAACCAATACGGCCTGACTCATATGCCCAACTGCACGGTCTAGAGAGGTTCACTTCCTGTCTGTTCCTTTCTGTAAATTCCTAATCTTGTTTCCCCAATCATCTGGGGCCAAATACTCCATCTTCTTATTTCAAAGTAACCCATCCATCCACAATGTCTTTGGAACTGGAATTTCTTTGGTGAGAGACCTGGTGCCAAGGACTCGCTGGATAGGAAGTGCTAGTCTAAGTCTCTGAAATGGTACCAAGGGGCCAAACCATGGATGGGCTGGACAATGCATTCAAGTCACTGACGTCTTCATTTCATTGCCTGACAAAGAAGGGTCTTGTTGGTTGTGCATTCTGCTCAGGGGAGAGTTTTAGCATGGTCAGCCCACTGAAAGATGGCTCATCATTCTCCATTTTAGAAGGTACTCAGTAGATATTTCCTGCCAGCATGCAGGTATGAGTGCTGGCTCACAGGGAGATATTTAAAGATTGGCTAAAGGTAAGACTAGAATGTGAAAGCTGGAAAGAAATTTAGAGTCAGCATTTTCTTGGTAGTTCTTAAAATATAACCTTATTTTCTAAATTTAGTTATTTGAAAGAAAGAGAGAGTGTGTGTGTGAGCAGGGAGGAAGGGCGGAGGGAGAAGGAGAAGCAGGCTCTTCTCTGAGCAGGGAGCCTGATGTGGGACTCCATCCCAGGACCCTGGGATCATGACCTGAGCCAAAGGCAGACACTTAACTGACTGAGCCATGCAATTGTCCCAAAATCCAGGTTTAAATTCATCTTGACTGAGAGTTTCCTAATTCCACTTCAGTTCTCAACCCAAATTTGATTCAGTTGGTTGGGAGTGGACCCTGGTTACTATGTTGAAAAAAAATTTTTTTAATTCAAATATAATAAACATGCAGTGTTATATTAATCTGAGGCGTACAATACAGTGATTCCACAATTCTGTACATTCCTCAGTGCTCATCACAATGAACATACTCTCAATCCCCTTCACCTGTTTCACCCATTCCCCCTCCCCCTCTCCTCTGGTAACCACCAATTTGTTCTCTATAGTTAAGAGTTTGCTTTTTTTTTTTTTTTTGGTCTCTCTCTTTTTTTTTCTTTGCTCCTTTGTTTGATTTCTTAAATTCCACATATGTGTGAAGCCATATAGTATTTGTCTTTCTCTGACTGACTTAATTCATTTAGCATTATACTCTCCAGCTCCATTCATGTTGTTGGAAAAGGCAAAATTTCATTCTTTTTAATGGATAAATAATATTCCATTGTATGTATGCACCACATCTTTTTTATCCACTCATCAGTCGATGGACTCTTGGGCTGCTTTCATATCTTGGCTATTGTAGATAATGCTGTAGCAAACATAGGGGTGCATGTATCTTTTTGAACCAGTATTTTCATTATTTCTGAAAGATTTGTTAGGTGGGGCACCTGGGTGGCTCAGTTGGGTAAGTTTCCAACTCTTGATTTTGGCTCAGGTCATGATCTCAGGATTATGAGATCAAGCCCCACACCGATCTTGGAATCTGCTTGAGATTCTTTCTCTCCCCCTGGTACTCTCTTTCCCTCCCTTAAAAAAAAATATAAATAAAATATAAAATTAAAAAAGAAGAAAAGCTTTGTTAGGTGATTTTGTCATACTGTATGACCTTAGTTCCAAACCACGTAATAGTTAAAAATTTCTCACTCTGCAGATAAAGAAACTGGATGCCTAGGGAATGAAACAGCTTTGCTGAAGTCACACTGGCTGATACAGCAAATGGCTGCTTGCGAGAGACCGCTGAGGTGGGGACAGTCTGTCCAGCTCTCAGTCCCACCTTCTTCAGTGTGCAGCTCACAGCAGGTGCTGGAGAGCCGAGAGGAGCATGGGGGTCACACAGCTAATATGTGGCTGAGAGTGGCTGAGCCTCCCGGAGAATGTTGGAACAGGTCACACCTAGTGGCAAGGTACCTGTTTTCAGAGATCCCTGCCTCAGAACCTAGCTTTGCCTGATGCTAGCTGTGTAATCTTGACCAAGGAGCTTAACCGTACAGGTTTGTATTCCTGGTTTATAGCAACAGAGCCCTTGAGAGGATGAAATGACACTTAAAATGCTTAGGGCACAGCCAGATACATTGTATACACTTAACATCACCTGTTTTTGTTTTTGTTACCATCTCATGCTCTTCTTGCTAATATATTTTGCCTGAATTTTTTTTTCATCTTTATGTACTAAGCATTTGAAGACTCTATTGAGATAATATGCAGGCAATGTGAATCCTCTCACCGATGTCTGGAATTTCTTATTATTTAGGACACAGACTGATGGTTTTCAATCCATGAGCCAATTTCTCCTCTTATCTAATTTTAGTTCCCTTCATTACTTCAAAAAATTTCCCCTCAAATTGCCGAAGTCAGAATCAGACCCATTTATTTTTCCATTTTCTATCTGCAGAATGCATTGCACTTCAATTTTCTCTGCCTTTATGGATCTGACCATTTTTCACCATCATGCTCTGTCAACATACAGTGAAATGTTTGACAGTTATAAATGCACGTGTATCCAGAGCAAGAAACTCTGACTTTTCACCATTGTGGCTTGTTTGCGAGATTTCTAAAGACTTTTAACTTTCTTGGGAATTAAAATACAGCGTTGTGGAATGGTCCTGTTGGATCCAGTTCAAGATTTGTTGTCTGGATGACAGCAATGGCATGGTCTCGATCCCAGGGGAATTAGGAGCTTCCCTCTCTTTGGCCAAGTCCTCCCTGAATCCTGAGCTTGATCACAGAGGTGAGTCTGGCTTGGCCTGCAGGATCGTTAGAGTTTTATTGACCTTGTAGTGCCTTTGATAGCAGGAAAGCAGACTGTTCCTACTGAAAATCTGATTTAGAGGGACGCCTGGTGGCTCAGTCAGTTAAGGGTCTGCCTTCGGCTCCAGTCATGACCTCAGGATCCTGGGATGGGGTCCAGCATTGGGCTCCTTGCTCAGTGGGGAGCCTGCTTCTCCTTCTGCCTACTGCTCCCCCTGCTTGTGCTCTCTCTGTCTCTCTCTCACACACACACAAATAAATAGATAAAATCTTAAAAAAAAAAAAAAAGAAAGAAAGAAAATCTGATTTAGAGAAAGTGATCCATGTGCATGATTTTCTAAGTGAGCTAAAGCCCATTTATTAAAATAGCTTCTCTGCCTCCTCACCTATCTGCCCCCTTCTGTTCAGATAACACAACCTAAGTCCTCAAATGAGGGTTTGGCTATGCTGCCTTCTCTCTGATGACTCATGATAAACCATGATATCACACCCTAACACACTTATATTTTCCCTATAGAATTTTAATATTTTACATTTTCAAAAGACCAGAATTCTGAAAATAAATTCTTTAGATTCTCCTTTTCTCTGGCTCTCATGGGAATAAATGCTTCTCAGTCACTGTCACAGGACCCACATTGGAGACCCTGGGTGAATGTGACAAGTGTCTGTTCCATTTTTGCTTGGCCTCCTGATAAAGCGGGGATGGCCATCTTCCAGGGTCAGGTGACACTTTCCCACACCTGTCACCCTGCCACCAGATCTCCATGACTGCAATTCCCAAAATCAAGAACCAAATTTCTACATCATGATTAAACAACAGCAGGATGAAACCGATCATTAAAGCGACGGGAGCTTAAAGGGAAATGACAATGAAAACAAGCGGGACTCCGGAGGGAGGAGGTGGAGAGAGAAATGAAACCACACACAAAGGGTCAAACTTGTTCATTTCAGAGATGAGAGGCTCATGGCCAAAGTGTCAAAGCCATAAGATTCAGGTAAAATGGAAGAGCCATGAACTAGTCAAGAAACGAAAAACTGTTTCAGACATTTCACTATAAACAAAATAAGACACTAACACCAGAAGCCTACAGAGCAGACTAGGTGAAATAAACAAATTGAATTACAACTTTGTAAAAGGAAAAGACAGAGGTGAAACCATCTACCCTGGCTGTGCTCTTTCCCAGGGCTGAGCTCTGCAACGAGTTTGGGATTCCTCCTTGTACCAGGGTATCAGCACAATCAGCCACCACAAAACAACCCTACAGACAGGACTATAGAGGTGACCTGTTTTTCTTTTTCTTTTTTCTTTTTTTTAAGATTTTATTTATTTATTAGAGAGAGAAAGCACGAGCAGGGAGGGAGGGTGGAGAGAGAGAGAGAAGCAGGCTCCCTGCTGAGCAGGGACCTCCCCCTCCTCCCCAATACAGGACTCTATCACAGAACCCTGGGATCATGACCTGAGCTGAAGGCAGACGCTTAACTGACTAAACCACCCAGTACTCCTAGTCCACTTAAAAAAAAAAACAAAACCATAGAGTTGTCAAACTGTGTGTCCATCAGACAGACAATTCCCCAAATGCTATTTAAAATTTAAAAACCAGGACACCGGGGTGGCATATGTGGCTGAGCCTCTGCCTTCGGTCAGGTCATGATCCTGGGGTCCTGGGATCGAGCCCCACATTGGGCTCCTTGCTCAGCGGGGAACCTGCTTCTCCCTCTGCCTGCTGCTCCCCTTGCTTGTGTGCACGCTCTCTGACAAATAGATAAATAAATAAAATCTTAAAAGAATATATTAAAAGAAAAATGAAATTAAAAAATCCATCCATAAGGGATAACACCGGAGATGTGCCAAGAAGCACCCAGGACCGTAGTATTAGCCTGTCTGAAAATGAATCTGACAGTGAGAAGGCTGGGCCTCCAGTGGGAGCTAAAGACTTACCCCCTTTCCTTCCACTACTGGTTGGGGCAACTTCCTCTCCTCACCCCTGCACCACTCTCCTGAGCAGTGCCCACCACGATGGGGGAACAATCTCCATGGGCAGAGAGAAGGGGAGAGGTCAGCCCCTCCCCACACAGTTGCCGAAGTAATGTCATTCCATGAGGTGTTTTGTTGCCCTTCTCCTGGCAACAGCCATGAGCCATGAATGTCTCAAGTTCAACACTGACTAATGTCTTCACGGTTTGTAGGTTGAGGAACACAGAGAAGCACGCCATGAGCAAATACCTCTCCATGGCCTCTCAGAACTTACTCCCTTGGTATGGTCTGGGCTTCTTCACACAAGCTCAGCCCATTAGTGCACGTGGTTTCTTGACACAGTTTCCCCTTCTTCCTCCCAGTCCTCGTGAAAATGGCGCTTCTTGTCATTGTCATCTCAGTGCACATGTCCTCCCACGAGCATCTCCTCTGAGCATCTTACCCGAGGTGGCATCACCTATGCCACTGCCACCCCTGTCGAATGTCCTCTGTGGTGTTCCTTGTGTTACCACTGAAGTTTTCCTCACTGGTTTCATCATGATTTCCCGCCTTCTCTGACCAGAATGCAAGCTCCACAAAGCAGAGACCCCCCCCCCCCCCCAGAGTCCTAGTCTCTGCATCTCCAGGGCCTAAAACATTGCCTGGCACTTGGAGGCTGCCACTGGGTGTTTGCCAACTGAAGGAACCGTTTTGAACTTTTTGAGGACCAGGGCTCAAAACCAGATGAGATCATGATTTCACGGCAGGCAGGCCAGGGCAAGAAGAGAATCTTTGTGGGCTGTGAGCACCTGTGTGAGGGAGTGGGGGGCAGCTTCTTCCCACCTTCTGCTCGCTGAGCCCACCATGCTTGCCTGGAGGCTGGGTGCTGGCAGCTGCGGGGGCTCAAACAAGGACACAGGATAACGTATGGGCTCAGCTCCAGCCCAGGGCTGTTGGACACATGGTGATGGAAAGGCTCCATCCACCAGCATTGGTACAGCGATGCCGTTACTGATTTGGAGAATATTTGCAATCTACTTTCAGGGTACATTGGGATCATCATGAATGCATTGATATAAGGGCTCTAAAAAAATCATGGTAGATCCTGGGATTAGGATATATTCACGTAACTCTCCTTAATTCTCCCTGGCCCGGCTGAGTGATGAAAGACGTGTATCTAGCGGGGTAACCACAAGCACGAGTCACTGCAAGACCTAATTTCACAACAACAAAGGGCTCCGGTGGGGAGCTGTGTTGGGGGAAAAGGCAGGGATGATTTCCTTGTCAACATGAGTGAAAACAAAAGGTCTTTCTATGAACTCTCATGTGGGCAGAAACATATCTTAACTTCATATGTTTACTTCTCAAGTTTTCCCATTAAGCAAGATTTTGATATATGAGAGATATGTTCCCAAATGAAAAAAAAAGTCCTTTTTTAAAAATTTCCCTAAGACAGGACATTGCATAGCATTTTTCTGAGGACAAGGGTTTACCGTTTTTCACCAGAACGAGGATTTGGTATCACTGCTCGACATTTACGACTGCTCAGGAATGATAAGCCCCGGGAACCAGCTTTTCCACTCCCAGGTGAGGTGTTCGAGGGGCTCACTGCCCAAGCCGCTGGTCACACATCTCCCTCCTACACCTGAAGGCTGAGGACCATCCTGCTGTTAGTGTTTAAAATCCTTCTGAAGGTCAAATACGTGCAAGTCGACACGCTTTCAGGCCTCCAATCTTCACCCTGTGATTTGGCTTCAGTGGCCCAAACACTACCCAAAAACCTGTCCACAGGGCCGTCGATCTTCGATCGACTGGGACGCCAGGGAGAGAGACTTGGTTTTGAAAAGCTGATATTCTGAGATTTCCGTGGCGGTGAGCACCCCCTGTGAGGCCATCTGTTCAGTCTGAGCTCCTGCTCTTTTTCCCTCCTAGACAAGGTGAACTTGCCAAGTGCAAAGAGGAGCTCTTAAAATATCTTTCAATGGACATGTGACCTCCAGGATGTCCATGGCCATAGCTATTCTGGCGCCCTGGGAAGGGGCAGGCATACAACATGGGGAGGTAGTGAGGCGTGCTTCTTTTAAACTAATGCGTGTTTGCCGGAGAATATCTGGCAAATGAAATAAAATGACTCATCGTAATCACATTAACCAGAGAAGGTCTTCACATACTTTGACGGTCTCTTGTAGGAACCTGGGTGTTTGCCTTTTCCAACATGTACTGCCCTTCCCCGCCCCTGAAGGCTGGCCTGGTTCCGATATCATCTTCATTGGAAATGAATATAGCTACCCCAGATTTCATCTGATGAGTTGTTTTTTTTTTAGATTTTTATTTATTTATTTATTTGACAGACGAAGATCACAAGTAGGCAGAGAAGCAGGCAGAGAGAGAGGAGGAAGCAGGCTCCTGCAGAGCGGAGAGCCCGATGCGGGCTCGATCCCAGGACCCTGGGATCATGACCTGAGCCGAAGGCAGAGGCTTTAACCCACTGAGCCACCCAGGCACGCCCATCTGATGAGTTTTCATAGAGTATGGCTTTCTCCTCCATTCCTCTACTTTTAACCTGCCTTTTTATATGTAAAGCTGGTGTCTTATAGACAGCCTGGAGACAAGTCTAGTTTTATCATCCAATCTGACTTTATTCTATATTTAGACCATTCACATCCCAAGTGATTATTGATATGGTTAGATCCCTACCTGCCACATGGGTAGCTGTTTTCTACTTGCTGATCTTCTTTCTTCCACTCCCTTTTGTCTCCCATCTTGACCTTGGGCTTCTCTAAGCACTCCTCCTTAAAGGGACAATGCAACCGGTGGCTCTGTCCCATCATCCACGGTTCATACCCCACGGGCACCTGTGCGTGTAGGGAGGGAGGCATTCTGTGATAGTGGGATGAAATCTTAATCTCTGATGGGCCTGTGAACTTCCCAGGACCCCCTCCCCCATCTTGCACCCCTTCCCTGGTTGGAGTATCTTCAGTCTATGTTCCTGAAACCAGGAGCCCTCCTGCCTTTGTTGTCTCTGCCCCTTGGACATGGGATAAGAAAGTTAAGAACACTTGTGTGAGAGGGATCCATTTCCCCTACCTGAGATGTTCCAGAGGCTCTGACAAGGTCTTTTCCCTGGGGAGTAGACCTCTGCTGTGCAGAAGGGTCTGGGAATATTTTATAATGATTACTCTTCCCTTCTGCCTGCCAGAGCCAAGAAGGGGTCTTCTCAGATCTTCACCTTGAGAACCCACGGAAGCCCCTGCAGATAAAACCCATGGACATGTGCAAGCCCCAAAGACCAGAGCTTCCAGGAGCTTCTCTCTCAGTGTAGGACACACTCAGCCTCTAGTAGCCCGACACAATTCCCACGTAAGTGTCCCGCCAGTGGATGGCTCCACCAGTTCCTGCTCTAGGAGAGCTGATTTGGGGCTTGGCCCCCCAAATTCTCCTTTTTCTCCAGATTTGGGCGAGGCCATTTGCCCTGTGCCCTCGGTTCTCAGGACGGTCCAAGAACAGTCATCCCTTTCCCTTTTGTCCAGGTTTTCCCTTCTCTAAGGACAGGAACGATGATTTGTTTCCAAGCCCTCATCAAGAACTGACTCCCCAAGTTCCCAGATAAGCCATGCTTACTTTTTGTCAGACCTTCTTCTCCTTTGACTTATTTATCTCTGGATGAGACTATAGATGTTAGGAAGAACATAGTGACTGAAGGGGGAGAACATAGGGCTTTAGGTATGTGTTCTTTTTTATATTACGTGGTCCCTGACCACTCCCCTTTTACAACTAAAGACACATGCCCTTTAGCGTCAAGGCATGTGCCCAAAATCATGTGGTTAAAATTTAGAATGGAATTAGCAGAGGCTTAATAAAACGCAAGAGCCAGACTTCAGATGCTGCATTCTTTCCTGCACAGTTATGAATGGGCAGATGGATGGACAGATGGATACAGAATTGAAGACATAGATGGATAAATATATCTCAAGAGGAGAGAGATTATATTCAGTTCTCTGGGTAGATTTATAAATGAATATGGCATTTTATGCATTTTCACAAATGAAAACAAATCCTTGATCAAGGGTAATTCTTTTAAGTTGTTAAAATTGCAATTCTCATAAACATAAAGAGAAGCACACGGGAGAGTTGGTTTGAACTCACAGATGAAGGAACAGGAATAATGGACCTGCTTCAAAGGGTCTGTGTGGGCATGAGACACAAAGTTCGTAAAGAAAAGAATGCAGGATCAGACCTGGCGATTTAGGTATGTGACCAGTTAACCTTCCTGTAACTTTCAGGGCAACCTTGCCTCCCGGGTCTGTCATTCTATCTTCAGGCACCCCAGCCTTGATCAATTGTTATTCAGACCAGCGTGTTCCCCGAGAGTCAGATGACCTTCAGACACGCTCATTAGAAAATCATTTAGCCTGAAACTAAAAGGTAATGAGATCATCTTTTCTGACTTATTTCTGAGTGTTGAAAATTTTTCCTGAGTATCAGTGACTATGATTTTAATGGCCTTTGTAATGGTGTATAACAGGGGCATTAACCACAACAGAACCGTTTCGGAGACTGCTCGCACAGGGCAGGGTCTCAGACCCTCTGGAGCCTGGCACACTTCCTCTTCCTGCAGCCAGAGAAGAGAGTATAGCCCTTGTCTTTGCATTGCAAGGGGCTCTGGTCAGGGGACTAACGGATGGAGGCTCTCTCTGCTTCATATTGGAATTCACCAGGAAGGGACAAAACCCCAAATTGTCCCTCCATCATATATAGGATGCAGGCTTCCAGAAGCCTCCCGCCTCTGGCTGCAGTAGGCAGGGTTCACTCCTCGCCTCTCCAGATTGCAAAGAGCACAAGAGCACAGGGCATCCCAGATCCTCCTCCTTCAGCGGCTGAGGATGCCTGTGGCAGAAACGCTGCTTTCCCTTCTGAGTCCTTTCTAGAACCATAAACAGGACGTTTCCCCCCAGGCCCTGGCTCTGAAGCTCTGCAGGGGTCTTCAGCCTTCCCCCAACCCCCTGAGAGGAGATGTGCTAGCCCAATGGTTCATCTCACTTGGGGGTGTGTCCAATGAGAGACCCGTTCCTCTTGCAGGTTCCTGTGCTTTAAGGACTGGCTGGGGCTTTCTTTTCACCCCTGAGGAGACCTCCAAGGCCTGCCCCAGGGAAATCCCAGCCTCTGTTCCCTGTGTCAAGGTTCTTCCTGCAACCTAGGTGGGATGCTGGGGCCTGGCTCAGGGGGCCAGAGTTCAAGGGCGAGGAGTCAAACCTTCCATCCCGCACCTGGACAAAGGTGCTTTTTTTTTTTTTTTTTCTTAACATATAATGTATTATTTGCCCCAGGGGTACAAGTCTGTGAATCTTCAGTCTTACACAGTCACAGCACTCACCATAGCACATACCCTCCCCAATGTTCATCACCCGGCCACCCTATCCCTACCCCCCCAAATCCAAGCAAACCTCAGTTTATTTCCTCAGATTAAGAGTCTTTTATGGTTTGTCTCCCTCTCTGGTTTTGTCTTGTTTCATTTTTCCCTCCTTTACCTTACGATCTTCTGTCTTGTTTCTCAAATTCCTCATATCTGAGAGATCATATGATAATTTTCTTTCTCTGATTGACTTATTTTGCTCAGCATAATACACTCTAGTTCCATCCATGTCATTGCAAATGTCAAGATTTCATGCTTTTTGATGGCTGCATAGTATTCCTGTGTGTGTGTGTGTGTGTGTGTGTGTGTGTGTGTGTGTGTGACATCTTCCTTATCCATTCATCTGTTGATGGACATCTGGGCTCTTTCCATAGTTTGGCTATTGTGGACATTGCTGCTATAAACATTGGGGTGCAGGTGCCCCTTTGGATCACTATGTTTGTATCCTCAGGTTAAATACCCAGTAGTGCAATTGCTGGGTCGTAGGGTAGCTCTATTTCAACTTTTTGAGGAACCTCCACACTGTTTTCCAGAGTGGTTACACCAGCTTGCGTTATAATAGGCTTGCTGGCATTTGCCCATTTCAGGCTCTGACCAGCAACTAAAAAGCCATACTCGGATCCCAGCTGGTTCCCGGTGTCCATTCTCAGATGGCTGACATTTGAAGAAGAAGGGTGGTGAAGAAACAGTGCCCAAAACATCCCAAAAGTTTCCATGATTTTTCTGAAGTCAGGGCCCCAAAGAGCAAGTCCGTCTGAGGGGAAGTAAAGCGGTGATTCTTGAGTCATTGCCATGGCAAACCGTTTGCCACATAAGGTGGGGCCCCATCATGACATCTTCTCTTACTCATAGAGGGAAGATGGGACTTACAGAGCATAAACACTTGGATGTGCATGAACTCAAACTTTGGATCTGCGGAATCAGGTAAAATCAGAAAGGGCAGGGGGGCTGGGACGACCTCTAAGGTAACACAGCCCACGTACAGTGTGGCATATTGCCATGGCTGTGGGCCTCCATGGCAGGTGTGGGTACACACTGAGGTCCTGTCTTACCGAGGCCACACGCAGCTCCCCACTCTTTATTCAAGCATCCCCCACCCACTGTCCAGAGTTGATGTGGGAATTGAAACCTCTTTGATGTCCCTACTCAGTACTGTCAACTTGTAACTTGTTAATAGGACATAAACTTGGAGGTCTTTTTTTTTTTTTTAAGAATTTCTTTTTTCTTTTAATTTTTTTTTAAGAATTTACTTATTTATTTTTGAGAGAGAGAATGAGCAGGAAGGAGAAGCTGAGGGAGAAGCAGACTCCCCGCTGAGCAGGGAGCCAGAAGCTGGGCTTGATCTCAGGACCCTGGGATCATGACCTGAGCCGAAGGCAGATGCTTAACCGACTGAGCCACTTAGGCATCCCTAAACTTGGAGGTCTTATGCACAACATACAGACAGGCTTCTCTGTCCCAGGGAGGAGACTGACTTCCTGACATCTTGCGTATACTTTTATCATGACCACGGAATTCATGAGAATGACCGTTGTGTCTCTAGGATAGGACATTGTAGTATCTTTCTCTATTTCATGAAAATTTGTCTCTATCAAATGACCTTTGTCTCACCTTTCTCAAAAGAACTTGTCTCTAGAATGGACAGAGCCCTCGAGTTGTTGGGAGGGAGTCAAGGAAATAACCTCACCAGAATTTGGATGTGACTCAAGATGGAGTTTCCTCCAAGGTAGATGCAGACTCTGCAAAGCCTTTTCTCCGTTGGAGTGGAGTTGGTGCTTCCCTGACTGAAGGTCTCGCCGGCGGCAAGGGGATGTCTAGAAAGAGCCGCAGGTTCTCTGTTCTTTTGCAAACAGGAGCTGAACTGGTTTCCTTTCAAATAATCAAGGCTTTGGCTATGTGGTTAAGCCTTAGCCTGAGTGGACAGGTCTAGTCTTGACAGTAGCAAGAGGAACTTCAAAATGGATTCCTTCACAGTCAGGAAGCGCTCAGAGAAGAGGAGGCCTTCTTGTGGCTCTTTCTAGCAAGCTCACTATCATTAAACCACACCTCTGAAGTTCCCCATGGAAAATAAATCTCAGAAGTAGCAGGAATGACAGGAAATTCCTTCTAGGAAATCTTCCAACCACAGGATCGCCATCAGTTCCACCTCTGTCAGTTTTCTTCGCCTCTGTGGAGGCCCAGCCTCAGGCTAGCTCCCTTGGCAGCACAGGAGGGACAAGCTTTGTGAATGCTGGGCTCTTAGTCTCTCTTAGTTTTGCACATTGGGTTGTAGAAAAGACCTTGATTGACCGCCTGTGGCACATGCCCTCTCTGCACCAGTCAGTGAGGCCAGGAAAACGGTCTGCTTGTTGGTCATGCCTGGATCATGTCACCTCTGTGATGGATAAGAATGGGATTGGCACCATGATTCCTATGGCATGGGCTTGCCACAACGGGCTTCTTTTACCAATCGGATGGGGAGGGGAGCTGGAACACCCTTTCTGAAAAAAGGCCTCACCAAACGTTAATGCCAGTAAAATGCAAACAGATGTGACTTACAGTTTCTTCTGAGCATAGGCCTTCCCTAATCCCATGTTCCTGTAAAGATGAACTCAATGCACTGACCCCATTGGAAATTGATTGATTGATCCCATGGATACTAGTGCAGAAATGTAACCCGGCTCAACATTGGCTTCAAACCCTTCGACATTTTTGTGTTGTTACATTACAACGGATGCCTTGGAGCTCCTCAGAATTCAAGGGGTGTACGTGGATATAGGGATGGATATTTTAATTTAAGGAAATCAAGTCAAAAGCCCCTGAGGGCCCCGGGGCTCAAGGCTGCTTGGTGGCAGTGTGGACGTTGATGGAAGGCCTGCTGGCATCCATTCTGGGACCCCATCCTGGCCTTCTTTAAAGACAAGAGCCTCACAGCTCACTCCCCTGACATGATGGATGGTGCAGCCACAAACTGAGTTTGAACCCGCCCAGACAGCTTGGGATTCATTAGCAGAATTTGGAGCTGAATTGGAAATGCTAATTTGGAGACATCCAAGCAGTTCGCTCTGGCTGGTATTTTTGGGGTTCCTCTGGAGGCTGCTGAGAAATGAGGGGCCAGAATGCGGGCCGATAAAGGATAGGAGTGGAGTTTATATGACCCCCTGAGACAGACAGCGTCAGCATTTCCTTCCCGGCATCTTTTCTTCCTTGGAGCTAAACACGCCCATTAACTGGAGGCTCCATTTTCAGGGTTAAATTGAATTGTAAAGCTGTGATATTGTAATTTATAATAAGAAATAGGTATTTGATCTTTGTCCCTGTCCCTGGCACAGAGCTCCTAAAATCCTTGGAATTTCCTAAGGGAAGAGGGGGATCAAAGTGTCTTTTGTTATGTTAAGGAGGTGGCTGGGGGCACCTCTGGGCTGGGAACCAGTTGCCAGGAGAACACTACCTCTGGGGGAGCAGGGAAGGGCTAGAGTTTGAGTTCTATCACCAATAGGCAATGATTTAATCAATCACGCCTGTGCAATGAAGCCTCCATAAAAACCCCAAAGGATGGGATTCAGAGAGCTTCCAGGTGGGCAGACATGTGTAGTGTGGGGAGAGGGGAGCACAGGAAAAGGGCATGGGAGCTCCGTGCCCTTCCCGGTACCTTGTTCTGTGCCCCTTGTCCTTTTACAATAGACGGGTAATCTAATAGGTTAAACATTTCTCCGAGTTCTGAGCTGCTCCAGCAAATGTATCACTCCCAAGGAGCGGAGCATGAGAATCTCTGATATCTAGCCAGCTGGACAGGGGCACAGGTGACAACTGGGCTTGGGACAGGCAGATCGGCAGTCCTGTGGGCCTGAGCCCTCACCCCACAGTGTCTGACACTGTCTCAGGGAAGCATCAGCCTGGAGTTGAGGCAAAGACCCCCAGCTGCTGCAGGAGCTGGCGTCAGTGGTGATGGTGTGGGAGAACCACATGTGCCTTGGAACTGGGGATCTGAACCCTTAAAAACTTAGTTCTTGCCAAACATCCACTGCTGGGAAGCTGGAGTCTATGTATTACTCCTCCTGCAGGTACAAAACAAATATACAGAGACTCCAAAAGGTAGAAAAAGCAGACCAGAGTGAATTTCCTGGGTTCCCTTTCGGCCTCTTATATTCCAGATCTGGACTCAAAAGCCAGGAACTTGGAAAGGTGCAGACAAACAAAAACCCGAACAAAAGCCTGCTTTCTCTGGCAAAGACCAAGAAAAGGGCAGTCTATTAAGAAAGAAAAGTAAAGGGGCTCCTGGGTGGCTTGGTCAGTTTAAGAAGTCGGCTCTTGATTTCGGCTCAGGTCAAGATCTCAAGGTCATGAGATTGAGCCTGGCATGGGGCCTGGCACTTGGCCAGGAGTCTGCTTGAGGACTCTCTCTCTCTCTCTCCTCTCTGCCTCTCCCCTATATACGTGCATTCTCTCTCTCTCTCTAAAGTAAATAAATCTTTAAAAAAAAAAAAAGAATGATAGAAAAATAGACAATCACTGCTCTACTCCAGCCAAACATCAAAGAAGATACTGCAGTCCCCCACCTCTACCCTACTAGTAAAGGCAGAGTGGGATGACCTAGCCTCCCCCTGGCCAGGCTATGAGACTCTCCAACACCCCATCTGGGAAGTTTCAGAGAAGGTGGAATAAGAAGCTGGACTTTCATCCCCACCTAGCAGAAATTAGGTGCCTACCCTTCTCTCCAGGGGAGAGTCAAAGAAGGCCTGTTGGAGAGTCAGGACTTTCTCCCCTGCCCCACCCCCAGTGGAGATGAGGCCACCCCACCCAGTGTCAGTGGAGACTACATGGGGACAATACAGAGCTTCGCTGTCCGTCCCTGTGAAGGACGTATCACGGGATCCGACACCCCACAGGCCTCCGAGCTCCCGCCCCTTCCCAGCTGTAGCAAGGAGCCCCCCTTCTCGGGTGTTCATGGACATGTGGCACCCCGGCTTCCCCCACGGGCACGACGTCAGACGAAGCCAGCCAGAACAGGTTTAAATGAGATCCCGTGTCTCAGAACAGACCACTCAAAAGGTCTAGGTTTCCATGGAAAATCACGCATCATACCGAGGACCAGGAAGGACTCAAATGGAATGGAAAGAGTCCATCAGTAGATGCCAGAACCCAGATGACAGACACTCATGAATCGTCTGACATCCGAGTAGGGACAGTACCTGTGGAGACGCCGGCTTGTCACACACCGCTGGAGGAATGCAAAATGGTCCATCCAACTCTGGAAAAGAGACAGTTTCTTTAAAAATGAAACATGAGGCTACCCTAGGGTCCAGCTGCTGCACGCTGGGCTGTTTATCTAGGAGAAATGAAAACCTGGACACAGATGTTCACAGCCTCTTGATTTTTAAAAGCTCTGCTGAGTCCGTTGGGGTCCTAACCGCTCACCAGAGCCTGTTGTAAACCCCAGAAAGTTATTTATTATGTTCTGGAAGCTGAAAATCTGAGATCAGGGGGCCAGCATGGTTGGGTTCTGGTGAGAGACCCTTCATCGTTGCAGGTGGTTATTTTCTGGGTGCTTCTTCACGTGGTGGAGAAAGAGATCTTTGGGGTCTCTTTGATAAAGGCACTAATCCCATTCATGAGGGTTCCATCCTCATCTGATCACCTCCTAAAAGCTCTGCCTCCCAACACCATCACATTCAGAGGTAGGACTTCCACATGGAATTTTGGTGGGGGCAGAGACATTCGATCCATAACAAACAAGCCCCCAGATGTTCTTTAGGGTTGCATGTTGCACAAACGATGCTACGTCCATGCGGTGGGATATACGGTTTTGGTAGACAAACAACCTGGGTGAATTTCCGGAGAATTGCACTGAGTGAACAAGGCCCATCCCAAAAGTTTCCATGCTATAGGACCCCATTCATATTACATTCTTGAAATGACACAATTATAGAAGTGGAGAGAGAGGAGTGGTTGCTGGTGGTCAGGGAGGGTGGGGTTAAGGAGGAAGGTCAGTGGGGGTACAGAAGGACACCTTGAGGTCTCAGGTGACAGAAATGTTCTGTGTATTGTCTGCATCAATGTCAATACACTGATGTTGTATTATGGTCTTGCAAGATGGTATCTCGGGGGGAAATTGGGTAAAAGGTACACAGGATTACTGTGTACCATTTCTTACAAGTCCACAAGAAGCCACAATGATCTCAAAATTAAAAGTTCAATAATAAAACAAACCCACCCACCTCATTCTTCTGCTTTCCACTGGGAAGGTGAAATAGTTTTAATGTCTCTAGAACCCAGCATGGACCCTCTTAATACATTTAATGGGTGTCTATTGAATCGAAATGCTTGGTACAAAATGAATCATATGTCAGAAAGCCCCAAAGAGCTTTGTCTGCTGAACCACCAGCATCCCATGTCCTGTCCCATTCACTGGAGCCTCCTTGGGGACAGCTTAGGGCAGGGCCATCCTATGAGATAAAACTTTCTACTTGTTTTTATTTCTTGGGCAAATTACTTGAATGTGTGTGTGTGTGTGTGTGTGTGTGTGTGTGTGTGTGTGTGTGATCTAAAGTTCTCTTAAATGTTTTAAATCTTTGGATAAATTTATTAAGGTTTCAAAATAGGGCCTAGGGATGCCTGGGTGCCTCAGTTGGTTAAGTCTCTGTCTTCAGCTCAGATCATGATCCCAGAGTCCTGGGATGGAGTCCTGCATCGGGCTCCTTGCTCAGCGGGGAGACTACTTCTCCCTCTACCCCTCCCACTGCTTGTGCTCTCTCTCTCTCTTTCTCTAATAAATAAAATCCTAAATAAATAAATAAATAAAGGATCTAAACTGATTCATCAATCACATAATGTGATAGAGAGAAAGAAGGTGATCACACTAAGAGACCATTACAAGCATATTGTTACCTGTTATTTACATATGTGGTTTGGACTTCTTAAACCTTTTTACATTTAATTCCAAACCCTTCTGGAGCTGGCAGTGTGTGACACTAAGGAAACATGGTCCACTGCGCATCCCAGTTTGCTGAGACAATTTCGAATGACAGAGCTTGTCCATATAAGAGATCTCCTGCTGTCGACTCCCACTCACTGAGCCAAAGAGTGTCTTTTTAGAGTCGCTGGCTCATGGGCTACAAGGCTTTAAAGGGATTGGTCTCACAGCTCACGGAGCCCCTGGTCCAGGAGTCAAAGTACACACATTTCTTGTTTCTCATCCAAACGTCAGATATCAGCAGCTCCCACCTAGAATGATTACTTGCTTGGAATTTGTGTTTCTTTTTAGTTTTTTAGGTATTTAAATATGTTTTCAATCAAGCTGTGCAGGTCTTTGAACTTCACAGTCATCTAAATGATGTATATGTATGTCTTCATTAGAATTTAAAGACATCTGAATTTGAGGTGATCTTACATGTAAAACTACTTCTTGGAATGATGCCACACTTGTGACTATTTTAAAAGCTAACTGGCTGGTTTGGGGGCATCCCACACAGTATCGTTTGGGTAGTGGCTCCTAGCATTCGAGGCCATTCTGAGTCCGTCCTCCTCATACATGTCCTCCCTCCCTTGGACTTTGGATGCCTTCTGCTTGGGAACCTCCTGTGACCACAGAGGGTCAGAGGAACGCTGGAGGGGAGGCAGACAATCAGGGGTGGGACGTGCAGCCTGCCTTTCAACTCCAGGAAAGGGGCGATTGGACACTTTCTTACAGTTTGTCCAAGGTGTTCCCTAGTTTTGGGAAAGGGGGTAGGATTCAGTCAGGAACCGCCTCTCCAGGAGTAAATGGGGTACATTTTCAGGGAATCGCCCACAATGGGAGATGAAGTGTCCAAGAGGGAGGAGCTCTCATGGTGATTTCATTTTAATGGTCTGTTGTGTTGACGCTCTTGTTCTGTGACCTTATGTGGCATGGCTGTTAAAGAGACGAGCTTGAAAAGGAGACTCTCGTGTTGTGTAGACAACACTGAATTCAGAGCCAAGAGACAGAGAGGTGGCTTCCATCACTGAGAGACTCTGCCTTTTTGGGCAAGTCACTTAACTTCTGAGCTTACTCTCTAAAACTGTAGATTAAACAATGTCACAGGATGATTGTGAGACACAAACGAGAGAGAACTAGGAGGACTACCATCCTCAAATGCTGAGTTCATTCATCCTCAGACTCTTCCGGTTCCACTCACGGAATCCACAGATTTCCATAGGGCAGACAGTGACTCGCAGATGACCCTGTTTCCTCCTGTGCCCAAAATTGTTTTTCCCCACGATTGCTCTGGCACTCCCTGCTCTGAGCCCTCCCGACCAGGAGGGGAAGCTTAACGGAGTCTGGTCTACTACATGTTCCTTGCTTAATGCTCACCCTCAAGTTAGGAGTGAGGAGAGAAGGGTCTTTACCCTTCAGTGGTGTCCCAAAGCAATTAACGTCTGTCTTTAGGACCACACTCCATCAAAAGTGCTCTCTCCACTCTGCCTTATCACACTGTCTCCTATATTAAATACACGTGTCCTGGGCCCTTCCCTGGCCCAGTACCAGCTGTCATCAGAAGCTCTCAGCCTCTTTCTCTTCTCTCCTGCTCAACGTCCTATGAAACTAGTCTAGTTTACTTACGACATCTTTTGCAGCATTCAGCCTTGCCCTTTGCCTCTACCACTTAGCTAAAGATGACTCCTCACGACTACCTAGTGATGTCTTAGTAACAAACCTCAGGATCTTTTCTTAATCTTGCGTGGTCCCCCTGCAGCTTTGGAGACCATAAGCAGCCTTACCTTTCTTCCTCGGGCCATCAGATCTTCCCATGACTTCAACCACCACTTCTAGTCCACTGACTGAGTGGTAACCTCTCCATTGTTTTAATTGCCAGATGCATGTAAAATATGTTGTATAGAGCTGCAAAGATAAAAGAAAGGTGACTGAATTTTCTAAGAAAGGCAGGAGACAAGGGGGCTATAAGGAAGGCATTAAAAAGAATGTAGGACCCAAAGAAATTCAGTGTATTAGGTTTGACACCCTTTTAAAAATTCTTAAATTGAGACCCCTGGGTGGCTAAGTGGGTTGAGTGTCCAATCTTGATCTCAGCTCAGATCTCGGACTCAGGGCTATGAGTTCAACCTCCGCACTGGGCTCCACGCTGGGCATGGAGCCTGCCTAAAACAAAACCACACAAAACAAAATGAAAAACTATTCTTCAACTGATTGAAAAACAAAATCCATTCATACATCTATTTAAAAGGCTCTATTCGTCAGCTCAGGCTGCCATGAACAAATACCAGACTGAGGCACTTCAACCATAGAAAATTATTTCCTATGCTTATAGAGCCTGGAAGTCTCAGATCAAAGTGCTAGCAGATTTGATTTCTGGTAAAGCCCCTCTTCCTGGCTCATAGATGTCTGCCTTCTTGCTGTGTGCCCCCATGGTTCTCTATGAGCTGGGGTGGGTGGGGAGGGGCAGAGGGAAAGAGGAAGAGATCTGGTATCTCTGCCTCTTCTTATAAGGACACCAGTTTAACCTTAATGACCGTCCTAAAGTCCCCTTTCCCAAATACAGTCACCCTGAGGATGAGGGCTTCAAAATAAGAATTTGCAATAGACACAACTCAGTTCATAACAGAAGCCCACTGTGTGTTCAGAAGCCAGAGCTTGTGTATGGGACTAAGAATATGTAGATTGTGACCTGCTAAATGAGGCGACACCAGCCAAACACGAGGTGAGCAGACAGTTCCCTCAGCATCCGAGCTCCCACCTTGGGGAAGTAAGACCCACCAGGTCATTTGGACTAAAGGTGGTATTTCAATACACCCACACAAAGGAAGTGGAGTCTCCAGATTTAAATTACTTCTGATTCCAGAATCGGGGTGGGAACAGTGAGCTAGGGAAGGGCAGTCCTTATCCCAGGTCATGAGAAGGCAGGGGACAGACAGCAGGGTGGTAAGCACCTGTGACTTATAAGGTGGTTGGAGTCTAACCACCTTATAATTTTTCTCAGACTTAACTAACTCAACTAACTCAACACAGACTTAACCACTAACTTTTCTCAGACTTAACTCTAAGTGGTTATTTTAAAAGGTGCCCCTGGAGAACCCTCCTACACTGTTGGTGGGAATGCAAGCTGGTGCAACCACTCTGGAAAACAGCATGGAGGTTCCTCAAAATGTTGAAAATAGGACTACCCTATGACCCTGCAATTGCACTGCTGGGTATTTACCCTAAAGATACAAACATAGTGATCCGAAGGGGCACGTGCACCCGAATGTTTATAGCAGCAATGTCTACAATAGCCAAACTATGGAAAGAACCTAGATGTCCATCTACAGACGAATGGATAAAGAAGATGTGGTATATATACACAATGGAATACTATGCAGCCATCAAAAGAAATGAAATCTTGCCATTTGCGACGACGTGGATGGAACTAGAGGGTATCATGCTTAGCGAAATAAGTCAATCGGAGAAAGACAACTATCATATGATCTCCCTGATATGAGGGAGAGGAGATGCAACATGGGGGGTTGAGGGGGTAGGAGAAGAGTAAATGAAACAAGATGGGATTGGGAGGGAGACAAACCATAAGTGACTCTTAATCTCACAAAACAAACTGAGGGTTGATGGGGGGAGGGGGTTGGGAGAGGGGGGTGGGGTTATGGATATTGGGGAGGGTATGTGCTATGGTGAGTGTTGTGAAGTGTGTAAACCTGGCGATTCGCAGACCTGTACCCCTGGGGATAAAAATATATGTTTATAAAGCTGTAAAAAAAAAAAAAAAAAAAAAAAAGAAAGAAAGAAAGGATGAATACCCAAGTTTTGTAGCAACATGGATGGGACTGGAAGAGATTATGCTGAGTGAAATAAGTCAAGCAGAGAGAGTCAATTATCATATGGTTTCACTTATTTGTGGAGCATAACAAATAGCATGGAGGACAAGGGGAGATGGAGAGGAGAAGGGAGTTGAGGGAAATTGGAAGGGGAGGTGAACCATGAGAGACTATGAACTCTGAAAAACGATCTGAGAATTTTGAAGGGGTGGGGGGTGGGAGGTTGGGGGCACCAGGTGGTGTGTATTGGAGAGGGCACGGATTGCATGGAGCACTGGGTGTGGTGCAAAAATAATGAATACTGTTATGCTGAAAAAATAAAAAAACTAAAATGATTAACTCACAAAAAAAAAAAAAAAAAAAAAAAAAAAGGTGCCCCTGGAAAACGACAGTGGGAATTTATGAAGGGAATCCTGAATTCAAGTCCATATCTAAATGTCCAGACCCTGAGGCTGAGCAGGGTTATCAAACTGAAATGCTTACCCAGCTTCTCAGGAAAACAAACGCTGTTTTCTTCAAAAGTTACTTTTCTCATCGCACATTGCAAACAAAAGGGACGTATCTGAAATGCCTAATGTAAAAAAGTAATAATTAAAAGTAATCCCAGAAAGTATAAATAAAAGAATGAACAAAGGTGTAGCAACTGCCACAAACACAAAGAAAGAAGGAAAAAATACATGAAGTAAAAATACATGAAGGTAAAGTAAAAGTTAATGGCACCGAGGACCTTTTTTAATGGCTAACCCACCTCATTCACAGAAATGTACAAGTGTTGGGACTCCTTTTTCTCTGAATCATATTATCTCAAAATTACAAGGTCAAAGAGTTAAAAATCGAGGAGCATCGGCTAGAAACAAAACGGCAGGCAGAAATGATTATACAGCCCACGGGGTAGAATTTCAGGAATGACGGTGTTCTGTGCCTGAAAGGGAATAAGATGATACTAGCTTTCCATTATGGGAAGGATTGAACAATATCTATCAGACATTAAAGGGATTTTTCTGCAGGTCAACCATGAATAATTTGCTCAGATTCTGCTTGTCACCCCCACCCACACTCCATGGGTGAACCATCGGGGCTGGAACAGAAGTGCGTGAAGGAAAGGGAAGGCTCTTTTGCTGCTGAGGGACAGTCTGACGTGCCGGCCACTTAGCTTCCCCAAGGATTGATCTGTTGATTGTTATAATATGTTTAGAAATTCCAAATCTAGGTGCTTGGGAAGTAAAAGGAATGTGGGCAATAATGTCGACCTGGAACTTCACGAGAATGTTTGAAAAGATCCCCAGGAGAACACTTTAATTCAACAGAAAGTGTATTTTTGAGGGGCAGGATTCTGGGTTCCAGATTCACCTGTCCCTACAGGCTGTCCCCTACGGGCATCAGGCTTTAGCGACCACAGGCAGAACCGTGCTAGAAAAATGAAGGTAACTTCCTCTGGCCCTCAGTCGAAGGAGGCTTGGGAGTCTCCAGCAGTGGAGCCCCAGGGAAATATTTATATGGAGATGTCACTGATGTGAGAGAGGTAAACAGTCCTCAAGGATGAACACAAGGCAGACGGGTTTCCTTTGTTTGGCTTCACCTTGTTTGCATGTTCTTGTCCTCAGGGGTAAAATGTTTTTCTTCGTCAGTCTCTGTGTAAATGAGAATTGAAATGTGTGAAGGGAGCCAGGGATCGTCTCCTCTGAGGATCTCTGATGGTCTGTAAATGGAGCTAGGGACGCAGGGCCTGGTTTCTAACACTTCCCATCTATCCTGGGGCCCACAGGGGGCCTATCCCTGCCAGACCCTAGCCCGCTGGACAGAAAAGGCCATTCTGTCAGGGGCCAGGCCAGTTGTGGTGCAGTGGCTCCCCGTTCAGGCTTCTCTGGTTAGACTGGAGTGCAAGATTCAGCCTGGGACCATGGGCCTAAGCTGAGTTTTTTACTCCCCCAAAAGTCTAAATTTGGGAACAAGTACTCTGGGCCTCTAGAGAGTGGATGAGATAAAAGCAACATTTGCCTCTTTATAAAGAAGTCCTCAATTCAGTTGTCCTAAAACTGATTATTTTTATCTGAGGTGAGCAGACAGGGCAGAGTGATACATACTAGCCCAACTCACAGAGACTGATGTACAAAACCAGAATGATTCTTTCTGAGTTTATAATAAGGAAGTTGCATGGAACAGGACTGATTTTTCACAAGCCCCCACCTCTTCTCACTCTAACTAATCCCATTCGTCATCTCTCTGTGCACTGGCACCAGCAGCAGCGACAGTGGGACAGTAGCATGAGCACTGGAGGTGACTGTGTACTCTGTGGGAAAGGACGCACAGCCTCTGTGGTTGTTGACGTGTCGATGGAGAGTCTGGCTCAGAGTTTCAAGCAGCAGCAGGGTATGAACTGCTTCCTGAGAAAGACACACAGAGTTGGTACAAGGAGGCTAAGGAAATTTCAAGAAGACAAATATGTCTGCATAATGTTCAACCGTGGTCAATTCTGTACATGGGAAGGCTTGGTGGGAAAGACTAGTGGGTAAGCTGTGAATTATGTACACAAAGGCAATTTTGAAGGCAGGGTAGGCTAAGACGCCTCTTACAGCTTTGAAGGTACACAACTGAAGGCCCTTCAAGTAATGAGAAGAAGCCATGGGGCCATGGATTAACAAAGCATGTGGCTTTTACGATGGTTGTCCGGGTGAGGACATGGCAGGGTTTGGAAGTATTCCCCCACGTTTATGAGGTTGTCTCCCCTCTACAGACAGATCTGTGGTTAACCTCACTGCATTCACAGACCCACCGGCTCATCTGAGGGTCTTCTGGATCATTCCCGAGGAGCCCCAAGGGAAGATTCATCTGTGACCTCACTTCTCTCATGGGGATGACTAGGTAGGCTGGGATTTTTCTCACAAGGTGCTGGCTACACGTCTCAACATTCCCAAGACTTCCAGCCACCCCCATATTCTCTCCTGGCGACTTCTGCTCATTCACCCAGAGCATGCTCCATACACGGCCCTGTGGACCCCGGTGAGCTTCTTCCCTGCTGTCGGTGTGAGAACCACGCCGGCTACAAGTCACTAAACAAAATCCTTCCTTCCACTTGACACAGATCGTCATTGTGGAGGACCTCAGGTTGTCTGGTGAAACCAGCACCCTTTGTCAACAGTTCTGTGGAGAACTACCTATGTGGGTGGAAAGGAGGACACTGTGTGAGTTTCAACATCAACAATCAACTGTTCTTGGCTGTCACTCTTGGTGGTAGAGGTTTCCAAGCCATGCACCCTGAGCTGAAGAGTCTCCCTTGTGGACCTGCCCAGAGAAGGGTGATGGAGAGCTCGGGGGGAGCGGGGGACAGTAGGCTCTGTTCCCCGCCCCACTTTGTCATGGAGTAGCAAAGCTTACATATGTTTTATACATCACACCACTGCAAAAACTTCCATTTAAAAAATTTTCCAAGGCTGGGGCTCCTGGCTCAGTTGAAAGGGCACGTGACTCTTTATCTCAGGGTTGTAAGCTCGCACCCCACATTGGGTGTAGAGATTATTTTCAAACAAAATCTTTAAAAAATAAACAATAAAAATGATCACCCATATGGAGTTTGAGAAGTAAATGGTAAAAAAAAAAAAAACTGACAGTCCCATCTCCCAGGTGTTAACTGCCCCATGGGTTGAATTCCTAGTCACTCTGCCCCTTCTGACCCGCAGGCTTGGACATGCCATTGGGAAGAGTTGGGGCTCGAAGCTGCCAGCTGGCATGTTCCTCAGTGGCTGTAAGACAACATTAACCCTCCCCCCTGAAGCTGTTGAGCTACAGGAAGTTCCGTGTGCGGGGCATGGAGAACTGGTCTCAGAACATGCACTTACCCCTAAGACATAACCCTTTCATTCTGGTTGCAGATCAGTGGTGTGCTAGTTAATGTTTAACAAGTGGATCTTTGGGGAGGGGGTTGTAGGGAAGAAGGCTCCATTTGCAGGCTTTACTGATTACTGTGGTGTAAACACTCCCCATGAGGTTGATTTCAATCTACCTACCTGGTATCCCTAAAGCAAAGCTGGGAAGAGATTCCATAACATACTGGTACAGAGTCTAGTTGCCTCTCACAGATATAAGGGGCATAAATAACCTCAAGGCAGAGATAATTAATCTGGAGTCAAATATTGGGAAAGGGATAAGTCTTGAACATTTGTTACCTTCGTCCTGAATATGATTTATTTAATTGCATGTTTGTATCCTTTAATTTATAAAATGGCTATCTTTACAGAGCTGGCCAAATTCTGGAGAATCCCACAGTCGGCCCTTGTAGGCCCGGCACTTGGTGGCGTGGGCTCCAGGTTACCGCTGAGGGACACGCTGCTGGGAAGTAACAAGCCGTTTGGTCAAGCCTCGAGACAACTGGGTTCCCTGGTCTGGAAGGCAGGGGGCCCTCCAGGTTCTGCCATGTGGGGTCTGAGAGCCTCGGCATGAGGGTGAATCCAAGGTGACCTGTTCCTGCTTCTGAAGAAAGTCGTAGCAGACACTTTTTCTCAAATTGTGAAATGAGTTTTTATTCAAGGTAAAAGTCATCATGATAAATAAGTTCTACAACTCTACCAGGCATTACTAATTCTCAATTAAGAAGGTTGAGGAGGTTTGGGGGGAGACTTCTAGTACCTTCTGTTGACCCATGGGAGGACATTGTGGAACCAGCTGACGGCAAACAGAAGCAGGTGTCCCAGGGGCTCAGAAAGGCAGTCAGAACAGATGATATCCCCCTCAGTTAGGGGATGAGAAGGAGTCCAGGAACCTTTGTAGAATCTCAGAGCTGGAAGCCAGTGGAGATTTGAGGGAACTCCCCCCACCCCCCCAGCCCCCAGACTCAGGGAGCCAGCTGGCCATAGGTTCTATAACGTGTAGCCAGAGATGGGAATGGCAGTGGAGTCTGGAACATCCATATTTATGATGACTTTGTCCCAATGACTGCTTTACCACCTACTAATTGTTCTGCTTTTCTGTGGGATTTTATGGTAGATTGGCCTCTAAGGCCAAGAAAGGACAACATTTCCAGCTCCTGGCTGAAGGATGCTGAATGTTGACATGACTTGTTTTTTCTTAACCTGCCCGGGAAGGGTTGGGGAGTGGTTGGCTCCAAATTGGATCCCCGGC
Organism: Lutra lutra; assembly: GCF_902655055.1. Taxonomy (NCBI): domain Eukaryota; kingdom Metazoa; phylum Chordata; class Mammalia; order Carnivora; family Mustelidae; genus Lutra; species Lutra lutra. Next base: position 42,282,413 of record NC_062280.1, on the reverse strand, counting down.
CTGAGGGGTTTTGCATTAGACCCATTGTTTATTCATGAGCTGTTTTTTTTTTTTTGTTTTTTTTTTTTTTTAAACTATAAAGTACATCGATTGCCTGAGGGTGGCTACACCATAGACATTTACTAAGAGGGACATCATGGGTATCTTACATTCCTAGATGATAGGAAACAACTCTTGTGGGCCAGACCCTCTGTTTGTGGTGTGACCTTGACTTCACTCCCCATGGAAAGGATCACAGGGCTCCCCAACCACACTCCTGCAGATGCCCTTTGATTTCATAAAGAGAGCGTGCACAGTGCCAGTCATGAACATTTTCTTTGGTCGGGCATCCGCCCACCATGATGTAATTCATTTTCGATTGACTTTCAAATCCAGCATCCCCATCCCCAGTACTCAGCAACTCTAGAAAACCTGGCGGTTAGGGAGCCCTAAATTATACGTAAAAACACAAAATGATTCAAAACCAAAAATACCTCCTTTCCTAATGCAAGGGTGCACTGCGTCTTTGGGCAATGACCATATGTTCCAGAGTGAAACGCGCGTTAAGTTTTTGTGTGCACATTTGTCAACGACTGAAATGTGCTCTCCCATGCTGAACTGAAGAATTTTTCAAAAAGGGAATCATCAAAAAGAGCTCTGGAGTTAATGGGACTGAAGAGAAGCCCTGTGAAGAGAAGACTTTTAGTGAACGCTGATGAGTGTAGGCATAGTGAAGAAGACTGTGATTTTAATAAAAAAAAAGAATTTATGTCTCTTTGGCCTTCCTTTGAAAATAATGTTTGTCTCTAGCAATCCCCCACCAGAACTTCTTTCCTTAGATTTCTTTAATGGGATTTATGTAACTGAATTAAAATCCAGGCTCCTCTTACACAGAGACCTTGTTTAGAAGAGGCCTTGTGTATTTAATTTGTCTTGACATTGATCTGTTATGTGTGGGGCCCAGAGGACAGGTCTGAGATTGTCAGTAGAGTGAGAATTGGATCAGAATCTTAGAATTGAAAAGTATCTTTAAGCTCATTTATGAAAGTCTCCTGCAGTTTCGCCCACAGCGAGCCTCTGCCCCGATACTTGACAGACAGGGAATTAGTCGGTGAATCTCAAATATCTGTAGGTAATGGAAAGCACCTCTCAGAAAAAAAAAAAAAGTAATTCTGAAAGAGCGCAGGATAGGAGTGTTTGGTGACTGCTGGTGAATTTTAGGATCGTGTTTCTGAGCACCTGGGGCAAGCTATACGTTAGATTATATTTACTTATCTAGGTGTGTGCTCTTGTTTATTCTCTTTCTCATACATCGTTTGTTTTATTGTAACAAAATTAAAACATGCTCACAAGTCCACACAATACAGAGGTTTAAAGACTAAGAAGAACCCTTTACCATGCCTTCCCACCATTTTCGTACGTCCTTATAGATCGTTCTCTTGAATATTTTACACTTTCATGGCCTTCTTATACATTTGGTCTGTTTTGCCATAATCTTTCACAGGTTCCTTGACAAGACTTACAGAGAAGTTAGCCTTGCATATCCTGAGATGGAACGTGTCCATGAGAGCTTTATGTAATTTCTTAAAATTTTTTTATAATTTTAAAATAACTTACAAGTGTAGACATTTAAAATACAAATGTCTGACATCATACTACAGACATCTTTGTTTCACAACTTTCTTTTTCAGGAAACTAAAATGTAAGTGAAAAAAAAATCAGAAAACTTTTAGGAGAAGAGAAATAAATATTCCAGAAACATATAATCAGTTAGTTAATCCAAATGAAGGCTAAGTTTAGTCTCTCAACAGCCAAGGAAATAAGGAAACCAAGACAAGTTTTACATTTCTGTTCATGTGATAAGGCAAAGCCAACATGGTTTTAAAAAGGAAATATTTTCCTGACACTAAAATCTAGCTGGAATTCATTAAATTGATCCTCATACCCCTTTAGGGATATGAGACAATCAATGTCATGATTTTGCGCAGGTGGAGGGATATCCTGCCTATGATCAATAACTCATTCGCAACAACAACAACAAAACATCAAAAAAACCTCAAGATTTGGTTAAGGAATTGCTTCAGATGACCATAGCAAACCGGCAACTCGGGGAGGGGCTGTGGAGTCGGGAGGACAAGGACAAGGGGCCTGTTACGTCTCCAGCCTCTGCTCCCGATGTACCCAGATGCAGAAAGCACCTTCAGAACAAGAGCAAAACAGCAGATAATGGGCAAAATTGTAATTTGTCTTAACCCTGCCAGAAAGCTGGGGTAGCAGGACAACCAAACTAACCCAAAACCGAGGGAACCATCCAGAGGCAAAGACTCACTTAACTTAGGACTCCATTTATAGGAAATAGAAAGAAAAGGCCAATCCCCAGAGACAAGAGAGCAGATCATTATTTGCCAGAAGCCGGGGGCAAGGGGCATGAAGAGTGACCCACAGCGGGTGCGGGTCTCCTTTTGGGTTAATGAGGATTTCCGGAACTAGACAGAGGTCACGGTTGAACAATACTGGCAGTGTGTTCAATGTCACTGGATTGTATACTTCACAGTAGTTAATTTTACCTACATTTTTTTAAATGGAAAAAAAAAAAGTCAACAGAGAAAGATCATCCAAGGAGAGACAGATGTGAGCCCTTGCTTACTTGAGGCAGAAGAATTGGATGCCAGAGAAGCCAAGGCAAGAAGAATGAAGCCAAAATGTCTAGAAAGTACTGAAGGCCAAGTGTGGGCCAGCTTGGGAGCCAGAACCCCTGAGAGAGCCTGACAGAGAACCACTTCTGCACAGACCTTGTTGGGTGCTCACCAGCAAGCTCAGGGCAGGTCAAGGCATGAAAAAGCTGCCCTCCTGCTCCCCTCACCTCCTGGGGCAGTGTGCTGGAAGAGAAGCAGCCGCCCCTGGGGTAAAGGTGTGATTCCACCCCCTCCTCCCCAACCTTCTCCCCTGACTCCATTATGAAGCCTAACAGAATCCAACCAGAAAAGGAGGAGCAAATTAAACCCAAAGCAAACAGAAGAAAAGAAATCCTAACATCTAAAAGCAGAAATCAATGGAATTGAGAACAGAAATATAATCGGGAAACATCAATGAAAGCAAAAGCTTCTTATCTGAAATATCAATATGTTTGTCAGACTGACCAGGACAGAAGGGAAATGATAAAAATTGCCCATTTCAGGAAGTTTAAAAGAGAATATTGCATTAAAACAAACAAACAACAACAACAACAACAACAAAAAAGAGGCTCTTTGAACTTCAGGTTATGGATACCTAATGTGGGAGAAGCTGCATTATTCAAAAAGAACTCAGGCATTGAACCTCATTGGCCCTCATAAGCCTGTTCTGGGTTGTGTGTCCATCATGGAGCCCATCACTGACACCTGGGGGGAAGCGTTAAGTGGCCTCCTCTGGGCCCTCATGTTCCAGTACCAAAGTCTGGGACAGAGTCAGCCTCGTCTCAAACCCGAGGACCCAGACAGGGAAGTGGATGCTGGCTGCCAGCAAAGAAGCAGCTCATACATATGGAAATGTGAACTCCCTGCAGAAAGGGCAGGTGATGGGGCAGAGAGCAGCTCGGAGCTGTCAGGAATAAGACTGGAACATTCCGGGCGGCCTTCTGGTTCCAGAGAAGCTTGGCTCTTCCTTACCTGTCAGGGCAATGTCAGGACAGGGAGTGGCAACCTTGCTTCATCTCGATGCCCACGCCCCCATCCCAGAGCTTATTGATGCCATGCTTGTTTGGTGTAGGACTGCCAAGTGTCTGCTCTAGGCTCCCTTAGCCCTCCGGGGACCATGTCACCAGCGATGGAGGGCTCCTGACTTTGTACTCGCTGGGCGTGCACTGGCGACTCTGGGACTTGGCAGCCGGAGGAAGACGCAGGCTGGAAGAGATTCAAGATGCAGGCTGGTAGAGACGCAGGCTGGAAGAGGTACACATCATCTTCTGCTGCTCCCCGTGTTGGTCCCAGCCACCAGCACAGCTGGGTCTCTAGAGAGACACTTTTTAAACTCCAGGTGACACTGGAAACGAGATATCAGGTTGCCTTTTCCAATCTCTTTCCTGTAACGGAGACAAAGGAGAATGGACAAGAGGTTCAGCTTCCTTTACCAAGCAACTGCCTTGTGGTCTCGTTTGTAATTAGCATTTCCTTCCCTCCTTGCTGGGGATAGAACTGGGTTTCAAATGGCATAGGTCATCTTTTTGGTTCCATTAAAAGGAGCAACAGTCTACATATTAAATGGCACACAGTGCATGGAATTTGAGTGTTAGAACAGGCCTGGTTTTGTTAGAAGCACTGTTTCTAATAAATATATGGAAAGCCAGAACCTGGTTCTTTCCTCAAATTCCAAGTCTTTTTGTATTTATTTCATAAAGAGAGCAGAAAACACTCAGATGACATCCAGATTATGAATAGCTTAGCTCATATTTGGATTTGCCTCTGGGTACTTTGGAATTATTGCTGTCAAGAAATCAATCAATACCTATTTAAGGATAAACTCATTAGGAACTAAGATGGTAGATGAGAAGAGGAGGCGTGATTTATAGTGGTGGGTCAATCAATTGTGCATTGCTTCATCATATCAAATGCTGAATTGATTTTTCTACATCCAAAATAAACCACTGAAGTTAAACATTTCAATATAGAGAAATAACACAAGATGACAGCTGGAAGGAAGTCACATGTCAACAGAAAGAATGACAGGTTGGCAATCTTATAATTAAGGGGAACTCTGAAGACGTTGGAGTGATAAACAGGCCAGGTCTAGCAGGGTTGGCTCCAGATGGACGCACACCATTGGCTGAGCTGCTGGTAATGTGTCCACCTTCAAGGGCTGATAGTTACGGTCTTGCCTCAGGGATAAGTCTGAAGAGCCCCAGCCTCCTCCAGCCACATTCCAAGTGGATGATCTGTTCTGGAATCTGGGAGGTCAGGAGGAAGGCAAGGATGGCCATGTGATGGTGTACAGGGATGGGAAATCCAACAGGAGCTCTGCTGACTCCTGCTGGTCTTTAGGTTTATATAGAATCAAGGCCCAAGGATATTGAGGACCCAGGATGGAGTTGGAGTTCAGATGCAGGGCTTTAGGAAGAGGCTGTGGCAGACAGAATATGTCGTCCGTGGGGATCTGGATTCAGTGGAGAAGTGGATTTCCGTCCAGCCTGACACCCAGTATCTGTAGGGCTTGGCATTCTTTCACGGCCTGAGTGTTGTACCCAAATGAAACCTCCTCCACTAAGTGTCTGGTTCTTTAAGACCCATAAGCCAACATGCTCACCCCCATGATGTCACTGAGGACCAGATCTCTGCTCCCAGGGGCATAGGTTTGGCAACATGTGTTTCCAGTCCCAAGGACTGTGCTGAGCCGGTGGACAGGTGCCATTGGATCCTGACATCAGTCACAAATGGAGGTCAGGTCCTTAAGGGGGAAGCTAGGCTTCTCTTAAGGCTTCCGAGTCCTGGGGTGCCTGGGTGGCTCAGTCGGTTAAGCATCTGCCTTTGGCTCAGGTCATGATCCTGGAGCATAGGACTGAGCCCTGCATCGGGCTCCCTGCTCAGTGGGGAGTCTGCTTCTCCTTCTGCCAGTGTGGGCTCTCTGCATCCTGGATACAGGAACTGAGTAAGCTGCCTCGGTAAGCTGCCACATTGGGCGGCATGCTGATGACCTGGCCGTGGCCCCCCATGGCACAGCTGACAGATGAGCTGTTTGTGATATCAACTCATGGTCTCTGGCTCCTGGACCATGTGTTGCCCATGTGTGCCTCAGCTCTGCGATGCTTCTGTACTACCTCCCGGCATCTAATGGAGCCAGGGAGAAATTTTCAGCCAGCTGAAGTAACATTCATTTCTCAGAGGGTAAGTTCAAAGGGGTTCTTTTGTTGTTTCTGAAATTATAAAAAATTGCCAGCTCTGTCTTGGTGTCATTAATGTTGCCTAGAAACAGAGTCCTCTCTCTCCCTTCCTCGGGCAGCAAGTCCATTTCCAGGTCAGGAAAGTTTTCTCTAATACCTTTTATTATTGCCTCCTCCTCATTTCTAGGGTGTTCTTTGAGGTGAGCAGCTTTGATTCATAGGCTGGGTCTCCTTAGTTAGCCCTCCACATCTGTTATCTTATTTTTCTCATCATTTTAATCTCTTTATTCATTTCCTCTGTGATCTTAGAAGGTTGCTCAAGTTCATCTTCAGCTCAGCTGATTTGATTTCCTCCAATAACGAGCTTGATTTTTTTCCTCCCGGTGTGAATTTAATATCTGCTTTCACTCTTTGTGTCTATAAACTTGTTTCTAGGACTGCTCCCTTCTTATTTCACCGCAAGAAGGAGAATTAAGCAAGACACAAGACTTCCTGAGCTGCAGAGAGAATACAGAGGAGGCATTTTCTAAAAATCCCCTCTGTTCAGTAGAGTGTGTCTGTTTCCCTGGGAGCGCTTTTCCTCAAAGGTCAGGAGCTGGGCTCACAGGGCAGGAACCTGGCCAGGAACTCAGGCCAGGCAGGCGAGTGGAGCGAGTGGAGCAGCTGTGTGGGATGCTCAATGCTACTCACAGGACTTTTGAACAGAGGTGGAAAATCCCTGTCTCTGGGTGAGATGTCTGGACTTTCCAACGATAGGCCAATCCAACAAGAACCAAACACAACACTCTCCTTGGCCAGTGTTCTCCCCCCATGGGTTATGTTTTCCACAAAGGCTTAGCAGAAAGGCTTTACCCCTGGGGCAGAACTTTCCATGAAGTTCTATATGGTCCCTGCCAACTCGATCTGGAGTGGAGAAGGCTTTCCCGGCCCTTTGATGCAGGACAGGATGCCCAGGGCGGTCCGTGCTCCCCATCCACCTCCCCGGGAATGGAGGAGTTGTTCTCTGGGCTTTGATGAGAGGTCACCTGTAAGATAGCCATGGCGCTGGTGATGTGCGCGGCTGCAGGCATCATGGGTGGAACAGGTCTGGGTGTCACGTACTTTGTGTCTACTGTATCCATTATCACCAAGTGCTCAGCAAAGTGTTTGGGATGTACTAAGCTCTCAGTAAAGAAAATGTTCATGATTTGTCATTGTTACTGATGTTGTTCGTATCTGTGTGGCTCTGAGACGGGATGAGCACAATTTGTGGGAAACACACCAGGCCAGCCTCAGTGCTGGCTTCTGCTTCTTGTTTCTCACAGAGCAACATTTTCCAGGGTGCCGAGGTGAGAGCACACAGACAGACATGTGGAGGGACGGGCTTTGGGACAGCAATACCAGCGGGCCCACTCCAGGGGCCGGGCACCAACACCTAATCTGGGGAACAAACTTGTAGAGTTGATGGTATTGTCTCATATTTACAGACAAAATTCCTTTAATTACAGGCTTGGAGAGGTTAAAAAAGGATGTATCATTGGGTTGAGGAAGATAAGAACAGAAAATTCTTTATGAAATTTGGTAATGTGGAGCCCATGGTCTGAGTCAAATGACAGAAGGGGGAACCAGATTAAGGCAGGTTGATAGGAAATGAACACATTAGAGATGAAAACACAATCATTAAGAAAATTAAAAAAGCGTACTATAGCTAAGAAATCAATTTGTAAGGTAGGATACACATAAGACTAACCTTACTAATCTAAAAACAAAGTCTTCTATAAAATGAGGAACCAAAAATCACAACCAAATATAAAAAGTGGTTAGTGCATATGAATATAAACTGACAATATATAGAAGAAGAAATCCAAGCTGTCTATAAACAAATTCCTTGGAGTCTGAAACATTCAAATTAAGTCCGGAAGTCTATTTTTCACTTGATAAAAGCCAGTAGAGAGGATGAAGGGAAGGATACAGTTTCCTTTGTGCTGGGGGGAGTGTGAAACACTATAACCTCTTAAAAATGTGACTTGAAGTGTCTTTTAAAATTTTAAATATTTATCCCTTTGACTCGCCATTCCTTCTATGTGCCCTGGCCACACCGTGCCCTGGCACTCACAGGGTATGTTGACTCTACCACTTCCTAGCTGTCTCATTCTGGGGCAAATTAACCTCCACATGCTTCCACTTCCTCATCAGTAAACTGGGGATAATCAAGGGGCTCATCTCACAGGATTGCTGTGCAAATCTCGTAACATCAATCCGGCAACAACCACCCCCTGCCGCTAGCATCATCACCTCTGTCCCATATACTTCTGCAATCTTTCCCGATCAGACAATGCTTACTCATGGTGATAGATACAGCTGGGTCTCCTGCATTTTCATTTTGCTACTGTCTAGCAGGACATTAAGCAACTATGTGACAATCACCTATGCATTCTTGAATGAGGTTGGTTTTATTTGCTCTTACAAGCACCACTCCAGTGATCCTGTATATGTCTGTCCACACATGTGAAAGCTCTTCTCACTTATAGGCTCAGAAGTTGAATGTGGGGGCCCCAGGGAGTGAACATCTTCATTTTTCCAGAAAATGTTAACTTGTGTTCTAAAGTATAAAGAGTCCCTGTTACTCCAGATTTGTACACCGGCAAAATCAGATCGGTCTGTTTAAATTTGCTGATATAAAAGCTTATTGTCATTTAGATTTCTTCTTCTGGGGACTGCTGATTTATATTCTTTGAATTTTTTCTATTATGTGGTTTGTCTCTTCCTCATTGATTTATAGAAACTTTCTACTTGGTTATACGTCTTACAAATATCTTTTTCTGAGTCTATGACTTATTATTATGATTTTTTTGCTTTGTTCTGTGCAGACAGTTCCATATTAATGTAATCAATGTGTCCATCTGGGGTGCCTGGGTGGTTCAGTCCAATAAGCATCTACCTTCGGCTCAGGTCATGATCCCAGGGTTCTCTCTCTCTTGATCCCATGCTCTCTCTCATGATCCCATGAGGCTCTCTGCTCAGCAGGAAGCCTGCTTCTCCCTCTCCTTCTGCCTGCCTCTCTGCCTAATTGTGCTCTCTCTCTCTCTCCCTTTCTCTGTCAGATAAATAAATAAAATCTTTAAAAAACCCAGTGTATCCATCTTTTGCTATCCCTTTTTTGTTTTGTTAATAAATCATATCATTCATTTTTTGCTCTGGACCTTATTCAAGGATGACAGACAGGTGTGAATGCTGACAAATAGGCTGTCACCTGTGTTCACATGCCAGGTGTCATGTCTCCTTCTACGTGCTGGAAAGGATAATGCACATTACTCTCCTTAACTCTGGAGTAGAAGTCCCACAATGCCCCCAAATACTGGGCACTTAAACATGTCACTCATATGATAGGTCTCTGAATCTTTATAGAATTTTTCTCCCACCCTCTAGAGTGTATAAATCTTAGCAAAGCCTCTAGGATGCCAGCCAGTTCCGCTTGTACTGTCAAATTAGCACAATTTCATTTCTGACACAGACTGCTACAGTGCCCGAAGGACAACCTGCAGGCCCATGTCTTTTGAGATTATATTAAAGTACAAGGTAGAATAGTTAACATGGTTCAAGCCTGTAAATGTACACTCCTATCCATTCTAGGCGACTTAAATATTTCTGATCTTTTTGGACAAGGATGAAAGAATGCATATGGTAGATACTATGAACCCAGGTGTCTAGAAAGGATACCATATCTGGCACAACCATGGTCCTTGGGCTACTATGTGGTTGAATTTGTCCTCCTCTGATGCCATTGATCTTTTTTGCAGGGGTCAGGTTGGGGAACTAAAAGGAGATGCACTGATGGTCCCCACCCTCGCAGCACTATTAATGTCTACCACTCACGTGGTGGTGTGTTGGTGGTACATGCTTCTGAGAGGACAGTTCCAGAAGTTTCCATTTGATTTTCTACAATAGCTCATAACTCTAGGCCACAAAACCAATGTGGGAATTGTGCTAAATTACCAACATCTCTGTTTCAATTATACATTCAGAGACTGAACTGTTTTTTATTGTTTCAGTGGGTCTAACATGAATTAAATGTGGACTAGAACTCCACTTATGAACTGATGTCCTAAAAGGGTATCATGATGCTGTTAAGTCCCAGGATATCATTGTCAACCTGCACCCTTCTCCAACAGTACTGCAAATATTTGGATATTCTCCTGTCCCCACTATACAGTGGCCCATGTAAGTAGGCCCATTTAGGGAAGGGCCAGGAGCCATTATCATGGACTTTTGTCATGGTATCATGGGATACCTTTTCCTGGAATCCGCTTTTCCCTCAGTCCTGGCTTCTGATTCCAAAACCTGGGCATTGGGTAAAGGATATGACTTTATAAGAGTGACTTCCCTCAGCCTTCTAATCATCCCTGATTCCTCTGATTATACGAATTGGTATTACTCTTTTTGGCTGTCTACTTATTTTCTCCTTGGGAAACCACGTTCAAATGAATAATTTTCTGCATAATTTTCTACTAGTCACACTCCTCTGGCTACTCCTTCAATCTTGTCACTCAAGAAAATTTAATGCACTTGCTTCTGGAATTATTTGTCTTATTCCTTTGTCATGTGTTCCTTATCCCATTGTCATGTGTTCTTATTTTCCACGATCTTCCTGGAATCACCTGTCATCAACATTGGCAAACAGAGATTTCCCTCTCCACGGCTCAGTAGCCTTGGTAGCCTCTTACATGCACACTTCTTCTTTTTTTCTTTTGAAGATTGTATTTATTCATTCGAGAGAGATAAAGTGAGTGAGACAGAGAGCAGGAGCAGGGTGAGGAGTACAGGGGAAAGCAGACTCCCCACTGAGCAGGGAGCCCATTGTGGGGCTCAATCCCAGGACCTTGGATCTTGACTTGAGTGGAAAGCAGATGCTTAACTGACTGAGCCCCGCAGGTGCCGCCTACCTACACATTTCTTACTACATGGGAGACTGCTGTACCTTTTGGGCCTTCCTGGGCTCACAGTACAGGTGGGCTTTCCAGTCTTATCTGCTATAGAAGACAGGCTAACCTATACAAGGGTTCTATGGAATGCCCTGTGCATTCAAAAAAGTCTCTTTACTCCTACAGTTTGATTTTCAGCCAAAGACTCAAGGGGATTCCTATGCAGACATCTGTACTGCTCTCACTGGGTAGGTCCGCCCCCCCATAGCCCCACCCACACATGCTGAACTCCTACATCATGTCTCCTCAGCTCAGCCAGATTGTCAAATTTGGCTTGGGTGTCCCTCCATGACCTACAGTCCAGGGGGAAAGCCTGATGGCGACAGGGCTCACTTCACTGGTGGCCCCTCCCTTGGGCTCCTGTTGTCTGGTATTCGGCAGCTACACTCGGTGTTCCATCCAGGTGTCTAGGTTGCAGAGGTCCTGCCCAAAGCAGATGTCGGAATCTTTCTATCACATACACTATCTTTATTTACTGGTATAGGGATGCTATTGCCTTTCTAACCTTGGTTTTGTATCCTGCAACTCTCCTACTCATGGCTTGTCTGGTACTTCTCTTAAGGATTTTATACGAACTACTATAATATCTGCAAATAGATGGTGTTATCTCTTCCTTTCTGGTTCTTATACTTACCACTTTCTTTTTCTTATTTCTTTAACTAAAGGCCAAAGTACCTCTATCTATCTATCTATCAGAGATAAAGGAGGAGGAAAGGAAGAGGGACTAGCAGAGTCCCCAGTGAGCGTGGAGCCAGATGTGGGGCTTGATCCCATGACCCTGAGAACATGACCTGAGCTGAAATCAAGACTGAGCCACCCAGGAGCCACTGGAGTACCTACCTCTTTGAGTGGATATAATGATACAGATGTCCTTTTGTTCTTGAATTTACTGCTAGTGTTTTTAGAGACTAACCAGTAGGATTATTGCATCTGAAGGCTTTTGGAGTTTCTTCTTTTTCCCAATTCCACAAGTGTTCAAATCCTAAACTGGTGTTGAATTTTGTGACTGCCCTCACTGCTTCTATGAAGATTTTCCTATGCTGTCTTATTATTCTTATAATCTGGAATTTATTATTGACTCCATAATAAATTTTCTGCTTTTGAAATATCATACATTCCTGGAATAAAGCTGCATTATGGTTTTTTTTTTAATACAGTATGGAGTTCGATTTGCCAAAATTTTGTTTAAAATGATTGCAAATGAGTCTATCCTCTCCTTTCCTTCTACTCCTGGGTCCAGTTTGTTGAAAACGATGCATGCAAGATTTTTCCAACGAGTCTGGAGGCTTTCCTTCTTTTCTGAGTCTCCTAAACAGTTATTTAAGATAGGTATTTTTTTTGAAGGTGTAGCAAAATGTACCATAAAATCATTTCATTCTGCTAGCTTTTCAAGTAGGAATCCTTGGATTACCAACCAACTCATTGTTTCCAAAGCATTTTATTTCCGTAAGAATTCCTATTTCTTTGTGCCCCGGTATGGGTAAGAGAAGAGAGCTTCGGAAGTTCAGGTTGCAGACACTGCAATTCGCAGGTTCTGCCGTCCTGGTGGCGGGGCTCTGTCTGGGAGTGGGGCATGGCTGCCGGTCAGGCTGGCAGGTGCATTGCCCCAAACTCCTGCCTGGTTGCTGTGTACTCCAACCCCCCACCCAAGTCCTCTCTGTTCATAGCGCACAAGCCTGGGGACGAAGGCAGAGACCTGGCCCCAGCATGCACTCCGTGAGATGGGGAGCACTGGAACCACGTGCCTTCCTCTGTGTTCTGCTTTTTCCAGATTCTTACTTTGCAGTATGACACTGTGGAAAGTGTCCTGGGTCCTACACTTTAATTGTATTCGTCTGGCAATGTTTCCATTTTTACTCTTTTCAAATCTGTTAGTATAAAGGCGCACAGAACGGTTTATGGTTTTTGTAAAGACTCTGCTACACTGTCATTAGAGCCCCATGCTTTGTCCTTGTCACAGTTTTGTGGCTTTTTTCTCCTTGTTTTAATAATCACTGTTGTTTTTGATGACTTTTTAATGAATTGGCTTTTGATTTTGTTGATTTTCTGTATTGTTTCTTTATTTTTCATTTTATTAATGTCTGGTTTTATGTTTGTCATTTTCTTTTTGTTACTTTGTTTAGACTTGAGTGGTTTTCTTTTTTGAGTTTGAAACAAAACTCCTTTGTTTAAGAATGCTATTTTTAATAAATGTATTAAGGCTATAATTTAAACCCCAACTACAAATTTAGCTATATGCCTCAAGTTTTGAAATATATAGTATTTTCATGCTGTCCAGTTTCAGATACTCTGTAATTTTCATTGTGAATTCCTCCTTTGCTCATGAGTTATTCATAAATGTATGTTTAAGTGTCCCTATATCTAGAGAGGACAAAGCATTGTCAAGAAAGTTATCTTTTATTGTTCATTTCCAGTTGAATTGCCATATGCCTAGCAAACATAATCTGGGTTTTATTGATTGTCTCGAATTTATTGAAAATTTCTATGTGATTTAATGCATGATAAATTTTATACAATCTTACATGTGTTCTTGTAAAGAATGTCTATTCTATATTTTGGAGTGATGGGGGATTTTATATAAATTCTGTTTATTAATTCTATTGGTTATAATTTTTATCTTGCATATTCGATATGGCAATTCCTAGCACAGGACATTGAAATCTCTCTCAATGCTTTAAAATTTAGTATATCTTGAGGCAGTGTTGTTAAGACATACAGATATGTGCTTCTTCTGATTGGGCCAGTCATTTAGTAATATATGGTAACCTTCTTTATCCTCACTAATGCTAATTACCTTAAATTCTCTTTTATTACTGATATTAATAGTGCTATCCTAACTATTTTTTGGTCAACATTTATGAGGCATATTTTTTCCTGTCTTTTAACTTAAACCTTTTTATGCAGTTTTATATTTTTCTGTATTTCTTTTTCTTTTTTTTTTTAAGATTTTATTTATTTATTTGACACAGAGAGAGATCACAAGTAGGCAGAGAGGCAAGCAGAGAGGGGGTTGGGAAGCAGGCTCCCTCCTGAGCAGAAAGCCCGATGCCGATGCTGGGTTCGATCCCAGGACTTTGAGATCATGACCTGAGCCGAAGGCAGAGGCTTAACCCACTGAGCCACCCAGGCACCCTTGTATTTCTTTTAAGAAATATTAGCTAGATTTTTAAAGATTTTACCTGATAACCGGTCTTTTAACTGGAAAGCCTAATCCATTTACATTTATTGAGATGATATTTGGACTCATTTCTCCCATCTTATGGTGATTTTCTACTTAACATCCCCCCCCCCTTTTTTTTTTTAAAGATTTTATTTATTTGTCAGAGAGAGAGGAGAGCGAGCAAGCACAGGCAGACAGAATCGCAGGCAGAGGCAGAGGGAGAAGCAGGCTCCCCGCCAAGCAAGGAGCCCGATGTGGGACTCGATCCCAGGACGCTGGGATCATGACCTGAGCCGAAGGCAGCTGCTTAACCAACTGAGCCACCCAGGCGTCCCTCCCCCTTTTTTTTTTTTTGACCTTTCCTTCCTTTGACAGAATTTTTTTTATTTTATGTTAGTCACCATACAGTACATCAATTAGTTTTTGATGTAGTGTTCCAAGATTCATTGTTTGCGTATAACACCCAGAGCTCCAATGAAATATGTGCCCTCCTTAATACCCATCACTGCACCAACCCTTCCACTCCATCCCACTCCCCTCTAACAGCCTCAGATTGTTTCTTGGAGTCTACAGTCTTTCATGGTTCATCTCTGCCTCTGAATCCCCCTTTTTATTTTTCCCTTCCTTCTCTTAATGTCCTCTGTGCTATTCCTTATGTTCCACAAGTAGGTGAAATCATATGATAATTGACTTTCTTGGCTTGACTTATACTGGATTAATGAACTTTTTTATATTCAATTATCTCCCCACTCTTTTTCTCTGTAGATGAGCCAAAGACTAGAATTTTATTAATTTAGTGGTTGCCATGACAGTGTCAACTGTCATGAATTCTACAGGAATTTACTATCCTTATCTTCCATCAATCTATGGCAAGAATTTTGTTATGCTATACCCATTAAAAATCCACACTCTTGTTGTCCTTAAGACTTTTTATCTTTTTTTTATGGGGTGCTTGTGTGGCTCAGTGGGTTAAAGCCTCTGCCTTTGGCTTGGGTCATGGTCCCAGAGTCCTGGGATCGAGCCCCGAGTCGGGTTCTCTGCTCAGCAGGAAGCCTGCTTCCTCCTCTCTCTCTGCCTGCTTCTCTGCCTACTTATGATCTCTGTCTGCCAAATAAATAAATAAATAAATAAATAAATTTTTAAAAAAAGACTTTTTATCTTTTTTTTTTTTAAGTTTATATATTTAAATCAGCTCTACACCCACCATGGGGCTTGAACTCACAACCCTGAGATCAAAAGCTACACTCTTCTGACTGAGCCAGTCAGGGTCCCCAAGACTTTTTATTTTATCTTCTTTAAGCACACACACACACACACACACACACACACACACACACACCTTATTTTTGTAATGAATAATAGATGGTACTTATTGCCATAGTTTATGTTAATTTCAGGGCTCATCATGCTCTAAGTATACCTTGTCCGCCTTCTGTGCTCACTTTTCTTCCTGCTGCATACTCTTAGTGAACTGCCACAGAAAATGCCTTTAGCTAAGTAAAATAGAAGGAAATTATTTAAAAGATACTGAGTCTTTGACAGAATCATGAGAAGGCCAAGTTTCCAGGAATAATGACTGAAATTATTCTACAAAACAGACCCAGATGAAAACCACCTCTGCCGCCCAGGAACACCAACTGGCAGCTCCCACAATGGCCACACCTGCATGTGGCCAGACTACAGCTGTGGACCCCTCTAGGCTGTGCTCTCTGAAGGAAGTCACTCTGTGGAGCCCATACTTAACTAAGTGCAGATTCACAGTCTTCTGTTGTTGGGTGGGGCATCTACACAGTTTCTGGAATTCTCCTGGATAAGAGATTTCTATCTTATTCAACCATTTTTATCAGTGTAGATTCGTGGATATTTATTCTATATTTTGGTTATAATCCCAAACTGCCTTTTTTTATTCTGTTGCTTGAATCATTCCAGCTTTGGCTAGAGGAACTCTTTCAATTGGCTCCTGTGCTCTTTTGACATTAACGGCTTTTTTTTTTTTTTTTTTTTTGAGCACATCCTTACTTTTTGACCCTACAAAATGCTCCTGGTTCCCTGCCCCAGTCCTAAAATCTACCAGTTCCCAAGGAGCCCTTATTCCTCTTATTGCTATTGGAGAATGGTATTAGAAACTTAGATCTGGGGGCTCTATTCTGGCACTTTTTCTAACCTCTCCTAGGACTGAAGTGATTGACAATAATGAGGTCCAATCATAACTCCAGATTTGGTTTAGGGTTTTCAAGATGGATGCTTCTTCCTTCAGTCTCTAGCAGGAACCTCAAACAGCAAGCTGGCACCATTTGGAGGCATAAGATTTCCCACTGGGACTCAGTAGCTTTTCACCATTTCTTCTGCAGCAATAATGTACAATTTATGATTGTGAGAAAGACACTCAGTGTTTGGTGAAATTGCTTGAGAATATCAGCAGTCACAACTTTTTGTTTTCATTTTTGTTCTGAGAGAAATAAAAAAAAAATGCCTTTGATGGTAAGGTAGGTGATGGCGGATGAGGTGAACAGGGAATTTGAGTGGGGAGCACATAAAATTTGTCAGATGTCTCCAGGAGGGGCTTCCTGCACTTTCCCAGAGGACAGGTAAACCTTAAAAGGCATAGCTGGAGGAAGTGGGGGTAAGCAGCCATCAGGGGCTAGATGGAGCATAGCAGTCAGAGAGGACGGGGCAGCCAGGGGCAGAGAAGGGGACCAAGGACTCAAATGCATGCACAAGAGACAGGCACAGAGAATTCCTTTTATACAAACTTTGAAACATGTGCCAGAAGGAGACAGCTGTTTAAAGGTGTCCTGCTGTGGGGCAGCTGCAGGAGACATCACCGAATGTTCTGGTCGTCTGTAAAGGTGCAGCTGTGACGAATCTTGTCACAATGCCCAGTTCTGGGGTCCCCTCATCCTGCCTGAAACCAGTGCCTTCTTTCATGCTGGAGGACAAGAGACAAACAGAAAGTTGGCCCAAGAAGTAGTGTGGCGCAGAGTGGGTGAACTGGGAGGCATTATGTCAAGGTGACTAAGTGGAGATGACAAGAAGGAAGGGCAGAAAGGATGAGCCAGATCAAGAGGGAGTCTGCCGAGCAGCTCCTGCAGGAAGTGGCCCCGAGCACAATGTGTTCGGAGAGGTGAGGTGAGTGGGATGTGCTCAGTTCAGGATCCAAGGCTGAAAACCATTGGAGCAGGAGGATCCTCATGGAACACGGTCCAGCTGACATGATGGCTGAGTGACAACACTCAGAAAGCATCGTCTGTCCTCAAGAGAAAGGGCAAAAGGGGCAATGCAAAGCAGCTCAAGGTAACATGTTTCAATGAGCGACACTGAGGGGAGTATTGGCTCGGGAGGCCAGTGTCCGGGGTTTAGGTCCAAGTTGTTCACACACCAGCACTGGTGACCTTCAGCAGTTCAGATTACATTATCTGGGCCTCAGTCTCCTCATCTGCAAATTGGATGGGAGATAATCCTGAAGGCCTCTTCTGATTCAGTGATTCTCATTTGACTCTGTGATCCAACGTGTTTTGTCAGTTTCTCCACAAAGAGGCAAACCAAACGCCAAAGTTCTTCACTGTGAAGAAGAGCGTCTGGGCCCCAGGTCACACGGAATCTCCTGGGGCCCTGGGGATCTTTACTTTTTAAAGTTCCTCCTGTGATTCCAGTAAGCATCCAGAATTAGGATTGCTGCCTTAAAATAGCAGTTGTCAGACTCATGTGTGCATCAGAATAAATCTGGAGGACCTCTTAAAACACAGATTGCTGGGTCCTACTTTCCCAACTTGGTAGGTCTAGGCTGGGGCCCAAAAACATTCATTCCTAACATTTTCCCAGGTGACACTGCTGCCACTGATGTGGCAGCCACATTTTGAGAACTAGTGCATTCACAGAAAACACTTCTTGTTTCCAAATAACAGTGAAGGGTTGTATTTTTCTTTAATCTTTCCTCCTTCCCTATCTTTCCTTCCTTCCTTCCTTCCTTCCTTCCTTCCTTCCTTCCTTCCTTCCTTTCCTCCTTCCTTTTTTGACTAAATACAAAAGAACTAAAGAGAATTTTGTTATATGCTGCTTAAACACTTGGCATCCAACATTTTTTTAAAATTACTTAAATTCAATTAATTACCATAGAGTGTATTATTAATTTCAGAGGTAGAATTTAGTGATTCGTCAGATGTATATAATACCCAGTGAATCCTAACGTGTGAGGTCTCCTGTGACCAACTTCCTTCTTCACTGAACATCCTGTTTCCAAGGCTCACCCATGCTGTAGTGTGTGTTAGACTTCATTCCTTTTTATGGCTGAGGAATATTCCATCGTGTGGACACAGCACATTGTGTACATCCATTCCTTGGTTGATGGACATTTGAGTTGTTTCTACCTTTTGGCGATTGTGAATAGTGCTGCTCTGAACATGCGTGTATCCGTTTTCTGTGGACATATGTTTTCATTTCTCTGGGATATACACCTAGGAATGGAGATATGGGTCCTATGGCAATTCTCTGTTTACCTTATTGAAGAAGGCTTATATATTTTTTAAAGATTTTATTTATTTATTTGACAGAGAGAGAATGAGAGAAAGAGAGAGAGAGCATGAGAAGGGGAAGGGCCAGAGGGAGAAGCAGACTCGCTGCTGAGCAGGGAGCCTGATGCAGGACTCAGTCCCGGGACTCCAGAATCATGACCTGAGCCGAAGGCAGTTGCTTAACCAACTATGCCACCCAGGCGCCCTGAAGGCTCATATTTTTAAAAATACCCTTCTGATTTAACTATGGGTGTGAAAGTCTGATTACTAGAACCAGGAGTCTGTGCCTTGTGGTGGGGGGCAGGGTCCCGCATGTCTGCAGGAAGTGCTATCCTCCAGTCCCACCATCTGTGGACACAACCCCGAGACAAGAAGACAGGACTGATGCCAGCCTCATGGCCGAGGAGCGGGCTTTAGGAGGCCAAATTTTGTTCAACTGTGTATGTGGCTCACTTGCCTTCAGTATCTTTCAACTTTGCTGATTTCTGTGACTATTGCTTCATGTTTTGAGGAAAATGAGTTTTAAATTGGCATCAAAAACTATTTACCAGGGAAAAACTCCTTTCTAAAGAGTGTTTGAAGCATCTTTTGTAGGAAAGTGATATGAGACCCTTAGGATAGAGAAAAAAAAAAAATGGAAACTGCTTGTCACGGTGACTTCCAGACTACCTTTCTAGATGAAATTTCATATGGCTAATAAGCTTATTCCGGGTTGAGTACCCTGGCTGAGACATGATTGGTCCTTTCTCCACCTACCAGGGAAGCAGCCTCGGGGAGTCACAAGTTGCCCCCTTCCTCAGCATGAAAAGGTATCCAGCATCCATCTTCTCCTTAGAAGAACACAGCTTCTGGTGACATATGGGCAGCAAAACCAGCCCCGGCCTCACCCCTGCCATTTTAATTATGCCCTCACTGTCTGCTGATGGAGGCCCCCTGGGACCACACTCCTGCTGACTACCACCGGAATCCTGCCGGGTTTATTGTCCACACAGCAGCTGCAGCTCCTCACAGCGGGTGGAGTGAGGGGCAAGGGCTGAGCTGTGGGCATTCCCATTTCCAGAGCAAGCTACAGTTTCTCAGGGAACTTCCTTTGAAGGACGACATCTAAAAAGGCAGAGCAGCACATATGGCACTGTCTGTTTCGGGATGATTTCTACTCATGAGCCTGCATTTTAACCTATTACCAGGTGAGCACTGGTACAGAGAGACAGGTGCAAAGTACAGCGTTGCAGGATTTGTACTGACTGGGGCCAAGAAAGTCTCCCGCCTAGGGGGGACATGTGCTGGCTCGGGAGGTGGAGGCACGCTGATGCCAGGCCCTCCTCACTGAGCCTGGTCACTGCATATCAAGATCAGCTCCAATGAGACCCACCCTGGGGCTCCGCAGCCACAAGGACTCGAGGAGTTCACACAACACAGAAATGAATTTCCAAATTGGGTTTTCAATCAAAAGCCATACTTGTCTCCTTCCGCATGTAGTAACTACCAAAGAGTTACAATGAAGTATCAGTAAGTAAGTGCAAAGATACATTGTTAAACTGATTGCTGCCTAGACTTATAATAAAGCACAGGTTCTCAAATACGCTCGTGCATTACACGTGCCTAGGGAGCTTAGTAAAATAATCTATCCCAAGCTTCCTCCACACTTCCAAATCAGAATCTGTAGGAGGAGTTGACAGGCGTGCCATGTATATTTGTGAAGTTCGCACACTGTGCAAAGTCACCTAGCCGGGGAGACCAATGGGGGCTGATATCCAGGCCACACTCAGCTTATCCACCATGTGCCACTGACTCAGGGCTGAGTCAACAAGAAGAAGGGACACTGGGCTATTTGTCACACATAGATTCTATGGGTGTTAGCTGACATCTCACACAGAATTATTTTCTTAAAAAATCCCTTTAATTTTGAAGCATAACAAGGTTTGGGCATTTTGGACTTCAATGCATAGTCAAACTAATTTGTTTAGTTAGAAAAGGTATTTTGGGGAACATTCTTAAGAAGTAAAAAAAAAAAATCTCCCTTCATTGTTGCATGATCTGTTTAATGGGATTTTTTTTTTTTTTTCTATTTCACTGTTCCTAGAGCTTTCTTTTTGAGCCTGTGGAACAATTGTGAAAACATCTAAATAGTAAGAACAATAGTTATTCCATGAGCATCCTCCTATATCAGTTAACGAAGTTCTAATTTCCTGCCAACCCACATGAATTTTCAGCAATTTCACCAGAACTTCAGGTGGAAGGAAGCACATTGAAGGTATTTAGAATTCTGACCTTACTTCTAGCACTGTCCATGGTATGTGAGCTCTTGGAGGCCACGATGGGCTGATTTAGCTGCATCCTTCTGGGTCACCAATGATGAACCTGTGTGTGGTGTGATGTGACTGGCTCGAGGAACACAGAGACTGGAGCGTTGGGTCCCCCTGCCTGTATAGGCAGATGGACATCTTTGTGATCATCTTGTAGATTGCCCTGGCTCCATGCTATGCCAAGTGCCAAGAATATGCATGTGTCTAAAGTAAGGTGTGTGTCTTCCAGGAGCTTACAGGCCAAGCAAATGATGCCGATCTGCTTACGAATCCACCACAGCACCAACACAGAGTCTTCTATCATGTATGGTGTGTTCTGTTTGAATCCCAGACTTTGTCACCATCCTCTCAGAAATCCACATGGATGAGGCAATGTAATTACTACATTAGAGTCACCAGACTTGCTCTCTGCGAGATGTAATCCTCCAGCCCGTGGAAAGGCCATGGCATTTGCCCCTGACATCTTTTCATGAATCATTTTGAGAATTTCCTTATTCCTTTTGAATATATTTCCTACCTAATCACGATACCAAGGTAATTCTCGTACCTAGGTAATATAAAGGAATATTTCTTGGGTTTCCACATTTCTGTTGGAAGAAAGGGAGGAAGGAAGGAAGGAAGGAAGGAAGGAAGGAAGGAAGGAAAGAAAAGTGAAAAAGGAAAAGAGATAAAGGAAAGAATGGGGGGAGGGAGGGAGGGAAAGACTAGCCTGGGTGAGGTTTGGGTTCTAGAATGAGGGACTCAAAGGGAGAGCCCACAGGCCAGCACACACCAGGACAATCACTCCTCAGTTAGTTCAGTGTGAACAGATTTGGGATGGAAAGATAAATAGGATTTCTTCTCTCATCTCAAGGACTTAAGTCTGGTTGACCCATCTGGTGGTCAAAATGGGCACATAAACCAAATTATGCTGCTTGCAGTGTGATAAACATCTCAACAGAAGGGAGAACGTAATGCAGAGCAAGTTGGCAGATGGAGTGATCCTCCCTGATGACAAAAAGGGATGATGTCTAGGAAGTTTCTCATAAGAAGAATGTCTGAGCTGGGTGTTCAGAGACAGAGAAGCATTTTCCAGGTGGGCAAGGAGGTCTCAGTTCAAATTAATTTTTAGAGCCAACCTAGGTCACTGGCTTGAAGAAATCCATTGAAGCCATTCTTCTCAGAAGTTAATACACATCACACAGAAACACTGTTAAAATGTCAAGATTCTGATTGAGTGGGTCTGGGGTGGGTTCCGGGAGGCACCGTCTATGCAGTCAGGAGCCACACATGATCAGAGAGGCTTTACTGAAACAGCTTCAGAGAGGAACAACTGCATAAACCCGCTAAGTCCCGGGCACTCTGGCAAGTTCAGGGCACAGTGCTGAACAGGACCAAGATGGCCTCTGTCTTCATGGGACTTCCAGCGCGGTGACAATAAAGGAAAGAATAAAGCCCTACGGCAACTCAGTTTGATCTAGGATCTTCCTCTAAACCTGTACTCACAGATTTTCTTTTTCCTGGGACACCTGGTGGCGCAGTCAGTTAAGCATCTGTCTTTGGCTCAGGTTGTGATCCCAGGGTCCTGGGATGGAGCCCCACATCAGGCTCCTTGCTCAGCGGGGAGCCTGGTTCTCCCTCTCCCTCTGCCTGCCGCTCCACCTGCTTGAGCTCTCTCTTTGTCAACTAAATCAATAAAATCTTAACTTTTTTTTTCCTTTTCCCTTGCATTGTCTTGTGACCCTAGGTATCTCCTGCCCTTCTGTTCTCCTGGCCTCTCAGCGAGCTTGGAAACTGACATGGCTGAGCTTAGAAACTGACATGGCTGAGCTTAATGTTTCCCTGTTTGTCATGTAAAAATAACTCTGTTTGATGTGGTTTTAAATTAGTGGTGCTTGAAAGGTGCTCTGGGAACAAGCAAGTGCCCTCAAAGCACCATCTACTCTGGGAATGTTTACTACCCTCCTGTTACCAATCAGACCCAGGAGAGGACACAGGGGTCTCTGGCCTGAAGTCACTGACAGGACTATTGGTAAAGACAACCAATGAAATGATACTTTGAAAACTGGCATGAAATATATCTGTTCTACGTTTGATGGAGGTATATGCTTCTAGGGCCTCAGAAAAGAGAACGGTTGTTTCTTGGAGCTTGATGTGGTGGCTGAGGGCAGAAGGGTTATTCCAGAAAGTTCTGGCCTTGCCCAGCCAGCCTCCACGCAGGCCGTACCATCGCTAGAAACCTTTCCCCTCTATCTGCCATCTTGTGTACTGAACACTTACCTTCTGGGTCTTCCTTCTATCAGTCCCTACAAGGTTAAAGATGATCAACCATTCCGTGGAACATGAGACGTTGGCCACCAAAATGAGAATGGTCTGGGCCAGCTGGGATGTTGGTCTTTGTGGTTCCTCTGACACTTCCTTTGGCAGCATTTAGCAAATTGCAAGTCCCTTGTCTCTGTTCTCCTCACAAAAAGGAAGCTTCGCAAGGTGGGTGCTCACACAGTTCTTTTGGCAAAAGATTCGTGTTTATCAGGTAGGTAAGGAAGGGATGAAGCTCTGAATTTGGAGAGCAGCATGTACAAAGGCCCAGGGGCATCAAGTTTGGTGAGTCTGTGCAGGGCAAGCTGCCTTCCATGGCTTCTAGGGCATGAGGGGTCTGAGGCAACATTTCCCTAGAGGAAACCCAGGAAAGAATAATGAAGCCAGAATGAGGAGGGCTGCAAATATCCCAGACCAGAGAGTCTGGACTATATTGAAATATTAGATCATTTCAAGAGGGAGTTAAATTTAACATATTACTCTGTGGGTACTGTGCCAAAGGAAAACTATGAGGAGGCCCTTCAGTTAAGTTTCCAGCAGAGGGGGGTGGAGAGGAAGGGATAGCATTCCAGAAATACTCAGGAGGCTAATCTATCTGTGCTTATCACTTAGGTACATGGAGGTGGGCAAAGGAGAGGGAAGGGACAAGGGCACCACTTCTCATCAGCAAGCTAAGAAAAGATGAGGAGCAGGTTTGGGGGAGGAGCAAAGGTGTGTGACCTGGGGCACGCCAGCATCCAGGTGAAGTGGTTGACTCTGCATTTGGAGCTTAGCTCACAGTTCTGGGCCAGAGTGCTGTTTAAACATCACCCACTGTAGCTCTTTGTGAAAGGCAAGGAGCAGGCTCATGCAGGGCTCGAGCAAGTACAGGTGATTCAGGCGTGGAGGAGGGAGAGAAGAAGGGCCTGAAATAAAGCTGCATGGTATTGACCCACGGACAAACCTTTGAGAAGGCCCTGTTTCCAGGTCTGGGTTCGGTGTGCATCCAGCTTAAAACACAAAGCATTATATTGGAGGGCGGGGAGAGTCTGGGAAGCACCAAGTGGAGTCACAGAGGAGGCTGGGGTGCCGTGACTAATCCCCTCCCCTCTAGTCCTCTCACACAGTGACTGCGACACAGGAGGACCCAGAGCAGGTCGCCCATGAGGAACTCCTCCTCTGTCCTGAATGGTTTCGTCATCAGAAGGCATCACCTCCAAGCAAGAGACCTAGGAGATGTCCCACCAGCATGGCTGGCTTTTTCTCTAAGACCTGATGCCACCAAAGCCTTCATCAGAAGGCATCACCTCCAAGCAAGAGACCTAGGAGCTGGTCCCATCAACATGGCTGGCTTTTTCTCTAAGACCTGACGCCACATGTCTGGGGCAGGTCCCATAGGTCTTCCAGATTGCGGCTGGCTGCCTCAAGGACCTGGTGGCTCTGGTCTGCGTCCTGCCATGTAATCCCCGAGTCTCTGGCCTCACATGGTGGAGTGGACCACCCTGTCGGGGCTCTTGGTAAAGCTCCTAGCTGTCACTATCTCAATGCCTACTCTGTGCATCCCTCAGCACATAGTGGCCAAGCACCTACTCTGTTAGACTCTGGGTACAGAGGGAGCACAGAATAGGCATGGCGCCTGTGCGGCAGTTTCCTTGGGAGACACACTTTAAACAAATGAGCACATGAATGGTTACAACTGGTGATCCTTGCTAAGCTGGAAAAGAATTGGGTTCTCAGGGATGGCATATCCGGAGCCCGGGAATGCAGGGCTTGACATTCTGGCCACAATGAGCTAACGGTGGGGAGAGGAGAAGCGTGCTGGGGGAGAACCAGCCCATGCCCCATGGACACCAGGCTTGCCAGACAAGAGCCAAGAGCGCAGGAGAAGCCAGGCATGGCCAGGCCCGCCACCTGGGGCCTCGCAGGCCATGGCTCGGGAGGTCTGAGTCTGAGTGGCAGGTTCTGCTGTAACAGAACATCCCAGACTGGGGTCGGGAGCTGCTGGAGGCCGCTCTAACCAACACACATGTGTTTCCTGCAGTTCTGGAGTCTTAAAGTCCAGGATTTGGATGTCAGCAGGGTCCGGTTCTTGATAAAGACTCTCTTCCCCTTCTGCAGATGCCTGTCTTGTATTTGCAGTTGGCAGAGAGCAGAAGGAGGAAACAAGCTCTCTCATCTGTTCTTACGAGGCATTAATCCCATCACAAGGGCTCCACCCTCGGGACCTCATCTCAACCCCATCCTCTCCCTAAGGCCCCACAGTCAAATACCATCACACTGGGGGTTAGGCTGCAATAAATGAAAGGGGGGAGAGGGGACACAAACATTCAGTCTGTCTGGAAAAGGGAGCCGTTAAAGGGGTGAGCTGGCATGATCTGATTTTCTGTTTATAAAAATGTATCCAGATCACTTTTTAAACAGGATTAATTTTCTATTTTCATGGTGTCTTACAAAATTTTGGAGAGTTTTGCAAGTGGCTTTGCAACATTACTTTGATAAATGAATGGAGATCATGGAAGGATGTTCAGATCATTTAAAAAATGTCAGCCAAAGTTGCAACCACCATTAGTTAAATGCTTTTATTTTTTAAATTATTATTTCAAAAGTAAAAGCTTCCAAATTCCCCAGTGGGTTAATATCTGGTGGTAAGAGGTGCTTTAGACAATAATCCCAGACTGGCTGAACCTTTGAAGAGACAGGAGAGTCTCCAGTGTGTCTTAATGGTCACTTTCATTTTGACCTTCAAAGATAAGATCTCAGTAGACCGACATCCATGGAGGGAAGTTGTGCCTGAGAAGAAAGAGCCTTCCACTAGCTTCTGTGACCTTTCTGTGAGGCCATGGCACGTGGGGACATTAGGAGCAGAATCCGCAGTAAAGCAGTGGGGTCACCTGGTGAGGGTCTCAGGAAGGACAGAGGAGCACCATAGGAACAGGTCACTGAGCTCCAAGGTGTTTAGAGAAGAAGAACCAGGATTCCACATATTGGGTGCTCGATAGACCCTGCATCACAATGAAGAGGTGACCATCAACCCTGTGTAGGGGGCCAGACCGGACAAGCACAGCTTAGGATTCTTCCTGGACACGGTGTCAAGTATGCAGAATGCCCTGAGAGTGAAGGCTTCAGGTGCACTCCAAGGCTCCAACGACACTTAACAAACAATTACTAATGCAAATATAAAAGTTGCAAGCCTGAAAATGAAGGCCGTGTCTGTAAAAACGCTCCAGCACGGAACTGATTCAATCAATTCACAGGCATCAAGTTATCGAGGAAAAATGCCCTCGGAGCTGCTCTGTGGTCCTTCCAGCAGAATGGCTCCACTTGCAAACATGATTTGAGCGCCAGCGAAGCAAGTGGGGCTGTAGCGCTTGTTCTGGTCACTTGGTGCCCAAGTGCAGGCCTCTTCCTTGGGGCTCCCCATGGAATGAGGGCAGGTGGACGTCCCTGGGCTCCTCTGCTAGTTGAGGTTCCGCTGTTCCTACCCAAGGAGACCTCCGGTCTTGATCCTGCATCGACGGTGCAACCATGGCCCCATCATACCCATGGCAGAAAACTGTAGAGACCCTTCCAGCCGCAACAGGGCTGAGCTGTCTGCTGCCTCCCTCCTGATCTAGCAGATTGTAAGTCCCAGTGCTGTGGATGAGCTGACGCGTCCCAGGTTTGATTCCTACCCTGTCTATTGATCAGGATGCATCTGTCCTCGGTTTTGTTGCAAAGAGGCCATCTTAGCCTGAAACCATTGGGTTGTGAGAGGCAGAATCCAATTTGTGCAATTCATGGGTTGAAACCCAATGCTCACTGTGATGGGCAGGGGTGGGGCCTCCAGGAGGGGAATGGGTCATGGGGCAAAGCCCTCATGAGTGGGATTGGTGCCCTTGTAAAACAGACCCCACAGAGCCCTCTGCCCCTTCCACCATCTGAGGATGCCACAGAGAAATACTGCCTTCTATGAGGAGGAGGGTCCTCACTGGGTCCTGAATCGGCCAGTGCCTTCATCTTGGGCTTCCTAGCCTCCAAAACAGTGAGAAACAGATTTCTGCTGTCTATAAGCTCCCCCATGAATGGTGTTTTGTTATAGCAGCCTGAACAGACTGAGAAACCATTAAACCCGTTCCTTATTCCCCCTCCCGCCAGGCTCTGGCAATCACTAGTCTGTTTTCTGCCTCTGGATTTACCTCGAATGGAAATTTCACATACACAGAATCACCTAATGTGTGCTCTCTGTGACTGGCTTTTCTTAGCGTGACGTTTTGAGCCTCCTCTACATGGGAGTGTGTATCCAACTTCCTTCCTTTTTATGGCTGAATAATACTCCATTGTAGGGCTACCCCAAGGTGAAAACTTGAGCTGTTTCCACTTTCTGGCCATCGTGAATAATTCTGCTACAAACTTGTACTTAACTTGGGTTTGTATTTTGGTTCTTCTGGGCTTAGAGTGGAATTGCTGGCCATATGGTCATCCTACGTGCAACCCACTGAGGATCTAAAAGAATTTGTCTCCAGGGTATCTTGAGGGGTCTTTAGCACTTGCAATCGTGTGCCAACTTGTTTCCAAGCCTTCCAAATTCCTTGGCCGGAGCCCCTAATTGGCCCCCTGGGGGAGGGCTCCTCTCCTGGTCTGATCAACCTGTGGGGCGCGGTGTGAGGCTGGTTTTGATGGAGGCATAGAGTACCTGAACAGCCCAGCAGCACCACTGCGGGATTCAACAACAACAACAGATATCTTTAGCCCTTCAAGGAACACCCAGGAAATGCTGGTGGCTCTCAGAATCGTCGATCTTTGGTTCAAGGGAGTCAGCAGTAATTTTTAAATGCCTGCTTTGGTGACTCACCGTGTCACCCAATTATACATGATTGTTTCTAAAATACCACATAAAGTTGTAATATTACCATCATAATCCAGTGGAGTAACCATTTTCCAAATCCTCCCAAATGAACAAGGCAAAACGCTCAGCAATTTTCTGGGAAATTGCTTTCTGCATTGTATGCCTGTAAATAGGGAACATTAATAATGCAAGCCTGAGGCCCCACACACACTGCACAGGGTGAGAGCCTCATCTTCTATTGCAGCTGGGAGCAATGAATAATTGCAATGAATAATTAATTTTGCTGATACCAAAGGTATATTCTGTTATTAAAATACACTGACATTTTCATTTGTGACAGGCGCCCACTGTCTGCTGGAATAATAAAGACCAAATTGCTTTTCCCCAGAAAAAAAAAAAAAAAAAAAAGGCAGGATTCCCACACATGTCAGAGTGAAAAAAAATATGAGCTGCTTTACACAGTGACTCAGTGGTAATTATTTTTAAATATGTGGTTTTGAATAGGTGGTTCGATCTGGAGTTAAAATCTCATTGCTTAAGATGGGAAGGGCTCAGTCATTTGCCTCAGATGCTGAGGAAAAAAAAAATCCTCAAAAATCTTCATATTCTTGGGGCACCTGGGTGGCTCAGTGGGTTAAAGCCTCTGCCTTTGGCTCAGGTCATGATTCCAGGGTCCTGGGATTGAGCCCCGAATCAGGCTCTCTGCTCAGCAGGGAGCCTGCTGCCCCCGACCCCGCCTGCCTCTCTGCCTACTTGTGATCTCTGTCTGTCAAATAAATAAATAAAAGCTTTAAAAAAAAAAAAAAAGTCTTCATGTTCTTTAAAGCAGCAGTTTGTTTCCACCTTATTAGATAAGAAATTACAATTTGCTCATATCGTGCGCAGACAAAAAATAACTATCTTCTAAAAATGCTTCGTAACTCAAAGGTCAACCACAAGTATGCAATTGTGCATCTTTTTGTGAATAAATATTAAAGAAAGAGATTTCCCCAAGGCATTATGAGCTCTCTGCAAAATATGATTCAAAGCATTATGTTTTATAGAAAGCCATTTCTGGGGGCACCTGGGTGGCTCAGTGGGTTAAGCCGCTGCCTTCGGCTCAGGTCATGATCTCAGGGTCCTGGGATCGAGTCCCACATTGGGCTCTCTGCTCAGCAGGAAGCCTGCTTCCCTCTCTCTCTCTCTCTGCCTGCCTCTCCGTCTGCTTGTGATCTCTCTCTGTCAAATAAATAAATAAAATCTTTAAAAAAAAAAAAAAAAGAAAGCCATTTCTGTTCTATCTTAACTCTTTAAGTTATTTCCAGTTTTTTCTCTTATGATAAATATTACAGGCATGACTGTCTTGTGCACAAAACTTTCAGTTTAGAAATCATTTCTCTGGTTAGATTTCTAGGAACAGAATTAGAAATTCCAAGGACATGGGCATGTCTAATGCTGAATTAGAGTCAAGGAATGTTGGAACAATTTAGGGCCTGACCAACAGTGTTAGACAGTGTTCATTTCAACAAACTCTCACAATTGTTTGGCATTTTCCATTCTTAAAAATTACTTATAGCTGAGTACATAGAATTGTACTTTATTGCCATTGATCTGATTGTTTATAATTGTACATCATTCTTATTTGAACCCTTGGTTATTAATAAAGTAGGCATTTGTCCAAATATTTATTAGTCACTTGTATATCATAATGTGTGTATTTGACCTTGCCTTGGCCCATTACTTGAAGTTTGAGTGTCCTTCTATTCACACATATGAGAAATGTAAATATTAATGATATCTTTCATATTTGTTTGAAATATTGTGTGAAATCAGATGTCTTTCAGTCCTGTCTGGTGAGCCCTGACACATGTTATTTAAATTTTGGTGGATTCCCCTACATTTATCACTGTCTTTGAAATAAATGCTAGTGCTCAAACTTGAAAATCCCGCGACAGTCACGGGTTTGAGAAATATATTTAGTGTGAACTTCTAAACTCTTCACATGTGGACTTTGTAAACACGTATTTCTTTAACCTAACAGGAATTTATTTTTCAGTATGTTGTTAGATCTGTCTTAAGTTGCTCTTTTCATACATCATTATTAGCTGTTGGATGAATGAGGGTTCCACATCTACCTGATTCATGATTCCTTCTTCCTAAGAGATTACATGTTCTTACATAGTACGTATGGTTTGTGAGCTCTCCTGTACTGGGTTCACTTGCTTGTGCGTGTCAGGCTGAGCTTACGCCTTTGCCTTTACCAGAGCTTTGGACTGGAAAGAGAAAGCAGCCCTTCACGTTGGGGAGCTGGTGGGGCCCATGCAGCCAGGCCTTGGGGTTCCCTAGGGGGGGGGACATCGACTCCAGACAGGCCACGCAGTGAGCATGATGGAGAGAGACCAGGACCACTCCACCGGCCTGTTGGAACCCAGACAACAAGGAGAACATCCTCCAAACCACGAACATGGCGAACATGCCCCTTCCCGGCGAGCAGGAGGGACCGCCCTCTCTCTACTGCTTACTGCTTGGCTCACTATAGTGCGCGGAGCGCCCCCACACATTTATTCTAACAGCCAGTCACAGAAACGTCCCCACTTTCTGACGACACTCAGTTCAGAGAATGTAACTGGGGAAATTTAGATGAAATCTGGGAGGCACCGTGTCTTTGGGGACAAATGCCCTGTTTTTCTTACTTCTGGAGCCCCGCCCATGCTGGCTCCTGGTGGAGGGTTCAGGGCGCCCCCTGGTGGTGGGGAAAGGTTCTTGGCTCCCACCCAAGGTGCGGGTGGTCTGCAGTCCTCTGGGATAAGTATGTGATTGCCCCATGCCTTGCTGCTCTGTGGATTTTTGGGGTGGATGTGCTCGTGTTCCATCTGCTCGTCAGGACCCTGTCTTGTCTGTGTATCTCTCCTTGGCCCTTGAAGACCTATTGGCACCTCCCAGTCTTTGCCTTATCCCTAGTCCGAGGATGTTGCTGGAATCTCGTTCAGCCCACCATGTGGGCCCCTTCTGCAGATTTGCCGGCCTCGGCTCTGTGTCCCGGTAACAGAGGCTTGAGTGCAAACCTAATGATCTCTTTCTGATATGGCTCCTCAGCCTTCCGAAGTATGTTGAGCAGCCCTTGTTATCACTGCCCCCGCCCGAGCCCCCCAAAAGGGTCAGAGCCAGGACCCTTCTGCCCTTGATGCCTCCCTAACCTTATCTAACACACATTCCCCTCTCGGTCAAGTCTGGGAAGAGAAATCAAAACTGCATCAAAACCTAAATCCCTCCCACTTGCGCTTTCCCATGACCCCCCCGGCAGGAAAATGGGGGGGGGGGCTCTCCTTTACTGGACAGCCCATGACCTGGTCCTGCCTGGCTCCAGAGAGGGGTGCTAATCCTCTCTCTCAATCATGCCTGGCTGTGGGGACAGCTCTGGCCATGAGAAATCCTCTCTTGAAGTTCAGGAGCTGAAATTACTCTCTTTTCTTTGGATTTCCTCTGTTTTCCTGTTAATTCCAACCCTACGTGAGCCTCTCTGAAAGCCAGGCAGCAGGGTGTCGTGCTTGAGGACACCACATGATGGTCAAGCCACTTCTTCCATTCAGCTCATCCTTTTGTCCCTGTAGTGGGGAGGGTCTACTGCAGGGTCAGGGTGATGGCCTTCCACCCAAAACATCTCAATGTGGGAGCAAGGCATTAAGATCGTGTTAAAGGGAAGAGTGAATGAAAATAGCTGTTTTTCTTCTTTTTCAGTATGGGAAGTTTTATTTTCCCGATCCACCTGAAACCCGCTCTCTGTGACTCTTTTTTTTTTTTTTTAAAGATTTTATTTATTTATTTGACAGAGAGAAATCACAAGTAGGCAGAGAGGCAGGCAGAGAGAGAGGAGGAAGCAGGCTCCCTGCTGAGCAGAAAGCCCGACGTGGGGCTCGAACCCAGGACCTGGGATCATGACCTGAGCCGAAGGCAGCGGCTTAACCCACTGAGCCACCCAGGCGCCCCCTCTCTGTGACTCTTAACGTAGCAATTCTGTATAAACTTGGTAACCAAGGACATGTGGGAGCATATGGTAATCAGCCTCTAATGGTCTGACTGGAGCCTCTCCCCCACCCCACGCACCTAGCTGAGGGTCCCTGAGCTTCAGCGGACAGGACCTGCCTGCCCACGGCTTCCCACGGCTTCTCTGCCCGTGAGGTTGCAAGTCCGAGCTCAGGAATCCCAGAAGTTCTGGGGAATCTAAAGCCCTTAGGACAAACCCTAGACAGCTTGGGATAAATATCCAGCTTTCCTTCCCACGGGAGGAGCAACCCTGAAGGACATTCCACAGGCTAATGCCAGGCTCCTCCACAGCTGTCCATGAGGGACACCTACATCAATACACCCTTTAGTGGGCTTCCTGCCTTCTCTGTCTCACCTTCCCCTTTTCCTCTCTCAGGCTTTGTAGCATGACCCCCCTCACCCTTCTGAGTAGATTTTCTTTAAATATACACACACACACACACACACACACACATGTATGTATATATATATATATGTATTTGTAATCTCTATGCCTAATGTGGGGCTCGAATTCACAGCACCAAGATCAAGAATCACATGATCCAGCGACTGAGCCAGCCAGGGGTCCCCTGAGCAACCTGAACTCAAGTCTGGGTCAACCCTTGGGGGATCCCCAACTAAGACATAAGGAGCCAACTGGTACCTGCTGACACAGAATGAGAAACCAACAGGAGCTCCTAAGGGACAGAGGGCGGTGGTTTCTTTTCCTGGGGTAGGGGACAGGAAGGCTGACTCAGAACCCTGTCCTCCTGTAAAAAGCCGAACACATGAAGTTGAAGGTGTACAATCACAGTGCCTGACATGGAACAGGGAGCAGACCCACATGCTGCTCTCCACGGCGCCCCCTACTGGGAACACACAACAGCTGCTTTTGTCCCACCCACAGCTCTGCCTCCTGGTTCAGGAGCCCCAGGGGAGGACACCTTGAGCTCCGAGGTGGTGGGACCCTGACTTGGCACAGCAAGCGCGCGCTCTGCCCATTGTCTTTCAGGTTATGATTCTCACTCAGAACACCACTGGGGCTTTGGGAGGCCAATGGGTGTGGAATATCCCTAAACAGCATATATGTAAATACACTACAACGCAAGACTTTTTAAAAAAACAGAGAAGTTTGGGTTGCATGGGTGTCTCAGTCAGCGAAGTGTCTGCCTTCAACTCAAGTCATGATCCTGTCCCCTGTTCTTATTTCTTATTCTTATTGTGGGATCTTATTGTGGGATTGAGTCCCACGTTGGGCTCCCTGTTTGGCGGGGAGCCTGCTTCTCCCTCTGCCTGCCGCTCCCTCTGCGTGTGCACTCGCGTACTCTCTCTCTCACTCTCTCTCTCTCTAAAAAATAAATAAATGAATAAATAAACAAGTAAATAAAATCTTAGAAAGGAATGAAGGAAGGAAGGAAACAGGGAAGTTTAGACCTATGCAAAATATTTTTCTTCTAAGTCCCGGGTCTTCACCTCTTTAGAAATAGCCATTTCCCCACTGCTTTATCATGAAATGAAAGATCCTGGTAGGAGATATTCTCGGGATGAAATCCACCCATCTAACAGCTTTCACTTACTCCTTTTGTGCTCCTTCACCGAACTCTGAA
This sequence comes from Lutra lutra, assembly GCF_902655055.1. Taxonomy (NCBI): domain Eukaryota; kingdom Metazoa; phylum Chordata; class Mammalia; order Carnivora; family Mustelidae; genus Lutra; species Lutra lutra. The sequence goes on along the minus strand of NC_062280.1, from coordinate 42,248,934 downwards.
TCTGGTCCACTCCAGCCTTCAGAAACTCCTCAGCCTATGTCTACTCTGGCAGGTGACTCTGGCATCTCTCAGAAACCTGGGGCTGCTGAGTGAAATGAAAGCTTCTCTTGGGACTACTCTAGAGGGAAGGACTGTCCTTTCCACCTCCAGGGTGGTGTGTGTGTGTCTGTACTGGGTATGTACTACATGTGTGTGTTGTGGTGTGTGTGTGTGTAGGTTTTGTGTAGTGTGCATATATGATGTCTGTGTCTGTGTGTATCTGTGTGATGTGTGTGTGTAGTGTGTTTATGTGATATGTGTATCTGTGTGTGGTATATGTGGGTCTGTGTGGTATGTGTGTATGTGTGTGTGTGGGGGTCTGTGTCGGATCGTGTGGGGTGTGTGCTGCATGTGTGTATTGTGGTGTGAGTGTACGTTTTGTGTGTTGTGTATATATGATGTATGTGTTTGTGTATGTGTGATGTGTGTGTATTTATGTGATGTGTGTGTGTGTGTGTGTGTGTGTGTGTGTGTAATAAGCTTCAGTGAGTCCAGAAGTCTGGGCAGCCAAATCTGTTGTTAGCAGGAACTGCGCTTATGAGGAGTCAACTTGAACACCCTTGGAGTCCAGGGACAGGTGGGACATTTCTTTTACTGTTCCTACCTCCTCACCTTGGGGCCCACCCAGGGTCCCCCTCTTACAAGAACCCGGAACCCTCTCTGGCTTGGTGGCCCATCACCTTCTCCCCTTGTCCTTCATTCACCCTCCCGATCCTGAGTCCTGGTTCCCGCCACCCCCACTCCTGGGGGGTCAGAATGCAAGTCCTGTCAGTGTGTGATCCAGCCTGCCCCTCTGCATTCCCTGGGACCCTCATCACGTGCAGGGTGCCACATCACAGAACCAACAGTTTCACTCCATGGACACGGGCCTCTTCTTGGTTACTCATCCCTTAGCTGTACTAAGGTGGTCATCTTTCACCCCTGTGTCACGCACACATGTCTGTACAAATATACTAGCAAACTCAGGCTTCTGGCCTCACAGAACCAAATGTGGGTCTCTGTCCCACCCTGGTCTCCCAGGATGGCACCCGCTCCTAAGAAGTGGCACGTGCCATGTGGGGGTCGTGGCCCTCAGTGCACCAGTCGGGTAGGTTACCTGGATCCTGGTGGTCTCAGGGAAGCCTCAGCTCCCATCCTGGAAGGAGATGATGCCACCATCCGTTTCTGAGAGAATTGTCCTTCCTTCCAGCATGAGGCACAAACTTCCCTTGACCTAGGCGTGCCCTGGGCCTCACATCTGAGCACGGTCCAGGGAAGCAGCTGTCTTTAGTCTCCAGCTGCTGCATGAGTTGGGTTCCTACCTGAGTGTCCAGCAATCCCCTCTCTCTTCTCTTCATTGTGGGGTTTCCAGACCTTGACTTGCCAGTGGTGATAAAGGTCCAGGGTCAATGTCTTCTCTAGAACCCCAGATGCCTGGACCCCTCTGAGGTGGCATCACCACCACCGGTTCTCCATAGAGGTACAGTTTGCATGAAATGGTCAGCTTGGCTACAAGCCAAGCAAACAAGTGGAAAGTTGCATCTGCCTAAACATGGCTGCCTTAGAAAGCTTTCTGCTCAGGAAATTTTCTTTGATTTGCTCTTCACTCCGTCCTCTGACAACATTCCTCCTGAGCAGAGGAACACATGGTCACATTAAAGGAACTGTCAGTTTGATGAGGTATCTGGCTGCCTTTGTCTTGATACCCAAAGCTGGTGTTACAGAAGCTGCTTTTTCCTCTCTGAGAACAAGGATTCCAGCCTTGGTGTTTGAGATTTCCCAACTTTGCTTTAAGGGGCCTTACAGAAAACTCTCTGTGCCCCAAATCCCTTCCAGGAATTTTTCTGAAAATCAAAGAACTAAAGTCAGTGAGAATATACAACTAAAAAAGCTTCTTCATTTCTTCTGCCAACCATCCTTGATATGTCTGGAGAATGTAGGATATTCTGTAGGAATCATTGAAACAACATGTCGTCTTACTGCACTGGCATTTCTGAAATCAGCAATGACTTTTCTGAGTCTAGAGCCATTGCTTCAACACGGTTTGGCTCTGGTCTGGGTCTCAGTAACTACCCCAGTGTATGGACATGGAAAGCCTGACTATTAGCAGGTTCTGGTCCCAACTCGGGTGTGCAGGAAATATAGCTACTTTATTCTCTAGCACCATAGCAATTTCTGTTTGACCCTTGGTTCCACTGGAGTGAAGAAAGCAATGTCTACTTGTCTACTTTCCCCCATATAGAATGTACGTCATTGGAGAATTACATGTTACTGAGCCTTCTGGTGGGGTGGAGGACAGGGCTGTCTAGATTCTAGCCATTGGCTCCTTGGACACTGAAATGCACACAGCTGAGAATGGGCATTGCAAGGAGCTGGCCTGATGGTCACAGCTGGGCCTGAGTGTTCTGTTAAACATGATTTCCCTGGGCATCAACGTTATACACAAGTCATTCTGTGACCAGCTGACAAGCCCGCTCCATAATCATGTCTGAACCCAGGCAAAACATGGCCATTGTCTAAAGCACAAAAATGAGCAAACATCCCCGTGATGGCTGATAGGGCTGACCACTGCCCCTTTGCCAGCTTGAGCCTGGCTTCACTCCCTCCTCCTTCTTCAGAGACATCCACCCATGGAATTGCCCTGCTTCTTGAAAGCGTCCAATCTGAATCAAAGTCCCACTTCCTTGAGCCCTCAAGCCCAGATTCCAAAATCAGTCCTTTTCCAGCACTTCTTCCTGAGGTGCCCCACAGTTCCCCTTTATGGTACCATGTGCCCATAAACCCAACCATGTTCAACTACAAGTGTGCGGCTCATGGTTTGGTGGGGGAGCATGGAAGCTGCTGTAGAGATCCACCTGTTTACCTACCTGGCTCCCTCAAGGACACTCAGCATCTCATAGCAAGGCAGATACATCCAAGACTGGCTAAGCTTTGTCTGTCCTGAACTCCCAGCCAACAATCAGCAGCGCAATGCCCTCAAGGTCCACCCATGTTGCTGCAAATGGCGGGGTTTCCTTCTTTCTCTCGGCTGAACAGTGTTCCAGGGTGCACACACGCATGCTACATCTTATCCATCCATCTCTTGATAGACACTTAGGTTGTTTTCTTCTATTACGAATCACGCTGCCATGAACATGGGTGTGTAGATTTCTCTTTGAACTCCTGTGAGAAAGCCTGACTTTCTCAAGAGATGTTGATATCTCTAAATGGATTAGAAATGATGTCCAACAAACACAGGCATTTGGGTGTGCAGATAGTCTGCCCACAGGTTTTGAAAGAGAAGGGGAAAAAAATCGCAAGAACATTTAAAATGTCTTTTAAGAGATAGCAGTGGGACAGAAAATACAATGAGAGGAAATTGGCTGTGGGCATATAAATATTTGTGACTTAAAGTATGAGTCAGATTGCTGGAATCACACGCTAAAGATGGGGAGATATCACAAGCCAGGGAATTCTGTTACGTGCCCAAACAAAAAGACACTTTGCTCAAGTTCTGTGGATTGTAAATGATGTGTTGGGAGCACTTACTAGCATTCTAGATGTTCAGCAAAAAGGGTGTCCTGTGATTTTGTGCAGCTATGTAGAGCTTGAAGGGGGCAGGGATGGGAGTGTGGTAATATGGTCGTGGGGAAAATGGCATAGATACTAGTTGGGAGAGGTTTAAATTGTCATCTTAGTGAGAAAGGGGAGTGAGGTGTTTATTCGTATAACGTTTTTAGATCAGCTGTGAAAGAGATTAATGATCATTCAAGCTCTTCTTTCCTCATATCCACCACTGGCTAAGGATCTCATTAGGAAAAGCCTAGGTATTTGAGGATTGGGTTTTTTTTTTTTTCTTTCCTTTCTTTTTCCTTAAAGATTTTATCCATTTACTTGACAGACAGAGATCACAAGTAGGCAGAGAGGCAGGTAGAAAGAGAGGAAGGGAAGCAGACCCCCCTGCTGAGCAGAGAGCCCACGTGGGGCTCGATCCCAGGACCCTAAGACCATGACCTGAGCCGAAGGCAGAGGCTTTAACCCACTGAGCCACCCAGGTGCCCCAAGGATTGGGTCTTCTAAAGGCCCTCTTTTCATATGGTGCTTCTCAGTCTCTCTGAACTTCAAAGTAACAAAGTAAGTGAAAGTGTGTTCCCCCCTGACCAAATCCCAGTGCCTCACGGAAGCATGTGTTAGGCTCTAGAAAAGTGTCCATTTTTTCTCACTGTTTGCCTGAAACACACAGCATTTATTCTTGTTGTCCTACTGGGAATTCTCAGTGTTTAACAAAGACTCAAGGAACATTTATCACAGTTTTAAAAAACCCAACTATGTTTTTGCAAAATAAGTTTAAATGAGTCATAATTCATGTGGTAGTCTTTGTAATTGACCCCTGCTCATGAGATCAATGTCTCTGGCTAGAAAAATAAACATTTCAGCTGCCATCAGTAGGGAGCAGGAAGCCATTAGCCTGTCACAGTGTCCTAGTTCCTCGACATCAGCTTGAAATTAATGGTAAATTGCACTGAAATCCCAATGGGAATGCTTATGTCGTGTTCAGTAGTTTCTTAAGCACCCCAAAGCCTATGCAGCTTTATCTGCTGATGTGACGTTGAAGTCCACAGTTGGCTGGTGCACTTCTAAGGGCAAGTCTCAGCTCCCCCAGCTAATAGCACCAGAGAAAAGTCCAAAGGGACAGTGCCCAGAGCATCTCGACAGGAAAACTCCCATCATCCGATCCCCTCTGTGGTCTTACACACCCTCCATGTCTGAATATACTGGAACTCTCAGCTGGCCTCAAAGCCCACCTGTGATCTCACCTTGCAGAACGCTCACCCTGTCACCTGCCACGTAAGGACACGTAGAAATCTTGAGCACTGGGAGGATGAGTCCCTGTGTGCCTACAGTCATCGAAGACAGTCCCAAACAGCACAGCAGCACGGACACGAATTCTGACATTCAAATAACTCCTTTCTAGACTCGCTGACTCCTAGGTAAGTTACTCAAGCTGGAATTTTCTTTTCGTTCTGCGGCCCCAGTTTCCCTGGTGCCCAAATGCAGGGGTGGTCTGACTGCCAGGCAAATCGTGACACAGCAGGTGACAAGGCCTTTTTTAATACTTCAGTAAACAGGGCCCGTAGGGTGGGTTTGAAGCCAGGTTTTCATTTCACAGTGAGTACAAGTCCACATAACTACCCCTCTTCTTCTTCTTCTTCTTTTTTTTTTTAACTACTTATTTTTTGCAATGTGAATGTCACGGGAGATCAACATTGAAAGTGTATGTATATTGAAAAGAAATTAACCCCTTACCACCCTACCGAGCAGAGACAATCATGGTTAATAGTTTGGGGAGTTTTTTTTTTTTTTTTTAAAGATCTTATTTATTTGACAGCGAGAGAGAGAGAGAGAGAGAGAGAGAGAGTGAGAGAGAGAGAGCACAAGCAGGGGGAGCAGGGGAGGGAGAAGCAGGCTTCCTGCAGAGTGGGGAACCTGATACAGAGCTCGATCCCAGGATCCTGGGATCATGACCTGAGCCGAAGGCAGACGCCTAACGACTGAGACCCCCAGGCACCTCAGTCAAGGTGTAATTTAAGTATGAATATATACACATCCCATAACCCAAATCGGTAACACGGACGGTCATATTTCTGCGAATTTTTTCCCCCTACAATACGGCCTGATGTTGTAGAAGTGGTTTTTGACTGGGGGTGCCTCTGCCCTCCAGGAGTTACTTGGCATCAGGTGTCACAGTGACTGTCAGAGGGGGAGGGGTGTTAATGGCTTTGAGTGGGTAGAACCCAGCAGCTAGACATCCCACAGCACACAGGATGAATTCTCATGGGGAATGATCCAACCCACATATCAGCAGCGTCGAGGTAAGAAATCCTCACCCCGCTGACTCGATTTCCACCTGACAAGCAGCCTGTGCACCGTCCACCGGAGCGTGCGCTTTACTACCTGGCAAAGACTGTTCAAAAGATTTAGTGACAGAAATCAGGACATGCAGCATTTAATTTCTCTTGAACCTCCTCCACTAGTTCCACCTGCTCATATGGAAGTTAACTTGGACTACTCTGAAGTAGCTAAGTGAGCCGTTCCCCTGCACGTTCTTCTAGGCTGTCCTAAGAATGGAATGATTCGTAAAGCGTTTGGCAAGAGCGAGGTGTTCTCCGCGCCCGCGGACGGGATCATCTCAACACTCTGAAAATGAAAAGCTTCACCTGCTGTTCCTGCGTCAGGACCGCGCGATTGGAGGGAACGCGAACTTGCCCTCTGTGTTGACAGTGACCTCTCACAGGTGTCTTCTATGAACAACAATGCACACATATAGGGGTGTGTGACAAAAAATTAACAAGTGGGTTGTATTTTCAACAAATACTGGTTATAAAGTATCAAGGTTTCAAGTGACCAGTTCTTATGGGGAACCAAATTTCTAAAAAATCACGTTAAGTTTCCTAAGTGGAGAAATTTTTCACTATTTCGCTAACCATTCATTTTCACATTCACATTCTGTGTATTTTCTCATGGTCAACAAACTGATCCAAGTGGTTCAAGTTATCCCACCACTTGAAGAGGAAAGCATCGGCAATAATCTGAAACCAGGGGGTCAGCTTGATTTCCCCACAGGCCGCCTTCTTCAGAAGTTCTCTTAGCTCTTCCTTGGTCACGTAACAGTAGCTCTTAATCTCATTGGGGTCCGGATTCAACATCACATCCTTCCTCATGAACAGGATGTAATCGATTTCATGTTCGCCCCAGAGGCCGTCTGACTGAGCCTTGTAGTGGATTCGCGTCAGGTAGTTCATTTCCTCCGGAGGCACCGCTTCCATGGGGATCCCTAGTTCAGCCTCCAGGCGCCTCTGGGCCGCGCGTCGCACCCCATGGCCTCGGCCTCCTCCAGCTCGCGCGGGTTGCTCAGCGGGTGGCTGCAGCAGGAGTTGGTGAAGCAGCCGGGAAACGTGATCTTGGCGTCCGAGCGCTGCTGCAGCAGGAGCCGGTCGTCCGCGTCGAACAGGAACACGCTGAAGGCGCGGTGCAGCAGCCCTCGGTCTATGTTCGCTTTCAGGTGGCAGTTGCGTTTGGTGTCGGCGCCGACGCGCCGGTCGTCCGCGTCCACGATGATGCACATCTCCGACAGCAGCTGCGCCTGCTGCGCGTCCAGCTTGTCCACGTCCACCTCCGGCATGCCGTCCGCCCGGCCCGCGGCCCTGGTCCTTCGGGCAAGCGCCGGCCCCGTGGGGCGAGGGCGGGCAGTCTCGGGCGCCCACGAGCGCCGCCGCACCCCCTAGCCCCGGGCCGCCCGCGCACTCGGGCCCCCGGGAGTTTTGTACAATATTTTTTCAGTGCTGGTTTTTGGGATCGTTATTTTGCCCATATTCTAGAGACAGGATCACAGAGCCTGGGTATGTTCCCCCATTATGCCCCTGCTGGTGTCTCCTTGACTGTGTATTTTAACTCACCGAGGCTTGGCTCTTAATCAGTAAAGTGAGGATAAAAATGCTATCTGTCTTAAAATCTCTTTAAGAAGATGGAAACTCAAAAGACCATTGTAAGAATTAAATATATATATTGTACAACAACACATAATTATGTATATATTGCACTTAACACAGAACATGCTTGATCAAAGTGAGCTCCTTCGTGATTTTGACTATAAAAATACCGAGACTTTTCACTTGACATTCTCACATAGGCATTTTGTTATCATATGACACATTTAAATACTATTTTAACAGTTACAGGATATTCTGTATGTATTTTGTTCTTAATTCATTTGATAAATCTTTATTGAATATCTAGCCGTGCCTTGAGCTGGTAGTGAGGGTGAAAGATAAATAAGAAGCATTCTGTCTTGAAGAAGTCCCAGGCTCAGGGAAACAGGTAGTCATGGTGCACTATGGTTGAGAACCGTAGCTTTCTGCAGGAAATGAACATAATGTGCATATGGTGTTGGTTGTTTACTTTATTTCAATTTTTCCATTATTAAAAAGATACATCCATTGACAGATGAGTGGATAAAGAAAATGTGGTATATACACACAATGGAATATTACTCAACCATAAAAAGGATGGAATCTTATCATTTACATTGACATGGATAGAACTGGAGGGTATTATGCTGAGTGAAATAAGTCAATCAGAGAAAGACTATTTCATTCATATGTGGAATGTAAGAAATGATCTCTTTGATCATAGGGAAGGTGGGAAAACTGAATGGGAAATCACAGAAGGAGACAAATAATGAGAGACTCTTAACTATAGGAAAAAACTTAAGGTTGCTTGAAAGGTGGTGAGTAGGGGGATGGGGTAACTGGGTGATGGGGATTAAGGAGGGCACGTGATGTGATGAGCACTGGGTGTTATATGCAACTGATGAATCACTGACCTCTACATCTGAAATTAATGATGGTTAATCATTAATTAATTGATGGCTATTCTCTGGCTAATTGAATTGAAATAAAACAGATAATAAAAAATAATTTAAAAAATTTTTTAAAAGACTGTTAAACATCATTAAAATTAACATTTGGAGCATAAATACTTTCTGTAATGTTGATTTTTATTCTTGATGATAATTTACCCAAAGTGGAAATGATTGCTTGTCATTGGCCGAGGCCATGTGTAAGGGCTTGATGGCGCTTTGCACGGCATCATACAACAACACAAAAAAACCAATTCTGAAAACAATTTCAATGTTGTTTAATTTTGCATCTCTTTGACTACCTGGCACCTTGTGACTCTGTTTTTATATTTGCTCATCATTTCTACTTCCCTTTTTGTAAGTTATCTATTAACATCATTAGCATGCTTACCTCTGAGGTTTCCACTGTTCTTCTTACTGATATTTATGAACTCAGAGTGTATGAAAATGTTAGCTCTTTGATTCTTACACATCTTGCATGTATTGTTCCCTAATTTGTTGTCTGTTTTTTTAATTTTAATAACTCATGCTTTTCTGGGATGCATCAGGATGATAGGAACAGTAATAAAAGCATATATCCTGGACCCACCTCTCCCACTAATCCAGGACCGTCTGAGTATTGGATGCCTTCTGTTCAGGCTGCTGTGTGGGTTCTGGACTCTTAGGTCCTACTAATGGAAAAAAGATTCCATCCTCCCTGTGGGTGCTCTGTATAGTATTTTGTGGCCTGTTTAGTCTGAATAGAGGACCAGACATCTGTATTTTGAGAAAGCTCTGAAGATGCCCCATTCTTACTCAAGAACTTACTGGGCTAGAGCTTGAAGCTGAACAGAATATGAGAAAATTCAACATAGATAATGTCAGATCCTGCGTTGAACAAGAAACCCAACAGTATGGCAAAGGTATGGTGTCCGTGACTTGGCTGCTGCTACATGGAAATGCCATTGGTGTTTTGACTGAGAGGAAGCTCAAGAGGGGTTTGCCGAGCAATGTGGCTGCCAACACTAGTGATCTGAGGTCAGGCTGACGGACAGTGCTGATGGCTCTACATGACAGACTTATTAACACCTTAATTAATAACCACAGAGAGAAGCCTCCAGGTGCCCAATTTTGGCTTAATAGAAGGAAAAAACAGACATTTCTTTGCAATCTGAGCCAATAGAAGATGGAATGACCTACCTCAGGAGGTAAGGAGTTCCCATTATTGAAGGTGCTCAATTGGAAGCTGCTGGACATGTGGAATGATGACATCACTTGGAATGATGACATCACTTGCAATGATGACATCACTTAGAATGATGACATCACTTAGAATGATAAGACCATGGGACACACCAGGATGAATCTTGAGCCAGTTCATCTACTTCTTACAACCTTACTGACCCCACTGCAAAAGGAAATGAGTGTGGCTGAGGAAACTTTCTTTGTTTTCTTATGTAGGATTCATTAACTAATCCTTCCATAATACATTCTAGTGTTATATCTGGGATCAGTGTCAAGCTCATTGTGCTAGAGTTTGCAAAAACTTGTCTTAATCATCTTTTGGGAGAAACAAAATGACAGTTACTCATTGGCAGTTCCCTTTACCCCTGGTCCCTGCTACGGCTCCTACTCCACAGTCCATCCAAAGCCCTCCATCAATCCCATGTGCAAACCTAGTCCTTCCCATACTCATGAGGTGTTTTCATGGCCTGTAGAATCCAGAGGAAGCCACTTGACTATGTTATACAGATTGCCATTAACTGTGGCCTAAATGCTTGTGAAATCCAGGATAGACCAACCAGTAACTTGGAAGGCTCCATGCACTCCAACTGTGTGTTGGTGAATGGGTCCCAGAGAAATGGTCAAAGAACTCACCTCACTGACAGAAACTCTAAAGGTTCTTTGGAAGTAGTGAGACAGGGAAACTGAAGGATTCCTTAAAAATCACCTTTTTGCTCCTTTTCCTGCTTCTCTTCTTGCTAGGACCTAAACCCCCACTTTACACATGCCTTGTAATGCAATAGTGTATGTCCTCCTTGCAGAGGACAAAGGATTAATGATTTATCTAGAATAGGAAACATCTAGGGAGGGCCAGGTGAGCACAACTGGAGGAAGCCATCCTATGTGTATCCCAGACCACTAGTGCTAGACATCTCAATGCTAGACATCTAGCTCCAAGGAATAACACCTGAGACCTTGCCTTTTGTTCTAACAGATTCCTGGATGCCTGAGAAGACACATACACCAGGTCACAATCCTCAACAAAGACCTCCAAACCCCAAGTAAGGTGAGACTCCCTCTGTTCTTTTATGAGTCTCCTGGACACTGTGTCTGCACCTACACTCTCTCTCTACCTTCAGTAAACTCTGCCTTCACCTCCTACTGGTTCGCATTTATCTTTGTCCTGCACGCAGGCACGGACCCCCTTGGCTGGTCCTGTGGGGCCCCCTCTGCATCCTCAGACCGGCCTGCCAACATCAGGAGTGCTTCTCCAGGATGGAGTGACTCTTTCGGCACAGTCACCAGATGCTGGGAAAATGGCTGTGGACCTCCACAGCAATTTTAGACGTGTCATGGGCAAGAGAGGCAGGGGACTTCTGAATGCTTCAGAAAAGCCAACAAAGATGATCTCCATGTAGGGCTGAGTCTGATTTACTAAGCACTTGGACCTTAGCAATTCCTAAAGGAAAGATATTTCATTGAGGTAATGGGTACTTTGGGTGGATTTTTAATCAAGGAGATGTCAGGTCAGTTTCCGGTAGAGTCAGGAAATTAGGGACGAAGGAATGACAAAGATAGATGGCTAGCCTTGGAGACATGGGGCCCTTGGGAAAAGGAGTGGTGAGGGTAGTGATGTAGATGAGGAGGGGGATGTTGAGAATTCATATTTAATTATTTTTCCTCTAAGGAAAAAAATGCAAATAATCTGATGGGGGTAGAGAGGTTAAACACTGATTTCTGTAGAAAAAAAAAAAGCTAAAATTTATTAAGTGTTTCCAAATAATGAGCATCTGTTGTAGTGGGTAGAATTGTACACCCCTCCCCAAAAGGATATGTTTAAGCCTTAACTGCTGGTCCCTAAGAATGTCACCTTATTTGGAAACAGGGTCTTTGCAGACATGATCAAGTTGAGATGAGGTCACACTGGATTGGGAAGGGCTGTGACCCAATGAGTGTGTCCTTATAAGAAGAGAGACATTTGGACTTGTGCACAGAGAAGATAAAGGAAAGAAGTCCGTGTAAAGACAGAGGCAGAGACTGGAGATGCACCCACAAGACAAGGAGCATGCAGGATGGCCGGCAACCCCAGAACCTAGGAGAGAGGCATGGGACAGGTTCTCCCTCCGAGTTTCCAGAAGGAGCTTGCTGACATCCCCATTTTGTACTTCTGGCCTCTGGGGCTGGTAGAGAATGAATTTCCATTGTTTTAAGCCACGTGGTGTGTGTCCATTTGTCCAACAGCCCTGGGAAATGAATACACCTGTGTGCACATCACATGATGACGGTCTGGAGTACCGGTGGTGGAGAACACAGAGACAGATGAAGAAAAAAGTCTGCCAAGCAACGCTGAGGACCCAGCTAAGACAGGAGAGTAGAAGACATGATGAGGGCATGAGTGGCCTTGGGGAGGGGTTGTTTCATTTCAAACTGAGAAGCCAGATGTGTGGAATATTCTAGAGCTGGAGACTGGTGAGATGGACTGGGGAAAAAGAGAGGGGAAAATGGGAGCTGGCTGTGTAGATGTGAGTGTGGTGCTGTGTTGTGGGGCCCAGATTGTGAATGGGGAGGTGTGGAGCCTGGGGCTTTCCTAGGGAGGGAGGTGGTGTCGAGCAGATCCGAGTGCCTTTTCTGAGTCTCATGGCACGTCCAGCAGGTGAAGATACAGTATGGGCGGTTTCCTTTGTCTTGTGCCTCAGGAACGATGACCCCTCTGACTCCTTTACTCTTCCACTTAGTGGGACAGTCCAAACCAGCAAAACACCCCCTTGTCCTCGAGTCCAGAGCTTTGGGGGCTGCAGAGCTAGGGAAAGGGAGGCTGGGAGCAAGAAAATCCTTCCTTCAACAGAGCGACTTGAATTTCCAGTGAACAGCCAGAAAGTATCTGTGATATCAGCCAGAAGGTATCTGTGATGTATGGGTTTTGTCTTTCTCTAAATGCCTTCTCCCTAGTATGAAGCTTTAAGGGATAAAAGAGCCTCCTACAGACCTATAACTCCATTGTCCAAAATGGATCTCCTTTCCTGTGTATGTCTGGCAATGAGATAGAGGATTACACTGGCGATGAGAATAAAGAAAGCTGTTTATACCAGACTTAAATCATTGTTTGCCACTAAACATTTGTATTCCTGTGTTTTATATCACTAAGTATGGAATTGGGAAACATGCAAATTAGGCAAGATAATGAGCTGTAATTTCCTTGACTCTAAGGAGGGTATTCATAATGAAAAGGGATGGTTAAATAGGATTTTAAGAGTTATTGGCGAATACAAAAGAATAAATAATATTTTTTAGGAAGAGAAACATACTGCTTGCTTCACCTAGCACCTGCAACGGTGGGTCTTGACATTTCTGGGCATTCCTGCTCCCAGCCCATTCAAGAGAGCGTAGAGACAAAGGTAGCAGGCTCCTTCCAGGGGGCGAAGAGAAAGGCATCTGGGCACATCATTAGCGGTATGCCTGGCTGTGGATGTTGTGACAGTTTTTTCAAAGGAGGGAAGAAAAACTTCGCTCTTTATTAGCTTCCAATGAGATGGCTCCAAGCATGGGTGTAGTAAATTATTGAGAGGGACTGTCCAGCTCAGAACTCCCCTCCCTGAACTGCAGAGTCAAAATAGAGGGCAAGTTTCCAAAGTGTGCATGCCATGCAGGCTCCAACTAGTGGGAGACAGAGCCCTGGGGACACACAGCCCAGCCTGGACCCTGGGTCCCTCACCCACAGGGGACAAAGTCATGGCTCTTTCAGGAGGCCAAAAGCCTTGTGGGTCATCAGTGAGCATCTTTGGAGTTCCAGGGGCTTTATAGCCCAGAGGGGCTGGATTAGATGTGGGGAGCCTGGATTTGGCCCCATGGGGAGGTAAGACTTGGAGATATCATGCAGCCAGTCGGAGGAGCTGGCAGAGCCTTGAGGGAGGGAGAGGAAGGGGAAAGGAGAGCCCTGGTTGCCTGGCGGCAGGTAGGACAAGATAAAGGGGAAGAGGAAGAAGACCAGAAGGCTGGGAAGGCCTAATGTTGCTGAATGCCGCTTGCATCCCAAGGCCACGTGTTCGTGTCTGGAGAGGATTACTTGTGCCATGAGTTAATGGGGCAGTGAGGAGCATCAACATTTAACGGAGGCATCAACATCAACGGGAGGCATCAACATTTAAGACCCAGGGGGCGCCTGGGTGGCTCAGTGGGTTAAGCCGCTGCCTTCGGCTCAGGTCATGATCCCAGGTCCTGGGTTCAAGCCCCACATCGGGCTTTCTCCTCAGCGGGGAGCCTGCTTCCTCCTCTCTCTCTGCCTGCCTCTCTGCCTACTTGTGATTTCTCTCTGTCAAATAAATAAATAAAATCTTTAAAAAAAAAAAATTTAAGACCCAGGACTGATTACTGACTGTTTTCAGCCCCCACAGAACTCAACCTCGGGGAGCCACCTGTCATTTGATTCTCTAGAACACAGGTCCTTGAAGGGTTGTCTGGGTGGGGGTAAGGGAGATTGGAGTGGAGGTTGCCGGGGAGAAATGGGTAAGTTTATAGAGCTGAGATGGGCCTGGATGGTGACTCAGAAGCAGAGCCAGTTGGCTGGAGAGACTGGGGGAGCAGGTGTATTTGTGTCTTTCTACACAGCACACACCTGCAGCCAACGATGCATCCCCTGCTGGGGCCAACCATGGCCTCCTGCCTCCTACACAGCCAGCCCACCGGGCCCCTGGCACCTAGACTGGTAAGACTGGTTACTGTTGCCCAAATCCTAATGCCAGCCCCCTCTCCCCTGGCTGCAGGACTAAGTTCTTGACCCTAGGCCCTGCCCTGTCCAGCTGCAGCCATGTCAACAGTTAGGACTGGCTCAGTGATGCTGCTTTAAGAAGCAGTCCACATGTGCGGGAAATCAGCACAGCGATGCTTCTCATTGGCAGGACATGCTGACTGGAAGGTCTTCTTGTTATAGTGACTCAAGGACTCAGGCTAAGTCGCCCTCCTGGATGCTGCAGCTGCTTGTGTCAGAGTCGAAACTAGTCCCGGAGAGTCTCACACCAGAAATGAGATGTATGTTCCAAAGGGGACACTCATTCATCCCCTCTGTTCACAACTCAGTGGCCTGAACCAGGGCTCCGACCCCACCCAACCCCAGGGTCCAGGACATCCCATCATTTATTAGAAGATCCTGGGACTAGGAGACGGACAGCACCCAGCCGCTAATGAGCAGCCCAGACTTGGCACCACCTGTATGATTGTCCAAGAAGTTTCCAGTTAAATTGAACACGTTTGTCCATCCCCATCCTCTTACTCCCAACACTGCTGAGTCACGCTCGGGCTAAGTAATACACAAGATAGACATGGCCCATCCCTCTGGCGATGACAGGGCTGTGGGCAGACTCGGGGCTGGAGAGAGAGTTAAGGACGGAACCACATCTTTGTGAGCTCGAAGTGGGGTCTACATGGACTCTTCTGTTGTTGTTTAAGGAAAGAGGCTTCCAGGACATTCTCTTCATAAAGAGATAGAAAGTCACTTTGGGACTCAGGGCAGTGCTCTTGGTCATGCCCACATCCCTTTGCTAGAGGAAGCCAGATGCCTCTTACTTGGCAAAGCTTCTGTGGAAGGTTGGGGAGGAAATATTTCCATAAGAGCAGTGTGTGTGTGTGTGTTAGGGAAAAAGAGTCCTGGCTTTAAAAAGTTGGGGAGGTGGAAACCTCACACCTTTCTTCCCAAGAGGACACTTGGTGGGGAAATTCTGTCGGTGCTCTAGTGGAGTGGCCCAGTCCCCGGGCAGGCTCACTGGTGGAGAAAGCCCACCATGAAGACCTCGTGAGAGCAGGGAAGTCTGGGCTGATTTTGATGCTCTCCGCCAGGTCACAAGGCTAGGTTTTTCAACCTGTGGTCCACAGAACATCTGTATCAGCAGTCCTCATGGCAATGCTAGCAATGTTGTTTGGTCTTTATCCCTGTTGCACTGAATCAGAAAACCCTGGAGGAGACCCTGCGAGTCTGCATTTTTTAAATAACTAAGCCTCTCTTCTGCTTCTCAGGGCCCTAAGGCCTGCACACCTCTGACCCGAGTCTTGGCAGAGTAGAGCTTCTCTGACACGGCGCAAGGGGCATGGTTGGGAAGCACTGCCAAGGAAGAGGAAGGGGAAGCAAGAGCCACAAACGTGGAGGGTGAGCCTGGGTACTGCCGCTGGGATCTGGACCGGTCCAAAGGAGCAGCCACCAGATGTCCGGGCACTGGTGCTCCACAGCGACCCCTCCTGGTTGGGAAAGAAATGACAGCACTATTGGTCTCCCTGGAAGTTTTCTTTGGCGAGGTCTAACAATGGAAGTAAGGCTTTTGGAATAGATGGCATGCCCAGGATAGAGAAAATGTGCATCATTTGTGTGGGACTTGGTTTGGTCTTGTGAATTCGACAGTAAAAGGCTTGGTTTCCAGGTAATGAGCTAATGAGATGCAGCCCTGCACCAATTTGGAACAATAACAGATGCCAGTGTCAGTGTTTATATCTGAAGCAGGTAAAGCGGCTCATGCCAGGTACATCTAAATGATCTCTGTGCTTGGTAGGACGTCTTCCATCGCATGCAATGACAAGTATCTGCTGACCTAGCTTCCAAGCTCCCTTTAGGTATAAACCCATCATGTGGTCTGAGGAGTCAAATTCTACCTGTGGCGGAAATCTGTGAAACTCAGATCTAAATATGCTCCTGTTCCCAGTGGTAAGACCAAGGTGCTTGGGGTGGGGTGAATTCCTGTAGGAAGACTACTTAGGCGGACTTTCTGCTTTCCTCCCACTGATAGAACAATATTGCTCTAGGCAGAGGTTGCTGTCTTCCCGCTGTACTAGAACCGAGTAACTTTGGAATTGGGGACTCCCACTGCCACTACTTTGAGCTATCTTTATTTTTTGCTCTGTGCTCACTAAAAGGGCAAATTGAATATAATATCCAGCTCTGCAGTATTTTTAGCATCCCTGGGTCAATATCCACTGTTCGCTGGCTGATAAATCTCTTTTCCAGCTCTTTTCTTAACCATGAGAGAGATGATAATTAGAAGTTACATAACTCTTTTGCAAAGTGGATTTTCACATTAAACCAGCGCATTTTCTTTTGGGGAACTAAGCTTACCATTGGGGAGAAAGCATTGTTTCCTCAGTATCAAATCTCTGAACATCAACTGAAATCTTAGGAAATGTTACAAGCTGATTTTAAAGTGTGATAAAGGTCAGATTTAAAAAAAAGCCTCTAAGAACACTGCCCAGAATACCTTTAAAAAAAAAATTGTCGCCTCTCTCCAGAGGTTTAATAAAAGGATCAGGATGAATCATACTGATAAGGAGGTGGATGGTGAAACTTGGAGAGGATGGAAAAACAAGGTCATGTGTTAATTGTATATCAGAAGCAGGAAATTACAGAACACTAGAAGTAGCTAAAAGTTAGGCAGAATCAGTACATGAATTTTGACTTACTATGCTTGGTAATGTCTTCAGTCCCTTGCCCCAAGACCCAGCTTCTCTCCAGGGAAGATAGTCTTCAACTAACCTCAGGGTTCTCAAAGAGCCAAGAGAAAAAGTTATCTGAGCAGACAATCAAATTGCTTTCAGTATGGAGCCCAGGGGGCTGCCTGGACACCTGGTCACCATGTCACTCTCAAATTCTGGCCATGTCATGAAGAACCATGGAGGGGAAATTAAAATGGATCTTTTTATAATGATGTTTTGGTAATATAGTATCCTTGATTGACTTTAAGGGCTATCTCCAAATTATCTTAGGTTTAGTCAACTCATACCAACTCTACCTAGAAATTGATGAGAGTGAATATAACTCAAGGAGCATCAGCAAACTGCTAGTGGGAAGAGAGTGTTTCTCAGAATATAAGGTGGGATTTTGTTCAAATGGAATTCAAGTGATTCAGCAGGTCCTGGGGAAGCCTGAGATCTGTATCCCTAACAGGTTCCCACGTAACGCTGAGGTTAGGGGATGACAAAATAGCCAGGAGCCAGTTACTAGAGTTTGGCTAGTGTCAGTGGGCTCCCCCTGCTGTGTGAGATGGGGACCAAGGCTCTGTAGTCTTAGGGCTTGTTTCTTTGTGCATGTTAGTCGGCACCTCTGGGTGCCCACCGTAGGCTAGAGGAAGCAGAATGTGACTTTTTACAATTGTTTCCAGTTGTAATGCAAGCTCTAATTTACTACCTGGTCCTCAGTTTTCCTTCAAAGACTGTCCCTCTCCCTCTGAATTTCCCAAGATTTTTTTCCCTCCTGTGGCAACTTTGTTGGGGGAAATGCCTTTGCCAGCAGGAGGATTGGAGGACGTGTCAAGAGAACCAGTTCAGGGTTGGAGTTGGTGATACTACCTGTGATGAATTGTTTCAGGATGACCCCTCAAAACTCTGTATTTTCTAACTGGTTCCTTTCTGCTGGCACCTCAACACCTAGTGAGTCTTCAGAGTGAGTTTTCCTGCAAGATAGAAAACGTGTCTTTTGACACGTTTGAGATCATTGCAGATTATGCAGTTTAAAAAAATTAATCCAGAGAGATTCTATACAGACTTTATCTAGTCTGAAATTTCTTTTTCCCTGTGTTCCCTGTGGGTATATTGAAATGTGATTACTTTTTTTGTGTTGATCTTGTATCCTGTGATGTTGCTGAACTCCACTATTGGTTCTACTTTATTTTTTTTTTTTGTAGATTCTTTGGGATTTTCTACATAGATAATCATGTCATCTGCAAATAGAAGCAGGCTTATTACTTCCTTTCCAATCTGAATGACTTTTATTTCATTTTCTTGCCTTATTGCAGAGGCTAGAACTTCCAGTAGTATGTTAGGTAAGAGTGGTAAGAACAGACATCCTTGCTTCGCTTTTGATCTTAGAAGGAGAGCATTCAACATTTCACCATTAAGTGTAATATTACCTGTGGTTTTGCAGATGCTCTTCATCAAGATAAGGTAGTTCCTCTCTATTCCTAACTGACTGAGAGTGGTTATCATGAGCTTTGTTGAATGCTTTTTCTGTTTCAGTTGATGGGATCATATAATTTCTCTTCTTTAACTTGCCCATATGGCAGATTGCACGGATTGATTTTCAAATCTTGAACTGACCTTGAATAGTTGAATGAATCCTACTTGGTCATGATGAATAATTCTTTTTATACATTATTTGATTTGGTTTGCTAATGTTTTGTTGAGGACTTTTCCATCTAAATTCAAGAGAGATGTTTGTTATTATTGTTGTCTTTGTCTGGTTTTGGTATTCGAGTAGTACTGAACTCATAAAATGACTTGGGAAATATTTCACCCTTTCGGGTTTTTTGGAAGAGGTTATAATTAACGGAAGTTAAATTATTCTTTAAGTGTTTGGTAGAATTTTTTAGTGAAACCAATGAGGCCTGAAGATGTCTTTTCAGAGAACTTTTAAATTATAATTTTGACTTACTTAATAGTTATAGGGCAATTCAGATTATATATTCATCTTGGTTGAGTTTTGGTAACTTAGTGTTTTTGACAAATTGGTCCATTCTTTCTCAATTACTGAATTCGTACCATGAAGTTTCTTGTCATGTTCCATTGTTGTCTTTTTACTGTCTGGAGCTTACATGTAATAAATTACTTGTTTCTTTCCTGATAGTGGTGGTTTTCATATTTTTCTCTCTTTTCTTTAAGATTTTGTTTAGTTATTTGAGAGAGACAGAGAGCAAGTACATGTTCATGCACATGCCTGGGGGAGAGGAGAGGTCGGGGGAGAGGAAAGGGAGAGAATCCCAAGCAGACTCTGCACTGAGCATAGAGCCCAAGAAGGGGCTCCATCTCATGACCATGAGATCATGACCTGAGCTGAAACCAAGAGACAGATGCATAACTGACTGAGCCACCAGGTGCCCCCTTCCTTCTCTCTTTTTATTTTTTTCAGTCTTCTTAGAAATTTTTAATATTATTGTTTTTTTTTTTAGAACCAACTTTGTGTTTTATTGATTTTCTCTATTGTTTTGCTATTTTAAATTCTTATAGTATGGACTCTTGTCTTTATTATCTCCATTCTTCTACTTGATTTGGGTTTGTTTTTCTCAAAGAAGAGGGTTAGAGTTACTATTAATTAGAGACATTTCCTCATTTCTAATATGAGCATTTAGTGCTATGAATTTCTCTCTCAACACTGCTTTTTATGTATCCTACTAATTTTGATATGTTGTATTTTTGTTTTCATTAAAGAAGTATGTTGTTCAATTTCCAATGGCTATAGACCCCCTCCCCGTTGCCCTTCTGTTATTTATTTCTAGTTTGAATTTATTATATCAGAGACCACATTCTATGATTTCAATTCTTGTTAAGAATTGTTTATGGTCTAGAATATGATCTATCTTGGTGAATGTTCTATGGGCACTTGAATAAAAAATGTGTTTTGTACTTGTTGACTTAAGTCAATTAGATTCTGTTGGTTGATTATATTGCTCAGATTTTCTATATTCTTGCTGATTTTCTGCCCAGTAGTCCATCCTATCAGTTGCTGAGAAAGGGTATTGAAGTCCTCAACTATATCTCCTTACAGCACCAGTTTTTGCTTTATCTATTTTTAGGGTCTTTTGTTTGGCATACACATTGGGATCATTATGTCTTCCCAGTAGATTGATCTTTTATCACTATGAACTCTGTTTTTGTCCTGGTGATTTTCTGTTTTCTGAAGTTTACTTTCTATTGTATTAATGATCACTCTTTTCTTTTGATTAATGTTTTCATGATATATCTTTTCCACCCTTTCAGTTTCAACCTGCCTAAATCATTGTATTTGAAGTGAGTTTCTTCTAGCCATAATAGTGTTGTGTTTTTGTAACAACTCTGCTAATCTCTATCCTTTGATTGGTGTATTCAAGTCATTTTCTTTTAAAATAATTATGATATGTTAGTGCTAGTTAGAATCTATTATTTTATTATTTGTTTTCTGTTTTTTTTTTTTTTCTGGTTCTCTCTTTGTTTCTCTTTTCTTGTCTTCCTGTGAATCACTTTGACATATTTTAGAATTTCATCCTGACTTACTTATAGTGCATTTGAATATATCTCCTTGTACTGTTTCATCTCTTCCTCTCTACTCACTTCTTTGATTCAGTTCCCTATTTGCAAGCTAAAACCCAGGTTTACATTTGAGATAACTTTGTGTATGTATGTAGGGGAGGCCAAGAGAATACAAATTTAAGTACAATGTAAACTCAAAAGCATTAATGTTTAGAAATTCAAAGATTTTCATATTTACCTTATTTGATCCTCACTTTGAGGAAGGAAAGGAAGAATTGAAGTGACTTGTCCCAAGGCATAGATGAGAGGGACCAAATTTGTTTTCTTCGTGGGCTAATACAATTTTCACTACACCTGTCTGTACAGGTAGCTTCCCACTCAAAAACTATACAGAGAAAATGAAAATGGGAAGAGGCTCCAATGAGGGATGTGTAGTTCACTGGTGTGTCATGACAAGACCGTTGCAAAACATTAGCTTGGTCTCCTGACGCATATCACATTATAGGGAATTTACAAACACTTGTGTCATGCTAACTTTCTTCAGAATTAGAGGCTACATTGGGGTATAGATGCAGCAATGACCATAGTCGCCAAATTGTGGAAAGAGCCAAAATGCCTTTCAACAGACAAATGGGTAAAGAAGATGTGGCCCATATATACAATGGAGTATTATGTCTCCATCAGAAAGGATGAATACCCAACTTTTGTATCAACATGGACTGGACTGGAGGAGACTAGGCTGAGTGAAATAAGTTAAGAAGAGAGAGTCAATTATCATATGGTTTCACTTACTTGTAGAGCCTAAGAAATAACATGGAGGACATTGGGAGAAGGAGAAGAGAAGTGAGTTGGGGTAAATTGGAGGTGGAGATGAACCATGACAGACTGTGGGCTCTGAGAAACAAACTGAGGGCTTTGTGGGGGAGGGGGGGAGGGGTTGGGTGACCCTGGTGGTGGGTATTAAAGAGTGCACGTATTGCATGGAGCACTGGGTGTGGTTCATAAACAATGAATCTTGGAACACTGAAAAAGTAAAATAAAATAAAATTTAAAAAAGAATTAGAGGTTACAAACATGGCTGCCAACCCACAAAATGATACTGGGGGTGACTTGGCATAACTTGCTGGTATGTAAAAATTCTAAGAAAGCTTAAAGCATAGAAGCCTTAGAATGTCTTTTATTTATAAGGCAAATCCTCCTCCTGTATTTTGCTATGAAAACCCTAAATGGAGAGCATATTAATGAACACGTATATGTGGTTACAGCAACAGGTTTCTGAGTGTTGATGGCAATCTTGTTATCTCAAGGCTTTTAAAGATTGTATCCACCCAACATTTCCCTAGCCCAATGCTTTCATTATCACTACATTTCTGGTAAGTAGCCATCCAACCTGACCTCAAACGCTTTCAGTAATGGCAAACTCATATACCCCCAAATATCTCATTCCTTTCCAGGTTGGCTTTTGGTTAGAAAGTGCTCTCTTCTCTACAAGCAACTTCTGACTCCCTGTGAGTCTTCCCAGGAACTGACGGATTACTTCTGCAGACAACACACAAGTCAGATACCTTTCTACAAGACCTCCCTTCAAATAAATGTTCAAGACAATCATCCTTACTTCCTACAGCTGTTCCCCATATGGCACAACTTGATTTCTTCACCTTCTGAATATCTATTTGTGAACCCTCCTTGACATATCGAAGTGTGTCTCAGACAGTGATTCACAAGTAGACAGGAGAGCTGAGAGCAGAGTGTCATTGCCCAAACACTAGACTCGCCTGCTCACAGAAGTCTCTTCTGGCTTCCCAGTTTGATAAGGGTGCTCTTGGTTAGATCCCTTTCCTTCTCTCACTGCCCTTATCAAAGTGTTCTGCACTTGTCTGGTCTTCTGTTTCTTCCATTAGGCTGTGAGCCCTTTGAGAAAAAGAACTGTATCAATCTAACTATATCAATCTATCCTATCAGATTGACTTCTCTTGGTTTGGGGAGAAAATGGGGTAAAAATTTACACGACAAATCAAAGTGTTCTTTAGGGGTTGGCTCAGGAGAATGTTTATTTTAAGCATTTGGCAGGTACCCAAGATTTTATCTCTAGAAAATTATGAAATTTGCATTTAACAAATCAAAGTATATTGTGGGAGGTGGCTTAGCAGAATGTTTATTTTAACCATTTGGCAGTTACCCAAGGTTTTATCTCTGGGAAATTTTGAACCTCGTCATGAACTGTATAGACCTTTCTCTGGGAGAATAGATTTCCATCCAAGCAGTTATGATCAGTTCCCATAACCCTCTCCAATTCTGTAAGCCTGAGAATTGCTCATTAGAAGACACTGTCTGAGTTTCAATAGTATTTGACCCACCATTAGTACCCATGGATCTCTGTTTTCCTTTGCTAAATATCCCTTTCCCTTTCCTCTGATAAAGAAAATCTCCTTCCTGTGGGAAATTCATTTCCTATGGTTTGAGTGGGCTAGACATCATCCCATCCAGTCACAGGGATGGGACGAGACCCAGGCCTGACCAAGCAAAGTGTCCCCATTGCTCTGGTTCCAGCGATTGGTGGAGAAACAGGCATCTCACCCACACTTGACTAATGAGATTCTTCCTTGAGAACTTTCCACCAGATCTACAATATAAATGCTTTCTATTAATCAGGTGAGACCACTAAATTGATAAGGTGTGAGTTGAGGACTTCCAGCAGCCATTAGCCCTTCCATGTGAAGACAGATGTCGGAGAGATGGAACTAGAAACAGAAATGTGATGATTTAGTTTGGGAATATGACCAGATTTTTAATTACATGAATAGTAAATTGTCTTTTTGTATGTAAGCTGGTTTGAGTTGGTTTCTGTGACCCGCAGAGACTGAAAGACCTGATGAATGGAGAACAAGATAGAAGCATGGAACCACTTACATGGAGTGTAATCAACTCAGTTTCTGGGTTGCAACAGACAGATTAACAGAAGCAAGAAAGGGGATTCAATGGAAGGATACTAGAGAACTTGTAGGATGGTGTAAGGGCCAAATAGCTAGGCATCGGAAGAACAAGAGACAAGGAAGCTCTAGAAACTCAGCAATAAAAACTCATGGGATCTTTTTCTACAAATGGGAATTTTAGGTTTTCTTGACCATGACCAATAAGAAATACATTTTACATGGTGGACCTAGTATATTAACAATATGCCTAATGAGCACCCAGTGACTGAGGATTACATGTGGAGCTAGTTTAGAGAACATTGCCTCCCTTTTCATAGACTGACTCCTTACATTTATGTATCAAAGTCCCTCAGAAGTCCTGCACTAGGAAGCTTGTTTAAGGTAATATTTCTCAAACCTATTTGATAGAGGTTAGCTCATTTTCTCAATAATACTTACTGATTTCTTATTATGTGCCAACCACTCAGCTTTCACAGGGGAAACAATAGAGAACATAACAATCAAGTCCCACCCTCCAAGAATATCCAATCTGAAAGGATAGCTATGAATCACCCATAAACTACATCTCAGAAAACACTGACTTGAGTTATTCCATCTCTCAACCCTGCTTGTAAGATCCAGCCAGCTTGAGGGTCAGTCTGATCCAGAACGCACTGTCTCTAGGTACAGGCCACAGTGGGTGGTTCTTTAGGGTACAGGGGTATTAAAACCCTAAGAAACTTGATAGGATGAGGGAAGTCTTTGGGAAGATAGAACAGTTCATTATCTTCACTGTAGTCATAGTTGCATGAGTTGCCCTATGCGATAAAACTGTAGAACTCGACACACACACAGACACACACACACACACACGCACATATGCGTAAAACTGCCACAGAATAAGGTCTGTCAGTTGCACCAATGTCTGTTTCCTGGTTTTGAAATTATACTAGAGTGCCCAGACTTTGTGAGTGAGGAGAGAACTGGGTGACAGGTACGCCGTTCTTCTCTGTACTGTTTTTGAAACTCCCTCTGAATTTATCATTGTTCCTAAATAAAAAGTTGAGAAATTAAGAAACTTTACATTTGAAAAGAAAACAGATCAAGTTTTTTCCAAGTCTACA
This sequence comes from Lutra lutra, assembly GCF_902655055.1. Classification (NCBI taxonomy): domain Eukaryota; kingdom Metazoa; phylum Chordata; class Mammalia; order Carnivora; family Mustelidae; genus Lutra; species Lutra lutra. The sequence goes on along the minus strand of NC_062280.1, from coordinate 42,224,308 downwards.
CAAAGACATCCTTTGAGGTCCTTCCCATTCATTGTGCAGAAGGTAGGAATACTGCTGAATCCAATAAGTCTGAATCAAATAACTCTGGTTTTAACCATGCTGGAACACCAAAGCACCCAACTCATCTCGACCTTGGATATTCTGAATCTCCACATTTTCAACCAGCTGTCAAAATTATTTAGGTCGCCTTTCCCTAGCATGCGTTTCCCTCCAGCGCTGTCACTGTTCTGTTCTCTCATCGAGCAGGATGGAAGGGAAGGAGCTGACCACATCCTCTGATTTCTGTGCTCACCATCTTGAGCCCCTTATCTATGGATAATGGAATAAAAATGTGAGGAAATAAAGAGAAATGGAATGGGAACTGGAAAGGAAAAATAATACACTAGTTTGCTGTGCCATGTGTTTGGTAAAGGTGAGGACACATGTTCTGTTGTCAGCAGTGTTCAGTGATGGAGCAGCGGTCCAGTAAGTTAGGACTAGAAAAAATAATTTGATTAAAATAAAAATTATTTGCTACACCTTAAACATCAAGGTGATGTAGGTAAAGCTGTCTGGCCAATCCATAGATGGTAGGGACAGAACACTCTTATTTCTTGATTGACTCACAAAATGGGGATTTTTAGCAGCACTCCTTCACAACCCAGAGGAAACACTAGACAGATGGCTTCCTTCCTTCTCTCCAGCCTTCTGGAGGGACCTGCCTGCAGGTGTCAGAGCTGGAGTGAGAACTCATCTTGTCTGCTCTGGGTGCTGGTTTGCTCTTTCATGTGGAGATGCCTGCTTATGAGCAAAGTCCACAGTCCACCATTGCAAATACGGGGAAGAAGATGTCTGCAGCCCCCAAGGGCTCCCCCATCTGTTGAGCTGGAAAGTTCCATTTGGGGCACAGGGATAAAATACCATAACCACACACTGAGTATGAATTGCACTCTCTGCCCCAGCTTCCCGAGAATAAATAGAATGCTGTATTGAATCCTTACCTTTTTGATGTTTATTTTTCCATAGCTTCAGAACTGAAGATAGATGAGGTTGTGTTTGATCAGCCTTTTACAACTCAAGAGCGATTTTTGTTATTAATAGCCTTGTTAGCCAACGAGCGGGTGAGTAGGAAGGGGAGAGAGAAAAGGAAATTAAAGGCTCTTGACCAAGTCTTATCTTCTCAGGTGCCATTTCTTCAATTATCAGACTGTTTAAGTAAAAGGAGGAGTAGACAACGAAATATTCAGAAATCCAGATTGTTGGTCCTGGTCTTTGTACTGAAATTAGTATTGAAATTATTCCACTTGCTTTTAGGCTACTGGTTTATCGAAAAATACTTGTTCTTTGGTACCAATGTGTCTTTCATGGGATAGTTATAAATGTGTGTGGCATCAGATTTGTATCTGATTAGGCACCCTCTGAATCTTATAAGTGATGGAAATGGGGCTTATAAGTGATGGAAATGTTGTTTAAATTGTGAAGGTTCAGTCCATTTTTCCTCGAATTATTTCCTCCTATTTTTAGCCAAGCTTCTCTTTTAGGTTTGGAACACCAGGAGAGCCCTCCTGTGGATATTAACAACTGTAATCTGCTTTCTTCTAAACCAGCGTTCAGGGTTCGGTAATTATGTCAGCTTTGTGAGTTAGCTAGTAGATTCCGATCTTGTGAGCTGGGGTCTTTAATTGAATGTTTATGGCCATATGCAAAATGAAAGTGATTATAAGCTAGATCTCAGCATTGCCATAAGGAAAAAGCATTTCCAGGCAGAGACAGCACAGAGACAGGCAGTTTTGGTTTGCCACTGAGAGGCTCGTGCCATTGGAAGAATCTCATGGGGGGAAAGTGCCCAATGCCATATACTTCCCTAAATTCAAAGTCTAAATTGAATCCAACTCTCCTGAACAAGGCAGGGAACCTTGAAAAGCTTCCTATGCATCAAACATACATAACATTGTTAAAAATACATAAGATTTTTATTGTGAACTATAATGTATATCCCAAAGCGTGATTCATGTTGAATTCACTACCCGGGTCAATACCAAGAACTTTTTACCTTCCCTTCAAATCCTCCTCTCAGTTACCACATTACTGTGGTTTGCTATCTGCTCATATCACCATCTTGACCAGATAACATGTATGTCCGGGAATATTTATATATTACCATAACTCTTACAAGGTGCTTCAGTGAGGCACGGAATCCTATGATGCTAATGACTTTCCCTCAACACTTTGGTCCCTTGTCTTCTGGCACTGATCTTTGGCTGTCTCTCTGATGGCCATTCCTTAGTACAAAATGTCTTTTTTGGGGACACTTGGCTGGCTTCAGCTGGTGGAGCATGCAATTCTTGGTCTCAGGGTTGGTCCTTGAACTTGGTCCTGAGTTCAAGCCCCACTTCGGGAGTGGAGCCTACTAAAAATGAAATTTAAAAGGTAAAATAAAATGTCTTTTCTCTTTATTAGTTTGGCAAATTTGTGTTCTCTGATCTATAGTTTTGCTGTGATGCATCTAAAACAGGAACTTTAGTTTGTATGTTTCTCCTACTTGGTCCTCAATGTGTTTTTTCAGTCTGGGAGCTCATAATTTCCTTCTGGTCTGGAAATAACTAGCCAGGTCTAATTTAACTTTGCCTCATCCCCCTTCTGTTTGATGCATAGGGAGCTTTTCAATAGCTTCTCTACGTCTCTTTCATGTCTCTATTCTGACTGATTTTCTAAATTCTATCTTACAAATCTCTAATTCCTTCATCAAGTCCCCCGCTCCCCACAGCTTACTGTTTATCTCATTTCATTGGCCTTCATCTGGCTAGGCCACAGGAGTGCTGGAGTTTGCTATCCACGTACAATAAGGCGTTTGACAAAATCCCTAAGAGGCACTGCCATCCTTCTAGAAATCTGTGGTAGCACGTTCCTCCAGGTGCACCCATAGCTGCCTGGTTGATGCATCCAGAGAAAGGGATAAGCATCCACAAAAATGAGCATCAGGGGGCCTGGGTCCGGTGCTTACATCAAGATCTCCCAACAACTTGGACTGGGCAGAGGGAGGGAGGAGGTTTGAACACAAACTTATCCAATTCGGGGTGATTTCTTGCATGCTTTATAATGGGACCTGCACACACTGGGGCTGGCAGGAGTGGGAGGAGCTTCCAGGGAGCAGGTAACATGAGGCACTTGTGGCCAAAGTGCCTGACAATTCTACTTGATGTCCAAGTGTGGATTAACTGTAGCATGCGGGAAGGATGGGGGGGTTTTACTGAGTCCCAAGCTCAGCCTGGCTGTCCATGATACTGTGGCCCCTAGAGGACAGCCATCAAGGCTGAGGCACCATTCCTTGGAGAACAGGCTCAGAGCATGAAGGGGATAGCTGACCTCTGCTGTGATTCAGATCAGGGGCACAGCCATTATTTGCCACCGATGCACGTGAAGAGCTTGCACAAACTGGCCGTTAAAGGTCCTGGGCAAACACACATGGGAAGTTCACCAGGTGCCGGGGGCTGCCCTACCCCTTGATTCCCACTCCCCAAGGAGCTTTAAAACAACCCTGGGAAGTAGGAACTCCCATTCTAATCCAAAGAGGGTGGATCTTTAAACTTTGGACATGCTGGTGACTGGCGCAAGGTGGTACAGGTGGGTGAATTCCAGGTTCAAACAGAGACCCCCAGATGCTGAGGCTCATTCCAGTATCCCCTGGTGCTGCCTCTGGAAACTGGAACTCTGGGGCTGGGGACACCATATGCTCCAACTGATGCCTGAAGGCTCTGGGGCTGCTCATCTATTAGGAAGGTTTTCTTTGGAAGGAAGCTGGAGCATTCTTGGTAATCCTAAGAATAGAATTTATTCCAGTAAACAGGTTTTTTCCCTCAGTGTGGGGACGAACCAACCACTCGGAGACATCAGGAGAACATTCCACCTGCTCAGAAGCCACCAGAAGCCTTCCCACAAGGACTGACCGTACTCCAGGGTTGGGGCAGTATAGAGAGAAGTCCCCCCTGCTCTGGAAAGTTCTGTTAAAAAGTGTGGTTCAGATGGTGCATCTTAGCAAAAGGAGGCAGAGTACAGAGACCCCAAAAAGCTCACTGAGCCTGTTCATAAGGAATTCACTTCCTGTCCCACTGCCAGGCACCCTGCAGGCCGACCTCCCCAGGGACTCATCCCTCCCATGTGTCTGTGTCCAGCCTCCTCCCTGCAGCCAGTGCTGGGGCCCCACTCGCAGTGGCCTCTGGACGTGCCCAGCATGGGGGAGAGGCATACACATTTGGTGGGAGCCTATGATCAATCTAAGACATTTCTGGTGACTTCCCGTGCTGACCTGAGGCCAGTTCTACACCAGCTGATACAAGAATTTGGCAAGTGAGTCACTTTGTTGTTCCCTTTTCAGTGCGATTTCACACCAACGCTATTAATACATGTGACAGCGTGCACACCCAGAACAGCTCCGCGTTCTCCCCAGGCCATCTTCTCGTACGTGTGAACTCGGGGTGAGGTTGGGGGTGAAGGCAGTCTGCTCCGTGGCTGGCCGAGCTGGAGAGCTGGGTGCTCGAAGCCACCCCTCCCCTGTTAGTGTGACATCCCCGAACTCCTGGGGATGACACGAATGTTCCTGCATGAGTCTGACCTGAGCCACTTTCCTGTTTCTTCTTTGTCTGAAGCTGAGACACCAAGTAAATGTAGCAGGAAGGATTAGAATTGGTTGGTGAGGATTTTTAACATCAAATAAATGGAATGTTTCCTTCTCATTCAACAAAAAGGGCATTAGAAGACAAAATCAGGATCCCGTTTGCTTATAACTTATTTTATATAAAATTGGGTTTATGTTGTCTGTTAGGTATGCTCTGTCTAGTGTGTTTAAAAATACAATGCCATTTGTCCTGTGACACTCAGACGACAGTTCCTGGTTTACCAAATATCACAAGTATGCAGAGACCCATGTTTGGATTTTATTTTATTTTTCTTAACATCTTCTTATTAGCAACTTCCCGTCAGTCAAACCTTTCATGAGAAATGTCTCAATAGTTTCATTTCATTCCCTTTGCTGATGGTCTTATATTTGCATCCCTTCCTCCTTTGGGGACATTTGGACAGTCACCATTGCTCACGCCACTCATTTCATTCATTTACTCTATATGTGCTGAAGGCTGACTCTACAGCTGATGCCTCACTCAGCACCGATGACTTGGTGGTAAGCCACACACACATACACACACACACATACACACAAATGTGCACACACATACACACTGTCCTTTCCAGAGCAGATGCATCAGCTGCTCCATCAGCTCAGCAAATGGAATACAGAGTCAGACACTACTATAACTCCAGGGAAGGAAATGTCTAGCACGCTCTAGAACCATATGGTTGGAGGTCTGACGTAAAAATGGTGGTCAAAGGCGGCTTCTCCCAGACAAAGTCACTTCTGCTGAGATTGTAAGGAAGAGTTAGAGGTGGGCAGGTGTGTGTCTGTGAGTGGGAGTTGTGTGTGTCTGTGTGTATGCACATGTGTTCATGTGTGTGAGTATATGTGCACACATGATAATGTGAGTGTATGTGAGTGTGTGTGTGTTTGAGTGTGAGTATGTGTGCGTTTGAGTGTGTTTGTGCTAGTGTGTGCATGTGTGAATTGTGCATATGTGTGACTGTATGTATACGTGTGAATGTGTACAAATACATGAGTGTGTTGAATGTAAGTGTGTGACTTGTGCATGCGTGTGGCTGTGCATGTGTGTTAGTGTGTGGGTATGTGCATGTATGTTCACGTATACATGCATGTGTGTGGGTATATGCATATGTGAGTACACGTGTGTGGCTGTGTTGCGTGTGTGTGCATGTGCTTGTTTGTGAGGGTGTGTGTGTGTGTGGCTGTGTGCATGTGTGAATGTGTACACATGTGTGAGTGTGTGCATGTGAGTGTGTGCATGAACATCTCCACAGGGAGGGGTGAGGAGCCATGCAAGCAGGGGGAAAGCTGGTGTGAACGGCTGAGAGGAAGCATCTGCAGAGGGAGGTGGTTCTGAGGAGTCCTGGAGCAGAAACCGCAGGAGGAGTCTGGAAGAAGATTCCATGTTGCAGATGTGGGAGATTATCTTGGGAGCAGCAAAGGACTTTGAGCAAGAGGGAGTCAGATGACCCCACGTCCATCCTAGGATGACTCCAGCACCCCTGGGGAATGGCTTAAGGGACCACATCGGGGTGTTGGAGAAAGAACAGGTGAGAAGGTGGAGAGAGAGCTGGTGAGAAGGAGAAGGGGCTAAATCGGATGGACTAGAACTCCATTTGGTCAGTGGAACAGTGGGCAAAGGAGGCGAGAAAAGGTGTTCAGGGTGGGTTCCAGGTTTCTGATTTCCAGTTCAATTTTCATACCATTTGTTGCCCATCCTGGCCACCACCTCCAGCTCAGCCTCCACATACCTCCTATCTGCCAGCAGCCTTCCCCCCAGCCACTCCTACTCACACTGAGTGTGATCCAAATCATGTCCATCACTGCCTAAAATACTCCGAAATTCTCCTCTTGCTTTAGAATAAAACTCTAAACCTTCACCTGCGTGCAGTGGTTGCTAGGGCTCCTTATAATCTGCCTGTCTCCCCTGCCCTGAGCACATTACCGTCCCTGACACTGCCTGAGCCACAGGACTTGTCCATGAAACATGGCAGAACTGATGTGTGTCACTCCCAGGCAGAAGATTTCAGTGACAGGTCATTGCCTTGCTTCCTTCCAAGGCCAGAAGCCACCTGTCACCATGGATGTCACAGTGAGAACAATACTGTGGAATCCCCCGTCGACCTCAGTGAAGTTAAGGAGTGAACAAGAAATTAACCTTCATCGTAAACCACTGAACATTGGGGCTGTTTATCACAGCAGCCTCACCTAGACTGTGCTGACTGATACACATAGATCTCAGGCCAGCAAGACCTCATCTTGTCTAACACTCTGGCCGCATCTCCAACAGTTCTCCCTCCAGCTCTGCATCCATGCGCAGCTCACCCCGAATGCTGGTCTTTGCTCTGTTCCCTTTCCTTTGCAAGTTCATGTCTTTGCTGTTTGAAGGAGCAGCTCCTGCATCAGCAGCCCAAACACAGCTTCTTTAGAGAGGCCTTGCTAGGCAGCCTAATCCACACACCCTCTGTCCTACCAGTGCCACTCAGGTGAACCCATTCCAATAAAAGCATTAGAAGTTTAGAAAAGAGAAGCACAACAAGGTTTTGTGATTTGGTCCTGGGCTTTCTTGTTTTATGACTCTCAGAGATTGTCTTGTTAATTTGTTCAGTCTTTTATTATCTATCTTTCCCATGAATATGTGAATTGTATGAATGGGTATGAGTGTCACATGGTTTGTCTTCAGTCTCTGTATGGAAAAGATAAACCCTGTGTGTGTGTGTGTGTGTGTGTGTGTGTGTGTGTGCGTGTGTGTTGAATGAATAAATGGGAAAGACTTCAGGGAGTGGGGTTCAGCGGATGAGATGAAGTGTGCTGCTTCCCACACTGAGTTCATGGTCCCCATGAGATAGTTTGAGCAGATGCCAAGAAGTCAGTTAGTTGTACAGGTCGAGGAAGGCACCGATGTGAGAGTCACTGACCTGTGAGGGTTCTGAGCCCCCAAGAATGGATGAGGTTGACCAGAATCCGAGGACAGAAAAGCCCATGTGCCTGATGTCAATTTTCCTAACTTCTGGTTTGGTTTTCTGGCTGGATGTGTCTCTGCCCGCCTTCCAATCTCGCATCAGTAATCTTCCACCCACCTTTTGCTTCAAGTGCACCTCTGATAAGCAAGAAACTGCTAATTTTGTTTTTCAAAATCTTAGTCTTATTTTTTAAATAGTGGTAATCCAACAACTCTTGTTCACTCATCCTTGCTGTATGATTTCACACTTCCTCTCTTTAGGGACTTACGTAGTTCTCTGCAGCTTTTATCTTTTAGATACATTTATAGATAGATGATAGATATAGATTTATATGTAGATGACAGACATAATAGAAGGGGAGAGAGATGTACATGCATATTTCATATGTGTATTTTTTTCTTTCTCTTATATTTGAAAGAAGAGACATTCTATTTTTAACTCAATTAGCCTTTACTTTTAGGTTGTTAGAGGTGTGTTTATACCCGTCTTTCTTTAATTATCAGAGTAAAGAACAAAACTAACAGTTACTCCTGACTACAGCTACCAGGGAAACAAGGGCCATTCCCTGCTTTCATACCCTGATCTCCATTAACATAACCCACGGTTATAAACCCACAGCATGGGTGTATTAATAGTTTTGCTTATGTTCCATAGCACAGGGAACTTTCCTCTGGTCTGTGGGGGTCTTCTATTACCTTAGATTCTGGGGCTCCTGCAAACTTCTCCCTCCGTCCTGTGTCTCTGTGTCTCTCTTTCTCTTTTTCAATATCTGTTTCCCTCTGTGTAGCGCTTTCTCTGTCTCTGTCACTCTGTCTTTGTGTCCACCTCTCTATGTCTCTGTCTCTGTGTTTCTGTCCATCTCTGTCTCCATCTTTCCCCCTTCCCTTCCAGCTCTGATTGCTTATGTTGCGTACCACATGCTCCCTCTAGTGGTAAAATTGAGCATCTTCACCGTGAGAGCAAAGATATGCTCAGGGTTGATTCTCGAGGAATAGGGTTCCTCTTATTCCTTCTCCTGCTCTGCCTGGGGACGCTATCTGCACCCCCCGCTCTTGCAGATTCTCAACAATGAAAAACACACTGGATAATGTCAAGATCAAGAGATTTGTTAGGACAGAGTTTTACAAGGAATGAGTTGTGGGTTATACAATTCTCTGTGTGTCTATAACCTTAAAACTCTATTTAAATTTTTCTTTGCCTTTTCTGAACTAATTATACTTACCTTTGCAAGCATTATTATACTTTCCTCTGAACTCAGATATCTTACACTGTCAAGTGATTTAGTTAATCTTCATAATCTTGCTTAAAATAACTGTAATTTATGTCATTTGTTCAAAAGTAAAAGTCGAGTACCGCATTAGAATTTCCCTGATTTACTTACTGCATTTTAAACCCAAGACAGTGAGAACCACTTCTCTGTATCCCAGATAAAATTTCAAGGCCTTACCTTGAACTGACCATCTACAGCTGCTGTCCAAGGCAGCTGTGAGCAAGTGTCTTTGATTTCAGCCTCTCGCACCCTTGAGGGCAATCTTATCTGTGATATCAAGGTGTGCAAGTGTAGGTTAAAAGGATGTGTTGCTGTTTGTATCCCTCACCTTTGTGAAGGTGAATTATTTTTTTAAAGATTTTATTTATTTATTTGACAGAGATCAAAAGTAGGCAGAGAGGCAGGCTGTGGGGGACGGGGGGGAAGGAGGCTCCCCGCTGAGCAGAGAGCCCGATGCGGGACTGGATCCCAGGACCCTGAGATCATGACCTGAGCTGAAGGCAGAGGCTTTAATTCACTGAGCCACCCAGGCACCCGTGAGGGTGAATTATTAAGACTCTCTTTCAAGATGTTTGACACATCTGGAAAAAAAAAAAAAAAAAAACCCAATCACATTACATGGAATCATAAGGGAACAATAGAGTCTTAGAATTGAAAGCAAGGGCCCAAGATCCACCTGCTAATGGGGTGATTTCTTGATGGCGTCCCTGGCAGGTGGTGGAGAGATTTTCAACTAAATCAGTCAAATTTGCAAAGAACCAAGCAGAACCGTCTGGCTTACCATAAGGGGACCCACGAACTCCCTGTCCTACCTATGTGCACATTGGGGTGTGCGAGGAGGCCGGTGAGGAGGAGGATGGCAGCCGGTTGTTTGTGCTGTTAGAGACCCAGGCCAGTGCTCTGTGGGCCCCAGGAGCCTGCCCTGCCTAGAGATGCGGTCTTCCCAGAACACATGACAAAGACTACAACAGGTGACACCACATGGACGAGAAACTGGTCGCTTTCTTCTGTGACTGACCCAGCCTTTATTCAAGGCAGAGAAGATGCCACAGGCCTGGGGAACCATGGGGCCCACGGGGGTCCCAGAGCCCTTTCCTGCGAAGCCATGTGCTTCTTCACACCATTCTTGCTGCGGCACACACACCCCTGAATGCTGGCCCAGGTTCCTCTCCACCCAGCTAACCTGACAGCCGCTCCCCCTCATAATGGCTGTTCATTCATGTGCATGTGGCTTTTCTCAGTTCTGAGGCTATGGTCATAAAGCGGGGAGGGGTGTCTGTGGCCAGACAGGGGCTGGGGCAGCAGGTAGCCACGGTCCCCAGGCAGGGTGCCTCTGTAACTCACGACTGCTTCCTCTGGCGGTGGCGGGTGTTCTGATCTGCCCATTTTCTTGAATTGTTTTCTCTCTTCTACCCCGGAAATTTTGACTTCTCTCTCCTCAGTTCTGTCCGATCTGCAGATTTCCTGCCAAACTTAATTGAATTCCCAGATGCCTTCCACTCTTGCTTCTCATCAGGAACCCCTGCCAGAGCCAGCAGCGAGGAGCCTCGAGGTAAGAGGTTTCAAGCAAGCTCCGCCAAGCAGCCCAGTGACCACAGATGCTGAGTGGACCAGGTTCTTCTTGATAGCAGGGTGGCTTGTCTTTCCCAGTACCCTTCAGATGCCCAGAGGGACACTGGACTTTGTAGGGGGCAGGAGGGCATATACATGCTGGGGAGGCATCTGCAAATGGCCCCTCAGTCTCCCCCTTCCGGAAAATTTCCAGTGACAGAAACCCCACTGCCTGAGGACCCGCCCCATGGTTGGCGGGGTCTCGTTGGCACAGGCCTGGGAACTGGATTTCCAGTTCCACACTGGCAGCTCATGATACTGGGTACCTTTCTCCCTGCTCTGGCCTCAGTTGTCCTCTTAGGAAAATGGGAATAGTAACAGCTTCTACCTCATAGCATTGCTGTGAGATAGCATAATAAAGAACCTATGCTGGCAGAGGTCATCAGAGGGACGTGACCATTAGTTGACCCAAAACTGGACCCAGGTCGTTAGAAGGCCCCGGCCCCCCAGTTCATGTCATGTGCATTCTGCTTGTTTTCCCCACTCCCAGAAGCTTCTCCAAGGTTACAGCCTTAAGATAGTGACGTGTTGTTGAGACCATCCGAACGATATACAGGACTGAACCAGTTAAGGCATTTAGGTAAACTTTTAAGATTCTGGAGGACAGGTGCAGAGATCTCCTTGACTTGCAGACAGCCAAGACAAGCCCCATGCGTAAGTTTCCTTGTTTATTATACCTGCCACCCACCAGTCTGGAGTGGCCCCCTTCCCTCCTCTCTCCCTGTCTTCCGCGTGTGGGGTCCAGCTCCAGATTTCACCCGGGAGGCCCCAAGGATGCAAACCAATAATTGATGAGTCAGTCAAGACATGAAAGAAATGGGTCTTGGGAAAGAGGTGTTTTCTGGGGAAATCTGGAGTTGGTCGTCACCCTCTGCCTGGGGACAGTGAGGGACTGGGGAGACTGTATGTCAGATGCTGGTGGCCTGCTGTGCAAGCATGGGGATGCCCCGGGTTTACTGGCTGGTTCGATGCATGTGTGGGAGATACCATGCAGAGTGCACGGAGGCAGAGAGGGGAAACCAATGACCGGACGTCTGCAGGGTAGCCAGCGGACCACTGAAGCTCAGCTAGAGGCTGAAGCTGGAGAAGGATGTGTGGGGTCCACGACTCTGTTGGCTTCAGGGCCGGAGACAAGGTGAGAGAGCGGGAGAGTGAACCCGAGATCTGGCTGGGCCATGGGTGAAGCCAGGGGCGGGCAAGCCTCCATGGATTCGGGTCCAAGCACCTTCGAGAAAGCCTGCTGGGGACACGAAGTGGTGGAATCCTGGGGGAAATGAGCAGAGTGAAGGGGAGGGTGTTGTGGCCACAGACAGAAAAACGGATGAAGTGCTCCGTATCTCCCGATCCCTAAGACAAAGGGAAATTTTAAATTGTAATTAACCCCAAAACTCCTAGGAGAAACCTCAAATTCTTTCTCTGTCCCTTGAGCTCTCTGATCTCTCCGATACCAGAGAACATATGGGACCCTACAAGGTTGAACTCTGCAAATCTCTATCGGCGAAATCTGCCTCTGGCTTAGAGCAACCAAGCCAGGGCTAAAGGGCAATGCCAACTGGAAACCAGAAAGCCGGCCACCACCATGAAGAGTGGTGACCATCAAACAGTGTGAACTGCCTGAGGGCATAAGCAGACAGAAGATCCGCACTGAGCAGGCATTTTATGCCCTGCCCACAGTGCTTTCAACAGCCTTGTACAGCTGGTAAAAAAGGCAGACGACCCATGGCGGCTGACGACAGACCTCTGAGAATGAACGAGGTGGTGCCTCTCCCATGGGGCTATGTCGGACGTGGCTGCCATCTTGGATATCTTAGCTATCGTCTCAGGAGGGCACAGTGCTGGGTTGGACTTGGCAAATGCCTTTTTCAGTGTACCCTGAGTTACTGGGCAGCGTATACTGGTTGCTTGCATGTGGGAAGGGCAACAACAGACCTCTCAAGTTCTTCCCCAAGGCCACCTGCACACCCTGCCATATGTCATGGGATGGTAGGTCCCTGGTCTTCCCAGGTCCCTGGTCTTCCCCACATCAGTGAAATGGGCCCATTACTCGGATGATATGCCAACATGTGAAGGTCTGCCTTTACTGTAAAACACCCTGCAGGCTTTCCAGGAACATCTGTCAGGGAGAGGATGGGTGTGCACCCATTGAAAATTCAAGGCCCAGGCACTGCTGGGATGTCTTTGGAAGTCATCTCTTTGGGTAAAACTCGTGTGGTCCCAGAAACTGTGATTGATAAGGTGTAAGTTTATCCAACCCCAGCACATGAAAGAGGTGCAAGTCTTATAAGGATTTTTGGGTTCAGGGGACTTTTATTCCCTACGTGGCATAGCGCCCCGTCCCTTCTATCACCTGACCAAGAAAGGGCTTGTATGGGAGTGTGGATCAGAGCTGCAAGCCACCTTTGAGAAAGCCAAGAGAATGCTAGCCAAGCAGGTGAAAGCTTGGGCATCTCCCAAACAGAAATACCACTGGAGTTAGAGGTGTCTGTGAGTTCAGAGGGTATGGGTCAGATGCTACGGCAGAGACAACAGAATGGGAGGATTTTGGTCCCAGCTCTGGAAGGATCCCCCCAGCCACACACAGAACCACAGCTCCTAACAATTCCTCAGCGCCCCTCCAAGTGGACCCTCTCAGGCAAAAATAAGCCACAGCAGCCAGTGAGCCGAACTCTGAGCTGCTTGGCATGATCTCTGCACCTGCCCAGCAGAATCTTACTGAGTTACATAAAGGCCTTCACTGGATTCAGTCACGTACGTCGTCCAGATGGTCTCAACAGAACATCACTGTCTAGGGCTTTATCCTTGGAGAAGCGTCTGGAGTGGAGAGGGCAAATGCACATTGCAGGGACTGGGGGAGTTGGGGGGCCTCTGATTGCCCAGGTCCAGCTCATGGGTCAGGTAGTTGTAAATATGCCCTCGTCAGTGTGGACACTGGACCTGGCCCTGCCACAACTCAACCCTGCCACCACACAAGCCGGTCTGCCACCATCAGGGGATCAGAGGAACCAAGCACCGTGTACGGAAACCTTCGTCGAAGAGACCGTGATCAGGGTCACCTGTCCAAGGTCATGGTGTACAGACTGGGAAATAAAATGAGACATTAAATCTCCGTTTTCAGCAGGGTTGGTAGAAAGAAGGAACAGAGCATTAAAACGGCAGATTCAGCTCGTAACAGATAAAACCACCTGGACCAGGTGGACTGAAGTACGGTCAGGCTTTCGCACACTTAAATGATTGACTTATAAAGCCACCAAAAGCATTTATCTGGGATCCTAGGCGTTGTGAACCAGGAGAATGGGCATAGACCAGAAACAAAAGTGTTTGAACTGCAAGACAGGAGCTCGGGCTTGCAAAGGCAAAACCCACAGGTTACATAATTTGTTTTGAAATAATCATGATTGGTGCTGGCAGAGTTTAACTGCAGGTCTAATACACCATTGGCTATTCAGCGAACAGATGCTACATTATCTCTCTTTTAGTCCAAAATAGAAGATTGTGTTCCAGGAGGCGGCCACAGTGCAATTGATAAGTTGCAACTGACAGAAATTGGAAATTTGCAGTGTTACAAACATTGAATCAGGAGAGTGTATATACTCTGCTTCTTTCTGTCCTCCTGGCCCTATTCTGTATGACCCTCTCCAAACACCTGCTTCGCTTTGGAACCTGCTTTCACACCCTCCAGGCCAGATTTCCTTTCTCTTCAACCCTTCTAGAGATCTCCTGAGCCCCCTCACACTACTCTTCTCCCTTCCAGCCTGTTGACACCATCTCTAACCACCCTGTCCATCCTCCACCACAGCGGGCCCTATCCACCCTACATGCCAGCCTCCCCTTCTGAACCCCTCAGCCCTGCACTGGATGTCCCCCTCCCCAGAGCCTATCCCCATCATCTACCATCCCTACCCCCTCCCAGGACACCTACCCCCTCAGAGCCTGATTCAGATAACATCTCCTCCAGGAGACCCCGGGTCCCTCAGGAGGAGTGTGGGGCACCCCCCAGCTGCTCCCTCCTTGTGGACACTCAAGACCAAGAATCAACCAACAGCTGTGTGTTGGTCTCTCCCCACAGGATGTGAACATCGGTCTTCTTCACCAGTCTTTCCCTCCATCTAGAAGAGCATTAGGCACATAGGACAATCCATCAGTGTTTACAGAATGAAGGTACAAGCCAGCCCTGATGACTAGATGTGGCCCGGGAAATGATCCCAGTGTCCTGGGATCGAGCCCCACATCAGGCTCCCTGCTCAGTGGGGAGTCTGCATCTCCCTCCGCCTCTCACCCTGCTTGTGCTCTCTTGCTCTCAAATACATAAATAAAATCTTTTTAAAAAAATGCAGAAGGTTTTCAGGAAGGGCTTTGAAAATGCCACATTCGATATCAAGAATCATGTAGGTAAGTGGGTTGCCTAAGAACAAGGACGGAGGTCAAGTCAAAGTCAAGGGTGCAGATGTGTTCAAGTGGAAAGATGTGTTTGAACACCCAGTGTCGGGGTGGAGCAAACAAGGTCCCAGCACATGCGTGCACACACACACATGTGCACATGCACACACACACACACACACACACACTCACCCTCCCGCTCACACACATACATGCATGCACACACCTTCCAGCTCAAACACACACGTGCACACACACACTCACCCTCCCGCTCACACACACACTCACCCTCCCACTCACACACACTCACAGCCACGGCGATGGCAGCCGCTACAACCTAGGTGCCCAACAACGAGAACTACTGAGGTGGCCTCACGGAGCAGACCCACGGGCTCCTCCTCCTTCCCTAATTTTTGCATCTCATCCATGCGGAGAAACCCTCTACCCATCCTGGGGACAGCAGCTAATAATTGGAAAAGCAAAAACCCAAACCTCTCCAAGGACTATGCAGGTGGGTTTTATTAAGGAAGACCCTGATACAAGTCGGCCACTGTGTCTCTGCCCTCAGGATTCCAAGCTTCCTAAAGATCTGGATGGGAAGAGGAAGGATGAGAATGAGACAGAGTCTGTAAACTAAATGAAGATAGGAAGGCTTGTCCCCTCCTCTGCCTAAAACAAAACAAAAAAGAGTTGTTATTTTTTTCTTTTTAACTTGTCCTGTTTGGAAGGAAAGTGGGTGAGAAAAGCAGAAATACGCTGTAGAGAAATCAGAAAACACAGATAAAAAAAAAAAAAAGAACCCCCACATTACTCAAACATGATAGCTTAAAAATATAATTAATCATCACCCTTCAGAATGTTTTCTTGCCCATGCAAAGACTCAGATGCTTCCGTTCACTAGAGCTCTTAGCAGAGCTTCTCTAACCAGTTTCCTGGCCGAACAGTAAACTGTGACAATCTCAATAAACCCAGGCCTATTCAGATGGGTTTTCACAGGGCGGTTTCTGATTCTGGTCTTAATTACCACATTGTGTGTGTGGGTGTGGGTGTGTGTGTGAGAGAGAGAGAGTGTGTGGTAGGGACAGCACAATAGCACTTTGTCCAAAATCCATCAATTTAGCTTTAAAACACTGTAGCATCAGGGTTCATTTATATTCTTTGATGGATTCCTGCTCACCTGTGAGCTGAAATGAGTTTACAATCTGTGCACACACACACCAGCAGCGGCAAAGCAGCCCGCAGCAGAGGCCGTGCACAGCGGAGACCAAGCAGCCAGGGTGAGCATATGACCTCCCTGGGGCTGTCCCTGTCCTCCACCAGGGGCAGCACACCAGCCCAGGAGCAGTCCTGTGCACCAGAGTCTTCCAGACTTGCTGGGGAGACTCCCAGGGGAGGACAGAGTTTGTGATCCCTTTGCGTACCCAGGCAGCTTTTCAGAGCAAAAGAACCCATCCAGAGACCATTTTCTGCTGGATAGTTGGGAGCCCTGGAGGCTGTCCTTTGTTCCTCTGTCACACCTTCACTCGAGTCCCTCACACCACAGAAATGAATGCCACTGATAGCCACGTCCTGTGGGATGTAGGAACAGGGAGGAACCCTCCACTCCAGGAGCCCATCTCCTCTGGGGTGTGCCCCACATAAACCCTCACAGGAGGAGGGCCAGGTCTCAAGGGAGTCCTGAAGAGAGACACAGCCCCTTCCAGCAAGGTGACGACCAGGAAGCAGAAGAAAGAGGTTTTCCTTACATTTTAAAGCAGTTCCAGACTCCTCCTGGCCCCCAAGACCCTTCACCCAGCCTCCTTCATCCCACCGGCTCCCCCTCAGTCACAGGCCTTTCAGGGCACACTCTGCTCTGCTGCCTTCCTGCTCAGGGGGACTTAGTGTCAGGGACAGCCTGGTCTGCCAGCCATGTGATCATGATGGCTCCTTCCACCCCCTCCAAGCCCTTCCCCCTGGCTCTCTCTCTCTCTGACTTCCCTGGTGGGGCCTGTGTATTGTAATACAGCTGGCAAGGACATAATTATCTGCAGGTCCCCTTGTTTATCATGTCACACACTCCCCTGAGAGTGAAATTCCATGATGGATCTCCAGCATCTAGAACACTCCCTGGCGCATAGTCATTGCTCAGGAAATACCTCTTGAATAAGATTGTTGAACAGGGCTGAAGATGGTTGAGCAAGGAAGGCAGAAAGATATGTTACAGCCTGGCAGGTACACAGGTGTGGTATGGACGGCCCATGGGGAACAGGGAGGGAGGGAGGGGTAGGGGGAGCAGGCAACCAGGAAGTACTGAGTCTGGTGAGACACTTTTAAAGGGACACTGACTTCTTCAGAACCTCCAGGGCACCCACACGAGCAGCATCCTCTTCCTACTGGGTGTGGACACAGTTTCCAGAACTCTCCAGTCCCCCTTGAGAGCCCGGCCAACTGACTTTGTTGGCATCTTGCTGACCTTGCCCGCCCACTGTTTCCTCCTTGACTTGACTTGAGATATGCATGGTCCCACTTTCACAGCATGAATGGACATGCTGGCCCTGGTCTCTCCTGACTAGCCCCACGCCTCCCACAGCTTCCATCCTCAGCCTTGGTGCCTGAATCTCCTTCCTTTATCCTTATCCTTCTGTGGTAGGCATCATGCCCAGAGCATTAGCTCAGACCACTATGAAGAGTGCACAGAGTCAGGAAGAGACCTTGACTGGGGAAGCAGCCACCTGTCTGCAACTCTACTTGACTCCCTTGGATGGAGCTGTCGGGGGCTGGGCAGGGGAAGGGGGGAGAGCTGCAGTGGGGAGGGTGGTGTTGGGATTCTGCAGGATGCTCCATGAGGACCCAAGTGTTCTTGTTTTATTTTAAAAGGTTGACCATCAAAAGCTCTCCTTGAGCTAGGCTTCTGTGAGAAATTCTTCTCCGCTAGGAGGTAACAAAGAGACATGTTCCGTTCTTTCTAAGAAAAAAAAAATCTGCAAAGTACTATGCTATGACTGAGTCCTTAAATAGTCCCCAACATCTGTTTCCCTCCATCATGTATTTCCTGCCTGGGAATCTTTACATGTCTTGCTTCGTGAATATCATCGCTTGAAAGCTCCGTATTACGATCGGATAAACCACTGACTGATTTGGAAGTAGTGGGCACGGCGCTCGGTGGACCCTAGCCTCAATGTGGGTGTGTTAATAGGAAACTGGATCAGGGCCTGATGGCAATGGGACTGCATTCGTCACCAACACTCACGTGTGACTAATGAGTCCATTTGGAAAAGACAGAACCCCATTAGGAGAATGTCACCGATCTGCTTTGTGACAAAACCATTGTTTAAATCTCTATTATTCTCTCTCTCTCTCTGGCTGCTGAGGGGTGAGTGTATTAAACGCGAATAATGGCTGTGACAGAAAGGATCTTTCTTTATAAAAAGCTGCTCTGATGGCCACCATTGTTTAGAGCAGTCACATGGCTGGGGCCCAAATCAACAGTGTTTAGGATGTTATCAGAAGAAAGAAAAAACCTAGTTTCTCTTACTCAGAAACTGTAGGACACTTAAAAAATATATTTCACCTTGTGGAATACTGGAATAAATCATCACAAAGGCAATATGTATAGATTCAGATATTAGACTTCCCCTCGGAGTAATGACACAAAGAAAATCCTAGTTCCTCGTGGTAACTCAGTATTTATCATGTGCCACACGATTCATACAATAGGCTTGACTGTCACGGAAACTGAGGACAGAGCTCTCTGACTTGGGGCTCGGGAAGGAATGTTGAAGCTGGTGTTAAATGTCAAGCCCTCTCAGGCCAGGGCCGTGCTGTCTCTGTGGGCCTGTGCGGCTCTTCCTGGGATGATGCACCAAGAGCCACCAGCAGGGTTGGTCAAGGGGTTCCTGTCAGGGGTTGGTCTCGCAAGACTATTATTTTGAAGAGGAGTACTTCAATCTCCTTCATCACCTGCCACATTTGACTTTGTCATATTAACAATATCTGCTTGATCAGAAGATCCAGACTTCCTAGGTTCAGACCCCAGCTGCAGGGTTCAGTGGCTGTGGAAGGCATGTGGGCCATGGTACCTCCCTAAGACTCAGTTTTCCCACCTGTAAAATGGGAGCGCTCATAGACATCTCATGAATAACTTTAATTCAAGTAGAGTGTGTTATACAATGTTTGGCACATAGCCATCAGTGAACTAATATTAGCTACTGTGTTTTAGTTCTGTTTAACAATTAAGGATTCAGGAAGGCACTGAATATGAGTTGAACAGTGTCACTTTCTTGATCAAAGCCCTCCAATGCCTTTTATCTCACTCAGACTGAAAGCCAGAGTCCTGGAAATCACCCATAAGTGTGCTGTCTGATCTGCTGCCTGTCAGAACTCATCTCCTACTACACATGACTGCACTCGCCTCCTCCAGCCACATGACCCTCCCTAGTGTCTTTGGCCATGCCAGCTGGACACTCACCTCAGGGCCTTTGCACTTGCTGTTCCTTCTTTCTGGAATGTTCTTCTCCCAGATTGCCAGTGGGCTCACTTCCTCATGACCTCCAAGTCTTTCCCCAAATGTCAGCTTTTCTGTGAATCTTTTCTTGACTGACAATTCTACTTAAAATTATAACATTTTATTATCTTGTCTCTCCTCCCTTGAATTTTTCCCACAGAAAGTTTCACATCTACCATATTCCACAGTAGTGGAGGACCATGGAGTATTGCCTAGTAGTCTTGAGAACTGGGTTTAGTGTAAGGCTTGAAGAGCGTGTTAGTTATCTAACACTGTGTAATATATTACCCCAAAACTTTGCAGCTTAAAACAATATATGCTTATCATCTCACAGTTGTCCATGGCTCAAGCAAGACTTTGGAGGTCACTTAGCTAGATGGTTCTGGGCTCAGAGTCTCTACTGAGGCTTTAATCAAGGGGTTGGCCAGGTCTGTGGCCATCTCAAGGATTTGATTCTAAGATGGTTCACTCACACAGCTTGGCCAGCCTCAGTTCCTTGTTGACCACGGGTGAGAGATCTCAGTTCCTCATCACGCAGTCTTCTCTGTAGAGCTGCTTGGGTTTCCTCCTAACACGGTGACTGCCCATCTCCAGAGAGAGTGATCCCAGAGACACACCAAGGCAGAATCTGCAATGTCTTTTATGACCTAGCCTTGCAAGTCACATACCATCACTTTCACTATATTCTATTGGTTGACACAGACCAGTCCTGACAGAGTATGGGAGGCAACTACACAACAATGTGGATATTACAAGGCAGGGAGGATTGGAAGCCATCTTGGAGGTTGGCTTCCACAGGGTCGTTCTTGTTGGATTCAAAACCCTGCCTCAACAGTGGAAAGTTACTTGATCTTTCTAAGTCTCTGGCCCTCATCATTAAGTACTAGTACTAATAACAGTATTGAATAGTGTTTCTGGGAGGATTAAATAAAATAACATATTATTTCAGAAACATGTCTAGAACATAGTAAGTGAGCAATAGAATTAGCTATACTTTTTCAGTATAGGTTGTAGGCACAGAAGTATTTTACACAGAGAATGACAAAATTAGATTATTCTCTAGAAACTTTACTCTAGCTGTGGTATTAAGAATGGATTAGAGGAGCCAGCTTAAATGTAGGGGACCAGGAAGAGGTAATGATGATAAGGACCAAGATGGGGACATTAAAATAAATGGAAATATTACTTAGCCATCAAAAACAAAAAAAAACAAAACCCCCCTGAATCTTAACATTTGCAAAGGCACGGATAGAACTAAAGGGTACTATGCTAAGTGAAATAAGCCAATCAGAGAAAGATAATTATCATATAATTTCATTCATATGTGGAATTTAAGAAACAAAATGGAGGATCCTACAGGAAGGTAGGGAAAAATAAGACAAAATCAGAGAGGGAGACAAATAAGAGACTCTTAAGTACAGAAAACACTGAGACAGTTGCTGGAGGGGAGGTGTGGGGGGATGGAGTAACTGGATGATGGAGATTAAGGAGGGCATGTGATGGAATGAGCATTGGGTGTTATATGCAACTGATGAATCACTGAACTCTACCTCTGAAATTAATAATACACTGTATGTTAACTAATTGAACCTAAATAAAATAAAAATAAAATAATAGTGATGGTGAAAATTTTAAAAATTTATTAAATAAAATAAATGGAATTAGATAGATTTCAGGGCATTTTAGAATTCACCTTAAATTTATAATAAACATAGCATATGGCATCTCTTTCTGACATATATGGAATTGGTCATTGATCCATTGACCTGATTAAGTGAAGCTGGACAACACAATTTGCCTTTCTTGAGAGGAAAGGCCTTCTCTTGTTCTACTTTGGTATGGGTTTGCCCCTTGGGAAGAGTTGGGTAGATTGTACTATTCCCAAGAGCTTACATTCCTGTGGGAAGACTATATATATAACCACCCAGGGGTGTGGGCTTGGCCATGTGACTTGACCAGTGACACGTGGGACATGACACATGCATACTTCTTGCCAGATCTCTTGATTTTTTTTTTTCCTTCTGCCAAGAAGTCAACATGAAGCTGCTTCCTTAGGCATTTCAGGATGAGGAAGCCATGTGGAATGGATATAGCATGTAACTAAATGAGAAAGAAATCTTTGTAGTTATAAGTCCTACAATGCGAGGGGTTGTTTGTTACACAGCATAACTAGTGATAGCTAAGGAATAGAAGGGAAAACTTATTCCTCTAGCTTTCTATTTCTGTGAGAAAACTTATCCTCCACTAGGAGAGAGCACATAAACTCTCTCTCTCTCTTTCCCCAGGAAGGCTCATTGCCTAGTCTGAATGATGAGTCTGGGGAAAAATGAACCCCCCTCCAGAATGTTAGGGTTGGAACAGAGCCTCTCCATGCAGCCAAGGGCAGTATAGGCTTACTTCTATGCAAGAAACAGACCAAACAGGGCCTGTTTCTGTCAGGCTCAATCAGATCTCTGCTCATTTTTGTTCCAGCTTTTCTGCCTGTGTTTGAAGAATTGGTTTGCATAATGAGGTCTCAAATTCTAGATTAAGACAGCAATGTTAGAGTTCTTTGATGCAGCTTGACCAGTAATTTCGACGCAATATTCTGATTCCTTGTATCTGTTCTTGATCAATATAGAAACTGGAAAGGAGGAAGTGTGTTAATTAATCAGCATTCTCCAAGTTTCCTGCAGAACAAAAGCCCAGATTTAATTTTTTTCAAAAAATATCTTTTTGCTTTTCCTAAATTAGGGGTCAAGTTGCAAACGATACTTTTCTGAGTGCCTGTAACCTCTCCTTACATCTGGAGTCAGGCTGCAAATTGATTTGCCCAGAATGTCTTGACAAGCTTTTATGTAAGCTCTGCTGGCCTCTGAGTTTCAACACAAAGGACCTCATTTACTAACTGAAAGCAGCGCAGCATAGTGAAATAGCCTTTGGCAGCTGAAGATCGGAGTTGGGATCCCATCTTCAAAGGTGACCAGCCGTGTGACCTGAGCACATTGCTGAGTATTTCAGAGCCTCAGTTTACACATCTGCAAACCAGGGTAAGGGCAATCTCTACATCCCTGGGGTGTTGTAAGTTTCGTACAAGATGGCGCTTGTGACGCACTAGCAAGGAGCCCAGCACAGTGCAGTGCATGGAAGATGGGCATGGTACAATCTTGGAGAACTGGACTGAACTAAGTCTTTCCCACCAACTATTTCACTGTAATCATGGTACTCTGAGCCCCAGGCTGCTCATCTGTGAATTTGGAATATTTGTTAAATTATTGAATTTCATCATGCATCTTATGTAAAACCCAGAACATAAGTCGGTGCTTCTTGTGAAATCTCTGATCCTTCCTTCTGAACAATGAGGAAGTAAAATGAAGGATGTTTGCTGAAGTGATAGGTGAAAGGTTCAAAGGATAAGACCAGAAATCATTCTTTAAAAGCAGACGATCATATAGACCAGGGTTGGCAAACTACGGCCCACAGACCAAATCTGGCCTACAGTCTGTTTTTATAAATAAAGTTTTATTCGAACTCAGCCAGGCTCACCTATGTACATATTGTTACTGGCTGCTTTCATGCTGCAATGGTCAAGTTAAACAGGTGCAACTATGACCATATGGTCCTCCAAGACTAAATTATTTACTGTCTAGCCTTTTTGGGAAAAGTCTGCTGACCTCTGCTGCGGATAAGTGAGGTGGAGCATGCTCTAGGAGCAGGGAAGAAGGACACAGTATTGAGGGAAGCAATGAAAAGTGCAATCAGACCGAGGCACAGACAGGGGCTGAGATGGTACAAGAGAAAAGGCAGGACAAGCACAATGTGCTCAGAAGACATGAGGCCTTGAGGTTCAGGATGATGAGGTAGTCTAGGAGGCAAAAGGGAGGCATTGTGGATCACAGAGCAGGAGAAAGATGACACTTGCTGTCAACTCAGTGCAATTATTAGAGGGGTTTAGCACAGATCATCTGTTTCTCAATCTGATGGGGGTTTCATTTAGACATAAACACACAGAACAGATGGGAAGCTGGCAAAACACTTGCTTATTTGGAATGGGGTGTCGGCTTAAAGGGGGCAGCTGTGAGTTGTTTCCCTACTTACTGGTGTAGGAGTTGTCTCCCCACAAAAGTGTAAGTGATTATGTTGTCAGCGGCAAAACTCACAGTTGGTAGCGCAGCGCTTCCGAATGTGTGTATCCCAAGATATGAATAGGTGAACCAGCAGAAATGAGCCTTCTCCGAGCTGCCTCCTGGAAATGCTGCATTAAATCGACCAAAGGAAGCCGGTTTCCGTTCCCAGGACTTCTCAGAATCTGGAATGTACCAGTATACATTTTGATTTTTCTAGAGGGGATACAGGATGCTGTTTTTCTCAAATTTATTTCATTCTGCGTGTGTGTAAAGCACTTATTAATAACCATCTCACGGAACATTTTTGGGCTGAGAAACACATTCTAGAAGTGCGGGCCCAGGGGCTTCCTAAAAAGCTCAATGATAACACAGCTGGGCAATTTGGAGGGCCTTATCTGGATCAAGACATTGCTGCTTCTCTGTTCTATTTACACAGACTAGTAGAGGCCTTGTTTTCTACAGAGCTCTGCAGTTTCCGGAATAATTTATGTACATGTTGATTTCTACATTTGCAAGTGGATTCAGCTTGATTAGCAATTTAAATGGAGATTTTCTAAATGCTACCAATTGGCGCCTAATTTGCATTTCTTGTCAATTATCTGTGGCCCTAACTCATGGCCCTGAAAATATTCTGTGAGGTCACATGCTAGGAGGCCTGACACTATTTGAGGGATAGACATGATCGATCCACATCTGAGTTAGTCTAATCTGAAGGTCACGAGGTTTCTTGGGTATAAAAGAAAAATTGGTAAGACATCCTGCTGCAGTTGGCTTTCATCCAAGCCGAGACAGTCCTTCTGGGCAGCTCTCTGTGCAGTAAGCAATGTCCCAGGCATCTGCCACACCGTGTTACGGGACTGGCAGGCTCTGTCACCTCTTATTTTCTCATCTGTTCTGTTGACCGCTCAGAGCTCCTCTGAAATCCTCCCTGTCTCCCAGTTTAGCAGAACCCACATAATCTGAGTATCCGTTTCTTCTACTGATAGTGTACTCAGGAGGGTCCCAGAGAGACCAGCACCGAGACATCTAGCAAACCAGGGTCCTGCTGCGCTGCTGTGCTCAGGGGTTCAAAATGCTGAGAATATGGCAGACACACATGCCCCACTGTAGAGGGAGGTCAGAACCCAGATTAACCCTACCTGGTTAGCACCTATGTTGTCTGGATGAGGGGAAGTGGCAGAGAGCGGTGGAGTGCTGTGAATATTTCCCAGGGGGAGGGATCTTACATAGACACCCTCAGAATGTCTACTTTCAGAGCAAGGTCGCCCCAGCACACCTGCACCCCAGCCACTGTTGGCCAGCCAGGGACCACCAGCAGTAAACCTGACCGTAAGCCATTATGGGATCCTTCCGCTGAGTTACTCCAGGCCCACCAGGGGCCATGGCTTCATGTTTTTATCCACAGTTTCTCAGCTCATATTTGCAAAGCCAAGGAGAGGGGCTTGTTCTTGGATGAATGTTTATGATGGGGAAACAGAAGTTAGGAAGGGGGTTCTGTAAGAATTGCTCAGAGAAAGATAGCCGCAGGAAGAGGCAGGGGTGGGTGGAAGAGGGGGCAGGATGGAACCTTCCAGAGTCTTGCCTGTGGTCACCTGGGTGAAAGCTGCCAGCTCAGCTCCCAGGACCCACATCCGGTCTTGGCCACAGCAAGCCATCGGGCAACAGACCCAGAACCCAGAGGCTAAACAGCCTTCACTCTATAGTCTCTGCTTAGAGTCATTCACTGAGTCCTGTGGACATGAGACTTCCCTCGAACCCCCACTACCTTCTCCCAGTTTTCCTCAGCTGAGTTTCTGCTTCTACCCTTACCCAGTTTTCTGCTTCCTGCCCTGGAACTGAGGCCCTCACCCCTCACCAGCATTTTTGTCTTTCTGCTCGGTCTCCCCAGGCTGTCAGCCCGCCTAATGCACTACACACCGGGTACCCTGGGTCCATAAACACCAGAGACCCCACTGTACATGAATGTCCCTCTCTCCAGCACATCACCTGGGAGTCTGCTTCTCTCCCTGTTTCTACTCAGTTCCAACCAGCAGTAGACCTCCCTACCTCACTCTCGGCTCTTCCTCCTCCGACGGATCCTGTGGTTGGTTCACCTCTTGGCCTCTGCTTCCAGCTGGTCTCCCGTTGAACTTCCATCGCCTTAGTCTTCCCAGACCTGAAGGCCAACCCAGATCCTTGGCCTCCAGCGGAGTCCGACTGGGTTGGTCTCCAGAGACTCCAGGACACCATGCCCTGAGTCAGAGAAGACTGCTACAGACTGGCCCAGCTCACACTGAGAAACTGGTTCAGTCCTCCTGTGGCCGGCGTGCACAAGTCCATGTGAGAGTCAGACGGACACTCTACACGGGGATCTCGGGACAGCAGGAAGACTGCGTCAAAGGGTCCTATAGGGCAGGACTGAGACAGGGAGACTAGGCAGGAGGTTGCTGCAGTAGTCCCAGGAAGAAACTATGACATGAGCCAGAGGGTGACCATGGGATTAGAGGCAAATGGACCAATTCCAGAAATACGTAAAGTCACACACACAGCAGAGCTTAGGGGTTGATTCGTTGGGGAGGACCAGGCGAAGGAACGCCCCCAGAATGCTTTCATGGTTTCTGGCTTGGGCAAAAAACTGGTGAAGGGTGCACATGAATGGTGGTCAGTGGAGGACAGGAGGTTTAGGGGAAGGGGGCGAGTTCCATCTCGCACGGGCTGAGTGAGGGATACTTTTGGACATCCAAGCTGAAATGTGGAATAAGCAGTTATGCACACTGGGAAGAAGTCAGAGTTCACGACACGTATGGTGGTCGTCAGCCTACACGTCCTCCTTAGAGCCAAGGGCATGGATGGGATCTCCTGAGGAAGCACACGGCTTGAACAAAGCACAAGTCAAAAGGGGAATACTTTACCTCTATTTTTTTTTACTGAAAGTAGGAAACAATTTCCCAACCATTTCAAAGTATTCTGTATTTAGAAATGTCCCTTGTATTTTTAAGGGCCTGGAATATAAACCGAGATGTGTTTGGTTCCAGTTTGGTTCAAGTTTTTATTTTCCTGGCACCCTAATCCGATCACTTCTTGTGGCCATCTGAGCCCTCCTGGAAGGACTGAGTATCTACAGTCTAATCCCTTTTCCATCCCCCTCCCACCTCCAAGCACGTTTGCTGGTCCACCAGTCTTCGCAGGCTTGGCCTCTAAGGGCAGCCATCACAAAGGATCATGAAGTAGGTGACTTAAACAATAGAAATCTATTCTCTCATAATTCTGGAGGCTAGAAGTCTGAAAACAAGGTGTTTGCTGGACCATGCTCCCTCTGCGAAAAATCTTCCCTTGCCTCTTCCCAGCTTCTGGTGGTTCCTGCAATCCTCAGGGCTCCTCGGTTTGTAGACAGATCCTCCAATCTCTGCTTTCATTGTCCCATGGCCAACTTCCCCTGAAGCTCCAGGTCCAGCAAAGCACAAGTTGTGTGGGGTAGAGAGAGCCAGTGGGAGAGATGTCCCTCTGGGCTTGGACACTAAGGACAGTACTGTTCCTGCAAATCCTCGTGTGGAGAGGGAATGGAGAGGATGAAGCCATCTCCTCCCTGCAGGCAGCTGCCCCCTAGTGTGGTCTGTCTGTGATGCCTTCACAGCCTTGGGGATTAGGCAGAGCTGGTGCCACCCCCCACACCACCACTCAGGGGCTGTATGCTTTCGGCAAGTGAATTAATCACTAAATATGAGTTTCTTCTTCCGGAAAGGGGCCATAAATTGTGGTCAGGACTAATGAGTAAATACATCTACAGCTCCTGGCCTATACCCAGCATGAAGTAAGTTCTCAGACAGTAGCTAACTGGACCTGGGTTATACTCGAAATTATACTGAAATTAAAAAATTCGGAACTCAACCTAAAATCGCCAACAAATTTCATAGATTCTATATTTAAGGGACAAAATGTAGATTGGGAGTGGCCTCTGTGTGTTTTTCTACTGCACATGCTTACCCATTTATTGCTTGTCTGTGTTTTAAAGTCTTAAGGTAAAGGGACGCCTGGGTGGTTCAGTCAGTTAAGCATCTGCCTCCAGGTCATGATCCCAGGGTCCTAAGATCAAGTCCCGTGTCGGGCACCATCCCGTGTCGGGCATCCCTTCTCTGCGGGGAGCCTGTCTCTTCCCCTGCTGCCACTCCCCCCACTATTCTCTCCCTCTCTCAAATAAATAAATAAAATCTTTAAAGTCGAAGTAAAGATAATACAGATTTGTTCGCATGTGTTTATTTAAGTGATAGAATCAATAGAAGTTAATCTGAATTTTCCCCTTGGGCTTAAAGAAAAAAAAAAAGCTATAGCTCTTCTTTACCTGAGGCAAATTTCAACTACATTTACAAAGGCATTTAGAATGTGAGTTTAGTCCCAAGCAGAAAACAGAAAGCCGGCTGAATCGTTCATAATTTAAGGATGGTGTAGCATTCATAGTAATAACATAGATTTGCATGGATTTAATAAATTTTTAATTTTCATCTTCATAAGCGTAAACAGAGGCAAGAACATGTTAAAATAGTAAAATATTGTAGGAAATCAAGTTCATTTCCCCTTGTTGGCAATAAAAATTTTGTGTACGGAGCAATAGTGGTTTTTTAAGATTTATTTACTTTTAGAGAGAGAGCACGAACATGCACAGACATGGAGGGGAGGGGCAGAGGGAGACGGAGAGAGCAGACTGCCCAGAGCTTGGAGCCCGACACCGGGCTGGATCCCACAACCCTGAGATCATGACCTGAGCTAAAATCAAGAGTCAGATGCTTAACCGACTACACCACCCAGACACCCCCAGAGCAATAGTTTTAAGCAGTAATTGGTTGTGGAGACATTTGAGTCGGCTAGGGGACAGAGATGTGACTATCACTAGTGGCTCAGATGACGTGCTGATGAAGCAGGGGGGCGTCCTCTGCAAGCGACCGGGAAGACAAGTCAAAGAAAAGACGAGGGAGTTCCAGAGCAGCCTCCTACAGAAATACATATGCATGGAAATGACCATCTTGCCCGGCGCTGCTCAAGGCAGTATTGTTTTTAGTGAAAACCTGGGGCATCCCAAATGCCCATCAACGGAGGGGGTTTATGCCTCCATATCTGGAAGAGCGAGCGGACATAAAAACGCCTGAGGTAGAGTTACAGGTACTAATGCGGGACAATGTCCTTTAAGCTGTCAGGGGTTCACACTCATGCAATAGCACACATCATCAGGAAAACAAAAGCTGCACTGAGCCTGGACAGAGAGAATTGAATATAGGGAATTAGCCAAAGAGGTACTGGGACACCAAGCAGGCAAAGGGGGGAACAGGTGGCAGAGCAGGCAGTTACCATCCCTCAGGCTGGGGGAGCAAAGGAAACAAGGTAAGGTTATCAGATCAGAAGTTCGGAGGAACAGCCCCCTCTCCAGGCTGCACTCAGGCCTCAGGTGCTCCAAGGAGGCTTCCAGGAATGGGACACTGGGACAGTGTCCTGGAGCTGCCACCGGGTTGAGGACCCATCTCAGGGAGAGGCAACACCATCAGCCACAGAAAGTAGATGGGGCAGTGCGAGCCTTGTCCCTCTTCCCCCTTGCCAGGCTTCTGCTGGTACCCAGATGGACAGAGACTCCGAGGGAGCGGCTGGCAGGGCAGAAATGGGGTCTGCAGAGCCTAGTACAGAAGGCAGGTGCAGGGAGACAGACCTGGGACCCCGCCACCCGTGTGATGTATAGGCCCGTGTGGGCATGGAGAGGGACAGCACAGTCACCAGCTTCAGGATAGCGGGGGCAGTGGCAAAGGGCAGCCAGGGAAGCTTGTGTGTCCACATTCGACATATCATGGTCCTTTAAATTCTCCTCTACAGCTAACAGGCAAGAGTGCATCACTTTGTATTGACAAAAATCCCCTTTAAAAACATTCGCTCCCCGGGATGGGATGACTAGGTGACGGACATTAAGGAGGGCGCTTGTTGTAATGAGCACTGTTACACACAAGTGATGAATCACTAAATTCTACCCCAGAAACTAACACCACACTCTATGTTAACTGACTTGAATTTAAACGAAATCTTGAAAGAAAAATAAATAAAAACAGGTGTTGCATGAAAGGAACACAGGACATCCTAGCTGGCTGAGAAAGCAGACTCGCAGGAAAGCTGCCTCCTTAGACAGAGGGTACCTGGAGCACGTTTCCCTTCTGGAGATTTCTTTTGCAAACCTACCCTGAGACACATACCTGACAGAAGGAATGAAGGAACCAGCTGACTAGCCTTGCTGGCCTCTCAGAGGTGGGGGGAGCCCTCACGGGCTGCACACTGGTTTCCTCCCACTCCCTGCCTGCCCGCTCTGGCCCTATTGTGGACCTCACAAGCAGCGGGTGGGATCAGTGGCCATCTTTCCCTCCTCACCCTCCAAATGTGCCTGCTCGGTTGCCTTGGCAATGCGGGGCTGGGAATCAGGGTGAGCACCTCCATGAAGACACAGGGGAAGTTAGGTGGTTGGGCCACTGAGAGGCTTACATCGTTCTCTCCTAAATGTCCAGACACAAATGTCCCCTGGGGGTGGATCCAATTTTATCATCTGATAGAAGCTGCATTCTGCTTTATTGACAGTGTTCTGCTGCTGTGGATGGAGTCCCAGCCTGCCTTTGTCTTCTGCTTTTGTGGTTTCCTCCCTCCCTCCCTCCCTCCTCTCCTCCTCTCTCCTTTCCTTCCTTCCTCCCTCCCTCTCTCTTCCCCTTCACCCTTCCTTCCTTCTTCCTCCCCTCCTCCCCTCTTCCCCTCCTATCTCTCTCCCCTCCTCCCTCCCTGCCCTCCTCTTCACCTTCTTTCCTCCCCTCCTCCCTCCTTCCCTGCTTCCTTCCTCCTTCCTCCCTTCTTTCTCCCCTCTCTTCCTTCTCTTCTTTTCCTCTCTCTCTCTCTCTTTTCTTTCAAAAGGAAAGGACTAGCTTACCATCCCCCTCAGCCCACAAAATCAACAGCATCTATATTCAGCATTCGTTGGTGTGTCTGTACATTTCTGGCCTCCGTAATCACACAGGCATCTTCCGGATGGTTTATTTTCTGGAACAATCCTGAAACCATAGTTCCTAGCACATTACAGCTGGAAGCTAGTGTGAACCCTGGGTGCCTACTTCTCAGCAGCTTCTCTGAGCCCCAGCCCCTGGGTCCTTGGGTCCCAAATGACACAGCCTGGGGAGTGTGAGTCAGCCCCAGTGGGGCTGAAAATTTGGCCACTCCAGGTGTCAGCCTGGGAGCGGTGAGGGTCAAGCTGAACCCATTCCCCCTAGGAAAGCACAGGAACCCACCACCAGGGAAAGAACGCAATGGGTGCCCTAGGAGGACAGAGGGGGCTGTATTCTAAGTGGGAGGCCGTGGGGTCTCTCCAACAAGACCGCAGGTTTTTCAAAATACGCTTCTTTCCCCGATTCCAGCTCCTCCAGTCTGCAAACTTCAAAAAGCCCAGTCAGTTGAAAAAATGCCTTATTCACCTTACTCCTTAAAGATCTCTCAAATACACCCAACACCTAAAGAGGTCCCCTCCCCAGGATGGCCACAGACGTCCCCAACCCACCAAACTCACCCCCACTAGTTCCAGGGAAGCTCTGGACGCCTGTCGTGTTGTTGAGTGTCAGGGACAGGATAGTCTGGCAGGCCGTGGGAAAGCTAAGTGTCTCCCGCCTGAGCCGGGGCCCCTCAGAGTCTGGACGGGCTCCAGCACCTAATGTGTGAGCCCCCAGGTAGTGAAGAATGATGAGAAATGCCTCCACACTTGTGGTCTGTGCTTAAAGTTCACATTGAACAAATTAATGCTTTGAACATACAAAAATGCAAGGAAATTCTTCACTTAGTAAATACAGAATTGATCTTAAGATTTGAGACATGCCACTCAGCCAGCAATGTGACCGAGGGACAGGCTGAGAGTGTGGGGAGCCGCGATGCTGGACCTTGCCCTCAGGCCCCATCCTGCACCTCCCAGGGGCAGGACGTGTGGTCTCCAGCAGTAAGGACAAGCATCGAGGGGGAAGTCCTTGTTGCCCACGAGGTGGGACCAGAGGCCCAGCTGCCTGCCTGTGCCCCCATTAGGGTCCCTCCCAGTCCAGCCTGGAGGGCTCTGGATGGAAAGGGCCAGCCCTTCGAAAATCTGTTGTTCTAGCGCATGCTGGCTGCGGCTGGCTTACTCCCAAGGCCGGACTGTGGCCTGCCCTCTTTCTGTGCAGCAACACACACAGTCCAGACCTGCAGGCCCCACAGGCAGCTGCCAGCACCAGGTCCTGGGCTCCTCTTGGGGCTGGGGAGGTGGCGGGTCAGTTCTCAAGCAGACAGGCCCTGAGGAACCATGACAATGAGTCTGCTGGAGGAGTCTGACAGTTCAGCCCCCCTGGCCCAGACACCTGTCGTTCCTGCCACCCTGAGGGAGGGGAATCCCCCGGATGCAATCCCTCGGTCCAACTGGAAATTACCATCCCCAGTGGTGATCCAGGGGACCCGCTGCTTTGCTCATTAAGAGGAGGGAACAACCCGCTCTTTGATACAGCTCTGTCTCCTACCGCACCCTGTCCTGCTGTCCCCCACATTTGTCAGTTTTCAAATGCCCACCGCAGAACTCTTTCCCTCTGTTTGGGGAGTCCCACAGCATGAGGTTGGGTGGGAGCTGGTCCCCACCTGTCACGGCAGACAACACAGGTCTGGACACTTGGTCCCCCCAGTTCCTGGCAATTTGGGCACAAGTATGTGACCTGGGCTCGGTCAACCAGATGTCCCACCCCAAGCTCTCTCCAGTTTGCACATTAGCAAAATGCCCTTTCCTCTAGACAGAGCAGTCCTGTGCCTGGTCTGGGGCTTGATAAATGGGGTGCCGGCCCAGAACCTGATACTGGCACACATAGCATTGAAATCCAGGATGTAGTTAACAAGATCCCTCCAGGGTCCAGAGAGGGTAGTCCCAGAGACAGCGTCTGCCATCCAAGCATGACGATAGCATCTCTCTGCC
The DNA here is from genome assembly GCF_902655055.1 of Lutra lutra. Taxonomy (NCBI): domain Eukaryota; kingdom Metazoa; phylum Chordata; class Mammalia; order Carnivora; family Mustelidae; genus Lutra; species Lutra lutra. Next base: position 42,191,909 of record NC_062280.1, on the reverse strand, counting down.
AAGGCTACTCCCTCGGTGTGAATGTGGCTATGGTCTGAGCCCCAGGCCCCTTGGACCTTACCCAAACCTCATTCAGCCTGAGTGTCCAGCCATCTTCCATTCTCTGAGACCTTCTAGTAACTTCCAGGTAAGCTCCTTTTTAGACTAAGGCAGACAAAGTCACTTTCAATGGTCTGTGCCCCAGAACCCTCATGGGGACCCACCAGGCAAAACCCGGACCTCCTAGTTACCTCTCCCCCGAGGCCTCTACATGCACTGCTCCTTCTTCAGGCAGCACTGTCCCTCTCTTGTCCCCTGAGCATGGCTACTGCCTCCTTCAGGTCTCAGCTTTGTCTCTCATATGCCAGGGGCGGGGTGGGGGGGCTCTCCCAGGATCTCCCCCGGTGCAGCACACACCTTGCTCAGTTGGGGCACCTGGATGGCTCTGGTGAGGCCATAAGCTCTCAGGTGGGGCAGGAAGTAGGGATGGATTCTCTCTCTCTCTCTCTCTCTCTCTCTCTTTCTCTCTCTCTTTTTCTCATCCTTGGGGCCCAGCACCCTCCCGGTCCAGGACACATACCAGCCCCTGGGCGCATGCGAAGCCTGGATCACATCAGTCTCGCAGTTCCTCTTGTAGATTTGCCTGAAGACTTCTTACCCCATTGCTTCACATGTCACAGGAATTTCTCACTATTTAAGTGAGGACCTGACCCGACTGGATGGTCTGTGGCCAGAGCCATGCTGGTGTTTTCCTGAGGAGGGACCTGTAGGCGGGGCGGAACAGGCAGAAGTTTGCCAGAAGCCTGGTTTGTCCACAGCCCTTCAAACACCAAGACTTCCCTCTGTGGTCAGATGTTGCCTGGGTCCGGCCAGCTTCCTCAAAGCTGGAGTCGACTCGAGGCACCCCCCCGCCCAGGCACCGGAAGCAAACACTGAAAAGTGAAGGAGGAAAAAGAAAGAGAAAAATCGGTAGAAAACAGGAAAGGCCATAACCAGAAGTTATGTACTGACATTAGTGATCCATTGGGTTAGTGTTTGAAGCTGTTGTGGTAAATTATCCAACACATGGCTGGTGGAATCCCAGAGAGGAGGCTGACCTTTGGACTATTATGGACTGTTAACATCCACAGACATCATTTAATTGCAAAAGAAGATAAAAACAAACACCAAACAAAATCTTCTTAAAAGGGGGGAAAAAAAAGACAGAGTTATTTTGTATTACGCAAATGTGCATGGATTAACTTCTCCTCAAAAGGGCAAACTTGGATTAATTTTTTAAAATCCAAAGATATTTCTGCTTATAAAATGCACCTAAAAATAAAATGACCCAAGAAAGTTAAAAATAAAAAAAAAAAAAAGGCAAAGCGATATATTTGGCAAACGTGAAAGAAATGGAAGCAGGAATAAAAATGTTCAAAGACGGGCAAGAGGGGACTCAAGAAAAAGCATTAAGTAGGTCAAAAGATATAATTTTACATTACTGAAAGAGTCAGCAGAAATAAGGCTCATAGTCATGGATCTTTTCCCCTCTCTTGTGATCTTACAAATAATTTATTATTTGTCTCTCAAATATATGTTGCAATTCTACCCTCAGTGGGTCATTCAACTTTTGACTTTGAAATAGTTTGCCAGATTTAAAAAAAAAATAGAGTTAAGGGGCACCGGGGTGGCTGAGTCAGTTAAGCGTTGGACTCTCGAGTTCAGCTCAGGTCATATCTCAGGGTTGTGAAATCAAGCCCCGCATCCGGCTCTGCACTCAGCGGGAAGTCTGTTGGAGATTCTCTCCTTCTCCTTCTGCTCCTTTCCCTGCTCACTTGTGTTCTCTCTCTCTAAAATGAATAAATAAAACCTTTTTAAAAAGAACAAGGCTTGCAGCAATGTCTACAATAGTCAAACTATGGAAAGAACCTAGATGTCCATCTACAGACGAATGGATAAAGAAGATGTGGTATATATACACAATGGAATACTATGCAGCCACCAAAAGAAATGAAATTTTGCCATTTGCGACGACGTGGATGGAACTAGAGGGTATCATGCTTAGCGAAATAAGTCAATCGGAGAAAGACAACTATCATATGATCTCCCTGATATGAGGGAGAGGAGATGCAACATGGGGGGTTGAGGGGATAGGAGAAGAGTAAATGAAACAAGATGGGATTGGGAGGGAGACAAACCATAAGTGACTCTTAATCTCACAAAACAAACTGAGGGTTGATGGGGGGAGGGGGTTGGGAGAGGGGGGTGGGGTTATGGATATTGGGGAGGGTATGTGCTATGGTGAGTGCTGTGAAATGTGTAAACCTGGCGATTCGCAGACCTGTACCCCTGGGGATAAAAATATATGTTTATAAAGCTGTAAAAAAAAAAAAAAAAGAAAAAAGAAAAAAGAAAGGATGAATACCCAAGTTTTGTAGCAACATGGATGGGACTGGAAGAGATTATGCTGAGTGAAATAAGTCAAGCAGAGAGAGTCAATTATCATATGGTTTCACTTATTTGTGGAGCATAACAAATAGCATGGAGGACAAGGGGAGATGGAGAGGAGAAGGGAGTTGAGGGAAATTGGAAGGGGAGGTGAACCATGAGAGACTATGGACTCTGAAAAACGATCTGAGAATTTCGAAGGGGTGGGGGGTGGGAGGTTGGGGGCACCAGGTGGTGGGTATTGTAGAGGGCACGGATTGCATGGAGCACTGGGTGTGGTGCAAAAATAATGAATACTGTTATGCTGAAAAAATAAAAAAACTAAAAAAAAAAAAAACAAGGCTTTAAAGAAAGAACATACTTAAGAATAAGGTAGATTTACAATTTTACAATAATAAAGTACACTAGGTGTCTGGGTGGCTCAGTCGGTTAAGCCGCTGCCTTTGGCTCAGATCATGATCCCAGGGTCCTGGGATCGAGTCCCACATTCACTTGCTCAGCGGGGAGCCTACTTCTCTCTCTGCTTCTGTTGGCTTGTGCGGGCGCTCTCTCTCTCTCTCTCTCTCTCTCTCTCTGATAAATAAATAAATAAATAAAGGAGACTATCTTTACCTACAAAGATTATACAGAGGACTGTGTATAAGAAATGACCACATTCTAGCTAAAAAGAGAACATGACAGAATTCCCGAGACCAGAAATCCCAGAATCCCGTTCCCTGAACCACACTGGGAATGTCCTTGTACAAGGTGAGATCAGTAACAATGGTTAAACAAAAAAGACCATCCACTGAGAAAAATTAAATCTGTTTACTACATTATCTAGAAAATACACTGAGAACCCTAATAACAAAATTACTCTTTTCTGCTTTTTTCCCCTTCCAGACAAACTTTATGTTTATTTTATCAAATTCTGAAAGATGATGGTGAAGTCTGTAATAACCTAAACATTTATGGCAAGAAGTAAACATTTGTTAATGTTCACTTTGCATCCAGTAGGGGATATCTCCATCTGGTTTTTCTCCCTTCAACCATTTTTTATAGCTCTTGGTAAAGCCTTATAGTTTTTTTTTTTTTTTCCATGTAGGTCAGTATATTTTATAAAGTTAGCATAACTCCAGTACCAAATGCTTACTCAGACAATGCAAAAAAAAGAAAATTCTATATTCATCATATTCACAAATATAGAAACAAAAAGTCCTAAATAAAATCCTAGCAAAAAGAATGGAATGGTATATATCCGAACCAACTAGAGCTTATCCGGGGAATTTTATCAGAGGAGATTTCTATGAATAAAGTTAATAGTATCCCTTTCTTTTTCCCCCAAAAATTTGGGGATGTATTAGAATATCTGGTCCTGGGGCATATGGATGGTTTACTCTAGTTTACTTGTGGACGACTCAGGGAAATAGTTATTTTCTCCAGAGGAACACACACTGAGGTAAAAACAAGGCATCCAGGTGACTGACGGTCAGAGGAAATCTGACATATTATGAAGATACCGTTACAACGAATACTGCTTCAAATATAAGCTGCAAATCAGAAGGCCCAAGAGAAGAGGTTCCCAATTCCAAGCACTAAATCGCTATCAGGCTGGTTCTTTCTGGGTACCTGAGTGCTCTCGTCCATCCTGATGGCAACCTCTGGACCGCTCCAGATCGGGATCTGCAGATAGACAAATCTCGAACCTGTCTCTGCCCACCACCCCAGTGAGCATAGCTGGACCCAGACAGCCAAGACCTTGTCAGACCAGATGATGTCCTGGGAGAGCTCCTCTGCTTCCCCCTGGTGGTCACGCTCCCCATGGGGCCACAAGGAGGTTTGGGGGCCACCTAGGCTGAGGCTGGTGTAGACATCACGTGAGTCAAAGAAGCCGCCTCCCTCACCTGGCAAATTCCTTGTCTGTGTCCACCTTAGCTGCTCTACACCCATCACAGGATGTCTGGACCCTTCCTGCTCCAAAGGTCTCTTTCACTGATGATTTCTGCCTATTTTAGGGGAATCCCCATGCAAGGTCATGGACAACTCTCCCTTTTCTTTGCCAAGCCCCAAATCATCCACTGTTCCCCTTTTAAGGAGTGACAAAAAGATTCAGAACTCCAGGAGAATCAGGCAGAGGGTGTGTCAACAAAGGCCCTTCATTTTCTACTGTTTGCTGTTAGATAACAATGTCCTGCCCCAATTTTGGATTCTCTACGGGGGAGTTTCCATCTGTGTTAGCTTTCTCAGGCTGTCAACACAGAACACCACAGGCTAGGTGACTTACACTGGGTGACTCTGATTTCTTTCTCACAGCCCTGGAGGCAGCAACCCCAAGATCAAGGTGCCAGTGGGGTTGGTATATGGCGGGGCCTCCCTCCCTGGCTTACAAACGTCTCCCTCCTCACTGCGTCCTCACCTGGTCCTCCCTCTGTGTGCCCCTGAATAGACAGAGAGCTCTCAGGTGTCTCTTCCTTATCTTCTACAGACACCAGCCTTATCCAGTTTGAGTCCCACCCTTCCAACTTCATTTAACCTTAATTACCTCCCTAAAGACCCTAACTCCAAATGCTGTCATATGGGGAGTTAGGGCTTCAATATAGGAATTGAGGGAGGCACAATTCGGTCTATAACACCATCCTATGACTTGTTTCATAAAACTTAACAAGAGAGGGGAGCCTCCCACCCACCAATTCTTGTATTGGGAGCTTCAGACAGAAAGAAATTCATTCATGGTCAAGCTCTGTGGCCACAACCAGGTCATGAGCCTCTCATCTACATCATTTTTCTATATCTTGACTGGTTTTCATCCGTTTTCATCCACTGCAACCTCTCACATGCACATGACTCATCCACCCTTCTCTACCTGGCTCTGTGCCCAGAAGGCTGACTTCTAGAGGCTCCCTTACTGGAGCTTCCCGGTCCTCTGGCCTCTGATTGGATCCAGCCAAGGGGTGCCACTGGCCACAATCCTGGGAGGGCAGAAGAGAGAGGTTGGGGTGTTTGTTGATGCCCCTCTGCTCTCCCTCCCTGGCGTGGGTCGGCAGGAGCTGGTCATCCCATGGCTGTAGCTCCAAACAGAACCTTTATAATTCCATGTCATAATGGGCTCCCCATCCTTCTGCTTACTTCAAGCCTGCTTCTGTAAATAGTCCCTTCATCCCTGTCTCTTCAGCTGGCTGAGGCCATTGCCAGGTGTGTTGGATCTCAGTAGACTTACCTATTGCCTTTACCTTCCTCTTAGGGCCCCTGGTATGCTGCAAACCACAGCTGGTTAGCATGTGGCAGCCTGACCTTGGGGAGAAGAGTGTCAGCATTCTTGAACTCCAGCTTCATGTCCCCACCCCTGGAATCCAGGCTCGAACAGAGACCGCCACCCACCCCAACTTAGGCTCAGGGGCTGAGGCAGCCACATCAAGGGGAGGTTAAAGCCTCTTATCAGATCATCTCAAGGCAGGGAGGGTACACGGCGCTCCTTCAGGGGCTGGGGCTGGGGTGGGAGAAAACACGGTGGTCCCTCTCTGAGGGCGAGGAACCTAGAAAACAGAAGTTCACCCCTCAAACCAGGCAGACTCGCTTGAGGGTGAGTTGAGGGTGAGTCACCACAGGGTGAGAGCACGGAGTAAACAAAAGGTGCCAGATGAAGGGCTTGGGTATGGAGAATGGCCCTCTCCTGCAACACTACACTACCCTGGCAGGGGTGGGAGCCCGTCTCTCTACTGCTCGCCCAGTGGTCCTTCACCGGATCCCTCTCTATAAAGCCACAGGCCCTGCAGAGCGCACCATAGCCTTGTAGAAACATCGATAGGAGGCTCAATGCAGTGTCTGATCACGGAGATGAAACCATTTCTTTTTATGAGAAATCCATTTTTCAGAGATGGAAACACATTCCCCTGACCTTCCTCCTCTTTTTATTTCTTGATTCTTTTCTTTTTTTTGTTCTGATTAAACTCTGTCACCTTCCACCCTTCCACCTTTCTTTGACATATGTTTGCATAGCACTTGGGGGAGCTGGTGGGTGGGAGAAAAACCCAGAAACCCGGATCTCTTTACCGTAATTACGATCAGTCCAGCATTCCCAGCCTCTTGGTCAGTCTTCCAGGGAGGTTAAAAGTAATCTGTACGTCTGGGAACACATTTTGCTTGCCTATGACAGTTCCAGCTGCTGCCACACATTTCTTCCCCGCACTGTCATAAGAACAATGCGTCTGTTGACAAGGAGATAGATGGAAGTTCTTGAGACATGAATTGCTTCCATCCTGAGACACCTATAAAGTATCTTCTCTCCTTTGTTTTTCTTTAAAATACTGTTTAAAAAGATTTTTATTTATTTATTTGACAGAGAGATCACAAGTAGGCAGACAGACAGGCAAAGAGAGACGGGGAAGCAGGCTCCTTGCTGAGCAGAGAGCCCAATGTGGGGCTCGATCCCAGGACCCTGAGATTGTGACCTGAGCTGAAGGCAGAAGCTTTAACCCACTAAGCCACCCAGGCGCCCTCTTCTTTGTTTTTAATCCAATATTTTAAGGTCCAAATTGGTTCTTTATAGCCATACACTAAATTGCCATGCCAGTCCATATAGCTCTACTCTTCTATCTCCTTCCTTTATCTTGCAGACTGCAGGGTCCAGCTTTGGGGTCTCCTTCCTAGCCTCATGTGCTCTTGTGTAAGGACCCCATTGAGAATCAGAAGAAAGATATGGCTCCTCTCTCCAGGAATATGAACACACAAAACTAATTGCCATTCCATCTCAACGACGATGAAGTCTGTCCATGGGCCACCCAGTGCCAAATTTTCTCAAGCTACAGTCAAATCACAACTTGTATCAGAGCCCCCTGAGGTGCTGGTGAGGACATGCATTTTCCCCAAACCAACCGGAGACCTATTGAATTGGAATCTATGGGATGGATGCCAGGAATCCACAGACTTAACAAGCAACTAGACCGTCCCTATTCACAAAGAGCTTCTAGAAGCCTCGCTAGCGACCCAAGTGACCCTAATCCACAAATTGATCAGATTATTTCTCAAACTATCAAAATTCTTTCACTCCCAGCTGACCTCTGCAGGCCAGTGCCACATCTTATGAATCGATACATCCGTGACCTCCTCTGAGCTTGACCTTCGCTGTCGGTGGAGAACTTAGGTCATCCAATATTTTGTCCTCATTGTTCCCCAAATCAATTACTTTATTTTAATGTCAGCTCTTATTTATGAGGTGTCTGCTCTTGAAAAAAAGAAGACACCATTTGGACAGCTTTCCTTGGAGCTTTTATATTCCAGCTATAGCAGTAAAAAATGACGATTACCTTCTCATGTGGGGTTGTGGAGCGACCAGACTGGTTTCCATTAAAAGTTAAGCCTTGTTTTCACAATACTACCACCCTCTAAACCACTCTCATTCTATTGCAAGGAGTGGTATTTGTAGATTATGTCAAATGAGAAATTTAACCAGAACATGTGGGAATAGAGAAAACACCCTGAAACAAGACTCTAGATTTTTTTGCATCGGACGACCCTAGTAGCAGAACAGAATAAACACATCCTCTAAAAGACCCAAGATCTGAAGGTGCTGCTAGAAGAGAGGAAATACCCTCAAGCTCTGTGTTTCACCATAAAAAAACATAGGAGGGCGCCTGGGTGGCTCAGTGGGTTAAGCCACTGCCTTCGGCTCAGGTCATGATCTCAGGGTCCTGGGATCGAACCCTGCATCAGGCACTTTGCTCAGCAGGGAGCCTGCTTTTCTCTCTCTCTCTGCCTGCCTCTCTGCCTGCTTGTGATCTTTCTCTATCAAATAAATAAATAAAATCTTTAAAAAGAAATAGGAAATTCTGCATTCCCCAATATAACTTATCTATATTCAAAAATCACAGGTTTCCCTCACATTTTCAAGTAAAACAAATAGGGAGAGCTCCCTGAAGTCGCTCTGTATTTATTCAGATTTGACACACCTCAAGGCACATTGTTCATGGGCAAGTTTAAGAAATTTGACCTTAGATCCATTATACTGATGTACATTTAAAATACAGTTTCTCTCTGCTCTTTCTTCCCTGTTCACCATCATATTAACTTCCAGCCAGATTGTGGTCTGGACAATAAACCATGATGAGCAGCCATCATCACGGTCCGAGTGATGACATGACCGCCGCTCTCTGTCGCCCCACTCCCGCTCTGAGAATAGAGTCAGGCACATTGCTGGCCCTCAGCAAACACTTTCTCATGGGTAACAAAACAAATAAATGAATTGCCAATTCACTTTCGGGCCATCTGGGTGCAGGCTGACAGTCATCTTCAAGCCCAACATGACTCAGAGGCTTTGTTTTAAGCACATCTAGAATATATCATTAACAAAGGCATTGCTCACCAAAGCTTTGGTTCTTCAAGCTCCACGTCGGCTTTATTTCAGCTGTAGCACGGACAGCCACCACCTTCTGTCCTCTCACATTATAATTGCTTGAGCTACTCAGTTATGGATTCTATTAACATTGCTGTCACTGATAAGCTATGTTCTTCATGGACGTGATGAATTTCTACTAACGTTGACCTCCTTTGCACATCAGGGCACTGTTGATGCTAAATGCAGAAAGGCTCCTGAAGATCCATTCGCAGGTGATGTTTCTATTAAAACTGGAATTTTCTGGGTGGATCCCTGCAAGGCTTTCTGTCCTGGGTACTGCTTGTGGATACAAAGGAAAGCTACTGAGACCATTCACCTCTCGGTTCTTTGAATAAGGAATAAACAATTTTCAGTCATCCATTCAATATGCAGGCTTTACCTGGGAGGAGGGGTTCTAGGTGAAGGTGATGTGTGATCCTTACCCTCTAGGCAACTAGTCTGGTAGGTGAGCGCACTTGAACAATGAACGTGAGATGCTTCTACAACACCAACAGTGTACTGACGATAACAGAAGAACTTCCTCTCCTTCTTGCAGTGGGCATTCTTGGAATGGTACTCCTCCCCACTATCCACACATCTTTGCTCTCAGCGCTTCTACCCTCCAGACTTCTAGTCTCAAGATCTGCACGCACCCGCTCACCTCCCTAGACCTTCCGGAGAGCAGCGGGAGCTCTTTTCTCTTCCTGCTGCTCCAGACTACTATACTCTCTTAATTCATTTCTATTTTTCAAAAGATCTGCAATCTGTTTGGTATGAAGGAAACAGATTGGATGCAAGGAACCGTAGAAAGCAAGATGTCAGAGAAGTGAGCTCTGAGATATTTTGGGTAACAGTAATGGCAGGGGAGCGTTTACTGAGGACTAGGGCTGGGTTATGCCTCTCTAGCACGCCACGTGGGTGACTCTGCGTGCTTCTTCAAAGAGCCGCATGAGGTCAACATCATGGTTATGTCGATGCTGCATGGGGGTACCACTCAGGGCGGAGAGAGCCCCTCCACTGCAGGTGTGAACCCACTGTCCACTCGTAGCCTCTCTCCTCCCGTGTCCTGTGTTCACCCTCCTTTTTGGATACCTTACTCACTGAGTCCTCAAAACACCTAGGATGTAGCAGTGATTGTGCACTTTTTACAGATGACAAAAATGAGAGGTAGTGGAGTTAGAAAAATTCCCCACAGTCACAGAGCCAACAAGTAGAAAGAAAATCCAGGATTCCAGCTCCAGTGTATCTGCTCTGGAGTCCTCTGGCCTGGGACTGGGTGCACCTGCGCATTCGTCATTACAGAACCGTGCTGCAAGCTAATGCATTTTCCAGCCATCGATAATCGGTGACCTGCACAGTATGCACAGGGGGATATGTCAGGGTGCCCTTTTGCCCCATTTGTTGATCATAGCATTCATGTTCCCTGGGATTCCATTATTGATCTGGAATGCTGATCTGCAGAGGTTTAATCTGCCAAGACAGGGGGAAAAACCAACCCATGTGTCCCCTAAAATGTTCAGGTTGATTTTGTGATGGGATTATAGTTCTTGGGCAAGTAGACAGAGATTTTATACTATTTCACGATAGTATAAATTCTAATGGTAAGGCTTAAAGATGTGTCTTTCTCCTAGAGTGATCTTATGATTTATACATTTCTGTGCTTTACTTAGAAAGTAATAAATTATCATTGTATGAACTTTTCAGATTTTGAAAATTTTAAAAACTGATAAAACACTGTGATATATTCAAATGTTAGAAAACTGAACCATTGGGTTTTAACGGCCCTGGGCAGGTCTGAAGCTCATCTCTCATCTTCTAGACTCTCCCTTCTGCCCTTGCCATGTTCTTGCTTAGAGAAAAAGGTTTTCTCTATACAAAGCAACGCAATTTTCCTGAGACAGCTATGACTGAAACTAGTTATAAGACTAATTAGAACAGGGAGGGGGTTCTTTTCTTCCGACTGTATCTGCTCAAACCCCAAGATGGCCTAGGTCTCTCCGCATTAAGAGATCTCTTACTGGAGGGATTTTCAAAGGCCTTTGAGTTCCTCAAAATCTCCAAGGCTTTCATTTCATCCCTTTACATCCCCAAAAGAAAAAGGTTGTGTTGGGGGTCCCCAAGACCACCCTCAGGGCCAGTGGCTTGCTAGGAGGACTGCCAGGACTGTGACTGTGGTTTATTACAGGGTAAAGACACAGAGCAGTCAGCAAAAGGAGGAGCATGGGACATCTACAGGGAACCAGGCATAAGCTTCCAGGGGTCCTCTCCTGATGCAGTCACGAGGGGCACCCCAAATTCCTTCAGCAACGGGTTGTGACAACACATGTGAAATGTTATCAGGGACGCTCGTCAGACACTCAGAGTCCTTGCTGGGGGCTGGTTCTGTAGGCACCCTCTGCCTGGCACATACCTAAATTCCAGCCTCCCAGGCGAAGAGCAGGTGTTCAGCCTCAAACATACTGTGTGCACATGGTGTGGGCACAGCGGGCCACTCTCATCAGTCCTGGGGATGCTGGGAAGCCGCCAAAGTACACAGTCCCCAGCCAAGGGCCACCTCCCGAGAAGGCCTTCCTAGGGACAGCAGTCAGACTTGCAGCGTTTACTCTCTCCTGTGCAGTGGTCATGGCTCCCTTGACCCCCATTCAAGAGTCTGGGCTTAGGAGGGTCCCAGCGATGCTCCCATTGTGGCAGAGCCATTGTTGAGGGAGATGGAAACAGCCCTGTACCCTTTCAAACAGGGGCTTTAGTGAAGCCCACACTGATTCTGGCCACACCTCAGTCACCAGCACACCACCTTCACACACACCACGCACATCACATCACAGACAACACATCTACACACCATGCATATCCCGCACACACACACGCTACACACACACACCACATCACGTCACAGATGAAAAACACATCTGCACATCATGCACATCTCACACACACATACACGCTACACGCACCACAAATATAGTCGACCACACACACTCACGCACACCGTGAACATCTCACATACACACACCCCACATCACATCACAGACAAAAAACATCTGCACACCATGCACATCTCACACACACAGACACACACACACGCTAAACACACCACAAATATAGTTCACCACACACACTCACACACATACACACACACCACATCACACATAGAAACCCCACATACCATGCATCTCATACACACACATACACACCACACACCATACACACACCCAACTTCATATGTTGGCAGGAAAATTAAGAGCAGTAAAAACATTATTTTAAGATTGTGGATTACTGACTTTCCACTGTAAGTGCTATACAAAAATAATCATTTTATAGTCACGTAACCATACCTCAGGACTTTATGGGTTTTTTGCAGATTTCAGTAGACAAAATCAGGAGTCTGACAAAGAAGGAATTTGAATATGCAAATTCCCCGGTGTGGTTATTTCACACCTGTCTGGAGCGTGAGGTAGATAGAGCACAGACGTGGCACTTATTCTGCCCTCGAAAGTGGAGAATATATCCTTTTATTCTCACAAACTAGGGGAACGCATGCTTAGACAAAATCTGCTGTAATCATTTACTGAACTAATCACAAACCAGAAAACCGACCCGTTGCATGTAAAGTGGTATTCTAGTGACTTCCAGGCAAAGCACAAAATGATCAGGCAGAGCGATGGGATGACTGACATAACATGATGTGGTAGAAGGTAAGCCCACAAGAGCTGACACTGAGAGCGTTTCCTGTTCTCCAGGCACAGCGCTGGGTCCTTTAATGCCCAGCCTCCCATAACCGTCCCTGTGGCTTAGGAGACGGGTGCTATTATCATGTCCATTTCACAGGTAGGAAAGTAGAGGCCGGCCCTCATCCTGAATGGTCTCATGGGCAGACCTGGAGCCCAGAGCTCACCAAATCCTGGACCAATGCTATTAAAACAAAGTCAAGCATCCCTTTCAAAAAAGCATGGGAGGCAATCAAATATACTTGAAAGATCTCCCTGCTCCTATGTTTTCCCAGTGAATGAAGAGAGTGTTTGGTGGTGACAAATATTTGGATTTTTTAGGAACAGAGTTTTGTTTTGTTGTGCTGATGAACTATCCCTCAAAAATATACAAATATTGTCTGTTTGAGGGTCTCTGTTTGCATACGAACAAGACCTTCTCTTGAGCAAGAGAAGCTTTAGAGAAGCTTTGCTAAGTAATGACTCGGCGCCATAATGACAGGTTGCCATAGCTGTCTGCACGGCTTCCCCTTCATGGTTGTGTAGTTATCACAAGCTCAGGGACCCCGACTTCGGACCATCCTGAACTTTCCAGCTGTGCCATTGCCCCCGAAGCCCACCTACTTGCCTGCGTGTGGACTATGCTTCTGGCCGAATGCTCTGTATGGGGGCTTCAGGAAGACCTGTCTGTCCTGGGGAGTGGCAGGCCCAGGAACCCGATAACCACCTGTCAATCCCTTCCTTCCTGGCTTCTTTCTTCCAGCAGAGCTTTTTAGTTGTCTCAAGACCCTCATTAAGATTTGCCCAATTGTACCAGACATTTTTGTCCCAAGGTTGTTCATAGATGGTCCAAGATCCAAGGAAAGGCTCCAGATCTCTTCCCAATGGAGTTTGTCGTTCCTCCTCATCCTGGCTCTGCCTCTGCTTCCTGGGAAACCAGAGCAGCAGAAAGTGGATGAGAAAGCAACACAACCCTGGCTCTGGCTTCCTTGGTGCCGTGGGAGACAAAGGGAGGATGGCCCTGCAAGTGGCCACACCCCCCAAGCCTCCCTGGTGATCCTGGAGCAGGTGGGATATACACCATCGGGACCCCTAAGGAAGGGGCCTGGGAAGTCACTCTTCATGGGACCTGATGCTCCTCCTTCTCATCTTCTGAGCTGTCTGCAATTTTGTAAATGAAGATGATGGTCCCCAGGCTACTCTGTCATTTCCTGCTGTCAGAAGGCCAGGCTGGAGGGTCACATCCTTCCTATGACTCAGTGTGGCTGCCCCACCCAGGTCCTCTTTGCATTGGGCCTCCCCAGACAACTCTCTCTCCTTCTCTTTTTATTTTTCCAGATTTATTTATTTACTGTAGAGAGAGAGAGAGTGAATGCCTAGTGGGAGAGAGGAGGAAGGAGCTGAGAGAGAGGGAGAGAGAGAGAACCAACCTTAAGGCTCCATGCCCAGCACTGAGCCCAATGTGGGGCTCAATGTGGGGCTCTTACAACCTTGAGATCAAGACCTGAGCTGAAATTAAGAGTTGGTGGCTTAACCGACTGAGCCACCCAGGCACGCCCCCTAGACAATTGTTAAGGAGCATTTCAGATCGTTTTCTGTGAGTTCTGTCTTCCATAACCTAAGCCTTATATTTTGGCAAAGCTCTTCTTTGCCACCGTGTTAAGCAATTTAGAATTGCTTTTAGGAAATGAACATTATGAACTGTGATATTCTAGTTAATAAATAATTTCTCATATTATAATTTTCATACTCACCCAGTAATATTCAAAACAACCATTCTGTTGCACTCCTAAATTGGAGATGTCATTACAGGGCATTGTGAGTTATAAGTGGGTTGAAAGCGGGTCTCTGTGGGGCCCCTCCACACCACAGCCAGCTTGACATGCAGGGTCTGATGGTGACCAGCACACCTGGGTCCCCACCTGCACCCCAGCCAGGTGCCCTTGGTGCTGCTGCACACATAGGACAGACAGCATTACCCAGTGTTGCCCTTGGCTCAAGAGGCAGCAGGGCTCCCACCTCCTGCAGGCTCAGATGACACCATCAAGGTCACTCTCAATCAGACAAGAGAGAAAACAGGTATATTCCTTCCGGATGCAGTAGGGCTTGTTCCCGAATGGCTCATCCAAAAATGTGTGACAGCTTCGCTAGCGTCCGACTTTGCCAGGTTCTGGCTGGGAGACAAGTCGGCAGGTGAAAGAATAAAAAGAGGAAGACAGGAGGATGAAGATGAGGTCGGCTGGGACTGCAGGGGGGCGGGGAACACCCCAGGGGATGGTGTGGTGGGAAAGAGAACCAAGAGGAGGACCCAGAAAATATGCACAGTTCAGGGGCAAGTGGAAGACCAGGACCCCGTCGGGGGACATTGAAGTTCTGACAAGTTGGGAGCCAGGGATGTAATGAGATACAAGAAAGATGAAGTGGAGAGGGTTTTGGGAAAACAAAACAAAACATCCAGAGTGCTAGATGCTACAGGGACAAGGAAGTAAGGACTGGAAGGGAGCCAGAGTGTGCCCCATTTAGGAAGAGACCTTCGCCAGGTTCAGAGAGGGGACAGGGCCAGCAGAGGTAGCAGAAAGAGGGCTGCGTGGTGGGGAGACGCAGAGACCACCTCCAAGAGGGGAAGGAGCAAGGCTGCAGGGCAAGAGATGGAGACACAGAGAGACAGAGACGGAGAGACAGAGAGAAGAGAGAGAGAGAGGAAGGAGAGAGTTATTTGGAGGCCGATGAGACTTGAACCGGGGCTCTACTGAAGAGGATTTGTGAATCTTTGTTCACGTGGCCAGGGGAAACTCAGTATCACAGAACAGAAGGTAAAGAACAGGTGTCACTCTGCGCAGGTGCACAGGGCTGGTTGGGGGTTTTGGCCCCTGGAGGAGGCGGGGGTGTGTGGGTTCTCACGGCCTCCTCTACCAGGCAGCCCCTCTGTGAGCAGCTAGGCTAGAGCGAATTTCCTTCTTCTCATAATTCTCCTGACTTGCCTCTTACTGTAAATCTACTTAACATTAAAATCGTATTACTAAAATAAAACTTTGAAATATAAAGTGCTAAATCCTTGTGGTTAGAACACACTGTAACTGGGAGGTGTTATCAGTTAACTAGCACGGACTATTGGCTGAATTGAAGGAAGCTATATTTCTTGTTGCTACGATCACTGATACCCTCCAATACAGTAAGTCTCCAGGGCGTACCCTTTGAATGGTTGCTGTGATTGCAAGTATTATAAGTGTAATTTTGTATTCCCTACCCGAAGTCTGGGAACAGGGGCTCTTGCGGCTTCTCAAAGAAATTCCTAAAATATCTCAGAGGCTTTGTCCTCAGCTCTTTACAGATGACTGGTGCTGTTACCCTGTAACCCGTCCCCAAGTTGCTATGCTGAGCCCTTCTTAAGTGGGCTCCTTTGTCTTCTTCCAGTGGCTTATGACTACGCTGCCGCAAACCACTGGGGGACCCCAGTGCATTTAGAAGGCTATGGGGACAGACTCAGAGACACCAGAGAGCTAACAACATATTGTGTCCACCTGAGTGTCAGTGAATTATGTCCCCTGTTTAGGTATCACCTAGCCAGAAGCTGTCCCTGAAGGTATTTGCCTCATTAGCCACCTTGCCCTCTCTGCCCCATCTGCCCCCCACCTGCCCTGTGCTCTGGGCTCACCTCCCACTGTTATTCCTACAGAATGATTTGTCTGCATTTATCGCTAGTCTAGACCCCTGAGAATCGGGACTAGGTTTCCTGATGCCATTGCCTGATGGCAATTTATGTTTACACATGATATCCTAAATGAATATATACTGAATTATTTCCCCAAATGGTGTACTTGTATTTGAAGTGATGAGCTGTTCCTTTCCTGCATTTCACTTAAACACTCTCCTACATGACAGAATGGGCTCTTACATGGTGACCGGAGCACACAGGTCCACTGATGCTGTCCCAGCCTCACCGGGTGGCAGGGCTGTGTGATGACTGTGAACCTGGGATGTCCATCAGGTGGTGTTCTCACTCATTTACCTGCCTGAAAACCTGCCTTTCCTTTGTTGAGTTGGACATGGAGTGAGATGTTTAGCTCTGTCTCATGACTCAGGCCACAGCTCTGTGGGAGGGAGGGGAGGAGGCCTCATAAGGCTAGGACCATTGCAGACCTTCTTTGACACGTGAGAGAAGGCAGGTGTGTGACCAACAGTGGGAGGAAGACAAGGATTCCACAAAAGTCGGGGCTGCCCAGCTTCAAATAGCAAGTGAGCCATTCTTTGGCCCTAGATAACAACAGAGGCACCAGATTAATTCCTGATTAACTTAGGATACTAACGGAGGAGAGGAAAAGAAAGGAAAGAGGATAGGAAATGGGAAATCTGAAAGACAGAAAAGGTGAGCATAAGTGATTAATGCGTAGGTAGGAAAACAAGAGGTGAAATGAGAAGACACATTTTCTAAAAACACATCAACACTTCACTCCCCAGCTGGAGAGTAAATGTTCTGTGTAAAGGGATCGTGTCTTGGACATACTGTAAATATCTTTTCCCCCATTATCCCCCCTGGGCATACTCACATCATAAGAGGGATTTGTGGATCCATGAATGATAGCCCACCTATTGCGGTCAGCGTGGGCAGCCACCTCAATGCACATCCAATATAAAGAAAGTGTTTTATGCTCAGGGTGCACTTACGTGTGACAAGTAAGACAGTGTTCTTCATGAGAAGTAATGTGACAAGTAGATATAGAAAGGTGTGGTGCATTTAAAAGGGAGCCATTATGGAAATGATATGCTTTGGCTACTTGTACCAATGCCTCTAATAGGCATTCACTTCAATTCTGACTTTTCAGAGATCATTTGTACAGCCCAGATCTGTTGCAGGCTAACCACAGGATTTAAAAAGTTAAATTTTTTAAAGCTTCTATTTGTAAGTAATCTCTACACCCAACATGGGGCTTGAACTCACAACCCTAAGGTCAAGAGTTGCACGCTCTACCGACTGAACCCACCAGGCACCCCCAAAGTTAATTTTTTATTGCAGAAGGTACTTATCAGAAGAATGGCTTCAACAAACAAGAAAAAGAAAAAACTCCAAAAATCGGAAGTGATGATGTTTCCAACTTAAGTATAAGAGCGCATGAGGCACAGGTGGCTTGAGAACCCTCTGACTTCATTACATCACTTCTGGTTCTATGTATTGTTGACTGACAGAAGTTTCTAGAATGGGTAAAGTAGACAAAGAACTCTATATTCAGACCTGGGGTAAATCAAACTTGCTGACTAGATTTTTTGGGGGGGTCTTTATAGTGCCCTGAGGCGAGGGAGGGGGGAGTAATGAGTCTACTGAAATGATTGTGGAGAGGGCAAAGGTCAATTTGACATGAGCAGACACGATCAATACCAGTTATAACGACATAGTGGACGGCCCTGGCCAGACGCCCTGGTTCCCTGAATGACAATGTTTTTTTTCTACACATTTCGGTTCCTCATATGATTTCATTAGGGAGTCAAAATTTAAAACGGACTGAAAGAATGATTTCTCCAGGAAAACATTACTTCCACAAGAGGCATTGGGGCATGAAGGAGAGAAGAGTGTCTACTGCTGTTGCCCACGGTTAGCAAAACAGAGGACACCCATGTCTCAGGTGATAAGGACTGGCATCTTTCAAAAATGTCGGGTAGGCTTTTTCACACAGGAAACTCTGTCTGGATATTCGTGACCCACACACAGAGCATGAAGGACCTGACTCATCTTCCCTGCTTGCTCTCCATCTCCCATTGCTGAGCTTCGTTCTGGCCAGCCGGATCCCGAAGTGCGAAAAACCCCGGTGCGAGTCTATTCTGCACCACCAACAGAAACTCGGCTGGGGAGCTACTTCTCTGCCACTTGCATGGAATAAGGTGTTAATGATATGTAGATTAATGTCACTATGAAAGACAATTTGCATGCACACACAGGAGAAAAGAGAGTTTTTGATTTTTAAGTCATAGCACAAAATGTCTCCAGTCTCCTGGGCATCTTGTATCTGTTTTATACCCACTGTTTTATCTTCGGAGTGCACTTCGGAAAAAAGTCATTTGAAAACCTGCAAAGAGGGTTGCCTGGGTGGCTCAGTGGGTTAAGTGTCTGACTTTTGGTTTCGGTTCAGGTTAGGATCTCTTGGGTCATGGGATCAAGCCCCGAATCAGGCTCTGTGCTCTGCAGGGAGTCTGCATGAAGATTCTCTCCCTCAGCCCCTCCCCCTACTCATGCAAGCACATGCACATGCTCTCTCTCTCTCTCTCTAAGTTAAATAAAATAAATCTTAAAAAAGAAAGAAAGAAAGAAAGAAAGAAAGAAAGAAAGAAAGAAAGAAAGAAAGAAAGAAAGAGAGGAAAAGAAAAACTGCAAAGAATCTGGGATGTTGGCAGTATGGCCCCTTCCTGGAAAGCTTAAAGATTTGGGGAATTCCTTCTGCACTTGCACTTCTGTGGGATAGGGCTTCTAAATGTTAATGTTACATTTAACCTTGCCTGTCTGACCTTGAGGTAGCAGGCTCGCAGCTCTAGAGGAAAATGATGCCCTCCATAAATTTTTCCCTGGAAGGGCTCCTTCCCAAGACCTATAGCTCAGTCAAGCTAGGAGACTACTTTTATGGATCTCATGCAGCTGAACATGAATCACTTATTTATGGATATCTGACATTTGCTGATGTGGTAATTCACTCTCTGGACATGTGTTCTATTTATTTTAATTCTTTCTAGAATGCTGTTCAGAATTTAAGGCTTTTAAAATCTGCATATATATGCAGGCATTTTCCTCTTTTTGTGCATGCATTCATTAGCTAAATGGGTTTTTTGGACCTTCTTTGTTATGATGAAAATAATATTTTTATGCACCTGGAAAGCAAATTCAAACGGTAGAGTAGGCATGCAATGAAACAAAAGTTTCTTTTCCAAATCACATACTCGGTTCCATTGTCCAGAGATAACCATTATCAGTAGTTCCTTGTGTTTTTGTCTATCTTTTTGAAAATCCCCATGCATATCATATATCATATACTGTATCAGTCTATCTAACACACACACATTCATACACTTGTTATATAGATTTTATATATATATATATATATATATATATATACACACACACAAACCTTTTCATGGAGGTGGGAGCACTTTTGTGTTATGCTCTTTTTTACTTAATAATGTCTGGGTGATCTGAACCATATCAGTGCACACAGATTCATCTCATGCTTTTTATTTTTTTTAAGATTTATTTATTTTTACTGAGGGGGGCAGTGGTGCACAGGGAGAGGGAAAAAGAGAATCTCAAGCAGACTCCTCGCTGAACATGGAACCCAAACACGGGGCTTGATCTCACAACCCTGAGATCATGACCTGAGCTGAAATCAAGAGTTGGATGCTCAACTGACTGAGCCACCCAGGTGCCCCTCATTCTTTTCAATAGCTCAGAAGTTTATAACTACATGGAAGTATCTTAGATTATTTCATAATTTTGCTGCAGATGGGCATTCCAGGTTATGGCTAGGACAACTTTTCAGCAAAGGCTCCCGTCTACAAGCCAACAACACCTTGTCTTTGTGGCTAGAGGTGACTTCAACCTTGGTTTTTTTTGTTGTTGTTGTTTTTGTTTTTTTAAGATTTTATTTATTTATTTATTTATCTGACAGAGAGAGATCACAAGTAGACAGAGAGGCAGGCAGAGGGAGAGGGGGAAACAGGCTCCCCGCTGAGCAGAGAGCCCGATGTGAGGCTCCATCTCAGGACCCTGAGACCATGACCTGAGTCGAAGGCAGAGGCTTAACCCACTGAGCCACCCAGGTGCCCCTCAGCCCTGGTTTCTTGAATCATTACTCTGTCCTGAAGTCTAGACCTAATTTTCATATTTGAATGTATGACCTTTTTGGCCAGGAAAAGCCTAAGATTATTTTTATTTTGTTACTTTGCCCACTTAACACTAGATAAAATTATGACAAAGACATAGCAGTGAGCAGTAGGCTGGAAATGAAGTTAAGAGATACCAGATAAATAAGCTACAATTCAGTCAGCTTCTTCCATCACAGAAATCAAATTTGTTCTCATTTCTTTGCTTTTGTTCATCTTTATCTTTTCCTCCCAAGTCATCACAGACTGAGAAACTGCTGGAGTTACTGTTTAGGTCAGCCTGTCTTCTCCCATCTGCACCAGCCCATTGGAAATCATTTAATCGACCCAGGGTTACATCCAGGTCAAACAGGACTCCACCAGCAGCTGGGGGTCCAGTCACAGGAGTCAGGGAGAGGGTTTCTGACTGGTTGGCCTGTTGCCAAGGTGGGTGGAGCAGAGGTCCGATCTCCTGGATGGCAGGTGTCTAGTGGCTCTCGGGCAGTAGACAGCTCCAAGGCACTGGGGTGCCCTAGGAGTGCCTCCAAGTGATCCCAGCACCCAGCTGCTCTTGGGAACAGAAGTCCTCAGGGTTCAGGGGCTGGGTGAGGCTGGGCTGTAGGTCTTTAGTAACTGCAGTAGGAAAGATCTCGTAGCTTATTCCTTCCTCAAAAAACTCATATTTCCCCTCTGGAGTATGTTGCCTTGATGTTTCATGGCCATATTTTAGATCTCTGGACTCCTCGCTATCAGATTAATTTATGCTCTTCCTTTTGGCTCCTTTGCTTAGGATTTTTGAGAAGCATAATACATTTTCCTTAAGGAATAGCTCTGAGAAGGTATCTACAAGGAAATACAAGCTGTTGCTAACTGCTGTCACCCCCCAGGACAGAGGCTGTGGGGGCAGGAGGGAATGAGGGAGGGTGGGACAGGTACTTCCTTCTCACCAAATGCCCTTTTGTACTTTCTGAATGTTACACAGTGTGTTCACCTCATTCAAAAATACTGAAAAATGGGGGGGGACTGGGTGGCTCAGTCAGTTGAACGTACAGCTCTTGATTTTGGCTCAAGTCATGATCTCAGGGTCCTGGGATCGAGCCCCATGTCAGACTCAGCCCTCAGCAGGGTATTTGCTTGAGATTCTCTCTCCCTCCCTCTCCCACTGCCCCCCCACCCCTGCTCATGCTCTCTCTAAAATAAATAAATCTTTAAAAATACTGAAAAATGATCTATTCAGTCATCTCTGTCTTAGTTCTCTTGAACATCGGTTCAAGATCCAGGAGCTGGATCTTCCATAAAGATTGCAATGTCTTTGAGTAGAATGAAAATACCCAACTTTTTCTGAAAGGAAAAAGAAGAGGAGGAAGCGGAGGAACTAAGCTCAGCCTACTGTGCCTTCATTCTTTGGTCCCTTGTCTCGGTGCCTTTCACTGGGTCTCTTCTCTCCTTAGATTTTTCTCAGTTGCTGTGTAGAGGTTGTGTCTCCTCACATTAGATTTCGATGCCAGAGGGCACTGGAATGTCCTTCTGCATCACAGTAGGGGTTGAGAGTTGGATTTTGAGGTCTAAATCCCTTCACTTAGTATGACCCTATATGGACCAAACAGTATTGCTTTATCACTCTAGGCAAACACCTATGACTGACCTCCCACCTACTTCTGGAATTCCAGACCGAAGAAAGCATCTCAGGTTAAGGATATAAGTAGGACTTGCCCTTCACTACCCTTGAGTGCAAGAAGATCAATCCTACAGATCTTACCTTCCCTGTGACACATGGAGAAGGGGACAGACCGTGGATCTACTCCTGGATGCACATCCCTTCATCATCGCTAGTGAACTGGGTCTCGGCAAAGTGTCAGGTTTGGGCATATCAGATGAGCTACCCTCCTCTTCAAGGTGTATGCAGAGTGGACAGAGGCACATGCCTGGGTGAAGTCTCTTCCCACATGCAAAAATAAAGGTAGATACAGCACTCATCAAAGACAAGAATGAAGGCAACTATCCTGAACAGAGGGAAATCCAACCAATGTGATTTAAAAGTGCTCCGAGTTTTAATTCCAAGGACGTTCTGAAATAGAGGTTGGCTGAATGAAGGCACAAGCAGATGGAAGGGAAGGAGTTGTTCACCTGTTATCCTGGTGCTGGTTTCCTGTACTTGCTCCGTCATGCTGATGGAGATATACCCAGAGAGAGAGCTCTGAGTTGGATGGTGTATGCTGAGCTCCTCTGGCTGTGGGCAGTGGCAGAGATTGAGGAATAACTCATATATAATAATATTGGGAATAACTACAGAACTGTGAAAGGGCAAGAACATTTAAGAATGAACACGGAGAGCCACCAACATTCTGTGGATTAATGACCAATGGACAAAGTCTCATGGTCATGATCAGAGAGGAGGAGGGAGTGGGGTTTTGCCACGGATGTGGATGGTGGGTGGTGGACCTCTGACTCTGCGAGCCTCTCCATGCCAGATGGTCACCAGCACAAATCAGTCCTGCATCTTGGGGGACAGCAATGTGGGGCCACATAGGGTGCGGGAAGTATTGCTGGTTGGCCAGGCCAGTTGGTTTTCTTAAGGAAAAAAATTAAGAAGTGTGGAAGGGTCAAGAAGGTCCGTTGAAAGTCCAGATAAGAAGGGAATAGAGGTCTTGTGGGTTTTTACTTTCGTCCAGATTGCCCTTGGGAAAGTAGACTTAGGAGATTGGAGGGGGCAGAATCAAGAAAGTAAAATGGATATTCTATGACTAATGGGACAAAGTATTAGATTATGAGCATAACTCATAAGGAGCAAATGATATTCGTAAGTGGCCATGCCTCTAACAAAAGCAGCAACGAGTTAAAGAACTCTATTCAGATGCTCATGCCATATTCACATAGAAGATAGTTCCAGAAGAAGCCAACTCTTGTATTAAAAGGAAAAGTCATCCTAAGTGACCACACAGCAGACAAAGGGAGAGCTGGCAATGCACCCCGTCCTCCTTCACCACAATTGGGAGAAGCCGACAGGGTTCGATCAAGGCACAAAAGCATGATTGTTTCCATCTCTCTTGGGTCCAGCCAGCTAGCTTTTAATTAAATGAAAATAATAGGCATCCCAGTTCACCTGGGGAGAATGGAGAAGGGGGGATGAAAGTAATCCAAGTTTCCATCAAATACTTCTCGGTTCATGGTGCAGTGCTCTGATCACCTGGTATTTATTGTTATCTGTTTTTTTCTTCTTCTTCACTGTAGCTATTAAAGTAGAAATTTAATTATGGTGATTGAATAATTAAACGAATCACAAATAACTTTTGCATACCAAGCTTTTTCTTCCCCTTCAACTGAAAAGATGTTGGCACTGGTATGAGGACTCTCTGTCATTGTTCGTAGCCCTGAGCCTTAACTTCCAAACTGTAGGGTCTTAATGTCCTTGATAAAAGTTCACTTAAAATATGAAATTTAGGGGGCTCTTTGTTGGCTCAGTTGGTGGAGTGTATGACTCTTGATTTGGGGTTGTGGGTTCGAGCCCCACGTTGGGGGTAGAGGTTACTTAAAAATAAAAATCTCTATTGAAACAAAAAGGATATGAAATTTAGGGATGCCTGGCTGGCTCAGTCGATAAAGCATGCAACTGTTGATCTTTGAGTCATGAGTTCAAGTCCCATGTTGTATGTGAAGCCTACTTTAAAAAAATATATGAAAGACATGAAATTTAAGTACTAAGGAGAGATTTAAAATAATCTTTTTACTTTTAAAGATTTAATTTATTTATTTGAGAGGGAGAGTGTGCATGTGCCACGCTCAAGCAGAAGGAGGGGCAGAGGGGAAGGGAGAGAGAATCTCAGATTCCATGCTGAGCACGGAGTCCTACGCTGGGCTCGATCTCACAGCCCTGAGGTCATGACCTGAGTCAAAATCAAGTGTCAGACACTTAACTGACTGGACCTCCCAGGCACTCCTAAAACAATCTTATGTAAGACTCTTATCTGAAAATAATATTGATTGAAAAGATTAGAAGTTCTAAATTTTCATACTTATCTCAGGCATATGATAGAGATAGACAATCGGTAATGAAGGCTTAAATGTGGGGTGAGGGGGAATAAACTCTTTTAGCAATTTTACGCCAAAACAGAGAAAATTATAAAATGCTCATAGTAGGGGCTCCTGGGTGGCTCAGTCGGTTAAACATCTGCCTTCAGCTCAGGTCAAGATCCCAGGGTCCTGGGATTGAGCCCCATTTCAGGATCCCTGCTGAGCTGGTTGCCTACTTCTCCCTCTTCCTCTGCCCCTCCCCTTGCTTGTGTGCTCTCTCTCTCTCAAATAAATAAATACATTTTTTTAAATGCTCATAGTAGTGGTTGTTAGAAAAATGAGAACCTGAATTGTTTCAGTCTAGTTGTTTTGCAGCAAAAAAAAAAAAAAAAAAAAAAAATAAGGCATTCTGCGGGGCGCCTGGGTGGCTCAGTAGGTTAAGCCTCTGCCTTCAGCTCAGGTCATGATCTCAGGGTCTTGGGATCGAGCCCTGCTTCCCCTTCTCTCTCTGCCTGCTGCTCTGCCTACTTGTGATCTCTCTCTCTCTCTCTCTGTCAAATAAATAAAGTTTAAAAAAAATAAGGCATTCTGAACTATTTTTTGTTTGTTTTCATAAAATGATGAATTTGAATGGAGTAGTGGGTCTTTTGTATTTCAAAGCTTTGAATCACCTGAATGAGGCAGAAGTCTAGGGCATCCCAAATTCACACTTGTCTCCACCCAAATCTATTGCCCAGTCCACAAAACTCTCCTTGGAGTCCATGTCTTGGAGTTTCTTCCAAGTCTAACCTGAGACCAGATCTCCAGGGATAAGACCTTCCTGGGCTGCCACTCTCCAGGACTTCTGGAAATGTTGGTGGGGAGGTCTTTGTGAAGGAGACCCTCCCACCAGACAAAGAACTTCAGTCGTGGACCACCTGGCTTTGGCTGATTTGTTGCTTTCCCTGTCCAACCGACTCCTTCATGCTTGACTCCTGGCTCCCTCTCCATTTACTGCTGCCCGTACCTGCCCACTGAATTAGATGTAAAAATTGATTTTTCCACTCTCTAGTCTCAGCTGGGTTTCCTGGCTGCCGATTTCCTCTCTGTTCCATCAATTTTATGATTCTTTGAACAGTTTTCCTGGCCTTACCCCTTCCTGCTCTGCTCTGTCTAGTCTCCTGGCCGACCACCCCTCCTTGTTCTGCACTGGTCTCAGCAAACGAGACCCAAGCCCACATCTGAGAAGCACTGTCCTCAAGCTCTGAGCCCCACCCAGAAGCACTTTCTCAGTTTAAGAAGCGGGGCCATAAGAGATCTGGTCCCACAGCTCCAGACTGAGAACCAGGTTAGGGAGGCACTTATGTATTCATTGGTTCAATAAATATGGATTGGACATTTACTAAGCACTAGGCAAATTTGCCTCTGGAAAGGGCTTTGGCTATTACACAAGAAGCTCGGTAGAGGGCACTCCTGCACTATAGCAGCTAAGCATGGGTGGGCAGTGCACCTGAACCCAGGGATCCAATCAGAAAAGGCAAATAATCACACATATTGTATGCAGGCTTGCGGGGCACACATGCCCACGATCTGATATTTGTCCTTAAACATATTCATCTACGGATAAGAGGCTCACACCTTTACACATCATGCCAATACTCTACTAATGCAAACATAATAATGATGCAATCGATCCATCGCTCCATCCCCCAGATCCACTTAATAGCTATTTTAATCCATGGCCCACTTTATTTCTAAACCCTTAAGGGAAAAAAAAATGCTTTAGGATACAATTTAAAAATGACTGCTAAGGGGCGCTTGGGTGGCTCAGTAGGTTAAGTCTCTGCCTTCAGCTCAGGTTGTGATCTCAGGTCTTGGGATCGAGCCCCGCATCAGGCCCTCTGTTCAGTGGGGAGCCTGCTTCCCCCCACCTTTCTCTGCCTGCCTCTCTGCTTACTTGTGATCTCTCTCTGTCAAATAAATAAATAAAATCTTTTAAAAAATAAAATTAAAAAAATGACTGCTAAGTTACTGAATTCTGTTTACTTGAAATAACTGAGTCCTTTTCTGGGTGTAAAGTCATCTTGATGTAGAAGGGAAGGGAGAGAAGCTGAAATGTCAGGGCTGCTAGAGGTGAAACCCTTCTGAGGCAAGACCTAAGTGCACGCTGCTTTTTGAGAAATGTCTTATTCTGAATCATGAGGGTGAAGAAAATGGCACACTGTAGCCAGGGTTTTCTACCCTGGTGGAATCCTTGCCCCTTGGGTGGTTGTCACTATTCAAATGACTACATACGCTATAAAACCAGTGGCTTTACAGTTAGCAAAACTGACATTTACTGAGCACATACTATGTGCCGGGCACTGTGCCAAAACCTTTAAGTGTATTATTTTTTGTTTCTTGTTTAAGTATTTATTGCTTATGTTATTTACTGCATATGTTATTATGTTCGACACAGTGTAGAAATGGGGAGCTTGAGAAGATCGAGCTTGGGGTTGACCAGTGGCTAGAATATGAGCAGGTAAATGCTGAGTGCCCAGCCAGTCCCTCCACACTGCTAGCTTGATGCTACCTAGAAAGAGACTCAATGTGGGTCTTGCTACCTAGAAAGAGACTCAGTGTGGGTCCTGCACGGCAGTACACATTACTTCCCTTTGCATAATTCCATTGTTTTCAATGTAAGTCCATATTTAAAAGAAAGTTACTAGTTGATCCAGCTGAATGACATTTTTATGTGTTAGAAGTTAAATTATCAACCGCAAAATCAACGTATCACCTGGTGAGTGAAATTAGAATGTAGAGTGGCTGCTACTCCGTGACTGTGGGTTGCTGTTTAATGGCTCTGTTCTGGAAGGCTCTGATCATGTCTACTAATCTGCTTTTTCTACTGGACAACAGACAGCCCTTTATGGCTAAACCACATCATGGGGTGCAAGCGGTGGTTGCTACAGTCAAACCCATTATGGGCGGTCATTAGTATAGCATCATGAAGACACATCAAATGTTCTCCTAAAGTATTTCCTTCCACCTGCCCTTAAAAATCAAAGCAACACCTGCCTGGGGGGAGATGCAACTTATAGAAAGTGGTCCCACATTAAGAGCATTTGTGGGAGCTGGATCAGAGGGTTTCCAAATGCCCAGGTCCAAGGCTGCTAATCAAAATCCCGTCTCAGACTGGCCCCCAGCCTGTGCCTGTGGCACAGAGCAAGGAGAGAGAAGAAACAATCTCCTGAGAAGGTGACTAGCTATGGGGCAGACCTTAAAGAGAGTCAAGAAAATCACTCCCCAAAACACAAAATCCTGCCTTCCCAGTAACCAAATGACATCATTATTAACTACTCTGATGTCTGTTACTTTTGCTTACTCACCACCCATTTGCCCTTTTGGGAACAGATGCCTGATTATTCTTTGGGAACCACCCCTTTCCACTTTGAGCCCCTGGGCCGCATCTATCAGTGTGCCCCAACCTCTTGGACAGCAGTCTTGACACCAGAGTGAGCAGAACAGGCCAAAAGGATGTGTTCCCCAGGCTTCTGTTGCAGTTACTGGGAAAGAGGTACATGGTTTTTTTCTTCTGGAATCTAAACCAAGGTTGTGAGCCCAGTGGGGCCAGTAGGCAAAAGAATCAATACAGAGAAAAACAGAGGAGAAATGGAGGAAGGCTTGATCTAAGACTTCTTTTGAGCTCCTGGATCTAGCCACACCTGAAGATAAGCCTAATTATCAACTTTTCAATTATGTCAGTGAATGTTTTCTATTTTGTCCAACCCAAGGTGAGTTGAATTTCTGTCTTTTGCAACTGGATTCAGGTTGCTTACAACTTCATTCCCTATTAAAATTGCATGTTAATGGAGTGTGGAGTGAGGGAGAACAGGCAGGCCCTTAGCCCTGGGCATGAATACCATTGGGCTTGGAGCACGTATCCACATCTACACTCCACCTTGACAAAGTGCCAGGTGCCTTGCTTTCCTCATCTGGACCCGCGAGGCCATTTCCAGGTGACATTCCATGTCCAATCCCAGGACCCACTCTGGGAGGCCCGTGACTGTGAAGGCTGCCACCACTATGGGAATCCCAAAAATGGGATGGCTTGATGCCTTGTCCTGCCTTCTTCCCATGTGGTCTTCTCACCCCTTTTCGGTACCAACAAACTCATGTATTTTTATCCCAGTCCGTGAAAGGAAGGTGGTAAAGGAAAGCAGTTCTAGAAAATTTTGGTTTTGGAGGGCCTGGCTGGTTCAGTCAGTGGAGCATGTGACTCTTGGTTTCTGGGTTGTAAGTTCCAGCCCCATGTTGGGTGTAGAGATTACTTTAAAATAAAATCTTAAGAAATAAAGTTTTGGTTTTTATTCATAAATGTGTTCATTTTCACTCTGTACCTCTTGGCCCCATTCCTGTCTTTTCTGCCTAATAGTCTGGAGTTGGAAAGATGCTGTGGACCATTCAGTTGCTGGAGGCCTCTGCACCGCCGCTGTGCCCCTGATATGTGTGTCTCCATCATGCACTCTGGAGCGTTTCCTTTGCGCGCAGAGGATTCGCATTTGTTAATGTGTTTCCAAACCAAAATTAAACCACTGAATTGGAGTGAGGGGAAACAGAAACCAGGGAAGGGGCACTGGTGTTTGTAACCCACCGTGCCACCTACTGCTGGCTGCGACACGTTTTTGTTTCGGTCCCCAAGTGTGTCTGGAGCCCCAGATGCAGGAGTGGTTCGCCTGCGAGCAGGTGGTTTTCAGGTCTCAGAGCACAGTGGCAAACAGCGCCTGCCGATGATAAGGCTTGCTGGGGATGTCAGAAATGCTGGTGGAAACAAAATTGAGCAGCAGGGCGTTGCGGAGGAGCGGGGGGAGGGGGGGAGGTGAGTTGTCTAAATTATTTGAGATAAGAAGGCTTGTGGCCTAGGATGCAAATGCCCGACCCCTTCTTCACCGTGGCCACCACCAGGCTAGATAAAGCTGGGCCTCCTCCGGTGCTTCCTGGGCACAGGCCTGAGCTCCAGGCGCGGCAGTGGCCCTGGAGCTCGGGCAGGAAAGCCTGTCAGGGCATCAAGGAGGGCCCGGGTCCTGAGCGCCGCAAAGGGCGCCAGAGTGGAAAGCGCCAGTGCTGGGTCAGTCCTGAGCTGCAGACTGGCTGCGCACGCGGCGTGCGCCATTACCCTCTTCTAGGGACCCGACCCAACAACCCCTTGCCCCGCGGGGCACTTTCATGCCCACTTTGGGCGACTCCCGGACCCCCGGGCAGAAGAGGCCCTTGCCCGCCCCTCTCTGGACTCCGGATTCCGGGCCGCGCCCGCGCCTGCTCAACGATACCAAGCCCCTACCCCGACGCCGCTCCCCGGGCAGGCTGTGCGGCCCGCGCTCGGAGGCTGGGGGTTCCGGGAGCCTGGGGGTTCCGGGAGCCTGGAACTATTTTTATAAGATGCGTCAGCTGGCCGGGAGGAAGAGCCGGGCCCCGGCCCATTGTCTGGGCGCGGCGCGGGAGGGAGAAGCGGAGGGTGATTTCGAACGCTCGGAAGGCGCGAAAGCAGCGCGCGCGGGCGGGCGGGCGGGGAGGGGCTCGTCCGGCCAGGGGCGGCGGGGGGCGGGGGCCGGGGGGCGGGGCAGGGGGCGGGGCCGGGCGCCCTCCCGCCCCTGCAGGCTGGCGGCGGCGGCGGCGACGACAGAGCGGGGACTGCGGGGACAGCCAGGCGGCCGCGTCGGCAGCGACGCCCGGGGAAGCCCGCGCCCCGCCTGCGCCTCCGAGGCGCGCCCGGGAGCGGGAGCAGCCCCGCCGCCCGGGGAGGCAGAGGCGAGCGCTGGGCGCCGGGAGCCGCCGGTGGGCGGGCGGCAGAGAGCCGGGCAGCGGCCCGAACGCGGGGACGCGGTCGGAGGCAGCCGCAGAGAGAGCCGGGGCCGGAGGAGGGCGCCGGGCGCGGGCATCCTGCGCCGCGGCAGCGGAGGCGGCTTCGTGGGAGACAAAAGCCCGCCGGAGAGACGCGATGCCCGGCCCG
Source organism: Lutra lutra (assembly GCF_902655055.1). NCBI lineage: Eukaryota > Metazoa > Chordata > Mammalia > Carnivora > Mustelidae > Lutra > Lutra lutra. The sequence continues at coordinate 42,161,629 of NC_062280.1, read as the reverse complement.
CGCGGGCGCGGGGACCGCGGCGTCTGAGCGCCCCAAGAGGTGCGCCCCAGGGACGCCGAGGCCGGGCGGGTGCCCGAGGCCGAGCGCGACAGGGGCGGCCCAGGTGCGCCCGGCCGCGTCGGGCCCGTCACTGCTCGGGGGGCGGCGCCCTCCCGTCGCAGCCGCAGTGGCCGGCGCCGCAGCGAGGAGCCATGGGCAACATCTCCTCCAACATCTCGGCCTTCCAGTCCCTGCACATCGTCATGCTGGGCTTGGACTCGGCCGGCAAGACCACGGTACTCTACCGGCTCAAGTTCAACGAGTTCGTGAACACGGTGCCCACCATCGGCTTCAACACGGAGAAGATCAAGCTGAGCAACGGCACGGCCAAGGGCATCAGCTGCCACTTCTGGGACGTGGGCGGCCAGGAGAAGCTGCGGCCGCTGTGGAAGTCCTACAGCCGCTGCACGGACGGCATCATCTACGTGGTGGACTCAGTGGACGTGGACAGGCTGGAGGAGGCCAAGACGGAGCTGCACAAGGTGACCAAGTTCGCCGAGAACCAAGGCACGCCGCTGCTGGTCATCGCCAACAAGCAGGACCTCCCCAAATCTCTGCCGGTGGCCGAAATCGAGAAGCAGCTGGCGCTGCACGAGCTCATCCCGGCCACCACCTACCACGTCCAGCCGGCGTGCGCCATCATCGGCGAGGGCCTCACCGAGGGCATGGACAAGCTCTATGAGATGATCCTGAAACGCAGGAAGTCCCTCAAGCAGAAGAAGAAGCGGTAATGCGGCCGGCCGCGGTGGGGAGCGAGCGGGGAGCGAGCCGGGAGCGAGCGAGCGAGTCAGGGATGGATGGATGGATGGATGGGTGGGTGGATGAAGGAGAATCTGCGCCCGCGAACAAAGACATAGAACCAAAGCAATGCTTCGACTTTTTAAAACGGAATCTGTGCGCCCAGACGCAGGACTAGTGACTTAACCTGGGTGTGTACGCTGACTTGCCAGCCTGCCCTCGATCCACCCCCACCCCCAGCTCAGGGGACCTTTTGTCTGGATGCCAGAGCTACTAATGGGTGGGTGGGTGGGGGGGCGCTGGGGAGTGGACGTGCCTGGCTTGCTGTCCGCCCTCCTGGCCCAGGTGGATGGCTCAGATGTCAGAGACAAAAGAGATTTCTTCCTCCAGGAGGGCCAGAAGTTCAGGCTGCCCCGCCCTCCCTGGGGGCTCCCACCTGTGAGTTACCGGAGGTCTGCGGTTCCCAGAACCCTGGGAGTACACGTTTGGAGGCATGCTGGCAGTGGGAGGTCCTGGGGGGGGGGGTACCGCTGCCCCTTGCATTCATGGGCTCTGGAAGGGGGATGATTTTATGTCACAGGGCAGGCCCCTGTTGAAATTTCATTTGTCCTGCTCTGGGCCCAAACGAGGTGGTGGTTTGGGCCATGACAGGACTGCCTGGAACAATACAGCAGCCCAGAGCACGGGCACTGCGCTGGCCTTGGCTGGGGAATGGCCACGAAGATGCCCCTTTTCTGGTGCTTTTTGGTGGCTACGGAAGACCAGTTCTGGTGAGAACTGCTTTTCAGCCTGGAATCAGACATCTTCCAGATGGTTTGGACCCTGTCCATGTGTAGGTCATTATCACACAAAGAGACCAATAAAAATTAAAAAAAAAAAAAAAACTGTTGGAGGTGGTGGCCAATGATGTATTTACTGTTTGCAGGATAGTTAAAGGTGTTTAAAGGGTAAGGCTCTTGGCGTAAATGCTGGATGGGGTGTGTGTGTAGATACAGGGACCTCCCTCTGTACTGTGTAATCGGCATAAATACCTAGACCCCTATGTGTGGAATCTTAAAATCTCTTAGCCTATTGATTGGTTTGTGTAAGCAAGCACACCAGCTACAGATGTGTGCTGAAATGCAAGATGGTTTTTGCAAAGGACGCCTCTTCTAATACTAACCGCCTGATGATGGGTTTTTGGTTTTCAGACATATTTTTAAAAAAATTCTACAAATGAATACTCACCTTGGAAATATTCACTTTAGGGAGAAAAAAAAAAAGACTTTGCCCTTTTAGATCCCTTTACGCTGCAAGTGGCGACATGTTCAAATTTCTAATTTGGTTCATTGTGGCCTATCTGGTTTAAGTATTTCATTAAAAATGTCTCGTTAGAGTATTTGATGTCATGCACCAAAAAATAAAACCCCACCTTGTTGCAAAAGCCGACCTCGTTGCATGGATTTAAGAGCGAAGGAAAAGCACAAGGATGAGGTCCTTCCTAATCCATTCTTGTGGGAACTGGCCTGCGTAGCAAATGCAAACAATGAGTGCTTGAGATAAAAGAAAGCGTGTGATGTAATGATCACCTGTACTCAGGCACTTCACAGTTTACTTGAAAGAGGCTTTGGAAAAGAGATAAAGCAAAAGAAGAATAAATACATATTTTTAATAATGTAATTTAAAAATCTTTTATAATCAGGACTGAGTCTTGGTTTGCAGAAGATGTCATTTACCCTGAAACACAGTATCAAAAGGGAAACTTAACGCTTAACTGTTTGGTTTTTATTTCCTCTTAAAATTCATGTTTACAGGTAGAATTAGGTGTATTGCCCCCTCCCCCCACTGTTGAGAAATTTCTTTACGAAGGAGGCCTATAGAAATTGGGCATGATCATGCTTGAGCATATGAGTTAATCAAATTCTAAATCCATGCCTATTGTCCATTGCACTCAGAAAGTTAATTTAAGAACCAGAGGTTGAAGTCCTGGCTTCCTGCTTGAAACCCAATTCTCATATGAAATATTTAAAAAGAGGAAACCCAGCCCATCTTCCTTTTTTATCTTTTGTCGGTGAATTTGGTACCTCTCCAATGCTGGTCTTTTTGTGGGAACTCAGTAGAGAAAAGAGAGCTAAAGACGTGCGAAAGCCTGCAGGATTTCGGTTTACATATCAACAGCATAGTCACTGATTTCTAAATGGGCTGGTCCCATCATCTGAAGATTCTGTATAGAGTTATTAAAAAAAAAAATCCATCTTCCTTTATTTTCTTCACATGTAACAATTTCTTATGCACTTTGACATTTTGGTAGTTCCACACTATTGAGAGAATAATATATTTATTTTGTGACATTACAGATGCCAAATACTGTCACCATCTCGTGCTAACTATACTTAGGTTCAAGATCACTGTTCCAATCCTGTCATGCTTAACCAACGAAGCTACATGATTTTGGGTTTTGCATTTTCAAGACTTAAGGGTGCAGTCAGCTGTTCGTAATTGTGCAGTAAAGTAAAGCCCTGTGGTGTGTCCACTAATAGTTAAGAGTCTCAGTTGATTTCTGTCCTGTTTGACCTAATAATAGCCCATTTTTGTCTCTGACCAAACAGAGGAAGCACACATCAACTCACCTTGGAGTGGTCTTGGGGGACCCCCCCCCTCCGACATAGCACCAGTGATTTATTATACCTCCTGGCCTTTGGAGAATGAATGGGTTTCACACAGAGGAAGCTGGCCTCCCCACGTGAGCTTTTGAAATTGTTTCTCATAGACACAGGGAGGCCGGTTTTGTTTCAAAGGGATTCTCTTCACAGATTCTCTGTCATGGTGATGGGACGACGTCTCCCAGTTTCAGTTTTCGTTTCTACTGCTGTAATTCTCTGTCCTGAACATTCTTCTGTTCCTGTTCCCTTTTATATGCATATATGATGCTGTGAACAGAAATAAATTATTTATACAATCAAACCCGTGGGGAAGTTGTCTGGGTGGTTTTTTCGAGTTGCCCCTCTTTCTAGGCTCAGGAGATGGGCTCTGGGGCCGTGATGAGGCTGGACCAATCGGCTTTTCTGGCTGAAGCATCTGGCTCTGCCCTGAGCGGAGGAGTGAGAGGGCTGGATGTCTGTCCCCCTGATGGGGTGCCTATCCATGGTCCTCAGAGATCCTTCGGGAAGACGGCCTCGATGCCTACCTTGGCCTCAGCCTCTCGGTTATTACAAAGGTCATGATTGAAAATACTGGGGCACCTGGGTGGCTCAGTGGGTTAAGCTCGGGTCATGGTCCCAGGGTCCTGGGATCGAGCCCCGCATTGGGCTCTCTGCTCAGCAGGGAGCCTGCTTCCTCTCTCTCTGCCTGCCTCTCTGCCTCCTTGTGATCTTTGTCAAATAAATAAATAATATCTTTTTAAAAAAAAAAAAGTCATGATTGGGGTACCTGGCTGACTCCGTCCATAGAGCACATGACTCTTGCTCTCAGGGTCATGAGTTCAAGCCCCACCCTGGGCATAGAAACTACCTTTAAAAAAAAGTCATAATTCTTAAGCACTTCAGAAATATTATAAGACTGTGTACAGTTGGAAGTAACTGTGTGCTCATCTAACACCAGGAGTAGTCACAAAGCTGCTCACAGTCTTGGCTTCCTCTGCTCCCATCTGGGCCAAACCATCAGGATATACATCAGGAGCACAAGACTTGAGTTCTCTGACATCAGGCGCCACAAAACCATCCTGCTTGGTACGTGCTGCTGGGAAAAGGCCCACTGTCTGGAGAAAAAGTGATGGGGGCAGAATCAGGAGCACGAGGGCAGGTTCTCTATACTCGTGCTCCTGGAGACACTAGGCAGATAACAAGCAATGAAACCCAAGTGCCACGTGTGTCTCAGCTCTGGACACAGAAGGATCCAGTTTCACATTCCAGCTCAAATGTTTAGGGCCCTGTGATTTTACTCAACAGCCCTTGGCCTCTTGGGCCTCAATTTCCCCATATGTAAAACAGGGTCACCATGGTTGCTGGGGAAGACATAACACAAAACAATACATTGAGGGGCTCAGGAAGGGCCTGACAGGGATCTTGTGCTCTACAGGGTTAGCTTTGATTACAAGCCGCCAGCAAACTGGAAGAGGTAATTCAACCACAACGCAGGCCTTTACATCAGGTCCCCTTTTAACCAGGCCTCTCAGTGTCCTTACCCTCCGAACGCAGGCTGCAGACCCCAGGCCCAGGCCAGACTGGGGTCAAGCCAGCAGTCGTGCACTCTCCCACCATCCCGGGCGTGTGCTCTTCTTTTCCAGAGCCACGTGGGGCTGAGCAAAACAGCAGGACACCCCATCCCTCCAGGCTCCGAGCGCCCCCCAGAGCAAGGCATAGATCTTTGATGGCCGGTGCCCCCAGATTCCATCTAGCATAGACGAGGTGCTCGATAACTATGGGCTGAATGACTGAATTCTCGTCAGTTAGATTCAGTCGTAAACTTTAAAACGGGCGTTACACAAAATTAACAATGATTCCTCATGAAATTTTTAATCAAGTTGAAAACGGACAAAATATTAATATCTTCTTCAAGATCCTGAAATGATGAATTTCAGGGATGAAATTCAGGGATGAATCATGGCTGTGGCTTGGGAGAGGGACATGGACACTCTTACACCTAATAAAACTTCTACGAACCTAGTGGTTTTTATTTTAAAATGAGCAAGGCTTGATTTTTATCAAAAAGCGGATGGTTAGGAGTCTGATGACATCAGGACAGGCACAGGTGCCATTTCTAAGTCCTGAAGCCCGAAAAATTATTGAAAAACCATTTGGGGATCCATGCCCTCCAGAGGATGGAAAATAATAGCAGTCAGAAGAAGCCAAGACCGAAACCTGTATTTTATGGTACTAACATCCCAGACCATTCCGGGGCCCATCTTTGGGGTGGCAAGGAGAGACAAGTTATGCACAAAGAGCAGAAATATAAGGTGTGATGGTGTGAAAGAGGGAGATAAGAACACACCCAGAGCTTAGACCGTTCTCCCCATTCCCACCCCTGCCCCAGAGTGCTCAGCTGATGCCCATGGCCGGCATTTGCCGACCAGGAAGCACACTCTGCTGTGTCAGCTGATGGGGCTTTTCTGTTCTGTCCTCAAACTTGGACCCCTCATCCATGTTCACGTCTCCTTAAACAGCCTTTCCTTCTTAGTTGAGGCCCTTTGAGAATGGCATTCGCACAAGACGCTCGAGCAACTTATACATTTGCTCTGCATGACTTCGGATGGAGAATGGGGCCGCTTCCATTTAGAATGGCAGACTGAGGGCTTCTGAGAAAGAGTGCGTGTTGCTTCTTGGCCAAGATTAGAAGAAGTGAGAATAAAAGAACTATGTGGTTTAACCCCAGCTCGGGTTTCAGAACATGAAATGGTTTTCTTCGAATGGTCGGACCTCCCAGGCCACTGGGCGTTAACTTCTCCTAATAAGAGAATCACAGCAGGTGTGATCTCCTTGGAGCGTGACAAGTCATGGAAGACAGAACCAAACCAGATTATTTTTCAGGTTCCGTTTATACATTGGTGTGAGGGGATGAACGTCTTTTCGGTATTAAAATTACTATAACATAGTCACGTGAAGTATTTCTATCCAGCTCTATTCTATTTCCCGTGAGTCCTGCATCATCATCATGACAAGAGCCATCGCCAGCCTTCACGGAGGGCTGACTGTGTGTTGGCCTCCATCGCCACACTAAAGGCTTGATCTGCTTGATCTTTTATTTTTTTTCTCCAAAGTGCACCAACAGATCAATTCATTAATCAAATAAGTGAATCCCTTGATTGTATCTGCACTTACAGATGAGAAGACAGAAGTGAAGAGATTCAAGAATGCCCTCTGAGCCCCAGGTGGAGCCCCAGGTCACTGAGACCCAGAGACTGAGTTCCTGGAGGTCCCCAGTCTATTGTTCCTAGAGGGGGATCATGCCGTTGAAGAAAGCTGGGAATCTGATTCCAGGGAGCAGAGGACAGAGGCTGGTATCCTGCCTGCAGCACTGCCCTCCTGCCCTCTCTTGCTGGGGAGGGCCCTGTCTCCACCCAGGCCCCAGAACTCACTCCGAACACCGCCGACATACCTGACCCCAAGCCCAGAGTCTTGCCTTCCCTCCCTCAAGAGCGCAGTCTAGGATCTAGGAAAACACAAGCCCTCTGCTACCACGTTCCATCCGTGAAGAATTTTATTCCCAGTATTTCTTTCCAAGAGACTGTTGGGTGGGGCAGTGCCTCGCCACTTAACACAGGGACGTTTACAGACCCCAAGGGGTGGGGGGACATGGGGTATCAGTGTTCCTGCTTTGGAATGTGGTCTTGACATATAACTCTTTACTGAAATCCTTCAGTGAGGCTGAGGATGCTGGCCCTGCCCGTCCCTCAGGGTGTTTTCAAAGACAAAATGAGATACTAGGTGGGAAAGCATCATGTACATGGCAGGGCCAGGCGTGTGCAAGCTCGGCACAGCAGGCCTGGACTGTGGCCCCTTCTGTCCTGTGCCAGCTCTGGCTTCCAGGGACATTCTGCTCCTCCTGTTGGTTCATTTTCGCTGATGAGAAAACTTCCACCTCCAGAGTAAACCAAAGCAGTCTTCCTGGAGGAAAAGACCTCTCCTCGTGAATTTCTGGAGATACAACTTTAGCGTGAGTGTCTAGTAAGTGACTCTTAAGGAAAATGAACCTCCTTATCATTGTCCTTTGCAGACTTCTCCTTCTAATAGCCACACATGATTGTTATCACTCCTTAGACACTAACTCCCTATGCAATTAATTTCAACCGCCCATGTCTCATAAAAGCTAGAATGATTTCAATATATAATTTAAAAGTCATCGTGGTAAGTAATGACAACTGCAACAGCTTATGTCATAAATGTATGTTTGAGTCCACTATTGCACAGATGAACTTTTGCACTGCTATGTAATTGGCAGTGTTCTTGGGGTGTCATATTCATCACGCAAAAAAGGCTGTTAAAAATATGTGCAAAGAGGGGTCCCTGGCTGGCTCAGCCAGTAGAGCATGAGACTCTTAATCTCAGGGTTGTGAGTTCAAGCCCCATACGGGGTGTGGATCCTACTCGAAAGAAAGGAAGGAAGGAAGGAAGGAAGGAAGGAAGGAAGGAAGGAAGGAAGGAAGGAAGAAAGAAAGAAAGAAAAAAAGAAAGAAAGAAAGAAAGGAGGAAGGAAGGAAGGAAGGAGAGGGAGGGAGGGAGGAAGGAAGGAAGGAAGGAGATATATATCTATAAATAATTGTGATACCTGTTATGTTGGAGACACTCCACTAGGCAGACGTGCCAGACAGACTTGGAACATGATTCTTGTCTTCAGATGGCTGACATTCTAGGTGGTGAATTAAGGCTAAAGTATCAAGTGAAGCGGGGGACTCCAGTGCAAAATATCCTTTGGTTTCACCAAAAAGAAAGTCCTTAGTTCAACCAAGCTCACATTTTCCATGCCACACTCACCCTGGAGTAAAACATGTCCCTCTGTCTTGGTGCAACTTGAAGACGTCCCAGTCTTCCCTGGATCTCCTTCTCCAGCTCTTTCTGGGATTCCTTCTCCAGCTCTTTCTGGGATTCCCTTGGGGGAGGATCTGCTAACATCACTGTGCTAACAGTCTGCTCCTCTGCTTTCTCCCTTCCTGCCCTGACCACTTGTGGAAGTGTCCTTCTGGAAGCTGGGCTCAGCACAGTGGCCACAGCTGCTGGCCCCGGTCTTGCTGCCCTCACGTGTGGTGCCCATTCCGCATGCCCACCAGACATTTCATGACATGCCTGGCAAGGCTCCTTAGTGTCTACTCCCACTCTGATATCCAGGGCTGGGGATCATCTGGGGGGGCTGATCCTACACAGTCTAGGAATCCCCTTCTTAGCTCACACTGCTTCTCTCTGTTAGTGTGGACCCTAGGAACTCAAAAGTGTTGTGTTATCTATCTTGGAATCAGTTTGCGCCATAGAGCTAGGAATTTCTTGCAGAAGTTTTGAAGATGACCACCTCCCCCGGATATTCACTTTGTGCCTTAATCCTGTTCTTCTTGCCTGTCTTTGAGTAAGGCATTGGGGTGATGGAATCAGGGGTTGGAGAGTCTGTTGGGGGTAAAATCTTCTGAAGCAGGCACTGGGGGTAACCCACACAATTCTATGTCTTTGTCACCTTTCTTGCTGGCAGAACCCCAGGTTTTTTTTGTTTTGTTTTTTTTTTAAATTTTATTTTTCATAAACATATATTTTTATCCCCAGGGGTACAGGTCTGTGAATCGCCAGGTTTACACACTTCACAGCACTCACCATAGCACATACCCTCCCCAATATCCATAACCCCACCCCCTCTCCCAACCCCCTCCCCCCATCAACCCTCAGTTTGTTTTGTGAGATTAAGAGTCACTTATGGTTTGTCTCCCTCCCAATCCCATCTTGTTTCATTTACTCTTCTCCTACCCCCTTAACCCCCCATGTTGCATCTCCTCTCCCTCATATCAGGGAGATCATATGATAGTTGTCTTTCTCCGATTGACTTATTTCGCTAAGCATGATACCCTCTAGTTCCATCCACGTCGTCGCAAATGGCAAGATTTCATTTCTTTTGATGGCTGCATAGTATTCCATTGTGTATATATACCACCTCTTCTTTATCCATTCGTCTGTTGATGGACATCTAGGTTCTTTCCATAGTTTGGCTATTGTAGACATTGCTGCTATAAACATTCGGGTGCACGTGCCCCTTCGGATCACTACGTTTGTATCTTTAGGGTAAATACCCAGCAGTGCAATTGCTGGGTCATAGGGTAGTTCTATTTTCAACACTTTGAGGAACTTCCATGCTGTTTTCCAGAGTCAGAACCCCAGTTTTGCTTGGGAATATCCTTTGCCTCATGGCTACGTGCTCAGGGAAAGTGACTATACTGCACTTATGGGGAGATGGCTCTGAGCCATAAAATTAATCCATTCTTCTTGCCCATGATTTGTTTAGGAAGGGTCATGAGACTGAAGGGAAAGGGTTCTTGAAGAGAAGTAAGTGGATGGGCTTTGGAAAATCTTCCTTATTTTTTAAAATTGGACACAGGGATCATGTAGCTCTCCTTTGCCACCTCTGAATTTCAGTGAATAAAGATGTGATGCCTGGAGGGGCAGCAGCCATCCTGACACCATGGCAAGCGCCAACTCACACACTGAAGATGTCAGGGGGGAAACAGGACAGGAACCTGAGTCTCAGATGACATCACTGAACTGCTAACACAACCAGCCCTGGGACAGCCTCACCTCAGGACTTGGCAGTTAGGTGAGAAAATAAAATGTCTTTTATTTGGGATATCAGGTACTTGCAGCTAAAAGTCCTCAACCAACAAGTCCCCTCAGACAGCACCACCAACCCTTTATTGTACAGAACTTTTAAGTCTCCCCACAAGACTTGCTGTGTGAGAGAAACCGCTCCATGACCTCTGTGCCATCAGATCACAGGCAGATTGGGACCTGCCTCGATTGGCCTCAGCTGGCAGAATGGAAGGACTGACCACTTGGCTTCTGGTTGAGCAATTACCACCAGGGAGCTCAGGTCCTTCTGGCCAGGAGGGGAGGCACACCTCGAGTGTAAGTTCAAGTAAACAGGTGACAACACTATTAACTGTGAAGCCCTTTACCAGCGCTCATTTTCTAAGAATAAATGATTAAGATAATATTAATTACAACCATTCACAGAGTGTTTGTTTTGTTCTAGACTACAAATCACTCATTTTACAGACTCACTTCATGTAATCCTCTCTGAAAGGCCAGAAGATAGCTCTGTTCATCCCTCCTACATTGACCGCCTGCCTTCGATACACAGGCAGACAAACAGATGGGTAGATAGATAAACACAGTAACAATTACTGAACATTTATGGAGTGCCAAGCAGTGAGCCGAGTCTGCTGGGTAGATATCTTATTTGTGCCTCATAATAAAGGTTATGGGATAGGGACTATGGCATCATTACCCTCATTTCACAAATTTGGAAACATTCGGGTGGTCTGACTTCAGAACCACGAGGCAGCTATTTACAGCCCAGACCTAGGACCTGGCACATGGAGAGTGTTCCAGAATATTTGTGAAATCAATGAGATTGTAATGGGGGGAGCATCCCCACCACTGCAGCTCAGGGAGATCACAGGAGAGTGCTCCAGAGCAGTCCCTCTCCCATCCGATGTGCTCACCACCCATTTGGGGTTCCTGTTACACCACAGGGTCTTGATTTGCTGGGGCTAGGGGTGTCCTGAGAGTCTGCTTTTCTAGTGAGTTCCTGATGAGGCCATGCCGCTGCTCCCTGAACACAAGCCTCAGAGCCATGTGCTCCTTAGGAGCCTCCCGAACTTGCCTTGGCCTCACACTAGGACCCCAACCAGCTTGTGCCTGAGCCACGTCACTCAGTTCCTTCTAGAGCAGTAGCTCTCCACCGGGGGCAATTTTGCCTTCCAAGAAACAGCGGAAATGTCCTGAGACATCTTCAGTTGTCACCCCTGACATAATATATATTATACATTTTCTTTAATTACTTCTTGACTGTCAATTTCCCCCGTAAGTATGAGTCTCCTGTTGCTGCTGTAACAAATGACCACAAACTTAGTGGCTTAAAACAACACAGATGTTCTAAAATTAGAACTCCTAAAATCAAGGTGTCAGCAAAGGCTGCATTCCTTCCAGAGGGTCTGGGGAGCATCTATTCCTTGCCTTGTCCAGCTTCTGGAGGCCACCTGCACTCCTGGGTTCATGGTCACTTCCATTGTCAAACCTGTTAGCACGGCGTCTTCAAATCTGTCTCTGACCCTCACCCTCCTGCTTCACTTGTAAGGACCTTGCAGTGACCTCGGGTCCACCCAGATGAGCCAGCATAACCTCCGATCCCAAGATCCTTCACTTTCTCACACCCAGAAAGTCGATCTTGCCACATGGGTTAACGTTTTCACAGGTCTCACTTCTAAGTCCTGGAGCTGAGAAAAGTACCTGGTTTTAGGAATAATAATTTGTTGAAGGATGAATGACTTGTGGTTTTCAGAAAAAAGTAATAAGAAAATTAGAAGCAACAGAAGACATCCCCTCCCCCATAAAAATTGTAAATAAAGGAAATAGTTTCACCTGTAAGAGTCAGAGTGTAAAGTCAATTTACTATGGCTGAGAACCAGGACATGAGAGGTAAACTTAAGGAGACGGAGTAGTGTCTGGGCCAGGGCTGGAGTCAGGCAAGGCAATCAATGAAGGAGAAGAACACAGTGCCCACCCGAAGGGACCAGATCAGCCACGAAAGCCTGTAAACCAGAACTCTTTCAGAGGACTGTGGCCGCTCATAACTGGCACCTTCCCTAGGCCGTGTGGCTGTCAGTGACTGTCACAGACAAGAGACACAAATAAATGTCTCCTGGGCAGGTGTAGCTTTAATTGCAAACTAATCCGTTGCCTTTTTGGTTTGTCCACTGGTGTGTGGGTTTTGGAGGTTGCCATAACAAATGACCACAAAGAGAGCAGCTTAAACAATAGAAATTTACTGTCTCCGTTCCGAAGACTGTAAGCTCAAGATCAAGGTATGGGCAGGGTTAGTTCCTTCCATGATTGTGAGGTTAGCATCTGTTCCAGGCCCCTGGGCTAGCCGCTGGTGGTTTGTGGCCATCTTTAGCATTCCTCAGTTTGTAGCAAGGTGTCACTAATCTTCATGTGGCTTTCTCCCTGTGTCTATCTCACTGTGCCAAATTTCCTCTTTTTATAAAAACACAGTCAGAGTAGATCTAGGTCCACTCTAATGACCCCATCTTAACTTGATCATCTGCAAAGACTCTATTTGCAAATAAGGTCATGTTCATGGGGGGATGCAAGTCAACCCATAACAGGGGTGTCTGGCTGGCTCAGTTGGTGGAGTACATGACTCTTGATATCAGGGTTGTGGGTTTGAGCCCCATGCTGGGTGTAGAGATCACTTAAAAATAAAATCTTAGGGGCACCTGGGTGGCTCAGTGGGTTAAGCTTCTGCCTTCAGCTCAAGTCATGATCCCAGGGGCCCTGGGATTGAGCCCCACATCGGGCTCGCTGCTCAGCAGGGAGCCTGCTTCCTCCTCTCTCTCTGCCTGCCTCTCTGCCTACTGGTGATCTCTGTCTGTCAAATAAATAAATAAATAATCTTTTTAAATAAATAAATAATTAAAAAAATAAAATCTTAAAAAAAAAGTCAACCTATAATGATCAGTTTCAGCAAATTGAGGTATCATGAACCTGAATTTCTGAGTTCAAATAGGTTTGAGACCCTGAGGAAATCACAAACTACGGGAAATCCTCCAAGAGACTGTGGTGTTGGTGGCAGCTGCTTCTGCCCTGCATTCTCCGTCCGGCCTTGCCCCACGCTCCACTCCATCCTCTATTCCACAGGGAGCTCCCGTCTTGTCAATATTACACAGCGTTTTACAGCTGAGTGTCAGAGTAAATGTCAGTGCTGAAATGCTATCCTGACACTCGGTCCGTGTCATTCTGATATTGGTATATGTGTCTGGATGCGGGAAGATAAGCCTGCTAACCTGGGAGTAAAGCAAGTCATGTCTCATGGCTAGGACAAACTCGGAAATCTACATGTCACCATCGTAGCTGGTTTTTCCTTAAAATGGTGTGAGTTAGGAAAAATGCCAAAAGATGGGGTACCTGGGTGGCTCTGTCAGCAAAGCATCTGACTCTTGATTTCGGCTCAGGACATGATCTCAGAGGTGAGCAATAGAGCCCCATGTCGGGCTCTGTGGTTGGCACAGAGGCTGCTTGTCCCTCTCGCTCTGCTACTCCCCCTGCCTACGTGCACACACATGCTCTCATGCTTTCTTTCTCTCTCTCTCTAAAATAAACAAACTTTTAAAAAATGAAAAAAAAAGAAAAAAAGGAAAATGCCAGAAGAGACAGCATGGTATAACTACAGACCAGGGAGCAATTTGGGAATCAGACATGTAGATTCAAACTATAGTTAAGACATATCATTGCTGTGTGACCTGGAGGCAGTTTCTTAACTTCTCTGAGCCTATATCCACTGGAGATGCTTGGTAAGTAAATACTGGTATCATTCCATTTCAGTAGCTTATTAGTTTCCCGACGGTAGATTAACAGTTAGCAGGGGGTAGAGAATGGGGGCATGGGGAAGGACTGCCAGTGGAAATGCTTTTTGGATGATGAAAATATTCTGGACCTGCGCACTGGTGATGGTTATACAACTCTGTGAATGTACTGAAAATCATTGAATTGCCCACTTTAAAATCATGAATTTTATATTATATGACTTAAATCTCAATTTTTTAATGGAAAAAAAAAACAAATATAAATTTACCTAACACGTAGCTGGTTTCATCCTCAAGGATCCTCATTGATTTCTATTCAGCTCAATGAAATGATAAATTGTATCAGTTTATATTTTTGTACCCAGCAGAGTGCTATTCTTTGACCACGAAATGTGAACAGTCAAGGAAAGTCATGTCCCCAGCATATTTAATTAAGTTATTAATGAGGACACGTTTGAGCTTCTGTTATCTGCCTTAAGTGCTGCGGCTGGGCTCTCCGGGGCTACAATCACATTTGAGGTTTCCTTTGGTAAAACTCAAGGGTAGAGCATGTGTGGAAGAAAAGAACCAGCCAGATCTACTGACCAAGGATTTCTAACATCTCTTCCTTCCTTTTTTAGGTCTTAGGTTTGCGTACCACCAGGAACACAAACGGATTCTACGTCAACATCTCAATGTTGCTCTTAACTACCTTGCAACAAGTGAGTTTCCCAGTAAGTCAGGGCTCTTGTCCTAATTTCAGGCTCTTGGCCAAATGAAAGCGTTTGAATACCTGCCTCATGCATGAATATGTGACACCTTCCTACCCCTGGAAGGGACTCACATTATAATTCCGTCAAGGATTCAATATCTGTAAAAGGGATGCTGACCCTTGGCTTTTGAATCATTCTCCGCTCTGCACACAGGCCTTTGTATCTCCATCTTCTTAAAGACCTTAACCTGACGATTTTGATTTAACTCGTGTCTGCCTGGTATCCCTATAAGATTCGATCCACACCATGCAAGTTAGATGCGAATCTACCACTCTTGTCCATTGGCTCTGGAATGAATGAATTCTATAGACCACTGCTTCTCACACGGCAGTGTGCACAGGACTGGCCCGGGGCTTGCTGAAATGCAATCTCACTTGTTGGGTATCAGTGTGACCCAAACTTGTGCATCTCAGCCAGCGGCCTGGTGATGCCACTGCTGCTGGTATGTGGACACACTTGGAGCAGGAGGAAATACAGCCACATGGAAGGAGGTAGAATGTCACACATGAAAGGCTGCTCTCCCACTTGTGGCTGCTGGATCTGGCAGAGAGCGTGAGCCACAGAGGAAAGTACATGTTCTTGCCAGGAGGGAACCTGAAAGATGCACATGTCTGCAGGAAGTGAATTTTGCCATGTCCTCTGCCAGCACGTGGTGCCAGAAGGGGTACAGTGAGCCAGCTGGTTGCTCGTATGGCCCAGGTGTTCATGAGACATGATGGGTGACCTGAAGCTCAATCTGTCACATTTCTAGGACACCTATCAGTAGCCATGACCTTCCTGGGGTCCAAAGGATCCTGGATAGTTTATAGAGACTTAAGCTAATGGACCAGCCTTTGCATGGCTGCTGGCCATGTGGCCATGAGCCTTACAACATCTCAAGGGCAGCTGACAGCTCGTGCCTACTCCCTACTTCATACCCGCTCCTGGCTCCTTCCAGTCCCACCGAGGCAGAGTCTCCATGCCCCCTGCACACCTGAACTGGTGTGAGGCCATGACACTGATGCTGCCGATGTAAGCTGAGTAAGAACAGGGCCATTCCGAGACGGTGTCCCTTCTCTGTGTCCCTATGTTCCTCTATAGGACTGAAGACAATGAGTCCAAGATAATGGAGATGCTGATGGGACCCGCTAGGAAAGCTGAGTCACCCTTTCCAGAAGAGTCCAGCTGCCCCACTAGTAGCACCTGCGACATGAGCTGGACATGAACTTGTCTTACACCACTAACATTTCAGAGCTCATTTATAGAAGAGCCAAACTTGGCATTAATACCCCCACCCCCACTACCACAAGAACCCACAGGAGGCAGCTGGTTATCAGGGGAGTTAGTGACAATGAACCTGCACCACATGCAAAATGCCTTCTGATTTTTAGGAGTTCATCCTCAGGGGTCTTGTTCAATCACTTGGAGTTCATACTCTGTAACAGAGTTCATCTGCCTGCTGGCACCCAGGAGCCTCCCATGTACTCTTAATCTTTTGACATTAAGGGCTGTCAAGGTCAGCATTAGGTAAACATCAGGTTTCCCTGGCAGGTCCATATAATTATATCCCAGCTGCAAAATGACCATAAGATTAAAGAGAGTGCTGGATGTTAGTGGACCGTCAACGCATGTCTTAGGAGGTGTATTAACTTTCTTTGGCTGCTGTAACAAATTACCACAAACTGTGGGGCTTAAAACCACAGCAGCAGAGGTTGGAACTCTGAAATCCAAGTGTTGTCAAGGTTGGTTCCTTCTGGAAGGTCCAAAGGAGAACCTGTCCCATGCCTCTCTGAGCTTCTGGTGGCCAGCAACCCTGAAACTCCGAGTTCCTGGGCTTGTAGATCCATCACTCCAGTCTCTGGCTCTGTTGTTGTCTGGCCTCTTCATCTGAAGGGGCACTGATCAATCCTTCTCTTCCTTTATAAGGACACTTGTCATCGCATTTAGGGTCTACCCCAATCAGGATGATCTCATCTCAAAATGACTGATCTCCTGTTTGTTTGAACTTGGTTTCTGAATATGGCAGCTTTTCCCGAGTTCTCTTGAGAAAATCGCCATGACCCATGGCCTCTGTTACTGCAAAATCAGCATCCCTACCTCTTGCCATCTCAGTCACCTGTGGTCACTGAGGTGAAGTTGCACTGCCCTTCAGAGAGGTCAAGTTTCCTTAAGAGAAAGCTTCTTTATGGCTTCTGGTCCTGCCCATGTAAAGAGGACAAAAATACTATAAGTACCTGCCTGAGGCACAGGCTCCCAATTACCTAAGAAGCCACACGTACCTGGTACCTGGCCAAACTTGGGGCAATCTTCTTTGGTCTGCGTAATTCCCTGTGTATGTCAATGCATCTACACCGAGATTCCTCCTAACCTATGAGTCTGGCCCCTTGGTAAAGCTCAGAAAATTGTGGTACTCTGTAGATTCCGCACCAGGTTTCCTCCTCAAAACTACATTCCTGTGACATCCATACTGATATTGTCATCTCACCCCACAATGTAATTGTTAGTCATGGAGTTTTCTGGACTGATATCCCAGGCAGGGCCAGCAGAACGATTTCCACAGGCTATGTCATGATGGTGCCCCCAGCGAGGACTGCCCTTGTGGGATGGTCATGGGAAGGGAGAGGGAGATGTGCCAAGACCCCTAGACTGAACCATGCAATCCTGACACGTGCGTGCTCAGAGTTTGCTCTCTGCTGCTCCGAACAGAAATGAACACCCCATGAGTGGCAGCGTTCACAAATGTATGGTCGTAAGTTGGGTATTAGAGAGTTATGCATCTATTAGGGTGAAACTAGAGTGGATTAGCCCAGGGATCCTTCCCACTCCACAATTCCCTGCCCCTGTACGGTTCCATTATGTCAAGCTCTCCAACTGGTGCAAACTGGCCAGCACACCATGTTCGATTTTAACTTATGCCGTAACCTGGCTTATACTCAGGTTTTGAAATAAAATGAGTGTACCCTCTAATGTTGTTACCCAAGTAATTTCTGTCTTCCTGTGTAGCACGAGATTCCTCAAATCTTTAAACCATCAATTATGTGTCCTGATTCCAGGCTAGAATGTAATCAATACTTACTTATTAGGGCAAGTGTCTACCCGTGGCTTGCTGAGCCTAGCAAGTAAAATATTTATGACCTGACAAACCAGTTATAACTATTCTCTATCATTACTTTACTACAGCCTACCATCAATGGCTCAAATCTAAAGCTGATTTGCTTTGAGTACAACTTGTAGAATCTATATTCCAATAAGTCTGAAGGTACTTAGAATCTAGGAATCAAAATTCACATGAAAAGATACCCATTCTTTACCAATTGTTCATTTTTAACTGTCTCAGGTAAGTGCTATCTTTAATCGGAATTTCTTCAACATCTACCTTGGGCCCAGGAATCTGCTGCAGTGCTGATGGATGGTCAGCTTTCTTCCCTGAAAGAACCCTTCTCTGGGGAGGGTGTAGACAGACCCACGGTGCATGCTGTCAGGGTGCTCAGAGCACTGTTCACGCCCCATTAGGGCCCTACCCACACCTCACAGAGGTTCCTCCGTTTGTGTCTTCCTCCCTCTCCAGCCTGTGGCCCCTCATGGACAGAATCTCTCTTATCCTTGTGACCTCCATACTTACCTCATGGCTGGGCAAAGAGTAGGCAGGAAGTTCAGAATCATCAAAGGGCATTGGTGGGTCAATATCAGTCCCTGGGTCTCCCCAGTCACGGCCCTTCCCTGCAGCATCAGTAGCTCCTGGGTGCACTCGGTCCTTCCACGCACAACACAGATCATCATGGAGACATAGTTGCTTCTGTGCCATTGTCCCCTGGAGCTGCTAGGGGTCGGGGATTGGCACTCATTCCCCTGGTGTGCTCATTGCCCAGAACATGCCTTTGTCTTCTGTTGCTACAGGACAGTGTTTGTGGTGGGGCAAATCGACCAGGAGGAGGCATGGGGGGGGGGGTGGCAGGGAGCAGAAGCAATCAGGAGGGCCAGGCGGAGGGACCAGCAAGGACGCACGAGTTAGGGTTCCCTAAGCTCCTGGGATGCAGATAGCAAGGGTGATGGGATCCTATGGGCGGATGCCCCGCTGGTCCTCCAGCCAGGCTCCTTCTCTCCCTGGCAAGGCTTGGGAAATGCGTGTACACTGTTGCCGCTGCCCAGACAGATCTCCTTCCTTCTTTAGTCCCCATCACTCCCCCCTCCCTCTGGCAGCCTTGTCCTCCTGACTCTCCTGACCCATGGTCAAGTGTCATATGCCCTCATGTCATGGAGTGCTCAGCGCTCGACTCAGCGATAGTTCCTGTCCCTTATGGAATCAGGCTCTCTCTGGACAGGCTTGGAAAGGCCATATGCACAGGGACAGTGCCTGTTTTATTCCCTTAGCCTCTCAAGCCCGTAATGGTCGATGGAGCACTTGGTATGGATGAGCAAACGCCCCCAGGTCATGGGTGATGAAACTGAGTCAGAGCAAAAGATAAAGAGACTTCTCTTGGGCCACACAGCCAGGAAGAAGAATAAGCATAACTTACATTCTTGGGTACTAGGCACTATACTGATTTCCACATATTGTCTGACTTACCCCTCACACCAACCCAGGTGTAAGTATAATCATGATCATCCTCCATTTATAGCTGAAGACACTGAGGGTCAGGGACTGTGACAATTGGTAGCAGTAGCCCTCTTTCCCCGGTCTTCCTGGCCCATCAGGAGCCAGCTGCTGATAGGGGACAGCTCTCACTGTCTCCCACCTTAGGATGTCCTCTGGCCATGAGAGCAGGCTCAGCCCACAAGCCCACAGGACAGAGTGCTGGGGTCCCGTCTTGGAGGGTCAATGCTAAGGAATAACAGACTCCCTTGCCCATCAGTGAGATGGTCTGAGGAGTGTTTCCCACCCAGTCTTTCTTCTCAGAGTAACAACTTGCTCACAGCACACCCAATTCCAGATTTTCGCCCTGACCATTGCCCCCACTACCTCACAGTGCTTCCTAGGATCGCTTCTAAATCAACCTATTGTACCTACACCCCCTGGGAATCCAACAGAACACAGAGAGAGGGGAGTAGTCACTTGCCCAAGGTCATATAACATGCAAATGGGGAAGCCAGAATGTGGATCCTAGCACCCTCCTCACCATCATGCTCCAGCAGAACCTGCCACATGGCTCCAGGTCGCTGTTGGCCAGCAGAATGGTAGCCCCCAAAGATGTCCCCACCCTAGTCCCCAGAGCCTGTGACTATGTTATGTTACATGGAAAAGGGTAAAATTAAAATTACTGATCAACATTTCTAAGATAGGATGGTCTTGGATCATCCAGGCAACCCAGAGAACTCACACAGGACTTATCAGTGGAACAGGGAGGCAGAGCAGGGGCATCAGAATGATATGAGCCAAGGAGACAGACCAGAGAGAGGCAGCATTGCTGGCCCTGAAGATGGAGGGAGGGGTCATAAACCAAAGAATGCAGGTGGCCCCTAAGAGCTGGAAAAGGCAAGAAAAGGCTCCAGGAAGGAGCACGGCCCTGCCAGCTCCGTGATTCCAGCCCAGTGAAGCTGTCTGACCTACAGACCTTAAGGTAATAGACTTGGGTTGTTTAAGCCACTATAGTAATTTGTTACAGTAGCACTGGGACACAGATACAACCACTTAGAGAAGTTAGCATCCTGTGCCCAACGGGGTTTATGGACAAGGCTTGGATTTATTTTTCTTATCATGACATTGTATCAATTCTACTGTGAAATATCTTTAAAAAGTCTGCAGCCCTGGGTAGCCTACTGTTGTTACTCTGAGAGCATACACCTAGCTGGCCCTTTTAAGGATTTTTGAGCCAGACTCTTGGCATGATTTGCAGATGGTGGCCAAGGAGAGCTGCACATGATTACCTGAGGGCTGAATCCACCTGAATCTGGTTTGACGAGTTCCGTGTCTCCCTTCCACCCGCTCTACACACTCTCATAGAAACCACAGAGATATCGCTGCCCTGGATACCATCAGCTCTCAAGTACACAGGGAAGATGCCCATAAATAACATGCCTCCTGTGGGCAGGATGGCTCCCACCTGTACCTTTGCCAAACGATCGGAGTGCAGTCAACAATTATGAGAAGGGGAAGACAAAGCAAGGTACTACACATCAAGGAACAGATTTTAAATAATACGTTAGAAGGATTTTTCCTAGAGGACAGTGGCTAACGTGAGTGTGTGCTTTGCTAATCATCTGGGGATCCCAGGAGCATCTTTCCGGGGAAACAACTGGGTGCCATATCCAGGCCCATCAGTTTTATGATGCTGAGAAGAATGATAAGGAATTGAATGCCTCTCTCTGAGCTCCTCCCAGGAGGAGGGGAAGTTGGAGCCTGTTGGAGGAAAGTGTCATGTGGGGAACAGAGTGGGAGAGAATCTAAAGGAAGGAAGGGGAGGTTCTCATCAGGCTGGGAGGCCTAGAAATGGATTCCATTCAATTAAATAGAATTGTAATGAGCATTCACTGTAGACCAGACATTGTACCTGGTATTTGAGATAGAAGGATGAACCAGGCACAGACACCCATGCCCTGATAGCCCGAAGGAGGTTACAGACAGAAAAGCAAATACATTACAAGACAATGTCCTGTGTGAAGCTTCTGGAAATGGACAGAGGGATGGGTGGAGTTCAGAGGATGGCACTGTTAGATTTGGGTATCCTGGAAGGCCCCCTGCAAGTGGTGCTGGCCTGAAGAAACCGCCCACCCACTGCTGTGCTTGGCGGGCCTCCCCATCTCTTCTTGTACTTCAGTCCTCTCCATGGCGATACTCTGTCCCTTCCTTACAGCCTGTTTCTCATTTCACTGCAGGAAGTCTGCCTCCCTTTCATTCCATATGGGTTGCTGGGCAAGGGTAGGGTTTTCAGGCGATTGGTCAATAAGTGTTCTATGCCCATCTTGGGCATCTGGGGTGTTGGTGCCTACCCGGGGTCTCGGGTTGGGTAGAATGAGGCAGTGGTCTCAAGAAGCAACAGAGAGGCATAAACCAGACCGGGTTGTGTGGTGGAGGGAAGCCTGGCCATGGGGAAAGGAGCCAACTAAAGTAAGCTCCATGGTCTGTGTCAAGGACACAGACATAAGGAAGGACTCAGCCACAGAGCTCTGGACAAGGTCTTACTGTGAGGCCATACCCATCTGACTAAAGATCCTGTGTACTGTGGTGCTAATGACATCACAGTCTGGGTCAGCTGGGCTGCCAGAACAGAACACCACAGACTGAGGGTTTGGTGGGGGTGGGGGGGGCGGTGAAGCAACAGAAATGCATTCCTCACTGTTCTGGAAGCCAGAAGTCCTACATCAGGGTACCAGCAAACTTGGGAAGAGAGGGGAGGGGAGGACCCTCTTCGGGCCTCGAAGATGATCTCCTCACTCTGCCCTCACGTGGTGGAGAAAGTGACATTGCAAGCTTTCTGCTGTCTCTACTTACAAAGGCACTAATCCCATCATGGAGGCTCCACTCTCATGACCCCATCTGAACCTAATTACCTCCCATCGCCAAATACCATCACATGGAGGTTAGGGCTTCCACAGATGATCACAGTGGCAGGGGGTCACAATTCAGCCCACACTACAGAGCAAAGTGGTTGAGGCAAGTGGCTGAAATCACACATGTTCTGATCACTACTTCTGGAGGAGAGTTGGGATCATAGGCTTGTCTGCCAATGGCCCATCTACGAAGATGACTCATGGGAGCTCCAGGCTTGTCTGCAAGCCTTCCATGCTCCACAATGCACACGTGTTACCTGGAGAAGCTGGCTGGCACCTGAAGAAGCTTAGTTGGCACTGGGCCCCCAAGGTAAGTTAATGGGACTCAAGCTCTGGAACTCCATCTCTTCAGACACCCAGAATTGATCGAAACCTGTATGCCAATGGACTTGTTTGTAAGAACCACAGCTGTCAAGTGAATTGGAAACTCCCCTCAGCCTGACCCCTGAATTCCCTTGTGTGCTGTTTAGGGAGTGAGCGATCGAAGCAGGTTGCTTTCCTGGACACATTCCTCAGATATATTAGTCCCCTTTCTAAGGCAGTGACCTCTTCCTGGCTGGACCTTCAAGGTGATTCTGTGTCTGCTCTGATCCATCAGTATGGATTTTAAAACTTAACTCTAAAATAAGAACATTTAATTTCCAGTTTCCAGAGGAGCCCAGTAGGGGAATCCCACCCTGGACTCAGCTCTACCACGCACACCCCCCCCATACTACGAAGTAGAGGGGCTTACATTTCTGCTGTTTCTATTATAAATCAGAAATCGCCATTAAAGATTATGCCCCATAACTAAGAGCTTTGAATCTGTTTATTTTTAAAGAAATAAAATGCTCAAATATTAAGTTTTCTAAAAGGTACATTTTCCCTTAGAAACTGATAAGAATTTGTGATTTTTTTTAAGGTTTTATTTATTTATTTATTTATTTATTTATTTATTTATAAGAGAGACACACAGCAAGAGAGGGAACAGAAGCAGGGGGAGTGGGAGAGCGAGAAGAAGCCCTCTTGCTGAGCAGGGAGGCTGATGCGGGGGCTCGATTGCAGGACCCTGGGACCATGACCTGAGCCAAAGGCAGACACTTAACAACTGAGTCATCCAGGCACCCCAAGAATTTGGGATTTCTAAACAAGCTGCAAACCTAATGAAAAGCAATGAAAAAGAAAACTTGTGTATGTGTTTCTGTGTGTGTTGGGGTGGGGATGGTTCACATATATAGTGGTTCTTGGCAATATTTCTAAGTGGCAGGTTCATAACAGTCCGAGCTGGCACTTCCGTGTGCTCATCACGACTCACTTAAACTCTGCAACAATGTAGTCTCATCTCGTAAGAGTGACCTTTCTTGAAACTGAAATTACGAAGGTTTTTTTTCTTCCTTCCTATTTTATAAGTAGAGTGTTCCTGGGCCATCTGTCCCTCCTGTGAGCTTTTTGCTGGTAGTTCCAGCGAATTCTGCGGATTGAGAAGACTTGAGTAAGAACGAGATAGGACCTGGACTTTGAGGAAGCTGTCCTAACTCAGTATCTACACTTTGTGAGACATGCCCACCCTCACCTAGTTCCTTCTAGAAAGGTCAGCCTCACTATAGAAAGGGTTCTACAGCACGATCAGGCACTGGCCGACGGGGCTCATCCATGCAGTCCTGAAGGCAGGACCAATTTCTTTCTCATAAAACCCGGAGTGTCCGTACAGAGAGGCAGGCTGCTTGGGGCTGTATGCAGGAGCTGCTGAACTGGCCGGTCAGGATGAATTCCCAGAGGAACTTAGCCAGTTAAAGGAAAGAAGAACATCTAGGGGAATTTAGGATGTACTGAGGTTCACACTTGTGGATAAACAAGCTAATCAAGTTTCCCGAGTCTTTGATGATCTTTTGCAGGACCTGGAACACAGACGTGGTAGGAGGAGCAGGGGTTTGAGAGGGAGACGGTCCCCCTGCACCTCACCTAGGCTCCTCAGTGGCCCCCGGGTTCAGCATCCAAGGGGTCTACGAGTGCCCTGATCGGGGACTTGGCATACTGACCTCCTGATCCTGCCATGTGGATTCAGCAGCATGTTCAGTGGGTGGATTAGTAAATAATAAATGAATGAATGACCCAGCACTAGCAAACTAGAATTTTGTGCTGCAAATTCCTGTGGATTTGCAATGCAAAGAAAGGAAAGTGGTATGTAAATAAAAACTGGTTCTAAGGTGTCCTTGGGGCACCTGGGTGGCTCAGTCAGTTGGGCAGCTGGCTCCTGATCTTGGCTCAGGACATGAGCTCAGGGTCCTGGGATAGAGCCCCAAGTAGGGCTCTGCACGCAGCAGAGAGTCTGCTTGATATTCTCTCTCCCTCTTCCCCTATCCCTCGTCTCTCTCCCTAAAAACAAAACAAAAACAAAACCGATTCTAAGGTCCCCCGATAGGGCCAGGATTTTTTTTTTTTTTAAGATTTTATTTATTTATTGAACAGAGAGAGAGAGATCACAAGTAGGCAGAGAGGCAGGCAGAGAGAGAGGGGGAAGCAGGCTCCCTGCTGAGCAGAGATCACGACTCTGATATCATGACCTGAGCTGAAGGCAGAGGCTTAACCCATTGAGCCACCCAGGCACACCAGGATGGTTTTCAATGGTGGGTAAAAGCAAGACTTTTATCAAGATATCAAGAGTCACTTGTTGCCTTCTAGCAATGAACAGTTAGATTGTAGTTTAAAACCTTATACCTTGGGTTTTTGTGCAGAACTTATGGTTTTCCCATGTTAGTCCTTTTATGGGGGTCATAGTGTCAAGTGATGAGGTGAAGGGAAGAATTCTGCTCAGTTTTACAAATGAGAAATTCAGGTGCTTGCCCATGGTTACAAAGCCAGAAGAGGCTGGAGGGAGTGCCTCATGTCACGTACAGTACATTGTCCGTGACTCTGAGCTTCAGAGTGGCCGTAGTAAACTCAACTGTGTCAGATCTGATTCTGGCCAGGGTGCTCCCTCTTCAAAACAGTATAGTTCCCAGCAGATTGTATTTTATGAGTTCCTCTGAATGATAGAATAGAGCGAACAGCCTGATCTGAGTTAATATGACTCGTAACGATTGAGGTAGCTTTGTTCACGCTCACTATGATTACTGATTATTTGTATTAATTTCTTTTCTTTTCTTTTTTTTTTTTTTTTTTTAATTAGGCTCTGCCCCCACTGTGGGGCTTGAATTCACGACCCCAAGATCAGGAGTCACACACTCTACTGACTGAGCCAGCCAGGCTCCCTGTAAATAATTTTTTAGATGAGTTTTAAGGTAAGAAGACAAAAGGAACAGTTAGCCACAGATTAGGAACAGGAGGTTAACTGAATCATTGCTTGTTCTATCCTCCATTAGGAATACTTTTCACGTTTCTCACATTTCTTTTACCAGTCACCTTGCTCTGTTTTCCCCATGCATCGCCCTCCCTAATATTCCATCCTTTCTGTAAAAGTGGTTTCATAACATTGGACACATTGATTTTTTTGCGTTGTTTTTTTTTTTTCCAGATAATTCCATTATCTCAAGGTCTTGAATCACTTCCGGGGGTATTACCAATGCAGAATCAATTTATATGTTGTAAGCTCAACCTCGGAGTTGCTGAAACATAGATAATATCAACTCGGACTTCCTTTGTTCTTTTTCAGAGCCCTGGACAGAGGTGCATTGGTGGGTGGAGTTTTGTGTCCTCTTTTTTAAAGGGGCTGAATTTCAAGAATCTCAGCTTTCTGCAGAGGTCTGAGTTCTAATTTCTACCCCAAATCTCATCTGCTATCTTCACCAGGGATGAACAAAGGCTTAGGCAGCAAGGTGTGTTTCTGGGTGGATTAACTCCCTACTCCCACCCCTCTTGACTACGGCGGCAAATCACACTGTATTGATCTTTGTTTCCCTCTTTGCTTCCATCATCTGAGGGTCTCTCTTTCTTGTTTAATTCAATTACATATTTTAAATAAACTTTGTCATATTTTATCTAACATTTTTAGATATTTGTGGTTGGAGGCATTTCATATTAGTTGACTCTGTCAAGTAACCAATACCAGAAGCCCAGTCTCTGGGGTTTATTAAAATCAGGATAGCTAGCTCTCCTGGATGTTAGCTCATTGTCAAAGTTGGATTCAGTGTCAATCATGCAGAAAAAGTCTTGTTTAATCATAGTTTCTGGACCAGCTTAGGCTCTTCACTTAGTTTACTTGATTCCTCAAAACATGATTCCAATATTGAAATAATTACATGTCACTCTGTGTCCACTGTTTTCTCCCCCCAGGGATTGACAGGAAACCTGAGAGGAATGAATCTTACAGACATTAGAAGGATGCTTGGGATATTCAGAATATGGTTGTTTTAATTCAAAGTCTAAGAAATATGGAGAAATGAAGAGAGACTGTATTGAGAAGTTGGGGAGTCAGGTAGCAGACCCTCTGCCTCCAACCCCAGAACCTCTTCCGACTGGGTTTCAGATTATATACCTACCTCTGACACTAACTGGGTAAACATTTCTCTCTATATATCTCTCAAAGTTTCTCATCTGCAAAATGAGGACATTGGACACAATGCCTTATAAGCTCCTGCTAGTTCTTAAGGAATTTGTAAAGGTTCAGAGCAGGTAAGTTGGAAGTAGAGGTCTATGCAGCTTGGAAGTTATGCAGAGGATCTGATGGGCTTAAGCTGCCAAGGAGGAGGAGTGCCAGGCTTATTCCTGTTCCTCACACCTCAGTGGGCGTACTACCTCCCCACTCTGTCCTTGGCCTTAGCCATCTTCCATTGCAGCTGTCTTGGGGTCCACTTACCCTCTGGGTGGTTTCTATTTTTTTCTGTCATTTGAAATATACCTTCTCTCCCTTTTTTTCCATCTTGACTGTCTTTTCTGTATTCTTGTCCTCTGTCTCCTACTGGGCTCTTTCCAGTGACCATCCACTACATTAGCAGAGACGCTCTGTGTCTACAGAGTTCCCCCACATTGCTGCAGCAGCCCCCTCCAGTCCCCTACTACTCTGTCTTTGATGAGAGCACCATGCTTACTGAGAACTTTAATTGAGCCAGCCTCTTCATTGTCCAAGACCTCACTACTTTTCTTGTGCAATGTCTCACGTGCAAGTTGCATGCATTCAACAAATAGTTTTTGAGTTAAGCCAGGCACTGTACTAGATACAGGGATTAAACAAAGAATAAGGAAGACAGAGCCCTGAGGCTTGGGTTAGAAAAGAAGCAGGAAAGTGCAATCATCACAACTTCTGCTAAATGGTAAGTGCCCTAGAAGAACGTTGAGTAGGAAGATGAGGTAGTGAATGGCAGGGTGGATTCTTTGAGGAGTGGGGAGGAGTGTTGAGAGACGTGCCAGGGCTCCAGCAGCAAGTGAGGACATGAGGAAGGGGAGGTAGGTGCATCTTCAGGCCTGTGAGCAACCCCCATGTGTGTGGGAAGCGAGGAAGAGCCTGGGGGAGAGTGGCCACAGCGAGCCTGAGTCAGACAGCCCCTCCCCATTCATCTCCTCAGTCCATCATCAGAATCTGTTGTAGAATCACCCAACTGATGTCTCTGACTCAAACTTTCTCCCCTGCACTCCATGGCCCATTGCTCTGCCAGTCTCTCTCTTAAACAATACTTCTTAATGTTACTTTTCTCTTTCAGGTTTTTTTTTTTTTTTAGCAAGGTATAACTGACATAATATATTAAATAAGTTTCAGGTGTACAATTTGATATTTGTATATATTGTGATTTGAAATTTGTATGTATTGTGAAACAATCGCCATGAGTCTAGTTAACATTGTCACCCATTATAGCTACAAACTTTGTTTTATTGCTCCATATATCTTCATTTTGCCTCTCCAGTGCAATGTTAAGGACCTTAAGAGCCGGTGACTGTCTCAGATTTTCTCTGGACTCCCAATCTATCGGTCCAGGTGTTAGTTTCTATTCAAAAATATGCTTTTTGCAACCAAACAGAGTAAGGCCACACAATAGAATCCCTTCAGCAATAAAAAAGAATGACGCATGCTACAACTTGACCAACCTCAAGAACATGATGTTAATGAAATAAATAGACAGAAAACAGCTCTACAGATTATATTTTCCACTTACAGGAAATGTCTGGAAAAGACAAATCTCCAGGGACAGAGGCAGACCAGTGGTTGCCCAGGGGAGGGGTAAACGTGTGAATTAACTGGGAGGGGGAAAGAGGAAGCTTTGTGAGGGCTGGAAATGTTCTAAAACAGAATTGTGCTGGTAGCTGCATGATTCCATAAATCTAAGTGCTATTAAATTTGTACTCATGTATATGCAAAATATCAAATTTTTATGATATGTAAATTATAGATCAATAAAGCTATGCAAGCATACACACATACATGCACACACATATTGCTTATTTAGATATTGAATAAGCAGTAATTGACATTGAATCTGAGGGGAAGAAATAGTAAGCCCTTGCAACCAGCTTTGCCAAAGGGCGGAAACGTCTGATTCCAGGTGATGGAACAGACCAGTTTATAGGTGTAAAAACTCCCTGGAGGAAAATTAAGGCAATTAATCCATTATAGAGAATTAAAATGCCCCTTAGGAAGGGTGAGGACCATAATGCTTCGATTCTGTAATCATCCAACAAGCTTCAATCTGCCATTCAGTGTTGGACTGACATCTAGCAGGAAGGCGGGTTCTTTCCTCAGGCAAATTCCATCAAGCACAATAGGTAAATTCATCCTCATCCTGATACAATAATTTTCTTGTGAATTTGGATTCGAAGAGCTAGTTTTCTTAAGGCTCACATATCTTTGTATTTGGGGTTTGAATTTTAAATACATTAATTAAATTTCCCATTCTGTCCCTTTGGAACAGATACCTTTGTCCCCAAGCAGATGAAAAACAGTACAAAAGTGACACCAATGAACAGTCTGCTTAGTTTTTCTTGCTTCCCCTCCCCACCCTCATGTCTGTGTACCAGGGAAGAGAAACAGAATTCAACAAGAAGTATCCAAAGACCTTTCTTCTGTCCTGGTTTTGGATTTTGAGCCAAGTCCCAGCAATGAACTCAACACTGAAGATACTCAAATCCATGCAAGGGGCTCAATGGGAAGGAAAACCAGCATCAGGCAGAGACTCTGCTTTCCAGGAAGTTACCACAACTCAGTGTATTTCAAGAAAAGAGCATGAATTAATTTAAGGATTTCAAATCCATCTTCCCTGCAAGCTCTTAGGAGGTTTACCCATCACAGGGACAACCAGGATTCCACCATCTTGCTGTTGACTGTACAACTGTTCCTCATAAAAGCTGATAAGATGTGGCTACCCAATGGTTGGCATCATATATGGGAAGTGAGCAAGACACTGCAGCAGGTGCAGTTCAGCCCATCACGAGATCTCTGGTTTAGCTGTGAATATGAGTCCTGAAATGACACAAAGGGGAAGGAAGCTAGAGCCATGGGGCTCAGGCCCCATGAGATGGCTGGGTCACCCACGGGACTGCCATGTGGAGACACTTGTTGAGGAAGGGAAGGCTATGAGCTGGAAGGCCATAGGGTGCCCAGGGGTTAGACAATGTGATGCACCAGCACATTCTGGTTGATGGCAGTGCCAGGAAGTAAACCAGCCAGCCTGCAGTATTATGGTAAAGCTGGACATCACATGGGACATTTCAACCCATATGGGGAGAAAATACACTTGTTGTTTTGTTCACAACCCAAACACAGCCTATGTAATTAAGAGATGAGTTTGTGGGGTTTTGTCCCAGAGTCAAAGAGCATAATAAATCAGATGGGAAAGAACCATGAGCCCAAATGTCTCCACGCTTGTCAGAGAGAGGCGTGCATGGTGATCAGACAGCACTGTGGTCTTTCATCTTTCAATTCTGTTCAGATCTTCAGGAAGTAAGTCAACTAGAAAAAAACTTTTAAAAATATCTGTATATGCATTAGAAAGGCAAAAGTGTAAATCCGCTCAAGTATGATTTTTGTTCTTCCTATTTTAACAATTACACTTATTAAATATAAAACTGGTTGTTTGTTTTTTTTGAAATATAAGTTAACATCAGGATATGAAGAAAGAATTCCAACACATTGCTTTTCCATTTCTCCACCCAAGAGTGCACATCTCCCTCTTAGCCCAGCACTGGGGGAAAAAAAAAAAAAAAAGATATGAGGCCACCAGGTCCTCTTGGAGTATTTGAAGGGTCTGCAGAGGACCCTCCCCAAGGCTTATAAATCACCCCTCCTAATCTGGGCTTCAATTTCCACCTGTTCTCCTTAGCAGTGACCCTGTCATCCCCCCCCACCCCCATCAATGCTCTGCTTTTAAGAGTCAAACATCCCCATGACATGCAAGCCTACAGAGGTTCAGGCTAAAGCCTCATTCTGTGACAGGGAAATGGTCATCTCTACTTACCCGACCTCCCGGTTGTGGTTGAGATAGATGTCAAGCCAACAAAATGATTTTGAATGTGAAACTCCTCTTCATTCTTTATTGCTACAGTGCTCCCTTCATTGATTTTAAAGTGCTTAAAGAGAGGTACAGGAGCTCCTACTGGGATGCACAGACAAGGGGATGGGACTGTCACTGCAGCCATGTTCACAAGATGCAAAGGTCAGTGGGGTCCCCAGACATGAGGCCCCAACATGCTCTTACTACAACCCATTGATTAAATGGAGTTCTTACCTTTGGACTGAGGGTCCCAGGCTTTGCCCCACATTTCCATGGGCTGTTCCTTTGTCCTGTGAATCTGTTCAAGTCCTTACACACTAACCCGGCTGGGGCTGCTGAATAATACTTGCTTGACATGATCACTGCTGTGAGGCCAACGTTCAAAAAGGAAGAGCTAGAAATCCTGCGGGCACACATTTCTGAAATGCCATAGTGACAAAATTAGACATGTTTCTTCATTGCAAGACTTTACTCGGGAACCTTATATTTGCTCACCTTTTTTCAAATTCTCAGTGGAACTCTGCCAGGGCTCTTCCCAACTGTGCTTGGTGCCTACCCCTTCTGTTTCGTGTGGGGTGTCAGGAGATCTGCACCTTCGCTGTACTTTGGGAAACCTGCTTTCCAGGAGTCTGCAAGTCAGATAATCAACAAAAAGCAAAGTCAAGCAGTGCCTGGGTGGGTCGGTGGGTTAAGCCTCTGCCTTCGGCTCAGGTTGTGATCTCAGGGTCCTGGGATTGAGCCCCGCATTGGGCTCTCTGCTCAGCAGGGAGCCTGCTTCCTCCTCTCTCTCTGCCTGCCTCTCTGCCTACTTGTGATCTCTCTCTCTCTGTCAAATAAATAATTAAAATCTTAAAAAAAAAAAAAAAGCAAAGTCAAATGCTTTGTGTGTCAGGTGGCAATCCACTCAAAAATTGTATTTTTTAAAAGATTTTATTTATTTATTTGACACAGAGAGAGAGAGAGAGAGTGAGCACAAGCAGGGGGAGGAGCAGGCAGAGAGAGAGGGAGAAGAAGACTCCCCGAGGAGTAGAGACCCAGATGAAGGGCTCCATCCGAGGACCCTGGGATCATGACCTAAGCTGAAGGCAGACACTTAACCAACTGAGCCACCCAGACACCTCTCAAAAATATTATTAATGCCATATGCTTTGTACCGTCTCTGAAACCTGGTATCGACTCCCTATTTCAAGAACACTTGGATTCACAACAGTCACATTTCAGATGCTCACAAGTCACTTGGGGCCAGTGCACCAGGCGGGGCCAGATAACTGAGATAAGAAGGTCTGGTCTGGACCCTCAGGAGTGAGAGAACACAGAGGGCTTTGTGACCTTTTATGAGGCATAGACCGGATTCTGGAGGTTCTTGTCCCCCACCCCACCCCGCTTCCTCACAAATCCTGTTCTACTACATTTCCTCTAGTGGCTGAGGGTGAAAATGTTTACTTCTACTTGCCTCAAAGGAATTTCGGAAGAAAAAAAAAAAAGCTTCTGTTGAGCATTCTCAGCCCAACCGTCCATCAGAGGTGGCCACAGTAAAACCAGACGCAAGTGCTGTTTTTTGCTTTAGCTGGGATAGGAATACGTAATCTGCTTCGGCAACAGGTGCAAAGTTGGCTTCACAGATGCAGGCTGAGAAGGAAAACAAACACGGGAGAGAAAAGAAAGAGTGTGGAACTCTGAGTCAGATTTATCTTCAGGACACACTCAGTTGTCTGAGGGGAGAAGCTGTCCCCCTTTATTTTTAACAAAGAAAGTTCAATTGTTAATCATCTTGTGAAACGTGAAAACCAATCTGGTAAACTATGACACTTTTTAAAGGGCAAGAAAATAACTTGTGTAGACACTACAGGCCAGAAAAAAGGAAAAAAAAAAAAAGCAGAAATGCTCCTTTTATCCATCTAAAGAAAAAAACAACAACAAAAACACACACACACACACAAAGCGAAAACCCAGCCTCATTATCAGCAATCAATAGAGGATTAACAGGTACTGAGCAGAGAAGCTTCCGGAAGGCCGGCATTCCAGAGAAGCTCATCAGGTTTTTGAAAGGAAGAATTTCAACCCCACTGAATTCCCACCCTCTTGTCTATAAAATAGGAAAGATTACACACACAGACCTGATGGCTTGGGTCTGGATTTTCAAAGAGATAGTTAAAAGGGCTGGAGTTTGGGGTGCCCGGAGCAGGGAGTCGGGGGGAGAAGAGGGTGGAGGCAGGGGTGGGGGTGGTTTCGGTTAGTTGTAGGTGAAGTCACCTTGTCCTACACCGTTCTTTCCCTTGCAGCATCCTGAAGACTGGGGTCCATGACTCTTTCCTGTAGGGTTTTCTGTCACCCCCAACTCAGCAGGTGGGGGGACTAGGACATCCTAGCCTTTGCAAAATCAAACATCCAAGCTATCACTTAAATTTTCTGCTGCAGAAGACTTTTCAGCCACCAAATGACTAGAATTAAGGAAAAAGGATCGCCACTGCCCTATAATATCCATCATGAAAATGCTGTTTCTTAAAGACTGGAAAATTCCTTAGGCCATCCAGTTGGAAGGGGGTGGGGGTGATGTTGCCTTCAGCATTGCTTTACCGACACTCAGGGATGAAAGTCATTGCAGGTCATCCCTTTCTCTGGTTGTGGGCTTTGTTGAGATAATGGGTTAAAAAAAAAAAAAAAAAAAGAAATCCACCGTGCTGTGGGACCTAGCCTATGCATCTGATGACCCTGGGTATGAGTTTCCCAGGGCTGCCATGACAAATCACCACAAATTGGGTGTCTTAAAACAACAGAAATTATTCTCTCACAGTTATGGAGGCCAGAAATCCAAAATCAAGGTGTGGGCAGGCGTGGTTCCTTCCAGATTCTCCGAGGAAGCATCTACTCCAGGCGGTTCCCAGCTTCTGGGGGATGCCAGCAATCCTTGGTGCCCCATGGCTTTTAGACCCATCACTGCAATCTCTGCATGCCTGGTGTCCTCACAGGGCCTTCTTATAAGGACACAAGGCATTGGGTTTTGGGCCCGTCCTAAATCCAGGACAACCTTCCTTAAGGAAGTATATCCACAAAGACCCCCCCCTCCCCCAAATAAGGTCACATTCTGAGGTTCCCAGGTAGACTGGCCTTTTGGAGGGAGTACAATTCAGCCCCGTCCATCATAATTCTCCTACAAGATGGAACTTTCCTAAGCTTCTAATTGCTGCTTTTTTTTTTTAATCACTGCAAATATTGTCACTTTGACAAGAAAAAGGCTTTGCTAAACTCGCTACATTTAATATGTACTGCACTGCCCATGGCTCTCAGATGAACTTGGGAATGAATGGGAGGCTAACTGTTCTGTGCCGTGTCTGTCGTACAAGCATTGAGAGAGGATCTGGGAGATGGGGAGTGAAGAGAGAGCCAACCTCTGCTCGTTCTCTGAGGGAGGAAGAGGAGGAGGAGAGCAGCCTGGGCCAGGCAGGCCTGTGCTCACAGGTCCTGGCAGGCAGGAGAGGACATTGACACCAGAAGGCTTCTCAGAGACAGGACCCCGATCACACCACCCGGGAACCACCCCCCCGCCCAGGGTCATGAGACTGACAATTAGGACATGGCCTTCTAATGAGGATAGGTTCTGCTGCACAGGGCTTCTGTTTTGGTGAGGGCACACAAGCTCGAACACAGAGAGGAATCTGCTAAAACAGAGTATAGACTCAAAGCCACTAAGTGTGTCCCTCCACCTCCCACCAGGGGAAGGCCAGGCTGCTCCCTCATCCCTCAACTTCAGTCTGAAGACTGTCAGATGTTCGCTGGTTCAGGCCACTCGTGCCCATTGCCTGGCTTTGCAGCTTCGTGGAGCCTGCTGGAAGCCTCAGGACCTGGTAACTGAATACAAAAAGGAAGGGGTAAAAGGCAGAAGAAAATGGGGGAGCCTCCTCCCCCAGCTCCACCCCCTTCGAGGGGGCATTATGAAACTAGAACTCAGAGCAACGGCCTTGCTGGCAGTCAATTTCTGTCCTTGGCCACATTCAGGCAAGCTCTGCGCCTCTGCCCCCACAGTCTGGCCTGGACCCCCAGCTTTCTGTGGAAAACCCCTCCTTGGAAGCTGCCACATCAGCAGTCACAAAGCAAGGAAGTCAGTCGGAGCCCTCTGCACGTGGTTAACTGAGGTCTTATTTCCTTTTTATTCTCTTCTAGGGCTCGCCTCAAATTTATATCTCCTGTAGAGCACACTTCTTTTTTTAACCCTCCGGCTAACATGGAAAGAATTTGTTTAGTTTGGTTTGCTGTGGTGCAGCGGCATAAGCCATTGGTGGGGTGATTCATAACCCCGGGCTGCTGACGGGCTCGGGGAGAACTCACTGTCAAGTTCTAACTAGAAGAAATAGGTCTGGGGCTGATACAGCAGAATATATACACTCAATATCAGCCCTTCATGGTGAGGCTTGCTTTTCTGAAATGGTGCATCTTCTGTTTGCTAACAGGAGGCAGAGATAGAAAAACCAGGAGGCAGGTGCAAGGAAAGAGCTGGATTACAGGTCAGGCTGGATCTAGAGGCACCTCCCAGACCATCTTCGAGTGCGTGTATGGAAGCCCTGAGTCCCTGAGTCGGCAGAAAGGCATCCCTTTCGTGGTAAGGTCCCGAACGCATGGCTCAGGCAATGCTCAGAGGTCCTGAAGCATGAGGTTTTCTTTCACGGTTTGAGGACATCTTAATATGGAGAACTGGGCTTTAGAAATTCCATTAAATCTTGGCTCTCTGTTCCCCTTGACTCAGAGTTCAGTGTTAAACAGGTCTTACTTGTACTTCTAAAAAGGAGCCAGGTTGAGGCAATGGAAAAAAGTCGGATGTGGTAGGAATCCTGGGATTTCTTCAGCCAGTCACTATGTCACCTTAGATGAGGGGCTTAGCCAGGCCATCCCAGGCTTTCAGAGGGACTGAGGGGCACTTAAAGGTCTTCACGTAGTGCTTGATATGCAAAACATGTCTGGTTTGTGGGAGCTTTATCCTTCCTGTATCACCTGCTGACAACTCATCAGTGGAAGCTTCTGCCCAGAGGCTAGCCTTGCCCTTCTAAGCACCATCGATTCTTAGCGCTCTACACAGCGTGGAACCCGAGTTGCTTTCCTACCGATGTTAGTAGCCAGAGGGAATTTGCCTCCCTGGGGACCCAAGAACCCTGCCTGAGACAGTCACTTTTTCTATTTCTTTGCTGTGGAACAAATTGTCACAGATGTCGTGGCTCCAAAACAGAGATTTATTTATTCTCTCACCCTTCTGAAGGCCAGAAGTCCAAAGCCAGTCTCACTGGGTCAAAATCGAGGTGTCGGCAGGACCACGCACCCTCCCGAAGCTCGAGGGGAGAATGGGTTCCTTGCATCCTTCAGCTTCTGGTGGTTGCTGGCCTTTCTGAGCCTGTGGCTACATCACTCCCGTCTCTTTCTCTATGGTCATGTGGCTTTCTCCATGCCGGTGAGTCAAATCTCCCTCCACCTCTTTCTCGTAAGGCCCCCTGCCATTGCCTTTAAGGTCCATCCGGGATAATCCACGATAATCTCCCCATCTGAAAATCATTAACTCAATCACATTAGGAAAGATCCCTTTTCCAAATAAAGCTGCATTCATAAGGGATGGGGATTAGGAACTGATGTCTCTAGGGGCCATTCTTCAGACATTATCAGCTGCCATAAGGGACGTTTACTTTTTCAGGCTCTTTTTGGAGTTTTGTTTGATGATGGAGCTGAAGATGCACATTGTATCACTCTGGTGGGACCTGCATGTATCAACGGCCACTACTGGACAAGAGACAGGTCACAAGAGGTACCTGGAGTTACCCGCATCTGCTTGGCTTTTCTCCACATTTTGCTGTTGAGATGTTTCTTCTTGACTAAAGCAGTAGCTGGAGATACAGAGCAACTTTTTTTTTTTTTTAAAGATTTGGTTTATTTATTTGAGAGAGAGAGCATGAGAAGAGGGGGGAGAGGGAGAGGGAGAAGCAGAACTCCTCACATAGCAGGAAGACTGATGTGGGACTCGGTCCCAGGATCCCAGGATAATGACCTGAGCCCAAGGCAGACGCTTAACGACTGAGCCACCCAGGCACCCAGATACAGAGCAACTTTCATGCTTTTGATGGGAAAAGCTTTTGGTTTTCACGAGGGGAAACACCCAGTGAATGTGTGGTTTTTCTCCATAGCTAAATTGAGCACAGTATGTGAAGAAATATTGCCCCAAACCTTTCCTCTCAAA
The DNA here is from genome assembly GCF_902655055.1 of Lutra lutra. Lineage (NCBI taxonomy): Eukaryota > Metazoa > Chordata > Mammalia > Carnivora > Mustelidae > Lutra > Lutra lutra. Next base: position 42,124,993 of record NC_062280.1, on the reverse strand, counting down.
AGCATTTAAGTTATTCTTAGACAGTTTTGATGACAGCCTATCTTACCTTGAAGCGATAGCCATTCATTATTTAGATGCACATTTCTGGTAAATTCCGTCCCCACCCCCAACCTGAATGCTGTGAATGTGTTTGGTATTTGAGAGCACATGCATGGACATGAACCACAGAGCGTGTGTTCTACCTACTATATAAAATGCTGCTAATATTCAAATGTGTGCTTCGGAGTTGTAAAATAGTTTTTATTTCTTTAAGACGTTATGCATATTTCTGGTAATAATACCTTTTACTGTTAACCTATGTTAAGTAATAGCCGCGTGTGTTTCCATCTGCTATAACACGACTATTTCTGTGAAACATTTATTAAATAAAGACGGAACAATGTTGGCAATTTGCAGGTCCTTCTCTGCCTCTTGCTAGCTCTCCCCTTAGATAACTGGAAGAGAAATACATTGTTTCAGTGGAATCTAGAATTTGTTTTTCAAAGAATAAAAACAGAAAATGTGAATTGCTTCTTGTTTTGTTTGAAATTGAATAAAACCCATCCCCCAAACTGGGACTAACAGAAAATTTGAGGGGGAAAGAGGAAGATATCACACAAATAGCAAAACTGGTACTGGTACCCCGGGGGAAACCAAAACATTGTAGGTGCAGGGCAGTACTTATCATCACTGGAAACCAGACTGGGGTTATGTAGGTAATGGGACTTTTTAGTCACAAAGCAATTAAACAGTCTTTTCCATTAGGGCAGGTTCTGTGGACCCAAGAAATCTGATGGATTCCTTTTTTCCTTCATTTAGTTGATATTTTAGTAGCTGTTACAGCTAAAATGGTGAGCAGTTGGGGTTCCTGTCTTTGCTGAAAGGCATCCCTGTGGAGGAAACACACTGAGAACCTTCGGGGGTGCCTGGGTGGCTCAGCCAGTGAAGCATCTGCTTTCAGCTCAGGTTGTGATCTCCAGGTCCTGGGATTCAGCCCTGCTCTGCAGGGAGTCTGCCTCTCCATCTGCCTCTCCACTCCCCCCAAATCCCCTACTTGGGCTCACACTTTCAAATAAATAAATATAATCTTGAAAAAAAAAAAAAGAACTTTAAGATTTTTCTAATTTTACCCCACCAGCAAATTGGTGTCTCAAAACAATCTTAAAAGGAGAGAAGTAGGAACTGTCATGATTCGATTTGCATTTGAAATAATCCCTTGGCTGGAAACAAGTATGAGAGTGGGTAGACCTCAGCCTGGGGAAGAGAAGACTAATGGCGGCCAGGGTGCTAGCGGTGGAGTAAAGGGATGGGTTTGCAAGGAATTTATGAGGTAAAGTCCACAAAATCAGGGAGATGGCTGGCTCTAGTTGGGTGGCCATAAGTCTCGATCTGTTGGGACACTCTTGGTTTATGCCTATTGGTTCAACATAATCTTGAATGGTCCCTATTTTTCCTTCCCAAAGTGGCGTTATTTGAACAACAAACTATGTGGTTATCTTACCTATGAGGCATGAGGGAAAAGGTGGTATCAGGATTAAATTCTGAGTCTGTGACTTATACAGCTGGAAGGATGGCATGCCATTGGCTGAGACAGTGAATGGGAGAAAATCATAATCGTAGAGATCATAATGTCATAACCAACTCCATTGGGAATGAAGTCATATGCTTCCTTAGGCTTACTGGCATTGGCATTTTCCTGGTCATTCAACTGAGCAAATGTTGCCCATCAGTACTAACAAAAACAGGTACCATCCATTCACTCTTCTGGTCCCATCATGTGATATGGTTCCTGAGGCTTCCTGGGGACTATGGCCACAGTTCCCTGACCAAGTAATCATGTAGGAAACATGCGCTAGTCTCATGGGTATCACACACACCCCAATACCATTTACTCTTGGCTCAGGTGGACCACCACACACGTTCCTCCAGTGTCTGCTGATGGGGACCATGTCTGAAAGAGACCGTGAGAACTTGAGGTGGGCACCGAGCCACAGTAGCTGAGATTTCAAAAAGAAGGCAAACAGGGGAAGACATAGTTACTACTCTAGGCAAGGGAACAAGAGCATGGGTTTCTGTTTCCCTGTATTATACTCCAGAATATATAATTGCTTTCTGCTTAATCATGTTCTGTCCCCACAGACACCTGATCACTGGGTGACTTGATGGTGACGATGAATCTTGGTCTCACAACATACCTCCTGGCAGAGCAGGGAACTGCTTGCCCTTCTCCCAATCTCTGACTCCTTCCAAGAGCTTTCTCATCATTCAGGGATCCCTGTACAGCAAGCCAGGCCAGCCTCCCTGTTTCAACAAGTGTCTGAAGTGTGTCCATGCAGGACCTCTTCATGTGGATGGGACACTTTTTTGTCAAACAACTAACTGTTCTCCCCTTGACCAAGTGTTCTATTGGATTATATCTTTTTCTTATCAGTTTGTGGGATCTCTCTGTATAGTAGCCATATTGACTTTTAGTCTAAAGGGAATAAAAATATTTCCCAGTCTATCATCTGTCTTTTGATTGTGTGTATGGCATCTTTATACATATGAAAGACATATATGTGGTATTTACATATATATACATTTGCACACACACACACACACACACACACACACACACATATAATTGCACACACATCTTGGGGTCTCCAGTAATTTCCAGTAATAAGGTCTCCCCATAGTCTCCTTTTTTCTCTGGTTTGATTAAATTTTCTTCGTATTTAGATCTTGAATTATGCAAACATAGCACCATTTTTACAAGTGCTCCTAAAAACAATTAAAAGCCTAACAGAGCTTGAGATATTTTTTCACAGATCACTCCAAACCAGGATTTTCTGTGAAAACATTGCGTTATAAGAAAACAAGACTCCTAGCAGAGTCGGCATTTTCTGTCGTCTAAGCGTTTACTGTTGGAAACGCTGTGCTCGGCGGTGTTCGGCACTCTGTGCAGGAGACAAAGCTCGAATTTCCCACATCAGCACTGCACGTGGGCTTTCTCCCCAGTGCCCATGTCAGTGCCAGCCGGCAGCTGCCTGAGCTCCGTCCACGCGGACTCCGCTTCTGAGCAGGTGCCCCCATTCTAGGACAAACCCCCTCACCACCTCCATTTTCTCCCCAGCAGAGCAGCCAGTTCTTCTGTCCGTAAACCAGCCCTTGTTGGGAAGACTTGGTCAGAACTCAGTTTAGAACTTCCTTTCCTTGTGAGGATGCTGGTGAGGACTATTTTAAAGGCATTACCTTTATTTACATGGTTTAAAAAAAAGAAAGAAAGAAAGAAAGAAAAAGAAAAAAAAAAAAACAAAAAAAACAAAACCAACCAAACAAAATGGGTTGTGATAAGTAGAATTCTTTCCCAAGTGGACCATGTCTTGCTCCCGGTGCTCCTGTCCGGGGAGGGGCTCGAGCTGGCTATGAGCCATGGGACCCAGGAGATGGTGGCCTTGGCTGCTGGGGATCCAGGGCTGGGGGAGGTTCTGCAGGGACAAGTGGGAGATCTGGACCCAGCCGCAGCAACTGAGCTACCAGGAGAAGAGCCAGCCCAGGAACATCAAGGAAAAGGCAGTGGGAATACCTCACAGGACATTTGTTCTGTGCCTGCCCGCGAGTCTGACCCGCTGATCCGTAGGACATTGCCCTCATCCTGGTGGTCAGGTGACCAGCTGAGCAAGAGCGGGCAGCGTCATCGGGTCTGCCGGGCAGCTGGAGGATGTGGGAGAGGATGCCTGCTTCTGATCCAATTCTCCTCTCCTTTGTCCAGAAATAGGCGCAAAATGAGGAAGTTGCCTGATTCCAGATGGCAGTTGTCCCAGAAAAGCAGGTGCCCTGCATGGTGTGGACTTGCACGTGCATTAATGGAGCAATTTTCATGCAGAGTGCAGACGTCTGGCTTCAGAAGGAGCCTCGGTTCTCCAAGGGTGGATGGAATGAAGAATGGGAGTAACTTTCTTTGTTCCAAAGAAAAGCCCGAAGGGAGCAGTCATGTTGACACCTGGTTTTGAAAGGACAGAGCATCAAACTTGGCCCGACTGGGCTTGGTAAGGAAGGTAAGCACTGAGCAGAGAAAGGCCATTGTCGGAAAGTAAGTAAAGGGTTTCTCAGTGGGAATGGGGTTTTCTGTCTTAGCTATGTCCACGTATGGAATGCCACTGCATCATCCCTGAACATCCACCCATCCTGTGCAGGGAACAAAGGCCTGGCCAGCAGAGACTGCAGCCCAGGAGAATGTCCTAAGGGGCCAGGCAACGGGCCAGAGAGCCATTGTCCTCTTGGTGGGAGACAGTGGGTGGAGATGCTTATGGCCCTGGAAGAGAAGGGTCTGAAACAGAATATGGAGAAGAGCCTGGAACCATGGGTGGCTCAGTGGCATGTCTTGGGGCCTTTCCCTAGCCTGTTCACAAGGACACATGAGGAGGGTTCACAGCTCGCCTCTCCCTTCTCTCCTCCTGAAGCAGCCCTAGGGTTCCTGTGGTCACTCATGGCTTCTGCTTCTTGTGCCCTCTGGGGTCTCGCTCCCTCAGCTGGAACGTTCTTGGTCCTGCTGATCAAAGGAGACCTTGATCAGGGCACCATCCACAGGAGCAGAGAGCCAGACTGAGGCTCACAGCTGCAGGTGATGTCCGTAGAACAACTAGAGGTCAACGGCCACACGTTGGTGATTGAGGTGACTATGGAAAGACATGGCAGAGGTCTTTCAGCTTCTCTGGAAAGGGTGGTGTTAGTCAAGGAGAAACCAACTACTCTCCCTCCCTTCTCTGGGCCACAAACATTTACTGAGCATTTACTATATGCCAAGGGTGGTTGTAGGAATTGGGAATATAGAAATAAATAAAAATAAGCTTTTTGCCTCATGGGGCTTATGTTCTGTTGGGGAGATACAGGCCAACCTCAAAGAAACAAACACACCAGTGTTGGAACATCAGAGAATGATAAGGACTGTGAAGAAAAATAAGCCAGCCAAGGGAGGAGTGGGAGGACAGGACCTATCATGGGGCAGCCTCCCTGCAGAGGGACATTGGGACAACTGATCTGTCTTACTCAGTGTCCATCTCTGGGTCCTGGTCCAGAACAGCTAACTCTCCCAGGACACTCAGAGGGACTCCAGGGCTCCCTCCCTCAATTGGACATGCTTGAATGGTCCTTGGGGGCAGCCTGAAGTGGGTGCCGCAGCTTGGACTGACATTCAGACCCCCCTCTGCAGACGGAGGAGGAGGACAGATTGGTTAGGAGAGGCAGGGGTGTTTTGGAGTGATGTTCCAGGGAAATCTGCTTTCTCCAAGACTCCCTGACTTTGGGGAGCCACTCCTAGAACCTTGATACCCCTTGGTATTCTTGTAGCCCTAGACACACTTCCCAGTGGCTCAGCACCAAGCTGGGTCCCACCCCCCAGCTGTCCCTGCTCACCAGCCTCCTTTCTGGGCAAGCCCCCCGGGACTTCTTGGCAGCAGCTCCACAGACCCCAAATCTGGGCACACAAACGTCCTCCAGCCCCAGCATTTAGCAGGAAATCACAGGAGACAGGCAGCTCACCAAACGACCAGAACACAGAGTATAAAAATAGCCTTTCGGCACTGCTTGATTTCTACAGAGACAATTCCACTGGATCGCTTCACATTTTTGTATTCTGGAAGCACACTAGCTATGGGTTTTCACAATGCACATTAAAGCCATCCATATGATGTGTCACCAAAGACAGGCACACTTACTGTAACCGAAAAGGATTTTTTTTTTTTTTTATGAATAAGGAATGAAGCCTGGGAACCCCAGGAAATAGTAGTTGAGCAAACGTGGATTTTTGCGTCCTGGGTGTGAATCGGATGGGCGGGGAGCCCCAGAACCGGTCAGGAAGTGGGAGTGGGCCGGCTGGGAATAGAAATGGGAGCAAATCAGAAATCTGGAGAGGGATCCTCCGGCTGCCTTGGCCATTGACATGGAGAGACAAGCAACACAGGAGCCCGCAGCCCCCTCCAGCAGATCAGCCCCCACAGATGCCCCTTAAAATTAGCATAGGAAATCCCTAGGTCTTAGCCTCCTGCGTGGCCAGCAGGACCATAACCCTGCTGCCAGCCATCTCTCCTGGTCGCTGCTGGCAATCACCTGGTTTAAATCCAACATGTGAAAGAGGAGAGGAAAGGAAGAAAGAAAATTAGCTGATTTTTATTCAATAAATATTTATTGAATGCCTCTCACATTCAGTGCTATTGTAGACCTGACAGCCAGTGAAATGACAAGAACAGTGTCCTCCTGGCCTTTACACTCTGGGCTGGGAACATGGGAAACAGAACAATAAACCTGTAATCAGTCAAGTGGTACAAGGGGCTATGAGGAAAAATAGGGTCAGGGAGAGAAAGGAGGGGAGACCCCCGCTGGAGATGGAAATCAGGCAGGAAGGCCAACGAGAGCAGATAGGAATCAGAACAGGGAGGTTCCTGTTCATCAGACATCTCATCCCATTGGACAACTTGGGATCTTCTACCAAATGCCTAACCTTGATGCTTAAAAGAACACGCACAGGGTGCCTGGGTGGCTCAGTGGGTTAAGCCGCTGCCTTCGGCTCAGGTCATGATCTCAGGGTCCTGGGATCGAGTCCCGCGTCGGGCTCTCTGCTCAGCAGGGAGCCTGCTTCCCTCTCTCTCTCTCTCTGCCTGCCTCTCCGTCTACTTGTGATCTCTCTCTGTCAAATAAATAAATAAAATCTTTAAAAAAAAAAAAAAAAGAACACGCACAGAACCCGACCCTCGCTTGCCATCATACGGAAGAATATCTGGGGGGAAATTACACGTGGTACCTGTGAGCTCCTGAGTGCTGTACAGAACCACCACCACACACACCCCTTCTGACACAAGGCTGACACACGTATTCGAGTCCCAGGATTTTTTTTTTTTTTTACCCTAATATTTCTTTGGTTATTTGGATGAAATTTTAAGGCAGTGGGTGGAGTTGAACATACAGGCCCAATGCATCACCTTTAACCAGAATAGTGCCTTCACTTCTGGCCACTCCACTTCGAGAGAATGCTGCCTTTCCTCTGCTGGCTCAGGGCCTGGGAGAGACGCGAAGGTGGACAAGACAATCTCAACCTGCTAGAACTTGTGTCCACCACACAACAGCAGGGCAGGGACATGTGGACCCCAGAGAAGTCAAGCAACAGAGCCATGGTGTGCTCCGTGCACCCCCAATGCCACCTGGGGTCCCCTGGAAACACCCCACCCTGCTAATGGTTTCCAGTAGGAGTGATGCTCCCTACATTCATCCACAGCCACTTCTGGCCACCTCCAACCTGTGTCCACAAGCTCCTTTCCCATCACAAAGTACTCTGGCCCATATTTCAACCTCAAGTCTTCCAGCCCTCCCATACACCACTCCCATCTTTGCAGTTAACCCAGAATCTTGAAGAAAGAAAACAGGCTCGTGCCCCAACATGAGCGGTCACCCACACACCTCTCCTCTCTTGGTCTTCAGTCTCTGGGGAAGAAAGACACTTCCTACTGCATGTTGCCTGGCTCCTGCCTCCATGGGGACCTTTGATCCCATTTCCCCTGTCCTACAGGACCTATCTCCACCACTGCTTCCCATCCTACTGATTTTTCAACCTCTTCCTGCCCAGCAGAGTCTCGATCATCCCCCAAATCACGTTCCTATCATCCTAAAAGCATATACTTAATTTTGAAACGTTTGAAAGTAGAGAGAAAAAGAAAGGAGAAGGAAAAGAGGTGCACACCTCCAGCACTGTTTCGAGGCCCGGCACACACGGGCAAGAGATGCTCAAGCATATCCCAGCATTTCCACACCGTTTCATGCATTTGTTCAGACTTGAAATCCCATCACACACAGTCTTGTATCCTACTGTGCTTTAAATTATATCCTAAGTGTGTGTCCCATTTAAAAAAAATTCTCCATATAGAAATTTAAATGGCCAAAAAATAAAAGTCCTCTGGTGCAGATGTGTCGCACATCAACTTTCCCTTTGAAGGTCCTTCAGTTTGGTAGCCGTGTGTCTTCATTGTGAACAACCCAGAGATCAACAGCTTGGGTGCGTGACTCTCTGTCCTCACTTTAGTGGAGAGGCTGCGTCTCCAGAGTGAGATCGTTGGGTCAGAAGATATGAATCTGTCTAATGGTCGGGAGACTAATAGTTGGATTCCTTTCCAGAAAAATCCAACAGCTCTCATCCACATCAGCCACTTTCGATTCTGAGGCGTCTTGCCAACATGCTGCCAATGCCCTTTGCCCACTGACTTAGTAGTATTGTCCTTCGTCTCCAGTCTGTGGATTCTTTGTTAATTCAGGATATCAACTTCTCATCTTTCACATTTGTTACCAGCGTTTCCTTATTATCGTTTCCTAAGACAGAGAAGTGTTTTAGTGTAGCTATAATCAAACATGTTGATTTTTGAACTTGAGCTAGAAAATTTTTTTCTAGTTTTCCAAGTAAAAATGCATGTAGGATTTTTTTCCCCCCTGTGGAATGAGGCAAGGATCGTATTTTTCCCCCTAAGTAGTCCATTTTCCCAGCCTGTTTATGGAATAATCTATTCTTTCTCCATTGGTTTGTAATGATTTTTTAAAAATGGTGTAATAAGTTCTTACATATAGTCTGCCTATGTCTGGGTTCTCTCTTTAATTCTGTAGATCTGACTTTACTTGTGTGAGAAACATTATGGTTTTCTTTCTTTATTATTAAGTTTTAGAATTAGTATCATTTTTTACACTGTTCTAAAAAAAGATATTTGTACTCATTTTTTTTTTCAAAATAAACTAATTTTTTGGTTTGCTTTTGTTTTAATTTAAATTTTAGTTAACATACAGTACAATATTTGTTTCTGGAGTAGAATTCATTGATTCATCATTTACATACAACGTCACATTACAGATGCCCTCCTTAATATCCATCACCCATCTAGCCTACCACCCCTTTCCCACCTCCCTCCATCAACCCTTAGTTTGTTCTCTATCTGTAAGAGTCTCTTACCTTTGTTTCCCTCTCTCCTTTTTTGTAATGGTTTTGCTAAGATGAAAGTATTGCTTTGAGATTTTATTTGGATTGTGTTAAACTCATACATTCACTTGAGAAGAATTTATTTTTTTATTTTTTTTATTTCTTTTCAGCGTAACAGTATTCATTGTTTTTTGAGAAGAATTTATTTCTTTATAATATTTTGGCATTCCATCAGGAATGTGTTATGTTGGTCCACCAAAATAAGTTTTATTCTTTGTGTTTCATTACAATTTCTAATTTTTAATTTTTTCCCTGTGTATATCTTATTAATTTTATCTAAGCATACATATGTTAGTCCTATTAAGAATGGTATTCCTGGGGCATCTGGGTGGCTCAGTTTGTGAGAGATTGAGTCCTATATCAGGCTTGATGCTCTCTGCCTCCACTCTCTCAAGAAAGAAAGAGAGAAAGAGAGGAAGGAAGGAAGGAAGGAAGGAAGGAAGGAAGGAGAAGGAAGAAATGGAGGGAGAGAGGGAGAGAGAAAGGAAAGAAGGGAGGAAGGAAGGGAAGGGAAGAGAGGAGAGGAGAGGAGAGGAAGGGAAGGGAAGGGAAGGGAAGGGAAGGGAAGGGAAGGGAAGGGAAGAAGAACAGAAAAGGAAAAAGAAAAAAGAAAAGAAAAGAGAATGGAATTCCTCCTCCACACTCACTCTATCTTCTGGTTGGTATTTCTAGTATGATGCAAACCTAGCTTGCTTTCCATGTTTATTTCATATTGCTGACCTCTTTATTAATTAAGTCTAAAATATTTCCAGTTGATTCTCTGAGGTTTCCTGGGCACCGTATTATATATACATAAGCAATGGTTATTTTGCATTTTTAAAAACTTATTTTAAGATTTATTTATTTATTGAGAGAGAGAAAGAGAGAGAGTATGTGTGTACGCACAGAGGGGTACGAGCAGAAAGAGAGGGAGAGAGAAAATCTCAGATTCTTTTTCCACACTGAGTGGCTCAGTCACAGCACCCTGAGATCACAACCTGAGCTGAAATCAAGAGTCAGACTCTCAACTGACTGAGCCACCCAGGTGCCCTATTTTGCATTTTTAATTCTAACAGTTATTATTTATTATTTTTTTGTGCTTAGAGAGCTTCCAGAATGATTTTTAAAGGGATGCTGAGTTTTACTCAGTTCTTTTTCCAACATTCATTCGTTCATGCATGTGATTTTGGTTTTCCTGTTAAAGTTCCTATGCTACATATTTGCATTTTCCGATAGTAAATTATTCTTGTTCCTTTGACATAAATTTGATGTGAATGTTCCCTTTTAAAATGTTAATTTAAAAATGTTATTTAATACATTTGCCAACGTTTTTTAAGCCATAAATGAACAAGTCTGTAATTTCCTTGTTTCATTCTAGCTTTATCAAGTTCAAAGCTTCTATTAAGCAAGTGTCATCCAATAAATTGAAACTAACTTTTAGTCCATTTCCATCTTCTGGGTGAGTTTATGTAGCTGGAGAATGAATGTCTTTGAAAGCTTAAGACAGTCACTGAGAGAGCTTTTAATGGGTCTGAAGCTTTTGGGAGAAAGAAATCTTTTTTAAACTTTCCACATTTCTTCCATGATTATGGTCTTCTGCAGTTCTCTACTTTTTCTTGAGCAATTTTGTTAACACTGAAATCTTTTTTTAACAATGAAATCTTTCATTTCATTACAAGTCAGAAAGTCTCGATACCACAACCTACACATCAGTTTTCATCTCTTGCTTGTTTTTATACATCTTTCCCATTTCTAGTCTTCTTTGCTTTTCCTTCTTTTTCTGATTAGATTTGCCAAAGATTGACTCATTAATTACGTGTTTATTTAGAAAATCAAGTTAAACATTTCTAATGCTTGCAATTACAGAGTGCTCTGTCAAAAGAAAGGCAGGCAGTAACTACGAATTAGGAGCAAAGGCAGCCAGAAAGAAGAGCTTTTTGGTGGTAAACTGAGTGTCTGGTGCTTGGGTGTGGGTCACAGCTTGATATCCATCGCTGTCTTAGGGATTTTGTTCATTTATGGTTTCCTTCATGTCAATAGTAACTAATGTGAAACTGAGCTTTGAGCAGAACCTTTGTGACAGCAGAAGAGAGAAATGCTGCCTGCTGAAGCCATTAATTTTCATCTCAAGAAACATTATTGGTATGGAGAGCGCCAGGAGTGCTGTAATTAGGTAGCAAACTGTAAATTTCAGATTCTCTTTTATTTGGGATCTTTACAGTGAGGGAGGCCAGTGTTCTAGTTTTTATGTCTGTAACACAAATCACCCCCAAAACTTAGTGATAGAAAGCAACAATTCAATATACTATTGAAATCTGTGGGTCTGCAGTTGGGACAGGTCACGGCAGGAGGTCTGTCTCTATTCTGTGATATTGGGTCTTGGCTGGAAATCCAGAGTCCAAGGGCTGAGATCTCCTAGTACTGATTTCCTTGAGGTTGTCTGTGCCAACTGTGGGCTGAGAGCCGCCATCCCTCTCTGTGGCCCTCCCGCGGGCCATTGTGAGCTTCCCCCCAGCATGTGGCTGGGTTCCAAGGAGGACCACCCCAGGAAGCTAGACTTGGACCCAGAAGTCACACAGCTTCACTCCTGCCATACTCTTGCCTGAAGCAGTCACAGGTCTGCTAAGATCCCAGGTAGGGGAGATAAATTCTACCTATTGATGGGAGGGCCAGGGTCTGGAAGAGTATATATGGGATCAGAAATGGCACAAGTATTGTATTATATTGTAACACATGTTACAACACATGTGACACAACCAGGAATTTTCTGGAAAAAAATGACAAAAGATGCAGTCCCTCTTTCCCTTTGGGTGGGTATATACAGGTAAAGCAAAATAAACCAAAATTAAAGACCACTTGAAAAGTCAAGTTGAGGTAGGAAATAACCAGTATAATAAGGATGATTGATTTCTTTCTTTTTTTTAAGATGCATTTTATTTGAGAGAGGGAGGGAGTGAGTGGGTGGAGGAGCAGAGGGAGAGAATCTTCAAACAGACTCCTGGCTGAGTACAGAGCCTGGCAAGTCTTGATCTCACCATCCATGAGATACCCACCTGAGCTGAAACCAAGAGTTGGCCACTGAACAAGCTGAGCCACCCAGGAGCTCCTCTTAAAAAAAAAAAAAATTGATTGATTGATTGATTTGAGAGAGAGTGAGAGGAAGAGAGCATGAGCAGGGGTAGGGGCAGAGGGAGAAGCAGGCTCCCCGCTGAGCAGTGAGTCTGTTGCGGGACTTGATCACAGGATCCTGGGATCATGACCTGAGCCAAGGGCAGACACTTAACCGACTGAGCGACCCAGGCATCCCAGGAGAGAGTCTTAAGCAGACTCTCTGTTGAGTGTGGAGCCGGACATGGGACTCGATTTCCCAACTCTGAGATCATGACCCTGAGATCACAACCTGAGCCAAATCCAAGAGTCAGATGTTCAACCACTGTGCCACCCAGACTCCCAGAATGATAGATTTCTTAATATCTATCACTATAATTGAAATTTTACCTTCTTTCCCTCATTCATTTTTTGAAGAGTAGTCGTATGACCATCACTACACAGGCCTCAACGACAGACAGTTCAGGGAGATTCACAGTGTGTGGAAAACAGGACAGTGTGATCAAGAGTGACATAGGTGTCTGTGTGTATAAAGAAAGGTGTGCTGGAAACCCATGAGCACAACCCATGCTCTCCTGAGTAACGGGTTCAGGTTGCACAATCCTACTGTCCAAGTTCCGTGGTTCAGTCTAGAAAAACATGGCAACTCTAACTGGCTATGCAGTGAGGAAGGCGAACTTCGCTGGGGAGGTAGGAAATCATGTTGGTTAAGGCCTCGAGTGTTGCCACATTGTACAATGTAGACATACCCTAAAGACAGTGGGGGAGGGGTTGCTAGGGACTTTTCAGTGCGAGAAAAAGGACCCAACTGTGCTTTAGAAAAATCCCCCTCCGGAGGAGCATGGAAGGTGGGTTGGTGGAGCCATAAGAGGCTCTTCCTATAACATCTCTGGGGGCATTCAGAAGACCACATGAGCCAGAGGGACACCAAGACACAGTGCACTGTCCACCCCTTTGTGGATTGAGGAGTGAAAGGCAGGTCACTTCTCTCTTGCAGCTGGTGGGATAAAACAGAGAAGACAGAGAGGAAACAGGGTTGGACCCAGGGCAGGGGTCTTGGGAGCCTATGGAGGGATAAGAATAATTACATTAATAACATGAATATTATATACCAAGTTCTTCCTGGACATCATGCTAAGCTCGTTACCAACCTTACCACTTAACCACCTCAGGAGATGGGCCTCCTTACCTCTAGTCTAGAGAGGAGGTTCCTGAGGATCAAAGAAGCTGAATCAGGTCCCCAAGGTCACACAGATGATAAGTGACAGAACAAGGACTGAACAAGGACTGAACAAGGACTGCCTAGACCCAGAGACCACGGCAGTCAGCATATGCAAAGGCCCGCCAAAGGAGAACCCATGGTTTGCATTTATACCCAGACCAGCACAACTCGCCAGGGTCTACCAGCAGAAGTCCCTGGGAAACAGCGTGAAGGAGCAGGAAGCAGCCAGGTCTGGTGGGCTTTGGGAATGCAAACTCTGTTCTTTACAATTCAAGACAAGTGTGAACCTATAGCCTGTTGATGTGAGGAGAAAGGGAGGGGAGGAAGCAAGGATAATTTAGAGGCTGTAGCCAACTTACTTGTTCAGTGGTAACTTTCTGTACAAGAGGCTACAGATGGGAGGTTCCACAATGTAGGGGAGGAGAGGGTTGCATTTTTGTTCTGTTGCACTCAAGGCAGGTCAAACAGTTAAATTTGTCTAGGGGGCATGTGGGCAGATCAGGAGTCAAGATGCAGGAAGTTCAAAAGGAGGAATGGCGGAGGCACCCGGGTGGCTCAGTCGGTTAAGTGTCTGACTTCAGCTCAGGTCATGGTCTTGGGGTCCTGGGATCAAGTCCCATATCAGGCTTTGCACTCAGCAGGGAGTCTGCTTGTCCCTCTCCCTGCTCCAGTTCTCTTTCTCTCTTTCAAATGAATAAATAAAGTATTTTTTAAAAATTAAAAAAATTTGGGGGCATCTGGGTGGCTCAGTGGGTTAAAGCCTCTGCCTTTGGCTCAGGTCATGATCCCAGGGTCTTGGGATCGAGCCCCACATCGGGCTCTCTGCTCTGCGGGGATCCTGCTTCCTCCTTTCTCTCTCTGCCTGCCTCTCTGCCTACTTGTGATCTCTGTCTATCAAATAAATAAAATTTTTAAAGAAATTTAAAAATTTTTTTAAATAAGAAATATAAAAGAAAAGGAAAAATGACATTTTTGCTGGCCCCCCTTTCTGTCCTCTCGTCCTCCAACAGCTTGGCCTCTGAGGGCACAGCTTCCTGAGAGTAATTTCTGAACAGACCTTGGCCCACGCTTTCTTGGTCCTTACCATCAAGAGTGGGGCGAGCTTCTGCCTCAGGGAGCAAGAGGTAAGCAAGGAACAAGGACAGAGCCGTTATCTGTGCCTCCAGGAACCCAGCTGCATAGCAGGAGGCTCTTGTTTCCAGACTGGGCAGTTTATAACAAAGCTGGCGCTCCCCTCCCATGCTTCTGAGGTATGTGGCGCAGCTCAAAGTGCACTGATTAATATTTCATCTCATGACGGTCTCCGCTAGAGAGATCATGCCATCACAAGTGTCAGAGACTCGCTGGCGAATGATTTCCTTGCTGGTTCAGTTGACGGGCTTTCCTGAACACGTGGGACATGAGGTGTGAGCTGTGAAATTTGCTGCATGGGTGAGTGAGTGGGCAAATGAACTGCATGAGCTGGTGAGAGGGTCTTCGTGGCCATTCTCAGGGCAACTACTGGCATTCCTTTTCCAGTATTTGTTTCTATAGCATCTCCTTAGCTGTTGCAAAAGAGGTTGCCATGAAATCCGTGAGCATTTTCTAAGACATGGAGAACAGGATGGTGTGTTTAGGCATGCAAAGTGGTTAAAAAGTCAGTTCTAGGAGCTGGGCCACTAAGGATGACTCGGAGCTTGCCTCTGGACAACTCTGGGACCGTGGATGACTCTCTTTACCCTTTTGTACCTCAGTTTCCTTCTTAGCAGTGGGGAGAGTCAGAACATTTACTCCACTTACAAAGCGGTAGGACAATCTTTATAAAACACCAACTCTCTACAAAACATGGTTCCTGGCTCTAAATGCTCCAAAAATTTAACTAATATTATTGTTATAAATTATGCCTCCTTCTGAATTCATTGCTATGGTTTCAGATATTAAAAACAAGACAGCATGGTTACCTGGGTGGCCCAATCAGTTAAGTGTCTGCCTTGGGCTCAGGTCATGATCCCAGGAACCTAGGATCAAGCACATATAGGGCTCCCTGCTCAGCGAGAAGTCTGCTTCTCCCTCTCCCTTCCTCTGCCCCTGCTCATGAACTCTTTCTTTCTCTCTATCTCAAATAAATAAATAAAATATTTTAAAACACACACACACACACACACACACACGCACGCACACAATAAGACAACAGGTCCCAAATGGAGTCCCTTATGCTAAGCCCCACATCACCAAATCGAGACTTGACTTAATTACAGTTTCGGCTCTCCCCGAAATGGAACTTTTAACCAGTCAGTCTGGTCTCGCCTGACCAGCACTAGTTAGGTCATGTCCCCGACAGACCCTTGCCATCTCCTAAGGGAAAGTGGCCTTGGATAACCAACCGTGTTTTTGCCAGTATAAAGTCTCTCATCTTGTACAGCAACTTGGTTGGAACTCCTTTCTATCTGCTAGATTGGATGCTGCCTGATTTGAATTGATGTTTGCTCAAATAAACTCTTAAAAATTTTTAACACATCTCAGTTCATCTTTTAACACAGTTGCCCACGGGTATCTGTCATGTCTTTATTATCTAGTAACAGTCTAGTCTCCTTCTGCTTCCATGTCCGAAGGATGTTTAAAAGGAAGAACTGTAATTTGGGGTGTTCTGTGTATGTGTGTGGATCTCTGTTTTCTAAAGTCCCCCATGGAACCACAGCTAGGTTGAATCCTGCATGTCCAACAATAAGGAATTTATTATATAAATGTTAATAAATGCATACAATGGAAAAAGCTATTAAAAATAATTTTTTCAGGAATTTTCAGTGAGTTAAAGACTTATTAAGGAAAAACATCCAGAAATAGCATTTGAACTGCAGTATGACCTCAAGTCTATGAAATACATAGGTCAAGAAAAAAGGCTGGAAGGTAAAGGGTGGGTGCTCTGGCAAAGGGGTGAGCCCTGATGGGGGAGCTGGTGCTGTGTTCTTTGGGAACATCAGGGCGTGGGGGGAGACAAAATGGCGGGGAAGTAGGAGGAGGCGCTGTTTCAACCTGTACCCTAAAGTGAGCTGATTACCTACTAAAGAACTCCGATCACCCATGAAATCAGCCTGGGAACATCACGGCATGACATTGCCCAGTGGCGTGGAAGAAACTGCCAGTTCTTTCAGATGTGGATGGAGCTTCCTGCCTCTAGGAAGGTTCTGGAATAACTGTCAATTAGATGTTGACTCTACATTTCTCAGGTTCCTCTGAGCAGCATATTTCTTTCTCCCTGTCAAAGTGTTGATTCAGTGATGTTGAGCTGGTGTACTTGCAGCCATTGGTCATCTTAATTAAGGCTTGGGAGGGAAGCAAAGAGGGGACGTGAGTGAAGGTGGACTCCTAAGGGTATTGGACAAGCAACTGGTACTGGAAAATAGAGAAACAGAGGAGGAGGAGGAGGCAGGCTTCCCCTCCAGCAAGTATTTAAGAAGCATTCAGAAATGGGGGGGAGGGGATGGACTGCAGCCTGGTCTGAGATAAAGGAGCTGGCCTTGAGCACGACCCAACCAGAATGACCCTCAGTGGGCTTGGGCTCTGAAACCCTGCCCCAGCATCAGCGGGCTGGTCCCACCCACAGCACCCCCGGAGGTGTTAGAAACATAAGCCACGTCCACTAAGGCAACAGAAACTGCATCTTAACAGGTTGTGTTAAGGTCACTGAGGGAGGGGAGCTCCGGAGACTGCCCCCCCCCCTGGATGGGAGACAGCCCAGGGGCAGCCTGCAAGGGCAGGGAGGGTTGGTCAGACAGCCTCGCCTGTGTTGGTAGCCGCTCTCGGCCCAGACCAGACAGCCATAGAGACAGTGGGGTCGATTGTTGGCATCTGCTCCAAGGTGAACCACCTCAGCCACATTTTAAACCATTACGCCTTAAATGATTGAAAGGTACTTCATAACAACGTTAGCTCTTGCAGGACCTGCTGAATGTCGATGCTTGGCATAATCAGGAATCATTCCCATTCTGCTCCAGCGGGCAGAGCGCTCACTTTGGGATGTATTACAGCTGTCCGGGGAGAGGCATTCACTGAACTTGATTTCCTGAGGGGGAGGGTTGCTAGCTTCCGAAGCTTTTTCTCTGCCTACTCTTTTGAAATCTGCCTCAGCAACCGCATGGCCCCTGCTTCCTAGAGAAATGGCAGGAAAAACCTTGCCAAGTTTGGAGGGTGAGAGAGGCCGGCCCTCCCCCATCTCTTAACACTTCTGGAAACTTCTGGGGACTTCCAGGGAAGTCGGCTTCCTGCAGGGATAGATGTTTACTCTCCACTGGCCCCAGGTCCCTAAATGGCAGGTGATTTCCTGGGTCCAGAGTCCTTTCTTGGATTCTGTCTCCCCATCTCTTAGGGAGTAGAACAGAATCTTCCGTTTCCACAGTGACATGCTACCATGAGTGCTGTCATAGCCACGGGAACAGATAACTCAGTGGTCAGAACATGTAACTGCTCAGAACAGGTAACTCAGTGATCCCAAGTACCCTAAGCCTCTTCTTTCTATGAAGTGGAAACACTAAAAGCCAGAGGAAAGCCTGGGAAGATCCCAGGAGAGCAGCATTCTGGAAACTCAACCCCAAGGAGTCACGGCCCAAGGGTGGAAGGTCCTCAGCCCTAACCAGGACCCCAGGCGGGAAGCCAAGGTCCCAGTGCCCCAAACTCCCTGCCCCCCGCTCCTCCCATCACAGTCCTTGAAGCTCCTGTTCCTACAACACCCAGCTGCCCAGGGAACCCTCCATGGTCTGCACTCCTCAGGCTATTCTCACCAGAATCCCTGTGCCCTCACCTGGTATCTCCTTCAGGTTGATCTGCCCTCCTCCCGCCACCACTGTGAACCTGGGCCAAGTGGGACCTAGAGGACCTGCCACCAGCCATTCTCCTGCCGGACAGATTTCCCTCTTCCTTTCACAGTAGGGCCTGTGGCCGGCATGCCAGGGCCCATGTGCACTGACTGGGGCAGTGTGGGAGTTGGCTCTCAGCACTGTGGCACCCTGAACCCAGAATTCTCCTGAACTTCATTTCTTAGAGCTCAAGTTGTTCACACCCATGTTAAGAGTGGGTTCTGCTTCCTCATTTTGAAGCGTCCCCTGCTCGGATCGAAGCTTTGAGTCGTTCCGTTCAATGACCACGTCCCTCCTCTCCCCAGTCCATAGCTCTTTGTTCTCATTGGGAACCACTGCCAACTTCACCAATAAAAATTCATTTTTACCTCTGCAATCTACTTGCTTTCTCCCCTAATGGTGTGTTAGCTTTTGGCCGTGACATCTAAATGCTTCTGCAGCTTCTGAAACCCTTGCCACTGTTCAGCCATTTTTATACTTCTTGGAACGTTTGAATTTTGAATAAGCAGATAAGTATTCACGCTTGCATAAAATCCTTTAAGTGGGCAAACGAGACAATTACAAGTCTTAGATATATTTTTAGGCACTATGGTAAATTCAAAATCAGTGACAGTGACATGCTTAGAGTTACATGTTACAGAATAAGGAAGTGCTGGAGGAGTTGTTTTTATGAACTCACATACCACTTCCACAATAGTCCCAGGATGTCTCAGGCCTCCCTCTCTCCAGTGGATTCTAGCGAAAGGGGATGTTCTGAAGTTACATTTCCATCATTACAAACCATGACCTTTTCCCAGGAAGGGGAAAAAAAAAGACCTCTCTCTAGAAATCACATCCTCGTACCTTCTCTATTGCAGGCAGACTAAAGTTATGCTTGGTTTGCAGTTAATAAACAGCAGTTAACAGGGGGCTCTAGCCATGGAGGTCAGAGGTTAACAACAAGGTAGGTGCTGCTACTGCTGGAACTTCCTTCTAGCCCACACCTCCTGCTTTTTGGTTTGGGAGCCCATCTCCTGGGCACCCACCCCATCAGATATGATCAAGCATTTCTATCTGTGCTGGTTCATTATTGTATCAACATAGCTAGTCTACAGTGCCCAGATGTTCAGTCAAACACTAGTCTAGATATGGCTATGAAAGTGTTTATTTAGGTGAGGTTAACATTTAAATCAGCAGACTTTGAGTAAAGCAGATTGCTCTCCATACTGTGGGTGGGCTTCATCCAATCAGTTGAAGGCATTAAGAGAACAAGAGGGAGGTCCTCCAAGGAAGAAGGGATTCTGCCTCCAGACTCCAACTGCAGCATCAACTCTTTTCTGAGTGTCCAGCCTGCCAGCCCACCATGCAGATTTCAGACTTGCCAGCTCTCACAATCACGTGGGTCAATGTTTTTTTAAAGATTTTATTTATTTATTTGACAGAGAGAGAGATCACAATGAGGCAGAGAGGCAGGCATAGAGAGAGGGGGAAGCAGGCTCCCCGCTGAGCAGAGAGCCTCATGTGGGGCTTGATCCCAGGACCCTGAGATCATGACCTGAGCCAAAGGCAAAGGCTTAACCCACTGAGCCATCCAGGTGCCCCACATGGGTCAATTCTTTAAAATAAATCTACACACACATACACACATACACACACCCTACCGATTGTTCCTCTGCAGAATTCTAATACACTATCCAATGACATTTTCCTTCCTGAAATTATATTTAACCCTCGTTTATTTATATTTAACCCTCATGAATAACATCAAGCAAGCCCCAGTTGAAGGACATTCTACACAGCCCCTGAATAATACTCAAAATTGTCAAGGTTATCACAACAAGGAAAGTCTGAGAAACTGTCAGGCCCAGAAGAGCCTAAAGAGATGTGACAACTGAATGCAGGGTAGGGTCCTAGATGGGATCCTGGGACAGAGAAAGCCTGTTATGTAAGAACTAAGGAAATATGAGTTAAAGTATGATCTATAGTTAATAATAGTGTATCAATATTAGTTCATTTGTTGTGATAAATCATAGTAACACAAGCCATTCATGGTAAGAAAAGGGGTATGGATTATATGGGAATTCTCTGTGCTTTTCTGCAACTATTCTGTAGATCTAAAACAATTTTAAAATAAAAAGCATATCTTAAAAACATATTTATTACTGGACTACCTGGGTGGCTCAATCAGTTGAGTGGCTGATTCTTGATTTCCATCCAGGTCATGATCTCAAGGTCCTGGGGTCAAGACCTGTGTTGGGCTCCATGCTGAGCATGGAGCCTGCTTGGGATTCTCTCTCTCCCTCTGCCTCTCCCTTCTGTTCTTTTCTCTCTCTCTCTCTCTCCCTCTCTCTCTCTCTCAAAAAAAAAAAAATATATATATATACATATATATATATATTTATATACCCCCACATATATATCTATATATCACTTTACTTTCCATACATGAATTCATTTAAAAAAATATGCATTGAATCATAAAAAATACATTTTAAAATATACGTTTTATTTTACTTTTTTTGTACATATAATTTGTTCAGAAAATGTGTCTTGAACATTGGGCATCTACTAGACATAATGTCACGTGTTTACTATAGCGATGAACATGATGAACAAGGGATCCAGGATGCTTGGGTAGCTCAGTGGGTTGAGCCTCTGCCTTCGGCTCAGGTCATGATCTCAGGGTCCTGGGATCGAGCCCCACATTGTGCTCTCTGCTCAGCAGGGAGCCTGCTTTCCCCCTCTCTCTGCCTATCTCTCTGCCTACTTGTGTTCTCTGTTTGTCAAATAAATAAATAAATCTTTTTTAAAAATGAGGATCCTATTTAAAAACAAAACAAAACAAAAACAAAAAACAAAAAAAAATAAAAACAAAACAAGGGATCCCCGCCCTGAGGGGAGGACATGGGGGAGGGGAATGACAATCAGCCAGAGACAATAAATTTGGGAGCACATGGGTAAATGTGTGAGGGGGGTTAGAGGCAAAGAACAGGTGGTCTTCTACAGTAGGTGGTCCAGAAGTTTCCTGGGAGGAGTTTAAGGATAAGAGGAAACTGGTCTGCCAGAAGTGTTGGAGGAAAGCATGGGGGGAGGAGCAGGGATGGCGGTCCAGGCAGAGGGAACAGCATGTGCGTGGCCTCTTTGCTGGATAGAGCTGGCCTCTTGGGAAATTGTACAGAGACCTGTGTGCTGGTGGGGAAGAGCAGGTGGTCAGAGATGAAGAGAAAGCAGGGAGACACGGGGCTTGTACCTGACCTTTCTGAGTTTGTAATGTTTTTCCCCCTGCACCAGGAAGCCATCCTTGGGTAACACAATCTGAAATACCTTGTAAAATACAAAAAGGGTAAAGAATAAACATCTCTAGGGCGCCTGGGTGGCTCAGTGTGTTAAGCCCCTGCCTTCGGCTCAGGTCATGATCTCAGGGTCCTGGGATCGAGCCCCACATGGGGATCTCTGCTCAGCAGGGAGCCTGTTTCCCCCAGCCCCGACCCTCTCTGCCTGCCTCTCTGCCTACTTGTGATCTCTCTCTCTCTCTGTCAAATAAATAAATAAATAAATCTTAAAAAAAAAAAAAAGAATAAACATCTCTAGTCTTTCTCTTTTGAAATAACATTTGTTAACCTATTGGTATATTTCCTGCCATTTTTTATTCTGTTGTTTTCTTGGTCTTTTTTTTTTTTTTCTTTTTTAAGTATATATAAGGCGTCTGGGTGGCTCAGTTGGTTAAGCATCTGACTCTTGAGTTTGGCTCAGGTCCTGATCTCAGGGGTTGTGAGATCGAACCCCAGGTTGAGCCCCATGTGGGGCTCTGTGCTAAGTGTGGAGCCTGCTTGGAATGCTCTCTCTCCCTCTCCCCTCACCCGTATTTAAACTTTCTCTCTAAGATAATTAATTAAGTAATTAATTAATTTAAAAGTTAGAAAAGTGTTTATTATTATACAAACCTAAAATAGTCTACAAAACCATCTGTCTGTTTAATCTTATGATACATACATGTGCCCTAATTTATCTAGCCATTCTCCTGTTTGTTTTCTTTTGTTTTTTTTTTTGGTGGGTTTTGTTTTGTTTTGTTTTTTGCTATTACAAATGACATTATGATGGACCTGCTTGTGGGCAAAGCTGTCTTGTCTATGATTGCCGTGTTGTGCTCCCCGTTCGCTCTTCCTGACAAAATTCTGGACACGTGTTTTTCAGTGTGTCATGAAATGTTCCATTAACGAGCTCCCACCAACCAGCATGGTTTCTGGTTTCTGGTTTTCTGGTTTAGGTCCCAGATCTCACCTCACAAGGCCATGTACCCACAGCTGTGGCAAAGCCCCTGTCAGCCTTCTGTGCATGACCAGGAGCATGAGGACCTTATGCGGAGCGGTAACCAAAGCAAATAGAGTTTCTAGTGCTTGCCAAAGACATCACCATTCTCCACAGAAGAAAGAAACCCCAAGTTAACTTATACTTGTCTTCCCTTCAAATTATCCTTCCTTTCTGTGATGCCATGTCTCTTCTCCATGTATTACTCCATTTATGAGGAAGCAATTAAGTTATTTAGGTACCTCCAACATCAATAAATGAACTCAAATATCCAACTAACCTGATTCTTTTTTGTGTGGACACTGTGGGGTAGATGACGGGGGATGGGGACGAGAAAACTCAGGTGGAGACAAAGGTTAATGGCTTTGTCAACCCATGAGGGATGTCAACAACAGTGCTGTGATTCCCCATTTGACATGAATATCATGAACGGTGCTATGCTTGCTGCAGAAACCCCAGAAGTCCCCCCCAGTGAGCTTGCCAGTTGTGGAAATGCTGAAGCAGGTCAGACTGGTAAGGAAAAATCTCCGGACAGGACCGTCAGTGGTGCGGGCATGGTGGGCCCCCCTCTAGGCTTTGTTCAACTCCTGGCACTGCGTGGCTGGTGGAGGTGTGGTGTTCTGTTGGGGGTAGTCCCGTGGCTACCTCAGCTGCCCACTCTCCATTTTATTCAAGGGGTGGTGTTCCCACAGGGGACCCCGGAAACATGTTCTCGTGTCTGCTCAGTATTTTTGTAACAGCCTTCCCCAATCTGCACATCGTAAATCCTGCAGTTTAGATTGTATCAAGACATGAAGTACTTTATAAACATTAGAGTAATTATGATGTCTATTTTAAGGATGCGTATGTGTTAATAATGGGGGAGGTATGATTTGGCTTTTCCAACTTTTTAAAGATTTTATTTATCCATTTGCGACAGAGAGAGAGAGAGATAGCATGAGAGGAGGGAGGGACAGAGGGAGAGGGAGAAGCAGGCTCCCCGCTGAGCAGGGAGCCCTGTGCGGGACTTAGTCCCAGGAACCTGGGGTCATGACCTGAGCCAAAGGCTGATGCTCAACGTACTGAGCCACCCAGGTGCCCCACTTCTCCAATTTTCCAAAGTGAACTTTTAAAGGAATTTTTTTCCCTAATATTTCCTGTTTTACCAAATCTGATCAGGGCATGTGACATGAATAAAGGCAACAGGTCGATGCTCTTTTGCAGATGAAGAAGTTTGGTTTTATCAAGCGAGCAGTGATACCATACCTGTCCCTGCATCACGGGCTGGGCTTCTCAGCCACACATGACAGACGTTACTGCATTACTGCCTTGTCTTGGCTTCCTCCTCATCATGCTGCCCTGGTCCCCAGCATCTCTCACTGGCCATTCCCTCTGAATGGTCCCAATCCAGAGTTCTGTCCTGGATTTCCTCCTCTCCTCTCTCTACACGATTGTCCGTGTCCACCCCATCTCAGTGAAGGACTCTGAAACCAGTCACTGCCTCCACTGGCAGTGACTTCCAAATGTCTTATCTTTGGCTCTCACCCCCCTCCACATACACACACACAACTCCAGACCCATGTCCCGGACTGATGCCCGGTTGTGATCGCAAACTCAGGCTGCACCGCACCAAAGCTCTCCTTCTCTCTTTTCTCATTCTGTGTCTAGTTCATCAGCAGGTCCTACTAGCTTTGCCCTCAGAACACACCCAAATCTACCCACTTCTGCCTTCATGTCTTCCATCCTGGTCCGAGGCACAGTCCATTCACACGTGGCCTCCTTGATCCTGTTACTGCCTCTGACGGTCCACTAAAATGTGGTCTCCCCATGAAAACGTGGGAATTAGAGCTTGATGGCCCTGTGCTTACATCTTTCTGACAGGCCCACACAACACATGCATGTCCAACCTCCCACACAGCTTATGAAGCCCTGACCTGGCCTGGCCCCTCTGGCCTCTCTGAGCCTGCCTCATTTCCCCACCCCCTGTGCACACTCTGTACTCTAGTCTCTCTGGTCTTCTCTGGCTCTTCCTCCTTGGCACACTCCCTCCCTCCAATGGACCTTTGTGTTAGCTCTTCCCTCTGCCTGGCATGTTCCTCCCTGCACCTATCCTCAGTTGCCATTGTTCTCAGGGTTCAGCTACATGCTGTCTGTGCAGACCTCCTTCACCACAGTTACATCTCTCCATTCTAGTTCCCTTTCAACCCTCCTCACTCCCTGGTGTTTTTACTGTTTGGTTGGGTGCTCATTTACTGGCAGTCTCATGCCCAGCAGTTCAGCTGGAGCTGGGTCTTTCTAGAACCCAAAGTCCATGCTCAAAGGGTCTCGGGGAAAATAAAGAAAGAAATGAAGGATTTGGTTTCACTGCTACAGAAATGTTCATGACCTTGTTGCACTCATCAGTCCTTGCCTACCTGTGCATTAGGAGACGTATCCAGGGTGAGACCAAAAAGACAAGCTATAGTCCTTGCTTCTCGTGGGCTGGAACATGGAGGAGATGGATGCTGGGGGACGGGTGGGAAATCTCAGCCCCAGGGTGCTAGCTGGGGTTCTACAGGTCAGAGGGTAAGGGTAAGTGTAGCTGTCCTCTGACTTAGAAATGTTCTTAGTTACAGCACTTCTCACCTAACTTGGCATTATTGGTTGCTTCCCATATACCACCATTTGGTCCCTTCCTCTAGGCTTCAAGAGCCCCTTCACCACTGTTACTGTATATACTGGGTTTTCCTTGCCATTATGCTCTAGAGGGACACAGAACCTTCACAGGACTTGTTGAATTCAGTCAGAATGGAACAAGACCTTTCAACATTCTTGAAGTGATACATTTCCACTTAGCTAAATCATGAATAAAATTATAATGTTATTTACAGACCGTAAGAAATTTAAGTGACACGTCCACCCTATTATTGTGATCTGGGACTCTAGACTGCCTTTTTAAAAATGTTTTTGTCCTGTCTGCTTGGTTGGGTTGAGTTTTGCTTTTTTAATAGTACAGGAAACCTATGCCAAAGCTCTTTTCTATCACATTTTGTAATCAAAGTAAAACTATTATAGGTGTTGGGATGCCTGGGTGGCTCAGTCGGTTGAGCCGCTGCCTTCAGCTCAGGTCATGGTCCCAGGGTCCTGGGATCGAGTCCCACATTGGGCTCCTTGCTCAGTGGGGAGCCTGCTTCTCTCTCTGCCTTTGCCTGCTTGTGCTCTCTCTCTCTCTCTCTCTCTGATAAATAAATAAAATATTTTAAAAAAAACTATTATAGGTGTTAATTTGCTACCAGTGTACACTGTCATTTTTTGTCCATCTTTTATTTTGTATTTTTAAATATTTTTTTAAAATATTTTTAATATTTTCCATTGTTGACTCATCTTTGATCACTCACTCAGAAGCTTCTTCAGAGGCTCATTACTTAAATCCTTGCATACCTGAGGCTCTCTGACCAACAGAGGACAGTTTGGCTGCGTGAACAATTTTTCAGTCAGTTTGCAAAAACTGCTTCTCTCGTGACTTTGAGTTTATCGTTCCTGTAAAGCCCAGAGCTTTGTGATTCCTTGACTGGGTTTTCTTTTTTCTTTTATTCTGACTCTAAATTAAATCATTCCAGGGATAAGTGGACAGGGACAGAACAAGCTGGCCGTTCATGGCCATGTTAGCGTGCTCGGTGTGCCGTTTAAATCATTTATCACATTAGCTGCAAAACATGTTTGTGACATTTCGGCAGCCTTCCATTTGACTGGGGTCCAATGTGCGGCCCTAATTAATCCAGAGACGATGCCGATTATTTCCCATCTGTCTCTTTTGCTGGCACTGCTTCTTTGAGACTGAAGACCCTGCCAGAGGGTTAGGGTATACCTTCCTCTATCTAATTCCATTCTTAGATTCTTTGACCTGTGGCTTTGGATATACGTCTGATAGCTTGGGGACAAATTGGGATAGCCCTCTCCGGTTCACTGTTACCCACTGTGGCTCTACCACATGTGTCTCTCTACAGACTGTTCATATCTGCCCACGATGAGACACCATGTAGGTCATCCTCGGACTTGGCATAAGATCCAGATACATGACAAGAAGCCAGTAATTTAGACGGAATCCATTCGCAGTGACTTCTGCGGCCAGTACCTAGAGCTTGGAGTACACCCCCTCTCCAAAGTAAGAGCCTCTCCCAAGAGGTTCTCATACATTGGTTTTCTTCCTAGAGTTTCCTAAAACATGCCCCGTCTCCACCCACCCCCTCCGTTAGAGAACAGAAGCTTTCAGAATTATTATTTTTATATAGTATACCTCTCTTCTCTGCTGTTCCTTCTTATTGTGAAAATATTAAGCATTGAACCCATTTACCTCCCCTCCTCCCTGCAAAATGCGGTGACAATTGAAAAATCTCTCATCAGCTTTGTTCTGGGATCATGACAATGAAAGGAATCAACAGAGGGCTGTAGGCACCTCCTACAGGCAGAGCCCATTCCATCCGTGTAGAGAAAGAATGGCAGATTGTCTCAGTTTAACAGATCTATCCCTGGCTTAGTTCATGTCCATCCAACCATTTAGAGTCAAAATGGGTTCAGGATTTCGTGGTCAGGGGGTCTGCTGCAGAATGAATGGTATCCCAAAACCCTGCCTCCCAAAGTCCCAGCGTACCAACAGCACCTGGGACCAACGTCATGCAAACCCGGAGACCAAATCCAGTAGATTTTCTTCGGGTCCAGCAATCTGTTGTTTTCTGAAAGCTTCCAGGGTGTGTCCGTCATCAGTCATGTGAGGAGAGACAGGAGAACTTCTGCATCGTAGAACTGTAAATGCCTTATGGGTTAAATCGTTCAAGTCTCTGAAGGGAAACTGAAGTCCATGACCACAAAGCGAAGGGCCTCGCTGAAACAGGCAGACAGTCGTTCAGTATGCCCAGCACGCTCATTTAAGAAAGACAGGAGCATTAACGTCACGTGGTCAGAAAATTTGCATCCACGTGGCTTAAATTTTCTAAAAGCTGCTCTTGAAAGGGCAAACCCTCTCACACAACAAAAATGTCATCACACCATCCAGAGATGACTTCCTGGGGTTCCAATGAGACAGGGTTTCCCTGAGAAGTAAGTGAGTTGTTTAAATCTGTTGTTTGGCTGCCCCCAAGAAATCACAACACAATTATTTGCATTTTTACTTTGGTCCCCGAGCTTCAGTTTGAAAACCTGATTTGAGGGCGGACAGTGGGTAGTGCACAATGAAGTCTATTCGAAACATGACACAACATCTTTTTTTTTTTTTTTTTAGATTTTATTTATTTGTTTGACAGAGACAGACACAGCGAGAGAGGGAACACAAGCAGGGGGAGTGGGAGAGGGAGAAGCAGGCTTCCCGCTGAGCAGGCAGCCCAATGCAGGGCTCCATCCCAGGACCCCAGGATCATGACCTGAACTGAAGGCAGCAGCTTAACAACCGAGCCACCCAGATGCCTCGCGACACAACGTCTTAAGAAAAGATTTACTATGCGTAATCCTACCTGGAGCACGGGCACACTGGACACTTTGTGAATGTTTCTAGGTCACCTGGAAATTCATTTTAATTAGAGGGGAAAGTACGACCTCCTTTGTTTCTACTCTGTTGGCTACCATACACATTCACTGTGGTGACAATCATTTCTAGAAGGCATTCTGGTGTTTTGAGAAAGCAGTTTTAATGGTGATTTGCAATGCGTGGATTTCTTCTGTTGTTTCTGTTAGATTCTTCACTCTTGTATTGGGGGGTCAGCATGAGCTTCAAGATCTAGATACAAAAATTAAACCCACTAGGAAAAAGATGGCAAGCAGACAGTTAATGTCTAAAACACATCTGAGGATGTGTGGGTTGAATTCTGGCATTTCTCCATCAGCTATAGCAACAAAGTGATACTGGATCAAATTTTTAAAACTCCAGCTTTGCTGGGCACTCTCATGAGACCAAACCTCTGGCGGTGGCGATTGTAGTCCTTTCCCCAACTAGGAGCTTCAGAGCTGGAATGCCAGCTATGCAGGGAAGCCAGAGAGGAATGTGTTCACCTCTTAGCCTCGACCTGTGGGTCAGAAGAAGACATCCCTGGAAGCCAAGCTTTGAAAGCAGAAGATAAACGTGATGGATATCAGGGGACTTAAAAGGGAACAAAGGCAGCTGGCCGCCTGGGGATGCACGGGCTCCCATTACTCAGCACCTCTCCCAGCCCCCAGGTTGTGGGCCCTTTGTAGGGCATTCACACAGACTTCCACAGCAGTGGAAGTGCGAGGAAGCTTAGAAGGGGAACCATCCACCCAGGGCTGGTGACCTTCCCACTCTACCACTCAAACTGCCTAGAAGAGTCAAATGTTTAATCTCGAAATCTAAAGGCCACTGAAAGGTGCCTTGATTTGCCCCCAAGTTCTCCTGTGGGGAAAAATCAGGGCCCAGGGCTTGCTTTCTTGGGGGCCAGGGGTATGGGAGCCCGCAGCGTTCACTGCTGTCCCTACTCACCCTGTTAGGGACCCACTAGGAAAAGCCGCAGCTGCTGCCCTGTCTCTGTCATCCCAGGCCACGGGCAGAAGGGACCTTTGAGGACTCCTCACACTGTCATTCCAGGCTCTTTATACTATGGGGCTTCTGCTGCTTCTCTTAAAATTGTCTGCAAGTCCAGCACATCCCAGAGAACCAGAATCTGCGTCGGGTTCCCCACAGGATCCCTCTGCATGCTTTCCTGCCTCTGACATTCCTCCAGGGCCCCTGACATTCCTCCAGGGCCCCTGCCTCCCTCCCAACCTTCCTAAGGAATTCTACCCCATCCCTTAGAGCCCAACTCCTTCACCTTTCTCAGATCCTGTTCTCACAGCCCCAAGGGCATGCTGTTCCCATCTCTTTGCATGGTCTGCTTTTTGTGGTTCATCCACCCAATTAATTCTAGTGAAAATATTTGTTTACTCAACAATGATTATGTAATAATACATTCTCTAATGAGCAATTAGCTTTTGGGGCAGCATTAAAAAATCCCCTGGATTGAAGTACCTTTGATGAGAGTTAATCTGTGACTGTCATTGTTGTCATCAGTGCCAGAGTAGCTGCCTCACAGACAGGTGGGGGCCTTCCCCATCCTCCTCTGGAGACTTGCCTCTGGCCTTTGATAACCTCCTTGCTCTCTGGGATGATGTCACAGACTCTCTCACTGGCCCTGTTCCTGGATCAGTCATTTCTGCAAGCATCTCTGCCAAATGGTACCTCGTGTGGGTCATAGTCTGTATTTCCCTAACACTATATAATACTGTGATGTTTTCCTACACTTATTCCCTAGTTATGCTTTCTCCTTCGTGATGCCTGGCCATAATTTTTTCCAGTTTACACGTACGTGTATATACCCACCTGTACACGCACGTGTATATACATGCATGTATATATTCACACACACGCATACCTGTGACACATATGTACCCACACAGATCGCTCATGGATTCACGGCTCACTGTTTATTCTGCACAACAATCACTTCGCAGTTGTAGGTTTCACAAATATCTTCCCCTCCTTTACAAGTTTTCTTATCACTTTATTACAATTTCTCTCATGGGACAGAGTATTTTCATTTTATGTGGGCAAATCAAAAACATTTTTTGTCAAATCAAACACATTGAAAGGAAAACACGCTGTGGAGGGGGGACACTCTTGCCGCCACCACGGACGTTGGGAAAGAGGCCTCCAGACGCTCCTCGAAGGGAACTGCTCTTCTGACTTTGAAGGTCACACATGCCCACCTTCTGAGCCGTTTCTCTAGACATTTGCCTCTGAGCTCTGTGGCTTTGTGCTGCCTGTACTTGGGAGCCTCCATATAAACAGAGCTACACAATTTTTTTCTGGGTTCTTTCACTTAAATTTTAGGAAACCAACAAATTCTAAAATTTGTGTGGAAATGGAAGGGTCAAGAATCACTGTGACATTACTGGATAGTGAGACCGTGTTGTTTCCAGGTGTCGGCCATCATGACCGAAGCTGATATGACACATTGTGTCTGTGTCCATCTTTCAAATGCACGTGCATGTGTTTCTTTGGGGTACGTGCCGAAAAGTGAAATTGCAGGCAGGTAGTTGTATATAGAGTAACTGTAAATTCCCTTTTGATCCAGATAATTCATGTTTGTGCCTAGGATTATGTCCCGGCTTCATATGTTGCCTTATATGAATATCTGATTGTTCTGGAGTAGTTTATTGCAAAGATTACCTCTTTCTCACCATCCTAGACAATTTACGAGTCTTTCTCGTAAATTGTGTTCACGTATGCTATTTCTCCTGCTGTCTCCCCCAGAAACCTGCTCATTCATCATCTTCCAACTTCAACAACCACCTCCCCCACCCCACCACCCCTGACCTTCTGGAAATGTTCATTCTCTCACTCCTAGGTATCCTCGTGCAAGTGGCCCGCCCCTCCCTCGGCTGTCACACAGGAATGCAACTGACTGAGGTTTTGCTGGTGATCAGGTCCTTGAACGGTGCCTAGTTCATCCCCCACCTGCCCAGCCCCTCTCCAAATTACTGAGTGAAAGGGTGTGTAACCAGCAGCCTTCACTCTAGCCGTGGGGATGCTAGAGTGACACAGTCCTTCCAAGTGGAAATAGGCCCTTCTGGTGGCCTGTCCTGTGAATGAAGAAGGAAGTACCGTGTCCAGGAAAGGAGCTGGGAAGTGGTCAAGCCAGGACTGAAGGTGATCCATCCAGCTCTAACGTCAGCGGCCACTGTGATGAAAGTCTCGCATTCCCTTCTTGAAGGTGGTGTTGGTGGAGTCCAAATCTAGAAGCTCTCCCTTCCTACTGCTGATGCTCCTCCTTGTCCAGCCCTCCTTGTCCAGTCCTCCTTGTCCAGCCCTCCTCTGCACAACAGCAGAGCACACAAGCCGTTTGGACGGACTCTGCCTTCAGGCGGTTCCACTGTCTGACCCGCTTCGAGGCGTGCAGGTGCTGTATCCCCAGATCCCCTCAGCCGGCTGCAGGCCGTGCAAACTTCCCCTGCGGTGGCACGCGGATCCAGAGAACTTAATTTTCTTGGCTCTGTGTCAATACAGCACAGCTCCCTGCTTCCTCTCCTTGGAACTCCATTTCATTTCTTATTGTGTTCAAACTTCCTGCTTTTGTGTAGGGAT
The DNA here is from genome assembly GCF_902655055.1 of Lutra lutra. Classification (NCBI taxonomy): domain Eukaryota; kingdom Metazoa; phylum Chordata; class Mammalia; order Carnivora; family Mustelidae; genus Lutra; species Lutra lutra. Next base: position 42,093,509 of record NC_062280.1, on the reverse strand, counting down.
TCCCCTATTTCCGAGCAAGCCCTTACTTTTTCCTTAGCTGTCTTGCTGCTTAGCCACCCTGCGAGGGTATCAGAAGCTCCCTGCCCCCAGGGCTGCTAAGCTTGAAACCTCAGAATTGCCCTAAAGGCGAAGTGCAGGGGAGGGCCCTCCCCAGGCTGGCAGCTGCATTGCCATTCTGATAGCACCTTCTAGACTCTACCCTAGCATTCCGGGAGGATCGCCTCAACCGGGCCTCAACCTTGTTGAAATAGATGAAGGAGACTTCAGAGAATACATTTAATTTAAATTCCTTACACAGGCAGCCTTTCAGAAGGTTCATTTGTTAATTGGTTTATCTGGGAATCAGAAGGCTGTTTTTCAGTCGAAACTGTGGTATATGGGTTGGTTAGGTCCACAGATGTCTATCTAATACACCCTCAAATAAAGGATCATTTCAGTGAAAAATGCAATAAACAAAAGTCTAATCACTAGCAATTATGCAAATTTAAAAACGCACCCCAGTAAAGTTCAGTACTGAGCCAAGTCGGCTGTGGAAGGCAGTGAACACGAACCCAGACATTTACTGGGGTATTAAGTGGGACTATGCAACATTTTAATGAGCTTTATAGAAATGTAATATTAAACCCAGTTTCACTTAAGGCAGGCTTTACTTCGTCTTGAGCACGTGAACTGGTAGAACCCCTCCACTGTATCCACCAAAGATTGATCATTATATCGTTAGGTTTTAGCTTTGAAGTTTAGTAAATATTCCATTACTCATCAGCGAATTGGAAAGACTAGATCCAAGTGCTTCTTGAATCTTAATTCCATTTAGTCCTCATTATAACCCCATAAATTAGATAATTCTGTTACCACCTCCCTTTTGCATGTGGGGAAACTGAGGCACAGAGCAATTATGCTCTTTGTCCAAAGCCACATGGGAAGCCAGCAGGGAGGCTGGGCTGTGCACTGAACCAGTAGGCCCATCATTCCTTGAGCTGCACACCTCCACATGGATGGCTTCAGACAGTAAAGGGTGCTGAGAGACAAAGGACAGGACAAGACAGGGTTCTGGGGTGACTGAGGAGCAGGACCACTTTAGCTGCAAGGTTTCTTGTGAGGCTAGAATGAAGAGAGGGCACAGCAGGTGATGGCCTGGGGGATGGGCTTCTCGAGGATGGACAGTTAGGGCCAACTGTGCCCCCCAGGGAACCAAGCTCACCACCTCCACTGAAACTCAGATTTTCCCTTCTCCCTTGGCCTCTCACATGTGGAAGCCCATGCAGAAGGATATGACAGCATTTGTACATTTGAGGACTTGCCAAGATCTCCGGCAACACCCCAGCCAAGAGTTCGTGAGATGGGAAAAGCAGAGAGAGGTTTGGGTAGAAGAGAGGCAAAGCTTCCATATAGTCAGAATCCCTCAGAGAAGCACAAAGATGATAGACAGACATCTCGGAGGAAGATGACAGACAGACAGCTAGAAGAGAGCAGGAAAGCAGGTGGTACTACTCAGGCCAAGATCAAAGGCTCGAGAACATGGAGTGCCAGTGCCCGAGGGCAGAAGAAGATGGGGTGAGTGGGCTTGGGCCAAGAACTCATCCTCTCTTCTTCCACCTCTTCGTGCCAGTCAGCCCTCCTGGGAGTGGATGACGCAGCCCATTGGGTGAGGGGCACCTTCTTCCCTCAGTCTGCACCTTCAAGTGCCAGTCTCTAACAGGAACACCCACACAGATGCACCCACCTTTCCCGGCAACCCTTGGGCCAGTAAAATCTACAAACAAAATCAGCCATCACAGGTTCTTAAGCCTGGGAGAAGCTCGGCAAAGTCTGGGGACCAGAAAGACTGGAGGAGCTATGGACACTGAAGGAGACGTAGAAGGAGACAGAGACAGAGAGAGAGACACAGAGAGACAGAGAAAGGGAGAGAGTGAGGGAGACAGAGAGAGACAGAGGACAGAGAAACACAGAGAGAGACCAAGAGACAGAGACAAAGAGACAGGACGGAGAGAAAGAGACAGGGGCCGGTCATGTAATTATTTCTCATTTCTATGGAGTGTCATTGGCTGATTGACAGGGTTGTAACAGGACCTGACCCTGAGTAACAGTTTAGAAAGACCCTTCTGGGAGGAGAAGAAAGCCCCTTGGGCTGCCTGGGTTGTCCCCATGTCCCTGCCATTTGGGTAGGTGCTGTCCCTGCCAAGCCTTTAGCTCAGGGAGTGAGAGGCGACGTCTGCGCAGCAGGTCCTCTCGCTATGTGTAAATTTAACTCGAGCAGTATCCACGTGGAAACTCTGGGATGTTTACAACACGCACTCTCTATCACTTATTTAAAAGAGCATATTTGATTCTGTGCCACATTGGTAACATCTGTGCCATATTGGAAAAACATCTATATTCGTTTCCCAACACATCCCGGTGCATTTGATGGGACTTAATTTCCTCAGGTGGAAGCTCAATGGTGATTTCCGTGGGTTCTTTCCAATCTTAGGAGGAAACAATGAACATTAGGTACAAAATGAGAAGACAGTTAACCCTGACAGGAAATGGAGGCCATTCTTGATGTAGTCTCCATATGCTGTCCCAATTTTAACTCCATATATTTTCAATTCTGTCATTATGAAACCAATCACCAAGGTATATTTCAGAGCAATAAGGTGGCTCCCACATGTGTGTCTTCTGGTTAGAATTGTTCTGCAAGCACAGCATGCCAGGACATTAACATACTTTCCAAATGAACATTCATTAAACGTCATGATGGAGGGAAATTCGCAAGTCACAGAGTACCCAGTCTTCTCATGACAGACCCACTGATGGCTCCTTCTCTAATGCACTCCTTGACTCAAAGCATCTGTGGTTGTAATAACGTTTGAACAGTGGCGATCTCTACTCGGCTATCAGACTGCCCACATTGGTCTTAAATTCTAGGAGCGCAGAGAGCCTGAGGAGGTGCGTAAGAGTGTGCTGTGGATTATTGTAGCTTGCATTAAGAAGATGGTCTTCATGAACTCCAAAGAAATGACGTCACACAGTCTCCTGTGCCTGGTTCCTGCTAACTCTGTCTCCAGAAACAAAGGCAGGATTCAAGAGTGTTTTCTAACCTACTGGGCGCTAGGCTGTGATCACTTAACCATCACTGATGATGTAGCTATTTTTTTTTTTTTTGAGATTTTATTTATCTATTTTTTAGAAAGGGCAAGCAGGGAGAGGGGCAGAGGGAGAAGGACAAGCAGACTCCCCACTGAGTGCAGAGCTTGATCCCATGACCCTGAGATCATGACTTGAGCCCCAACCAAGGGTTGGTTGCTTAACCGACTGAGCCACCCAGGAGCCCCACTGATGGTGTTATTACCAACCCTCTGGTAATTGTATAGATGAGGATGGGGAAGAGGGTCAGAGTCAGCCTTAGTCCACCTGGCCATTCCGTAGAAGACCTGGGATTTGAACCCAGCCAAGCCGACTTCAGAGCCTGGATTCCCAGCCCCTAATTTACCCTGTGTCTTGTAACTCCCTTCCAACAGAAGAATGTCTTCTCCAAGACAGCCGTCTGGACACAGCTCTGAGCCAGTCCTGATGAGGTCTTTGTCTTGGGCAAAGCTGCCTTCTGGGGGACCGGAGGCCCTAATTTACTCCCCCATGTGGCATCTGCAAGGCCCACCTATCTGCTTTGAACATGATTTCACTACGTGCTGCTCCCTGAAGCCATGTAAACACAGAATGAAGTTGGAGACAAGCCACAGTTCACCCAGGGGCCAGTTCTCAGCCCCAAGACAGAGTTTGAGAGGACCTGCACTTTTCCCAGCAGGTTCTAGATTTTGGGGGCGCTCAGACCCACATGTGGCCAGAAGAGCAAAGGAAGCTGTCATAAGGATTATTTATTTATTTATTTATTTTTTAAAGATTTTATTTACTTATTTGACAGACAGAGATCACAAGTAGGCAGAGAGGCAGGCAGAGAGAGAGGAGGAAGCAGGCTCCCTGCTGAGCAGAGAGCCGGATACGGGGCTCGATCCCAGGACCCTGAGATCATGACCTGAGCTGAAGGCAGAGGCTTAACCCACTAAGCCACCCAGGCCCCTGTCATAGGGATTTTATTGGTTTAATTTGTGTTTGTTTAGGGCCAATTAGAGAAACCGAAGACTGTGAATGTCTCTGTGTCCTAAGGGAAGCACACCAACTTTGTGACCAAGTCCTCACAAGGGGCAGTGTGATTCCTTCCAATGGCCCACGCCCAGAGAGCCAGGGAGACAGTAAGACAGGTTGAGACTGGCTCGGGAGGAACCCCTACGTTCCTGGCCTGGCCCAGTCCTCAGGAAGAATGTGAGGCCCTGGGCTAGGGCACTCCTGAGCTAAGAACGTTGCTGACCCTGGGCCTCAGCCTCCTCATCTGTAAAATTGGCATGATGGCAGAAGCAGCTGCAGCCTCAGGACCCGGCTTGCAGATGACTCCAAGTTCGTCAGGAAGTCACATGTTTCTGCACAAGTGACAACACAGGAAAGAAATGGTGAAATGTGCTTGCTCGCTGGCATTTTTACGAGCCTGTGCTTAGCTGTCCCGAGTTGTGTCTGCTGGTTCGGAGCGACTACGGAACTGCAGGGCTTTGAAGAGACGGACAGCAGAATGCTGGGTAGCTGTCCCGACCCCCTTATACTGCTTGAAGGCTATTTAGTGAGACCTGGAACCACTGAGGGCATCTGAGTCTTCATCTGCGAACCCAGGAGAAGGATAAGAAAGCTGGGAGAAAGTAGACAGCACTCCTGGGCCAACTCTTAGCAAACACTCAACAACTCAAGTTGATTACTTTAATTTTTATGACTATCACTTGCAGGTAGATTTGGGGAGACATCTCAGGCGGCATTTTGCTTTAACTGTGAGAATGGGAAGGGCCAGCCACAGTTGCTTATGTGGGAGCACCAACGCCTGGCAGGCTCCCAGAGGGGAAACGTCTGGCCTCCCTCTCAGACCGCAGCCCCTCCCTACTGCTCCCCTCCCCCACTCCCTCACACACACACCCCCTCTCCGAACCAGACCCCAGGACACTGGGACCAGCCTCTCTGCACCCTTTCTGTGCCAGGCAAAGGTGAAGAACGAGTTTTCATTTTTCCATTTTTGGTTTGTTAGGAATGTGGATCGGAACGGTGGTTCTCCCACTTGCTAGTGCTAATCAGAGCCCCTTCAGAAGATTTTTAGGAATACAAATCACTGGGTCTTACTGCTGAGATTTCTACCGGGTGCGTCTGGGGTGGAGCCCAGAACCTGCATTTAAGCCAGCACCCCAGCAATTCCGAGACCTCGTGCAAAACATGGGTCTGAGGATGGAAACCACTTGGCAGCCATGGCCTGGCCACAGGCAAACAGAAACAAGAGTCACCTCGGCGGGCATTCCTGAGAACTTCCAGGGCACCAGCTTTGTGCCAAGTGGGGCTTTCTACACAGTCTGTCATTTAATCCCCAGGACAAACCACAACAGGACTTCCCATGCTGGGTGACATGACAACACAGGCCTCACATGCAGAGCTGGTGCCACAAGCCCTGCACCCGTGCGCCCTCCCCGCAGTGCCACCCAGCCCTGCGCCCATGCCTCCTCCCCACCCAGTACCACCCAGCCCTGCCCCCGTGCCCCCCAGCCCCACACTCGTGCCCCCTCCCCCACCAGTGCCACCCAGCCCTGCACCTGCACCCCGTCCAGGCTGCTTGCCTCTTACCCATCTCCATGGTTTTCAGGTTCACCCCCTTCCTCCATCCATCCCCCTGCTGTCCCAGTGGATGTGCTCCCAGAATAACTTGGCCAACGCACTTTTCCTTTCAAGGCTCAGGTATTTTGTGACAAGCTCCTGGAGCACCACAACAGCATGTGGCTTTTGGGTGGGGGGGCTGGACTCATCCCCAAGTTTGCTGCAGCACCAGTGAGATTGTAGCGGATGCAGATGCTTTGCAGGGGAAATGGCGCTAGACACACATGCTGGGGCTGGGCTGGAGGGCTCCGGTTGGTGGTTTCGGTGGAACCCTCTGTCTGAAGCGCATGCCAATGTCCTCGTGGCTCTGACGCAGAGGACATAATACCCCGGGCTGCTTACGGCAGTGAGGGCACAGAGCAGGATTTCTGTCCTTTTTTCACAATGAAAACTCCTGCTAATTTTACTCAAGGTTGTGACTTGCCTGGGATGCGGGGTGGGTCCCTCCAGACCTTCCCTGGAGCGGCCAAGCTGTGATTAGAGAGCTGGCTGGTCTCATGGCCCCGGGGGAGGGCAGGGCAGCCACCAACCTCCAGGGGCTGACCCAGAGTCAGCCGGGCAGCCAGTCCTTGCCTGGAGCCCCCCTGCATCTCAAGGGGGATCAATAAGGCCCTGAGTGAAAGAACAGAGAGAAAACTCCAGGCAAATAACACATTAGGGAAGAGTTGAGACCAATTTGGCTACGGATTCCAAAAAGCAGCAACCAAAGGGATCGAAGAAAAATCCCAAAATGAGTGGTAAGCCAATGTGCCTCATATTTCTTGCGAATGGTTCGATTCCAAATATGATTCTTGTCCCTTAAACCACGAAAATTCTCAGACGCTGTGATTCTTTGGACTGCAAGTTCCCTTTGCCAGAACCACCTCTAACATGGGAAATGGTCACAAAGCCTCTATCATTTATGCAGAGAAAAAAAAATTATGTTCCCTTGGGAAATCTGGTTCGAGAACTGTAGTTAATGTTGTCACTGTCCTGAAGGGGTCAAGGTCTGTCTTAGGATAGCGGGCAGAGCTGTCAAGCTTGAGGGGTGGTGGAAGGCATGGAGAAAAGCACCCTGAGGGAAGCCAGCCTTGGGTTTCCAATAGTTTTTTAGGCAAAGGGGCCTCAGGCCTGCGCAGCTGTGGCAGTGAGGGTTTCTGGAATGTCCTACTCAGCTCTGTCCAAGAGCTGTTCTCACGGTAATCAGCACAGAGAGCATAGGCAGGCTATGCTACCTCTGACCTGCAAAGTCCAGTGTGGTCCAGCTGCCAGGACGCCGCTGGGGGTTTGCCTGGACACCGTGCAGCCTTCTCGTGCTGGTCGTGTCCCATGGGTGCTCAGGCCCCACGGTGTGTCTTGGCCCTTTAGAACCTCTAACGAAAGCAGATGCTCCATCCCTACTGCCAGGCCTGCTGGTCCCTGGTTCTCGCTAGCCCATCTCTCCACCATGGGGTTGCTCCAGTGACCCCGGCTGGGGGCCAGCTGGGAATCCCAAAGACTCCCACGTGCCTGCCATTACATGGGCCACTTCCTGAACCTCCTGCCAACTGATTAGATCTCCTATGATGGGGTGTGTGTTTGGGGAGGCCTCCCCAGCATGGCCATAGAAGCACGGGGCTGGGGCTGAGAGAGCCTCCCTCTCCATCCTAGGAGCCAGACTTACTTTTCTCTAAATCCCGAACCCAAGCAAAATGTATTGTGTTTCACAGAGGGAGTGTCCCACCTTGATTCCAGAAATCAGGCCTCGGAAGGCCAGAACTAGTCTATTTACGGATGGCTCGGTCTACGAAAAGTCAGCGTCATTTTATTTTATTTATTTTATTTTTTTTTAAGATTTTATTTATTTATTTGACAGAAAGACAGATCACAAGTAGGCAGAGGGGCAAGCAGAGAGAGGGGGGGAAGCGGCTCCCCACTGAACAGAGATCCCGATGTGGGGCTCGATCCCAGGACCCTGGGATCATGACCTGAGCCGAAAGCAGAGGCTTTAACCCACTGAGCCACCCAGGCGCCCTGTCAGCATCGTTTTAAAATAAATCAAAGGATGAATGCCAACCCAAGTAAAGGTCGAATGGGCCCAACCCGAGGAGGAACTGGGAAGGCTTAGAGGCTGGCCTTCCCCGAAGCAAGCACAGTGGGTCCGGCTCTTCCTAGTTCAAGAATCTCTCTGGGCACCTGGGTGGCTCAGTTGGTTAGGCATCTGCCTGCAGCTCAGGTCATGATCCCAAGGTCCTGGGATCGATTCCCACATTGGGCTCTCAGCTCAGCAGAGTGTCTGCTTCTCTCTCTCCCTCCTCCATAAATAAAATAAAATCTTTAAAAAAAAAGAGAGAGAGAGAGCTATTATGGGGGAAGGGGAGTACACACTGTGGTTCCAGCTAGAGGTAACCAAACATCTTTCTGTGACAGATGATTCCCACACTGGAAAGGTTAAACCTTCCAGAGACTGTTGGGAGGGGCAGCAGAAGGAGAAAGAAGGAAGCATAAATGAATGGCTCAGTGGGAACCCGGACCTACTTCCTCCTGCCCAACAACCTCCCCCAACCCCCATCTCCTCTGCCATCGTTAAGCTGAGAAGGCAAGGAGGGCACTACAAATTTACTTCTGGTTCTAATAATACGCTAAATATGCTGGACATATTTATTCCATGACAGAAACTGTGCCCCACGGTCAAGGTGTCCACATGGGACCCCAAATTTCAACTCTACCGCTCACTGGGTGCTATGTTGTTGTTACCTGCACTCGTCCTCCCCACAGTCTGGAAGAGCACAAAGTTTGAGATGAATTTATTCATATATAGATGCTGAGTCACCCAAAGACCCAGCAGGGGATTGTGTGGATTCCAGCAAGGAACCACCACAGAGATGTGACTTTCATGCTCCGTGATTTGTGAACTGCGTACTGCTGAGATGGGATTTAAGAGCCCACGAGCACCATGCGAGGCCAGAAACAAATGTCTTCCCGTCTTCCATCTCCTTTCCCAGATGCCTCCAAAATTAAAGGGAAGCAAAAAGGAAACTTCAATGATACCACATTGTGATGGTTAAACACACCAGAAATGCAGTAAAATAATCTCGAGGGGCACCTGGGTGGCGCAGTCAGTTAAGTATCCAACTCCTGATTTCAGCTCAGGTTGTGATCGCCAGGTCCTGAGATCGAGCCCCGTGTCAGAGTCCGCACTGAGTGGGGAGTCTTCTTGAACATTCTCTCTCCTTCTCCCTCTGCCCCCGCTGCTGTGTTCTCTATCTCAAATAATTAAAGAAATATTGTTTTTAAAATAATAATCATTTGAGGTTTTAAATGTGCAAATGTTACTGTTCATTAGATAACAGAAGTTAAATGTTTACATCTTTTTAAGGTAAGGCATTTGGTTGAAAAATACCCATGTCATTTGACTTTAAAATATTGAAGCAAAAAATAGAAGATATTTTTAATGGCAAATTGTGAGCAATAGTTATACCAGGATTTATAAGTGATAATTGCATTATTATCCCTACTTTTCTCCATATAAGAAAAATGCACAAATAGAAGGGTTATTTTTTAAATAGTTCTTATTTCTTTTAAGAACAAATTTTTTGGAGTCCCTGGGTGGCTCAGTGGGTTAAAGCCTCTGCCTTTGGCTCGGGTCATGATCCCAGGGTCCTGGGATCAAGCCCCACATTGGGCTCTCTGCTCAGCAGGGAGCCCGCTTCCCTCTCTCTGCCTCCTTCTCTGCCTACTTGTGGTCTCTGTCTGTCAAATAAATAAATAAATAATCTTAAAAAAAAAAAAAAAGAACAATTTTTTTTTTGTGTGTGTGTGGGAGCCAGTGTTGGTCTTTCTTTTTTCCTTCTCCTGATTATGAAATTCTACAGTTTATTATAGAATTTTTAGCTTATACTGAAAATCAATAAGAAAGAGGATCAAACTCACTCATAATAACAGTAGTCAGGGACACCTCGGGGATGGCCATTGTCAATACTTGGGTGCATTTCCTTCTTTCTATGATATTACAAAACATTAAGCATCATACTACATAAGGATGAATCCATGTGAACTTGCCAATATTTGACCACTCTAACTGACAAAATAGAAATTCATATTGCCCAGCTGAACACATACAAGATAAGGAAAACTGGACAGCCACATGCAAAAGAGTGAAACTGGACCCCTGCCTTTACCACACACAGAAATCAGCTGGAAATGGATCAAAGACTTCCACAAAAGGCCTGAAACTGTTAAACTCTTAGAATAAAACAGAGTGCATAAGCCCCTTGACATCTATCCTGGGAATTTTTTAGGGTTTTTTTCTTGTTTTGTTTTTGGGCTTTTTTTTTTTATTTGACTCCGAAAGCAAAGACAACAAAAGCAAAAATAAACACGTGGGACAACGTCAAACTGTGTGAAGGAAACCAACCACAAAATCAAAAGGCAAACCATGGAATGGGAGAACATATTTGCAAGTTATATTTCTGGTAAGGGGTTAATACCCAAAATATATAAAGAACTCAATAGCAAAAAAAAAAAAAAAAATTTCCCTTTGCATTAAAAATGGGCAGAAGGACTGAATAAACATTTTTCCAAAGAAGACTTTATAAATGGCCAACAAGTACATGAAAAAGTGCTAAACATCAATAATGATCAGGGAAATCCAAACCATAACCACAAGGAGATACCACCTGACACCTGTTAGTACAGCTTTTATCAAAAAGACTAGAGATAGCCAGTGTTGGCAAGGGTGTGGAACAAAGGCGACTCTGTTAATGAGAATGTCACTATGGAAAACTATGTAGACGTTCTTCAAAAAAACTAAATAGAACTGCCCTGTGATCCAGCAATCCCACTCTATATCCAAAGGAAATGGAATTGTGGTCTCAGGGAGATATCGGCACTCCCATGGTCATTGCAGCATTATTCACAATAGCTGAGCTGTGGCAACAACCGAAGGGTCTGTCAATGGATGAATGGATAAAGAAAATGTAGTATAATGGAATATTGTTCAGCCATGAGAAGGACATCCTGCTCTTTGTGACAACGTGGATGGAACTGGGGAATATTATGCTAAGTCAAATAAGCCAGTTAGAGAAAGACAAATACTATATGATCTTACTTAGATATGGAATCTAAAAAAAAAGTCAAACTCCTAGAAATAGAGAGCAGGAGAGTGCAGGGGGTAGGGGGGGTGGGGGAAGAGAGAGATTGCTCAAAGGGTAGGAGCTTTCAGCTATAAGCCAAGTTCTGGGGGTCTGATGTACAGCGTGGTGACTATAGTTGATAATACTGCATTGAAATGTGCAAATACACTGTAGGTCATCTTCAGGGCTCTTGACACAGTCGAAGGAAAAAAAGGTAACCATGTGAGGGGGCGGATGTGTTAATTAATCTAATTGTGGTAACCATTTCAGAATGTGTACCTATGCCAACTCACCACACTGTACACTTTAAATAGATGCTATTTTATTTGTAAGCTAGACCTCAGGGCATCTGGGCACAGGGTTGTACAGTACAGGGAACAAGGGTCTGTCTCTTCAGGCTCTTCCATTGACTCTTACTGATGAATTTTTATATCCTAATAAAGTTAAAAAGAACCCCATGGAGAGTGTAAATACGGTCATAGTAAAATGATAACATTCTCGGGGCACCTGGCTGGCTCGGTGGGTGTGGAGTGGGTGACTCTTGATCTTGGGACTGTGAGTTCAAGCCCCATGCTAGGTGTAGAGCCTACTTAAAAATAAAATCTTAAAACGGGGGCTTGTGGGTAACTCAGTCGTCTAAGCAAGTGTCCAACTCTTGGTTTGGGCTGAGGTCATGAGATTGAGTCCCGTGTTGGGCTCTGTTGCTGGGTGTGGAGCCTGCTTAAGATTCTCTCTCTTTCTCTTTCTCCCTCTGCCCCCCCCCAACCCTGCACACGTGCATGTGTGTTCTCTCAAAATAAAATCAAGTAAAATAAAATAAAATGATAGCATTCTTTATATCATTATTCAAATCTTTTTGTGTCCCTTAGTTAGCAAAGTTTGATGTCCTTCTTATATGACCTAATAATATCTGACTTCAGCTATACCACAGGGAGTTATAATTTTTTTAAGATGGTATTCTTTATTTTGCTTTAGGTGGTCATTTTCTCACACATAGGAGAACTGTATGCACACACACAGATATAAATATAAAGGCACACATACACACATATGCATATATCTTTTATTTTTAACTTTTGTGTACCATATTCCCGTTACCCTTATTAGTTCTAACAGCTTTTCCATTGCATCACAACTAGGATTAATGATAAATTTGGCTTCTTTTCAGTGATTACATCTTACTTATGAAATTGGCTAGAATTTTCAGAAGTGTTGAATAATACCAATGCTTTTTACATAGCAAAAGGAAAAAAAGGTAAAGAATGAAAGAGAAAATGGTTAATTCATCTCTAGATTTCCATGTGTCAGGATCATAGGCAATCATTCAAGTGACATGGAAATATCATATTTAATGCAATGGAAATTTAACCATCACAGACTTTCAAATGAGAAAATTTAGTTCCAAAGTTTATAAAATGATTTCATGATCATTTAAAAGGAAAAAGTAGAGAAATATAGATATAACTGGGTCCCAGCTGAGCTCCAACATGGATTTTCTCATGAGGAGATCTCGCTCAAAGAACAGAACTCAGTTCTCTCATCAAAACAGGAGCCAACAAAGTATATCTTTTCAGTAAAATGAAATATTCTAGATCTGTGAATCCTTCACAACTGTGTGTTTCTTCATCAACTACTGTCATGAGTTTATCAGATAAGAGGACATCTCTATTTGACTTTTATAATAAGAAACTGGTCTGCCCTTGACTGCTATGAAAAATACACCCTCCTCCACCAAGACAAGCTCATCAGTAGGCTCCAGGTGGATGGTGGCAGATGGGGCTCTGCTGGGTAAGATGGGAGGGGGCACATTCAGCAGAAAAGCCACATGTTCCAGAACATCCACTGGTCAGAAGCTCCTTAACTTTAGGTCTCAGAAATTCCTCTCAAGAAAATAAGGGTGATCGCTCAGGTTCACGCATCCTGGGCAGCTGTTATTAGGGAATGCTGGCCTCAGGGGTAGAATTAGAATTTGAATTAGAATTAGAATTCTAGTGGAATTAGAATTAGAATTAGAATTAGAATAATTAGAATTAGAATTAGAATTAGAATTAGAATTAGAATTAGAATTAGAATTAGAATTAGAATTAGAATTAGAATTCTAGGTGGAATTAGAATTCTGGTGTGCTGGGAGGATTGGGATATGCAGTGCTAGGAAAGGCACTGAAAAGGGCTGCAGACTCACCTATCAGGAACTTGCCCTATCACACCCTGCCCCAGAAGTTTCTCTTCTGCCCTTAGGAGAGATTTTTTTAAAAGCTGGTCTTATTTGTCACCCTGAATGGTGGCCTGGTAAGGCTGATTTTCCAGGTAGCACCACACTGGAGTCCCTCCAGAAAGGCTGAACAGCCTGCACTTAGTAATCATTCCTGATGATGTTTTTGAAATATTTGTGCTGTTGAGCACTGCTTGGATTAAAAGCCTCATCACGGTTCGGGTTTCTGCAGTCATGGAGTTGACAGTGTAAGCATCTACAAAACACATGAATTCAAAAACCCGTGTGACACACAATTTCCTGACACACCTTCCCACCCTCTCACCTATGTATCTGTTGTCAGAGTGGAAAACCCACCAGCACCCCAGCGCTGGGACCCTCCATCCCCTCTAGGGTCCCAGTGTTGTTCAAGAGTTCACTGATCAAAGAGGGAAAAAAGCTCTTGATAATCCTAGTAGGCTTCTCAGTTCCCACTAGAAGTTTGAAAAAAATTTTAACAATTACAGAGCAAGCTGGATCCTTCAAACTATTGTGAGTTGCAAAATTTGCCCATGAAAAGTTTTTTTAATGTATAAAAACTAAATCATACTTAATTATGCATTTTGCTCAGCAAATTTCCTGAATATAAAAGTGACATGAGAGGCACATGGGTAGCTCAGTGGTTTAAGCCTCTGCCTTTAACTCAGCTCTTGATCCCAGGGTCCTGGGATCCAGCCCCACATCAGGCTCCTTGCCCAGTGGGGAGCCTGCTTCTCCCTCTCCCCCTGCTTGAACTCCCCCTGTTTGTGCTTTCTCTCTCTCTCTCTGTCAAATAAGTAAAATCTTTAACAAAAAGTGTCATGAAATATGAAATTTAACAATAATAAATGGGCACAAATTTGATACTTATTTGTACTGTTACTTTTTTTTGTTCAAGTGTCATTGAGATTAAGACACCAGCCAGTACTGGATGTCTACACTGCCCACGACCTTGGGTCTCCTTGGGTAGAGTCATCAGGGTGCTTTTCAAGTATTAATTTTTGTAATATAAATACTTCAGGGCTGATGAATATTTCAACTTTCATCCATCACTAGGATATTAGGATAAATCTGGCAATCAGATCTGCAGCAGAGGGGTACACGTGCAATGTAGAAAAGCAGGAGCAGAGAGAGAAGAGGGGTATCTTTCCTCCAGTAACTTCTCACTTGGGAGCCTTCAGACCCAAATTTCCTTCCTTCCCTTCCTTCCTTCTTTCCTTCTTTCCTGTTTGCTTTCTTTCTTTCTACTTCCTGCCTTGTATTTGCTTTTATTAACATCCCTTCCATTTTCCTTGGTTGCCCTCCAGTGTATTGCTCTGAAGGGCAGAGGGCTTGAATCCCCTTGCTATTCCTCGCAGGGGACACACCCTGTCCTCTCTGGGCAGAAGCTGCATGGGCTTTTGGTGCTTCACCACTGGAAACTAACTGATATGACAAGGTCCTCAGAAAATCTGGGCAAAACAGAAAATCAAGCTAGACATAAATGCAGAATAAAGGGAAGAATGGGGATGTTTGGGCAGAGAGCCAGAGTTTCATCATTTGAGCAATTTCAGAAGGAAAGTATGAGCGTATGAGCCAACTCCACACCCCCCCAACCCCCTGCACTGCCCTCTGCCTCCTGCCTCATCTTTCCTCTGCTGGAGTCTTCATAGGAAGGACCTTATCCATCAATATGGGATATCCACCCCAGTGTCTTCATGGAGCCCTCAGAGAACCCTGATAGGGCCTAAGGAAACTTCCAGAAATTCAGGGAATGTTGCCTTGTGTGGGTGGTATTTCTCTCCTCCTCCCTTTCCTTCCCTTCCAGGGACCTTCTCCTTCCTCCCTCCAGGGACTTTCCTGATTATGTAGACTCAGAGGAAATGGATCCTCTATGATTCTATGCATTTGCTTTCACCACAAATCCCCATATCTGAAAGCTAGAAAATAGCGTAGGGGTCACCTTGACCAACCTCCCTCTTTATATCCTGCACCCCCCACTCCTTGCATAAAGAGAAAAAAAAAATAAAATGACAGACTATTTAGGGCTGAATTTAAGTCCTTCTCTTGCCAGCCACTCTCGTAATCCCATACTGTAGGCACAGTGGCTGAACCAGTACTTGGCTAATTGTGGAGACAATTAGCATTCGTTACTTGTTTTAATGAGCCAAGTGGATAATTGTTTCTGGCCAGAACCACTGGGGACACGAACAATTGTCTGTGTTCCTAATTTCTGGGTTAAATCTATGCTAGTGGAGCGCTCCTATCAGAAGCAAGCCTGATATTGATAAGACATCCTATCCACCATCCAAACCTTCCAGACCTGAGATCCACTGTCACCCCTACTCCCCCCCTTCCCTTGCATGGTGACTAGGTGCTCCTTTAGCTCTCAGTTCCCAGGAGGAGGGGACAGGGCACCTGTGCTGCAGGTATCTGGTGTGTGCAGTTCATCCTGGTCCTGCCCAGCTCCCTTCGAGCTGTCTTTGCCCCAGTCTTGCTCCCACCCAACACCTAACTAGGGCAAAAGGTCCAAGTCACTGTGGTTCCTCAGCATTCAGATTAAAACTTGTTCAATCTCATTTTCTTTTCAGTCTCTTGAGCTGTCGGACACCCTCAGGATAGACTGAATTCTGTTCTTGGGGCTCTGGGGTGTTTGCCCCCACATGGATTTGATGAGGCAGTGATCCCCAATAGCAGCCCTAAGGAAGTCCTTATTGTGAGCACACTGATATTTCTGAGTAAAGTTTGGTAAAGGTTATACATTTTGTGTTCTTTCATGTTGAAAAAATGTAAAGGGTTCAGAACATGATGCCCCAAAATATGACACTTTGGCATATGGATTATTTGAGGCAAAGAGGAGAGAAAATCAGCAGGCACAGGAAAAGCTCTTTACCACCCCCTAAGACCCCTACGAAAAGTCTGTACTTCCCCTCTTACAGAGGAAATTTACATTTATAAAGGAAATTTCCCTTAGTAAATACACCAGGAGGAGAGCTACCAGATGTGGTCTTTCACCTGAGAGGCCCTTATCTGCACAACAAGGCTCCTGGGATTTACTGGTTGTGCCTGTTTTCACTTCCTTCTCTCACCCAGGCCAGAATTTGTCTCCTTCCACCTCAAAGCCCTGACCACCCCCCACCCTTTCCTTTACTTCAAGATGCTGTGTAAATCTCAGTCATCTGAGAATCACCTTGGGTCTCATATTTTTGTGAGACCCCATGAGTACATACATAATCAAAGTTGGGGTTTTTCCTCCTGATTAATCTGTCTTATGTCAACTTAATTCTTAAACTAGCTGCAGAACCTAGAAGGGTAGAAGGAAGTGTTTTCCTCCCCTACAGTTTCCAGGAAGCCAAAAATATCAAGTCCTTCTTTATTCAGTAGTTGGATTACTCAATTATGCCAAAAATTGAGAAAAGATTTGCTATGAATATTTCAAACTATTGAACTCTTTTTAGAAAGTTGGCTGGAGGATGGATGAATCAGGTACATGTGTGTGTGCATGTGTGCGTGTGTGTGTGTGCACCTGGAAATGAGGGCAGGTGTATATCAGCTGCATCGTTTGTCCGTGTATCTAAACCCGCTCTTCTGACTTCATCTTGTTCTCCTTTCCTTCTCATCTGCAGCCTGAAAGCAGTGGGGAAACAAGGCTTTGCTCACTGCAATGTTTGTGTGTGATTAGTTGCCAACCCAATGAACTTTTCTAACACATCTATCTCCTGGAAATAGAAAAACTGAGAGAAATGGAGGTAAAGCTTTTGGAAACACTTACTGTGCGCTGGGGGCATCACCACGATGTCTTACTTAACTCTCAAGGACACCTTGAATATAGGTGTTATCATTCTCTTTTTAAAAATGTGCGATCTGTGGATCAGAGAGGTTAAGTGATAGATCTAATATCACATAGCTAATAGGTACAGGATTTGATACAGGATTTGAATCCATGCAACTGTATACCATTATAGGCAGAACTCTGTCTACTCTAAAACCGGAACCCTGGGGTGCCTGGGTGGCTCAGTCAGTTAGGCATCTGCCTTTGGCTCAGGTCATGATCTCAGGGCCCTGGGATCGAGTCTTGCATCGGGCTCCCTGCTCAGTGGGGAGCCTGCTTCTCCCTCTCCCTCTGCTGCTCCCCCTGCTTCTGCTTTCTCTTGCTCTCTTACCTGCTCTCTGCCAAATAAATAAATGCAATCTTAAAAAAATAAAATCAATAAAAGTAAAACAAGTAAAACCGGGACCCAGATGTCAGAGAGAACTTCTGGTCTTCCACCATTCCTGTAGGTTCCCAGGGGCCCCCCTCCCAAAATCTCTGCTATTATCTAAGTGTCTGTGAGTCTGTGTGAGCTGCTTCTGTTCCTTCCCTCAGACACACGGACGCAGTGCAGCTGCTTCTGTGGGGTAAGATATCCACTTACACCAAGCACTTTGTGGGTTTAGCAACTTGACTAATAATCAGGTTTGGGAGTGGGATCACAAGCCCACAGGCTGCAGCTCTTTCCTCCTCCCCCATCCTTCCCAATCCTGCCCCTCGCTGTTCATCTGATGAGCTCTGGATCCAGGAACCTTGTCCACGTTAGAGATGAGAATGTGCCAAGGATTACAGGGTAGCCTTCCCTTGGTGGGTTCCCAAACAGACTCGAAAGAAGGAAAACCATCCTGTCCTTGAGAAAAGCAACTAATGGGCCATTTGTCCAAACTGCCTAGTGTGCTCTCATTTATACCCTACAGCATAAGGTCCTGACAAACTTTCCCTTTCCAGAGACTAGCTGTTCTAGCTGGAGGTCAAGGATTGCTTCCCTTGGTGGAGAAAGTAGGATACACTGTTTGAGACATTTATATTAAAAGTTCTTTGTTGTTTATCTGAAAATCAAATTCAGCTGGATATCCTATATTTTATACAGCAGTCCTAAGACAGAGGTATAAGAAAGGTAGTTTAATTTCATGGAGGTATCTTTCATGGAGGGTAAACTCAGAAACTCAGAATTTGGTTGTGCTGCATTGCTAACCATTGGGAGGGAAACAGTTTCTTAAATCTTTTGAATTTATTTTCTGTGGATTCACAGTTTAAAAAGTCTTAAAAATATGGCTGAACATGTCTCACTAATTGGAACTATGTCTATCACAATATCCGAGTACATTTTTAAGTACTTGGATATTGTGCTATACACATCAATCAAAATGAGAAAAGAACTCCATACCCAGGAAGTGCCCTGCAATGACAAGGAGGAGAAAAATGTAAAGAAAAAAACAAAACAAATAAGGCAGATTCTTATGCTTGGAGCTCATCTCAGCTTTCCACACCCCACAAAGCAGACTTCTTACCTCCTGTGCCAGCCTGCCTCACCTGTGGGACACAGAGCAGCCCATCAGCTCCTGAAGTGAAAAATTGGAAACATACCTGTCCTGGGAATATACTCAGTATTTAAATGTTGCATGTGGCTACACTAACTACATTAAGAAGGCTGATGCTTTGTAGACAAAATAGCCAACATCTAATGCACAGTAGTGATCAGCAAACTAGTAAATGGTACAAGCACTTGTGCTTCTGTTTCCAATTTCCTGATGCCAATAAATGGTGCTGGCCACACGCAGCTTGACCTTCACTTGCATTGCCTTTTCAGTTTCCAAAGCTAATGGTTTTTCCTATTAGGTTTATAAAAGTAATGCATGCTCATTATTGAAAATATAGAATGTTCAAAAAACATGGGGCCCCTGGCTGACTCACTCCGGGGAGTGCATGACTCTTGATCTCAGGGTCGTGAGTTTGAACCCTATGTTGGCTATAGAGATTACTTAAAATAAAACCTTTTTTCCTAAAAAAGATGTTGGAAAAAAACCCACAAAATCTAGCTTGGTAAATAATATCTATATTTCTACTACTCAAGACACTTTTAACCTCAGATGCCTTTCTTTCCAGTCTTTTTTAAGTGCTGCTATTTTGTGTAGTGTGTACAATATTGTGTTCTTTTTTTTTTTTTTTTCACATTGCTTAGAACTCTTTTTAAACATGATCTTAAATAGCAACAGCATACTGGAAATAAAGTTAACGGTGAGATTAGCAAAGAAATGTATAACAACTTGTTAAAACAAGATAATGTGCTCAAAATGGAGTCGCTTATGCTAAGCCCCACAACATGAAGCCAAAACTTAAGCCTCACGTCTCCAAACTGAGACTTTTAATTACAGTTTTTGACTTTCCCAGAAATAGAATCTTAAGCCAGTCCATCAGGAATTGCCTGATCTGCACCAGCCAGATAGATAATCCACCATCCTCTAAAATGAAAGTGACCTTGGGATACTCAACTTGATTTTAGTGTCCAGCATAATTTCCTTGTTCTGAGTTGCTTCTGCGCAGTTCCTCAGAGCTCATTTCTGTCTGCTAGGTTGGATGTTGTCTGATTCATGGAACCTTGAATAAAGCCAGTAAGATCTTTAAAATTTCCTCAGTTGAGTTTTGTTTTTTACGAGTTCTTTTAGGGAGGATCCACTTTTCCCATGAATAAGGGTGCATACATATGAAAGACACTTCATCCAACTTTTAGTCTGATAACATCTGTTGTAGGTTGCAGATATTGTCATAAGCTCTTGAAGGTGTTGCCTTTCCTATAAATTCCAAAACACACAAGAAAATTAACACTTTTCCTTAGGTTTCTGGAAATAGGCAATATGATTTTTACGTCCCTACTCTTGGGATGGGAATCTGGTTTCATTGCCTAAAAAAAGAAGATAGCCACAAGTTCCTACTTATGCATAAATATCAATGTATAAATATGTTCAGAATAGTGTTCTTTTTTAATTTCAAAAGTATAAAATAAAAATCACCTAAATGATCAGCATTAAGGGGGTTGGGCTAAGTAAATTACAAAACATGTAAACAATCCTCTCAGTAAGAGAATTATTCAGCCGTCAGAAACAAAGATTACGAAGAACCCTTATCAATGTTAACTTTTGGTTTTTAGGTAAGGTCTATGCCCCGCATGGGACATGAACCTGCCGCTGAGATCAAGAGCTGCAAGGTAGCTCTAGTGAGCCAGCCAGGGGCCCGTACTCATGTTAATTTTTTAAAACCTGAATACCCAAATTTATGTAAGCAAGCATTTAGATTTTATATGCATATGAAAAGGGACTGGAGCCAAATTTAAGGATAATAATAGCCAAGTGATGAATTGGTAAGTGCTTTTCCTCATCGACTCTTTTAGATTCTGGGTTGTCTTAATTGTCTCTCTGATTTGTAGTAATCCTGCTTTCGTTTGTTTTCTCTGCTTCCCTTCTGGTTGTCAGGTGTAAGCGTTAAATGGCCAGACCCCTGGATTAGCACCCCAGATATCTCATTGTCATCCACATCAAGTACCCTACAAGCCTCAAACCCCCTGGGAGAGGGCATTTTGCCAATTACAAAGCACTGTTTTTTCTTGGGCAAACTATTTAGTCCGGTTATCGTTAGAAAATTTGTTTGCACAGACCTGGCTGTTGCAGTTCTTAAAATTGACTCTTGCTAATAGGACATGGGAAAAGAAGGAGCACAAACACTGGAGAATTGGAGATGAGCCCTCGCCTCTGCAGGTTCATCGCAGATGGAGGAGGGTAGCCCCTCCACCAGCACACGCCCTTTGATGGAAGGCTCTGGGAAGACACCTTTCATAAGGGAGATCAGCCCTCTTTTCTTTCCCATGCTTGCCATGTGGCTGTGAAGTATGTTAGTACCTCACAGTGGGGTGAGGGAAACTAGGAAGCAGCCCGGAAGAGTGAGGATCCTCGAGGAGAGACCAAATGTATTGGAGATCCAGGGAGGGTGGGTCCACAAGCCAAATTAATATATCCAGAATTGATATGAGCTAATATGATAATCAAGCTGATAATGAGCTTGAAGGGGGACGTGAGTCAGTGCTTTAACACCACTGGGTTATTCTGGTCTTTGAGGCTCAGCCTAGAGGTCATGTTTTGCAGGTGGGAAGCCTGGGGCTCCCAAGTGGCCCTTTACAACATGGAACAGAAATGCAGACAAAGACTAGGAAGACAAGGCACAGTCCTGGAATCAGAGGTCCACCCAAGGGGTCAAAATCCTGTGTAGGGCTTAGAGAGGGAATGCAGTGTAATAGAAAGAACCAGAGAGTGGGAGCCTGAGAGGTGGGCCTTTGAATTCCAGTCCCCCATCCCCCACTGGCCCCATGGCAGCCGGCATAATCGCTCCCCTGCCCTGTCCAAAGCTTACTCAGTGGCACCAGCAGCCGAGGCTACAGGCCCTTGGCTGGGTCCTCCAGTTCCCATGCCCTTGATGGAGTGCGGAGGGTGGCACTCGCTTTGCTCAGTGAAAAGTGAGCAAAAATGATACTCTAAGAGAAAGCTTTCTTGCTCTTTCCTCTTGGCCATGAGAACACCTCCACCCCCAAATTAGCTCCACCCTCCGCTCCTGATTGTAGACAACATGGAACCACACCCAACTCTCTGCCAAGGCGTAGCTTGTGTGAGAAACGGAACTTTGTGGTTATAAGGGGCCGATCTGGGTGTTATGCTGTTGCCAGAGACCTATCTTAAAAATGCTATCCCCTTAAGCCCGTTTCTTCATCTCCAGCAAAGCACTTAACAGGCCTATTTCATGTGGCTCTTTTGAGAATTGAATGGACTGACGGTGGGAACACATTTGGCCGAAAAATGTGGAGACATAAAGGGTGACACTGTCCCCTGGACGCTATGTTCTGGCAACTGAAAGAGAGGGCCAGTGGCCAGAGTTTTAACTGTTTCTGTTTTGTTTTCCCCTGAATTGTAATTTCTCTCTCTCCTTAGAAAATATTGATCTAGAAATTAAACACTTAAAACCCATGCAATTTTTTGATGTGTTGGAGAAATGCAATCTTCCTGAGGGAAAAGGAGGTCACTGTGGTTGAAATGGCCCTCTCTTTGTTAGTCTGAGACTGACCTCTCTCCAGCCAGAAATTGCACAAGACTTCCAGACCTTCCACCCGGATTTTGTTTTTCACAAACAGCTAAGCTAGGAAAATCTGCATTGCATAGCCCTCTGGTTCTGCAAAGGACAGCTGAGGCTCCCTGGCTTATGAGAGGCACAAGGTTGTGCCCTCAAGACCTAACATGTGTGCCTGCACAGTGTTCACAGCTGGTGTCTCCCTGTCTGGCTCTTTGCTTTAGCATAGTTTAATCTTTCTTACCTGGTGCCTGCATGGGGGACCTTGCTTTAGGGCTGGGCTCTCCCCAGAGAGACATTGCTCCTACATCCTTCTTCCTAAACCCCAACCCAATCAGAGTCTGGGGACCAAAGTCTTTGCTCACTCCCCATTGCCCATCAACATCTCCACCTCCTTCCCTGGGTCTTGGGGATTCTCTTCAATCATAATTTCTGCGCAGGCAGAAAATCTGCCCATCTATTAGGAGGTGCACACTCTCCTGCATAACAAAACAATCTTTTCTAATCTCCAATAATATGTGATTTCTCTCAACCATGAAAACTATTTAGCCCTCAAACTTCCTTTTAATAAATTTTATAATTATGGTCAAAAATTTGGAAATTAAAGAAAATTATAGAAGAAATAGTCAAACAGAATCATAACTGCACCTCAAGGTAGAATCTCTGTTAAGGTATAATGCATTCTTCCCCAGCAGTGGATAAGGGCTGAACTCCTCAGGGTTGGCAGAGAAGCAAGAAGTAAAAACTATCAGGGAAAGTGGTACCTTGCAAGACAACAGGGAAATAACAAATTTGAAGCCATCACAATTGAAAATTGTCCATATTCCCTGGGGTGGTGATTCTACTTCCCAGAATTTATTCCATGGAAATAATAGCAGAAATATGCCAAAAAAAAAAAAATCACTTTGAGAAACCTCACTGCACCATTGTTTTTAAGTGCATAAAAAAATTGAAAACAACTAAGAGTCCATCAATTGGGAATTCATGTAATCACTTATGAAACTTTTATCCAATGAAATACTATGTAGTCATTAACAAGAAGATAAAGTACAGTTTGGATGTACAGTGTGATTCAGACTGCAGTACTGAAAATTTTTAAAAAGTATATTATTTTTACTTACCTAAAGCCAATTTTTTTTTAAGATTTTATTTATTTATTTGACAGACAGAGATCACAAGTAGGCAGAGAGGCAGGCAGAGAGAGGGGGAAGCAGGCTCCCTGCTGAGCAGAGAGCCCCATGGGGGGCTCGATCCCTGGAATCATGACCTGAGCCTAAGGCAGAGGCTTAACCCACTGAGCCACCCACGTGTCCCCTAAAGCCAATTCTAAAGTTCCTTGCCTTAATTGTTGTCACAAGCAGAAAATATTTCATATGCACAGTAAAATTTTTGACATGAGGCACAGCAGTGATTAATGGTGGTTATCTCCTAGGAATGAAATTGAGAGATCTTCTTTTTCTGATCTGTATGTTCCTGTATTTTGTAATAATAATTAAAAGACGAGAGTCCCATCCTAGAATAACAATAACAAAAATCCTTGCCTGGAACTTTTTGAGTGGGATAATTTATAGGCTTTTCGGAGGCCTTCAATTAAAAAAATAAAATCCTCTTCATAAACAAAACTGTGTACTTAAAACTGCCCCTAGAAATGAGGGTTCATTCGTTAAGTTAAAACCAGTGAAATCCAGAACTACACTCGAATGGGAAGAAAAAAAAAGAATAAATTAAAAACAATGAAATCCTAAGCAAAATAGAATCAAATAAATTAAAAAGCAATAAAATTCTAAGTGGACTTCATAAAACTATGTATGAATGCTTCTGGGAACCCTGCAAATCTGAGTTGTTAGGAGTCTGGTGACTTGGAGTGTTAAGGGGTCAATGCTCCATCTTAGCTGTCACTGCCCCTTCCCTGCCCCCTCCCCACCCTACCCTCCACCCCTGCCTGACCACACTTTGGTCTCTCTCTTTGAGACAAGGTTCTACTTGCCTAAAGCTGTTACCCCTTTCCTGGTCAATCCCCCTCAATCTAGCACACATGGACAAGAATTTGCATCAAGATGCTTAAAGATGCTTGACAGGTAAACAACTTTGCGGCAGCTCCCCGCACCCTGAAAGGCTGGACGGGAGTGGTGTGGCCTTTCTCAAGAGGCCTTATCACTAATGGCAGGGCATTCTCCCAGCGGGCCGTGGTCATCTGCGATTGCTCAAACATCCAACGTCAGTGTTTCAGCCACAGAGACTCCAAACAGGATCATCAGCAGAAGCAACCTCACAGCTTGGAGCCCGAGCATTTGTCAACCTCTTGCCCAGGTTATGTAGTTCAAACATGACACTTTCCCATGAGCCTCTGAGTCTGGAAAAGAAATGTAATTTTTACCCCTGACCTGGGAGACTTCAGACTATTCTCCTCTACGGTGATGATCTTCTCTGCGATGTCATTCCTCCCCTTGGGCTCCAGGTTCCTTCCTCAACAAAGCCTTACCTCAAAGGACAAAACTCAACGCTCACTGTAGGCGCTTTGGCAGAGGCTGTGGACTATAGGGCTGATGGGCTTGGTTTCCAATGCTTGCTAAAAACCGAAGAGGTAGAGGTGAGCAGCAAGCCGACTTCCTGAGGCTTTTCTGGCATGACAAGAAGCTGCAAAATTAATTGATGGCATTCTCTCAAGGGAGTGGCTGAGAAATCCTTTCAAGTTTCTGGGTTGCTTGGCATTCACAGATGCTAAGTAAGGCCCAGGCCCTGGCTCTTTGAGGTTTCCGTCCCACAAGCTGGAGGGCAGCATGATTTAGGATGGTCAGCAGGAGGGGAGAGTAGTAAGCCCCACTTGCCTCTTAAACAAATAAACAAATGCAGCTCACAGCTTGGACATCCCGGGGGGGGGGGTAGTTGGGGGGGCCCTTTAGCACCTGGTAGATCCAAGGTGGAAGGGGTCCCAAGGGGGCATAAACGCACTCTTCACTAGTACGTGGTAAGATGACAAGACAATTTGTTTTTGTTTAAAGCTGCTCTGGAAGAAAAGAGGTGTTTTTTATGTTCGTTTGTTTTTTGTTTGTTTGTTGGTTTTGGTTTTGGGGTTTTTTATAAGGCTTTTGGAAAGGGCTGGGGTAGGAATTCTACCCACATCAACTTTCAACTAGTTCTGTTTGCACTCACTTCCTTCCATGAGCACAGACCACAGATCCTTAACCTTTTCCCATCTGCCTGTTGCTCTTCTCCCTGTGGAGCGGACTCCCCTCATGCCAAGACTGAGGTTTATCACTACTCTGTTTATCTGGAGTCCTTACAGATTCCTCAAAGCAACCCCCTTCGCAGAGACAAAGGGTTCTGGGAGTCAGGGTGCAAACTGCCCTCGGAGATTTCTGACACTGGAGTCATTGCCTGGACCTCAGTAACTAAGTTGTAGATGTGGGGTCTAGCCAGGAGAAAGGCTGAATACGGATCCTGACACAGTAGTCATCAAGATGTTGACTTTGGTGTCTCAAGTAAATAGCTCTGTTGTATTTTTCAGGGGGGTGACTGGGAGACTCTTTACGCACCCCATGGGCACACCACGCTCACACTCACAGACATGCACACGCAAACACGCACCAATGGACATGTGCCCACGTTCCCCACACCCCCATACTACTCATCCCACACATGTAAGGTTTCCACACTCAAGCAAGTTTGGAAAATTCTGCACATGGCCATAGGCTTTGTGTCTGGTGATTGACGATTCCCAGCAAAGGCTCTGAGAAGTCCTGCAGTAAAGAAACCTGAGCTGCTAACTTGCTCACCTGGTGTGTCCTAGGTACACTGGGCCATACCCTGTTTCCTCACAACCTGTACAGTTTCAGTAAAGCACACAGAGCAAATGGTTCAGGGGAGTATAGCTGCCTGCCTTCCTGGACTTGCATTTTGCTTTCAGACTTCAGGGTTATATCATTCTTCTGCAACGAAGGGCCACTGACCCCTCCTCTTCTACCGTGTGCTCCCAGTCCAGCCACTTATGCCTGTGTGTGGGGCGGGGGGAAGTTCCTCTCTGTGTTGTGGAAGGAGACCCTGCAACTTGGATAGAAAAAACCAGCATTCACAGGCTGGGGGTCATATAGACCCGCACCCCCACGTCTTTGGTAAAAGTGCCCCCACTGAGCCTCCCCACCACTACAGGGAGAATGTAATGAGAACCTTTTTGGGCACTTTTTCTGCCTACTTCTTCGTTCTGAGCCCATGCTTATCTAATTCAACTGGATCCATGGTGAGCTATGCAAGCCTGGCGACTGATGGCTTGGCGGGTGCCCATGGGAGGTCTCCGTCCTGTCTGTCCCAGCGGTAGAAAGAGATCTCCCAGCGCCTGCCTTCAAAGGACAGAACTAGGACCCAGAATCGGGATCAGGAAATCAGGATCTAGATTACCCATCGTGGACCAGCATGTGGAGGCACTTAAATTTAAGGTAACTGTTATTGTACATCCTCTCTGAAATGAGAAACAAACATTTAAAAATAGGTTTGGGATTTATAGAAGAGTCACTCCAACTTTACATTCAAAGACCTGAACAGAGATGGGCAAACTGCCCAGGGCACCTGCTTGTACACCTAGAAGAGAATTTCTGGGCCCCTCTCTGGAGGCCTGGTCCCTGCGTGGGCACCAGTGTCTCTTGGTGGACAAAAGCCACGCCATGTCACCTGTCTCTGCAGCCCTGCAGACAGGAATACAGCCCCGCTGAGCACCGGAACCAGACTCCAAGTTGGTTTACCCAGGAGCCC
Source organism: Lutra lutra (assembly GCF_902655055.1). Taxonomy (NCBI): domain Eukaryota; kingdom Metazoa; phylum Chordata; class Mammalia; order Carnivora; family Mustelidae; genus Lutra; species Lutra lutra. The sequence continues at coordinate 42,066,826 of NC_062280.1, read as the reverse complement.
CAGCTCTGTAGTGCCAGAATATGGTGTACATGCTTGTTTCCTTCTTCCAGGACCATGGAATATCTTGGTTATGGAAACAGGTACAAGCTAGGAAGACGGTAAAAAACAATGTATAATAGATGGGATTAAAGGAACAGAGTCAAGACTTAGACAGACCTGGCTTTTATTCCAGAGTTCAGAAGCTTATAAATCGGGGACCATGAAACACACTAAGCCTCAATTTTCTCAACTGTAAAATGGGTATTCTTTTATACGAGTTTCTCCTCTAGTTGTTGTAAGGCGTAAGTGAGATAAACATGTAAGTTCTCACCCGGGGCCTGTCACAAGATACGTGTTTAATAAATGTAAGCTATTGTACATGCGTTGCTCGTATACAACACATAGTTGTCAACAAATGCTTATTTCCATGCATTTCTAAGTAAGATAACGCTCACACAAAGAGCCATAGTTCTCCCTGCAGCCGTCTTACTAATAAGTTTAGACATAAAAGAGTCCTGATTGATTGTTTTTCTGGAGATGTTTTTGCATTTATAATTCATGACTGGATGAAATGATCTTGTCTGCATTTTCCCTTAGGAAGCCAGAATTTGACTTGATGCCATGCTTATTTACTCTGCTGTTTGTATGGTCCCTTGAATGTGGTAGGATTGCCTCACAAAGAGACCAGCTGGGGTCCCCACGGCAGAGTCTCGTGAAATCAGTGCCCAGGTGAGCTTGCCAGCCAGAGTCAAGAATGTGCCTCTGTTTGGCAGACATTTTCAGAGCCAGGGAAAGGAAGCCCCTGGCTTCTCTTTGTTTTGTGGTGGTCGTTTGGAGCAGGTTGGAGGACACAGGGAGAGATAATAGCCCAAGGAAGGCTTAGGCATCCCTTTGTTCTGGTTTATTTTAAGCCCCTTGAAGAGGCTCTTTTATTGTTCCCTTTGCTCCTAGTACTTCAAAGCTGGAGGGTTTTTCTTTGGGACTGTTGGAGGGAGGATGGAGTTGGTGAGTGAACAGGGTTCAGGGATTGCTTACTGAGAAGCAGTTAAAGGAGGGAGGAAGGAAGAAAAAAGAAACAATTTGATCTTGCACTTACAGTAAGAGGTATTATCTGATTCTTGAGTTCAAAGACTTGCTAAAGAAAAAGGTGGTTTGTTATTTTGGAAACAAAAGACCTCAAACTTTCACCTGCAAAACAACCACCTGGGGAGCTTGTTCCAAAGGCCATTCCCAGGATGCACTTGAGGGGGAATGCTATTTCGCTAGGTCTAGAGGAATCTGCATTTTAATGTGAGCCCCCTGGGAAATTTTGAGGCTCCTTGACAAGGTTCCCCAGACACAATGAAAGAAATTTGGGGTCCTGGGGCACCACTGTTGCCTGGCCAAAGGCAGCTGTTAATTTTCTGGATTGCTTTGCTCTGGATTCCTAACCCCCTGTGGCTCTTGGGAAATGCTTTCGCAGTGGCTAAAGGGAGATTGAACAATGGAGGATAAAGGAGGAGCCAGACCCTTTTATCCCTCTGGGAAAAATAGCTCCAAGCGTGCTCTGGCCATTGACTAGCTGAAGTCAGGCTTGCAGTTGTTAGCCCTGGGAAGGAGAAAAAAGAATTGGTCCCCATAGGTAAAAGACTCAGGGCTTTGGCCTCAGGATCGCTGGGAGCTCATTACCCCGTGAGCCTGCAGTGCCCCCAGATGGAAATGTGCCTCCTCAAAGCGGGCCTTCCGCAGGAACAGCTTCTCGAGGGGTCCAGGACCTTGCCTGAAGAGTCAGGTAGATGCACACAGCACAGGTGTCCACAAGCAATAGGAGCTCGAAATTTCAACAATAACTGGAAAGATTGCGGGTTTATGAAAACAACAGCAGAGATTGGCTGCTCTCGAGCAGAGGAAGGAGATATATCTCCCTAGATATTGTGAGATTGTATTTACATACAGGTTACACCACAAACTGAGTCACAATTATAAATATCTTCACGCGACCAACATGAGGCTTCGACAGGATTTTCACTTCACTACGCCCAGGGGTAAGGGTGAGACTCTTCTGGGACAAGTGGGTGGGGCAATGCTTTTTCCAAGTGCTTTTCTGACCTGCTGTGTTGTTTGGGAAGGAAAGGATTATATGATAAAATGCCGGGAAAATGTCGGGATTAAACAAAGTGAAATAACAATTCTCTGTTGCAAAACTTCTCTTACACATCTGTGGATTTGGCCATGAGACCCTTTGGCAAAGATCACTGTTCAAAATTAGTGTATCCTGAACAGGTTCTGGGAATGCTGGGTCACATGATTCCAAGGGTTCCCTTTGGCTCTTATGACCCACAGGTGGCATAGAAGCGAGAAGGTGAGAAAGCACACAAATGCTCCTGTTTGTGTAGCAGGACCACAGACGGATATCTGAAAACTGGTGAGCACCTATCAGCATAATAAAACAATAAATGCTTAAAAAAATCCATACACGCCATTCGCAAAATAATTGCCTCTCTGGAGAACACAACAGAGAAAAAAAAGTTGGCTTTACATGTCCTCAAGAATCAAAATAAATATCAGCCTGACTCATACTTGTAGTCTACAAACTACAAAAAGAAACTGTGCTACCGTGAGGGGGTGGGGGGAAAGGGCCCTTTTAAAATAAATGGCAAGTATCACTGATGGAGAAGATAAGCATGGTGATCTTCTGTGACTTCTGTGTACTGAGCCTCAAGAAATCATACATGGTGGGGGCACCTGTGTGACTCAGTGGGTTAAGCCTTTGCTTTCAGCTCAGGTCAGGATCTCAGGGTCCTGGGATGGAACCCTGTATCGGGCTCTCTGCCTGCCTCTCTGTCTACTTGTGATCTCTCTCTCTGTCAAATAAATAAATAAAATCTTTCAAAAAAAAATAAGAAGTGACAAACAGGGATTATTACATGCCAAATTTAGTAAAAAATAAAATTGAGAGAAGACAGCTTTAATGAAGCTAGGATTACTGCAAGATTAACTTAAATTTAGAAAAGAAAAAAAAAAAAGTGCAGACCTCATTTTGCCAGGGAGATGAGAGTATTAGTTCTAGCTTGAAAATAGGCAAAGAACCTCTGATCTCTTCTTTACATTATAATGTTAGCACATAGCAAAAATTGGACAAGTGTTATGCCTTAAACACGAAATCATATTTTACTGCAAAGGAGAAAAGCTATTTTCCTCAAAGGACACTTAATATCAATCTCAAAGCAGTAATTAGCGTCCTACTTAAAGCTGAGCTCTCTAGGAAGACCCTTGAAAGATAAGACCAGAAGAAGTTGCCCATTATCACCACCTTCTCCAACATGGTCTTAGACATTGAAGTCAATGCAGTAAGACATGTGAGAGAAACAACTTGCAAGATAAATTGCTTAATTGTTGAGAGACTATATCTACCAGAAATCCCAAGATAACCAACTGAAATTAGAATTAAAATAAAGGAAAGAGCATCTGATAAAGGACTGGTATCCAACATACACAAAGAACTCTTAAAACTCAACAATAAGAGGCATCAGTTGTCAACCGTCTGCCTTTGGCTCAGGTTATGATCCCAGGGTCCCGGGTTGGAACCCCACATCAAACTCCTTGCTCCGCAGGAAGCCTGCTTCTTCTTCTCCCACTCCCCCTGCTTATGTTCCTGCTCTCGTTATCTATCTGTCAAATAAATAAATAAAATCTTTAAAAAAAAAAACCCTCAACAATAAGAAAGCAAACAATCCTTATGAAGAAAATGTGCTGAAGTCCTTAACAGACACCTCACCAGAAAAGATAGACAGATGGCAAATAAACATATAAAAATATGCTCCCCATCATAAGCCAAATACCAATCCACACCTATCAAAATAGCCCAAATCCAGAACACCAACAGCACCAAATGTGGGCAAAGATGTGGTCTAACAGATGCTTTCGTTCGTTGCTGGTGGGAATGCAAAATGGTGCAGCCACTTTGGAAGATAAGTCTGACAGTTTCTTACAAACTGAACATATTCTTACCATATAATCCAGCAACTGCTCTCTTTCGTATTTATCTAAAGGAGTTGGAAACTTAAAGTCCCAGCAAAAATGTGCACACAGATGTTTCTAAAGGCCTTATTCATAATTGCCAAAACTTGGGAGCAACCAACATGTCCTTTAGTAGGTGAATGGACGTATTGCTTATGGTACCTCCAGACAAGAGAATGTTATTCAGTATTAAAAAGAAGTGAGTTATCCAACTATTAAAAGACATGGAGGAAACTTCAATTTGTATTGATAAGTGAAAGGAGACAATCTGAAAAGATTACATACTATATGATTCCAAATATATCACATTTTGGAAAAGACAAAAAAGGAGACAGTACAAAGTTCAGTGATTATCAGGGATTGGGGGAGGGAGACATGAATAGGGTGGATTTAAGGGCAGTGAAATTACTCCATATGTAGCACAATGGCAGATACATGTCACTGGAACTGTGTCCAAACCCAGACAATTGACAACACCGGGAATGAGCTTTAACTTAAACTGTGAACTTTGGATGATGCTAATGTATCAGTGTGGGATACTGATAGTAGGGGAAGCTACGCATGTGTTGGGGCAGGGGTATATGGGAACTCCGTATTTTCTGCTCAATATTGCTGTTACCCTAAAAAGTCCTATAACAGGGACACCTGGGTGGCTCAGTTGGTTAAGCGGCTGCCTTTGGCTCAGGTCATGATCCCAGCGTCCAGGGATCAAGTCCCACATTGGGCTCCTTGCTCAGCAGGGAACCTGCTTCTCTGTCTCTGCCTGCCATTCTGTCTGTGCTTGTTCTCTCTCTCTCTCTCTCTCTCTGACAAATAAATAAATAAAATCTTTTTAAAAAAGTCCTATAACAGAAAGTCTTTTTTTTTTTTAAGCAACTTGGGAGATGTAATTAATGAATGAGAACAAATTATCAACCTCCTTACTCTTTTAAAAAAAATGTTGTTTATTTATTTTAAGTAATTTCTACATCCAGTGTGGAGCTCAAACTCATAACCCAGAGACCAAGAGTCACATGCTCTTCTGACTGAGACAGGCAGGCACTCTTCTTAATCCCCTTATTGATGGCAACACTTAGTAGGAGAAAGATCCACTGTGTGTACGTGTCATATATGTGCGTGTACAAGTGCAACTACACATATTATGTATACATATAGTGTATATCCAGGAATAAACTTAGCAAAAAAAAGATGTAAGACTCCAGGGGTGCCTGGGTGGCTCAGTGGGTTAAGCCTCTGCCTTTGGCTCAGGTCATGATCTCAGGGTCCTGGGATTGAACCCCTCATCAGGATCTCTACTCAGCAGGGAGCCTGCATCCCCATCTCTCTCTGCCTGCCTCTCTGCCTACTTGTGATCTCTCTCTGTCAAATAAATAAACAAAATCTTTAAAAAAATGTTAAGACTTCAAGAAAAGCAAAAGCAAACTATAAGACATCTAAAGATAAAAAACTGGAGAGGTTTGGAGAAAGTTGCCATGTTCCTGTAGGAACAGAGTTAATCAGAGCTATAAACATGACATTTTTATCCCAAATTAACTACAGGTCCAATGAAAGTCCACTTTCTATTGGATTTTTTTCTAATATTGAAAGACAATTTCAAAGATAATTTGAAAAAAATTAATAGGTAGAAGAAGTAATCAATCTTTTAAAGATGAATAATGATGAAACCCTTAACATATATTATGAACCTGGAGTAATTAAAATATAAACACATCTAAATAAAGGAGACTCAGCCAGACAGGAGACACAGAAGACTTGACATGAAAACAGTGACATCATAAATTAGTGAGAAAGAATTATTTGATAAATAATGCTGAGAACAGGGTTAATACCCTAAAATTTTTTTAAAAAGTGAAATTCAGGGCGCCTGGGTGGCTCAGTGGGTTAAGCCTCTGCCTTCGGCTCAGGTCATGATCTCAGGGTCCTGGGATCAAGCACCACATTGGGCTCTCTGCACAGCAGGGAGTCTGCTTCCCCCACCCCCTGCCTGCCTCTCTGCCTACTTGTGATCTCTCTCTCTGTTACATGAAGAAATAAAAAATCTTAAAAAAAAAAAGTTAAATTCATTCCTTATCTGATGCAGTCTAAAACAAACTTTAACTAAAGTAGTAAGTTAAAGAGCTTTAAAGAAAAAATTTAAAACCGTCATATATTTTCTTGATCTTCTATTAGGAGAACTATCTCGGAACAAATGGGTACAAGGATTTACAAATGTAAAGATTGATACTTTCAGAATCAGAAGAAGTTAAATGCATTAAAAAAAAGAGAGAGAGAGAGAGAACTCTGCAAATGAACTTAGGTTATAGTCAGGATCCAGTTTATAGCCTAAAATTCTTTTACTAACTACAAGGAAAAATTAAAATAAAGAAACGAAGCATTCACGAAAGAATGTTAGAGCCAAATTCAGGAACAAATAGGAGAAAATAGGAGGTGCTTAATAACTAATTTTTGAAGGAATGCAAATAGATACACCACTGGAAAAAGACAACGAGAAGTTTAAAGACAATATAAGTAAACAAAATTAAGAAGAAAAATTCAGAGCTGACATGACAGGAAGGTTAAAACCGAAACTACTTCCCTAAATTTGAAAATCTTCATGAAATTGAAAGGAATATTTATCAAAAGGAAATCAGCAAGAAAAAATAATCCTAAAGTAATTTTTCCACGGGAAAATTTCATCAATATGTCCATGTGAGAAAATGGGGCTAGAGAGGTCAACATGGTACGAATACTTTAAAAATTTAAGAAGCCTCCAATATCCATGCAAAGTAAACTGTTCCAAAATACATTTTTTTTAATTTTTTTTTTTATTTTTTCAGCATAACAGTATTCATTATTTTTGCACCACACCCAGTGCTCCATGCAATCTGTGCCCTCTACAATACCCACCACCTGGTGCCCCCAACCTCCCACTCCCCACCCCTTCAAAATTCTCAGATCGTTTTTCAGAGTCCATAGTCTCTCATGGTTCACCTCCCCTTCCAATTTCCCTCAACTCCCTTCTCCTCTCCATCTCCCCTTGTCCTCCATGCTATTTGTTATGCTCCACAAATAAGTGAAACCATATGATAATTGACTCTCTCTGCTTGACATATTTCACTCAGCATAATCTCTTCCAGTCCCGTCCATGTTGCTACAAAACTTGGGTATTCATCCTTTCTTTCTTTCTTTCTTTCTTTTTTTTTTTTTTACAGCTTTATAAACATATATTTTTATCCCCAGGGGTACAGGTCTGCGAATCGCCAGGTTTACACACTTCACAACACTCACCATAGCACATACCCTCCCCAATATCCATAACCCCACCCCCTCTCCCAACCCCCTCCCCCCATCAACCCTCAGTTTGTTTTGTGAGATTAAGAGTCACTTATGGTTTGTCTCCCTCCCAATCCCATCTTGTTTCATTTACTCTTCTCCTACCCCCTTAACCCCCCATGTTGCATCTCCTCTCCCTCATATCAGGGAGATCATATGATAGTTGTCTTTCTCCGATTGACTTATTTCGCTAAGCATGATACCCTCTAGTTCCATCCACGTCGTCGCAAATGGCAAGATTTCATTTCTTTTGATGGCTGCATAGTATTCCATTGTGTATATATACCACATCTTCTTTATCCATTCGTCTGTAGATGGACATCTAGGTTCTTTCCATAGTTTGGCTATTGTAGACATTGCTGCTATAAACATTCGGGTGCACGTGCCCCTTCGGATCACTACGTTTGTATCTTTAGGGTAAATACCCAGCAGTGCAATTGCAGGGTCATAGGGTAGTTCTATTTTCAACATTTTGAGGAACCTCCATGCTGTTTTCCAGAGTGGTTGCACCAGCTTGCATTCCCACCAACAGTGTAGGAGGGTTCCCCTTTCTCCGCATCCTCGCCAGCATCTGTCATTTCCTGACTTGTGAATTGTAGCCATTCTGACTGGTGTGAGGTGATATCTCATGGTGGTTTTGATTTGTATTTCCCTGATGCCGAGTGATATGGAGCACTTTTTCATGTGTCTGTTGGCCATCTGGATGTCTTCTTTGCAGAAATGTCTGTTCATGTCCTCTGCCCATTTCTTGATTGGATTATTTGTTCTTTGGGTGTTGAGTTTGCTAAGTTCTTTATAGATTTTGGACACTAGCCCTTTATCTGATATGTCATTTGCAAATATCTTCTCCCATTCTGTCAGTTGTCTTTTGGTTTTGTTCACTGTTTCCTTTGCTGTGCAAAAGCTTTTGATCTTGATAAAATCCCAAAAGTTCATTTTTGCCCTTGCTTCCCTTGCCTTTGGTGATGTTCCTAGGAAGATGTTGCTGCGGCTGAGGTCGAAGAGGTTGCTGCCTGTGTTCTCCTCGAGGATTTTGATGGATTCCTTTCTCACATTGAGATCCTTCATCCATTTTGAGTCTATTTTCGTGTGTGGTGTAAGGAAATGATCCAATTTCATTTTTCTGCATGTGACTGTCCAATTTTCCCAACACCATTTATTGAAGAGGCTGTCTTTGTTCCATTGGACATTCTTTCCTGCTTTGTCGAAGATGAGTTGACCATAGAGTTGAGGGTCCATTTCTGGGCTCTCTATTCTGTTCCATTGATCTATGTATCTGTTTTTGTGCCAGTACCATGCTGTCTTGATGATGACAGCTTTGTAATAGAGCTTGAAGTCCGGAATTGTGATGCCACCAACTTTGGCTTTCTTTTTCAATATTCCTTTGGCTATTCGAGGTCTTTTCTGGTTCCATATAAATTTTAGGATTATTTGTTCCATTTCTTTGAAAAAAATGGATGGTACTTTGAAAGGAATTGCATTAAATGTGTAGATTGCTTTAGGTAGCATAGACATTTTCACAATATTTATTCTTCCAATCCAGGAGCATGGAACATTTTTCCATTTCTTTGTGTCTTCCTCAATTTCTTTCATGAGTACTTTATAGTTTTCTGAGTATAGATTCTTAGTCTCTTTGGTTAGGTTTATTCCTAGGTATCTTATAGTTTTGGGTGCAATTGTAAATGGGATGGACTCCTTAATTTCTCTTTCTTCTGTCTTGTTGTTGGTGTAGAGAAATGCAACTGATTTCTGTGCATTGATTTTATATCCTGACACTTTACTGAATTCCTGTACAAGTTCTAGCAGTTTTGGAGTGGAGTCTTTTGGGTTTTCCACATAGAGTATCATATCATCTGCGAAGAGTGATAGTTTGACTTCTTCTTTGCCGATTTGGATGCCTTTAATTTCCTTTTGTTGTCTGATTGCTGACGCTAGGACTTCTAGTACTATGTTGAATAGCAGTGGTGATAACGGACATCCCTGCCGTGTTCCTGACCTTAGCGGAAAAGCTTTCAGTTTTTCTCCATTGAGAATGATATTTGCGGTGGGTTTTTCATAGATGGCTTTGATAATATTGAGGTATGTGCCGTCTATCCCTACACTTTGAAGAGTTTTGATCAGGAAGGGATGCTGTACTTTGTCAAATGCTTTTTCAGCATCTATGGAGAGTATCATATGGTTCTTGTTCTTTCTTTTATTAATGTGTTGTATCACATTGATTGATTTGCGGATGTTGAACCAGCCTTGCAGCCCTGGAATAAATCCCACTTGGTCGTGGTGAATAATCCTTTTAATGTACTGTTGAATCCTATTGGCTAGTATTTTGGTGAGAATTTTTGCATCTGTGTTCATCAAGGATATTGGTCTGTAGTTCTCTTTTTTGTTGGGATCCTTGTCTGGTTTTGGGATCAAGGTGATGCTGGCCTCATAAAATGAGTTCCAAAATACATTTTTAAGAGTGCATATGGAGGTGGGGGAAGGGAAGGAGTCATGCTGTAAATGTGATAAAGAATATATTTATGGCATTCTAAATATTAGTTGTCTCATAGCTCATGCTTCAAATGTTGTGATTACCATAAAATTAAAGGGTTTTTTTTTTTTTTAATGTGTCAAGAAATGCCATGAAGAGTGATGAGTGGGGGCATCTGGGTGGCTCAGTGGGTTGAGCCTCTGCCTTCGGCTCAGGTCATGATCCCAGGGTCCTGGGATTGAGCCCCACGTCGGGCTCTCTGCTCAGCGGAGAGCCTGCTTCCTCCTCTCTCTCTCTCTGCCTGCTTCTCTGCCTATTTGTGATCTCTGTCTGTCAAATAAATTTAAAAAAAAAAATCTTAAAAAAAAAAAAAAGAGTGATGAGTGAAATAACAAAGTTGGAGAGCATTGGCCATGCTACTAGACAATCTAGACAAACTAGAGAAAGAAAAGCAGGAGCTGCCAGACAGCAGCTGACACTTCTCGAATTCTTCATACACGCCTCATCCTGTGTTGGTCCTTTCTGTCCAATGTCTCCCTAAAAGAATAAATGCAACAAAAAGGAGGTCCAAATGCACTCTCCACATATGTTGTAAATGTCCACACCACTAGAGACTTTAGAAATACTAAACAAGAGGACGAGTTTGGAAACATGAAGACAAAAGATAATACTCAGTGTCGACCAGAGTTTTAGGAAATAATATTCATATACGAGGCCTGTTTAAGTTAAATTCGAACAACTTTTGTAGAAGGCTATTTGGCAATGTGCATCACGGGCATTTTAAAAACATTCCTATCTGTTGACCTCCAAATTCCACTTTTTGTAATAATGTCTTTGGTCCGGTAATACCATCTCTTGAAATAAACAAAGTGCCCTCAAAGATGCACCAAAAATGTTCAGGGTAGCATTGCTTACACTCGGAAACATGGGATCATGCCTGGCATTTTACTGATATAAATTTATCAGAGTGTTTTCAATCACATTTTCTCATTTAACTCTCAAAAATCTCTTCGTCTTAAATTTATTATGCCCATTTTAAAACTTCAAAAATGATAAATTAGGACCTTCCTTAAAATCCAAGACTTAATTGGAGCTGGAGCTCGGACTGAGTCCAGGTCTTCTGTGGTCTGGTCCAGTGTCGTTTCTGCATGATCACATGTCTTCTAGCATTAGAGCTGAGTCTTAGAAATTACCTGGTTCACACAAACCCCTCAGCTGGAAAAGTGACTTGGGCTCATAGGAAGTAAGTTGGCCTGGTGAGCCAATGGCTGAATGTGGCTGTTCTCTTCTAATACAATATTCTTAGGACGGCATTGAATGTTTCGCTCAGAACAAGGTAGGGAATGATTTGAAGTAGTGCCTCGGCCATAAAGAAAAGATCTGGGGGAAGCTCAGAAGCAGTCAAGATACTCCAGAACATGGTTTCTACAGATATCCAGCTCCATCACTACTCTTCTCCACCAAAATCATCCAAAGTTTCTCTTCCAAATGTCATCTGGGGCAGGTATGTCTTCCTCCTTGTCCTGGCAGAAAATCTTTTGACAGATTGGCAGAAATACTCTTTGGGAAATATGAGGTCCAGGATTGACAATTCCTTTATACCAGCGAGTCTTAAACTTCCTTGTGTTTAAGAATCAGCTGGAAGCTTTGTGGAAAATGCAGATTCCAGGGCTCAGTCAGTAGTGGTTCTCGTCTGGTGGCTTTGGAGTGAACACAGAGATGTTTCAAACAGCTGGCCTGACTCAACCAGAGGCAAAAAGTCTAAAGAGCCATCTGAAGCAATGTTTCATACTTCCTATTATTTCTTGACCTATAATCATAATTTTAGGCAACTCTCCTGAGCCCGATGGGTATGTTAGTCCAGCCTTTAGAACCATTCTTCTTGTGTCTTCAGTGCATTTTAAAGCACTGTTCTTGCTTACACTTTTTCCAAGACCTGGACTTGGTCAATTTATCGATGCTCTCTGTAACAGCTGACTTTACCACACTCTTTGCTTCATTTTGGTGTTTGAAGGAGAAATTGCATTATATTCCCATATCGGTCATTGCCACGGGCAATTCATTTATTCAACGTATGTTGAATGGCAGCTCCCAGTGGTGCAGAAACTATATTACAGGACTTAAACGGACTTTCTTTGCAGGAGACTAAGATCGATGTGTCTCCTGACTAGTACAGCATCATCCCCTCTTCTGGCGGTCATGGCCAGCTTCATGGGTATGTGACCAGGACCATTCATCTCACAGGTCCCCCATGAAGGCCTGGCGTTTGGTTTGATGCTCTGCTGTCATTGTCTTGAAATGCTTAATGCCTTTTGAAGAAGAGGCTCTGCTTTCACTTTTCACTGGACCCTGAAAATTCGACAGCCGACCCTGCAAATTCTATAGCAGGTCCCTCTGATTATAGTCAGAAGTTACATGTCAGATACTCAAGAAGGGAAATTGTATCTGGGGCTCCTGGTGTGTGGCTCTGGTGACTGGTAGTGTGGCACTAGGACTGCTCAGCCTCGGACCTCATAGCCTTTGCTGCACACCACCCTCCCAGTTGCACGTAACAATTCTTCTCTTGCTTTAATGGTGATGAGTCCAAAGTCACTTCTATTTTGGGCAATCTTAATTGAAGCTAGAGTAAGTCAGTCCTTGGCCTGGAAAGAGCTCAGGGGACAGGTCAGATGTCTAGTTCTTCCACTCCACAACCACTTCTATCTTGACTATTTTAACCCATGAAGGTCAGAGCTTCATTAGCAACCAATGCTCTTGAATACAAGATAAAGGTGTGGCTTTGTACCATGCAAACACGACTGTGTTCCCTGATTGCTTGGCTGCTAGGGAGAGCCAATCCAAGCCGCGCAGCTTAAACAGAGCAGAAGCACCTCCAAAACCCAAAAGAAGTTACAGGCAACCCAGCCCTGAGAGATTCCAGGATCAAGATTTAGGAAGCAATCAGGGGCCAGGAGACCACTCTCCAGAGTCTGGAGAGCCATCTGCTCCTTCTTCCCTGATTTTTGCTGCATGCCATCTGTCTCTCCTTCTCTCTGAGGACTAGCCCTTTCTGTCCCACTTGCACCTGGCAGAAAGGTAGCCAAGTGAGGCACAGCTTCTCATGGCCTCCCAGCCCTGCACAAATTGCACAGAGTCCTGAGGTGCCAATTCTAAACTTCTAAGAGAGGAAATCAGATCAGTGCTTCGATCACCTGTTGCTCTCTAAGCCTGGCAATGGCGCTAGTGTGAGTCACCAGAGCCACGACCCACTCGGAAGGGTTCACAGGAGCAGGGAAGGAGGTGGGTGAGAAATCCTTCCAGTGGATTCATATGCTACCTGGGGTCACAAAGGAATGGTGTGATCAATGTGGAGTATTGGAAGGAAGGTAGGTTTTGGGGGAGGGTGGGCTATGGGTGCAGCCTACTGCCAGTATAATCTACAACGAATGTATAGTTTTGGGGTTGGGTGACACGTTCACATGTGCTCGTTTATGTTGTACTTGCAAACAAGGAAGCTAACTGATGAAAAGAGATCACGAATCAATGATACTGCATCATGAGCCAAGGATTATGATTAACAAAAATTTAAGGTACATTAAGACAGAAACCTTACTTTTTATCTGGATGGTGGGTGCACATGTGTTTTTGTCTCATTACTAGCTTTCAACCCACATATGTGTTTCACACACGCATGCACGCTGCCCTGAGGTTAGCCAATGCTAGTCAGTCCCCAAGGGAGGACAAATTCAGAATTCCCTGAGTGACTGAGGCTCTGATCCAGCCATCTGAGGAGTCGCTCAGGGCTTCAGTGACCCTGCCTAGGGTGTCACTCTTGCTGACCTGCGGCAGTGACCAGCAAGCCTCCTGGGTAAGCTTTCACTGCAGCCCAGGAAGCATTGCTAAAGAAGAAGCTTCTCGACAGGGGAATCTGCCTTCCCTGCACTCTTCCCTTGGTGGCCAGTGGTTCCTTTCTCCCTTGTCTGTTTCAAAGAAAAGATGCATTCCTCCTATTCATATCTGTATCACTCCTGTCCAGAATTAGGTTATCCTGATAAGTTTGCTAAAACTTCCTTCATGTAACCCATGTGCCCCTAGTTGCATGCTTTCTGACAGAACAGGGGTGATCTTACCTCAGGATGGCAAATGAATGCTCAGGAAGGAAGGAATGGGGAACAACAAAGACAGATGTCAGATCCCCAGCCTACCCCCCTCATCTGTCCCTTGCTCCCCTGACTCACAGTTTAAACTGTATTTTGTGACTTAGAATGAGATTGATAAGGAAAGGCGCTAGAATGGGTAGGGGCAGGAAAGTCACAGGAGACTAGAGGCTCTGACCCCACAATCAGCCCATCATCCATATGGAGAAGCGGGACAACTCCTTTCTCCTCCAGCCACCTGCACTGCCTCATGATTCAGGGAGATGCAACCACTTCATTCCTGACAGTGGGGGCTTCAGACAGGGGAGGGCTATTTGGGCACCACAGTCAGGACCGGGGAAGCCTTCAGCACTGCTGTCCTGCTGCTGATGGCCTCACTCAACTTGCTTTTCGTCCCTCTTCATGTTTCCCAGTCTTTACATCAGACGCTAGGACCATAATATGGCATCGTGCCTGACTCTTAAGATTAGTGTTTGCTGTCCTGCTTAGTTCTGGGGTGTTCAAGCAGCCGGTGTGCTGCTGAAAGAAAGCCGGGTCCTCTCGCCCAGCACAGAGCGGCTCCAGGGAAACAGGTCACATGATGACATTGCCCGGGACACAGCGCTGGTGGCTCCGCCTGAGGACAGGCAGAATGAGGGAACTTCACCTGCACCCTGTCCCTACATGTGCCCCGGGACAAACCAGGTATTTCTGTATTCGAAACCATCAAGTCAGCAGACAGCTGCCATGGGTCTAGCACGCCACAGCCTCTAAGCAGATGTTGATAAGATGCCCACACAAGCCCTGGATTCTGAATAACCTGTGCGCCATTAGTAGGAACTCATTTCTAGAAAGGGACTCAGGAAGCTCTGGCAGCCTCCCATGGGGCCCTGGCTTTCTGGTAATTTGGGAGGCAAGACTGCAAATCATGTGTCAATCAGCTGCTTTGGAAACTCCCATGACTTCAGAAAATAGAACACTTCCATGGGTAACAGTGTTGTAGCCCTCAGCAGCAGCTGACCACCCCACCCTCCGCAAGGGGTCTGATGTTAACCCAACCTAATCTCATTAGAGTAGTCGAGTATTGTCCTAATATTGAAACAAAATTAGAAGGAATAGATAGACATCAGGCAACATTTTTCATTTTCCTTTGAGTCTTAGCAAGGAATCTAGCAATATTTCCTTAATGGCAATTAGCTAATTAGCCAAGCAACTAAGT
Organism: Lutra lutra; assembly: GCF_902655055.1. Lineage (NCBI taxonomy): Eukaryota > Metazoa > Chordata > Mammalia > Carnivora > Mustelidae > Lutra > Lutra lutra. Next base: position 42,051,732 of record NC_062280.1, on the reverse strand, counting down.
AAGTGACTTTGCCACTGTTCTGTCTGTGATGTCTGGGGCCACAGCAGCTCTGTGTCCCCCCGGCACCTTTACCTGCAGAATGTCATGTTTCCCCATTGACAATGAAACTCTCCCCATATGTCTCATTAAGGAAGCCCTGCATCTTCCAAAGAGCCACTTAGAATATGAATTATTTAAGAACCTTAACTTTTTGTGCTGAAAGCTTTGTTCCGAAATTAGTGGTCTTACATTTTTTAAGTTAATGCTTCTCATCAATTCACTCCCCAAATGAGTAAACTGACTGACGGTCTGTTGAAAGGCAGGTGTTATAAAAATTGTGGTTTCTATAACGTGGGTGATAATCTTGCTTCTTGGACCAGAATCCCACACTGGACCCAGGTTGTGGACGGTGCCACAGGAAGGCGAAGGAGCTCCGTGGGGCTCCATAGAGCAGTATGCCTTCTCCTCCTGTGAGTTACTCCGAGAGCTTAGGGAGTCTGAGCTGACAGGGTCAGAGGTCCCATGGTGGCAAGGGGCAGGAGCCACTCGCAATTTAGTAATAATTCAACAATACGCATGGTCCAAGATATTAGAGAAAACAGGTCTTCTCGAGGATATAGGGGAGCCCGTGCAGAAGAAGTTGTCACGGAAAGCTCTTCCTTGTGGCGAATCCTAACCTACCTGAGACACCTTTTTCCCTCCTGCTCGGCTCCAGACAGACTACTGCCGTTAAGAAGCACTACCGTCGCGTTGGAAAGAAGCTGCTTTTCATCAGTGTGTCCTTAAAAAGGGTGATGCCCTCCTGTTTCATGCAGGAGACATGGAATAAAGGGGGTGGGGAAGTTTGAGGCTAATTTTTAGGCTTGTACATGCCCCAGTTCCAGCAGTTTTCTCAGCACTTAGATCCTTTTTGTCCTATATATGTCTCCCAGAAGCCTTTTCTCGGCTGTCCTGACCTTTTCCTCACTCCTGGACATCATGCCAATTTGACCCTCGGGAACTCCTATGCTAGTAGCTGCCTGTACCCTCAGCTTGGGTAGTGGTCAAGGGTCCCAAGAGGTAATTTTACAGGAAGAAAATGCAACCGTTGTCTTGCCTGGGGTGGAATGATATAGTAACCAAGAAGTCTGGGACGCCATTCACCAGGGACTTCCAGGCCGAGGAAGAGACTGCTGAGGTTTCTGTCTTCCAGCTTTGAATGTCATCGCAGGGAAATGTGTTGGTTCAGCATCACCAGCACTTGGATCTCAGGGTGGGGTACCGCAAAACACACCAGGCTTGCCCACAGGACCAGCCACATGGGCAGAGCCCAGTGAGAAAATGTGGGGTTTGGTTCAGAAATTCTTCCTCTTTTTAAAAAGACTTTATTTATTTGAGAGAGAGAGAGAGAGCGAGAGCACATGTGTGAGCAGGGAGAGGAGCAGAGGGAAGGAATCTCGAGCAGACTCCCCACTAAGCACAGAGCCAGACATGGGGCTCGATCTCACAACCCTGAGACCATGACCTGAGCTGCAGCCACAAGTTGGACACTTAACCCACTGAGCCACCCAGGCTCCCCTTTCCTCCAACCCTTGTTCAGAAATTCTTACAGCATTTCAAGACGGGAATAGCAGATCATTCAAACGGAGCAGAGGGTTCTTTTGAACTCAGGGCCCTATGTGCCTGGATGTGATGAAGGTCTCTCCTATGCCCTTGGTCCTGTAGGGTGTGTGACCTTGAGTAAGCGCTATGCCTCAATTCTTCACCTGGAAACTGAGGGCACTGGAGGAAGAGAGCTTCCTGATAACTTCTCCACAGTAAGGGGTAGGGCACAGTGAGGCCAGGGCGGGCCAAGGGGCCAGCACCATGAACAGCCTCAGGAAGGGAGACATAGGATGGCATTCTTAGGGGTAAGGGAATTCCAGGAAATCACACCCTGTGTTAGGAACCACTGAGAGAGACTGGTGAGGCACAGGTGGAGACCAAGCAAGGTGCTGACAGGGCTGGTGGTAGACAGTGGGGCGGCCTCAGATCCCATGGCCAGGACAGAAGAACACAGACTGGGGGCTTCACCAATTGGCACTTAGTGAGGCTGCAGAGTCCAAAGTCAAGGTGCCTGCAGATTTGGTGTCTGGAAGGACCCTTCCCTCGGTTTGCAGAAGGCTGCCTCCTCGCAGTCCTCACAGGGCAGAGAAAGCCATCTCTGGTCCTTTTTCTCTTCTTATAAGGACACTCACCCCATCATTTAGGCCCCCTCTCATGATCTCATCTAAACTTAGTCACCGCCTAAGGCTTCACCTTCACATTGAATGTTAGAGCTTCAACAGATGTTTAGGGGACACAGACATTCAGTCTGTAACAGGAGTGTGGGTGTGCAGCCACAACGAGATGCCTGACACTGAACCCCAGAAGACACGGACAGTGCACATGGTCCCTGGCAGTGTGTGTAGCCCACACACCCACCCCAGAGAGAGGTGGTCCTGGGAGCCCCAGGCTCTGTGCCTCAGGGAGGGTCCGGTGAGTTGTGGGCAGGCAGCCAAGCTGGAGAGGGATTGCCTAAAGTTGTCCTATCAATTTTTCTCCCAACTGTCTGATCAGATAAACCCCTCAACCTTCACTGGAAGAATGGACAGGGTCAAGAGAGGCAGGGATGTTAAATCTGTGGAGCTCACTTTATCTGGAAGGAAATCTCCAAAGCAGGCAATGTACCCCAAAGGGTGTAAAACAGGAATTGTCATGAAGCCCAGGTTTTTCCCAAGGACCATTTACTTTCATGGCATGTTGCTCCTTTTTTTCTGGAACACCTTGCTACTTCCCCACCTCCCTAGATGGCTCTGATGTATCCTTCAGGAATCACTTTGGGTCCTTCCCCCGCTACTAACACTCCCCGTTTAGTCCATGCAAAGCCTCTTGAGGAGGTCTGCATTCTCCTTATGTTTTCCTTCCATGACATTCTCGAAGGCATCACACAGCACACAGTAGGCACTCCCTGATCTTTTGTTAAATTGATAAATGAATGAATGCACTTAGAGGCCATCAAGGAATTTGTTTTCCTAGCTAAAGCAGCAGAGGGCAAATTCCTCCCTTGGCCTCTTGTTGCTAGAGCACGGGCAGGACATGAATGAGCAGAACACAGAGACCGCCCATTCAGACAGAGACACGGATCAGACTCACAAGCCCAGAAGAAGCCCGCCAAACCCCTGGCCAGGATGCTCCGCCCTACAAGACAACGAGTAAGTAGGAGATGCACTATTTTCAGCACTGTTTCAGGGGGTGACTGAAGACAGAACAAGAGTAAGTTTTAAAATAGTCGACATTCAACCATTTTAAATTTAGAAGTCATTTTGGAGTTAGAGCCAACAAGACCTTCCGATGCATGGGATATGGGGATTGTGGGCAAGCGTCAAGGTTGCTCATGGTCTTGGCCTTGACTGGAAGGGTAATACGGGCACCACTGAATGGACCACAGAACATGAGGAGAGCAGACTCAAGGGTTTTGTGTGTGCACAATTCAGAAGGGGAGGGCTTCCTCCAGACTTCACTGCCCAAAGCCCATGTCAGCTCCTGTTTCTGTGTGCAAGTATCTTTCCATCCTGAAGTTTTCTCTCCCCAAGATCTGAGCGTTAGGCTCTGCCTAGTGGGGTCAGCTAAGTCACCCCTGAGATGGCATCGCAGCGGGCTGTGCTTCCCCCCACCCAGCCTCTCGCACTGACCCCAGTGGGCTCCTCCATAAACCTCCTTCTTGGATCTCCATGCAGAAGGCTCCCAGGGGACACAGATGGGTACGGAGGCTAATTTATTTACATGGAGAAAAAGGCCACCCAGTGGCCCGGAGTATCAAGCCCGGCTGGCCAACAAACTGTCCCCTTTGCCTAGCAGAAATGAAGGCGTCATCAGCCTGTGTGGGAGGACACGGTACCAGGTTAGATGGTGAATCCTGGACAGTCACTCGGGCCTTCTCTTGAGTGCAGACTTCTGGGCTGATTCCGGCACAAACCCGTAGTGTCAAATAACACAACAAAACACAAGCACAACAAAACACATGCACACACAAAAAAAGCCCCCAAAACTTGAGCAAGATTTAAAATTGAAAAAAGGTTGCTGATCGTCAGTGAATGAATGAGTATATTTTATTCACTGACGCTCCTTACTGTGACAAAGGAAACCTCTCCGTCTGACGAACAACATGCTGCAATTTATCTCACAGAGGGATTATTTCCTAGAAATAATGACTAACGGGCAACTTTGGTCAAATCCATGTTTTCCTGGCCATGTGATCACGGGGAAAACCAGGGTCAAGATAGTGGTCACAGGCAGTTTTCCTAGGGATCTGCTGACACTTTTCTGGGAACTCATTCCCCTCTTCTAGAGTACCCTACCGCATTCTCTCAAGAGGACCCTGAGATAGTCTCAGCTGAGGTCAGCAATACGGCGGGCTCCCCTCTCTCTTGGGTCCTTGACTGTGCTCTGTCACTGGGACTGCAGAGCCTAGGAGCTGCTGGTGTGCTAGGGGGCTGCGCTCTGTCAGTGCCTGTCAGTGCCAAGGACTGGAGTCTGCCTGGGGACCCAGGTATCTGGGGGGCAGAGACTTCTGTCACTCCTGGACACCTGAGCAGCCTCTGATTGGAGTGATGGGGGCAGTTCCTTCCCAGGCCAAGCCACAGAGCCCCCAGAATCCAAACCAGAGCCAGTACACCCTGAACCTCCTTGCAATTTTAAACTTTTTCTTAAGAAAGCTCTATTGCTTGTTTATTGTATAATTACATCATCATTGTCCAAAATTTAAGAATCCCAAATAGAAAGGAGCAAATTTAAATCACCTATAATTTTGCCTCTTAGTCAGTGTTCACAATTAGTTCGTGTCCTTTGTGTTTTGTTTTGTTTTTTTAATTTTTAGCTGAAAAATAGGAGCAAGGATCTAAACTCTTCTTCCAAATCAGAGTTATTTAGAAATGTCTTGGTTTTCCAATTATTTTTGTTTTGCTTTGCTTAAATTTTAGTTATAATTTCTAGTTTAATTAATTAATTAATTTTTAAGATTTTATTTATCAGAGAGAGAGAGCACAAGCAGGGGGAAGGGCAGAGGGAGAAGCAGGCTCCCCCCGCTGAGCAGGGAGCCTGATGGCGAGCTGGAGCCCAGGATCCTGGATTGTGACCTGAGCCCAAGGCAGACGCTAACGCTAACCGTCTGAGCCACCCAGGTGCCCTACAACTTCTAGTTTAATTGCAAACTTCATACAATAGAGCCACTTTTGTAATTCAAGGATTTCCTATGTGTTAATAGTTATTTTTACAAATAATCCTTAGGTGCTTGAAAGAAGGTACATTTTGAGTGTATTAATGTTAATCATTATTCCTTAATCAACAATATTATTTTATTATCCAAATTTTCTATGCTTCTTAATCTTTTTTTTTTTAAGATTTTTATTTATTTATTTATTTATTTATTTGACAGACAGAGATCACAAGCAGGCAGAAAGGCAGGCAGAGAGGGGGGGGAGAAGCAGGCTCCCTGCTGAGCAGAGAGCCCAGCTTTCTTAATCTTTTTTAACCATCCCTTGATTTACAAAGAAAACCTTACCGTGGTTTGCAATAATCTCCTACTCCAAATGTTTTTGTAGTGAATTTCTTCTTAGATTGGTAACAGTTTTTGCTTTAAGTACTATTGCCAATGCTATTTTATTTGGCACATAAATATTCATGATCGTTATAGTTTCATTGTAATTATATATTTACCAACCTGAAAAAAATCTTTCGTTTAATGATTTTCCCTCGCATATTATTTTGTTAAGATCATTTTTGAAAATCTTGCTTTCTTGTGTTCGTGTGTGCCTAACATATCCTTGTCCATCTTTTAAAATTTCTGTTCTGTCCTTCTGTTTTAGGGGAGTTTTATATCAACAACTTACATTAAATTTTCTTTTTGGGGGCTCCTGGGTGGCTCAATGGGTTAAAGCCTCTGCCTTCGGCTCAGGTCATGATCCCAGGATCCTGGGATCGAGCCCCGCATCAGGCTCTCTGCTAAGCAGGGAGCCTGCTTCCTCCTCTCTCTCTGCCTTGTGATCTGTCAAATAAATAAATAAAATCTTAAAAAAAAATAAATAAAATAAATTTTCTTTTTGATCCAGTCTTAAAGTCTCTGAGGAGATTTTAACTGGTTAGTTATCCCCAAAAGTATGTTTGCTTTTGCTTTTGCCATCTTATTTTTGTGCTTTTCTTTTTTAAATCCACCCTTGATTTTCCTTTCTTTTTGTCTTGTCTATAGACTATCTTTTTTTCTTACTATAATCTGGACTATATATATCCTGTATTTCCCCCCAGTGTTTTTTTAGATTGATATAATTGATGTATAACATTTTGTGAGGTTGGGGTGTACATCCTGTTGGTTCGAGACACACATATATATTGCAATATGATTACTACAATAGCATTAGCTACTTTTTCATGTCCTTATTTTTAATTTTACTAACATTACCTCTAAGTTGTAAGATACTTCACCATCTGTCCGAAACCTGGTATCTCCTGACTGACTTCCTATCTACTAAAATGATGTTCCTGCATGGCATTAGAATCAAGCTGGGGAAGCCCACTAGAGTTGGTCCCCACGACCCCACCCCAGCCACTCCAGTGCTGATGAGATTCCCTTCTCAGAGCCTTTGCAGCAGGAAGGGCCATTAGGCACAGTTCTGGTGTCAGTAGGTGTTCACTTGGGCCGTCCTACCTGGAGAAGGAGCAGAGTGTGGGTGACCAGGAGCTGCAGATTGCTTCACTGGTGGGTGCATTCTTTAAAAAAAAAAAAAAAAATACAGATTAGCAGGATTGTCAGTGGCTGGGAGGACGAAATAGCCCTCTTCACCTCAGGGTGCCATTCCCGTCATGTCCAGAGCTCACTGCCCGGCAATTGCTGGCACCCCTAGGAAGGGCTTGGCTCCCTCTCGTCTGACCTCAAAGCTCTGTTTCAGAAGCCACATTGTGCATCAGCTAATGAGAGTTCCTCCATCTGTCCTCATCTGTACCACTATTGGCAGAAATCCCTCCTAGAATGGGGCCAAGCTTTAATTGATATTCTTAGCTTCTGGTGCAGTTGCAATTTTGCAATTTTGCATGTGCCTTCATTGGTCTTTTAGCAGGAAAGGATGAATCAGGCAATCAGGCACCTGCTGGGAGCTACCATAAGATTCTAGAAGTCTGCAAGTTTGACTCAGAATGACAGAATGTGAACCACGGTTTCAATGTTGTTATATAAAGCTTATGGCCCTCATTTCAGCAGATACTACTGTCCAGCATTTTCCAAACTCTACATTGAGGGGGAAAGGATCATAAAGTACATTGCATTAGGAAAAAAAAAAAAAAGCAGGGGAGGAGGAGGTCACAGTCAACCATGTTGGGGCATCAGTGCATTCTTGCCTCTTGGACTTTCTTAAAACACATTGCAGCATATTAAAGGCTAGGAATATTCTCTTGCAAAGGAATTGACTTAACTTTGTTTAGAGCAGCACATCTCAATGCTCGACTTCGAAACCTTTTCGGTAAGACTCCTGGGAATGTCTAAGAAAACTGATATTTTTCCGGAATGCACACAGGGATGGATGGCCAGAGCATGTACAACAGAGGGCCTGGGAGAGAAGATAGCCGTTTCTCTGATCCCTGCTCACACTTCATCAGAGACCTGGCATGGATGCACAGCTTGTCATTTCTTCTAGATTATTCATATTAATTACATCTTTGGAAAACAAAAACGCCTGGAGCCTATTTTCTTAACCTTCAGCAGAACAAATGCTACTGATTTGTAATTAACAACATGTTTTCAAACTTCATAGAAAACGAATTCAGGAAGCTTTCATTTCAGTTGTGTCTCTGTGCCTTACACGAAGCAGCAACTGAGAACAGGGTCTTTTAACATTACTCAATACCCAAGAATAATCTTCAAAGATGGATTTCATCATAAATGTGGTTGCATTAAAAACACGGATAATTGGGTCTGATTTCCTTTTCAGCTATTGAGTGTAATCTGTGTTTTTTTTTTGGTCTTGGTTACCAAGAAACTCAGAAATAAATATGGTGTTCTTTCCCCAAGTTACTTTTTCAAAGATATCTGGAAGCATCAGCTTTCTTTGTCCACTTTGCATAACCTGTGGCTTTGGTTTCCAGTTTTATTCAGACATAACTGATATATAACGCTGTGTAAGTGTAAGGTATACAGAGTGACCATTTGATACACTTGTGTGCTGCAGAAGGGCTACCTCACTTAGGTTAGGTAGCACCTCATCCCTTCACATAGTTACCATTTGTGTGTGTGTGTGTGTGTGTGTGTGGTGAGATATTTTAAGATCTATTCTCTGAGGAACGTCCAAGTGTATGATTCAGTCACCAGCTGTACATTACATCCCAGAAATTACCCATCATGTAAGTGGAGGTTTGTGACCTTTGAGCATCTCCACCCATCCCATCCTCCTTTGCCCCCGAAACCCCCATCTGCCTTCTAATTCCTACATCTGAATCTCAGAATTTTTAAATCCTTAACTCTCCTGTTTTACTTTGTGATTATTTCTTATACCCTCAAGGATCCCTTCACAATGAACTCCTATTTAGACTCTCAATCTGCACATTTTGATGAAGACAGGGAGGCAATAAGTAAAAATCAATTTGATTTGTAAAAAGGAAGTCAAGAAAATGTTGCCGTTTCCCAGCACAAACACTAAAAACACATCCCTAGCTTTGGAACACAAGAATCAACAGCACAAACAATAATGTTAACAAAGAAAAAGGACCCAGTAAATCTTATCTTTCACTGTCAACAAAATCTTGAACTATTCTCATTTAATGCTCTGAACTCTAACGATATTCTGACATTGAATTACTTTCATTTCCATAACTGGAGCCAGCTGGAGTTATGACCTTTTTTCTTTTTATTATGGAAGTTTTAAGCGTATCTCACACTTGGAGACTGTAAACCTCCCCACTGCTACCTACTGCTTCAGTGTGAACAATTACCATCATTTCCCTCATTTTATCTCACATTGCTCTACTTCCTAGTTTTTAATTTCTTTTTAGGCAGGCTCCACACCCAGCACAGAGCCCAGCACCGGGCTTGATCTCATGACCTTGAGATCAAGACCTGAGTTGAAATCAAGAGTCAGATGCTTAATCACCTGAGCCACACAGGTGCCCCTAGTTTTTAAAAATTTTTAAAGCAAATCTCAAACACCATTTTTTATATAAATATATCTCTAACAGATGACTTTTTTTAGCATAACCACGTTATTATCACACCTTAAAAATTAACCATAATATTTAATATCATCTTGTATATATTTCATAATTAAACGTCTCCAGGGTTCTCAAAAAATCTCTTTTTCATTGTTGGTTTGTTCCAATCAGATTCCCCATAAGGGGTGCACGCTGCCTTTGGTTGTTATGTTGGAGGCATTCTGAATTATCACGGCAGATACTGAAATGAGAGGTGTATAAGGGTGTACAGGTATTTTCTCTGATTAGGTAACTTATTAAGAATTCTACAGAATACATGACAAGACATTTCTCCCTTCCTTCTTAAACAATGGGAGGGAGGAAAATTTCCCCTCCACCTTCTGAGGGTCCCTGGCTGGGTCTGAAAATTAAGATGACGGAGACAGAATAACAAGAGGAAAGCACACGCAGTTATTTAATATAAATTTTACATGACACGAAGAAATAAGGCCCAAAGGAATGACTGAACCCCAGTGTTCTGACCATGTGCTGGGTCTGATGATGAGTGGGCGTGAAAGGAGGGATGAGGCAGAGAAAGAGCTAAGTGTCCCGATCTCATGAAACTGGAAGGCTTTTCATGTGATTGAGATTCTTCTCAGCATCCCTTTGCCTTTGGAGCCAGGGTGCTCCTTTTGTCCTGCATGGGAAGTGGTCCTCGCATGGGAGGGGCTGTGCCCGCATCAGGGAAGAAGGAGGGGAAGGTCAGAGTGATATTCCTGCTTCCGCTTTTGTCTCAAACTCCTTCAGCTTCAAATATCAGTCTGCCAAGGTGGCATAGTTGGGTGAGCTCATCCTGAGCCTGTGCAAGAGAAAACAAAAAACCATAGTATCACCAAAATATGGCCCCTCTTTTTATTTTTTATAACTGCCAACACAGTGCGCACTGATTTTCACATTCTGCTTTTATCAGCTGATGTTAGACCAAACCAATTCTCTGTTGCCAGTGTCTGTATAATTATCATTTGTAACAGGTGCACATTATTTCACTGTCTTGGCCACTATTCTATTGCTTTAGCATTTTTGTAGCATTTGCTCAATCCATATGAAGTATTAGAAGGGGAAATGCTAGCCAAGGCTGAAAATGTTTGGCACCTCCCCCAACACACCCCCCTCCACATTTAACCCTGTGTTTGACGGGCTTATTGGTCTATAGAGGAAAAGAAGTACAAGGCAGAGAGGGGCATGGGGAGTGGAGAGAAGGTGGTGGTTTGCCTGGGATATGTTTGAGAGGATTGTTTTTCCTCGGGAAACCGTGTGTTTACCTGAAATTAGTTCTTGTTATAGAAGAAATCCAAACTGCCAGTTTTGTGTGTCTACTGCAAGCCTGGAGCGTGCGGGCTCCAATCAGCAAATAATGGGTATAAACCACGCTCTTCTGTGCAGAGGGGTGGCCTCTGCTCTGACCCCAGGAGGGATGAATGAGTGACGGGCGTGGAGCTCCAGATTTACAGAGAGTCAAAGTATTTCATGTCAAGCAATGTGATATCTCATTTATCGTTAACTAATCTTCCTAGAATTATCTTGTGCCCAATGACCAAGTCTTGCCAGGTATGATATGCAGGGAAAATCATCACTACATGAATGGTGGCAAATATTGTACTCTGTATAAAATAAAGTGGGGTATTGACAAGGATCATAAGCTGAGTGCCCTTTGTGGTGACAATTGTAAGCAATAATATTTAGATTCATTATTTTTTAAAGATTTTCCTTTGTTTAAAAAAAAAGATTTTATTAATTTATTTGAGAGAGATAGACTGAGCAAGAGAGAGAGAGAGAGAGCATGAGCAGAGGGAAGGGGCAAAGGGAGAGAGAGGAGCAGACTCTCCACTGAGCAGAGAGCCTGATGCGGGGCTAGATCCCCGGACCCTGAGATCATGACCTGTGCCGAAGGCAGACATTTATCCAACTGAGACACCCAGGCCCCCAAGATTTTCTTTTTAAGTAGTTTCTACACCCAATGTGGGGCTTGAACTCAGAACCCTGAGATCAAGGGTCGCATGCTCCACCGACTGACCAACCAGACACCCTGATAATAATGATTTTTACTGTTACCAAAAATTTTTTTTCTAGGAATGTTTTGTGCATACAGATGTTTTTGGCTGAAATTTTTCTTTAGATTTGATTTTTAGGAACTGGACTATTGGATCTCAAATGAGACATTTTTTAAGAGAGAGAAAAGAGAGGGAGAGAGAGAGTCATGTTCTTTTTCAAAAGAATGATGCTGATCACGTAGATCACAAATGTAAATAAAAATCTGCAGCCTTATTTATATGCTAGCCACGGAGATTTTAAACAGCAGGCACACAGAAGTTTGGAGAAAGAAACACTGAAAATATTTCCGTCACACCCTGAGTGCTTGAAATGAAACCTCTCTAGTACCTCTCTGTAATTCCATTTTAACAATAGGAACATTGACAATAGAATTAATTAACTCAGTTGGGAGGGACCTACACAGTGGAAGCTCCCAGAGAGGGTCAGATGAAGGGAGACCAGCAGACTGCAGGAGGATGGAGAAATGGCCCAAGTCCAGGAGTGGTTCAGGATCTTGCATATTAGTATTTTGAATCTGCAAAATCTAGCCCAACTAGAAAAACCTCAGAAGTCACATAGTGATATCATTTTTATTTTCTAAAGCAACAATGAACAGTCCTGCAATATCAGCATAACTGAGCCAGCGTAATTAAGAAGCTTACGAGTGAGGCAGACAGGTGGCACAGTTTGCATTCAGATTCACACAATTCCAGCCATGAGCATAATTGATGTTTGCTCAGGAATATTGAGCTATGTCACAGAATCTGTGAGACGATGCTTATCTGACAGCTATAAGAAGTGCCAAGTCAAGTACTAGGCAAAAAAATATGTTCCAGACAGTAACAGATGTTCTCAGATCAAATATTTCTCTACAAAATCATGTAGGAGAATCAACTGATAAAACAGCAGAGACTATTTCAGTGGCTCGCATCATGGTAAACACACACACACACACACACACACACATCAAGAAGAAGCCTCTTGAAACTGAGTTCAGTTTCCCCACCTGCAGTAGGCAGGCTGAGGTACCCTCATTTCTGAAGTCCAAGCTCTAGAAGCAGTTCTGGGCAGAGGTAGGGCTGTTGTTCCAGAAGCGACTGTTTTCCCAACAGGGATAGATTAGAAGAAGTTTTACCAAAGAAAGGAGCCAGAAGAAGAAAACACATGAAAAAAAAGGAAGAAAAGCAAGCAAGAATGAAGAGTATAATGCGGGGTGGGGAAGGACTCTGGGATAATTGTTTGACTTAGTTATCCTCTCAGAGCTGGGATGCCTTTTGAAGGGAAAGATATTATTGTCCCACCTAACACTCTTTGGGACCACTAAAATTTCATGGCATGTGGAATTTTTGCAAAGTTTTGGGTGAGAAACCAGGAATCACACAAATTTGGCATTCATGGGTAGGCATTTTGACAGAGCCATGAGGTCCCTCCCCCACCTCAGGACCTCCTCTTCCTTCTACCAGTCACCCAGGCTTGAAACTCAGCTCCTTCCTTCAAGAAATCTGTCTCTCTAAGCTCGTGAATGCTCAAGATGTTCCTGAAGATGTGGGTAGGAGGCCCAGGGAGGGGGACTTAGCCACCTTTCTGGCCCATCCTCCTCTTCTCTTTCCTCTCACTTTTTCTCCTCTTCCTTGAGTGACAACCAGAAGCTCCAAATTCCTCCCCCAACCCTGGCACAGCAGTGGACTCTGCCCCACTCCATCTGTGAATCTGCTCATCCTAACGGGTCAGGCTCTGCTGCCCGTGGTTTCCTGTTTGTGGGAACATTCTCCTAGGGGCCTCCACAGGCCTGGGACCTTAAAACTCACTGCCAGTCATGGGGTTTCTGGATTGTTCTGCATCACCCAGTTTCTCGAACCAAAACCTGGGATGGGAGGTTTCCCTTTTCAGCTTCCTCTTCTTCAGGACTCTGTTTGCCATATAGCATTAAGCCGCTAGACAAATCTGTCTCAAGTATCATTCCAGCAACCCCATCCATAACTGTTACCCCTCATTGTCCTTTCTATTTCTCTGTAGCATGAATCACCATCCAACCTAAGACAGCTTCGCTGGCTTTTTGTGATCCCCCTCCTCCGGTCCGCCCCCAGCCCCCAGTGTGAGCTCCATGAAACAGAGACCTCATAGGTTCTGTTTCTTAATCTAGTCTCAGCTCCTGGACACGTGCATGCCCCATTGTAGGAACCCCACAAGTACTTATCGGATATCGAGTTAATTTAAGATCTCAGTAATAAGTGGCAGATTCAGGATTTAAATTCAAGCAATCTGACCCAAGATACCTTAATATTTGTCCTTAGTGAGATTTCAGGTACCAAGGAACATAGCATCCATGAGCTTCAGGTAAGATACATTTTGGAAAGAACCACGCACATAGGGGAAGCCATTATTAGGTCACAATAAGTCTATGAAAGATCACATAGACACACTTGGGATAAGCAAAAAAAAAATGAAACTATTTTGTAACATTTATAGATGACAACTTCATATGCTACCAAAAGGAAACCCAACTTCTTGAAAATCCATGCAATGGTTTTGAATATTATCAGAAAATGCCATGTGATGAAAGTTTTGAAGGGAAACACAAATCTGTTTATTGACATCTGGGGAAGACACTTATTGAACTTAAACATGAAAATAAACAACTATAACAAAATAAAGAAACACATGATTTCTGCATTTGGTACACAGATGCAAATGGCATTAATCCTTGAGGTTCCCCAGGATCCCACTGATGAAAGGGAAGAAGGAAGTGTGTGTTTCTACCCCTACTTCAGTCTGAACAGGCTGTGGAGGTATGTGCTTTAGTCCAATGCAGAAGAAGAAGAAGGTGAGTGTACGAGGGAAGGCTGACCACATCTCTAGCCCAAGATGCAGCACGTGGTCACCATGTGGCAGAGCAATTTCCATCATGAAACAGGAAAGAAGAACCTCCCTGGTGGGAAAGAAAGGACTCCCCTCAGTAGACAGGTCCCAGGCAGCATAAAGATTCTTTTTCTTTTATTTTTTTAATTAATTTTTTAAATTTTTTAATAAACATATAATGTATTATTAGCCCCAGGGGTACAGGTCTCTGAATCACCAGGTTTATACACTTCACAGCACTCACATAGCACATACCCTCCCCAACGTCCATAACCCTATCACCCTCTCCCTACCCCCCTGCCCCCCAGCCACCCTCAGTTTGTTTTGTGACATTAAGAGTCTCTTATGGTTTGTCTCTCTCCCTATCCCATCTTGTTTCATTTATTCTTTTCCTAGCCCCCAAACCCCCCACGTTGCATCTCCATTTCCTCGTATCAGTGAGATCATATGGTAGTTGTCTTTTTCTGATTGACTTATTTCGCTAGGCATAATACCCTCTAGTTCCATTCATGTTGTCACACATGGCAAGATTTCATTTCTTTTGATGGATGCATAGTATTCCATTGTATATATATACTACCTCTTCTTTATCCATTCATCAGTGATGGACATCTAGGTTCTTTCCATAGTTTGGCTATTGTGGACATTGCTGCTATAAACATTCAGGTGCATGTGCCCCTTTGGATCACTACGTTTGTATCTTTAGGGTAAATACCCAGTAATGCAACTGCTGGGTCATAGGGTAGCTCTATTTTCAACTTTTTGAGGAACCTCCATGCTGTTTTCCAGAGTGGTTGCACCAGCTTGCACTCCCACCAACAGTGTAGGAGGGTTCCCCTTTCTCCACATCCTCGCCAGCATCTGTCATTTCCTGACTTGTTAATTTTAGCCATTCTGACTGGTGTGAGGTGGTATCTCATTGTGGTTTTGATTTGTATTTCCCCAATGCCGAGGGATGTGGAGCACTTTTTCTTGTGTCTGTTGGCCATCTGGATGTCTTCTTTGCAGAAATGTCTGTTCATGTCCTCTGCCCATTTCTTTTTTTTTTCTTGTTTTTTTTTTGTTTTTGTTTTTTAGAGAGAGAGAGAGCGAGCACAGGCAGACAGAGTGGCAGGCAGAGGCAGAGGCAGAGGGAGAAGCAGGCTCCCCACAGAACAAGGAGCCCGATGTGGGACTCGGTCCCAGGACTCTGGGATCATGACCTGAGCCGAAGGCAGCTGCTTAACCAACTGAGCCACCCAGGCGTCCCCCTCTGCCCATTTCTTGATTGGATTATTTGTTCTTTGGGTGTTGAGTTTGCTAAGCTCTTTATAGATTTTGGATACTAGCCTTTCATCTGATATGTCGTTTGCAAGTATCTTCTCCCAGTCTGTCAGTTGTCTTTTGGTTTTGTTAACTGTTTCCTTTGCTGCAGCACAAAGATTCTAATGGAAGCCTCCAGAAACTTAGAAGCTCCTTCTGCCTAAAGGGTTGGAGAGGGAATCCCTCGGAGACAAATGGCTTGGTTATTACCTTGTACAGCCATACCTGGAGGACCTTACAATACCTTTTACAAAGATCAAAAATTATATATAAAAAAAAGGGCACAGTTCTGTATCCCAGTGCATCAAAGTAAAAAATTAATCATAACCAAAAAAATCCTAAACCATTTAGAAATCTGAAATATAAAAAAAAGAACTTCTCCCAAATAACATTTTTGTGAGTCTTTATAAAAATCTACAATATGTTGACCTTGTACCCAACAAATGTGTTTCCCAAACACCATGCAACACCATGCCCTAGAAATATTCGTTAGTGTGCTAAGATGTATGCCCTAGGACATTCATTGCAGCCTTGTCTGTAACTGTAAAAACTTTAGGGAAAATCCCAGTGACCTTCATAAGAGTAAACGTAATGAAGCCATGTGGCCATTACAAAGAATTCAGTGACACACTTCTGACATGGAAGGAGAGTGGAGTCTAAGCTCCATGAGTGGGGCAGGGAGATCTCTGCTCTGTTCACATATGGATCCCAAGGTTCTGGAACAGAAACAGGCACATAGTTATACCTTAATAAATATTGATTAGGTGAATGGATCTCTGAAATGTATTGTTAAATGAAGCTAGCATATGAAAGCAGCCTGCATGGCATGAGACTTCAGTGGTAAAAAAAAATATATCAAATGTGTGTAGAAAGAGCACCTAAGGAGAGGATGGAAGGGGGCTCCCCAGCCCAGCCTGTGGTCACCCTGGGACAGGGGAGGCATCAGGACTGAAGGCGTGGGAGTAGTGGAGGGAGGTTGCCCCCTTCTTGTTCTGAATACTCCAGAGTTCTTTAAATATTTACAAGAATATTTTTATTCATGTACTTTTAAGAACAAAAAAGTTGAAAAGAATAAAAGAGAATTAATAAAGCAACCCCAAGCTCATTCTTTGAGGGTTTGTTGGGGAGATCTCTGATAAGTCTCATAAAGAAAAGTCACCCATAAAAAGCAGAAATTTTTTTAAAAAGTGGTTATAAAGGCACCTGGGTGGCTCAGTGGGTTAAGCCTCCATCTTCAGCTCAGGTCATGATCTCCGGGTCCTGGGATGGAGTCCCACATTGGGCTCTCTGCTCAGCAGGGAGCCTGCTTCCCCCCCACCTTGTCTGCCTACTTGTGATCTCTCTCTCTCTCTGTCAAATAAATAAATAAAACCTTTTTTCAAAAAGTGGTGATAAGCCACGTGAGAAAACGGCAGGATGATATGCCAACCAACTTGAAACTTAATCAAGAGACATCTTTTTTCTGCCCATGGATTAAGTGAAAAACTTCAACCCAGGAAAAGCATGAAGACATTTTTCATGATGAAAAGTAAATTTAAAATAAAATCAACAACAGAAAATAAAAATAAAGCATTGTTCCTCCCCCAACCCCAGACTCAGAAGATTTCACTGGAGAAGTCATTTAAACTGTCAAGGAAAAGAGACTTCTCATACTTTATAAATTCTTCCAGACAAAGATGACCATTATACTATTCCTTTCATGTAAATGACCTATTTTCCAATAACAGTACTTTTGTCAAAGATGGTGTATTATTAACATGGATGCAAGCATTCTCAATAAAGTACCAGTACATAAACTCATAGATATGTTCAATATTTCAATACATCACATAAGGCTTATTCTTGGGAGATAAGAATACTATAATGGTTGGAAATCTTGAATGCATACTTCAAATTAAAAAGATAAAAGCAGAGGGGTCTCTGGCTGGCTCAGTTGGTAAAGCACACAGCTCTTTCTTTCTTTCTTTCTTTCTTTAAGATTTTATTATCTATTTGAGAGAAAGACAGAGAGTGAGGATGAGCAGGCGGAAGGGCAAAGAGAGAAACAGGCTCCCTGTAATCAGGGAGCCTCATGTGGGGCTTGAGCCTAGGACCCTGAGATCATGACCTGAGCCTGAGACAGACACTTAACTGACTGAGCCACCCAGGCACCGCAGAACATCTGACTCTTGATCTCACGGTTGTGAGTTTGAGCTTCACATTGGGCACAGAGATTACTTTAAAAAATAAAAATATTTTTTAAAAGGACAAAAACAGAAAAATATCAGTAGATGCCAAAAAGGCATTTAATAATGTTCAATAATCATTCTTATTGGGGAAAACAAGTAGCTAAGTATTCCAGGGTTACGTCTCACACCAAATAAATAATGTTATGCTTTAAGGGTAAAGAGCTAGTAGTATTTCCAATAAAATCAGAAATGGAGTCCTGACATGTACTATTACCTAACATTGCTCTAGAAATTCTAGAAACAATATATAGCTTTTGGAATAAAAGAGAGGGTGGTATTGTTAGTTGCCTGTGATACGATTGTGTACCTAGAAAACTCAAAAGCCACACATTTAAAATTATCAAAATGAATAGAAGAGCCCATTGATAAGGCTATACTTCAGATCATGAACACAAATCAATGGTGATAAAAAACAGTAAGTCTGACTTATAAAAACAGTTTGAGTTGAAGTCCTCAAGGATGATAGTGGCAGGTGGCTAATGAGCATGGGTTAGAATGGGGAACTTGCTGGACTTTCATGAAAGGAAGGGACACTTGGAAGGTGACAACTGAAGCTGCCATTCTCCAATGGGCTTAGTCCCAAGACAACGTGAACTCTTGTGATGTGAGAGTTCTCAAACCTCTCTCTTTTTTGGTTAGTGGTGTTGCCTTCTATGTCTCCTCAGAGATTATCTGTTAAAAAATAAACAGTAAGAAAGCTGACTGATGAGCTGGTTCTCTAGCGATCCCAAGATGAGTCAACAGGCAACAAAGTGCCTCCCTTAGTGCCCAGAACACCAACCCTGGAAGAGTGGCTGGTGTAGCCCCATCTGAGCCCAGCAGTCATCATGGGGTTGGGATGACAACTTGAACACAAGGGTGTGGTCCTGGGAGCTCAGGAGGAGAAAAGTCAGATTTCTTGGCATTTCTCTTGGAAATCTGAGGCACGCCCAGTGACTTCAGGAAATGAGCATTTCCTAAAGGTACCTCTTGCCTTTGATTCTGCAACCTCCCTCCAAGTGTGGGCACCTTCAAAAGATGGCTGGGGTCAGAAGCAGTCATATCATGTCCTTAGTTTCAGGCAGGAAGAATATTCTTGTCCAACATTGTCTGAAAGAGGGATTTTCAAAACTGTGTGTCATAACCCAAGGAAGATAGTTAAAGTAGGTTTTGAGCAGCATTTTTAAATTTTTTTTAAATTTTTTAAGTTTTTATTTGAATTCCAGTTAGTTATCATACAGAATATTATTAGTTTCAGGTGTACAATACAGTGATTCAAACACTGATATACAACACCCAGTTTGAGCAGCATTTTTAAAAACGAACCTGAATGGGAGAAAAGAGAAGACAAAAAGCTAGAGGTTTTCACCAGTGTGCATACTGGCTCATGATGTAAAAGGTATTTCTTATTGTGGATCACAATCACAAAGGGATGGAGAAGCAGAGCCAGCTCCCCTTGTCCCTTGGGAGCTGTGTCTCCCATGCTTGTCCCCTGTCTCCCACCATCAAACATCTTCTTGGTAGCTGCATCTGGAGCTAGACAGTGGGAATGTTTGCTAATCCATTGTTTCAAGTCCTGAGTGTAGCTGATGTGTGACTTCACTTTGGACACTCACAGCCCGGTAGCAATGGCTGAAGGAGAAACTGGTTCTAAGTTGGCAGCTAATATTTTCTGTATGAAGTAAAAATTTCCCCTTTTCCTCATTTTGGAAGAAGATGGGGAAGCCTGTGACAAAGATTTGCTCCAGGACTAGGGGCAGTGGAGGCAAGCACATCCCTACATAGCCAGAGGCAAAAACACAGAAGTGGTCCAGGCCATGCCCTTGGCTTCATCCTTGCTGTCCCTTTCCCTCCCATCCCTGCATCTCCATCATGAGCAAATTACATCTGCTCTGCCTTCCATCTGTCTCCAGAATCCAACCATTTCTCAGCGTTCCTCCTGCAAAATGGTAACCGGAATACATAGAAGTTGCTCATTAAACCTAGCTAGAAATTGCAGACTCTCTGGAAATACCTCTTGTGCCCTTATTCTGGTTATTTACAATTACATTGGTGACACTGTGCATCAAAAGGCAGCAAGCCCTCCTGTAAAAGCCATTCTACCCACCATTTTATTTAACTGACAGCACATCCTCTTTCTCCATAACAACTTCTGTGAAGCTGGCTCTCTCGTGAGACCAGAAGCCCTCACCCTGGAAGCTCTTCCCCTTACACGCAACATTTTGACTCTGGATTTGGGTTTTGTGGCAGAGACTCCCACTTCTGCCTCACAAGGCTGACCAACGTTGAGCTGCCTCAGCAGCTCAGAGGCTGGCGTAGATCTTTCCACATGACCCGGGAGAGCAGCCTTGTTTGTCTGTGCTGTGGTTTCTCTATTTTTTTTTTTAAAGGAAAGCAGTTATTCCCTGAGTCTTGCTGCATTTTTGTGACCCATAGTAACACCCTGCGAAATATCTCTAGAAGTTACATGGTTTCCATTCAAAGACATAAAATTAACAGTTGGCCATGATTCCTTCTGCAAAGTCTAGAGAAGTAGCATCAGCTTTGTGGGGAGGACCTGTCAAAATGCTCTTCAGATGGGGAGCTAAACTTATGTATGTAGCCAGTGGGTGAAGACAGGCCAGTGGGGCTGCTGGCCACCATGGGCTCCACCCACAATCCTGCTTTATCCATGGGAGCCCCTGGCTGAGAAGGTCTGACTGCTGAGAAGGTGCTGAGTAATAAGCTTGCACAGAGCATAGTCACCAGCTCCCCAAGATGTCAGGCTCAGCACAGCCCTGGCTTGATGTTTTGTTCCAGCAATTCTGTCGTACAGACTCAAATAAAATTGTGCAAAAATGTTAATTACTTGGAAGTCACAAGCTCTTCTGCCTTTTTTTTTTTCTGTCTGCCTCTGCTCCCTGTCCCTAGTCCTGTGCTCCAATATTACTGTAGGCAAACAAAGAATCTTACAAATGGCATACAAATCTAAACTTTTTCAAAAAGGACTAGTAGAAAAGTTGATTGAATATGAAGTAGGTTCTCTGGAGAATATGCATTTTGCTACAGTATCCAATAGGTCTAGTTTTGTTGGCCCCTGTTGTTTGGACAAGGACTTACTGGCTCATTGACAAAGTTTGTGTTCTGTGCATCTGCTAGACCCCCAAGCAGGGGTGGCAGTGGATGTGGGCCATGTCGAGGTAGCTGGGGGAGGCAAGGTGGCATTCTGCATCCCTGGAGCCTAGAAAGTGAATGGGTTCTGATGTCAATCAAAACTTGGGCTTGGTCCCACTTGTTTCCATTCAACCTGTGAGCACTCTGCCTTGTGTTCAATGTAGGGTGTGCTCAGAGAGGTCCCCAGTCTCCTGTTCTCATGCTGCTTGGCTCAAGATTAATTTCTGAGAAGACTTCATTGAAACCTCCAATTAGGTCCCTGGGTCCCTGAACTCTTACAACACCTATACAATTCCACCCATACTACTTGGCACATCTTAGGACAACTGCCTCTTTTGTGAGATTATACATTCCCTGCAGGTAAATATTTTGTTTTAGTTCATCTTGGTATCCCAAACCTGACACAGTAGCCACTTGTATCAGCTAGCTATTGCCTTGTAACAAACTGTCCCACTCTTTGGCTTCTGACAGCAATCACTTATTGTAATAGCTCACGGGTCAGTGAACCTGCTGGGGACAGGCTGCTAACCTAGACTGCACTTGGCTGATCTCTGCTAGGTTCCTTAATGCATGTGGGGTCATTTGGGGTGTCTGCTCTGGACTGGGCTTGGTTGGGGCCATTCTGCTCCCCATGTCTCTCATCTTCGTCACAGGACCAGCAGGCTAGTCTGGGCATTTCCTTCCCACAGTGATGGCAGAAGAGCAAAAATGCAAGAGGAACCAGTAAGGGCTCTGAGATCAGGCTGGGTCCTGGTAGTACTCTGTCCCTGCCACCCCATCCTAGCAGACAGAGCTAGTCTCACAGTTAAAGCCACATTTGAGGTGGAGAAATAGATATTGTCTTTTTGGAGGGCGGGGTACTGCAAAGCAAAAGATGTGATAAGGAGGGTGAAGGAGTGGGTTCATTACCCCAATCTGTCATACCCCAGAGCCCATACCCTTGGAAAGTTCAGGGTCAACTTGACCCCAATTCTGTTCTCAGTCAGAAGGGATTTGGGGTTTCATAGTTTGGTGCAGACCCACATCAGTCACAAGGCTTGGTTCCACGCTACCTAGCTGGTTAGTATCTAGCACCCAGCCTGAGAAATGCACCCTGATTTGAAATGGGTAGGAGGGCCTTACGAACTCCTTGAACCTCACCCTGCAGGTTAGCACTGGCTGATTTTTGGGAAATGCCACCTCAACTGGCTGCCTACATCACAACATGTACTCTGCTCTGAGATTCCTCTTCATCCCCCAAGCTACTGGTGGATGCTCGCTGGGCGTCCTTGATGTTTCTTACCCAAGGTTGAAAATGAGTGTTTGTCTGCCAGCTCATGTCCCCGTGCACCCCTGCCCTTGGGTCTTCTCTTGTGCCTCACTCCAATGGGACTGTCAAATTTGAGGTCTTGAAACCCAGGTTTTGAGGGTCAAGTTTCCCATGCTTTGTTTTGTTGTAACTAAACAGAAACCAAACAAGAGTAGACCTTGGATTTTTAAAAACCACTTCCATATATTTGATTTTATTCCATCCTATTAAGAGCTTCATGTGATGGAGGTGATTTTAAGCTAAGAAAACCAAAGAGTGACAGAATGTATGCCACTTTCCTGAAATCAACCCGCAAGCAAGGAGCAGAGTCCGGATTAAAGCCCAGTTATCCCATTTCTCGTTTAGACTTCTCATTCCTATCCTTTGACCACTCCAATGGTTAATAAAAACCTCCAAAACTATTGATTGTGGAAGTGATATCATGGAGATCAGTGAATCAGGTATCAATGAATGTTCTTAGGGGTTCTACTGGTTCCTGTCCCTGTACCATCCTTATACCCCTTCTGACTATGTGGGACATCGGGAACTGGTGTCAGGTGATCACCTATGCCCATAGGAATTGTTACAACAACTTCTCAGAGTGTGGCCCTCAGAGCATCAGCAGCACCTGATTGCCCGTGCTCCACTCCACACCTACTGAGTTAGAAGCTCTGGGAGCAGGGCCCAGCCATCTGTGTTTTCATGAGCCCTCTGGTGATTCTGATACACGTGTGAGTTTGAGAACAACGGATCTGGAAAATTCCAAGCTATCACTAGCTTACTGGTGACTGTTGTGGTGAAGGGCATGAGGGGCCAGTAAAGTCAAGTAGACCTTAGGTACATCGAGACATCCTTCCACATCTACAAGTACTGTCATCAGAGTCAGAAGCGGGGATGGTGAGGGACAGATTCATGAAATGACATTGGGAAGGCTCTGATAGTTGTGGTTCTTTTTATACTTGGTGGACACAGGTTGGAAAGACTGGCTGGCTTGCTCCACTGAGCAGATGGACAAGACAATCAAGTTAAAATCTTTTCATGCTGAATGGCTCACCTACTCTCTCAGTTCTCACTTGCTCCTGCCTTCCTGGGTGGAAGTCCTCAGTGGTCCCTTTGAGCTGTTATTCTCGGTTTCACTGTTTCTGGTACTGAGTGTGCTGAACCCCAAACAAAACATGCCAGGGTGTGTGATGTTTGGTGCTAAGTGACACTCGATCTGCATGTGTGGTGTTGGGGATGGGAAGGACTCTCTCTCACTCTGAAGATGCCAGGGGGCAGGAATGTTAAGGTGAGTCAGCAGAGACAGAGAAGTCCAGGTGAATGTGATGCTGGCAGCTTTACCTGATATTGTCCTCTCCTCCCTACAGAATCAGCCTAGGTCTCCTCCTCTGGGAAGGCCACCATCACAAGCTAGGTAAGATCTCCATCCCTGTGCTCATCTCTATGGCAGTAATTACCGTGGGGTGTTGGAATTTCCTGATTGCTTCTTTATCTCTCCTCTGCTCTGGATCCCTGAGCAAAGGGTCTGTGAGTCAGGCCTCTATACTCCAGCAATCCATCTCCCAAGGTTTAACACCATGAGGGACTGTAAGTTGGTGCCCAGAAGATGTTTGTTGAAGGAACAGTGACTCTAGAAAAGCTTTACAGCCTGTCTCACTGACGGGTAGGAGCCAAGGATGCTCTGAGCAGGGAACCAGATAAGGATACCTCTTACCTGTGCTTGCAGCATGAATAACTCCTGGACAATCACTAGCATCAGCCTCTTCCGGGAACACCGGGTCACAACTAGGGAAAATTGGACAAAATAAACTTACCCATTTAAGGAGACAAAGAAAATCCAAAGAAGAAAGATGAAAGAGCCCCAAGGAGTGCAGGCTTACCAGGGAGCCCAGACTAAGATTTTATTTATTTATTTATTTATTTGAGAGAAAGAGAGAAAGCATGGGCAGGGGAAGAGGCAGGAGAAGGAGAAGCAGACTTCCTACTCAGCAGGGAGATGGGCATGGAGCTCGATCCCAAGACCCTGAGATCATGACCTGAGCAGAAGTCAGAACCTTAACCGACTGAGCAACCCAGGTGCCCCTGTGTTTCCCTCTTTTTTAAAATTAAGCTTTTATTTTTGCAATCATTGTAGATTCACATGCAGTTGTAAGAAACAATGCAGAGAGATCCCACATACCCTTTCTTCAGTTTCCCCAGAGGTAGTTCTCCTGCAACACTATGTTATAACATCGCAGTTGAGTTATTGACATTGATCCCAAACACAGGTTTTATTTCCAACTCCCAGTTTCCCTTGCACTTGTGTGTGTGCATTTGGTTCCATGGTCCTTAATCACACGTGTAGGCTCAGGTGTCCACCGCCACAGTCAAGATACTCAGTGACTCTAACACCACAAGGACCCCTCATGCGACCCGGTTATGATAATAGCTGGCCCCTCCCAACCCCCAACCTGGCATCCCCTAATCCCTGCAATTTCTGTAAGTTAGTCACTTCAACAATGTTTTATAAATGGAATCATAGAACCCATGCAACATTTGGGATGGGTTTTTGCTCAGCGTATTTCCCTGGAGACCCACTGTTCTAGATGTTGAATGCAACCATGGTTCATTTCTTTAATCATCTAGTGGCGGTCCAGGGGACAGATGTACCTCCCTTTCTTTAACCTTTCACCCCCCGAAGGATGTCTGGGACTTCATGCCCCTGGAAAAAAAACCCAAGAGTGCAGTTGCTGGGTTGCCTGGTGATTGCACTTAGTTTTGTTTTTGTTTTTGTTTTTCAAGAAACTGAGTGGCTTCTGTTCTGAGGGGTTCTTCTGTCCCCTTGAGGAGGAGAAGATAAATGTCTAGCCTTGACATCAAACCTCTCACCCTCAGATACCCCTAATGGGCCTGGGGACTCTGGATGGCACCAGAGTAGGGTGGTAGGACTAGTAGTAGTAGGACTAGTAGTAGGACTAGTTTAGGAGCCCAAGGTGAGAGACTTAAGGGACCTCCATCTCAGGGTCATGACCCTCCTCTTCCCCAGCAAGAGTGAGCACCTCCTCCAATTCTGCTTCTGTGGTGCCTCCCCTGCCTCCCCTGGTCCCCACCCCAAAGGACAATTCCAGAATAGACATCTGGAGGTTCCCAAGCCAGATTAAAAAAATATGGGGGCAGGGGCCACAATTTTCAAGCAAGGGAGTTTTATGATTCTTAAGGAGATTTTTAGATTTTTAGTTTCATCCCTGGCTATAAGTAGCCACGCCCTTGAGGAGGTGGCAAGGATGAAGTAGATGGTCCTGCAGGATTTGAGATCTGCTGGAAGAGAGCTGGGAGCTCTGGATGCCACTGGCCTCCTCTAACCCCGCGATGGCATGAAGGAGCCAGGAAGAGAGCCGACTCCCCGCACTTGTCGGCCTCCGCAGGTCCTGGGTGCTCCGCTGAAGAAGGGGAAATAGGGAGATTAAATTAGCCTAGCTGTTGTCCTGTGCTGGGATCTGGGATCTGTGACATCAGGGGAGATCCTGGGAGGGAGGCAGCCCATGCATAGGCTCTATGAGTCCCTGGAAGGAAATACGGGGTGTCTGGTACTCGCATCTATCCCCAGAGCACCCTAGCCCTCACAGGTAGAGAACCCTGGTCACTGCCACCGTAATACAAGGCAGGAGTGCACCAGTCCCCAAAAAGCACAGTCATCACAGAAGTTGTCTTCTGGGACCTCTGCCCAACCAAAGAGGGATGGCAGAGACACCTCCAGGGTACCACTCCTGATGCTGCCCAGGGACACAGGGACTCCACCAACTGCACTCTTTTTTTGTTGTTTTTTTAAAGATTTTTTACTTATTCATTTGCCAGAGAGAGAGAGAGCGAGCACAAGCAGGGGGAGCAGCAGAGGGAGAAGAAAGCAAGCTCCCCGCTGAGCAGGGAGCCCGGCATGGGACTGGATCCCAGGACCCCAGGATCATGACCCAAGCTGCAGGCAGCTGCTTAACCAACTGAGCCCCCCAGGTATCCCTACCAACCACATTCTTATGCTTACAGAGGGAAATTTCACATAAAAACTACCCCTGATTGTTTGAATTTCCAAATCCAAATGAAGCCCCTTCCAGTGGAAACATAGAGGACAACTCCTGTCCTCCCCGTGATTGGGAAGTCCCATGCTGATACCCAGACTGCTGGCGTGCATCTCAGCAGCATGGGAGCCGCGGACCATATCCAGGCACCACAGGGCAACCCTGGCGTGGGAAAAGCCTCCCTCCACAGAAAGGCCATGGGATACAAGGAGACAGAGGGGTACTGTGTCCCGTGAGGGGAATCCAGTTCAGGAGTTTTCAACACTGCACACCCCCAGGGCCACGGGGGTGTGGGGTCTGCTCAGCTTCTAGCCCCGTGAAGACAACCAGGACCACCCAAGGGGTTCACGATGGCAACCCAGAGTTTGTGTCCACAGAGCGCCCTACCCCAGGCCCTGCTGAGGGCTGGTGTTAGGTTCCCTGCCCTCCCTGCCCCAACTCCCAACCAGATTGGTGGCTCTCCTTGCTTGGCACTTTTCACTTCTTTCGAACTATAATTACCTAAACTCCAAAGGAAAATAGGAAAGGGTCAACAAACGCTTGGAAAATGAAATACAAATGCACAGCTGACAGGTTTGGAATTTCTGCCAAGAAGTTGGATGTCTTTGTGTGCAAGTGGATACTGTATTTGTGCATGTTTGTTTGTGTTCGAGAGTCGAGAGTATGTGTATTTACCTTTATATGAACATGTGGATGTGGATAGACATGTCAGTATCTGAGTGAATCGACACGTGTATGCCTGCGTGTGAGTCAGTTTGCTTATGCAAGAATCTATGTGTTGCTATGTGTCTATCTGGCTTTACATGTATGTGTATGTCTGTAGCTGGTGTGTGTCTATGTGTGCATGTGTGGCTGTGTGTGTGTGCATACACAGTGCATACAGAAGCAAAAAGAGAATTCTAAATGGAATCATTGAGCTAAGGGCCAAAATCAGAGCTAGAAATTAGAGCAGGGTGCCCTCAGGAGAGGGATGCCAAACACAAAATGAAAATTCCTTGGTTTTCTTGCTATGACACCTGCTGGAAACCCCAGCCCCAGCATCATTGACACCAACGTCACAGAGCCCGGTTCCTTTGCTCCTGAGGAAGTGAGAAGGAGATGTGGTTGTTAAAGGCCTTCCTAGCTGGCTTCCCCAAGTGAGGCATCAGCCCTAGACTTCCCTTTTCTCTGCAGCCCCTGTGTCATTGTGATCTCAAAGTCGAACCTCTGTGGCTAGGGCATGCTGAAATACTCTGAGCCTCTGGACGGGCTGCATAGGGTTTTCAGGATTTACAGCAGGGTCTGGAAACTTTCCAAATGTGGCTAGCCAATCAAGTTGCCAGTCCTTGTTGATCTGTCTGGGCAAGAGTGTGTGTGTGTGTGTGTGTGTGTGTGTGTGTGTGTGTGTGTAGGTGGGCATAACTGAGAGATACAGATGGGATTAACTTTCAAAAGACAGGCAGAGGGAAAAAAGAAACAATCATTCCACATGTTACTAACAATACTTCTGCAACATCTTTGCCAGCTTCTTGGTTAGGTCCAGAGTTTGGGGTCAGATTATATTTGTCTTATGTATAGAAAAGTCATGGGCTGCCTGGGTGGCTCAGTCATTAAAGTGTCTGCCTTTGGCTCAGGTTGTGATCCCAGAGTCCTGGGATTGAGCCCCACATTGGGCTCCCAGCTCAGTGGGAAGACTGCTTCTCCCTCTCCCACTCTCCCTGCTTGTGTTCCCTCTCTCGCTGTCTCTCTCTCCCTCTCTGTCAAATAAATAAATAAAATCCTAAAAAAAAAAAAAAGTCAGTGTATCAGTGATCCTTCTGTCACAAAAAATATGGTGCAAATATCATTCAGTGTTTTGTCTTATTTATACCATTTATTCATGTTATTGTTTTATGTCTTTTCAACAATTGGGCCTGATCTAATCAGATGAGTCCTTACAGGAGACGAGGACCTTTCCGGAAACAGCATGAGAGAGACCCTATGTGGCGTGGGACAAATGCTGGCTTTGGGGATATTGGGGTCCACATGACAAGGAATGCAGGCAACCTCTAGGAAACAAGAACGGTCCATGACTGATGACCATCAGGGAGGCAAGGACCTCAGTCCCACAACCCCAAGGAACTGAATTTTGCCACTAACCTGAATGAACTTGCAAGTGGGTTGTCTCCCAAAGCCACCAGAAATGAACCCACACTGGCAGCCACCTCATGTCAGTCTTGTATGACCCTGAGCAGAGAACCCAGGTGAGCCCTGCTTGGGCTTCTGACCTACAGAGCTATGAACTGTGAAATCAGTTTTGTCTTACTCTGCAAAGCTAGTGGTATTTGTTATGTAGCAATAGGACATTAATATTGCCTAACTACTTTCTTTGAAGGAGGAAGGAAAAACTCAGTAGGAGAAACACAAGTTAGTATCTCACTAAATTAGCCTGCCACACCTGAATTGATACTTGGTCTCCCACAGTGAGTAGCAATTGCCTAAATTACCGTATCTTCACAAGCAATGAGTTTTATTATTTTATTTTAATCCCTGACAATGAAAATGTCAATTCATTGTTATTATAATATGCGTTTATTTCCTTTCCTTCTAGTGAGAAATACCCTTTTTATACACTTCTTAGCATAGCAGCTGTTAGCTTGTAGGAACAGGCTATTTTAATTTCCAGCTGGATGCATTTTTCTATTTAATTTTTGCAGCTAATTTCTCTGTTTCTACAAAACCCTTACACATTAGGTGCTATAAAAATATTTGCTGAGCAACTGTCTGAATTAAAAAATAATGAATGAATAAATAAGTCTTCAAGAGCAAATGAGGGCTTTTATTGCTGAGAAATTCAGCCTTTTGGTGTCAGGAAAGGACTGCAGGTGGACCAGTGGAATCAACTCAGTGAAGCAAAGACCCACCTGACATTCAAATGCCCTTGGCCATATCAATCTCCAAGGAAGTTGGTCAAGCAGTAGCCAGTGGGGAAGAAGCCATTACAGAACAGACCAAGAGATGAGAATGGAGAGAGATGGGGAACCACCGTGAACGGATGCCTGGCAGGTGGTTGGGCTGCTCTGGGGTGGATAGCGTGGCAGTCCGCTGCTTTCTGAGATCAGAGATGCAAAACAAGGTCGGAATATCTGTTTGTTGGAAACTTATTTGATATCATTTCTTTTTTTAAAATTTGTTTATAAACTATTATTACAAAAGTAACATATTTGCTATTTTAATTACTTCAAAGGGCTTAGAAGTATATAAAATACAAGGCAAAATATACCCTCAATCTTACTCCTCTCAGATAATGCCCTTTGGATTATGTACATAATGGTGAAAGGAAAAATGGGTTGAGCTATGTATATTGTCTGCAACATACTTTATTTTCAATTAAGAAAATATCATGGGAATATTTTCAGAGATACAAATTTCAAATGAGGAAACTGGCCATCGGTCCCCCGGGGTCTCCATGGGTACATTCAGGATATTCATGGCCCCTGAAATCTTGGGTGCTTTTTCAAGCTTTTGTGGACATTCCCTTGGTCTCTAAGCAAAACAACTCCTACATCATTTTTAAGTCTTTTCTGACATTGTGATCATTTTTTAAAATTAAGATGTACTTGAAATGTAACATTTTTGAAATTTAAGGTGTACGTGTTGATTTGACACACTTACGTTTTGCAATATGACTGGCTCTGTAGCGTTAGACAACACTGCTGTCACATTACATAATTATCATTCTTTTTTTTGTGGTGAGAATATTTAAGATTGACTTTCTTAACATCTTTCAAGTATGTGAGCAGTTTCGCTAACCATAGTCACAAGATTGTGCATAAGATCCTCAGAACTTATCTTCTAACTGCAAGTTTGTACCCTTTGACCAACATTCCTTCTCTCCAAACCACTATTCTACTCTGTATCTACAAGTTCAGCTTTTTTGGATTCCATAAATAAGTGAGCTCCTACAGTATTTGTCTTTCTTTGCCTGGGACTTCCCTCCTTTAGAATAATGCTCCCAGTGTCCATCCACATTGTCATGAATGGCAGGATTTCCCTCCTCTTATGGTCATATAAGATTCCATTATATACATCTTCTTTATCCACTTATTCATTAACAGATATTTAGGTTGTTTTCATATCTTGGCTGTTGTAAATAATGCTGCAGTAAACATGGGGGTACATATGTCTTTTTAGTATCCTGTCTTCATTTCCTTTGCATATATACCCAGTAGTGGAATTGCTGGATTGTAGAGTAATTCTATTTTTAATTGTTTGAGGAATCTTCATATTGTTTTCCTTAGTGACTGAACAAACTCACATTCCCACCAACCATGTACAATGGTTCCTTTTTCTCCACATCCTCACCGACACTTGTTATTTCTTGTCTTTTTGATGATAGCTATTCTAACAGGTGTGAGGTGAGAGCTCATTGTGGTTTTGATTAGCATATCCCTGATGATGACTCACGTTGAACATCTTTTCATGGGTCTGTTGGCCATCTGTACGTCTTCTTTGGAAAGATGTGTATTCAGTTCCTCTGCCTATTTTTTAATCAGATATTTTTTATTATTGAGTCATGACCTTGTAATCATTCTATTAAATTGTAATGCCTTTTTAAAAAAAGATTTTATTTATTTATTTGACAGAGAGAGATCACAAGTAGGCAGAGAAGCAGGCAGAGACAGAGGAGGAAGCAGGCTCCCCGCTGAGCAGAGAGTCTGATGCCGGGCTCTATTCCAGGACCCTGGGATCATGACCTGAGCCGAAGGCAGAGGCTTTAACCCACTGAGCCACCCAGGCACTCCTTAAGTTGTAAAGCTTTTTACGAAATTGCCTCTTGATGCTGAATATCTTCAAGCTCCGAAACTCATTTTATAATTTAGGCAATGACACTGGGAGATTAGGAGTACTTATGAAGTCTAAGTGCAGATAAAAATCTCAGCTTGTTTGTCCCTTTGTACTTATTGTTCAGTAGATCTGAGCAGGATATTACCAGGATTTCTTTGGGATTCCTTTTGGGTCTGCTCTACTGCCGTGTCCTCCTTGTTGTCTCTCTGTAAATCTGTCATTTCTATGGCAATGTGGACACCATTGGTCTTTTTTTTTCTAGTTTTATTGAGAAATGATTAATATATATCACTATACATTTAAGGCATAGGGCATGATGATTTCATTACCACTGGTCTTTAAATGGGTAATAGACCAATCACCAAAGCTTCAGACCTCACTTACTAGGTCTGTGAGAACACCACAACCTCAGAGATTTTTATGCTATCCCCTCCCAGAGCAGTGTCTATGTGTGTGGCTGAGGGGATGGCCATCATGTGAATGGCACGCATGGCATGGGCATCTGCTGACTGATCATGTGGGTGTAGGTTGTAGGGGATGGATGGGTTAGAGATGTCCAGGAAGGAATTAAGGTAAGGGGTAAAAGTGTAGCATGCCCTCAGGAAATACTAGTTTGAAAAATTTGTCAATTAAATTTTGACACTCTGGTTTTGTGAAACTACCCTTTGTGTGACAGTGAGACAATGTGTTAGTCTAAGATTGTTAATCCAAGTTGCAGGCCCCTCTTTGGGGATGGGCATGCTTTCTGCTCCTATTTGTCAGTGGTTTGTGATGTCCGAAGTGGATGACTACAGGTTTATGAACAGATATTTTTAACTAACAAATCGGGGCAAAGTTGATTTGTCTGTCTGTTCTTTAAGAAGCAGAAACCAAGATGAGAGACTTATGGGAAGATATGGCTGTAGGGGATAGTTAAAGAGGGTCAGGGAGGTAAGGAGAGCCTTTATATTGATGCAGGTCTAACACCTGGGAAAAGATGGAAGGAAGGAAGGAAGGAAGGAAGGAAGGAAGGAAGGAAGGGAGGAAGGAAGCTAGATAGAAGAAGGACTTTGAACTACAGCCTCAGCTGGTGGGGGTTCCTGGGCAGTGGTACCTGGCTCTGGTCCCTGGCACCATGTTTAGTCATTGGCTGAAAAAACTCTGAGAAGGGAGCTAACACTGTGGAGTATCCAAAGGTGCAGCAGCTGGAGGTATGTGTCTACCGAGCAGGTTCTGCCTACCTGTCTACCTGTAGCAGGTTCTCTCGAAGGGAGATGTGAGCACCTCCACTGGGACCTCCATGTTATCTCATTGGGCAGCCACTCTGCTAAGATACTATTGTCACCACTAGAATGGACACCATACCCCTGGCTGAAGAGGACCTGGCCTTGTAGAAGCACACAGAGCTCTTCTGGAGACAGATGGTCGCCCCGTGCCTTGTCTCTATAGTGACGCAGGAACTCAGCTCCTTACCTGGGACTGCCTCTGTCTCTCACAAGTCAGGACCATGACCTGCTGACATGTGCTAAATGCTTTGCAGGTGTGCTTGTATTTACTCTCCATAGGCACTCTAGGAGCTGGGCTGCTGTCACCAGCCCACATGCAGGGGACATCTGAAGCATGGGGATGGTGCATGACTTTCCCAGAGTGCACATGTGGTCAAGGGGATGTTGAGACCAAACCCAAGCTCCCAGTGCTACCAGCTCTTGTGCTACCACGTCCTTCATAAACACATGACTCATGTTTGTCTGATGAATGAAAAATGTTGGAAGAAATGCAAAGTCTTGTTAGTGTAAATCTGAAAGCTAAAGATGCAGAGTGGAGGCTGGCATGAGAGGACAACAGGTTCCAAGGGGGCAGGCAGATCATGAAAATCAGGGTGAATGTGAAATTCACCCATTCACAAAACACACTTCCATCAAGGTTTCTTGTCTGGGGTATGCAGGGCCCTGGGGACAATATAGGCAGTACCACCTGGACTCACAATCCAACCGGGTAGAGCAGCAGCCTCATGTTCAGATAGGAGAACAGTGCTAAGGAAAGATGGAAGAGGGAGCACCTCACTCTGCCTCTAGTGACCACGACAGCTTCCTGTGTGAAACAATGAGCTGGCAGAATCTAACAGGAGAAAGAGGTGTGAGCCAGGTGGGCAAGGAGGAGAGACGAACGAGGAGGGGGCAGCGCGCACAAGCCTGGAGGCACATTTGTGGGAATGCCCCAGGTGACAGCACAGTGTTGGCTGAGTGGAGCCCAGTGGAGGGAGACAGGCACGGGTCATACCAAGATGACTTCCTCTCAATGACTGCATGTGAGGATCTTCAGTGGGGTGGTTTCTTGTGCCCAACATTACTGAGGCATGTGGTTGATCACGTGGAGCTGGGCTGTGGTCTCTGCCATCAAAGCCATGTGTGTGGGTAGGTGTGGGTATTTGTTCATTACAGGGTGGTGGTGGGGAGACTGACGTTCAACAGATCAGCATGTAAATATCCAATTACAAACAAGAAAAGACCAATAAGGTAATGACTAAAGGCTGGTTTTAAAGGATCCCCTGGTAGAGTCTGAAGGACAGAAGGCTGGGAGAACGGGCACTGTCCAGGCAGGGAGCAGAGGGTCAGAATGAAGTCCCTGCTCTAGGGGAGGACCCTTCATTTTCTCTTTTGAGCTTCAGGTAGTCGCCAGTGTTCTCGGTGCTCCTGGCCTTGTGGAGGCATCACTCCCATCCCTGTCTCCATCCTCACATCACTGTCTCTTCTGTGTGTCTGTTTTTCCCCTCTTTTTAAAAGGACCCTATTTACCAGATTTAGGGCCCACCCTAATCCAGAATGATCTCATCTCAAGGTCTTTAGCTTGATTACATCAGTCAAGACCCATTTTCCAAATAAGGTCACATTTACAGCTTCCCGGTGTGGGGGTTGATTAGGACTTAGACACGTCTTTTTGAGGCCCACTGTTCATCCTGCTACAGACAGATATCTGTAAAAGTTCACAAATCATAAGTGGACAGTTCAGTGAATTTTTGTACATGGAGCACACTCATGTAACCACCTCCCAGAACAACTCCATAGATTCCCTACAGATGCCTCCTTCCGTCATCCCCTTTCCTTCTCCCCAGACTCAGCCTCCATCCTGACCTCTGCCACTATCCACCAGCTTTGCTTGGGTCTGAACATTATGTGGATAGAATGCTGTCTGCCTGGCCATGGTGGTATACCAGTTCTCCACTCTCAGTTTCTTCTAGCCATACACAGAAACCCAAGAGATCACTGACTAGCTGATGAAGTAATAGGAGGAGTTAATAAAATAACCAAAATCACTTTTCAGCATACCAAAGTAAGTAACTTTTCTTTAGAAAAGTTTAGAAGCATCTAACCGGTTAAAAATATAACTTAGAAAATCCCATTTATAACACACCTGCAAATAGAATAGTTGAGAATATCCTTGATAATAAATATAAGGGACTAAATAAATGAAACAAAAAACTGAGCTGGAAAATATTTTTTGTTTTCAGAAGGAACAGCCATGTCTTGCCCTGGAAAATGCTAGGTTTTATTTTTTATTTTATTTTTTTTAAATGGTAGGTTTTAAAGTGAATACCTTTCCCAGTTGAAACTGAAAGAGTAAATAAGGGGAAATACTTAAGAAAATCTTCTGCAAGATGTGGTATATATATACACAATGGAATACTATGCAGCCATAGAAAGAAATGAAATCTTGCCATTTACGACTAAACTAGAGGGTATTATGCTGAGCGAAATAAGTCAATCAGAGAAAGGCAATTATCATATGATCTCCCTGATATGAGGAAGTTGAGAGGCAAAGTTGGGGGTTTGGGGGGTAAGAAAGGAATAAATGAAACAAGATGGGGTCGAGAGGGAGAGAAACCATAAGAAACTCTTAATCTCACAAAACAAACTGAGGGTGGCAGGGGGTAGGGGGGTAGGGAGAGGGTGGTTGGGTTATGGACATTGGGAAAGGTATGTGCTATGGTGAGTGCTGTGAAGTGTGTAAACCTGGTGATTCAGAGACCTGTACCCCTGGGGCTAATAATACATTGTATGTTAATAAAAAATTTAAAAAAAAAAAAAGAAAAGAAAATCTTCTACAGAAAGGAAAAAATAAAGAAGAACTTGCTCTACCAGATTTTATACTGTGTGATAAGCCTGTAGCAAGTGAACATGAGCATCACTGGTATAAGAAGCAGCCGCTGATCAATGAACGGCAAACGGCTGGAAACTGATCAGTATTTAACATATGTTAAATGAGGTGTCACTCATCAATGGGAAAAGAAAGATTTCTCAATCAAGGATGACACCATAGTTGGCAAGATATTTGGGGAAGATGTCCACTTCTAACTTTACCACACACCAAAATAAACTGCAGATTGATCACAGCTCAGTTATTTAAAAAAAAAAAAAAAAAAGGTGGGGGGGAAATAGCTCCTTGGTTTCTGGATGGAGAAAGGACTTTCTAAGTTTAAACCCAATGAAAGGCAATCAAAAGGAAAAGATAGATTTGAATTCATATAAAAGTTACATGTCAAACATCACAAAAGAAAGGACAGCCAATTATAGGCTTAAAATGTTTTTTTTTTAAATACACAATATTGAGAAAGGGTTTAAAATGTCAATAAATAAGTCATTCATATAAATCAATGAGAAAAGCTGGAATATTCTATTAAGTAAATGGGAAAAGAAAAAGTGTAGAAAACTCAGAAAGGTAAGTGCAAGAAGCTTACCAGCAAATGACAATTTAGTCAATCTTACTAAGAATCAAAGAAAAGCAATGTTGAAGGTAAAGACCAGTGTTTGCCTCCTGACCTAGTGACATGAGAGTTTGTAAAGATGCAGATAAGCTGTGCATTTTTTAATCTAATGAATCATCTTTCCGAGAACAAATTTGGCAGTTTGTGTCAAAAGCTCAAAGCATTTTGATAAATGTGGAAAAAATACACAAGGGTTTAAACTATATATATATAATCATATAAAGTAAATAAAAATATTAGGGAAAGTGAATAAAATACACCCAAACCTTGCAGTGTTATATCTCATATTTGGTGTCCTCACTACTTTCCAAATTTTCAAATGACTTTTATCTTCAGGAAAAAAAAAAGGATTGATAAAACAAATGAAAAATGCTAAGTTCATTCTGTGCAACACCAAGGGAATCACTGTTGCCACGTGGTAATGGGATAAGGGTGTGAAGATACCAACAATGGGGTATGGACAAACATACCTCTTTGTTCATAATAAACTGAGAGGCAGCACATAAACCCAATCAATAGGTAGTTTTTTGGTGATCTCCAAGTAAATAAAATCTCTCACTAAATGGAATTTACTCACTTCATTCAGCAGAGAAGGTCATGTTTAGACTAAAAGGTTAATAAGCAGGACTGTTTCAGATAGAACAGCCAGGGGAGGACACTAGTCCAAGAAAGACCATGTGCAAAGATGGAAGGTCTGAGCCATCCAGTGAGCTGGAGAGAAGGTGGGTGGCTGAGGATGTGGGCAGGAAAACAGGGACTGGACCACTAAGGGTTGCAAAGATTTTAGAACTGGTTCTGTATAGAGTGAGGCAGGAGCCATGGGAACACTGGATTTCCAGGAGAATGTTGCATCATCAGATGTGTCTTTTTCAAGAAAAAGAAGAGGAAGAAGAAAAGAACATCACTTTTATTGACAAGTTAGGGCCACAATGGAAATGAGACAGTCCCAAGAAAGATCAGGAGTGCAGAGAATGAACACAGATGTGGGGTAAGACTATACGGAGACCGCTGGATTCAGAAGCTTTTACAGTGGTCCTTCTGGAAAGTGATGGAATCAGAAACAAGGCCATCATAGTTGAGAGGAAATGGGGGGGGTGGCCTTAGAATGTCAGCATTTTTGATCAAAGGGCTTTTTTGATCTCTCCTGTTTTTGTAACCCTAGAAAAATAACTGGCCATAGCAGGTGGTGAATAAATATTTGTTGAATGAATGAATCAGCCAAAAGGCGCGAGATATTTACAATGTAATAAACTAGAAGGAACTGGTGGGCTCCTAGATACAAAAGAGAATCATGAAAAACTTCAAAAAGGACGTAAACAGTAATACCTCTAAAGAAGCTTAAAGTTTCTTTAAGTAAATCCATCCAATGATGCCTCATAAATGTCCTTAGATATTACTGTATTATATTCATTCTGGTTATAATTCTACAGGATATCAAAATGTTGCCAGGGGCCACTTAATATTTTTCTTATAAACATGCCCATTCCATGGACATAAACTCTTTCCTAGGATTAAGGTAAAAACATTTTTCTCCCTGTCTGGTTATTTTGTAGTTTAATTTTAGGTTTTTTCTTAATACAGAAGTTTGATGTTTTTATATTTCCAGAAGTAACAATATAACACTTCCATACTGAATCATTGTGTTAATATCCATTTCCTGGTTGAGATGTTATTCTATAGCTATGCAGAAGGTTATCACTGGTGGAACTAGGAAGGGTTTATGGGATCACTCTGTATTATTATATTTTAACAAATGCAGGGGAATCTAAAATGATCTCAAAATAAGAAGCTAAAAGAAAGAAAGAAAGAAAGAAAGAAAGAAAGAAAGAAAGAAAGAAAGAAACCCCTGAATGACTCATCTTCTTAACTGAAGACCTTTTACACGGTAATGTCAAAAGGAAATCTTGGATTTACATACAGCCCCTAGGAAACGGTTCCACAACTGTCTCTTCTTTATAGATGTGCCCAGAAGAGAGGACTGCTCCTTTGCTGTTGTCATCGTAGCTTTTCTTTTCTTCGGTTGCAGTTCCAAAGAAAACACACCTCTTATTTACAACCTCCAAATTGCGAGATTGTCACCATGGTTATTGTCACCGCTCTTCTGAGCTTTATCACTTCCTCTCCGGATGCGGTCTGTTCAGCCCCGAGCAGGTTTGCCTTCATTTCAAAGCAGAGAAAGATGAATCCTTTCTGAGTGCTCTGCACTGCAACATAGTACAATCTTGTTTCTGTTGATACGATCCAGCCCAGACGGTGCGGAGAGGATGCTGGTTTAATCAGCATGGCCCCTGACTGCGGTGACAAGTGCAGAGACACAGCCCTGGCTCCATATCTGTTTGCAGCCTTACCTGGGTGAGGTGGGGGGTTGCTGGGCTGCCAGCCTCACTGGGGGCTTGCCTCTTCCTGGCTCTGCCATGTACTCTCTGATCTCAAGGCACCCCGACCCCTGACCTCTTCCATCTCCAGGCATCTGACTCCTGGAAGGTACTCTACACCAGCTGGTTGGATGTATCTGGTGACCCCATTGCCCCATGCACATGATTTCTGTCTCAGATGTAGCCACCCACTCTTAGAACTATTGCACACACTCCCAAATTTTTTGTGGTGTCCCCTTTGGTCCTTCTCAGACCCATTTTCACCAGGCAGCCGGAGTGATCCCTTCAAAAGTTCCCTCTTTGGGGCGCCTGGGTGGCTCAGTGGATTGGGCCACTGCCTTCAGGTCAGGTCATGATCTCAGGGTCCTGGGATCAAGCCCCACATCGGGCTCTCTGTTCAGTGGGGAGCCTGCTTCCCCCTCTCTCTCTGCCTGACTCTCTGCCTGCTTGTGATCTCTCTCTCTGTCAAATAAATAAATAAAATCTTTAAAAAAAAAAAAAAAGCTCCCCCTTTGGCTTAATGCCTTAAGTGACTCCTCAAGATAAAATCTGAAATATGGCACACAGCCCTTCCTGACCTGACTAGCACCAGCTCAGCCTCTGGGCTCCTCCCTCTGCAGGTTCCCCTCCAACTACATGTATGAGGCACAGGCAGATCAGCCCCACTCAAAAAGCTTCTGCAGAGTGGCCAGAGACACCTCGGAGCCCCGGGGTTCATAATGGGGAGCATTTGCGCTTGGTATCCTTGTGAGTGTCTTATGACATTGGGAGGGTATCCTCA
The DNA here is from genome assembly GCF_902655055.1 of Lutra lutra. Classification (NCBI taxonomy): domain Eukaryota; kingdom Metazoa; phylum Chordata; class Mammalia; order Carnivora; family Mustelidae; genus Lutra; species Lutra lutra. The sequence goes on along the minus strand of NC_062280.1, from coordinate 42,012,930 downwards.
CCCTGTTCCACTTCCTCCTATAGAACCTGGGGGTGACATCTGTAAGATGGTGGCTCCCTGGATTTGGAGCTGTCCTGTGCCTTCTTACTGTCAGGGTGGGGGCAGGGAGGCAGGTCACATGTGTGACTGTAGGCCACCTGGCTCAAAGATCTTTGCCTTCTGACCTCCTAGTCTTGAAATCACCTTGACAAGAGCAAACATAGCCACTATGTAGTCTGGACACAGACTTCAGGCCATAATATCCACCATGAGTTCTCTGATTCAGTGCAGCCGGACTGTCTTGAACTTTCCCAACCATCTCCATACCCTCCCTGCTCCTTCTTGCCTGTGAATAGGCTATGCATGGCCCCCACTCTGTAGCAGGTGCAGCATGAAGGCATGAGCCGGTAGGATATAGATGTCTGTTACTGGGGGCTTGAGGAAGAGCTTCCTGTGATGGTGGGTGGAAGGTGCTAGAACAGGGCCAGGAGTAACAGCAGGTTGAAGACTGTATTTGGAGAAGGACAATGCTGAATCAGGAACTGAGCACTGGCACACATATGGTAAGATCAAGGGCATTGGCCAGAGCCCATCATGACAGAGTCTAGAACCAACTAGATGGTACAGGTTGGCATGTTTAGGCAACTGAGATTAGAAATCAACCAATCCAGCCCCTCACTTCACAATGGAGGAAAACAAGGTTCAGAGAGATTCTGAGGTCTTCTCTCTCTTACAGCTAGAAAAGCCAGGAGTGTTCATGAACAAGGCAAGGCCAATTCACCTGGCTCACATGATCACTGCAACAGAGCAGGGCTGCTCTCTGTAGCTGTCCAGGCCTTGCTTTGTTCATTGCATACCGCAATATGAGCAGCTTCACCTAGGGGTGTGCAGTGCACAGACTACACAGCTGTACAGAGAGATTCTGAGCCAGAGTCAGGGCAAAGACTGATAGTGACAAGGAGGTCACATTGCATGGGCTGCGTCCATGGTGGAAACAAAAGCAGGAGGCTGATCTGGAGCCCAGACAGCAGCCGGCAAGGCCTTTCCCCACAGTGGAGAGGAGGGTTCTTCTGGCGTTTGGCTCTGAGGGAGACCATGGCTGGAGATACTGATCAATGAACCCATGAACACCTGGGCCAGGCATCCATGGTCACCCCTCCTTGGTGGTGAGTGGCCCCAGAACCTGGCATGGTGGTCAGACTGAGTCAGCAGTGGAGTTCATCAGACCTTTGCAATACACAGACCCCAAAGCCCAAAGGGCAGAAGCAGGACAAGGGCAGGGTCACAGACCCCACAAGCAGACCTCGGCCAACATGAATGTGGGACGTGAAAGGCTGGCGAGCGTGGGCGGCGTATAAACAGAGAGTCTAACCCTCACAAAGCAAGCACTGAAGAATTAATAACCCCTCCTACTGCAGACCTTTTATTCTTTTGTGTGTCACGGCTTTACAAATATTTGCGTACAATTGCCTAATTTAATCTCAGAGGAAGCCCGTGATAAAGGCCTTATTATCATCTCACGTCCCCGCGCGGCTTTTGCAGGTTACAGGAAAGAGCAAAAAACTTGAACGGGTCTCTTGGTCTTGGGTGAGCGTCCTGCTCCACAGCGCTCCCTTCTGGCCAGAGAGGAAGCTTTCCTTTAGCGGCTCAAGGGCGCGGAGCTGGGAGCCGGATGGAGAGGGCAGGTGGGTGTGACGGGGGTGAAGGGGTCCTAAGTGTGGCAACAGCGAAACAAGACCTTACAACAGGTGGATTTGGGCCATGGAGACAGAGCCCTGTGTGTCTGAATCTCTGGGAACATTTCGGCCTCAAGTCGACCCCTCCCACACAGCTGGTCGGTGCACACCAGCGTGTGTTTTCGACAGCCCCGCTCCATCAGGAAAACCTTCCTCCCTACTTTGGACAGGTGAATGTGTGTGTGTGTGTGTGTGTGTGTGTGTGTGTGTGTGTGTGTGTGTGTGTGTGTGTGTGTTCAGACGTCCTTCCTCCTGGCAGCACCCAGCAACCAACCCAGGCCATTTGCTCTGTCTTCTGTGTTCCATTCATGGCTTTTACCACCCCACATTTCACACAAGATTAATTTGAGACTTTTTTAAATGATTTTTCTTTTTATTGAAAGAGTAGGTTCACCTTGCAGATAAGGTGGAGAATGTAGAAAAATAGAGAAGTGAAAGTAAAAATCACCGGTGGTCCAACCCCTGAGATAGAAATCTCGTTATAATTTGTATCATCTTCCAAATTTAAGTACACGGCAGAATTTATACTTTAGTGATACTGTCATCTTCTATTCTGTTAATTAACATTACTTCCACAAGCATGGTACGAAGATTTTTCCAAACACCCTTCAATGGTCTTATCACAGAGCATCCCATAGATGGTGCATATCACATAGCACCATAGCCGTCCCCCTTACTGGACATTGCTGGTGTTCCCAAGTTTATTCTTTTGAACAGTGCTATATGGAAAAGCTTGGAGGTGAATCTTTGTCCTTGGGATGGAGTCCTGAAAGTGCAATCACCAGTCAGCGGATTCCCAGCTTGTAAATCTCCTGGCAGTCATGGCCCGACCGCACCAGGCAAGTGTGAGCCCACACAGCTGTCCCGCTGCTCCCAGACAGGTGGCCAGGGGCCCACAACTTTCGCTTTTGTTTCAGGGTACATTTTTTTGGTTATCGGTCAGGCTGGACATTTTCAGCACATATGGCTGAAGTCTCTGAAGGAGCCCACAAAATGGCAGCTCTTGTCCCCTGCCTGCGGTCTGACAATTGCAGGAAGACCTAAACTGGACAGAGGGACTAAAATATCACTTCTAATCCTAACGAAGGTGAAGGGGGAGGAGGCAGCTTCGTGTGAGGGCGCAACGGCTATGAACTGTGCTATGAATTCAACAACCCCACTTCCCTGCATCCTGGTTAGTACCAGCTGGACAGATGGACAGAGAGTCCACCAGGACAGACCTTCCCTGGTGTGGGCACTGTCCGGTGAGTCTCAGCATGGGGGAGAAGAGGACAGAAGAGGATTCCCCCTCCCCAACAGGCATCTGGCTCCCAAAAAGAAGAAGGGAGCATCTGAGTAAGCACCTCATTTTACTTTTCAGAATGGTCCTCTTCTCTACGGGGAGCATTAGGAAGGGGCAGCAGAGACATGGGTTCATCTGGGGAGAGTTCACTCTGTTAGGGTGTTTGGAGAGTGAAGAGAGGTCACACTTCTCTACTGTTTTCATCAGCCTAATGTGTCTCCTCCTATTTGTGCATATTCTGCTCATTTTCTGTTGAGCTTGAAATGCACAAGTGCTTTGTCATTATTACATTTTTATTTGTCTTTTCTTCTTATTTAAAATATCTTTGAATTATGCATGTTGTTCAATTATTATTCAGCCATATATATATATATATATATATATATATATATATATTTTTTTTTTTTTTTTTTTTTTTTTTTTTTTTTTTTTTGCATACTGTTCCAATCCTGGAAATTAGCCACTGTTACCATCTTCATCAGAGTCGAGTAAGTCTCCTGTGCTGGGCGTTCTATAAGACCTGTGTGTAGGCTAGCTCATGAAATCTTCACAGCAGCCTCAATCAGGAAGAAATGGCTCCCCAAACCACGGTTTGTGAGGGGCAGTGAGATGCCAGGAGCTCAGATGGGGCAGGGCCAGCGTGGTCTGACTCCAATTGCTGTGTCCCCATGGCCATGTCACCCCAGAGTCAGGAATTATAGGCTCAGGGCTCCCATCCCAGAGCCAAGCATTTGGGAAATAAAAATGCTTATTTATGTGGGCTCCTAATTACTCTGCCAGGAAGCGAGCTTGTCACTGCTGATGATTTGGGGTAGGAACGATACAGATTCCAACTTACGAATGATATACAAAGCTTCGGGAGAGGCTGTGACTCAGCTTAATGCTCTGTTTTGAGAAACATCAAAGCTCCCACAGATTTATCTGTCTTCCCAGGGATTCAGCTGTTCCCAGAAACCACTCTCACCCTTGATACACTTGGTGGGCTCTTTTTTTTCCATTTGATTTATTTTTCTCAATGACAGAAGTAAATCATTGAAAGTTTTTGAAAAACCACAGTAATGGATTTAAAAGATGGTTCGCAACCAGATAGTCCCTCCTCCCATCAACTTTTTAGATAATACTTAAATAATCGTAAGTACTTAAGTAATAAAGAATAAAGAATGAATAATATTAATTAACACTTCAATAATAATAAGTGCCACCATTCATGAAGTTCCTACTCTGTGCCAGGAACCCAGGTGAGTTCATGTAATCCAGGAAGTGGCGGAGTCTGGCACTCTTCCTACCCCTGTTTCCCAGGAATGGGAACAGAGACACAGAGACGTTAGTAGGAAGCCCCAGGTCCCACAGCCCATACGTGTCAGAGCTGGGATCTCAACAGCAATCTCGGGCTCCTGAGCCCCTGGTCACAGCTACTCCATCCAAAGCCTCTGGTCACAGCTACTCTCCTCTGCTAATCCTTCTGGGCAGACTTTCTGGAGATGTTAATGCTCTTTGTTTAAATAAACACTGGTAGATGCCAAGGAACTTATGCAGGTCAGGTGACCACCTTTTCTTTCTTTTCCCTTTCTTTATAGCAACATTACTTGTTTCACCTGACAATGTATTTGGACATCTTTGCAGATGTAACATAGAGAGTTAAGAGATGTTTGACAATGTTTTATAGTACAGTCAACCACAAATTGTGGCTGACTATACTCTATGGGACCATTTCACTACTTATGGGCACTTAGATTATTTCCAGTTGTTTTCTCTAGAAATAAGTATTTTTATGCACAAACCTTTATACAGCATTTTTTAATATCAACAGAATATATTGCTAAAATTGGGACTGCTGCATCAAAAGGCTTACATATTTAAAATTCAAACACATCAGTCCCATGTGGTCATAGGCTAATTCTACCAAAACTTTAAGGAATGAATTTCATATGAATTCTGACAAACAATAAAAAAAAAAGAGAAAGAGAGATTACTTCCAAAGTCATTTCATAAAGTCATCAAAACCGCATGCTAATAGAACTCAATGACATCACAGAAAGGGGGTATTTGGGTCTATGTAATTCATGCCTGTAGACATAAAATATTGGAGAATGGAACCCAACAACATACATAAAGATGATCCAGAACAATACATTTGCATTTTATACCAGTTATGCGAAAACGGTTGGATATCCGAAAAGGCATATATAGAATTGAATATGCCCATCCGTCAAAAGAGAAACAATTTGGTAATCTCAGTAAATTCAGAATATCACGATATACGAAAACACCCAATTGGGATTTTATTTTAAAAGTCTAAATTTTAGAATAGAGATTTCTTTTGTGTACTAAAGTGTATCCATGAAAAATACAGAACAAATGTCTTCCTAGATAGGGAAATGTCAAAAGCTTTCCTTTTAAATGGAAAAAATGAGTCTGGAACACCCTACCACTTCTTTTGTTAACACTGTTAGTCCAGGGGAGCAGATGGTCTCTACATCAAGGTCAGTGTTTTGGCCATTCCAGGTGACAGGGTACCCTAAATTCTGAATCATGTCTTGCCTTCTCACTAAAAGTGGCCCTGGGGCTACCTTCACAGGAGAGTAAGCACGTAACACGTGGGGGGTTTCTCACAGGCAAAGGAAAAGCTCCCGCACTAAGTGGATCTTAAAGGATAGGGAGACAAGAATAAATATGCATTGTGATCATAGCCTCCACGATTAGGTTATTTAAAATAACAGTTATGGGCACAAAAGTCAATAGCTCGTTACTGAACTCAAAACCCAGACAGAAAATATTAAGCAGACAACTTCTATTTACAGTAGCAACAGAAGCAGAATAATTAGGAATAAGATAAATAAGAAGGTACAAGATTTATATGAAGAAAATGATATATAATCTCTGCTGATGCATATTCAGACAAAAACCTGTTAAAAAGAGAGAGAGATGGGGCACCTGGGGGGCTCAGTGGATTAGGCCTCTGCCTTCTCCTCAGGTCATGATATCAGGGTCCTGGGATCGAGCCCCACATGGGGCTCTCTGCTCAGCGGGGAGCCTGCTTCCCTTCCTCTCTCTCTGCCTGCCTCTCTGCCTACTTGTGATCTCTCTCTCTCTCTCTGTCAAATAAATAAATAAAATCTTTTTTACAAAAAGAGAGAGAGAGAGACTGGTTGGCTCAGTGGGTGGAACACATGACTCATTGATTTTGGGGCTATGGGTTCGAACCCCATGTTGGGAGTAGAGATCACTAAGAAATAAAATAAAATGAAATAATATATAATATAATATAATATAATCGACACAGAACAGAAACCCAATATTATTTTAAAATGTTATTTATTCTCACCTATGTTAGATAGGACCCAACCTATAGCCCAAGAGAATTTTTGAAACTTGGCCAAATAATTTTAGGTTTTATTGGTAGGGAAAAAGAAATATAGAATAGCCAGGACATTGCTGGAAAAGAAAAATTATAAAAGGAATATATTTATTTACCAGATGAATTATAACATGAATTATGAAGCTAAAATTCATTCATTCTACAAAATATATTGAGTGCCTTCTCTGAGCGAGATGTGACTGAAGAGGTGGGTAAGTTCTAGGCAGAAGCAGGAAGCATTGTGAGAGCTTCTCCAGTGCTCGGCTTCCCGCATAGTGACCCAGAAGGTGCTGGCTCCCCACGAAGAGGCAGCTGCAGAACACAGAAGAGCCAGCATCATCTCCTCAGCCACCTGGGCCATGACGAGCCTTCCAACAAGCAAGGCAGGGACTGCATCATCTTTTTGGAATTGACCTCCAAGTCAGCGTGGCTTTGACTGCATACTGCAAGCAAACCACATGGGACCCAGACTACAGTGGGAGGGGAATCAGGTTTTCCTTGAGGCAGAGCAGAGGCTAGGTTCTAGCAGAGCCTGGCACAGGGAGATGGCATTGCTACTGGCTTCAGAAAGTACAGAGTTCCCAAGGTGAATGTCAGTCAATTGCTGGGGAGCCTGGCTTCAGCTCGGGTGCAGAGCTGGAACAAGAAAGCACTCCTGAGGGGTCAGTGGAAAGCAGAGGCAGGCAGCCAGGGGGCCAGACCTAGGAGGATGTCCTATAGGGTCAAGGGTGGGATGGCATGTATGAGGCATCTGGGTACTATGCTGAAGGAGGTGCTCTCTCTTGGGGCCATGTGATGAGAGAGGAGTGATCCAGATCTGAGGGTCTGCAGGAGCAGAAGATAGCCCTTGCCTGAGATCCATGTCCCTGCAGTTCTACTCCAGGGACCTCCCTGTATGCTGCTCCGAAGAGCCACTAGCAAGGGGAGGCAGCAGTGCTGCTTGGCACTCCACGGAGAGGTTCCCAGCTGGGGCCAAATCAGTAGGGTCCATGGGGAAGGAAGCAGGCAGCAGATGGGTTTGGCCTGGAGACATCTTTTTCAAGTTTTTTTGACTTTATCTCTTCCTCTTTCCCTTATTTCTATAGAGCTCCCTTTTAGCATGGCCACTCTTTCGTGGCATCAGAAAAATCAAAGGACTGAGAGAGATGGAACTCTTGCTTTCAGCTTTGTGGTGCCTATACCTGGAACAGGACACGTGTCCCCCTTCTCTGTGATGCTTACACCCTAATGGTTCAGGTAATTACTCTGTGGTCAATTGATAACGTTGGCTCCCTCACAGAGAAGACTTCGTGCACATTGCCTGGCACACATCTCCTAAAACGCCATCTTGCGTGAAAAAATGCATAATGACGTGCTCAGGTAGAGTGAGTGCTTGGCATGGATCTTAATGAATCAGACTCACTCTATCAGATTATATTCATGTTGATTAGGACTCATCACACACGTTTAGGATAATGGCGATGACAATGGGGATAAAAACGCCAGAAGGTAGAGTCTCTGAAAGACTTTAGGCAAAGAATATCTTGAGATGGTTATAGGTTCAGAGGCAGTTGAAAAAAATGCCTTCCCATGATGGCATCTTTCAAAACTATAGTCCGCTATTGCAGTTAGGATATTGGCATTGATGTGGTCAAGATATAGGACGTTTCATCCCTATAAGGAGCCTGTCGTGTTGCTTTTCTATAGCCACAGCTGCTTCTTTCCTACTCCTAACTTCTAATCTGTTTTCCATTTCTGTGATTTTGTCATCTTAAGAATGTTATATAAATGGAATCCAGTATATAACATTTTTTCACTCAGCATAATTTTCTGGAGTTTCTTCCAGGTTATTTGATTCTCAATAACTTATCCCTTTTCATCACTGGTAGTGTTCCATGGTGGAGTGTAACTCCAATGTATGGGAGTACCTCCAGGGTATGGGTGCAACTACCTCCAAGGTATGGGTGGTCCTCCCTCCAGGGTACGGGTGCACCTCCCTCCTGGGTATAGTTGCATTGCACTTGTGCAACAATCCACCCGTTGCAGGATATCTGGGCTGCTGCCAGTCTTTCGCTATCATGAGTAAAGCTGTTAGGAATGTTTGTGTACAGGTTTGTGCATGAATATACACTTTCATTTCTTTGAAATAAATGCCCATTGGCAAAGGGTTTTTAACCCTCAAAAAAGCTAGTGGGGGGAGAGTTGTTTCATAGTGCCTGAAAACTGGGAGAAATGGCTTCTGAGAAAAAGAAGGCAAGAGCAGGAAGAACTGAGCAATGTGCCAGCTTCTTCATGTTGTAGCAGATGCACAAAGATGCAAATTGCTGAGTTGGTTTGTATTCCACAGTCTGCACGTTAGTGGTCACCTCATCGGTGCAGATGCAAAGAGCATAAAAATGCTGGAGAAGTGGAAATACAATCTGTGAAAACCCTACTTTAAAGATTAATTTTAAAATCCCAAACTGAGAGCTCTGGGGACACTACCTCACTGTGTTAGGGAGCCTGAAAGGAGACTGTGGGTTGATGTCCAGCCCCACTGTTGGGAAGAACCCTCCAGGCATTAACAAGGGTAGTGATGGAAATCAGGGGTCTCTCATAGACGCTGGGTCACAGCGACTATGTAGCACCATACAGCTCTCCAAGAAGGGGGCACCCTCTGCATATACATTTATTTTGTTTATTGAAAGGCAAAAGAAACTTCAGGAAAATTTTATTTTCTATTAATTATGCAGACTGAGGATTACAAAAAGATAAGTATAGGACCAGCATGTGAATCAAAAGCTAAATAAAAACTTACATCAAAGGCAATCAACAGAGATTCATTTCCAACAGAAAATCACATCCATTTATGTGGAAGAGAATTTTGAAAAATCAGAACACAGAATAAGAAATAAAGAAGTGAGAAGATGATAGACAAGGTAAAAGACATGGAAGAATTTTAACTGAAAACCAATCTAATAATATTCCCACAAAGGAAAAAAAGAATAAATGGAGCAGAAGCGGTATTTGAATATAGGAAAAATAATTTTAAACCAACATTTCAGATCTAATAAGACTCAAATATGAAGAGCTAGTTGGCCACATGAACTTAACAAATTTAATTACAGGCTGGTAACACCCAGACTTATCTGAACTACATTTTTAAAAGTCAAAGGTCATAAAAGAATTTTATAAGTATTCAGGGAGGAGAAAAAAACCCAAATGGGTAATGTATTGCCTTCAAAAAATAAAAATCAGATGAACTATAGACTTCTGTGCCAGTTCAAGCTAAGAAAATTAATTTGGTTTGGAAAAACAAAAACAACAACAACAGTAAGATGTGACCCTTAATCATTTTTTGTCTGGAGAATTTGTGATTGACATTTGCAAGCAGGAAACTAAAAAACATTCTTCATACATATCCTTTCCTGTGATGCAGCAACATAATGCTTTTCCTAATAAATAATAACTTGTAAATGTTCTTAAGATCCCAGACACAGAATCATATTTAAGTATGATGAAGTTTTGTTGAAAGTAATTGGGTAGGTGATAAGGATTAAAATCTGTTTAATTTAATTAATTAATCAATTTAATTAATTAATTAAAGTTAATTAAAATCTGTATAGATAAGTCACAGTAATTCTTTTAAATTTGCATGTGAATTGAAATCATAACAATTAGTCAATACAAATAATAATAAAAAACTAATCATAAAAATGTAAATAATGATGTGATGTGGTTTATGATCTCAGATAAAATCACAGGAGACTGGGTAGTATTGGAATAATAAGTCAACGCTTAAGGATCTTCATCTCCCGTGAAAGAAAGGAAAATGAGCTTGGTTCCTTTTTCAGCATGAAAATACCTCAACTTAGGTTCAAGACCTTTTTGCAAAGCTATAAAGTAAAGGCTCGTGAAACTAAAATCAGATTTTAAACTTCTAGATTGCTGAAGAAGTGAAAGCAGATAGAACAGTGTTTGTAACAAAAGATGGAGAAAAAGTGAGAAGGAAGAACAAAAACATATACCCAAGCTTAGAGAAGACCCAGCAAAAATATTATAGTAGTAAAAGGGCTTTTGTTCTCATATTGAATAGCATGATTTGTATTAGATCATTAAAACTTCATTAACTAGCTTTCTATAAAAAAATCCACTTAAGAGAAACAGAAGGTTAAACATAAAATAAACTCTAGAACCGAACCGGTAATAACAGAATAATATAATTTTTAAAAGGCAGGTATGATGACATTAATATCAGACAAAGAGTTTTATTCAGAAAACATGAAGCAGGACCTGAGGTCATTTTACGTATAGAGTGAAGAGCCATTCTTGGTTCAGCTACATCACGAACTAGGTGTGTGCCCTGAATGCCTCCTGCGGAAATTCAACAAAATAAACCTATTTTTTCTAAAAGTCACAATTGTGTAGAAGCTCTAAAAAGCTGTCAGCACGTTTTGGAAAACAAAGAGCATATCTGAACCATAAAAGGACTGAGGGGAAATGATAGATACCACACGTGGTGCTCTAAACAGTTTCAAAAAACTAAATAATAGTTTTATAAGCACGAAGCTTTTCCACAGGAGGCTCAGGCAAAGGGCCATGGACATCCTCCTTCTCTTTGGGCTGATAAACCACAACATTTCTTTGACGGTGGCCCTCCTCCGAGGTTTACGTGCAGAACCCATGGATGGCCTACCACCCTGGGACACAATTGGGGGCCCCTGTGTCTGTTTGGTAACAGCTCCAGAGGCGTACAAAAAAATCCCTTCTGCTGGTGTAATTACTGTCTCTTTAACCACTTATGTGATTAGTCAGCCTTTATTAAAGCTACTGGGTGTTTGACCCTGGGCTGAAAACGTGCTCTATCCATCTTATTTAACAAACCTGTCATGACTCCAGAGCCACGAAGATGCGCTCTCATTTTCATCTCAAAGTGTTCTGACATTATCTTTATTTTTTTTTTAAAGATTCTATGTATTTATTTGACATGGAGAGAGTGAGTGAGAGTGCACAATTGGGGGAGGGGCAGAGGCAGAGGGAGAAGCAAACTCCCCACTGAGCAGGGAGCCCGCCACAGGAATTGATCCCAAGACTCTGGGATCATGACCTGAGCCGAAGGCAGACGCTTGACAGACTGAGACACCCAGGCACCCGGACATTATCTTTCACATATGGAACAGCAAAGCATCTGGAAGTGATATTTTAGGGATGCTCTAAGAGAAGCATCAGGATTAATTTTTTCTATCAAAATTTACTGAAAATCTTATTAATCTCCCAACTCCCTTGCCTGCCATGTCACCTTTATCATAAATTAAATGATTGTGCATGTGTGGTCTGTTTCTGTATTTCATTCCACTCCATCACCTGTCTGATCATCCTCTCTCTCATCAATATGCCATCCTTCTGTTTATGGCTCTGTAGGTGAGGAGAGCTGGTGACCAGGCACCCGATTCTTTCCCTCAGGATTGCGGTGGCTGTTCTCGGCGAGGGGCACTCCTGACAGGGCCTCAGGCAGTGTGTCACAAAGGCCTTAGGAGAGGTTAAGGAAGAAAGGGATTTGCCCACGTCTGAATTGTTAAAAGTCGGCTTTGGTCACAGTCCAAGTGTGGTCGGGCCAGGTGGGCAGCTTTTGCGGCAGCCCGTGCATGTTGGGAGAGCAGCTGAGGGGAGAATGTGTAATGAGGAGTCCCAGGGGCGACCAACCCCTCCCTAGACCCCATGCTCCCCATCTCAGCTCCACTGCCTTTCCTGGCCCCTTTCTCTTCCATGCTCCTCCCTGCCCCAGGACCTTTACACATGTGTGTCTATCTGCCCGAAAGCCTCTACCCGTTCCCCTTGGTCTTATTCCCTGTTCCTGGTCTTCCATCTCTGTTCACATGACTTTTCTGCAGAAAGCCCTCCTCCAGGATGATAACGAATGAGACTGGCAACAAAAGTAGCTACAATTTTTAATTACTGGCTACCAGATACCAGGTTCTATTTGGAGGACCACTGAAGAGGCAGCATTTGACAAAGCAGATAAAGTGCTTGCTGACGCCTTCACAGTCTGGTGGGAGAGATAAACAGCGAACAAAACATTGTATGACAAATTGGACATGAATAAGTCTTTTTTTTTTTTTTTTGGACATGAATAAGTCTTACAAAGAAAGCTTAATCAAACATCCCCTAGATCTGCAACTGGAAGCAAGGTAAGATTTCTGAGATAAGGACACCTTCCCAGCCCATGTTACAGCCCCATATTGGGGATGAAATAAAGAACTCATGCTCTCATATTTTTTTAAGTATGCTCCACATCCAACGTGAGGCTTAAACTCTCGACCCTGAGACCAAGAGTGGCACACTCTACCGACTGCCAGCCAGGCACCCCCTACCCTTGTATTTTGAAAGTGGTGAAGTGCCATCTAGAACTCAAAGTGCCATCTGCTAAGGCTGGGAGCTTGCTTGCTCGTCTACTATGCACAGTAACACTCTTCTAACGGGAAGGTGTTGTCATGGCAGGTCCACCAGAACTCTGGGGTGCAGTGGTGACCTGATCAGACGCCACCCCTCATCTTGCCACGTTCCCCGCTCACAAGCCCGCCCTTAAGTCTGATCCCTTCTGGAGCGAAGTGTTCACCCCTGTGATGAACGTCCTCAGCAACCCCCCCATGCGGGCTGTGCTCGGGAAGACGGGGCGTTATAAATTTCATTTTCTTCCAGTTTCCTACAAGAATGGAAAAGCCTAATTGCTGAGTGTGTGGGTTTATTTTTCTGTTTTGTGCTGCTCTGAGATATTTTAAGGTATTATTTGCGGGGAAGAAATAATTCCAAGAAAGAAGCTTCTGGTGTTGAAAACTCTAGGGTTTTCATGTGATAAGACGTGGCATGAAAGGAAAGAAAAAAAAAAGATTCTTTTAAAATTGTCATGGTTCCTGAATTTCTCCAAGGAAAGGATGTGTGCCCGTGTGGTTTGGGGCACAGAATTGCTAATGTTCACTGGGGATCAATAGGCTGCTTCTGCTTCCGGTCCAGCATTCTTGGGGACACTTACTGGAAAGAAGAGCCTCTGAGATCTGGGAGGGCAGGGACTGCCAGCTCAGGGAGGGGACAGCCCTGTCTTTTGGTAGGCTCTTCCCACATGCTGCTGCCCACGTGAGTGGTTTCTGCCACTCTCCTGATGACAAGCTGAGACCCCTGTGGACCTGGCTGTCATGGAAGGTCTATCGTGTGTCAAACTCTGGGCCAGGTTGGGGGTGGGGGGTGGTAGTTGCCAAACCTCATTCCTGAGAGCCTGGGGAGGGGTGATTGTTAGCATCCCTCTGAGGTGCCTCTGAGGGATAGGCAGTGGCTGGTGGCCCACGTGGCTGTCGTGTGGTTTAGCAGCTGTTCCTCTTTTGGAGCCTGACCTATCTCCATCTAGTTCTGTTCTGTTCTTTTTATTTTGAAGATCACTCATCATACCTCTTCTTGTTTTCAAATTGAGTCATAGACAGTAAGAAATGGAAAGAAGAAAATGCTTCACCCTTCCAATCTTTTGTGTAGCATGTAGCTACTCTTCACAGGTGGTAGGTAGCCTTCCCAAAATCGTCCTAAATTCATTCAGATCTATTTATATTCTTAGGCAGACATATTTATATAAAACAGAATCATGATGTGTATGTGTGCGTATGTGTGTGTGTGTGATGTTTGCATATGTACAAATAGAATTACTTTTTTTTAACATCATGGACATATTTCTAGACCAGTACATGTCTATCTTCCTCATTTTTAATGGTTTCGTAGTGTTCTTCTATTTGACTCCAGAGTAACTTATTCATTCTTCTCTCTTAGAGATGCACGTGCTTTTCCAGGATTTTCCCCTCACTGGTTTTTACATTGTCATTCCATGCATGAGCTAGCCTATAGTCTTAACTGCAATGATTGCTCAGGTGGCCAAGATTCATCACTCTGCAGAGCAATTGAAGGTGCTCGTTTGTCTGAAATCGCCTTGATATTTGGGATCCAACTGTGTGCACAAGACACATTCTCAGTACTGGGATATAATGAAAAAAAAAAGAATCAATCAATCTTTTTAAAATAAGTGTTGTGCTCCTGATTAAGAAGTACTGTGCAGGACTTGGATAATACTTTATATAATAGTTAATTTAAGAAAGACAAGAAAGTTTAACAAGCGCCAGCTCTTCTTCCTCCATTTATTCTTTGTTATATTAAATAGTGGTTTTTCTATCTTACTGATTTTTTTTTCAAAGAAACACCACTTAGATTCATTCACCAATTCTTCTGCTTTCTTATTGATTCTTCTGTTTTGTTTTTATGGCTTTCCCACTTCTTGAGTTGAATGTGTAGTTTTTAATGCATTTTAAAGTTAAAGAACATGTTGAATGCTATGAATTTATCTCTAGGAACAACTTTGGCTGAACTACAACTATTTTCATATGTAATATTCTGATTTCTAAATATTTGCACTGAAATTGTGATTTCTCTTTGATGCAAGAGGGTTTTTTTTTGTCCCTCCAATTGTTTGTATTTTTATTGTTAGTAGTTTTTGGTAATTCTTTTTTTTAATTAATTAATTAATTTTTTAAAATAAACATATAACATATTTTTATCCCCAGGGGTACAAGTATGTGAATCGCCAGGTTTACACATTCCACAGCACTCATCATAGCACATACCCTCCCCAATGTCCATATCCCCACCATCCAGTTTTTGGTAATTCTTGATTTTCTTTTGTATTGTAGTTAGACAATGTAGATCATTTGTATTTGGGGGGAGGTATTGAGATTTTTTCAAATATAAGAAAAGAATGAAAATACCAGTGATAGAAAAGAGCAAATTTTGTCATAGATTTGAGTAGAGTTGAGAACTAAATATATGACAAGTGTGTCAGAAACTCATTGCTTAATACACAGTGCTGACACAGGTGGCTCTCTGTGCAAGAGAAAGCAAAACTAAATCCCTACTTTCCTAACAGAGCAGCCACTGTGGGCCACAGAGAATGCAGAGACAGCTAATGTAATGAGGAGCCAAGGATAAGAGAATGTCTGGACAGAAGAAAGAAATGAGCAGTAGTCTCAAGCTCAGTAAGAAAATGATAAAAAAATGTTTTTGCTGAGGCCCTTGGGTGGCTCAGTGGGTTAAAGCCTCTGCCTTCAGCTCAGGTCATGATCCCAGGGTCCTGGGATTGAGCTCCACATTGGGCTCTCTGCTCAGCAGGGAGCCTGCTTCCCTCTCTCTCTCTGCCTGCCTCTCAGCCTACTTGTGATCTCTGTCTGTCAAATAAATAAATAAAATCTTTTTTAAAAAAGTTTTTGCTTTATTCAGCGATTAGAATGTGATTTGTAATCTTAGTAAATACAGTTTTAAGGAGCAGTAGAAGCAGAAAACAAATTGCACTGGATTGTAGAGTGAATAGGAGATGAAAAAATGAGACATTGAAAGGGGGTCAATAAGTTTGGATGAGAAGGGGAAGACAACAGCTGGGAGAGAGAACAGAGGCACAAAGGTGAGGCAGTCTGGACACACTTACCTACTGAAGGAAAAAGAGCCTATTCAGAAATCAGACTGTAGGCACCAAAAAGGGAAGAGATCCCTTCTGGCAGGTGGCCACATCCCAGTTTCCTGGGACAGTCCTCACATGCACCCGTTGTCACAGCATCCAATTGATCTTCCCAAAGACCATATTTTACTTCCCAAAATGTCCCAATTTGGATAATACATTGTGCAATCACCCCTCTTATGGAGCATCTTTCCAGAGAGAGTGTGGTCCAAAACACAGGTGGAGACAATGGCCTTAAATAGAAAGAGGGCCATCTCATTTTGGGGGACATGAAGGAGGAGAGAGAAAGGGACAGGGCTAAGTCTTTGGTGCAGGATGTCCAAGATTCTACAGTGAGCCCTAGTTCCTGAAGTGGTGGCAGAGGAACAGGTGGGGGCAAACCCCACCTCTAACATTCTTTGAAACATATCAGAATCTTCCACAGTGTCAAAATGGAAAAGTCTCATTCACCCCATATCAAACCTCCACCACTATCCACTGGAGCTTCAATGAAGAAGCCGTGGGAAAGAATAGTGTTGTACGTTGGGAACACGTAGGCTTGCCCTACAATAAGGATCCAAGTTAACTTTCTGAAATATGAAGAGGTAGTCATCATGCCAGAAAGATTAATTCCAAAGCAAGAGACATGTCACTTGATAAGTAGGCAAAAGTAGGAATTGAAGAGAACAGTGGCGGCCATGACTTATAATTTATCCCCAGGACTTAGGAGGTAAGCTGCCAGTTGTGTTCTTGCTTGTCAGCAGCATCCTTGATGAGGATGTACTGGATCCTGAACTCCTAAAGCAAGATTTTGCTGTTGATTTTATAGACTAGCTAATGCATGCAATGAAAATGTTGTAAAAAATCTGTGAAGGGATGTAGCTGATATTTTGTTTATATAAGGGGTAGCGGTAATGGAAGCTACCTTGTAAGAGCTGAGGAACAAATGGGTGGTGAGGAAGTGGAGACAGAGGATGTAGACAGCCCTCTCAAGACTGCCAAGGGAAACAGTGTGCTAGGAAATAGATGGAGAAGTGTGTACAGTCAGGAGAGGAATTCATTTGAGAGTAGAGAGAACTAAGTACATTCAAATTCTAACTGGAAAGAGCCAGTAGAGGGAACATCAATGATACAGAAGTAGAACGAGATGTCAATAAAGTGTGGTCCTGAGGGAGAACAGGTAGAAGGAATACCGAGCACTGCCTGATGGCTCTTTTCAAGCCAGCAGTCCCTCTGGCCATGTTGCTTTGGGTGCCTCCAGAAATATGCCAGCTCTTCAGCCCATTTATGGCTCATCCTCACTGCTCTGTGAAACCTGACCCTATATCCTGAATCCACCTGGCCTTACAGGAAGAAACTGGACAACACTGAGTCCCCTTGTGTAAGCCTTCCCTCTTAGTGGGCTGCTCCTTGGACTTGGGCTTGGACTGAGCTGGCTTGCTTGGGGCGAATGACCCAGCGAGGCAAGGTAATGGGTCTGACCAGAAGCTGACCCAGGTCAAGTTGTAGCCAAAGCCTGTGAACCTTCTTGAGACAGAGTTCTGATAACTTCTCCCTCCCCTATTCCCTCTGGTAATTTCACCCTCCCCTAAAATCTTTGATGGCTCCCATTGCCCACACAAGACCACCCAAACTGTCCAAATGTCATGCTAGGCCTTCCACATCGTAGCAGTGATCAGGCACTTCCATATTTTTCACAGTGCTCCTTGTCCAGGTTGCTATAGTATATCACCACTTTCTTTTGCTCACGACTTAAGTGGGAGAATGCTATCTTTCCTTCAATCTCATTGCAAATGCCATATCCTCCATGAAGCAGGAAGCAACCACATTCCTCTCCCTCAGAAATCATTCCTTGTCCTCCTCTGACTGCCATAGTGCTTCTTCTGCACCAGGATTCCCAACCTAAGCCTGATCCATCTCATCTTGTCCTTCAGCAAGCCAGGGTGTGTCTTCAGGGCACAGGAGGAGAAGCTACTAGAGATCTATCTGCCTGGGAGACTATGGAGCCTCTTAGCAGGAATTCATTCCATGGGAAGAGAGCTGGGCCCACCAAAAGTTCAATGATAGTGGGTCTGAAGACACCAAGCATCTGGGCATCAGAATCCATGGAAACATTTCCAGCTGCATCACAGCTGACTTTATGGGTGAGGACCAGCCCCGGAGGGTGCATGCAGAGCAGGCAGCTCCAGGGAGGACACCCAGGCCATCTGGTGACAGCAGGGACCATGTTGGCAAATGCAAGAAAGTGAAGTTGAATCAGCTAAAGCTGAAGAGGAGGATTTAATGGCTCACACATCTGGGAAGGCCAGAGGTGGGGCTGGTCTCTGAGAAAGCTGAATCCCAGCATACAAATGATATCCTCAGTGTGACTTTGTCTCCCGTCTCCTCCTTCTCTGTGTTCGGCTCATTCATGTCACCTGCAATGGGTTTTCCTTTACACTTCAGGTAATATGGACATAGTGGAGATCCCAGCTCAGTGACCACCCCCAGGAGAACTGCCTTCTGCACACTTTAGTA
Source organism: Lutra lutra (assembly GCF_902655055.1). Classification (NCBI taxonomy): domain Eukaryota; kingdom Metazoa; phylum Chordata; class Mammalia; order Carnivora; family Mustelidae; genus Lutra; species Lutra lutra. Next base: position 41,994,583 of record NC_062280.1, on the reverse strand, counting down.
CATGTAGGGATGGGATTGGCTTAACAAAGACCTTTGCACTCACACACGGAGTAATCAATGTGGCCAGAGTTATGAAGACTATATAAATTGATAGCCACTATCATGAGCTGGTTACAATAGAGGAGGGAGCGGATATTCAAAGAAAATGATCCAATTACCAGAAGGGGTGGGGAGGTAGGAGAGGACCCAGATGGAAGTCATGGACATCCTCTATGCAGGTGTCTTCTGTGGGCATTGGGAACAGAACCACCAGAGGAACATCCCAGAGAGCTCATTAGGAGTGTGCTCATGGTGGACCTCAAGCTGGAGACCAGGGACCAAGTTTTCTGAGCACCCAAGGAGAACCTGAGGAGGCCCAGAGCCCCTGGGAGAAAGTTGCTGAGAGTCCCCAGGGCAGTGGCACCCCTCCTGGGAGGGTCTTTACCCTTGGTGGCAGTCGCCTGAGTAAACCTGCTCCCAGTACTTGCATTCCAGACAGATGCATTCTTAACCATGTGATGAATTCCTTGACCTGCATCTGCCCTAGCCGTAGTCACCCCAGAGAATACAACACAGAGCCCAAGGAGGTATGTGCAGAAGATGTAAATAATGATCAAACAAATTCATATTTATTCTGATTAAAAGGCCCAACTTACCTTCTTATCCCTTTCATTTTCCACCTATCTCTATGCCTCCCCACCGTGTCAGCCCCGAACAGCCGAGAAGCATGGGCCTCTGTGTATGGTGCTGCCATCAGTGGGCACTACAAAAACTCACGTCCTGTTGTGACTGTGGGTTTCGGAGATCCTCTTCTACCTGGTCCCAGCATGTTTCCAGGCAGGGAGGGTGTGGGCTGAGGGGCTGGACATGCTTTGCTCCCAGGACAGGTAAGCATGGGACAGGTCCAACACCGGCTTGCTCCTGTTTCCAGCCCAGGGCTTGCCTCGGCACATTTCCCTCCCTGCTAGTAAAGACGATTCTGGATGAATGACTCTTCTTTGAAATGAATGAAGCTTTGGCCAAATATCTCTTTTCCTTTTGCTGCGAACTATAGCTTTTCTAACATGTAACCACTTCTTGCCATGATTCAAAGACCCAGACTATCTGGGACAATTTATAAACGACAAGTTGAAATGTGTTGCCATTTGAAGCTCCATCTTTGGATTCTCCCAGTCAAAGGACCCAGGGCTTCCAGAGCTCTAGGGAAAGCAGCTCAGTAACTTGTTCCACATTGTTTGAAAATCATCTAATGAAAGAACGTGTACCCTCTGCCTTTTGCTGTCCGTGCTCGGTATTTTCCCGACCCCTGCCCTCTGCCTCCCCTCGGTTTCATATCTGTGACTCACAGACCATTCCATACCAAATGTGCTCAGCCAGTGCCAGCATCCTTCTTGTCAGGAGACGGATCCCACACGTGCTCCTTAAAACATGCTGGAGCAAGCCAGGGTGAAAACTGCCTTTCTAATCCCTCCGCTTTGAGAGAGTAGTATGCCTTTGCAGGCCCTGCAAAAATGTCAGAAATGCTGGCTCAGAACTGATACTCTCTCTTCCCCATAGGGAGGCAGCCTCACCACCACCCTCTTCACTGTGGCAGTGGGGATTGCTGAGAGACAGCTCTGGCTGGAGGTAGACTGTTCCTCAAATGCAGGCCGGATCCTTCCTGGCCTTCCATCCCTGTTGGCAGGGTCTAGGGGTGCTGCCTCCACACCTCCAGCCCCGACGGTGAAGAATTCCATATAAGGACACAAGCTGGTGGTTTCTGACAAGACCAGAGCTAAGTTCTGTGGTCACTAGAGAGGATTTGCAAAAATCATTCCAGACATAATGCCTGAGGTTTTGAACCTTCACCTGTATTGTTTCCTTTCCTTTCCTTTCCTTTTCCTTCCTTCCTTCCTTCCTTCCTTCCTTCCTTCCTTCCTTCCTTCCTTTCCTTCTTCCTTCCTTCCTTTCTTTCTTTGTTTCTTTCTTATATTATTATGTAAGCTTCCAAAGGCAGGACGCCGACTCTCTTGCCCTAACCCTTGAATCTTGTCGGGCTGTGGTAGGAGCCCAGTAGGTATTCATTGTGATGTCTGAAGTTTCACAATGCATACTGAATTATCCTAAGCTCAGGAAGTTAATGGAACCTTTTCTGTGGGCTCTTCTATTCTGAGTCACCACATACTCACTCCATGATGACAGTGATGCTTTTCACGTGTCAGACCCAGTGTTATGCACTCGACACTGGGTTCTGTCATTTGAATCTCACAAACCCTCCGGAGTTGGCATTGCTGTCATTTGCATCTTTACCCTCAATGGAACCAGGATTTGCAGGTTTTCCCACCCATAAGCAGAGGAGTGGAGATTTGAACCCAGGTCCCACTGGTGGAACCCAGGTGGAACCCAGGTCCCAGGTGCAGTGTCTGTATCCATCCCTAGGTATTTGTCAACAGGTGCTTTAAGTCACCTGCTTGGCGACGTGAGAGAAGTGACTTTTCACTTATGTTTTAGCAGTTTTCTGTGACTTTCTATTAAATGCAAGGGTGACACAGCAAGACCGCCATAATTTTGACAGTCAGTGACAAAGGAACCCATGAGGGTAGCCAGCCCCAGACAGGCAGGCAACCCCCACCCCATCTCATGGAGAGACCCACAGTCTCTTGAGAGGCCAGGACATGACCAGGACTCAACAGAATGACACTTATTCGAGAAAGGTTGGCCTGGAGGGATCAGCAAACTCAGTCATATGGGGGTGGATCACTCTCACCTTGAAGGAATGCAGACTGGAAGCCATGCCCAGCCATGCCTCACTGTCCTGGCCACCTCCCACCTCTGTGAGCTACAGGATTCCTCAGTCCCCAGCTTTTACCCAGCGGGGGCTAGCTGTGCCCTGCACCCCTGCCCTGGACAAGTGCCCTGATTTCTCTAGATCCCCTTAGCTTATATGCCCACTCTGTGTTTCTCTTAGTTCATCTTAGACAAGGATGGCTTTTTAAGATATGTTTTTAAAAAGATTATATGTATATGTATATGCACACACACATATATATATATGATATATGTATAGGCATATCATATACATATATTTTTCTATATAGTTATTTTATATATATATATATATATATATATATATATATATCCTATATACACTCACATATGCCACACACAGACACACAGACACACAGACACACACACCTCTACCTAACCTGGAGTCGCTGGCCCAACATAATAAAAGATCAGCAGCATCCAACCACAGTTTGACCAGGTTAGGAATAAATGCCAGCACTTAGACTAACATTTCTCTTCTTCACCCTGACCTGGTTAAAGTAATAACAGGTTCATGGCTGACGGGCTTATAACAGGGACACTTGTTTTGCTTCTAGAATTTCCACACTTCAATAAGAAACTTCACTGGTTTCTCAGGTGTCTGTCTAAATGGTGTGGCTTAGAGAGGTGTTTCTGATTGGTTCTGTCAAGACCATCCCTGGTTGTATTCTGCAATGAACCATGGCTACCCAGTTTCTACTTTGAGTATGCTGGGATAACTGGGCTGGGCTATTCTAGCAGCATTCAGTACCACAAATACGATTTGTATCTCTCCTTATATTTTGAATGAGTGACTCTGACTTCTTTGTTCTAGCAAATTTGCATTGAAGTATCATTAGTTGCTGAGCTGATTAAGTGCAATGCTTTCTTACAAAAAGTGTTAACATTTAGCAGTGAAGACTATCTTGGTTTATATACATTATATACATTGTATGCATATGTATTTTTTTATTTGTACAGATTCTAGAAACGCTAATCACTTTGATTTTGGAGCTGCCTGATACTTGTATCTTAATCTTTCTTTCACTCTGTAGATTCTTGAAGGTTCCAGAAAGATATATTTTGGCCTCGAATATATTTCTACTGAGCCCTGATCAAACTCAAAATCCTGATTATGCTCTAAAGCAAATCTTTACTGTAAAGGTAAATGGTTTCTTTGTTGATATTTATTTTAATGTTTTAATAAATGTCTTGTTTCTCCACCAAATCCCAGACAGGTGCAATTGGCATGCAGGGAGTGTGTACAACAGGCTCCTCTTGTGTGGTAAAGGACAACGCCATCTGTGCCCTCTTTTGTTTAGCCAAGGTATCTCAATTATTTCCATTGAAAACAATAAACAATGAAACCTCATCTGTTTAGGAAATGGCAAAAATGAACTTTGAATTCAATTATGTATTATAGTTGTTCATCTAGTTCATGGGCTGAGGAATACTGTTTCCTGCAGCGGGGCTTATCATTTTGACCGAACAGTATTTGTTTAATCAGATTTTACAAATGAACTAATGGAACAACAAATACAAGGCTCTGTATTGGGCATTAGAAGACAGAATCCTGTCCTTGCATTGAGGAGCTTACAATCTAGTGGGTCATACACTTGTTGGTTTTCTAAGCAAGACAGCAGACCATGCTTCTCCTTTAAACAGCCATAACCTGAAGTCCCATGAAACATTTTTGAAGTGAGCATGTTTCTGTATCTCTCGATCTGTCCACACATACATGCACCTCTAAAATCATAAAATAGAAACACTATGTATCTTCATTTCAAAATAAAATTAAAAATTAGTCCCATCCCAGAATCCATGGAGGAGTTTCTGAAAATACCCTGTTGTTGGACAGGACCAGACAGAACACACTGATTTTTGAGAAAAGCTTCACAGCCAGAGATACATGTACATGCCTGTTAAGGAAGTATAGGGGGCTCTGATAATACCCTCCAGCCCTTCAGTTTAAAACTATGGACTCCTGGGAGATGGGCTCTAGCTGGGGTTCTCTGAAGCCCCCTGACTTGACTTTGCTTCCCATCTGTCCAGCAGAAGCTCTGAAACTCCACTGGCATGGACTCCCTCCTGATGGGTTGGTGTCTCAGGCAGGTGTATGTGTGTGCATATACACGTGTGTGCACAGGCATGAGTATGCATGTGAGACTGTGTGTGTTGTGAAGGTGCATGTGCAGGCATGTGTTTGAGTGTGCAGGAATGTGTGTGTGTGAACATGCTGGTCATATATGTGTGAGTGTGCATTCTCCCACATGTGTGTAATTGGCATGAACAATTTCCATGGAGCTCTGCAGATCTCTTTAGGGAGTCAGCCTTGGGCAGGGATGAAATGAAGCTCCAGGCTACCTCCACTGACCAGTTTGTCTTCGCTGACCCCCACCTTCCACCCTAGGTTGCCCTAAGCCCCAGGATTCTGGCTCTCCAAAGATGGATCTCTCTATCCATGACCAATGTTTCTCTTGCCTAGGATAGCCAGAGAAAATACAAGACATCCAATTAAATTTGAATTTCAGATTAAAAACAAGAATTTTTAAGTAAAAGCATGTCTCAAATATTCCATAGGACATGCTTATACCAAAACATTTTGCTGTCTGTGAGATTCAAATTTAATTGGACATCCTGTTCTGTTTGTTTCTTTGTTCTTGTTAAACACTCTACCTCTGAGTAACTGATGCATATAGGCTCCAATCTCAGCAAGGCAGAGTGTTAACAGCAGGGAACCTTGGGACAAACTGCCGGGGCTCTATCCCTGACCAAACCACTTATGGGCTGCAAAACCCTCGACAAGTCACCTAGCCTTGCTGGACTTCAGTTTTCTCATCTGTAAAATGGGGATACTAATAGCACACCCTTCCATGGTTTTATTGATTCAAATACCAATAGCTGGATGAGAGGATGATTATTGTGTTGGTCAAGGCTGGTGTTCATTCTGGTGGAGAATGATCAGAACAGACTTGAACTGTAGGGCCAAAGCAAGTTTATGAGTTGACCACTATATAGTCCTAAAGTGGATGCATGTTCAAGAGAATACCAAGACAATATCAAGAGGACTTATCTATGGTGTTTTTTTTTTCCACAACAAAAAAGTGGAATTCATGCATTAAAATATAAACAGATAAAATCTTCCAACATGCTGGCAGAATTGTAGCTCCCACATGGGAAAATGTTAATGGGAAAATAGCAGGTGCACGCTTACCACGTCAGTTCCCACATGCTGGTTACTTGGCAGCCACCCTGGAAATCGTGAATGTGACCGAGACACATCCATTTTCACATGCTTGTCTGCCAGGAATAAGATGAGAAAAAAACAGTGGGATTTTCTTACTGCAGGACCTGGTCACCCAGTGCTGAGAGAGAACCAAGGGAGGGAGAAGGTGCTCCTGGCTTGTTTTATCAGCTGCATTGACCAGGCATGTCTCCTTTCCCAGACTCCGCCATTCCTTGAGAATACAGATCTTGTCAAAAGTTCATTTCAAATTTCTGAACATGTGTTTGTACATCCTGCCACCTCTTCCTTTTCTCTCCTTCCCAACATGGATGTGTGTTCAAAAACCAGTAACATGAGAGTCAAGGGTAAAATGATGTTGAAAACAGTTAGTATCCCACCTGAGTGATGTTCGTGAATAAGGAATGTGACGAAGCAATATTCATTTCATTCATTCCAAAATGGTTTCTTGATCTAGCCTCTAGATCAAGCAGGTGGTGTCCTACTTTACACTTTCCTGGGAGAGCCATTGATCCAGGGATGGGGGCTGGGAGGAGATGGCTCCATTTCAGAAAAACTGAAGAGATGTTACCTTGCTCAGCAGTGGCCTCCACACATACTTCCCTTTCAAAAGCAAGCAGGGATTTGTGTACAATGTGTTACTGTAAAGTGACAGGATTATAATTGTCACATGCAGTTCATCAAACCAACTTCAAGGTCATACATCATTCAGATTCACTTTTCACAGTGACCACTCATGCTTCGCATTCCACATTTGGGCTTCCCATTTCACACCATCATTCCCTGTTTTGTGTGTTAGTACTTTTAAAAGAGGTTTCTTACAACTGATGAAGCGTTATGCTTACTTGAATCTTGAGCACAAAAGTCAGATATTTTCTCTAAGATTATTCTTTGTCATCTTCCTGAAGAAAAGTTATGTCCAAGGAAGACAGGCCCTCTGGGTCTTCCAGAACCTATCCATCTCTCTTTCTGGAAGAGTGCTGAATTGCTATGGGCTTGAGGATTCTTTTGTCAACTTGTTGGAGCAAGTCCTGGTTTGGCCAGTATCAGCTATTGACAGGTTCAGTTGGACCTTGCCAGAGATCACTGTAGATTCTGCTCAAGTTCTGAGGGAGTTCCAAGGTCAGGTCCAAGAAGACAGGGAGGGGAGGAACAGATAGGATGAGTCTCGACTCAGAGCTTCATTCTTGGCTCGTGATATGGACAGTATTCCAAGGAAAGTTTTCACACTGAGCCCACCTCTCTGCTTTTTCCAAGGCTTCTGGTGTCACTCTCTTTCCTCCTCCATTCCGTTGGACACTTACTGCTTCCCCTCTGCTGTTTTGAGGCGGATCTGGGGCTAGGGCTGATCTTATTGCAGATTGAATTAAGGTCACATTTGTCCAAGAGCCAGTGTTGCAATTCAGGAACTTTAAGGACCTGTAGGGGTTCAAGACATTCAGCCAGTTGCTTGAGAATTGAGTGTGCCTTGGCACAAAACCCAAGAGTGGTGACCAGGAGTCATTCTCTTCTCTGGCAGTTTCCTCCTTAAGAAAAAGAAGAAGGAGAAGGAGAAGGAGAACACTGTGTCTTGATTGCATTGTACCTGTATTAGCAAATGCAAATCAGTTGAAAAAAATTATATATAAATCACCACCTAAGAGCTAACCATGCAAGATTTTGATGCTTAGCATTTTCCAACATCCACCTACCTACATTTTCTAAACAAAAATGGATCATACCCTCTGTGTTTTTTTAACTATGGACAAATATGTGACAAAAATTCTTCTACTTGTGCTCTAGTTGATTCTGCCACTGGTTCTCTGGTTACAGGTGTTTGCCCCTCATATTCTGATGAAAACCCTCATGAATAAGGAATCTTTCCAAGAACCCATCTTCTGATGAGAGCCCTCATCAGATGGAAAGATTTTGTGGCAGAGGTAAGGAGAGTTAACAGAAGAGGCCAGCTCCCCGTAAGAGGCTGTCCACACCATGGGGAGCTATTTGTATGGGCAAAACTCCCTGTTTCTGGAGATCCTGTGATCTCATAGTCCTCACATTCCCAACCTGCATGCCCTTGTAGAAACCTCCTCAACTACAGCATTTCCAGGACAAGGAAGCCTGGCCGGAAGCAGATACTGAAGTAATCCAATAAGCTTGCCTTTCCCCTCTTTTTGTTTTTTTAAGTCTTGAAAGTGACCTATTTAGAAATCTATTGATTTGGCATATGCTGACACCAGTTGATTAAAGGTAGCCAGTGATCCTAATCCATACTGTAATGTGCTTCTACATACATTTTTTCCCCATCTCAAGTGTATTTTACTGTGGATGAGCCTCGGAATGGACAGTGTTCAGGGTTAGCCTTGGTGGGCTCGTGGATCTGAAGTCAGGTCATCTTTTGATTCAGAACAATCAACCTGAGCCCTTAGAGTTGGGTTAACACAATAGGGACTAAGAGTAGCAGTCTGAAGTGAATTGGGAAATCAAAACATGCTTGTAAAGCTTCCAGGACAGGCCAGACTCAGGGCTCTAGTCTGTGATTCACTCTCTCTTCCTGGCGTTTAGAAATGTGTCTCCTTGTTGAATGCCTTTTACCTGCCAAGGCTGGGTCCTCTCCTCTAAATAGTTGATGGATGATTCATCAGTTTAAAAAAAGGGGGGGGGGGCGCTTAATGAATGGAAGTGCTGTTATCTGTCTTTACATTTTACATTATAGTAGCATCTCTTGTTTCCAATCATGCCAACAGAGGCAAGGTAGTTTCCAGGGGCAAACTGGACAGCAGGACAGTGGGACCTCATCTTCCCAAGTCAAGCAAGGGCCTGTGTAAATGTTTGAAGGTTGAATCTGCTCAGCAGTAAACCAACTCCCTCCAGTCATCACCACCATACTGACCCTCCAGTATGTGCCTTTGTTTGCCTTGTATCTGTGTAAAAGTGCTTTCTTGCTATGTTCCCAGGAAGGACAGTAAGCACCAGAAGCCCTCTGTCCTGGTGAAAAACAAATGGAACAGCTAGCGCCTCAGGGTGGAATGGAGAAATCCCTCAGAGGCGACAGAGAGGCTGGAGTTGTTTGGAGTAGTGGACCAAGAACTTGGCACCATAGAGGAGAAGTTTATTGGTTCCACAGTCAGGAGATAGAGCTGGATGGAAAAGAACAAGATGTCCAAGAGAGCCAGAGCACTGGGTCCTGGAGAGCTGCTCTGCCAAAGACCGGAAGTTTAGGGAGGACTATGGTCGCAGGTGGAAGGAGACAGGATACAGACTTCTCATGGAGCACTCATTGGTAGGAAGGACCCAGCTTTGAGTAAAATGAATATGGGTATCCCAGCTTTTGGAAAGTTCATGTGACACCACTTCCTTTTTACAAAAGACCTAATGCTAGTACCTGTTCTCATTAACTGAAGGAAATCCAAGAGGATTTTTGCTTTTATGAAAAAAGGTGAAAATCAGCAATAATGAAGAATTCAGCAGTGGTTTGCAGCGAGCAGTTATAAAGGTGGCATGCACCATGACTGGTGAGAGGAGCCCCGTCCAGCTCCTTCCCCGGAAACCACTTTCAGCTGCCAGAGCTTGAGCTGTATCTGAGCATCTGTGCTTTATCTCAATTTATTTTGTGCATCCATTAACAGGATATACCCTAAGGTATCAGAAGAGCCTAAAAGAGGTGATTTGGGGGGGTCTTGGAATGCTCAAAACTTTTCCCATGTAAGTTAATGCCAGTTGCTTCTTTGCTGTATTCTCTTTCACCTTATGGAAGTTTTTATAGAACACTGTACTTTTGGATACTGGGGAAAACTTGTCTTAAGAATTTGGGGAGGCCCAAGGTAACTTGTAAGAAAAGTGGAAGACAGGAAGTATAGCACATAGAGATGTGAATACCTAGCTGGAGAGAACTGTACATCTCTGGACAAATGTCCTTGTAGGATCCCCCTACAACACTGTCCTCTTTGCCTTACATTCTCTGTCCTCTGGATGAAGGATACTTTCAGAAGACTGTTGTCTTAGTGAAGGGAAGCAAACCCATTCCATAATTTTTATCCAGAACAATTTACGAATACTTCCTACAGGAAGTTTCTAAGAAACTAAAATTTATTTTAGAAAATTCCCCAACCATCTCTTCTTTTTCTTCCCTCATTTCTATAGATCAAAGTGCCTCAAAAAATTCTGAAATGTTATATCCCCATACAGTATTTTAGACTGCATCTAATGTGGTCTAAAATCACCTACCTGCAAAGCACTGTGTATCTTGCCCTTAAATATAACCTCATGGAGATTTTTAAAACTGTGTTCTCATAGAAATGGAAGAAGTTTGCATGATAGACATCACTGAACACAAGAGGGAACTTATTGTCTAAATGCTGGGATTTTTGCATACTTAAGATGTGTATGGACACCTGCCAAAAAGAGCTGAGTTCCTTCCCCTCTTCCTATGCCATCTGAAAATCAGCTTTATAAGGCTGCTCCTTTTTCTTCCCTTCACTTCTTCTTCCCCATCCCTCCCATCCCCGCCCTTTCCTTCTTTCTTACTAACAAAATAGCCTCAACCTCTGTGACTTGGTTAACAACTAGCTGATAACTTTAAACAAGCCACTCACGGTATCTTTCAAAGTCTGGATTTTGTCAGATAAAAATGTTAAAGTTTGGGGCCCATCTTCAGTGCTCCTGGTATTGCAAATACCAATATATATTTATCACAAAAATCTTACAATGTCAGGGCCAGGAGAAACCCTCGAGAGAAACTCTTTTTATTTGAGCAAACCCAGATCCAGGAAGCAGAAGTGACTTTTCAGAGTCACACAGAAATCCTGTGGCAGAGCTGAGATCAGAATGTGGGTTTCCATCAGCCAACATGGATTTGATTTTCCAGTACGATGTATTGGACTTGATTTTAACAGCAACAAAATTCAGGGTGTCATTCAATTTTCTCATCTCTACTGTGTTCATTTTTCAAGTAGAAACAAAAAGCATCTTTTTACTCAAGCCACTCAGCACAAACAGAAATTACATCTCTCATTGTATTGTTAGATCTAACGCGATTAGATTTAAATATTAATTGCATATCCTGTTGTCTCCTGGATTGAAATGATTGCTAATAAATTTTTGAGATCTTCTTGAGTGATTAGATAACATTAGGTTTAACAGCTTTTTTTTTTTTAATTTTTAATCATCACTTGAAACTTCTGAGGCTCTCCAATGGATATTGGTTTCTTTCAGTAAAGTTGCTGGAAAAAAGTCATTTGTGAGTCATGCCATTAATATGCCATCAGAGATAAAGAATGTTCCTGTGTGTTGTTGCATCATATGTGTGGCTTTGTTCTTTTCTTCTTCCTTCCCCTCAGTCTCATGCCAGGAATGTGGCTTTCTTAGGAAAACAGCAGTTCACTCACTATGCTGTCTTAGCCAAGACTCAAAGTTACCTGAGCACCAATGCCAGCAGAGTCTTGGGAAAGCCACTGATAACCACTGAACTCTCTGGGGGAAAGTTTTTCAAAGACCAATTGGCTTTTATCCCCATGTTCTCAGCTTCTTGTCAGTGAGACTCATTGTGCTAGATGAGAGGAGAGAGGCAGACCAGGCAGAGTTTCAGGAAGCCTGGAATTCAGAGGGAGATGAACAAGACTCTGAACCCCAGGCTCCATGCAGAAGCAAACCCTCAACAGACAAAATGAACTTTGACGTATATCCTCAGGATTGCCGTGGATAACATGCAGGTGAATATAAATTCAAAATTAATTCTAAAACATGCAAAGAAATAAGTCACGACGAGGAAAAGCAGCAAATAGCAAACAACAGAGTGAGTTCCCTCAAGTACTTCAATAATTGTAATTATCATATACAATGACATAACTGTTTCTATTTGAAGAAATGAAATACTATGAATGACCACAAACAGGGGACAAGACAAATTTCTAGGAATAGCTTTTTTTAAATTTTTTAAAAATTTTTTTTAAAGATTTTATTCATTTATTTGACAGAGAGAGATCACAAGCAGGCAGAGAGAGAGGAGGAAGCAGGCTCCCCGCTGAGCAGAGAGCCGGATGCGGGGCTCCATCCCAGGACACTGGAATCATGACCTGAGCCGAAGGCAAAGGCTTTAACCCACTGAGCCACCCAGGCGCCCCTAGGAATAGCTTTTTAATAATCAAATTGTACAAGTTATAATGATAAAACAAGAAACTCAATAGATGGGTTACAAGTAGATTAAATACAGCTGGAGAAAGAATTGCAAAGCAGAGAAGGAATTGGCCAATGTTGAGCACGGAGAAATTAGATAAAATTAGATAAAAATGTGATTAAATAAAATTAGATAAAAAATGTGAAAGAAAGGGGAATATATACAAAGTAGGGAGTGAGAAAGTATGACCTGTGTCTAAGCAGAATTCCAGAACAGAGAGAATGAAAAAGGAGAAATGTTTGAAGAGATAATCTTATCCTCACAACTTTCCACAACTGATGAGAACAAAAATCCCCAGTTACAGAAAATACAATGAAGCCCAAGCTGGTTAAATAAAAAGATACCCACACTATGCCAGACTACGGTGAATACAGAAAATTCCATGAAATATAAAATATCCTGATAGCAGCCAGAGAGAAGAAATAGCCAAGCTACAGGAGGAAACTGGGTTTACTAGAGATGCGTTATTAGCCACAAGGAGGCCAGAGAGCACATCGTGATCCTTTCAAAGCACTGACTTCGGATAGCCAACCTGGCAAATTAAATTTCCAAAAACAATGGCAAATTCAATAGAATTTTACAGACACACGATAGTCATACTGCTAAGAGAATTTAACAGAAAGGACTCCAAACTATGTTCTCCAGGAAGAAAAAACAATTCCAGAGAAAAGTCGTTGGATGTTGAAAAAAATAGTGAGTAAAATAATTTTTAAACAAGTGGCTACATTTTAAAAAGTCTACATAAAACAACAACAACAATTTAAACAAAGGACAAAATGCTTGAAAAGCAATAGTGGCTAAGTCTGGAGGTGGGATGATTGCTTAGGAGCGCTCAAGTTATTAAGTTTAGATTGGAAGCTTGGTAAGCCAGAATTCCAGATGTGACAGAGAAGAAAGGAGGGAGAGCTGGAGGGAAGAAGGGAGAGGGATGGGAGGGGAGGGAGGGGGAAAGAAGTGGAGGGAGGGGAGGGGTATCTGGGGACACACTGGCTGTAGGAGACCATGGGAAGGAATGGGACAGAGGGAAGGAGAGAGGGAGGGAGGGAGAGTGATAGAAGGAGGGAACTGGAGGGAAAGAGGGAAAGAGAAGACTGGAGAGAGAAAGAGGGAGGAAGAGGGAGGGAGAGAGTATCATTTTCAAGTTGCAAGAGGGAAAAATGGAATCAACAGCAACAAATGAACTTGTTTAAACAGAAGAAAAAAAAACAAATAAAGAATTAGCAAGGCAAATAGAAAGCACAAACTAAGGTAAAGATGAAAAATAAGGCTTCATATATAGTAACTGCAGTAGATTAAAATGACCCAAACTTCCCACTGAAAATACAGATCTCCAGTTTCTCATAATAAAAAAATCTATGATGCCCTATTTAAACACAGTCCTCCTAGAGCATGAGCATACAGCAAGCTAAAAGAGGTAAGGGCTACAAGGCAAATACGAAAGGAATCTGGAGCAGTTATAAAAATAGAAAAATTATTACTAGGGATAGTAATGCTCACTTTATATTTCTGTGACAATCCTGAGTTTGTGTTATCCTAAATAACTACAAAATATATATGGCAAGTACTGAGAGACTATAGAGAGACCCTGAGATATTCTCCACCAGAATGGAAGGTTGTGACCTACCTTTCTCATAACTAATGTGTCAAATAGACAACAACATTAGTATAGAGATACAAGACTGGTCCAATGCTACTTCACAAACTCTGTTCAGTAGATGTCCAGATATCCTGGCATTCAACAATGGGGAAATGCACATTCTTCTCATGTACAAATGGATTATCTATAAAAATTAAATATGCAATAGACCATAAAGAAAATCTCAAAACTTAAAAATTTTAAAAAAACCACATCTTACAGATTATGTGCTTTGATAACAATGCAAATTAGTTAGAAATTAAAATACACATTTCTCTAAAATTTAAAGTCCCCTGTGTTCCATAGACGAGGATATCTGGGAAACACTGGCTAAAATCCAGTTTAATAATGATAATGGAGAGGAGGAGGAGAAGGAGAATAATTTTTCAGCTGCAGAAGTTCTCATATGCCTTCATCTACTAATAATGTATACCATTATCATCTAGGTGACAGCGTTTAATGCAATGTTTCCTATGTTCATTTTACCATACAATATTCTACTCATGGAGTGACTCATGGGACCAGGGTTCTGTGGAACACACTTTGGGAAACATTGTTCCAAGGTTCCCCTGGGGTTAACTTCACATAAACCATATTATTTCTATTAACCCTATTTCACTTGCTCGGACAACCACATGGACGGATATGACATCTGATGTCAGAATCCCTCGTCTGATCAAACCACACGCCGAAGTTGCTGATGAGAAGCATCACCAGACCTTCGACAGTGCATTACAAGGAACAGAACAGAAGCCCTTCACCAGGACGAAGCCATGCGCAGAGAGGAATATCTGAGTCTTAAAAAGTGTTCTCATCTTTCAAGACCCTCGCGCTACTCAAATCAGCGTCAAAGCTCTGAGACCCACTGTACAATCCCTTAAACTACTTCTCAAACTTGTCAGGACAACCATGACTCTCTTGGGTTTGACCCTCATCCAAAAGCCCCACTTTCTAGACAGTTAAGAGACCTTACTTTCTTTCCAGCTCAGTGAATCTGTGACAGGACGGTGAATCACTGTGCGGTTGAAGAGTTAATCTATTATGTTGCCTGCAGCACTAAGCTATTTCTGCCCCTTTCTGGGGCTTTCTCACATATCCTCCCTCTTGCATTGAGAGAATTCATTAGTTCTGCTTTGTCAGGGGCTGTGTTAATGAGCAACCAGATGGATCGGAGGGACAGAAAAGCAGTGAACCCCCTCTGGGGCTGGGGCAGCTCTGAGCAGTGGGTTTTTTGTGTTTTTTTTTTCCTACAGGAATCCAAACACACCAGGGTAAGAAATAAGCTCACACGTCATGAGTTCACTTAACTGTGTTTTCATACATCTGAGGAGATATATATATGTTAACTCAGGGTGGTAATTTTTAAAAGTTGTCCAAATGGGGCACCTGGATGGTTCCGTGGGTTAAGCCTCTGCCTTCTGCTCTGGTCATGATCTCAGGGTCCTAGGATCGAGCCCCCCATCGGGCTCTCTGCTCAGCAGGGAGCCTGGTTCTCCCTCTCTCTATGCCTGCCTCTCTGCCTACTTGTGATCTCTCTCTCTTTGTTGAATAAATAAATAAAATATTAAAATAAAATAAAATATTTTATTTTTATTAATTTTATTAACTTATTTATTCATTTATTAAATTAATTTTATTAATTTCCAAAAATTCTTGATAGTCCTCCATCCAAGAGATGGAGCACAATTCTCTTTCCCATGAGTGTGGGTTGAACTTAGTGACTCATGAATGAATAGAATATGGCCGAAGTCAAGGGATGTCACTTCTGAGATTAAGTTACAAATGAAGTTGTGATCCTCTCTTGGGTGTGTTCACTGGCTCTCTCTCTCTCTCCCTCTCTCTCCTACGTCTCTTACTCTAGGGGAAGCTGTGTCACCAGCAGTCCATGGAGAGGTCTGCAGGGAAGAGATAGAATCCTCCTGTAACAGCCACATGAATGATATTGAAGGTGAGCCCTCCAGTCCCAGTCAACCTTCAGAGACTGTAATCTGTATCAATAGCGTTACTGAAATCTTGTGAAAGAACCTGAGCCAGAACCACCGAGCCTCAGAAACTGTGAGTTCATAAACTGCCTATTGTTTTAACAGGCTAAGTTTGGGGTAATTTGTTATGCAGCAGTAGATAACTAATATACCCAGTGATCAGAGCTCTTGAGGGCACAGGGAAGCCATCTTAGGTAATGGGTATCTACTTCACATGCCTGGGGCCATATTGGTCTGGCGGGAAAAGGAATTCCCTAAAATTAGAAGGCTCACTAACTGGAAAGGCGGTAAGGATAGAAGGAAGCTCATAAGGTATAGGAATGGTCCTGTAACTCAGCTCTCTACCAAAACCAGACCAAAGGGGCAGGGTCCTGGCCATATGGACATAGTTGTGGGGTGGGCAAAGTGTCAGGCATGGAGGCAGTGTTGGCAAAGGTGTTGATGAGGATTGTCTTATCTGAGACAGACCCTGGTGTGATAAGGGTGGAGAAGCCTGAGTACCAGTGTTAGGTTTGGTTGGCTGGTGACTATGGCCATGGTGGTGATGAGGAAACTGGACCAACTCCAATGGGCTCCACCAAAGCTTTGCCTGGGGGTGCTGGCAACAGTGGTGCAAAGAAATTTGCAGAACATGAAAAGCAGTTGGCTCACAATGCCTAGAGCTTTAAGCAGGATGGACTAAAGTCTGATGTGAGTGATCTTGATTTCTCCTTCCCACAGAGGATGATAAGTTCACATTTGAACATATGGATTAGAATTTCAAAATTAAAACCTAAGGCATACCTATTCTTTTAAAATTGGGCATTACTTAAACATTAAGAAACTAGATGTCTATATCTTTTTCTTTCTTTTCTTTTTTTCTTAAGATTTTATTTTTAAGTAATCTCTACACCCAACATGGGGCTCAAGACAAGAGTCACAGGTTCCACCGCCCAAGCTAGCCACGCAGAAAGAGACCTTTCTTTATCATCTCTCTAATAATTTATTTTGAGACTTCATGAAAGAAAAATAAAACAGATTAGAACATTTAAAGATCTTAAAGAACAAAATTTTAATAACTACTGCCACAAGATGTGCCTCCCAAATTCCTATTTCATGAAAACTAATTCTGATGTAGTCTTGTAATGTTTGTCTGAATAAAAATTCAACGTGGAATCAGTTTTCTGTTCCTGATGGGTTCATTGTTCAAGTGATATCAAGGTGACATTGTAACAATATTTTTTCTGGGGAAAGGAATTGATTCATTGTTTTAAAACCTGTTCCAAGAATAGATTTTCACTAATAATCGAGTTTCATTAACAACAAAAACATAGTAACGTGACACGATGTGAGAATAGACGGTAAAATTAAAGGAGCAAATTTATCTGTTTCTTCAACAGATGTTCGCTGGAGGTCCGCCATCCGTCAGTCAGTGTATGAAAGACCTAGAGGTGAGTTGTAAATACCTTGAAACTGAATGTTTGTCAGGCGGAAGGCAAGCATAGCGATGATGAAGATGCTCCCTGCTGTTGTTGAAAGCTAATATTACTCAGTACTTTATGCCAAGAACCAGGCTAAGTACTGCACAGTCATTAGCTCACAAAATTGTTACAATAACACTATGAAGTTGTTACAACTCCGATTCTCATTTTACAGATTAGAAAAAGAGCTTATTAAATTAAATTAATTTTCCCAAAACATACATATAGACAGGGGCCTATATTGACAAGCAAGATCTGATTCCAAAACCTGTGTTTTCATTTCTATATCAGCAGGAGAGAGAGGAAGGGAGCTGTGTGCACGGAGAGAATAGTATTAGATGCTAGATAAATTTCAGAATTAAAATCAGCACATGGAAGCCATAAAGAGAAGAAGCACCCTCTGTGATATGGAGAAGCAGCTAAGAAGTTCTCTCAGAATGCAGATGAGAAGGACAAAATGTGGAGCACTGGAGACTGGAAAGGGTATCAGGGTAATTGGAATTTCTGCAGAAGAGATCAGAAGCCATGGAAAAAAGGAATATATGAAAGAATAAAAATTCCTTTATTTAAGAAAAACTCGACTCTGTACCTTGAAAAAATTCATTCAGTACAGACTAAAATTACCAAAAAATGGGAGCAATAAATATGTTCTGTGTATTTTTATCTTAAGTGAAAAACAAGAAAATGCACAGATCCTAAGTGTTTGGTTCTCTAAGTTTCAATACACAAATAGAATAGAAAATAATTCCCAAATCCAAGTAAATGCCTTCATGCTCCCTTAATCATTCTTACTCCCAGAGGCAACCACCATTCTGATTTCTCTCATTATAGATTAGTGTTGCCGATACTTGAACTTCATATAGATGGAACTGTATGGTGTGTGACTGTCGGGCTTCTTTTCTCCCCATATGTCTTCACAATCCATCAGTAGTTTATTTCTTTCTATTGTTGAGACATACTCCATTGTATGAATAAACAGCAATCTGTTTGTCCTTTCTCTTGCTAATGAACATTTGGATTGCTTCCGGTTTTTGACTATAATAAAGTTGCTCTGAATATTCTCATACGAGGCTTCTTGTAAACATATGTTCTCACTTCCCTTGGGTAAGTACCTAAGGGAGGATGCACTGAGACAGGGCAAGCTTGTGTTCAACTTCACAGTAAACCATCCAGAGCTGTAGAAAGCGGTTGTATATTCTTTCTTTTTTTTTTTTTTTTTTTTTTTTTTAGAAAGCGGTTGTATATTCTTATGCTCTCACCAGTAGTGTCTCAGAGTCCTAGTTGCTCCACATTCTGGCCAAGTTTTGGGGCTCTTGGTATTTTTCATTCTAATTTGGGTATGAAGTGACATCTTGTTGGTGGTTTTAATTTTCACTTTCTTGAAGACCAGTGACACTGAGCATCTTTTCCTGAGCTAATTGGTCATTGTCTTCCTTGGTGGTGTCTGTTCAAATCGCTGGCCCATTTTTAACACAATAGCCTCTCACAGTAAGCCAGGTGAGAGGTTATGAAGACCTGAACTAAGGTTTTCATTATGGTGAAAACAGAATGGTGTGAGAGTGAGGGAGGGCAAAGTGAAGACTGATTATTGAGGGTCTGTTGTGATAGATAATGGCGGTAATGGTGAGTTCATTCAGATACCCGGACTTGTGGTCCTAACCATTTCAACACTCCTATCACGACTCAGCAGAAATCTTGGAGGAAAACTTCTTTACACCCAGTCTTCATCCAACACCCACTCCAGCCTCTACTGTCTACATCACATCCCTGATAATCTGAGGTAACCTATGTGTCTCATTGGCTCAGAAGTTTCTAGGAGGTCTCCATGGAAGATTTTTTTTTAAAGTGTTAAGTTTTGGGCGCCTGGGTGGCTCAGTGGGTTAAGCCGCTGCCTTCGGCTCAGGTCATGATCTCAGGGTCCTGGGATCGAGTCCCACATCGGGCTCTCTGCTCAGCAGGGAGCCTGCTTCCCTTCCTCTCTCTCTGCCTGCCTCTCTGCCTACTTGTGATCTCTGTCTGTCAAATAAATAAATAAAATCTTTAAAAAAAATAAAATAAAATAAAGTGTTAAGTTTTCAAAGTAAACAAAAGCTTCTCTAATGTTTTGGGTCATGTTTATGCCCCCCACCCCAATGCCTGTGTTTAATATGGTTAGGATTTCTGTAAAAAAATGAATTTCATCATGTAATCTCCAATAATCCTGCCCCAGAACAAGACATTCCTTGGGACTGTTGAAATCATGACTCTTGTATACTCTAAAGAAATACGGGTGACTCTTTCTTGGAGTTATCCGTCATCTACGTATAATGATGTTTTTGCCTAGTTATTATGGAGACCAACCTGTGGATAGAGTAAGTCTATTTCTCATTACCCAGACCCTTTGCATCATGGAAGTGTTTATATCTTGTTTAGAATGAGCTTAGTCACAGTGAGCTTGCACTTTATGAAGCCATGACGAAAATCTCTCTTTAAAAGCCTTTTCTGAGTCATTTCCAGAAAGATCCTGATGCCTTGTTGGTTTCCACTTCCCATTTTTCCCCTTCATTTGAGTGTGTGTTTGAACACATGCCTCATTATAAATGCTTTTGGATGGAAGTTCCCAGAGCAGGAAGCATGAAATGAGCTCAGTCAGCTTTATTATATAGAGTTTTGTTTTCACTTAGTCATTAACGTGCAAATGATGGAATTCCCATTGGTTGGATCCAAGAAATACGTTTGCACAAAATGAAGCAAATATGAAGTGCATTTTGGATGCTGTGAAAGAGAAAAGCCTGGAGTCGCTTAGATTGTAGTGTGTACACCATGAACTCATGGGTTGTGATCTCAGTGTGCTGTTTATTTCTGTGGTATCTTGCTCCATTTTGCCCTGAGAAGTATGGGGAGACATGTATTACCAAACTATAGTAAAACACTGTATTGTAGCAGTTGATTGAAAAAAAAAAACTAATATCATGATATTTTAACAATAGAGACAAAAAACCGACTCTAACTATAAAGGGAACTCTCAGAAAATGTTGTACAGGGAGTAGAAGCAGAGCTCATAGAAGTAATACCTGAAAATTTTTCTTAGCTGAAGACAGATACAAGCCTGCAAGTTGAAAGGCCCAGCAACACCAAGAAAAATAAGTAGAAGGAGACTTACAGACCTTGAAGATGTGTTTCAAGGCTAAGGGGATCTTATTCTTAGCACGGAGGATGAGCATTTTAAAGGTAAACATACAGTCAGATTGGCTTCAGACTTATCTTCTGTAGGACCAAGTGCTAAAAATCAATGTATCAGTATCTCTACAATTCTGAGGGAAAATTACTGTAACCCTATTCTTTAGCTTACAAAGCTATTATGTGTGAGAGTAACATACAGATTCTCAGATATAGAGGAACTTAAAAAGTATACCGATTTAGTTTCCTGCTGTTGCCGTAAAAAAACCACCACAGACTTCGTGGCTTACACAGTACAGATTTATTCCCTTACTGTTCTAGCAGTGAGACATCCTAGAGTCCAGGGCTGCATTTCTTCCAGAAGTTCTAGGGGAGATTCCTTTCCTTTGCCTTTTTCAGTCCCTAGAACTCATCCACATTCTTGGTCTTGTGGTTCCTTCTTCTGTCTTCAAAGCTAGCATTGTTGCATCTCTGACCATTCACCCAGCCACCCAGCTCCCTCTGATGCTCCTGTTCTGCCTCTCTCTCCCATTTAAAAGGACCCTTGGGATTACACTGGGCTAACCCAAATGACCCATAATATCCTCACCTCAAGATCCTTAATTTAATGACATCAACAAAGTCCCTTTGTCATGTAAGTTTATCTGTTCACAGGTCCTAAGAATTTGGGGGGGTAAGAGGCATTATTCTGACTACCACATGTACCAAACAAACCCCTTCTTGAAAAAAGGTAAAGATCACATACATCTAAAATTCTGTGTCTAGGGGTGCCTTGGTGGCTCAGTCTGATAAGCATCTGCCTTCAGCTCAGGTCATGATCTCATGATCCTGGGATGGACCCCCACATTGGGCTCCCTGCTCAGTAGGAGTCTGCTTGTCCCTCTCCCTCTGCTCCTTCTCCTGCTCATGTTCTCTTGTTCACTCAATCTCTCAAATAAAGAAATACTAGCTTAAAAAAAAATAAAATTCAGCTGGAAGAAAACATAGGAGAATAGTCAAAAAATTTTGAAAACAGAAAAGTAATGATTAGAATATACCCTAATAATCTCTAAAATTGTAGAGATACAGTATAATTGACGCCAGAACAAACAGATTGAAAGTCCACAAATAGGTCCAAACATCCACATGAATTTAAAGCAATGAGAGAATGAGAAAGAAATCCAAAATAAGTTGTTAGGAAAACTAACAAATCATTTGAGGGGGGATGAAAGGTTAAAACCTAAACTTGTATCTTATGCCCACAAAGAGTAAAGATTTAAATATACATATTTAAAAAAAAATGAAACCATGAAACTATTGGAAGAAACTTTTATTTTACTTATCTATTTTTGAAGATTTTATTTTTAAGTAATCTCTACACCCAATGTGACACTCAAACTTCAACCTGGAGATTAAGAGTCACACACTTCATGGACTGAGCCAGTCAGGTGCCCCTACTGGGAGAAATTTTTAGTGACTAATTCTGTAATTTTAAAATAAACATGAATTTCTAGGGGCGCCTGGGTGGCTCAGTGGGTTAAGCCGCTGCCTTCGGCTCAGGTCATGATCTCAGGGTCCTGGGATCGAGTCCCGCGTCGGGTTCTCTGCTCGGCAGAGATCCTGCTTCCCTCTCTCTCTCTGCCGGCCTCTCCATCTACTTGTGATCTCTCTCTGTCAAATAAATAAATAAATAAAATCTTTAAAAAATAAATAAATAAAAAATAAACATGAATTTCTAACTATAACTCCCAAGCCAGAAACCCTTAAAGGAAAATAATGGATGTATATGAAAACATAAACAGCTAACTAATAATAAAAATGATTTCTATATGACTGAAATAGTTGAAAGACCTATGATAAGTTACTTATGACAAAATTGGCAAAAGTTAATATTCTTCTTATATAAAAAGCTTTTACAAATCAATAATTAAGAGACAAGAGAAAGGTGGGCAAAGGATATAAATAGACACTTAGGAAAAAGAATTGAACAGAACAAGCAAACATGAAAAGAGTACCTGTCAGAGGAACTGGTGATTTTTTTTTTTCCAGAAAGTATCAAATAGGAGAAATCAGTGTGCCATAAGTCCTGATTATGTAGAGATGCTAATCACAAATCATGCAAACTTCAATTATCATATTCCAATCTGCCTCTAAAAGCAGAAACAGGTAAAGATTATCCTACCTGAAAATCCCAATGATTTTTTTGTTTTTTAGGTAGTATTCTGTTTTGGTGTGTGATTTTAATTAGTTCAAACTTTCTGCAAGCTAACAACATTTAATAGAATTTCAGATGTGTATATTCTTTGTAGCAGCAAGTATAATTCTTCACCAGGTAGCTGGAATAATGCCTTGACCAGCAGTGGGGAGTTATGCAGTTCCTATGGGCTCTCCCCTCTATTGGTGATGGGCAAGGGGGACACTTTGTTTTCATTTAACACCTTCCTTCCCTCACTCCCTCCTGCTCCCTACTTCTCCTCTTCATCATACGCGCTGACCCAGGAGATCCCTTTAAGTCACACTCAACTATTGCAAATTCAAGGATGGGGAGGACATTTGTGGTTCTGTGAGAACAGCCTGATTGTGGGCAGGCATAATGCATCCATTCCTAGAGCGCTCACCCCAGGCTGGGGCTGGCAGAACCTGAGGCACCTGAGGCCTTCCATTCACGGGCAGTCTCCTCTCTTGTTAGGTCTCCAAACACAGCAAAGTCCCTTTTTTTCTCAGAGTTTGAAAAGAGTTTCACTCTTTTCTCTCTCTTTCAGGAATATTTAGGAAGCTTCTCTCCTTGGCCATCAGTGGGAAAAAAGAAGGGTGGTGGCGGGGAGGGGGTTTTGTGTGCTTATCTTGTTTAAACCTGAAATTCAAAAAACAAATGCTCTTAGATAAATTCTAAATCATAGCTTTTGGCATCCTAACAGCCTATGTGTATGCACGTGTTTTTTTTTTTTTTTCCTTATAATTAGAAGTTTACACCTTTGAGGATTCAGGTCTGCTGCTCCCGTGGAAATAGAGTCTGGCATCTTAAAGGAATTAGCTGCTGCTTAGCCAGCACACATCAAGAGCAGAAAATACATTTAAAATAAATTAATCCTTTACATAATTAAAATATTAATGCTGACTCTAGGGCATGTGCCTTCACTTATATACACAAACACTTTCTCATCCAAAAATCAGACATTTTTTTTTTTTTTTTTTTTTTTTTTTTTTTTTTTTTTTTTTTATAGCTCCAACCCTTGCCTTTATTATGTTATCCCTTTTGCCTGGAATCCAACTTAATTAGGTACATAGTTTTTTTCAAAAATCAGACATTTTTTATTAACAACACTTCAACTTCAAAAGAGCATGACAAATTCATATCTACAGATTCAAAGTTTAAAACCTCAGGAGACTCCAATCCACCGTCCGCTATTGCCCTATCTTGTCCCCTCACCAGCCCCTACAATTGACTAGCCTGATGGGCCGGTGTAAATTCTAAGACAAATGCAGGAAAGGCATCAATGCAAATCAACTTTATTCTTAACAAAGCCAAGTAAGAGTATCAGAGATTCCGGAACTCTCTCCCACGTGCTACAGTTTCCTGTCCACATTAGGCTCTCATGTCGCTAACTGAAGGGGTGTCTGCGCAGAGAGGCGATGTGCCAGATGGCCTCACCCTAGACGGTTCCTGCTGTTGGCCTGGTTCCACTTGTCTCCTCCTGGCTCTCAGATTTCATGTCTTCACTGTTCCTGAGAATCCAGCTCCCTCTTTAAAGTGGAAAGTGACACAATAAGATGTATTCAAATGCATCGGTGGCCATTTCTGACCCCCACAAAGCAGCAGGAAAGCCGAAGGGTATAACGACTCACAAAATAGAAAGAAAGCCTTCACTAACTTTGCCCACTTGTCTATAATTGCGCTAGCCCTGCATTCTCATTAGAATATAATCATCCTCTTTTTCATTTGCTTAAGCTGCCATCTCTGCTTTTCCATTGTGAAGGGTGGGGAAGACTTGATTACTTGCTTCAGTGTAAAATGTGTAATTTTCCCAAAAAGGCTACTTACACAGACGCTTTTTCCATTAGGGCTCCAGAGCCCAGAACTAAATTTTGATTAATAGTCCGTCAAGGGTTTCAACATATGGTTCAGTGTTCAAAGGATTTTAGATAAATCCACTAAAAAGGATACACCTCTGGTTATGAATAAAATAGTATCTGGCTTTCCGGCGGAACTGTAGCCAGTTTAATATACAGATGCTGGATATCCTCACATAGGTGGAAAGTGCCTTGCAGGCAGGGACCTGGGGTTCCTCAAAGGGTATCTCTAGCATGTGACAGCGCCCTGGATACTCTGAGGACAATAAGCATTAAATGAAATGTTGCTCAGCCTGATGAGATATGTAGAAACCGTGTGCAGAAAATCTCTGAAGATCATGTTCCTGCTGGTGCTGCCCATCATTACATAAACTAGTTAAATTCTTCACTGGGCCCATTCAGTCAGCAAGCACACACTGAGCATTCACTTACTCTCTACTACACCATGACCCTGGAAATGATCAACAGCTCATCAGCAGAATCCATTTCTTCTTTTCTCTGAGTCATTTTCCTGTCTCCCTCACTGCAAAGGCCATGTGGTTGGTTCTATCTAGCAAGTGGAAAATGAAGAAAAGTGTCTCTCTTCAGGCTGTCCTTTGGAGTTCCTCAGTCCCCTCCTCCATGTCCTTCCTCCTCCCAGTTGGCTAGATCAGAAACAACATGGTGGCCATGGAAGCCGTGTGCTGAGGGTGGGAGAGCCTTCTTCAGCCTAAGTCCCTGAACACCCCACCAAACTGAGCACCTGCCCACGACTGTTAGGTGAAAAGAAAAGAGCTTCTATCATCCTGAACCCAATCCCAACTAAAACATCGGAGATACAAGGTCAGAGGAGATGTCGTCCTGCCTGTAGGGGGCATCTAACCCCAGTATGAACTTCAATGGGCCGAAGATCACCATATGGCCTTTTATGCCTCCACAGAAGAGAATCACACACAGAAAGAGTCCCTCCATGACTCCTGCTCCAAGATCAGCAGACCCTCTGTGAAAAGACCCTGGTTGGAGTCTAGTAGCCAGAGATGGCCTGCCCTCAGGGATGAACCGAATGCTGCAACCGGCCAGATGTGGGGCGTGCACATCAAAGGATGGGTTTGTGAGAGGCCAAACCGATGACTCTGATCCCTCATGTCTCAGCCAAGTGGATCAGCAAGTGTTTGCCAAGGGGATGCTCCCTATCAGAACCCTTCTGACCAAGGCCCACCTCCTCCACCTAAGGCCTGCTGTTTGCTAGCAGGCAAACTGTTTCCAGTATATTCATTTGAAGGACCTTGGTATCCTCCACTTTGAAAATACTTGCATATGTTTCTCCTTTAGTCCTCTAAATGACCTTGCTGAGCCGTGAGGCAAGTTGGCTCAAGGTCATATGGCTGGTGGAGATGTTGGAACTCAATGTTCTGACACCTGATTCATTCAATGTCCTCCCCACTGGGTCAAGCTCTGGTTTTATGTCAGGGCTTGGGACACACTTTCCTCTATAGCCCCCAGTATTTTTTAATACCTTCTGTGAACCCACGAACCAGCAGCAGATTTGAGCTTGACCAGAGAGCCAGGAGCACACAATTCATGCTCTGCCCCACCCAACCACTGCACCGCCCCAGAGACAGCATCTTGGCTATGCAGAGCTTCGGGAAAATGTCACGGGTAAGATTTAAATGTCACAGTATCAATCTGGGTCTCGTGTTCAGTTCCCCAGGCAGCATACAAATGAGGAGGACCTAAGGATCATAAAGATTTGCCAAAAAAAAAAAAAAAACAAAAAAGAGAAAGAGAGAGAGAGAGATGCTGAGCTATTTGTTAAGAATGTCAGGGTGATACTGATATATTTCACTGAGGTTTCACTGGTATATTTGAATTTTAGTTTCCATAGAAGTTAGACCCTCAACCATTACATCCCCCTCCTTTCTGCACCTCACAAATATCCCCTTCACATTACTTACTTCAATTCAATATATAAATATTTACTGAGCACCTACTAAGGGAAAGGCTCGCTGCTGTCCACCAGCTATCCACCTCCATGATGGCACTATGTCAAATCAGGAAGACAATTATTTACAAACACGGAAATTGATCGTTCCTGAGTTCTTCAGTCTTCTGGAGGCTGTCTCCATTAACGTCCAAATGAAACTACCTGAGTCTCCACCACTGATAGAAGGAAGCCAGCACTGTGCCTGGGGTCTGAAGGCAGGGAATGAAGAGAAGCAAGTGTCCTATTACCACTCACTACAGATGAATGCTACTGGCCCAACTCTCAACCCAAAAGATTACCTCTCCTCCAGCAACTTCATTCATATATGTCTTTAGCAAGTGTCTATGGAATTCTTACTAGTTCCCAGGCATTGTACTGCATGATGAATAAGACAGAGAGCCCTGTTCTTGTCACCATGCTCCTTATAATCTAGGAAAAGACCCAGACAATTTACTAATCAGCAGTTAGATAGTAGAACAGCTACTCTCCCTTGCCTGAACATGGACACACCTCTTCTTCCATCCTTCCCCCAGCTCTACCAACTCAAGGCTGCTGTGCACAAACCTTTTATTGGAAGTTTGGGGAAACAAAGTGTGATTATAGGTTAGAACTAAGAAAACCTTCCAATTTAATGTCAGACTTCACTATTCCCAAAAATTCTCTGCCCAGTCCCCACCAAATGGCTTATTTTCCTGAGATCCCAGCATCTGGATCTCTACCCCTTAAGCATTTTCTTCAATCTTCCCCCTTGTTATGGGCTGGATTGTGTCCCTTTCCCAAAAAAGATATGATATTAAAGTCCTAACTCCCACTACTTCACACTGTGACCCTATTTAGAAATAGAGTCTTTTCAAAGATAATTAAGTTAAAATGAGGTCATTTGGTGGAAGGGGGAGGGGAAAATCCATTATGACTGGTGATTTTATGAAAAGGAGAAAATTGGACACATAGACAGACACACACAGATGTGAAGACACACAGGGAACTGGAATAATGTGTCTACAAGCCAAGGAGCACCAACATGGCTACCTGGATATTCAGGAGTTATAAGAGACAAGGAAGGACTTGCCTCCACAGGTTTCAGAGGAGCCTGTCCCTGCCAAGACCTTGATTTTAGGCTTCCAGTCTCCAGAACTGTGAGACAATACATTTTTGTCATTTAAAGCCATCCAGTTTGTGGTCCCCTATAACAGCAGCTCGAGGAAGCTAAAACACTCTCATCCTTGAGAGTCAAGCTTCTAACCTGACCCCTTGAGCCCCCATGCATGAGGCTGACTGCAGAAAACTCAAACACTTTGCTATTTCAAAGCAAAGTAGCTCACTCTAATCTCCTATAGCCTGATCCCCTTTAAAGCTTTCCAGAAGCAAAAAAGTCATTTATACCCCACCCCCACTGCAAGAATTTTGCCACTTCCCTACAAGAAGGAAGGAGATGCTGGCAAATTGTTTTTGAAAAGATGAAAAGTCAAAGCTCTGGGTGAGGCATGGGCTGGGGAGCTTGGTCCCTGACCACCAGGGCCTCTGTGGCACCCAGGTGGGAAGCCCTGGATAAGCAAATGACCGCTGAGTAGCCACCCTCCCTGTGCAGTTAGGGCATAATCAGGTTTCTAGATTTGATGTCCAGTCTCCTGAGAACCTGAATGCACAAGCTACCCAATTTTGGGGTCCTTCAGGATACCAAGAGATAGGCAGCCACCCATGATTTTCCTGCCAACTCCCCCTCCTTCAGGATCTGGATCAGAGTAGTGGAATGGGGTGGTTGAATGGGGCGAGATGTCTTAGTTCTGCAGCCCAGAAGAAGTGTGAAGAGAATTTTTGCAATAAATGGACAGGGTGGGGGTCAGGGAAAGAATCCAAAAACAAAGATGGCACGCAGGCCTGCATGCTGGCTGGAGGTGGGAAGTGGAGTAGCTGTAGACGCCCTTAATGAAATCAGACCCCGGACTGCAGAGGAAAGACGGTGTGCACCATGTGAAGTACATGGAATTTCTTTTCCTTCCCTGTCCTAGATTTTCCAATCTGGCCCGAAAACAGGAGGATGATGTGTGTACATGGATCTTCTTTATGGCTGTAAAGGCAGTAGAAACACATTGGTCCTCATGGAAATTCCATTCTATTTTACAGAAATATGCCAGAATCTGTGACTTCTGACTTAAACACCTAGGGCAGCATTCAAGTGTGTAATAACACCAAGTATTTCAGAAAAGTCACAAAGACGAATGAGCCATCCACCAAATTGATCTCAGTGGCCCAACATAGGTCAATGACAGTTCAGTTAAAGGTCATTAACAAATACAAATTGCAATCAATTATTTAAATATAATTTAAGACAAATGTAGTGCAAAGCCTTTCCAAACCAGACACAATCGATTTACTGAAAATAATGTTGTACTTCCAAGAGGCCAGCCAGGCCCGAATCAATAAAGTTACCTCTAACTATAAACCTTTTATCCAAGACCAATTCATCATTATCAATACCTTTTAACAAAACAAGCATTTGACATCCCACTTAGAGGATCCTTAGTGGTGATTTTCCTAAAAAAGCTTATAACCAAACAGTGATTTATCCCTCTGTTCCCACGTGCCATCCCCTCCGGGTGAGGTTTTGGTTCAAAGGAATCCAAGTTGTTATCTCCATGCTTCTGTTCTGAATAGAAACGGCTGGATTTCATGTTCAATCCAACCTGACCATCACTTACTGGCATCTAAACAGTGGATCTCAATCATTTGATTTCCCCCGACCAAGACGATGGTTCTCACATCCCCAGGGTGGCCCGGGACAACCTTTGGTTCTACTCTCTCCTCCCACACTTAGAAACATGTTATCAGAATGCAAGAAGAAATTATTGTGACAACTGAAAAGGTTAATCTTAAATACATTCTAATCCTGGCCAATAAAAATAAAACTCATAAACTTTGGTGCCGAAACCACCGTTAAAGCCACTCTAACGTCACAGTAGTGGTTGAAAACCACAGATGTACTAGACGCTCAGTGCTTGTGATCAAACCCTCTTCCATGAAATACTATTTTAATGACTTTTAAAAGAGATATGCATGCATGGAGAAGAAAGGAGCATGACCCTGAAACCTGTTAATTAGACAAATGAGCGTCTGGTTCCTCCATTAATGGCTCCAAACCCATTCTGCCTCTCATCGTGGCTTTGCAAATCTCTGCTCTGAGATCATGCAGCGAATTTAACTCTTCATGGGGGCAAATCTGATTTTCCCACCTGCCAAGTCCTTGGAAGGACCCTGGAAGGGGGTCACTTTAGAATGAAGACAGGGGAGAATCCCATAGAGGTTAGGTTATGGGCATAGGGGCCAGAAAAGGCCTGGTGCCCAGATCCACTTCTCCTCTGGCCATTTCAGCAAAGCAGGCAGTCGGGGTAGATGACAGGGGCCCAAGCTGGAGGTGGACTGCTTGGTTAGAGATGCCATTGCACCAAGAGCTGGTCCTCAACCAAAATGCACAGGTGGGGCCCTTCAGGTGATTTTCAGTGTGCACTTTCTCACCAATCCCTGCACTGCTCTCACCAAACTGCACGTGCAAAACACTTTTAAGCTTTTATTATGGAAATTTTCAAACCCATGAAAGTAGAGAGTCTGGCAGTGAACCCCATCTGCCACCACCAGCCTTCAACAGTTGCCAACTCAAGGCTTATCTTGTTCATTTATACCTCCAGCCTCCCTCTTCCTCCACTGGATTATGTTAAGAATTTTAATTTACCCCAGATGCAACCCATTAGTCACCTGCTAAACTTGGGCAAATTCCTTCATCTCTGTGAAGCTCAGAGTCCCTGTAAGTAAGATAAGAGCATTTCCTCCCAGGAGGTGGTGGAAATGAAATGAGCTAAGACATGTGGAAGCCTTAAGGGCAGAGCTTGAAAGGTGATAAAGGCAACATAAGCTTATCCCTGTGTTCTTTCCTGAAATTCTAGACATAACCAGCATATCAAACCAGAGGACACGTTGCATTGAGGGGCCAAGCAATCTTGTCTTCAAATGAATTCTGTGGCACTGGGTTTTTCACTGCTCCAGTGAAAACCATGAAGTCTCTCATGTTTTCTAGCCATTCTTGGGCAACATGCAGTCCCCTTCTGGTCATTAGAATGTCCATTCCTTTTAGGAGTTCAAGTACATGCTTTATCCAGTTATGCAGCTTCCCCTTCCCAGCCCAGCCCAGCCCTGCAGGCAGTGGGCTACCCTGGGGCTGGGGCTGTTCCTTCTTTATTTCCCCTCATCCTGTGTCCCCACCCAAACACCCCCTCTACACACACACACACATAGACACACACACACACACTGCAGAGAGTCTGCTACAGAGCTGTGGGAAAAGCAAGGACGTTCTGAGTTCAGTAGCACATGTTTATGCTGACTGATTGCTTGTGGGGGAATTTCTAGCTTCTTTAGAGAATTCTTGCCCTGATCCTTGGATGTTTCTTACCTGTTGTTCCCATAATATGGATAAATCCCAGCCAGCCTCTTACCCCTTTTGCTCCCCACTGGGAACTCTCCAGGACCTCAAACTTGTCTCCGATGTACTTTAGCGCAGGATTCAACATCTTGCACTGTGGTCTGAAACGTGTGGACCCAAATAAGGAAACACTCCTGAATGCTTTGCCCCAGCAAACTGGGTGCACACATCCGTCCCAGCATGCCCTCCTCTCTGTCCACTCACTCATCCACAGTGGGCCATCTCCTCCTGCCCTTCATACTTGCTCTGGGCAGTCAGGTGTCAGCTCACTGTGTCCACAAACTACAGGGATCATGCCTCAGAATCTCTAAGGCGGCCTGGCGAAAACCCTTAAACCAGCCTGAGGGATGAGAAGGAGTGTTTATAGCCACAATAGCCTCTCCCCAAAACCCTCTCTCTCAATTTCCATGTCCCAACCTCAATGTGGGTAAGGGTCTTAAAAAACTATACAACTGGGTTTTTAAGTCTACGTTGAAATTTATGCATGGAGATTTCATTGGTACACCATTTTACACCCAGTGAATATACTGGACGTAACATAGCACGTGGCCAAAGTTAAAAGTTTGTCTGGACCCAGTCAACCTGCCAAAATGGTTTTACATGGGGAGAGAGATGGAGTGCCTAACCATGGCCACAGGAATGAGAGCCTGGAGCCCAAGGGTAGGGCACCCCACAGTCCCTGCTGGGACGTGGGAGGCTCCAACAGCACCCATTGGGTAGATGTCACTGGAATATGCAAAACATTTTCAAACATGACTCCTGTGGCACCAAGAGAAGTGATGTCATTGCATGCTCAGATCTTTTAGCTTTCTCTCCAACCAGCAATGAGAGACAGGGGAGTCCAGTGGACCATCTAGATCCCCAGGCTTCTTGGGCTTTGTGACAGGGTGTGGAGATAGGCTGGGCTTTAGGACAGGGATAGTAGACTTCCTAATATTAAGAGCAGTTGAGAACTAGGTAATTCCTTGCAATAAATGAGAGAGAAAGAAAGAGAGAGAGAGAGATCTGTGTGTGCTTCCAAATGGATGAAATAAATCAATTGTTCTTTGAAATGCCATGCCTAGTCCTACCCCAGGGCCTTAGCACTAGCTATTCCCTTTGTCTGAATGCTCTTCTTACAGCTATCCTTTGCTCCCCCACTTTTTGTTTGTTTAAAGATTCATTATTTATTTAAGAGAAAGAGAGAGAGAGTGCTGGGAGTGGGGAGGCACAGAGGGAGAGAGAGAATCTCAAGCAGATTCCCTGCTGAGCAGGGAGCCCATTTTGGGGCTCGATCGCATATCCCTGGGATCATGACTGGAGTGGCATGCTCAACGAACTGAGCCACCTAAATGCCCCTCCCCACTTTCATTCTAGCCTCTTCTTAAACGTTACTGAACTAGAGAAAACTCCTCTGACCACTAATTTTAAAGAATCTTCTCCACCCCAGTCAAGCCCTGTCTTCCTTGCTGTACCTTTCTCCAGAGCATACATAATCACGTGCATTTTCGTTTCATTACCTATCTCCCACTGAAGAACACAAGTTCCATGACAGCTTGGACTTTGTTTGTTCATTGCTTTGGCTCAGTCCCAAACATTGCCTGGCACATGGAAGGTACTCCAATGCTTATTGAATGAATGATTGGACCTACATCTCCCTGTTCTTTGGTTCTAGCTCTCGGACTGTTTTTCTACTTCACCAACTCATTTTTCTGCAGTGGCCAAACCACTGATCCCCACCTCCCTTAAAAAATATTGCAATCCTGTTTTCCACCTGAAGTCCATCTCTTCTGACGTTAGTGGAGGTTTTCTTTTGAATAATTCAATGTCCTTGAGGATTTTTGTTAGTGCATTCTTAAATGTTTGATTTCTTGCAATACATCTATTTCATAGAAGAGATACCTCTTCTCTATTTTCTCAGATTATTTGCCCTTTCTTGACCTCCTGCATCTCTGCATGTACACTGATGACTTTTCTGTGTTGGTCATTCTTTCAGAATATAGTTGTTCATTAATACAGTGAGATGAGTTGAAAGTTGAGATGAGCTTTGTTTTCAGTATCATATGGAGAAAAAAGTAGTGATGTATGTTAATATAGAAACTATAAAGATTTTGTGAAAAACCACTAAGAGCAAAACTAAGGTAAATGACAACCTAGGGGGAATATTTTCAATTTACATGAGCTTTACTATATAGAGCTCTTAAAATCAATTAGAAAAAATACTCTAAGAGGAAAATAAAGAAGACATTTAATTCAAAAAGAAGAAAAACATAGAGGTTTAATCTTAGCATTAATCAACAAAATAAAGATTAAAGTAACCATGTGATAGTATCTTTCTTAAGATATAAAGAAGAATAGTATCTTTCTTAAGAATAAAGAAGAATCATATCCCTTTATAGCAAAGACTGGAGAACTTTCATATATTTCTGCGAGGAAAATAATTTACTGCAACTTCCCCTGAAAGGACATTTCTTCTCTATGAATCAGGAAGCCTAAAGAAAATGCATATGTCATCTTACACAGTAATGTTTGCTCTGGTTTAGGGTTAGGGCAGCATTCCAGGCTGTATGCTGAGTCCGTGATGAGGTCTGGGTTGGGGAACACCTGCCTCAAGCACTATGACACAGGTGCCCTTCTAACAAGATCTGTGTGGAGGCATGGGCAGGCCAGACTCTCTGAGCAAATCCCGATGGACCATGTTAAGGCTGAGCCACATATAATCACATTTAAGACCCCAGGGCTCCACCCTAATTTCCCTTTCTGTATTTATCATCTTTACCACCCCCCACACACACACCATATATGTACTTGTCATCTCCAGAGGGCTAATTTAGAAACTAAAATAAAAACAAAGGAATACACAGCAAGTGTTTATTATAATGAGAATGAATTTGATTTGCTTCCATAAGTATTCATTACAAATACAAGCATTCTTGAAATAGTCAAAATATTCCATGCATATTCCCCTACAGTTGGAGAAGCATATGCCAATCAGACAGATTGAACCCAGGGGAGAGGTTGTTGATATATATCACCCCTTCTTTCATAGTCTGTGTTTTGAACCAATGAAATGAAGAAAGAAATGCCAGGCAAGAGATGAGAATATTAGCCTTATCAATGACCGAAGCTCAATGGAGATATGGTTTGAGATCTCAGCCAGGTGGGCTCCTAATACTTTGCCACTGAATTAGTAGATACACTTCTGGCCATGAGCAGAGCTAGACACATGCAAGATGTCACCTTTAGGGGATGGCCCTGACTTCAGGGCAGGTCTACAGACCAGAGCACACTTCTCTGCAGGCAATCAAAAAGGGTCAAGAAGTGGGGTGAGAAGAAGCTGGGCTGAAGTGCCCAGATCACTCCCCAGGAGTCACCCAGGAGCCACTGCTCCTCTTCCTTCTAGGGAGATGTGTGAGTGACAGGTGAGGAGGAAGGGGTTAGTGGTTCTCAGTCCTAGCCTACTTGCACATTAGAATCACCTGGTCTCCCTAAAAGACACAGATGCCAACACACATGAATGGAGGTAAAAACAAGTCACCAGCACTTTCAGAGCCCCAGGGGATTCTGATGTGCAGTCAGCATTGAGAATCCCTGCTCAGGCTAAAGCCCACCCTATGAGGAAGACTCAGGTGTGAGGACCCAGTGCCTCAGAGTGAGTGGGGCAGCTGGGGACAGAGGGACCTGGTGTTGGTCCTGGAAGTGACTCTGGGGGGTTCTGTTATCAGTTCTTCCTACCACCCACAGATGATCCAACCAGGACCATCAACCTTCTGAACTTTCTATGGATCAGGCCAGTGACATCCTCGCCAGATGTCCTGACTGTATTCCTCCAACCCCGTGCCCCCCCCCCCCCCGCAAGCCTGGGGGATGGAGGTACACACCAAGAGCAGGAGCAAAGATAGGGAGAAGTCACTCGGAGCACAGATATTTTTACAACTCATTCAAGTCCAGGTGGCAGCAAGTCCAGTCACGTCCTGACTCCTGATGCTAACACGTCACAGGAAGAGAGACACGGGCCATGCCTTCCACTTCTGCAGAGCTTCCTCAGAAAGTCTACCCAGACTTCCAGTCAACAGGTTCTTGAGGCTGCCCCCGGATGTTTCCTAATCACTCACGACTTCAATTAAAGGGAAGTAAATGTAAAGACATCACGGTTGGACAAACTATGGGTTATAAATAACGGATGCTGATTTGGGCAAGGAAAATTGAGAATCATTTTGAGGCATTAACCATGAAACAAAGGTTTTTCATCAGAATAACTTGTTGCCACCAAAACAAACAAACATTTAAAGCTGATTCATACTAAATATTCACGTACCTGTGGATCAGGTCATAGTCACACACTTCGCTCATGTATGCAAACATACCTAGGGCTCATTTACATCACGGTCTTCTATGGATGTGAATCCCTCCTCCGGGACCCAAGAGATAGCAGGGCAAAGAGGCTGGACCAAGCATGCCAGTTTCCTGCTGAAGGGGGTGCTGAGCTCCTTTTCTGCAATTCTCCCCCATTCCCGCCCCCATCACCCCAGCAAGATTCCACCTGCGTAGAGAGGAGAGTGGACTTTGCCTCCCAGCATGGGAATGGGAAGGGCTTGAATCCAATGCTGGTCCCTGTGCTGTCCTTGGGTGTTGTTCTCCAGGTGCACAGGTGTCCTCTCCACCCTGCTCTGGGCCCTGCAAAGCTGGACCACATGGACCTCATTCATTGGTTTCCATGTCCTGTGGTGATCAGTTGGGTTCAGCAAACAGGTATGTTAGCAAGAGGCAGAGAGAAGGAGGAGCATGCCCCTGGTTCCTTCCCTTTGGAGTCCCTGAGGGCTACCTTGTCCCTTGACTAACTGTCTCATCTCCTGGAAGGCAGCTTCCTCTGTGCAGCCCTCCCATGTCTCTGGGTTCGGAAAGTACTCCCTCGCCCTGCCCAGGACTCTGCACTATCGCCTGTGGTCCCCTGCCTTCAGACACACTTTGGAGATAGCTCCTCTATCTCTACATCAGATAACCCCCTTTTTAAATTTAAATTCAATTAGCCAACTTATAGTATATGATTAGTTTCAGATCTACATCAGATATCCTAACTCAAGTGTGCCCTGTTTCCAGAAGGAATTCTGACCGAGGCTTGGATCTCTCTCAGACCTCTGAGGGGTGCTCTGGTCCTGTTTGTGCACTTCTGGCCCTGCTGTGAAAGCCTGAGGCTCCCTAGGCACAGCCAGGAACCTTCTAATCCCACATTGGATCTCACTGGAGCTGCGGGTCCTCAGGGTGTAAGGCACCTCCAGCAGCCTTGCAACGGGGCAGTCCCCACGCCTATGGGACCTTCCAGAAACCCCAACTTCCTTCTTCTAAATGCCTTTGGACCACTGGGTGCACAGTTTCTGCCCCTGGCTGGTCTCCTTGAGCGCCAAACAGAAAATGAGACAAAAGACACCCTGCTTTCTTCTTTACTTCTTGTTTTTCTAGGGTTATTATAATTTACTATCCCTAGACCACTCAACCCTGGAGGAGTCAGGATTCTGGCTTTGACCTCTTTACCCTTGTCCCCTCTGCCTCCTTTTCCCTCCCATTTTGAAGGTTCTCCACCCTTTCATTCCCCATGGGGACCTCCTCCAAGTCAAATGCATCTCCATTCCTACCCCGTGAATCTTTTTGCTCCAACGTGCTCACCATCCTCTTCTTAGGGGCATTAGACCACATGGTTGAGACTTAGGACTGATGAGGTATAAGAGAGAAACATAATACTGAAAATTTCCCCATTATACCACGATAGGCTCAGAAATTCATACTTGGCCGACATTTGGGGGAAATAACCTCTTGAAGACTTCAAGCTACAGTAGTGGTATAAGCCCTCCTAAGAAGGTGACTCAGAAAAAAGGGAAAGACATGTACTGCAGGACTTATCAGAGCATTTTCTCCACTGCCATGTTTTAAGACTATCTTAGGAGGTACACAGTATGCCTCCTTCCTCATGAGGTTTGACCGGAGATCTTTTTCCCACAGAACATCTCACAGGGCCAAACACAGGGGAAAGCAGTGTTCTGATAAGATTACATTTTGAATGTCAAAGTTCAAAACCATTTCAGAAGATAAGAGCAAGCTAAACACATTTCTCTATAGCAAAGGGCAGATGAGAAACGGAGTGACAGGGAGCTTTCAGGCTGAGAGCACAAAACACAAAAGCATAGCAGGACAAGAAATGGATTAACCCACTTATTAAAATACCAAGGTTCTCCCTGGCATGCTACTTACAAAAATATATCCCCAAGGGGGGAAAACAAGGAGATAAAAAAAAAAAGCATGAGCAAATATACAACAAGTGAATGTTAGCACATAAAGGAAAAGACATAGAGTTGCAGAGAAATTTAATTCCAAGCAAACATTAAATGGGAGCAAAGAGGGCCATTAATGACCCTAAAACCCAATCCAATGTAAGAGGATAAGGGTGTTAGAGATTTATATATACACTGACTCAAAACTGATAAGGCAAAAATTATTATAATCACAAAAGACATTTAACAGAAAAGCAATGACAAGATTTTAAAGCAATATTGTCATTCCAAGAGAGAGAAAATGCACACAAAATGTATATGAGCATAGGAGACTTGATCAATGTAATTAATAAGGAGAAATGAATAGATATGTTATAATTTTTCCTAAAATAAATAAGAGTTCTTCCTTATTTTGTGTCCATGAAAATTTAGAAAATTTGCCATGTTTTCTTTGACAGATCTCATACATTTCCTAAACTAGAAATTGCTCAAAACACATTTTTTAACACAGTACAATGAACTTGAACATTAATAAATGTGTTCAAAAGACAGTACCAAAATCACTCAGAAACTTAAAAATAAACAAAAATGAAAATTACTTGTCTAAAAAACTGGTAGGTTAAGAAGTAAATGAAAATATCCAATGGTCAGTTACTCAGATGAGACTAGAAGTGAGATCACACTATTTCAAAACACATATGCTACCACCAGTAAGGTCTTCAGAGAGAAGCGTACACTTAAAAAAAAAAAAAAAGAATAACCAAAAGTACATGTACTAATATTCACCTCAGGCTTCACTTTTTTATTTTGTTTTTAAATAAAATTAGTCATAAAGAAACCTGAGCAGAGGAATAACAGAAATATGGCAGAAATTAATTGGCAAAAAGATGCAATCCACAAATACAGCTAAAAATTGCTTCCTTTCCTAATTAGTAAGAATGCCAAACCTTTGTTAAATCTAATTTTTAAAATTCCAAAATGCAAAGAAATAAAATAAGGAATCTGTAAGTTGTTATAAGAAAAAATACGACACCATTTCTCAGCAAAACAAGTCTACTTCATCAAACTGTGTAGTAATAAATTGAAAATGTCAATAAGAAGAAATATTTTGTGCAAATTTTTTAAATAATAGAAGCTTTTAAACAAGAGTGCCAATAACTAAAAAATACTGTAGAATTTTTCAAATAATTACTCCTTAAAGCTCTGATTTCAGGTATCTTTTTAAGCAAATTGTACTGATAATGTAATAGAAAATGCATTTTTGAAATGCTTACCTATACCTGATTTCTACATGTAACTAACACAGCACAGGTATGGCAATTTGTAATCTCATATTTAACTAGAATGTAAAGATCCTAATTAAAATCCTACCATACCCCTTTGTACTAAATCTGAACATACACATACACAGAAATAGAGAATTTATATCCAGGAATGGAAAGGCGCTATAATATTTAAATAATACATCATATTGATACTTTTGAAAAGAAAGCTATATAAGCATCTCAAAGGTTTTGCAAATGCTTTAATACAGTTCTGTTCCTTTTTCAGATATAACTCTTTGAAACCGGAACAGAAAGAATTCTTGCCTCACACATTAAGGATATTTATTCTAAAAATGGTCATCATTGGAGTCAGTGATTCACTTGGGGTACTCAGTGAAACCGGGAAGGGGGGCAGGAATGGGGATTATGACAATGGCTGCTAATTTATTCACTTATCCAACAAATACTCATTGCGGGCCTGTGGCCTGTGCTAGGCTCCAGGTGTTGTAGGTGTTGGAGACAGTTTAGGCTCCCCATGGTCATGTGATTATTATGATTGTTTCTATGAATGTTGCTGTTACAAATATCAGCCATGGCTATGGTTGTTGCCATGAATGGTGCTATTACAATTACAATTATACCAGCCACACCTCTCCCATGCCCAAGTGCATGACAAAGAAGCATGTGTCAGCAGGGAATTCACCCAAGCATGTGGACAAAATCAACACCTGAAAGAGTTTTCTTGTATACCCAAAATTCCGAGGGAGAAGACATGGTAGCAGAAGGATCCCATTCACTATAGTAACACAAAATATCCCACAAAATACCTGGAAATCATCTTGAAGACTAACAAAAGCCACACTGAGAGCCATAAGAGAAACTTGCAGAAGGGAAGGAAGAGTGGGGATTCTGTACCCTGCTAAGGCAGGCTATGGTAAAAATGGCATTTTCCTCCAAGTTAATTTTTAAGTGTAAACAATTTCAAAAAATAACCCAAATAGAGGTGAGATGTGTTTTTTGTTGATTTATTTTAGAATTGGGAATGGGATTCTAACATTTTTTTCCAGAAAAATAAGCAGACAAAAGTAGCAAGTAAACATTGAAAAGCAAACAAACAAGAAAAAAAACACCATGGTGGGAAAGAGCAGGTCCATTGAATGTGAAGACACGGTAGGAGCAAACACTCACACATGCATGAATTTGATGGATGTTGATTGCGCCTTGTTGGGTGGCTGATGCTGTCATGACCGTGACAGGGCATAGGAAGAGAATCTGTCCTGGCTCTCCTGGAGCTTGTGAGCCAGCGTCAGCTTACATCCAGCAATGGTAAAGACCACGAAGAACAGGATGCAAGTTAAGAGGGTAGAGAGTGACTGAAGGCTTAGGGCAGAACTCTTCTGGATTGGGTTTCTGAGGAGGTGACTTTGAGCAGAGACCCCAATGAAAAGTCGATGGGAACAAACGGATGTTGGGGATTGCTGAGCTCAGGTGGAGTGGACAACACATGCTAAGGATGAGGGAGTGCTTGATGGGTTTGAGGAAGAGCAAGGACATCAGCATGATGGGGAGATCTATAGGCACTGAGGTTGGGAGGTGGCCAGCAAACAATGCATGTCATCAGTGGGCTTCAGGGGTTCTGCTGGGCATGGACCCAGTTTCCCCAGGACAGTTCTGGTTTATGCTTGCTGGCCCTATGTAATTGATAGTGCCTCATTTCATCCTCAAGGTCTGGTTCTTCTCCTTATTCAATTCAAGCATGAAAGGTAAAATATTGAAGCCTATGGAAGAAATCATGGGAAAAACATTTCACGGTATTGAACAAAGATTTCCTAATTGGAATAGAGAAAGGGATGATCCTAAAGGACTTCATTAAGATAATGTGTTCATCAAATGACTCTAGTGATAAGCCTGGACTAGCTTGTGCTTTAAAGCAAGGAAATGTTCAAAGACTGATACCAAGCATAACATGCCCTAACTGGCATGAAGATTAAATTTAGGTTAACATTTGGTTAAATTTAGGTTGAGTTGAATCTCCAAAAGAATGACAAAATGAATAACACATTGAATGTAAAGCAAATACAAGAGTCCCCAAGTGTGCTAATAAATACAGATGAATGAAATGCAAAGGAAAGAAGGTA
Organism: Lutra lutra; assembly: GCF_902655055.1. Classification (NCBI taxonomy): domain Eukaryota; kingdom Metazoa; phylum Chordata; class Mammalia; order Carnivora; family Mustelidae; genus Lutra; species Lutra lutra. The sequence goes on along the minus strand of NC_062280.1, from coordinate 41,954,050 downwards.
AATCTCCTTTTTTTTTTTAAGATTTTATTTATTTATTTGACAGACAGAGATCACAAGTAAGCAGAGAGGCAGGCAGAGAGAGGGGGGAGGAAGCAGGCTCCCCGTGGAGCAGAGAGCCCGATGTGGGGCTCGATCCCAGGACCCTGGGATCATGACCTGAGCTGAAGGCAGAGACTTTAACCCACTGAGCCACCCAGGCTCCCCAGCTCCTTTTTTTTTTTTTTTTAATGACAAAATGTCAACTAACAAGTGTAGAAGGCATTATGGAGTTGGAAAATCTCTTATCTTGTGACTACCTCAGAGGTAATTATTTCAGACAAGAACTTGGGTGAATGTTTGTTGCAGGACCTGGTATCAACATGGTATCATTTCTCCAGGGAATACATATTAACTACATAGGAGGAAAAGGTAACTTTATAGTGGAGAAATTGGGTATAGGGGTATCTGGGTGGCTCAGTCACTTAAGCATCTGCCTTCAGCTCAGGTCATGATCTCAGGGTCTTGGGTTGGAGCCCCACATCAGACTCCCTCTTCACTGGGGAGTCTGCTTCTCCCTCTCCCTCTCCCTCTACCCTTCCCTCTGCTTGTGATCTCTCGTGCGCTCCTCTCTTAAATAAATTTTTTTAAAAATCTTTTTTTTTAAGATTTTATTTATTTATTTGACAGAGAGAGATCACAAGTAGACGGAGAGGCAGGCAGAGAGAGAGAGAGAGGGAAGCAGGCACCCTGCTGAGCAGAGAGCCCGATGCGGGACTCCATTCCAGGACCCTGAGATCATGACCCGAGCCGAAGGCAGCGGCTTAATCCACTGAGCCACCCAGGTGCCCCAAAAAATCTTTTTTTTAATTCAATTTTATTTTTTCAGTGTTCCAAAATTCATTGTTTATGCACTACACCCAGTGCTCCATGCAATACATGCCCTCCTTAATACCCACCACCAGGCTCACCCATTCCCTCACCCCCTTCCCTCTAAAACCCTGAGTGTTTCTCAGGGTCCAAGTCTCTCATGGTTCATCTCCTCCTCCAATTTACCCCAATTCACTTTTCCTTTCCTTCTCCTAATGTCCTCCATGTTATTCCTTATGTTATACAAGTAAGTGAAACCATAAACTGATTTTCTCTGCTTGACTTACTTTACTCAGCATAATCCCCCCCAGTTCCATCCAAGTCAATGCAAATGGTAGGTATTTATCCTTTCTGATGGCTAAGTAATATTCCATTGTGTATATGGACCACATCTTCTTTAACCATTTATCTGTTGAAGGGGATCTTGGCTCGTACCACAGTCTGGACATTAAAACAGGAAAAAATATCCAGTGGAAAAAAGACAGTCTCTTCAATAAATAGTGCTGGGAAAATTGGACAGCTATGTATAGAAGAATGAAACTCGACAATTCTCTTACACCGTACACAAATATAAACTCAAAATGGATGAAAGACCTCAATGTGAGGCAGGAATCCATCAAAATCCTAGAGGAGAACATAGGCAGCAATCTCTTTGACATCGGTTGCAGCAACTTCCTTCAAGACACATCTCCAAAGGCAAAGGAAACATAAGCAAAAATGAACTTTGGGGACTTCATCAAGATAAAAAGCTTCTGCACAGCAGAGGAAACAGTCAACAAAACAAAGAGGCAGCCCCTGGAATGGGTGGAAACACCAGTGGGTTTACGCTGCTAAAATCTACCAGGCTATTCACTTTTTATTTATTTATGTTTTCTTCTATATATTATTCTATCTATCTATCTATCTACATATTTAATGTATATAAAACATTAAAAAGTTTTTCCCAAAAGAAAAGCAAACATAATAGTCTCCTTTTGCAAAAACAAAACAAAACCAAAAAACGAACAAAACAAACTCTTAGGAAGCTTTCATTTCAAACTCAAAAGAAGAGAAGTAGAAGGAGCTTGCCATCTTACTTCACTCTCACTCATTTCCTGAAGTACCGACTGAATAATCCCTGTTATTAGCGCTGGAATTGAGAAAAGGTGAGTCACACTGATTAATGCAGCATAGTTTTGAGAGGAGCCTTGAGAAATTCCCACATGAATAGGAGCTGCAATTAGTCACTGACTATTAAAGCAGTAAGTGTTTGAATTAGTAGCCAACAAAATAAAACACAACCTATTAAAACATGTTTTTGAGCAGAAAATTTATATTTCAGAGTGTGTTCCAGACAAAACAAGTGTGTCATCTGCTGCACCAACAAGGGTACCACTGAGCATGTCCACAAGGATGCCAAGCCCGTCACAACTGTGCTGGCAGCACCAGGCTACCACACACAGGAATCTCCGCATTTCAGCCTTAAGATTTGTGATTATAATACAATGGATTACTTAAAAACAAAAACAAAACAAAAAACAAACAAACCTCTATTAACATCCTAGAGTTTGATTTTTTTACCCTTTGCATGGGAAGCTAATGACAGCAGAAAGTATTAATTTGTCACAAAAGCATGGATCTATTGACCTGAGAAGAAGACAGTGTGGAGTTTAAAAACATTCCCTCCCAAAATAAGACCATCAGCCTGGTCTTGCCATTGTGTTCTGCAGTTGAAAGAAAGATATGAAGGCTGAGCAGTGCTGTCTAGGAAGGTCACCCCAAATCCAGCTGAGCAGCAGCACTTGGGTGGGTCCCCAAGTGTGAGGTCCCCTCCCTGTCCAGAATCTCAGTGGTCAGTATACCCAGAGCTACAAAGCCTCATCCTAACCAACATCAGCAAAATGTAGAGTATGCTCCAGATTACCAACCTATAAATTCACAAGGAGGAACACAGAATAAACTTCATGAAGTTGGATACATTTATGGTCATCCTACCAACAAGTCTACAGGAGAAAGCAAAATGTAAACAGAAAGTTACTTTGTGAGCATGGAATCAAAATAAAAGGAACTCACTGGATATTCTTAATGACTAAAATTTTTTTTTAAAAATTGTAACAGCCAGGAGAACACAGAGATGTATAATGGGCACAAGTTCTCCCTTAAGAGGGCAGAATTCAGAAGTGATGGGTTTGGACCTCGGTTTTGCCTCTTCCTGTTTACCTGACCTGAAGTAAAATCACTTGATTTACATGAACCTCAAGTCATGATTCATGAGACGTGGATGTTAGTACCTATTTCTAGGATAGCAGGGAAGATTAAGGAGATAATACATGTGATCGTGCCATATGCACGGAAAATACAATCATTTCCATCTGCTCTGTCCCCAGCCGCTTCTCAGGACCCGCTTCTCAGGACCTGAAGCTCTCACTTGGAGGCTGGATCCCAGAAAGGTCCTTTACACCAGCTCCAAAGAGTAGGATGATTTGAATCAGTGTTATTCCAGTGAATAAGATCCCCTCCAGGGTGTGAGGCTCTTCCCCAGGGCACACATAGACCGTGAAGTTCTTTCTGGTCTTCCTTCGGTGCCTTCTGTTCTATTCCAGTTGATATAGCAAACTTCCCACATAGTTCCTGGATTTACTCCTATTTCTTTGTTAAATTGGTTTGCAGACTTCTGTTCCCCTTGCCTGGATCTTGACAGCCTTTCTATATCTTACCAGTTCCTTCCTCCTAGGGTCCCACTGGACTTCCTTGCCTTTCCCCCAAGTCAGTGCCTGGGCTTCTACCCCATGTTGGAATTCCCTGGAAACAGATACAATATTTCCTGCAGTATGGCTTGAAGTGCCCTGGAGGTCAACATTAACTCTGCTCAAGCCCAAGTTTGTTATGTATCAGGTAACTGTAGCCTTAATTCTGAATACTATCAATTACAACATGCGGTGACAGGTGTTTATTTAGCTCCCGAGCCTGTGAGTTGGCTGAAGGTCAGCTAATCTAGGCTTGGTGTGGCTGGAGATAACACTGTTCTGTATGTCTGTCATCTTCCTTCCAGGAGCAGCAGAAACACAGATGCAAGTAAATCACCTGTGCTCCATGCCTACTGCATCCAGTCTGCTAACATCCCATTGACCAAAGCGAATCACATGGTTGGGCTCATCATGAAGGCATGGGGAAGTGGCCCTGCCCACAGCGGGTGGACACTGAGAACTTGCAAAAGAATGGATACGAGGAACAACAGGGTACTCCAGCTTATCCTTACCTTTGTCAGAGGCTGGTTCAGACGTTGTCGTGTCTGTCTAGTCCTAGACTTAATCTAGTCTAGCCATGGACTTAATCACTTAATTTAACTTAAAGCCAATTTGATTAATTTAATCATTTAATCCCAAATGTCCGTGCCACCTCAACAAAGATTCTTTGCTTGACCAAACTTCAGTCAGACTCCTGAACCCATCTGTACATTGCCTTGTAAAATCTAGTTTTAACAAGAACACTGCTTAGGGAGGTTGACCAGAACCACCTACCTGGATATCTGATCAGAAGCCTCATCCTCCACCAGCCCCCAGGTGATAGGTATCTGGTCACTATGGCCCATCTTCAGCAAGAATCAGTAGGTGGGTTTAGCCAGAATCCCCGTTACTCCTGATGTGTCCTCTTAGTAATTTTCCATCCACTAATCCTCACCCTGCTCCTTGGCTGGAACTCCCCACTTACCCACGCTGTATTTGGAGATGAGCCAAATCTCTCTCTCACTGCAAAACCCCATCACGACCATCTCTGTGTTCATCACAGCAGTCTGAATGGAGACTACCTTTCCATGTGTAACAGGCGTCACTGGACCTATTTCGTTCTTTATCCTCCCCTTTTCTCCCCTGTACGTCCACACTTCAATTCTGCCACTTCTATTTATGCTCACATCTCTCCTCAGAGACTTCCAAGACCCCCCAAATAAGTGGGGTCCTCCTATTTCCTTCTCTCATGGTGCCCTGAAATTTCCCTTCTTGGCATTATTTCTGAGTGTGAGCGGAAGTAAGTCCTAAAACCATAAATACTGAGAGCCTCCAAAGACCTGAGGATTCTCTGGTCCAAGTTTTGGTTAGTAGTAGTTCAGATAACGTCTCTGCAGATGAAGGCCACACTTGTCCTGAACCAGCCAAATCCTTCAACAAGAGATGCAAGCGGCCAATAAGCACTTGGAGAAATGCAAAAAGTAAAACGAAATGTAAAAGGAAGAAATGAAAAGTTAAGTGTGTATGCATATGTATGTCAATGTATGTATGTATGTAAGTATACATATGGGACTTAGATGTATATATGCAAATTTTGTCGGCTATAATTGTTCTAGGCCCTGAAACAAAAAAGCACGTTTGGAGCTTCATAGAAAACATCTAGCAACACTGATGAGTAGTATGAATCAGAAGTATAATTAGGATAGTCCCACAACATGGTACTCCTGGTTAGTTGTTTCTGATTACTTTATTTTGATGCAAGAGCATGCTAGTTTCAGCTCACTGGTGCTACTTCTTCCCAATGATTAGTTTGGAAAAACTGAGCTGAGAGCAGCATGCACAGACTCAGCTGACAGGAAATAAGGCAAACGATCCATTGTCGCTACGAAACATCATCCTTAAAAGAGCAACAAATTACCCGTGTGCTTCTGGAAGCTGGGTCCAGGTGTTCCAACAAGGATCAGTACAAGGGAACCCAGACTGTGATGGAGGAAAAAGTTAGCCATGGTGAGGAGGGACATGGATCTCTGTAGCAAAAGTGTATGAGAGGAGTAAGATAATAAAAACTGACTTTGGAAACCCATTGAATAAAATCAGTATAAATTCAGAAACTACCTAAAGATGAAGCTACCTGCCATCTTCAAGCCATGACCAATAGACCTGAGTTTTCTGAAGTAACTGTGTAGCCTTGACCAAGAAGTCAATAAGCAGTAATGCCTATTGGATTTGGGGGCAATGGTGTTTTGCAGGGAGTGTCATAGCTACTATTGTTTTCACTGCAGTCTAGCTGCACCCTTTCCAAGGGAGGGACCCTCCTTCTCCACAGGGAAACTAAAGCTGAGAGAGGTTGTCGTCAGTGGTCTCCAGTCAGAGGCAGAAAGGTGATATATCTATAGTTAAATTCACTAAGAATGCCTGGAATTTGCAAGTCTTTGATTTATGCCAACAAATCAAGATTTGGACCGCAAAGCTTGAGGTTTAGACAGATGCATAAGAAGTAGCCAAGGCTTAGAAGAAAGAGGTCAGACATCTCAACAAAGAGAAGTCAGACATCCTTGCAGGACAGAGTGAGCCAGAGCAGGCTGGACCCCACAGGAGAGAATTCTGGAGCCCAGAAGAGAGGACGCAGGTCTACACAACTGTGCTCTTAACTGGACTGGCCCTACAACCACCACACCCTCAGCACAGCCGAGCTACAGAACCCGAGCTCAGGCTTGCACAGGCAGGAAGTCTAGGTGGTTGTCACATCAACACATTCCATTATTCTTAAAGCAATCTTATCTTCATAAAGATATCTAGAGTTGTTGTTGTTGTTGTTGTTGTTGTTGTTGTTAATCCTTAGGTATTGCTGTCTGTAAATAGCTGCATTGGGTGGAACTACTTCTAGCTCTCGTCACCATTTCCCGACCCCCACTGTGCAAAACCAGGCGCTGCTTTAGTTTTCCATTCTAAAGGAAGAAGGAAAGAACAGAGGAAGGGAGGGAGGCGGGAACGGAGGGAGGAAGGAAGGAAAAGAAATGATAGTGAACTAATTAATAATGGGCTGATTTTAATTTTAAAAGTGTGTGTGTGTGTGTGTGTGTGTGTGTATGCATGTGTGTCAGTGTGATTCTTATAATTGTCAGTATGGCATCACTGGGATCCTTTCCCTGCCATCCATCAAATTCATCCTAAGAGACACTTTTGTGGGAGAGTAGTGTGGAGCTGATCTAGAAAGCTATGACAGAACTCTGAGTTAATTTCCTCTTGTCTTTATCTATGGGATGCAGTTGCTGCAGTAAATTTCTTTCAGCAAAAATACCTTCAAAGTGTTTTTGAAATGCCTTTAACTGTCCTTCACATTTAAATATATATACATTTATATATGTACACATAATATATATATACATATATATTTATATATATATATGTATTTAACAATCAGCATCAGAATACTAACTTTATAGATTTAGAAAGCTAAGTTCTTAGAAATCATTGTGATAGAAATAATTGGTGTGTGTGCGGTCCATGCCTCAGAGCCCAAAGTGTTCCGTACACTTCACTGTGCATAGTTTTGGGTCCAAGAACCTCCTCCCGCCACATCCCGGTCTCCTGTCCTCCTACCCTGTTTTGAGCACTTCGTTCAAACCTCTCACCACTTTCTCCTGCATGTGTTCAGTTCCACGACAGGTTCCACGACAATCCTGCCCTAATTCTGTGCACTCCGGGCACACTCCTGACCATGTCCAAGGCACAATAGCCCCCAAACCTGCATATTTAACCTCTTGTTTCCTTTTATATGCCAATTATTGGAGCCGGCTCTCTGCCTAAGCAACCCAGTTCACCTGCCACGCCAAGGAATACATGTCCAACTTCAAGTTGAAAGTCACTGCCTATGCTAGCTACTCTCTGCAAAAACCACTGTTTCCTGCCCTGATCAATGGCACATACGTGTCTCGCATTCACTGGAAACTGAGAATTGTACTGAATCTCCTCTCTCTCCCTCACCTCCCTACAATCCCACTACTGCTGTCCCTTGACTCTTGATGCATCCTCTAAGACCATGAAAATTATAAGGCATCGTTCTGCTGAGGTCCCAACTTTGTCTCTTCCCCTTCAATCTATCCTCCATGTTGCTCCCAGGTTCATTCCTAAAAATCCATGTGCTTTTGTTTTATTCCCTTGCTTCAAGCCCTCCACACCACCTACAAGCTGAAGTTCTACTCCCAGCTGCTCTCTAGTCTGGGATGGTCCTTCCAGACTCATTGCTTACTGCTCCCATTAACACCAGACCCTCCCAGTCAACCTGAAATGCATGGAACTCCTCCAACAGGAATGTTGTTTAGGTCTCTGTGCCTTTGCATGTGCTAGTTCTCTTGCCCCCCAGTTCCCTTCCCTCCTTCCTCACTGCAAGCCCCACCTCATTCTCGCCGAGGTTCACTTCAGGACAGCTTTTTCTGGTCTTGTCAAGCACTCCTCTCTCTGCCCCTCATTTGGGTATCTATTTCAACTTACTGTGTGATTTTTTTGTTTGTTTGTTTATGCGTTTGCTCCCCTCACAGAGTATGAACCCCTCAATGTCTTCATTAGCACAATCTCTGGCATGTTGCAGAATGAGAACATGCAAAAATGTCTGATAACTTCATTTTACTATCCATGGTTTCATAGGGAAAGCAATGAGGAACATAAGAATTAGGTGCATTCCTTGCAAGCTGGTGCAACCACTCTGGAAAACAGCATGGAGTTTCCTCAAAATGTTGAAAATAGAACTACCCTATGACCCAGCAATTGCACTACTGGGTATTTACCCTAAAGATACAAACGTAGTGATCCGAAGGGGCACGTGCACCCGAATGTTTATAGCAGCAATGTCTACAATAGCCAAACTATGGAAAGAACCTAGATGTCCATCAACAGATGAATGGATAAAGAAGATGTTGTATATATACACAATGGAATACTATGCAGCCATCAAAAGAAATGAAATCTTGCCATTTGAGACGACGTGGCTGGAACTAGAGGGTATCATGCTTAGCGAAATAAGTCAATTGGAGAAAGACAACTATCATATGATCTCCCTGATATGGGGGAGAGGAGATGCAACATGGGGGTTAAGGGGGTAGGAGAAGAGTAAATGAAACAAGATGGGATTGGGAGGGAGACAAACCATAAGTGACTCTTAATCTCACAAAACAAACTGAAGGTTGATGGGGAGAGGGGGGTTGGGGGGGTGTGGTTATGGACATTGGGGAGGGTATGTGCTATGGTGAGTGCTGTGAAGTGTGTAAACCTGGCGATTCACAGACCTGTACCCCTGGGGATAAAAATATATTATATGATTATAAAAAATAAAAATAAATAAATAAATAAATAAATAAAAGCTAAAATTGGACAAATCTAAAAAAAAAAAAAGAATTAGGTGCATTCTTAATAATTGAAAAAAATGCCAAAGTCAGTGTAATACAAAATTAAGCCAACCAAGCATACCTTGGCTGAACAGTGTGCCCTCAAATTCATATCTACTCACAATCTCAGAAGGTGAGCTTGTTTGGAAATAAGCTTGTTGCGGATGTAATCGGTTAAGAAGAGGTCATACTAGAGTAAGGTGGGCCCTTAGTCATGATGACTGGGATCTTTATAAGAAGAGGAGAAGAAACCCAGATACGCAGGGAGAATGCAATGTGACAAGAGAGACAGAGATGGGACAGGTGCATCTATAAGCCAAGAGATGCCAAGGATTGCCAGCAATGCCAGTAGCTGAGAGAGAGGCCAAGCACAGCTTCTCTCTTGAAGTTTCAGGATGAGTTTGGCCCGCTCTGACCTTGATGTCAGACTTCTGGTCTCCGGAACTGGGAGAGAGAAAATTTCCATTGTGTGAGCCACTCATTTGTGGTACTTCTCTTTGGCAGCCCTGGGGAACTGACTGTCCACACTAGCCGGAGTTCCAGCAATGCCTGCGAGGAGGGAGGTGATGGGACACCAGTGAGACGCTCTCTGTCTTCGTGCTGGGAGCAAGGGGCTTCACAAAACAAATGATCTGCATGAAATGTGCTGTGTTAACTCTAGCCTCCTTCTTCCTTTCCACAAAAGTCCTCAATGCAGCAGTGGTGCTTGAGAACACACCTAACAGAGAAGCTGTCACATCGGGGCTGGAACAAGTGACAAATAAACACAATGGCAAAGACTGGGGGCCAGGACCGGAGTTACTTCTCTTCTTTTCCTCTTTGATTGATTGCTCAGACAAGGTGGTCCTTTAAACAGCCCTGAGATGCTAAGTCATCTACGGGGCCATTTTAGCTCTAAATCCAGCCTAGCTCAGAAAGGGGAGGAGGAGCGGGAAGGGCAGCAAGCAGGTTGGGAGCAGGGCTGGGGAGGGTAGGGATGACCCCTAGAGCCTGCAAGTGTGGGCTTTCTGGGGCCTCAGCAATGAACAAACATCTAGGACCAATGTCTAGCCCACCTCTCAGCTCTCTGTTGGTATCTATCAGCGGATGTTTATCTGTTCAGAAACAAATGCTAAACTGGGTTTTTTATAATTTTTTTTTTTTAAGATTTTTATTTATTTATTTGACAGAGAGAGATCACAAGTAGACGGAGAGGCAGGCAGAGAGAGAGAGAGAGGAGGAAGCAGGCTTCTTGCTGAGCAGAGAGCCCGATGTGGGACTTGATCCCAGGACCCTGAGATCATGACCTGAGCCGAAGGCAGCGGCTTAACCCACTGAGCCACCCAGGCGCCCTAAACTGGGTTTTTTAAAAGTGATTATTTTGACTTTGTATGTACAGAAATACGTGATAGGGCAAGATCCACCCTTTATATTCCATTTCTAAAAGTGACAACAGTGAGCCAGAAAGCTCCCAGGAAAGAAAATGGCCCTGTGGGATTTCTGTTTGAGTCAGATAATGCTGGTGGGCCTTGGCTATTCATGTACTTTTTAAAATAACTTAATTTAATTTAATTTTTTTTTCAGTGTTCCAAGATTCATTGTTTATGCACCACACCCAGTGCTCCATGCAATCCATGCCTTCCTTTATACCCATCACCAGGCTCACCTCTCCCCGCAACACCCCCCTCCACAACCCTCAGTTTGTTTCTCAGAGTCTACAGTCTCTTATGCTTCGTCTCCCCCCGCCCACCGATTTCCCTCAACTCACTTCTCCTCTCCATCTCCCAATGTCTATTCATGTACTTTTAATCACTCAAGCACATGTTTCACTATAGGTGTATATGCTGGGAAAACCACCTACAATTTGGGTTGGCAATGCCTCGAATCGACAGGTTCGCTTAGAGAGAAACGACATCTCTGCAACTCTGAGTTATCCTCTGTGAGAATGTGGAGTCCCTCTCCATTTGTCTAGATTGCTCCCCCTTTTACTGAAGCCTGAGCCTCAGAAATTTTCTACAGTGTTCTTCATTAAGTCCGAAATACTCATCAATGTTTTTATGCTCTCATGAATGGTTTCTTAACTCTCACTTTATGTTCTAGTTGGTTAGGGCTGATATTAGTAAGTTACAGAGATTTTCTGATTCTAGTAGATAATCTCTTGAGTCTGTTGTTTTCCTTTTCTAAATAGATGAAGAAGACATTGGTCCTCAAAGAATGATAGCTTTATGTTACCCCTCCTAATCTCTTATTCCTCTTTCTTCAGTTTGGGCCAGAATTTCCAGGTTTATGGTGAACATTTGCATTGATAAAAGACATCCTTTTTCACACACTTAAAGAGAATGTAGCCAAAAATTTGCCATGAAGCATGTTTGCCATGATAGATTGTAAGTACATAAACTTTCTCCAGTGAGGGCATTCCTTTCTCTTGCAGGTTTCCAAGGGCTCTCATCTTACTGAACGCTTTTTCCTCACATTTGGAGATAATCGTGTGATTTTCCTCCTTGTGTCTATGAATATGGTGAATGACACTGATTCCTTTCTGATTCGAAACATCCCTGCATCCCAAGCCAGCCTCCTTCATCAGGATGAATTGGTTTTGAGTGCACTGTTGGATTTGGATAGCAAGCACTGTAGTTGAGGCTTTGCTCTTATCTTCATAAGTGCAGTGGGTCCATGGGTTCCCCTTCTCTAATTTTAGAATCAAGATTACAGAGGACCATCCAAGGAAGAGTAGCCTAATTCCTTCTGCTTTCTAGAACAATTTGTGTGATACAGAGTTACTGTTCCTTGAAAGACTGGTAGAACTCATCTGTGAAACTATTTGGAATTGAGTTTGGGGGAGAGGTAAGATCTTTAATGACAATTTCAGCATCCTTAATCTTACTGATGCATTCATGTTCTCTTTCTTCTGGGCCCAATTTGATATCTTTTTTTATTTTTTTCTGGGAAAACATCTACTAGGCTTCTACATTTTTAATGCATATATGCTCACAATAGGCTTTTTATTATTTTTAAAACTGTTAACTGTTTTGTATTCTTTATTTTGATTATTTGCGTGTTCTGTTTCTCTATTATTTCCCCCCTGGATCAGTCTTGTTGAAGATTTGTTTATTTTAATAATCTTATCAAAGAGCTAGTTTTTTAAAAATTTTTTAATTTTTTTATAAACATATAATGTATTATTAGCCCCAGGGGTACAGGTCTGTGAATCGTCAGGTTTACACACTTCACAGCACTCACCATAGCACATACCCTCCCCAATGTCCATAATCCCACCACCCTCTCCCTACAACCCTCCCACCGGCCACCCTCAGTTTGTTTTGTGACATTAAGAGTCAAAGAGCCAGTTTTGATTCTGTGAACCTTCTCGGTTGTTCTATTGTTGTTGTCATTTTATGCCAGTTCTGTATTATTCCCTTGTTATATCTCCTCCAGTTTGCTCTGTTATTGTTGTTTTGTTTTGTTTTTCAACTTCTTGAGTTGGAAACTCCACTTACTTTTAACTTGCTTGTTTCTTGAAAACTATATTTAGAGTGATGACTCTCTCTTTAGATATTGCTTGAGATGTGCCTCAAATTTCTTGTTGTTTTTTTTTAAATTTTATTTTCAGTGTTTCAAAATTCGTTTTTTATGCACCACACCCAGTGCTCCATGCAATACATGCCCTCCTTAATACCCACCACTGGCTCACCCATCCCGTCACCCCTCTCCCATCCCAAACCCTCAGTTTGTTTCTCAGAGTCCACAGTCTCTCATGGTTCATCTCCCCCTCCAATTTCCCCCAACTCACTTCTCCTCTCCATCTCCCTATGTCCTCCATGTTATTCCTTATGCTCCACAAGTAAGCGAAACGTTATGATAGTTGACTCTGTCTGCTTGACTTGTTTCACTCAGCATAATCTCTTCTAGTCCCGTCCATGTTGATACAGAAGTTGGGTATTCATCCTTTCTGACAGAGGTATAATATTCCATTGTACATATGGACCACATCTTCTTTATCCATTCATCCATTGAAGGGCATCTTTGCTCTTTCCACAGTTTGGTGGCTGTGGCCATTTCTGCTATGAACATTGGAGTAGAGATGGCCCTTCTTTTCACTACATCAGTATCTTTGGGGTAAATACCCAGTAGTGTAGTTGCAGGATCATAGGGTAGCTCTATTTTTAATTTCTTAAGGAATCTCCACACTGTTTTCCAAAGTGGCTGCACCAACTTGCATTCCCACCAACAGTGTAAGAGGGTTCCCCTTTCTCCACATCCTCTCCAACACTTGTTGTTTACTGTCTTGTTAATTTTGGCCATTCTAACTCGTGTAAGATGGTATCTCAATGTGGTTTTGATTTGAATCTCCCCGATGGCTAATGATGAGTTTGGAAAATAAAAGTAAGGGAAAGAAAAAAATGCAAACATTTTCGTTATCAAAGACAAGAACAGCTAATCGTTGCCTGCATTTCCTTCAAGTCTTTTTTTCTATTTGCTTTTCATCTTATAGTTCTTAAGACCCTGTGGTACATTCAGAACTGGGCATAATGATATTCAAGTCTATTTTCCCCTGTTTATAAGGAAATTACACACTCATCACAGAAAAGCAGCTTCTTGGTGGTTTATGGACTATTCTCCTCTAAAAAATCTCCCAAGATTCAGGCCCATCATTATGAGTTTGAAAGATGCAGAAAACCTGAAGTCTAGTTTTTGGCGCTGAAAGTGGCCATTATGTTCTTCTGTGCATCTCTGCTGCTTGTGGAGAGAGAAGAAAAAGCCTTTTAGTGCAGCTATTCTTGCCTCACAACCACACAGAGCCTGGCTGTTATTAGCAAGTGCCACAACAGAAAAGCAAAGATTCTGTCCGAGTGCTTCCACTGGTCAGGGAGAAAGCAGGTCCATCCAGAAACGGGTTAAACTATAAAACACATCCATGTCTACAGGGAGAGTCATACCGCCATGAATATATAAGACAGATGGAATTTTGTGAGACCCTGGAGTGCCCGTACCGTTCTTTTGATATGCTGGAGGAGGCATGCAGGTTTATGAGACCAGACTGTGCACAAATCTTCCCAACTCCGTACTCAGTAAATTCACGTTGGTACCTTGAAATTGGCTGTAGCGGTAGTAAAATCTGGCAAATGTTACAAATGAGGGATTGTTCCCTCACTCCAAAAAGCTGAGTGTTAATCATTTATAAGCACATCACCGTCTTTCAGATCCTGAAACAACAGAACACAGGAAAAGCAACAAATCACATATGCAGGACCAGTAGTCTTATGTCCTACACATATGAACTACAACTCTTGAGATGCAATGTTCCACCAGGACCCCACCCCACTTCCTGTTCTGTGGTTTTCTGAGTGTGGGGTGAAAAGAGAGATGGGGATGGATGCCAGGGGGGGAGCAGGCTGACTTCCTCATCCAGTGACTCCATGCAGTAAAATGTTGACAAATTACCTCTTAGGTAGAGAGAATGTCGTTTCTTTCTTCTTCACTGTATCTCTCACATGTTTTCACCAATTCGTATGTTAAACACTTGTTGGCACCTGCCCATGGACCAATTTCTCTTCTCTGTACCTGGGATGTAGCAGCAGACCAGATAGCCAAGGTCCCTGCCTTCATACAGCTTATGTCCTGGAGAGAGGAACCATTAAAAAACAAAAAAATAAATAAAAAGGAAACAAAAGTCAATATCAGTGTTCTGCTAAAAAATAGAACAAAGTGAGATAATGGAAAGAGAAATGTGAAGGCAGTTTGTCTTAGGAGGGCAGTCTTGGAGGTAGAAGATGGCAAGAGGTTCAATGTAAGAACCAATAACACCTGTCACTACTCTTACCAGAAAAATAGTAAAAGGAGAAGTAAGCCGTTTTTTGTTTTTGTTTTTTTTACACAGTAGAAGAATTTCTTACTTAAAATAAGAAAAGAACATTTAGATGAGCTACTAAAAAATCATGGAGACTTTGGAAATCTACTAGAAATATTAGTGAGAACACAAAGGGCAAGGAAGTCCTTTTAGAAAGGTCACATGGGGAGCTTATTATCCAGGATATTAGTGTGTGTGGCTGAAGTGATATAACCACACCCCTACCAGTGCACCCTGGGAGTGACTGCCTGTGTTCCTGACATGTGCTCTCTTCTGCCACCTGCTTTCATCTCCTCTTCACTGGCATGGCACGGGTAGGCCAGCCCCTCTGGAAAGCCTTCTGGACCTCTTGAGCCCATCTCTACCTCTAGGTGTCACATGGGTTTCTCCTTGTGAGTCTGTCTCTGAGCCTCCTTCTTATAAGGACATCATTCATTGGATGGAGTCCATCCTAATCCAGTATAACCTCATCTTAACTTGGTTATATCTACCTATTTCCAAGTAAGGTCACATTCACAGGTTCTGGACAGACATGAATTTGGGGGTAGGGGACAGACACTATGAAACCCAGGACATAATACACTGAGGGAGGATTTGAGAAGTAATAGCCATGGTTGTCTCCCAAACACCCATCCCACCACTGGGGAGACACCATCTTGTTTGGGTGGTAGGATTTCCACGTTCAGTATATGAAGACAACCACTATGGCCCCATCCTCTGTACCACAGTGAATGGCTCAGGAACCAGCAACACACACTCCTCTGTTGCGAATTAGTTTTGGGGTGGATGAATGACCCAAGTTGGTCCATTAAAAGGAAGCCACAACTTGTATTCCATGGTTGAAGAAAGAGAACACTTTTTCTCCCCCTGACTGTTTCTTGGTTTGTTTTCAATAATGTTTTAATTTTTTAAAATATACATTCATTGTAGAAGATAGAGAAAAGTACAAGAATCATTAAAATGACTCCTAGCCAACTAGAAGTAATCAACATCATAAAGTATACTCTTTCAATCTCTCATAACATTTACACACTGTGTGTTTTTTCAGGCTTATCAAGATATAATTGATATGTAACACTGGTTATATTTGAGATATACACAGTTTAGGTCAATTTTTTTCAAATATTTGCATAAAAACAAATGTATGCAAGCACATAGAGAATGTTCTGGAATAATACACATATACTAATCTCTGGAGAAAGGAGTTGACATAGAAGACACAGTGAAAGGGCCTTTCATATTTGACTCTATGTTTGCATGTTCTGATAATGTAGCAATGTACCACTGGGTTGGTTTCTAAATAAATTCAGAACAGCAAGAAAAGATATAAGCAGAATTGAACAAATAAATTATAAGGCAAATGTAATATTTGGAGCATATTCACGGGGTCATACCTCAAAGTCTATTTCAAGGGCCCCATCTGCTTGACTTGTTTTTTGACCCACTGGACCCCACAGTGTAACTTTTCCCCAAGGCTCTTGTCATCCTCTGCTTTAGCTATCCTCAAGTTTTTTTCTCCTTCCCTAAACTGCCAGTTTCTTGAGGGTAAGACTGTTTCTTCCCTGATTTATTCACTGCACAATATCCCTCATACCCAAGCACAGTGTCTGCACACAAATGATATTAATTATTTATTGAATTGGATTTTGAAATAATCCTTTATGGAATCCACTAATCATTATTGATTTTCTCCTTTTGATAAATATTCTTTTCTTTGCAGGGCTATAATTAATACCAGTTTCCAGAGCAAATCTGTAGGTCTCTGGCTAATGAGCTCAGCAGGCTAGAACCCTGTGTTAACAAAGGGCATGATCACAGATGATCACTCATCCTCCATCCCATAGCCAAAAACTGCACCCCTGCTTCTAGCCCGCTGTTGCCAGGATGCCAGTTGTGTACAATAATAAATATCAGATGGGAAAGCTGGAGAGATTGGTCTAAAACTGTTACCATTGCTCTGAGTAAAGACATATTTATTAGACTTATTGCCTCTATTAGGATTATTTCTGTTCTCTCCTGCTTTTATCATTTGACTGCAAACCTCATTCATTCTTGTATCTGCCTCAGTGACCAATGGTACTAAGTGTTTGGGTCCAATAAGCAATCACTGATTTGAATTTTACCAAGAATGAGTATTTTGTTACTGGCACACTATTTTGATCCAGGAGGATCGGGTGTCAAAGTAACCAAGGAACTAACATTTTCATGTGCTTTCTGTGTGCAAGGACTGTTAGCAGGCTTCTGAATCTTTACCATCTTTAATCTGACAACAGCCTGCAAATGACCCCATCACTGTGTCATGAAAAGGAAAAATAAGGCAAACAAAATATGAGTTCAAGGACACCTACATAATAAAAGGTTGAAGTGATATGTGACCTAATTTAGAATCTAAGCCTATAAAAGTTATTATGATCTAAAAATACTTAGATTTCCAAATCCAGCTAACCTTAGCTTTTAACAGCCTATCTCTACTCTCAATGGCCCCAAATAACATAGTGAAGTCAATACAGCAAGTGCAAGTCTTAAAAGCCACCACCTGCATATGAGGTCATTGGATTTGAGTTGTGCTGTAATTCACTTTGGGTTTGCTTGACTATTGCCTGAAATGACAAGACTATAAAATGGAGAGGGTTTAAATCAGTCAGATAGAAAAGGCAGGCCCAAGGAGAAACAGGGCTATCTTTAAGACCATCTTAGTAAGTGGTATTGGAATATGGATTGCTTCCCTCACAAAACTTAGCAAAACCAAATGTGGGAGGATGAGTTATGCTTGACTTTACATTGGTTTCAATGTAGGAATGGGTTATGATCTTAAAAACGAAACTGACCTCCAGACCCAGATACCCAACAGCCCACTCTGTATCCCTCCAATCCCCTCCAACTGCCACCAACATCTTATATCTAAAATCACATGTACCATCTTTCCTGAGAAATCTGGTATCATAGGTCAAAAAATGGGTTTCCAAAAGATGCCCACATCTTAATCCTCCTAGAACCTGTGAATTTTACCCTCCAGGGCAACAGGGGTTTTGCAGATATGACTCACTGAAGATCGTGAGATGGAGAGATGGTCCTGGATAGTTGGAATGGGTTAGACATAGTCACAAAGGTCGTGATGAGAGCAGGGTAGGAGAATTAAAGCCAGACAAGAGGTGAGAGCAGACGCAGAGGCTAGAGTGAGGCAGAGTCACATGCCGGGGAATGGGGCAGACCCTAGAGGCTGAAGGCTGTTAAGAAATGGATTCTCTTCTAGACCCTCCAGAAGGAATTACAGCCGTAGCCTCCTATGTTAAACTTCTGACCTTCAGAACTGCAAGAGAATAAATATGAGTTCTTTAAGCCACTCAATTTGTGGTCATTTGTTATAGCAGCCACAGGGAACTAACACATCTGTCATATCCTTCTATGAGTCAGAAGACCTGTAGGTAACAGATAACTCCTTCGAAACGGGTAACTAAGGACAGTTTAATCAAGTAGCCCATTTCTAGATGTGAGCACAGTTGAAGAAAAATAAGGGGGTGGGGAGGTGATGCATCCCAGCATGGGCACCATTGGGCAACCATCATTCTGCAGGACCAGTGGGGCCCCAGAGAAAGCAGCAGGGAAGGGCCTGTAGGCCAGCAGGGTGGGGAGCAGGCAAACATGCCCTCACCACACTCTTCTCCCACCCTCTGGTCTCTGCTGGGGCTGCCCAAGGGCCAAGCCCAGCTACAAGCCACGGGGCGAGGGATTCCAACTGGGCTGTCCTTAGAGGTCGGCCCCACTGGTCACAGAATGAAGGAGAAAGAATAGAAAGGATAATCAGCCTTCTGAGACATCCTGGGTCTTGGGGATGGTAGAACCATCCTCTGGCAATCTGGAAGCACTTGGACTCTCCCTAGTCTTCCCTCATCTCCACACAGATTCAGCTGTCTCATGCAGTCAAGGTTCTCCTGATTCCTCTATCTCTGGGGGCGTCTCCCCACTGTATCTCCCGTACTCCCCAGCAGAGCTGACTGCCGGCCCGATTGGACAGTTATCATTCTGCACTATCCCTCTAATCTTTATAAAGGTTTTTATATTTTTAAGATGGTAAAATAATAAAGATAATACAGTAAATTCAGTAACTGGCTTATTTTGCATAAATTTCTGTTTTATATATTGCATAAGTTACATTTATGAAGCTTATTGTAAATATGTGAGCATATATGCACATATTCATAGAACATATCCATAAGCAGCAGATCTAGTTACTTTATTTCACTGCTGTACAGAATCTCATTGTAAATTGTGAAGAGTGGCATTTACCTTGAGAGCAGTTGAATTCTCAAAGCACTAAAAAAAAAAAAAAAAAAAAAAAAAAAAAAAAAAAAGACCTAAGCATTTCCATAATCTATTGTAACCAGAAGCAAAAGAAAGAAGAAAGCCATGAAACAGCAGGAGTGTGAGTTGTCTGCAAATCTTCACTGTGTCTGTGCATGACTCCATTGCACTCGTAAGATTTTACTTTTTCACCGAAGATGCACTGTAATTATTCACTTGAGAAAACTCACATTTATCCCCACTGTGTGAAAGCTTTATGGGGTGATGAATTTGAGATATGGAAGCACAATATAGCAGGAAATTAACTAGTTATGTTGCCAGAATTCAGAGAACTTTGAACAATACAGTGAAAGCAAGGAAGATAATTCTGAGGAAACTAAGCTGAATTGATCGGCCCCTTGCCTCACTTCAGGCAAGAGCTTGGTAGTTTAAATTGATGTATGTTTTTCCCATTTATAAAATGGCATAATGCATGGTAGGGATTTGAGAAAATACATAAAAGTATTAAAGTAAAAAATGCTCTCCAAAAACTGGTGTTAGATAATCCCTTCCAAATTTTTTTTTATAAATACATTTGCCTGAGATAGGGGGCTCGTTCTATCTGTTACAATTTTGTTTCATTCAACTCTTTTCATATGGGATCATGGTGAGTATGTTCCTCTGTCAACAAAAACTACATAATTTTAAGTCAATGGGGATGTGAGAAACGGCTTACTAAATCGAGTTGGGACAATTTATTAACCGGTTGGAAAAGAAAAGAAGATTCAATCAATTCTTGAGTGAGTTTGAATTCTTTCTCCAAAATAAATTCCAGATTGTAAAAATTTTAAGCATTCAAATACAAAAACATAAAAACACTAGGGTACAGCTTCGGAGAATATATATCATTTTGAAATGGGGAAGCATTTTTGAAGCATAAGACCAAATCCTTTCAATAAAGAATAAAATGTGACTATAGAAACATTAGCTTCTTTGTGAAAAGAAATCATGAACAAAGTTGAAAAAAACATGACAAAGAGGGATAAAATGTTTGCAACCTATCTGGCAGATAATGGGCTAATAAGCAAAGATTATTCACAATAAAAATCAGTTAAATGACTTAAAGGGTCAGTCACAAAAAAGATTTGTACCTTGTAGTATTTATTTTTATGATTAACATATTATCTTTTAAAAAGCTTATAAAATAGCTTTATAATCACATTTTTAAATATTTTTAATAATCTGTTAATCATAATCATAATTAGTAACCCTTTACCTTATCTTGAACATTTGTATTTTTCTGAAGGTTTTGCTGTTCGTTATACATAACACTACCATAAATATTTTATTGCAAAAGGGATTTACTTGAGTTTCATTAGAATAGATTGAGTGGATCAAATGGCATGAATGTTTTCTGACTCTCCTATCTTCTTTTTTTTTTTAAGATTTATTTATTTATTTGAGGCAGGGCATGTAGGGGGAGGGGCAGAGGGAAGAAAATCACAACCAGACTCCTTGCTGAGAGTGGACCGTCCCACAGCCCCGTCCCCAGTGTGGGGCTCAATCTCAGGACCCTTCGAACACGACCTGAGCCAAAATCGAGTCCTACACTTAACCGACTGAGCCACCCATGCATCTCGTGACACTCCTGTTCTCTTATCTTTCTTATTCTCATAAAACAAAACATAAATATAATGGAAAAGAACAGGACACCAAGAAAACTGATATTTGGAAAAATACCCCTCATTGGCAATTTGTTGTTTGATAGTCTTAACTTTGCCAGGCAGTGTAGTTTTACAAGCTTTATGAGCTATTTTATAAGAAATAAGACTTGATTAACCGGCCTCCGTCCTAACTAAGAAATCCAAGCCCTCACATGGGGATCGGGCCACCCTGAGGTCCTATTTCCAGTTCACCACTTCTGAAGTACATACATAACTTTGGGCTATTTATTTAACCTCCCAAGCTTCAATTTATTGACTACAAAGAGAGATTAGAACAGCCCCCGTTCGGTGATGTAGAATAAATACTGTGGAATGGGCTATTAACATGTATGGAGGACCTGCTGTATAACTGTCTGACAGGCACTGCTCCGCTGGCTTTGGTTGGTAATTGGCTTAGGAAATTGTTGCCAAGGAGGAAGAGCAATGAGGCTGGGAGTTCTGCCGGACAGAAAAAAGAATCAATAAATTGATTAAAGCACATTACTGTGTGCTCTTTAAAGCGAGCTCCTTTCTCTAGTCTCCTCTCCAAAGCCCAGGGGAGTGAATCTCTGCTGGAGAAAGGATTTTGAAAGGGATCAAAGGGATGGTTTTGAGACCTGCAGGTTACCCGACTCATCCTTGAGCAAGGATGGAAGTCACTTTCTCTAACTCTGGTTGTCAGCTGGGGTGATTTTACCTCCCAGATGATAATTTTGGTGGCCTCCAATGCATGGGGGTGGGCATGCTGAAACCAGCACCTGGGGGTGGAGGCCAGTGGTACCCTTAAACGTCCTATAATCATAGGGCCTCTCCCCGACCCCCCACCAGGAATTACCAGGTCCCAATTGTCATTAGTGTCAAGGCTGAGAAACTCCGCTCTAAAATGATGATGTATTCTAATATTTAATTCTATTTTCCTCTATTTAGCAATATCAGCTTGGTCTCCAAATTTATACACCCATACTAACAACTTCACAATTTTGATTACATGTCAAGGTTGACCATATGTTTTCTAGTTGGTTAGCGCACTTCAGGTCTTTACTGGCACTGAATTAAAAAAAAAAAAAAAGAAAGAAATTAGAGGGGAAACAAAAACCACGTGGGAAAAAATTTAACTGTTGCTTTGGTTAATAAAAACAGTCAACTTGCAGTTATAATCAGTACATAAATACTGCTTATCAAATACTATAGAATTTGGACAAAGGAAAAGTGTATGTTTTAAAAGCTTCGGTTACTTAGCAAATAGAGAAAACTACCAATAAACTGAGGATTTATCTTAAGAATGTAAGGGAAACAAAACCCTGAGGGAAAAAATAAGACAAAACCAAAACTTCTTGAATTAACAAAAAAAAAACAACAAAAGTATTAAATTGCCCTCAAAATGAAATGTTTGAAAAGGCCACAGTATATACCAGTTTCTCAAACTGAGGTGATCCTAAAATAGCTTCTGATGGTTGAAAAGATGAAATTCCCAGGTCCTTCTCCCCACCCCTCCCCTCCCAAATGCAAATCCAGGACTTTGGAAGAAAGGCCCTGAAGTCTGTGTTCATAACACACTCTTCAGAAGACTGTCACAAATGGGCAACTTCAGGAAACCCTGAAATTAGCCAGTCTTCGACAAAGCTAATCAAGGTAAAAGGAGCAGTAGTTCAAATAGAGAAGCTCGTAAGTCGAAGAGCAGCCACATTTATAGAGAAAGCTCCAAAAGTATGAAAGAATGCGATGTCATCTGTGACAGAAATTCTTCTTTCATGTCTCTGTCCTTCGTTGCTATTTCCACTCTGATGACAGATATTTCTAATCTCCCGAATTTGTCCTCCATGTCACTTACTTATCTCTACATGTCTCTTGTATATTTATTTATCTAGCTAACTCTGCTTCTCTCATTAATCTCACAGACTTTTCCTCTGAGGATCTCAGAGCAAGTGCTCTGGACTTCTCAGCTCCCACTGACTTTTTCCTCCCTGTTGCTTCAGGGGTTGTACTGTTCATCAGAAAACCTTCTCCCCTACTCTCGTGTCCTTCTCTGGTCAGACACACCACATGCTGAGAACACAGACTGGAGAGTTTCCAAGGCTCTTTTTCTGGTCAGTCGCCTATTCCACCCCTAGGAATTCAGGACCATGGTGAGGTGTTTGCCCTCTGTCCCCCTATTAAAGTGATCCCTTTGGGAGGGATCTTTCCAAGTGTCCAGTTGTTTTTTCCCAGCTTGCTAGTCATGCAGAGGGGTTCTGACTCTATGTGGGGCATGGGTAGAGGAGTGGGCTTCCATACATGAAGGGAGACCAGCAGACCATGCTGCTGAAGGGGTCTAAACCCAGATGAAGGAAAAAGGAAAGCCGTGACTGACCATGTTTTTTACCTTCATAGTTGGAGGTCACTTTCTCTATGAGGGGCTTCCTGGTTGTGCTGAAGTTTCTTTGCTGAAGGAGGCTGGGTTGTTGGTCACTTTTCCAGCTGCCATGGAGCCTCTTGGTAGCAGCGGGATGTAACAGTGCCCACAGTGTCATGGGGTCTCTGCCTATGCATGGGGACAGTGTCATGACAAAGGCCTCCAGTGCCATCTCTGTCAGCTCAAGGCAACCACTTAGAGGGAAGGATGGTGACTCCCCATCGCTGCACTAGTCCCCCTCTGCCTCTCATCTCTGCACCAAGGACATAATGTGTAGATGGAGCTCTGCTAAGCCTTTCCCAGGAGGCGTGGGACACACATGCCCTCCATCTAATTTCCATTGCGTGACATTTTGCAGAGATCCCATGAAGTTTTTGGCATGCTTTTGAAATGTGCCATTCCTGGTTTGTAGTGCGAATGTATTTTTCTTCTCTTTTTGGATTCCTTTCTTGATTCAAAATTGGAAATGGAGTTGGGGGAGGACTGAAAAGTTCATAGGGAGGTTCCTCCTTTCTTGCTAAATGTAGAACAAAACAAGGTAGATATGGCACAAACAGTTTCTTAGGTGAGGGACAGCAGATGCCAAGGAAGCCAGCTCTGAAAGGTCCTAAGCCTCCACCCAGGGAAGCAGCGTCCAGAGCTATTGGGAACCCAGGACCAACATAGCCCAGACCTGGAGACGTCAGCTGCCTTGTCACCCACCTCCCAGTCATCTTCCCTCTTGTCGACAGCAGTCAGTGGGAAGACTATCTTCCTACAATTGGCTTCTAGAAGAAACCAGACAGCTTCCTACTACTATTTCACTTTAGAAGGTTAAGATCCGATTTTCACAGGATACTCATTCCGAACCTTTTCCTTTGGATTCAAATCCAATTATGGGAAACAAAGATGCACATGGCACCTCTCTAATAAAAAAAAATTTAAAAATTAAAAAAACTGAAAACAAACAAACAAACTAAAAAACGAAAATAGTTCAAACTAAGGAGCAGGAGAAAATGAAACCTCAGCCATTTGTCAAAAGCCCCATTAAGCCCATTATTTTCTGAAAGGAAATCTTTCAGCAGCCTTTTGTCAGTTCCAAATTTAGAGGCGCTCATTCAGGATGTGATAGTGGGAATGATGAGGCTAATAGAGGCTCCTTTCGGGCTATTTTTAGGCCAATCCATGTGTCCTCATCAGAGGGAAGGCAAAATTCATTAGGAAAGGATGTCTCGTTGGCTGAGAGCTGCCCTTCTGTTGCCACCAGCATCTGCTCCTCTCAGAACCACCCTA
Source organism: Lutra lutra (assembly GCF_902655055.1). NCBI lineage: Eukaryota > Metazoa > Chordata > Mammalia > Carnivora > Mustelidae > Lutra > Lutra lutra. The sequence goes on along the minus strand of NC_062280.1, from coordinate 41,929,640 downwards.
TGACCCTAGCTGCTCCAGAACCCCTCATAGCTCCATAGCTGGCAACTGGCAGCAGGCAGGGGCACAAATCACCCCTCCAGCAATGTCACTGACGTTTGCAAGCAAAGGGTCTTGAACTTAGGGAACCTGGCTTTGAGCACCTACTCCCCGACTTCCTCATTGTATGACCCTAGAAAAGATCATTGACATGCCCAGGACTCAGCAGAATTGACACTCTTACCCAACAGAGCAATTGTGAGGATCAGAAAGGATTATATTCACGGAATGTTGTACTGTGTTGAATAGTTTCCTCTAAAACTCCATGTCTATCTTAAGTCTGTGAATGCCACCTTATTTGGAAATAGGGTCTTTGCTGGTGTAAATCAAGTAAAGATGAGGCCACTGGTGTCCTCATAAGAAAAGGAAATCTGGACACAAGCACACAGAGGGAAGAAGGACATGTGATGACAGAGACAGAGATTGGAATGATGCAGCTATGAGTCATTATCACATAAGAGCAAGCCAAAGGGTGCCAAGGATTGCTGACAACCATCAGAAGCTGGAAGAAGAAAGGAAGGATTTTTCCCAAGATCTTTCAGAGGGAGCATGGTTCTGGCCACACCTTGATCTCAGACTTCCAGCCTCCAGCGCTGCGAAAGAATAAATTTTTGTTGTTTAAGCCACCCAATCTGTGGTCATTTGTCATGGTATCCCTCGCAAACAAATACAGGCACCATTAGCATAGTTCCTAGCAAATATTAAGCACACAGTCAAGGTAGAGCTCTATTTTGTTAGTCCAGCATATGTCTGAAACATAGTAGGCACTCAATAAATATTTGTACAATGAGATAAGCAAACATTAAGCATCTCTTTGAAGTGTATTTTAAGAACATATTTCTTTTTTTTTAAGATTTTATTGATTTATTTGACAGAAAGAGCAAGAGTGCACAAGCAGGGGGAGCAGCAGAGGGAGAAGGAGACGCGGGAGCTCGATGCGGGGCTCGATCCCAGGACCTTGGGATCATGACCTAAGCCGAAGGCAGATGCTTAACTGACTGAGCCACCCAGGTGCCCCTTAAGAACATATATCTAGGGCGCCTGGGTGGCTCAGTGGGTTAAGCCGCTGCCTTCGGCTCAGGTCATGATCCCAGGTCCTGGGTTCGAGCCCCACATCGGGCTTTCTGCTCAGCAGGGAGCCTGCTTCCTCCTCTCTCTCTGCCTGCCTCTCTGCCTACTTGTGACTTCTCTCTGTCAAATAAATAAAATCTTAAAAAAAAAAAAAAGAACATATATCTAAATAAGGAAAGGCTTTATGCATAAAAGTATTTATACTAATGGGAGAATTATATATAGTAATTAAAAATATCTGCAAAGATTTTAATAATATTCTTGAATATTATTAAAACAAAGTATATTATTTGATCTCATAAAACTTTCTAATATTATAGAAAGTAACTTCTGAAACTTACCCGTTATGAGAGTAAATGAGCTAATACTGTTAAGTTAAATATAAAATATGTGTTAAAAAGCCAGAGTTGTCTACAGGTCATTGTGATTGTTTTTTGTGTGGTTCTTTTCCATCTATTTCTGCGACAGTGTGTGTGTATTATATTTAAAACAAATAGAGGGGCGCCTGGGTGGCTCAGTGGGTTAAGCCTCTGCCTTCAGCTCAGGTCATGATCTCAGGGTTCTGGGATCAAGCCCCGCATCGGGCTCTCTGCTCAGCAGGGAGCCTGCTTCCCCCTCTCTCTCCGCCTGCTGCTCTGCCTACTTGTGATCTCTCTCTCTTTCTGTCAAATAAATAAATAAATGAATAAATAAATAAATAGAAACTTTGCCTTAAAAAAAAATAGTTCCAGTAGCAAAAGCAATATATACATTAAGTTACAGCATATAGCTCCCCACCAGCCCTTCTATCATAGCACAGAGCTTGCAAACTAGAGTAATGTGTGCTTCTGTTTGGTAATGGCATTTACAAAATGAATTACTTGGGACCACGCTGATATCTGCAGCATGAAGAGTAATCATTCGTTGGCTTGAGAAGGCATCGTGTCTGGCAGAGTGCTATGTTCCTGTGAAATGACTGACCAGGGCTGGAAAATAGAAGATGGAAAATGGAAGACGTGTGAAATCAATCAGTCAGTAAGTCCCATTTTAATGTTCATGGAGTGCCTGTTATTATACCAGGGAACTGGCGGTTGAAAAGAAATTGAACCAGGGAACTCCAGAGATTGAAGAGGAATCACTGGTCATCCAATTTAACATCCAGCGTAGAGAATAAATCTTCATAATAAAATAAAGCTAGTTGGGCATTGTAATAGAACATGGCTTTGGTGGCCTCCAAGAAACTTGATGTATTCACATCCTTGTGCAGTCTCCTCCCCTTGAATTTGCTCAGGCCCAATGACCTGCTTTAAGGGGTGGAAGGTGGAGGAAGTAATCCCATGCCCTTTCTAGACCCAACCCTTAGTGGAGCCTAGTGACTTCTCTTGGGGTAGGTGGAGCAGATTGTAATAGAAGTTGGACTACTCTGTGACCACCATGCTATGAGAAGCCAGCCCAGCCGTGCACAGAGGCCATGCATGCAAGCCACATGGAGGAGGCTGAGGCTTCCAGCCAACAGCCTCAGCCGGACTTCTAGGTGACAGCCAGCACCAGCCTGCCAGGCCCAAGTGAGTGCATCTCCAGAGTGGATCCTCTGAACCAGCCATGTGATGTCTTATGAACTGTCCTTACTGAGCCCTGCTCGGATTCTGGAGCCCTGAGCAAATCGATGAAATGACAGTTGCTTACACCAGAGATATGGGATAGTTTATTGCACAGCAATAGATAACAAAACCAGTATCTAGTCTCAGCTCAAACACTTCTAGGAACAGGAGACTCTGTGCTTTGTAACATAATCCGTTGCATTTTTAGTAGCAATAATTGCTAGAACATCTTTTCTGTATTTAACAAAACCTGCCTTCCTGTCAATCACAAACTGTCTCTATGTAGAGTGAGTCTGTGGCAGCTCTTCTGGAATCTTCAGACAATCGTGACCTTCATTACTTACTCCTTCAGCCCTTACCACCATGCACAAGGCACATATCCACATCATCTTTTCTTAGAGGCAAGCATCTCCAGCTCCTTCAAGTCCTGATTCTTTCTTTAAAAAGCTCAAACTCCTGGGGCGCCTGGGTGGCTCAGTGGGTTAAGCCTCTGCTTTCGGCTCAGGTCATGATCTCAGTGTCCTGGGATCGAGCCCCGCATTGGGCTCTCTGCTCAGCGGGGAGCCTGCTTCCCCACCCCATCTGCCTCTCTGACTACATGTGATCTCTCTCTCTCTGTCAAATGAATAAATAAATAAATAAAAATCCTCAAAAAGCTCAAACTCTTTTTTTTTAAGATTTTATTTATTTAAGATGGGATCAGGAGGGAGAAAAACCTTAGAAACTCTTAATCTCACAAAACAAACTGAGGGTTGTTGGGGGAAAGGGGATAGGGAGAGGGTGGTTGGTTATGGACATTGGGAAGGGCATGCGATATGGTAAGTGCTATGAAGTGTTTAAGCCTGACGATTCACAGACCTGTACCCCTCGGGCAAATAATACATTATATGTTAAAAAAATAATTAATTTTAAAAAAAGAAAAAAAGATTTTATTTATTTATTTGAGAGAGGGAGACAGCACGGGGGAGAGACAGAGGGATAGGGAGAGAGAACCCTCAAGCAGACTCCCCACCAAACGCAGAGCCTGACCCAGGTCTCAGTCCCAGGACTCTCAGATCATGACCTGAGCCCAGATCAAGAGTCAGCCACTTAATGGACTGAGCCACCCAGGCGCCTCCCCCAAAAGCTCAAATTCTTATTGGTAAACCAGATGCCCCATGGAAGGACCACAGGGAATCCCCATTACTGGATCATAAAACAACACATTCTAAAAGCATACCAGTGCTGAGTCAAACACATTTCCTCTACCCATCCAATCTCTCCTGTGAGTGCAGGTACGTGTGCACATACACAAATTCATTTTCGCGCTTCCCCTAAAATATTTGTGATAGCATGGGAAATGCAATGACTGATGGCACCCTAAGCTAAGTAGCCAGATGGGAACAAGCTCTGGGTCTGCATGTGTCTGGGAGAGGAAGGATGTTCAATGTCGTCTCCTCCCACTACAGAATGTGAGCAGTTACATGCTTTCTTTGCCTTTAAAGGAGCACCAGTATTTCAGTGTATGGCTGCTCAGAAATGCTTTTCCCACAAAACTACTGGCTAGAAAAAGTTTATGAATTAACATCCACATGCAACTGCAGGGAAGATGAGCAAGGCCATTAGCTCTCTAAGGCAGAAAATTGTCTTTGAGTCATGTGTGCAGTGCCTCAAAAGCCTTCCAGACCAGGCTGTTCTTATGCAGACAAGCATTCTCTAATATGGCACAGTTGGTTTCTAAGTTACTGCTGAAACAGCCCATGGCACTGGGAATTCAATTATTGATCCAACTTCAGGATTGATGCGGGTCACAGCACCACAACAGACATACGGAGTTCTGCATTTCTAGGGAGACGGCCAAGGGATTGGAGGGGTGTGGAGCAGGAGCAAGTGTTTCTATGGTCCTTGTTCAAGTAAGGCTGTGTGTTATAACACGATGACACCTCAGCCGTTTTTAAGAGTCATTTGGGACGGCATTTGGGGGCCAAAGTGAATGCATGTCATTGCCCCAGATAGTTCATTTTTTCCCAAACACCACAGAATTGTGGTATTCTGCAGAAGGGCGTATGCGCAGAGGAAAGCGTGCATCCGAAGGCTCGGTTTGTCCCTGCGACACTGCCACATGCTAGCTTTCTTATAATGGACTGATTGCCAAATCTCTCTGTGAATTAATTTCATCATTTATGCAGTGAAAATAAATACTTTACCAAATTGGTGGATGCACCAACCAGCTCCCTGTTAAGCGTGCTGTGAATAATCGAGAGTCACATAGATGGAAGGGTCATGAGTGTCCTTGTAGACGCGCTTCAATACACTAGACTCTTCGAATTCCAATGACCTTCACCTTTACTGCACCTTCTCACTATTAAAAGCAGCCCTAACAGAGCTGCAATCTGCACAGTCAGCATTTTCTGAAGGGGCTCATCCACAGAGAACATTCACGGTAGCTAAGTAGTGGCTTTCCCATTGTGCATCGACACCAGCGGCTTCTTTCACTCTTCATACTTGGATGAATTTCACATGGTTTTAGCTACACTTGGGCTGAGCCCAGGGCCCTGCACAGCTGACTGGCCACAGCTCATGTCTACGAGGATAGATGGCCCACAGGCATGTCAGACTCAGCATGACCTCGAACTCACACTGCAGGTCCTCTTTCCTGAACCCACATTCCTCCCGTCAGCAATGCCAAGAAAATACGGGATGCTCAGCTACCTTTGAATTTTCTAGAAACCACAGTGAATATTTTTTTTAACATATCTAAGTCCCATGTAATATTTGGGACATTCTGATACTAAAACATTATCTGTTATGTGTTGGATTGCATAGATACCGAACAAATACTTTTTCAGTATCAGGATGTCCCAAATATCACAGAGAATATACTTATAAAAGTGACTTACTATTTAAAACTCAAACCCCACTGGGTGTCCTGTATTTTTATTTGCTAAATCTGACAAGCCTGTGTCAGCAGTGTCAGCCGCGTGAGGGCCACCTTCCACACTCTAATTATCGCATTAGCTCCCCCTTGCCCTCAGGTCAAGCCCTCAGTCTGAGCTAAGGTCCCCCACGATCTGTTTCCTTCTTCTGCCATCTCTTACCGCACCCCACCTCATGTCCTCACCCACGTGCCCACCAACCCCATTGGACTCTACCTCTCGGGCACTGAATTACTTACATGCTGTCTGAAATGTGCACATTCTCATCTCCAGATCTGCATCTGGTAGTGCTTACCCATTCCAGATCTTCCTTTCACTATGCTGGACAGGGAGAGAGGAATCCCAGGGCAGGGACCTCCGCAGGTTTTCCGGGTGATTTTGTTCCTACTCAGTTCTCTGTGATTTTGCATAGGACTCTGAGTGTACATGTCTTCTTCAGGGTTTAGGGAAGCTTGTGACCCCCACGGGAGTATGGGTGTGCAGCTGGGGCTCAGGCTGACAATGGCCTGTGACCATTCCTTCTGGACCCATGAAGAGTGGCTGTGTGACATTGTCCAGGACCAAACGTCTGTGCTAAGAACACAGATTCTCGAGTCTTGACTATATCTCATACTTGTGTGATGGTGGGCAAGTCTCTTGCAGCTCTGTGCCTCAGTGTTCTCATCTATAAAATTGGAAATGTTTGTATCTCTTTCTGCTATAACTATCTCTTTCTGTTGTAACAATGATTCCATGAACTTGTGTTTGTGAAGCATGTTTGTGAAGAGGCTACAACACTGTCTGGCTTGTCATGGCTATGTCTCTCAGTTTTCTCACTCTGATCACACTGTATTTTATTTGGCTGTTAGCTTGCCATCTCTCCCCTAGTTAGAAAGATTTTGGTGGACAGAGACTTTCTTGTCAACCTTTACATCTTATGACCTGGGGAAAAGAACATGTAGAAAGTGCCCAGTAAATATTTATCCCAGCCACAGAGGCGGCTGCAGAAACGTGATGGGGTGAAGATTAACCCTGCCTTATAGATTATAGAATAACTTTTCAGAGAAGTGACATTTAAGCTGTATCTTGAGGGATGGAAGGGGCTTTCCTGGCAGACAGGGGCCATTAGAAATCCAAGCAAAGGAAATTTAAGAGAGAGACGGGATCATGAGCAAAGCCCAGCAGACACTGCTGCCCATTTGTGATCGCTGTTGGAAATGGGCATAGGAAGGGCTGGAATGGTCATCTTGGGACCTCTGATGTTGCCAGCCAGGAGTGGCCATGGTTGTGCTGCAGACTGTCCGGCGAGGATCTGAAGCAGATGTGGGGAAGTCATCTTGGTGGGTGAGGAGTTTGGACTGAGGGAAACAGGCGTGCAAACGGGAGGCAGCTGCAGAAGCGGCATCAGAAATCCGTCACCCAGGGCAGGGCAGGGATAACCCAAGGGTGCCGAGGATGCTGGGGATGACATCCCTGCAGAGAAGGAAGGGTCAGCACCACGGACCCAGGGGCTGCAGAGACAGTGAGAACAATAGGAGTGGGGATCGACAGAGAGATCCCTGGAGTGATGTAGAGCCCCTTACTCTGGCCTGTGCTCTCAGTGGGTCTCTGAGTCACCCACCTTTATCCATCAGTACAAAGCCAGCAACTAGCCTCCCTCCCAGACTTCTTAGCTCCTGACCTGTGGGTTCTGATTCAGGGGACCACAGGATAGTTACAAGAGCAAAATGGGTGAAGTTTGAGGAACAGAAAGGAAATGAGATAAATCTCAAGGGAGACTTCACATTTCTTCCTCCTCTTATATTCAAACTGTGCACAATAACCATCCCTGGAAACTGGCAGTGGCCTTGAAGGAAGAAGGAGACTCCATCCTGTTATCCTGTTGGGTGTGGACCCTGTTCCACATTCCAACATTTTCAATGGTTTCACAACTCAGTGTCTCCCATATCCCAGTATCAACCTCAGAGCTCACTGATATCAGCCCATTTGACAGATGTGAAGGCAAAGGCTCAGAAAGGCCATGTGACTAGCCTAAGGTCATAGAATTTGTAAGTGGCAGAGCCAGGATTCACAATCACCCAATGGTTGTACTATACCAGGGACCTCCCTTGATGACCCTCTGCTCAGGCTTTCAGAAGCTATTCTTGGATGGTACTTCTCTCAAGTCACCAAAGCCCCAATAGGCCTTCAAGAACCCTAGGCTCCTTTGCCATTTAGAGCCACCTCCACAGAGAAATTCTCATGGACATGGCCAAGGACATAGCCAAGGTCATAAGAAGGTCCATGTGGAGTGTTAGTGCATTCCTCTCCGATGACCTAAATCTAGTCCAAGGCTGATCTCATTCCTGGGTGGAGATGGGGGTCCTGTATGATGGGCAGCCTTTGTCCCCATATGCTTTAATTCTGCACCCTACATTGCATGGTCTTGTCTCCTTCGATCCTCTCCCCTTCTTTCCTGAGATTCCAGGGTTCCCAAGATGGACTTCAACTATGTGAGCACAGTGAGCAGAAGCTAGGTGTTTTAAATTAAAAAGGAAAAGAAATGCGCCCCACACAGCAGATTTTAGCCATTGGCACTTGCATTATTTATGTGAAAGACAAGAACATTTCTTCCTCTTACCCTAATGAAACCGAGTTTTAGTAAGAACCTTGGGATTCATAAATATGGCCACAGAGCAGACTTCATAATAGAGCTAAATGAGAGTGCAAAGTCAGGCGTTCCTTCTGTGTGTGTGGTTGTCATTTGACAGACAAAGAGCTCGAGATGTCAAGGAAAAGGAAGAAACTAGAAAGGAACAGATGCAAATGTAAATAGTTCCCCGAAGATAAATGCTGATGTCAGACCAGCAAGGCACAGTGGGCTTCATAGGGGAAATTATTACTCAGATCTGAAGATGGATAAGATACAGGACATGGTGTCTACTTGTATTTTACTCCAATCCTCACTGGGACAGAGGCAGAGAGAGTTGGATTTCATATCTCCTTTCCTGGTCTTCTGTTTCCCCTCAGCCAGGCTCAATTTCAGGTTATTTCTGTGTTGACCTGGAAATAACTCTCCATTTTTCAGTCTTCCCATGAAGTCAGCTGTAATGGTGCTCATCTGACCAGGTGTGGCCAGTCCTCTGGAGCTCTGCTGTTACCTTGAGCTGTCTGTCTCCTGGGCCCCTGCTGGACCCCCTGGCTGGACACAGATCACATCCCACTCCCTGGGTCACCTGTCTTCCTGACCTTGAGCCTGGTGTGATAGATCTGCTTCTACTACTCCCTCCTGATTCTAGACATACCTGTGTGCATGCACACACACCCACAACCTACACAGCATATGCATACAGAACACATACAGAACACATATACACACAACATACAAACACAGAACACATACAGAGCACACACATGCACAACACATACACAGTAGACATACATTAATACCCACAATACACACCCACAACACATACACTATACACACGCACACACACACACCATCTTTCTTTGTGTACTCTAGGATGATAACCTGAACAGATATCTCATCTCTCCCTTTGCCCAGTTATGACCCAGAACGTTATGACTCACTCCGCCTCATAGGTCAGGAGAAATTCTTCAGACCCGTTGGGCTGACTCATCGCGCAACTCTAACCTTGGTCCTATCTGCAGCTGGTGGTGTGGAAAGCCTGCATTCTGGCTCATTATTCTGAGCAGTGGAATCATTCATCCAGAGTGATTTGAGCACTCAGGACAGAGACCCCCTACCTAAGTAGAGCTCACTGAATGCTTGTCATCGGGTATGGAATTGTACCACTGATGAATCACTACCATGAGAAAGCAACTTTACGTGTGTGTTAAGACAAACTCTGTAAAGAACCTTGAACACATGTGTGTAGGGCTACAGCACACTCTAGATTATTCCTTCAGATCAGTTGTTGCATCACTTGGTCTGCTGTCACACCTGTTTGTTCAGGTGGGTGCTGGCAGCAGGTCTGTGGGATCAACAAGGTAGGACTGGGCCCCCTTCTACACCAATGTGAATGCAGCTGACTGCACATGGAGGGCAGCATCCCTTCCTGGCTACAGAAAGCTTTAAAAGCCTCGAGCCCAAATGAGTATAATTCAGTCTCTCAAGGAAACAACAGGATAATATCTAGAAACAGGCAACATCAGGAGCTCTTTCTCACTACACATGCCCAGGGCCGGGACAGTCCTAGGTGATTCTCAGGTATGTCATCAGGGTGGTGGGAAAGGTGTGGGTCCCCTCCTGTGAGAATAGGAGAGGGGACAGAACATGAGTTTTGGGGTCAGAAAGAACGGGGTTTGAATTCACTCAGCCTGTCAGGGCTGTGCAATTGTGAATAAGTAACTTCACCTCTGGACAGACTCGGTTTTCTTATCTGTAAAATGGAGATAATAACCCACCTCACTGAGTCATTCTGCTCACTAACTGGGTATGTGGAGCCCGCCAGCAGTGCTCAGGAAATGGGCAGTTCCTGTCCTCTGCAGAGGTGCTGGTCGCCATGTCTACTCCAGTCAGTAAGTTTACTGAATCACTGCAATTAAAGAAGTCTCCCCAAATGTATCATCTTAGGGCACAGATGCCATGTGGCTGGCAAGTGAGCTGAGCTGAGGGTCCTGAGAACATAATGGTGGGGTCCCTGGTAGGCTGGCCTCAAGTGGGCTCCCCTCGCCAGTTGTTCTCACCAGCAGGATTCTTAGGGCTGTTGACCTGGTGACTTGGCCTCCAAGACTAAGAGATGGAAGCTGCCTGTTTCTTAAGGCCTTAACCAGGAAACTAGTACTAAGTCCCTTTCTTCATGTTTTATGGGTCAAAGCACTCACAGAGCACACAGGGGTCCCACATCTCAAAGAGAGGAGTGCCAGAGAATTGGGGGCCATCACCCTCTCTTACCCTTAAATGTCACCTCTTCACTGAGCCCTCCCCCCAACTTGAGTCCTTCCTTGCACGCCCCACACTCCTGGGTCCCTTCCATGGTTTATTTCTCTCCATGAAGTGGTAGCCAGTTAATATAGTATATCTTACCTACTTGCATGTTTACTGTCCATCTCATCCCACTGAAATAATTAGGCTGCTTGTGGACATGTATTTTGATCCATGTTGCTCCACGCTGTTGTCCATACCCCCAGGAATGCTGGGCACATAGCAGGCCGTCAGTGAGCCGAGGTGGAAAAGATGACCATGTGCTGTGGTCAACAGCTGCTTTCAGTCCAGGATCAAATGCCCTTTGTCTCCATGTAGACATCCATCCAATGGAAAGGGCTCAGATACAGAGAAAGTTTTCCAATGTAGTCATAAATTCTTTGGCTTCCTTTTCTTCAAGAGGTGGGGTTCTAGCCCTTGGATGTGGAGACGTTCTGACAGTGGAGGGTGGTGGGATGGACACCGTGTAACTTCTGAAACTGGGTCAGAATGCTGAGGCAGCCTCCACCTGTTCTCTGGGGATGTTCACTCTGAGGAAGTTCCACCATCAAACCAACCACCGTGCCAAGGTCAAGACGCCAAGGCCACCAGGAGAGACCACGTGCAGGTGCTCTGCTTAAGAGACCCAGCTGAGCCCAACCACCAGTGGTCTCAGCACAGGGCCCAGACTTGTGAGTGGTGGAACCTCTGAAGACCCCAACCACTCTGGCCTTCATATCATCCCAGGGGAGGCCCCAGGCCCCATGGAGCAGAGAGGAGCCCTCCCTGCCCAAGTTACAGACTCACAGAACATGTGAGTGTAATGAAAAGGTGGTTGTTGCACACTGCTAAGTTTGGGGATGATCTTTCACACAGCAGCAGGGGACTGGAACCCTCATCTTTACTATCTTAAATCGAACACTTTTGGTAAGGTCCTTCCTCCCGCCCACTGAGGTTAGGACATCCCATTTGTGGTCATGCTTTGGGAGTTCCTTCCTCAATGTCATCTTGGGTCATGGATTAAGAACATGAAAGAATTTTCCATCCTGATTACTTTGCAAATCATCTCTCCCCAACAGGAAGCCCATCTTTTTCAGGCTAGATGAGGAGGCATCATGCATAGAGGTTTACTGAACCAGGCTCTGTCCCTGGCTCAGGGATGTAGCAGGAAACAAACAGAGTATGTTCTTCTTGCAGGCCAGAGTTGAGTGTCAGTGAGGAAGGCCAACAGCAAACACAGGCAGCCACTGTGTTTCAGCCACTGACTGAAGTCTAAACACTTGCAATGGGAGGGTCTTTTTGCTACAATCTATCACTTCACTGCACATTCTCTAATTGTGCAGCCCTGGGGATCCCTCCAGATGCATAACACCTCCCAAAGCTGACCTGGAAGGAAAATGTGTGGGATCATCAAATTCTCATAAGTGGAGGCATGCCTGTACCTTGACTTACATCTTCTGCTCAGTGAAGCCTTACACTGACTCTCACATTGGGACTGGGCTTTTCTCCCCTGACGCTTGCATTAGAAGTTTGTCCGACTCCTCACCTCTCTGTCGATTGGTTAATGATCTGAAAATAATCAGGACTGGAAATGCAGGCAGCCCTGGAATAATTTAAAGACACTTCACTAAGGTGCTTTTTAAAATTATCGGGTTCTTATACCCCATATAATTATTTTTTAATGTACTGGCAATCGAAGATGCAAACAATAAAATTTAAGTCAATCCTAGAAGACTAGATGTAGGAGAAATGAAATTTCTTAAATTTGGTCTCTCTCTCCTCTTTCATTTCCACCCCAAATATCTGAGTTTCCTCCATTGTAGAGTCCGGGAGCCAGGATCCTCTGGGGCTCGTCCTGCCCATTCTTCTGAGCGCTGCACACCCACATTCATGACCCAAGCACCACTTAGGAGATTTTCCATTTTAACAAGGGAAAAAGCCCATAGAATATAAGGTGTGGAGAGTTCTTTAGCAACAACTTGGCCCCTGCTTCTCATTTTGAAGCTGGGGAACCAGAGAATAAGTTGGGTGACTTGTCCAAGGTCAGCAGAATCTTGGAAGCTGGAGAGAAATCTCTGGGGAGGGCGTTGAGGGGGTACTCCATACACTCCGGCACTCATACTCTTCTGACACCAGAAGAATTATGTTTCAGCAAAGGGGCCTCAAATCACACTCTGTAGGCAGTTCTGATCAAAAGGCAGACTCTAAATATAATTCATGTGAAGTGTGTTTTGGAAATCCTTTTTCTTGATATGTCTTCAATTATTAAGAACCTTTTGTTGAGGTGTATATTCTCCTTAAATTGAGAATGGCTATTTCTCAGAGGCAGAAATGTAGGTGATTGTTCTCTTTAACTTTCCTCTTTCTACCCTACTTGAATTTTTTACCGTAAGTATATATGATTTTTACAAAAACAAAATAAGGTCTTCTTTCAAAAAGCAGGGGGGGGAGTATATTCTAAGAATATATTTTACCTTAATTACACAGGTAATTATAGCTTTGCAGATCTGACCTTACAGAATTGGGTTAAAAGCTAAATATGCAAGATGATAAAAGAGTTTTTCTAAAAATATTCTTAATATAGCTCATGATTAATGTGACTATCCCTTGGAGCAATTACAAATGCCCACAGGTACATTTTCACCTGAACATATGCTGGAGGGCTCAGCCTCAGCCCTTCCATTCCACTCTGAAATGGAAAGAGCTCTTTCAGAAAGCAACAGCACAGATCTGCTATAGAGTGATATATCATTGAACTGAAACTTTTTAAAAAAAGGTTTTATTTCTTTATTTGAAAGTGAGAAAAAGAGAGCATGAACGGGGTGGGGGGAGGGGGCAGATGTAGAGGGGGAGGGGGAGGGGGCACAAGGAGGGGGGCAGGAAGCAGAGTCCCTACTGAGTAGGAAGCCCAACATGGGCCTCCATCTCAGGACCCCAAGATCATGACCTGAGCTGAAGGCAGATGCTCAATTAACTGATCCCCCCAGGCGCTCGAAATGTAATTTTCAAGGACTTCTGGATTTATCCAGAAAAATGCATAGGAATTGTTTGGAACTGGGGGATGTGAGAGGGGAGGATCCAGATAACTCCCAAGAGTAAAGCAGTAAAGTTAATTAAAAGAAGTCACTACTGAAAAGTGGAGATTTGATAGAATTTTCCTGAGTAATTTGTGCTAAGCATTCAACTCATGCTTGATGTATAGTCAGCACTCCCTTGATACTGAAGGTTACCAGTATTTATTCCTGGGGACTACAATCCCCAGATGCACTGCCTCATTTCCTTCCAGCCTATAACTCCCAAAATGCACTGCTTTTCCTCCATTCAGCCTCTCCCTTCCTACCCTCATCACCCTTCTGAGAAGAGGAGAGGGGAGAGTAGGTGGGGAGAGGAGAATGCAGCCCCCAAGGAGGAGAAGCAGCTGACCACACAATTCTCTTGATAGTGGAGGCCCCAGCTCACAAATTCGCAGTTAAACAGTATTTTTTTTCTTTTTTAAAACATCATCTGAAGTCTGCTCAGGCAAAACCTGGGAGTTGAATTCCCAGAATTGTCTGTATGTATTTGTTTGCTGCTTTGATTTTACCAAGCTCTGTTTTGTGTTGTAATTTTTATCAGGCGCCCCCTCCCCTGCCCAACTGCCGCCCCCAGAGATCATGGTGTTAATGGGTCTGCCAATTGCAGTGAGTTTTAATATTTTGCTCTTTTCATGGCCATGTTAGTAAGAACTTAGAAGTCCTGCATGATTTTAGACTGAAATTTTGGCAAAATGTCTGAGTGATTCTTTGAGCTATTTCAGATTTTAGAACAAGACAGGCATCGAGTGTTGCATCAAAAGATACTACACAGTTTATTAAAATGCATGGGTGCACTTTTTCTCATGTCTTAAAATGATATGAGGCATAGAATATTCAGGAAGAGAATAAAATGGTTGTGATTCCACAGGGACCAAATCCAAAAATTTTAGGTAAACATTTTATCCTAGGAACTATTTTGAAAGCAGATAAGAATAATATATATATCATAATTTGAATGAGATGGAAATTACTGCATCTATAAATTAAGTCTTATGAAATTATTGGTTTTATAGCTTAAAAACACAGTTGCATATTGGAAATTTCATATGGATCATCCAAGAATTTGGGTTTTCACCAAACATTTCTTGTGCATCCACTATGTGCAGGACTCTGCTGTGGGACTCTTAAGATCGACAGGATCTAGCCCTTGCTTCCCAAGAAGGTCTGGGCATTGTTTTAGAGGAAGCTAAAGAGCACAAGAAGCCTAAGAGGCAGCTCATCAGAGACTTCCTCCAGGATGCTTGATAGAGATAATAAGGTTGAGAGATCAACAAGTGACACGTGTAGGCCATGAAAAGCTTTTGTGTTGTTTTTTAAAGAAAACATGGACTTTTGAAGTTCAAGGACCCTACGAAAGATGCAGAGGGCAACAGCTAACATGTGTCACAGGAAACAGCCATGATTGACATTGCTAGCAACTATTTACTCTTGGATGGCAAAGCCACTGGATATGGGCTGTTGGTCAAAGAGCTATGGTGTAGCTGCCAAGAGGATTCACCATCAACTGACAGCAGCTTGGCTTTAAAATCCACACCATAAGCTGGCTCTGGTAAAAGGTGACGACATCAAGGAGAACTGTGGAAAGCATCTATTGTCAGTCATGGCCAAAGGAAACCCAGCACTAGGAGACCAGAGGGAATCCAGGTAGGGAGACAGGGCCTCCCACCATCCCACTGAAACCTTCCCATGGCATGCAGAGGAAACAAGAAAATGTTGTTTTCATTATAATTTTCACTCTGGGAAAAAAGAAGAGCAATTTGTCAAGGAAATTTATTGAGTTTGAAGACCTAAAATTTCAGGGCAAAGGCTCAGATCTGCTACCAAGAGTAGAACTTTAGCCAACTGTAGGATTCCCAGGGAAGACCAGGGCCAGGGCATAGACTATAAAGTAAGGCTCATTCATGTATAGGAGGTTTGCAGATGATATCAATCCATTCAAAGAAAAGATGGGCATTTGAAATTGCTTGCATTTTTCTCAGTGAGTGAATGCATTTTAACTTATCCTAAATTGTGTTAATATGTGGCTAAGGGAAGGCCTCAGGAAAGTCAACAAATATCAAAAGCTTTAAAATGTTTAAATATCAAAGTGAGTATGAGTAATCTATTGTGGTACAATTAGGAATAAAATAGATTAATTAAATACAATTACAGATAATGTATTTTCTGTAATTTAAGCTAATTAAAAAGGAAGAAAAGATTCTTTATTCAACCATAAAATTATCAATAAAGAAAGTTTCATGAGCACCATCTATTGAGATATTTAATATTAAATGAGATAAATTAAAAATACTATTTCCTGCAGTTGGAGGGAGATCACAAACTGAGTCACCGAAGATCCTGAGATAAATGCAATGATTAGATTTTTTTTTTAACTAGAGAACATGTGATCTTGTAGGAATTTTAATTAGTTCATGAATAGCTCGCATGAGGCCCTCTTCATAATTTGGGGGTAAGAGAATTGTTTTCCAAGTAATAGTAATGTTTCTCAAATACTCAAATGCAATCAAGGAGACCAGTGGGCTTCCAAAATCCCAAAAATTATGAGAACCTCACTGAATTTGACTGTGGAATTGATTACTGATGATCACAGAAGTAGCAATAAATATAGGCATGTACACACACACACACACACACATCTACATACATACACAGACAAACAAGCTGCACCTATTTATCTATCTATCTATCTATCTATCCATCATCTATCCATGTATGCAATACAAAGACAAAGTAATACATGAATTTACTACAAAAAGTTTGCCATGTAGTAACATGCTTCCAGTAAGGCACACAAAAGTGAATGGATATAGGAAGCCCTCTTTCTCGGGGCCACAAATAATCTAACCTTCAAACTGTATTGATAGAAGAGCAATGAAGGTCTATCACACTTGTAACAGTCAACATGACACGTCCTGGGACATAGCATATGAGGTAGGCACAATCATGTCAGCTGTTCTTATGAAAACAAGGACACGTCCAGTTCTTGTTGTGCAGTTTATGCTCACTGACCTCTGCCCAGTAATTTCATTTCTTAGAGGCATTGCTGTCTGGAGGAACATGGACATGAGGATGTCAGCTGCTAGAAAGGTGCATCCCCCTGTAGGCATCAATGCACTTCTCCAATATTTCCCATTCTTCTCCTTCTGGACACTCCCAGAATTGTTCTTCTCTACTCCTTGGAGATCAGATGTGGTTGCATGACTTACTTTGGCTGAGTTGTGAGTGAAAGGGGCACATGTAGGGGGCATTTAAGTAGCTGCCTGGAGACCCTCCCACCTTATCAATCCTAGCCATATGGTCACTGTTGAGGTGCAGCACCAAGCCACACAAGGAGGACAGCTGCCCTGGAGAGTTCTGGGCCCTGTAGTGGCCTTTGCACCAGCAAGAACAATAGCTTCGTTGCTTTATGGCTCTGCCTGCTAGAGTGGTCATAGCAACAGAGTCCTGCCTGTACTTACTGATACAAACCCCAACAGTAAATGAACCAAATTCCCAAGAGATTTCTAAATCAATCTCTTATGAGGGTACTTCATACAAATCAGTTTCCCAAGGCCTCATTGATCTTGGGGTAATTGAAAACATGAAGTTAAAGAACAGTCCCGAAATTGCAGAGACCCCTTGAGATACAAAACCAGCTGTGTCTTGTCACCATCCTTCAACAAAGGATCAGGAAGGGCCCACAGACTTCAGCTCAGGGAAGGCTCTTGACCATAAATGGAGAGGAGTCCACATTCCCTTTGTCTGCACACGAAGCAAACTGGCATCACTCCAGCCCCAGGCAGAGGTGCTCGGGCAGAGTCTGACACCGTCAGAAGACTAGTTGACATCCAGAGTATCCCTGGCACCCCTTAAGTAGCCCAGAAAGTACAGTAGACTCAGTTTTTCATATAGAGCCCTATACACCATTTGTCATGCAATCAAAAGTATGAAAACCTGAGCCAGCCTATAGGAAAGAAAACAAGGGGAATGCATGTGTGCAAATGCCTGGCTATTAAATCATTTGCCTTAAAAAACCGGACATTGGGAGATGGAGAGAAGACGTGAGTTGGGGGAATTGGAGGGGGAGACAAACCATGAGAGACTGTGGGCTCTGAGAAACAAACTGAGGGTTTTGGAGGGGAGGGGGATAGGGAATTGGGTGAGCCTGGTGGTGGGTATTATGGAGGGCACGTATTGCATGGAGCACTGGGTGTGGTGCATAAACAATGAATTTTGGATCACTGAAAAAAAATTAAATTAAAAAAAAAGAAACCTGTCAACCTTCTGGCAAGGGGAAGGGGCCAAGGGGACATGATTATCTGCCAGTAGCTGTGTTTGCTTTTGTGAGCACAAAGGTAGATAATACTCAACACAGTCAACCCAACAACACAGATGAACTTGAACACTTATGCTAAGTAAAGAAGCCTGACATAAAAGGCCAGTGTATGTATGACTCCATTCATATGAAACACCCAGCATATGAAAATGCACAGAGGAGAAAGCAGATGAGTGGCTCATGGGAACAGCTGGTGCTTGCTGGATTGGAGTCAACCTGACCCACATACCTGGCCCTCCCATCCTTCCTAGCCAGCATCTATTGTGGTCGCAGGGGTCACCTCTCCGCTCCAGGCCTCTGGCCCTGCAACCACAAATGCCAGGGTTGGAGAGTCACATTACATGAACATGAACATCTGAGTCCACACATAAGAGACGTTCACAGGCACTACCGTGGAGCAACTCTGTGGTCACTTTCTCATCTTTTCACTCTGGGGGATTCTATGCCATGGCCCTGAATGAGAGGAAGAACAGTTGGCCTTATTCTTGGCCTGGATTTTCTTCCTTCATGGAGCTGATCCTGCCAGCCCCATGAATCTGTTCCTGCAGCATGTGTTGGCCCACAGACGATGCTCATCTATCTTCACCCATGACACACAGTTCCTTCCTTTATTAGAACAAATATACTAATTGCAAAAGGACTCTGCCTGGAAACTCTTCCAATAGCCCCAAGGCTCTGCATACATTCTTAATGAGAAGGAACGTTGACCACAAACTCAAGTGTTTTAGGGAAGCTGAACAGGTCTGACTGAGCCAGAAGGAAGGGATACTACTCTAAATAAGCCATCAGAAGGCCCCCTGCACAAAGATGATTTTGATTCCCCTAAAAATTGAGGCAACCTATTTGTCCAGGGCAAGTGAAATTTGTAACCAGTACATTCTACTAGACCAAGGCTGCCCAAGATCTGAAAATTAGCTTCAGGCTGAAAAGGGATGCTGCCTGCCCTTGGCCAGCCAGTTCTTGTTCAGTTCTTATCCCCTCCTGCTGAGTAGGATGACTTCCCCAAGTGAGCAGGCAGAGGAGCAGAGGAAGCCCTACTCTGGCTGTGCTCATCATGCTGGGGCTTGGGATGGGCAGACAGCAGGTTCTCTCCCTTCATTGTCCTATGTCTTATGTGGTCTTCATCCCCCAGAAAGTCCCCCCAGGACCCTGGGGACAGCAGAGGGGGAACACCTCCAGGCTGTGAGAATTGGGTGAGGCTGACCTACATTGGGTGTTTGGGGAAAGGGTCACACTGATACTACTGATTGTCAGAAGGTAAGAAGATACTCAGATGCCAAAAGAAAGTGATGATCAAATGTCCTTGAGTTGGGGTGGCTTTGTGTCTCCTCCCACATCCTGGACAGGAAGCTCAGAACAAGGGCCAGTGGGGTTCCAAACAGGCTTTGGCACGCCTGGGTCTGACCCTGCTTTCCAGACTGGCAGGAGGAAGCATGTTCTCCTCTCTTTCTTCCCACAAACTCACCCTTGTGAGGAGTCAGCTGGGCGATAGGCTTCCATGCGGTAGAGTCTTCGTGGCTGGGATCCTTCCAAAGAGGCCACTCTAAACACACAGTGGGGAAAGAGAGAGGCCTGGGGAATGCATTGGAAGCATACTGAGGGCTGTGCAAATAGTTGCTATCAAATAATTCAAGGAAGCTGGGCTTAAGTTACAAGTTGGAAAATCCATAGGCTACCCCTTCATAGTTCCAGCTTCTTATTCATCCATCTGTAACCACGAGGCTGCAGAATTGAATTCACCTGAAATTGCTTCATTTAATGATTAATCTGGCTGTGGAGTTACACTTCAGCTTTCAGAGAGAGAATAACCAACCTGATTCTAAACAAATATTCATCATATATAGTGTTCCAAGGTTGGTTATGGAGGACAGACTCTACCCTCATGCTGGTCATCTATAATTAAATTTTCCCTACCTGTCAGGGCAAAGACAGCTTGTAAAGCATTTCTGAAGAATGAGACTGTATTCTCCCCTGACTTGTTTGAAAAGCAGTTATCAGTTTTGACTTCCTGTCCCTTTGATCTCATTATCTGAGTCTATAATCTAAAGGCACTGATTAGCATTTACTGTTAGTGGTGGGATGCCCTGGAAATGCTTCACTGAGCAGCTCCAAGAACCCATGTTAATTATTTACTAGTCATACCAGGCTCCCCTTCAACAGTTTACTTGTTAGAGGTCATTGCCAAGTGGGAGCCCCTCGGTTAAATCACTTGTTCCCACAGAGCGAACTGAGAAGAAGGAATCACAAATGTTTTGCCAACCGGTCCTGAAGCCCCTACGCCCCTGCCCGCTGTCCCCGCATCCCGGTCTCATGGAGTCTGTTTAGTCACTGAGCTGACAGCAGAGTTCCCTCACATCTTCCCCAGCCTGCCATGAAAGTTGACCCCCATCTTCATGGCAGCAGCTCAGCACCATCTCCTGGTGGGATCCTGCGACATCCAGTCTGACTCAACCCATCTTACGTAGTGGCCAGCAGGACGGAGGACCAGCCCTACAGGAAACCAAAGAAATCATGCTAGAACATGAAAACACAGCATTATAAATAACAAGCATGACACCTGGTATTTCACAAGAGCCTTGTGAAAATTTCTCCCAGCAGTTCTCTGAGAATCAGGGCAGCCCCTGGAGGTTGAGTGAGGATGCCCACCACACGTTCTCCCCAGGGAAAGATGAAGACCAAGGACTCCATCTACACCCAGGCAACACTGGGGCCATTTTGTGGCTTTACCCTCCAGACAACATGGTCACTTCATCTTTTAACAACGACTTTCTGGATGACCTTTGCTGACCTTGGGGATGCACACTCTCCTTAATGTTAGGAAGTCTCGCTTGGTGTCTGTGGATGTGATTAATGTCTGCAGAACTCTCTGAACACACACACAATCTCCTGTTAATGAAAAGCAGAAACAGGAGACAGGATGTGGTCTTCCCTGTCCTGAGTTAGTCAAGGTCTGGGCCTGGCGCCCCACCCTGACTCACTGCCTGCTTCCTGCTGCTCTCCTGTCAGCTTCGGGACGTGGAAAACACATTGATAAGTTTCTTTTCATAAGTTTAGCAAATGGTCTAGCATAGATCTTTGCAGTTTAGAAGTAAAGAATTCAATGTTTGTTGAATGAATCCTGTCTATAAAACTCTTCGTGTAGGCTCGGCAAATAGTAAGATCTCTTATGGAGAAAGTTTTTTTTTTTTTTTTTCTTATGGAGAAAGTTAAACAAGAATTTTCGTAACATGCTTTGTTGATTCTGTGTGTTCTTTCCAGCTTCAGGCAACAGGGTAGCTAACAGGAGAAGATAGAGATGCTGCCAGCAAATGCATGAGCACCCCTGCCGTAGTCAGCTGGAACCTTCTGGAATTTCTGCAGACGGCCCAGATCCTCTCCTGTTCCATTGTCCTCCTTACAGAAAATCAAACAACTCTCGCAATGGCTTTTATGGGCCCTCTTGCCTTAGGTAGGTCCCTCCCATCCTAACAGATTTTTGTGGGTCCTGGTATGGGCTCAGTTGTATCCCTTGCAAATTAATATGTTGAAGTCCTAACTCCCAGTACCTCAGAATGTGACTGCCATTTAGAGATGGGGCTTTTAAAGAGGTAATCACGTTTAAATGAGGCCATTGGGAGGGGCCCTAACCCAGGATGACTGGTGTTCTTGTAAGAGATCAGGACACACAGAGACACTTGGGTTATGCTTGCACACACATAAGGAAAGACTATATGGAGAGGCAGCAAGAGGAAGGCCTCCCCACAAGCCAAGGAGAGAGGCCTCAAGGGAAACCAGCCTCAATGACACCTTGATCTTGGTGAGAAAATAAATTTCCACTGTAAGAGAAACTTTCATCTATGGTATTTTGTTCTGCTATCCTTAGTAAACAAATACAGGCCCTAAAATGTTCATTTCCTTCTGATATAAGAAAGTTCACTTTTTTCTTCCAATTTTAAAATAAATGGATACATTTTTTTGTGTGTGGGTCCCTCAAACTTTGTGGCCTTTAAGCACCGTGCCCCCCGTGCTGATGGTAAAATCAGCCCCAGTGACCTTGAGGCGGTTGGCAGTGGAAGCTGCTTTCCCTCCCCACCTTCCTCATCGGTGTTCGAGTGCAGCAGCTCACATTTTATTATGGCCCAAAGCTAGGCCGCTGGAATAAAACAATTTTGCCACTTTGTAACCCAGCCTCCTCTGAGAATCTTTGAGGGATGAGGCAATTTAGAAATGCTTTGATAAACATCAATTTAATAATCAGCAACATAGTTGTCAGATAGCTATTCATAGTCAGAATGGTGTGGCCTCCAGGTGTGGGAACCCCGGCAGAAGGCTATCCCTCATGCCCCTTTATTAAGCTCATTTATGCATTCGGAATCGAAATAGGAGATGGAAAGTAGAATTGACTAGTGAGAGGTCACAGATAGTGTTTTATTTAGCATGAAACAATTATACACATTTTACATGTGACTTTGATGAGACAGAGGGATTATTAATTAGATCCAGAAGCCCCTGGGGCTGTCCTTTTTACCATGACACTAGCTCCTCATTTGGCAGGGCTGAGGCAGAACTGGGGCCCAAGACCAGAGGATTCTGCTGTGGAGTGTGAGTCCACCAGGGTGCAGGGACTTGGGTGTCCCAGACAGGAGGGAGGGCATCTACAAGGACACAGAGGCACGGAACAGGCTGGTGCCATCAAGACAGGCAAGTGGCTGGGGCGGACTCAGGGTGCAAGAGGAGGAGAGAAGACTCAAAGGGAGAGGAGCTGGACCGGTCATGGGGGCTGTAAATGCTCCCCTTCACCAAGCCTCATAGAGCCCCATTCCTAAGACATCCTGATGTTTCCCAGCACATGACATATGAACTTGTGTGTCATGGGCAGAGTAATGCCTCCTCCCAAAAAAGATGTCCCATTTCAATCCCCCAGACCTGTGAATATGTTGCCTTAAATGGCAGAAGGGGACTTTAGAGATGTGATTAAGTCAAGGATTCTGAGATTAACCTATATTTTTAGGGTGGGATCCCTGTCATCAAAAGGACATGACTATAAGAGAAAGGTAGGAATGCCAGAGTCAGAGAAAGACGGAGAGAAGGAGGGAGGGAGATGTGACCATGGAGAAAGGGTTCATGAGCCAAGCAACACCTGTCACCTCTAGAAACTAAAAGCTAAGGAAACAGATTCTTTTCTCGAGCCTCCGGAAGGAACCCAGCCCTGCCTACCTATTTTAGACTTCTCTCCAGAACAGTAATATAATAAATGTGTGCTGTTCAAAGCCACTCAGTTTGTAGAAATTTGTTATAGCAGCCACAGAAGACTCAGAACACTGTGTAAGAAATGGCATTTCATCCATCCCTGGGAACACAGAGCCATCTCTCCCAGTGGTATGACAATTCTGCCCAGGGCTTCCTGTATCCAGCCAACTCACGGTCAAATGCTATACTCCTCGTTTCTTCACCTTGAACAGGCGTTTTCCTAGGGCATTGGGAGCAGCTGTCTCAGGGGCTGCTAGCCCAGTGCAACTTTAAACCAGAAGTCCCCCACTGTACTTTGATAGATTTTTAACGATATTCAAAACAAGAGTAGTTGCCATGGTGAAATACCATAAATATCACTTAAGCAACTCTCAGAGATGCTTTTGCTTAAATAATTAATTGCAATGTTGCCATTTCTGCTGCCCTGTAGGTAAACCCCAGCAATACGAGATTGTTCATAAAATGGTTGAATCTAAATAAATGGACACTAGTCATGTTTACTTCCAGTTCTTTTAAGTATAATATCCAGAGCTTCCAAGGAAATGCTTTGGGTCTGAAGTGAGCTCTCTATCTTTGACTTACTCAAAGAATTAGTGTTGCCCCAGAGTCACTAGTGTAAAATTAAAGAATGACCATCTTTAGCTCTATTCATGGAAGGACCTTCTACGAATTAGATCAGGAGAATGGGATCTGGAGAAGAGGCCCCCATGGGAATTTAGCAGGATGGTGTGAAATACTAATGATTTTTTCCTTGCCCTCAGAAGTTACCCCCAGAAGGCCACCTTTGCCATGAAGATGGCCCCTATGGTGAATGGTTACAATAACCTTCCAGGGCTGCCGTCAGAGAGGCCTGTTGCTTAGCCTGAAACTCCCTGCACCCCATGGGACAGAGACACCAAACTACCCCTATTTTCATCTGTTTTGCTCCCGAAGTTCCACATATTAGTGAAATCATATAGTATTTGTCTTTCTCTGACTGACTTACTTCGCTTAGCCTAATACACTCTAGTCCCATCCACGTCCTTACAAATGGCAGGATCTCGTTTCTTTTGGCTGAATAACATTCCATTGTATTTATACCACATCTTTTTTATCCATTCATCAGTCAATGGACATTTAGGCTCTTTCCATAGTCTGGCTATTGTTGATAGTGCCTCTGTGAACATCTGGGTGCATGTACCCCTTCAGATCCATATTTTTGTATCCTTTGGGTAAATACCAAGTGTCTTTTGTGCAGAAAACTCTGCACAAAAGTTTGAAGAGCCAAACACATACTTTCCTCCTCATCTCATCTCTCCTCCTCCTCATCTCTCCATGGAACCTCCTTACTTATGTGAATATTTCTTCCCTTCTTTACTTTTCTTTTTTTTAGAGAGAGAGTTTGGAGGGAAGGGCCAGAAAGAGAGAGGGAGAGAGAGAATCTTAAGCAGATTCCACACCCAGTAAGGAGTCCGATGTGGGGCTTCATCTCACAACCCTGAGATCGTGACCTGAACTGAAACCAAGAGTCAGATGCCTAATCAACTGAGCCACCCAGGCCTCCCTCCTTTTCCTTACTGTAATGTCTCATTTACTTTTATTTTTTTTTAAGTGATTCAAGTGCTTCATGTTTTGAGGTTCAACGGTATTCTCTGGACACTCCAGTTCTCAAAGACAAGCCTGGGTTTAGTAATGATTGGGGGCTGGCAACCACAGATGAAATAATCATAGACATCAGCCCGTGATGACAAACTAAGTTGTCGTTTTCTGGGAGTTTGGGGCTTTTTAAAAAGATTTTACTTATTTATTTGACAGAGAGAAAGAGAACACAAGTGGTGGGAGCAAGAGAGGGAGAAGTAGGTTCCTCACTGAGCAGGGACCCCGATGCAGGGCTGGATCCCAGGACCACGGGATCATGACCTGAGCCAAAGGCAGATGCCCAGCCACTGAGCCACCCACATGTCCACAAAATAAGATGTTAAAGGACAGGAGCACAGTGCTGTGAAGAATTCACATGAATGGTTGGGGCAGGGGGGTTGGAGGCCTTAGTCATAGGAGGCTTCCCTAAGAAAGTGACATTTTTGCTAAAGTCTGAGGACCGTCTCAAGCTTCTTGAATCACTGGTCTTGCATCATCTTGCCAGGATTTTAAAATTTGATGCTCACAAAACTTAAGTCAAAAAAGAAAATATTTTGAATCACAACAGCAACAGCAAAAGAAATATGATTTTAAATTCTGCTTTCCAGCCCATGCCTCCTGGTGGAGGCTGGGCACAGGAGGCTGTTCCCATGCTGCCTTGTGCCCTGTTTGCCCAGGAGAGGACCATGGGGACAGAAGTCCATCTATGCCAGCCGGGGACTTTTGGGACTAGGAACCAGACTGAGCTCAGAATGTCTCAGACAGTGGCCCGGTGCATCTGGGGGGGTGGGGTGTGTGACTGCCACTGAGTTGGCCCCCAGGGGCTGTTCACCTTCATCATGTCACCTGGTAAAGTTTTATCTGACTTAAAGGGCTTTTTAAAGCTTGACCTAATTGCACTGAGCTGTGGGATTCCTTGTGGTTCCCATTCAGTGTTCCCACCAAGATCCAGCTAGTGTCAAAAACTTGACATCATTATTGAAAAAAGAACTCACTTCAGTGAAGTGAATCACGAGTTGCAAATGTAACCTCAGGCATTTGGGGGTGAGGTAGCTCTAATTTCTCAAAGAACAAAGGCATGGCAATTTGACAGCTTTTGTCGAGTGTCATAGAAATTTTCCGCGTGAGGGAGCCCATTTCTTCAGCCCTAACAGGTCCAAAGAAGCTTTATCCTGGCCTTAAAAAGGTGGAACTGTAACGAACAAGGAGTCCTTCTTGACAGTGATTATGTTTTCTGCCTCCGTCCTCTCCACAAAAGATCTTGCTAATCTTCACACTGCTCAGAAATGTCGCCCAGCACTCTTCTTACTGTGCAAATTCACATGGCAGTCCTCTAGAGCGTGCTCTAACCAACTCGTGCCACAGTCTAGGGAGGGAGCTGTGTGTGTCCCACTAGTAGAGTTTGTCAATAACTCACCCCCAAGCCCTGCTCCCCACCCTCCCAGGTAGGACCATTCTGACGCTCTAACTTCAAGGTCATGAAAGAACCCTCACTGAGTTGAATCAATCTGTCCATACTGGTCATTTCAGAAGCAACACAAAACAATGCAGAGTGACAACTCTGGGCCAAAAGCCCTGGGTCTAAATCCCAGCTCTGTCATCCACCAGCAGTGTGATCTGGGGCAAGTTCCTGACTCTCTCTGTCTCCATTTCCACATCTGCAAAGTAACAGTGAAGACAGTGCCCGCCCCACAGCATTAGTGTGAGGATTAAATACGTTGATATACGGAAAGTGCTCAAAACGGCTCTTGGCCAGTGGTAAGAGCTCCATAGATGTTGTTACCATTAAAGCATCCTTAAGAACCATCTGAGTGTCTGCAGGGCAGCGCTGGGTGGCAGGCTCAGAGCACAGCACCTAACGGGATTTCAAATGCCCATTGCCCCCCAAGGTTCATGGGACAGATTCGAGCAGCTACAGGGACCTGCTTCTTCGTTCCCAGCTACACGGCACCCCGACCACTCCTGTTCCCTGGTCTGGCTCGCTGGCTGTGCCCCAAAGCCTCAGCGGGGGCTGGGAGAGCCCACGGAGCAGGCTTCGTCATGCCACTTGGATTAAGAACCAACCACATGATCCTCAGGCAATGTCCTTGGCCCCACCAAAGCTGTCTGGTCTCCTGCTCACCGTCAGGATGACAGTGCCCGCTTCTCAGGGCCACCAGCCCAGCCCAGGTCCCAGGCCTGGTTGATGCCTGGTGGCCAACTAGGGCCCAGGAAGAGGAAGTGAGCCTCTCCTGGCACAAAAGGCCCCAACTCCCAGAATGCATGAGGAGGGCAGGGAGATTGTTCAATCTCGAAGACCACCTACTTTGGGAAGCCCTTCTAAAGAATCCCAAACCTGGCCTTTGCCTCAAGTCCCCCAATATGGGGACTCCCTACTGCATTTTTGGACAACTCTAAAGGCTAGAACCCTATTCCTCAGCTAGAGTCCTGTTCCTTACCTTTTCAGCATGGTGCTTTACCCCAAAGTTCCATGGAAGAATGACAGTCGAGAGCAGAGAGGAGTGAGCGGGACTGGGTGTGTAAATTGCTTGCAAGCTTCCACGTCTGTATCACTTCTTTCCCCTGCTTGTGGAGTGCCTGCCTCAGAACCTCTTTGAAGATGCAAAGATGCAGGAATAGAACTGCAACAAAAGAAGCACAGCCTCGCCCTCCTGGTTGCCTGGGAGAGAGCTGCAGTGCCTCAACCAGAAGGAAGGGATTTGCCCCATGGTCCTCATCCCTGCTTCACATCATGGCCACCTGGGAGCCCTCAAAAGTCATGCCTAGGCTGTCTCACAGATGCTCAAATGTGACTCTCCCTGTGTGGTTACCTCACGGAAGGCAGGATTGACCCCCATCCCAAATTGCTTAGATGTCAAGTCTGGGCACCAGGAGGACATGGAAAGGGATATTACTCACACAGTGGGACTTCTGGAGAAATCAGCCAGCCCAGGGACTTGAGCCAAGGTGGTGCTGGCGGTGCTGGCTTTGGTTTTCATCGTGGTTAGGAGTGCGCCAGGTTGGGGGTTCCTGCACTCAGGCCAACGTTTGAACTTCCACATGCCCAAGAAGGGGCTCTTAGCATCCCTGTCAGCTTTTCCAGATGTGAGGCAGCTGGGGAGGAGGGTGAGTGGGTCCTGAAAGCTGTCAGACATCACAAATGGGGTCTTTGTCTCAGTCACACTCCCAGGCAGCCTCAGCTCAGAACCACTGGATAATATTCGTGTTTCCTCAATGCCCCGATGAGAAGGATTCTCAGAGGGAATTTGTTAAAACACAGATTCCTAGGCCCCCAACTCAGCCCCATGAAACGAGAATGTCCAGGGAAGAGGCTGGTAATCTGTGCATCTGTTCAGAGGATTCTCCTCCTCTGGGGATACTGGGGGAGATGCTGCCAATGAGCTCAGCACCATGGTGGTCACTTCCTCAGTGAGCCCCTTTACAGTTTGCACAGAGCTTTCACACAGTGTACAGCTTGATCTCCACACGAGCTATGAGGTAGAGAAGGGATATCCTGCTCATTCAGGCTGAAAAGGAACAATGCTATCAAAGGCGTGGGGACCTGGCATCAGCAGCCCTATCTGGCCATCCGATGGGGATCCTAGGACAGAGTGCCTTTAGACTTCTGAGCTCACACCTCACGGGTGGGCCGTGTTCTCATGGTTTTCAAGCTGATAGACACGACTGCAAAAACTCAGTAGAGTCTCCTATCAAAGGGAGCACAGGAGGTGAACGCTCACCCCATGGGCCTCCCAGCCGCCCTGGGGTTCTGTGGTCACCAGCCGGCTCACGTGAGGGATCAATTGGATTTGGAGAGTTTGTGTTAGTGATTTAGCCACTCCAGAAAGAATGTGCCCGGTGCTAGATCAACGATTGCACATACACGTTCTTGCAGAGCCAACACCTCTGACAGGACCGCACATGCTCCGCCAGCAGCAAACTATGTGTTTTTAAGGACTTCACTCATCTGGCCCGTGGACAGGTCTGTGAATTCCTGCCAGCCCTTTCCACAGTCTTGAAGGAGGAGGACAGCGATGGTAGTGGGAGGCCAGGGGTGAAATAACAGCCTCAGCACACCGTATGTTTAAAAGGAATGAAAGTCTGGCTGGGTTTGCACAGCCACTTCGGAAAACAGTTTGTCAGTCCCTTAAAAAGTTAAGCACACACTTACCCCATGACCCAGCAGGTCCACTCCTACATACACACCCAAGAGAAAGGAGGACATGCCCACACAAAGACATGAGTGTGAGTGTTCACACCAGCATTACTCACGAGAGCCAACAAGCAGAAACAGCCCGGAAGTCCTCCGACGGGTGAGTGGGTAACAAAATGGCATACATCCATGTGACAGGAAATTACAGAAAGGAACAAGGCACTCATACAGCCAACAACGTGGGTGAGCTCCCCGAACATCGTGCTGAGGGGGAAGCGGCCAGTTACGGAAGACTGCACATCACACTACCTCACTGTTACAAAATCTCTAGAAAAGGCACAGCTGTGGCAGCAGAAAGCCGGCCGGTGGTTGCCTGGGTGAGGATGGGAGGATGGGAGGAGGGACTGTCATTTTGACAAGGTGTTGGAAGTGCTCTTAAATTCGACTGTGAGCATCACTGCACAGTTGTATAAACTGACAAAGTCATTGGATGGTACACTTTTTTTTTAATTTTTTTTTAAAATTTATTGACAGACAGAGATCACAGGCAGGCAGAGAGGCAGGCAGAGAGAGAGGGGAGGAAGCAGGCTCCCTGCTGAGCAGAGAGCCCGATGCGGGGCTTGATCCCAGGACTCTGGGATCATGACCTGAGCCGAAGGCAGAGGCTTTAACCCACTGAGCCACCCAGGCGCCCCTGGATGGTACACTTTAAAAGGGTAAATTTTACTTCAAAACAGCTGATGTTGAATAAATCTAGTTGAGTAAAGCAAAGTACAAATTAGGAAGCCACTGGGGGTGACATGGAAGGCCTCACATTTTCAGAACCTGTTTTCTTCTTTTTGTGCTCCTCTGCCCCTGTCTGTGCACTCGTATGCTGGGGCTGCCATGGCAAAGGTGCACGGCCTGGGTAGCTCAAAAAAATTTATTCTCTCACACTTTGGTGGCTGGAAGTCCAAGACCAAGGTGTCCACAGCGTTGGTTTCTTCTGAGACCTCTCTCCTTGGCTTGTAGAGGGCCATCTTCCCACTGCATCTTCACATGGTCACCCCTCAGTCTGTGTGTTTCTAATCTAATCTCCTCTCCTTATAAGGACATTGGTCATATTGGATTAGGGACCACCCCAATGACCTCAATTTAATTTAATGACCTCTTCAAAGGGCAAATATAGTCCCATTCTGGTGTGCTGTAGGTTAGCAAGCACTTCAATATGAATTTGGGGAGAGCGGGGAGGACACATGTCAGCCTGTAACACCATTCTTCAGTTGATGGCAACATCACCCTCTGTCTCCAGGGCAGAAGCCTTGGGCACTGCCTTCTTCCTCCCTCCTCTAATATGCCCACACTCATTCCACCCCTCCATTATGAACATCAGCTCCTTGGTATAGGCTCATTACCTCCTTCTAGATGGTGACAACAGCCATCCCAATTCACTGATATTCTGCTTCTGAGTAAACTTTGTGCAACACAACTTTCTGACCTGACTGCTGATCACCTCATGTCTTGGGCAGGGGCCTTGTCTTTCCAGTGCCCCCAAACCCACAGGATCCAGTGTGTTCCACCTCTTCCCTTCCCCTGCCCCATTAAGTTCTGTGTAGTTCTCCCACCTCACTGACAATCAGTGCTACCAAAGCCACCTACAGATGTTTGATGAATGGCCATTGAAGATAAAAAGGGGCATGAGGGTAGTTGACAGCAAATAAGAGATATCCAAACAGGAGGAGGCCAGTGAAATGATCAGGAAAGATACTGCCAAGAAGGGCCAGAGGACGTCTACGTGGTCTGGCCCAGAGATGATGAGGTTTCAAGTTGTGAGCAATGCCATCAGCCAAAGCTCACTTGGACTCTGTGCTTGTGAGGACAAAGAACCAGTGGCTAGTTCTCTGCAGAAGAGCACAGAAGCAACAAGAACCATGCAGAGTCTTACAATGATTCCAGATATCTAGGATCCAAAGAATGGGATCACAGAAGAGATGTTTATGGACACTTTTGAAAATGTGGACAATCAGGAGAAAAGGAAGAAGCATAAGAAATGGAAACTGACAGAATTCTGTGTGAAATTGTTGAAGGGTTTTGGGCAAAGCACACAGCCAAGGGACCGACACATTTCTAGGGCCCGGCCCTCCAGGAATGATGGCCACCTAGAGCAAGAGGCACTGGCTGGCTTGCACTAAGGCTAGCAAGCACCTAGATGTGCCCACTCCCAGCGCCCCCCCAACCCCCCACCACAATCTACCCTCTTCAGTGGTCACCATTGTCTGTGTCTCTGGCTCTGCACCTGTCACGAGGCATTGCATTTGGGAGAAGGTTCTCTGCTAATATCTCCTCACTCTCTGCAGAGTCTTGGGGGCTGTCTTGGATCCCAAAGGGGTGTTTCTTGTGAGAGATGGTATAATTAAATGCATTATTTCCAGGAGTATAAACAGAAATATCTTGCTTGAGGGAGGGCAAAGAATTCTGCCTTATCACAAAGTACTTCTGAGAATAGCTTTGAATGTTCTTGCCTGAATGTTGAGAGTTCTGCACATTTTTTTTTACATCAGTTAAACACTATATAAATGGATTTTAATACAGTTCTGCTTTGCAAAGAGGGAGTGGTATCCAGGGGTTGGGCTATACCTGAAAGCTGGTCATATCTTGAATATTCTATGTGCCCAGCATATAGTAAATACTAATACTAATAACAAAAGTTAAAAAAAAAAAAGGTAACTATGAAACAATGATGAGGACATTAGTAGTGATGCAAAAGTTGGTGTTATTATTGATCTAGTCTCACCTCCAGTTCAGGCCTGCTCTGCTCCCTTTGGCCTCCTTGTGTTCGTGATGGAGGATGCCCTTTGCCTGCTTGAGGCTCCCCTTCTGGTTTCTATCTCCACCTACTTTTTTACATCATCTCAGCTGATGGATATTGGAGTCTCCTCCTAAGAAATTCTGTTTCTTTCTTCACTTCCTACCTTCTGTCCTAGCCCTACTTTTTTTGAGGGGGTACCAGTTCCCCCCTGAATTTCTTGTCTATCCACAATCCTTACCTTAAGATCTTTGGGTTAAAGTTCATGAATCCTAAGTCATTTACACAGGGCATAAATAGAAAAAGAAAGAACTGGAAACTGAGAGTGGAAAAGATGGTGGAGTTAATGGCAGAGATGTTTACCAAATGTCTTGGAGAAGATGAATAAAATGAGCCAAGCCTTGGGCACGTACCTGGGCAGTGTGTGAATGGGGCCCATGGCCTAGCTTTGGTGTGAAGCTCTTTCGTGGGCAGAGCAGGTAGATATTAGCCTATGTTTGCTGGTCAAGGAGTCTGAGAAATAGGGAATGGGAACAGAAAAACTCATTGCTAAGCTTCTCACCTAGATAATGACCCTTACATCTGTCAGTTCCTGGAACTCTTACAATTAACAAAACGCTTGTGGTTTGCACCCCTCTTCTTGGTGCCATTTGAGCTGAAGCAGCAATGGCCACCCCATTCTACCACAGTCTCATTCTCACATTGTCTTTCTTCTCCCCTCACTCAATTTTTCCCTCTTCCTCTGTCTCCCAAATAAATAATCTCAGCCTATACCATGAAATAGTTCACAAATGTCCCTTCTGCACCTTTGCCTTTACAGAAGTCTGGCTGCACCTTGGGGTTTGTGCTCCCCAATCATCCTTTAATGCAGACTGATGGTTCTCCTATATCCCCATATTCTCTCCTTTCCCTGTTACACCAAAGCTATTATTCTTCCCTCTTTATAGAAACTTCCCACCAGAAATCTGGACCTGAATGTCCTATCTCAATTCATCATGGCCAACATTAACTCACATTCTCACTCCCCAATCTGCCCCTTCCACCATGTCCCCATCCGAGCAAATGACTCACCATCAATCCAGTTGCCAAACACAGAACCCCTGGCCCCATTCTTGATTCTTCTCTTACCCCTACAGGGGATCGATTACCAAATCCCTTGGTTCTGCTCTCCAAATATCTGTTGCATCTTCTCCACTTCTCTCACGCACCTGTACAAGCATGACACTAAATCAGGGTCCCATTATCTTTCTTCTGTTTAACTGCAACAGCGTGATATCATTCTACCTGCCTTTCCTCTCCCCCAACAATCTATCCTCCACATAGCTAAAGATTTCCAAATGCCAATCTGATCATGCATTTCTCTGCTTAAAACATTTTAATGACTCCCTACTGCCTAGAGTAAAATTTAAATTTTTCGCCATGGATTAGAAGGTCATTCATAATGAAAGAGGGATAAAATAAAATCTACTAGGTAAGTATTTACATTCCCTCTCCCCAGTGAGCCCTCCTGCTGCCCTCCACACACATGCACACCTTCTAATGAAGGAGGCAACCGTGATCTGAGCTTTAATTCAGTGCTCAGGGCAATGAGTGAGCAGCAGAACTGGAAGAAATCCAGAACGCCTAGATTGATTCACTTCAAAAACAAATGAGAGCAAGTTGCTAATAAATTCAAAGACCTGGCTCCAGGTCCCCAAAGAGAAGGTGGGCTCAGACCTCTGGCTTTAGGGCTACCTGGGAAGTGTAGCCAACCTTGTTGCAGGGGTCTAGGGTCCAGGGGCAGTGCCTGAAAGAGACAACTTCCAATGGGATCCCATTACCACAAATACCAAAAAAAGGGAAAAAAAAAAATCAAAGCCACTGCCTGGAGAACTCACATAATTATTTTAGATGTGGAGAAAAGGATATGTGTGGAGCTTAAAATTTTAATAAACATATTTCCTTGAAAAGTGTGTCTACAGATTCACTTTTGTTCTGGAAATAATAGTAATAATAAATGTCCCAGGCACTTACTCTATGATATGCATTTTATACATGTTCTCTCTTTGCTCCTCTTACCCTTGTTATGCCCATTTTATTGGTAGGAAAACAGACTTACAGAGATTAAGCAGCAAATACACATAGCTAATAAGTGGCAGAAACAAGAAACAAGCTCCCTCTTTCCTGGTGCTGAAACCCAGTCAGGTAATGGCTGCACTAGAAATCAGACCTTTCTTTTGAAACAAGACAGACGTCTCAGATTGAATTCCCTAGAAGCAGAGCCTGAGTCAGAGATTCAGGCACAGATAATGTATTGCGAAGGTACTCTGTAGGAGACACCTGTGAGGGAGGGAGAAAGCAGGTGAGGAAGGGGAAGGAGCAATGCAAGAATGCGGCTTCAGATAAAATCTAGCTTTGGATTAATCAACAGAATGGAAGGGAGGGGTGTCTCCATAAAATTGTCCACCTAGAGGCAAGGAGAGCAGGCTATGTTAGTCAGCATGCTGGAGGATGAGTGCCTAATAGACAAAAAGTATCTAGCAGATTCTATACTCCAAAAGTACGTGAACGATTCAGCAAAAATATCGGTGAAATTTCTCAAATTCTCTAAATCTAAGTTGGGAATAAAAATGCCATTCTTGGGGCGCCTGGGTGGCTCAGTGGGTTAAGCCGCTGCCTTCGGCTCAGGTCGTGATCTCAGAGTCCTGGGATGGAGCCCCGCATCGGGCTCTCTGCTCAGCAGGGAGCCTGCTTCCTCCTCTCTCTCTGCCTGCCTCTCTGCCTGCTTGTGATCTCTCTGTCAAATAAATAAATAAATAAATTTTTAAAAATGCCACTCTTCCCTGTCCATCAAAACAAGTTTGTAACCCCCTTAGGTATTCCTAAAGCATTAGGCTGGAATCAGAAAGAACTGACCAGTGGTAAACAGAATCCTAAGATGGCCCCATCATCTCCAACCCTACAGTGATGGCCTGAGTAATCCCCTCCCCTTGAGTGCTGCACGGAAATGCAAACAGCTACACTGTGAACTGGCTATAAAGACAGCCATGTAGAGGGAGCCATGGAAGACATCTAGTAGCTCCTGCTAATGGCCAGCAAGAAAACAGGAATCTCTGTCCTATTGTCCCAAGTCAGTCTTACCAACAGCCCGAGGGAGTGTGGAAGCAGATACTTCCCCATTTGACCCTCCAGATGGGAACACTGCCCAACCAATACATAGACTTTAGTTTTGTGAGATACTAAGCTGAGGTCTCAACTAAGCCATGTCCAGACTTCTGGCCTATGGAAACTGTGAGTTGATGAAAGTGTGCTGCTTTAAGTTGCTAAGTTGTGATGATTTGATAGGTAGCAACAGAAGACTGATACAGGGCAGCACTGAGTACTGGACTAGGTTTGTGAGTCATGTGATGATTGACATTTATATATGTGTAAGTACATTCCACAAGTACAAGGGCTATTATTATGCCTGTAGGAAAAGGGTTCAGAAAACTACTATCAGGTACAGTGTAACTTGTTTATTAAACAACATGTAATTAAATGTAGCAAAGTTCACTTTGGAACTCTATGCAAGACTTCATACATATAATTTCAAGCATGTCAGCACATAACAAGTCATAATTCAAACTACAGAGACATTTTGATTCTCTAATTTGTTAATAAAACCTCACATTTCACATCTCAAATAATTCCTTTATATTATTCATAATATAATTATAATTGCTCCATATTGTAGCAGTAGGACATTTCCCATTTTATTTTCTTTTTAAGAAATAACATTTAAACCTCAGGGTTAGAATAACAAAAGTTGACTAGCTATATTTTAAATGGCTCCAACCCACTTATCCTTTTAAAAATTGTAAAGATAGTCAAATATGGAGAGGAAGAGCCAGAGGTCAATTTCATGGTGAAATTTCGGCTGTGGTATAGATTATGTAAGTGGACTGAGAAATACATGCTCCATCTTCTGAGCTTTAAAAAAACATAATTGATTTTCTATAATTTCCTGCAGACTTTTTTTTTTTTTTAATCAGGAAAACAAACAAGAGTCAAGAAGCCATGTAGCCATCAGTCAACTTTATAGACACTTTCTTCTGAATGAAGCAGGTCAGGGACACAGCAGCCTCCCACCCCACCTTCGACCCTATGGGCATCTTTCCCACATTCCCCCTTGCAGACTGTAACCCTCTGCAGGTAGCAGAAGGGCAAGGAGGGAATATGCAGAGGCCACTGCTTTTGGGGATGCTCTCTAACCATAAGTAAAGTAGCTTCAAGCCAGAAGCCTGAACTGCAGGGAAGCCCATCCTGACAGCCATAGCACCCAACCAAAGAACCACACGCTATGCATCACCAGTGATTTAGTTATGAGAAATAAGGTGACTGATGGAGCAGGACATGAGTCAATGCTAGTCATGCACTGGAAGTAATCAGGATTGGCTTGCTGTGGTTTTGCAGTTTTGCTCATTTGGTTGAGTTTGGGGTCTAACTCCATAGCCTGGACTCCAAGCTACCAAGCCATTTGGCCCCTCAGAACTGGGAGTGCCTGAAAAGATATGAAAATTGGCCATGGGCCTCGAAACATATAGATAGATAGATAGATAGATAGATAGATAGATAGATAGATAGATGATAGAGATGATATAGATAGATGGTACAGGTACAAGTGCAGGTACAGGTGTAGGTAGCGGTGTAGGTATAGATTAAGCTGCATTTATTTTTAGATATGATTGCTGGAAGCTGCCAGCCTTGGAGAGGGGCAAATGCTCCTCCAGCCATCCTGGCTGTTGACAAAATGCTCAGCCTAGTGGAAGTCTCCACATTCCTAGATGAATGGGAGAAAAAAAAAAAAGAAACCAACAGCCTCTGCCCTCTGTAGCTTCTGACTCATAACAGTATGCAAATGATGATGCAAGTAATTAGCATTAGTAATTAGAAAATGTGTTGGAGAGGCTGACGACCTCTCCCAGAGATGCTGTTTGCATCCCGAGCAGAGGGAAGATTTGTTCGCAAATTACTTCCCAACAAGTCTATTAGAATTTCATTTCTGGGCCATTTATTTATTTATTTATGCTGCTCACGATATTCAGGAATCAATTTATTGCTACCTGGAGATGACTTTCGCTGATGAGGACAAAGACATTTCCATGTCACTCTTAATACCATCATTAGCATGCTGTCCCCATGGCCCCACTGGCTGTTTGGGAGCTGGGCTTTTGACTCCCTGTTGTGTGATTTGAAAATTCAACCTTTGCTCTCTGAGCTCTCACAGAGATCCAGGTAGAACCTGGATGTGTTGCCAGGCCTCTGGTACCTGTGACACCCCTGCACTTACCCGCCACCGCCTCCGCCTCTGGGCAACTTTGACCCCGTCAGAGGGCCACCATGCCCCTCTGTTCCTAAGCGACCTGGCAGACAGCTCTGTCTGTTAGGACAGGTCTCTATTCCTTGATTCCCCACCTGCCTTCCCTGACTCACACCCTGGAATCCTTGTTCTGGGGCCCTTGCAGAGAAGGTGCCCAGGAATCCCCAGAGTCTTGAGAAGGAAACACGACTCCCATTCAGAAACCAGTCGAGTTATTGGGCATAAGGCATGCCTCCACATACTGTACAAACAAAACAAATTGACAACATGATGAGGAAAGGCCCCCGGGAGAGCCGGGCACAGCTCACTGTGGAGGCTGGCAGTGAGTGGCACAGCCAGCAGCCAGTGATTGGCATCGCAGAGAGCCTTCTTGAGCCCAGGGACCTCCAATCACAAGAAGGGGAGCTTGCAGATGGTGGACACCCGCCCAAGCTTCTAAGGACAGCAGCAGGGTGATGTGAGAACCACCCCATTCTCCCACCATGGACTCCAAGAAGATGTGATGGGCAAGGAAATGCCAGGAGGAGATGACGGTACCTGTTAATCAAGCAGGTAGGGGTTCAGAGCATAGCTATTTACGGCATTCCCATAAGGAGACGCTTTTATAATCAACCATAGGGAAAGCTGGAAAACCTAAAGACACTCCCTTGGTGATACTCTTATTTTCAAAAAGACAGTCCTTCAAAACATGGAAAGGTTAGTTTTGATACCTATGACCATTGTTTTATATAATGATCTAGCTCCTGTACTATTAATTAAAACCTTTTAAACATTATTATTAATTGTCCTTCCTCCTCCTAAGTGACTCAAAAGAGGCCGTCTATTCCTCACCCAAGAGGAATCTGGAACCGTGGCAAATACCTGTTTAATGGATAAGAGGTATTTAATAAAACTCCAGTCTTGCAAATAAAAATATAAAATCCATTTAGCTCAAAATGATCTCTTTGAAGGCCTTTGCCTGCATCAGATTTGGCTCTAGAAATTTGCAGACTCCGGTCAGGAAGCTAAAAAAATGAAGGCAGAATAGGGCTCAGAGGGGTGCTTTGGATGTTTCCTTTTCTCCTTCTTTTCTGGTTCAAGCTTTTTGTAGACTCCTGCTGTTCACTGGTTTTTTTAGAGGTCTGATACAATCAACCAGACCTCATGAGAAGCTATCCCATGTGATGAAGGACAGACTGTCCCAGCAGGCTCTCCTTCAACACACAGATGAGGTTTCTCTGGCTACGGGCTTGTTCATTTTCCCCATTGTTCGGCTACCTGGTTTCTTATCTCGCCTTTTCTCCAGAGATTCTCCAGAGATCATTTCTATGATTCTCTGATAGCCTTGTGGTAGCCACATTATCGAATATCCCAGGGGGAGTGGTCTCTGAGGAAGATCTGCAGTCAGGGCTGTGAATGTTGACCTTTTGTTTCAAGACTTGTAAATCATGGGTTTGTGTTGCTAGGGATGAACACCTGAGTTGTTTTCTTCCTTGTATTGGCACCATGGCTTGTTTAATTCATAACAGGGCATCCGTGCCTTCAACATTTCCTATGGATGTTACAGAAATTCAACCCTGTTTTTCGCAATAGTCAAAACAAGCTTGACATGGACACTTTTCCACTTTCAGATTTAAGCTGAAAGTCGGACTAAAAGCAGGGGAGGAGTGCAAAGTGGCCCAGAATTTGCTGCACTGACCATCCTTGTGCTGAACATTGTGCCAGGGGCAAGACACATCACATTCCTTGTCAGCCCTCGTCGTGGCTCTGCCCAAACACACAGTTTGTACAAAATCATCTTCCCATTATCTGTGGGAAGGGGTGGGGTGTGTGGGGAGGAGGAGAGGGAAGAAGGTACACAGATGCCAAAATCACCCCAGGTCATCCAGAAGATCTGGGCCACACTGACCTCCTTTAAGACACAGGGAGAGGGGCAGGCTCATCTCCTCAGTGGGCGGTGTAATCAGGCAGTGCCTGCCTGGCTCTGATTTCTTAGGGGTAGCCAAGCTGGTGGGGTCAAGTTCAACTGGAGCAATCATAAAGCAGTTTCAGGACCTTTCAGATGCATGGGAGAAATGGGGGCCCCGCTTGGGCATGCGTGAGTATGTCACGGATATTATTGAAAGTGCCTAAAGCCAGCTGAAGCAGTATCGTTGAATTAGGAGAAACCAGTCACTCCTGGATAAACATAGCAGTTGTTGGATGCTTTAAGTTAACATAATGGGGCACCCGGGTGGCTCAGGCAGTTAGGCGGCTGCTTTCAGCTCAGGTCATGATCCTGGAGTCCCTGGATAGAGCTCCTCACTGGGCTCCCTGCTTCTCCCTCTACCCCACACCCCACTTGTGCTCTCTCACTCTCTCTATCAAATAGATAAGTAAAAATCTTTAGAAAAAAATGAAGTTAAAATAATGTAACACAACGATACGGACCCTTTCTAGCCCCTGTCCTAGTTCTGGACAGTGAGCTAAGTGCTTTGTGGATATTCACCTACTTTATCCTCAGAGCAAGTCTATCTGGTGGGCATTTACACTCCTATGCAACCCAGGAGGAAGCTGTGTGACCCATGCACTTCTGCTGAGGTCACACAGACACCAAGTACCAGAGCACAGGGGTCAGCCCAGCCTGCTGGACTCTCCCTTCAGAGCTCCCTGGGGAAGGTGGTCTCCAGTAGGACTGTTCCTCAAAGAGGCTCCCATCCAGTGCCCATCACAGACAAGCTGCCTCCACTGGCCTGGAAGAAAGAGTCGTTGACACTGTTAATTTTGAAGAAAACCAAACTTCTTCAACGTAAAGAATACTCCTTTACTTTAATATTGCCCTTCCGAAGTTTTCCTTTATATTAGAATGTCCTTTCTTCAGTAAATTGATAGCGCTAAGGGAAGGCGGTTTTTTTAAATATCATTTTTTTTAAATAGAAATCTGCCAACATGTATGGCAAATACATATCTACCCCCCATGTAAGCCAGATTACCCAGGGGTCTGTGACCAACCCAGCCAGCGTCAGCATCTGTCACATGTGTCAGCATCTGTCACATGTGTCGGCAAAGGATGGTGACTAGAGAGGGGCAGATGTTCGCCATTGTCCTGACCATCCTGAGAACATCCCATTACCTCCTGGTCAGAGGAAGAGGACCTGCTTCACATCCCATTCCTGGGACCAGGTGCCCAGGTCCGCCCTCTACTCAGAGGCAGGACTATAAGTGACCTTGCTTACTAGACAGCAAGTGCCTCCAGAACATGTGTCAGTGGGAACCATACTCAAAGAGGTTAGGTGGCTGTTATGTTCCTTCTACTCTGTCCTCAGGACAGCCTGTAGGCCCTTCTTCCTTTTGCATTAGGAGGATTCTGCCCCTTCCTCTATCTACCAGGACCTCTTTCCAGCAAGGTTCCCCTCCTCCCAGCGGACCTTGCTAGTCCCTGCAAGCGGAGAAACTGGTTCTCCAAGAATCCTGGGGGCTTCATGCTTACCTTTTTTTCTCCAGAGTTTCTTTTGAGTCCTTCTCTCTGCTTTGGTGTAGGCTGAGGTGACCTGGAAGATAGGGGAAAAGTAGATGAAAGGATCAATATTCCAGTTGAGCTATGGACTGAATGTGTGTGTCCCCTCAAAGGCATACACTGAAGCTTAAATCCCAATAAGGTGATGGGAGGTGATTAGGTCATGATGGGGGAGCCCTCATGAATGGGATCAGCACCCTTATGTGAGGAGGAGGGAGACTCAGGATCACATTATCTCTTTTCTCTGCCACTGAAGACATAAGTGAAGACCATCTGCAGATCAGGAACCAGGTCCTCACCAGACACCAGGTCTGCCAATGCCTTGATCTTGGACCTCCAGCCTCCAGAACTGTGAGAAATAAATGTCTATTGGTTAAGCCCCAGCCTGTAGGTAACTGTTACAGCTCCCTGAACACACTGCTAAGAGCTACCACCTGGCTACTACCTGAGCACACATCTATCCTTGTCTGGGTGGGAAGAAGACTTGCTAGCAGATACTGAGCACTGGCCCGGCACTGGGTGAAACACGGATAGTGCACTCCATCTAGTCCTAATGACTCAGTGTGGAAACTCTTATTATCCGGATCTTGTGGATGAGAAGGCTGAAAAATGATGTTTGGTTAAATTTTTCAAAGGGTCATAGTTGGAGAATCAGGATCAAGTCTCAAATCTGTCTAACTCCACGGCCAGCTGGTCCCAGTCAATGCAAAGACAGCACCTGTGTGGTGCAGTAGGCCAGTCCCTGCCACTTGCCTCCTCCTCCTCCTCCTCCTCCTGCCTGGAGGCACTCCCCTTATGCACAACAAGGTGCCTCTCCTTTTGGCTGCCTGAGCAAGTTCAGCTCTGCCCCCTATGACCCCAGAGCCCCTCCAGAAGGGAAATTTCCATGGTGAGAAAATTCATCAACAGGCCCTGTACCTTCTTCTCTTCCTCCTTATTCAGAATCCCAGATGCTTCATGGGAAAGTATATTCAGAGGATAAAGCTTTCCCACAGCCTTCCTTACAGGGCCTCCATCCATCTGCACAGTGAACTTAATCCTATAAAAAAGCCTCCTCGGCATTTGAAAACCCTTATCCTGTGTAGTCAAAGGATCACAGACCTTGGGATTTCTTGCTGTCAAGAGTAAGAGTAAGATATCCCTTACCTCCCTCTAACCACCTACTTTCACTGGCTCTCTGTGGAGAGCTTAATTTTTACTTGAAACTTAGATGCAATTCTCTCTCATATCACCAGTGATGACAAGACCAGTCAGGGGTCTTTGGGTGGATCCAGGGTAAATTGCAAAGACCAGTGCTTTTTGCCCAGGCAGTCTGAAAATATCACATGGATGCTGAAAATCCATGTATTGGAGCAAGATAGATGCTCTGTGTTTCTATATCTGGTTTATGGGGATCAAATCCAGAACATCGATCCCCAACCCAAACATCAGAACACATGGACACAGGGTATTTGGGTCATGGGAAACAATTAAGTCTTCTTTCAGATTATACATATAAAAAAGATTCCAGGCCAATTGTAAAATGTCAAAGAACCCTGAATTTCAGATTTTCAGTAGTTTGAATATTGTCACTAAGGATGCATCACTTTAACATTTTACTCATGCCAACTGTTATGCCAATAAGAAAAGCAGTTGTGCAAAAAATTTATTTATAATACAAGGAGTTTCTATCTGGGGGAACAACTCTAGAAATTTTCAACAAATTTGTAAAGAAATAACTGAAATATAACCAGGATAATGATAATTTTGGAGTAGGTATTCTTTTGAAACTTAAAATTTATAAATGCAACTATAGATAATAAATTGCCATCTACTCATTCAAAACAAATTGAGAAAAATAAAATGAAATATACCTGAAGCTTACAGTAGAAAATATCTACTTTTTGGAAATCTGTGTTTGCCATTATTGAATTTTTGTTTTTCTAGAGGAAAAAAAAAAAAGCAAGGATAAAAAGAAAAAAGAGCTTAAATGATGAACTCAGCTTGATTCCTATAAAAACATCCAAAATTCTAAAATGTATCATTAGCATATCTATCATTTCCTATTGCTATATAACAAATCTTCATAAAACGTAGTGACTTAAAACAATGACAATGATATTTTGCCTCTTGTGGATTCGGTCAGGAATTCAAGAACAGCTTAGTTAGGTGGTTCTGGCTCTGAGTTTCTCATCAGGTTAAATTAAAAAGTGGGTTGGCTGTAATCATCTGAAAGCTTGCCTGGGGCTGGAGGACCCAGTTCTTAGGTTGCTCCCTCATGTGACTGGAAGGTTGGTATAATGAGCTGTTTCTTCTCCATGTGATCCTCAGCATGGGGTTGCCTTTACAACATGGCTATAGCTTCCCCCAGAGTAAGTGGTCCAAGAGATCAAAATGGAAACAGAAATCCCTTTCATGACCTAGCTGCAGAAATCACAAGCTGTGATTTCCACCATACTCTACTGGGTGCACAGGGCCAGCCCTGATTAATGTAGGTGGAGAGATACAAGGTGCTCATACAGGGATGAGAATCATTGAGGGCCATCTTGGAGGCTTGCTCTTATGGAATAATAAGGACTGAAATGTATGGGTGAGGTCACCATTATCTAAGATTATAAGATAATACATAATAATATATTTTTCAAGTACAATGGAAGAATAATAGCCAACTTAATAGTGAATATTTTCTTTTTAAAAATATTTTATCTATCTCCTTATTTATTTGAGAGAGAGAGAGAGCATGAGCGGGAGAGTGGGGAGAAGTGGAGGGAAGAGACATGGAGGGGGAAAGAAACTCGAGGAGACTCCTCACTGAGCGCAGAGCCTGACATGGGGTGCTACTTCAC
This sequence comes from Lutra lutra, assembly GCF_902655055.1. Taxonomy (NCBI): domain Eukaryota; kingdom Metazoa; phylum Chordata; class Mammalia; order Carnivora; family Mustelidae; genus Lutra; species Lutra lutra. Next base: position 41,886,363 of record NC_062280.1, on the reverse strand, counting down.
AACCCTGACATCATGACCTGAGTAAAAACCAAGTGTCAGACGCTTAAACTACTGAACCACCCAGGTGCCCCCAAATGGTTCATATTTTCCATGGACATCTTAGTAAATGTTGCTGTTGTTGTTATTGTTTTTATTAATAAGGAGATAACTAGAATCTAACACATCAGTTATAAAAGTATTCCTACAAAAAAAAATCAAAATTGATTCTGGTAAAATGGTGGCACGGTCTGGGATGACACTAACCACAAGAGGCAGGGCCACTCAGTTGGGAAGAAATTTTAACAAATTAATTAATTTGGCATAACTTTTTTATTCCCCAAATCACTTAGAAACTTTTATCATTTCTCGCAAATCATAAATACGGTATTTCTTTTCCTTTTGAAAAAAAGAAAAATAATATCTCTCACTTGTCTTTGAAGCATATTCTTTTTTTTTTTTTTTGAAGCATATTCTTAAAAGCCTGGAACACTCAACATTTGGTAAAGACATGACAATTTAGATTGGCCACTTGTATCACTGCAGAATTGCTTAATAAACTCTCAATATTTCAACCAAAATTAATATCTGAGGATCTTGAAGCCATAATAGCTTCCTCTTTAGAAGAAATGAAATAGTTAGAAGAAAAACGAAATACTCCAAGTAGGAAATTTGTAAGAATAAGGATTGCAGAAATATGGTCAGCAGATGAAGAGAAGAGTATGAAATCATTATCTATTACATAGGTATGTAATTGTACATGTAATTATATTACCATATTACCAAATATTACCAATATTTGGAGACTTAGTATGAAAATACATTTTAATTAAAATTTTTTTTTCATTTTTTTGGTTGAAGTACAGTTGATGCACGTTACACTAGTTTTAGGTGTACAATGCTATGTTATGCTCCCAGCAAGTCCAGATCCCTTCTGTCACCATACAGTGCTGTTACAATACTACTGACTACATTCCCTATGCTGAGCCTTTTATCTCCATGACTTATCCATTCCATAACTGGAAGCCAGCACCTGCCACTGCCCTTCACCCATTCTGCGCATCCATCCACCCCTGTCCCTCCCAGGCACTACATTGTAATTTTTAAGATAATTAAAAAATGAGAAAAAAATTCATTTACAAAAAATGAAAAAGATCAGAATTATATTTAAGTGGAAAGAGTCACTGGATGAGGTAAAGCAAAAATCAAACATGTGCGTGAGTTTTACAAATTTATTGCAAATTCCAGAGAAATGTAGTCTGCTGGCACTCTGAAACCCTCTGTTGTGATCCATCTAAGTAATCTTGGTTGTTTGTGATATGGTCCTCAAAGCCAAGTTACTTCATTGTCAGCACTACAAGATTTTGAGTTGACCTAGCCAATCATGACAGTGAAGGCAGAAGGCTCATTTTCCATTTTAAGTTGCCTACAAATACACTTACACAGCTCAAGGGGGAATGGAAGCTAGAGGTTCCTACTGAGTGGAAACAGAAACTCATGACACAGATTCCTACGGAGTGGAAATTGTAACCAAATTCATGGAGCCTGAAGGACTCGCTGCTGGTATGTGAAACCTGACTGCCACAACAGAGTGAAGGTGATGGCTTATTAACTTCATTTCCCCATGAGAACTTTATACTTCCATTACTGTGAGTTAGAGTTAAAAATGGAAGATAGATCTCCAAAATTGTTCCTGTGATTGTAATTTTGTCTTTCTCAATTCTTTCTGTGAGGTTACATTTTAAAAACTGAAAGGCCATTTTATGAAAATATTTCATACTATCCAAAAACAAATAACTAGATATTTCTGTCCAAGATGGATTAACAGGGAATGTTTTTTAGAAAGCAAAAAACCAAAAGTGCAGATGCTGATTCTTCAATCAAACATAACCCAGGTGGTACTGTATTTTATAGGTGTCATTAGAGTCCATAATCAGTCAGTGCGATTATCCTAGAAAATCTGGGTGGACTGGATTCAATCAGTTTAAGACCTGAAGAGCGGAGCTGAGTTTTCTTGATGAAGAAGAAATTCTGCCTTTGAATAGTAGCTTAAGCTTGTGATTGAGAATTCTGGTCTGCCCTCCTTCTATAATTTTAGATTTTTCTGGCCCATTCCCACACTCATGTAAGCCAGTTCCTTGCCATAAAACGCTTAATACATATTTCCTACTGACTCCCTGACTCTAGTTGAACCCTGACTGATATGCACCTCAATTAAGGACAGAGATTTTCCAAGTAGTTAAAACAGCAAAACTCCACTATATGCTGCCAACAAGAAATCCACTTTAAAGATGAAGATAGGAGTGTCCCTGGGTGGCTCAGTCAGTTAAGCATCCAATTCTTGATCTCAGCTCAGGTCTTGATCTCAGAGTTGTGAGTTCGAACCCCATACTGGACTTCACAGTTAGGCATGCAGTCTATTTTTAAAAAATATAAATAAATGAATAAAAATAAAGATAAAGACACAGGGTAAAAGTAGAAAAGAGAAAAGATATACACTGATCAAAAGAAAGTTGGAGGGTTTTATTAATATCACACAAAGTAAATTCTAGAGCATACAATATTAAAAGGGATAAAGAGAAACATTTCACAATGATAAGGGAGTCAATTCATCAGGGAGACATAGCAATTTTAAATGTGTATGCATCTAACTGAACTTTGAAATACAAAAGCTGATTTGACAAAGCACAATTATGGTTCAATTTCAATCCTCCACTCAGTAAAAGAAAAAAATAGATAAAAATCAGTTTAAAGTTGAAATTAAAATATCTCTTATGACTTAGCCTCAAAAATAACACACTGTCACTTCTGTTATATTCTAGTGGGTACACAGATCCAATGTGCTGGATAGTATACAGCGTATAAATACCAGGAGATGAGAGTCATCTGTGGCCACATAGAGACTGGCTATTACAGAATAATAATAGGTAAAGTGTCCTGGGTAAGATTGTCATTATCTAAGATTATAAAGCATTACATAGTAATAAACTAGCTAACGCAATAAAAACACTAGCCAATCTAATAGATGATATGAGCATTTTGATCATAGCAATGTTGCTGTTGTTTTTTTCTCATTTTAACTAGAATCAATGCACATTGCTTATAAAGACATTTCTACAACAAATCAAAATTGATTTTGATAAAATAGGGGCATGGCTTGTGGTGGCACTACAATACAGGTAGGGCCATATAACTGGGAAGGGATCTTAATTAACAAACTCACTTAAGTATATCACAATACATGTACAATCATGATACATGTATAATCCCTCTAAGTATACACTCTGTCATGCACCTCATTTGAGATTTTTTTGTTAAAAAAAACAGAAATTAGCATCAGCCAGGAGATGATGCCATTGCTAGCTGGAGGAACAAAGGGTGAAAGTGGATTTACCAAAGCCCAGGGATGGTGTCATGGCCGGGTATGTCTGGTCTAAGCTGGATCCAAGGAGGATGTGTGACCCCTGTTAGTGGTAATGCCAAAGGCAGAGAAAGAAAAGAATAAATGCTTTGGCTTCTCTATTCCTTCACCCTCCAATCTCTCAATAATGCCTCCCCTTGGCCAAATCCATTTGGCAGCCTTTAATAAATGTATTTGTTTCCTTTGTTTATTTGTTTATTTGTTTATTTGTTACTGCTGCTGTAACAAAACAGCTCAAACTTTCAACACACTGTGACATAAGTTTATTTTACAGTTCTGAAGATGAGAAGTCCAGAATCAGTTTCACTAGGCTAAAGTCAAAGTGTTAGATAGATTGGTGCCTTCTGGAGGCTCTAGAGGAAAATCTGTTTCCCAGCTTTTTTCCCTCTCTAGAACTAATTCCCTGCATTTGTTGGTTCACAGTGCTTTCCTCCGTCTTCAAAGTTGCAAGGGTAACATCTTCAAATTTCTTTCTCTCTGTTCCCACTCTTGGCTTCTGTTGTCACAATTCCTTCTCTCTGACTTTACTGATTACATGAACCCGCCTACATAATCCAAGGCAACTTTTTCCGTCTCAAGATCTCTAGTTTAATCACATCTGCAAAATCTCCTTTGCCATGTAAAGAAATATATCCACAGGTCTGGGGATTAGGACATGGGCATCTTTGGAAGACCATTATGCTATCTACCACAATAAGGGAGCCTGGGAGGTGTCACCGGCAGGGCTCAAGCCTCCTGGGTACAGCCATAGAAGGGATTGCAAAAGAAATTAATCTCAAGGCAAAGAGAACCAAAAACAGACCCTCATTCAGAGAAGAAGTTCTCTAACTTTTCAGTGTTGAAATCTTACACAAAAGGCTTCATTTCTTTGTCTTTCTCTTCCTAAACACTATCAATTAATGAATTACTGTCTTCATCATGTCTCCTAGAATAGACTCGGGAGACAATGCTACTCAACTGAAAACAATTCTCTGACAGACAATGATAACACAAACAGCAAGTTTTTCCTCTGGTTTTGAACTTGTAGAAACTGAGTGGGTTTTTTAAAAATCATATTCAGATTTTCATCTTTTGCTTACTCCTTCCTTTCCAAACTATATAGGTCTGCTTTTCTTGTGTTGGGTTTGTTAAAGAGGAAAAGGAGCAATCCCCCACATACTGTCATCTAGGACATTTAAAATCTTTCATCAAAGACATGTCATGACAACAAGAACACTGGGTCTTCTTAACAGAGGTGGATCCCAAATTATGACCTGTGCAGAGCTTCAGCATCTCTCTGTATATCACCTTCTTACCTCTGTATCCAAGTATCCATGGTCCAGCATTACACCTGCCCACTGTCCACCCACCGTCTCCCACCATAGCACTGTCCTGATATGCAACTTCAGAGGCAGCCCCTAGAGGAAATGGGACCTTGGCAATTACCATGGTTCATTTGCTTAGGTCAGTTTTACTGTCTGTGTACAACTGAAAGACCATAACCTAAAATGGTCACTGGCTTCTTGCTTATTGATCACACCAAGCATGTGACAGAGTCCAAATTGGTAAAAAAGGAATATCAGGTAATGGCTAGTCTAGAGTAAATTTGTGATTGGTTACTGCCACTTGCATTACTCATCGATATCAAGAGTGGCCATGAAGGGCCAAAATCTTAAGACTGCCAATGAATTGTAGATGTTTAAGAAAAATAGTAGAATACAAAAACTCCGTGAGGGGAGGATCTCTGGTGGTCTTGTTTGCCATAGAATCCTCAGCACCTAGGACAATGCCTGGCTCAACTGAATGCTGTCTTATTACTCACTGAATGAATGTATTACTCAATTTAACTTTAAAAAATTATTTGCTATAACATTACTCCTTTTGGACTGAAAAGCTATAAACCATACTCATTACTATGACTCATTTTTTCTTTCTCCAAATCACGTATATAGAAAAGTTCAAACATACAAAAAAGTTGAAAGAATAGTCAAATAAATATTCATACACTAGCTGTCTAGTTCAGTAATTGTTAACAGTTTTTTTGTATTCAATTTATTTTTTTTCAATATTTCATTTATTTATATTTGTAGACAGACATGTGTACCAGTTAAAGTTCAGAGACACAGAACCACCACATGTCTATACATCTTCATATCTGTATTTGTTTTTATATATCTGTAAGGCCATTATCTTCATGTCTGATGCTGGAGCTTGAAGTCCACAGGGCAGGAGTCAGAAGGGAAGACCAATGTAAAATGGAAGAGATCAAAGCTGGAACCCCACAAGGACGGACAGATGGCTACTCGTCAGTTGGCAGATTTGAGTCATTTTTGTTACCTCCAAACTTGATGGACAGATGTCCTGCAAAAGCCAGCCCCTTCCTCATGAAGCTGAGCACACACACCTGGCCCAGGAGTCAAAGAAGCTGAAGGGAAATCCAAGGGAAGGTGGACTGGTTGCAGGCCCAGATGCTTATTCAGGCCAACAAGGGGAAAGGTGAATCAGCTGCTCAGGGAAGTGCAAGACCTACAGAATGACTAGAGTGTCCCTGTGCCCTCAGAATCTCCCACAAATGTCCTTGGTCACCCATGGAACCACAAACATACAGGAAAGGTGACCCCGGGAAACAGGTCAGCATAGCCAAGTAAACGCATTACAAAGCCACCATCTCAAATCAAGCTTCAAAACTGCTACCATCCCACCCCTAAATTGTTCAACTTTCACCTGAAGTGTCCCTTCCAAAACGACATAACAGCCATCTGAGGAATTATAATGGCATATGTTCAGCTCTCATGAGTTCTATGGATTAAGTGTTTGAAACAATCCCTAGGCACTGTTGCAGTTTTATTTTACTTTCATTTGATACAGTATCTTCTGTTCTGGGAAGATTTTGTTAAACCCACCTGGCCTGATCTAGCATTGATGTTTTACTTTGCTCCACCAAACAATAGAATAAGATCATCAGAATCATTTTGACAAATACTAAACTTTTATTTTCGTCAGGAAAAACAAGTTAGCATAAAATTTCTGATGGGAGCCTGCCTCCCAACTAACAGCTTGAGTTTTAAAATGAATCCTTTGACAAATGGCTTTTCTCCCATTCACAAGCTGCTATGATAAAATCTCCATCCTGGAAAAAGAAAACCATTCCAAATGTTTCTTCTCAAAGATCTGTATTGTAGCTCTCATGAAGTATCACTGTCTCTTGTTTTGTTTTTGAAGGGATTCAGAAGTCTCCCCAAAATTTGCCACTTTGGCATGTGGACTATTTTAAACTGAAGATAGTCAAGACCCAGGAGACACAAGAAAAACTTTCATCTCCTTTAAACTAGCTAAAAGAATTTGGGTAGGGGTCAAGTGCCAGAAAGAGAGCTATTACTAAGAGATCACTTTCTTATCTTCATGACCTATCCACATGGCAGGACAAACATCTGATTACCAAACAACTGATCTTCTCAACTTCCTGTGAATTGCCCTCCTCCTCTTTGAAGCCCCAGGTCCCATCCCTTTTCTTAGTTCAAGATGACATATAAGCCTCAATTGTCCAGCTTGTCCTCAGGTCTCATATTTTTGGGGGGCCCCCTACATACATAATTAAATAAACTTAATCTAGTAAAGGTTTTCTCCTCTTAATATGTCTTATGTTAATTTGATTATTATACCAGTCAAAAAACCTAGAAGGGTAGAAGGAAAAAATCCTCCCCCACCACCAACATTTTCATTTCTTGGCTCTCCTTGGGTAGGCATTGCTAAACCTGTTAAAAAATTTATGTATTGTCTCTCATTAGAATCAGACTATTCCTTCAGCTTCTGAAACTTGAGTTGAATTAGGAACAGCAGATGAAGAATTTGTAACCAAGCAAAACTCCATAGCAACAAGTAATTAAAGTTGATTATAATTGTAAGACATTTACTCAAGATTTTTTTTTTTTAATTCTTAAGAGAAATTCAATATGAAAGAACATCTCAGAATTTCAAGGCACATAAGTTGGCAACAAGTAAAAACCATTCATGTTAGGTTCAGTCATTCAAAAAATGGACGCATATTTTAGGTTTGATAAAAAGCTTTACTTTGAGAATTCCAACAAAGTCTGATCCCCAGCGAAGCCTGGGATGAATTCCGTATGTATGTTTCTCATCTGTGTGCAACCTTGAGTGGATTCTTCTCTAGTGAGAGCTGTATCCCTGGTAGTTTGGTTTCCAAACTAGTCCACAAAATCTTGTTTTACCCACATACACCCAAATTACAGCTCTAATCATACTATTTCAACTACTTCTAGCTGCATTGTTTCATGCAAAATGAATCTTGAATTCCAAGTTGCAATCCCAAGAACACATCTTCCCTGAATCCAAGAGCCAGAGCAAGCAACGGCAATGGGTTTTAATTTTACTTAGTAAAATATAACTCTAGGTTAGCACTTCCCAAAACATCCCTTGGAAAGTTCCCCAAAACAGAAAGGGAGAGAAAGTCCAATCAAATAAGCTCAGGAAATTGTAGGGGAGGAAAAGTAACTTCCCCCCATCCTTCTGAGTTCTTAGTTGAAACCTCTAAATAAAAGACAGATGAACAAGAGAAAAACAAGCTGAAGTTGATTAACATATATACCTCACTATATACGTAGGAGATACCCAAAGGAAAGTGAGCAACTCCCCAGGTGGCCGATACCATCTACAGCTTAGATATCATCTTTAGCTAAAGACTAAAGGAAGAAAGATATGTGTCGGTGTAGGAGAAGCCAGTCCCAAAGAGGTTGCTAGGAAAGCCATGGTAAATAAGGGCAAGGATGTTATGCAGGTTTGAGTGGTGACTTCTCCACTGATAGAAGTTTCTCATGGTTTAGAGAATTTCCTAGTTCATCCTTCTCTTTCTGGTACAGAGAAAGAGACACCCATACAAATGGAAATTTTTCTTTATACATGTTAATTTCCCTTTAAAAAAGGTAATTTCAACTCCATTTTCAGAACTTTTCCTGTGTCTGCTGTGTCTCAAAATAATCAGCTCACATTAATCCTTCTGCCAAAGAAACATATTTTGGAGTAGTGCATTCTGCTATCCTTCAAAGTGCTGCACCTCCTCTCTGTGTCTCTGAAGACTTCAGTTCATATTAGGATATGTTAAAGAATGACTACAGGAGACAATTTTGGTGACACAAACAAATTTTATTTAACACTCTGCAGTGTGAGCAGTCTCCATGAGAACGGCAAAATGGGGCAGAAGGCGGGATCTTTTATAGGGTAAAGAACAAGGAGCCTGGACCTCCTCTCTTGTCCCGTCAGCTGGAACCAGATGCCACCATCAGTTTATGACTGACCCCATCCCAGTTGAGCCTTCAGATGAGCACCCAGCCCTAGCCGACACCTTGAGTGCAGCCTGTGATGGACAGGGAAGCAGAAGGCCCACCTAAGCCACCCTCAGGTTCCTGACCCATAGGAGCTCTGAGATAATAAGATGTGTTGTTTCAACCTGCAAAGTGGAGGTAATTTAAACAGATAAGTAATACAATAGCATTTGGAAAACTTCAACTTCCCAAACTTCCTGTATACATTTATACTGTATTCGTTCTCTAAGGCTGCCATAAAAATTTTCCAGAAACCGGGTGGCTTAAACAAGAGAAATTTATTTGCTCACAGCTCTGGAGGCTGGAAGTCTGAAATTAATGTGTGTGCAAAGACATGCACTCTTTGAACCCTGAAAGGGGATCCTTTCTTACCTTTTCCCACCTTCTGGTGGTAGCTGCAGTCCTTACTATTCCTCAGCTTCCAGCTGCAGTACTCCATTCTCTGTCTCCACCTGCATGTGCCCTTCTCCATTTGTCTGTCTGCACATGGCCGTCTTCTTATAAGGACAGCAGTTGTACTGCATTTGGGGCCCACCCTACTTCAGTATGGCCTCATCTCAATCACATCTACAATAAAGCTATTTCCAAATAAGTTGGAGGCATTAGGATTCAGACCACACATATCATTTTTTTTTTCTTTTTGATGGTTGGGGGGGGCAAAAAAATTCAACCCATAATATATAAAAGGATACTTTTAACTATGTGATGTCATTTTCTGAATTAAACACACTTAATCTGACCACCATCTTTTTACAGAGAGTAGTTTTTTATTCCTGGTCCATGTGTGACTGATTAAATGCAAAACAAAAAGTGAGAATTGTCAGGGGCATCAATCACTTATAAAACCCAGTGATTCACAATGTCAAATAAATGCCCCGACCAGATGACCTTTATAATATTTCCAGTTGACACAATTACTGCTCAGTGGAGGAAGGTGGCGGGGCATGAAAAGGATAGCATTTTGTTTCTACCACTGATGTGAGTAATAGGACAGCTGGGAAGTTTATGGATCTGGAAGATGAGAGTAGTTTAAGGAGAAATACAATGTTCGATACAGTTTCCAAATGAGGATTTGTATAATGGTAACAAGATACCCTTAGATAATGCTCCGCAATCTCCTTTTATTGTTCGTCCCCGGCAATATGCCTTTCACAGAGCGGGCACCAACATGTTTGCATGAACTAATGGATCAGCATAACAAGCAGCTTGGGCAGAAGATGTGTCCGGAGACTGTTGTCCTCATTCTCCTATTCCAGGGGAAGCCTGGGTGTCAGACAATGACCTGCACATGGTCATTTCCAGGTCTTAAAACCACATTGTCTGATTCAGGGTCTTATATGTCTGTCCTTAAATACAATGTCTAGAACAACAACAAAAGGTGTGTTATTGGGAGGTAGAATCAGGAGTAGGGCACATAAGCCACGAAGAGGAGAGAAAGAAAGGAAAGAGGGTCCACGCTTCTCTGAAAAAAGTCGAGGCATGTGGATAGGGGGCTGTCTGTAGTCCCTCTTCTCCTCCTCCTGTTCCCTATAAGGCAAAGTCTAGAATGGGTATGTATGCAAGATGTCCTCAGGAACCTATAATCCTTTCTGAGCATTACAACAGCAACAGTCAGAAACATTCTAATCAAGAGGCAAGAACTAATTGGAGAAGATGAATCTTAATTAGCTTGCCCATCAATATGTGTTATTCATTAGGCAGGTACCTTGGTGCGCGAGCAAGGATTAAGAAGAATCCCAGTAAATTGGGTCATCAAGATATGGTGTCCCACACAAACACTGCTCCATTGACTTTATCTATTTTCTCTGATCATCAAAGACCCTCACCAGAAGAACCCATTGCTCCACCAAAGCATAACATTTGAAAAAGTATGTGCAAGATCTGCTCGAGGTTATAAAGGCTGCAGTCTGCTCATCAGGAGACCGGCACCTGGTGCTGGGTGGGCTTTGTGTAAGTAGTTGACGATCTTGGGCAGGCCCTGAAGCCATAACCTAATGGGTTCTGGTTTCCCGTATAAAATGAAATGAACCAAATGTGACAATCTGTCACACAAATACCTCCAATAATCACCCACCCAAAATGACCCAACAATAAAGAATGAATCAGCTCTGGAAGTACAGGGATAAGACAGGTTTGGGGCTTCATTGAATTTGCTGGCTCTGGTCCCATGCCTCAGATTCTCTCAGCTCTGCCTCTTGCCCTGCACCAACTTCATCTTTGTAGACGAAAGATAGACACAAAATGCAAGAAGCCATACCCGGTAGCCTCTAGCACACTCTTCATTGCTCATCTCTGGCTGGCATGCATTCACATGCCCATTTCTGGAGCAGTCACTGGGTGGAGCTGGCAGTCAGCTTCCAGGAGGACAGAAGACCGCTGCACTTCTGCCACAGGTGTGCTCTGAAGCTCACCCAACTCCAAAGACTCAGCACACTTTATGAAATGACATAAACAAATCAAAACTTAGAAAAATAAAGGAAACAAGATAGCAACATAACTTTAAGGAAAAATAATGTAACTAAGTCAATCCTGAATCTCCTAGTGATCCTGCACACACCCTGAGGGCCCATATCTATTAGCTCCCCGCTATATTCAAAGGGGGTTACATGCACATATCATCTTTCTCTATGATAGCTTTACTACTACAGGCCTTTCCCCATGATGCATGGGGTGGTTAGCTCTTCCTAAAGAAGAGGCATTGGCGTAAGTTGCTAAGAGGAAGGTTGCACACTTTCTAGTGTGTGTGGCTATGCATGCCTATGCATGCTTACCTGAGTGTGTGGCCCGCATGTGTGGATGAGCAAATGTTTTGTGTTTCTTTCTTTGAACCAAGAGGGAGGATTGTCCAATAGTTATTGGCCAAATGGATAAGGCATCTCATATTTAATTAAGCTAATCAGCTTCTTTCTGGACTAAATCTTAAAAGTCATTTTCAGATTCCAGGTCAGAATTATGTAGACATATTGTGCAAGTTTATGACAGGACACAGTCTTTTATAAAGTTACAAATGAGACAAAATAGTTTGGTAATAATTCCATGATTTATTTTATTGCCTTTAATTACAATCTTTTGTGTCAAGATGGTAGTTCATATAATAATAAAATGTTTCATTCAGCTGAAACACCGAGGTAGGCTCCTAGAGCAATTGCTTCTGTTTAATACAATCATGATCTTTGTGATAGTTATTTTGGCAAGAACTGGACTCGAGGTATCACCATTTAGCGCATAGGATGGCTTGGTGTGACTCTGATACATATGCTCCAGTACTGAGCAATGAACACGCCAATGCCCTTCAAATGGGCCATTCAAACATCAGCGGGAGAATAGAATCTTAGAATCTTCAAATGTATTTATCCCACTGTTCTTATTGCCCAGATACGCCACTGAGGTGAAGTTAAACTTGCAAACATTCCCAAGGTAAAAATAAGCTGATGTTAGCAAAGTACAAATTGAATTGCAGATCTTTTGACTCTAGTTACAGTGTTCAGTGATTTTTCTGTGCTGTCTTCTTCAGAACAATGATACCCGCAGACCTCCTGGGCTAACATTACATGCAGCAGCCAGTACATTCGTGTTATTTAAACCTGGGGGCTAAGGAGCACCCCCATGCAACTGTTACTCTGGCTACTTAAGGATGACTGGCTAGAGCTAAGGATTTGCCTTCATTTATTTTTATTTTTAAAAGATTTTATTTATTTATTTGAGAGAGAGAGAAAGCATGAGTTGGAGAGCAAGGGCGAGTGAGAGCAGACTCCCCGTTGAGCAGGGAGCCCAATGCCAGCCTCCATCCCAGCACCCCATGATCACGACCTGAGCAGAAGGTAGATGCTTAACCGACAGAGCCACCAAGGTCCCCCAAGGGTTTGCTTTTAGAGTGGAGACCTATAAAAGGAGAAGCACAAAGAAGCACGTTTTAAATATGTGTCTGCCACTAAGATGGAGAGACATGAGCTGATGTTGACTAAAACAGAGGGAAACCCAGACAGCTAAGTGCTGGGTTACCTGGTCCTCAGGGAGTTATTGTTCACGCTCACAAGGACAGCATTTGTAAGCATTGTCATACAGAGAGGTCACAGGTTTATTACACATCTTATACTAACTAGTGTAAAATTATATTTACAGGCTTTGAGCAGTCGGCTTCTTGCAAAAGAGGCACGTGTGAGCAGAGCGTGCATTCTTTGACCAAGCAGTTCCACTTCTGAGGGATCTTCCTGAAGATGTCATCAGGTTCTCAAAATGCATGATCAAGTGCATTTAAGTCCTTGCTATTTTAGTTAGTTCGATTTTAAAATATTTAATAATTTGCCATAGAAGATTGACAGGCTTCCTCAAACTATAGAATAGTGTGCTGTCCTTAAAGATAATTACCACCATGTGTAGTAGCATAGGAAAGTGCTTACAATATAATTCGTGTGTTAGGTTTCCAGGGCTGTCATAACAAATTACCACAAACGGGTGGCTTAAAACAACAGAGATTTACTGACTCACACTCATGGAGGCTGGAAGCCTGAAACCAAGGTATCAGCCAAGGTGTCAGTGGGGCCATATTTCCGACCAAGTTCCCAGGGCAGAATCCTACCTTGCCTCTTGCAGCCACTGGTGGTTCCAGACATTTGTGGTCTTGGAGCTGTATGACTCCCATCTTTGCCTCTCTCTTCACGTGGCTTTCTCCCCTGTGTGTTTCTGTGTCCTCCCTTCCTTGAAAGGACACCTGTCATTGGATTTAGGACCTACCCTGAAATCAAGATGCTCTCATCTTGAGATCCTTAAATGAATTCTAATGGCAAAGACCCTTTTTCCAAATCAGGTCATATTCATGGGCTCTGGGAAGACATACCTTTTGGGGGAGGAGAAAGGCACAATTCAATCTTTTATAATTAGTTAGTATAAACTTTATGCGGTCCTATCTCAACAATGTACATATACACGTGGGTAACACCATTTTTAGGACAGGATTGGAGAGCCAACACAAATATGAAAAGACCCCGCCACTGCCCTGCTATGCAGAGTTAAGAGAACGAAGGAGTCCTGGAGGCCAGAAGTCCCCAGAAGGTGTTGATAGGTTTGGTTCCTTCTGGAGGCTCTGAGGGAGGATCAGGTCCAGGCATATCTCCTAGCTCCTGGTTGTTCTGGCAATCCTTGGCTTTTCTTGGCTTGTAGGCAAAAACTCCAGTGTCCACTCCATTGTCATATGACCTTTCTTCCTGTCTCCATGTCTCTGTTTCCTCTTATAAGGACACAGTCACTGCTTAGGGTCCATTCGAATCCAGGATGACCTCATCTTAACTAATTACATCTATAAAGACCCTATTTCTAAATAAAGTCACTTTCTGAGGTTCTGGATAGATATGAGTTTTGGAGGAATATTACTGAACCCAAGTCAGCTGGCATGGGTTATCCTGAGTCAGTCCAGCGTGGGGGCCATGAGTGGGCAAGTAGACCTGGAGAAGGAGGCTAAGGTGTGGTACAAGATGCCCTGGGGATGACCAACGAGTCACAGGAACCATCTCAAGGGGAGCTCTGTCAGCTCCAGGCCCAGGCCAAATGAACCCAGGAAAAAAAGAGCACAGGATATCATTTCTAAAGAGTCCTAAGTGGAAGAACCAGACTTACCACAAGCTAGTCCCTAGGGCAAAGAATGCAACTCCCCAAAACTGTCCGGTACCCCCGTGCCACTGCTTGCAGGGCGAGTGTGAGAACAGAAGACCACACATATTAAATGCAATGCATTTTCTTGACAATGTGAGTTTTACTACCACAAAAACTCACTTTAAGAGTTGGGATGGGATGTCGCTCCCCCAATGTGTGCCTCAAAGTGGGAAACAGTAGGAGACCACCCTCTGAGCCACCAGGTGTCACACTAGCTGATCCATTGAGCTGGTCATTGAGGGGGCATCGCGGGGGAACATGTGACAAAGCAAAAAAGAAAAGAAAGCAAGGAAGGGTGGAATGAACAGGAAGCCTTCCACAGTGGCTGCAACCACGTGGAACTCTCTTGGATGAAGCACCAACAGCCCCTGTACTTCTGCCTGCAGAACAAAAAGCACTTCCCAATTTCATTGTGACCTAGTTCCTGGGCCTCGCCCTCCTCACCACAGGCCCGCAGAGCCTGGCTTAGCAAATCCTGCCACCTAGTGCCCTCCAGCTCCCTCCGAACCCTGAAGCAGCTGGGAGTCTAAAGAAACAGCTCCTTTTTTCTTACCCTCCCCCACTGTACCCACAAAGCCATTACCTCCACCACATCTTAGTTCAGGGAAAAATAAGGCTCAAATGTCTTATCGGCTCACCAATTTTGTTTTTTCTTCTGAGGTAGGTTTTGCTTTTAGGAATGCCAGTTTTCTGTTGAGTGGAAGCCAAGGGAGTGTCTATTTGGATATCCAAAGAAAGAATGCCAAGGTCATGGGCACAGGAAAACTGGGAATGAACCCAGGTCCTCATCTAATTGCATAAATTGGGAACTCCAAGCCTTCACTCTAAAAAGAATTAAATAGACGGGCAATAGTGTGAGTGTTTAACAGAGAGCTTTAGGGTAAATCAATTCTCCATGCCCACCTGTATGGAGTCCCCACAGCTGATGCAGAGAACCATGCTCCCTGACTTGGTGTATAGAATGCTTAATGCACATTTATCCGAGGGGTAGGTGAGTCTGCAGCATGGGCTCACAATGGTTTTGTAAGAAGTCGCACTGGAAACATCTGATGGCCAAAGTGGTCTATCAGGCCAACAGTCTGGCTATCATTCTCTTTGCTTCCTATCTACTGAGAGAACTTCAAACCCACTGGTTAACTTTCTAAAGGTTTATTTATTTATTTATTTAATACTTTAAATTTTTTTAGGGAAGGGAGAACACAATTCAGAGAGCTGAGATGTAAGCTCTGGGTTTGCCTCCTACTAGCAATAGGGTGAGTTTTCTCTAAGCCACACCTTCCTCATTGGTCAAATTACAGTTATAGTGGCAGGCACCCAATAGGGTTATTTTAAGAATTACATGATGGAATCCATGTGGAGTGCCTGCCTGGTCTGTGGTGTCCAATAAATGATAGCTATTTGGCTGTTTGATTCGGTGATTGTGGTCAGGTGAGGAATGGCCTCCTAAACATGTCCACATCCTAACCCCCAGAGTTTGTGAGTGTGTTATCTTACAAGGTAACAGGGATCTTGCAGATGTGTTTAAGTTAAAGAACTTGAGATGAAGATATCCTGAAATATCTGGGTGGACCCAGTGAATCACGAGGTTCCTTGTAAGACAAATGTGGCATGGTCACAGAAAAGGCCATGAGTGATGGAAAGGAAGGCCGGAGCCTTGTCCTTTGAAGATGGAGGAGGGGCTCTAAGCCAGGGAATGAGGAGGACAGCCTCTAGAAGCCGAAAAAAGCAAGGAAATGGATCCTCCCTGGAGACTCCAGAAAGAACACAACCCTGTTTAAAATACCTTGATTTTGCCCCAGGAGACCCATTTTGAACTTCAAACCTTCAAAACTGTAAGATGATACATTTGTATTATTCAAAGCCATTAAATGTTGTGCTTCAGCAGCAATGAGAAACCAATATAGTTATAAATACCCAAATCTCCCAGTGTAGCTGGCCTCACGACACTGGTTCAGGATCTTTTTATAAGAGGGATTCCCTCCCTGTCACTAGCCCAAGGATCCAGTCAGGGTGAACATATTAGTGAGTAATACATTGATTGAAATAGCTGATCATTAACCATGGTAATAGAGTCAAATTCAAATCATATTTTCAAAATGAGTAACATCACTTGGAATAAAACAGGCCTGCACCCCAAACAGAGCAAAACAATGAAGGACAACAGGTAGAAAGCTCATGTGAACACTGACCGAAGATATAATGGAAAATACATGTTTGATACTCTGCCTAATTTGGATCATGGGAGGAGAATGGCTGAAGCAGTCTACTACCAAGACAAGAGAACATGGAAACCAACACAGACAATGGGACCAATCCTAAGCCACATCCCACATGTAAGGCCATGAGAACACCAGGAGGGAGAGAAGCAGACTGAGCTGCGCAGGGGAGAAATCAGCTCTGGGGGCCTTCCAGGGTTGATGCAGAAGACCTCGCAACATAGAGGGTGGAGAGGAGAGTGGGGTCAAAGGGAGAAGGAAGACAGAAGACACATGGAGTTTGGATAAATATGCAAACTCAAGCACATGAGTTTGAGAAAGTTGAGGGTCCCATATCTATGGCTTCTCTCATTGACCTCTTGCTGTTTTATGTAAATTCTATTGGCAAGTCCATCAAAATGAGCAGCTTTGGACTGCTTCTCTCTCTCTGCCTATTGGCATCTTCAGGAGGATGGGTTCTTACCATGGGGAATCCACTCCTTTGGCAGGGTGAGCCGGTGGGTAGAATCAGGACTGTAGCAACCATGAGCTCAGAGATAGAGCAGAAACATCCTGCTGTTGTGTAGAAATGGCTCTAGCCAGGGGACATAAGGGGTGGATGTTGTCACAAATTAAATCTGGGATTCGGTCTCTCAAAGTTTCCAGGGTGGGATGGAGGTTACAACCCCTCTGGTGTGTCTAATTCTCTTGACTACCAATGCTCACCTTTCTGCATCTGACCCTGGCAGCTCCCTGTAGTTCACTGCCTGATACTAGCCAGAGATTTCATATGTTGCATGGACCAGTGGCTCCATCCATCACCATGGCAACTGTGGCTGGGCTCCTGACTAGGAAACATTATTTGCCCTTGGGCAATGATTAGGGCAACCACAGGAAACCATACAACATAACAAGGATGTTACGTTACCACTCTGGAGAAGTCTCACCTCCAGAAAGACTTCAGGGGAATCCAGCTGTCACCATGTTCTAATCTCCTTGTGTCCCAAGACCACCCACCCAGGCCCTACACCTGCCCACTGCAGCTGCAGCTCCAGCTGAAGCCCCTTGAGCTTCTCTTCCTCACCCCACTCACATTCATCCACAGTGGGCCCCACATACCCTCCGTAAAATCTACCATTTACATAAGCAGAGATCTTCACATAGACAGTTGTGCAAGATGGAAAGATCCTCATTTGCCTTCCTTGGGTTGCAGGAGGACTGAAGATACCACAGCCTAGAGAAGAAGAAGACAGGTGTGAGGAAAGACAACAGAGAAAGAAGGAAAGAGACAGTCCAGAAAGCTCAGAGGTGATTAAGCTGAGCTTCATTTTAAAAGGCCAGAACATGGCATCCCTAACGAAGAGCACTTTATAGACTCTTTCTTACTTTGTCCCCGTCCCACTTCTCCTGAGCTACTAATGCCCAATAATCTCTGAAGAAATCAGGCTATATGTTGTGAAGTGTACATAAAATTAATCTTAGGACAAGAATTAAATCTCCTGCTGTGGTCTGGAAGGAAAGTAACACAAAAAAGAAGACCCACAAAACAGTTTGGGAAGTTGCCCCAAACTCAAGGAAGACACCAGCAAGCGTTCAGGCTAAGGCAGCTCCAAAGGTAAGACCTGAGTGTACAGCTTTCCTCGCACATGTCCCCTGGACGAGGGAAGACAAGAGTGGTATGTGATGGGTTGGCGACACGCCAAGCCACACCAAGACATTCCAGGATGGAAAAATGAAAAAGAATGTTAAATGTTGGAATCCTGGGCAATTTTTCATCCAAGCTGTGAAGGGACAAGGGAGGTAAATGCAGTCCCTCCGTAAAGGGGTGTTCATGTTCCCAGGGGCTCACAAGAATGCAACATTGTTGCGCTTGTTCACACTGCTAATGATTCCCTAGCCAACCTGTCACCTCATACAGATTGGCTCCGGTCACACCTGCCTCTGGATAGAGGACAAATTGTTCTGCTGCCAACCCCAGAGTGGCACAATGACATTTTTAGGGAGAGGTTTTTGTCACTGTTCCTTGTACTAGGATTCCTATGGGGGGGGGCCTGGAAGAGGACAGGTGTGTGCTGATCAAAGGAAACTCATGAACTCTTTTGGATCAACAGGAAACCACTCACCTGAATTCTGGCCTGAAGGAATTAGAAACAGCCTCAGCAGAGCACGCAGAGCCTGGAGGTCCTACACTCAGTTTGTAGTCCCCACCATTGCCAATGGTGGATGAGCCCATTTCCCCCCACTAAGTGTGTCTATCCCTGCTGGTCTGCTAACTTCCTGGGAACATCAGTGCTTGGAGAAGGCACAGGCTGAGTGAGAGCACGGTGCCTGTGCTCGGTGAGGAGAATGACATGCACAATCCCCAGGCACACATTTACAGAACAAATCAGACAGTTTCTCTGCCAGATACATAACCCAGCAGACTCCTACCCCAGTGCCTGCGAGTGTTGCTGAGCACACCATTTCAGGCCAAAGTCTGTTTCTTGCTATTCTCTCCTTCCAGAACACAGTGGCAGAAATGTGTTGGCAAAAATGTTTGGGGAAGGGTGCACCTGGGTGGCTCAGTCAGTTAGGCATCAGCCTTTGGTTCAGGTCAGGATCCCAGGGTCCTGGGGTCGAGCCACGAGTCAGGCTCCCTGCTCCATGGGGAAT
Source organism: Lutra lutra (assembly GCF_902655055.1). Taxonomy (NCBI): domain Eukaryota; kingdom Metazoa; phylum Chordata; class Mammalia; order Carnivora; family Mustelidae; genus Lutra; species Lutra lutra. The sequence goes on along the minus strand of NC_062280.1, from coordinate 41,867,152 downwards.
CTGCTTCTCCCTCTCCCACTTCCCCTGCTCGTGCTCTCCCTCCCTCTCTCTCTCTGTCAAATAAATAAAAATATTTAAGAAAAGTTTGGGGAAGGCAGATGACAGAAATACTAAAATTACTTAAATGTGGTTAATATATTGTTGTGATCACTGAAGAGGTCACACCTGTCCTCCACAGATGCAGGATGCATCCTGCATGGATGCTCCTTTATCAGACCAGGGTGCAGGGAGGTGGTGAGAAGAGGGGAAAGCCACATACAAGCTGTGTTGGGTTTCACAACATTGATACCAAAACCCAGTAAGATGCACAACAGCACAAAAAGAGAGTGACAGACCACTCTCACGTATGAATGGTGATTTGGACATCCTCCGTGAAGCAACTGGAATCTGGCAGCTTTTTTAAAGAATAGTAAACCATGGCCAAGTGGGGTCATTCCAGGGATGCAAAGATGGTTCGGTTTAGGCACTATATTAACATGATTCACCATGTTTTGTTATCAAAGAAGAAAGACAAATTCCAAATCTCCAACTTTAAATTAAAAAAAAAAATTTTCAAAAGAGGTTTGTTTGAAAGCTCCGTATATATTTATGTTTTAAACTCTTAGCAGTGGAAGAACAGATGCAACCCACATAGGACCGAACTCTAAACACCACTTATACCAGACCAGAAGGCATCATGGAGCTTAAGGGTGCAACACTGAAATGCTTCTCAGAATGCTGTCAAAGTGAGGACTAAGACAGGATGCTTATCACCATACCATTGTTGTCTAGCCCTGTCAGAATATGCTCAAAGAGAATAAGAAAAAGAAAAAAATGGCACAGAAAAATGATGAGAGGAGGCAAAATTAATATTATTTGCAAAAGTTATATGGTACACATGGGACACTCTGGAATAGCAACTGAAAAACTTATTAAAAACAATATGAAAATTGTTGAAGACAGGCCAAAAACCTAACATATATTAGTCAGTTTATGTTATAAGACAGAATGACGAAAGATCTTATTTATAATAACAAAAAGAAAATACCAATAAATAATTTTTTTAAATGCCAAACACACCTTTCATGCAAAAAAAAAAATTAATATGCCATACACACCTCTTACACTCACACCCCCCCCAAAAAAAAACCCTCTTAGACTCTATTAAGGGTCACGTAAGAAGACTTCGGGAAATGGAAATGTATGGCTTATTCCCACAGAACAAAACTCAGAAGTTGAAAGATGTCAAGTTTTCAAAATAAGCTACAAATTTGGTGTAATTGATTTCAAATACCAACAGAATTTTTTTCATGACTTGACATGCTGATCTCAAAGTGGAAATAAAATTAGTATATGGGAATATCCAGGAAAGTTCTGAAAAATAGGCAAGATTGTGGAGCAAGACAGTTTCTAGTCTTAGCAGACATTGAGAAGCTATAGGAAGTGGGACAGTTTGCTACGGGAGCAGGAGTAAGCCGTCACTTCTTTTTTTTTTTTTTTAAGATTTTATTTATTTATTTGACAGACAGAGATCACAAGTAGGCAGAGAGGCAGGCAGAGAGAGAGAGGGAAACAGGATCCCTGCTGAGCAGGGAACCTGATGTGGGGCTTGATCCCAGGACCCTGAGACCATGACCTGAGCTGAAGGCAGAGGCTTAACCCACTGAGCCACCCAGACGCCCCAGCAGTCACTTCTAAATGAAGGTACAAATGACCAATAATGCCTTTACTGTATCACCCATCTGGGAAATAGTTCTCAGGGGCTTGTGACATCTTCCTGGAAAGACAGGGAGATCTGACAAGAGTTTCAGTCTCACTGGAAAGGGACTGCATTTGGGTTTGTGAGTTCTCACGTCCTGTAATCCTCTTGGGGCTACTGCAGAAGGGCCTGGATCCAGGAAGTCCTCTAGCTGCTGCAATTGACAAGTGGCCTGGGAACACAGACCTCTGTCCTTGGGTACTTTCCTGGCAATATCCACTTTGACAGAAAGCTAGTTCTTCTATATTGTTGCCCGGGACTGAGAAGTCTAGAGAAAAAGAATCCACAGGAACATTTTGATGGTAGGCAGGGGCCTGCCTTTCATCCCTAATTCACCAGATGATTTATTAATTTTTTAATTAAAATAAGTCACAAAAGGAAAGACATTCTTGACACCAAGTTGCCTGGACTGATTGTCTTTTTAAGAATAAGGAATTTACACACACACACACACACACACACACACACACAAAGGAATAAGGTATTTACAAGCATTGCCTATTGATCTAAAACACACATTTGACATAATTATGCTATGCATGGCTACTATGTGAGTTCTTAGCTCCTAAAATCCTTAGGTAATATTAATCTCCTCATGTAATTGCTTCTTATCTAAAAATTTGATAGTTATGCCTTTTTTTTTTTAAATCAGTCAATGGAAAAAGAGGAAGAGTAAATCATTTATTAGGGACTGGAACCCATCAAAAGAAAAATCACACAATTCATGAAGCATCTTTCTTCTCTGGCATTTCTATTCTTTCCAGTGTATTTTGCTGTGAAAAGAGAGAAGGAGGGGGGATTAGACTCTGCGGCATGCATTCCACATTCCCGCTATGGAGACGCAGGACCTAACACTCCTGGGTGTATTCAAAGGGAATCCAAGGTGGCCCTAGAGACTAGAGCAACTGTGCAAAGTGCCCAGTTCCTTGAACAAAGAGCAGAGGTAACAGACACTTGCTGGGGAAGGGGAGAAGTATTCTAGTTTGAGCATGTGGCAACATATCCAGATGGAGTAGTCTGGCATGCTGTTGGTTAAGGCAGAGTCTGGAAATGGAAGGTGGAAGGCTCCCCCTGACGGATGGGCATCAAAGTGCTGGGGGTGCCTGGGATCACCTGGGAAAGAGAAGACAGTGAGTAGAGGAAGAGCCCAGGCTGGAGTTCTGGGGACCACCTCCATTTGGGGAGCAGGAGGAAGAAGAGAGACCCATGCAGAACAGAGAGAAAGAAGACTTAGAACAGGAAAGAAACACCAGAGGCAGCCACAAAGTTCAGTGGGCAAAGGGAAGGCCAGCGGGCTGGAGGCACCAAGAGCTGGAGAGAGAGAGCAGGGCAGCCCCTGGAGAGAGGTCCTGGGATGCGGCAGGGCAGACAGCATTTCTTTCAAGCCAGGTAGAAAGAAGACCTGAGAGAGTAAAGAGGAAGTGGGAACGTAATGGGTGGGGGGACCTAAACCCTCATCATTTGCAAAAATTTGCCTACTTGCTAAAATTCCTTTGTAATCCCCAAATGGATATTCCTGGTGCTTTTGCGTTCATTCTAAGACATGCTTAGGGTGGTGAAAAGCTAGGATCCCAGCATCCATGTTGCCAGCCAAGGTCAAACAAGGTGATGTTCTGTCTCCTTATTTCAGCTCATACTGTAAACAAGTGTCCTTCTTGCATACCATTAAGGGCCATGCTTTGGGCATTTTCGTATTTCTTATTGGTGATTTTGCTGTTTCAAATGGCCCCCACGCATCGTGCCGGGGTGGTGTCCAGCCCTGTTTAGCACAGAAGGCTGCGGCATGCCTTATGGAGAATACGTGTATGTTCAAGGAGCGTGGTCCAGGCCTGAGTTATGGTGCCGTTGACCGTGAGTTCAATATGAATCAATAGCGATGTTAAATAAGGTGCCTTTCAATGGAAACACACATAAAACAAGGCTGTGTACTGACTGGTTGATGAAAGGTGACCAAAGGCTCACGGGAGCCTAACCCTTACTTCCCACTGGAACAATGGCTCAGTATTTGCTAATTCAGTGTTGGCAGCAACTTTACAGATCATAACTACCAAGATACTGAGAGTGGACTGTCCTCCCTCCTTTAGGTGTGCACAACGAAAGAGCATCAGAGTAGACTGTAAGTGGACACAGCCCCACATGGCCAGCTTTCCATCTCCCAGGCACCAGCTGGTCTTTCCTATCTCAGATGGGAGAAAGGGTCTGGCTCCTCCGGTGGGTGGGCAGCCATGGGAGGTCATGACAACAAGTTGTCACTCATGGGTCTGTTCCCCGAATATGGAAATCACTCAGCCAGCTCACTTAAGGGGCCACATTGTGGGGTCACCCCTCCCGGGTAGCTGATGATAGGTAGGTATGTATTAAGGCTTCCAGGCTTCTAATCTTTGCCTTCCAGTGGGAGGCTGCCTACCTAGCTTCACCCAACATGTGACAGATGTAAATAATCCTTGGGTTTCTAGGGTGCATGGGTGACTCAGTCCGTTAAGCATCTTGACTCCAGCTCAGGTCATGAACTTGGGGTCCTGAATTGAATACTGTGCCGGGCCCTGTGCTCAGTGGGGAGTCTGCTTGTCTCTCTTCCCCTGCCCCTCACTCCTCTCTCAAATAAAGTCTTTAAAAAAATAATACTAATCCTTGGACTTTTGCCCTCTCATGTTGTTTCCTATACATGGAGATATTGACATGAGGTTGAATGGCACAGGGCAGGGAAAGAGAGACAGACAGATATCAGTAACAATATCCCAATCTCGGAGGCATCTGGGTGGCTCAGTTCGTTAAGCATCTGCCCTCAGCTCAGGTCATGAGCCTGGGGTCCTGGGATAGAGCCTAGCGTGGGGCTCACTGCTCAGCTGGGAGTCTGCTTCTCTCTGCTCCTCACCCTGCTGGTGTGCTCTCTCTCCCTCTCTCTCTCTCACTAAGCAAATTTTAAAAGAACTCTTTAAAATCCCAATCTTAACATCACCTCTAAGAGCAAGAGCCTCTGATGTCCGCACTTCCTCATGTACAAAACAGAAAAGAATGACAAAGCTTCATATGAGTTGTTACAAGACTTATAAAAGGCAGTGCACGAGAAGGTCCACGCACAGACCCAGGCACTCTGGAACGTTCTGATCTTCCCTGGGGCAGGGACCAGACACGTTTGTTAAGCAAACTGACAAACTCATGAAACTGATCCTTCTCAGCATGCCACCGTCCACATCAGACCTTACTTGCAACGGCCTGCTTTGCAGCTCTGGGGCCAAGTTTCAGGGGTCCACACAAATCGTCATTGCAACATAAAGGAAAACGCCTCTCTCGCGCCACTGTGGTTTGGGTGCTTTCCGTGTGGTTTGTGGGCATCTGGCCACTGAGTAATTGAAAAGGGTGAACTATTCCAGCTATAAAGATCAAGCAAGGGCTATAGCTGAGAGATCCCTTACAGCATGAGAGTTGGGACCTGATTTTCATGGCCCCTATGTTAGAGGAGCAAATAAGAAAAAATTCCAAAGCTCATGTTGAAATCCTACCTTTCGCTATGGATTCCTATATGTGAAATGATTTTCTAGCAACCTGAAAGAAGCCTAGAACACTGTTTATTAAATTACAAAAACACTTAGCCCCTATAAAACCAGGCTTGGAGGGTTCCATGGTCTTTGAATCAAAGACTCTCTCTTTGGGGATCTCCCGACCAGAAAAATGACATCCACGACTTGAACACGGTCATCCTGCCTTGGGTCACACATGTGTTTTTTCCTTCCTTCTAGCCTGATTATTATGTTCTAGACATTATTCTTAGCTTTATGGTAGTAAACTAAAATAATTAATAAGAATGAGGGCCATGCGTCGCCAAGGAGGTCATGGTCTAGCAAGGCCAAAAACAAGTATGAAAATAATAATGAACCTTTGAAGGAAGGTAGCCAAGAGGTTAAGAGACTGGAGCATGATCTCACAGCTCCTGGTGGCAGAGCAGGCTTGGAGTCAGGTCCACAGACTCAGGTCCCTGTGCTGGCCTTCCCAGGCTCTTTTTGGGATTCTAGGAAATTCAGAGCACGGTGGAGAAATCTGAAGGTCACGGGAGCTCAGGGTCATAACTGGGGCAAGGGTGGCAATGTCGAATGGGTGCTGCCTTTAAAAACACATTTGATAAGCAATCAGTTTTGTTATAGAAATCAAATCAATAATATTCACACACATGGATTGCAAACATATTGCAACCCTTGTGTGTGAATATGCCCAATATAATCATTTATTAATAAATGAAACACAGCCAGTTCATGGGGAACTCTATTTTGCCCCCTGAGGATGCTCTATAAAGCAAAAGGAAATGATTTAAATTGGTAAAAAAAAAAAAAAAAAAAAAAAAGGAATACGATGAGTCCGTTTCTTCATAATGAGTAGATTCTAGATCTCCATATGAAGCTAGTGTTTATTTTTAGGAGGCACATAGATTAAATAGAAAACCTACCATTTGCAACTTTCATCCAATACAGCCTCACTGGTAAATTTTTCTTCTATTTTTGTAAAATGTCAGTTGACTTCTTTCAAATTCCAGTGGTTAAAAATTAATTATACTATGCTTAACTGATTTTTTTTTTTTAAATAACAGTCTCAGGCACCTAAAGTGAAGGATTCCGTCATCCCTTCAAAAATACTTGTCGAATGCTTGCTGTGTGCCAGGCTCTGGGCAGGGCGCTAGGAGACAGTAGCACATGACATGTCCTGAGCCCTGCGTGCACCCTGCACCCTGCACCCAGGACATCTGGGGCAGCCCGGTGGGACAGAGAAGAGATGAGCAACTGCAGGGCTCTGTGATGAGGACAGTTGGAAAGGGGTCAGAGTAGACCTCCCATGGGAAATGACACTGTGCTGAGGCCTGACCAGGGAGGAGGGATTAGCCAGGGAGCTGTCCCATGTGAAGGTCTCAACACGACAAGCTGTGAGATCTCAGTACTGCTGGAGCTTAGGGCCGAGGCAGAGTTGGAGAAGTGGACAGGGGCTGGATCACCAAGACCTTTGTGCGCCATGCTAAGGAGCTCAGACTTTATCCTGAAGGTATGCAGTGTTATGCAAACTAAAGTCTGTGAAGGCTCAAACTTTGTTATTAATGTGTGTGTGTGTGTGTGTGTGTGTGTGTGTGTGTGCGCGCGCGCGCGCGCGCGCAAAAATGAATGGGCACTGAATTGATGTCTATAATTGCATCTGAAGATTCTTTTCAAGTGTGCCCTTCCTGATGTCCCCTTACTACATGGAAACCTTTAGAAAGGCTTGGTTACATCTGCTCCAATCCCTAGTAACTGGAAATTTATATACTTGGTGATACTCAGTGTGGGTTTGGTAAACTCGGGCTCAGTGTTCAGCTCCCCACCACACTAGTGGAATAGGCTATTCTTCCTTTTGGCTTAGTGTCTGCATTTTGCATACCTCTGCTTTATCCCCAAGTGAAGCGAACACTAGGGGGTTAATGTGGAAAGAATCTGACTCTTCTGTTTCAGGATAAGCTTGAGGACAGCATGTAAGGTTAACAGCATGAGGTCAGGGCAAAAATGCAGGCACTGGTCAGTGGAGACAGTAATGACATGAGTGGCCAATGCCAGAGGGAATGTGTGGCCATGATTCATAAGACTGGACCCCTGAGGATGTCAGGAGAAGAGAAAGGGGAAAGAAGGGTCAAGGATGCTCTAAAATTCTGAGCTTGAGGAAATAAGGTGGATGGTGACAGCCTGAATTAAGGAAGGCAGTTGAAGAGGGCACCGGGTAGGTTCCAGGAGGATACAGGTGCCCATGCCAACTTCATCCAGGACAGAGCATGGTAGATGTGTGCTTGGACGTAATTACAGATCATTGATGAAGTCAGCAGGTGGAAGATATGACAAAGCAATCTATGGAAGGAGGAGAGGGTGGGCTAAGGAGATAACACAAGTGGTCACCAGTATTTAAATTATTGATCAAGGAAAGGAAGGCAGATCCAGTTTCTTGGATCTGAGGGCTGAAAGCCCAGGGTGCAGAAAGCAGACCGTGAATGGGAGGAGAGAAGGGTGGGGTCAGCAGCCAAGGACCACAACTGTGAGGAGAAGCTCAGCATATAAGCAGGAAAGAGGGCAGTCACTGGGACGGGGGAGCATCAAAGGAGTGACTGTTCTGTCCGTCTCTCTGTTTGCTCTTCAACTGGACACTTGATCATGTTAATGGTGACAAATACAAAAGCCACAGGAGAAAGCTCAAGGCTTGTGGGATGGGAGAGATGACTAAGGGACAGAGTCTGAGAGGAGACCAGGTGGTGGGAAGGTGAGTGAAGATGAGAGCTGAATGACAGAGTAAGACATTTGAGGGCATGAGGACAGCAGTGTTAAGGCAATCTCTCCAAGTAGCTTCTATTTTTAAATACACATTTTTAACGATGTCCCCTTACCTTGAAGCTATTACCCAAAGCCAGTGATTATTCTTGAAATCTGTGCCACTTGTTCCAGTACCCTCGATTCCCAGGAGGAAAGATCCCTCTCGGGCTCTCTGCAGATGGAAGAACATATAGGCTCTGTCATTCACACCAAGATCTGAGACAATGTGGACCCCACGACTATGAACAGTGGGAAGAGGTGTGACTAGCATAACCAGACCCACACTGCTGAGAGATGTCCAAGAACAGGACAGCTCTGTCTTCCTTCCTTGGCTCATCCTTCCTTTCCCCTGCGTGGTGTCACAGCTGAACCCATGCTTATTTCTCTCTGTGTGTGATCTGTCCCAGGCACTACTATAAGTCCTCCATGAGATCAGCTCAGTGCTTGTCACACACATTTGGTGGAATAAATTAAATTGTTGTCTTCACAGAAGTCTCTGAGATGACTGCATAGCTGCATCTGTGATGTTCCTAAGGCCCAAAAAGGTTTTTAAAATTCAGCTCTGGAATTATCTTCTGAGCCACATAAAAAGGATCAGTCACATTAACTTACAGTCATAAAATATTTTTGGCCCCAATTGACATTTTCCCAATGCAATAGCCAGCCTCCATGATGGCTTCCTGGTATTCACCCTTAGATATTTCTCTCTGACACTGGACCAAGGCTGGTCTGTGTGACTAATAAAATACACAAAAGAGATGACACACAAATTCCAAAATTAGGTCACAAAATCCCGTATCTTCTGTCTTGGATGTTCTGTGACTTTCTCCCTCTCTCTCTCTCTCTCTCTCTCTCTCTCTCATCATTGTCTCTGGGAGAAGCCAGCTGTCATGTTTTGAGGACATTCAGACAACCCTATGGGAAGGTCCACAGAGGGTGAAACTGAAACCCTCAGTCCAAGAACCCATGAAGAGCTGAGACTTGCCAACAAACACATGAATGATCTTGGAAGTGGATCTTTCAGACCCAGTCCAGCCTTCAAATGAGATCGCAGCCCCAGATAACATCTTATTTCAAGCTTGTTAGAGACTCTGCATCAGAACCACTCAACCAAGGTGCCTGGGGGTTCTTGACCTTCAAAAACTATAATATAACAAATATTTGTTGTTTTAAGCTGCTTAGTTTGGGGATAATTTGACACACAGCAATATGTAACTAATGCACTTAAGTTGGTTGTTAATCTGATTAATCACATTTATGTTGGCTATTTCCAAAATCAAATCCAAGGACAAATATTTTCCACCACTATAGCAATTCAAAAGACTAGGTCATAGATTCTGAAGGCAATGCCCCCAAAAAAGTGTTCAAAAATGTCCTCTGCGGGGGTGCCTGGGTGGCTCAGTGGGTTAAGGCCTCTGCCTTCAGCTCAGGTCATGATCCCAGGTCCTGGGATCGAGCCCCGCATCGGGCTCTCTGCTCAGCAGGGAGCCTGCTTCCTCCCCTCTCTCTCTCTGCCTGCCTCTCTGCCTACTTGTGATCTCTCTCTCTCTCTGTCAAATAAATAAAATCTTTAAAAAAAAAAAAATGTCCTCTGCAATGGTCACACTATTCAAATAACTGATGGTCTCCCAAAGCAAAAACTGGGAGGTTGTCTAAAACTTTTGTTTAAATTAAGTCTCAGGGGGTGCCTGGTGGCTCAGTCAGTTAAGTATTTGACTCTTGGTTTTGACTCAGGTCATGATCTCAGGGCAGTGAGATCCAGCCCCACATTGGGCTCCATGCTCAGCAGGGAGTCTGCTTAAGTTCCTCTCTCCACCCCTCCTCCTGCTCTTGGCCAATCTCTCTCTCTCTCTCAAATAAATAAATAAAATCTTTTAAAAAATAAATTAAAAAATAAAAAGGAAATAAATCAAGCCTCAGATTATAAGCCCTATCACTTGAAATAAATTCAGTTCGCCTAGTGAGGATCAAACATTGAGCTCAATGAAATATAGTATTTGTGTTATTCATTTTTTAATTTAATTTAATTTAATTTCTTTTCAGTGTTCCAGAATTCACTGTCTATTCATTTTAATGAAGAACTCCAAAATATGATGAAATTCACAACTTTTCTGGAAAACAGCATTGGTAAAATCAAAAGCTGGAAGAGTCTGACAGGTCTGTACCAAAGTCCTGTCTCTGCCACTCACTACCTGGATCCAAGTTCCACGTTGGCCATATCTACAGAAACTCACCTAGCCTCAGTTTGCTCATCTACAAAATGGGAAGGCACATAGTGTTGCCTCATAGGATGGTTGTGAAGAGAAAGCTGTGTCAAGCAATTAGCACAGAGCTAAGTGTCTTGCATGTAATATTAGCACCAAGAGCCATTGTTCATCTCTTCTACAGAAGCAGGTCATAAGATACCCGGTTCGCAGATCTATTCTGAAAATTAAATGAGAGGGAAACTGATCTGTAAAGGGGAGGAACTATATTACCATTAATGTTACCTGCTGGCCCCAAAATACCATACCAATGAGGGTAGAGGGCAAAGAGGGGTTCAAGAGAATTTAAGCTTTTTCAGAAAATGCCCCCAAAGTGAGACAGGAGGAAAGGTCAGTGCTGATATCCTGAGCCCAATTTGCTATTTTGTTTCCTGCTAACATTTAAGCAAGTCACGATGCCTCAAGTTTGCCTTTTTAGTGATTTGCAAACCAAGTTTATGCAGTACTGTTCTCTTCATTTTCATTTAAAATAGCTCATACTTGAGAGGTTAATCTACTATGAAATGGTTTCAGCAGAGCCTGGCTTGCTCCAAAAAGCATCTGTTGGTGTCATATGGAAGAAAGTAGGACCACTTACCAAGTGACCGTTCATAAAATTCACTTCTGGATCTGTCAGAAATGAGACCTGTAATACAGAACAGTCATAAGGTAAGGTCCCTCTCTCCACTTCCAGGATGTTCCATGATTTTATTATTGATGCCCCAAATACACCTCTTAAGCAAGGAAGCAGTGGAAGACCACCAAATAGTTTTGCTGCCATCAGCACTAGTGGGGAAAAACCTCAGGAAAGTAAAAATGGCTCCCAATCCCCATCCCACTTCAAATGAGAGGCCACACAAAAAGGAGAGAAAGGAAGGCCCTCCCTGCTCCCAAACAAGCCACTTAAAGGGATGACCAGCTTTCATCACATGGCAGGAGGATAACAGAATTAGACCTCAATTAACTAGGTGGGCTTTAGTGTAGACCGTCCAGCCACACATTATTGCACACCTGGGCCCTGTAAGTTGGGCTGTGCACCCAGGATGAAATAGCATGTTTGAGTTAGGGGACCCTCTCAAGGTGTAACCCAACATCTGCCTTGTTTATTTGACACATGGGGCCATCAGATTGAATCATGTACAGAAAATCTCTGTATAAATATACAGGGATACCTAAATGGTAAGTTGTGTCTTTATTGCCTAATTGTAAGAAAGGAACAAAAACAATCCAGTCAAGAAATGAGCAGAAGACATGAAAAAACACTTTTCCATAGAAGACATACAAATGGCCAACAGACACATGAAAAATGTTCCACGTCTCTTGTCATCAGGGATATACAAATCAAAACCACAATAAGATAGCACCTCACATCAGTCAGAATGGCTAAAATTAACAAGACAGGATACAATAAATATTGGCAAGGATGTGGAGAAAGGGGAACTCATATATACTGTTGGTGGGAATGCAAGCTGGTATAGCCACTCTGGAAAACAGTATGAAGGTTCCTCAAGAAGTTAAAAATAGAAATCCCTATGACCCAGCAATTGCACTACTGGGTATTTTCACCAAAGATACAGATGTAGTGAAAAGAAGGAGCACATGAACCCTAATGTTCATAGCAGCAATGTCCACAATAGCCAAACTGAGGAAGGAGCCAAGATGTCCTTCAGCAGATGAGTGGATAAAGAAGATGCGATTCATATATACAATGGAATATTACTCAACCTTCAGAAAGGATGAATACCTACCATTTGCATCGACATGGATGGAACTGGAGGGGATTATGCTGAGTGAAGTAAGTCAAGCAGAGAGAGATAATTATCATATGGTTTCACTCATATGTGGAACATAGAAATAATGCAGGTCATAGGGGAAGGGAGGGAAAACTAAATGGGAAGAAAAACCAGAGAGGGAGATAAACCATGAAAGACTTGTGACTCTGGGAAACAAACTAGGGCTGTGGAAGGGCAGGTGGGTGGAGGGATGGGGTAACGGGGTGATGGGCATTAAAGAGGGCATTAATGTGATGAGCACTGGGCGTTATATGCAACTAATGAATCATTGAACACTACATCAAAAAGAAATGATGTACTATACATTGGCTAACTGAAATTTTAAAAAAAAGAAAGTTAAAAAATAGGAACAAAAATAAAAGAGAATGTTCATTTTCTGCAATTAGTATAACTGTTCAAAGGTTATGTATCAATGTTTCCAGTTTTCTTTTACGATTTCTTTTTTTTTTCTTTTTTTCTTTCTTTTTTTTTTTTTTTTTTTTTTTTTTTTTGGTCAGAGAGAGAGACAGGAGCAAGCACAAGCAGGGGAAATGGCAGGCAGTGGGAGAAGGAGTCTCCACGCTGAGCAGGGACACCCCCCACTCACCCCGATGTGGGACTCGGTCCCAGAATCCTGGGATCATGACCTGAGCCGAAGGCAGACACTTAACCGGCTGAGCCTCCCAAGTGTCCTTCAATGTTTCCAGTTTTAAATGACTCACTAACAGAGTTTCAATATGAAGTTGTTTCAAGAAAAAAATCATTAAAAAGAACAGATCTGGGGGAGGAGTCAAGATGGCGGAGAAGTAGCAGGCTGAGACTACTTCAGGTAGCAGGAGATCAGCTAAATAGCTTATCTAAAGATTGCAAACACCTACAAATCCAACAGGAGATTGAAGAGAAGAAGAACAGCAATTCTAGAAACAGAAAATCAACCACTATCTGAAAGGTAGGACTGGCAGAGAAGTGAATCCAAAGCGACGGGAAGATAGACCGCGGGGGGAGGGGACGGCTCCCGGCAAGCGGCGGAGCAACGGAGCACAAAATCGGGACTTTTAAAAGTCTGTTCCGCTGAGGGACATCGCTCCAGAGGTTTAATCGGGGCGAAGCCCAGGCAGGGTCAGCGCGGCCTCATGTTCCACAGGGTCACAGAAGGATCGGGGGTGTCTGAGTGTCGCAGAGCTTACCAGTATTAGAACAGGGAAGCCGGCTACAGAGACAGAGCCAAGGAGTGACTCTCAGCTTGGGGTTACCTTGAACCGGTCGCAGGCTCGTTCAGCTCGGAGCGCGGCCAGAGGCCAGGGTGACGGGAGTCATTGGGCGCTGTTATCTGAGGGCGCACTGAGGAGTGGGGCCCTGGGCTCTCGGCTCCTCCGGGCCGGACACCGGGAGGCCACCATCTTCATTCCCGTCTTCCAGAACTCTACAGAAAGCGCTCAGGGAACAAAAGCTCCCTAAAGCAAACCCAGCAAACCCAAGCGGATTACTCAGCCCAGCCCCGGGTAAGGGCGGTGCAACTCCACCTGGGGCAAAGATGCTTGAGAATCACTACAACAAGCCCGTCCCCCAGAAGATCAACGAGAAACCCAGCCAGGACCGAGTTCACCTACCAAGGAGTGCAGTTTCAATACCAAGGAGAGCGGCGGAATTCCAGAGAAGAAAGCAAAGCATGGAACTCATGGTTTTCTCCCCATGATTCTTTAGCCTTGCAGTTAATTTAATTTTTTTTCTTTTTCAATTTTTTTTCTCTTCTTCTGCTAAATTTTTTTAACTTTTACCGTTTTCTTTTTTAACGTTTTTTAAATAGTTTATCTAATATATATATATTTTTTTCCTTTTTATATATTTTGTCAGCTTTCTTTTTTTAATAGTTTCTTTTTTTTTTCTTTCTAAACCCCTTTTTATCCCCTTTCTCCCCCCTCACGATTTGGGATCTCTTCTGATTTGGCTAAAGCATATTTTCCTGGGGTTGTTGCCACCCTTTTAGTATTTTACTTGCTCCTTCATATACTCTTATCTGGACAAAATGACAAGGTGGAAAAATTCACAACAAAAAAAGAACAAGAAGCAGTACCAAAGGCTAGGGACCTAATCAATACAGACATTGGTAATATGTCAGATATAGAGTTCAGAATGATGATTCTCAAGGTTCTAGCCGGGCTTGAAAGAGGCATGGAAGATATTAAAGCAACCCTCTCGGGAGATATAAAAGCCCTTTCTGGAGAAATAAAAGAACTAAAATCTAACCAAGTTGAAATCAAAAAAGCTATTAATGAGTTGCAATCAAAAATGGAGGCTCTCACTGCTAGGATAAATGAGGCAGAAGAAAGAATTAGCGATATAGAAGACCAAATGACAGAGAATAAAGAAGCTGAGCAAAAGAGGGACAAACAGCTACTGGACCACGAGGGGAGAATTCGAGAGATAAGTGACACCATAAGACGAAACAACATTAGAATAATTGGGATTCCAGAAGAAGAGGAAACAGAGAGGGGAACAGAAGGTATGTTGGAGAGAATTATTGGAGAGAATTTCCCCAATATGGCAAAGGGAACAAGCATCAAAATCCAGGAGGTTCAGAGAACCCCCCTCAAAATCAATAAGAATAGGTCCACACCCCGTCACCTGATAGTAAAATTTACAAGTCTTAGTGACAAAGAAAAGATCCTGAAAGCAGCCCGGGAAAAGAAGTCTGTAACATACAATGGTAAAAATATTAGATTGGCAGCAGACTTATCCACAGAGACCTGGCAGGCCAGAAAGAGCTGGCATGATATATTCAGAGTACTAAATGAGAAAAACATGCAGCCAAGAATACTATATCCAGCTAGGCTATCATTGAAAATAGAAGGAGAGATTAAAAGCTTCCAGGACAAACAAAAACTGAAAGAATTTGCAAATACCAAGCCAGCTCTACAGGAAATATTGAAAGGGGTCCTCTAAGCAAAGAGAGACCCTAAAAGTAGTAGATCAGAAAGAAACAGAGACAATATACAATAACAGTCACCTTACAGGCAGTACAATGGCACTAAATTCATATCTCTCAATACTTACCCTGAATGTTAATGGGCTAAATGCCCCAATCAAAAGACACAGGGTATCAGAATGGATCAAAAAACAAAACCCATCTATATGTTGCCTACAAGAAACTCATCTTAAACCTGAAGACACCTCCAGGTTTAAAGTGAGGGGGTGGAAAAGAATTTACCATGCTAATGGACATCAGAAGAAAGCAGGAGTGGCAATCCTTATATCAGATCAATTAGATTTTAAGCCAAAGACTATAATAAGAGATGAGGAAGGACACTATATCATACTCAAAGGAACTGTCCAACAAGAAGATCTAACAATTTTAAATATCTATGCCCCTAACGTGGGAGCAGCCAACTATATAAACCAATTAATAACAAAATCAAAGAAACACATCGACAAGAATACAATCATAGTAGGGGATTTTAACACTCCCCTCACTGAAATGGACAGATCATCCAAGCAAAAGATCAACAAGGAAATCAAGGCCTTAAATGACACACTGGACCAGATGGACATCACAGATATATTCAGAACATTTCATCCCAAAGCAACAGAATACACATTCTTCTCTAGTGCACATGGAACATTCTCCAGAATAGATCACATTCTTGGTCCTAAATCAAGTCTCAACCGGTATCAAAAGATTGGGATCATTCCCTGCATATTTTCAGACCACAATGCTCTAAAGCTAGAACTCAATCACAAGAGGAAATTTGGAAAGAACCCAAATACATGGAGACTAAACAGCATCCTTCTAAAGAATGAATGGGTCAACCAGGAAATTAAAGAAGAATTGAAAAAATTTATGGAAACAAATGATAATGAAAACACAACGGTTCAGAATCTGTGGGACACAACAAACGCAGTCCTGAGAGGAAAATATATAGCGTTACAAGCCTTTCTCAAGTAACAAGAAAGGTCTCAGGTACACAACCTAACCCTACACCTAAAGGAGCTGGAGAAAGAACAAGAAAGAAACCCTAAACCCAGCAGGAGAAGAGAAATCTTAAAGATCAGAGCAGAAATCAATGAAATAGAAACCAAAAAAACAATAGAACAAATCAACGAAACTAGGAGCTGGTTCTTTGAAAGAATTAATAAGATTGATAAACCCCTGGCCAGACTTATCAAAAAGAAAAGAGAAAGGACCCAAATAAATAAAATCATGAATGAAAGAGGAGAGATCACAACGAACACCAAAGAAATACAGACAATTATAAGAACATACTATGAGCAACTCTACGCCAACAAATTGGACAATCTGGAAGAAATGGATGCATTCCTAGAGACATATAAACTACCACAACTGAACCAGGAAGAAATGGAAAGCCTGAACAGACCCATAACCAGTAAGGAGATTGAAACAGTCATCAAAAATCTCCAAACAAACAAAAGCCCAGGGCCAGACGGCTTCCCGGGGGAATTCTACCAAACATTTAAAGAAGAACTAATTCCTATTCTCCTGAAACACCTCCAAAAAATAGAAACAGAAGGAAAACTTCCAAACTCATTTTATGAGGCCAGCATCACCTTGATCCCAAAACCAGACAAGGATCCCAACAAAAAAGAGAACTACAGACCAATATCCTTGATGAACACAGATGCAAAAATTCTCACCAAAATACTAGCCAATAGGATTCAACACTACATTAAAAGGATTATTCACCACGACCAAGTGGGATTTATTCCAGGGCTGCAAGGTTGGTTCAACATCCGCAAATCAATCAATGTGATACAACACATTAATAAAAGAAAGAACAAGAACCATATGATACTCTCCATAGATGCTGAAAAAGCATTTGACAAAGTACAGCATCCCTTCCTGATCAAAACTCTTCAAAGTGTAGGGATAGACGGCACATACCTCAATATTATCAAAGCCATCTAGGAAAAACCCACCGCAAATATCATTCTCAATGGAGAAAAACTGAAAGCTTTTCCGCTAAGGTCAGGAACACGGCAGGGATGTCCGTTATCACCACTGCTATTCAACATAGTACTAGAAGTCCTAGCCTCAGCAATCAGACAACAAAAGGAAATTAAAGGCATCCAAATCGGCAAAGAAGAAGTCAAACTATCACTCTTCGCAGATGATATGATACTATATGTGGAAAACCCAAAAGACTCCACTTCAAAACTGCTAGAACTTGTCCAGGAATTCAGTAAAGTGTCAGGATATAAAATCAATGCACAGAAATCAGTTGCACTTCTCTACACCAACAACAAGACAGAAGAAAGAGAAATTAAGGAGTCCATCCCATTTACAATTGCACCCAAAACTATAAGGTACCTAGGAATAAACCTAACCAAAGAGACTAAGAATCTATACACAGAAAACTATAAAGTACTCATGAAAGAAATTGAGGAAGACACAAAGAAATGGAAAAATGTTCCATGCTCCTGCATTGGAAGAATAAATATTGTGAAAATGTCTATGCTACCTAAAGCAATCTACACATTTAATGCAATTCCTATCAAAGTACCATCCATTTTTTTCAAAGAAATGGAACAAATAATCCTAAAATTTATATGGAACCAGAAAAGACCTCGAATAGCCAAAGCAATATTGAAAAAGAAAGCCAAAGTTGGTGGCATCACAATTCCGGACTTCAAGCTCTATTACAAAGCTGTCATCATCAAGACAGCATGGTACTGGCACAAAAACAGACACATAGATCAATGGAACAGAATAGAGAGCCCAGAAATGGACCCTCAACTTTATGGTCAACTCATCTTCGACAAAGCAGGAAAGAATGTCCAATGGAAAAAAGACAGCCTCTTCAATAAATGGTGTTGGGAAAATTGGACAGCCACATGCAGAAAAATGAAATTGGATCATTTCCTTACACCACACACGAAAATAGACTCAAAATGGATGAAGGATCTCAACGTGAGAAAGGAATCCATCAAAATCCTCGAGGAGAACACAGGCAGCAACCTCTTCGACGTCAGCCGCAGCAACATCTTCCTAGGAACATCACCAAAGGCAAGGGAAGCAAGGGCAAAAATGAACTATTGGGATTTTATCAAGATCAAAAGCTTTTGCACAGCAAAGGAAACAGTGAACAAAACCAAAAGACAACTGACAGAATGGGAGAAGATATTTGCAAATGACATATCAGATAAAGGGCTAGTGTCCAAAATCTATAAAGAACTTAGGAAACTCAACACCCCAAGAACAAATAATCCAATCAAGAAATGGGCAGAGGACATGAACAGACATTTCTGCAAAGAATACATCCAGATGGCCAACAGACACATGAAAAAGTGCTCCATATCACTCGGCATCAGGGAAATACAAATCAAAACCACCATGAGATATCACCTCACACCAGTCAGAATGGCTACAATTAACAAGTCAGGAAATGACAGATGCTGGCGAGGATGCGGAGAAAGGGGAACCCTCCTACACTGTTGGTGGGAGTGCAAGCTGGTGCAACCACTCTGGAAAACAGCATGGAGGTTCCTCAAAATGTTGAAAATAGAACTACCCTATGACCCAGCAATTGCACTGCTGGGTATTTACCCTAAAGATACAAACGTAGTGATCCGAAGGGGCACGTGCACCCGAATGTTTATAGCAGCAATGTCTACAATAGCCAAACTATGGAAAGAACCTAGATGTCCATCAACAGACGAATGGATAAAGAAGAGGTGGTATATATACACAATGGAATACTATGCAGCCATCAAAAGAAATGAAATCTTGCCATTTGCAACGACGTGGATGGAACTAGAGGGTATCATGCTTAGCGAAATAAGTCAATTGGAGAAAGACAACTCTCATATGATCTCCCTGATATGAGGGAGAGGAGATGCAACATGGGGGGTTAAGGGGGTAGGAGAAGAATAAATGTAACAAGATGGGATTGGGAGGGAGACAAACCATAAGTGACTCTTAATCTCACAAAACAAACTGAGGGTTGATGGGGGGAGGGGGGTTGGGAGAGGGGGGGTGGAGTTATGGATATTGGGGAGGGTATGTGCTATGGTGAGTGCTGTGAAGTGTGTAAACCTGGCGATTCGCAGACCTGTACCCCTGGGGATAAAAATATATGTTTATAAAAAATAAAATTAAAAAAAAAAAAGAACAGATCTTAACTTACCAAGTAAGTAGTTGTTCCTCCATTTAGAGGATCCCAGTATGTCCCCCAAAAACTTCTAAGTCAATGTAGGCATTGGGATATATCAACACATGAAAGAAAAGAAGGAGACACTGTAAAAAATGCAAATATTATCTGGAGAACTCTAATGCATTACATAATTAATTATTAATGAAATAAGGCAACATATTTTATTAAATAACTCTATGTGGTGTAAAACATGTGTGTCTAAGGAAGCACATGGGAAGAGAAACTTAAGTGAAGTTTAAATTTTCCAAAAAGTTTTTCACTGGAATCAGAATGTGTTTCCAAAAATTGGGGACCAGCAAGATGGAAACTTTTTTTTTTTTTTTAAGATTTTCATTTGTTTTTTTGACAGAGAGAGTGACAGCAACAGAGGGAACACAAGCAGGGGGAGTGGGAGAGGGAGAGGGAGAAGCAGGCTCCCTGCTGAGCAGGGAACATGATGCAGGGCTTGATCCCAGGACTCTGGGTTCATGACCTGAGCCGAATTCAGAAGCATAACGACTAAGCCATGCAGGTGCCCTAAGATGGAACATTTTATGTGGACTTGCAAAGAGACTACATTTAGGTCAGATGTGGAGGTTTCCTGTCTATGAAGTTCCCATGTGTTCAGATTGGAAAAGGCTTACACAAGTCATCTTCAGGAAGCCACTGAAAGCCCACATAACAACATGAGTCCACACAAAAACTCGCACATGAATACTCATTGCATCATTATTTATAATAGCCAAAAAGTGGAAGTAACCCAAATGTTGATCAATGGTAAATGGCTGGATCAAACGCAGTATATCCGTACAAACCATCTTATTCAACACTAAAAAGGAACAAAGTTCTGATACACCCTACAACAGGTAATATGAGCATGATACTTAGTGAGATAAGCCAGTCACAAAAGGATACATAATTCCATTTATATCGAAATGTCCAGAACAGGCAAATCTGTAGACCCAGACCACTGTAGATGAGTGGTTGCTGGGAGCTGGGGGAATGGGGAACACAGAATGGGGGCACATGCGGACAAGGTTTCTTTTCGAGGTGATTTAGATACTGATGCAGGTTGTACCACCTTATGAATATACTAAAAACCCCTGAACTGGACACATTGTAAGGGTGAGTTGTATACTATGTAGATTGTAACTCAATAAAAGTGTAATTTTTAAAAGTTTGGGGTTGGGGGGGAAGACACATAACCAAAGCCAGGCCAAAGAAGTCATGTCAAGAGGCATCTCCGGTGGACCTAGAGAGAAAAGTTCCCTTTTCCTCCTAAGTTTAGGCGATCTGAATCTGGAGCACATTGTGACCCTGCTTCCTGATACAAGGGAAAAGTTCATCTTCAGTAAAAGAGGGAGAAGAGAAAGGAGCGGGGTGGGTTAGGGCAGATGGGGAGTGGTGGAGAAGGGGAAGGGACGGGGAGAAATAAAAGTAGCACAGGTGGTGTTGAATGCTCCTAAATTAACTACCCATGAGGCCAACTCTTTCGGGTCCTTTCTGGGCATGTGATCCAGGGACTTAGCCCACTGGGGCTTAGGCAATTTGTAGTTTAAGTTCTATCATTGGAAATGGAACACAGTAAGTACATCAAATGCCTGTCCCCTCCCCTTCCCTGAGCTCAGAATTCCATATTCGTTCTTTTCCTCGGTTTCTCCCTTTGGACTGTTTCTAGGTCTCTCAGCTGAAGGCTTAGCCAAATCTCATCCCATGTACTCCAAACCAGAGTTTCTCAAGTGTCAAGTTCACTCATCAACCTAAAGGTATTAGCATCGCACTCTAGATGGGGACGAAACCAAGAAGTGTTTGGCTGCGGGCTCCTGTCCCGTCCAGAGCTCTTTATCCTCTCTCTTTTTCACTTTCAAAATTAACACAAATAATGGAATCTTGCTGCAACATAAATATGTATTTGGTGAAGGAGAGAAGCATATTAGCAAACTTAGAAATTTATTTCCTCAAATTTCCTTACAACTTTTATCCTTTTAAAAATCCTGTAAGGGGAAAATCCAAGCTTTGTACATTTAGTAATTTCTCACATTGTATCCTTACAAGAGATTTTCCATTTGATCGAAGTCCTTATTCCTCATATTTTGGATTTTCAGTCTTTTTCTCCATGAATTATACCTTTGTTCACATTATGTTCCTTTCCCTGGAAATTTTTCTAGAACCTACATATGTTTTTGAAATGATCTTCATTTTCATTACTCCAGGTTTTTTTATTTCGGTTTTATTTCTTCTATTTCCTACTTCCAACAATGATTTACTTCTTTGATGACTAAATTCATTCTAGTCTATTCTCTTTTATGTTTATAAGATCACTGCTTATTTCAATGAAAATGGTTAACAGCTGTTTTCTTTTCTTTTTTTTTTTTTTTTCTGTTTCATATAAGAAATCTATTTCAGAGTTTCCAGGAATTACTTGAAATCTCCATCTGCTTTCTTCTTCTTCCTTTGAATTACAGCATTCTTTAATTTAAGGAATTCTTTTTTTTTTAATTTGCTCACAGTTCTTTACAATTTCCTAATCTTTGAGGAACATCCACCTGAGAGTTTATTTTAAAATATTGTGTGTTTCAAGGGCCAATTTAACTTATGTCAGAGTCTTCTTACAAAACTTGGATTGGGAGAAAAGTGTATAGTCCTCACTATGCAATGAGAAAGTTGCAACAGATTTGTGAGCTGTGCGATCAGAATCAACTTCCCAAATCAGAGATGGAAGAGGGGTTAAATGGGGCGGGGCAGGGTGGTAGTTACTGAATTCAATTCAATGTGTTAAATGTCATAGAATGAACTAAAATCCATTTTTCAACACCCACTATTAACTCCTGGCATCCACTAGCATTCCCTCTCACCTGTCCTGCTAGCCTCCTAGAGCTCTTAGCCAATAGGCCCATTGCCATTAGGATGAAGCCAAAGATCCTAGACGTGACCCCTAAGGTCCATCCTGACCTCCTCTCCAGATCAACCATTACGCCTTTGTCCTGTATTTTGTTCATTACAGTCATAATGATTTCTGTCCATTCCAACCCAACCAGCTTCTCATGCCTCAGGGAATTCCTTCATGATCCCCTTGTGCTTAGAATTGCTTTTCCTTGCTCTACTCCATAACTGTCCTGACCATCAAGTCCCCCAGGGAAGCCTCCTGTGCCCAGATGAGCTTCTGTCCTCTTGACATGTGCCCCCACATGCTGGCCTGGTAGTCAGGGTCGCTCCTGCTGAATAGACACCCCTCCCCCCAATTCAGTATGAACAAAATGTTTGTGAAACACTCCTTGTTCCTTGTCATTTCTGGATTAGCCAGGACACAAGCATGTGAGTGTGTCAGCATGAACACACCTGACTTCCCAGATGCATCAGTGGAGTCTAGAAAAGGAGGCCCTTCATACTTTCCCTAATACCCAGGAACTAGATCCTGAAGCCATGGCTCCATGGAAAGCCCAGAAACCACCTGTGGATTGAGCCTCAAAGGTACCAGTGTGCAATTGAACATTTCTGTGGAGAACGTCCTAGCACCTGGGCTTAGTCATCCTGCACCTGTCAAACTGTCTCCTGTCATAGGCATTCCTAACCATTAGCTTCCTCACATCCTAATCCCACAATGGACTTCCACACAAAATATTTATGGTATGAGTATATTCATAATATGGGATCATTAACTTTAATGTATAATTCTTGAAGCTGAATTTTCTTTACTCTTCTAATGTTATTCTCACCTACAGAATGAAATCTTAAGAAACTGAGTAAAGAAATGTTGTCATTAGACAGATCCAGCTGTACCCCAGTACATATTTTAAAATACCAGTCAAATAAATAATGTAACAATTATGTTTTCATGCCTAGTTGGAGTCAAGAGGTTTCCTCCACATATCATATATTTTTTTAAGATTTTACTTATTTATTGACAGAGAGAGATCACAAGTAGGCAGAGAGGCAGGCAGAGAGACAGGAGGAAGCAGGCTCTCTGCTGAGCAGAGAGCCCGATGCGGGACTTGATCCCAGGACTCCGAGATCATGACCTGAGCCGAAGGCAGCGGCTTAACCCACTGAGCCACCCAGGTGACCCCACATATCATATTTTTTACCCTCTCTTCCTCCATTGTTTTGTATTCATTCAACAAGTATTTACTGGACTTCTACCCTATGACAAACATTGTCCTACACCCTCAAAAACCAACACACCTCACCCTCAGAAGACATATATTCTAGTAAGGAAAGCAGTTAATAAGCAGATAGACAAATAAATATGTAATACATGTTCAAGTCATAAATTGACATATTGTTAATTTCACAGAAAGATAGCAAGTCAATTTCAATACATTTGGGGTGGGGAAAGCCATGTCCTGCCATTCACCAAGCATCTCTTGTGGACCAGATGCTGGACCAGATCTTTCTTGTCCACCAACTTACTCAGTTCTCCCTGCATTATCGGGTGGGTTTTACTCTTGGCATCTCACCAAGAAGAAGTGGTACATCATGGAGTTAAGTGCCCTGACCTAGACTGCGGAGCTGCTGAATGATTTTTAACTCTTATCTGACAAAAATGCCCCTCCCCTTTCCCTTCACTAAACCATAGTGTCAAGGAGCTGCATACTCAGATCTCAAACTTTTAAGATTTGTCAGCTGTTGCTTTAAGCTCTCTGTTTCCAAATGTCTGGGAAATAAAGACAGAGTGGAAGAGGCAGAGAGAGAGAGAGAGAGAGAAGGTTGGTGTAGTGAAGACTCCAGCCAGCAGAGCTGTACTCGCCTCTGCCTGGTGATGTTCCCGTGACTCTATCACACTCGTCCGCTTGTCACAGACTCACACAGACCCTACTAGGTGCTGTTCCAGAGGACACCAAGCCCCTGGTCCTACCTCTTCACTGCTGTTAGACTCAGAGCTGGAGGACCAGTGGCAGCGAACCCACACGTCCTGCACCTGTTCGGTAGACATCCGCACCGTGCTTCTGCAAATAGCTGGAGACTGCAAAAGAAAACACTGAGTTCAGTCCTCAGGAGCTCACAGAACGGGTTAGGACCTCTGTGAGAGCTCGGGCGATGCTGTAAGGCAAACAGAAAGGAAGAATTCAGAGAGGCATTTCATGTTTCTAAAATGAAACCTTCTCAGACTGAAGCAGAAACAAATGAAACATTTAAAGATCTGTTAGGCATTGGTGTATCACCAGTCCCCGAGGAGAGCAAACATTCCCTCCAGGAGCATGGGGCGGGCTGCCCAGAAGTTTCCCAGTGAAACAAAAGGATGTGGGAAGAACACAAAGGACTTTGTTCTCTTCTTTGATGAGAGATTCTGTTAGGAACAGACACTGTGACACTTGGGTTTGAGTCCTTCATAAAACAGTTACAGAGAAAATTCCCATGAAACAACAAAACAAAGGATTTCCTTTTCAGAATTTACACTGTTGTGAAGGGACCCTGACACAAAGTAACTCATCAAGTAACAAACTCATAAAGTAACAAAACCAGAGAATTCATACATCTGAACACCAACACCCAGGATAGCAAGTGTTAGCTCTAACCTTATCCACCAGACCCTTGCCCATGGATGTTAAAGCAAGTGTGGGGTCATGCTCTGGTTGCCGAGGATACAAAACGGACCACACTGTGGTCCTGACCCCATGGAGCCCAAGCCAGTGAGGAGGAGGAGGACAGATATCACACAATAGTCAACTACAAAATAATGCAACTCACACCAAGAACACAGTGGGTGTTTTAGATTCATTTAAAATGGAATTTGAAACATCTCTGGAATTTGCCTTTGGGGTTGGCCTATTTGTATTCACTTTGCCTGGAACCATTATTCTACCCATTTCAAGAGGCAGGAAACTGAGGCAACAGGGAATAATTTGCCAGGATCACTCAAGACCATGGACTCCAGAGCCCAAGTCCTCAACCACTAAGCCACACCACCCCTTCCCCAGGGAACTTAGTATGGACACAGTTGGTGCCTCCCAGTGGGGCTGGATGCCAGGCAGGGGCCAAGCTCTCCTTATGACTTGGAACAGCTCCAGTCATGGAAGAAGCGAGGTGCTTTGTCCTGCTAATTTCTGGGGTATGGCGTTTCCTGCCTAACTTACCGCATAGTAGCCCCTTTGGAAGTCACACGTAGCGGGGTCTTCTCCAGAATCTCTCCTGCATGTTGTCTCCCGAATGCCAAACTCTAGGTCCATGTTCAAGCTGTCCTCATCCAGAACATTGACCTTCACAAAAAACAGATTATCAGTTTGCCTTGGTGAGCTTCTGAAGTTTACGATGCTACAAATATTTCTTCCTGCACAATGAGGAAAAGTTAGACTCCTTCCCTGGGAAAGCTGTTAAGTGGTTTTAGCAATCCCCCAGTTCCACCCCCGCAGTCTGGGACCAGAAGTGCTTTTCCAAAGGCACATAACACTTCTTTTAAAAAAATGGAACCAGAACTTAGGTGTCTGAACTGCAAGGTCAATGTTACTTCTGATGACTTAATTTACAGTTGATCCTCATGATTCAGATGTTCCATTTTTGCAAATGTGCCTCCTCACCAAAATATATCATAATCCCCAAAATCAATGTTCAGGGTCTCTTTGCAGTCATCCACGGACAGGCACAGAGTGCCAAAGAGCTTGAATTGCCCCATGCACACATTCCCTACTGAAACCAGACAAGGCAGAGCTCTGCCTTCTAGCTTCAGCTGTCATACTGTAGACAAGTGTCACTTTTATGGTTTATTTTGGAGTGTGTTTTTCTCATTTTTGTGGGGTTTTTTTCTTGGTGATTTTGCTGTTTCAAATGGCCCCCACGTGTAGTCTCAGAGTGCTGTCCATGCTCCGAAGCACCAGAAGGTTTGGGTGTGCCACATGGAGAGGACACAGGCATTAGAACAGGAGCAGTGGTTCAGCAGGTACTAATTTAGTGTGCATGGTGACTTTATAGAACAACTGCGACAAATAATGAAAACCAACTGTATTTTTAAGGGTCATTTTCCTAAAAGAATGACCCATAATTTCTTAGTAATCCCTGAAATAAGAAATGAAGTTGTAAGTACATCTCTGCTCTACTGCCCTACAGTACTATCCCATCCTGCTTCCTGCTTGATCAGCTGTGGTCCATGAATGAGTTCTCACAATTGTCTATTCCTTTCCACCAAGGGTGGGATATGGGGGGAAACTTCCAGACATTGTGACAAATGTGTGATGTTCTGATGACACAGAAATCCCATGACTTGAAGATCACCCACGGTGTGCCCAGCCCCAAAGACAAAGTAGGGGAGACCCCACGCAGCTTAGATTCCAGCTTAGATTACATACAGCCACAGAGTTAACACCTTAAAAAGAAGTTAACAAGGTCATTCTAGAAGGTTTTGGTGTTATGAAGGAACAAACAGCATGGTAATGGGGGTAGGGAGGAGGAAGTAGCTACTGTAGAGAAAGTGCCAGAGAAATCCTTCAAAGGCTTATAGAATGGGAAAGAGCCTGTTGTGTGTGGAAAAAGCAAGGCCAATGTCCTGGGGCAGAATAAGCCCAGCTGTTGTTGCTAGAGTAAAATGAATAAGAGGAGAACCACAGACTATGATGTTTGAGAGACAACATGTGTCACGTAATTTATGATCTTGTCACCCATGGGATGGTGTGTAGATTTCATTCTCATTGCAATGGGGACGTTCTCAGAAGAATTTAAGAACTAAGATGTAAATCACTATGGCTACTGCAAAGAGACCACACTGGGGCAGAGACAAGATGGTGGCAGGGAGGCCAGTTGGGAGCTGCCATGGCCCAGTACCCAACCATACCCTCAGGCTCCAAAACTCTAGTCCTTTTCAGTCCTTGAGCCCACCTTGACAAAACTGAATCAGCACACATTCAACCAACTTCCCAGGGAGGAGGGTAGGGAGAACCCTCTGTGAGTGCACAGACCACTCACACACTGGGAAGGATGAGCACAGCTAGAACACTATGTTTGGAAATAAATGACAAACTCCAAGCCTGGGATGGAGGACCTTCACATCTCCGTCTAACAGTGGACAAAGAGTGCTCATAGAAGTAAAGATTTCTGAAAACAAGTGAGACTAAAAATTCAGCTTCGACGATATTTATTACTGCATTTATTCATAATTTTAAAATATTAGATATTAAATCTGAACCTCATAAAAAAATAAAGCTCTCTCCTGCTGGAGTGTATTGTTGGGTCTCTCCACCCAGATTGTGCTCCGGCAATTCCCTTAAAGCAATCCAATGAAAACAAACTGATGACAAAAAGGCTTAGTTTAAAAGATGAAAATGTGAGATTTTTTTTTTTTAGTACAGATAATTTTATTGAACTTTGAGATAAATTTGCAACCTTTCTTTGCCTCTTTAAGTACTCTTTTCAGAATAAGGAGAAAAGCCTAATGGTTTTGCTTTTTCATCCAAACTCACTTTCAACCCACTAATTTCTACTTTGTATTGTTTGAAAAAGGTGGGACAACCTCAATGTTTGATAATAAAGAATCAACTAGAGAAAATCCCAAATCCAGCATCCTTGCTGAGGTAAATCATGGTATTTTACAATTGATGTTACACTACACTCCTGTTTTTCTTTTTAAAAATATGTTTCATACCAATATATGAAAAGGATCCAAAAAGGTCTTCTCCCACATGTTCATACTGGGTGTCTCAGAGAAATGGATAATAGATAGTACTTTTGGTTTCTTCTTTCTTGTTATATTTTCTGAACTTTGAGCATATTTTGGCTTTTTATTCCAAAAAGAAACAAAAATATCTGAGCAATAAAAAACCAATAACAATTCCTTTTGGTGATTATAATGGTTAATTTTATGTGTCCACTTGACTGGGCCATAATGCTGAGATATTTGGTGAAACACTCTGGATATTTCTGTGAAGGTGTTTTTTGGATGGGACCAACATTTTATTTTTTTAAAGATTTCATTTATTTATTCATGAGAGACTGGGAAGGGGGAGGCAGAGGGAGAAGCACACTCCCCACTGAGCAAGGAGCCCAATGTGGGACTCGATCCCAAGACCCTGGGATCGTGACCTGAGCTGAAGGCAGACACTTAACCACTGAGCCACCCAGGTACCCCAGGACTAACATTGTAATATGGTGGGTTTGAGTAAAGCAGATCATCCTCCTTAATGTGGGTGGGCCTCGTGTAATCAGTTGAAGGCCAGGATAAAACAGACAGTCTTTTTCCTGAGCAAGAAGGGATTCTGCCAGTAGACTGCCTTCAGACATGAACTGCAGTGTTGGTTCCTTCCTGGGTCTCCAGCCCATCAGCCCACCCTACAGATTTTGGATTTACCAAACCTCTACATAGTAAAAGCCAATTCTTTATGATAAATCTCTCTCACTCACTCATTCTCCTTCTCCCTCTCCCTCCAAATCTGTCTCTCTCTCTCTCTCTCTGTCTCACACACACACACACACACACACACACACACACACATGTTCTATTGGTTCTGCTCCCATCTTAGCACCCATTAGCCTGGGGGAATTTCTGTTCCTCCCATGCCTGAGTAAGCTGTGAAGTCACCTGCAGATGGAGGAGGGAAAGGTAACGCTCTGTCCAGACTCCTCATTTCCTTGGAAATGAATTTCTGCATTTCTTTCTTTGCTAATCACAAACCGTGTCATTGGAAGGCCAAGAAAATTCACATTTCCCCATTTCCCTAAGCTAACAGGAAACAAACCATCACCAAATTTACAAAGGAAGATGGGATTTCTTGGGCTTAAAAGCCAGAGTTTATTGCCTCTAAGTACAAGGAGAAGAACTGCTGAAATCGAGAAAGTCTCATTTCTCATAAACGAGCAGTTCTTACTAAAACATCTCAAGAGGAACCATGGGGGCTGTGGATACAGAAGCAGGACACATGCAGGGCAACATCTGGAAATGGGAAGCCAAGACAGAGGGAAGACACCCCAGAAGAATCCTGCATCCAAACGGGCTATGAGGGCCTTAGGACAATAACTGTTATTAAATTCTTTCTCTGTCCAAAAACAGTACGAAAGAGAGGACTAGCTATTATCTTTTAAACCTGGAAAAATGTTTAAAGTGTACCCAACAGACAAAAAATAAATAAATAGCAGAAAGCAGCACATATTAAAAGGAATCAAGAAGATGTAAATGCACTTACTCTTTTTACGGAGCTTCTGAATGCCCGAAACAGATACGGGCTCAGGGATTGGGAATTCACTTTTGCCACAGACGCACGGAGGGCTTCCCTCAAGGAGGACGAGTCATAGTCGTACACCGGGAAACCTGGACCCACAAGCACACAGGGACATAGTGAGACGAGGCACGGGGGCCACAGCGTTTGGGGAAGGGGACCTGTGTCTTCGAGTTCCTTACCTGCACAAGACGGGTAGTTCATCCCAAGCACAAACAAGATCAATATCTTCATCACCATCTTCTCTGTTCCGGGAAGAATCATTTTAATTCAGAAGCAGCGAGATCGTTCTTATGCGTTTGGGGGTGACGAACAGCTCTTTTTCAGCTGGGGCCTGGCTTGCTGTTTCCGACTGGAGCAGTCTGCAGCTTAAACAAAAACAATTGATCCTGGGGTCAATATTCACTGCTGGCTCTTCCTATGGAAAGGTTCCAGTTTGAGGCTACTTTTGAAGTTTTGACCTCAAGATGGGACTTTAGCCCACGGCGAGAGACATCAAGAGGCTCGGGACTCTGTGTGCGCTGTTTGTTTTTCTCTATTTTAATTTCATCCACATGTACTGCTTATTTCTCTTTATTGTAATTGCTTTTTTGTAAGGAAGGGGAGATGTAATCTTATTTTCGGCAAAACCGTGAACTTCAAACTGATGTCAGTTTAGTTCTCTCTTGCGTTCCTGAAGATCTTGTAGTTGACTGTGTGTGGAAATTGTGTGTTATTTCAAGATGTTTTTGGAAATTATGACTGTAAAGGAGAGGATTGCATATATAGGACCTAAATAAGTCAAACACACGTACCGTGTATGTAGCTATTGACCAGCCTTCTCTGCTAAAGGAAAATTTGCACAATTCTCACATGCTATAAGATCCCAGTGTACCTGGAGAATACTAAAAGGAGAGAGGATTTATAGTAAATAGTGTGTGTTATCAGCAGGTCCCTGTGTTCTCTTCCTTCAAGTTTTGCAGGAGAAGCTGTATTGTCCTGTGGCTCAGAAAGACCTAGCCTAGAATCTTGGCTTCACACTCATCAAGTGTCTGCCCTTAGGCACTGTGCTTATTGCCTCAACTTCCTCATCTCTAAAATGGGCATAAATAGTAAAATATAAAGTGTGTTATTAATCGGGGTTCCCCAGAGAAACAGAACCAACAGGGTGTTTAGAGAGACAAACAGACCACAGAGGGAGACAGAGAGAGAGAGAGAGATGTGTTAAGGAATTGGCTCACACAGTGGTGGAGAATGGCAAGTCTACAATCTGCAAGATGGACAGCAGGCGGAAGACCCAAGGAGAGTTCAGTGCAATGCAAAGGCAATCTGCTGACACAATTCCTTCTTGCTCAGGGGAGGTCAGTTTCTGTCTATTGGTGCCTTCACCTGATTGGACAAGACCCACTCCCATTATAGAGACTATTGCTTCACTCAAAGTCTGTTGATTAAAATGTTAATCTCATTTGAAAATATATTTGGAGAAGCATCCAGAAAAGTGTTTGACCTAGTATCTGGGCACCACAGTCAAGCTGCCTCATAAAATTGACCATCACATAAGGATTAAATCACTAACACTTGGAAGAGCCCTTGACCAATTAATCGCTTAATAAATGGTAACTGCTAGTAAGAATGGAATTCAATACATACTTTCTCATATCTGTTATGTATAAGGCAACAGGTCCAGAGAATAGCTTAAGTGAACGAATGATCTAGCTCCTGCTTACACAAGGCAAATATGAGTGCCAGCAAGAGAAGCATCCATTGCTGTAAGAGTTCTTGGCAGTTCACTCACTCCTCCTGACCTCACTCCCAGGTGGGTGTGTGTCTGAACTTCACCTTGACAGAAGCAGAAGCACCCACAGGGGAGGAGGGGACCTAGGCCAGGAAGACAGAGCAGAGAGGAGACCTCTGGGAAGGGAACTATAGCCATTGATCAGGGACACAGTGTGGGACAAGATATTGGTCAGAGGCAGGCAAGCCATTGTTACCAACAGGAAGGATGAAGAGGTGACACCAGGTAGATTTATTGCCACCACTGTGCCCTACTGGAAGTGTGGTATCAAGTATGAAATTAATATTTCCACGTGAGGCAATTCGATTAATCAAAATATTGCCTCTGTCTTGCCTGGCCTTTGTACAAAGGGTCAAAATCATGCCTCTGATGACATCACAGACTGGCGGGATCATGAATATTTACAGCTCTGATCCCAAAGACACTTTTTCACTTTTTCTACAGGACTTATTCATCAACACGTTGCCACAGAGGTTATTAAAAAAAAAAAAAAAACACCTAGATATTCTCAGGGTCCAAATTCCATTTGCCCCATGCAACATCTCTGGGTCCAGTAGCTTCTGGCCTCATGTGGGACCACCCAACTTGCCCCTATAGACTCGGGTCATACAGGTGCCCCCGCAATTCCTCGGGGACACAAAACAACTTGCATCCCACAACTTGAATACCCTATTCCTTCTAACAAACAGTGATGACATTCCTCTTGCTTTCCCTGAGTCAGCGCCTTCCCATCATCCGGGCACCAGCTTAACTATCACTTCCTCAGAGAGCTTTCCTGAGCACCCCTCCACGTCATCTCTGCTTCCCCTCTTCCCACCAGTTACCACGATGCCTGGTGGTCTTGCTTGTTTGCTTCTTACTGTCCTTCACCTCCAGGAGACTACAGTCTCCATGAGACAGGGAGCGTGCCCTGTCTTGTTTGTTCCACACCACATGTCAGCTAGGAGTCCACGTGGTCTCTCTGAACCTTAATCCGGGTCTTCCCGGGTTCTGGGGTGCCAAAGGTTCACAAAGCAGTATGCTAAGAGATTTGTAATTCTCTTACTCTTAACCTGGTTTGAACTCAATTCCATTAGAGTCTTCGAGATTTAACTAACGGCACCATCTGGCTCCAAACTCCAAGGTCTCATTAAATGAGCGATACTAATAAAAGTAATTGCAAAAGAATAGAGGAGATTAAGGAGACAACAATAAAATAATGTTGCCAGCACAGGGCTATTGGTTTTGTCTGTAGCTTGCTGGCTCGAGATAGATCATTGCGGGTGTGGGTTCACATGGCTGTAATAAACAAGGCACAGGGCATGCAGTTGGTGCTCAAAAGTGATGATCTAAAACTGCGTCATGTCTGGTAAACCTGGAATATATATAAGCCATCTGTTGAAATTCAGACCATAATGATGTTTTTTTGTTTTTTGTTTTTTGGGGGTTTTTTTGCCTATCTGCCGAAAGGTGTACAGCATAAATTCCAGCAGTTTTCTGCTATTCCAACAAAAATTATTTAGGTGAACTATTAAATGTGATGTAGCTGTAAGTGAAAAAGGTTGCAAAGTTTTTTTGTTTGTTTGTTTGTTTTACACAGCCCCTGGACATTTGTAAAAAAATTATCACAGGAAGCTTAACAAGCAATTAGGAAAAGTTTTAGTAAAGATGGATGGACATCTACATCACAGACTATTAAGATCCATTGCTATTATCTTTATCATTGTTTCTTTCATTTTGGTCATCTCTCTAGTAATATTAAACTTAAGAAAAATCATTAAGTTTAGAGCAAATGTAAACCAAATCTTCATCTGATCCATAAATCACAAATTTTGCCTCCGTCTTGCAATCTCATGAAGAACATGGTTTCTCAACTCTTGAGCTCCACTGTCAAGACGTACCTTGATTACCTATGACCGTAATATTTCTGTGTCCTGGAAATGTCAATATTATTGTTGCTTTCATGTTTTAGGGGATGATGTGATTACTTGCAAGAAATTCTCAAAGTGTGTTCCCCAGGTCAACTTCTTCAGCACCACCAGGGAACTTCCTAAAAAAGGAAATTCTCAAGCCCCCCACCCCAGACCTATTACATCAGAAATTCTAGGGAGAAGACTCAGCTGTCTGTGTTTTACACATGCTCTATGTGGTATGGACACATGCTCAAATGTGAGAACTATCATGTAGAGCTACAGGTCTCAGCTGGGGCTGAGTTTGCTCCTCAAGGGCATGTGGCAATGTCTGGAGACACTTTTGGTCGTCAATAACTAGGGCAGAGGACTCTACTGGGCATCTAGTAGCCAGAGATGCTGTTGAGATGAGCTGAGATGAGCAGGACAGACCTCCCCCCCCAAAACAAAGAGTTACCCAGTCCAAAACATCAGTTTTTGGTTTCTCATGCCAACATTGAGAAACCCTTATGAAAGGAAAGAAACTTTGATCAGCAGCCCTGTGTTTTAATTATGGTTTCCTATAAAATTTTCATGTATTTTAGTTTTGGTATGATATGTCCTATGAGAGATTTTATTTTTCTTTTAAACCTCACTCAACTTGCTTTTGGTTTTTACTAGCATCATCTTTAGAAAGCCTTCAGGTTAAAGTCATAATTATTTACCTATATATTATAATTTCCCATTTTACATTTTAATTATTTAATCCATTTGATATTAATTTTAATAAAAACTGTGAAGGAATGATTTAGCAGTTTCTTTTTTTGTATAAAACACCTCATATTTTGGGTGTACAGTCACTTCTATTTCTTAACCAAACCATGACAGATAAGAGGATCTGCTTCACCAAAACAAAGGAAGTAGCTAAGTACAAGGAATCAGCTTAAACCTCATGTGACAAGAAATTCAACCCCAGAGTAAATGATATTTAAGTTTATTTTTCACATTAAAAAATTAAGTGTGATGATAGGCAGCCCAGTGCTTGTCTGGAGGTTCCACAATTATTAGGGATCTGGACTCCTTCGGGATATCCTATCATTATGGTCCAAAATGGCGGCCAGAGCTCCAGCCATCACATTCTATTCCATGCAGCTTGAAGCAGGAAAGAGAAAGATGAGCCTCTTCTTAACACACTTTCCAAAGGTCACACACAACATTGCTGCTTACATCTCATTGACCAAACACAAGTCACCGGGGATTTACCCTCCACAGCAGAGAGGTGATGAGAACCCCCAGGAAGACAATTGTGCAGGAGGCTAGAGGGTCATCCTTGAATAGAGAAAGGATAATATTAATAGAGTCTCTGGTAAAGAATTCTGAGAAGAGATTCAGACACTTCGTGTAGACTTTGAGTTGTATTTTTGATTGGTACGGAGAAAATTAAGCAAATCTTTTTAAATGACGCATTGCTATTTCCAGGAAAAATAAACATTTGCTCAGGAAAGAACTCATTTAGGAAAACTTTGGTTACAGTGTGGTAACCAACATCAACCTCCAAACCACAGTAGCTTAAAACAATCAAATCTTATCTTTTGCTTATGCTATATGCTCTCTGCCAGTTGAAAAAGGGATGCTCTTCATCACAGTCACAAAAGACCCGGATGGATGGAACAATCATCCTCTAGAACATGGGTAATTGGCAATGTCCAATGCAAAGAGCGCCCTAGAGAATTTCACATCAGCTATTAAATGCTCTGGAGCTTGTTGGCCAGGTCAGTCACATGACCTCCCCTCTATTCAGAAGTCCACCTGAAGGTAGACTCCCAAATAGTTGACACAGAACAACAGTGGCAACGACAAAAGGACATGCTGCGTTGCTGTGAAAAATGCAGAAATAGTCATGATCACATGAGCACTGAACAGTGATGGTTAGCGGCACCTCTGGGAAACGTTTATTGTATGGAGGTGGGGGTGGGGAGGGGACATTAAAAGAAGGAATCCTCGTCTTCCACAGTAGGAAGTCCCAGGAATCGAAAAATCTACAAATAGCAGTACAAGCCTATTATTTAGAAATATACACGTAAAAAGGTAGAACAAACAGGCAAAAGACTTTCAAGGGTTTATCGCCATTCCTTGTCAGGCCCAGACTGTTATTTTTCACTCTAAGCCTCACGGCACTTTTTGGCTTTTTAAAATATGTCAAATATTATTTTGGAAGGGAAAGAAATTAAATTTCAAATTGCAAGAGTGGGAGGAAATGCCTCAAATAGTTGATAGCAATCGTCTCTTTATCTGTTGAATGCACAACACCACATGTCATCCTCTCACGAAAAAAGCAAGGAACACAATGAGATGCCTTATTGGTGTCTTTGCCCCTCAACTCCGTGTGCTCAGACCTGGAACAAATCCTGTGTCTGTTTCCATTTCCACAAGCAGCAAATAAGCACCATTTAAGAGCAAAGCAAACTACAGAACTCAATAACCCCCAAAGGAAGGATAATTTGCAGACTTTTATGCTTCCAGTCACCATGTCTAATCCTGTGCTAACCCCTTGCAAGCACAACAGCATTTCTAAGAGACAGGAATCCAGAGAATTCTAAAACAACACTCTGTCCTTTTAAAAAATGTAAATCAGCAGACATGTTTGCGGGCTCCATCTCTGAATGCCCTCCAAGGATTTATTGAAAAGCTTCCTTGATGCTTCCAAAATCTTGGGATCGCTTTGTGCCTTTCTGCGATTAATAAGAGATAGTAAATATTTTTTCCTACCTGTAAGATGTGGTTATTTTCAGACCAGTCATTTCCCCCAAGCATATGCTTGTTTGAAGAACATGGGGAGCGGGAGCTAGTTGGGGACCAGCATGGCTCTGTCCTCCTGCAGGCTTCTGGAAGGGCAGCCAGCCCCTGGGGGCTGAGGATTTTTCAGCTCTTTTCATTGACTCGCATGGATGTAAATAATGATGAGAGTCTGGCATCTTCTGGCCAGACGCCTGGCACTGCCCTGTCTTCCTTCGGACGACTGTGATAAAGGTGATGGGGGAGAAGACCAAGGTAAAGGAATAAAGAATCTATAAAGCCTCCTCAAGACAGTATCCTGCTTCTCAAGCCTCACCTCTTGCAGCCTAATCCTATTATGCCAGTTGGAAACAGAGAATTACCTCTAGTTCCCCCACAGGATTCTCATTCTCGTCGCTGCTCCCTCCTCCCAGCCCAGGCAGATGGAGATCCTGGGCCAAGTAGGGAGAAGGTCATGTTCTCAAAGAGGCAAAAACAAAGTCATGAATAATTTTCTAAGTGTTCCCCTGGTTTTGATGCAGTCGCTTGGATGTTTGCCATGTGCCAGGACCCTGCCGAGCACTCACACCCCACAACCACCCCCTGAGGGATACTGATTCCACCCCCTTTGGGCAGACAAGATGACAGGGCCCAGATGGTAGGGTTAATGGTAGAGTTCAGTGTGTTGTCCTGCTGCCTTCCGGCAGGTACACTTTTCATGACCCTAGGGGTGACAAAGACTCTCCCCAGCGACACCATTAGAGGCTTAGACCCATCTATAGGTAGAGGCACAGCCTGGTTAGTCAAGGCTCAACAGGAATTGTTGGGACTTCCTTCTTCCTTTGACTGAAACCTTCTTCTTGGCCTTCTTCCTGGCCAAGCACTTGCCCCACAAGACTGGGCTGAGACCCCAGCTGCCTGCATGGTTCACTGTGGTTCCTTCTTGCTGCTCTGCCCGCCCACATGGGCCCTGCAGTGGGTGCCCAGGACCTCCTCTGTTATTGTGCTTTTCACACCCCATTAGGATCTTGAATTCTCTCATCTGTCTCATTAGAGTGTGAGTCCTTTGAAGGAAGCACTGGTGTCATTTATTTCAAATAATTTATTTTTTTTTAAATTTTATTTATTTATTTGACAGAGAGAGATCACAAGTAGGCAGAGAGGCAGGCCGGGGGGCGGGTGGAAGCGGTCTCCCTGTTGAGCAGAGAACCCGATGTGGGACTTGATCCCAGGACCCCGACATCATGACCTGAGCCAAAGGCAGAGGCTTAACCCACTGAGCCACCCAGGCGCCCCTATGTCAAATAATGTAAAAAGTGATTGTAGAATGAATGAGGGCACGAATGAATGAATGCATGCATGAGCTCAGATGAGGAAGCCAGAGTTTCATGACCTGCTCCATCTCACATAACTAGTTACACGGGAACAGATCTAAAAGTTATGTCTCCTAACTTCTGAACCAGGGCTTTTCCCACCATCCTTTCCAGAACGTGCAACATTCTCCCTCTTTAGAAATCTCTGCTACGATTTTGCAAACACTGTGAGAGAAACTAGCTTAACCACTTGAAAGGGAAAAGAGGAGAGATGAAAGAACTCGGAGGGGAAAAAAAAAAAACTACACATCAGAAGAAGAAAAAAGAGAACATACAACTCTGAGAGGAAAGAAGAGAGTTGGTCACCAAAGCCTCCACTTCCGTCAGCAATGATCCCGAGATGCGGTTTGTCTCATGGAGGCCCAAAAAGGGCCTGGGCTCGTGAGGTTCTCGTGCTTCGTTTTCCCACCTCTTGACACCAAAATCCAAGAAACATGCAGAATGAATAAAATAGTCTAATTTATACCAAGAACTGTGAAAGGTCTGACTGAGATTTCACCCGGCCAGGGATGGGCATGGAAGCTGGGAGAAGACCCAACAATCCTGTGTTAGAGATGACGGGCAGCCTGTCAGTGACAGCAACAGTCAGGGGACCCGCATGGTTCGTGTTGGTTACCTGAGCCCCGGGTCCACCTGGGCGATGAAGAAGAGCCAGACTCAGAGGGGAGGAGTCAAGATGGCAGAGAAGTAGCAGGCTGAGACTACTTCGGGTAGCGGGAGATCAGCTAAATAGCTTATCAAAAGATTGCAAACACCTACAAATCCAACGGGAGATTGAAGAGAAGAAGAACAGCAATTCTAGAAACAGAAAATCAACCACTATCTGAAAGGTAGGACTGGCGGAGAAGTGAATCCAAAGCGACGGGAAGATAGACCGCGGGGGGAGGGGCCGGCTCCCGGCGAGCGGCGGAGCAACGGAGCAAAATCAGGACTTTTAAAAGTGTGTTCCGCTGAGGGACATCGCTCCAGAGGCTTAACTGGAAGCCCAGGCGGGGTCAGCGCGGCCTCAGGTCCCGCAGGGTCGCAGAAGGATCGGGGGTGTCTGAGTGTCGCAGAGCTTACCGGTATTAGAACCGGGAAGCCGGCTGCAGAGACAGAGCCGAGGAGTGACTCTCAGCTTGGGGTTGCCTTGAACCGGTCCCAGGCTCAGTCAGCTCGGAGCGCGGCCGGAGGCCAGGGTGACGGGAGTCATTGGGCGCTGTTCTCTGAGGGCGCACTGAGGAGTGGGGCCCCGGGCTCTCGGCTCCTCCGGGCCGGAGACCAGGAGGCTGCCATCTTCATTCCCATCCTCCGGAACTCTACGGAAAGCGCTCAGGGAACGAAAGCTCCCGAAAGCGAACCCGAGCGGATGACTCAGCGCGGCCCCGGGTAAGGGCGGTGCAACTCCGCCTGGGGCAAAAAGGCTTGAGAATCACTACAACAGGCCCCTCCCCCAGAAGATCAATGGGAAACCCAGCCAGGACCAAGTTCACCTACCAAGGAGTGCTGTTTCAATACCAAGGAGAGCGGCGATATTCCAAGGAGAAGAAAGCAAAGCACGGAACTCATGGCTTTCTCCCCATGATTTTTTAGCCTTGCAGTTAATTTAATTTTTTTTTTCTTTTTCAATTTTTTTTCTTTTTCTCTTCTTCTGCTAAATTTTTTTAACTTTTACCGTTTTCTTTTTTAACGTTTTTTAAATAGTTTATCTAATATATATATATTTTTTCCTCTTTTTATATTTTTTCTTTATCGGCTTTCTTTTTTTAAATAGTTTTTTTTTTTTCTTTTTGAACCCCTTTTTATCCCCTTTCTCCCCCCTCACGATTTGGGATCTCTTCTGATTTGGCTAAAGCATATTTTCCTGGGGTTGTTGCCACCCTTTTAGTATTTTACTTGCTCCTTCATAAACTCTTATCTGGACAAAATGACAAGGCGGAAAAATTCACAACAAAAAAAAGAACAAGAGGCAGTACCAAAGGCTAGGGACCTAATCAATACAGACATTGGTAATATGTCAGATATAGAGTTCAGAATGACGATTCTCAAGGTTCTAGCCGGGCTTGAAAAAGGCCTGGAAGATATTAAAGCAACCCTCTCGGGAGATATAAAAGCCCTTTCTGGAGAAATAAAAGAACTAAAATCTAACCAAGTTGAAATCAAAAAAGCTATTAATGAGTTGCAATCAAAAATGGAGGCTCTCACTGCTAGGATAAATGAGGCAGAAGAAAGAATTAGCGATATAGAAGACCAAATGACAGAGAATAAAGAAGCTGAGCAAAAGAGGGACAAACAGCTACTGGACCACGAGGGGAGAATTCGAGAGATAAGTGACACCATAAGACGAAAC
Source organism: Lutra lutra (assembly GCF_902655055.1). Classification (NCBI taxonomy): domain Eukaryota; kingdom Metazoa; phylum Chordata; class Mammalia; order Carnivora; family Mustelidae; genus Lutra; species Lutra lutra. The sequence continues at coordinate 41,827,688 of NC_062280.1, read as the reverse complement.
AACATTAGAATAATTGGGATTCCAGAAGAAGAGGAAACAGAGAGGGGAGCAGAAGGTATGTTGGAGAGAATTATTGGAGAGAATTTCCCCAATATGGCAAAGGGAACAAGCATCAAAATCCAGGAGGTTCAGAGAACCCCCCTCAAAATCAATAAGAATAGGTCCACACCCCGTCACCTGATAGTAAAATTTACAAGTCTTAGTGACAAAGAGAAGATCCTGAAAGCAGCCCGGGAAAAGAAGTCTGTAACGTACAATGGTAAAAATATTAGATTGGCAGCAGACTTATCCACAGAGACCTGGCAGGCCAGAAAGAGCTGGCATGATATATTCAGAGTACTAAATGAGAAAAACATGCAGCCAAGAATACTATATCCAGCTAGGCTATCATTGAAAATAGAAGGAGAGATTAAAAGCTTCCAGGACAAACAAAAACTGAAAGAATTTGCAAATACCAAACCAGCTCTACAGGAAATATTGAAAGGGGTCCTCTAAGCAAAGAGAGACCCTAAAAGTAGTAGATCAGAAAGAAACAGAGACAATATACAATAACAGTCACCTTACAGGCAATACAATGGCACTAAATTCATATCTCTCAATACTTACCCTGAATGTTAATGGGCTAAATGCCCCAATCAAAAGACACAGGGTATCAGAATGGATAAAAAAACAAAACCCATCTATATGTTGCCTACAAGAAACTCATCTTAAACCCGAAGACACCTCCAGGTTTAAAGTGAGGGGGTGGAAAAGAATTTACCATGCTAATGGACATCAGAAGAAAGCAGGAGTGGCAATCCTTATATCAGATCAATTAGATTTTAAGCCAAAGACTATAATAAGAGATGAGGAAGGACACTATATCATACTCAAAGGAACTGTCCAACAAGAAGATCTAACAATTTTAAATATCTATGCCCCTAACGTGGGAGCAGCCAACTATATAAACCAATTAATAACAAAATCAAAGAAACACATCGACAAGAATACAATCATAGTAGGGGATTTTAACACTCCCCTCCCTGAAATGGACAGATCATCCAAGCAAAAGATCAACAAGGAAATCAAGGCCTTAAATGACACACTGGACCAGATGGACATCACAGATATATTCAGAACATTTCATCCCAAAGCAACAGAATACACATTCTTCTCTAGTGCACATGGAACATTCTCCAGAATAGATCACATTCTTGGTCCTAAATCAAGTCTCAACTGGTATCAAAAGATTGGGATCATTCCCTGCATATTTTCAGACCACAATGCTTTAAAGCTAGAACTCAATAACAAGAGGAAATTTGGAAAGAACCCAAATACATGGAGACTAAACAGCATCCTTCTAAAGAATGAATGGGTCAACCAGGAAATTAAAGAAGAATTGAAAAAATTTATGGAAACAAATGATAATGAAAACACAACGGTTCAGAATCTGTGGGACACAACAAAAGCAGTCCTGAGAGGAAAATATATAGCGGTACAAGCCTTTCTCAAGTAACAAGAAAGGTCTCAGGTACACAACCTAACCCTACACCTAAAGGAGCTGGAGAAAGAACAAGAAAGAAACCCTAAACCCAGCAGGAGAAGAGAAATCATAAAGATCAGAGCAGAAATCAATGAAATAGAAACCAAAAAAACAATAGAACAAATCAACGAAACTAGGAGCTGGTTCTTTGAAAGAATTAATAAGATTGATAAACCCCTGGCCAGACTTATCAAAAAGAAAAGAGAAAGGACCCAAATAAATAAAATCATGAATGAAAGAGGAGAGATCATAACAAACACCAAAGAAATACAGACAATGATAAGAACATACTATGAGCAACTCTACGCCAACAAATTTGACAATCTGGAAGAAATGGATGCATTCCTAGAGACATATAAACTACCACAACTGAACCAGGAAGAAATGGAAAGCCTGAACAGACCCATAACCAGTAAGGAGATTGAAACAGTCATCAAAAATCTCCAAACAAACAAAAGCCCAGGGCCAGACGGCTTCCCGGGGGAATTCTACCAAACATTTAAAGAAGAACTAATTCCTATTCTCCTGAAACACCTCCAAAAAATAGAAACAGAAGGAAAACTTCCAAACTCATTTTATGAGGCCAGCATCACCTTGATCCCAAAACCAGACAAGGATCCCAACAAAAAAGAGAACTACAGACCAATATCCTTGATGAACACAGATGCAAAAATTCTCGCCAAAATACTAGCCAATAGGATTCAACAGTACATTAAAAGGATTATTCACCACGACCAAGTGGGATTTATTCCAGGGCTGCAAGGCTGGTTCAACATCCGCAAATCAATCAATGTGATACAACACATTAATAAAAGAAAGAACAAGAACCATATGATACTCTCCATAGATGCTGAAAAAGCATTTGACAAAGTACAGCATCCCTTCCTGATCAAAACTCTTCAAAGTGTAGGGATAGATGGCACATACCTCAATATTATCAAAGCCATCTATGAAAAACCCACCGCAAATATCATTCTCAATGGAGAAAAACTGAAAGCTTTTCCGCTAAGGTCAGGAACACGGCAGGGATGTCCGTTATCACCACTGCTATTCAACATAGTACTAGAAGTCCTAGCCTCAGCAATCAGACAACAAAAGGAAATTAAAGGCATCCAAATCGGCAAAGAAGAAGTCAAACTACCACTCTTCGCAGATGATGATACTATATGTGGAAAACCCAAAAGACTCCACTCCAAAACTGCTAGAACTTGTACAGGAATTCAGTAAAGTGTCAGGATATAAAATCAATGCACAGAAATCAGTTGCATTTCTCTACATCAACAACAAGACAGAAGAAAGAGAAATTAAGGAGTCCATCCCATTTACAATTGCACCCAAAACTATAAGATACCTAGGAATAAACCTAACCAAAGAGACTAAGAATCTATACTCAGAAAACTATAAAGTACTCCTGAAAGAAATTGAGGAAGACACAAAGAAATGGAAAAAAGTTCCATGCTCCTGGATTGGAAGAATAAATATTGTGAAAATGTCTATGCTACCTAAAGCAATCTACACATTTAATGCAATTCCTATCAAAGTACCATCCATTTTTTTCAAAGAAATGGAACAAATAATCCTAAAATTTATATGGAACCAGAAAAGACCTCGAATAGCCAAAGGAATATTGAAAAAGAAAGCCAAAGTGGGTGGCATCACAATTCCGGACTTCAAGCTCTATTACAAAGCTGTCATCATCAAGACAGCATGGTACTGGCACAAAAACAGACACATAGATCAATGGAACAGAATAGAGAGCCCAGAAATGGATCCTCAACTCTATGGTCAACTCATCTTCGACAAAGCAGGAAAGAATGTCCAATGGAAAAAAGACAGCCTCTTCAATAAATGGTGTTGGGAAAATTGGACAGCCACATGCAGAAAAATGAAATTGGATCATTTCTTTACACCACACACAAAAATAGACTCAAAATGGATGAAGGATCTCAACGTGAGGAAAGGAATCCATCCAAATCCTCGAGGAGAACACAGGCAGCAACCTCTTCGACGTCAGCCGCAGCAACATCTTCCTAGGAACATCACCAAAGGCAAGGGAAGCAAGGGCAAAAATGAACTTTTGGGATTTTATCAAGATCAAAAGCTTTTGCACAGCAAAGGAAACAGTGAACAAAACCAAAAGACAACTGACAGAATGGGAGAAGATATTTGCAAATGACATATCAGATAAAGGGCTAGTGTCCAAAATCTATAAAGAACTTAGGAAACTCAACACCCCAAGAACAAATAATCCAATCAAGAAATGGGCAGAGGACATGAACAGACATTTCTGCAAAGAAGACATCCAGATGGCCAACAGACACATGAAAAAGTGCTCCATATCACTCGGCATCAGGGAAATACAAATCAAAACCACCATGAGATATCACCTCACACCAGTCAGAATGGCTACAATTCACAAGTCAGGAAATGACAGATGCTGGCGAGGATGCGGAGAAAGGGGAACCCTCCTACACTGTTGGTGGGAATGCAAGCTGGTGCAACCACTCTGGAAAACAGCATGGAGGTTCCTCAAAATGTTGAAAATAGAACTACCCTATGACCCTGCAATTGCACTGCTGGGTATTTACCCTAAAGATACAAACGTAGTGATCCGAAGGGGCACGTGCACCCGAATGTTTATAGCAGCAATGTCTACAATAGCCAAACTATGGAAAGAACCTAGATGTCCATCTACAGACGAATGGATAAAGAAGAGGTGGTATATATACACAATGGAATACTATGCAGCCATCAAAAGAAATGAAATCTTGCCATTTGCGACGACGTGGATGGAACTAGAGGGTATCATGCTTAGCGAAATAAGTCAATCGGAGAAAGACAGCTATCATATGATCTCCCTGATATGAGGGAGAGGAGATGCAACATGGGGGGTTGAGGGGGTAGGAGAAGAATAAATGTAACAAGATGGGATTGGGAGGGAGACAAACCATAAGTGACTCTTAATCTCACAAAACAAACTGAGGGTTGATGGGGGGGAGGGGGTTGGGAGAGGGGGGTGGGGTTATGGATATTGGGGAGGGTATGTGCTATGGTGAGTGTTGTGAAGTGTGTAAACCTGGCGATTCGCAGACCTGTACCCCTGGGGATAAAAATATATGTTTATAAAGCTGTAAAAAAAAAAAAAAAAAAAAAGAAAGAAAAAGAAAAAGAAAGGATGAATACCCAAGTTTTGTAGCAACATGGACGGGACTGGAAGAGATTATCCTGAGTGAAATAAGTCAAGCAGAGAGTCAATTATCATATGGTTTCACTTATTTGTGGAGCATAACAAATAGCATGGAGGACAAGGGGAGATGGAGAGGAGAAGGGAGTTGAGGGAAATTGGAAGGGGAGGTGAACCATGAGAAACTATGGACTCTCAAAAACGATGTGAGAATTTTGAAGGGGTGGGGGGTGGGAGGTTGGGGGCACCAGGTGGTGGGTATTGTAGAGGGCACGGATTGCATGGAGCACTGGGTGTGGTGCAAAAATAATGAATACTGTTATGCTGAAAAAATAAAAAATTAATAAAAAAAAAAAAAGAAGAGCAGACTCTACCCACATATACAACCAACCATGCTGTAGGATTCCTGCTTCTAGAGAACCCAGATCTTTCCTAGCGGGTAGTAGGGTGCCGACCCTTTCACCCAGAGGAAGACCTTCCTATCAGAAAGTTAGTGCACCTGTCATTGGTCTTGAAGAGAGACCTTGTCTCAATCTCCCAAGGCTGTTCATCATATGAAAACCCTGAAACAAATTGTCCTCAACAAAGGCAGATGTGCAGAGACATAGGAAACCAGCGACGAGTGCCTCCCAGCAAGCACCTGACCTAGGCATTTGCTCACCGACCGAACATTCGCCAGCAGTCATATGCCAGGCACTGCACTGCTCACTGGTTATACATCGGGAAGCAAACCTGACATAGTTCCTGACCTTGGGGAGCTTACACTGTGGTGGGTGGGGAGATAAGTATTCATCCAAGATCCCGTAAGTACACACAAAATGACTATAGTGACAAAGAACGTCAGAGGAGGCTTGGGGGCACCTAGCAGCATAGCATGGTGTCCTCTGAACATGTGTCACCAGAGAGTCTGAGCTTGGGATGAGGGTTGAAGGCTGAGCTGGAACCAATGAAGCAAGAAAAAGAGAGTCCCAGGCAGAAGGTGTAGAATGAGCTCACGCCCAGCAGCGGAGAGCAGGTCCTCTCTGAGTAGGGAAATCACATGGCTTCCCCACCATAGGCCCGTTGCCCCAGACTCCCTGTTCATAGCATCCACTGCCCCTCTCTGGGGTGCCCTGTGAGGAACTGAGGGGGCAGAGCTCAGGGAGGGGGAGCATGAGTCAGACGAGGCTAGAAAGGTAAATAGTACCAGAGCATGAAGAGTCTCACGGTCTCTGTTAATAACCAAGGTCATTATCCTCAGAGCATAAAGAAGCTGCTTAAGAGCTTTAAACAAGAGGGTCGCATGATCAGGTTTTTGCATTGAGGAGGGCACTGTGGCCCAGCTGTGGAGTCTAGAGGAAGTGCATAGTGCATAGTGAACAGGGAGGGTCGGAGTCAATTGCTAGGGTTGGGATGAGGCTAGTAGCAGTGGAGAAGGAGAGAGTGGTAGATTTCAGAGACATTTGGGGTACCACTGCCAGGGTATGAAGTGAGAGGAGAGAGGGCACCTAGGAGGACTCCAGGATTTCCACCTGGCATGGCTGGTGGAAACACTGGACAGTGTGAGTGGAGAGGCAGCGAGGCCATTGGATAAGCAGACATGGATCCCAGGTGGGAGACCTGGGCTGGAAGTTACAAATCCAGAACCTGACACCATGTAGACAGTAACTGAAATTGTGAGCATGAATGAGAGGCCCCAGAGTGGCATGAGGAGAAAGCCCAAGACGGAGCCCTAAGAAAGTGATCATTAATAGACAAGGAGCATAGAAGTAGTTCCAAAGGCAACTGGTAATGTGCCATCAGAGGTATGAAGAAAACTCACAGACTGTGGTTTCCAGAAAGCCAAGAGAAGAGGAGAAGAAGGAAGATGGAAACCATCACCAGTGTCAAATCTGCTGAGAAACAATGTAAGAGGACTGAGAAACGCTGTTGGGTGTGAAGGCGCTGGACTCACTGGTGATCTTGGGAAGAGGTGTTCTGTGTAGAAGGAGAGCTGATGCATGAGTGGGAGGGAAAGAAATGGAGGCCATGAATATGGGACATCTGTGACAACCCAGACCATGAAAGAAAGGGACAGAAAGGCCAATGGAAATATGGGGAGCAGAGGCTTAGCATTTTGAGAGTAGGAAAGGTTTGAGCAGATGGAAATACTTCCAATGAGAGACAGTCACTTGAGAAGGAAAGAGGTTAAATTAAAGTGAGCTGTGGTCCACATTTAACCTGAGGTGCACAGAGGGGAATGGGTGGCATGCGACACACAGGAGGGAGGACTGACTTGGAGAAGATGAAGGACAGGGCCTGTGTGGTGGTGGGGAAGAGGAGAAAACCCTGGGTCTGGGTTTAGGGAGGTCTCTAAATCTGGAGGAGGAAGGTTGAGTGAGAACCCATGAGGATGGGGGAGTAGGTGCAAGGCTGTTTGCCAAGAAGGAGGTGGGGGCAGGGGAGCCAGAGCTTGTGAGGATGGTGGAGGTCTGGCATGGCCACTGCAGGGAGAGGGGGGCAAGGGAAACAAGGAGGGTCAGAGTGTGTGTGTGCCTGTACACACACACATGAACGTGCAGTCACATGCAGGACATGACCCAGCCTCCACATGCCATAAATTGTCTCTCGAATCCAGCCAGCCAGACCCCCTTCCTCCTGTCCACTCGCCAGCCTGGTGTCTGTTCCCAAACTATCCCTCACCAGGATCATCCCCACAATACGGGGTGGCCTGAGGAACCCAGCAAGAACGTCTACTCCCCAGAGGGCTGGGGAAGCCGGCCAGGGGAAGAGAAACTGCGAACACTTAGCACTTCACATCTGCCCTTCATCCCTGCCCCATCTCCAGAAATGAATTCAAAGCAACCCAAAGGACTGAAAAGAGGCGGCCATCAGTGTTCTGACCCACGCCGTTTCCATTATCGATTATCTGGGGAGTGGCAGATCCCAAAGGTTTCAGAGAGCAGGGAGCCCGGGTCATGCATGGTTCAGCTCAGCCCTTCCTTCTCCTACCATCTCAGCTGCAGGCTGTCTATATTCTACAAGAAAGTGAAATACGGGAGAATTAACCCAGGCACCGTGGACCCAGAGGCAGGCAGCGCGTGCTCCATGCAAGTGAATTTATCTTCCCTTCTCCGAGCCTAAAAAAATGCTCCGTCCCAGTCAGGTGCTTTTCATTCTGAAAACGAAAGCCTCCTCTCTTTTTAACAGGGGCAGAAACGGTGTCCCTTACTTCCTCTTCAAATCTTCAAGGACTTGAAGAGGAAAGCTCACAAAGAAGGGACTTAAATCCAGAATTCTGCAGCTGGACCACAGAGTGCTGTCAGGAGCAGGAGGAAATTGTTTTCCTGACCTGGAAACAACCCTCACTCAGAAGGAGTTTCCTGCTTCCTGATGCTCCAAGGACAGCAGGGCTCAGAGCCTGGGCTTCCAAGGGTTAGGGGGCTGGTGGGTAGAGAGTTAGGTGTTCTGCAGGGTGCAGAAGATGCTGATGGTGTCAGCTCTGGGCTGTCCCTGGGGAGGGAGCGGGCAGAGAAATCTGCAGGGAAAGTGGGGCGTGGGGGGGTGGGGTTTGCAGAACCTGCCCCGGGGTGTCTTCAGTTCTGGGTCACTGAAGGCACAGGGCTCAGAGAAAAGCATCCATAAACCACCTAATCTGCCTAAAGAAAACTGACAGCAGGGCTTGAAAGGAAACCATTTATGGAATAATCCGAGAGTGCTGCAGCTTCTGCTGGGCAGATTCAAGAAAAAGCAGAGAGCCTGGGGGGGCGGGCAGGGGAGGGGGAGGGCTTCATTTTGCAGTGGGAGCTTTCTCCAGAAGCCCTCTCCATCAACCTGGAAGGGCATTTTCTCTTTTATCCATCATGCATCTCAGAAAAAAATTAACTAGACCTCAAAGCCATTTGCCAGCGCTGAAATGAAAGAGGCAAGAGGAAGCTTGGAGGGACAGTGAGGGGCGGCAGGAAACCAGGACAGAGCACCTTGCCCTTAACCGTGCACCAAGCCACAGTTCTGGCAAGTCCTGGAGAATCAGGGCTCGTTCTTCTGGACTTATGTAAAAGCACTAAGTCAGGGTGAGCACGTGCAATTGTCACTTCTGTCCATAAGAAATTATTGCAAACAGTATTCCCCTACCTCATAACTCAGGAAAAAAAAAAAAAAAGAAGAAGAAGAAGAAGAAGAAGAAGGGCTACTAAAACTCTTAATTGGGGAGCTATGTCCTTTTTTGCTTATTTTAAAAATAAAAACAAAGCCTTCTGCTATGTGAAGAATGCAGTTTGGGGTCATAGTTGCAGATGTGCCTTAAAGCCTTCTTCCGGGCGGGTTCCCCTGAGACCCTGCAAGAAGTCCCCGTCCTCTTTTCTATACAGGTACGGGTCCCTGCAGTCCTTCGGTTTGTTTTCATTTCCCCTGGCAAAATTTTCCCCAAGGGTGAATGTCACAGGATAACCAAATGCTCAAACATTTGCCCGGAACACAGAAGTTAAGCCAAGTTAATAAATGACAGACAGATACAATAGCTAACATTATGTGGGTGTGGACTGTTTGCCCCAGCAGTAGGCTCAGCAAATTTCAGAATCAGGATTTGAACCCAGGCAAACTGGCTCAAGTCTGTGCTCTTAACCCCTCACCCTCTACCTCAAACACTCCTCCCTGGATTCGTCCTCCTTAGCCCTTAGCTGTTTCCAGGGGGTGCTTTCCTGCTCCCCAGAGCTGGGCTGGGAGCCCTTTCTACCTGCTCCCCGGGAGCCCCATACTGAAGTCTTCATCCTAGGTCATGCGAGACTCAGGACTGAAATCCTTTGGACTTGCCTCTTCCTATAGGTGGTAAGGTCTCTGAGGACAGGGTTGAGATTATAACCAACTCTGCAAGGCACATGATGTGTGTGTCTACCCCCATGGGTTAATGAAAGGTTAATGAAACCTTTAATGAAAGGTTTTTGTTAACTAAGAGAGGTGCTAATCCAGTGGGGAACAGATCGTTGTACCATAACTGTGAATGGTTCCTCATAGAGAGGCCACAGTCAATTCAGGTTCCAAACCCACATGGGGAAGGACCGGTGATCTCTGCCCCCTGGAAACCGGGGAAGAACTGGACGGTGTTTAATTAGAGATGAGTAATATTTTAACCAGCCAAGAAGGGAGAAGAAACAACATGAATGAAGAAATCTCAGGGCAGGTTAGAGAACAGTGAAGAATAGTCCAGGTCAATCCCACATATACCTAACTGGGGTCCTGCAAGAGACCAGTATCACCTAGATATAGTGCCTAAAACAAACCAGTAGGACAAACTCTCTTCACTCCAGAACCTCACAGAGAAGGAGGAGGAAAACACGTAAGCAGATCATGATAAGAACTGATAACCAAAACTTCCCGACCAGGATTCTGGACCTTAAATGGGGTACAAGTATGCCAAGTGCTGATATTCCCAGCTGGGTGGCTGGACAGGGCAGGGGGACATGGCTAGCCAAGGCCTGTGGCTCAAAAGTCCTCATCCAACACCCAGGGGACGCACAAATGCTTCTCTTCTCTACCCGTGCCATGAGGTCAAAGGGTCAGGAAGCTCTGGGAGTGGAGGATCAAGGCAGGCTTTCTAGAGGAGGTGATTTCTGAGTTGGGCACTAGCAGTAGAGTAAGAACTCACCAAGAGGCAGGTGGAAGAGACTTTAAACAATGGAACAGTGGAGAGTGGTGACGGTAGAGATGCCAAATTCACTGAGCAGTTACCAAGGGCCAGACAGACCTGAGACCCTTCTAAGCTGTCTCGTTTAATTCTCTCAACACTCCGAGGCAAAGGGGGGTGTGGTTTGAGGTCATTTTACAGATGAGCAAACCAAGGCACAGAGAGTTTATGTAACCTTTGCAAAGCCACACAACCAGCCGACAGTGGAGTTGGAATTCCCAGCCAGCTCACCTGTCCCATAGTTCTGAGCCATGGCACCAGACTGTCTTCTATTCAAGAATCCACTGGGGCATGAAACCAAAGATGGAGGGAAAGTCACAGGGAAGGGAAGGCAGCACAAGCTGCATGGTTTTCCCAGGCCGTGGAGTGCTGAGCAGTCAGAAGTAAGAATCAGGCTGGGAGGAGGACACAGCATTCAGCCCAGGCTAAGAGGGCCACTTGGGTGGTGGCCTGGGATCCATGCAAGGCAGCTAGTCCTGGAGTTCAGGAACTAGGCAGGTAGCTCAGACCAAGCACCAGTGGAGGTGGGTAAGGGCCAGGCTGCCGAGGTCACAAGCTCCATTTCAGGGAGCTGAGCAGGACTTCACAGGGAGCCATGGAAGACATGAGCAGGGGCTGATACACTGTGTCGTGATGTCAGGAAGACAGCTCTCAAACAGCATCAAGAGTCAAGCGGGGAGATAAGACTTTGGTGGAAACATGCATCCCAAGGACATTGCTGTAATCTGGGGAGACGGGAGGCCACAGGGGCTCACAGGTATAATGTGGCCCATGGTCTACATTACATGTGATCTGTTACCACAATGGCTTTGTGGTCTGTATGTTCTTTTACCGAAGATTTGCCCTATGGCCCGGAGGGAGCCCCAGACACTGCCCCTGGCTTTCCCCCTTAACGTATCCCTGCTAAGACGCCCGTTCTCCTGTGTCCCCTTCTTGGTGGGTCCTCCTTGATTTCCCGCAGCAACTTCATATGCCTCCCCACTGCCTGTGCACAGCGGCTAGCGGCCATCTTCAGCCGCTTGGGTTTCACCGTCTACCCCCAGGAGCTTCTCCGGTGTTTGTGCAAATATAGGTGGGAGTGATCTCCATGAGAAGAATTGGGGGGAAGCCAGTTTCCTCCACTAAGTGACCAAGCATGTGCTTCTCAGAGTCTTCTCATGACCCTTCTTAGTCTGCACCCCACTGCCCTTGCACCTTCCCTCACTGGGTGTACTGCCGTGCGGTGTTACTTCTGCTTCTTAAATCAGTGCCCTCTCCTCTGGGAGATGGTAGAACGGGGTGGGGGGTCAGGGGCTTTCAAATGCTTCTGTTTATTCTGAACCATCCTTATTACCCAGGAAGTGCTCACAGTGGACAGTTAATGACCGCACATTGTACGTAGACAGGGATGAGGGAGATTTCTCCTTGTCAAACAAGACTTCTGTAGGGGGAAGAAACTGATTTTTAAAACTCCATGCTATAAATGTGTTGATCAGCCCAGAGGGCTTATTTCTGAACCACAGATGTTCATGATTAAGCTGGGGCTTTGGGGCACTCTGGTCTGATCAACCACCAAAGGTTCCTTTCCCCTAAAGACTTCCATCTTCAGGAGAATAAAGGCGTAGGGCAGGAGGGATGGGCGGGGAGACCAGGGGGATGTTCATCTCTGATACCAGCCCCAGCTCGGCTGAGGGCCCGACTTCTGAGACTTTTATTTTTGAGACAGAGGCTGTGGGCAGAGGCTGTCTCCATGGCGACCTGCAGCTCAGTCTCCACTAGACCCAGAAGAAGCTGAGACAGAGGAGAGGGATAACTCCCTCAATTCTCTCTGGAACAAATGTGGCCACTTTGGAGCAAGAGGACCCTGCCTTCAGCAAGGAAACCATGCTCCAGGCTGGGCCTGAGACTCCATGATCACGTGGGGTTGTAGACAATGGACATCCATGTTGGCCCCAAGACAGATCTTGACCCTCTGTGAGCTCACAGGGGATTTCTCTAACCTCAGAAACAGCTAAGCATGTCTGAGGGGTGATGACATATGGGGGACTTTTGTTTAGAGAAGTCAGCTCATGTAACCCTGGGAACAAAATTCCTATAGAAAGAAATCTGATTAAACTAAGGATTTGAAGCCTTCTCCAACAGAATCAGTCCAGGCCTCCCCGAACGGCCAAGGATCCAGCAGTCATCAAGCCACCCATGATGGACATACCAGTGACAGAAGGGAAGAAACAACCACCACGGTCATATAGTCTCAAAGCCCATGACTTGAATGTGCTCGCACCCCTTGGCTTCTAGAGCTGTGTGTAACCCAGGGACCCTGCATGGAGGGTATCTTGGGCCCAACTCCCACTTTGTCTTGGCCCTAACGTGGGAAGGGCTGTTACTTGTTTATTTTTTTAGACCTCTTAAACCAAGGCTAGAGCTGGAGATCTAATTGGTTTTGGAGAGATGTTAGTGCAAAGCTTGTCCTTATGTGGAAGAAGCCATTTTGTACTTGTTCATTAACAGTGAACCTAAGGAACCCCAGCAGTGAAGTAGGGGGGTTTCACCGCCTATTTTTGTATTGTTTACCATAGACAAGAACTTTGCCCATTGCTTACTGGGTAGCTAATGTTTGTGTCGTTTCAGAACTGGGGCTTCTCGGTTTCTAGACCACGATCAGTGGGAGCGTGGACAAATCATGGAATAGAGGCACGCAGGGGCTAGTTGAGACTCTGATCTGGTTGACGGTGCTCTCCCGTGTGCTCCAGCCTTGCCAGCTGGGGGACCTGACATCTGTTTGAGAACTGGGTACAGCTCCCAGCCAGACCGGGCTGGGACCGTATGTCCACCCACTGTGGTGGCCCCGACAGACCACTTCTTCCTGCAACCACTTCTTACCAGAGCCACCTCTTGGAGTCACACAACAGACACTGGTCTTGCATATCCCTTTTTGCACTTTTCAAGTGAGATCAACCTAACTCCACTTTGGTTGAAAACTCCCTAAGGGGGGAAATTCAGTTTATTGTTTTGGTACAGATATATGGATGGTAAACCTCTTTAAAGTAAAGAAGGTGGCACCTACATGTAAAGTGCAGTCTTGAAACTAGTGTCACCCTATTTCGATTTTCTTGTTCAGGACAGGCATAAAGCTTTTTTTTTTTTTTTTTTCTGAGAGGTAGAAGAATTTTAAGTTTTTCTGTGTGAAACTAATAAAAAGACCCCAGAAAGAACCACATATTTTTTTAAAGATCTTATTTATTTGAGAAAGAGAGACAATGAGTGAAAGAAAGAGAGACCATGAGCTGGGGGGAGGAGAAGAGGGAGAAGCAGACTCCCTGTGCAGCAGGGAGCCTGATGCGGGACGCAATCCCAGGACCCCTGGATCATGACCTGGGCCAAAGGGAGATGCTTCACTGGCTGAGCCACCCAGGCGTCCCTAAGAGCCACCTGTTTTTATAAATATGTAACTTACTGAGGAAGAGAATGAGGGAAGCCACCTTTTTATTTCTCCTCTCACCATGTACATATTTGGTCATTGTCTTAAACACTTTCTCAAATAGCCCTGTTTTGTATGTTTGTTTTGGACAGTATCGTGTCTACATAAGAAACTGAGCTGACCTTTCCATAGAGAGGTCCTGGCGTCTAAAATGATCAGGATAATTAATTAGTTTGTGTCTTCTGTTGTACTTGTATCTCTCATTTGTGTTGACGATTAAAATCGTTATTGCTTTCTCAAGAAGAAGAAAAAAAGAATTTTATTTATGTCCACTGTCAATAAAATGACGGAAGCAACCAGACCGTTCTTCCTTGTCATCTAATTCATTGACACACTCATTTAAACCAAGCTGCAGATTACCTATGTAATAGCATAGGACGCAGTGAGCACCACATACAAAGACATAGCAGCTTTGGTTAGAGGTACCGATCTGCACCTGTGCTCTTTCTGTGAGCTACACTTAAAATAATGATTTTGCATATGTAAATATCATGGGGCATGGCCATGCAAAAACATCTACCAGACAAGCTGAGTTGAAAACACTTAGCTTTCTTGAAAACACTTTCTTCTCTAGGACCAGTGAATTCTGAGTATGGGCCAGTTTCTCTGTCATTATCGTCAACAGGAGAACTTCTTGTGCTGCTGTTACTAAGGTGTGTGTGGGTCTTTTTCTTAAACTAACAAAAACATGGACAATGGAGATAGGAGTGTATGGACAAACAGGTTGAGGGGGATCGGCCAACAGTTACGCTAAATTTTGTCTTATGAGACAAACTGAAAACAGTTTTATTTACTGACTTTATTCAAATTCACTATTTGAATGAGGGTAAGAGGCTGAGACTGCTGTTTCTCCCCAGATAACCTTACACATACACTGCCACACACTTTCTTTTTCCCAGGCAGTACGGAGAGAACCTAAGACTCTTCTTGGTGGCTTCAGAAAAGGCAGATACTCTAGTTGAAACAAAAGGAACATTCTCCCACGAACAGAGAAGTTTTGAAAATTCCACTCATTGGCAATTTCTGTCATACAAATTTTATTCCATCTACTTTCAGCATCTGAAACCACGAGCTCGTCAACCCTATTGAAGAGGATTCCCCTTTAAGCCATTAATAAGGTTTAAGTAAAAAAGACATTCATTCCCATGAATTCACTCCCTGCCAACATTATGAATGTTGTGAGTAATCATTTTAACTAAAGCCCAGACAAAATGATAAAACACTTTTTTTGGTTCGTGCTTTT
The DNA here is from genome assembly GCF_902655055.1 of Lutra lutra. NCBI lineage: Eukaryota > Metazoa > Chordata > Mammalia > Carnivora > Mustelidae > Lutra > Lutra lutra. The sequence goes on along the minus strand of NC_062280.1, from coordinate 41,812,641 downwards.
ATAGTTTTTTTAATTAGATGATCTTTTAATAGCTTCCTTCCAAGATTTCCTTCTTCAGCCACTGAGTTTATAGTCTAGTCAAAGCTGGAAAAACTAATTATGGACACTTAAAATGCCTTATGTTCTTCTAGCACATCTTTTAGGCAAAGCTACCTCCCCTTCCAGAGAAAGCTGAGACTAGAAGTGTTCAGTAGATGATCTCCCCAATTCTAAACCAATACCTTCAATTTCCAAAAATATTTAAGTAAGCGTGTCGATTTCTGCCTAAACTAAGGATTAAATATAATATCTTATGTTAAGAGTTCTAAGTTCACGCATCTCGCAAAAATATTTAAGTAAGCGTGTTGATTTCTGCCTAAGCGAAGGATTAAATATAATACCTTATGTTAAGAGTTCTAAGTTCAAGAACCTCTTATTTTAGACTTAAGTTAATAATTCCTATTTGCTTACATTTATGAAAAAGCCTTGTAAATGATTTGATAATCAATATATACCCCCAGGAGTCTAGCTATGGGAAAATTTCCCAAATTCAGAAAAGATGCATGCACCAAGATGCTCATCTCCCCGACCAACTAGAAACAGCCTTCAATGACCTGCACTATGGAAATCACTGGAGGTTGAATCATTAATATAATGTTTAAGAAGACCATGAATATAACAAAAACATCCTTGATAAAATACTAAGTGAAAAGGCTTATACAAAATTGTATATGTGGTCTGATGACATCATGTAAAATCTTTTAAGAGAAATAAAATATGCATAGAAAAAAATAGATTTGGAAACACACCCTAAAATGTTAGCAGTGATTATCTTTAACCACTAGTGGGACTATTTATACTCCTTCTACTTTTCCATGTAGTCTGAATTTTCTATAATATCCATGGGCTATTTTTACTGAGAAAGGAATGAATAAGAGAAGAAAGGAGCACCCCCTGAACACAAAATCAGGGGTGACTCTCAAGGTCCCATTTCAGAGTGATTCTTTATCTTCACATCTTTAAGAGCTCTGGGCGAAGTGGGAGAAGACAGGATGCGGGTGTGTCACCTCCACTGATAAATAAAAAGCATAACGAGAAGTGAGAATAGTCTTTCCTGAGAAGAGCAGGGCCCTCTTGCTCCACCATGGTTCAGAATCAGCCCTGACTGGGCAGACTTGAAACAACACGCCAACTAACTAGTCACATATTCCACAAAGGGAAGTAGCAGAGAAGTGATTGCGCTAAACAACAGTGGCATAGGAGGAAAAGCATGACTGGGTTCTTACTCCCAGGAGAGATGTAATATGCATAAGTCAGAAGTGGGAGAAGTGAAGGAAGAAGGGGAGTGCAGGAACACACTCTAAAATGATCCACAGCGAGTATGAGTGATTGAGACTCAGGAAGTAACAGGCAGCCATCAGGAAAAGCTCTTCCTTCACATCCATCTTCTCGCGTGAAACCAATCACATGTCTGTTTCTCAGATTTGAGCACACTGGGGCGATGAAAGCCATCTGCTGGGCACACCCGGGCCTGAATAATTCTTACTGAGTGGTCAGTAACAAAGCTCTTCCTCAGCCTTCCTTGACTTGTTCCCACCTAGACTTCTGATGTCACCTGCGAAACAGAGAAAGAACACTGTCTTAAGAATGGATTCCCCATGTCCGTGCTCAGGAGATAATCTGTTTCTAAATATATTGGTAATATACAGGTCATGAGTCCAAATGCATTTCTAAAAAATTGATTTTCTTTTGGTATTGGAGTGGCTGTGAGACCATGTTTTCTCTTAAAGATGTGAGTTCTGACCAGCTTGCCATGAGAACGCAATGACCACAGGTGAGAGACCAGGCCAGGCCAGGTGAAGACCCAGAAAGTTTCCCAGTGCTTGATTTGCGGAGTGGTTTCCCATCAATGAAAGGATAAGTTGAAAATAAAGCTAAGAACTGCTTTTGTTGAAATGAAGTTTTATTATGACATCCAAAATAATTTCAAATTCTTTCCCTGAACTAGAGTTTCAGGGTGGCAAATGCAAGAATGGATGGATTATTATGTAGGGATCAAGACATTTCCAGTGACTGTCTTTCCCCTATGGCCTTCAGGTCCTTAAGTCCACTCTAAGTATAAAGCTATAGGAAAAAAAGTGGCTTTGTTCTGCCCTCAGTTCTTAATTCCTTTCAATCTTGTGTGGGAGAAAGGGAAATACATATACAACTGTTTATTTCATCCCAAGTTATTGGATCAAAGAAAAAGAAAATGGGTCTTAGATTGAGAAGAAAAAAAATATATACAAAAAACCTGGACATTCCAAATTCATTGTTTCTAAAGATATCAACAGTTACGAATTTATAGGCTATCTGTTTTCTCATCCTCATTCTTTCATGGGTGGCCTACACAGAAATGGAGGAATGTCTTTCTCCCAATTCACTTTCATTCACCAATTCATCAACTCTCCTTATATTAATAAAAAAAATTAAGTTTTCACAAAAGGCAAGTCAATAAGAAGCCAGTGCATTTGCTCATTTTACTCACAGTAAACACATCTGAAGAGGAACAAGATTGAGGATGCTGGAGCTGAGAGGGGGATGGGCATCTCATTTGGGATCTTTTCTGACCTTTTCTATCTTCCACAGCTTTTAAAAAATCATGTTTAATTTTTGTTATCTCTTTTTGTTTTTTTTTAATGTATTTCAGCTCATAAATTAAACAAAATGACAAGAGTTTCAAACTCAAACTACAATTTATTTTTCACCAAAACAATACTATTGTTTTCATTATGAGAGAGTTGAAGTACATTCCTCCTAAATATGTAAGACTTGTTGTCTTGAGCACATCTAGGAGTTCATGCCTGCCTTCCAGATTATATAAAACATGGATCTGTCTTGCTCTAACAAAGTCCCCCATATATATTGTCAGGACACAAGGAAGAGTTGGAGTGATCAGAAATATTGAAAGGAACCTAATGCAACACAATCCCCTCCATAACACAATCAATCTGTGAAGAGAAATTCTTCAGGGTAAGTGTTTAGGGCTTAGCCCATGTTCGGTGTCTGAGCCTCAGCATAGGTCCTGACACAGGACTTCTTTGGGAAGTTAGTGGGCACTCATAAAGATTAAGGAAAGGGAAGCAAAGGGAAAGAAGGAAGGAGGGAAAGGAAGAAGGAAGGAGGGAGGAGAGGAAGGAAGGGAGGAAGGGAGGAAGGAAGGAAAGAAAGAGAAGGAGGGAGGGAGAGTCTTAATTGAATTTCTATTTCTTGCAATTACTTTCTTAAAAATTTTCATCAAATGGAATCCCCATTGCTGTTTTTCCCTAAATCTACATGTTCATATTTTTAACATTTATTATGTTTATAATTTAGACAGGTAATGAAAAACATAATTAAAGCAAATGGTAAGATCATGGAGCCAAATCTTGGGTTCAACTGCCAGTTAACTGAATTATATTTCTACCGTACAAATGAGCTATTGCTGAAAGCCTTAAATGTTTGACCTAAAATATGTTTGTGGAAAAAGACGATCAACATACATTTATCTATCCCACAGCAATAAACTTGCATAGTGTATAGTGTATCATGAGAATAAGGAACATGTTTAGGTACTGATCCATAAAAATACCCATGAAAGAGAATTAAGAAAAAAATATCAAGACTTTGAGCAGTGTGACCTGATTCCATTAATGCCAAATAGCTATATAGTTTGTGAGTGCCTTTGAAAGATTCAAAAGGATACATGTACTTTATTGCTGGCCGTGCTAACCTCCCTTGGGGAGCAAAATTTGTAGGAAAGGAATGTGAAGAGAGGCTTCTACTTGTTCCTTCCTATATCCCTATATTGTTTGAATTTTTTAAACAATGCATTATCTTCAAATCTGATAATAATGGAAAATAAAATAACTAAGAAAAAATACCATGATTTTAAATTAGTATTGAAATATGTAAATTTTCAGAGCAAAAATATAGTCCATTAACATGACTTACCTTGCTATAATCGGATTTTTCTCCATTACAGTCCATGAAGTTCTATTTGATTTTATTAGCAATCTCTTTCAGAAGACCCTTGAGATCATTAATCTTGGAAAGGGAGAAAACATAGAACTGGTCTTAAGATACATTTTCCAACTGTCCATGATTTAAATGATTACTCTATGGCTTTTCCTTGAAACAGATGTAGATACTAAGCAGCAAGTATGGCGTATCCTGGAACAGAGCAGAATGGGTGGCAGGCAATATGGACCCTGCCCACTGCTTACTTTCTGAAATCATGGCACCGGCAAATACTCATCAACACCAAGGAGTGGGAGCTTTTCTCAAAGGAAAATCAACAATGGTTCTCAGATAGAAATGACAGGTTTTAACCACACAGAGAAATAATATGTAGAAATAATCATGGCATATGTAGTTAACGCTAATAAAATTACAAGATATCAACAAAGTTTCACTTCAGCAGAAGTATAATACTAATGAAAATATGATATAGGGGCGCCTGGGTGCCTCAGTTGGTTAAGTGTCTGCCTTTGGCTCAGGTCATGATCCCAAGGCCCTGGGGTCAAGCCCCACCTCCATCTCCCTGCTCCGTGAAGAATCTTCTTCTCCCTCTGCCTTTCCTCTCACTCATGTCCACGTTCCTGTTTTCTCTCTCTAAAATAAATAAAATATTTAAAAATAATAATAATATGATAAAATACTAATAAATCAAATATTTGTAACTGAAGTGTCTACTCCCACAAAAAAAAGTATACATAGCAAAACAATTTAAGTAAAATACCTAATAAAATTATTTTTGATATGTGCATCTTTCACAAGCTGATGACGCAAGATGAATGAAGCTCATTCTAAATTACACACCTTATCAGTATATTTGATAAAAGTTCATGGACATAGTGCAATTTCAATACAGTTGGTTTCTAACTTGCTATGTTTCTCACTCAAGGGAAATCTTGGGCTTATTTCCAGTAATAATCTCTTCATTTAACTTTTTCTTTTTTTTCTAAGAATGAAACGAATCCATAAGGACTAATAGCTGCCTAAAATAAAGAAGGTCTAGTAAGATCCCTACTTAGAGACCTAGGGTCAATTGTGAATGACTTTGTTTTAGGGTATAATGAATGGAGAAATTTTTTATTTGTTGAAGGGGCTTAGTGAGAGCCCTGTATTTGTTGATGGTAGAATGACTCCAATAAGCTGCTAAAAGCAGATGTAAGATTCTGAGAACATGCTCAAGGAACAAGTGATGATCCCTTAAGTTCTCTGTGGATGCAAAGGAGAGACTTTTTTGTTGCTCAGTAGGGTGGGGAGGGTACAGGATCCAGGAGGGAATAAAGAGGAGAGGGGACAGGGGAGCAGAATGAGAAGCAGGGAGACAGGGAGTGAAATCCTGCACAGTCTGAGGCCTCCCTGGGACCCACCCAGATCCTCCCCAAACCGACAAAATGCATGGTGCCAGTTGGCTTCCAGTAGAAACCAGCAAAGGGGCTGAGCTCCACATCCAGGGGCATGCAAAGGGGACAGAACCTGCAAGCTCTTCTCTGAGGACCCTGGGAACTCCTGGCCTGTGTGTGGACAGCTTCAACCATGACAAGTGACTTTCCCAGCCCCCACAGCTCAGGCCCACTGTCCCCACTGATACTGTCACTGCCAGATCCTCAGTGGTCAGGGGGTCTCAGTCTATAAACGGCATGGCCCCTGGTTCCAATGCCCTGATTCACTGGATGACTTCTGACCCACGACCCAGAGAGGCTCCAGCCCTGCCCCTCTCTCCCTCCAAAGCTACCCCAACTGAGACCACGAGTGAAAACAACACAACAACCAAAAATAGCCTGCTTTCCGCACACACACCTAAACAAGTCTGGGGTGCCTCTAGTCTCAAACCAGACTGTTTAAGCTGCTCTTGTGTGGCCACCCCAGTGGCTCGGAGGGTCTTTGAAAAAGTCCACCAGATATGCCCCTCTCCGGCTAAAACTCTGCAGAAGCTTCCCTCACACGAGGATAAAATCCAACCGGACAGAAGCAAGTTCCCACACGGGACGGCCCAACCACCCCCACTTCCCTCCCACTCAGAGCTTCCCCAGTTCACACTGCCCCTTGTTTGCTGCCTGGAATGCTCCCTGCTTCTCTGGACTCGGGCCTTCCCAGCTGCTGACCCTGCTCCCTGCTGACACAGACACAGGAGATCTGTGGAGTGCATGCCAGATCCTGCATTGAAAATCATTGTTGCCACCAAATCCTGCACAATTCAGGTCCTATAACCACGCCACTGCACAAAGGCTTCATTCATGACATTGGGGGGCCACATCTGCTTCAAAGGCTCTTAGCCCCATGCCTGGCACATCACGGGTGCTCGGTAAATATGATGTGCCACGTGTCCCATCCACAGAAGCAGCAGACAATGGGCCTAAATATAAATACATGAGGTAGAATAGTGAATATATCATATAAGGATATATATTATTTATTACATACCATATGTATCTAATATAAATACTCAATCTGAGAATGCTATCTCCAATTGCTCCTTTCATATATTCTCCTAATATTTGCTAAATTTTCCATAATCTTTAAACATACCTATCACTTTTCTTTTTCCTCTCCATTGGTTATAATCGTGATACACATCCTAGCATGATCATTTACGTACAGCATTCAACTCCAATCAAACAGGAATCTTCCCAGCCCCTCAGGGAATGACCCACAACACAACATCAGAATGAGAGAAGCTGTCACAAGATCCGCTATTGTGTGATACAGAGTCCCCAAAGATGGCTGCTAATGGTTCCTTCGTGCCTGTCCACAAGTGCCACTCCTACCTCAGGAGGTGGGTGACTAAATCTGGCCGGTGGCTTCTCTGAACAGACTCTGGTGGAAGTGGCATCACACCAGGCCCTCAAAAGTAACGGCAGTCTGCTTCCTCACTCTTGGAAGAAGGGGGACTGCCTCAAGACCGCCACGCGGTGACAAGCCCAAGCCACAAGGATCAGAAGTCACGGGCGACAGAGAAGCCCCCCAAGATGCCAGATCCTGGCCTCACCACCCGCTGTATCCAGCCCAAGAAACCCAATTGAGTACACATGATGCAGAACTGCCCAGATGTGCTCTTCCCAAACCCCTGACCTACCGAAAAAAAAAAGAAAAAAAAAAAAAAGCTAGAGCAAAATAAAATGGTGGGTTGACGCCACTGAACTACAGGGGTTGTTTGTTATGCAGCCAAGCATCTGCACAAAATACACCACCATCCTGAGTAGTTTACTCCAGTATATACAGCTGGTCATTGCAGAGAAAGGAAACGGGAGGATGAGTCAGAAGGAAGAGAAGAGCTGCTCCAGGGGGACCAGGAAGGCATACTGTCCTGTCAGCACCAGACTTCAGGAGGCGAGGCCTAGGAAAATGCAGCCTTGGTTCTTAAGAACGCCAATGGTAAATAACACAAAAATAACCAAGAAATTTTGAGCTGGATAAATCCTTATATAAGAGCTCCATGAGGATCTCTTGGGTCATTTATTCACTCAGCAAATGTTCATTGAGACCCAGTAGGCAAGTGCCTGAGATTCTGCCTTACCTGGTGGGATACTACCCAGCCACCAAACATCACAGCACTGGGAGGGAATGTGACTATCATCATCTAGGATGCTCGTCTCGAAATACCATGATAAAATACCACGCATCATCTCCTCCACAGAGCCCAACAGGGATCCAGTATTCATGAGTCAGCTGTAATTTCTGCTAAACCTAATCATCACTTGTGGTCACCCAATCTAGGGTGGATGTGGGCACACTCTCCCAATCCTAATGTTGACATGTGTATTTGTGCATCTGCAGTGCCCTTCAAATTAAGTAGCTAGCAAATTAGAGCAGCATCCGAGATGAGCACAGAGGCACTTAGGCTCCCAAATTGCTCTTCTGAGCCTTGCAGGTGTTTCTGTAACTACAAACATCTTACACCTGCTTTCACAGCTGAAAGAAAGAGAAGAAGGGGTCCTGGGCCTGACAGAGACATCAAAGAATTTGGAGATCATGGGAATGGGACTCCAGCCCTGTTGCCAGGAGGGGCCGGGAACATCTGAGAAGCAGCTCTGTTCCAGTACCCAGACTTCACTCAGTGAATGAAGGAAGATCAATACGGAACAGGGTCATTTCTATCTTTTTTTTTTTTTTTAAAGAATTAACTTCTTTTGTTTTTCAGACTGCAACCACTGGCCTCTAGCTGAAAGCTCAAAGATAACACAGATTTTTTATTTTTTTGAGAGAGAGAGAAAGTGCACGTGAGCAGGAGGGTGAGGTGAGGAGGAGGGAGAGGCAGAGTGAGAGAATCTCAAGCTGACTCCACCGTGAGTGCAGAGCCCAACTTAGGGCTCGATCTCACAGCCGTGAGATCGCGATCTGAGCTGAAACCAAGGGTCAGACACTTAACTGGCTGAGCCACCCAGGTGCCCCAAATAACACAGACTTTAAAAAAAAATGTTTCTGAAACTATTATCAGGACTTTACCTTTGTATCCAGCTGTCTAAAGCGATGTCTCATTCTTCAAAGAAGTTTAAAAGAGAGAGAGAAACAAGAGAAGGGAAAGGGAGAGGAAAAGGTTATTAAACTCCATTTTTCAGTCTTTTAAAGAACAAAACACAGATTAGTTTCATTTTCAACTAAATCCATGTCAGCTGCACCCCAAATGAAGTGGGATCCCACTCTCACCCCAGTTAGCAGTATAGCAAATGCATGCTACCTCTGCTGAGAGAGCGGTAAGGTCCCTCCCTCTTTTCCAAAATCAAGATCTCAGAGTCTAGGAATGGAGAAAGCTTAGGGAGTCTACCTTGTAACTCAAAGAGAAAGAGCATGCCATGTACCTCATGTGTCCCAGTAGCTGTGTTGAACGTAGCACAGGGGTTGGGTGTGCTTACATTTACTCTTAGAGTAAATTTTAAGGTACTGTGGAGCTCTCAGTAAGAGTGACATTGGACCGTTAACCATATTAACGTGCGTAATAAGAAGGGCACATGCCTAAAGGCCATACATGACACACTACTTGGGGACCATCTATGGATTTAGTTGTGACTTTTCTAGTTCTATGGGACGTTTATGACAACTCCATGTAATTCATAAATAATGGTGAGGAATTCTCAAGGACAGTCTCTAACAGATCTACCAAATGGTTTTCGATTCTGTTTCTTTATCACAGACACACATGTGTGGCACCTCCAAGATTATGCCAATTGTCCATGATCAGAGGTCTCCCCAGAATCCACTGCCACAGCCATGGCAGAGGGAGCCACGCTCTTGTTACCTGGTTCCCGTGCCCTGCCCTGCAGTCCCTAAATACCTCTTTCTTCCCCCACAGAACCTGGAGGACATTCAGGATGGTAGGTGGGAAGTTCTGCCCTTCTTGAAAGCCTGGCACACACGTAGTGGCTTGTTATTTTCGATTGACCAGGTAATATCTTTTTGGTGCTATTTCTTTCTGCTGTAAATTCTCTTTACAGAGTTTACACAAATAAGCTACTTATGTTCTGCCACCTTGTGTATACAAGGGGAGCCTGGCAAAGCAGAAATGAACTACTGACATACTCCTCCGAGGCATCATTGGCTTTCGTGTTGATCTTGACGAGGTAATTTTCTTTCATGACACCCTCCCACGCCAGAGTCTCGTTGTCTTCATTTCTGAAACCTTGAATAATGAGACCAAAAAAAAAAAAAAAAAACCATATTCAAATTGTCTCATTTGCCCCTTACCTCTTAAATCAACACCTGCTAGTCATTTTGTGATACCCTGGAGCCAGAAGAATTAGATTTGTCCCCGCACAGGCTGATCTAAGTAATGTGACTTACCAGTGACAGCAGCAGAGCAATGGAATGTTAATGAATTTCTTAGTAACAATGAGGAATGGGAGCTGCCTGCCTGAAATAGGAATGCAATCTTTATTCTAAATAGAGATAAATCTAAAGCCTGCCTGGGTGTTTTGTGACTTAGCAAATCGTTTCAGTAATAAATTTTGTCCTCACATTTTATATGTGCTCCTCTTTCATTTGGATGACGTAAAAATGCTAAATCAACCACTCAGAGAATTACTGATGGATTGCTACTCTAAGCCTAAACCCAGAATAGGAACTTTGGAGGAGAGGAAAATAAGCCTTGGACATCATTCCTCCCCTTGTGAAATATGAGGTCTGGTTGTGGACCTCAAGGAAAATTCTTACGTCTAGACTTTTCCTTTCATCATGGCTTGCCATAAAATTGGCCCGGGGGCATGTTCCAGCAAGATCTCTCAGTTCAGTTTCTTACAATACTTGGGCCTTTCGGAAGGCAAGCAAACAAAATAACAGATCAACATGGAGCCTATGTTTCAGATAGTGGTGCACTGGGCAGCCATCCGCTGTATGAATTCATGGGGGAAAGAAAAGAACATATGTTCATGTAGGTGTCCACTTGGAAAAAAAATCTATTGAGTTTTGTTTTTAAATTGCCTTTAAATTATAAGTTCTGCCTGGATTTAAAAAGAATTAATTGGAAACTAAAGACCTAGCCAATAAGGCAAGTGACAGGATTGAAGCAAATCCTACATAGCAAATACAGATTTATAGAAAATAATCTCTAATTGAATTTTTTAATTGTATTTTTCTTAGCCAAGTGATTTCCAATGTCTTTTCCTCAAATGAAAATGCCTGCAGAAGCCCAATAAGAGTACTTGAAAATCAACACAGAAAGGATCAACACACTCTGAGCACAGAACCAGAGAGCAACAGTGACTAATGACCCAAAAAAAAAAAAGAAAGAAAGAAAGAAAGAAAGAAAGAAAGAAAGAAAAGATGGCCAACTTCTCTAGCAGTCAAAACAATGCTGTTGGGATGATGATGTTGCATTTTCACCAATCAAAGTGGAAAATTAGCAGAGTCTACAGTAATAACTATAGCCTATATGGGCAAAGATGTGGATAAACAGGTTTCAGGGGGAAATATCTGTAAGTTTGTCACAGCCTTTGGGTATGATGGATGAAAAGGTGGAAGAGGAAGGTGGCCAACAATATCAAAAGAATTAAACCTGTACATGCATTTATCTAGAAATTTCTCTCCTATGAATAACTCCAAGGAAAAAATTCAGATGTGCTAAAAAATGAAGGCATCTGTTTATCATCGCACTGTGTGATACTGAAAGAATGGAAACAGTCTACATGTTTAACAGCAAGGAATTGGTTACATTAAATATGGCGCAGCCATAGTCTGGGATTCTCTACAGTTCAGAACTATTATATAGGGACGCCTGGGTGGCTCAGTCAGTTAAGCCACTGCCTTCAGCTCAGGTCACGATCCCAGGGTCTTGGGACTGAGTCCTGCATCGGGCTCCTTGCTCAGCAAGGAGTATGATTCTCCCTCTCCTTCTGCTCCCCCTGCTTGTGTGCTCGCTCTCTCTCTCTTTCCCTCTCTCTCTCTGACAAATAAATAAACAAAATCGTTTAAAAAACAAAGAACTGTCATACAGATTCATATTTAGGGATATGGGAAGTGTTCATGATGTATCATTAGCCAAATGAACAGATTAGATTATGAATATGTCTTTGCAGAACAACCTAGCTATCACATATCCACACAAAAATAGTAGATACCATTATGTTGACAATATTTATCTCTGAGTGGTGGATTACTACACGTGCTCTTGCTCTTTCTTAGTTGTGTTTTTCTATAGTTTTCAAATGTTCTATAATGAATATGGATTACTTTTGCATCATGGAAAGCAATATATTTTATAAAAGTAGATCACTGGCAGCATACCTTTTCATGATTACTGTAGGAGGTCACCAGGAAGTACCCAAGATGGAAGTTTGGATTCTACCTTTTCTGAAAAGTTAGTTGAAAAATCTTTCCTTCTTCTCCAAAGAAGGACAGTTTAGAGCTTAAATCCCATGACGTCCCCCTCACTTGCAGGCAAATGCGAAGTGAACTTGGGAAATGGGTTACCACAAGAGGCTTTGCCAACCACAGAGTGCTGCTGTTTCTGGAATTAGTGATCATCAGGAAGAAGCAAATGAATGCGTGGTGAGCAGACACCTCCAGAAGTCTCTAATGGGTAAACGGGACTCTTAGCTCCCCATCTCCATCATCAACACACTCTGGGTGGAGAAGGACTTGCCATATGGTCACCCATTCCCTCCATTTCTCTATTCCTTCCTGTAACTAAGAACTGTTTGAAGAGAGAGATTTGTCCTTAATTATACCCCGAGCTTTCTGGTTCCCCTGATCCTGGACTGAGCACAGTGTACCTTTGGAGAGTGGACCTCCATCCCCAATAGCCCTTCCATCCACCCATGCCCAGACAGAATCCATCCAGTGGTGGTGGGGATTCACGGCCTCACAGAGCTATTCGTTTCACTTCCTCATAGCACGAATTGTGCTTATATCAAGTCAAAACCTTCCTCCCTGCTACTTTTACCCATCGCTTGCTTTTTCTCTAGAACCATTCTGGTAAAAATATGGCCCTAGCAGCCCAGCCGTCATGTGACTTTGTTCATAACTGTATCCCAGGAACAAAGTTTGTATTTGCAAAGGAAAGCAAGCCTTGAGCAAGACGTGTTTTTACAGTTTCTTCTCTATGTGCTATAGGGTTTATCCCTTCTCATGCTTTACTCTCTTTGATTAAAAGTTTGTGACCTAAAAGTTCATTCTTTTTCTTCTGATTTTTTAAAAGAAATGTATAGATTTTCGTGGTCCCTGCAGCACATGAACTCCGGTGCTGTGTGTGATGGAGAGGCTACCCCAGCCCAACCCAGAGCCAGATCCCCCGGCTTAAATCCAAGGTTAGAAGGCAGAGTGAATGGGCTAGCAGTACCCTTTCTTTTTCTCTGTGTCCAAATGTGCAAATGCATAAAAATAGGCCTCTCCCTTCTTTCCTGCTTAATATGGTTGAAACATGTCTGTATGCTAGGATGATCTGTCTGGCTCAGGGGCTCCAGGATTTGGTGTTAAGAAAACCTAGCCTGGTGCAGGGAAGACAGCTGTACCTAAGGAGGGGGTACCTGAGTGTGATGGAGAACCCCATGGTGACAGATTCTGGTTCCTAGAGTGGGGGTGAGGAGAGGGAGCTGCGCGGGGACCCTCCTGCACCTCGGTCCTTGGCAGAGCTAAGGAGGTGGGTGGCCACAGGAGAGAGAGAACCGACTGAGCTGTAGACCTTCCTGCCTTTGGGAAGGAAGTGGGTCCCCGTCAGGGAGAGTGTGCACAGTATGGACCCCCGGCATTTGGAGGCTCAGGGGAAGCAGCCACCAGAGAAAGGATTGCCAAGTCCTCGGAGCTAGGGGACCAGCCAGGGAACAGCTGAAGGGCTCACCCAGTGCCCACACAGTAAAGGATCCGTTTTACACACATGCCACACATGTCAGAGAGCATGGAGCTGGCTTAGAAAAGTACCCCTGTTTCTGGAAAAGACTTTCTGCTTCTTCACCTCCTTCCTCCCTGTGCTCCAACCTACAGTGGGTCAGTGACCGCAGCTGATGGGTGGGAGAGAAGGGGCGTAAGAGAGGAAAAAGCCAACAGCCCTCACTTCCTGACAACTCTGCCTGCAGAGAGGGGGTACCGCAAAGACGGAAGTCTCCCCCCGCCCAGCCCGTATGGCAATTAAGGAGCTGGTTAATAGACCGGACTGAATTTAGAGTAAAGTAACTGTAGGATTTCCTATTTCCCTAGGAGCAGCCAGAGAAGTCATGAGCTCTGCCGGAGTAGGGCTGACATCTCCCAGAAGCAAACACAAAGTTGTGATTTGACCCTGTCCCATGAAGCATGCCTGTTCGATGTCCTATTTACGGCGATGAGGATGCTCACCTGGAAGTCCTTCCTCCAGAGTAAGACTGTCCCAGCAAATCTGCCACACTCCCTGAATCTACTCTTTCCCCTCTCATCATTCACAGGCTGGCCTGTGCCTGATCGTTACAGACCTACAGATGTGTGCCATGACCTAACTGTGCGTCGTTCCTTCCTGCGGCCACGCGGACCGGCGGGAGTCCCTGTGATAAATCATTGCTTTTGATCCCCAGCACAGACGGATAAGCCACTCACAGCAGGCGGAAGGCTCGGCATTTCTCTCCCTGCAGCAGCACCCGAAGCACTTCTTGACCACCATGTAGAAGTAGGCGAAGACCACGAAGGGGAAGGGGATGTTCAGACGGTTGCAATACTCCTGCACCAGGAAGTACCTCTGGAACTTCCAGACCTGGTCGTTGTTCTCCTGGACAGTGCCCACAGTGTAGCTGGCAGGAGGGGAGAGAAGGACAAGCCTCAGCCTTCCACGTGCCTCCTCACCTCACTGGCAAGCACGGTGACGTTGGTAACAAGGTATTCCTGGGACAGCCTGAGTCCAGGATAGGAGAGGAAGAGCCACACAGAGCCCAGGGCCAGGACAACTCAGCGCTGGGCACTATTCCATTCATGCTGGGCCAGAACTGTGTCTGGCTTTTGGGCTTTGAGGTTTGGGGTTTTTGTTTTTATCACACACCAAAAAAGGCTGTCTGCTGAACGCGTAAAAAATGCTTTACTTCAAGACCTTTCAAGGATTCCCTTTTCCTGTTAGTCTGTTACTATGTCAGCCACAAAGAGGCCAACGGTGTTGACTTTCTTAGGAACAATTTGCCCCTCCTACATTGCTAATGGGAGTTTAATTGTAAATAATCCACGAAGGAAGTTTATTAATATCTATAAGGGGCCTTAGAAATGTTCAGCCCTTGGATCCAATGACTTTACTTCTGGAAATGTAAGACTAAGGAAGTACTGAGGAAAAAAAATATGTGTATATATGGATATACACACAGCTGTCTGTCACAGTCCTGAAAGTAACAGCTGCCCCAAGCTCCTGCCTCAACAGAAGGGGACAACAGAAACATTCAACACTAAGAAAATGTATCATTCATTATGGTTAATCAATAGGGTTGCATTACACAGCCATTAAAAATTATGATTATGAATAATTTTTATACTTTGGGGAAATACTTCTGATACATGTTAAGTGAAATAATTAGGCTCAAACTCATACTTACGACATAATCTCAGTACATAATTTTTTTTGTAAGTCACAGGGAGAAATAAATCCATCATTACCAGTGGTCAACCCTGACACACATCATGAATGCTGTTGATGCTCTGTAGTCTGCTTCCTAAGCGTTACACAATGGATATGAATTATATAATTGAAAAAGTGTCCATTGATCAGAAAAATGTCTGATTGTGCCATTGATTTATCGGTTACAAATCAAATCAACTATAGCATAGCTAATGCTCAACGTGTACCAGACATTGTTCCAAGCAGCCTACTTATATTAATGATGTCATCTGCAAAAAACTCTCTAGAGGATGTAAGGCCTATCATCACCTACAATGAACGATCAGGACACTGAGGCATAGCAAGCGAATATTGTCTGAGTCTCCCAACTAGGAAATGATGAATCCGGGACCTGGACCCTGCAATCCAGTCCAGCATCTGTTTGCCTCGCTGCCTTGCAGACCAGACCATGAAATGTTTTGAGCTACGCTCTATTTCCAAAGGATTCGGTTCGACTACTTAATTAAAGAAAACGATGAAGCATTTTACCATTTGTGAATTTCAACCATCCAAGATACTGTCATTGCTGATGTCAAATCACCCCTTTGAGAGCCAAAGAAGGAGCAATCAACATTTGAAATCTCCTCTAAGCAAATCCTGACCGGGGATGCATTCAATTCTCCCAAATCTGGGCAAAAACTTCACAAACCAAACCTGAATGAGGGGACCTCATGAAGAAGCTGGATCCATTTGTCATGAGACCTCATTCTTGCCCCATGGTACATTACGATCTAAGACTTAAATATCTTTAACTAAGGAAAGATCATCCACACAAGCAAAACACTAACCTACACATATCACAATTATGGCTCTGCTTACAAGCTTGGCTTTGCTCGTGTGGGCATTTACTGATGAATGGGACACCTCAGATCCTGGATTCTGGGAGGATGGGTGTTAGGAGCCAGTGTCCCTTCGACACCTAAAACTCAGCCCCAGGGTGCAGTCTTTGCAGGGAGGGAATTAACGTTTCTTGAACATCCATTGCACCTAAGTGCCTACAGTAGGCATGCAGAATGGCTGCTGGACTGATTTTCATGTCAGTTCTATGTGGCAGATTTTTTTAGGCAAAAAAACAGGACTGTAAGTACAAGAGTGTAGCAGAGTGAATCTAGCAATGAGCCTGCAGTGTCTTCCAAATGTAGGTCAGGTTGCTTTGAGCCTAATTCCAACATCTTTGTCTGTCCTCGCTAGTCCCCCCTGGTTCTGCCTGCAAAGGATACTGTAGGTCCCTCACTGTAATGGGGACAATGATTCATTAAGATTCATTAAGTCCTGGCTAAGAACTTGCCAGAAATCAGTCTATCACTTTGCAACAGAACAAGTGTCACCATTCAAATTACTGTCTCTGGGAGTATCTTAAATTACTAATATATCTAGTTAAAAATGATATCTACTGACTGCCTCTTCCACACCTACAACACAATAGCCAACACAAAAAAGCAACAGCATCCATTTTAACACATCAAATGTTGTTCTCTGAGGTTCCACCCAGAAGGAATTAACAGTTCCTATTGAAAGGAGAGAGAGTTAGCATGATAAGAATAGGGGAAGCTAACCTGTCCCCCCAGTGGGCCACCCTCCCTTCCTTGGGAGCTCAGCACAGCACTACGGCTGAGAAGAGTTCCAGTGGAAAGAAATTTGCATCTTGGCTTAACTGATCACTCAGAGGCACTGAAAACATCTCATGTTTTCCAAGTCATCTGGAAAAAGGATTGGCAAACTAGGACTGGGGGCCAACTCCAACCCTTCCCCCCACAGTTTTGCAGGGATGGTCAGCTTAGAATGGCCTTTCCAAAGCAGAGAGGTGGGGATGGCTGCTTGGCATATAGCCAAAGCAAACACTCTAACTGGCCCTCGCAGAAAAAGTCACCAGCCAATCTCCAGTCTAGAATGGATTGGGGCCAATGCCTGCAAGCTAAAGCCTTCATCTGTAGCATTTCTAGGCCGAAAAGCTTTGCCTCCTATCATTGCTCCGAGTGTCCCTCAGGACAACCCAGTGGCCTCCTGTTTGAAACTCCACTTCACCTGCACCTCCAGGCACAAGTGGATCCAGTGAGCTGCCTTCCTTTCCTGGGTAAACTGTAAAAACCCTTATCCACATCCCAGGGGCTGAGAGTGAGCTCTCTGATTATAGGACATTAATACCCCAAAGCCGCTTTGCATAAGTAACACATTTCTGGGGCTGGCCATGCTGAGGTTTATTTATACTACGGCCCACCTTCCCCATATGATAACAGCTTCTAAATCATTCTCTCTTTTGTTTCCCCCCAAATTAGTTCTGGACTCAGCCAAAGACACATGAGGGTTCCCCAGGGAAGGCTGATAATTGAGCACTGCCTCAAACTGCTTTGTTAAAATCATTTTTATGTTCTTTAGACACGGTCTTCCATTTCTGCAGAGGAAAGGCAGCATTCTGGTGCCAATACACACCCACCCCCCTCAGCAAACCTAAATGTCCAGAGCAGCTCCGAGATCATCTCTTCCAATGGGTTCTGGGAGTCTCCCTGCCAGCCCCTGTCCATCCAGAGTCTTCCCTGAGAGGAATAACACAGTGTCCCCTCTGAACCTACAACTCCAATGATATCTTGTGCCCTCTGCTACCCAGCTGGCAGAAGATGTGCATTGATGACTGAGCTTGGTTCCCTAAGACCACCTGAGCGCCCTCCTCTGAGCAGGACAGGAGGAGACAGGAGCCCCTCAAGGGAGACGCAGTTTCAGAAATTTGCTGACACTGAGAATTTTACCAAGAGATAACAAATGTTCAGGACTCAGATAGCCTTGACCGTAAATGAAATCCAGCAGTACGTTCAAAGAATAATATGCCATGACCAAAGAACAGAGGATGACTAAGTATTAAGATCATTTATATAATTCATCATTTTCATAATACATCACAGATCAAAAGGAAAAACGTTATTTCAATAGTTGCTAGAAAGTCTTCTGGCAAATTCAACATCCATTTCTGATTAGGAAAAAAGAAAGAAGTAGGAGAAAAAGAAAGGAGGTTAATAAATAAGAAATATGAGGAAATGTCCATGACACAATATGAAAAAAAAAAAAGGAGGGGAAAAAAGAATTTAGCAAGGAGACTTGTTCCAAAATAAATAAGCAAAACTTTAATGGCTTTCCTACATATCAAAAATTACTTGTTAAAAAAAAAATAGAAAAAATATTTTTCTCACAATCACAAATAGTTAGGAAAAAAAGTAATAAAAAAATCTTCCAGCTCTGTAGGAATAAAACCATTAAACATCACCAGCAAACTATGTACTTTTGAGTAAATGGAGAATCACACCATTTTTTTCTGGATGGTAAGATACCATTTTTTAAAGGTGCCAGCTTCCCCTAAATGATTCTGCAAAGTTCCCATCATTACAATAACATTCACAAGACTTTTTTTTTTTTTTCAGAAGGGAAAGAAAAAGGATTTCACAAGATAAGATTTAGACGCCTCCATACTAAATATTTGAGAAAACCCAAAAGTTTTGCATCGGAATAATGAGAAGAACTTGTACAACATATGTGAAAATAATTTTTTTTAAGTCAGTAATTAAAGCCACTTGGTAGTAAAAACCAAAATAGACTAATCAACAGAACAGAATGTCAAGTCTGGAAAAAAAAAATCACAATGGAAAAGTAGTTGCTAAAACAATGGCAGAATTTTAGAATAAATTGAAAGTCGAGAGAGTTGCCAGCTAGATTTCAATCAGGAAACACCTCCTGTAAGCTTTTCACAGATTTCATACGTTTTCCATCTGTTCCTCCTTTCCCAACACACCAGCAATATCCGGCCAGAGCTGCCCTGTGGCCCTGGGGACCCTGACTTCTGCATCCTCCCACTGCCCCATTGTGCACATCCTGATTCCCCTCTCATTTCCACGGCATCAAAAAGCAGGCAAAAAGTCTGTAACTCTTACACACAGTAAGAGACAACATGCGATTTCACTGCACTGAGTTTTAAAGTGCTAACTCGGGTTAGTATTTTGTTATCAGCCTAACACAATGAAGACCATGCCTTGTACCTGTGTAAAGACCCATGAGATCTCCCTTCACCTGCAAGGAAATGTCCAGCTTCTTTAACATGGCATCCTGCAAACCTAGTCCCTGCCTACCTTTCCACCTTCCTCAGTGGCTTATTCTTCCCAGACTAGCTTTATCTCCCCCTGCTTCACCCTCCCACTCTCACCCCCAACCCCGGGCCAGGTTCTGGGATCCCAGCAAGGGATCCTCAAAGCAAATGTCCCCTCTGCTCAGGGCTGCTCACCCTAGCCCTGTCCCCAATGTTCTGTCTCGCTTCCTAACCTCCCCCTGTGCTCCACAGTCCCTGTAACATTTTTCAGTGCTGCTTATATGCCACTGTATTCTATTCTATTACATTATATTGTTACACTACAGTATATTATTTATGGTATTATATGTATCTGTTTATGTGCCCATCAACTTCTTCAACAGCAGAGACTTAACCTCTCTCTGACTCCTACTCTTCATTTGTAAAATGATAAGGAAGCCACACCTACATGAAAATGATCGATAATTATGTGAGGGTAGCCCATGATGGGCATGTGGACGGCCGGGCCCAGAAGAGTATCAGTAAACCTGAGGCTGTCTTAAGACCACATTATCTGCTTTTTTTTTTTCCATCCACTTTAAGAACTCTTCTTAACCAGATGGAGAGTCACCAAACCCTTAGCTGGTACCAGGTAATTCTTTCATTTTCTCTATTTTTCTGCATATTCATAATGGACATATATTTTTCCAAAGGTTAAAACATATCTGGGTCCCAGAAATAACCCTCAATCAGGGCATGTTTGGCCAGTCCTCTTTGGAAGAAATGCACAGAGATTTATCTGCAGGACACAGTGTCCACAAGCATCACAGCTGTGTGTCAAGACGACCCAGTGTCATCTACTGACTTGAAGTTCACGTCATGCTCTGATAAGCCACACAGGGCCTGGGATCGATAACTTTAATGCAGAATAATCACAGAGGCCTGCATCCATTACCTCCCCCGCTGAATACCATCTGGAGAGCACTCCGGTGCTGTTTTAAAATTCCCAAGTGCGCATTTACACTCCAGTTCATAAGGTTGCCACTGGGTACAGCTATGCTGTTACATGAATATTTGGATGTGCTGCCAGGCAGGGGTTGCAGCCTGCGGGGGTGGGCTCCCAAGGCCCAGCACAACGTGATCAGAAACCATGTTCTGATGATTTAGCCCAAGGATGGGAAGGGAGTGGCTCTAGGTGCTCACAAGTTCCCAGGATGGTGATTAACGAAGAAAAAGCCCTCGGTTGAACCCAGGACTGTTCTAGACAGCACACGCCCAGGGAAGGGATGCCCTCAAATTGTCACACCTAAGTACTGAATAGGGCAACATTAAGTTACCAGGCCGTGCCTGGGGTCTTGCAAGGAGGAGGGCTGCATCCAGCCTTGAGTGGACAGAGCTGTGGCCGGAGCCATGGACTGTGGCCAGAGCCATAGATGTGGAGTTGTCCAGCATTCACCTCCTCAACATGAAAATGACAGGCTGGGTTCCTGTCCCTCCTGGCTCCAAGTTCTATCCGTTCATGATGGTAATACAGATAATGGACTCCCATGCGGCGTGGTCCTCAAGAAGGGCTTCTGTGACTATCTCACAGCACAGACATGGGACAGCTCTGAGGGCCTCTCTGAGATTTACCAAATTAGTGTAGCTCAACTGTCTGGCACTGGGAACTGTAGGCCCTTTTGTTTAATTTCTGTGGAAATTATCTCTGTGGTCAGACTTCACAAGGTGTCACCAGTGTTGGGTGTAAAGGTCGTGAGGGTGTGTCATCACTGTAAAATGGGACCCCACACCATCCCATTTCCTCTCTGCCTAACTTCACTTTTGGGAATTGCCCTCTCTTGCTGCTCTCACGTGGACACACGATCACCCAGCATCTGACGCCTGTCTCTATAGCTCAGGCCAGGACAACATCTAGCGTCCTGACTCCTGAGTCCTTCCCTGGTCACCCGCTGGGGATGGTGATGGAGAAGGCAACCTATTCCCTCTTTAAGTCCATGTGGAAACAACAGTCACACGATCTCCGTGGCCCAGGCACCTGCCACGGAACAGATGTTACATATCTACGTAATGAAGCCCTTGCTGGTCCATTATTCACTGCCAGTACTCCTTGAGTATAAGACCCAGAAGCCGGGCTCCTGAGCAATAACTGAATGATGAACTAACCATGGGAAAAGCCCTGTTCGTTCCATCCATACAACCCACAGGGTCCCAGGTGCTGAGACAGGCCCAATCTCCATCTTCTAGAATGTACCATCCAGAAGGAGAGAAGGTTGTCACTGCACAAGGGGATGCAAGGAGTCTCTACACAAGTGGGGAGGGTATCAGGGACCCCTCAGGCAAAGGACGATGCATAGTTCCTTAAAAGGCCAGTGGGACTGGGGCAAGAGACCGCCAAAATGGAGCCAAGTAATCCCAGCTGAGGGACCAGCACTTGCAGACGTCTAGGTGTGTTCAAAAGGTCATGGACAGCCTTGGGAAAAAGCTGAAGAGCCTGAAATTTACCCTGAAAGCTATGGGGAAATACTGAAATCCTTCCAGAATTTTAAGTAGAGCAGTGCCATTTCAGAAACATGACAGTGTAGAGGCTGGGCTGGGGGAGGCCTTCTTTGTACACTGGAAGACCAGATGGCTACACTGATCAGCCTGACAGGCAGGTGACATACCCAGAGGCACAAGCTCCCACCTAGCCCTGTGCAAAGGGAGGCCATTGACCCTCATGTGCAATCCTTGTGTCTTTCAGGGGCCCAGGGCTCTATGGGACAATGGTCTTTTTCTTATTTTTCTTCTAAATCCTGAAAGTAATATACAATCACTGTAACGAGTGAAAATACATACTTGATTCTTTTCATTTATTTTTTACTGGAAGGAAATGAGATTATACCATAAAAATTAGCCTGCAATTTGCCTTTTATATTTAACAAAATATCATCCTTTCAAGTCAGTAAATAGAGGTCTACCTTTTGTGAGACCTGCACAAAACTCGGTCATCTATAACAAGTTTTATTCGTCCATCACCCTATCAACAGGCATCAAACAATGATCCAACAAGCACCCTTGTATATACGTCCTTAGAATAGAATCCCAGATGTAAGAGAGTTAAGTCAAAGATTCGTATGTTTTTTCTCCTAATAACTCTTTTCATATCACTTTCCACAGACCTAGAGGCAATTCACATGGCCAGCAGCAACATCCATTTCCCAGCCTCATCCCCAACACAAATGGCTTTTTAAAATTTCTGTTTGTCTGATGGGTCCTAGACCAGCCTCTTGTTGGCTTCATTGGGCCCTTCCCATCAACAAGATGGAGCCCCGTTTCATGTGATTTTCTGCCATTTGAGTTTTTCTTCTCCTAACGGCCCTTCCTCCACCAAATTTCTATTGTGTCTTCTCTTTGCTACCAATATGCAGAAGCTCTTTCTACATTAGGAACCAAAAGTCTTTGGCCACCACACATTTCTGCCATTCCATCACTTACCACAGGACTTCATCTGATAGCAAACCTTTACCTTCAACGCTTGCTTTACAAAATCAAAAGTGTTTATCTTGTCTTTCCTAGTTTCTTGGTTTCTGATTCTGACTGTTTCTTTTCCAGCCCAAGGTTTAACAAGGATATTTCGTTGCTAAATTGTCTGTCTGCACTGGGGTCACATACTCAAAATCGCTACCTACCTTAAAGCAACAACATACTATGGTTCTCACACTTTAACTACAACTGGAGCCCCTGGAAACCCTCTGAAAAAAGATGAAAGGAAAAGAAAAATCATGATTTTCTAAAAGTCGTAAGGAGAGCTACCAAAGGCAATACAATTTTTTTAGAGCCACCATCATATTCTCCTTCCACCTCATTAGACATGAACCCCAAAAGAAAGTCACTCTTCTGACTCTGCTCTTGTGATCTGTATTTAAACTGAAAAGCATCAGGCACCTGGGTGGTTCAGTTGGTTAAGTGCCTGCTTTTGGCTCAGATCATGATCCTGGTATCCTGGGATCAAGTCCCACATCAGGCTCCATGATCAGTGGAGAGCCTGCTTCTCCCTCTCCCTGTCCCTCCCCCCAGCTCACGTTCTCTCTCTCTCTCGCTCTCTCTCACTTACTCTCTTGCTTGTTCTCAAATAAATAAATAATACCTTTAAAAAATTTTTAAAAAGAAAGTTGAAAAACTTCAAAGCAGCAACTAACTGGAGGCTGAGTCCTTTAAACCCTAGAATCCCTGCCACCGAGTTCATAGAAAACATGGATGTTGGGGAGGAATTGCACTGCACCAGCACCACGCCCACATCCTGGCACTCAGGGAGATGGCTGAATGCGTGCTAGACGTACAAGGTCTGAATGTGCTGAAGGGTGTCACAGGTACCTGGCTGTAATGTCATACAAGCTTACAGCACAGCAAATAGGGACATACTGTATTTTTATTATAGTCCCTTTAAGACGGCCCCTGCCTCCGACCTGCAGTCCCTTAAGCGCTAACACAAGTTGCTCAAGGGTGGACCTTCATGGCCTTGCTCCTGGTTCCTCCAGCCCCAGCTGGCACATGGTCTGCCCACCGTGAACACCCGAGAAACTCTTGACTGAGCACGTACCCAAACATGGCAACGAGCAGGTTGACCAGCAAGATGTTAGTGGAGAGCATGTAGATGCACACCAGGGGGATGGTGATCCACTCGGGGAACCGAGGCAGGTTGTGCTCATCCAGCTCCACACACAGGGGCTTGGACTCATTCCCAGTGAAGGTGCAGTGGGAAAAGTCATACGTGGTACCTGAGGACATAGAGACCAAAAGGCAAGAAGAGGACCCTCTGGAGGGAACAGTACCACAGCGCCCCAGGGTGGGGGTGGGGGGCACATGACAATGACCAGGTAGTGAGGGTAGCTTGGGGTGGTGGGAATGGTAGAAAGTGTTCTGGTTGCACAGACACTGAGGAGATAAAATCAACAAAACCACCTGATGAACTGGAGATGAGGAATGAAATCAGAGGAGATGTCAAGAACAGGATTTGCACAACTGCGTGAACGGTAGCGACAGACCCTAGAATGCGGACCTTGGGGAAAGTCCAAATCCTCACACGTGACTAAAGCCACTGGGGAAAGGGCTGTCCCGAGGACAAAATGCACTCCCTTAGGTAAAATGGTGACTACAGCTGCATAAGGGAAATAACACTAACTAACAACGTGCCTTCCCATCAGGGCACAGGAAAAGAGCTTAGGTTTTGGAAGAGGCTGCAGCAGAAGAGGCCGGGACAGCCCGAGGCCACAAGGATAATGGACAAAACACCAGGGAGCTCAGAAATGCAACCAGTAGGGCAGGGGAAACATCAGGATCATCATGTCCTGGCAAGACAGAACATGACAAGCCCAGGCTCTCATCAGCATCATAAAGATGCTTTAGACAGCTCATTCAAGACACACACTGGTCTGCACATGACCAGGCACGAGCATATAATGCCATCTGCACTGCCGCTCTCCTGCCTCTGAAGGATGCTCGGCAGAGGCTAAGGCCAGAAGTTGAGATTGCAGGTTCCTGTGCAAAATTTTCAATATTGCTCTTTTGGAAATAAATGGGCACCCAGTTATATAAGAGAGTACAACTCACAACACCCATTTCTGCACTAGTGAGGTTCATTGCTGTCCACGGCAATATCGCTGTTGAAAACATAAGAAATGCTATTTTCAAGAAATTTCAAAATTGCAGACTAACGTTGTTGGACACGTTGGCAAGGCAGACGTAAAAATCCCACTCAGACACAAAGAAAAGGTTGAGAGGGTCAGCGTTCAGTCCCTGGTATTGGCCCAACTCCTGCTCTGGGTCAGAGCAGGAAGCGCTGGGGGCTGGTTCTGGAAGCAACCACCTGCTCCCAGATGTCCCCTCCCAGGCCAGGTCAGGCTCACCATCCACGTCACTGGGCACCTGGCCAAACATGGCCAGATAGGGCTCGTAGATAACTGAGCGGAATATCCACCTCCAGCGATGCTCATTTTGCCTGAGGATCCCTTGCCTGGCCACGCCAAAGGCCACCATCCACACAGCAAAGAGGAACAGGAAGAAGAACACGTCGACCAGCTGTTGAGGGAGGACACAAGAACAGAGTCAGGTCTGTGCCCCATGGGGCTCATCTGCTCATCTGACTACAGGGAAGGGTGGAGGTTCTAGTCACCCAGTGTGATTTTAAAAAATGAACATTGCCACCTTGGGGTCTTGGGACATGTATCTCCCAGAATTGAAACTGATGCATTTTTGTTTATAGGTCTCCAAACCAACTCAGCACCAGAAATTTTCTGGATAAGAGACCGGCTTGAGAGGAAAAGAGGCACCCACCTCAGAGTACCTGTCCTTCTCTACCTCTTCTCATGCTCACATTCTTGAAATCCCTACATTGTGTCTTCAGTGTTGTTTTTTTTTTTTTTTTTAAGGAAAATAAAAACTGTCTTTGAAAGAATGCACAGTTTTCATTTTTTTAACTTTTTGCACACACAGCATGACCTCATGGTGACTTGATGCCTCAGATATGCTTTGAATTAAAAACCACAAACTCAAAAGAACCTCAATGTTGGAAAGCAACCTCCAGATGAGCTAATCCAAACGCCCATCTGATTTAAAGACAGAAGCAGGGGAGGTTTGGGTCATCTGGAAAACAAGCTTAGGAAACCAACATCGTCAGTGTGTAATTATCTTTCTGTTGGACGTCCCTATGGAACAGCGCTGGTAATGCTGATCTTACATCTATACCACATGTTTATAGAATTGAAGCCCTAATCTGTTGCACACCTCTAAACAAACATATTAACCTCCATGGACCCCATCTATAAATGGCTATAACCATCCCTATTCTGTCTATGCTCTTACTGAGCTGTGACTCAGTTTGACTCATGTGATTCAAATGAAAGCACCTGGTAAAGAGTAAAATCCAAATAGATACCTTTCTTAGCAATGCACTTAACTAACCATTTGCTCCTAATAGTCATCTTCTGTTAAATTTTAAGCTGAGAGAGGCCCCTGATTGAAAAACACATCAAGGAAAGCAAACCTTACCAATTGTGACATGTCTATGGGTAAAACCCTTCTACCAACAACAGAAGAACTCTGGGTCTAGCAAGCAGAATGGCAACCACAATATTCTCCATGCTTACCATCCTCTGCAACATTATAATCTTGGGTCCTAAATTTCTGCTTACAGTGAAAATGTGGATCAACCTTAGAGTGAATATAATGTAATCCAGGCAAAAGATGACTCGTCCGGAATACAGAGAGGTTTTATTAGAAGGGTGGAGCCTATGGAAGGAAGGAGATATTAACAAAACAGTACAAAATTTTGTGGTTTTTTTTAATTTCTTTAAAGATTTTATTTTTTTCAACGTTATGTTAGTCACCATACAGTAGATCACTAGTTTTTGATGTCATGTTCCATGATTCATTGTTTGTGTATAACACCCAGTGCTCCCTGCAATCCGTGGCCTCCTTAATACCCATCACCGTGCTAATCTATCATAACCAAACACAAAGAAACATAGTCAGGGCCCTGGGAGCTAGTGGAAACAGTCCAAGGACACCACCTGTCAGTCACTGGTCTTCTGCTCCTGTGGCCTCCAGGAGAGCAATGACAGAGCTTTCAGAGGTTCTTGCCCTTGAATCCTTCATCCTCCAACACTTCTACTGCAAGAACTCAGTCACATTACCACTGACTTCCTCACTCCCACAGCCCCTATAATGATCCCAATCCCCATCCTTGCCCAACCTCTTGGGAAGTGGCTCTGCCAGGTTTCCCCTAATGAGACTTCCCTCATTTGTACCAGATCATTTGGTTAGCTCACCCCCTGCTAATGTGTTTATTGAAAGCCTTATATGCCTTCTACCTGGAATTCTCTAGAAATCATGTGGTTCAAATGCTGAACCCGAGCAGAAAGGAAAATTATTGGAGGGGGAAATTGAGTTTTTACTCACTGCAAATTGCAGAGTGAGCATGGGTAGGCATATATATGAAGAGTCAGGCTTCTCTGCCAGAGGACATCATGCATACAGCTCAGGTATGACCATGAACTTCACCTTGAAGCTACCTGGGGAAGGCAGGCCTGAGGGAGGTGGGCATAGGCAATGCAAGCCATGGTTTGGGTGTGTCCCAATTTCTCTACCATGGGAAGTACACATTGCTTTTCAATGGTGATTCTAGATTGGTTTTTCTCATCCTATACTCTGGCTTTGAGAGACATTCTCCATAGCCAGCATCCGAGCAGAAGTACATTTTCAAAGATTATATGGCTCTCCTCAATTTCTAATCATCTCTCACAAATTCTGTATGCACCAAGTATAGATCTGTATGCATCTCAAGTATAGATCACCAGGAGGGAAAAGAGAAGAGATGCAACTTTATGCCAGCCAAGCTGTGTCTCAAAGAGGCCGAGACAATGGCGTTTGCAATAATCTCGAAATGGGGGCAGAAGGGAAACGGACTCATCTTGGACTTGAAATATCAAAGACCTCTTCTTCACCTACCCACCCAAGGAAATCCAAAAGCACCTGAAACTGGGAAAGGTGGTGAGGTCTACTTACCGAAATACAATGCCTGCTATGAAGTAAAAAAGCCCAAGTGTGTCCATGACATTCCACAGGTCAGTAAAATAATTCACCCCATTCATGTACCACTGCAGCACAGAAAGGGACAGAGAGAGAGCATCAGCAGCTGGGAAACATCAACTGGTTCCAGATTTCTTTTTTAAATGTTCACACATTTTTTTCCCGGATCCTTTTTGAGCCGACAGTATGCCCTACCTCATACCCTGTGATATTCCAGGGGGATTGGAAAGTAGGTTGCATGCTTGCTGTTCTGGTTATGCATGTGTTGCTGACAAAGTCAGAAAAGGGACACAGGCATCCTTACTGTTCTTTAAAAATGAACCGACAGACAGTGGGCCCAACCTGTGTAGGCAAATGTAGAATACCCAGGCTACCCAGTACAGTGGTATAAGCTGTGCACTGCACAATTCTAGAGGGTATTATCCATACTGTTGTCATCATAGATTTGTGTATTTATCATAAATACTTTTTGGCATGTGGCAATAAAACATCTTGATAAAAAGATTTTTTTTTAAATTTGCACACAGGGGTTGTGTGCTTCACTTGTGTGGGCAGATGTGTTTGCAGAAATGACTGACAAGAACAGTGTGCATCAGTGATCCTTCCATCATTTGTGCATATTGGCATGATTTCTCAGAAGAAGGCATGTCAGGAGATAAACAGAGAAAGGGCAATCCAGTAGAAGACCACATCTAGATAGCCTCTTGGTGTTCTGTCTGCTGGGTCTGGGGACCTCTGACCCTCTTGTTCATCTGTCCATTTACTGAGAGCCCACAGGATTCCAAATACCTGTGCTGGGCTCCTGGCACACTGGACCTCAGATTAAGTGCAACACAGATTCTCAAGGAAGCTATTGGCCCTGGGGCAAAGGTAGTCATTAGACATCCTTAAAATGAAACGTGGTCAGGACTGGAGGGGAAGTAGGACAAAACCCAAGGAAGCTCAGGTAAGGAAATCAGCATATTGCCTTGTGCGAGGCACGAAACCAATGCCAAGAAGTGTCATCAACTGAATCCTTTTGATTTCACTAAATGAACTCAGCACTATGGGTCCATCTGATACTCAAATAGCACGTTTCCTATTCTTTCCCCAAAAATAAAGCATAGGGAAACAAAAGCTAAGGAACTTGCCCGAGGCAGACAGCCAGCAAGTGGCAGGCTCACGGGTTCTGGGTCTCAGAGAGTTTCAACTTGTCAGCATCCCGCTGCTTCACTACAACCCACAGAAATCCTACAGCTTTAAACTTGGAAGGGATTCAGGAAACATCATCCATTTCTCAAGGAGTATTTCCTTTTCTTCATTTATAAATGCAAACAGCAGCTTTGGTAGACAAACGTGGTGAGGGCCTTATGCAATCAAGCACCAAGGAAATAAAATCTCCCAGCCCCAAGGTGACCACCCTTCTCTGTGGGATGGCTGAATGGGTGGGTCCCAAAACCGAGTCAGCACACCTCAACATCCACTGAGGTGGTCCCAGTCTCGCGGATTACCCACCAAGAACCATCTGCAAAATGAGAGCAAGTGGGACAGGCCCTACCTTCCACCTGTTCCCTCTAAAACCCTGGTCTGGGAGGTAGATACGTACAGGGCAAGCAGCAGCCCCAGCCCAGCTCAGCCTCTCAGAATCCTGGCCTGAGAGATGGAAAAACCCTAAATAGATCAGTTCTGGAGCTTGAAGGCACCACTGCAGTGAGAAAGCACTTTTTTTTTTTTAATGAATAGAAGCCTTTTTTATGAATGGAATGACAGAGATGGGCTATATTCATAAAATACAAAAAACTCATTTCACCGTATCTTTCAGGATTGGGGGATTCAATGAGCCCTAAGACTGAACCGCACTTTCCACAAAGGGATGGTGGAACTTGTCTCCTGTTACATAAATATCCACAACTTGATTACTGGACATTTGTACTTATGGACTGCCTTGGTTGAAAATTTCAACTTAGTTTATTACGTCTGCTCCCAGGGAAGGAAACATTAGGAGAGTATTCTTTGTGACACCCAGACATAACCTAAAACAGGTAACATCCTGTTCAGGTCTCTTTATCTCCTGACAAGGGCGAGTTAGGTTCAGTAAGAGAGCGCCAGGTCATCAGGGGAAAGCGAACTGAGGATTCTAGCCACTGGAGCCTGCAGCTGGAAGAGAAACAGCGACCCCGAGCGTCAGACTCCTTGAAGGAGGAGAATCTTGGAGGCCTTGTCCCACAGCCCGGCTCACAGACTGCAAGATCAGCTCTCCCACAGCAGAGCTGGGCTTGGATCCTCTCTCCCAGCCCTCAGCCCAAGGTGCTCCCATATCATTGCCTTAATACACAGGACTGCTAAATTAAACTGGTCTGTTCAAAACAATGTTTAAAGAAAAGAGAAGAAACATTTGCCTAAAGCTATATGCCTACATTATCACCCTCCCCATCACACATCATGCTTTGTAAATGTAGACAGACTAGAGAGACTCAGCCAGAACATGTGGGCCTCACCTCCACCTGGCAGGCCCCCGGGAATGATTGGGAAGTGCATTATCTTACCCATGCACCTCTGCAGCTCACTTCCATCCCCAGGATTCCTGCCCATCAGCCCACTGGTCACTACTCAATGTCCCTGCTCTGTGCAACACTGTACACTGCACCTGGACAACTCTGAGCACCTCACCTGGACAACACTGCACACTGCACCTGGACAACCCTGCACACGGCACCTGGACAACACTGCACACGGCACCTGGGCAGCACCACACACGGCACCTGGACAACACTGTGCACGGCACCTGGACAACACTTCACGCGGCACCTGGACAACACTTCACACGGCACTTGGGCAGCACCACACACGGCACCTGGACAACACTGCACACTGCACTTGGGCAACACTTCACACGGCTCCTGGACAACACTGCACACTACACCTGGGCAACACTGTACACAGCTCCTAGGCAACACTTCACACTGCCTGCCCAGAGTCCTTCTCCAAACAACATACACTTGTCCTGAGTCTCCTTTGAATAAATGACTTAGTAGTTAAATGTATATACAACATTGTATGGAGATGTTTGTGACCTAAGACTTCAAAGTTCACTCTTTCAAATCCTCTAGGCCAACGTCCCAGTAAACACACAACTCATTGTGCAGTGCTGTTCTCTCCTTGGAAGCTCCCAGAAATGACCCTGCCGACCCTGTTAACTGGGAGAAAGCTACATAAGGACAGAGGTATTTGTGTGTTTGGCTCATTGCTATATCACCAGCGTCTAGAACAGTGCCTGGCACCTAGTAGGTACTCAGTAAATAATTAAAAGGAATGCATGAATGAAGTGTTTGGCTTATGCCAAGACACATCTCCCTGTATCTTCCATCCAGGCCAAGCTCTGTCCTCTAAAGCAACCCAGAATAAGTCCTGTCCCCAGATCACCTGACTTCTTTCGATGCCTGGAGGAACCAAACAACAACTGGACTTTCACCTCATAGCCTTAGTGCAGTGAGGGAGACAGGGTCAGTCCCAAGACTCATGGAGAAATCACTGGGAACATGAATGAGGAAGGGGAAAAGCAAGAAAAGAATTTTTTTTCACCACCCATTGCAGGAAGCAACCACCAAGAGCAGCGTCAGCTCCAAAGGATACCTCGAGCCCCTTCCCTCCTCTCCCTTGCTCTGGCCTCACAAGCCACCATCGTGGCTCCCTCCATGCTCCCAGTCACAGCACAGCTCTGGGACTGAATTAGGAAGACCCTGGCTCATCAGCTCTTTTCTTAAAAAACATACACACACCTGCCAAAAGTACATCAACACCCTCCCTTGTGCCAGCCCTGAAGGGTCAAATTTGAGTAAGAAATAAACATCTGCATTAGGCCATTTCCATGCCACTCACTTCTGGGCAACAGCAGCATATGCATGAGGAGCTGGAGAAATGCAAAAGGACCACCCAGAGGAGCTGGTGCTGGACTAGACCCACAAGGTTACCGCATAAGGCACCGGGGCTTCCTGCTCCTTGCAATCATCTCTCACAGTAGGGAGATGCCCATTTAGGAATGAGGAACCAAACGATCAAAGAAATTAAGTAAGTTATTACCATACTGTCTATGTGCAATTTCTGCCAGCTTTTTTGTGCCCAGTCCCATTCCCTCTCTTTCTCTCAGTCTCTCTCCCTGCTTATTTATAAGCACCCGTGGCTTCTTTCCACCCTGGGCTATGACTTCACTGTTATGTGATTCTACTCAGTGACTGCATTTAGGGTGTCGGGCTGGTCACCTGATGTGAAGAAACCAGAACCATGGGGTGTATTGCTCAAGTCTCCACAAACTCCATGCCTCTCCTGGAATCCTACACTGCTCCCCGGAACGTGAACCAAAGCCCACAGAGCTCAGGGACACGTGACTCAAGCCACCAGGGACCCCTCAGAGTCCTGCATGACCTCCTGGGGGACCCCTCCAGCTCCACCTGCTTCCACAGGCCCAGCAAGGCTCTGGAAGCTGCCTCACCACAGGATGGATACTTCAGCAGAAAGAAACCACCCCCCACCCCAGTCCAAAGAGAACGGAGCTCCACCCCCTCCAGCTTGACAAAGCCTGTAACCTCACCATTTACTCCCTTCCTCTGCAAAACCTGCACTGGGAATGTTGTCTTTTTCTCTTTGCATCTTTGGAAATGGAGGACAAAGAGGAAGGTAAGATCTCAGAACCCAGCCACACCAGGATAAGAGAAGGGAACACACATGACCTCGTGCAAAGACAGTTCCTACAATGGCTTTCAGGAGAGTCCCAGTAGAAAAGGTGCTATTCCCTTACTTCCTCACATTGGCCTGGGTACATTCCTGCTTTAAATGTTGAATCTCCTTGCATCTTTTCTTCTCTCCAGCATGATATTTTCACCCATTGGCTGCTGACACACAGTAAATCAAAGGAGAACTAGCAAAAGATGACAGCCAGGAGAAAGAGACTATATGGAAGGGTTATGGGACAAACTGTACCCCCCAAAATTCATACACTGGGTCCCAACCGCCATGTGTCTAGATAGAGCTGTGACCTCACGAGCCAGAAAGTGGGGTCCTCAAGAGGCTGATGGGAGGTCACAGAATCCTCCACCCATCAGCAGGGTCCTGCCCTGAGGGATAGTTGCTGGAGACAGAAAGCCCGTATGTGTCCATGCTCAGCACTGACTTGTGTCATTTGTCTTGTTCTTCCTCCACCTCTATGCCATCTCTATCCCCCATCTGTACCTTCTTGGCAGGAGAAGGCAGATGCAGGGCACTGGTGCCAGGACTCCTCCCAGGCCCCCTGACTATCGCACATATTGATAATTGATCAAGACACTCTCCTGCTGAGAACGGAAAAATATCAGAACCATCCTCAATCCACAGCCCCTGAAAGCCAAAAAAAAATGTCTATCAGACTTGGCATGATAGTTGAAAGCAACGTAGGATTCCTACACTACGTGGTGACTCTGTGAGGTCAAGTATAGCATTCCGTGCCTCCCCCACCCAAATTTCTCATAACACCTGTCATAGTATCATGTAAACATCAGCAATGGGTATGATGTTGGATTTGGGCTCAGGAGGGACAACAAAAGTGACAGTAATAGCAGTGCTCAAATAATCACTGAGTCCGAAAAGATTTTCTGGGATGACTTTTCATAATGCTCTAGGGACAGCATCATCCTTCACTCTCAACATTTATCCCTCTAACAGTGACTAACTGAGCACCTGTTATGTGCCAGGACTGGGCTAAAGTTTTGGGTTCAATGGCAGGGAGAGACTGCCAAAAAAGCAGATCCCAAAGAAACTGCAGAAAAGCACCATGAATAATTCACACACACTCCCTGAAATCCACAGGGACTTATATGACTTTCCAACACTGTCACTCTGACACACTGGGCATTAAGATGCTCTTAGCTTGAAAGTGCCCCCCCACCCCAGCTCCCCTACCTCCCCTGGTGATGGTAATGGCAGGAGTGGGTTACAGTCCAAGGTTGATCTTCTCTTTGAACACCATTCCCAATTCTGAAGTAATTCATTTCCATCAATTAACATTAATCAGCAAGGAGTGAGCTTGGTGCTAAGAAACCTCACTAGAGTGCTAAGATGTTGAAAATGCGTCATTTACTTTAGAAAAATCATGACTTTGGAGCTTCAGAAGCAACTTCTGTTCCTCATTGGCTCTAGGGAGATGCCACCTGCTGAGGAAAGAAGGAGGTGTCTCACATGGGGACTGTCCTACCTGTCTCACTTCATCACAGAACAGGACAAAGACCAGTGCGTAGAGGACCAGCTCGGGGGAGTGTGGCACGGAGTGAAAATCCATGAGCAGCACATAGGCAAAGAGCAGGAGGAAGGCAATGTAGAAGACTACGTTCCAGGCAAAGACCACAAACGGGGAGGTGAAGAAGGCCACATAGTACCAAAGGATCTTCTTGTGCTTGTCGATGGGCTTCTTCCTGGACCAAGAGGTGAGAACACTGTCATCGCCCTCTAGAGCATCATGTCCTGCAGAATCTGCAGTCCTCCTCCTGAACATGGATGAATCCAGACCCACGGCCAGAGGCAGGGGAGCCAGAGCTGCCTTCTGAGACCAACCAGGCCAAAACTCAGCCCCTGACTTTCCAGGACCAACAAATCCAAGCTCTGCCTTGGACACTGAAGACATACCTCCACCGCTACCTATTTAAAAATCAAAACCAGGAAAAGCCAGAAAAGATCCCCAGCCCTACTGTGTAGGGATTCTCACGAATGTCATAAATTCCAGGCTTTATAACCCTCTACATAAGAACATGTACACACACACACACACATACACACACACTTACACATACAATCATGTGTCTCAGTTTCATACCTAAAGGATACAAAGCCACAGCCAACCAAGGGGATAATAAACAAACACAGGATAATCTTCCAGTTCTTGGTGTCTCGGGAAATCTCTCCATACCATTGCTTGGAAAGAAAATTCTACAGGGAGACAAAGATAAAGGACATGGGTCATTATTAATGCAATGAAATTCAGGATGGTATGCAACCTCTCTTCCCAGCCCTCGCACCCCCTCAAAATAAATAACCCTCCAAATTAAGTCTTCTCCTTTGGTGTTAGTTACCTGGAGTCTACGGGCTATGATAAAACCATTCACAAGTCTGTTTGATTTTCAGTCCTTTCCTAACTTGGGTTCTGTGAACTTTAAAATAGAGGTTGTATGAGGCCAAATTCCCTAAAGCCATGAATTTTAACCACCTCTAATTCTTCTTATGTAAGTTTAAACAAGCGTCTTTCTGGCTCCTTCCTCCTCGCTGATTGCAAATGCACACACCCGTCCAGTGCTACCTGCAGGAACCCCAGGACTCATTGCTGGAGGCCGACAGGTGAGAGGAACAGGGCAACAGCTGGCATCTCAACATCAGCGGGAGTTGAAATGCAGGAAAACGCTCTTCCCAGACCACCAACCCCGGAGAGATGGAATGGGGCCTCCCACGAAGGTGGGAATTAGAAACCTCCGAGACCCACACTTCATGGCAACACAAAAGGGTGAGCATAGACTCGTCCACATCAAAGAAACACACAGCTCTCAGAAACGGCCCTGTTCGTCGGAAGGGGACTGGCGTGGATGCACTGGCTGGGACAGGTAGGGCCCCTGCGCCACACCAGACCTTCCCTCTCCCAGAATCTGCTTCTTCCAGGGAGCCTGCCAGGCTCTGCCTAGGCTGCTGAGGCCAGGCGTGTGCTTGGCCCTTGAGGGGCAGCCCCAACAAAGGACAAACTGCTCTTGGTGGGTCAACACCAACTTGCTTGCCACACCACAAGTTCAATACAGTCCCAGGAAGTCTCCATGGGGTTGAGCCCTGCAGAGCACAGTGGCAACACTTAGCACACCCGTGTCTGCTTCCTTCCCTCACCATTCTCACTGCCCCAGCGCCCACATGCACTTCCTAGGCTCACCTTCACAACAAAGAATTTAAATCCTCGCTTTGGGGCCTGCTTCTCAGGTAGCCAAACAAAGACAGGTAATACCCAGCCTTCCTCACTCTTCTCTCCTGCCAAGGTGGAGGAATACATCAAGTGGTATCACTAGCCCCCAGTCATAGGAGGCTCTCCCCTAGCTGGGGTTCCAGAGCCACCAGCGACACCTGACCCCAGGCAGTAGCCTGCACTCAGGAAGCCAGCTCCCTGGTCCTATGTGTCTGGCCATGAGATTTCTCTGAATATTATTGAATTGGTATCTGGCTGAAACCGCTGGGACCGGTAAGCTCGGACAAGATCAAGAGTCAGCCTTCCCCAGACCCCAAGCTCTGTGGCACCAACAAAATGGGGCTTGGGGCCAAAGGAGCTGTGAGCAGAGTGTGGCCCTCCTTGGCCTCCAACTCAGCCCTCCAGGCAACCCTGATCCCAGTGCCAGCCTCAGTTCAACACGCTGATTATTGGCTTCATGGTGTAACGGGAAGTCCACAAAACAATCAACATGGAACCAACTCTCAGTTCTTCCTTCCTAGCAGTGCAACCTAGAGAATGTTCCAGAACCTCTCTGAACAACTGAGTCCTTATCAGTAAAATGAGATGACCTCCACTTCCACACATGCTATGAAGATAAAACACGATCATGTACACCATGTGGTGACAGATAAGTGTCAATCCACCCACATCTTCCTACTCCTCCCCGCTTCACACCAGACCCCTCCAACCGGGATTATGGGTGGAAAAACTCCCCTCGGCAAGCTGAGACACCAAGTGCAAACCACCGTTAGTTTAACTCAGTGGAGGAAACCTCTGGGCTGGCTTTACTCCATTTCATGTTGGTTCCTCTAGTGCCATTACTACCCATAATAACTATAACAGAATGCACTGAAGTCAAGGGCTGCATCTGTCACATCCTATCTCCCCAAAACCCCCCAGCAACCCTTCCTTTACAGACAAGGGAACTAAGGCTCAGAGAGCTTGTGTGCCTTGGTCCATCACCACACACATAACTGGAGACACAGTGGACTGAGCCCCAGGTGTGGGATCCAGCAACCCAGCCCCTAAGTATGGTGCCGTACTGGGTGCTTGGTGGAAACCCCAAGAATGCTCTTTCTCCTGCACTGTCTCTTGAAGCAAGGGTCTCTACCAAAGCCTATGTGCTGCCATCTCCTGGAACGTCCCTCAATTTTCCCTTCTTCGGTTCTTTTATCAGAGGTGAAGTTCTGCTTTTAGCACTCTCTTGTTCAATGCCACAAAGAGCATCTGATGCAAAGGGCCCATCTCTGGAGGTGATGTTTGGTGACTACACGCCGTTTACCTGGACCCCAGGCTGGGCGATGAAGTGCTGGTCCGTGGCCTCCACCGCCAGCTCTAAGCAGTTGCTTCCGCCCCAGGCTTCACAGGAGTACACCAGCAGCTGCTCCGCCAGGTCCTCGTCACTGCTGTAGCACTCTGTGAACAGCTCTGCGGGGACACGGCCACCAGAGGGAGGGAAGCCAAGCCGGAGGCAGAGATGGCAAATACACAGACTGGGCCTGCCCCGCCCCCATGACCCAGCCCTGACTTGGTGAAAAGCCTGGTTTCTAAAAGGCATAGAGAATGCCGGCATGGCGTCATCCTCCTCCGCTGAACAAAGGGGGTTTGGGGGACACCACGCCCAACGCAGCTCCTGATAGCTGCAGGTGTCTGTAAGTGCCCACTGAATTGAGCTACATGGAACACGGGGAGCTACCCCCCTTTTGTGGGGCTCAGCCCTGGGGAGAGATGCAGACCCGCTGCTTCCTTTCCCAGAGCAGCTGATCTCCCTTCATTTACATTCTCTGCCTTGTGGTGAAGGCTTTTTGCCTCATAAGGCACCATGCGAACCAACCAACGACCAACAAGTGTAAGAAACACTGACCTATTGTTTTAAAGGTGTGCTTACACATGAGACCTAATGCTAGAAATTGAAGTATAAATCCTCCCGGGAAATTTTTTAAAAAGTCAAAATACTTGAGATCCATTTTCTGAGTTTAATCAGAAATTAATAAAAAATCTTTGAAATGTAATATATTTTAAAAAGTGATTGGACACCCTTTTGGCAACACAGAGAAGCCAAATGCACGAGACTTTTTTTTTTTTTTTTCATTACACGAGACCACAAAGTTGTGTGCATTTTGCAGCTTGCCCCATTGCAAACTGAAAACTCCCAAGTGAGAAAGGAAAAACTGAGCAGGCCCAAACTCTTTGTCATCGGGAAACAACTGTTCTGAGTTTCTCACGCTCCTGCATGGTCCAGACTGTCTGGGCAAACCACACTGACAAGCTTTGTTCAAGGATGACTGAACAGCAAAGAGAAGACAGACATTCCAGAAGGGTAATGCTTAGCAGTGCCTCTCTCCCATCCCATTCCAGGTAACGAGCAATCACGCCCTGGAAGGGAGCATGGGCAGGTCACCTGCAGCCCCAGGAGAAGCCCCAAGTCTCCTAAACTTTGGGGGAGCTGCAGGGCAAGCAACAGAAGCCTTTAGTCATGTCACTCCAGGGGAATGAAGTCATGGGGAACCAACCCAAGATGCTGCTCTGACTGCTGCCTGGACCCTTGGTAATAAACCATCTGTGTCCCTGACCCAGTGGCGTAGGGTCTTCTCTCTATGAAACAGACAGGCTAACTTGATACCAACTAACAGGTAAATATCTCAGATCTGGGGGCGCCTGGGTGGCTCAGTCGTTAAGCATCTGCCTTCGGCTCAGGTCATGATCCCAAGGTCCTGGGATCAAGGCCCACATCAGGCTCCTGCTCAGCAGGAACCCTGCTTCTCCCTCCCCGACTCTCCCTGCTTGTGTTCCCTCTCTTGCTGGGTCTCTCCCTGCCAAATAATAAATAAAATCTTAACAAAAGAGTCTCAGATCTGTCATAGTTTCTCAAAAGCATCCAAAAACATTCCTTCTCTGCCCCCAGACTGTGGTGCTGAGTTTCTTAGACCTAGCCTGTGTGTGGCCCTGGTGGTTGTGGGAGGAGACACCCACATTATCCTGGGTCCATTCTTGGAAACATCAGTAAGTGGCACGGCTGAGGGGGCCTTTGGCTTCTGCCACAGCATGCACACCTGTGATCATGTGGTCTGCAACCCCTAAATCATGCCAGAGAGGGGAGCCTGGACATGCCACTGACCTCTGCCACCCGGCCTATGAGTGCTACAGGTGCATGTGTGCCTCCTACCATGTGGGCGCCCACTGTGGTGGCCCATTCCTGGAGACTCACCAACTGCACGGGTCTCATACTCATTGGCCAGCTCCTCAGACTCCCCTGCGGCATTGATGTCATTCTTCACCTTGGCCAGAGTCTTCAGAAGCTTGCTGGCTCCCAGGGCTGCCAGAGTGCAGCCCCTGGTCTTTTAGATGGGTGGATAACGTTAGTTAATTCATAATTCCCTAAAGTGGTCAAGTCAACATTAATGTCAGGTAAGGACAAACTCTTGGCAAAAGCAAGAAGTGGTGAAATCTGAACCATTCATAATGACTCAGAATAAACTTAGCAATGTACACAAGACAGTCTTGGCCCTGAAGATATAGTCTTGAATGTGGAATTAGCATATAAAAAGAAAATATCAAGATAAATGTTGTGAGTTGTTGGTAGCGTGAGACCTGACTGCCTAGCACCAAACTGTGGCAGCTCAAAGAGGGGAAGAGTGGCGGAGGACACGGGAGAGCTGATGATGTAGTTAGTAAGACTGTGCTCATGAACTCTATTCTCCATATCCAACTTTATGTTCTAATAATGGAGAAGGTAGCTTCTACCCAACTGAACATAAACCATTATGTGCTAAATCACAAGGAAAAAAATCTCAATATATTCCCCAAAGCAGAATTTATACAAATCCTACTTCCTAACGCAATAGAGCTAGAAATTAATTTTTTAATTAAACTTAAAAACTGTCTCCACTTAGAAAACACATACACACACCTGAGAAGCAAGGGCCTACTGGGTTGCTCACCAAGCATAGCTACCTTCCAGGGACCTCCCCTCTCAATCATGCCTCCATCAACATGGAAACAGAGGCAGACCATATTCACTTGACACAAGACATCCTATTTTATTGATGATGCCTTGGATTAGGCATGTGAGTTTTGAGGTCAGAACAGCCACAACGAAGTGAGCATTTGGGGTAAATTTGGCACAGGCCTAGACATTTACCTGCTCCCAAATGACCTTGGAGAGTTCCTTCTTGTTCTGAAGAATGGCCCAGATGAAAAGTGCTTGCAATGGGTGCCGAGTGATAGGAGACACGTCCTGCAAGGAGTTAGAGTATGTGGTCAGCATGCAAATAGAATATCCCCTTAGTAGATGCACTGCATAGGAATGAAAGCAGGTGTCAGGATGTCCCAAGGGAGCACACCAAGCTTAGTATAGGAATCCAGTTCAATAGCACAGTGATGTGATTTTCATCACTGCAACTTACCGGGTAGGATAATTTGACAAAAATCTCTTACCTGTCATAAAAGACAACGTATGACTAGACAGAAAGTCACAAAGGGTAGAAACATGTGCCAACAGCAATTTAAAAACTAAACAATTTCTGGAAGGTTGAAGAATTCCTCTCATCACATAAATCTGTTTCTCATCTTAAAAAGTCGCTCCAGGGTGCCCCGGTGGCTCAGTGGGTTAAAGCCTCTGCCTTCGGCTTGGGTCATGATCCCAGGGTCCTGGGATGGAGCCCCGCATTGGGCTCTCTGCTCAGTGGGGAGCCTGCTTCCTCCTCTCTCTCTCTCTGCCAGCCTCTCTGCCTACTTGTGATCTCTGTTAAATAAATAAATAAAATCTTAAAAAAAAAAAAGTCGCTCCAACTAAATTCTAACTTTCCTACAGCTTAAGTTCAATAATGACAATGTAAAACTTTGCTTCTTTCTTTGGAGCATTGTTCAAACTTTTGATTCCTCATACATGCGACGGCTGCTATTCAGAATTCCCTATCTTCTGATGGAAACTTTTCAGATTGAAAACAACATCTTGGGGCGCCTGGGTGGCTCAGTGGGTTAAGCCGCTGCCTTCGGCTCAGGTCATGATCCCAGGTCCTGGGTTCAAGCCCCACATCGGGCTTTCTGCTCAGCAGGGAGCCTGCTTCCTCCTCTCTCTCTGCCTGCCTCTCTGCCTACTTGTGATTTCTCTCTGTCAAATAAATAAATAAAATCTTAAAAAAAAAAAAAAAGAAAACAACATCTCTATTCCTTTTAAACTCCCCTACAGGTTTACCAAGATCCAAAATGCTTTAGGAAGAATTATGGATACTGCAAAGGGTTTTAACACAAATAGCATCAAACAGAAGCTTTTCTAAAAAGTTCCAATTCTTTCAAACAACTAACGCATTTAA
The DNA here is from genome assembly GCF_902655055.1 of Lutra lutra. Taxonomy (NCBI): domain Eukaryota; kingdom Metazoa; phylum Chordata; class Mammalia; order Carnivora; family Mustelidae; genus Lutra; species Lutra lutra. The sequence continues at coordinate 41,771,716 of NC_062280.1, read as the reverse complement.
ATTTTTTTAATGCACCCACATACATGCATTAAAATCCTAAAATTATAGGAGATAATGACCTCATTTGAGTTTTCACAGAAGCAACAAGAATTTGAGATATGTGGTTGATTTGAGGGGTGATCCCAGGAAAACCCATAGGATAGTGAGAAAAGAAGATGGGAAAAGAAGGAACCAGTGGAAAGGGTGTGTTATCAACAAGTCATCACAGTCAGTAACTAGAGATTACTACCACTAGGGAATCCTGGGAGCCAGTGTAGAACACATGCCTCAGAATTAGCTCCTCCAAGTGGGGAGGGAGCTGGGGTATTTATACACCAACTGCTGGTATTGACAGGACTCCGACCAGAACAAACCTTCAGCAAAGAGCTGCAGGTGCAGGCATTTGGAAACTTGGCCTGCCGGTGGTTGAAACACAAAGACCTGAGAGAATTCAGGTTGTACCTCCACAATAGGCTCCCAGATGGAAACCTGGATTATCCCTTTCAAAATATTCACTACCCCTTTTATCTACAAAGGAAAACTTGGCCGACCTTTACATGGGCAATTGATCACACCCAACACCAAAAGACTGAGACATGAACAGGGAGCCATTCATTTGTCCCTCTTCCTTGTCAGATGCTTTCAGAAAGTGTGAAAGGAAAACTTGGCCAACCTTTACATGGGCAACTGATCACACCCAACACCAAAAGACTGAGACATGAACAGGGAGCCATTCATTTGTCCCTCTTCCTTGTCAGATGCCTTCAGAAAGTGTGTGTGCCACACTGAGATTTGCAATTAAGAAAAACCGCAACAATAATTTGAAGTATAGCACAGAGCTTAGAGCAAGATATCTGACTACACACCAGGTAGACTCATTATCTTAAGTAAAGGCAGTAGCAAAAATTAACAATGCCTACATGCTACCTATTTTATGGCAATAAGGGAAGAAGTGGGAAAGATGGAGGTCAAGATACTTTTTGTGGGAAGACTCAAAAGCAGACAACCCGCCCTGGTACATACGTGAAATTCTACATCTATGTCATCCCTGCTACTTCTGTCTTCCTTCCGGAAGCCTCTCCGAAAGTTAGCCACCAGTTTCCAAACAAATGTGAGGAGGGCATCATTATATGAATTCTTGGCAATCTGCAGGTTCCGGTAGACGAGGGTGCTGAAGTGGTTGGAGAAGAGTTCAGTGAGGACGTCGTTGGTGAGAAACTTCCGCAGGTTCAATCCGTTCTCCAGAAAGAGGCGGACAAACTTGGGCCTGTCCTTTATAAGAGCCGTGAACATGACTTCTTGAAGGTCTGCAGACTGTGGAGAAAGCAGAGAGGAGACTCAGACCCCATGGCCAGCCAAGGAAACAGAAAGTGTTTTCTTTCTCAATCACATCACATTTCCAGCCACAGAGTAAGAGTAACTTCAACTTCTCTTTTAATCCTGTTTGGGAAATAAATTTTATCTTTACAGCTCTGACACAATGTTGGATCATAGTTCAAATGGACAGGGAAGTGGCAAGGCAGAGTCTTTGAAGTTAGCCAGATGTGGGCTTGGAGGTGACCTGGCCTCCTGCTACTGTAGAGGAGAGATAATTACTCAGGGAGAATGTTGGTCAGTAATTCATCCCAGCGCATGCAGGAAGCACCCGGGACAGTGTGGCTCACACCATCTCTCTGAAGTCTACAGTAGACACTGACTGTGAACCGATGGCCAGCCTGTTCACTCTGCACCTTGGGAGCTGTTCCTTCTAGTCACGTACCACCCTGCCAAGGGCTGTCACGTTACATCGCAGTCAGTCACTGGGACCCTTGACAGTTACACTTGGGTATTATTTATTTTTACCTCCCCTTTCCGGGCTCCCTGATAAACCTATCCCATAGGAGCTTATTGAGACTCTTATTAAAGATGATTAGTGTTTACCTCAGACACAAATGAGTGGGCAACAGCCCACACTAACTTTCACGTCTTTCAAAATACACCTCAGAGTTGGGTTCAGTCGCCAACATTACCACTTAGAAGGTTCATAAAAATCCCCACATCGCCAGCATCGATTTAGGAGGGAAAACCAGAAACCCTGACAACACAGACAACCATCATCTAGAACCAAAGGGCAGCTGCTTCTGGGACCTGGAGTCTCTAGTCCCCAAAATCCCTGTTACTACACACACATACACACACACACACACACACACACACACACACTCCTCATTACTGTCCACACAGCCCACTCCACTCCTGATGCTTGCCTGACCCCCACTTTCAGTGAATATCCTCTGCTAAGAACAGCACTGTTTCTGCCTCACGATAAACTCCTGGGGATCACACGTTGCCTAGACAGGAATTGTCAAGTGTCTCGTAAGTCCCTACACTGTCATCCAGGTGGGGTAGGAAAGGAAAGGGGTGGCTGCCCCACGGTGGCAGAAGGGAGCTGCACCTTCTCCCCAGTCCTCAAGGCAAGTGTCCCATTGCCCAGTATTTCCCATATCCTTCTAGATCATTTGCCTCTCCCTTGGTCACACACTGAACAGGGCAATGGGCCCCAAACTTCAATCAGAGTCACCTGGAGGGCTTATTAAAACACAGGTTGCCAGAGACTTCTTAGAATTTCTGCTGTAGCAAGTTGACATGAGGTCTGACAATTTGTGTTGCTCTCAAGTTCCCAGGTGATTCCCGTGCCACCACCGGTCTGGGTGGTGGGAACCGCTGGCATATGTGGAAAGAGAAAAGCTTTGCAGTCAGACACATCTTGGTCTCCGGATCCTGGTTCTACCATTTCCTAATGCGTGACCTAGAACAAGACTGTCTCCGAGCCTCAGTTTGCTCGTCAATAACACAGGCGCTTGCTGGGGTGAAAGAGCTAACACAGGTCAAGGTCTTTGCAGAGATTTGAGGTCAGAGAAGGCCTTCCAAAAAATATCAGTAGCTCTTGATCCACTGGTACCCAGGGAGGCCTGGATTATTAACCAGCAGAATGAGATCATCCCTGCTATGGGTTGGTATGGGAGGGGCAAGTAAGCTAACACCACGAACCTGCTTCGTGCACTGTAAAAGCTTACACAAATATCACCATGGTTTCAAAAGCTTTTACCCGTTTTTCAACAAATACTTACAGAGTGTTTCATATGTGCCAATGTCCTAAGCGCTTCAGAAACATGATCTGATAATCATTCTAACAGCCCAATCAGGAAGGTAATGCCCTGATTCTATGACCATCACCTCCATTCTCAGACGAGCGGTGGTGTGCGGGTACATGTTTAACAACCGCATCTCTGGGAGAAGATCATAAGCCCTGATTTGTGATACCTGCCAATTCCTGTGGTGCAAATGCTCCCACTGTGTCCCATTTTCAGCCACCAGTGTGACCTCACTGAATGCAGAATTGGGAACAGACCTGGGGAAGCACCCACTTCATTGGCTGGTATTTCCAGCATGAAGATACAACAGATATAAATAACTTCCAGAGCATGCGTAGTAGCAAATGTTGTAAAATAATTAGAAAGTGATGCATTTTGACTATTTCTTGCCTTTGTTTTTAAGTTTAAAAATTTAATTCTGAGTTTATATAATTTAATTTTTTAGAATGACTGTATTTAACAACTGACTCATAAAATCTCTGAATCCTTAGCAGTCGGCTCGTGCACTCCAGTATGAGCTGACTCCAACACACCACCTATGGGGAAATTGGGGTACGGAGAGGAAAAGTGACTTGCAGAGGCTAAGTCATGCAGAGGGGCTGGGTCTGCAGTCTGTTCTCTTAGCCATTATGCCCTTTACACTGAACTATCTTCAGTAGAGTTAATACAATTAGATGTACCATTCAATATATGCTTAAGTTTATGTTTATTTGCACTACCAGACCTTACTTAAATAGAAGATCTCACACACAAGGATTAATTTACAAATCAATTAACTCGATCTACTTATAATTCTACCCTCTCTCTACTTACTAAAGCCTTGCAGCATGCAATAGGGTTCATTCTACCACAAAGACCAAACACAACATAATGTTTGCTAAGGGAATGAATAATTTAAAAATCCATACACCATTACTTTATTTGCATTACATTATTAAAATTGGTAACATAGTCATATAAACCAAGTCTTCATCTGATTCTGCAACGATGGGCCTAAAAGTGTTTTTCTGAGCCTCATATTCAGAATGAACGTCATGAGATACACGAACTTTCCAACCTTCACATACACATATAAAATTAAATAGATTCTCACTGCCCACTGATGACTTAGACTGATCTAAAAGAGTAGAAGATAAAGCACCATACAGCCTCACAGATCCCAGGGTGACAGGTTGTAATTCTTACTACTGAACAGAGCTCCTAAGGCTGATTTTACTTGAGCTGTACACAAGAAGACACTGCTAAAAAATGTTGTGCTATATACCTCTGATCAAATTAAAAGTAAAAAGAATCAGTCTACTGGAAAAAACACATAACTTTATCAGAAAATACAATTTCCATATTGGAGGTGATTGTCTGGCCAAGAGTCTAGAGTCTCTAGCTCTAAGACATTCACTGTGTGTCTTCACTGAATTTCTACTTTTCCCTTACGAATCTCACTGCTGACAACCCTTTTATCACAGGTTGGCTGGGGAGATGGGGCAGGGAGCAAAATGAGCACTGCTGTCTTGTCTAGAGGTAGTCGAACTACTTCTGATAAACCCCTTTCAGCCATCGTGTCCATATTGTCCCCATAAGTTGTCCCCATCCGCTCCAAGGAGGGGGTCTGTACCTCTGCACCCAGATGGAGAAGCACCTCTCATGTTGGGACCATGGGCTGTGAACGCTGGATGGCGTTAGTGGACTGACATTCTCTTCCATGAGTTCTTTTGTTATTATCCCTTGACTACAAACCTACTAAGTCCATGCGAATGTCCTATATATACTACGGATGAGGAAAGTGATGGTTGGCACCAGAGGGGACAGTCCTCTGCAAGATCTGGTATTGAAGACCTAGGAAGAAGTGAGTCAGACCTGACACAGGTCTAACCCAGGAGAGCTTTTTTTACCTCCCATCGGCGGTCATTGGTGAAGATCTCGTCACTGGCGAGGTCCAGTTGGTTCCACTCCAGCAGAAGCTTCAGCTGCCCATTCCAGTTATCCTTATCTTGTTCATTGGTGCTAAAGGCTGTAGGAGGACAGGGGAAAAAAGCAGCTCAGCAGAAAAAAGAGTCGGAACCATCTCATGGCCACTTGTAAGGCAGATTCTAAGCACATTCCCTTCGAATCAGACATTCAGAACTGTCATTTTACTCATTCTTCTACATATTCTTTATTTTACTCACTCTTGTCCATATTCTGCATGTCCTAAAGCATATAAGGAAGATCAACTCAAACCATAATAATATCTTTCCATTTCATACCCTAATGGTGCAATTGTGCTATGTTGATATTTTCCATAGATTCAAATTCCATGAATGTTGCATTTTAAGGACCATATCAGACTTATATAACTCTATCTGAGTCTATGAAATAATGAGCCATATTATAAAAATGTTCTAATGTCTTTTCCAGAGCAAATATATTCTGTATCTATGTATCTCTACAAATACAATCCCTTTTTAATAAATACACTTACAACCAGATTTCTGGCAAACGCAATAAGAATAATTCTAATAAATAGTTAATGCATAAATCACATTTCCTAGTTCCTTTACCCTAGTCTGCATACCTTACGTATACTAATCAGGTGGCTCGACTCTACATGGTCTTTGCCAAGGATCAATTTACTTCGGGTAACCTCCACCTTGGTGGATTTCTAACACAGCAAAGATCACAGATGAGAATTTCAAAACAGGTTCATTCATAAACTTCAGGAAATGTAAATTCCTGAAACTGAGTGCAAATTTATTTGTGTGAAGGTGTGTGCATGGATGCACATATACGTGAAACCCTAGGACAAAGGCCTATCATAGCTTTTTCCACCTCCTGAGACTCGGATGAAATTTTAAAAAACTGTTAAAGACAGCACTTTGGAGAGTGCTGGGATTATATTTGGCCAGTATTTTAATGACATAAAAATTCTTCTTCTATTAAATACATTCAACCAAGGAGGTTAACTCAGCAGGCCACTCGTAGTTATTCTGGCTTCCAATCTGTGATAACCAAAATTAAGTACGAGATTATATTTCAATAAAGCTGTTCGAAAAATAAATGCAGGCCATTAGAAGCCACAGAAAGCAACACAAAGCTGAAACTTCCAGAGGAGCTATTTTTACTCACCTTTATACAAAGCATAGGAAATAGCATTGCTCACAATTTCATCCCCAGCTTCTTCCATTTTAATAACTGTTAATAGGTGAGAACTTTCAAGAATTTCTTTGAGCTGGCAAGATTTAAAGAGCACAGTTAGGCAATTGATTTCAGGCATAAGGAGCAAAAACATCTCTCTTTTGGTGAAGAACCTTTTATTCCATTCTTTTTTGAAGACTGCCTATAGGGGTGATCCAGACCCCCCCCCACCTACGGTGCCTGTGCCCGTAGCGCCAAAGCTCTGAATTGGAATAATAAGTCCTTAGCCACAACGAGAACAAAGTACTGGTTGAACAAGTGCAACACGTGAGAAAAAGTTCCTATTGAAGAGCTGAGACTCAGGGACTGGGGTGAGTGTAAGTGCATGTGTGTGTGCATGTGTGAGTGAGTGTGTGTTTGTGAGTGTGTGTGTACAAGTGTGTGAGTGTGCATATGTATGTGAGTTGTGCATGTATGAGTATGTGCATGCATATGTGTGTTTGCATTGTGAGTATGCGTGTGTGAGTGTGAGTGTGCATATGAATGGGAGAGTGTGCATGTGTGAGGATGCATGTGTGTGTGCATGAGTGAGTGTGCTTATGTATGTGTGCGCATGTGTGAGTGTGCATGAGTGAGAGTGTGTGTGAGTGTGTGTGTGTGTGTACACACGCACACACGTGTCACCAAGCCAGGCACATGGTAGGTACTCAATTTTTGAATGAGTGAATAAAGGAGAAAAGAACAACAGAAAGCCACAGAAACCATCCAAGTGTGGTCAGAAGGGCTTAACCCGTGGGAAGGAGAATTCCAGTGCAAACAATAGCCAAGAGGACTTGGTGACTAGACAAAGAAATAAGGAACTTGTTGTTATCCTTTGTGATATTTCTGTAATATTTCATTTTTTAAAAGCTGATCCCAAGGCTTCAGATGTCATTGAGCTTGGCCAGAGCTTACTGAGACAGAGCTCCTCTAGAGGAGGTTGCCAGCCTGGTTTTGGTTAACTGGGCTCCAGGTCGGGGATAGGGGCCCAGCAACATTTGAAAACAAGGATCTGGAACTACAGAGAGTCTCGCCTGGGCAGGGGGACAGAGGTCTTGGGCCAGGGTGGGAGGGTGGAAGCCTGGAAGCCATGCAGCAGATAAGACCTTGGATTTGAATGTTAGGAGGGACCGTTCGGTCTGCATTCTCCTGGGAAGGCAGTGCTGGAGATTTTCGTTCGTGGATGCAGCATCCAGGAGTGACCAGGAAATAAAGGAAAACCACAGGATGCACAGTGAGGGCAGCGGGAGGGGGAGTGTGAAGGGAAGGGCCCTCTCTCCATGTGGGCAGCCCTAGTTCAAGCAGAAGGAAAGGGGTCCAACTAGAAATGACAGGCAGTGGGTGGTGGGGCGCCTGGTGGCTTAGTCAGTTAAGCATTCTGTGTTTGGCTCAAGCTGTCACCCTGGGGTCCTGGGCTCCAGCCTAGCATCAAGCGGCATCCGGCCCTGCATCCAACCCCACATCAGGCTCCCTGCTCGGCAGGGAGTCTGAGTGTCTCTCTGCTCCTCCCCTGCACTTGTGCACATGCTCTCTCTCTCACTCTGTCTCTCAAATAAATAAGTAAAATCTTTATTTAAAAAAAAAAAAAGAAGGGAAAGGGAAAGGAGAGGGGAGGGAAAGGAGAGGGGAGGGGAAGTGTGGAGAGAAGAAAAAGGAAAGGAAAGGAAAGGAAGGAAGGAAGGGAAGGGAAGGGAAGGGAAGGGAAGGGAAGGGAAGGGAAGGGAAGGGAAGGGAAGGGAAGGGAAAGGAAGGGAAGGGATGACTGGTAAGAGGGGTCCATGTCCCAAGAGTCTGGGCACAAGTGAGGGTGGACAGCACAGAGGAGGTTTTCCTTCCAAACAAAAAGGAAGAAGGAGAAAGTAATTGATGGGACCCAGGGACAGCTTTGGGGAACCCTATCTGGTCTCCCACCCTGACACCTCCCTCTTTCCTCCTTCAGCCCTATCCCTGCACTGCAGCCAGTATGAGTTTTCCTGAACACAACTCACCACATCTTCATTCTGTTTCAACCTTTTAGTGACTTCCCATTCCATTTAAACAAGACCCAAACCGCGAAACAGTGTTCAAACAGCTGCATGGCCTGGCCCCTCATAAGCTCTCCAGCTTTCACTCGAAAACTTCTACCTTCACTGACTTATTCCAGGGCCTCAGGTAGGCCATGCTTGCCTCACACCTCAGGACGTTTGCACATGCTGTTCTCAATATTACAATCCCAGTCCTCACCCCACTGACTACCCAGCCTTCAGATCCCACATCATCTCCTCTAAGAATACCTTCAGAATCCATGCTACCTTTCTTTAGCATACTCATTTCAGTTTGATATTATACGATGCTATATACTGTAATCATTCAACTTAAACCTTTTTTTTTCCAATTTCTGTTTTCTCTATGAGGATAGGACTCTTCCTATCGTGTATACTGTTCTTTCTGAAATGCCTATCCCAGAACCTGGCATATGGTATATGCTCAATAAATATCAACTGAATAAATGAGTAGATGAAACAGTTTGACATAAATGAATGGTATCTAGGCTGACTGATAGGTTGGGATACTACGGAGGTTCAAGTTCTTGAGAAGGTGAGGACTAGGCACAGGTGTGAACAACTTTGGGTGAACTAGTAGAAAGAGAAAGCATAATCCCAGTGGAGAGATAAACTGGGTTCCCTGGAAAGGTCAAAAAACCTTGAGTTCAGAGTTTGGGGTTGGTTGTCCAGAAGATCAGTGAAATCACCCATAATTAGCCTTGTGGGGGTGCTCAATTAATATCTGACTGGATATATACATTCATTAATTAATAATTCTTCTCTTGAGCTTGGTCTTTTGGAAAACCTGTACCAATTGCAAACCTTCATATAAGTGCATAATTAAAGTGCCAGACTAATTTTTATTATTAATGGATGTCTTCTGACATGATTATAATTATGATGGATCATTAGTATATTAGATATGAATATGAATGAGGTATAAATCCCAGAAAGGATAAGTGAAATGCATCTGATTTTTAGACTGTTCCAGATTTCTGTAATAGTTTTCTGAATGCAGAAATCAAAATCCCTCATTAAGGGGGCCCATTAGATGGCCTCTGTTCTTTGGACATGACCTGACTCAGACTCTTCAAGCCAACTTGCATGAGTGAGAGGAAAGCCACTGGAGAGGACTCAGGGCCATCCTGGGTGGGTAAGCTAAGAGTTGTCTATTTCTTCTTCTGTGGGTCTCCTTGAACCAACCACTGAATTCCTCCCATACATCACGGGAAAGCACCTTGAGCACTGTGCTCAACACACAATGTCTCTGGGATTCTCTGCTGAAATGTGTGGAATTGACTCAGACATTAAGGTCTCCGTATGTGGAGAATCAAAACTGTATACCACTTTGGGGAGGGAGGACTCCTATTCCTTATCCACATATTTCCATACAGAGCAGCCTCCATCCGAACCAAGCCCCTGGATATCCTCCACCCTTTCACTTCCTCCTACTTGGTGGGGGAGTGACATGTCTAATAGGTAGCTTTCATTTGCCTGGCCAGCCAGCCCTTTCCTGCTTCTTCATTGGGATCTGCTCCTTGCAGAGTGTTATTGCTCTGGTCTGCTATCAGCCACATACCTAGCCTCGGGGGAGGCAGTCTCTATCCATGGCTGCCTCTGTCTGGGTGGGCTCATCTGTCTCATTCTGGGGCTCAGCACAAAGAAGCCCATTATGACTTTACCCCTAAGCCACATCTGTCAACTTTGCCTTCATCCTCAATGAAGCTGATAAAATCTGATCTTTATTTGCCTGATTCTTATGTCTTTCAACTGGACTTGGCCAAGATACAAGAAAATCCTAGAATGAACTTCCATATAAAACCCCCAGCTTTACATTTTTAGTAAAATCTGGGAAATGCAATTATTCGAGTAGGAATATCATATAAGCATTTGTGGGGTAGGCCATCATTTAGCACCAACAATGACTCTGGAAGAAGATGCATCTGAATTTTTAAATTCTAAATTCTAGGTAATAAGGCTTAATCCAGGAAGGACTTCCTTCCTGATCACTTCGACCCCACTGCACCTCACCCAGATTATCAGCTAACTGTCCATTCATCTGAAGTTAATTAAGACCAGTAGAGTCCCCACTGTGTGTTTATTTGCCAGAGAACTGAGTGGCCTAGAAGGCTGGGTTGATTTTCCTCATTATTTACAAGGCTTTGGTTCATCCAGGCTTGCCTTAAACAATGGCAGAGGCTACCACGAACAAGACTACCTTCACTATACCAGGGTTTCAGTTTGCTGCACTGGACATTTTGAGGTGCTTTCACAACTAAATACTGTTGAAGTGCCAGTCTAGTTAAAGAATATTTTTTATACTATATTCAACCTTGAACTCTCATGATGAAATGGGCTCTGTGACTTAAATAACTCTCCCATTGTCTATAGTCTGTTATTTTCTATCTCCAAAAATTCCCAAACGGCAGCACATACTCCTAAGAAATACCCAAACATCGAAGTCCATTCTAGAATGAGCTGATGGAAACACACCCACTGATATTAATGTGGGCTTTCTAATGAACTGAGCAGTGAAGGAAGTGGTAGGCAGTTCAAGTCAACAGCATTCACGAAACAGAGTAGTTAGAAGCTATGCTACCATGTCAACATAGTTCTATAGGCTTAACCATAAGAAGTGTAATAGAGATTCTGATAAGTACATGTTTCTTACATGATCTGATGAGAAAGGTGAGAGATTCTGAGTTGAATCTTGGGCCAGTGAATTTAGAAAGGCAATTATTCTGTAGTAACCACTTCTCCGATGGATGTAGACTCAGTTTAGCATCTGCAGTTGTAAAACATTGCCAAGAATCTCCTTCCTCAGCTCCACTGACACACCAACATTTAGAAGCTAAACGTTTGTTGAAGTCATGGTGTAAAAGAATTACCAGCTTTGCAAACAGGCCTGAGTTTGAAGCCTCAATGCTACCCCCCACCAAGTATGGAGACTTGGCGAGTTATTTAACTTACATAAGCTGCAATGTCCAACAAGAAACCTACTTTGGGCCAGAGTATCGCTTCAGTGTCGCTAAGAATGGACAAAAGAGCTGTAACTCTAGCACATTCAAACTCTTAACACTTCCCCCCTCCCCATGAACTTGGTTATCTTCTTCTCAGCCCCCAGAAGCCTCCTATAGCTCACCCATTTGATCCAACTCTCAGTCTCCTCCTCGGGCAGCCGGGACACCGTGCGGGGTAAGAAGCGCACCAGCTTCTCCTTGACCACGGATGATGTCAGGGCATCCTCCACCTCCACCAGGCTCGCGATCACGTCTGCAATCTGCCCTGAGCCCTCCACCACCACACAGGGGATTTTACTTTTGATGGAGGTGTTGATGGCCTGGAAGAAGGGAGACAGAGTTGGCCAGATGGAAGACACACTGATGACCAGTGGAACACACCCGGAACCAGGCTGGTCAACCAGATACCTTGACACATCTTTGCACTTTTCCTTCTGGGGTTTTATATGAATCAGAAGCAAACCAAATGTTTGCAACTATCTATAAATGAGCAACATAAGCCAGTTGTATTATAGCCTGTGCTAATACTAATTCCTATAATAAGGACACATGTGATGAGCTTAAGTTCTCAATAAAAAAGTGCTTAAAATATCGATATATACAAAATCGATCATTCCAAATACTGACATCATAGATATGCATTACAAGTCCTAAAATGGTATTCAATATTATCATTGACAGCTTATCTGACAGAGGTTATCAGTATTCATACTTTTAAAGTATGAAAATACCTTCAAAGCAGTAGCCACATATGTTGACATGTATATCCCTTATAATTCCCAAATAATTTTCCTTGCCCTTTTTATGAAAAGAGAATAAAATTAAATTTGTTTCCCAGATATATACACACCACATTTTTATTATTTCTTTTACAAAACCACAGAAGCTATTCTAAGTCTTAAGAATTTTAAATCACTTAACAGCAAGACACAGTGATCTACATGCACAGAAGAAACCAAGGAGCCTTTATCCTTAGCAGAGACTGAACACCTTCCCGGAGGACATGTCGCCCATAGAGTGTCTGGTGCCTCATCCTGGCGAGCTGAGGGGTTTTTCCAGCTTTGCACCCCACTGCCTGCCCCATGGACCGGTGTGTCCACATACTGGGGCCAGAATAGGATGATCAGACAGGAAGCTGTCCCTCCTCTCTCCCATCCCCTGTCCTGGACGTGGTTATTGGCCACACAGTCATTTGAAGGGAATGCCACAGAACTACAGTGCCTGGACATATAGTGGTTCTCTGGAAATCAGAGAATTCCAAATCAAAAATTTGAAAGAGAGCTAGGAAACATAACCATCTTTCAATTCCCTTCTCTCCATCCCTCCTCCTCTCTTCCTCTTCTGCTCTTCAAGGATTCATGTGCTGACAATTTTTTTAAAAATCTTTAATTTTTCCCTGAAAAGTCTTTCCCTGAAAACTTTCATTTAACAATGGTCTCAGCAGGATATCTCACAGCAGGTGCTCCATAAATATGTGTGAGTGAATGAATGAATGAATGAAAGGCCATTGTTATATAAAAGGATAAACAAAGTGCTAGATTAGGAGTCCAAATAACTTCACCGGGAATTACTTGTAACTCTAGAAGGAGACTCTGGGAGGGAGTGGAAAGGACCAAGAATCGTGATATACAGGATAGAGGATACAAGAGGATAGGCAAATGAACATGGAAATTAATTAAAAGGAGTTAAAAATCAATTTTTTGTGAGGGCCTATTGCTAAAACAGTGAGATCTTCAATATGGTGTGCGTGCCTTCAAATACCAACAAGTATGCAATCACACTGATACCTTCTGAAAGGTCAAGCAGAAGCCTGGCTGGTGATAAGAGGAACTCAAAAACATCTGAGTAACACAGATGGAGTGGGGAGCACAATTCTCCTCCACTGCTCAACACTGGAGGTACAGAATTGTCCAGGAAGATTTCTATGATCCCAGAGTCGCTTAGGACTCGGGGCTCCTTCTTATGGGTGGAGTCCTTGCAGGCCCAGGAAGTGCGTGGTTGGGCCTTCGGTGGTCTGGGAAACCCATCTGAGAGTAGCCTCTCTGTGTGTGATCACAGCTCATCTCCATGCAGATGGGGTGGCCATGATTTTCCAATATATATGCTGGTTATGATCTGTAGTTGTAGGAGTTAATATCAACTCTTTTCTTTGGTGGGCTGATGGCCAAAGCCAATATTAGGTATATAAGCTATTCATGTTCTTGTAAAGTCTCCTCTGGACTGCTAGGGAACATTGTGTGGTGAAAATACTACTACCTACTTGCTATAGTAAAAGAAATTAGTCAGATTAGATCAACGTGAGCTCCAAAGCAAATCTGTCGGTTTAGTTTGTTGATCGATTTTCTAGAAAACCAAACCAAGACTCACCTTCAAAGTCTCTTTGCCACCTCCTTGGGCGAAACACACAATGGGGATCTTGCCACCATAGTTGGAATCTATAAGGCATAGAACATAAAACTGACTCTGGACTCATTAGAAATATTCATCTATCTCAGGAAGAAGCATATCAGGAGCTTCTGTTCCCAGGGTGTGGGGTGATGACTGCAGATCTCAGACTTGAAATCTCCCCATTGATCTTGACAGATGTGTCTCACACCCCAAACCAGTATGACATAGGTCATATTGCGATTTGTTACTGATATTTAAAATGCTAAAGGCTGTGAATGATTTACTTTTGCTAATATTAGACCAGGTTCAAGTTTATCCTTCTAATATACTCTTGCTAATTTGCATAATCCTATGCTTTCTTGAGTGGGTGGCAAATTTGCATAACTAAGTATTCTCTCAAGAAAGAGTATTACATATATAAATGCCTTCCTTCATGTATGTCCCACTGAAAAAGGAAAAAGATGTTGAAAACTTCTCCAATATATCCCTGTTATGGAGTCTATCACTACCTTGTGAGGTACTCTTGTTCCATAATAAGACATATCTCAACACCAACATCTCAGCAGTGGTGAAACAGAGAGAATATGTCACTTCCCATACCAGATAAAGGCTTTCACTCAACTGCTACATTCTTCCCTTGAAACCAATATTTTAGGTGGTTCTACTATATAGAAATAACCAGGATTCAAACACATAACCCATCCAACTGTTGACCTAATGGGTTGGCTTTTATCATTTTTACCCTAGCTAACTACATTGCTTCATAAGCTCAGATTTGCCAGTATGGATCTTATTTGTTCTTGAATGTTGTCTAGCAGAAGAAGAGACAGTGGGTTTTCTGTACTGCAAACCAGAGTGCAACAAGGCAGCATTTATGCTCCCACACGTTGGCAGAAACGGTCCTAGGATGTCAAAGAAAGAAGAGAAATAACAGCACCTCTCTGGCAACAGGACACCTAATTGGGTTCACCATGCTTCACCTAATGAGTGGTGGCTACCATTGTTGGTGCTGCTGCTACTGCTCTTGATACTAGGTCTGTCTAAGATCCACTTTCTGAATCCTGACCTTGAATAGTGCGCTCAGAGATGTACTTCTCCAGCTGATTCCGAAGTTTTGCTTCAACTGTAGGATGTCCATGGCACCCGTTGTCCACGAGCAGCAGATGAGTGTGATTGTTGTCCAGGATATACAGAGGGTCTCTCTTGAAGTCATCCATTATGTACTGAGCTGAGAAATATCCCTGAAAAGCACAGAGAATCTTGTTTTTGAGATTTATTTGTTGGCCAACATGCATGATAACATTTTTACATGTTATTATGAAGGCTAACCACCAGGTTCAAATATATTGATGCCTCCTCCCAAAGTCCTAAGCTTTTGGAAGGGTCTTAGAGGTCTTATAGTACAGGATGTCATTTTAAGCATGAAGAATTGAAGGTTCAGAATGGTTGGGTCACCTACCCATTGTCATAAATGGCCAGTGACGGTGTAAGGATCAGATTCCCAATTCAGTTCTTATTCCATTGCCCTGTGCTCATTTGTATAAATTCATTGAAACAGATAGCATTCAAGGAAGTATGTGTGTATGTATGTTAACGTATGTATGTGTGTGTATCCAGACACACACACATGTATGTATGTACATGTAGTTTTATACACATACATACACATACATACACAGACTTATATTTGTGTGTGTGTAGATGCAGGTAGAGGAAGACATTGACATAAACACATATATATTTGCTGGACTCTATCATATGCCAAGACTTTGGCCAGGGTCTATGAATTAGAAAATGAACAAGATGGGGTCTCTGCTCTTTAGAAGTCCATAGTTATAGGACCAGAAAAAGAAACAATTAAACAGATACTTTGTCCTAACACTTAATGCCATAGAATAAACAATAGCTGGGGGGGGGCATAAACAAAGAAGCTCCTGAACCCTGTGTCCCATTCAAAGGTGTTTAGTTCTTAAAGGATTAGGGCTATATTAAAAGATGTTCAAACTGAATTCTAAGAATACAAGTGAAGTTGAAAATTCGATGAGGAGAAGAAGGTTACTGACTCTATTAATGCTATATATGTTCAATCAGAACAAAGGAAGAATGAAAAAAAATTTCAAATGTTACAGTTCTCTTCTCAAAGTGGTCCTCCCCCAGCCAGGAGCTCTACTCAGGAGAGTCCTGGAAATGACAGATAGGATAATATTGGCAAGACAGGCATCCAGGCAATTACAGAGGAGCCCTACAAACCTTCTTGAAACAAAGCATTCCTACTCCACTTACACTTTTACAGACACAAATTCTAAAACCTTAACAAGGAAAGAATCACAAAAGGGAAAGCCAAAGACCATGCTTTCTAATGAATGAGGATATAAAACTCCTAACATTGGCTATTTAAACTCAGTTTAATTAGTTTATTAAGGAATAAGTAACACTGTTTCCAGAGCTCTGTCCATTAGATTATGAATTAAAGGGGGAAAAAATAGCAACCCAACAGATGCGAAAAGATATTTGGTACTCAATGTTCATTCTCAATTTAAAAAGAAAAATTATAAACTAGAAATAAAAGGATGATGCCTTATGGTACTTTCTTAAAATAATGTTTATTGAAGCTTTCACCAAATTCTGTCTACGGTAAAAATACTAGTCTCATTCTTACCACTATGATACCAGGTATTTTGGATGCCATTGGGATACCTGTTATCATCACTGTTATTTAACATTAGTCTGAACATTCTAGCCCAGGCAAAAAATGCAAGGTATAATTAAATGGAAGAGTTATGTTTAAAAGTAACACTATTTATCAGTGATATGGTTACAAACACAGACTACCAAATGAATCTACTAAAAAACTATTAGAATAAAAAAAAGAGTTCAAAACATTTGATTCAAAACAACAAATAAATCCTTTTTTACATGAAAATCACTTCCAAAATGACATTGAATAAACACCCCATTCACAATAATAACAAAAATCCATTATCTCTAGAAACGATATTAAGAAGAAATATGTAGGTCCTAGTGAGAAAAACTGTAAAATTTTCCTCAAAGATACAGACTAGCATAAATTGAGGGATATATCCTATCACTGGAAGAAGACTTGATATTCCAATGATTTCAATTTTCCTGCATCAGTTTTGGGTTTTAATATGACCCCACTCAATGAGTGTGACAATAAAATTTCACACTCATTTTTTTGTGCTGTTTTGCCTTGTGGTTGTACTTTTTAAGATTTTATTTATTTGATAGAGAGAAAGCACAAGCAGTGGGAGCGGCAGAGGGAGAGAGAGAAGAAGACTTTCCATTGAGCACAGAGCCCAGTGCAGGGCTTGATTCCAGGACCACAAGAGTCTTCATGCACTTGATACTTGAGCTGAAGGCAGAGGCTTAATGGCTGAGCCATCCAGGCACCCATATGTGGTTGTACTTTGACAAAGGGATTTAAAGTTTAGATAACAATAGTAGAGGCATGAGCCTTTTTTTGTGTATATGTAATGCAACAATACTTCTGACAGTGTAACACAGACTCCAAATGAATAAAACTTCAGTACCTGGTATTGTTTCAGTTCAGCTAAATCTGGGTTCTGGTAGAGCCCATCTACTAGTAGTGGGGTTTGTAACGAAGCCATGAATAAAAACCACATGGGAAGATATGGCCAACAAAGTTATTGCAAACAATTACTGGGTTCAACTTGTGCAAAAGACCAAGCACTGTTTTCCAGGGAAGACAGAAAAGAAACAAAGAAGTTGACCATAAAATCATATCGGTTTGCTAGTAGACTACCCTAACTCACCAAAGTATCATGAACAGACTTGTAAAAGGAATAAAACTAGTGTTATAATTTGAATATCTAAAAATAATACATACTCATTGTAGGAAACATGGAAAATATAGAAAAGAATGAGAAAAAATAAAATCATGCTTAATTCCACAACTCAGTGATAATCATCAAGATTTTAGTGCACTTTGTCTTTCCTAGACATATAGGTTAATTTACATTGTTTTCATAATTTTCTACTTAAAATTGCAAATATTTTCTATATTATCAGAAAATCTTTGCAAATATTATTTAGCACAAATTTCTTTCTCTTTACACAGTAAGCTACCTGAAGATCCCTCTATTGATATTATTAGATATTTAGGCTTATGTTAATTCTTGATATTATTAGAAATATTTTAAACAATGTTTGTCTAAATATTAAATATTAAATTCTCTAGTGATATTTATAAGTATGGTATGAACAGTCTTCATGCACCTGATACAAATTTTGCACTTGATCTTAGCCTAAAGGCTGAGAAGTGATTGATACAAATTTTGAAATGGTTTTCCAGAAAGGGTGCAGATTTGATCTTTCTGCAGAAATTTATAAGGATCTCATGCTTCTATATGTGTTGGAGACTACAACCATATTTTAAGTTAACTTTTTTTTAAGATTTTATTTATTTATTTGGCAGACAAATAAAACGAGAGAGGGAAACATAAGCAGAAGGAGTGGGAGAGGGAGAAGCAATTTCCCCACCGAACAGGGAGCCCAATGCAGGGCTCAATTCCAGGACCCTGGGATCATGACCTGAGCCAAAGGCAGATGCTAAACAACTGAGTCACCGAGGTGCCCCTAATTTAACTCTTAACACACTTTTTTAAATTTTCTGGGTGAAATCATCTAGCCCAGAGCAATTGTAAAGATTTTTATTTCCCTAAACTTTAAGCTCATTCACTGATAATTCATTTAATCAGATTTTATAGTTCTTGTTGAATCATCTTTTGGAAATTATGGTTTTACAGAAAAGTATAAATTTCCATGAGATTTTCAAATGTATTGACATACAGTTGTATGTTGCATCTGTAAAATTTTTCTCAATATTTATTATTATATTTGATTTAGATTATTATATTTGATTTAGTCCTATTTATTCCTTATATTGTTAAAATTATTTCAGAGAATAAATAAGAGTTCTATTTTTCCTATTTTTTCTTTCTAATTAATTTATTTCTGACGGAATATTATTGTTTTCCTCCGTCTCAAGTGTTGTTAGTGGTGTTATTTTCAAACCTATTAATTTGAACACTGTGGTGGCTAAAAGACTGTGAACCATGGCTCTGGCACTTACAAGCCATGTGAATAAAGAAAACTTCTTACTTTCTCTATGACTTAGTTTTCTCATCTGTAATTAGAAGGTAATAGTAGCACTTCATTGTTGTGAAGACTAAATAATGTCAGATATTATTCAATTATTATTGAATTATTTTCTTGATTTTTGCTAATAAGTGTTATAGGACTATGCATTCCACTCTGAATGCAGCTTTGGCCATATAATGTTTTCATTTCCATTGCTTTCTAAGTGATCTGTGATTATATTTTTGAAAGTTCATTTTTTTTTTAGAGAGAGAGTTTTTTTTTTTTAAGATTTTATTTATTTATTTGTCAGAGAGAGAGAGGGAGAGAGAGCGAGCACAGGCAGACAGAGTGGCAGGCAGAGTGGCAGGCAGAGGCAGAGGGAGAAGCAGGCTCCCTGCTGAGCAAGGAGCCCGATGTGGGACTCGATCCCAGGACGCTGGGATCATGACCTGAGCCGAAGGCAGCTGCTTAACCAACTGAGCCACCCAGGTGTCCCGAAAGTTCATTTTTGAAACAATAGTTATTTAGCAAGATGTTGTTTATTTGTTTTCTTCTTAATTTCCAAGTGATTAGAACTCTCTGTTTAATCTTTACATATTCATTTCACATTTTACTTATTGATAAAGGATGCCATCAGAGAAATACTGAAGTCTTTTGTTGTTGCTGTTCCAATCCAGCAGGGGGGGAAGTACCTACCTATGGGGTTGTTCTTGTGATTCTATGAATTCATATATGGAATGTATCCACACGGCAATGGTGATTATACAACACTAAGCCAACGCCCAGTACAAACATGGCTAAGAGATAAACACTACATTCTTTCCCACCCAGCCTGCCCCTGTCCTCAGAATCCTAACCCAGGCCACTCTGACCCCTGAAGTTGACATTTGATGGGAGATGATTTTGCTACCCCTGGCTGAGCATCTATAAACAACAACAAAATCTACCATTCACTCTGCACAATTAATCCATCCCATAATAATACAAGTGTATTTTTATAAAAATTCAGACTCACTCTAGACTACATAGCTAGGAAAGTTCCTCACACCTAGTCTACTCTCTCTGCAAAGCCCTCCTCCTCCCACCCCGCCTTGCTGCCTCCTGGGAGATGCTTGGAAATGGCTCCATACTCTCCTCTGTCCCTTATATACCTCAAAAATGTTACCAGGCACAAAAGTAATATCATTTTTAAAAATTAAAAAAAAAAAAAAAAGACCCGGGAACGCCTGGGTGGCGGTCACTTAAGTATCTGACTCTTGATTTCAGCTCAGGTTATGAGATCGAGCCCTACATCTGGCTCCATGCTCCGTGTGGACTTTGCTTGAGATTCTCTCTCTGCCTCTCCCTCTGCCCCTCCCCCTGCTCATGCATGCTCACTCTCTCTAAATAAATAAATAAAATCTTCTAAAATAAAGATAGAAAGTAAAAAGAACCAGAATAATTCTAAAAATCCTGAACATTTACCATCTAAACTTCCAAAGAGTCCCAGGTGGAAGAAGGTGTAGAGTAAACTGGGATTTCTGAGCATCTGGTCCAAAGCTTCTAGGTAGACATCACCTAATGCTTAAGGAGGTTTTCAATTCACTAGAAGTGCTGTTTTCAAAATTCTCACTTGCTAAAAAACCTCATCCATCTACCTTGCATTTATACCATGAAATGTGTGTTGATTACTTTCTAAATATGCTCATAGGAAACTTTAAGGAGAAAACAATTCATAGCTCTCTTAAAGCCAAATTAACCAGCGTTCACAGCAATTCTTGTGAGTGTGGCCAAGCAATAAAGGTATGGTTCCCAAGGCTTGAGCCCTGTTGGGACAGACTCAAGTCATGGTTATAACGAATAAAGAATCTGACTTCAACACAATATTGTCAGGAAGAATTTTAATAAACAAAACACACCTTTTAGTAACTCTTTCGCAAGACTTCTTTGATCATGTCACTCTTTTTGTTGGGTTGGTTTTTGTTCTTTTGGGGAGAGTTTTTGGTTTTGGGGAGTTTTTGTTGCTTTTGTTGCTGGTATTTGGGGGGGGTTGTTATTGTTGTTTTTAGAGAGAGAGAGAAAGCATTGGCCAGGGGTGGGGGCACAGGATAGAGGGAGAGGGAGACAGACAAAGAGCCAGAGGCAGGGCTCAATCTCATGACCCTGAGATCATGACCTGAGCCAAAATCAAAAGTCAGAAGCTTAACCGACTATACCACCCAGGTACCCGTGTCAACCTTGTTTTTAATTGTCTGTCCCAAAGGTGCTCCTTGTAAGGTTAAGTTCCCTATGAGCTTGTCCCCATCTCAGAGCCACAATGTTCAGACCAGAGCCCCATGCCATGGTCTTTCT
The DNA here is from genome assembly GCF_902655055.1 of Lutra lutra. NCBI lineage: Eukaryota > Metazoa > Chordata > Mammalia > Carnivora > Mustelidae > Lutra > Lutra lutra. The sequence goes on along the minus strand of NC_062280.1, from coordinate 41,750,569 downwards.
CTTCACAGACCTCCTCCTGTCCCATCCCTCTTCCTGTCACATACCTCAGCATCACAATTCCTGAGGAGGGTGTCCCTGTTCGAGACCATGCCCCAAGCTGCTATGCCAATGGCAACGATGTTCTCCTCTGAATTCCTGCTGATGGTGTTGTCTCTCACCACCTCCCCGATGTACTTCATCAGGCCATAATGGGTGCCTCCAGTGAGAATCCAGGCGCCTGTCAAAGAGGGAGGAGAGCAAATGCTCACCTGGCTCTGAGTAAGGTTCCCATCCTGTGCTCACAGACCCCTGAAGAAGCCCCTACCATGTGAGCACCAGGACAAGGCACTGCCAGCCACCCCTTGCAATGGGCTTTGTTGGGGACCCTATGAAGAGGAAGGAGAGGAGGATCTCTAGAGGCATTTCTAAGAGATGTTAGTTTTAAAAGGATCCAAATTCTGGGCCCCACTCTTGATCTAAATCATCAGATCCTCCGTGGGTGGGGCCAGGGAATCTATATCCTTAACCAGCCTTGCAGGTAAATTCTGTTATAGATAATAAAGCCAGGCTGGAGCTTGAGAGCAAGTTAAGGCAGGGCTGCTATGAAAAACCAGCACTCTGCTCCCAGACCCCTACCCTGGGGCCATGACCCTGGTGCCTACCATGTAGCTTTACTTTATAATTACACAATTTTGCACACCGGTATTTTAAGGTTTACATTTGAAGATTATCACAATGTCAAGGGTTTTGCACATTTTTTTTCAGAAATGAAGAAAAGAAAATACTTATAAAATATTATTTAGCATAATGATAGAATCTAAAGTTGGAAGCCACCCAGATCTAATGTACTACCCAGGCGGGAATCCAGCCTGAGGATGGTCACTGGCAAGCCTTGATTAGCTCTGGTGATGGAAGGCCTTAGAGTCTCTAGGCGGCCCTCTCCCCCAGTTATTAGAAAGTCCCTTTGCTCATTATTTGTCTCCATTCTGTAATTTACTACTGTCTTCAACGATAAGGAACGAGGTAAGTCACCTCACACATAAATGCCCTTCTAATATTTTGAGGTAAATGCAGCGTGGTCCTTAGGATTGTCCTCCCCGATCCCTGCAACCATTTCTAACACGACATGAATGGCAGACCCTCGGCACCCAGTCTCCGTCCTCTAGACAATTTTAGCTCTCAATGTTCCCCTTTCATACCAGGCAAGGGGAAGTGAAGCCAACAGAGAGGACATGAGACTGTTGAAATCCAGCACCAGCCCTTCCCTTCACCTGACTGGAAGTACCCAGGCCAAGGATTTTTGTCTGTTTTTGGTTTGTTTGTTTTTTTCTGTTATATTCCCAGCACTTAAAACAATTCCTGACACATAGTAAGCATTTAAGAAGTATTCTGAATGAACGATGTGTGTTCAGGATTTAGTAGTAAGGAAGCCGAGCTGGTCAGTTTCAAAACAAAGTAACCTCCTACTGCAGCTCCCTCTGGTGGGTCAGGAAAGGGAGAACTAATGGGAACAACATTCTTCTTGATGTTTAAAGAAAACAGGGAATCATGGAACACTACATCAAAAAAAAGTACTAATGATGTACTGTATGGTGACTAACATAACACAATAAAAAAAGTTTTTAATGAAAGGTACCTTTATAATAGTGATGTCAACAACAAAGTAATATACACAGGAATAAATCTAACAAAAGAGGGCAAGAAAAAAAAAGAAAAAGAAAAGAAGACATGTGTCCTATGTTCTGCTAGTTAACTAGTATTCTTAATAAGACATTTTTAAAATAGTAGACCTTGATAAACTGAACCTAATCGTGAGAAAACATCAAATCCAATGAAGGAACCATCTGCAAAAACGATTTGCCTATATTCTTCAAAATGGCCTAAAAGACCAAGAAACTCTTCAGAGCAATCCAAGATGAAAAAAAGCTCTTTGGTTTGCTATGGAATGAAAAGCTAAGTTCAATGGAGTCCACTGAGGAGGGGAAAAAGGAGGGGGTTTGTTTGTTTGCTTTTCAGTTTGGGGGGTTTGTGGGTGGTTTTGGTTTGGGGGTGTTTTTTGTTATGGAGTTTCTGTTTTGTTCTTTATTGTTTGCTTAAAAGGACAATATTGAAATAATCCACAAAAATAAAATATGGACTGTTTTTTTTAGATAATAGCATTGGTTAGCTAACTTTCTCCGGTTTGAAAATTGTACTGGGTTATGTGAGAGAACATCCCTGTTCTTGAGAGGTTCATGCCGACATACTTAGAGCCAAGGGTCATGATGCCGGCAGTTTACTCTCAAATGAGTCTTTAAAAAATCCTAACATGCGGGGGTGCCTAGGTGGCTCAGCTGTTAAGCATCTGCCTATGGATCAGGTCATGATTCTAGGGTCCTGGTAGGCTCTCTGCTCGGCGGGGAGCCTGTTTCTCCCTCTCCCACTCCCTCTGCTTGTGTTCCCTCTCTCACTGTGTCTCCCTCTGTCAAATAAATAATTAAAATAAAATCTTAAAAAAAAATAAAAAATCTAAAATCCTAACATGTGACTCTTTTTGGAAAGTAATAAGACAATTATGGGAAGATGTTAATAATTTGTGATTCTAAGTGAAGGGTATAAGGATGTGCCTTATATGATTCTTTCTTTGTAGGTTTGAAGTTTTTCATAATAAAAAAATTAAGAAAGGCAACACTATGGTGAATATTTCAGGTAACAAAGCTACAGTTACTCATCTTGATCTCAATGAAACTCTTACCTAGTGCTTACAACCTGTCAAGCACCATCGCTATTTCCAAAGGCGCATCAGTGATCTCAAAATTAAAGAGCAAAGAAATGAAACTTGCCTTTTTGATTTGCCAGAGTATATTTTCTGGGTAAAATTTTATATGTAGAAGCCACACAATGAAAACTTTAGATGATTCAAGGAGACAAAAGAACCCACAAGGAAGCACCTTGACCTTGATTTAACCTGTGACCCCCCCCCCACCATCACCTCCCACCCCAAACCCCTCACCACCACCTGCCAGATCTCCCTGTCTGTCCATTCGAGGATCTTGCTTTCAATAGATCATGATTAATCATGTACTTCTAGAGAGTCTATATTCTGCGCATGAACTGCATTTGGGGACTCAGTTCCGTCTCCCGAAGACAACCGGGCCCAGCCTTGACAGAGGCGGTGCAGTGTCCCCGCCCCTCAGGGACCGCCCGCACCTTTGGACTGCGCGATGTAGATGAGGCGGCTGAAGATCTTGCGCATGCGCGGCTTCAGGGCGAAGTTCTTGGCACCACCAGTCACAGAAATGACAAGGTTGGGCGTTCTCAGGTGCCAGTGCTGGGTCAGCAGCTCATAGAGGGTCTCCGCGTCCGTGTCACAGGACAAGCGGATATACTGCGGGGAAGAGGAAAGTGTCAGGGTGGGCACCTGTCCTCCCAACCACCTGCTCCTGTGGGAAGAGCGAGGTGTACGAGCCAGCAGCTACCGCGGGTCCCCACGAGAACGTGGAAGGAAATCAGTAGGCTGGGGAGGGGTGGTGCCACCGACAGGCCATCCAGGCCAGCTGGAGGACTCGGGAATTTACCCTAAAGGTCATGGGGAACCTGTGAGGTGTTTGAAGCAGAGTAGAAACAGGATGGGATGGGGAACCCTCCAGCGCCAGTGTTGACTGTACACCGAGGGACAAGACTGAGGGAGGGGAGTTATGGGCAGGCAAGAGGTAACAGTGGCCCATCCTGGGGTATGGGGCCCTGGGAAGAGACACAGCAGTGTGCCACCTTCCAGGGCTGCAAACACAGGGCTTGGAGATGCGAGGAGTCCCAGGTTTCCAGCTGCCTAGGGCTGGTGATGCCATGGAGACGAGAGACTCCTGGGCATTTGAGGATACCACCATGCCTGCCATGTCCTCAGGGAAAGCCTCTGGGCGGCAGCCAGTCATGAGCTGAGTTTTCCAGCTGTACATATTCTTTTTTTTTTTTAATTTTTTAATTTTTTCAGCATAACAGTATTCATTATTTTTGCACCACACCCAGTGCTCCATGCAATCCGTGCCCTCTACAATACCAACCACCTGGTGCCCCCAACCTCCCACCCCCCACCCCTTCAAAATTCTCAGATCGTTTTTCAGAGTCCATAGTCTCTCATGGTTCACCTCCCCTTCCAATTTCCCTCAACTCCCTTCTCCTCTCCATCTCCCCTTGTCCTCCATGCTATTTGTTATGCTCCACAAATAAGTGAAACCATATGATAATTGACTCTCTCTGCTTGACTTATTTCACTCAGCATAATCTCTTCCAGTCCCGTCCATGTTGCTACAAAACTTGGGTATTCATCCTTTCTTTTTTCTTTTTTTTTTTTTTTACAGCTTTATAAACATATATTTTTATCCCCAGGGGTACAGGTCTGTGAATCGCCAGGTTTACACACTTCACAGCACTCACCATAGCACATACCCTCCCCAATATCCATAACCCCACCCCCCTCTCCCAACCCCCTCCCCCCATCAACCCTCAGTTTGTTTTGTGAGATTAAGAGTCACTTATGGTTTGTCTCCCTCCCAATCCCATCTTGTTACATTTATTCTTCTCCTACCCCCTTAACCTCCCATGTTGCATCTCCTCTCCCTCATATCAGGGAGATCATATGATAGTTGTCTTTCTCCGATTGACTTATTTCGCTAAGCATGATACCCTCTAGTTCCATCCACGTCGTCGCAAATGGCAAGATTTCATTTCTTTTGATGGCTGCATAGTATTCCATTGTGTATATATACCACATCTCCAGCTGTACATATTCTAATCACTGCTTTTTGACTTGTGGTTTTTGCATTGACTACCCATATCTCCTGCCTCCATCCTGTGAATCCATTCAAGGTAACTCAAGGGAGTTCAGGTTGTGTGAATCAGCTAAAATAGATAACCTTTGCTTACCTTCCCTTTCTTCCCCAGAGTCTCAAACTGAATATCCCCAAAGGCATCCGTCGGAAATTCCTTGGTGTGTTTCTTATAACTCCATTTCTCATTTGGGTTGATCTGGGTGCCTTCTATGTGCTGGCTCTGGGTGTAGCCACACTTGCACACATTGTCCCTGAGCAGGATGATATTGACAAGAAGGAACTGGTTTCATTAAGCCTACTTGAGTCATTCATCACATTTTTAGAATAAACTACACGTTATTAGCTTAAATAAACACAGAGATCTGGCCATCAAGTCCTATTTTCAGACTATAGTCATCATCTCAGTGGATTGTTTAAAAGCTATCTTGCTGTTTTATCCCTGTTATCTATTGTGCAAGCACCAAAATGCTGGCTCTGTATTGAGAGTTGAGATGCAGAAGTGCTTCATGGAGTCTCTGCATACATAGCCTTGAGGTTATTATGGGATTAAGCCTTTGAAATCTGGAGACCCTTTATGTAGCTACCCGTGTGGTTTATAACATGCAGGAGCCCTGAGTGCCAGCCCTGCCAGGGTGCGTCTGGCCAGTAACACTCGCCTGAGGTGAGGTGAGCCCTCCTTCTCAGGGATGGTACTCACTAGAGACAGTGGGCCCCCTGGCAGGGACCCAAAGCAATCCAGAAATTAGAAAGACCATCCTGTCTGTACTAGATGTCAGCTGCTTAGGAGACTTTCCATCATTGGGCTAGACAAGAGCAAACTGCAATAAATAAACACTATTTCTCCCCATGTAGAGTGCCACAGAACTAAAATATATGTGTTTGTTAAGGGACACGTTTGCATTTACAAAATCGGAGGAGAATGAAAAGATAGGCAGTTAAGAGGTAAAGGATTGAAAATCTGCTCTGAGGCAGGCCTGGGCTGAACCCACCACACCCAGGGATTAACTGGATGGGACACCTGCTCTCCAGTTTGGGGGACCTCTCGGGAACAGTTGGTGTAACACCTGGCAGCCCAGTTTAGTACAGAACAAGCCAACCCCTCCTTTTCTCCAGCACAGCCCCTCTCCTCTCAGGGTTACTGAGAGGGTTGGAAACAATGGCACAGCCTCCAGCAAGTGACTTTTGGGTTGTACTGGTGCCATACATGCAGATCAGGGAATAGCAGAGGCAGTGGCAACAGAAAAGAAAAATTCAGTTTAAAAAAAAATCTAAAAATCCATGCCATGGCTACTTGGCTCCTCTAACCAGAGCTGTGTTGCATCCTGACCACCACGTCTCCAAAGAGAGGAAGAGGAACTACAACAAAAATGTCAGTGTGGCCAGGATGGCTGGGTGGCTCAGTGGGTTAAGCCATTGCCTTTGGCTCAGGTCATGATCTCAGGGTCCTGGGATTGAGCCCTGCATTGGGGGGGGGGAGTCTCTGCTCAGCAGGGAGCCTGCTTCTCCCCCTCTCTTTGCCTGCCTCTTTACCTACTTGTGATCTCTCTCTCTGTCAAATAAATAAATAAAATCTTTAATTAAAAAAAAAAGGTCAGTGTGGCCAAAGCAGTTCTCTCTTTTCCCAGTTTCTTTATGCCTGCCCCACCCACTTGGATCCCCCTATTTTCTCTCCCATTAGTCCTTGGACAAGAGTCAGAAGGTGCTAAGAATTCAAGGGAGCCATGGCCTGTGGAGAAGCAGAACAGTATGCATGACCAAAGGTCCTGAACTGCCCAGAACAATCCCAGTTTATATCTGCTGCCCAAGGCTTAGTAGGATCAGAGCCTCATCATGCTTTTCAGTGTTCCAAGTCTCAAAATAAAGTATGTAGTCACCCTAACCACCAACATGCTAGAAAAGATGCTCCCTCTGGCAGACATAGGCCTGTGACCCTAACACACTTGTGCAGTGCACAGCCTGGGCAACTATATGTGGTGACTCTGAAGCAAGGATTCCCTGTGCAGGCTAGGTCAAATAAAAGTAAACAAGCTGAGAAACTCTGTTAGGGTTTGCTTCTAACTAGACTCTGTTTATCTTCTATTCTCTGTTCTTAGCATAAGGGCATTTGGCTAATATCTTCCAAATGATGAAGGCATAAATGAGTGAATGAATACATTGATTAGTCATCATGTAAATAGTTAGAATACTCATCATTCCTCAGTGATTTTTGTAAAGTTTTTTTTTTGTTTGTTTGTTTGTTTGTTTGTTTGTTGTGCCTTCTGGAAGTGGACTTAAGCATATATAGCTGTCATGGGAAGGGCTATATTCTCAAGATCTTCTTCACTGATGAGCTTGACAGATGGCAAAATAGAGAATTAATTCTATAAGCACTCTATGGCAGTAGATCACATTTTCATTTTACTAAATGATAATAGTGGTATGCTTTTCTGTGACAGCTTCTAAAAATACAATGGAGAAAAAACTAGTTTGAGGAGGAGGTTTTATGATTGCTCCAGAAGGAGACAGATTCTATTGGTGACCAAGATTCTACTACCTGGAAGCAATTGGCCTCAACTGTGTTACCTGAAATGAGTTACTCTGCTAACGGAGATCTTTTTGAAGTGCTGGAAGCCCAGGGTAACTATCAAAGCCACACAGCGAAGACCTTATATGGTGAGGAACAAGTACACCATGGCAGGAATCCTTGCAATCAGGTCACCCTCCTAAGGGTGAGGTTGTGAATGATACATCAGTGTGGGTTCCTGCCAGAGAGTACATGTGTAACATGGACTACAGTGAGCCTGTTGTGGCTCTACAATCCCATATAGGGGATTCCAATCTCTACAAACCCACCTGGGTTCTGTGTGGCATTACTATTGCCTATAGTAAATCAGCCCTTTCAGGTTAAGCTAGATTGAGTTCCTTGTAATTCAAAGTCTTAATTACTATAGAGTATGGAAAGTGTCAGTGTTCAAAATATATGTCAGACTTCTAGTATTTTCCAGGGTTGTAAAAACGGAGGTAAAGCCTGGATCCAAAATCCCGCCTTCAGCAGTGATCTCGCCCCCTTTCTGGAACAGGTTTGGGGGCATCATGCAGTTTGGCCAAGAAAAGAAAGACAACCAGAATTGATTTCAACTTCCTCAGTCCTTTCTTTTACTCAGTCCCTTACTTGGGGTACTTACTCAGCTCTATTACAGAGCCAAGGTTGCTCCCCAGTGGTCTCAGAGTCCTCCCCACCAGGGTCCAAGTTGGCTTCCTCTTGTCTCTCTTTAGCTTTTACCATCTTGCTACCCACTGGGGTCTGTCCACACCCAAAAGTTCATTGCAGGATGGGGAAGAGAAGTCTCTGCCTCACCTGTTCTCACTATAGTTGAAGACAGACTCTTAAGGCAGCCTTTAGCCACATGTGGCAATGTAATTTTATGTTTTAAGTAGTTAAAATTAAAATTACATAAATTCAAGTCCTTGATTGTACTAGCCACATTTCACATGCTCAAGAGCCACCTATGGCTAGTGATTATCATATTGGACAGTGCAGATATAGGATATTTCCATCATGGCTGAAAGTTCCATTGCATAGAGCAGCTATAAAGAAAGTAGAGTCCTCCCTATTTCTATCTAGAGTGCAGTATGGCCAAGACAGAGAGAAGAGAAGAGAGCAAACCCAGACCAGGGGCTTACAGCCTCAGAAGTGCCAGGACGTAGCCCCTGAGCCGGACAGCAATGTTTCAGAAGCCTTCACCAGATGGGGCAAGGGTTGGGCATCACCCTCCAGTGACTACTCAAGAAATAGACATCCACAAGGGGTAGAGCAGAGAAACTTGAGCAGTCTGCGCATAGCACATATGAGCAACCACAGGGATTCTCTGGGGAGACTCGGACAACCTATGTCAGCTTGTGGGGCAAGCAAGCAAATTGGGGGTATCAATATTAATAGTCACTTCATTTGATGTCCTTGTCCAATAGGAAATTTGGATGACACAGAGTATTCCTATCACCTATGGAGAGATAATAACAATAAATACAGGGAAATTCAAAGAGTATAGAGTTTTGACCCTGGTCTACAACCTTGTGCCCTTCTAGAAGGGAACCAGAAGACCCTGAGGCATTCCTGTCTTCTGCTTGTGTTGTTGAAGATGGGAGTTGCTCACCACATCTCCCTTTGTTTTGGGCCAGACTCAAACTGTAATCAAGCCCTTTAAGGTGGACAGCTATAGGTTTCCCTACCTTGCATCCATTTCCTGTTTGGCTAGCAGGAACACCCTGATTTTCCTTTGAGGCATCCTTCCTTTCCACATGGGTTCCATGTGGACATAATACCCATGTCTGGCCAATCAGCATATCCTATTCCCTAGCCCAGGGACAAGTTTCAATGTAGGCACATGGCCCAACTAAAGCCAAGGAGAACCATGAACATCCGTCCAGAATTTTTGGAGGATTTGCTAAGAATGAGGCCCTCTTCCCCCGCACTGGTAACATGTCAAATATAGTAGCCACTTTGCCACCAATTATGAAGAGCCTGCCCACCCAGAGGACAGCAGAAACAACAAGTGGGAAGAGACAGAGTCTCTATGCCACTGAGCCCTGGCTCTGGGTATGCTTTTCAGCCAAAAGTTCCCATTACTAACCCTTTCACTTAAACCAATTAGACTGGATTTCTTCACCTAAGAAATTGCTGATGAATACAATATGCCTGAGGCAGTGCCGTTCTTAGAAAGTGTGGGTTCAGGAGATGAAAAGAACACACAAGCTGGGAATCCGAAAACCTGAGTCCAGTCCCTCATCCATCTCCCACTGGCAGTGTGACCAGTAAAATACTGAACTGTTGGGGCTCACATGCCTTGACTGTCAATGATAAGAACAGCTACCTTGGGGTACCTGGGTGGCTCAATTGGTTAAGTGTCTGCCTTTGACCCAGATCGTGATCTCAGGGTCCTGGGATCAAGCCCCACATTAGGCTCCCTCTTCAGTAGGGAGTCTGCTTCTCCCTCTCCTTCGGCCCCTCCCCCAACTAATGCGCTCACTCTCTCTCTCTCTCTCACTTTCTCTCTCTCAAATAAATAAATAAAATATTTTTTTTAAAAAAGAGCAGCTACCTTCAAAGGGGACTGGTTGTAGAATTAGCAATTAAGTATATAAGTCCCCATGACATAGTAGATGTTCAGTAAATATTTCTTGAGTGAATGAATGAAAAAACTGTATTTTCTACCAGTCAACCAATAGATAAACAGCAAAATCTTTCATTGAAACCATTCAGGGAATAAATAGTTAACTCATGAAGTTTATACTCTATCAAAACCAGTCATGATGAGTAAGTTTACACCAGTGACAAAATAGAGATTCTTAGCTTTTCTGATGTTCATGTTCTAATTCACACAAAGCAAGAAAACACATTTATTAAGACCTTTTTGTGCTCTGAGTCACTATGGTAGGTGTTTTAGGTGCTACTTCATTGAATCCTTACCACAACCCATGAGGTATACTTTGCTAGCATTTTAGCATCAGAGAATTCTGTTCAGAAAAAAAGCATAACTGGTTCAAGATCATGCAGGGAGCTGGCAGCCAAGCCCAGGTGGGACCCAGGGCTGGTTCTAACACACCTCCTCTTGCTTGTTCTTACATCCTTCCTCTGTTGGCTGCCTCCACTCAGCAGAAGGTCGGTGCTTTAATTATAAACTACAGCAGCAACTATCTAACCAATGAATAGCTAGATTCTTTCTTCTCTCATCCCCAGGCAACAGAGGAAAGGCAGAGGGACAGGATGAGAGGGAGGTAACACCAAAATTATCTCTTTGGGTCCAGGTGCATCTTCTATGGGAAAGATCAGCAGTCGGGCCAATAACTCACTCACTCGTTAGCTAACATTCATCGAGCACTGCCTACATTTACAGCTGCAGGGGGATGCTCTCCGTGGCTTTTGAAACCCCGTATTGATGCTCCAAAACACTTGAGACTCAGAGTGGATGAACACCCGATTGGATGGGAAGGCCAAAGGTCAACAGCCTAAAGAGGATCCAGATTGCCACGCATGCTCCTGCTTGGGGCCATCTGCCAACCACTAGAGCACAACAACCTTCATGGCTGTGGCCACTCAGGTGGGCTCCCAGGCTCATGGAAACACCAAAGGGGGCGACAGCCTCTCTTGGGGCCTCCACCAATTATTGCCAAAGTTAAAAATACAAAACGAAATGATATTGCTCTAGGGACTCGCTCTAGGGACCAAGTCCAAGCTACTTGCCAAATTCTTCCTGCTCACAAACCATTTCTGGGAATTGCAAGATGAAAACAACTTTAATAATGAACTAGTGAACATTCGTTCGTTTGTTGAAATGGTTATTAATAATTTATTTTCCAACATGGAAGCAAAAACGGAGAGAAAATAGTTGCTTACGTGGCCTTGGAATCTTTGGTAAAGAAGACACATTCCCGTTTCTTAAAATTTGCTTGAATAAAATTCACCAAGTCCTTTGGAGAAAGAACATTGGACAGCATATCACTAATTTATTCTCACACACTGCTGTCATTAATGAATACTAAATATGATCTACACCTACTTCAAAGGTTTCAAGAATTTACCACATACTCATAGCACCCAGCATCCGTTCATGCTTTTAGAGTACCACACAGTTTTTTAAAAGAGGCATACATTTAAATTTTTATAACTAAATGCAAATTTTTATACAAGTTATCTTGGCGTTATCTTGTAATAAATGTCATGATACACATACAAATCATGTTTTTCCGTCCCTAGGATTACCAAGGGAATGTAAGCATTTGTTGAGAGTTTAGCATAAATAATGCATCAAAGCAGATTCTCTTTCCTCTTACACTTGCTTTTCAAAAGAAGACATATTCCAAAGACTCCTTCAAGGGTTGTGTTTGCTCCCCCATAGACAAGGTCGTAAGGCATATCTGAGACCTCATTCTGATAAACAACCACAAGTTTCTATACATCAAAGTCTTCCCTTCAGATGCAAAAGTAAACTATTTGGAAAGAGATGAAGAATACGTTGAAAAAAAATATAGTCCTCAAGTGGGACACTATAATTGCAAATGCATTGAAAAAACTACACTCCTCAAGTGTAGTTTTACACTCCTCAAGATTAATACACATTAATCATCACAGGATTGATAGACTATCCAAACCACTTGAAATCACTAACAATAAGACAGACAACTGAAGGGGAAAATGACAAAAGGCATGAGCATGCATCGAATAAAAGAGGACACAAAATTAACCCATAAATATGTGAAGAGAGGCTCAGCCTCTCCATTAATGAAGCAAGTGTGAAGGAAAACCACAGCGACTTCCCATGGCACACCCACCAGGTGGGAAAAATCAAAAAGGCAGCTGACGCCCGATGTGAGACCATGGGGCCTCATGCTCCCTAGGGGTGGGTGAGTAAACTGGTACAAATACTCCGGAAAATTATTTACCATGGCCAGCAAAGTTATCGCCCTAGAAATCATGCCCTGGGGAGAGAGAGGTAGGTTTGTCCTGTGAACAGCCAACAAGCCCAGAATGCCTGGCCATGGGTTGTCAGCCCTACAGGGATTCTTGCCCTGGGGAAGTAGGGCTGGCTGTCCAAACCCCCTTCCCTCAGGGCGCTGACTTCTCCAACAACTTCATAGAGGTTTAGCCCCCTAAGTCAGGCGGCTGGCACCAAAGCCAGCCTTGACCCCCCCTATCCCTGGCAGCAAGGCTGCCACCGGCCGTGCCCCAGAAAAACAGGGGGCAGGCAGTCTCTAGGAATGAAGTCCACAGTGCATGAGGCAGTCTGCCCGCTGGTGCCCACCACCCTACATTCTGAGACATCAGAGAAGCAGGGACCGCATGCCTCCTCTTCCCGGCCCTTCGAACTAAAGTTGTCCCATAGATCCTGTGTCTTAAACCCAGACCCCATGAGGGGGAGGTGTCTACCTTCACCCACCCGGCTTCACCCTTAGAACATTTCCCAGTGAACCCCACCTCACACCCCCCAAAACATTCACATGGCATTGCTCCTAACAGCAAAGCCCTAAAACCCAGACATTCCCCTCAGGCTGGACAGACATGCACAGGACAGAGCACTGAACAGGAATTAAACAGGCTAGCAGTTGCTTCACCTCTCAACACGGACAAATTTCAAAAGCGTAATGATCACCACCAACAAAAAAACTCCCCCAAAAATATGTGTAGACATCCATGTATACCAAAACCAGATAAAACTAAGCAATAGGGGGACACCTAGGGGGCTCTGTCAGTGAAGCCTCTGCCTTCCCTGCTCGTTCTTTCTCTCTCTCTCAAATAAATACATAAAATCTTTTAAAAAATAAATGATATATTTAGGGATATATATGTATATATATATATATATTCAAATAATAAACTTATAAACACAGTTACACAGAATGCAGGCTCGCAGTGACCTCTGGCAGGAGAGAGAGGATGGCATGAGGGGCACGTGGGGCCTTCCAAAGTCTTGCTGCTGATAGAGAGGCTGAGCCTCTCTTCACACATTTATGGGTTATTTTTGTGTCCTCTTTTATTCAATGCATGCTCATGCCTTTTGTCATTTTCCCCTTCGGTTGTCTGTCCTATTCTGTTCCTTAAGCTGGTGGTGGGTGCAAAAGTATTTTTATTACTCCTCCTTAAGCTGGAAATTGACACTTGAACATTCTCTTCCACAGAGAATAAAAATGTGGAAAACAATCACAATTCCTATACTCATCTGAAGGAAAAAATCTCAAAGCCTATGATGCCTGATAATATTTTCTAACGTCTTAACTAATTTTAAGTCTACTTAATAACTAAATGAACAGGACTCTACAGCTGTATAGTCTTGTGGAGTCAATGATCACAGACGAGCGGTGGTGCAAGCATTGCTTTGTAGCTAAAAATTCCCTCTGAAAATGCACTTCGCAGAGTTGTGTGTTCGCAGGGGGTTGGGGGAGGCGGGTGGCTGCAAACAGGACCCCTTGGAAATGAGGTATCCTTGGGTGGTCTCAGAAGTTCTAGCTGGGGAGGCTGCCAGTACCTCTGAGGATGTGAGCAGGAAATCCATCAAGAAATCCTCTGGGAGCCATGGAGAATGGCAAGAGAAAGTCAGCCCTTGTCCATCTCCCAGAGGCATCACAGCCCAAGTCCAAGAGCGAAATGGGGAAAAGGCCTTTCCTGTCTTCCGGGAGGCCTCTTGTTGCTTGAGGCTGGAGGAGAGGCCCCCACTGTCTTTGCCCTTCATTTGCTTCCTGCAGGGCCAGGGCTAAGGTGAGACCAGGTGTAAAATCTAAGGAGGCATTCTGTGTTGGGGGTGGACTCTTGCTGGAGCAGCACTTGAGAACCAGAGCTGCCTGCATACGCAGTATGGGGAGCCGCTTGCCCCTCGTTTGTTGTCTTAGAGCTCACCAACAGATCACAAACCCAGCCCCCTATAACCACCAGTCGGACCTAGACACTGACACGCCCAGCACCCCTCCCAAACCCTCCTCCCTCCTCATCCCCACAGGGAGCTACTGTTCTGACTTCCAACACCGCAGATGAGGGGGGGCCCTTGATATCAGACTAGAATGCTGTCTTTATATCCTAACAAGCGAGCATATTGGATCTGCACGCAGGATGGGCACAAAGCCAGTGGGACGTGCCCGAGCAACAACACAGCAGACAGGAATGGGGAGATGCCCCCCACCAGGCAGCCTCAAAACCCTCCCACCCCACGGAGTCTGGTCACAGGAAGAAAAGGGCCCCTGCAGGCCCCGAGGAAGCATGGCTGGCAGTTCCCCACATCTGCAGGACAGTGTAGTTGCTGTCTTGGAACAGGACACACAGGTGCCCAGGAGAACAATTAGAAGCTGTTGCAAGAACAAATGAGGACCCAAACTGAGACCCAGCCATGGAGCTGAAGAGAAGGACTTAGATTCGAGAATCATTTGCGGTGAACCAGCCGGACCCAAAGCAAGAACACCAAGCACTAAGCATTAACCAGTGTTAACAGCTCAGTATTGTAAACTGCCTGAACGCCAGTTAATAAACACATCATGTAACAATGTCTTAAGGCTACAACGTTTAAAATAAGGATACTGGAAAAACAACACAGAAGAGAAAGTGCTTCCATATGTGACCAAAACAAGCCACAGAACAAAACACTACACTTTGAGGTACGATCTGTTTAAAGAAACAGTGTGGGTCCCCAAATAACATCACAGGCAGATCACTGCCTTCCAACATGACGGCACCACTGCTGGGAACTCACGCTTTCGCTGTAGGACACGTCCGTGCTCCGAGACATGCTGGAGTACAGCGTCCGGGTGCTGTCCAGCGTGCCATTCCTTCTGTTTCTCATGCTGAGCCTGGCCCCCTCGAAGGACATCTTGTCTGTGGAGAATGGGGTGGGACAGAGGGTTAGTTTGAGTTGCAAACAGTAAAAGGGCTCTACAGACAGCCTTGCTCAATGCTCTCTGTCTCTACCACCTCCTGCTCCACCCCAGGACGCCCACCAGTAACGGCACCGCTGCCCTACTCTTCTGGTCTCATCCTCCCCGCATCCTCCAGGACCTGCTAAAGTTCTGGTCCTTATAGCACAGGTCCACCCACCACCCCCCCCAGATGCCTCTCTCTGGGGCGGGGTCCACATTGCAGACCACCACACTTGGGAGTTTTGCAATAGCTACTTCCAACTTAAGGGGTTTGGAGTCAAGGGAACATAAAGAGCAAACCCTAACAACGGCTTGTGACATCTAGAGGAAGGGGCCGGACTCTGAGAAGGATCCTGGCCCTGATCCATCCCCTGGTGGCAGGGGCTGAGGGCCTGGGTGTCCAGGTCACCCTGAGACTGGGAGCCAACACTTGGGCCCCAAGGATACCTCGCCATTCCCTCTCAGGCCTGGCAGCAGGCCATTAGCCCAGGACACACAGAAGCCTCAGCCACGAAAGGGTGGCTTCCCAGGCCGCCACTGCTCTCCTGATGCCCAGACCCTCCCATCCCAACCTGCAAGGGTGCCCTCTGACCCTCAGCCTGGGCTACAGACAAAAAGCACCAATGGCTACTCGATCCATGTGACTGTGTCATCTGGCAGACATACTAGACATGACATTTCTAGGATGAAAGCATCATCCTTCCCAGTCTCCCTGAGTCTCCTCTTCTGGTACCACACTTCCTCAGCGACTCGTGACAGCCCTCCAGTCACAGCACATACAAGAGCCAGACCCACCTCCTTCTCCCTCGCCAGCCTCTCCAGTGGCCCCCGGGATCACACCCTTTGTCTGGAACCCTCTTCCCCAGACCCCCTGTCTGCTCATCTTCTTCTCATCCTCTGGGCCTCACGAGAGTGCCACTTCTCTGGGGAGGTGCTCTGTGACCCCCAGGCGGGGGCATGTCCCCGTGACCTCCACCCTCCACCCAACCACTCCGGGTAGACCAGATCTCTCCTGTTCAGCACCAGGTCCCAGGACCTGGCAAGGTGTGCAGAGTAGATCTGTACAAATATTTTCTGAGTGAATAATGTAATTTAATAATTTTAATAATTTAAATGAGTAAACAACACACACCCCTTCCCAAACCCTAAATCCTCCTCCAGCTTTTAAACTGCTTCCACATCACCTTCCAGAACCCCTGGATGTGGAAAGGCCTCGACCTGCCACTCCGCCACAGGTTCCAAGCCTCAGCCTGTGGGTCTGACTTCTACGTCCCAACTGCCCCAACCCCAGGCAGCCTCAAAACTCTCCCATTACACAGTCTGGAACCTTTTTTGAAACCCACTCAGAGAAGCTGGTCCAGGCTGTTTAAAACGACGAGTGCTTTTACTTCTCTCCCCAGACATTTCAAAGAGAGGCTCTGAGTATTAATTTGTACTTTACATACAGTATTGTAAAACCACAGATCAATCCTGCAAGGTATTTACTGTGATCCCCATACAGCAAATTGCTTCTAAGTAGGACACCAGCGGTCAGGAAAAGATTTCATTTGCCTCACAATGAAAAACTGCTTTTTTCGTTACAATGGGAAAAGGTGTATTTTTGCTTTTCAGTCACACTTCAAACAAAAAATGGGCAAGTTGCATGAGATAGGCAGTGAGCTGCCCTGTTCTAGCTCATCAAATGCCTGCGTCAGACATTAATTTCCAGCTGCTTTCCTGAGCCCAGCTCAGGTTGGTGGATTATGAGTTTGGGCCTTCTTTAGGACATCTTACATCCCAGGGGCTCAAGGCATTCACCCGTCCCCTGAACATGGTCAGGAGTTAAGGCACGGGTGGAGAGCAGCTGGGGCATTAGGGGAAGGGACAGATAACTGAGGACCATGGGTAAAGGTCAGAAGAGGCCAAGGGGGAGGGCCCAGAGAGTGAAAGGAGATCCACAGCTCCCCTTCCTGGGGAACTTTGGGAAAGTGCAGGTAAATCAGATAGGACCATAGCCAGGAGGGGAGGAAGGAGTGAAAGTCACACCCCGGGGCATCTGGGTGGCTCAGTCAGCTGCACAATCAATCAACTGGCTGCGGCTCAGGTCATGACCTCGGGGTCCCAGGATCCAGCCTCACATTGCACTCTGCGCTTAGCAGGGAGTCTGCTTAAGGATGCTTTCTCTCCCTCTCCCTCTGCCGCTCCCCTCACATGCTCTGTCTCTCTCTCTCTCAAATGAATGAATAAATCTTTAAAGAAAAAAGAAAATCACACTAGGGAGAAACCAGTGGATGCATCCTATGCTAAGAAAAAGTAACAAAAAAAAAAAAAAAGAAAGAAAAAAAAAAAAAGAAAAAGTAACAAAGTCATACCACCAGGCGGAATAATTACAAAACCTGGTAGAAAACTAGGCTAAGGGCTAAAATCCAAACCCACCTTAAAGAGAACCCAGATCGCAAGTAAACTTGAAAACAGACTAAGCCTCCCTTGTCATAAAAGCCCAACAATGACACACTGAGAGGAGGTATTTTCAGATGAGAATATCTGATGTTGGGAAGAAGGAAATGAGACAGAGGCTTCCAGATGACTGAGTGGTGAGGAAACCATTTCACCACCTGCAGTGCAATTGGGCAATGGTATAGCAAGGGACTTAAATATTGTTGACCAGGTGCACTGGCTTTGGGGACCCTAGATAAAAGAAATAGTCAGAAACACAAAAAAGTTATACTGAAAAGCTATTCATTGCTGAGTTATTTGTAATAGGGGCCATTAGAAGTAACCTCAATTTCCATTAATAGAACATTTCACCCAAAAGAAATAAAAGGGTGGGCCATGAAGGGGGTATAATTCAATGGCAAGTAGGAAAAGAAAAAGCAGAAGGCAGGGAATCCTGGCAGTTAAGAGCTCTGGCTTCACAGACAGGGCCTTGGGTCAAGCACTAAGCTGTGAACCGTCAGTGGGTCCTTCCCCCTCTCAGTTCCTTATAAAGGTGGCTCAGAGCCCACGGGAAAGGCAGCTCCAGCAGGACGACAGTAAGTGCCTCATGGATAATGTGTAGAAGGCACCGAGCAGTAAATACACCAAAATGCTAACCACTATATGCTAACGTAGGGAGTGGGATGGTGAGCAATTCTTTTCTTTTTTCTACTTTTTATATTTACCAAAATTGAATACATTGCTCATGTAATCTGGAAAATAGACTCAATAAACAGGATAAGCATCTAGAGGCTGGGTAAGGGGAAGATAACCAGTGACCATGGTAATGGGGTTTCAGCATTGGGGGATTGAGAGAGCACATAGATAACCAGTGTAGAAAACCGGTATAGACCTCCCCTCCACAGGAGCAAATGGGAGGAGGGGCCACCAGCTAATTTGTTGGGTCCTGTTTCAATCTTGCAAGAAGAAAATTAGCAGACAGAGAGAGATAAAAGCACAGGGCCATTCTTATAAGAATAACAGAGCGTGGAACAGAAGGGCTCTGTGGGGCAGGCAGATCCCCCTACAGTACCTGATCGAAGATAGATAACCGATTGAAGATCAAAGGAAAAGAGAGCCAGCAATAACATAATAAATACTGATGAAAAGCTCTGGTTACTTTTCCCTCTCATATCATATTGTCTAAAATCCTTTGTGGACAAGGAACTGGTTAATTATTGTTCCTACCCCAGTACCTGAGTCCCACCTGGCCTGCCTCTCACTCCAGAGAAGAAATGGGCACAACACACAGGTGTTCAGGGCTTCACTCAACAGCCAAGTCTAGAGTGTGGTTTTAAAAGGGGGTCCTTGGGGCACCCAGGGGGTTCAGTCCATTAAGCACCTGACTCTTGATTTCGGCTCAGGTCATGATCTCAGTGTAGTGAGATAGAGCCCTGTGTTGGCCTCCACACTGGGCATGGAGCCTGCTTGGGATTCTCTCTCTCCCTTTCCCTCTGCCCATCTTTGCTCTCTCTATTAAAAAAAATTAAATATTTTTGGGGCGCCTGGGTGGCTCAGTGGGTTAAGCCGCTGCCTTTGGCTCAGGTCATGATCTCAGGTTCCTGGGATCGAGTCCCGCATCGGGCTCTCTGCTCAACGGGGAGCCTGCTTCCCTCTCTCTCTCTCTCTCTCTGCCTGCCTCTCCATCTACTTGTGATCTCTCTCTGTCAAATAAATAAATAAAATCTTTAAAAAAAATTAAATCTTTTTAAAAATTAGTAATAAAAAGGGGGGGGGGGTCCTTGAGGGGCCCCTGGGTGGCTCAGTCAGTTAAGCCCCTGACTCAGTTTCAGTTCATGTCATGATCTCAGGATCATGAGATCAAGCCCTGCGTCGGGCTCCACACTCAGTGAGGAATCTGTCCTTCTGCTCCTCCCCTCCATGTGCTCTCTCTCTCTCTTTCTCTCTTTCTCTCTCTCTCTCAAAATTAAAAGAAAAATCCTAAATAAATAATAATAATTTTTTAAAATAAATAAAAGGGTGTCCTTGGAGACTTTCTGCCCCAAGGCTCAGGGACCCCCCCCCACCCACATTAGTGAGAGCAGCCCTGCCTTCATCTTATTCATGTGCCCAAGGTCCTAGAAGTTCCCCTCTGAGGACAGGTGTCTGCTGCCAAAGAGCAACCTGAAGCTTTGGCTCTAGAGATTCGGTCTGTTCTGCACACCTGCTGCCATCACCCACCTGCACAGGCAGATGGGGGACACCCGGAGCCTCAGTCTCTTGGAATGGATAAAAGAGCCATTACTGTCCTTGAGGAAGAATAAGTGTTGTTTTTTTTTTTTTTTTAAGAATAAGTTTATACATGGTTTACCAAGCTCTAAAGGTGATGGATTTATTCATGACATCCCCAACAATCAGAAGTTGGAGTTTCACACACAACGAGAAATAGGATTCCATAACTCCAAAACTGTAACACAACAGAACACGAGATAGCATTCGATAGCCACCATATGCAAGGGTGTGGTCTTGAAGCCTCTCCAGAATGACTACTGGGATGCTACTTCTTTCTGTGGATCAGATTTGCAGTATTTGACATTCACATGAAAGAGGCACTCGCATTCCACCCACCTGGAGGGCACTGGAGTAATGATGCTTAAAAGTACAAGCTTCAAGTCTAGCACCATCCCCTTCTTTTATTTTTAACTCTGAGTGTATTTCTCTAAACTAATGGAAATCTCAACTAGAAGTTAGAAAGCTAAGTTAAGGGAATAAGAGCCCGTGGTGTGGATGGACTTCTCCTAATAGTTGGTGGGAATGCAAGTTGGTGCAGCCCCTCTGGAAAACAGTATGGAGATTCCTCAAAAAGTTGAAAATAGGAGGAGGAGTCAAGATGGCGGAGAAGTAGCAGCTGAGACTACTTCAGGTAGCGGGAGATCAGCTAAATAGCTTATCTAAAGATTGCAAACACCTACAAATCCAACGGGAGATTGAAGAGAAGAACAGCAACTCTAGAAACAGAAAATCAACCACTTTCTGAAAGGTAGGACTGGAGGAGAAGTGAATCCAAAGCGACTGGAAAATAGACCGCGGGGGGAGGGGCCGGCTCCTGGCGAGCGGCGGAGCAACGGAGCACAAAATCGGGACTTTTAAAAGTCTGTTCCGCTGAGGGACATCGCTCCAGAGGCTTAACCTGAGCAAAGCCCAGGCGGGGTCAGCGCAGCCTCAGGTCCCGCAGGGTCACAGAAGGATCGGGGGTGTCTGAGTGTCGCAGAGCTTACCGGTATTAGAACAGGGAAGCCGGCTACAAAGACAGAGCCGAGGAGTGACTCTCAGCTCGGGGTTACCTTGAACCGGTCGCAGGCTCGGTCAGCTCGGAGTGCAGCCAGAGGCCAGGGTGATGGGAGTAATTGGGCGCTGTTCTCTGAGGGCGCACTGAGGAGTGGGGCCCCGGGCTCTCGGCTCCTCCGGACCGGACACCGGGAGGCCGCCATCTTCATTCCCGTCTTCCAGAACTCTACGGAAAGCGCTCAGGGAACAAAAGCTCCCGAAAGCGAACCCAGCAAACCCGAGCGAATGACTCAGCCCGGCCTCGGGTAAGAGCGGTGCAACTCCGCCTGGGGCAAAGACGCTTGAGAATCACTACAACAGGCCCCTCCCCCAGAAGATCAACGAGAAACCCAGCCAGGATCAAGTTCACCTACCAAGGAGTGCAGTTTCAATACCAAGCAGAGCGGCGGAATTCCAGAGGAGAAGAAAGCAAAGCACGGAACTCATGGTTTTCTCCCCATGATTCTTTAGCCTTGCAGTTAATTTAATTTTTTTTCTTTTTCAATTTTTTTCTCTTCTTCTGCTAAATTTTTTTAACTTTTACCGTTTTCTTTTTTAACATTTTTAAAATAGTTTATCTAATATACATATATTTTTTCCTTTTTATATTTTTTATCGGCTTTCTTTTTTTAATAGTTTCTTTTTTTTTTTTTCTTTCTGAACCCCTTTTTATCCCCTTTCTCCCCACTCACGATTTGGGATCTCTTCTGATTTGGCTAAAGCATATTTTCCTGGGGTTGTTGCCACCCTTTTAGTATTTTACTTGCTCCTTCATATACTCTTATCTGGACAAAATGACAAGGTGGAAAAATTCACAACAAAAAAAAGAACAAGAAGCAGTACCAAAGGCTAGGGACCTAATCAATACAGACATTGGTAATATGTCAGATATAGAGTTCAGAATGACGATTCTCAAGGTTCTAGCCGGGCTTGAAAAAGGCATGGAAGATATTAAAGCAACCCTCTCGGGAGATATAAAAGCCCTTTCTGGAGAAATAAAAGAACTAAAATCTAACCAAGTTGAAATCAAAAAACTATTAATGAGGTGCAATCAAAAATGGAGGCTCTCACTGCTAGGATAAATGAGGCAGAAGAAAGAATTAGCGATATAGAAGACCAAATGACAGAGAATAAAGAAGCTGGGCAGAAGAGGGACAAACAGCTACTGGACCACGAGGGGAGAATTCGAGAGATAAGTGACACCATAAGACGAAACAACATTAGAATAATTGGGATTCCAGAAGAAGAGGAAACAGAGAGGGGAGCAGAAGGTATATTGGAGAGAATTATTGGAGAGAATTTCCCCAATATGGCAAAGGGAACAAGCATCAAAATCCAGGAGGTTCAGAGAACCCCCCTCAAAATCAATAAGAATAGGTCCACACCCCGTCACCTGATAGTAAAATTTACAAGTCTTAGTGACAAAGAGAAGATCCTGAAAGCAGCCCGGGAAAAGAAGTCTGTAACGTACAATGGTAAAAATATTAGATTGGCAGCAGACTTATCCACAGAGACCTAGCAGGCCAGAAAGAACTGGCATGATATATTTAGAGCACGAAACAAGAAAAACATGCAGCCAAGAATACTATATCCAGCTAGGCTATCATTGAAAATAGAAGGAGAGATTAAAACCTTCCAGGACAAACAAAAACTGAAAGAATTTGCAAATACCAAGCCAGCTCTACAGGAAATATTGAAAGGGGTCCTCTAAGCAAAGAGAGACCCTAAAAGTAGTAGATCAGAAAGAAACAGAGACAATATACAATAACAGTCACCTTACAGGCAGTACAATGGCACTAAATTCATATCTCTCAATACTTACCCTGAATGTTAATGGGCTAAATGCCCCAATCAAAAGACACAGGGTATCAGAATGGATAAAAAAACAAAACCCATCTATATGTTGCCTACAAGAAACTCATCTTAAACCCGAAGACACCTCCAGGTTTAAAGTGAGGGGGTGGAAAAGAATTTACCATGCTAATGGACATCAGAAGAAAGCAGGATTGGCAATCCTTATATCAGATCAATTAGATTTTAAGCCAAAGACTATAATAAGAGATGAGGAAGGACACTATATCATACTCAAAGGAACTGTCCAACAAGAAGATCTAACAATTTTAAATATCTATGCCCCTAACGTGGGAGCAGCCAACTATATAAACCAATTAATAACAAAATCAAAGAAACACATCGACAAGAATACAATCATAGTAGGGGATTTTAACACTCCCCTCACTGAAATGGACAGATCATCCAAGCAAAAGATCAACAAGGAAATCAAGGCCTTAAATGACACACTGGACCAGAAGGACATCACAGATATATTCAGAACATTTCATCCCAAAGCAACAGAATACACATTCTTCTCTAGTGCACATGGAACATTCTCCAGAATAGATCACATTCTTGGTCCTAAATCAAGTCTCAACCGGTATCAAAAGATTGGGATCATTCCCTGCATATTTTCAGACCACAATGCTTTAAAGCTAGAACTCAATAACAAGAGGAAATTTGGAAAGAACCCAAATACATGGAGACTAAACAGCATCCTTCTAAAGAATGAATGGGTCAACCAGGAAATTAAAGAAGAATTGAAAAAATTTATGGAAACAAATGATAATGAAAACACAACGGTTCAGAATCTGTGGGACACAACAAACGCAGTCCTGAGAGGAAAATATATAGCGGTACAAGCCTTTCTCAAGAAACAAGAAAGATCTCAGGTACAAAACCTAACCCTACACCTAAAGGAGCTGGAGAAAGAACAAGAAAGAAACCCTAAACCCAGCAGGAGAAGAGAAATCATAAAGATCAGAGCAGAAATCAATGAAATAGAAACCAAAAAAACAATAGAACAAATCAACGAAACTAGGAGCTGGTTCTTTGAAAGAATTAATAAGATTGATAAACCCCTGGCCAGACTTATCAAAAAGAAAAGAGAAAGGACCCAAATAAATAAAATCATGAATGAAAGAGGAGAGATCATAACAAACACCAAAGAAATACAGACAATTATAAGAACATACTATGAGCAACTCTACGCCAACAAATTTGACAATCTGGAAGAAATGGAGGCATTCCTAGAGACATATAAACTACCACAACTGAACCAGGAAGAAATGGAAAGCCTGAACAGACCCATAACCAGTAAGAGATTGAAACAGTCATCAAAAATCTCCAAACAAACAAAGGCCCAGGGCCAGATGGCTTCCCAGGGGAATTCTACCAAACATTTAAAGAAGAACTAATTCCTATTCTCCTGAAACACCTCCAAAAAATAGAAACAGAAGGAAAACTTCCAAACTCATTTTATGAGGCCAGCATCACCTTGATCCCAAAACCAGACAAGGATCCCAACAAAAAAGAGAACTACAGACCAATATCCTTGATGAACACAGATGCAAAAATTCTCGCCAAAATACTAGCCAATAGGATTCAACAGTACATTAAAAGGATTATTCACCACGACCAAGTGGGATTTATTCCAGGGCTGCAAGGTTGGTTCAACATCCGCAAATCAATCAATGTGATACAACACATTAATAAAAGAAAGAACAAGAACCATATGATACTCTCCATAGATGCTGAAAAAGCATTTGACAAAGTACAGCATCCCTTCCTGATCAAAACTCTTCAAAGTGTAGGGATAGACGGCACATACCTCAATATTATCAAAGCCATCATGAAAAACCCACCGCAAATATCATTCTCAATGGAGAAAAACTGAAAGCTTTTCCGCTAAGGTCAGGAACACGGCAGGGATGTCCGTTATCACCACTGCTATTCAACATAGTACTAGAAGTCCTAGCCTCAGCAATCAGACAACAAAAGGAAATTAAAGGCATCCAAATCGGCAAAGAAGAAGTCAAACTATCACTCTTCGCAGATGATATGATACTATATGTGGAAAACCCAAAAGACTCCACTCCAAAACTGCTAGAACTTGTACAGGAATTCAGTAAAGTGTCAGGATATAAAATCAATGCGCAGAAATCAGTTGCATTTCTCTACACCAACAACAAGACAGAAGAAAGAGAAATTAAGGAGTCCATCCCATTTACAATTGCACCCAAAACTATAAGATACCTAGGAATAAACCTAACCAAAGAGACTAAGAATCTATACACAGAAAACTATAGAGTACTCATGAAAGAAATTGAGGAAGACACAAAGAAATGGAAAAATGTTCCATGCTCCTGGATTGGAAGAATAAATATTGTGAAAATGTCTATGCTACCTAAAGCAATCTACACATTTAATGCAATTCCTATCAAAGTACCATCCATTTTTTTCAAAGAAATGGAACAAATAATCCTAAAATTTATATGGAACCAGAAAAGACCTCGAATAGCCAAAGGAATATTGAAAAAGAAAGCCAAAGTGGGTGGCATCACAATTCCGGACTTCAAGCTCTATTACAAAGCTGTCATCATCAAGACAGCATGGTACTGGCACAAAAACAGACACATAGATCAATGGAACAGAATAGAGAGCCCAGAAATGGACCCTCAACTCTATGGTCAACTCATCTTCGACAAAGCAGGAAAGAATGTCCAATGGAAAAAAGACAGCCTCTTCAATAAATGGTGTTGGGACAATTGGACAGCCACATGCAGAAAAATGAAATTGGATCATTTCCTTACACCACACACGAAAATAGACTCAAAATGGATGAAGGATCTCAATGTGAGAAAGGAATCCATCAAAATCCTCGAGGAGAACACAGGCAGCAACCTCTTCGACCTCAGCCGCAGCAACATCTTCCTAGGAACATCACCAAAGGCAAGGGAAGCAAGGGCAAAAATGAACTATTGGGATTTTATCAAGATCAAAAGCTTTTGCACAGCAAAGGAAACAGTGAACAAAACCAAAAGACAACTGACAGAATGGGAGAAGATATTTGCAAATGACATATCAGATAAAGGGCTAGTGTCCAAAATCTATAAAGAACTTAGCAAACTCAACACCCAAAGAACAAGTAATCCAATCAAGAAATGGGCAGAGGACATGAACAGACATTTCTGCAAAGAAGACATCCAGATGGCCAACAGACACATGAAAAAGTGCTCCATATCACTCGGCATCAGGGAAATACAAATCAAAACCACAATGAGATATCACCTCACACCAGTCAGAATGGCTAAAATTCACAAGTCAGGAAATGACAGATGCTGGCGAGGATGCGGAGAAAGGGGAACCCTCCTACACTGTTGGTGGGAATGCAAGCTGGTGCAACCACTCTGGAAAACAGCATGGAGGTTCCTCAAAATGTTGAAAATAGAACTACCCTATGACCCAGCAATTGCACTGCTGGGTATTTACCCTAAAGATACAAACGTAGTGATCCGAAGGGGCACGTGCACCCGAATGTTTATAGCAGCAATGTCTACAATAGCCAAACTATGGAAAGAACCTAGATGTCCATCAACAGACGAATGGATAAAGAAGAGGTGGTATATATACACAATGGAATACTATGCAGCCATCAAAAGAAATGAAATCTTGCCATTTGTGACGACGTGGATGGAACTAGAGGGTATCATGCTTAGCGAAATAAGTCAATCGGAGAAAGACAACTCTCATATGATCTCCCTGATATGAGGGAGAGGAGATGCAACATGGGGGGTTAAGGGGGTAGGAGAAGAATAAATGTAACAAGATGGGATTGGGAGGGAGACAAACCATAAGTGACTCTTAATCTCACAAAACAATCTGAGGGTTGATGGGGGGAGGGGGGTTGGGAGAGGGGGCGTGGGGTTATGGATATTGGGGAGGGTATGTGCTATGGTGAGTGCTGTGAAGTGTGTAAACCTGGCGATTCGCAGACCTGTACCCCTGGGGATAAAAATATATGTTTATAAAAAATAAAATTTAAAAAAAAAAGTTGAAAATAGAGGTACCCTATGACCCAGCAATTGCACTACTGGGTATTCATCCAAAGAACATGAACATGGTGATTCGATGCACCCCAAAGTTTATAGCAACGATGTCTACAACAGTCAAACTATGGAGGAGCCCAGAAGCCCATCAACAGATGGATGGATAAAGATGATGTGGTATATATACAATGGAATTTTACTCAGCCATAAAAAAGAATGAAATCTTGCCATTTGCAACGACATGGATGGAACTGGAGAGTATTATGCTAAGTGAAATACATCAGAGAAAGATGAATACCATATGATTTCACTCATATATGGAATTTAAGAAACAAAACGGATGAACATAGGGGAAGGGAAAATAAAATAAGGCAAAAACAGAGAAGGAGGCAAACAATGAGAGACTCGTAACTATAGGAAACAAACTGAGGGTGGCTGGGGGAGGTGGGTGGTGTAACTGGGGGATGGGCGTTAAGGAGGGCACATGGTGTAATGAGCACTGGATGTTATATACAACTGATGAACCACTAAATACTATCTCTGAAGCTAATAATACCATACGTGTTAAACTGAATTCAAATTAAAAATTTTTACAAAGAAGAATCCACCAATAAAATGACAGCAAGAGTGCCCCTCATGTTTAATATCATATTTGAAGAGGGTGATTTCGTATCGCACACACACTCAATTCACTGTGCTGTTCTCAAAAATCACGGGGTCGGTGAACACATCAGAAAAGTTCAAGCATCATACCACAGGCCAAGGACCAACATTCAAGCAAAACCATATGATTTGTCAAAATACTTGCCTTTAGTAGTGAAAAATTTAATGTCAAGAGGAATGCAAATCAACACACGGAGAACCATCTATTTATATCATCTAACTTGGAGGGAAAGCAGACTGTGTGGTAGAAAAAAACAACAACAACAACAACAACAGCAAGGACTTGAGGTCAGGAAAAGCCACGCTTGTGGCTGACCAGCAATGTCCCCCCATATATGGTGACAATAACATGGGACGAGCCCATAGCAGCTCAGCCGGGGACTTGGGTCACATCAACATCAGTGTTCCTGTCCTTATTACCATTACGGTGGGGGGGACTTTATAAGAAGAGACTGCATAAGGTGTTCAGGGAAAGCAAAGTGGCAGAAAAGATTACTGACACATCAACACCACCCCCTTCTCCCCTGCCTCGCCCACCAGGGAAACATGTTTCATGGGCTCAGCTCCTGTGGAGTGAAAATGGGGAGTAGCCTAGAAAAACTGAAAAGATTGATATTCAAAAGGACCCAAGATAGATAGTCACAGGAGAACAGATGTGGAGAAATAGTAGGAGGAGGGGAGAATTGGTAGGGTTGTGGGAGGAGGGCCAGGCACGCAGGCTGAGAAGGGCAAGGGCTACCACTGTGAATAAGGTTGTGGTGAGATAGGTGGACAGCATCTTTTGGCAGCTTTTCTGAGTTCAACCATTCCTATCAGATATCTCTTATCAGAAATGATCTCAGAATATAAGTACTAAAAACAGCTCGTGTTTGATCTCACAGTTTCTGCAGGTCAGGAACCCGGGCACAGTTGAGGTGGGCTCTCTGCTGTCCAGGTACCGGCAGGGTCTGGGGTCGCACCTCAAGTATGGACAGGACAAGGCCCTGCTTCAAGCTCACATGGTTGTCAGCAGGGTTGAGTTCTGAGGGTCCTCCGGGCCTCGCTGCTGGATGCCACCCGTGGTTCCTGGCTCTGTGGGTCCTCCAACGTGGCAACTGGCTTTATCAAAGTGTGCCAGCCTATAAGGCGACAGAGAGAATCTGCCACAAGGCAAAGTCACAGGCTGTGTAACCTAAGCATACAAGTGACATCCCAAATCACCTTTGCCACATCCTGTTGTTAGAAGCAAGTCACTGGGTCCCGCCAGCATCTCGGGGGAGGGGAACACACAAGAGCAGGAACACCAGGAGGCAGGGGGCCTTCAGGCCTTCTCAGAAGTCTGCCTACCACTTGCCCCTGCCTACCACCCTTGCATTCATATTTATTTCCCATGCTCTTACTCTGTCGGGCTTGAGTATCTTTTGAATGAGACATTGTGCCAAGACTGGCCATAAGACTCCTCGATTTTATTTGGGTCCCATACATGTAAAAATCAGATGCAGGATCCTTAAGGTATCAGACTCTGCAGCAACACTAAGGAGGAACCCCGAGCAGCTTTAGGAAAGAATGACAGAGCCCACAGAAAACCAGACTCTAACGGCACAAAGTCAGCATTAGGTCAAATTTGTTCACCTGCCGGCTACCTTCCGGTCACTCTCTGAGCCACTCTCTCCTCCCCCCCCACCCCCGCCCCCACCATGACGGTCAATGTATTCAGGGTTTTAGACCCAGCTTGTTATTTTCAAGCTATTCTTTTTAGATCATATATTTTCATGCACAAGAATAATTTTTATTTACCTATTAACTTTATCTCTATGATTTCGACCCTCTTCACGCGTCACTGGTGTCCCCGCCCAGTGGGTGTCCATTCGCACCTGGCTTGTCCACCCTGGACCCGTCTGCCCGCATCAGGAGGAAGTGCCTGGGGATGATTTCGTGGAGCAACTCATAGGAGGTGTATGTAAGGAGCTGCTTCTTCACGTGAATGTCTTTTTGCCTGTGGACAACTTGACAACAATTTCCCCCCACCATAGAACCTGTTCCATTCTTATTAGACTTTTGATCTGGTAAAGGAAAACCCTGAGGGTGGCCTCATCTTTATTCTTTCTGTCCAACAGTCATTTGCTTTTCCCCTTTATTCTTAAATGCTATTATTTTTATTGACTCTTACTAGACAGTGACCTATAATTCTTCCTTTGACCTCGTGCTCTTTTTGTGTGCAGACTCAGGTGTGGTTGTTTTGTTGTTTCGTTTTTTGCAGCCCTGGAAAGCTTGTTGATGTCGTTTTATTACTGTGTTCAGATTACAGCCCACCCTGGGAATGGACAGCTGGAGGGAGAGTGTTGTTGCCCCAGTCCTGTAATGCGTAATGAAGGCAGTTGTGACCAAGAGGGAAGAAGGGTAGATGCTCAGAAAAGAGATCTCCTGGCCCCAGCAGGGAAGTGCTTTCCAGAATTGCCTCCAGTCCTATTTCTGCACAAAACTAGCACCCTACTCAGGCATCATCATGGGACCTAAGGTCAAGCCAGAGAACATGCTCAGGTGTTCAGTGGACACCAGCCCATGGCGTCCTGCACAGTGACCCCTGGCCTGAACAGCTTGCAGAGTAAGAACGGCACGGGCTGAGTAAGCCATGAGGCTCTGCCCCATCTACTCCAACATAGACAGGAGCTGCTTGGGGTAACTGTTCCACTCCTTGGTTGTGGCCAGTCACAGGGAACACATACAGATGGGCCATATAAGCGACAGGCCTTTCAGAAGAGAAAAATGATCCACACAGAGGAGGCATGACAGTCAGAAAGTCAACAGAATCAATCTACTTCCCTGGGCCAATGAAGGAATCGGGTCTTCAGTACCAAAATTTAAAAAAAAAAAATCGCACTGAGTCTCATGCCAGGCAAAATTAATAGGCTTACAGGTGTCCTGGTGAAATTATTCAAGGATAAGAATAAACTCAAAGTTACATAAAGAGCGAAGCAGAAAAAAAAATAAGGGACAAGAGGGAGGGGCGTAAGGGGGGGGTATCGAAATTCTGCAAGCTAGAAGGTGAAGCACATGCGTATTCTTAGAGGGAAAAGACTGGATTTAGGAATTACGTCTTCAGCCAGTTCATCTGTGAGTGGCAGAGAGGCAGACCGGGAAACTGGAGGAGTGGGTTGGGGAGCTGTTCATAAACTTCAAGAAGTTCCAGAATGGGGGAAGGGTGGGATGCGGGAGCCAAACAAGTAATAAATGAAGAACACGGGGTACCACTTCTTTTCTTCGCGGTTTAAATTTTTATTTTCTCCTCAGTGTGCAAAGTTTTGAAGAGACTTACTAAAATATTGTTGAATACCAAGGAAGGAAAGGGCAAGACGAGAGCAGAGGGTCAAAGGAGAAGGTAATGCTGGTGACCGTGAGGGGTCGGTCCGGCACGTGGGAAGCCAGCCTGCAGGGCTGATAGACACTAACGGCAGCCTACCCTTGCTGGGAGCCAAGGCAAAGACGTGAACGTGGTCAGGTGCAAGCAGGACCCAACCCACACGTCCTGAGACTTCGCCCAGGGGACAAAGGGCGCCTGCATCAGGGAGGGGGTGGGGCGGGACTCTAAAGGGGGATCTTTCTAGTGATGGAACCCATCCAAAGCTGGATTGTGGTGACAGTTACACGAAGGGACTCCTGCTAGAAGTAAATAAAACTAGACACACACAAATGAGTGCATATAAAACCAGTGAGAAATCAAGAGTAAGGTCTCAATGTCAATGTCAGTTTCCTGGTGTTATACTAGAGCTCTGTGTGGTGTCACCATTGGGGGGAACAGGTGAAGGGTACATGGGACCTCTTGGTATTAGTTTCCCAACTTCCTGTGAATCTACCCTTATTTCCAAATAATAATTTAAGAGGAAAAGAACTGTGTAGAAAGAACACGGGGCCACATGGTGGGGGACATCTTAGATAGAGCCAGCAACACCTGCAGCACCAACCTATGTTCCTGGTCCCTGTAAAGTCCCGAAGGCAAGTAGAAGGTGCATCACTAGAGTAAACCTCAGGGGAAGGGACTCCAGGGTAGGCTAAGTGATGGGCCCCAAGGTATAGATACCTGAGAATCTAGCCAGGTTTAGGACTTACTGGTTTAACTGTGTATGCTTTTTGCTTTCATGTTCTTATCAATATCTCAATTATTTTTATCAATGGTCCTTACTCTCAATGACTGCAGAGGGGTCCAATGAAATTAATGGAATCCTATTCCTTACTATGAAGATTGCCTCAGCAACATTTAAAACAAAAATGGACTCTGGATTGTTATTCACATTGTCACAATTTCATAAAAAGACCGTGAAGACACTGGCTCCCGCACACATCAGGAGGGACAGCAGTTCCAACCTAAAGACGGACAGCATCTCCAGTTTCCCAGCCAGAGAAATACATGTTCTCTGCACAGACTGAATTTGCTGGGTCCCCAAAAGTGCTCATCAGCTCTGGTGTGGCCCACAGATTCTGTATCCCTGACAAGTTCCCAGGTGTGGCTGGTGCTGCTGGTCAGGGGGTCCCAATTAGAGAACCACTGGGCTCACCCAGGACTCTGCCAATAGCACCAATAACCCTCTCATCCCCAGATACAATCCCGGCTCTTCAGAACTCGTAATTGGATATTTTTAAAACACAAACTGGGATGCTTCAGAGATCATATCACATCAGTTTGGGCTCAGTGTGTTTCTGTGGTCATAGCTTGAATTTATGGACAATACAGTTCATCCTGCGAGGATGAAACACATCTCATCAGGCCATGAGTGGCGCCCTAACAACTGGAGTGAATAGTGGTCATGTTCATGTAAAGTCTCTTATGTTCCAGGTGCTAACTCAGCTCTTAACATGTATCAGCCCTCAGCCCTCTGGCGTAGTCTATGATTATTCTTTTTCCACTTAAATGGATGAAGAAAGTAAGGCACAGAAAGGTTAAATAACTTCCTAAAAGTCACACAGCAGATCAGTAGAGGATACAGGACTCAAACAGAATGGCCTGAGAGCCCAATCCTTAAACATTAAGCTAACAGTTTAGTAAGTAACTATTGTGTGCTACTTTAATACCTCTTTGGGAAGAGATAGTCATTCATACTATATAAATACACCATTAATATTCAAATCAAGGATTAGAAACCTGGTTTTGTTGGCCAGGGGTAAGGTTGGCCTGATATTATTTTTATTACTGATGCTCATAAATAATTTTAAATAACCTAGAAATCACCCGTTCACAACAGAATACTCTTGTATCCTGTGAGCCCATTGCAAAAACAAAACCAAAATCGAAAATCAATCTATTCAGTCATTGTCCAAATGCAAGAATGGCGTGTGGCAAGTTTTTAAGATTATGGTTTACCGGCCTCTCGCCCCAGTCAAACCGGTCCTGAGATGTCATTTTCAAGCAGGATGTATATCTAAGTCTCCATTAGGTAAAGGAGACGGGAGAAGTTTTCTTTACAAAACACTGAATGAGCGGAACTGTGTCGTTCATGCTCGGAAGAATGCTCCAAAGGGCCCATACCAAACCCCAGCCATCTCCACTCTTCGCTCCCATCAATTATTCATTATGATGGTGACTGTGACACTTGCAGAAGCTTCAGATAGAAATGACACCATCGGAGAAATCTTCTCAATTCCCATTCTGGCCTGAGAGGCACACAGGAACTACAGCGGACCTGCGAGGCTCAGCATTCACCTAGCCTTCCCCACCTCCTTCACCCCGGAGAACTGAGAAGTGTTTCCTTATAGGAATTATCCCACTTTTCTAATTGCCATATTTTCGTCAGCCACATTTTTGAAGTTTGCATCGATGGGTTAAACCCCAATGGTGACACCCCAGGGGAGCTCCGAAAGTCATTGATTCTGGTGTCTCCTGCCCTCAAGAGGAGAGGTGAGAGACAGGAGGTGAGTCCCGGCAGCAAATGAGCTGGAAGTTGGTATTTGCTGAGAGCCCCCGACCCCGCCCCAATAAGGAGAAAGCCTGGGGACCTAGGTGCCTGGATCCTATTGTCTTCACAGGTGCCAAGAATAACATCAGTTCTTAGGCAAGACAAAGAAGATGAATAATGGGTGATACCAACTTTGTTCCCATTTCAAAGAATTATAAATCAAGAGTTACAACCTTGAAAGAAAGTTCTTTACACTCTCAAGACACTGAGGAACTGAAACCCCTACCATAGTGTGTTTGTTGTATTCTGCTTAAGAATCATAACTCTGAAATCAGCGTTGGCAATCAGGACCTCAAAACTGAATAGAGATAAAACCTTTAATTATCCATCCAACCCCCAGTATTTCCCTTTTGCTTCTAAAAAATCCAAGCCATTAGCATGTTTCAGAAGCTGTATATAAAAATAAGTCAAATATACTTTTCTTCCTTATCAAAGACTGTTGGCTATTTGAATACATTCTTTCTTGATGCTAATTTAGGCTCCATCATAGTGTGATTTAAGAAAAACCTGTTTTGTGATGTCCTCGATCGGTTTGAGAACATAGGATTGCTTCAGACAGTCCGTTGCAGAGTTCAGATGACCGTGAGTTTTTAAATAAAGCTCTTTGTTGGAAATTTCTGACTCTGTCAATCAGGGGGGAAAAAAGCTGTAATCGTATTTTAAATCATTCAAAAACCTAGCGCAGTCTCCTATGTCTCTAAATAAATCCACACGAGTACTATAAATATCTGTGAACTAGCATTTATTGCTTATCCCAACCACTCTTTGAGAAACATCACCTTTTTGTCATGTTAGTTTCCAATCTTCAGAGAAAATCTAAATGACGTCCATGCCAAACACACACTAGTCATACCAGTTCTACAAGTTACAACAATTGCAACATTTACAGAGAGAGACACGAAAAGCGAAAGTTGGTAACATACCATTTGAGGTTTGTCAGGCAGGATTTGCTTTCACTGGAAAGATCCTGCGGGCCTCCCCTCCCTGCGGAGGAAGAAGGCTTTTATAACCGGAGCTTCCTCAGCCCCGCCTTCCTCCCTAAGGCTCTTTCAAGAGGAGGAACAAAAAAACTTAAGCCACTGAGAGAAGACTTTTACAGTCATGACACACAGTAGCAATTTACTGATTGAATATCAGTGACGAAGGCATAACTATAGAAAATCACATTTTAAATGCTAATAAGGTAAACATAAACTTCCTCCCCTTGGCTTGCCCGTCCTAGTATTAAGTCACACTACAATTTAATTTCTACAATTTGTGGCACATCTTAAAAACCACAAATGAAATAGGAAAAGCTCACTATGGAAGGTAATGACAAGATTAATTAACAGATTAAAAGCTCTTAATTGATTAGAAAAAATCATAAATAGAAGACATTTAATAAACTTTTTTTTTTTTTTTTTTTAAGATTCTGTTAGCTTTCTCCCTATTGACTTATATTCAGCCCTGGGCTAGCTGGGCAGGGGGAGTGAAGGGAGGCAGGAAGCCTAATTTATATTTCCATGCCTTCCTTATACTTTGTCTTTATGAACACTCGGCTAGCAGAGAGGAAGTAGCAATCACCAGGAGGACATTTTTGGTCATTTTCTTTCAATGATGTACCACAGATAATCATGGCAATAGTTTGGTTGTAATTGGTGCTCCTGGGGTGTTGGCTGTTCTCTCTCTCTCTCTTTTTTTTTTTTAAAGCATCTTTTTATTTATTTGACAGAGAGAGATCACAAGTAGGCAGAGAGGCAGGCAGAGAGAGAGAGAGAGAAGGAAGCAGGTTCCCCACAAAACAGAGAGCCCGATGCGGAACTCGATCCCAGGACCCTGAGATTATGACCTGAGCCGAAGGCAGAGGCTTAACCCACTGAGCCACCCAGGTGACCCTCTCTCTTTTTTTTTAAGATATTATTTTTAAGTAATCTCCACACCCAACCCTTATATCAAGTGTTGAGCACTTTCTCGACTGAGCCAGTCAGGCACTCTGTCTACTCTTTCTATTATGTATTTATATATGAAGCGTATGCCACAGGCAAGAAGAAAGAGGATGGTATAATTTAAAAATCGAGTATACAGGGACACCTGGGTGGCTCAGTGGGTTAAGCATCTGACTTTGGCTCAGGTCATGATCCCAGGTTCCTGGGATAGAGCCCCAGGTCTGGCTCTGCACCTAGGAGGGAGTCTACTTCTCCCTCTCCCTTTGCCCCTCCCCTTGCTCCTGCTCTCTATCTCTCTCTCAAGCAAATAAATAAAATCTTTCTTTAAAAAAAATACATAAATAAATAATAAAAATTGATTATACAGTGCAAACAAGTGCAAAAGGGTTAGAGATTAAACATAAGGAATGTCAAGGGGCAATTTCGTAAAGGCAGAGGGATTTGGGAAAGATCTGAAAGGAGAGATTAAGTTGCAATTAGTGAGAGGAGCAGCTCCTACAAAGAGCGTGTTCAGTCCAAAGGGAGACATCTCTGTGTCAAATAGATAAATAACATCTTAAAACAAACAAACAAACAAAGGGAGAAAACCCCTTTGACAAAGAGAAACAAAACAATTCAGATAAGACCACAAACTCAAATACTCCGAGGGTTAGGCAGGTCATGAAAAGGAATGGAGGAACCAAATGCAAGGCAATAGGGAAGAGTGGGGGCTATGGAAAATTGAGAATGACAGGTGCTACTTGTGAATAAGGACCCTTGTGAGAAGAGATCTAGCAGGAAACAGAGACAGAATCTGAGAAATCTCAAAATCACCCTTAATGAGGATCCCAGGACTAAAATTCCCACATTCCTACAGTTTCCTTCCCTGCCCCCCACACGCATCCACACAGACAGAGCCCCTGGATCCCATCCTCTCTCGCCTTAGCCTGCAGTCTACACAGCCTCCTTCCAGGGATTTTCAGAGATAAAGAAATCAGAAGGTGGAACCTAAACTCTAGTTTGAAAACCAGAATGTGAACTGGAAAAGACGAGAAAGCTAGAAAATTACTGACAGAAGTACAAAGTGCAGCATGATGTGCATGCGGGAATACCGGTGGGAGCAGACAAAGCAGCCTCAAGCTGACAGAGAGAAAGCTGGTGGCAGAGGGGGAAGAGCACGATGTGGGAATGAGAGATGGGGGAGGGGAAGCATGGCCTTTCATCGGATGACACATTATAGAGCCAGGGAGCCTCTCGACTTAGAGCACATTTCATGGGGAAAGACTCAAAATACATGCCGTCAGGTGAAAGGTGTAGGTTGCAAAACTGGGCGTACAATTTCATTGTGGGTTGAAAAAATACCTTGAGGAAAAAAAAAAAAAGAATAAGGAGGCTGGGGTGGGGACTAGGGAGGGGTGGTGCTTGGGAGAGTTTCTGCAAGGATGGCTCCGGGGATTAAAAGAAAGACGGGCTTTGAGTACAAGGCTGGGGGCTCCAATTTGATTTGATGGGCAGTCCCCTGTAGGTCCTTAATAGTGACAGCAAGATTCACACCCATGCTGAAGGTCACACACAGCATGAACTGGAGAGATCGGTATCGCAAGGAGGAGAGTCTCCAGGTGGACGCAGTCCCTGTGAGGTCCAGGGAAAGCCAGTGCCTCCTGAGAATGAAGAGGGTAGGTCCAAACTCTAAGCTGGGCCTAGCGTATGCGTCCTGTCCTAGAAGGCTGGATTCAGCCCCCGTTCTGGGCTGAATTGTGTCCGTCGCCCCCATCCCTCTGAGTGTATTTGGAATCAGGGTCTTTCTTACAGAGGTAATCCAGTCAAAATGAGGTCTTCAGGGTGGGCCCTGGTCCTGTATGACTGGTGTCCTTATAAGGAGATGAGGCTGGGACACAGACAGAGGGAAGACCACGTGAGGACAGAGGAGAAGGCAGCCATCTGTAAGCCACGGAGAGAGGCCTCAGAAGAAACAAAACCTGTCAACTCGATCTGGAAACTCCAGGATGGTGAGGGGGAAAGTTTTGATTATTGAAATCACCCAGTCTGGGGAATTTTGTTATAACTTAAGTTCTTGCAGACTAATAGAGCGCCCGAGGTCAGGTGTGGAGGGGGTTGTCAATCCATCCCTAGGAGCAGCCAGGACCACCACAGATACACCAGGGAAGAGCAGACAATTCCTAATGGGAGTCTGGGTACTCCCAGTCCTACCCAACCGCCACCTTCAACACTGCCCAGTTCAGCATGTCTCTCTGAAGATCCCAGCATGCTGGGAGCCAAGTAGCCCTGTCCTGCCCTCAGAGTGAGATGAATTAAGTTAATGTGGACTTTTCTCATTCATTTTCTGATTCTTAAACCCACAGGTTCTTTGTTCTGTCCCAAAGTTCACCTTAATTCCAAACTTGTATCCATAACAAAGTATCATCCTCAACAAGTTCTAGTCAAATGTATCAGCCTCAACAAGTTCTAGTCAAATGTCTTTGGTACATCTTGAGAGTCTTAAGTGAATGGATCCTGGCTGTAAGTCAAAGCCACCATGCCCAGAGAGCGATGGAGATAGAGAGATATACAGGTGTGGATATACAGGTGTAGTACAGGTGTATGAGTATAGGTCTAGGACAGGTATAGGGAGAGGGATAGACATAAAACCTGCAGATTTCCCATTTTACCCAAGACTTAACAAAATGCCCAAATTCTTCTGCCAAGGCAAGCGTGAAGATTTTTTTTAAAGAATTTTTAAATGCTAGGTGGCTGCATTATCGTTTGGTGCCGGAAGGTGGTCCGCCTGAGCAAAATCAATGGCGGTCGCTGAGATGTGTTCACGCACCTGTATCCTCGAAGCGGTTTCACAGGTGAATAATGATACGGGCCATGCGTGTCCCTCCAGACCCTTCTTTGCCCCTCCAGATAAGAAAAGCCTGTCCATACGCTCCCTGCCAAATCCATAGGTCCAGATTCTCCGCTATGCTTTCCTATTGTCTGTGCTGTGAGCAAACATGTCAGAATCGAATGAGTATAGTTGCTCAACTCATATAATATATGAGTTGCTGGGGCTCAGGTTCCATCACAGGGTAAACGTACTTAATGCCACCGACCTGCACACTTAGAAACGGGTGAGATGACAAATGTTATGTTATGGGAGCTTCACCACATTGAAAAATAATTGTCAAAAGGATTGAAGGAAATCACTGTGGGTTTGAGCTCCAGCTCTGGGCCTTTGCTAACGGTGGGGGAGGGCGGAGGGAGACACGCCACTCAAGCCCCAAGTCCCAGTGCCTTGGTCACATGAGGTCCTAATGCCTGCATCTCACGCTGTAGCCAGGTTGGGGGAGAGGGGAGTCCTGGAAGGACCAGCCAAGGTGGATGGAACAGCCCTAGTAGTGTCCTTTCTCCCTTCGATTTTGTCTGTCCCTCCAACTCAGTGACCGCATGTTGGGGCAGGGAAAAGAGGCTCTCTTCCTGTTGCCCAGACCCCACTGAGGGAGTGGTGGGGGGTTGCGACCCCACTATGGGGACTGAGCCCCACATGCTTCCACGGCTCTCTCTCAGTGGGTGGCCCATGACGACCTGCATCCATATTTCAGGAGCACGGGTGGGAAATGATGCTCTGGGCCCCACCCTAGACCTCTTGAATTGAACCGGGATCTCCGGGCGGGTCTGAGAAATCTGCAGAGTATCGAAATCAGCAGTTGGACAAGCTTGGCTCTGAAAAAACAGGGGCCATCAGAAGAAATGCTGTCCTGTTGCTCAGCAGGAACTAGGCAGAAACTCAGCCTGATGGGAGGGGCGTGGCTGGTGTTGCCCTGGGGGAAAGGCATGGGCAGAGGTGGCCACACTCCACGACCCCCACCGTGGCTCACTGTCCACAGGGGAAGGAAAAGGTCAACACTGGCACCTTTCCCCAAAGCTTGGGTTCCTTCTGCCACATGTTGTCAAAGGTGACAACTTGCTTTATGCTTTTCTTTATTTTTTTTTTAAGATTTCACTTATTTATTTGAGAGAGAGAGTGCATAAGGGGGGGGGGGGGAGTCAGAGGGAGAAACAAACTCCCTGCTGAGCAGGGAGCCCAATGCAGGACTCTATCCTGCAACTCCAGGATCATGACCTGAGCCAAAGTCTGTCGCTTAACCAACTGAGCGACCCAGGCACCCGCCTTATGCTTTTTGAGCAGTGGCTCAGAATAAGGTAAAAATACCATAGGCACTGAGCGCTCTGTCCCTGGAAGACAGATCTGGACTACAGTCCAGGCTCCAGGGCAACCTTGGGCAAGTTCACTGATGTCTCTGAGCCTCATGCCCTCACCTGTAACACCACCACCCGTAAAGCTCTCAGCTCGGGCAGTATGAGGGGAGTAACATCAGGGAGTGTGCACGAGGCTGTGTACCCTCTGGCCACAGGCTCGACATTCCCTGACTCTTAGACAAGCTTGCCCCTGACACTGACAAACAAGGAATTAGCAAGAGGATTTGAGACTTAAAGTAGATCATTTCAAAGAGCCTCAGCAGAAAATGCGTTGAAAAATCTGCAATTCAAACAGACAAAGCCAACAGTGGGGAGAGGGGGGAAGGTGGGTGGGTGAGTCTTTTGAGGAACTACTTTCGTCTTGACTCCAGCCCCAGTGTGCTTCAGCTCCCCAGTGTCAGAGAAAATTCGGCTACTTTGCATATTGCAAATTCACATAGTAGTCAACGTGACCTATATGACCTTGCTCTGTCCCATTTTAGAGCTCAAGGCAATAAGAGCCCATTTCTTCCCTTTTATCCAAATTACCAAAACTTTGCTTGAAGGAGACAAAATAAGTTCTGAGTGATTTCTGACCACTTTTATGTGGTCACGAGCGGCCTGGGAAGAGCAGCAGACCCACTTGGTTTAGAAGAACCATTCCACCTTCCTTCTGCTCTGGGGGCTGAGAAACCCACCCCAAGACAGGAAGGATGCTTAAGGGCTGCTTAAAAGCACGCGGTGGCTATGGGCGATGGAGGATAATGGAAAGACAGAGTGAAAAGTGGTGGACAATTAGGATTATTAGAAGTATTGCCATCCCCCAGAGTGGGCCCTGAGTGGAAAAAGGTTCAAATGTCAGAAACAAAAATAGCCAAGAGACCCCAGATGATAACTGAGCATTTGCTCCAAAAGTCACCTGACATTCAGAAAGATGTTTTCCGAAGGGAGAATGGGCACCACAGCGTGCTGGCCCCTAGAAGTCCGTCCCCACTCATCAGGGCAGAGTGGCTGGCTGCCAGGCTCAGGGCTGGGGGCTGCCGATTCAGACATGCTGAAGGCAAAGCCCAACACATGAGGAAAGCAGTTCAATAAAAATAGTGGTATGTAATGAAGAAATAGGAGTCATGGCAGGATTCTGGTCTTTTTCACTGAGGCATTCCATCCAGAGACCAAGGACAGGCTTTCCCTTAAGCTTCT
Organism: Lutra lutra; assembly: GCF_902655055.1. Lineage (NCBI taxonomy): Eukaryota > Metazoa > Chordata > Mammalia > Carnivora > Mustelidae > Lutra > Lutra lutra. The sequence goes on along the minus strand of NC_062280.1, from coordinate 41,709,890 downwards.
TACCTTAGATCCATCCTATAATGATAATAGCTCAACATGGAAAGCATTGGACCATTCACCCAATAAGGTAGTCCAATTTTTAACAAGTGTGCCATCGTAAACTCCCTCTGGTCATGAGCATGTGTCCACATGCCCCTGGGACATAGGCTGTCGTTATTGAGCAACTGTTCTTTGCCAAGCACGGTTCTAAGTGTTTTCTACGGGCTGACTCGGAGAACCTCCCAAGAAATCAGAGGTAGGTGCCACCAGTTTACAGAGAGTATAACTGAGGCACAGACAGGGTAAGTAAACTTGCCCAAAGTTACATAACTAGAAAGTGATAGAGCAAGTTTTGAAATTCAACCTGTCTGTTTCGAGGGTCCTCTTGTGTAACTTCTGTACTATAGGAACACCATACACACACACCAACACACGTACACACAGACATCCGCACAGATACACACATACCTACATACACACACATACTCCTTACTCAGATAAGAGGCACACTGAGGCAGGTTACCCCTAATAAAACTCCAAGAAAGGCAAGGCTGTTCAACTGCCCTCCTCAGCCACACTTTTCTGGGACATGTTACGTTTTTAGGAATTTCCAAGGAGTCTGCTTGATGTCTCACTTCCGTGTCTAGTAAGCGTCTCAGACTTACCAGTCCCAATCAGAGTGCTTGAGTCTGCAGAGCCCCGTCCCTAACCCGTGCCTCCCCCAGGATGGCTGATGACTGTCACCCACCACCCCGGAGTTGTTGTTGGCTCTCTCTTCCCACATGACCCAATCCATCAGTAGCTTCTGTGAGCTCTGCTCCCAGTCCCATTTCGGTATACCCCAAACCCAACCATTCCTCTGGTCACTGCTGATACCTCCTCCACACACGGCACACTGTGTCTTTCCTGGAAGACAACACGGTGTCTAGCTGGCTTGTCCCCTTCTACTTGGGCTCCACCCCTCTTCCCAAGCCATCTCCTCAAAGCCCCTATCAGATTGCATCAGTCCCCATTGTAGAAACTTCAGGTGGCTTCTCATTGTAGCCAGGATAAAATCATGTCCATACAGTGGCCCGCAGCAATCTGCCAACCTCCTCTCCCAGCATCCTCCCTCCTGTTCCTACTGAGGCCATTGACATGTTCCATTTGCCACATCTAGAACTCTCTTCCCCCAGGTCTCCTAGCACGCAGCTGCTTTAAGGATGCCTAGAGCAGAAGTTAAGAGCTCTGGCTCCAGAAGGCGTCTGCACAGGTGAAAACCCCAGCTCCACCATTCCACCTGTGTGAACTTGGGCAAGTTAATTGACTTCTCTATGTCCATTTTTCCCATTTGTAAAAGGGAGGTAATAATTACACCATCCTCATAGATATTTTGTGAGGATTTCATTAGCTAATACATGTAAGGCATTCAAAATAGTACTTGGCACACAGTAAGCATTCAGAAACCATCCCCTCTTTCGAGAAGCCCATCCTGATCTCCTACCCTCATCACTCTGTCACATCCCCCATCTTGTTTTTCATCGCCATGTTGATCACTACTTACATTAGCTTCTTTCACAAAACCCAGTAGAAGAAAGCCTTGAACTTCCTTTCGAACACGTCATCTTTGATCAATTGCGGACTATGGACAGAGGATGAACACTAATGTATACATCTTCAGTCTTCACACAAAGAAAGTCCCAACTCTGACGACAACCAAGACTGGCCACACATTGATGTGGAGTCCTGGGAACTACAGATGCATTGGCGGCTATTTTTGCTTTTTTGGCCCCTAACTTTTTCCTAATCCTAGAACAAGATAAAATATTGAAGACTCAAATACATTCAATGCTTTCTTGTTCCCTTTCTCATAAACTACAAACAAATGGAAAATTAGTTGCTGTGTGATGCTATAGCTCAGGCTTAGAGAGGGTCACAACAGCATAATACCTGTGCCTGGCCTGGCTCCTGGTATGGCTAGTGCCCAATAAATAGAGGTTGATTGATTCATCAGCACACCACCAGAGCTCCTCGGAATGGCATTTCTCTAAAGAGAAACTAAGGCCCAACAAGCTCCCTTCCTGTGCTCCCACCTCCCGAGAACATGGGCTCCTTTCATACTTCATTTGAAGATCACAAGTCCTGGGGCACCTGGGAGGTGCACTCAGTTAAGCAACTGACTCTGGTTTTCGGCTCAGGGCTGTGATCTCAGGGTCTTGATATCAAGCCCAGCACCAGATTCTCACCTCAGCTTACATTCTCTGCTTAACACTCTCTCTCCCTCTGCCCCTCCCCGCCACCATCCAGATGCACACGTGCTCTCTCTCTAATATAAATTTAAAAATCTTTAAAATAAAAAAAGTCTCCTTCATTGAGAGACTCTTGTTTGCAAACGACTCTATTCCTGGGCTCACGTCATAAAAAGTCATCAGTTGTGGACTAAGAACAAGCCCATGCTATTCAGGCTGCAAAACGGAACAGAAATGCATACGAGGACTTTTCTTCCAGCTCTGACTCTTTTTCTGTGAAGGACATTTCCTTCTTTCTGTCTGTCTCTGTCTCTGTCTCTCTCTGCCTTTTTCACTCTTCATTTTGTACCTTCTCTTTCACCAATGTGTTGGGACTCTTGGTCATTCCAGTATCACCTCTGAGCCCAGCCAATGATACTCAGACTTGAAAGTTGCTAGATCTTTCTCTACCCTCCGTGGCATATGTATTATATTAGAGACTTGGAGAAATGTTATTCACCAGATTATCTAAAGAGATCAGCCCATCAGTTTGACTCTCTGCTGCAAGTAAATGAAAACCCAACCCAAACTCAAGGTGGCTTAAGTAAGTATGGGATTTATTGGCTCAGGAAACTGAGAGTGACAGGACCCTACCATCTTCAGGATCAGCTTGGTCAGGGGCTCAGATAACATCACCAACATCCCACCTCTGTCTATGTATTTCTCTACCTGGGCTTTGTTCTCAGACATGTTTTTCTCCTAATGATTCTAGGATGACCACACAGCTAGATCTACATCTTCTCCTGTGCAAAGAACATGAAGGAAAGAATGTCCACTTCCCACACACAAATAGAAGTCTCAAAATTGAATCTCTGGGTTTCTGATTTCTCTGACCAAGGTCATGTGTCTACCCTAGCCAGTTACTCTTATCAGCAAATACAATTCAATGGTTGGGTTGTGCAGCGATCACAAGCCCACCTGGGGAGCTGTTGTAGAGCAGCCGTCATCAGCTGGGAGCTGATGGGCTGCACCCAGCCCAGATATATTTCTCATTAGGCCAGTACAGTGTTTTAAGATCTTCCATTTGGGCATCTTTAGCTGATTCCCTCAGTCTCTGGTTTCTTACATCTGCTCAGCCTGATTTATACACTGACCTCATTGCTTGGTCCTGGTAGCCATTTGACTATCATAGATGGAGCCTGAGAATTCAGTGTAGCTGGACTAATGATCTTTGAGCACCGATTCGTCTTATGTGTTTAGAGCATGTAGAAATATTGAATTAGACTCATCAATCTACTGGTCAACAAACAAAACTTATCTTCTTAATCAAGAGTCTATAGGACTTGGGGCGCCTGGGTGGCTCAGTGGGTTAAGCCGCTGCCTTCGGCTCAGGTCATGATCTCAGGGTCCTGGGATCGAGCCCCGCATCGGGCTCTCTGCTCAGCGGGGAGCCTGCTTCCTCCTCTCTCTCTACCTGCCTCTCTGCCTGCTTGTGATCTCTCTCTGTCAAATGAATAAATAAAATCTTTAAAAAAAAAAAAAAAGAGTCTACAGGACTTGGGGATTGGGTCCACTTAATCAGAAGTAACCACGGGCCTTGGGCATATCTCTGTGCCCCAACAGACTTCTGTGAGGATAAAATGATGTGTGTGTGTGCACATGCATGTGCGCACATGCGCACGTGCAAAAATGCCTGGAGACTATTTCTGTAATAGCAACCCCTTATAAGCACATTCTGAGGATTAATGAAAAAAAATAAAAACGTTTTTTTAAAAATGTGTTTCTTCCTCAAGCCTAAGTTACATGTGGGCATTTAGCAGGCAGCTACCCACACTGTGTTCAAGGACCTGTCTACTATTCTGTGGCTTTGGAATCCACTGGGCCCTGGAGTCCTCTGTAAGATCACCTGTGAAATTCAACAGATAAAAGGGAAGTGGGAAATCATGAAGCTGACCCTAGATGCAACAAGTATGGCTTCCAACTACATTACACCAGCCAGAACCTGGCCTGTGAGCACACCTACATTGAAGAGAGGCTGGGAATATAGTCTAGCTGTGTGACCAGGAAGAAAAGGAAATAGGGTCTGTGAACAGCTAGCCAGAATCTTCGAGAAGCTATAATGCATATGAAGGGTCTCATTCACTTGGATCATAGATTCCATATCTCTTATCCTTCAAGATGACACTTAAAAAAATTTTTTTTTAATTTATTTATTTATTTGAGAGAGAGTGAGTGGGAGGGAGAGGGAGAAAATCTCAAGCAGACTCCTTGCTGAGCAGGGAGCCTGACGTGGGTCTCGATCCCATGACCCTGAGATCATGACCTGAGCCAAGAGCCAGAGGCTCAACTGACTAAGCCACACAGGCACCCCTCAAGATGACACTTAATGCCTTACTTGCACACTTTGGAGATAGGTCTTCGAAAATGAATGATTCCAATTGCTCTGATTGATTATCAAATACCAGTTTTTAGTCATTGTACCAAAAGCTTTGGCTGTTTCAGTTCATTTGTTCTCTGAATCACCCCATGGAGTGGGCGTCATTATTCCATTTCACAGTTAAGGAAATTGAGGCTCAAAAATATGAGGTAATTTGCCCATGTCTGGCTACAGTTCTCAGAGCCAGAAATCAAGCTGCAATCTATCCAACTCCAGAGACCGTGCTCTTAATACCAAAAGTCAATTTCCAGGTCGGGTCCAGGTGTTGGTTGTTACTGTTTTGTCTGAATGACTGCTTTGGCGCAGTGAATTAAAAACACGAGCTGAGGGACGCCTGGGTGGCTCAGTTGGTTAAGCGGCTGCCTTCGGCTCAGGTCATGATCCCAGCGTCCTGGGATTGAGTCCCACATCGGGCTCCTTGCTCAGCGGGGAGCCTGCTTCTCCCTCTGCCTCTGCCTACCACTCTGTCTGCCTGTGCTCATGCTCTCTCTCTAACAAATAAATAAATAAAATCTTAAAAAAAAAAAAACCACTAGCTGAAGTCTCAGCACTACTTAAAAGGCTCATTTCATTGTGAAATCATATGTCTACACTGGACCCAATGGAACTGTCCGTTGGTTGGGCTTTAAACTTGCTCTCATGCCAACCCTGGATGCGGCTCCTGCTCTCACAAACTTCTGAAGCAACAACACTCCCCCCGAGGCTCGGTGGGAGCTGTGTTCAGAGCTACAGGCAGCTGACGCATACCACAGGTATTCCTGGCATCCCGAGTTCCTTCTTTTCCACCACCGTTCCAGGTGAGAGTCAGTCAGGATCAGAAGATAAGAAAGGAACACCCAAATCACAGGCTTCTCTGATGCTCCTTTTGACAGAGAAGCTCAACCATTCGAAAGCAGTTGAAAGCAATGATTGAAAACAATTTAAATTCTAAATACACTGAATTTTAGAAAAAAATGGCAATGAAACGACACTTTTATGAAAAATAGATGAGGTAGCTTCCAGTAATTATAGATCAGTGCGGATAGGTTTCTTTCATTGGCCATTAATTTATATCAATTATTTATCAAGTCCTGTGATGCTGTGTGCTTAAAACCACTTAGGACTGGCTGCTTTAATGTGGTCTTTAAAGGGACAGACTATAGATTCCTCATCAAGATGTGCTTTCTCTCCTGTGACTGGCATAGAAAGAGAGAATATGCTATTGGGATCACCTCATCCTTACAAGGAACTTATTTCTCCTGCCCTCTATCCCCTAAAGCTACAGTGAGAATTTTTACAACTTTTTTTCTGGGGGCGGGGAGCCATGAGGGTCCTTGAATACAGAGATGATGCTATTCTTAAGAATTGGTGGTCTGGGGCGCCTGGGTGGCTCAGTGGGTTAAGCCGCTGCCTTCGGCTCAGGTCATGATCTCAGGGTCCTGGGATCGAGGCCCGCATCGGGTTCTCTGCTCGGCAGGGAGCCTGCTTCCCTCTCTCTCTCTCTCTGCCTGCCTCTCCATCTACTTGTGATCTCTCTCTGTCAAATAAATAAATAAAATCTTTAAAAAAAAAAAAAAAAGAATTGGTGGTCTGACACAATGGGCATCTTAGGCAGCGTCCTGGCTCAGATAGCGTCCTGATTAGATGGCCCATTGGATGTCCTGGCCACACCCACGAACATGAGATCAAGACTTGTCCCTGGTTTCTTTATGACATCTTGTCAACGCCCCACCCCACCCAGGGAACATGAACTCAGAACTCAAGTCCAAGCGATGGTATTTGACATATGGCTGTTCTATTCTCTTTTCACCTTGGTGTTGTTTCCTGTTCCTGGATCTCTAGTGGTAACAACAGAACCTGCTGTATACAGAACGGAAACTTCCCCCGTGCCAGGGAAGAAGTAGGAAAAGTGGTGAAGGTGACTCAGGATAGAAGTAGTAGTGATGGTGGGGAAGATACTTTCACTCTGAGACGAATTCAGCTGCAGGTGCCTGCTCACTGGGAAAACCATCTGCCAACCTGCCTAAACCTACTGAAGTCCAGCCCGCCTTCTAACAGCATTTAAATGCCCGCAAGCTGGCTGACCAATGCATCCCTTCCCCTTTTTTTCACAACTGCCTTTGATCTCATGCCCCCATCCGGCTGAACAAGCATGGCCTGATGCCTTCTCTCCTCCGAGCTTTGCTCTCTTACCAGAGCATTTTCTCTCCCACCTTCTCTGCCTGGCTAATGCCTACACAGCCTTGAAGGGCCCAACGCCTGCATTTCCTGTTTCAAGAAACTTGTTGTCCGTTCTTGCCCTTGGCTTCCCTGAGTCACATTTCACGCGATCATCACTGCCACTGCATCTGTCCCCCCACTGTGTTGTGACTTCCGTGAGGACAGGGCTGATGTCTTCTGGCATTCTCAAGGCATTCTGGGACACCCAGGACAGTCGGATAGAGCGTGCTTGGTATATGTTGCATAATTAATGAACCATGCCAAAAACTAGCAAACAATTCTGGATGTACCTAGGGGGAAACTGTTCCTTGTTGACAAACGTAGAAGTGCTTTATTCATTTCAAATCTCAGGATTTGACTTATTTTCTTCTGTATAATTCACACAGTAGATTCCTTCCTCAAACATTCTCACCATTCTGGTTTCATCTGAAATTTAAATAGTTGGTAAAAATAATCTACTAAAAGAAGAGTAGATTTGAAGGCCTTATTTCTAAAAAAGGATGAAGGATCTGATACTGGTCAAATCATAGATGCCATTCAGTAAAAGAATAAGATTTCAAATGGGAAATTATATGACCCTAAATAATAATTTCTTGTATTTAAATAGTTCCTTATCAGTTATAAAGAACTTTTGAATATACTGTACCTTACCCATATTTCAGCTCAACACGAGCCTGAATGAGATGAAACCCACGTATCTGGCATTTCAGCATAGCACATAGGCCAAACAGATCTTGTTTAAGAAGGTTGCTTTAAAGCCAGGCTTCCTGTCTTCCAATCCCATTCATCACAGACAAGCTGTGTGATTTTAAGCAAGTTGCATAATTTCTCTTAGCCTTAGTTCCTTCACCTATAAAATGAAGATAATCGTTGAATCTTCCTTTGTCAGCTGGTGTGAGATATAAAATGAGTTAATGTTGTGGTTCTCAACCTGCAGAGACATCAGAAAGGTTTTTTTAAGATTTTTTTTAAAGATTTATTTATTTACTTATTTGAAAGAGAAGAGAAGAGACGGAGAGCAAGCAAGCAGAGGAACAAAAGGAGAGAGAAAGAGAATCCTCAAGCAGACTTCCCACTGAGTGTGGAGAGCTGGACAGAGGGCTCGATCCCACAACCCTGAGATCATGACCTGAGCCGACCTGAGCAGAGTCAGCTGCTTAACCAACGGAGCCACCCAGGTGCCCCCATCTGGAGGGTTTTGAAAAATACTGATGCCCAGGCCACCCTGGACCAAAGATAGTAGAATATCTGGGGTGGAGCCAGGCCATCCAGACAACAGTATTTTATAAAAGTTCCACAGGTGATTCTAATACACAGGCAGCATTGAGAGCGAACTCCCTCCAAGCTGAATGACGGAAATCACCTTGCACAGTACCTGGTATACATAATGTTTAGTATGTGTGGCCATGCTTGATGTGTGCAATCACCGATGGGTTTACCTGCATCATTGTGGCATGGGGCTGCTAATGACCTTTGACTTCCACTTCAATTACTGATTTTCCTTGCCTTTTCGCTATTCTCACAGGGAAACTCTTTAAAATATGTTGCATACTTTCCCTTATTCTCTTTTCTATTAATAACTCTTTTAAATTCATGTAGATAGTTAGAAAAAAGTGGTCCATAAAAATGCATTTAAATCTCCTAATATCCTACACTAGAGAAAACCACTATTCACATGTCTTTGGATACTTGTCCAGGTTTTAGTAGCTAGGTATATGTTCCAAAAGTAGAACATTCGAGGGGTGCCTGGTTGGTTAAGCAGCTAGCTCTTGGCTTCAGCTCAGGTCAGGTCATCATCTCAGGGTCCTAGGATCGACCCACATAGGGCTTCCCACTCAGTGGGAAGTCTGCTTCAGGATTCTCTCCCTCTGCCCCTCCCCCCTGCTCCCTGTCTCCCTCGCTCTCATTTAAAAAAAAAAAAAAAAGTTCATTCGCGGTATATCTGCATTTTCTACTCCAACATTTCAGGAATATGTTGATAAACATATTTCTAATACTTTTTTAAAGATTTTATTTATTTATTTGACAGAGAGAAACACAGCAAGAGAGGGAACAGAAGCAGGGGCAGTGAGAGAGGGAGAAGCAGGCTTCCGGCTAAGCAGGGAGCCAATGCGATGCTGGGCTGGATCCCAGGACCCTGGGATCATGACCTGAGCCGAAGGCAGACGCTTAAGGACTGAGCCACCCACGCGTCCTGATAAATAGATTTCTAAGACTTATTATTCTACTCTAGGAGCTATCATAATATATTCAGCCATGTCCCCTCTTTTTTTGAACAAATAATCTGTTTCTAGTTTGCATGTGTTATAAATAGCACTGCAATAAACATTCATTCATGTGTTTATTCATTCTTTGATTTAAGAAATATTACTAAGTGACTGCCTCATGCCAGGCATTGTTCAAAGCAATAAGGACACAGCAAGGAGCAAGAAAAATCCCTTCCATCCCTTCCAAAAGGAGAAGAATGACAGTAAACAAACAAACAAACATAAAATCTGTGGGACAGCGACAGGGCTATAAGGGAAATAGAATAAGAGCAGCGGGAAGGTTGGTATGTTAACTGGGTGACCAGATGAAGAACTTGTACCTGAGCAGAGAAATACAGGTGGTGAAGGAAGGAGCCAAGCAGAGGCCCAGCGGAAGCTCATCCAGACAGAAAGGGGCACAGAAGTTACACCGTGATGACCCTGTGCCTGGAGTAGGGCAGGCAAGGGGCAGGGGGGTGGGAGAAGTAGAGAACACGGGACGTTAGAGAACACAGGTCAGTATTTGGGATTTCACCCCAATGGGGAAGCCTCAGAGGGCTCCTAAGAGAGGAGGGAAAAGACTGAGTTGTGTTCTTCACAACTGCTCCTTATGGAGAATGGGAGGTAGGAAGACAAGGATAAGAGCATCGTCACTGGGGCGCCTGGGTGGCTCAGTGGGTTAAGCCGCTGCCTTCGGCTCAGGTCATGATCTCAGGGTCCTGGGATCGAGGCCCGCATCGGGTTCTCTGCTCGGCAGGGAGCCTGCTTCCCTCTCTCTCTCTCTCTGCCTTCCTCTCCATCTACTTGTGATCTCTCTCTGTCAAATAAATAAATAAAATCTTTAAAAAAAAAATTAAAAAAAAAAAAAAAGAGCATCGTCACCAGTGGGAATGTAATTCCAAAATTCAAATGAAAATGGTGGTGGCTTAGCCAAAGTAAGGAAAGTGGGCATGGAGAAAAGTTCGTGCAACCAAATCTTTGTTCACACCTTTACCTTCTGTTATGGGTTGAATTGTGCCCTGCCCTCACCAAATTCCTTTGTTGAAGTCCTGATTTCCAGTACTTTAAAATGTGACCTTATTTGCAAAGAGCGTCAGTGCTGATACAACTAGTTAAGATGAGGTCATACTGGAGTAAGGTGGGTCCCTCATTCCATATGACTGTTGTCCCATAAAAGGGAAAAATTAGGGGACGGAGGTACCCAAGGGAGGACACCATGCAAAGATAAAGACAGAGAGCAGGTGATGCTTCTGTAAGCCAAGGAAAAGACTGCTAACCAATCACCAGTCTAGGAGAGAGGTATGAAACAGGTTTTTCCTTCAGAGCCTCCAGAAAGAACCAACCTGCTGACACCTTGATGTGAGACAATACATTTCTGTTGTTTAAGCCACCTAGTTTGTGGTATTTTAATACGAAAGCCCTAGCCAACTAATAAACACCTCCCTAGGATAAATCCCTACAACAGAACTGCTACTTCATAGGAAACACGTATTAAGATTTTTGATACATATTGCTATCACAAAAGGTTGTATGTATTTACACTTCCAACTGCAGCATCTACAAGGGTCCATTTTATCATATTCTTACTAATCCAGGAAATTAGAATTTGTTTTATAACATTTCACAGTATGATAGGCAAAACTATTTTATTGCATTTTAATCTGCCTTATTTGATGACTGGTACTTGGACATTCCTAAATGTTCACTGTTTCTTTGTGAATTACTTGTTCCCATCTTTTACCCATTTTTCTATGCGTCTACATGCCCATATGACTCATACATACACAAAGAAAACACCTTACCTTTTTGAGTTTTCATTTGGCTTTTAATTTTTAATAGTTTATATTTATAGACTTTATTTTTAAGCAATCTCTACACTCAACATAGGGCTCAAACTCACAACCCCGAGTTCAAGAGTAGCACACTCTACCGAGTGAGCCAGCCAGGCGCTGCTGTATTTATGCTACTTACTACAGTAACCTCTAGCTGCGTATGGCTATTGGGACTTCAAATATGGCTGTGCCCATGTGAGATGTGCTGTTAGTATAAAATACATACCAGATTTTGAAGACTTATCATGAAAACAAAGAACATAAAATATTCCATTAATAATGTTTTCTTTAAGTTTTGATTTAAATTCAATTTTGTTAACATATAGTGTACTATTAGTCTCAGGGGTAGAATTTAGTGATTCATCAGGTGCCCATTACCACACTCAGTGCTTATCACATCATGTGCCCTCCTTAATGCCCATCGCCCAATTACCCCATCCCCCGACCCACCTCCACTCCAGCCACCCTTATTTATTTCCCATGATTAAGAGTCTCTTATGGTTTGCCTCCCTCTCTGATTTCATCTCATTTGATTTTTCCTTCCCTTCCCCTATTTCATCTGTTTTGTTTCTTAAATTCCACATATGAGTGAAATCATATTGATTACATGTTGAAATCGTAATATTTTAGAAACATTGAATTAAATGAAATATGTCATTGAAATAATCTCTTTTTCACTTTCTTAATGTATCTATTAGTAAGCTTACAATTACATATGTGGCTCCCATCGTGTTTCTGTTACATAGAACCACTCTATATCATAAAGATTTAATGTTTTGGTATATAAGTTTTTAATTTTCTTTCCTAAAGTAAAGTCTACCTGGTGTTTCCTTTGTGGTTTTGGCTTTCAGTGTCAGGCTAATATACTCCATACCCCACAATTATATTAATAATGGCCTATAATTTGTCCTAATATTTTACATTTAAATATTTACCTAATTTGAAATGGATCTTTTGCTCATGGTGAGAGATTAGAATCTAACTTCAATTTTTTTTTCTAAATAGTTATTTTGCTTTGTTTCTAAAACTTGACTGGTCTACTCATATTCTAATCAATATAGCTTCGGAAGGTACTTTAACATCTTACAGAACAAATATCCCACATTGGTTTTCTCTTTCAAATATTTCCTGCCCAAACTTATACATTTGTAATCCCAATTCCAGATGTACTTTCTATCCCCTTTATAAATTTTTAAAAAAAATCCATTAGGATATTTATTGGAACTATCATAAATATATAAACTATTTAGTATGTAGCATATTTTTTATTCTTTTTAAGATTCCATTTATTCGTTTGACAGAGAGAGAGAGTGAGCACAAGCAGGCAGAATGGCAGGCAGAGAGAAAGAAAGAAGCGGGCTCCCTGCTGAGCAAGGTGCAGGATGCGGGACTCAATCCCAGAACCCTGGGATCATAACCTGAACCAAAGGCAGCCACTTAACCAACTGAGCCACCCAGGCATCCCAGTATGTAGCATTTTTAATAACAGAAAAGAATAACAACAATGCCCAAGAATAGAGACCCACTCATGTAAATCTTGGTACATCCCAAGGGAATGCTGTGATGTTGTAGTTGTATACTTATTTAACCTGGAAAGATGTCCATGATGTATTACTGAGTTCTGAAATGTGAAGTTTAGTAGTATTCTCTTAGTATTCATAGATCTATATGTCATATTCAGAGACACCTGTCTGAAAGACTATAAACCTATTATAATAATTATTTCTAAAGAATTCTCCTCAGCTTCTTTCTCTTATTTTGCACTTTCTACATTACTTAGCTAATTTTTTGTAATTAGCTATTTATTTAAAAAACAAAAAGTTATATAGTTAAGTATCCAATTGACCAATTAATTCACTAATCCTGGATTAACATTTGTATTATACCATATTTTGTCAAGCCATTCATAGTATATCACCCAATTTTTTTTAAGATTTTATTTATTTATTTGACAGACTGAGAACACAAGCCGGCAGAGAGGCAGACAGAGAGAGAGGGGGGGAAAAGGCTCCCCTGCTGAGCAGAGAGCCTGATGTAGGGCTTGATCCCAGGACACTGAGATCATGACCTGAGCTGAAGGCAGAGGCTTAACCCACTGAGCCAACCAGGTGCCCCTATCACCCAATTTCTTAAAATTTTTTGCCTCCTTCAAAAAAAATGTACCGTTACAATCATACAAACTCTATACATTTCTTATTATTTATATTCCAATTTTTCTGGTTTTCTACTATATATTACAGTTAGTAATTGATATGTGAGAAAACTAGATAATTTTATTTATGTATTTAATTTTTTTAAATTTCAGTTACCTAGAAAGGGAGGGAGGCTAGGGAAAAAAATTCAGTCACTTGATAAAATCCTTAATTAATTCTACATGTTTCTCATTTGATTTATTCTCTTGCATTTTCTCAGTAGGCAATTGTATCATCAGCAAATCATCTTTCCTAATGTTTAAATTCTTTCCTTTTTTACACATAATACACTGGGTAGTTCTTTATATTAATATTGATATAATTATATACTGCATAGATATAATGTTACTAACACACATCCTTGTCCTCTTCTCCATCTAAACAGTAATACCCCTGTAATTTTGTCATAGTTATAGCTGTGGGCTCCTGGTTCCTTTTGGAACATGTTGCCTTGGTGTTGCAGTCTGTGGCATACCCAGCACAGCACCTGCTAGGTTTTGTTTTGACTTAGCCCTAGTTAGAGCCAAGGCACTGACAGGAGAGGCACATGCTGTCTGGAGAGGATGAAGCCTCTGCCTTTTCTCCAAGTAAAAAAGGAGGAGGTACTCCCACACAAGGACCAGTGAACTGCCAGGTTGCTGAAGACACCAGCCTAAACTTCCCGTTCTTTCCCAACCAGAACCCTGACCTGGGCACAGTACACCTGCTATGTCTGGGAATTCACCTTTTCCAGAGCTCAGCCACAATGAGCATTCAGCCCTGGGCTAGTACCTCAGCTCTCTCTGCCTCCCTCCTGCAGGAGATGAGCCTCTCTTCTATGCTACCAAGGGGACCTCTGCAGCTTATTATCTATGCCCAGAACTTGAGTCCAGTTATCATAGCCATCCTGTTCCACTGTTCTTAGGGCTGCTACTTCCCCCATATGTCCCGACTGCCAGAAACAGTGCACCAGCTAGCACATTTCCCTTCCAACACTGCACCATCCCCATCCACCACCAGAGAAAGAGGGAAACATTAAACCTCCATTAGTTACCCGGCTCGCATCAGCACAGGGTCCAAAACCCAATTTTATCACCTGTGTAGTGGGTTGAGCAGTGGTCCCTCAAAAAGATATGTCTCCCAAAACCTGTAAATGAACTGTATTGGAAAAGCCTTTGCAGTTGCCATTAAGACGAAGATCTTGATAAAGGGCTAGTATCCAAAATCTATAAAGAACTTATCAAACTCAACACCCCAAGAACAAGTAATCCAATCAAGAAATGGCACATGACATGAACAGACATTTCTGCAAAGAAGACATGCAGATGGCCAACAGACACATGAAAAAGTGCTCCACATCACTCACATCAGGGAAATACAAATCAAAACCACAATGAGATACCACCTCACACCAGTCAGAATGGCTAAAATTAACAAGTCAGGAAATGACAGATGCTGGCGAGGATGCAAAGAAAGGGGAACGCTCCTACACTGTTGGTGGGAATGCAAGCTGGTGCAACCACTCTGGAAAACAGCATGGAGGTTCCTCAAAAAGTTGAAAATTGAGCTACCCTATGACCCAGCAATTGCACTACTGGGTATTTACCCTAAAGATACAAACATAGTGATCCGAAGGGGCACGTGCACCCGAATGTTTATAGCAGCAATGTCCACAATAGCCAAACTATGGAAAGATCCTAGATGTCCATCAACAGATGAATGGACAAAGAAGATGTGGTATGTATGTGTATATATATATATATATATATATATATATATATATATATATAATGGAATACTATGCAGCCATCAAAAGAAATGAAATCTTGCCATTTGTGATGACGTGGATGGAACCAGAGGGTATTATGCTTAGCAAAATAAGTCAATTGGAGAAAGACAACTATAATATGATCTCCCTGATATGAGGAAGTAGAGATGCAATGTGGGGGATTTGGGGGGTAAGAAAAGAATAAATGAAACAAGATGGGATCAGGAGGGAGACAAATCATAAGAGACTCTTAATCTCACAAAACAAACTGAGTGTTGCCAGGGGGAGTGGGGTAGGAAGAGGGTGGTGGGGTTATGGACATTGGGGAGGGATGTGCTATGGTAAGTGCTGTGAAGTGTGTAAACCTGGCCATTCACAGACCTGTACCCCTGGGGTTAATAATACATTACATGTTTATAAAATTTTTTTTAATTATTAAAAAAAAAAGACAAAGACCTTGAAATGAGATCATCCTGGATTAGAGTGGACCCTAGATCCGATGACATATGTCTTTATCAGAGAAAGCACAAAGACAGAGGAGAGGGTGAAAGGATGGAGACAAAGACTGGACCCAAGCCAGGCGTCTACAAGCTAAGAACACCAAAGATTATCAGCAGCCACCAGATGCTGCCCCAGAGCCTAGAGAAGTAGCCAACCCTGCTGACAAGTTGATTTACAGTTCTAATATCCAGATTGTCATTTCAAGTGACCCCTCTTCCCAGTCATTTGTCAGGGAAGCCCTAGGAAAGTAATAAAATTTTCTTTCTACAACCACCCTTGGAAATAACTATCTCAAATTGGGTTCCTCAGGAGGCAGATTTGGAGATAAAGTTTAGAACACAGAATATTTATTGAAGACTCTCCTTGGAACCAATATCTGTGCAAGGGAAGATTGGGGTAGAAGCAAGAGGGGACAGCGGGTTGAGCCACAACTCAGGTCCAACAACAGCCTTGGCTGACCTTTACAGTTGACTCGCATTGGGCCAAAATGGCCACAGTGATCAGTCACGGGTGTGGGCCACCCTTGCTGGGTGTGGCCTTGGCGAGGCAGCTTTCTGTAACTGAGGTGACCCCTGGAGGAGCTGCTGCTGGGGGCATCTGCCAGCGGCACTCCCAGCAGCTGAGGCATGGACCCTTCCACTGCAAAAGTGACACATCACAGTGAGCAACACAGCTTCTTTGGCTCAATACTGTTTTTATAAATTTTGAATTTTATAAAATTCAAAAAATACTGTTTTGTAAAATCCTTTGGCTCAACACTGTTTTTGTAAAAAGTCATCTGTTTTTCATTATGTACCATTCAGCTGTTTGCCCTGCAATAGGTTTCCATGGTATGAATATGCCACATGTCTACTGTTGATTGATATTTGGTTCTGGTTATGAAATGAATTGTGTGTCTCCCCCTACCCCCCCACCCCTCCCACCCACACCCAAATCCACCTGTTGTAGTCCTAACCACTGGTACCTCAGAAAGTGACTATATTTGGAGATAAGTTTTTTAAACACCTAATTACCTTAAATTGAGATCATTAGGGTGGGTCCTAATCCAGTTAGGAAGAGGAGATTAAGGGACACACACACACACACAGATGACCATTGGAGGACAGAGGGAGAACACGGCCATCTACAAACCAAGGAGAGGGGCTTCAAAGAAAACAATCCTGCCAACACCTTGGTTTCAGACTTCCAGCCTCCAGAACTGTGATGAAATAAATCTCTGTTCTTTTAGCTACCCACTCTGTGGTCCTTTGTTATGGCAGCCCAAGCAAACTGATACAGTATGATTCCAGTGTGGGGCTGCTACTAATATTCTCATCTGTGTTCCTTTCTACATGCGTTCACAAGCTTTTCTAAGGGTATATAAACCTCTCTGGACCATATACTCCTTGGGCATAGAATTGTTGTTCAAAGTGTATAGATAATGTCCAAGTGTTTTCCTAAGTAGTTGACCTAATTTTCATTCTTATCAACAGGGTGTTCAAACTCCAGTTGCAACATATCCTTGCCAACTCTTGGTATTATTACCAGACTTTTTAAATCCTTACCAACCCAATAGTGCATACTGGTATCTTATTGATGTTTTACTTTGTATTTTCCTAGGAATAATGCAGAGTGCTTCGTCATGTGTTTATTGGCCATTGAGAGTTCTGCTGTTGAGAAGGGCATGTTCCAATATTTACTCCATGTTTCTATTGTGTTTCCTATTTTGTTGGTCAATTCATAATGATCTGGAATAAATATACTGTATATTATTGTATTACTATATATGCTTTTGTTTTAGCTGTGAATGCCTTCTCCCACTCTGTTTCTTTACTTAATGGTATCTTTTGATTTATCTTAAGTTTAATGTAGTCAAATGTATCCACTTCTTTTTACTGTTAATATTTTTCTGTGCTTGGCTTAAGAAGCCATCCTGTCCCCACTCACCTTGCTTCTCTGAGAGATGCCCTGATTCTCCCCTATTGCACACAGTTTCCTAGATGCCAGAGGGCAAAGCCTGGGCACATGTGAGCCACAGACAGCTTTGGAGGCTGGCAAATCTAGAAGGAAGAAGGCTTCTCTCCTAGCATCTTTCCATAAAGGAATGTCCCTGCCCTATCCTAAGCCACATCCTCACCTCTGCAGCAGAAGTGAGGCCATATGATTGACCGCCCCCGCCAGAATAACAATTCATTCTGAAAGAATGGGTTGCTGAGCTCATCCACTAGAAGCAGAGGGAGAAGCCAGACATTCAAGGACCTGGATGATGGGCAGTATAGCTGGAGTACTCTAGAAGAGAGTCTTATGAGATGAGGCTCGATATGTAGGCAGATCTAGATCACACTGTGTCTTGTGGATAGTACTAAGGATTTTGGATTTTTATCACTAAAGCAGTGGGCTATACCATATCTATATGATGACTTGGGGCAAAGCACATTAACAGAGCTTCCATCAATACATTTGTCAACTAAAGTATCATTTGAAGTTCTGTTCAGAGAAGTAATCTCCAGCTCAAATGAAATGACTTGCATTTGTGAACTCCATCATCCTGAAAATTAATTTTTAGGGTAACAAATTTCTATTACATGCTCAGCCCTGGGATTAGTACCATAGACAGGAAGATGTGATCCTTGTCTGTAGCACTGACAGTCTCATGGGGAGATAAAATTAATCTTTAAGGCATTTAGAAAGTAAATTCTTACTGAGTCTGAAATCTTTCACAGCAAACATTGTTACGAAAATGAAGGTAGATCCTCCCTTATTGGGTAAACAAATCTGCCTATTTCTACTTGGAGCCTTTATTTCAGAAAAGATCTCTGAATCTTTTCTGAAAACTCTTAGTGAGACTAAAATATTAGTTACCATATAAGACCAATAGTAGATACTCTTCCAAGTTTAAACCAGAGTCCTGGTTTAAAATACAGACTCATCAGTTATCTGCCATGATCAACCATCTGGAACAGCCTGCCCAGCAGAAGTTAATGGTGATGGATAGGCCCCTATCTGCTCTGTCCAATACAGTAGCCAGTGGCCAGGCCACATCTGGCTTTTGGGTGCTTGAAATGTGACTAGTGTGAGTCACTGAAATTTAAATATCAATTTTAATTTTAATAGCCATGTGACTGAGTGCAAGAGCATTGGACAGCTTGGGTCTAGAACATGGCCAAGAACCCAGGAAGAAGTGATTGCTCAGCAGCCAAAATGGGTATTCCAATATTTATGTATAAAAACTACCTCATCCATGGAAAATTACCTTAAGCTCTCATGGATATCATAAAGGATCTGTGTGTGATTATTTTTTACACACTTCTAATAAGTTTTGCTATATTGTTTCTAGTGCACCAAAAAGAATTAAAGTACATGTTGACAACAACAAGGAGTAAAACCTAAAATTTCTAGGGAAGAGATGGAAAATGTACGTATTTTAGTATTCTTTAGATTGTGTTCTGCGGGACATGAGGGTCTTACAATTTTGAGAAACAAGAAATATGTTAGTGCCCCATAAAGATGTAGAGTACAAATGCTCTGAGAATCTTGCAAAGAAAGTGGTTTAACTTAGCTTACACCAGTTGTTTTCAATCAGGAAATAATTTTTTTTAAGATCTTGCAAAACGAGTTTTCCATGCAGCACCATTTGGATTTATAACTTAAAAGAAGTTTAATGCGGGAGACATTTATTGCACGCTAAATGTGTCTCAAATTTCACAGAGCTTTATCATAAAGCTTTACCGATTTTGCTAAATAAATAATCCTCATATCATTTCTACTTTTTCAACACACACACACACAAAAATGGAAAGGTTCCCAATCTACTCAACCAAACAAGCAGTTGCTAAGACAACAAAAACCTAAATAGGACAGGACAAAGAAAGAAAATTATGGAATATGCTTGCTTACAATGATGGATAAAAATAATGTCCAGCAGCAGGAGATGGAACAAAGCTCTTTGACCAAGTAGGATATATTCTGGGATTGCTTAACATTGGGAAATTAATAAAGACAATTCATAATACTAGGTTAGTGAAGGTGAAAACTCACACAATCGTATTGATAGACACCAAAATGGCAGTTGATAAAATTAAAGATCAGAATGTTGATAAAAGTAAAGATCAAAATGTTCGGGACACCTGAGTGGCTCAGTTGGTTAAGTGGCTGCCTTCAGCTCAGGTCATGATCCCAGCGTCCTGGGATCGAGTCCCACATCGGGCTCCTTGCTCAGCAGGAAGCCTGCTTCTCCCTCTGCTTCTGCCTGCCACTCTGTCTGCCTGTGCTCACTCTCTCTGACCAAAAAAAAAAAAAAAAAAGATCAAAATGTTCAGTGAAATTGGGGGGGTAGGGCAGTGAGGAAATGTCTTCATAAAATAAAAGGAATTCTCTGGTGCCAAAAGCAAATGGCTCACTCACTGACTGTAGGGATGCTATGCTATACCACGCAGACTCCTGTAACACAGGACCCAACAAGGCAACATTATGATTTTCATGTGTCCTAGGTAATGGTGCTTCATGGGCCTCTTCCCCCATAAAACAAATACATGCATATATATAAAAATTTATATTTTTATGACTGCATGGGTATAAAGACTAATATAATCCAAGCTGGGTTATATCTATTTTTTTCTTCTGATTTTAAAAGAAATTAGAACATTTACGTGGCCCTTGAAAGTATGGTAACCCTAAGCAGCATCTTCCTAGGCTGATGGAGAAGCCTCCACTTGAGTTCTTGGTGTGTAGGTGGCTTTAGCTATAGCCTTTTCTGGGCTCACCTCAGCTGCAGAGAGTGGCCTCCAGGCCTAGGGTTGTGCTCCTTCCTGGGGGGGTCCAGATCCAACAACTGATCGATGTTAAAAGGCCTGACCCTCTTAGTCCAACTTGGGGCAATCCAGAGACCCATCTAGCATCAGAACCACCATGGGGCAGCCAACGTTTCCCTCTGTCCACCCTCATTTTCATCCCTTCCCTCCTGCAGGGGTCAGTCTTGAGTACCCCAAATAAACCTCCTGCTTCAGACTCCATCTCAAAGGCCTCCTCCCAACCTGATAGGACAGCACACTACAAAGGAAACCATACTGTACATTTTTAGCTCAGAAACAGGCCGAAAGAAACTATTGTTTAGGGATTCATTCACAGTCTGCAAAACTGTAGGAGATAAGGGTGCTATCATTACAATGTCAGAACAGAGGTCGCCTAAGTGGGAGGGGGCACACAGTGAGTTTCTGGGGGGCTGGCAATGTCTCATTTCTTAATCATTTGGGATTCCAGTGGTGTTTGCTTTACAAGTGTTCTTTCTGCTGTACATGGATGTTTTATGCAATCCTTTATAATGCTAAATCTCACACGAAAAAAAGAAGAGATTTAACAAGAAAAAGTATACTTATTGTCATCATTACTGTCACTGTTATCATTTATTTGTTGTACTGTCCTCTGTTCTGGATTCTGTACCCTCCAATAGGCAGTAAGAAGGAAAGACCATTTATTCAGGCTTCCCCTCAATATAATGTACAGCTGTGGATGTGTGACAACTGTGTTCCCAAACATTGGCATCCAGGTTTCCCAATAGAGAGGAATTGTAAGTAGAATCAGTGTCGGTGAGTAACAATGAAGGCTTTTTGAGGTGGTCTGACAAAGTCACGCCTGCCTTCTTGACTTGCTTCCATGAATGATGAGATCGGGTCTCATGTTACTTGCTCTTCCCAGCAACGGGATGCATGAGTCCAGCTCCAGGGCCTTAGTCTCACATCACTTGACTCTCTCTGTGACATTAATGGACATCCTTCCACTTCCCAAGACTTGTATTCAATAAAAGAACACGTACACACCAAGATGGATGTAATAATCCCCAACAAATGGAGCAGAGCTGAACCTCATCATTCCATCAGATGAGCTGCTAGAGGAAATGGAACCCAATGAAACACCATGGCTTAGAAATGTCCTTGCCATGGTCCTCAAAGCCATCAGAAAGGTTAGTACAAGCCTCACGCTCTGGTAAGGAGGAAAGCCACAGCTTGAAAGGCAACACTGTCTGCTCATAGCCATTCAAGTTTGCGGCAAAGAAGTGTGATATTCTCAGACCTTTCTAAGGCAAAATGGTCCATTAGGCTCCATCCGCAATGGGGTAGGTGTCCTGTAAAAGCCAAGAAAGCAAGCACAAAGCAGATACCTGGAAAATGCAAAAGTGCTGCCCTCCAAGAAGGGGAGAAGGAAAGTAATTTAGCTAAAGCCACTGCTCTGGAGCCATTTAGAAATCTCTGTCTTTCTACTTGCACTAATACTTATTTGGTTCCCATCTGGCTTTTTAAAACTTTAAAGCTAGATCCAAGAGCTATTCTCTGAAATGAGCTGGTAGCTCTTTCCAGTCCTGAGATTTGGGATGCTAATTGGAAAATGGCGCCTCCACCCAGATTCCGTTCTAACTACACCCGTTGGATCCACAGGCTTCTGTCACTGGCACTCAAGGCGTTGCAAGGAAACTTAGAAGCAGCCCTCTCTTCTGCCTGTTCCCCAGCCCCACGCCTGCAAATCAGCAAACCACGTTCATGTGGCTATCACAGTTCAAGTCAAGCACTGAATCAGCTGCTTTCACATAGCTTGTCTGACTGAATCTCCATAACTCTATGAAGTAAAAACTATTCCCATCTTCCAGATGACAGAACTGAAGCTCAGATAAATCACACAAGGTGGCCTTAGTCACAAGTTGAAGAATTGGGACTTCAACTTGGGTTGTCCCCCTCCTTTGCTGAGATGATTGAAGGACACAATGCAAGCTGTTTAGCACAGTCTGCTCCATGGACAGGGTCATTGTTATTACTAATTTATAGAAAATTGATTGCCCCCAGGGCCCACCTCCCCATCCCCTTATATTACCCTTTCGAAGAGTCATTCAATCAGGGCTATCCTTGAGCAAAGATGGGCAAAGAACCAAAAAAAGGCCAGTTTACAGAAAAAGAAAAAAGAAAAAAACAGTGACCATTAAACCTATAAAAATATGCTCAACATAATAAGGAAAACTAACACAAGCTAAGAGTTTATGTAGATTAGCAGATTGGAGGAGTAAAGTTCAAAGACCCTGTAACACAGGACACTGAGGAAAACATTTCTTGTCAGACTGTCGACTGGTAGACCCCGAAGTTGGCAGTTTGGCAAAGTCTATCAAATATTACATGCAATTACCTATTCATTATCTCTGAATTAACTCTGCTCACTTCCACACACTTCTCAATCTGTGGCATGTAGGCACAAGGAAATGCAGAGCTCTGTTTTTTTCAATAGTAGAAATCAAAGATGAGAACCATTAGACAAAGGCTGATACATGCATACTATGCCATTCCAACAGCTGTTAAAGACCACATGAATAAAGTGCTTTTCCTATCTGCAGATGAGAAAGCAGAGGCACAAAAAGGGTACTTTCCCAAGTTCACTCAACTGGGAAGAGACAGAGGCAGGCTCTGAACCAGGCAGACTGGCCCAGAGTCCCACACATCTGCTACACTATGCTGCAGACCCCATCGAAATTATCTTTCACGCTGAAGACCAAATGAACAGCTTTTCAGACCAAAAAAAAAAAAAAAGCCAAGAAAAAAAATATATACTTGTTAAAGCCGAGAAACGTTATTTACGTTATTGCCAGCAGTTATATTGTAAGAAATGTTAAAGGAAATTCTTTAGAGAGAAGGACAATGATTACAGATTTTTTAAAAAAATGGATATCTCCAGAAATGGTAAAAATGAAAGTACAAATTAAAAAAATCCATATTCTCATTTGCTTTAAAAAATAACTGTCTGAAGCAAAAATAGAAACAATGTGTTATAGGGTTTATAATGTGTAAAAGTAAAATGCATAATAGTAATAGCACAAAGGATGGAATGGAGGAATTGGAAGTATACCGTTTTAAGGATCTTATGCTATATTTGAAGTGATCTGTTATCATTTGAAGGTAGACTGTGAGAAATAAAAAAATATGTTGTAAACCGTAGGACAACCATTTAAAAATGTTTAAGCCAAAAGCTAAAAATAAAATGGAATCATAGAAAATAATTAACCTAGATATAGAGGAAAAGAGAACAACAACAAAAAAAAAAAAGATGGGACAAGAGAAAACAACCAGAAAGAAGGTAGATTGTATTGCAACCATATCAATAATTATGCTAAATGTAAATGATCTAAACTAACTAAATAATAAGCAGAGATACCAGATAGAATTTTTCAATCCAACATTCTACTACAGGCTGTCTATAAGAAATCTGTCTTAAACATAAAGGCATAAATAAATTAAAATAAAATGATTGGAAAAGGATATACCAAACACTAATCAAACCTAAGATGGTATGGTTATATTAATAACGGACAAGTTAGACTTCAGGACAAGAATGTGCCACAAGTAAAGAGGGACATTATAAAATGGCAAAGTGATCAATTCACAGATCAATTCACAATAACCGTCCTAAATGTAGATAGCAGCAGAGTTTCAAAATACATGTAGTGAAAACTGACAATACTGAATGAGGAAATAAACAAATCCACAATTTTACATGAAAAATTCAAAACTCTTCTCTCCATAATTGATAAAACAAGTAGACAGAAAATCGTAAGTGTATGGAAGACCTGACTAATACAATCACACTTGACTTAATTGACATACAACAACAGCAGAATATATATTTTCTCAAGTGTGCAATCACCAAGATTGACCATATTTCAGACCATAAAAAATCCTCAACAAATTTAAAAGAACTGAAATCACACAAAGTGTGATTCTCTGACCATAACAGAATTATACTTGAAATCAATGACTTTAAGGTGGTAGCCTGGGGGTGGGTGAGGGCTTGATAAGAAAAGCACAAGGGAGTTTGGGAGATGGATTAAACTCTCCTATATCTTGATCATGGGGGTTATTACAAGACAATGCATTTGTTGAAACTCATAGACCCTACATGGAATCAATAAATGCTACTATATATAAATCACACTTAACCAAAACTAAGATTTTTCCAAATAATGATGACAGAAAAACTCTCTAAATTTCTGATATACAAGGGAAGTCATTTTTAAATTTCTTTCCAAGTCAACATGACTATATATTAACTGATGAAGTTCTAGAACCTAGGCGAGGTTCGGTGGGCTGAGGTCTGGAGCCGATGACCAAGAAAGAATCCTTGAGACATCTTTAGTGCAAAATGGTGGTTTATTAAAGCACGCGGACAGGACCCGTGGGCAGGAAGAACTGCTGCCCGGGTTTGTGAGAGATGGCAGGTTCTGTACCTTATGGTTGGGGGAAGGTGAGGGGAAGGGAGGTTTCAACGGAGTTTTCATATGCTAAAGAGGGCCTACAAGGTGCTGGGATACTCCCTGCTTGACCAATGTTGTCTTTTAGCAAGCCATTAACATCAAGATAGTTGGGAGATTCCTGTCTTGCAGGATTGTGATCTCTGCAAGTTAACTCTTTGTTTCTCGTTTATGGCAGTCAGGGGTGCCTGAGGAATGTCACATATATTACCGAGGGGAGCGGGTGGAGAGGGGGTGCAAGGTGCCAGCTTTTGCTTTGTCCTCAGCCAGCCTCCTGCTCCCTCATCATTAACTTTGTTCAAACCAAAGGACTGGGTTATGGTTCGCCACACCTGTGTAGTTCATCTGCTTTGTGAATGAGTAGCCTTAAGGAAAACCCTCTTGTAATTGAGATATGGATCAATGCTCCCACACTCCTTGCATTCCTTGCCAATGAAACTAGATTCCTGCCTATGTGTTAATCTATAATCTTTTGAGATTTTGCAAGACGTAAAAAGTATATAATCCTGTAAAAACCATTCATTCTCTGGAGCACTTTCTTCCTATGAAGAGTGTGTTCCTGGGCAGCTGTCCTAACTTGGCCACAAACAAAACTCTCTTTCCTACTTTTAGATATTCTAAAAGGTTTGCTCTTTTTGTGTCGACATCTTCAGGACATGAGGAGATCACAGTTCCTTCAGGGATGGACATTGAGGCTCAAGGACATTCACTACAAACAACTAACAAATGGGGGCTGCCTGGGTGGCTCAGTGGGTTAAGCCTCTGCCTTCAGCTCAGGTCCTGATCTCAGGGTTCTGGGATCGAGTCCCACATCAGGCTCTCTGCTAGGCAAGGAGCCTGCTTCCTCCTCTCTCTCTCTCTCTCTCTGCTTGTGATCTCTCTCTCTGTCAAATAAATAAAATCTTAAAAAAAAAAAAAAGTCTCTTATGAAACAACTAACAAATGTTCCAGAGAAAGGAGACATTGGTTTCTGCAGTTTTTCCTCTTCTGAACACTAGTAGATTATATCATGAATTTCAGAGGAATGACTACAAATGAAGAACATAATATTTTCATAATAAATTCAATGTGAGGTTAAAAAAAAAAAAACCCACTACTCACAGACCATGGAAAGGAATAGGTATTGAAATGAGAGTTGTCACAATTTTTATCAAATATTTCCAAAACGGTGGAATTAAGAAAAATCATAAAGAGTTCTAAAATACACATCCCACTCAGCAACAGGAAAAAAAAAAACCAAACCTGGGATATTAAGCAAGACATTCAAGATATGGAAGATGAGAAAACAGGTGAGAATTCCTAAAAAGCCTACATTCTGTGCATTTTACCACAATGTTAAGAAATCATTGTGATAAATGAGAAAGACACAGAAACAATTCTTTTTTTTTTTAAAGATTTTATTTATTTATTTGACAGAGAGAGATCACAAGTAGACGGAGAGGCAGGCAGAGAGAGAGAGAGAGGGAAACAGGCTCCCCGCTGAGCAGAGAGCCCGACGCGGGACTCGATCCCAGGACCCTGAGATCATGACCTGAGCCGAAGGCAGCGGCTTAACCCACGGAGCCACCCAGGCGCCCCGACACAGAAACAATTCTTACCTCCTGCAAGAAATAACCTTAAAAGAAGGGTGATGGTAGTTGAATATAAAAACTTAAAGATAGTTGCAAGAAGACCTAACACAGTGAATATAAAAGTTAACTGTAAGTAAGGACTGGATGAACCAAAACTTTGCAAAAACCGAAGCAGTGTCTTCTGTGCCAGAGTGACCGCAGTTAACCCTGGGAGAAAAGACAGAATTGCAATGACTTGTCAAAGAAGAGAGAACCCTGGAACACTTCTAAGGTAAGTAATTTTTTTTTAGGTATCTAGCAAATTATCAATTAACCTGGTGCGTCCTGTTTTAAAACTATTCACACATAATAACAGAAGAGCTGATCCTTGAATGCTTCAGAGAAACATGTCCTCAGAGTTTTCAGATCCGTAAATAATGAGGTTGATTAAAAATAGGTCATCCAAATCAATCTAATTGCCTTCTATTTTTAATATAAATTCTTCTCATTGATTTTTAAAATGGACAGTCCATTAAAACACATTAATCATGACCCTAAAAGAGTACTTGTATCGCAAAAAGCCTAAGGTGAAGAATAAAAAGCAATTTCCCACCACATAAAGCTGAGGCGGGAACATCACCAAGGAGAGCTGGAGCCTTACTTTTCCTGGGGACAAAAAACATTTCTGGGTAAAAGCTGGGAGGTGAGGTATCATTATGAAAAAATGTTATCCAGCTGTATGACAGCAGTTTGAGAATGTTTGGAGCCACACATGTCTTCTTTGGATAAGTGGTCTCTAATTTTGTAGAGCCAAGGTAAAAACATATGATTGGATCTGCTGTGTTTTCTATGACATGCATGCTCATAATTGCAGAATACCTGTTCATTCTAGAAAATGCAGCTAAGGAAAACTAATATTAAAAATAATCCATAGTGGACGCCTGGGTGGCTCAGTTGGTTGGACGACTGCCTTCGGCTCAGGTCATGATCCCGGAATCCCGGGATAGAGTCCCACATCAGGCTCCCAGCTCCATGGGGAGTCTGCTTCTCCCTCTGACCTTCTCCTAGCTCATGCTCTCTCTCACTGTCTCTCTCTCAAATAAATAAATAAAATCTTTAAAAAAAAATAATCCATAGTGCCATCATCCAAAAATAACACTAGAAACATTTTGATATATACAGAGTTAAAGTTTTAAATCATAGAATGTATATTTTAAGTGCAGATATATAATACAGGCCTATAGCTTTTTATCCTTAAAAAATGATACACATTTCAGATGCCAATATACAGTTTCTCAAAATTTTATGAATGGAGCACACCGCATATCTATGACCACTTACTCAACCACCCTTCTGGGATTGGACTTTATAAACAGTGATTCACTAAAGGTTCTACAGCTAAATCTTTGCCAAAATCCTTAATTACTTAAAATAGATTTCGAAAACTAGACTTATCAAGTCAAAGAATAAACACTGCTTGTGAACTTTGACTGACACTTTGTGGAAAGGCAACTTGCCAGCCACTACAGTCTCTAGAGCCATGAAAGAGAGTGAACCCTTTTCTTGGCAGCTTAACGGATGGGGCTTTGATGCTTGTTGTTGATAATTCATCTTGGATGGACGCTTTCACTGTTACATAGCGGTTGTTAGGTCAACTTTGGGACCAGCCCAAAGCTGTGCTTGTCTAATCACAGATGGTGGTGACATTTCCACACCTTTCCAACACAGAATTATATGCATGAAAACCCTGAAGAATACCCACTTATCATATAAAATTTTTGTAAAATTGAGGCACATTTTATGAGAGCAGGCATAAAATAATTCCAGGGAGAACTATTTCCTGTGCCCTTAATTTTGTACAGCACTTAGAGGCTTGAAAATTCCGGCCAGGCCAGCAGAGGGCGCTGTGCAAATGCAACCGGAGGTGGAGAAGGATCCTGCCTCAGGGCTGAGCACACCTTCAGCTCTGTTGCTATGGAAACCCTGTGAGACCCTAAGTGCTGCACCCAGTCATTTCTGCTGCTAGGGAAGGAGCTGATTTGTGATCCTCCCCTGTTACACGGGAGCGGTGCGGGAGGAGTTTACATAGCAACTCTGGGGTCCTGAGGTCACATGTTTAGGCTGCTACATAGGGACAGGTTATTTGAAGAGAATGGTATCAAATAAAAAACATCTTTCAGGGTCCTTCCTTAGCTGGGCCACCACCTTGGGCCACGGAATGGGTAAAACTCCATCAGAGAGGACTGGGAAAACAGCTGGCCAGAAGGACAAGAGCCAATGCACTGGTTTTGTTTGGTTCACAGGGGATTGGCCGAAGTGGGTGTGTTTTGGGAATTTCAATTAAAGACATGAACTTGAGATTAAGAAATTGTTTCCCTGAAGCTGCCCATGAATCCCTGGGGTGAAGGCAGATCCTTGTACAGTCAGTGAAGGAAGGGAAGATTCGTTCTGGAATCCAGGAGTGGTTTCCTAGGAGTGGGCATCAAGCCCCAGGAGAGGCCAATTTTGAAGTCTCAAATCTCTAAATGTGATGAGTTAATGTTTGAAACTAACTTGTGTGGAAACAGGGAACAGCGTGTTAAATTTCTAAACACTCCCAAGGGAGGGGGAGAAAGAAAACGTAGCCTATCTGCAAAAATTCAAAAAGTGAGAAATTGAATGTATAGGTTCAGTGGCCACTTGCAGCGAGGTCCTTGTTACAGGCTGGGTCCTGCAGAAATCAGACTGGAAGACTGAGTTATCGTGCAGGGTGTTTGTTAGGAAGTGCCCCTCAGGTTGAGACCTATGGAAGGAAGGGAAGGAATCAAGATGGGACAGTTTGCCTCCACCGATTCAATGG
Organism: Lutra lutra; assembly: GCF_902655055.1. Classification (NCBI taxonomy): domain Eukaryota; kingdom Metazoa; phylum Chordata; class Mammalia; order Carnivora; family Mustelidae; genus Lutra; species Lutra lutra. The sequence goes on along the minus strand of NC_062280.1, from coordinate 41,680,902 downwards.
AATGCTCAGAAGCTGGAATGAACCATCAGGGCTGTCCTCCACTTGAGTGAAATGGCCCAGCCCCGATAGTCCCATCTAGATCTGCCAGTGAATTTGGGCCATCCTCAGGCTGCACTCCATGGGTGAGGGGCTCCTCTGCAACTGACGGGCAATCCCAGAAAAAGCTGATAACTGAGAGTACCTGCGGATAGCCCTCCCAGGAGCCAAGGCATCTTGAAGGGAGATCCAGGTGGCACATTCTGTGCCCATCACAATACATTTCCTGGACACTTACACTCCATGCACCCCAAAGTTCTCACTCCCTACTTCTCCCTTAATTTCTGCCCGATGGCCCAAGAGGATTGGGGTGCAGGCTGAGAGCTGGTGAAGAGCCCCATCTAAGGGAACAAACAGTGCTCGAAGTTATGGAATTTCACAGTGTTCTTTGTATAATTGATTTCTAATTTCAGTGGTCAGAAGAGATGCTTGATTATTTCAATATTCTTGAATTTATTAAGACTTGTTTTGTGGAAAGAAAAAAAAAAAAAAGACTTGTTTTGTGGCCTAACATACAATCTGTCCTGGAGAATGTTCCTTGTGCACTTGAGAAGAATGTGTATTATTGCTTTTGGGTGGAAGGTTCCGTATATATCCAAATCCATCTGATCTAACACACCACTTAAGGCCAGTGTTTCTGTATTGATTTGTGTCTGAATGATATATCTATTGATGTAAGTGGAATATTAAAGTCCCTACTATATTACTATACTGCTATTTCTCCCTTCGAGTCTGTTAATATTTGCTTTGTGTTCAAGTGTTATGTTGGGTGCGTACATATTTACAAATGTAATGTCCTCTAAATGGATTGACTCCTTTGTCATGAAACATCCTTGTCTCTTACTATAGTCTTTGTTCAAGAGTTGATTTTGTCCAGTACTAAGTCTAGCTATACCACCCCCCTCTCCGCCCCCTTCAGTCACACACTGCGGTAATATCAGCACAAGCACACAAATATAGCCAAGCTATGAAGCTGAATAAAACAACTAAAATATCAATCATAAAATAAATTACATCATCCAAACGAGAGGCTGAATCATCTTTCCATTCTCTCTGGAGAAAATACTACAGAATTAGTATCCGTGAAGAGGCTGAGTAAGCACTCAAAAATACGTAAGGGAAAAAGGTGCGCCAGGACGTTAATAAATATATTATTTTCTTGGATCCTGTGATATTTATGGTTTTTCTACTTCTTAAATATGTGTTCGCTTTCCTTCTTTTGTAATGGTAATTTGGTGTTTTCTTCCTTGGACCCCCAGGTCCTAACAGCGCAAGACCCGGAGGGCGGCTCCCACACTGAGGCGAGACGCCTCCCTCCTCCCCTGCAAGTCACCCAGACATCTCAGGTGCACAAAGGAAGAAGCACACGTATTTCACAACAAATTCTCGAGGGGCACGGCCCATTGACAGGCGCTTCACCTTCAGACCTACTACCCGCCCATCTCCCAACGCAGGCGCGGTGGCAGACCCCACCCCTCTCCTTTTTGCCCCTGCGCGGAGGCGAAGAGGGGCGGGACGGAAACTCGGGCGCGGATTGGCCGGACGTAAATCACGTAGTTATGTTTGAAAGGCCCAATCAGCACCCGGTCTTTCCGTGCCAGCCAATAGGCAGTCGGAAGGGCAGGCAGAAAGGGCGGGAGTCGCTATTTGAACGGGCCGCGGGAGGGGATGCCGTTCTGCTTCCCGCTGCAGTCGGGTGTGGGTCTCCCGCAGCCATGGAGGACCGTCTCCTCGGGGATGACGCGCTGCTGTGGCAGCTCCGGGACAGCCGCCGCCGCTTCCAGAGGCACATGCAGCGACTGATAGAAAAGGTATGGCACCCCCCCCCCCCACAGGCCCGCTGGAGTGCGGGGATAGGGGCGCGAGGCCAACGGGGGAAAACGGGCTTGGGAGCTGGGGTGTGGATGGAGGCGGCGGAGCGCGGGGCCAACGGGGCGGGAAGGGTAAGGGAGACAGGGGTGTAGAGGAGGAAGCGGGGTTGGGGAGAGAGGATTGGGGGGCTGGGATGGAGAGGGAGGTGGTTGGGGGCGAGAGGGAGGGAGCTTGGGTGGAGGGTTCTTCCGGACTTCCGGGGCGCGAGAGGGAGGGAGCTTGGGGTGGCGGGGTTCGTCCAGACTTCCAGCCTCGCGCTGGCGCCTCCTCGTGGCCCTCGGACCTGACGAGACGCCCTGTCTCTCCCGCAGTACAACCAGCCCTTCGAGGATGCCCCGCTGGTGCAGATGTCCACGCTGACCTATGAGACACCCCAGGGTACGAGTCCTCCCCACCTTCTGAGTGTTTGAGCGTGTGAACAGAATAGTGTCTTCCCAGAGCGCGAAATGCCGTCCCTGCTCTCTCATGAAAATAAACTGTGCTCACCTAGTAGGAATTAAAGCATTACTAACTCCCTTGAACCTGTAAGTTACTTAAATTACTTATTTCCGGCAGAATTACTTATTAAAACAGAATTCTGCAGACCTATAGATGCATGCCCCTGCTTGGTCGCATATCTGTCCACTCGGGCTGGTTGCTTTAACAGTTGCAGCCGGGTCTCTGTTTCTTCATCTGTCACATGGGAAGATGACTGACTATACCTACTTCGTGGGGATGTTTGAAGTTACATGAGTGTGATTGTGGAGTTCTTGGAACAGGGCCCGGCCTTCATAAACACTCGTATTGACTATTATTTGACCTATTTGACTGGGAGTATTAACTGTCCTCCTGAGGCTCTGAGCTCCCGGAACGTGACGAGAAGGAGCCATTCTGTTTAGTGGTTGATGCTGTAAGCTGACTTACATCTCATGGGTTCTCTTTGCTAACTAGGTGAAGCGATCAGTTCCACCCACTCAGTCTTATTCCCAGCTCATTCTGACCCACTAGTGAAGGCAAATCTCACATCCAGCTTTGCTGTGCACTGGACAGGCAGGCCCTAGAAGTTTTGTAGGACCAGCTTCTGAAGTTAAATAAAGGGTTAGCTGTCTGCCTTTTTAGCTGAGCCAGCCACCCATGGGTGAAAAGTTTATGAAGACAGAAGCTAAGATATTCCGGCTCCAGGTTTCACTTACTCTCTGATCTCTGTCGAGCGATGACAATCGCTTTCCTTTGCTTTGAGTAAGATGAAGTATAGTGACAGGTGACGACAAATCTAACCTGAGGGCAGGACACGGGGCCATGTAGGAATCTTTCCTAAGGGTGCCATCAGCAGGCTTCACTCTGTTCTTGTGCACCGTCTCTGCAAGGATGTGATACACATTTACATGATATACGTGATATACAAGTGTCTGGAGCATTCTGGCCCCTCCACATACCTAGTAGAGCACTACTAACTCCAAGAGTGAAGCCCACTCTGACTCCAGTTTGAGGAGAGCAGTAGTTGAAGGCTGACAGCACTTCTACTCAGAGCACCAAGGCCTCCTGGAGAGCTTGTTATAGCGCAGATTTCCCCGGGGCCTCCAGCAGCAATGCTGGGTGTGGATTCAGTGGATCTCAGGAGATCCTGGCTGATGATAGCGCGGTTCCCCGGACCTATTGCTTAGCCTGAGGAGGTACTTTCTGATTAGAGCTAGGGGACCACCTTGCGGCAGAAGTTCCCAATTTAAGGCAACAGCACAGGATGTAGAGTGTAGCTAACACTCCCACACTCCTAGTGGTGAAGACAGTGGGGGAATAATAGTTGTTCACATGTGTTGACCACTAACCGTGTGCCCTGTGCTTCTGAGAGTCTCATGTTTTGGATTCTTAGCAACCCTTTGAGGTAGGTACTAGTCCTAGGATCATTGTTTCATAGCAGAGATGCAGCAGAAAGAGGTTAGGGAACTAGCCCCATGTCACTTGCCGCACCAGCAAAGCCTTAACTTGAGTTAGCATATTTGCTAAACATCACTGTGTTCTGCAAAGGCCACATGGTGCAGTGGGCAGGAGCACAGAGAGTCACTGCCCTGGATTCACAGTTGGCTGAGCGGCCTGGACTTGGTGACTTGACCTACTTCTTGCTTCTGTGTCTCCATCTGTACAGTGAACTGGGTGAGCGCCAACCTCCTAGAGAGTTAGGATTTCTCTACAAGTTCCACAGATATAAGTTGTAAATACTAAATGTCATATACGTGGGAAGTGTTTGGGATAGAGCCTGGATCATTGTAAGCACTGTGTATCATCATTAGCCACCATCTCAACCCAACGATCCCTTCTTAGTCACTTTGAATTTACCTGGGGGCAAATGGAGGTTTAGGAAGAGATCAAGTATTCTGGCCCAGGTTCTGCTAGCTAGTAAGTGGCAGGACTCCCAAATCTCAGCGTTCACCCGCATGCTTAGGCCTTGCTCGGTACTCGTAGACTTCCCTCAGAAAGCACTCCGAACATGGGGTAGAGAGGTTGCCCTCAAACAGTGCTTCCGGTCTACGTGTAACATATAGTTTGCTTTCAATATATCTACTTTAAGGATAATACTTGGCATATGTGTGTTCTTTAACCCCATTTAACTCTGGCTTAAAGACAAAACTAGACAAAACTGTTGCCTCCTAGATAGGAGACTTTCATTAACGACAGGTGTTTGTCTAATCTTAATTTAAAGAAAAAACCTTCAACTCCACAAAGGTGAAAAACAACAGAATATCAGAAGTAAGGCTTGCTTTCAGTGTTGTATCTGTCTTTTGCCTGCCACTTTTTCTTTGACACAGATTGAACAGAAATTCAGCGGTCAGGATTGCTTACGTGGTAATTTTAATTTTATTTCTTTTCTGAAGGATTGAGAATTTGGGGTGGAGGACTGGTAAAGGAGAGAAACAAAGGTCACATCCAGGTATTTAACGTCAAATTTTATCGCCAATACAAGCTGCCATATAGGAATACTGATGTGAATGAAGGTGTGGGTCAGCTGTGACTGCTCCGGGATCCCCCGGAGATCGCCGCGGGACTCCTGATCTCTGGCTTTCTCACCCGAGCTACCCGCCATTTTCCTCTAAGTATTTACTGAGAAGCTTTGCTTCTGTTGCTTGTCAGGTACCAGAAGGAGCTGTCCCCGTTTCCTCTGCTTTAGGCCGAAGGGCTCTTGACAACAGCCCCATGGGCAGGGCTGGCTGGAGGGAGAAACCCGTTCCTGCCCCAGCTGCAGCCATAGCTGTGAGCTTAATTTGTTGGGCCCTTGCAGAAAAGATCTGAACCAGTTGCTTTGAGGAAACATGCCTCTTTTCTCTTCTGCAAAGGGAAGAGATTAGGGAAAGGGTGCAGGATCACGCCTCTTTCCCCCATGGAGCTCCCTTCCAAAACCCCGGTGTGGTTTTCCCAAGTTTATCTGTGGACACTGAGACAGGTGGCCTGCTATGTTCATGGGAGGAGCCAACACAGTTTGCCTTCCTGCTGGGAGACCCACAGTTTTGCCAGGGTAATTTTTGCAAGGACGTCTGGGATCCCCTTAATGACTACTTCTCAGCCAAGAAGGCTGTGCCCCAGAATGAAAACATCAGGGTTAGGATTCCCGAACCATTAACAGGAATTCTGAAATAAAATTTCTTCCTGATTATTTTCATCACACACATTATGTATTTGGTTATAGAAATGTTAGAGATACATGTAACTATTAAAATCAACCTAACTTCTATAGTCACTCATGATATTTTAGTATAATATAATTCCTGTTTATAATACACACGTTTTTCACCTTCTTTTTTCCACATAATATATGTTGTGGACATTTTTTTTCATCATCCATTGTATCACTCAATTACCTTTTTTTCAAAACTGCTCTCATGGATAGGCATTTAGCTGTTTGCACCTTCCTTTATTAAAAACCGGGATCGGCACACTTCCGACAAAGGGCCAGATGAGAAGTATTTTAGGCTTTGCTGGCTGTGTGTTTCCTGCTACTCTGTTCTGTATTAGGAGGGGAAGGTTCCTGTATGCCATACATGAACAGGCATGGCTGTGTTCCCTTGAGCTTTATAAGACCCCTGTTATAAATACCCCTTGAAGGACCATCTTTGCGTTTTCCCAGGGCCTATACTAGCCCTTATCTAGTAGTCGCCAGGAGGTGCGATCATCAGGTCAAAGGATTTGCACTCTAAATTATCCTTAATAATGATGTCCACCGATCAGACCAGTATTTGAATGGCCTGGTAGCCAAGTGTTTTCATCTGCACATTTATTTAAGGTTGTTTTGTTTTGTTTTTTTAAAGATTTTATTTATTTGACAGAGAAAGACACAGCAAACAGGGAACACAAGCAGGGGGAGTGGGAGAGGGAAAAGAAGGCTTCCAGCTAAGCAGGGAGCCCACTGTGGAATCATGATCCTGGGATCATGACCTGAGCCAAAGGCAGACACTTAACCGACTGAGCCACCTAGGCACCCCTATTTGAGGTTTTTGCTTGAAATGTAGGAGCACTGCTGCCTGGGATCTATGGAATTTTGAGCTCCTCTCCTAGGATTAGAAAACTAGGAGTCATCTGCGCTGACCACTCCGACATCTGCCGCCCCCCAAAGTTACTATGTGTGACTGTGCCCAACTCTGCCTTCTTTTCCCAGACAACCAGAAACTCAGCTGCTCTGCACCCCCAAGATGGTGCCTGGAGGCCGTGGGAGGCAGTAAGCCACGGTGGGCTGTGCCTGTGTTGACCTATCAGTCTGGTCCCAACACAAGGCCCGGGTTCTTTTTGTAGCCCCAGAGCTTCCAGCCGCTGGGACGTCAGTGCCCAGGGCTCAGCTTCCCCTAGTTTTTGTTTTTTGTTTTATTTTTAAGAATTTATTTATGTGTTTGACAGAGAGATCACAAGTAGGCAGAGAGACAGGCAGAAAGAGAGAGAGGAGGAAGCAGGCTCTCTGCCGAGCAGAGAGCCTGATGTGGGACTCGATCCCAGGACCCTGAGATCATGACCTGAGCCGAAGGCAGAGGCTTAACCCACTGAGCCACCCAGGCGCCCTCCCCTAGTTTTCCAATCAAGTTCTGCCTCACCTCCAGACACAGCAGCCACGAAACAGTTCCAGAGGCTTCTCTAGTTCTTCCTATCCGTTCCAGGTGATTCAGCCCCTCCTCACCTGAGGCAAAGGGGGCAACATTCCCCAAGACAGGATTCAGTTACCAGGCAGTGCCTGTAGTCACAGCCAGTGGCAGTCACAGCCAGCCACAAACCCTCCTGATCCTGAGGTGGCACCTGCAGGGACAGGCCTCACCATGCTCTTGACTCCTGTTCTTGTGAGGCAGGGGAGTTCCTAAGCTCCTTTAGCCAATCTGGTGTCTTGAATTCTCAAATTTTACTAATGAGAACCCACGGATGGCATTCATCAGGATTGTTAGCGAGGCTAGAGATAGAGACCAGGCCATAGAGAGTGGGCCCACGGCCCACTGGCTGCCCCTGTGGTGTGAGCCCTGGTCAGGCCAGCTGACTGCCCCTGAGAACTGGCTTCACACGCACGGGGTCACAGGTGAGATCACAGGAAGTTCCTCTGTGCCTCTCAGATTTCCAGGTTCTACTTGCTGATCTAGTGACAAGGCTGTCCTGTGGCATTTGGGTTTCGTATGGCACCCACACGTGCGCAGTGGTCTGGCCCCTGCGTTCCCATCTTTGCTCCTCGCTTCCCCTACTCCTTCCCTTGCCATCCACAATTCACCATCCGAGTGGCTCTGGGAATATCAGCCCAGGCGCACCCAGAGGAAGAAAGCCGTTCCTTCTCTGAGGAGAGGCCCTACCTCGAGGCCCTTTATGCGGGAAGGTACTAGAAGTACGTGAAACCCTGTGCTCTCACGCTGAAGGGAGGATTGTAGGGCTGTTACTTCACCGTGGCTTTGAAGTGTGTTGTCTGAGTCGAGCCTGTCTTGATCTACTTCTGTGCTTTTGAGGACTCCCCGGTGGAGGCAGTCAGCAGGAGTGATGGCGGCCCCGCGGAAGCCAGCACCAGAGGTCCAGCTCCCCCCGTGCCTGGCACACAGGTCCTGGCAGTGGGTGAGTGTCCCTGTGCTAGGTGGCGAGTTCGGGAGGAGCACGGGTCCCCAGTACAGCATTCCAAGTCCAGATCCCTCACTAGGACTTTTTTCCAAGGTTATTTTAAAAACAAGAGCATCTTAAAGTGCCTGCTAGTTCCTTCTATCTTGCTTAGTTACATCACGGTTCTTGACACCTAAACAGACCTCAAACCTTCCTGAGGAATGGATGTACACGCTTCCGTCCGTTCTTTAACTTATTGCCCCTCTTAGAAGCATCTCAGGAATTCATAAGACTTCAGATTGGCCCCACAGGGCGGTATTTGAACTGCTGACTCCTGTGGGATGTCTTCCTGCCTCTGCGTCACCTTGTCCTCCATGGAGCTGCCTTCCCTGCCCCAGGCCAGTCCCAGGCTGCCCAAACCCCGACCCAGCCTGTTTTCTGGAGAATCTGTCGCCACTGCCTTTCTCTTTTTGGCGTCTCCCTCAGCCCTGTGCAGCCCGTCAGTGTTGAACACACTCAGATTTCACCTCAAGCATAGTTGACAGGCCTCCCTGCCCTGTGTCCCTCTCTCTGCATTGGTTTGACTTCCCTTCACGACCCAACTTACAGGAGCTGCCCTTGCTTCCCACCTGCCAGGCATTCCACCGGCTCCATCCTGGCTCCTGACTCCATCTGGAAGGCGGAACTCTCAGTGGTCCCAGCCACCCCGTTGCTGACTCTGGCATTCTGGGGCTTCTATCCCATTGCCCTCTTGGTAGCATTTGGAGCTTCTGGAAATCCTGGCTTTATAGTCTGTGGCCCTGTGGGTTTTCTTCCTTCTCCACCCCCTTCCTGCCAGCCCACCTCCCCTCTACCAGATGCCCTTTCTGGAGATTGGTCTGAGCCCCTCACTCTGGTGCAACCCCCAGCCCAGACCCTGTCAGCCTCTCTTCTCAGTCTAAACTTGGCGCATCTAAACTGAAAAGGTCAACCAGAAGAATTGCCCTTGGCACATCTGTAATATGAGATAGAAACCCAGCCCCTCCCTCCCTCCCTGTGCCTCTGCCTTCCCTGTCCCTCGTGTAGCTCTGCCCCTGTGCCCCGCCATACCCCCACAACGCCAGCCCTTCCCCTGCTGGCACCTGCAACAGCGCCCATCTGGGCACGCCGCTACTCTGCTCAAAGCACTACAGTGGTTTCCTGTTGCTCTTGGGATGAAGAGCAGAATCCTGGCCTGCCCACCGTGTTTTACTACCCCCAGGAAGCCCCCTGACCCCCAGATCAGAACAGACCCCACCTTCACCCAGGCTCCATACACCAGCCCTTCTCCAGATAGCACTTAACCAGACTGTAGGTCTGTAATGTCAGACTTTGTAACTGGCCCCAAACCCCCATCTCCTGCTGGCACTGGTCCTCCACAGGCTTCGTGTGCTTTGCCCGGCTCTCGCCAGCAGCTCACCTGCTCTAGGCCAGCTGTCAAAAAGGATTCAGTCCTTCAGAGAACACAGGGCGGTCTTGCCAAGTAGAACTAGGAAGACCTTAATGAAGGTGTTTACTCATTGATCCCAACTACAACTCCACAAATCCTTAGTTCCATGAGTTCCTGGACTGCTTGAAATAATTAGAATGGTTATTCCAGAGCTGCACTGTCCAATGTGATGGCACATGTCGCCGGTGGATAGTCAAATGAACTGAAAATTAAATAAAATTTAACTTAAAGTTCCCCAGCCTCAGAGCCACATTCCAAGTGCTCATCGGCCACACTGTGGCTGACATAGCAGACATCAGGGAGGTGGACAACAGCCCTGGGCCACAGTGACTCTGCTCCTAGAATCAGAGGCAATCGAAGGAGCTCAATGTGATAGAAGGCTTCTCCAGGGGCACCTGAGTGGCTCAGGTGGTTGGGCATCTAACTTGGTCTCAAGTCATGATCTCAGGGTCCTGGGATTGAGCCCCACATTGGGCTCTGCCCTCAGCAAAGTGTCTGCTTCTCCCTTTCCCTCTCCCCTCCCCCAGCTCCTGCATAAGCTCTCCCTCAAATAAATAAATCTTTTTTTAAAAAAAGATTTGATTTATTTGTTTGACAGAGAGGGAACACAAGCAGGGGGAGCGGGAGAGGGAGAAGCAGGCTTCCCACTGAGCAGGGAGCCTGATGTGGGCCTCGATCCCGAGACCCTGGGATCATGACCTGAGCCAAAGTCAGACACTTAAGGACTGAGCCACCAGGCACTCAATAAATAAAATCTTAAAAAAAAAAAAAAAAAAAAAGAAGGAAAGAAAGAAAGCTGCTTCTCCAGTCATATTCCTGCCCTGATGGGTTTGTTGCATTGCTAGTAATCAGGACAGCGACAGAATGCTGTGTCCTTATTAAAGGGAGCACTCTAGAACATACTCTAATGGTGCAAACACTATCCTTAAGAGAAAATGCAAGGTTTCTTTAAAATGCTGATTGAGATTTCCATTTTTTTGCTTTCAGATTCAAAAAACAATGATGATGCATCTTTATATCAGGAAGACGTGATCGCTGGGTCCTTCATGGTAAGACCCACCTGTTAGAATGAAGGGACCAAGCCAGGGCTCAGGGGTACAAGAGCATGTTTTCATTTCCAGTGTATTTCTTGTCCTCTTTAGACTCACTCTTTGCTAATACCATCCCTCATGTCTCTGATCCGCCTTCTCCTTCTCCTGTCTAGCACACAGCAGCCTTCACTGCCCTGGTTCAAGCCTGGTTTACTGAACTTAAAAGAAATGTTGGATGATGTTCCGTCTGAACCATCACAGTTCACTGTGCACCCATACCCTTGATCATGATATTAAAAGTTAGGTTCTAAGTTGGCCTTTGCCTAAGAGGCAGTGTCATAAGGAAGTTGTTTCCAGGGAGTATTTCCAGGTCAGCCCTTGGAAGCCCATGTCGTCACAAGGTCACGTCATCAGGCCATTGATCTGCCTGCCACCCAGAGTGGCCCAGTGGTCCCAGAACCACCTGACTCTTTACCCGTCAGGATCCAATCTCACCTTCCCTCCATTGGGATACACGAGAATACACAGAGAACTTAGTCTAGTGGGGTATCTTTCCTGGCCCCAGTGTCAGATGCTGGAAGAGCTCGCATGTGGGTTTTTCCCTAAAATTGCTGTTTTCATCCAGAGTTTGCCATAAACCCGGTTTGACTTTTTAGTGTCTAACTAGAATGGGCTGTGACCCTGGGGGAGGAAGGAGGGTACTTTTTGAAGTGTTACATAGGGGTGGCAGTGAAGGGGAAGTAGGTGGTCCCAGCAATAAGAAACCTCCTGGACAATGTGTGTTTGTGTTATCCCCTTTATCCCCCTTTGGCTTCCCACTCCGGTGCAGGGTGAAGGTCAGCACGCCCTCTCCCCCGTGCTTGGCAGAAGGGAAACGGAGAGGCCGCTCTTCTGCCTCCTTAGCCAAAACGCTGAACATCTTTTCTTGTAAATGTACTGATCAGGGCTGATTCTCACAGTTGAGTCCCGAACTCACCTAAGAATATTCAGATTGTTTTAAATTATTTTCTGTTCTAGGAATACTGTCCTAAGCTTCCACAGACTTCTCTTTTTTGTCTTTTTTTTCTTTCTTTTGGATGGTTGTCCCTGGGTAAATGATCTAAAGTTCGATTTCTGGGTCCAAAGGATTTTCAGAGGATCTGGACCATTTTGCACTAACAGCAAGGAGCAAAAAGTGACTTTGAAGAACTTCATTTACTGATGTGTAGTTAATGAACTTGCCAGTTTGTTCCAGCACCCAAGACCTCATCCAGACCCAAAAGCTCTTACGAATACTGATTTGCTTCTGTATCAGCCTGCAGTGCCTTGGAGCCCTTTGAAAAACGAGTTAAGGAGGAAATACTTGACCCAGGTGGATGTTCTGCTCCAGGATGAAGGACGTTCAGAGGTAAAGTGCTTCCCGGCGTGCATCTTCTGATAATTGAATCCTAGAGACACACGGAGGCCCACCAATCAGGTTCTTGTTCACTCTCTGTGGAGCCCAGAAGGAGCCTCCCAAGCAAGTGTTTAGAAACCATATCATTCCCGGGCTTGCAGACGTCCACTCTCCTTGAGGAAGCGCTCCAGGTCCTCAGGGGCAGCAGGGATCAGGGAAGCTCGTGGGATGCGTCCTCCGTCGCCCTCTGTTCTGGAGCAGCTCACAGAAATGTAAGGGGCCCCACCTTGGGGGCAGTGATGGGGAAGCAGCAGCTCCCCGCAGCTCTGGGGTGACCGGGCTGGCACTGGCAGCAAGTGCCCTCTGCACCTGACCTGCGGTTGTGTCACGGGCAGTCTGTGCTGAGGTCTGGGCTGCCCCACTGGGCCCTTGCCCAGGGTGGGTGCCCACCACGCTCCCCCACAGCCAGTCTCCCAGAGCTTGGTCTGACATAGCAAGGACGCCAGCTCTAGCTTTCCAAGTTCTATCAGGGTCTTCTCATAAAGGACATTTTCGTATCCAGTAACTAGGAGGTAAGTGACGTGGGAAGAGTCATTTATCTCAAAGGCAGCAAACTTCACAGGAACATGTACTTTTTCTTACTTTGTTGCTGACCAGTGAGAAGGCCATGGCTGAGGACCATTGAATTGGTGGATGTACTGGAAATGGCCTTTCCCTTTATCCTAGAGCAGCGGGGGGTGGGGTCCTGGCAGATGGGTGGCAGCAGTGACCCTCTGGGGGGCGGGGGGGGTCCCCTGAGGGTCACATGGACAAGCTCCTAGATTTTACTAAGACACCTCCTCCCACCACTGCTGGAGGCTGCAGCCACTGGGATTGTGGTCACACTTATCACATCTGCTGCTGAGCTCAGACCCACGGCCTGTGGATGGGGAGGAGCAGCTCATACCATCCTGCGGGGCCTGGCACTGGCTGTAGGGGACAGCTTTGGACACCCCCATGTGTTAAATCATATACTTTGATTTCAGTGTACTGACGATGGAGATGGAGAGGACACCCATGTGACACTGAGTCCTTCCTTGGCCTCACCTGCTTGGCCTGCCCATGGTGAGTGTGACATAGAAACTTGGTGTGAACCGTGTCCCTTCTGCTTATGTGCATGTTTCATTGACATAAACTGTTAGAGCAGCACTTAATAGATAAATTATTCGTATTTAACTAATAGACTGCTTTTTCCCTCCGGCACTGTGGCACTAATTGCTAATTAGCTCTTTATCCCAACATACTGTTGTGAAATGTTTGAATCTCCAGAAACACAGGACTCCTACAATAAACATCCTTTGCTTGCATGTAATAATCCACATTTTGTGGCATTTGCTTATCCGCCCACTGCCCCCATGCCCACGCACCGTGTCCATTGACCAGCGTTCACATCTGTGCTGTCCCTAAGTGCTGGCAGGTCTGCTAAGAACAAGGAAACCCCAGGCCTGGGTGGAGCTGTCCCGCACAGGCCAGAAGGCTCCTGGGCCATCTCCTATCTCGTGAATAGTCCTGGCCGCTGGTAGCCTTGCAGAATGTCCCTCAGTTTGGACTTCTCTGGACTTCCTCCAGGTTAAGTTCATGTTAAACATTTTTGGCAAAAATAATGCAGAGATGGTGTGTGTTCTCCAAGGACGTCCCGTCACTCTGTCCCATTGTTAGTGACTCTCCAGCCTGGGCACTTGGCTAAGGGAGGACCCTCCCAGGTTTCTCGCTTCCTCAGAGTCATCTGTGGGTGCTCCTCTGAGATCACCTGGTTCCCCACAGACCTCCCACCCCATGGTTTTGGCGTTGGGCTCCAACTCCTGCCTAAGTCGGTGCTGCAAACCCGCCCTATTCTGGTCCTGCCATTCCGCCCGGGTGCACCTGTTGGCATTCTGTAAATAAGCACTGTCTCACTTCTTTCCTGAATTTTGTTCCTTCCTTTATCCCCACATGGTTTTACTTTTAAAAAATTGTAGAATCAGTAAGAACTCCTGGACATTTTTTTTTCTCTTTTAATTCGCTCACGTTAGAAGCCACTGGTGCTCAAGTTGTCCCACACACAGGCCATAGGAGCCCTCCTCACGGGCTTCTGTGTCCTCCCGCCTGCCGCGTCAGTTTTGAGCACTTCGTGCCCTTACCCCGACTCCACAGTCGCCCCCCACCCCTATGATCACCAGTGCCAAAACCCTCTGCTCATCTGGCTGGTCGTGCGGTGCAGAGCTGTTTCAGAGTCACGGCTCCTGCTATCACTTGCGTGACAACCTGCTCAAGAAGGTTCCAGAGTTTGAAGCAGCTCTTTGATCCTCACGCAGTGTCCCAGAGGCTACCCATTCTGAGTACAGTGTTCAAAATCATTTGACTTCATTTTCCTCCTGCCGTTATCATAAATTTGATAAGCACTTGAGTGCTTTCTGGGCCTGTTCTCACTTTTTAAGAGTTCTCCCTATCCTCGTTGGTTTAATTTTATTTTTTAACTACATAAAACATGGCACATGTGCAAGTCCAGTCTGCGTGAAGAGGTGTATCCGGGAGTCCTGTGTCTTCCCTGCCCCCGAGCCCTGCAGATAAACAGTGTCATTGTTTGGTTTCTTCTGAGACTTTGAAAAAGGCATCCAGCATGTACACTATCACCCAGGAAGGAAGACCCACTGGAGAAGTTTTGGGAGGAGAGTAGAAATTTAAGTTTGAGAGCTAGAAAGAAATCTCCGAGAAAAATCTAGTTCTATATTTTCATGGAACTTTCCTCTTTTTTATCTTGCTTTAAAAAGCCTCATCCCCATCCACCCTTTAGTTCTGTGGTCTTGCACCTTCTTGAACGGTGGCACTTTACCTTGTGTGTGTTTTCCTCCAGGAAGCCGTGGCCATGTGTCTGGAAGGAGTCCTGGCGGCCCAGTTAAGCTGGCTTCATGGCCTGGGGAGTGTGATCCAGCAGACCTGGCCCTCGTGCCTAGAAGCAACAGTCTCACGTTCCAGGGGGCTGGGGGGCACAGCCGCTCAAGCAGCCCGGCCTTGGAGGCTGACATCATCTGTGACGTGACCATCAGCGACCTGTATGCCGGCATGCTGCACTCGATGAGCCGGCTGCTGAGCACAAAACCGGCATCTATCATCTCCACCAAAACCTCGTTCATCTCTCACAGCTGGAGCGCCAGGAGGAGGCACAAGTGTAAGAACAGAATGAACCAGACACAGTGCCGAGGAGCCGGGCTCTCTCGAAGGGCTTCCCGGGAGACACTCCCATCCTGTTCCCAGCCACTGAAGGACAGGGAAGTGTTAAGAGATTGCGAGAACTTTCTAGTAGCTTCTGGCCAGAAGGCAGGGGTAGAATTAGAAAAAGCTTTCCCTGAAGTCAACAAACCCGAGATCCACAAATTAAATCCACGTTGGAAGGAGCTTAAGGGGTTGAAGAGTTTAATGCCTCAGGGGTGTTCATTGACTTACGGAGGAACCTGTACAATGCATCACCTTGGTCAGGAAAATAGACTTAGGGCACTAAAATGGTTAATTTCTCCTGTAAAAATCGTTTCCAGACCAAGAGTACTGCGGGACAAGGGAGGGAATCGTTACAGGGAAATTGGAATCAAATTTGATAAGCTTCATCAGGAATATTGTCCAAACTCTGGGAAACAGCCCTGCCTGACTTCCCTCCCGGGACCCTCAGCAGTGGCCATGTACAGGGGTGGTCCAGCAAGCCCTTGTAGCCCCCGGGGCTTAGAAACCCGCAGGCTCAGCAGGTTCCACGAGGCTTTTGAAGACCTGGGTGAACGAGCTATTGGAACAGTGAGATGGAACAGCAAACCCCTGCCAGTGAGGGGTTCGCCTCCCTTGCTTTCAGAAACCAGCTCCGTGCAGAGCCCAGGCCGCTCGGAGCAGACCCTTGACCTTTTTCAAGGAAACCATCCTGAAATACTTAAAAAGTCCATATCTCCCAGCAAAGCCACATCAGTAGCTGGCAGACAGCCTCCAAGCTGTGGAAGGAAACGTTACAATGAAATAAAGGAGAAATTCGACAAGCTTCATCAAAAGTATTGCCAACAGTCACCACAGCAGACACAGGCACCTTTACGTATTGGAACATCTCCAGATAGAGCAAGCCTGGAAGTTCAGTACCCCGGAGGAGGCACCTTGGAAAGAGCAAACCCAGACTCTGGCTTCCAGGGTCCCCCAAAGCCGTCAGCATCACCCCAGGGGAGCATGGAAAGTCCACTGGGCTCAACTGCACTTGAGGCTCAGCCGTCAATGAGCTTCGTGCTCACTGCCACGAGGGGCCACCAGTCCCCTCCGAAGAGACGCCGATTATCAGATTCCCTGCTGTATGGACAGTGGGCCAGTTCCCAGGTTCCATCATGTGTGGTGGGCCATGCCCTCCCATGGCCAGGGGAGAGGCCGGCTCCCGACAGCCCCCCTGGCAAAAGAAGGTGCGTTTCTGTGGGTCGAATATGGGTGTTTTACAGGAGGATTCTTCTAGCTCTTTTCCAAACTTCCTCCCAAATTCTTTTCCTTCCTCCGAAATGAGCATTTCTATCCAGAACCTGTTTGTGGGTGGGATGTGTGGAGGTGGGGGCTGAAAGGGTGCTTAGCGGGAACATTTTACACACTTCCCACGGCAGTGCATTTGGGGGACTTTTCTAAAAAGCCTCACTAGTAGTGCGCTCTGTCTGTCCTTGTCATTTTGTGTCCTTCCCAGCCTCTCCTGGTCCTACTCCAAAAACAGCCATCCTAAAGCACAACTGATCTGCAAATAGTGACGTTCCTTTTATTTCTGGACTCCCTGCCGGGACAGCAGGAGCGGCTGGCCTGGGCCACCTGCTGCTGCTCCGCGACCCAGCACTCGGCACGGAGGTCGAACCTCATCCTACAGTCCGGTTTGTGCGGACACTTGAGTCACGTGTGATTGCGTGTGTGCCATTCTTTCTCGGGAGAAAAGATGCAAGAAGGCGGGGTGGGCAAGTCACCGTGGACTGATCACCGTTTTTCCATGAGCCCCAGGCTTTCCAGCACACGCTTCAGTGTCCCCAGCCCGGGGTTTGGGCAATGAGACTCTCCTGAACGAGCGCACATTTGTGGTTTTATGCATTGGTGGTGTGGGCAGGTGAGGTCGTGTCGAAACCGTCCTCCCTCCTAGCCCCAAGCAGACGGGCGCCCCCCCAACTCCAGTGGCTGTTCAGATGGACCCCATCTCCCCTAAACATCCCATGTTCTCTTTTCCCCACTGTGAACCCATCCCAGGAACCCGTGCATTCCTCTCAGGGATGAGCCCTGAGCTGTCACTGTCCCCACCCCTGAGTGACCCCACTGGTCCTTCCCTGCCTTTGCCAACTCACGCTTCTCAGCATTCAGACCCACATGGCCCCACTCTCGGAGAGTATTTCCAAAAACCTGAGAGGGCTCTGGCTGCAGGTGGGGCTGGGTGCAGGAGAGGACTGGTCCTTCCTGAATGAACACAACCTGTAGTAGCCAGTGCCTCTTCAGGGTCAGAATCATGGTCTGGTCTTTTTTCCTTGTGCTTCCACTTCCTCCAGCTGCCCCTGTATCCTCCAGCCTGCTGTCTGGCTTGTCCTCCACTGAAGCCACTGTCCACCAGTGCCCCCGATGGCCACGTCCCAGGGCCTTAACCATGCGGTGGCCTCTGTTCCTCCTGACCTGTCCCCTACATCGTCTTGTCCCTCAGCTTCACCTCTGTGGCTTTTCCCACCTCATCCCCAGATTTGCTGCCATGTCAGGCCACCTGCTGACCCAGCCCCTGGAGTTCAGTGTGTGTGTGTGTGGGGGGGGGGTGTCATTCCCCCAGCCCTCTTCTGCCTCCACTGCAGCTGACCCACCCTTCCCACCTTCTCGATGACTGGCAGTCTCTTCTCGTTCACCTGCCCAGTGAGGGCCTGCCAAGGTCAGTCACAGCGAGGAGTAATGCCTCGTGCCTGGCAGTGGAGCAGCCAGAGGAGAGGCTCAGCCCTCTGTGGGGCTGGCTCCCCTGGAATTTGGTAAGTCATGGTGGCCACGCCCTGGAGGCCTCTCGCAGTTCTGTCTTAAAACTGTGGCATGAACACACTTAACCATTTTTCTTTTTCTACTTATAAATCTTGAGAAAATGGACCAAATCTTCCTGAGCTGCCTACAGAAGGCATGTTAATGGCTGACATCTGAGTCCCTTTCTGTGTGTCTGGCTGTGCAGAACCTTCTCACCGCCTCCTCCCTTAATCCGCAACGACCCCTTTGATGAGATAGGTCTCATCCAACAGGCAGGTTCTGTCTCTTACTCTATAAATAAGGGAGTGTAGCTGAATAGCTGAAGCCTTTCTCGAATCCTGAGTCGGCCCAGGCCCTTGATGCCAGGCCGGGAAACACCTGGTTCATGGGCATAACCACCAGGTGGCGCTGCTCCCTGGAGGCGGGTAACCCTTCGGCGGGTTTTTGCATCCTTGACACATTTTCTATAGTGGACACACATGCTCATATATACATGCAGTGGAATAAATACAGAACAGTTAAGGTTTTGGTGGCATGGGAATTCTAGTGTAATTTTACTGAAATAATTTTCCTTGTCCTTTTTTGTTTTTCTAAAGGAAAGAACACACCTTTCAAGATGGAAGAGAAAAGTGACTTTGTACTCAGAAAAATTGAAAGCTGAAGATGTGTAGCCAAGTTATTTTTTAAGAGTTTGTCCCTCTTCCCCCTTACTCTGTGTGTGTTTAATCCTCAAGAATATGTGAGAGCTGGCTTCCTTTATCTGCCCTTCAAAGCAAATTTCAGTGAAACTTGTCCCTTTGAAATGACTCTGAGTTCTTGGTGTAGAAATTATTTGAATAAAGTTGCTCAATTAAAATTTTTCATGTGATCCTTTATAGGCTTATTTTCCTTGTGTGTTCTTTTTAAAATGTACACACATCCTCAGAAAGCTCTCCATTCCCAGTCGTTAGAGAAACTTGTTTGCTCTAAAACCCATGTCCGCCCTGGATATGAGGGTTTAAGGTTTAAATTCAGAACTAGGGACCTGGTCTCTTCCTTGTTAGCAGGTAGCAAATTAAAACATTAGCTCATCCCTGAAAAGTAATTCCTAACATCTTAATGTTTTTAGCTGAAAACGTGCTGTATTCAGATAGTCCTGGGATGGTCCCAAACCTTGCAACCACACGGCGTCCCCGACAAAGCATTTGCTCACACCGCCACCGCCCCACAACCCCCTACCACACCACCTGCCTCCTACCCAGCAGGCCTGTGCTACTGTTCTCTGGCCCAGCCAGGCCCTCACTGCTGGAGAGGCTGGAATAGCAGGGTCACCTAGCAGAAGAAGGCAAGCTAGAAGAGCTCAGGCACAGGTCTTGGGTAATCGATAGGATCTGCCAATAAAGGATGCCATAGACTATATGTGGGATGGTGGGTATTTTTAACATGCCCAGTTTAGTACTACACGTATTCCGCATCTTGGCTTCACCAAAAGGTTAGTGCTTGCCAGGAGCTGATGGGTGCTGGTATCACATATCAAGATTCTAGGTAGCTGGTTTCCTCCGTGCTCCCGCTGGGTGTCTGCTGCTAAGGACGTGTGCAGCCGCAATCCTCGAGTGCATGCGTGAGCTTAACTGTGGCATACATCTAGACGTGAGCTGGTCGTGGATAGGTGTCTTCAACTCCTAACTTTGCCAAATTCCAGTATGCAGTCTGGTAATAGAAGAGGTCCCATTACTGCCACCAGTGGGCGCCACTCGGGGTGGGGGGGGGGGGGGGGGGGGGGGTGGGGGGAGGTTGGTTTGTGAAACGAATGGCAGTTTGCGTTTCTGGGAAACTGGCTTTTCATTTGCTTTGTTTCTTACTAATCTGGGTATGTCCTGGTTGCCAGTTCAATTATACAAACCAATCCAGTCTGGAATAAATTGCAAGTAATTTCTTCCGTCTGTGATGTGTCATTTAACTTCATGGCACCTTACTGTAAAGAAGTTACATTTTAACAGTCAGATAGCCTAATCCTTTATTTTTTTTCTGGCATCTGCTGTTAACTTTTTAGAGAAAACCTAGTCTCAGAATTAAAAATACTCTTCCGTCTTGCATCTTTGCTTTTCAAATTTAGGTCCACAAACCCTCTAGAGATGTTCTGCACAGGCACGAAGGGGATAAAGCCTGGTTGTATGCCACCAAAGCTCTTTCCTCCACGCCTGCCCCAAGTGACATGTCTGATCCTAGTCGGTGGCCTTTGGTTCTGTCAGCAGTGAGAGCTTCTCAGCAGTTGGCAGGAAACAGCATCGCAATCTATCCCACGGGAGCTACCAAACAACCGGAAAACCACTGTCCAGGAAGCCTTGTACCCACGGATGGCTCTTTGCCCTGACCCACAGCCCTCTCCTGCCAGGGGGCCCAGGGTCGTGACTGCCCTGGGCGGTCATCGTGGAACAGCTCGCAGTCCCACTCTTACTGCTCAGGAGACAATTGCAGACGAATCTGCCTGAGCGTCCCGAAACGTTCCCCTGCTCACCTCCCCTCTTCCCTGCCTCTTTCTTGAATGTGGCGATCATTTCTCCTTTTTGAGCCTCAGCCAAGTTCTGTTCCGGGCTCTGCTGGGTCCCTGTCCCAGCCTGTCCCGCCAGGCCCCATTGTGGGAAGAGTGAGGGTAGGCCTGATGCGGTGTCACTTTCCCAAGACACCCCCCATTGTCCCCAGGCTGGTGGCCGCTCCCCACACCTCTGCACCCACTGCAGCCCTCCTTAATTGGCTGCCTATCATGGTCCCTGCACAGATGCCTCTTTTCCCTTCAAGGGTCAGGTCCTGACGGGGCAGAGGCTGGACAGCAGCCTGCCTCCCCTCGCTGCCTGGCTTTCAGACTGGATTCAGACACTCGCACACTCCGGGGAATCGTGGGGACTAAATTCTCCCTCTGCCCTGCTGCCTTGGCTCTGAGATGTTGTCACCTTACAATCAGAAATCTGCACTCCCAACGGTAATGGAGGTTTATTTCAAGGGGAGGGGAAAAAGGGACGCTGACTATTTTAGAACGATGTTTTTCTTAACAAACTAAATTAAAAATGTTTTGCCTCGCTGCGGTCCGGCTGTGGTTTGTCACTCCGAGGGGGCAGTTTACATTTTTTACATTCGAACCATCTAGCAAAATCCTCCAGGGGAAGACAAAAGCGGCTGCTGGCTACACGTATCCAAGATTTTGAGAGTCTCCAGGGCTGCACTGTGGACCTCAGGGTCCGAGTCAAGTTGTAGCTCCTGGAGAGCTGAGAGTGAGCACAGACAGGAGAGAATCAGGAACTGGCGAGGCTGGGCCCCCCGAGCTGGTAGAAGCCCCCCCCACCAGACCTCCTGTACAGTATGGGGCTCATGCGGGCTGCAGAAGGGGAGCCCCTGTGTTTGCAGCCAGACGACGGCAGGTGGAGCTGTGCCTGCACACATATCCCCCATCTGAGCCTTCGGCGGCTTCTCCACCAGGGACAGAAAGATCACCCACAGAACCTGGGCGCCCCATGAATCAGTTGAAGGAGTCAGGATGGAAACATTTCGTAAATATTTGTAATGGGGAGGCGGGCAGAAGGCACGAAAGGACTCCACGCCCAACTTGTTGTCTTCCTGGAAAGCCCTCTGCAGGCTCACGCAGCCCTCTGTGCCCTGATTATACAAGGGAAGGGTTGGCTGGCTCTTCCCTGGGCGGATTCTCTAAGCTCCCCAAATGAGGTTAGTGCACTCAGTATGATTGAGTCTCTATTACTTACAATTCCTTAATGCTGGGAAGTCCAGTTTTCTCAGATGGTGTGCAGACATCTGCTTCATAATAATTCCTAAAACGAGAGTCAGCAAAATGCTCAACACGCAAATACTGGGTCAGCAAGAGAGTCTGTTTTGCCTTTTGAGATAACTGTTTAGGACTCCGCTGAAGATGCTTAATAGAGAAATAGGCAGGTGTGAAGCTAAGTGGGAGAGGACCCAGAGAAGGAGACTTCCACCAGAGTCTGTCCCCTACCCTGCTCCCTGGCTCAGGTCTGGCCCTCAATACCCCTCCCACATCAGGAGACACGCTCACCCACCTGCCAGGTTGCAGGCAGAAATTCTGATCCGTGGCAAGTTACTATTAATGTAGGTCATTGTTTCTAGTAAGAAGTTATAGAGCACGGCAGGCTTTTTCTGAGTCTGCAAAAGACGAGGGATGAACAGAACCAGGGAGGATGAGATCCTAGAGATCATCTAGGTATGTTCCCATCTGTCTGATGTGCAAGGGTCTGCCCAGAGAAGGCAAGTGCCCACCCCAGCATCACACTGCAGACTAGCAGCTGGACCACATAAGGACCTTCGGACCTCTGTTACATTCTGTCTGGCCCAGAGAAGAGACGATATTGTCTACAAATGGAGCGGTTGTCCACTACCATGGCCACTGGCCACATATGGCCCTTGGGCACTTGAAATGTGACCAGTCTGAATTAAATATGAAGAGCTTCCTGTATTTTGATGACAGTAACTCAAAAGTGTAAAATATCACATTAATACTTTATACATTGACTACATGTTGAAATGACAATGGTTTGGATCCACTGGGTTAAATAAAATCTATTATTCAATTTGGTTTCACCTCTTTCATTTTTCTTAACATAGCTACCAGAAAATGTATGGATATGTGGCTTGCATTCTGCCTCTGTTGGACGACGCTGGTCTTGACATTTCATATCCGTGAGGTGAGCACAGGCTCACAGGACAGAAGTCTGCGGCAACTGTGACCCTAAGCCCCAAGCCCCAGGGTGCCCAACCTCCAACAGACCCATGGCCCTCAGCTTCCTCACCAGGATGGAGCACACCGTTGTCTGGAAAACAGTCATCCCATCAGCCTCACTGCTGTCCCTTTGGCCCGAGCTGCTTTCCAGGGCCTTCCAGCCCCAGAAGTGCACACACTGAAACATGGTGGCCATACAGGCCTGGAGAGACACCAGGCAGAGGATGGAGGAAGGGTGTCAGGCAGACCAAGGAGACTCCCATGGTCTGGGGGTGGGGCGGTGGATGACAGGGCTGACGTTCCACCGATAGGCCAGTGGACAGCCCCGGAAAAGCCTCAGGAGGCCACAGAAGGGGACCTGGGACCGGAGCCCTGCCACCCTATACAGTGGCTGGTGTGCATTTAGGGAAAAAGCCCTAGAGGCAGATGCAGCCCACTTGCCTCCTCAGCCAGCACCTTCATGCCCTCAGCAGCCCAGCCTGGGACCTGCCCCTCCAGGACACTGGGGTCAGGAGCCTGGCAGGGACCGGTAGCACCAGGGTGAGCTTTCTCAGCCCCAGACCCTCTCTGAGCACTGCAGCTACCAGGTCCCTGGCCTCTGGCCTCCAGCCTCCAGGGGGGATGGGCCACAGGAGACTGGGGGGCAGGGCGAGGCCGGGCTATCTATTCCCCAGGGACAGGAGTGGCAGCAGTGTGGCTGGGACCAGGCCACGTGGTCCCCCTGCTCCGGCCCTCTTGGCTGTTCCTTCCTTAAACACTCCGGTCCCCTTCCTAAGTGCGCGTTCCCGGAAGCACGCCCCCCACAGGACGGTTGCTGTGACAACTCACAACAGTGTGAGCCTGTGATGGATTTGTGAGGAAAGCACCTCTGAGAGGTGACAGGAGGTGGCCTGCGTTATCAGGATCCTGGAGGCAGAGCAGGAGTCAGGAGTGATGCCCTCCCCGACTTACGGGTGCCACTACGCCACCCTGCCCTGCGTGGACTCCCACCGGATTCTTGGGACCCCAGAACCGGAGGCCAAGGTGTTAGTTGAGCATGAGCAGCTGGGTACACCGCAGCTCACTGGGAGATGGAAGAACAAGCCCTCGGCTCAGCCCCCTCCCCGCTCCTCCCCAGTCCACACGGGAAGGTGGGGAGAGAGAAGACAGAGGTGAGGGTCAGGAGCCTGCAGGGGGTAAGGGGCAGCCATCAGACAGGCGGGAGCTGTGGGAGGAGCTTGAAGCAGCAGGGGAACTGGGCCTCCATAGGGAGGAGAACCTCGGTGTGCAGGGCCAGGGCAGGCACCCTTCCCCTCACTGCCCCCAGTAGCCCCAGCTCTGGCCTGCCCCACAGGGAGCCACTGAGGAGGGATTTAAGGTGAGTTTTAAGCATGTGTTTTAAGGGTGTGAGTCATCACAGGATAGCAAGCTGTAGAATCCACTGGAAGAGAAGGGAGATGGGGCAGAGGATGCTGACAGGCAGCCATTGGAGAGGAAAGCTACGCCATGTGCCCCTAACGAGCGGAGACACCTCTGTAAGCTAGTCTACGGGTCATCTGAACGGCCCACTCCCCAGGCTGGCATGAGGAAAGGGGTGGATGGAGAGAGGCAGGGAGAGACCCCCTCGCACATTCTCCTTTGGGGGCCAGAGGTCCCCACACTTTGGGACACAGAGAGGAGGGTGTGTCTGACCTGGGCTGCATCCGAGCAGGGGTCCTGGCAGTGCAGCATGAGGGTGATCCAAGCTTTCTTCACCTCCTCCTTGAAAAAGTGCTTCTTGGAAATCCTGACCACCTTCGCCAACTTCCCGAACAGGATGAAGGCTTTCAAACGCAGCAGCTCGCTCTCCTGTGGCCGAGATGCACAAGCAAGTCCTAAAATTAGGGAAGCAAGAAGCCCAGCAAAGCCCCAGCCACTCTCTGTGGACCCTTCCAGCTGCCTTAGCCCCTGCAAAGGCTTCTGGGACATTCCACCAGGATGGAGGCTCGCCTGCAGGACTCTTGGGACCGGGCGCCATTCTGGGGCCTGTGACCTAGTCTTGCCCAGAGGAGGGCTGTGTCAGATGTGAGGGCACACCACCACCCAGCAGGGGCCCAAAGAGCATCTATAGGCTGCAAGGAATTCTGGGGAGAAGCCCACACCCTAACAGGAGGGGTGGGGTCCCATGAGTCCTAGAGCAAGGGTTTCTGGTGTCTTTCACACGATCCCACCATCAGCTAATGGATGCGTGGGCGCAGGCAGAGCTGCAGCCCCTTCTGTCCCACAGGAGAAGGGCTCAGCTGTTGGCTGAGGAGGCATTTGGGGAAACCCCCCCCCCCAACACCCGGAGGGCCAGGGGCTAGCTAGGTGATCATCTAGACTCACGTTGTCAAAGAAGACCCTGCACTGCTCGCAGATGATGCCGAACGAGGACCCCAGGTCCCCCTCTCGGAGCTCAGCCAGGATCTTGGCCAGGGCCTCCATGCCCTCGGAGGCCACGCTGGAGTTCACGGGCTCCCGCAAGGAGTCCAGACATTTCTCCAGCAAAAGCCTCCGGTACTGCCTCACCTGGGGGAATGGGGGGATGGCAAGGAGCTTTAGTCCCTGCCTGGTTCGTCAACCCCAGACCCTCAGCCTACCAGACCCGCACGCCGGGTCCCTGGGCTCGGGGTCGGGAGCAGCACCTTCTTGGGGGCACCAAGGGCCATGTTGCCGAGGGCACGCAGAGAGAGCACCCTCAGAGCCTCATCCTCCTGGTCCACGCCCTTCTCTAGCATCAACACTGTGGGTTTCAGCAGCTTCTCCTGGTACAGAACCGGGTCACTCATGAACTAGAAAAGAGAACTTTGTGACTGCTGTGCCCCTTGTGGGCCCCTTTCTCAGCCACAAGACAGGACGTGGGACTAGATCCAATGCACAGAGCAGTGTCTGTGAATAGGAGAGGACCCAGAGCCCCAGCTGCCCAGGACCAACCCCCCGCTCCTCCTGCCTGCCAGCGGAGGCCCCTGGCCAGTCGCTTAGAACCCCTCCCCACCCGTGAGAAGGGGCTGACACCAGAGCCTGCCTCACAGGGCTGTGGCGAGGCTCCCTAAGGAAATATGTGGGGAAAGCCTCAGCAGTGTGACCTATAGGAATACATTTGTTCAGTTGACCTGACAGAGCAGCTCTCACAAGCCGGAGCCCGGGCCCCTGGGTCCCAGCAGCAGCACGAACTTCATTCCTCAGGGACCCAGAGAGTCACAGCCAGCCCAACACTCAAGGTGTCAGGACCTCAGGCCAAGGGGGACGTCTCTGGCACGCATGTGTGTGTGTGTGTGTGTGTGTGTGTGTGTGCATGCTTGTGCACAAGTAAGCACATTTTAAATAAACCTAAAGAAAACTAAACACCAAATTGGTGGCCCCAAAATGGCCCCCTTTACAGAAAATGTTTGCTGACCCCATACTAAGAGGATGTTGGCTCCTAAGCCCTATTGGGAATCATGCAGCCAACACAAGTTTTCCTGAAAGTTTTCTGGCCAAGTCCCTCAGGACCCTGTAAGAGCCTCAGTTGCTCGGGAGGGCCGCTGGGGCCCAGGGGATGTCACCCCCTTTCCTGGCTTTCCTGCCTGGCAAAACCTCGTCAGCCCCTCAAGCCCTTCCTATAAGACCTTCCCCAGCACCATCGACCCCAGCAAGAGCCAAGGTGCCCTCCTCTGGGCCCCTGGGTGATACCGGCACTCAGCACAGCACACCTCTCTTCGCTGTGCACCCCAGGTCTCGGGACCCCTTTCCCCACAGTGCACACCCTGACTCACCCATGTCCCTGGCGGGGGTTGGACAGTCGCCTGCCCCTTGTCTCAGATGCCCCTCAGAGCCTGGGCTCCTTTCCCTGAGAGGAGCCAGGGTAGGGAGTTGGGGGAAGCAGCAGCCCCCACCCCAGCTCGCCCGGCCCTCCATGCCCCAAGCCTCACCTCCACACAGAACGCAGTGCTGCTGACGCGACAGCTAAGGACATCCGAGTCCATACCTCTGAGCACCAACTCCGCCAGCCGCTGTCTATACCCCTCCACGCTCCGCAGGCACCCCCTGCAGGGGGAATGCAGCCAAGGGGCGGGGAGGTCCTCTAACAGCTGTTCTGGGGGTGCACACCCAGGGACACATCCTTTAACCTCTCCGAGCCTCCCCTCCTCGCCAGGGGAGGTTTGGTCAGGATGTCGCTAGAGTACCAACTTTTCATGACTTTTTTTATACAAAGGGACCAGAATGAGGGCCACTCAGGAGTGACCAGGCCCCAGGAAGTAGCTCTCGCTCTGGCCCAGCTTGGAAGCCTGGTGTGGCCTTGAGGGAGCTCTACCCTGCCTCTGACCTCACGTCTCCTGTCTTGGAGCAAAGATTCCTTCACCCTACATGCTGCCATCCCAGAGTCTGGAACATGGGTCAACTTGGCAATCCCTCAGAAGCCAGCATTCCACTGTAATCTAGACCTTCCAGCAAGAAGACGGTGGCCCTGTGAGTCCCGCGGCCCAGGCCTGGGAGGCCGGGTGCCCACCTGGCCAGCAGGCCCACGCCTTGCAGGAACGTGGAGCTGCTCTGCAGGAGGGCCCACACACCCTGCTCCTCTAGGCTGTGGACCAGCTGCTCACTGCTGAGTCTTCTGAACAACAGCTGCATGCACTTGATCGTGATCCTGGAAGAAGGTGGGACGCTAGCCCAACGAAGCTGCCCTGTGGAGGGCAAACACTGCACCCAGGTCAGAGGAACAGGGGTCCCCGCGCCTATTGGGCCCAGCTCAAGGAGATAAGGGCAATCATGTGAAAGAGTGGGTCTGCAAACAATGAAAACCACACTGTGTTGGGCTTATGGGAGGGAGCGTTGTAAGATCTGTTTCCAGAAACTTCTCTCCACCAGAGGACCACAAGGCCTCTTGGTAGAGGTGACTCTCGGGATCCTTGACTTCACAGAGGCAGGCCCACTGCCCTGCACCCCACGCCCCCTTCCCCCGAGAGCACCTGTGCAGGTTGATCTCTTCGGGCAGTGTCCCCGTGTGGACCAGTCTCCACGTCTTCAGGACAGGCG
Organism: Lutra lutra; assembly: GCF_902655055.1. Lineage (NCBI taxonomy): Eukaryota > Metazoa > Chordata > Mammalia > Carnivora > Mustelidae > Lutra > Lutra lutra. The sequence goes on along the minus strand of NC_062280.1, from coordinate 41,653,375 downwards.
ATGCAGCCTCTGGCCCCTGGCTGCCGCTGAGCTGCAGCAGGAGGGTGTAGACAAGGTCTGGGAAGAGATCCAGGAGCTTGTCGTCCACATCCATCTTCTGGATCAGGAGGTGGATGGCACACAGGGTCTGCAGGGAGAAGGTCGAGGTGTCAGGGCTTCTCCTCGGAGCCCCCGAGGGGCTCTAGGGTCTGCTCCTGTGACTCACCATCAGTGGATCCACTGCGGCCAGGCGCCAGATGTCCGCCTTGGACGTGGGGTTGGCCCTGGGGGTGAACCTCGCCTGCAGCCGGCCCATCAGCCCATGGAGCATCGTCCGGGAGAAGGGCACGTTCTCGGCCACAGCCAGCCACACCTCCGTCAGGTGGCTAACCAAAGACAGGAGACAAGGACTGGGACCCCACCTTGGGTCCTGGCAGGTAAGAGCCTCTTTGACCCCCCAGGCAGCCCTCTGCATAGGGGTTAGACTCTGGTGCCTGAACCTGAGGGAGGCGGAGGTCATGGCCCAGGTCTATGACTCCACGCTCAGTTCCCTTCCTCTGCCCCGGCACCCTCGGACCCTGTGGCCCCACTGCTGGGTGACCTCAGAGGTCCCCACCCGGCCTCCTATGTGAAGCCTTCATATATACATCCAGCAACAGCTGCCAACTACCCAGTTCGTCCCGCTGGTCCTAAGCAGCCCCTCCCCCTCCCAACACACCCTTGAGGAAGGTGCTTTCAGCTCCATGGCCCACAGAAGAGGAAGGGGGGCCTGCAGAGGGGCCAGAGGGCAGTTTGAAGTGGCACCCCCATCCCCAAGCCCAGGCCCGTGGCTCTGCTGAGAAGGGACAGTCTGAGGGACAGTGACCTCATGAGCCCCACGTGCATAGGTACAGGGGAGTGGGGCGCTGGGGGGCCTGAGGGGCCAAAGACCCAAGTCCATCGAGATCAAATCGAGCAAGGACAGGAGTGTCCAGCCTCTGCGAATCCACAAAACCAAATGCACAAGGGCGGGGAGGAGAGTTTGTTGGGGGGGGGGACACGCTGGGGGCACCTGCTGGCAGGAACCGAATGCAAGGTGGGCCCGTGAGCTCACCAGCAACCACTTCTCATAAAGAAGCCATCGGGGTGTAAGGAAACAAGAAAGCAGGACCTCAGCCTGCAACAGCAAGAAACAACCACGGGAGCCTGGGGAAGCCAAGGCCCCAGGACCACCGTCCCCAGGGCCCTGGCCACAGACCCCCGGCCACAGATGCTGTCAGGTGAGGACAGGGCTTGCTCTGAGCCCCCAAGCTCGAGTCAATGTGTTACACAGTGGGAGCTAACAAATGCAGTGACAGCCAGCACCACCCGGCCACCAAGACCACCAGCCTGACGGAGGCCACGCAGCACTCTGTCCCCCACCCCGGCATCGCTCTGAAAGCCATTAACCCCCCCCCCCAAATCAAGCAATCTGCACTGTCCTCCCTTCTGATGAGAAAGCAGAGCCAGGCCTGCATTTCACACGGGGCAGCCCTCGAGGTTCCTGACCTGCGGCCTCTCTGCTCGTGTCACATCACGCTGAGTGAGGTCTGCCACCTCTCCCTCCCCCAACAGTCTCAAGGCTTTTCCTTTGCTCTGCAGCCTCAGCTGACCTGGGGACAGCTGCCCACCCCTCTCTGTGCCCTCCCCAGGGAGTCCTGGCACCATCCCAAACACACTCCCCCAGGCCGGTGAGGTCCCACGGACTGCCTGTGACATGGTGACAGAGACCCAAGGACTCAGCAGTCTGCAGATCACCCCAAGAAGCAGGGGGTGGGGTGGGGTGCTTTAACGGGAGGCCACCTGAGGGGCACCTGGACTTCCCCTCTCAGGGCCGCATGCAGAAGGGAAGAGGGACAGAGTGGAGCTTGTCCAGAGGCCTGCTCAGGCCTTGGTGACCACGTTCTCGGTGTATCCTGAGGAAGCCCAAACTTGGAGGGGGCCCAGAGATCTGTCCTCTGCAGGGAATGGAAGGGCTACTGTGGGTAGAGTCCTAAGGGGGTGACCAGGACATGTGAGAAGCCACAGGATCTGACTCCAGCTCCCAAGGACGGAAATGTGACACTGGGGCTGCCGGTCCATGGTTCCCCGAAGCCGTACATCCCCAACAGGAGCTGCAGGGACGGGGTCAGGCCCAGCCCTGGTTTGTTCCCGGTGCTGCTCGAGGGCCCCGTCCTCCGGGACATATCCGTGGTGGTGAGGTGGGCCTGGTCTGGGGTGCGAAGGGGAACGTGGCTCCCTGGACAGGGCACCCACCTCTCCATGGGCAGGGGCTGCCTCAGGAGCGCTGTGAGGACGGTCTCCTGGTGGTAGTGCGCCAGCAGGAGGGTGCCCTCGATGAGGGGGCGCCGCACCTCCAGGTGATCCACCACGGGCAGCTGGACCAAGACGGCACCCAGGATCTCAGCCACCTGGAGAGGGGCGGGCATCACCGGCACAGCCTAGACACCCATGACCTGCTGCCCTCGCACCCTGCACACCCCACCTCTGGGGACTCTTGCCCAACTGGGTGATGGTGAGGCCAGATCCCCAGATCCTTTGGTCTGTTCCTAGATTTGATCAGGTTTTCTGTGTGGGAGGAAGTACGTTCCAGGAAAATGGCCACAGGCCTCTAGTCCACTGTCCACTTACTAACTGGGCCACCTCCCATGTTTCTTTCTCCTTTTAGAACTCCACTTCCTCCTCCAAACAAGCAAGGGTTTAGGAAGCCCTTCTCAGCAAGGGTGCTGAGCCCTTGCTTGTCCCTCTAGCCTGGGTATACTGGACAGCTCCACGCCCTAAGTGGCCCAGCCACGGCTCTGCCACCTTGTCCTCCAGCTCCTTGGCCCGCATCTGAAGGAAGGTGCCTATCCAGGTGACGGAGGCCTTATCGTGCTGTAGGTCCATGGCTCCAATGTTGTCACAGAGCTTCTGGATGAGTGAGACCACCTCATCGCAGTTAAATTGCATGCAAGCCACCTAGAACCAGAGCAGACCACTGCTGGGATCCAGTTCTTTGCCCCAGCCGGTCACCGCTGACATACCCCCGCTTTTCTGCCTGACACCATGGCCCAGCCCAGGCCTCCATTGTCTCTCAGACCACTGCAGGGGCTTCCTCCCCGCATCCTTGCCCAGCATCTCACCAGCCCAATCGCCAAACTTCTTGGGACGTCACTCCTCTACCTCAAAGACTCAGAGCTCAGCTTGGCTTTCCAAGGCTTCTGGCATGTGCCTCCAAACTCTCCTGCCCCTCTCTCCCCTGGCACCGCCCACCCCACTGAACCCTGCTCAGGAAGCTCCCCCCAAACGTTCCCCATCCTGTCTCTACCGCCCTGCAGCCCTCACTCGGGGTACGCCCTGAGCCAATCACCCTGAAGCATCCTCCCACCACCCATAAGCCCCCTGCTTCAGAAAGCTGTCTCTGCACCCACCCCATCCCCGAGGCAGAAGTCACTCAGCCCCTCTGCCGAGTTTGGGTGGCTCTGGGCATTCAGCCCTTAGTGTGCCCGTGTGTGGTATCTGTGCGAGGCTCTGTGTTTAATTCCCTCTGGGCCCCTCCTCTCCCAGTGGTAGGTGGGGCCTATTAAGTACCTACTATATGCCAGGCACCACGGTAGGGATCTTTCATATTGTAGGTCATTTAGGTACAGAGGGCATGAATTGGACCAAAATCCACGGGGACTTTGACATCCGGAGGAAAAGGAAGGCTGCCTGGCCAGAATGAGCAAAGTCCCATGCCCCAGAGATGGTCCAGGCACCAGAGTCCAGCCCAGGAGCCCACCCCCCCCTTCCCAGCTCATCACCTTGGCAATCCTAGAAGATGCACTGAAAATCTTCTCCACATCCAAGCTCTGGAGATCCTCCTTACATTTTGCAAGCTCCAGCTCCTTGGAAGGGCCCCATGAGGAGCAGGTCTGGCTTGCTGTTGGGAATATAATTTTAGACACTAGATTTAGACATTAGATCTAAAATATAATTTTAGATCAGAAGGACAAAGGGTCCATCCACAGGCCACATTGGGATGGCCTCCTGGCCTGGCCCACAGGGCTACCTGACTCCGCAGGCCTGAACCACACTTCAGTTTTTGGGCATTCTATCCCTTCTTGTCTTTGCTCTCATTGTCCTTTCCCTCCAAACCACCTCTACACACAGCTCAGATGCCTGCTTTCCAGGAAGCCACCAGCCACCAAGCCAGAGGCGAGGTGTCCCCCTTTGAAGGTTACCATCCTGCATTCTCCTCTCAGCTCATCTCTGGCCACTTCTGCTGTGTTCTTGGTATCTGTGAGCTGATCTTTTCCCAGTGATGTCCCTTAGTACACAGGACAAGCCCTCAGTGAGTTGTGCCAAGCCAGTGAGCCTCTCCTTCTAGAAACTTCCATAGTTTCTGAGTGGGCTCTGCACCCTCTCCACCATCTCTACTGATCACCCTTGTTTGTCTACACAGAGAGGCCATGCTCCCCCCAGGATAGTCCCATGCTGACACCCCTGCTGTCAGACCTCCCCCTCAACCTCAATGTCCTGATTTCTCACCCTCCCCATACCATGAAGATCCAGCAGGCTGGCCAGGACACTCATGGAGGCCATGCGGGTTCTTCTGTGAGAGTCACAGGTACAAGGGGCGATGAGTCCAACCAGCATGCCAAACTGCCCCAGCTTCAGGGGGATCTGAGGGACAGGAGACTTCAAGGCTCACATTCTGTGTCCACTCACACACACACCTGGTACTGCCCAGGGGCAGCGTCACTGGCAGCCGGAGAGAGTGAGCCCTGCTGGAAAACACCCCAGTGGGGCCCCTGGAGGCTTAGCAGCCAGGATCCAGGGAGTCTGGCTCAGGACTTGGCCCTCTGGCTGCAGGCCCAGGTTCCGTATCAGCACACCTGCCTTGTTCCTATAACTGAGCCCTGGGTTTGAATCTGACCTCCCCCGCTCACTAGCTCTGTTACCCAGGCAGGGTTCTGAGTCTCGCACCCTCATGCTCCTCATCTGTAAAGGGGAGAAAATCACAGTGCTTCCTCTTCCAGGAGATGTGGAGAATCATTCAAGAGAATCCAGACATGCCTTCAGCACAGTGTTTGGCCCCAAACCTAGCATGAGTCTAGGGCCTGGCCTCACTTTGCGGGGCTCAGACCTCTACCTGAATGGTGCCCCCAGACCACCAGGGGTGTGCCTCATCTTGTTCTCACCATGCACCAGTCCCCTGACCCGAGGCCATCCCCAGACCCCAGGCCTCACGCCCCAGGGACCCCATCCTCCCCATGCCATCACTGAAAGCCAAGCCATCAAAAAGCATGAGGCCAACAAAGGTACCAAGAGATGTCTCATTGAGCCAGGTCAGAGAGTTAATCAACAAAAACACCTCATTGCTTTTCCAAGTTTCATGATGTTTACGGCACTTGCCAAACTTTGTAGAACTTGTCATTTTGTAGTGGTTCACTGAGTAGATAGTCACTTTCGTAACCAATGGGATATTCATAAGTGTGTGTTCTTCTTCTTAAACAGGGCCTTCACTGCTGAATGAGCCTCAGGCCCCACCAGACTTGGATCCATGCTGAGCCACGGCCCACCCCTCTCTTGCAGCCCAGAGCTCAGGGCTAGCTCCTCATGAGGCCTCCTCTATCATTCCCAAATGAGATAGCCTCTTTCCAAGGGACCTTCAGGGAGCAGAACTTGATTTCAGAAGAGTTCCCTCTTCTCATAAATAGAGACAGAAACTTTTTTGTGGGGGCCAGAGCCACAGGCTGGGGGATCAGGGGCTCAGGGACTCACACAGACACCGATGCTTTGCACGTAGATCTGCATGAGATGAAGATGGAGGTTCATAGCCTTCTCCCGCTCCCCTTCTTTCTCCGACAAGATCCACTTTTCCAGAAGCTATGGGTAGAGCCCAGAACACAGAAGGGACAATTAAAACCCCAAGGCCAGCCTTTCCTGGCCAACTATTGGCCGCCTGATTTCTCCACTCAAAGTCTGACTTTCAGGGGTGTTGGGTGGCTCTGGACACTTCTGATTCTCATTCCAGGAACCCTCATGAGGAACATGAAGCTGTGGGCAGAAAGGGTATCCCCACTATCCTCACCAAGATGGCACCTGGCTGCTGTCTTTGGCCCTACTCCAAATGTTTGCCTGCAGGTCAAAGTCCAAGAGCATAGCCTGCCTTGCACTCCAGGGCCTAGATGTTTATGTGCACAGTAACAGAGCTTAACAACACATGAAGCAAAACTACTACAACTGAAGAAGAAAGAAACAAATCCACAGCAAGAGTCAGAGATTTCAGTACCTCTTTTTTAGAAACTCACGGAAGAAGACAGAAAATCAGGAAGGACAGGGAAATTTTGAACAGCGCTACCAACCAACTTGGCCTGATACTTATGAACACTCCATCCAACGCAGTACACACATGCACACAGAACACTCTCCAAGATAGATCATACTGTGCAACCAACTAAGTCTGGGTTGATTTAAAAGGATTCAGATTATACAAAGTGTGTCCTCAGACCACACTGGGTTTAAGTTGAGAATCAAAAACAGGAAGATCTCTGGAAAATCTTCAACCATTGGGAAGTTCTAAACAGCCCATGGATTAAAGAAGACATCAGAAGAGAAAGTAAAATGTATTTTGAATGGAAACAAAAGGAGAATACAATATATGAATATTTTTAGGATACAGAACCAAAAAAAAAATCAGTAAACTCATACTATCTGCTCCTGATCACAAGACTTATTGTAATGTTACAGTAATCAAGATGGGATGACACTGGTGTAAAGATAGACAAATACATCAATGAAACAGAAGAGATGACAGCAATAGACCCACAAGTACGTGGTCAGTTGATTTTTGACAAAGACTCAAGGATAATTCAATGAAGAAAAGTCTTTCCAACAAATGGTACTGGTACAACTGGTTGTCTGTACATAAACAAAGAAACAAACTTTGATCCATACCTCACACCACATACAAAACTTAACTCAAAATATATCCTAGACTTTCTTGTGAAACCTGAAACTACAACCTCTTAAAAAAGAATGTTTGTGACCTTAGGTTAGGCACAGATTTCTTAGAACGTCAAAACTATGATCCATAAAAGAAAACAAATGGTAAATTAGACTTTGTCAACATTTTAAAACTTCTGTTCTTCAAAAGACACGTGAAATCAATGGAAACACAAGTCACAGACTGGGGGGAAATATTTGTAAATCACGTATCTGTCAAGGACTTGTATTCAGAATACATAAAACCTCTGAAAACTCAATAATAGGAAAGCAAATGGCCCAATTAAAAAGCAACTAGCCATACCTTTCAAAAATGCCAAGATTATGGAAAATAAAAGAAGACTGGGGAATTGTCCACATTTAAGGAGATTACAGAGACGTGGAAGTAAATGCACTGTGTAACCCAGCTTAGATCCTGGATTGGGAAAAGTCACTATAAAGGATACTACTGGGACAATTCATGAAATTTGAATATTAGCCAGAGATTAGAATATAGCATTGTATCAACATTACAATTCCTGATTTCATCATTGTACTGTTGTTATACACGAAGGTGACATGTTCTTGTTCTTGATGTCTGCAGCTAACTCTCCATGCTTCAAGAAGTGTGTGTGTGTAAAATAAGAAAGAGAAGGAAAGAGGATGAAAGGAAAAGAAAATGGAACAAACTATTAAGAACTGTGACCCTGGACCTTGCAACTTTATAGTATATCTGAAATTTTACCAAAATAAGATTATTGAAGCAATCTTAACACATACCCCTGTTTTCCACAGACTCTGGACCTCACGCCAGCTCTCTGAGAGGGGTGGCCATCCCTAGTTCCTGGCCCTCTACCGATGAACTCACGTGTACCATCTCCTGCAGCCCCTTGGGGTCCAGCTGCCTCTGCATAAGACCCTCCATCAGCTGCTCCAAGGCATGCTTCGCATTCGCATACAGGGTCTATGGCCAAGAGAGGGGAGCACCGGGCAGCAATGAGGGGGTGTGCACAGCCACCCACCACAACTCTGCAATGATCCATGCCAGGGTTGAGAAGTATGAGGTGGTCTGAAAATCACCCTTTTACTTCTGCTCAGACTGGGTCATTCATACCTATAGTCTCATGTGACATATGAGACAATCTCTGAAGAAGAACCCATTTTACAAAGGAGAAAACTGAACCCCCAGAGTCCAGTTCTTCTGACTCCTCATCCAGGACCAGGACCTTAAGGCCAAGATGGCTACCTGTCCACTAAAGGTCTGTCCTCCTTCTCCACATTATTGCTGGGAAACAGCCATCCAGTCAGGAACTGCATTTCCCAGCACCTCTTCCATCTAGGCATACCATGTGACTACATCCTGGCCAATGAAAGTGAGCAGCATGGCTCATAAATCCCCCATATTCTTTCTCTTCCTCTCCAGGGTGGATATCAGTACCCACAAGGGACCTTGAGCCATGCACTGAAGATAGCCAGTCTTCTGTCAGCCTGGTTCCCCCAAAGCAGCAGCTCCATCTCCACCCCCACTGCCAACTGGACTTTACTTGAGTGAGAAATAAACTTTCTTCTTGTTAGATCATGGAGATTTTAGGGTTTAGCTGTTACAGCAGCTAACATTACCTTACACTAACTAATAAGGCCCACTGCACTTTGCTGCCTTTAACCACTCACAGGTGGTTCAGGATGGTGGGCTCTCAGCACTGCCCGAGTTATCGTAAACTTTCAAGTCCTAACCCAGAAAATGAGGTGGCTCAGAGGGACATACCTGAATGGACTCATTATCCTCTGCTGGGGGTTGGAGAGAAATTACAGAATGAATACTGATATCCATCAGCTCATTGCTTTCCTCGGTGGAGTAGAATGGCTTCAGGTTGCTAAGGAAAGCAGTGACAAGAGGAGAGGTCAGAGGGGAGTTGAGACCGTGCCACCCCCACTGCACAGTCCAGGGTGCAGAGGGCTGTCACAGAATGAGGGAGAGGCTAGCCTCCCTGGTTGGGGGTGCAGGCATGCATCCTTCCCCACTCAATAGGATAGCAGGAGGGGCCCTGGGTCCACCCAGCCACCAGAATCCAGTGACTGTGTCTGTGATTGATGGGGAGACCCAGAGGCCCAAGGCTAGCTCTCCGACTTGATGCCTGCTCTGAGCCTGTCCTTCTCCTGCTCAGAAACCTTTCCTTGCTCCTCCCTGGCCATAACCACAGACTCTGCCTCCCAAGCTGGCCCTGGCCCAAGGGTTTTCAAGTGATAACTGCACCAACCAGACCAGAACCACCTTGGAGCTTCTTAGAAATGCAAACTCTCTGGCCCTACATCAGAGCTACTAAATCAAGAATTCCGAATGGAGCCCAGCCATCTGAGCTTTAGTGAACTTTCAGGGGTGGTAGCTGGTTGCTTGAAGCATGCCAACTCATTCTTCTCCTATCCTGTCATCAATAGTTCTCAAGCCTAGGTGCATACTGAGGTCACCTACAGAAGCTCCGAGGTGGCCAAGGGCCACATCTAGGGTCCAGGGATCCTTATTGAAAGGTCCGGGGTGGAGTCAGGGTATTGGTATTTTTCACGGGTCCCCAGTTGCTCGGTTGTGCCTCCAGGATTGGGAGCCACCATTCCACTTAACTTTAAACTCCTGCCCTGCAAGGAGGTGCTGTATTTTGCCCTGCCGGGAGCTTCCAGCTCCTACACAAATCCTGCTATTTTGTGGCAGATGCCAGCATGTTCCTGATCACCTCTGTCATATCGACAAAATTGTAACTTGTCAATAGCCCCCCCTTTTTCTGGTCTTAGATTTTTGTTCTTTTTATTCACCCAAAACCACTCAGCTCTGACCTGTAATTCCTTCTGTATACACTTGCCTTACCTCTGAGGCTCCAAAGAGATGTTCATGAAATTTACTTAAAATCTGCCTATGCGCTGACTCTTAAGGGCACTGGGTGGGGGGAAGGGTGGAGGGACCACAACAGATATTTCTGCTATGAGCCTAAATAATGCATCTGCCCCCACGGGTGCAGAATTCCCAGAGACCACCCAACCCGTTCAAATACTAACGCTATGCAACTTCTTCCCCCTTCCCTGCCAGTGGAGGGACCACTCCAGGAAGGCAAACCTGGGATATTATATCACTTTGTATTAACTATATCAGCGCTGTATCAATCAATAAATTCCTTGACTCCGCCCGACCCAACTAAAAGGATGCCATCTCCCTGCTATCCTATTGAGTGTCATTATGCGATTTCTTGCTCAAAATACCCCCTAATGGACTAAAGAACAGCCAGTCACCTCCCAACCCAGGAGAAGAACCCAACTTGAACTACTGCTGAGAATTAGGGAAAAGACCTGGTGGAAGCTGACCCCATGCCCTAGTGCAGCCCACTGCCCCAAGTGCTGCCCCCAAAGCCCCTGCTACAGAGGCAGAGAGGCCAAGTAGGGGCCACCCTCCCCCTCAAAGAACACTGAGGGGTGGTCTCAGTCTTTGGCCCCACCCTCTGAGACACCTGGGGCCAGAACAGGGGCCCAGCTCACCTCAGGTGTGAGAGGGCCTCCATTGCCATGGTCCGCACAGGAGACACCAGGCTGTCGGTGGGCTCTGCCTTGATGGTGGCCTGCCAGGCACAGCAGGGCGGTAAATGAAACGTCCAGAGCCCACCGGGGAGGACAGTGAGCGTGGGGGCAGCAGCACTCCCCAGGCTGGTGCCCGGGGCCTGGCACTGTACAGGGTGCAGACACCCCCTACAATGTTCTTCCTTGTAAAGGATCACCTGGCTGTTAGCATTTTAGGGGAGGCAGCAAAATCTGGTGTGGGAAGGACCGTGGGGCTCCAGACAGGCGTGGGGGCTTCTCACTCAGGCCTGCGCCTCCTTGCTGTGTGTCCTTGGGCAAAGGGCTTTCCGTGCCTGAGCCATCATGCGTAAAACCAGGCCTGTTTCATGGGGCTGTGGCTGCCTGGTGTGAAGTGGCACATGGATAGCTTCTGGCCCAGAGCGGGAGCAGGAAGCTCCCTCCGTCCTCGGGGCCTCCTGTTCCACCCACACCTCGATTCCCTCGGGGTTGGCTTCCGACGGAGGGGCGCACTTCTAGGAGCCACAACCTTGGAAGGGGGTGGGGAGATCTGGGGCTGAAGGGCAATGGCTGCCTGTACCTCCATCACCTCCACCAAGGCTTCTAGCCCTCAGGCAGCTGATGTTTTCTAGAACTCACTGAAGCTCTGTGCAAAAAGAGCTTTAAGATCTGCCTGTGGCCGAACCTGCCCCCTAGGTCCCTCCTGTGGAGAAACACAGGGGCCACAGAGGGGCAGACCAAGTGGGCCTCTGTCCCCCAGCCCTGAACCAGCCACCTTCGGACACCACCAGATTCCTGGCCATCACATCCTTTGTCAGAGAGACAAATGTCACACTCAGAACCCTACAGGTGGATCGAAGCAGAACCGAGACAGGGAGGGGCTTCAGGAACCCTGCAGCCCCCTTGTTCCTCAGATGCCCTGAGGAGCTCTGAAAACCTCTGACCAAGGAGAAGCCGGCCAGCAGTTAGACCCCAAAACTGCCCAACACCAAGGAAGCCCCACCCAGCTTACAATTATGATGCCAGTAAGAGTCATCTTCTGGGCAAACTGAAAGTCCTCCAGGTCCTTGATGTTTTTGATGGCGGTGGTGACCTGCACCACACTCTTCATGAAGGCCATTTTGAGACAGATGTCCTGTTCCCAGACCAAGAAGAGGGAAAGGTTGGAGCAGGTTATGAGTGAGCCCAAAGACCCCAAGCCACAGCCCTCATCGGGGAGGACCCTCCCTCCACGCCGAAGGAGAGACATCCAGAGATGTGTCAGAGACATCTGAACAATGGCAGGCCTATTCTGTCCTTCAGCTCCCTTAACCAAGCTTCTGCCATATGGCCAGGAGGCCAGCCAGGGGCCGGACAAGGCACAGCGCTCTGGCGCCCTCTGAAAACTCCACCTCCCTCCGGCGCTCCGACACCTGTGCTGAAGGACAGCCATCCCCGTCCGTGGGCACCTTCCCCGGCCACGGACACCGAGCCCTGTGTGTTGCCACAGAGACAGAAGAAGTTGAGATAAAATTGTTTCTGCTTTTACAACATGGATGAGCTTTGAGGACGTTATGCTAAATGAAACAAGCCAGTCACGAAAAGGCAAATACTGCGTGAGCGCAGTTCCATGAGATTCCTGGAGTGCTGAAATTCTAGACACAGGGAGTGTGGGTTGCCTGGGGCTGGGGAGGGCGGCATGAGCGTATGGTCAACAGGTGCGGGGTTTCCATTCCAACAAGATGAAGAGCTCTGCAGACAGCTGCTGGGGACAGTCACACAGCAACGTGAATGTCCTTAATGCCGCAGAAGCAGGATTACCATGGCAGATTTTATGGTATGTGTATCTGACCACAGTTTTAAAAACAATAATGAAACAATTTTTGCTTTATTCTGTGTTTCTGCCTCCTTGCCCTTCCAAGAAAGCAGCAAGTCCCTCTGCCTCCCTGAGGACATTCCCACTTCTTGTCCCTTGTTAAAGGGCTTCGGTCAGATGTCAGGAGGGGAGGGGGCAGAGGGAGTGAGCGAGGCTGGGAAGAGGGGGTGTCTATCCTGTGACTTCTGGGACCAACACTCACCCGCCCAGCATTGTGGGGGAAGGCTGTCCCCCCCCACTTCCCCCCACACCAGAGAACAGCACAGTTAGAGGCAATGGGTCTCCCAAAAGCTGGGAGTTGGGTGGGACTCCTGGCTGTCTGCTGGGTGGGGATGGGTGCTCAGATAGTGAAGTAGGTGACTCTGCTGGCCTGGCTTGGATGTGAGGGTGTGGCACGTGGGGTTACCTGGCAGCTGCTGGAGTAGTGATGAATGATCTTAGCAGTGATGGGGTTGTCCACGTGGGTGAGGAGCATCTGGGGGTGACAGTACAAGGCCACGCAGCTGTACATCACCATGAGGGCGCCCTTCACTGTTTCCCGCCTCCAGGGGTGGTCCTTCTGCGAGCCCAGTGAAAAGAGGAAGAACCACTGGATATGCATGAGGGAAGGCGGGGAGGTCTGTTCAACTTGCCCTTCTGAGAGGGAGCAGGGCCGCCCTGGCTGCACGTGGATGGTCTCTGGTCACGTGGCCAAAGGAGCCGTAGAGTCAGCAGAAATGGCTTTCTGGGTGCCTGAAATGCTCATTCATCTACTCATTCATTCGATGTACCTTTATTGAGCACCTACTATTTGCCAGGCACTGGGGACGCAGTGGGGAACCACTCACACCAGGGCCCACCCCCACAGAGGCTTCAGTCCAGCAAGATGCCAGCAGCACCCATTCACTGGGAGCAGGTGATTTGTGGGGACACGGCTAAACAGAGGCCACCGGTACACTCCTCCATAGCTTCACCTGCCAGGCTCTTGCTCTGGGCCATGGTCTCTTGTGATATCGGGAATCCAGTGAGAACAAGCCTGGGATGAAGTGTTGTAGGGCCACCAAACCCATTATGGAGGGTGGGCAGGGGTGCCCAGGCCCCGCCAGGCCTTGATTAGAAATCTACCTCTCAGGTCCTGCTTCGCAGAGAAGCTGGGACAAAAGTCTGAGATGCCCTTGAGTCTCTCCATCCAGACTTCCAGAACCCCCAGGGCAAGGGTTCTAGGTCAAGGCCAAAGCCTGAGGCATCAATAACAGCCTGGAGCACTGTGTCCTGTGGCAGAGAGGGGCAGCCTCCAGAGGCCAGACCACGGCTTCCCCGCTGGCCAGTGGCATGTCCTCAGACAGCATCCTCTCCTAAGGACCGTGGGACTGACAGCCCCTCCACCCCAGTACCTCTGATTGACTGAGGCCGAGCTCCCAGCATGAGCAAAGAGCCCACTGAGCTCTACACAAGGAGCTTCTTCAGCTCCACTGGGGCTGCGTGAGGCCTGGGACCCTGCATGCCCTCCAGCACCCGGGGGGGACCCACCGCTGCTCTGAGGAGCCCACGTCGGGCTTGCCTTTGTAGTGTCTGGGACCCAGACACTACACAGGCCCACCCTGTGTTCTTTAGATTATCCAAGGGCTTTGTGGGAGGGGGCCCCCGGCTGATTCTGAGGGCAGTTTGCTCTTAAGACCCAGCAAGGACCTTGGCTGAGCTCTGAAGGCGCTGGTCTACGAGACCCCCAGAGACTGGACTGGGGAGCGAGCGTGACTCACTCGCCAAGCGCCGATCTGCCAAGACTGCTCCGACTCCTGGATCCTCTCCTCAAAGTCATGGAGCACGTTCAGCACTGTCTTCACCTGGCCGCGGGCACACAGGCCAAAGCACAGAATCACGCCCTGCAGGGAGACCGCCCGGCTGGAGTGAGGGCGGGGGGCCAGGGCCACAGGAGCACCCGCACCCCTGCACATACATATACACACGGCACACACACACCAGTAGACACACAGGCACGCGTGCACTCACACACACTCAAGCATGCCTAGGCCCATAACCCCCTAGGGTCAGAGGAGTCTGCTGCACAGGAAGGGGCTGCAGGGCCCCCTCACCTCCCGGTCAAAGTCATTGCCATAGTCTGTCTTGTACAACAGCTCCAACAGCAGCACCTCCACCTTGTCGGCCTCCAGGCCCGTGGCCAGCGTGAAGCCCAGGGCCCGATACAGAAAGCCCTGGAAAGGCAAGGGACAAAGGGAGCCTCAGCCTCTTGGCTCTGCCCGTCAGGGGTCACCTCCATGGGGGGCCCCCTACCCGACACTCTCGATTATCTGTTTCAATGCGCAGATACCTACGCATTTCGTAGAGTCTTTGAAATAAACATTCAGGTGTTCTGGAGGGTTTTATATTATAAACAAGTGTTTGTGAGGGTGTGGCACCTAGGGTTACCTGGCAGCTGCTGGAGTAGAGATGAATGATCTTAGCGGTGTACTATAAATACGAGCGTATTGTAAACACTGGGGGCCAAATTTCCTTCCTCTAGAGGTTGAATGAATTTCCCCTCACAACAAATTCAAGAGCACCTGGGGACAAGCCCTGCTGAGTGCCCTTGCACATTCTCACCATCCGGTCTCTGAATCCCTGCCTGTGTTCTTTGCCCATTTCCCATTGACTTATTCTTCCTGTTTTCTCTTTTGCTCGTGAGAGCCTCTTGTGTGTATTTGGAGAAACCACAAGAACAAACATGTCTTGTTTCACTTAACCCACATAACAACTCCAGACGGTAGATACGGTTGCTGTTTTGGGAGATGGAAATGCAAGTGGGAGGTGGTAGAACTGGGATTTTTAAATCAAACATTGTCTGGGGTGCCTGGTGTGGTGCCTCAGTGGGTTGAGCGTCTGACTCTCCGTTCCAGCTCAGGTTCTGGTTTCGGGATCATGAGATCGAGCCCCTCATTGGGCTCTGAGCTCAAGCACAGAATCTGCCTGAGGATTCTCCCTCTCCCTCTGCCCCTCTACCTGCTCCCTCAAAATTAATCAATCAATAAAATCTTCAAAAAAAAAAAAAAATCACGCATCGTCCCAGGCTCCTTTCTTAAGGATCACGTACCAGAAGCCTCAACCAGCAGATCACTCTATTGCTGTATTTCTCCCAAGGGTCTCTCTTTCTTTTTTATTTTACTTATTGCAACTTCGTCACACAGAAAACATTCATTTTCACAGAGGAAAGTTGTCTTTCTTTTCCCTTGTCTTTCTTGGTTTCCTTTATGTATATGAAGGCCTACTCTGTGTCAAGATTGAAAGCTATTTGTTGATGTACTCTGGTCATTCACAGTTTTCTTTCATTTGGTACACTTCAATCTTTGATCCGTCCTGAGAGAGTAAATCCCTCCTTCGTGAGCTTTATTGTCAATATGTTCTGAGCCATTGTCTTCCACTCGTTCATTCAGGTGAACTTGGAAATAATCTAGTCGAATTCCATAAAATTGTCCAATGTCCACAAAAACTCCTTTTGGGGATGTGACGGGGAAGTACCTTGTACGGTAGTTTAATTTGAACAACGTGGATGCCTTTCCAACATGGAGACTTCCCATCCGAGAGCAAAAGATGCGTCAATGTCATCTCGTTTCTCTCATTGTTCCTGCACCTCCTTGTCATTCCGTGCTCCTACACTGGTTCCACATACGTCACTTCGTCAATAATGCCTTTAATTACATGTTTACATTGTGTGGCTACTTGGAATGGGATCTTTCTTCACTATATCATATTTTTGTTTTATTTGTTTCTGGGAAAGAGAATGATTTCTGCATATCAGTTTTGGGAGAAGACTAGCTCTGACAACAGGGGCTGCAGTTCTGGAAGCTACTGGGGGCCACCTTGCATACGGGGAGGTGCCGGCTGAGCGATGAAGAGACAGGAGGGTCCTGGTGAAGTTCCCTGAGCCACTGTATCCAACTGTGCCTTCTTGAGTTTTCTAAGCCAGTAAAATCCTGCTCACTGATTTACTTTCCCTAAGCGAGGTGAACGATGGCAATACAGTTGAATTCTGTGCATTTGCTTATTAAATAATATATACTTTTTCTTTTTTCTTTTCTTTTTTTTTAAAGATTTTATTTATTTATTTGACAGAGAGAGAGAGAGATCACAGGTAGGCAGAGAGGCAGGCAGAGAGAGAGGGTGAAGCAGGCTCCCTGCTGAGCAGAGAGCCCGATGTGGGACTCGTTCCCAGGACCCCGAGATCATGACCTGAGCTGAAGGCAGACGCTTAACCCACGGAGCCACCCAGGCACCCCTCTTCTTTTCTTTTTAAAGGGACCCAGATCCCCACATGCAGCCCCACATTGGATGTGTCTGGAGTCTTGGAAGTTTGACTGCCCTACATTCTGTTATAAAGGAACCTCGAGTGCTTGTTTGGAGGCTCCAGCAAGGGAGAGCAGTTATTTGCATGCTCTTGACCCAGCAACCTTGCTCCTCCTCCTTGGAGCAAGGTCATCTTCTTGGGCCAGGCAGGCAGCTTCGGGAGAGACGCGCATGGAGCAATGAGGGAGGACGGGGTTACCCAACTAGCCAGCCAGACAACCTGAATCAACCCCGGCGACCAATGGGGTGACAAATGTCATAGCCAGATCACCCTCACATCCTATGTACAACTTTCTTCCAAATGGACATCTGTCCTTATATTGACATTGGATAAAATCTTAAACATACACATGTATGTTTAGCTATAGAAGAGTCTCTGTAAGATAGCCTTGCTTTTTGTTATTTTACCTACTCACCTATACAGGCTATCTATTGGAACAAACACAATTTTTGGTTCACACCTGTAAGTGCTTTGCTTAGACATCTCTTTGAGATATAGTTCACATACCATAAAATTAACCCACTTAACGTTTACGAATTCAGTGGTCTATTCACAGAGTTGTGCAACCATCAGCACAATCTAAACCTAGAACATTTGGATCACTACCCTCCCCACACCAGAGAAATCTCATACCTCTAACAGTCACTGCACATTTCCTGCAGCCTCTTACACCCACTAATCTACTTTCTCTCTCTAAGAAGATGTCTATTCTGGGCATTACAAGTAGACAAAATCATATAGTATGTGGGGTTTGGATCCCTTTGCATCTGGCTTCTGTCACTTAGCATGATGTCTTCAAGGGTCATCCTTTCTGTACCATAAATCAGTACTTCGTTCCTTTTAATGGCTGAATAATAGTCCATTGTACAGATAGACCACATTTTGTTTATCCTTTTGTCCACTGGTGGGCATCTGGGTTGTTTCTACTTTTTGGCTATATGAATAACACTAGAGTGAATATTTATGTATGAGTTTTTGTATGGATGTATGTTTCCGTTTCCCCTGGGCATATACAACTCAGAGCAGAATTCCTGGGTCATATGGTAACTCCGTATATAACACTTCAAGGAACTGGTTTTCCATTCACACCAGCAGTATATAAGTGTTTGCACTTCTCCACATTCTTACCAACACTTGTTATTATCTTTTGTATTATAGCCATCCTAGTGGGTGTGAGGAGGTATGTCCCTGCAGCTTTGATTTCCATTTTCCCTAATGGTGCTAATCTTGAACATTTTTTCACGTGCTTATTCATCATGTACGTACCTTCTTCAAAAAATATCTATTCATATCATTTGCCCATTTCTGAACTGGCTTGTTTTTTTGTTATTGAGTGAGAAGAGCTCTTCATATATTCTAGATACAAGTCTCTTACCAAGGACTTAATTTGCAAATATTTTCTCTCATTCCAAGGGTTGTCTTTTCGTTTTCTTGATGGTTTGATTTTCAGCATAAGAGTTTTTATTTCTGGGGCGCCTGGGTGGCTCAGTGGGTTAAAGCCTCTGCCTTCGGCTCAGGTCATGATCCCGGGGTCCTGGGATCGAGCCCCGCATTGGGCTCTCTGCTCCGCGGGGAGCCTGCTTCCTCCTCTCTCTCTCTGCCTGCCTCTCTGCCTACTTGTGATCTCTGTCTGTCAAATTTAAAAAAAAAAAAGTTTTTATTTCTGATGATGTTCAAGTTATCTAATTTTCTTTCTTCACTCGTGCTTTTGGTGTCATATCTAAGAAGGCTTTGCACAAAATCAGCTGACAGCAAATGTGAGGTTTATTTCTGTACTTTCTATTCTTTTTTTTTTTCTATTACATCAATCTGTCTTCCCATCCTATGCCAGTACTATATTGTCTTGTTTACTGCGGTTGTGTGAAAGCAGTCTTGAAATTGCAAAATTTGAGTCCTCCAACTTTGGTCTTTCTCTTAATCATAATTATGTTGGCCATTCTGGGCCCCTTGTATTCCCAAATGGATGTTAGGATCAGCTTGTCAATCTCTAAAAAAAAAAAAAGAAAGGAAGGAAGGAAAGAAAGGAAGGAGGGAGGGAGTGTGGGTGGGAGCAACAGAGGGACAGAGGGAAAAGGAAGGGAAGAAGGAAGGAAGGAAGGCAGGCAGACAAGCAAGAGAGAGGAAGGAAGGCAGGCAGGCAGGCAGACAGGTGGACAGGCAGACAAACCAGCTAGGGTTTATGACAAGGATCACAATGAATCTGTAAAGACATTTGGGGAGTATGCCATCTTGACCATATCGTCTTCCAATCTGAGAACATGGATCCTTTCCATTAATTGAGATCTTCTCTGATTTCTATCAATAATGTTCATAGTTTTATAAAGACAATGAATGAAATACACATGTGACCATGAGCCAGTAGCTGGATGGGTCAAGTGTATACAACGACATCCAGCAATCTGCCAGTGGGGTTGGGGACAGTTGAAGGTCGTGCTCCAAACCTCAGCTTGCTTACTCTTTCTTTGTCCCTTCCTGACCTCATCATCTTCACTTCCAAGCTAGAACTCAGCAAGCCCTTTAGCCTTCTGTGGTTCAGTGTCATCCCCACCATTTTCACCATTTGTCAAAACCTGTTGAGACATCTCGATTCTTGCCTACTGGACTCTGCTAGGAGACCATGTCAGGTGGAGAGCAAAGTGAGAGGATCGGGAATCTGGCTGCTAGAGAAGAGATCCCCCAGCTTCAACACAGCAGTTTCTTAAAGAAAAACAAAACAGAACAAGACACAAAAACCCACTGGCCTAGACCACCCATGTCTCCTCACAGGACCCTGTAGACAGCCACGGGTGCAGCTGGTCTCACACACAGGGCGAGCCTCCATTCCACCGTTCCTGGAGGCCCTTCCCTGTCTGAACTGCTCTGACACTGTGAGCACAAACCTTCTCCAGGGAGGGGCTGTCGAAGCTTTCAATCTGGTTGTTCAGCTCCTTGCTCAGACGCAAGCTCCAATTGGAACCTCGGGTCTTCTTAAGGGAATTTCTCAGAAACTGAGGAGGCAGAAGATGTCACTGGGCAATGCCATATATCCCCAGTTCTGTTCTCTCCCAAGCTCCAGGAGCACTGTGTGACCTTGAGCAGTGACTCCCCCTCTCTAGCCCCCTTCCCCAATCTCTAGATAGCTCAACCCATCGAACCCTGACCCAGTGCTAACATTCTGTAGGCCTGGGGAACAGCTGTGGTTTGGGGGCTGGAAGGAGGAAGTCACCCCTATGCTGCTTTCCTGAACATTTGGTCCCTGAGGATAAAAGGCTCTCTGTTCTCCTCTGCTAATGGACACAGCTGTAGACATGCTTGGCACCTGCCCCCGCAAGTTTTCTTGGGGGTGTCCTTAAGGGACTCCTAAACTCTCCACACATCAACCCCACCAAGGGGCCTCCCATGCACTCCTCCCCTTTCTCCCAACCCAACCTCAGCAAGCAGGATCACGTCTTTACCTGAATCAGCTTGTCCTCCCAGGTTTTCTGATTCCAAGTAAACTCAGTATGTTCTGCAGAAAGAAGGGCCACACCTGCTGACTTCTTCAGCTGCTCCTCTTTGGATCAGCCTCCTTAGTCAGGCATTCAAAGCCCTCCATGGATGGTCTCAGCACATGCTGCATTTCCCTCCCCGCTTCCCCAAAGACCCAAATAGGCCTCACGGGTCTACCCTGAGCTTTGGTTCCTGCTGCTCAGTCCCTGTGATTAGTACTCCAGCATGCACACTGAGAGGGGAGCTGACTTGGGCTTGGTGCCCCGGATGCCTCACCTTCCAGGTACTTGACCAGCAGTGGGATCTCCAGCTCCCACATGTCAGCCATGGAGGGTGCAATGCTCTGTCTCAGGGTCCTCAGGAGGTTGAGCATGGCTATCCCTCGGCCCTCCCCCTTATAGGGGGATGACATCAGCACCTGGGGAGCACCAAGACTCCAGTGGGGCCCTGCCCCAGGCTGGGCAGTGCCAGGCATTTTGTTCCCAGAAAGAAGAAGAGGGGTAAGATAGTGGGCTTTCCCCCCCCCATCCCAGGCTTCCACGGAGTGTGGATTAGTGCCCCATAGTCAACATAAGGAGGAAATCCGGGGCACCTGCGTGGCTCAGTCATTTAAGCGTTTGACTCTTAATTTTGGCAGATCATGATCTCAGGGTCATGAGATCGAGCCCCATGTCAGGTTCTGTGCTGGGCATGGAGTCTGCTTGGGATTCTCTCTCTTCCTCTCCCTTTGCCCCCTCCCCACTCTTTCTCTCCCCCTAATAAAAAAGAAAAAAAAAAAAAGGAGGATGAGAAGGCACAGGTAAATGCCTATGAAGGACCCCTGGGGGCAGGCAGGCCATTGGCAGTGTCCTGGAGTTGCTTAGGGGCTGCTCAGAAATGAGCAGAGGAATCCAGGAGCATGTCCTCACCGGGTCCCAGGGCATCTGAACACACTGCCCCTGCCACGTCTACCCAAGAGGAATGAAAGGGACCCAGAAAGTTCTGTCCTCTCAAGTGCCTAGCTCCCTCCTCCCACTGGAGGCTTCAGGAATTAGGAGCTCAAGGGAGAGGGGTCACAGGCAATGGCCTCAGTCAGGCCAGGGCATAGCCTGGGGAGCCACTCACCAGGAGACGGGCCAAGAGTTTCTGGGGTGCAGGCAGGTCCACTGAGGAAGAAGGAGATACGAACCTACTCCAGTTGCCCAGTTCATACCAGGACGGGCCCCCAGACCCCTAGGGCCCATGCCCCTGAGAAGGGCTCTGCCCTGGAAGGTACTTCCCCAACATCATCCCATTGCCCCCAGAACAGAAAATGGGTTAGCATAGGGACCAGTGATATGTCCATAAGGAACCTCATTTTCATTGGTTTAGTCTGGGAAGAGGAGAGAAACAATGACATCATTAGATGTCAGGGGGCGGCCTAGCCCAGAGTCCAGGTAAGGTCATGAAGAAGACCCTCCCCACCATTTGCCATCCCTCGGTCCTGAAGGGCTCCTAAAATCACACCCACCACCAGCAACGCCCATCCAGCAAAGCTCCAGGCCCATGGGAACAGCTCCCTTGGAAGAGCAGTGTCACCCCTCTGTTGGGGGAGGGGAACTCGGGGAATGAACCGCCAAAGCATGTTTGCACAATTTTAACTCATCCTCAGACACGGTAAGGTGGGCCTTCAGCCTGGCTGGCTGGGATCTGACGGCTTCCTGGAAATAACGGAGCGGCTACTTCCCGGGACAACAGTAGTCTACCTGCCCTATCTCACCGGCTATGGCGGGGAGGCTGCCCACCGTGCCTGCTCTTGCCGGCCACGCTGGCCTCCACGTCCTTGGTGTGGAGCTGGCGTTCCGCCAGGTTTGTGAGGCTGATGCAGATGGGGGTCAAGGCCTCCGTGTAATCCGTCTCCATGATATAGCACAGGAGCCTCACCCAAAATTCCTGGGTTGCGGGGCAGGGAGGAGGAAGCGTTAGCTGGGGCACCCACGGCCGTGTAGGAGACCCATCTCACCACCGCACAGCTCGCCTGCTCTAAGCAGCGGCTCGACAGATTGGAACTCCCATTACCCTCCTCAGTACCTCTGGTCTTAAGATAGGCTGCCCCCCGGACAGGGAGCATCTAGCCCAAGTCCTCACTTAAAGGACAGTGATCCCCTCCTTGTGCTATGATGGCAATTTTTTCCTACTTTTCTTTGCTACATCACACTGCGTTGCCATGAAAAGTTGGCACATTTGTTCCTCCTTCATCCTGTGCCCTCCTTGGGGTTATACTGAGCCCTTCGAGCATATGGCCTTCGTGTCTTCATAGTAGGAACTCACTGGATGCTTGTGGAATTAATCCATTAAAATCATCTCTGCACATGCGCGCGCACACACACACACACACACACACCTGGGCTGAAGGGGCTTTAAGGAAATTGACACATTTCCTGCTCTAAGTCAATGGATACATACTGAGACCCACTGTGTGCCAGGCACCACCTTAGCCTCCGGGACACTAAGTTCCCACCAAGGACCCAGCTCTGGAACCAGATCTTCAAGAACAAGAGCTCAGGCAATGGGAAGATGAGGGGCCCCTCCAGACATCCCAGACAGTGGGAACAAGAGAAGCAAGAGCGCAGAACCCTGGGCATGCCCCATCCTCCCCGGAGCCCAGGGCACAGGGAGCATGCAAGCCAAGCTGTCAGCTGCAGGGGCCCCACCCAGGGGGCAGCCCAACCCAGGGGGCTGCGGGGATGTGGGTCACACTCACATTGGTCATCCCACTGACGGAAGAGGTTATGATCTTCACGGTGTCCATGGTGACTTTGTGGACCATCTTCTCCTCCAGGTCCCTCTGATAAAAGCTCTCTCGGTGATTTGTCTGGAAGCCAGAACCGAGGGGGTCCCTGCTCGTGGGCCGGCAGGGGCTTGCTGCAATCTCAGGCATGGTCTCCTCACGCCTTTGAGGCTCCATGCCCAGATACTGGGTCTCCAGGGTTTTCTAGATGTACTGCCCACGCCTCTACCTACAGCTCGCCATGAGCCCAGGCACTGGTGTCCTGGACGTTGATGGGTACAGAATCAAGCACGGGAGCAGCAAGAAAAGGAAAGGAAAGCAAAGGAAAGAATCTTTCCTGAGGCTCTGGAAACCACTTCCCAAGAGGAGCTGCACCATGGTCCGCCTATCAGGGCCACTCACCAGCTTGTAGGTGGACAGAGTCAGCTGCATGGACACGTACTTCAGGCCCCAGCCTTTGATCCTGTCCTGGTAGCCAGACAGAGCCAACTGGCCGATGATGCGGAGAATAGCCATCCTCACCTGAGGGGACAGGGCGGTGGACATAAGGGAATGGGGTGGGCTCCATGGTGGGGAGGCTCTGCACCTAACTCCCAATGCTGGCCCATGAGGCAGCTAGGAATTCGGAGTGCTCTGGGTGCAAAGAGGCCTCAGAGGCAGTAGCCCACTCCGTCCACCACCCCCTGCCCCATCCAGAGAATCCCATTGGGCAGCATGACCAGCCAGGAGCCTTATCTCTGTTCTCAGGCAGCCCTGGTGAGGACAGCCTGACTCTTACCCTGGGCTCCCCAGGCTTGGGCTCAGGCTTGCTATGTGGGCTGGCTTGTCCTCCCTTGACAGCGTGCACATTTTTGAGAACAGCTCTGCCTAAATCTCCAGCCCAAATCCCTCCCCCACCCCATCTCACACCCTCTCCCATCAGTGCAGACCCTCCCCTTCCTGGACCTCCCCTCCCCAGAGGACTTGCAGCAGCGGCCTGCAGGGCCTACAACCAGAACTGAAGCTACATTGCAAGGTGGCCGTGGCTCCAGCGGAGTCTGGACTGTGGGGTTTTTTAGCCTTTATTTGGAGGCTACAGGGTGTCTCCCTCTGCTGTCTTGTTCAAATGCAATAAAGGTTTTACAAAACCCTTAGGCACCCCCGTGGCTCTGGATGAAACCAGATTCACTCGGCCTCTCCTCTGTCCAGGGTGGTGTCTGAGCTCCTTCATTGGGAAACTCCGGGTCCTCGATGCGAGCAAGTGTCTCAGGAGCAGGACCACAGCTCCGGGGGCGCCTGTCCTCCAGCCTTGCTCAGTGCTGGTCGGGAAGCTGGGCTTCCCACCAGAGGGCCTTCGGCAGGTGGCCCCTGCCCACAGAACGGGAGAGGAGTGAAGGCCACCCACGGGACCTCCCTCTGCTTCCCCACAGAGTGTCTCAAACACCAGCCCCTTCCAGGTCTCTGCCCTGTTACCTTGAAGCGGGTGTCAGAGAGAGTGTTCTTGACAACCCGGATGGCCAGGTAGATGGTCCTGATATTCATTCTGGGTTCTGAAAGAGGAAAACCAGCCTGGAGGGCCACCAGCCTCAGAGCTGGGCTCTCAGGAGATGCCCGGGAGTAGTGAGACTCCCAGAGCACCAGGCCCACCGGCCACCTTCCCCCCAGAGCCAGACGTCAGGTGGCTTGTGCCTCCTGAGAGCCTCTGACTGCCACCACAGCTCAGGGACACCTCCCTCAGAAGCCTCACTGGCCACCTCCTCATCCTCTCAACCTGTCCCACCCCACCTGGCCGGGGAAGGCTTTGTTTCTGTGCCTCAGTCCCTTGGCCTCTGCTTTGTGATCCTCTTCAGATCCCAGGTGGACTGTCCTAGAGAGCAAGTCTCCACCTTCGAGTCCTTCAGGGGGGCACACAGGGCCAGGCACGTGGCGGGCAGGCACAGGCTGCAAAGCACAGCAGGGCAGAGGCTGCTGGGTTCAACTCTTGTGTTAGCCACATCCTAGCCATGTGACCTCAGGTGAACCCCTCAGCCCCCGCTGCCTCAGTTTCCCTACCTTTAAAGTATGGATAATAATAGGGCACCTGGGTGGCTCAGTCGGCTAAGCGTCTGCCTTCAACTCAGGTCATGATCCCGGGGTCCTGGGATCGAGTCCCAGGTGGGGCTCCCTGTCAGCGGGGAGTCTGCTTCTTCCTCTGCCCGCCCCCCCCCCACTCATGCTCGCTCTCACGTGCGTGCACGCGTAGGCACAAAAGTAAATAAAATCTTTTTTAAAAATGTGGCCCATAATAGTACCTCTCTCACAGAGCTTCTGTGAACAATAATGAGCCAACACAGTGCTTGGCACACAAGGAAGTACTTCGTAAGTGCTTGTGAGTCATAGAACTGACGACGGCCGATTCAGGGAGGAGGAAGATTAAGAGAGGTAAGAAAGAGCCATGAGAAGGTTTTGGAGAGGTCCAGTAGGGATAGAATTACAGTTAGATGCTCAACTTGACACTAGACTCCAGGCTAGATATTTCTACAGGTCAATGGTAGTGGAAGAAAGAGAGGGAAGCAGGCCAAGGGGAAGGTAGCAAGTCATCGTGCACTAAGGGACTGTGATACAGTCTTGAGTTTTTTAATCTGCAAAGTAGAAACTTGCTTCTGGTCTTAAAAAGAGTATATGCTCAGGGGGGTGGGGTTATGGATATTGGGGAGGGTATGTGCTATGGTGAGTGCTGTGAAGTGTGTAAACCTGGCGATTCGCAGACCTGTACCCCTGGGGATAAAAATATATGTTTATAAAGCTGTAAAAAAAAAAAAGAAAAAGAAAAAAGAAAGGATGAATACCCAAGTTTTGTAGCAACATGGACGGGACTGGAAGAGATGATGCTGAGTGAAATAAGTCAAGCAGAGAGAGTCAATTATCATATGGTTTCACTTATTTGTGGAGCATAACAAATAGCATGGAGGACAAGGGGAGATGGAGAGGAGAAGGGAGTTGAGGGAAATTGGAAGGGGAGGTGAACCATGAGAGACTATGGACTCTGAAAAACGATCTGAGAATTCTGAAGGGGTGGGGGGTGGGAGGTTGGGGGCACCAGGTGGTGGGTATGGTAGAGGGCACGGATTGCATGGAGCACTGGGTGTGGTGCAAAAATAATGAATACTGTTATGCTGAAAAAATAAAAAATTAATTAAAAAAAAAACTTTAAAAAAAAAGAGTATATGCTCATTGCAAAATTAAAATAAAAGATAACATCCCTAAGCTCATTTATGCAAAAATAACCACAGATTTCTTGCAAGTAACCAAGGTCATGCTACATACACTGTCCCAAACCATGCTGTTGTGCTCAACAGGGAGGCCATCCTGTCCACAAAAAAGTACAGATCGACTACACCCTTTATGGTTGAGTCATAGTCCACTCTGTGGATAAGCTATCATTTGTTCCAGAAATTCCTATAGAAAAACCTGTAGGTGGTTTCCAATGTTCTGCTTTTATGCACAATGTGCTAACGAACATTGTTGTCTCATTACCTTTGGGCAACGATTTCTTTCAGACAACGGTCAAAAAGTTAGATTGTTGAGACCAGGTTTCGGTCCCTATGGAAGTGAGCACTCAGAATGCTTTATCAATTTACACCCTTGTCAGTGAAGTACAAGGAGCTAGTTTCCTTTTATTCTAGCACAGGGAGCTGTGCTATTTTTGTAAATAAAGTTTTATTAGAACACAGCCACACTCTGCAGTTTATGACTGCTTTGGCACAGCTGAGTCTTTTTTTTTTTTTTTTAATTTGACGGAGAGAGAGATATCACAAGTAGGCAGAGAGATGGGGGGAAGCAGGCTCCCCACTGAGCAGAGAGCCTGATGCGGGGCTTGAACCCAGGACCCTGAGATCATGACCCGAGCCAAAGGCAGAGTCTTAACCCACTGAGCCACCCAGGCGCCCCAGCACAGTTGAGTCTTAACTATCACAGAGACCATATAGCCTGTAAAGCCAAAAGTATTTTTACTATCAGGTCTCTTACAGAAAAATGGCTAGGCCAACTCTAGTCATTATCATCTCTTCCCACCAGACAGAGAAAAATGGTCTCATTGTTGCTTAAATTTGGGCTTTTTTTTTTTTTTTTCAAAGAAGGCTTTACTATTAGCAGAATGTGCTTCATATACAGTTGTCCAGTTTGTGCACTGCACAAGGACACTCAGTTGAAAGACTAAACAGGAGTGGCCCATGCTCTTCTAAGCAAATCATGTTCCTGCAGGGCCACATGCTGCCAGCAAGAGATGCCTTGTTCCAGTTCACACAAAAGTGCTGTCTGAGCTGGTGCCATCCTTGGAGACAGGATTTCCCTTCTGACTGCAAGGCCAGGTTTAGAGTTTGGCCTTAGGAATTTAGAATCAGGAGTTTTGACTACGACTGGGCATTGAGGCTTTAGGACTAAACCTACACAATGTAACTAGGTGTTATTTAAGGTCTTTGATTTCATTTGGGGGGGTGGGGTTTGTTCTAGGATTCGGGTTGACAGTTTGAAATTCAGACTCAGGGGGAAGCTGCAATTCAGAGTTTGAGGAGAGGGTTGAGGGTGGGGTATAGGGGATACAGTGCTGGTTAGGTTCAAGGGTAGAAAATATAAAGCAACTTCGGTCCACCCAGTAGCATCTATAAAAGAGGAAATGATGACGGTCCAGACACCAGTGAGACCTGCTTCCCCAGCCTCCCGCCTGGCTTCCCGCTCTCGCTCACCATCTGCGCTCACCACTGCCCTAATCAGGGTCAGGGTCCCCACGCGGATGGCCTCCTTGCTCATCTCCATCTGACTGAGGAAGAACTTCATCAGCTCCTTGGGGTAGGACCGGGCTGCAGCAGGAAGGACACCTTCAGTTCTGCCCATGGAGCCAGAAGGAGGTGGAGGAGGCAGCCCAGGGCCAGGCCTTCCGGAGGCTGGGGCTCCCATAGGCTCATGGTGGGCCTGGGGCAGGGCGGGGCCGGGAGGGAGGGAGCCTCACCGAGAGCTATGAAGCAGTGCACAGTCTCCTCCAGGTTTTGGCTGCTGTATTGCTGCTGGGCAGGGGCCTTGGCGCACACCTGGGAAGTGAGTGTGCGGGGCGGGTGGTGAGATCGCAACCAGAGAGCAGACGCTTGTAGGGGCGGCCTGGGGCGGCCACACCAGAGGGCACGAGGGCACCACCGCCTCGCATCCCTGTCAGATACGGGAGCCAGATGAGCAAGACGGGGGCTCCGCCACCCTCACACCCTTTCCCCTGGCCGGCCATGCCACCTGCTGCAGCCCACTTCCCGATGATCAACCCTGAGGATGCTGGCGCCCAGCCAAGCCTGCCGGCTTCACCTGGATGTGGAGTTCGGTGAAAATGGTGTGTAGTTGCATTTGCGGGACGGGGGTGTTGGTGATGACCGACATTTCCAGGATCTGCCTCAAGACCTACAACGGAGAGGCAAATGACTGCAGATGATCTTCTGCCGATTCAGGGTCAGTTAACTCTAGACTCTTGCTGCTTAACATGGCCCTCTGCCGGTGGTATCATCATCCCACCCCCGCCCGGGAGCTGGTTAGAATGCAGGCTCTCAGGCCTGGCTCCAGACCTGCTGAATGCAACCCTGCATTTCAGGCAGCCTCCCGGCAATGCCTACACGCAGTTAAGCTTGTAAAGGGCATACAAGGCCACTGAGCATGGCATTCTTCCCCTTTTCTCTTCTCTCCACCTGGAAATGAATCCCATTCTTTCACCAGACCGATCTACGGCAGCCCCCGAGATCTACCACATGAATTTCTGTTACTTGCTTTTAGAGTTGAGCACCACGCCACACCAGCAGATCAGTGATCCCCTTACAATATATCAGCCTGGGTCATACCTCCACGTGGAACCCTACCAAGAAACTCCACCTTTTGTGGGTTAAGAGCTGTCATGGGTTAAAGGGTCCCACAAAATGCATGAGGCTTTCCAGATGTAGTTAGTTAAGGGTCTCAGATGACACCAGACTGGATTTAAGATGGGCCTTAAGTCCAACCATGGTGTCTTTATAAGAAAAGGAGAGGCCACATGAAGAGGGAGGGGTCACAGTGGAATGATCCAGCCACCAGCCATGCAGTGCCTGGGGCCACCAGAAGCTGGAAGAGGCAAGAAAGCATTCTTCCCCAGGGCCTCTGGAAGGATCACTGCCTGCCAACCCTTTGATCCCTGGAACCATGCGAGAATCTGTTTCTGTTCTTTTAGGCCACCCACCCTGTGGTTCTCTGTTATGGCAGCCCCGGAAACAAACACACAGCCTCACTGTGGCCTCTGAGACCGTTTGGGTCCTCGTCCCTTCTACCTGGAACAGCGGCATTCATTTCTCAAGAATCCAACAGCTGGGCCCAACTCCTGCCCGGGGGGATAGTCCGCCGGGAGCCCCGGGAACCGAAGCTCCGTCTGGCGGCTGGCCAGCGGCCTCTCACCTGCGTAACGAAGAGTGCCTCCAGGCCGCCTCGGTACTCTGCCAGCAGCAGGGGGATGTAGTCATACAGCTGTTCCCGCAGGTCGTCATTGGGCAGGAGGAGGTTCAGCATCGGCTTCAGGGACTTGATGACCCCCAGCTTCACCTGCCCCAGGAGCCCGGGCCCCATGGCAATGCCCAGTGACGTCACGCCAACCAGAGTGCCAAGCACGCGTGACAGAGGGGACCTAGGAAATAGTCGAGGCCCCGCCCGAGACCCCACAGGCAGGCAACAAGGCCGGACTGTCCCTGAGAGTCCCAGCTCAGTCACTTAGGAGAACCTGAGTGCCTCAGTTTCCTTATCTGTAAAACGGTCCCATAGCACAGAGTTGCTGTGGAAATAGCTCCCCTTGATAAAAGGTGCTGTAACAGGGACCCTCATCCAGCAAGCCCCGGCCCTTCTCAAGATGACCTCCTGAGGCTCCAGGCCCCACGTGGCTCAGCAACTCTGTTTATCAGGTCACCGTCTCTCCGGGGTTCGGGAAATGAGTCTGGACCCAGCGGTCTCTCTGCGCTCCTAGCCACACAGGCTGGGGAGCCATGACCAGGGGAGACCACGGGACCCTCCCCCGTACCCGAGAAAAGTGCTTCTCACCTCAGGGTTGTGGCTCCTCAGCCACACAGTCACAAAATAGCGGTACAGGGGGAAGAGCTTCATGGCAAACTGATCCTCGGTCATCACAGGGTACACGCTGTCCTCCAGATGCTTCAGGTAAAACTGCATCATTTCACAGAAGGTCTCCATGGCTGCCAAGGGGGGAAAGCAGTGAGCCCGGAGGGGTAGGAGCCGGACTAGGCCTCCCTGGGCCACCTCCTCCAGGACGGTGTGCTCGCACACTTCCGGAACCAGCGGGTGACCCAGATGGCCTCAGCCATCCAGGAAAACCCTGTCTTCGGCCTGACTTGAGCAGGCCCATTGTAGGGCCATTTTCCCTGGTCCCTATCCCAGGACTCCCATCGTCCTTCCCCGGCCTCCTCCTGAAATGCTTGGAACAGAGCCTGCTTAGCTTAGTCCCAGTGTTGACCTCCTCCTGCTCAGCCACCTTCTCCTGAAAGCACGCACCACCCCCACCCCCAAGAGCCAATCAGAGGCCACACGACGCAGGAGATTGGGTCACTGTTTGGGAAGAAACATCTCCTGTTCAACAGACCACCCACCAGTTTGTCCCAGTCCCACTTCGGGCACCCTGACCGGGCCAGACAGGCAGACCAAGCAGACACCTACCACTGCAGATCACCTGGCGCATCTTGGCTTCGTTGGCAAGTCTCAGCATCGTGAATATAGTGGCCAGGGTGATGCCCATGTATGGCATAAACTCAAACACTGTGTAGGGCGTGAGAGATGATAGGGAGTCAGGACCAGGTCAGCAGGGGCGAGGCAGAGAGGACGAGCCCACGGTCTGCTGCCTCCAGTCCCCACGGGGGCAGAGCACACCACCAGGGCCGCAGGAAACATCACAAGTCAGTGCTACAGGAAAGGAGGGTGCTAGCAACAGGTGTAGGGGGAAGGAGCCAGGGACAAGGAGACAGAAGAAACCCAGACGGAGCTGCAGGGAAGAGTGGGCAGCGCAGGAAGTTTGGGGAGGGGAGACTTAGTGGGGCTCTGCAGGTAGGTGCCTGGCTCTTTAGGTGTCCCACAAATGTCCTTGGATGAAGGAAGAAACAAAGAAACAGCCAGTGAGAAAGAGGGACCAGAAGAAGAGAGAGAGGAAGGAAACCAAGAGTTGGAGGGGGAGAGAGGAGGGGTTATGGAGGGACAGAACCACCCTTCCCCACTTCCCCCCAGCTGCCCCCTCGGAGTGACTAGTCCACCCGGCCCCACTGCCTCTCTGCCATCTCTTTCCATCTACCCAGCCCCATGTGACCAGAGCCAGTGCGAAATGGGACATGCTGGCCCCTGGCCCCTTCCTGAGTCACTGTCTTCACAGTCTCCATGCCCCGACACTGTCCCCAAGCCCCTACCAGCTCTGTCCCTGGGCTGGGCTGGGCTTCCCCGGGCCAGGTGCTGGCCTCTCCTCTCCTCTCTCTGCATCTGCTCCGCGGGCATGGGCGGCTTGGGCACTACCTGCATGCTAAGGACCCTGCAAAGAAGATCCCTCTACCTGCCCTCTAGCTCTGCATCCACACACCAACTGGATGCTGTCCCCATTCTTTGGATGTCCCCCGTGCATGTGAACTCCGTGCACCCACTGTAGAGGCAGCTGCTC
Organism: Lutra lutra; assembly: GCF_902655055.1. Taxonomy (NCBI): domain Eukaryota; kingdom Metazoa; phylum Chordata; class Mammalia; order Carnivora; family Mustelidae; genus Lutra; species Lutra lutra. The sequence continues at coordinate 41,621,826 of NC_062280.1, read as the reverse complement.
AAACCTGAGGCCCAGGAGACATCCGCGGCTCCTCCCAATTATTCCTTCACCTCCGGCACACAATTCATCAACCCATCGATTGGAGTCTTGTTTACGTCTCCCCTCTGTCCACCACTCCCCAAATTCGCCCCAGCCCAAGCCACCAACGCCTCTCAGATACACACCTCTTATCCCTTCTCTGTCCACACAACAGAGAGAATGGTCTTCCCAAAACCTCTCTGTTCCACAAAGCAGTTGCCTCTTTGACTCCCTCAACAGCTTTCCAGGGCCCTCGAATGAAGTCCAGACTTATACCAGGTCCTACAGCCTCTCCAACCCCTCTTTACCCCATCTCCCCCTCACCCTAACTATACCCACAGTTATCCCTCAGTTCTGCAAAGAAACCAAGCCTTTTCCTGCCTCAGGGCCTTTGCACATGATGCATATCTGGTTCTTCACACAGTTACCATCCTCTCATCCCTTCAGGTCACAGCTGAAATATTGCTACCTCAGGGAGACCCCCACAGAGGTGAGGTCCTTTCCCTCCTCCTAATCTCAAAGATCCACCAGACTGTTCTCTTCCCATCCCTCATCTCATATGATAATCATCGATTTTCTTGTTGACTTGTTTACAGTCCTTTATAGGGTGGGACACGGCCCCTCATCCTCACTGTGTGGCCCAGCACTGGCCGCAGCCCTGCCTGGAGCAGGAGCTCAGCACCTGCTTGCCGAATGAAGGGGGAGCCCAAGAGGGAGAAAGCTTTGAAGAAAGAATGACAGAGGAATAAAGAGACAGAAACAAGAGGCAGGGACACAATCTTAACAGCGGAGGGAGACACAGGGAAAGGGAAAAGAAGAACAGAAGTGAAAGATAAGAAAAGAGAGAGGGGCTGTGGAATTGGTGACGGGGAGTAAGGAGTGCACCCGTCCGGACAAGCACCAGGAGATGTGTGCAATTGCTAAACCGCTCTCTTGTACACCTGAAACTAATATAACACTGTGTGTTAACTAACCAGAATTACAAAGAGAAATTTAAAAAGTAGAAAAGAGAGGAAGGGGTTGGTCAGAGAAGAGAGAGGTGGAAACCAGGAGGGGGCGCCGGGCCACCACGGGGCTGAGGACCCACTGCGCCTACCATTGCCATTGGCCAGCTTGGCCAAGGTGATGATGACAAATTCATCCGTGAGGTTGAGGGGTTTCAGGTGGTGCTGCAGCTCGTACATGACCATGCTGAAGTGGTTTCGGGACAGAGCCACCAGCGTATCACTGGCCACCTCTGCCTTCACGTCGCCATCCACCTGCCGGGGACCGGAGAGGGACGTGGGGCTCCACAAAAACCCTCCCGCCCCACAACTGCTCCAGCCCCGTGCTCTCCTCGGGTTCAGCCTGGGTCACTGGACAAGGGTGTTGCGTGTCCCAGGCCCTGCCTACCAGCGGCCCAGCCCCTGGGTGGGTTGGGGATGGGGGAAGTGGGGGGGGGAATTGGGGGAGGGCTCTCCTACCTCCAGGGTCTCTCTCATTTCCTTGGAGGCGATGGTGACCAGCCTCTGGACTCCCTGTTCCTCCAGCTCCCCCTCCTGCTGAATGATCTCCTGGAGGATGTTGTAAATGTTGACTTTGCGCTGAGTAGAAATCTGGGAAGCAAGTATGGCAAGTGGCAAGATCCCAAACTTGGGCCACGGAGCCAGGGATGGACCCAGCACAGTCCTCCATCGGCTCCCTCCACCAGCCCTCCTCCCATGTACCCATGATTTATAAGATACGTATATTTGATCTTTGTTCCATTTCTGGCACAGACCTCCTAAAACTCTTAGCATTTTCTGAGTTGAGAGTTTTAGCGTGTCCTTTGTTATGCTAATGAGGTGACTTGGAAAGCCTCTGAGGCGGGGGCTGGCTCCCAAGAGATCCAGCCCTTTGTTGTGGGGACTGGACCTTTTAGTCTTTGGGAGGGAAGAGGGGCTGGAATTTGAGGAAAAACCACAGGCAATGTTTTGATCCATGTGCCCCTGTAATGAGGCCTCTGTAGGATGGGGCTCAGAACACATGGAGATACCGGGAGGGGTCCCCAAAAGTCCAAGAAAGCAGTCTTCCCTGCCCTTTGCCCTCATGAGGGAGCACCTGAGGCCAGGAAGTGTGCCTCTTACTCTACTTTGATTCCTAGATAGCCTTATCACCATGTTAAACCACCTGGCTTAGTACAACCCAGGCCACACCTGCAGATCTGCCTTGGAGAATAACTCGTACTTAATCAGGTGTGATGAGCCGCACTTAAAGGATGAATGTGGGCCATGGCTGCAAAGTCCTTGGAGGATGGCCCCCGCTCTCAGGTGGTAGGGCGGCCACTTCCAAATAGCCCATAGGCCTTGGAAAATGTGGGCACCTCAAGAAGAAAGGAATTCACCCAAATGGATATGTTGTCCTAATGAAATCTGCTCCAGAGAGTTTGGCCTTGTTTGCCTGGTCTTGGCATAGCAAATAACCAACCATCCTACAGCCCGATCAGAGATTCCTCACAAAAACCACTGGAAGGGAGAAAGTTGTAAGGCCTTGCCTGTCCAGTACCGCCTGGCCCTGGATGGGTGTCCTGCAATCTTTTTTTTTAACTGCTCCCTAAAGATCCTTCTTAGACATATTTTCCTAATCCCCCCCCACCATGAAACCTTAACACCACCAATATATTACGTATCTGTTTATAGGCCATATACATCTCCATGCTTTATACATAAGAAGGTAAGGTTTTCTTCATGCCTCCTCCCACCCCAGAACCCATTTTATCCACTTCAGGACAGTATCACCCCGTTGAGAACATGTGCTCTAGGTTTTTGTTTTTTGGGTTTTTTTTAAGATTTTTATTTATTTATTTGACAGAGAGATCACAAGTAGACAGAAAGAGAGACAGAGTGGGGTGCAGGGGAAGCAGGCTCCTTGCTGAGCAGAAAGCCCGATTCAGGGATCCATCCCAGGACCCTGGGATCATGACCTGAGCTGAAGGCAGAGGCTTAACCCACTGAGCCACCCAGGTGCCCGAGGCCTGAGTTCTTAATTAACAGTCCTGCAGCCACTACATAAACAGCCAGATCCGTTACAAGACCAGCCTTATCTGTGATCAAGAGGACTCTCTGGAGAACATTTATGGTCAACAAGACAAAAATTGTCCAAGACTTAGAAGCTAGTGTAAAACAGGCCCCCGAGGAGGTCTGGGTTATGGGGCCTCAAGGAGAGCGTGTCCTTGATCCCCCATGACCCTGTAGGTTAGGTAAGGGCTCCATGGGGCTAGAAGCTCAGTCACAGGAAACTGATAACGATACAAATGCTTCCTCCATAACAACAAAAATTATTCCTGTTCATGGCAACGTAAATGAGTTTTGTCTGGCAAAGAATATAAATCTCTGTGAGTAAAATGCTCTTCTTAGGGGCGCCTGGGTGGCTCAGTGGGTTAAGCCACTGCCTTCGGCTCAGGTCATGATCTCAGGGCCCTGGGATCGAGCCCCACATCGGGCTCTCTACCCAGCGGGGAGTCTGCATCCCCCTTTCTCTCTGCTTGCCTCTGCCTGCTTATGATCTCTCTCTCTCTCTCTCTCTCTCTCTCTGTCAAATAAATAAATAAATAAATCTTAAAAACAAACAAAAAAAACCGCTCTTCCTACCAGATTTGAGCATTTTGCTGGTGCCTTCACTAGTTAATGAATAACAAATCTTTGAAACGTGTTCATTTTTAAAACATGCATACCTGTTTATTGGCTCTTTATTGTCACTTATCACCGATGACAGCCTGGGTATTAATCCTGTACTTATATTTTTTTATATCTCCTGACATCTTGGGGCCTTGCAGGTCCTGGAGAGAAAGCCCCTCCCAGGTTGAGCCAATTACTACAGAGAGCAAAGAACTCAGCCCGGAATCCTGCTTTTCTATTGCAAACCTTTGCCTGTGGACCACGGCTCCCAAACCCAAACCCGCTGTGTCAGAATAGATTTGGAGAAGCAAAATGAGGGTTGCAGAGGGGTGGGGATGGGGGGATGGGCGAGCCTATGATGGCACAGACTGCATTAAGGAGGGCACAGACTGCATGGAGCACTGGGTGTTATATGTAAACGATGAATCTTGGAACACAACATCAAAAACGAATGACACACTGCGTGGTAACTAATATAATAATAATAATAATTAAAAAAAGAATAAGGCAGCTTTTAAACATTATGACAGCCCCTGCTGGTCCTCCAAGTGAGAACCTCACAGTCTCTCCCACCTCTGAGCCCCAGCACCTGGCCCCACGCCCGCCATGGTCAGTAAGGTGTGCTGAGCGGTGGCCGGCTGCGTAGGCAGCCACAGGTAGGGCGGGCCTCTGAGGGGCAGGTGTGGGGGGGCAGGCAGGCCCTACCTCTGGCATCTGCAAGCAGCGGATGAGAGCATTCATCACCACGGATGGCTCTGTGGTGGCCTTGTCTGTGATGATCACGGAGGCCAGCATCTTCCGCATGTCAGGACCTGTCCCGGCGGCGTCCACCTTTGCTGACCCGCTGTCCATGATGTTGAGAAGGTTCATGACTTGCTGGAAAGTCCCTGAGACAAGGTGGCACAGCTGGGGTGCTGAGTGGGCCATCCCAGGAGGTGCTCCATGCCCAGGCCTTCCCAACACTGCCCAGCTGTAGCTCCAGCTGCCCCCACAATGGAGCTGGGCCTCCCTGTCCACCGCGCAGAAGGAGAAACTGAGCCAGAGGCTAGGACCCGCTCCCAGAGAGTTGGTGGCCAGGACTGAGCGGTGGGCATGGGGAAGGGGCAGGAATGAAGGGGTGGGGCCAACTTTCTTGCCTCTGTCATCTGGTTCCAGAGGTTCCAGGTCTTCTGTTTCCTCTGATGGGTCCTCAGTTGAGTCTATGGCTGCTTCTGTCATCTCTTCCTCAAGCTCCTCTAAGACCAAATTTGTAAAATAGTTTGTGTATCAACACACCCTGAGATGACCCCCAGTGAGTCACGCCCTTTATAAGACTCTCCCCTTGAGTGTGGGCAGAACCATTACTTGGTTAGACCCACGTTCTAAGCAGTAGACCGTGGCATAGGTGACAGGAAGCCACTGCATGGACACATGATCTTATACAAACCTGGAGAGGATTCTCACACTAGCCTCGAAATGGAAACAGTGTGACAAATTGCCCAAGGAAGGAGCCATGTGACAAGAAAGTGAGGGACTCAGTCCTACAACCACAAGGAACTGGATTCTGCAACAACCACAAAAACTTGGAAGAGAACCGAGCTCCAGAAAGGATGTGGTCCTGTCCACACCTTGAATGCGGCCTGTGTGACTGTCTGCACCCTGAATCCTGACCCACAGAAACTGTGGTAATAGATGGATGTTGTTTTAAGCCACTAAATCGGTGTCATTTGTTACACTGCAGTAGCTAACAAATAACACTTTGTTAAGAAGGACACTTCTCCTCTCTTCTCTTGAACTGAAACTAATGATTAATGAGAAATCCACCTCACCTTGCTCCTTTCAAGGGGCTCTTGCAACATCAGCAGCTTCTTAAGGGTTGGCAAACAACACAGATGTCCAAATGGAGGGCTGAACACTCCCAGATCAGTCCTATGCTCTTTCCCTCCTGGGAATCCTTTTAAGAGCTACACAGGGACCCAAATACTGACCTTTCCTCGGAGACCTCTCCTGGATGGAACAAAAATATACCACAAGAAAAAGCCCCGTTCTTTGCCTAATACACATCAACGGTAATGGGGACAATAGCAGGAGGGGTTGCCGAAGAAGTGGGGTAGTTGGCTTTTCAGCCGTGCTGTGGATGAGGAATGCGTCCCCTGGCGGGGTGGGAGGGTTTCATTAGAATCATCACCGTTAGGTAGCAGGCCCTTGGAACTTTGAGATCTAACTGCCTTCCTGAGTCTTTATCAAGTGAGGGCTTTGAGGAGTGCACAGCGCCCTGTGATTAAAGCGCCACATTATGTTGTCACTAAATGATTTTCTTACTCATGTGTGTGGTAAAGTACGGTGGTCTGTTTGGGAAAGGGGCATGGTGACAGTGGGGGTGATTTGCCACCATGTCTCCTGGGGATGCACTGATGGTTTGCAAGCTCCATGGGAGCTTCTTGGCCCCTGTGCTCAGAAGGCAGGGAGAGACCCAAGAAAGGCCACTCCAGGTTGGTAGATGGCAGTTTTAATAAGCAAGAAACTCACATGCTGTGATTCTCTTGGGCAGCATCAAGACTGTGGATGCTAAATAAAATCTTAAAAAAAAAAAAAAAGACTGTGGATGCTTGCACCTGCCAACTGCATCTGAAGATTTTATTCAGAGGTCTTAGCTAGGTTCAGTCACATATACCATCAAGGTGGCCTCAACACCATATCAGCACCTCAGGGCTGTGTCCTTGGAGAAGGCTCTGGGAGTGGGAAAGGCAAGCAGAACCCTCATTCCAAGGACAGGAGAGGGGATGGGGAGCCTTCAATTTCCCAGGCCCAGTTCATGGGTCAACCGGCAGTCACATCTTCTAGGTGACATCTTCCAACATGTGGTCATAGGACCTTGGGGTGGGAATATGTGGTCAGGGCAGATGGGGTGGGGTGGGTCACAGAGGAGTCCTGGGAAAAGGACTCTTCCTCCCCAGGGACTGGACAGATTACCGGATGGGGAAGGGGCTTCCCATTGACAGAATACTTAGAAGATGAAGCACCTCTAGGACAGGTGAGAGGGCAAGGACCCTGTTTCCCTGAACCAAAAGTGGGGCCCACGGATTCCCCTGTCAGTTGTAGCTGTGAGTTAGGTCAGATCGAGAGTCTGAGCAATGAAATATTGGCCTTCGGAAACCTTTCTATGCATTACAGGGCAACAGAACAAGACTCAGAGCCACCTAGGTCCAAGACTGCTTAGTTAAAATCCCCACTCAAAGTCTGTCCACCCTCCTGAGAGGAAATTCCTCAGCCTCTGCTTGGACACCTCTGATACCAGAGCCCTCATTACCCTTCCTGGCCCATTTCTACTTCACTGAAACTGGATGTTTAGAAGATGAGCTTCCCCGGCATAACGCCAAACTCTTCTTCCCCATAAAATCCCTGTGTTGTTCCTCCCTCTGCCCTTTGGTGACAAAATGACCAGCATGGAACAGGCACAAGAAGACAGTTATCACCAACCCCTCTTTCATAGCTACCTCTGCCCTACCTCCTCCCACCACCCTCTGGGCCAGCTCTTCTCCTCCAAGATCACTTAAGTGATACGGTTGCCATTCCATTCCACAGACCCTACCTGCCTACCTGTTGTGTGCAGCTGACATGGCTCTCCATGTAGTGGTGAATATGGAGGTGGGTAGGACACCTGTGTCCTCTGACAGGCTAAAGACCCAACACATGAAAGACTGGATTAAGAGATAGGACTAAATGTATCGGTTAGCTATTGCTGTATAAAAAACCACCTCAGAGCTTAATAACTAAAAACAACTCTTAATTATTGTTCATAAATCTACCAGCCAGTTCTGTTGATCTGGGGCATATCCATCCATGGATTCACTCATGCACCTGCAGTCAGCTGGTGGGCTCGGTGAGGGCTGGCTGGTGATGGATGGCCTCCCAAGGTTGGCAGGCCAGCAATTGGCTAGCTGTTGGCTGAAGTGGCTAGGGTGATTGGATCCCATGTCTATCCCACAGCAGGGCTAGCCCAGGCTGTTCTCATAGCAAGGAGGTGGGCTTCTAAAAAGAGTGAGCAGGAACACGAAGGCCTCCTGGGGCCTCCACTTGGGACTGGCCCCTGCCCCTTCTACCACATGCTGCTAGCCAAATGCAGGTCGCAGGCCAGCTAGGTCCGGAGGGAGTGGGGAAATGGATCCCTCCCATGCCCAGACGCGTAGGGAAGGGTATGGCCATCAGGAAGGGTGGAGAAAGGAGCCATTTTTGGTTGCATACCTAAGGAGTGTGTAAGCCATGGCAAAAAGTGAGAAGCCCCCCAACACAGTATCCAGAGAAGACACTGAGACCACAAGATCAAGGAGAAAGAAGTGGGTTCTGCTTGGTTTTTGGAAATAAAAACACTTTTCAGGTTTTTTTTTTTTTTCCTTCAGATTAGGACAGTAATATTTGACTCCCATATAATCCATCCACGAAATCAGTCACTCGAACCTTTTGTCACTCAACTGAGCTTCCCACCTTCTAGGGGAGCTGCCTTGAAAATTGGAAAAAACTGAATTGTAAAAACCCGTGGGTTTAAATGCATGAAAGCGCCAAGGCAGGAAGTGAAAAATAAAATGGACGCAATGTACGTATATAGTGGACACATTTGGGAACATCTCCCCGGATCACTAAACTCTCTCTTCCCTGACCCTTGGGGTCAGTTAGGGCTCCCCGCGGCCATGTTTTCCCTGTGTAATCCCTCCCTCAACATTCCTGATTGGATGACCGGGAGTAGACGCCTGATCTGGACCAATCAGATTCTTCCCTTCTGGGTAAGAGAGACTCTGTCAGTCTTCCATGGTACTGTGTGATCCTGGGGACTGAGGAACAGACAAGACCAAGAGGAGAAGGAAGAGTAGGGCAGGCACCCAGAGTGTAGGGGGACCGGGCCAGGCAAGAGAGACACTTGGCACCATTGAGGCCCGGCCATGAGCCCCACGTCCTTAGGAAGTCTGCCTCATTACCAAAGTCCCCCTTTTTGCTTAGGATATTCCAAAAAGAAGACATAGGGGCCAGAGAAATCAAAGTGTGAAGAAGCACAGGCTGGTGGAGCCCCGAGCAGCTCAAGTCCAGAAAGGTGGGGGTGTCAGGGAGCCTGGGAGCTGGTCCCTGGGTGGACCAAGAAGGGTCTTGTGGGACGGTGGACGTAGTCTGTGAGTCCCGGTAGGGCTCAAAGGTGTGGGGAGGGATCTGGCAAGAACAGCTTCTCAAAAGCAGCCAAGGGAGGGAATAAATGGGTCTGGGTTCAGGAGAAACTACCTATCCATGGGACCACAGCTCCAGTTTGAAGTCTGCACATTTAAAACTGTTATGTGTGACACAAACCACAAAGCAACAAACACACAGAAGTGTGAGCAAAATTAAAGGCACAGAACAAGTGGAGAAAATATGGTGCAGGTCGGAACGATATTCTCATTAATGCAGTAAACTCTCTGAACAAACCCTCGGGGTAATACAGCCCATAGGAAGACAGGCCAAGTACAGTCTCCAAAAAAGAAACACAAATGACTCCTAAAATTAAAAAAACAAAAAATAAAAAACTTTGACGTAATAATAGTAATAAAAGCACATTTAAAACAAGACCCCAGGGTGCCTGGGTGGCACAGTCAATTGAGTGTCCAACTCTAGGTTTCGGCTCAGGTCATGATCTCAGGGTTGTGAGATCAAGTCCCGTGTTGGGCTCTGTGCTCTGTGCTCTGTGCTCAGTGGGGAGTCCATTGGAGATTCTCTCTCCTGCTCCCTCGCCCCCTCCTTCAGCTGGCCCTCTTTCTCTCTCTTCCCCCCCCTAAAATAAATAAATCTTTTTTAAAAAAATTTAAAACCAGATCCCATGGCTCATCTCCCAACTGATACTTTCCTTCGATATATTACTTTACACCAAAGAGGGTGCAGGAAACTGGCTCTCCCACACACGGATAGTCCCTCTCTGAGTGCAGTTTGCAAATAACTCAAGCCATCTATCTGCTCAGGGCAGCAAGGCTGCAGTGCCCCACCCAGCTCCCTGTGCCCTTCTGCCTTAGGGCCCAAGGGGCCGCCTCCAACTCCACACCTCACTTTCTCTCCTAGGGGCTCTTTCTGGCTTTTAGGGTCCCCTTGCCCACACTTGGGGCCGACTGGAAGTGAAGGGAAATTAATACAACCTGGGAGCAGCTGGTCACAGACACGATGAGTGCTCAGAGAGCCCAGGACTTGGCTTCTTGCTAAGGTGGGATAAGTCTGACGTCTTACATTGGCCCCCAGCATCAACAGAGGGATTCAGCTCCAGCCACCCATAGCAGATCAGCTTCTTGGAGTCCCTCACTCCTGGTCCCACTCCCCACTCCCATATCAGGGTTTCCTTCACTTACCAAATAGCTACTTGCTCTGGAATCCTTGCCTCAAGGGAACCCAGGCATACCAGAACCATCGACTTGATGGAGACAGTCATGAAAATGTACAAAGACCTAACCACTGGGCTGTTCAAAGAGGGCTCTTTTATAGCAGAAAATACAAGTGAATCCACCCAGAGGTCTTGGTTAAATAAATCCTGCCATATGCATGCAATGTTTAACTTCTTGGCCATGAAAAATGCAATAAATGTTATAGAAAAGTGTGGGGAGGGCATTCCCAGTAGAGTGAAATGAGAAAGAGGGTTGGAAAGTGCTAGATATGCTTGGTGTAGCTGCAGTATTTTTATAAGTAAACACATTTGCCAAAATATTAACTGAAGTTTTTTCTGGTGAACACAATTACCAGATTTTCATTTTCTTGTGTATGTGTGCACCTCTGTTTTCCTAATTTCTGTCATAATCATGGTTTATTTTTACAATCAGCACATGTAGCTCACCGAGAAATACAACAAAAATGAAGAGAAGAACACCTAAGAGATATAATTCATAAGAATTTATTACTAATTTCAATTGTTCAAAACATCAGAGAAAATACACTTGTGAGACACTCTGCTTCGGGTTTTTCTCAAATGAGATCCATTTGCCACAAGCATTGATTCACCTCTTGAACACACCATTCATCAATTTCACACATCATTCTTTTCCCGAAAGTGAGAAATCAGACATGGTTCTCAAAAGATCCTAGGTCATTCATTTATTTCAAGTGCTAGACCCTATTTCCTGGGAATAAACAAACGTATCCTTCTTTAAATACGCCAAGTGCCGTCTGCGAAGCACAAGCTTAAATTAAGACCTAAGTTAGGATGGCAACATTCACAAAATTTCCAGAAGCCAGACGATAATGTTAGAACCGTCTTCCCGGGTTGCAGGTTGGGGGTGCGGGAACCTCTGAAACCTGTGCCTCCCAAACAGTCCTTACTCCTAAGTCAGAAAATTAATGCAAGGTGCAGGAAGGACCTGTCCGACCCTCTGGCAAGTCATTTGAATGAGGACAAGGGTAGTCCAGATTAAAAATACTAAAGGGGGCAGAAAACTTTCAAGATATCTACCTGTAGGTATGACTACCAATTAGATTGTTTTTATTTTGAAAAACCATTCAGGGGTATCTCACTCCGGGCTAAGCATTTGTTTAATAAGCAGAATATGAATTTAACGTTGTGTCTGGTTGCAACTTCGGGTCATCTCATTCCCTACCCCCTTCTCAGTGTGCCTTGGATTTGTGAGATTTCTTAACTCGTCCTTTTCTCCCAAAGCACTTCCGGTAGCCCAAGGCGCAACATTTATAAGCAATGAAGACAACCCCCAGCACGATGGCCAGGAGGAAGCCGATCACGTCCAATGAGTGGTACTGGTACCAGGTGAGATCGTGGGCTGCTGGGCGCAGGTGTGGGGCCCCCTTGTGCCTCATCACGAACTCCACCCAGAACACAGCCAGGTCCAGGGGCTCAATGGGGCGGTCCTTGTGCAGCCTGGAGAGACGCATGATGTTCTCCTTATAGCTAAACGTAGAGACAGTTATGTGAGTGTCTGGAACATTGGCCTCATTGAACCATCCTCCCTTGAGGCTCGCTGTATTTGGGAAAGCTAACCTTGGCAGAGGAAATGAGTTTCGATTATAGACAGAAAATGCAAACACACACACACACAATGGTCTTTATCTCTGAAATTTAAAAAAAAATGTAGAAAGAAAACTGGAGGCCAAAATTATGATATGAAATTATTTGAATCTTGCTTCCTACTTTCTTTTTTTCTTTTTCTTGGCATTTTTGTAGGAAATTAGATACTTTTTTACAATAAGAGAAAGAAATAAAAGTGCGTGTCAGAAATTATGAGCAGTTTTCCTTTTCACAGAATTAAACAATCCCATCTAATCAAAGCAGAAGCGGTTTGGAAGTGCCTTCTGCAAGGGGGTGGCGTACTTCCGCATTGGTAACACACCACACCATCCAAGTCTAGCATTAGCATGAGGCTGCATCTATGCAGCCTGCTCAACAAAACAGATTTTTGTTGATTTTGGGCAGTGTGGATAGCTGAATCAGAACATCTAAATCCAAATGGGGTTCAATGCTTCAACCCTTAGTGTGGATGCTCTAGAAGAAGAAAGAGACTGAGGAGGAGGGGGGAAGGAAAAGGAGAAGAAAGACCAGAGTAAGACACTCTTCTTCAGGAGCAATTATGATAACAGACCTGTCATATTTGGACACATTATTGTACTGTGTAATCATATTTGGCCATAAGTTTTGTTAAACATCTTCCTTTTATATGTATCTTTTCTTAAAAGATAGATTTTCTAGAACTTTCCTTCATTCATCCACCATTTATTGAGTGCCTGTTATGGCCTGGTTGCATCATCTGATGTTCAAAATGTTTCCATTTGCCTTTATTTTATGTCCCAGCTTGGCATGTTGGGAACATGGAGATTCACAATTAGGCAGAGATGACTCCCAAGCAAATAGATGAAGTTTGCTGGTAACTCAAGCTTATTGATGAAGGCCTTAAAATAAATAAGAGAACTTCTACTAAGTTTGTAGGTTCCAGGTAGTTTTCTGTACCACTCAACAGAAGATCAAAATTGTACTACTAATGCACATCTCAGGAATGAGTTTTGTCAACACGGGGAGAGAAGTCAGGTTTTCACTGCATTCCATGTGGCAGTAGCCCGGCAACTGGGCTGTCAGAAGAGGCCCATCAGAATGGAGGGATGCCACCTGCTGCTCTGGGCATGCTGGGCATTTACCCTTGGGGGGGCGGGTTTCGTTGACTTTTCTTTTTCATCCATTGGCACCACACATGGGAGCGCCCCATTTCTCCCTTTTTCCTTGCCCAGGCTCACTGTGTCACCCTGAGCCATGTCCCATCCTATCTGAACACATTCCAGTCTTTTCACATCTGTCCTTCCAACTGACATCTCTTTCAAAATGAAGCAACTACGGTCAAGACTCCTGACATTCTCTCACACACACACACACACACACACACGCACATACAGGCACTCACACACACACGTTAATTGTTGGACCAAGTCCACCCCTGGCCGTCACTTCTTCCCATAAGGTTTTGGCCAGCCTGTTACTAGGGAATGTGACAGCAATACAATAAATTTCATGCAGAGATCATTTGATCTGATAGCTTTTGACTCTCAAATTGTTTTCAGAGCCACATTTAGACTTATCTTTGCTCTTATAAATTATAAACCTTTGTCTGTGATATCACATGACCCCATTCCATTTATAAATCCTCATGAGCAAAGTTTCTCCCAGGCTTCAGTGCTAGAGAGAAATGTCCTTCTAAGGACAGCTGTCCTGGTTTATTTTTATCTTATGGACACTGTGCTTCTTGTAATGGAATATTTCTCTCTGCGGGAACTCACAGATTAGATGTCTACTTGGTGACTGTATTTTTTTAATAAATTGAAGTTTTAATCCTACTGAGGGAAATAATATTTAAAATCATTTCAAAGATAATGGAATTATCTTTGAAATAATAGGAATTAAATAATAGGAATTAAAGCATTCTTTTATAAAATGAATAATAATAATCCCCAAATCATCTTACTTATAAATTGAGTTTTTATGTGTTTGTTTTCACATTTGAATATTGCTGTGAATGAGATGGCCAAAATACAGATAGTATCCCTCTGTACCTTTTCTCTTACCTTTTGTCACTGATGACAGTTTTCAGGGCATTTGCTAAATCTTCGGAAGTCATTTCCAGGACGTTCAAGGTCACTCCAGCCCCCCGGGTCTCCATGCGCTTTGCATTGTCCATTTGATCACCAAACAAGGGAAGCATCACCATTGGAACTCCATTGCAGATTCCCTCATATATGCCATGGGAGCCAGAATGTGTGATAAAGGCACGAGTCTTCGGGTCACCTGAGAGGCAAAGCAGGGAGGGATGTTAGGAGTCAAGTCAGCGAGTTTCTCAGTCTAACACTGTCTAGGTTCTGAAAGCCCTCTAAGGACTCAGTGCCATCCACATGGGTCTCCTGCAGAAGTCTGCTAAGAAAAATGTGGGTTGAGACGCCCCACTGGATAAAAGGCAATGTGGAATACTCTGGCCATAATATTTTCCAGCTAAATAATCCTTTAGAACAGCCATGCACAAGCCACTTTGTTAATTTCACTTGTGTTTGACCTACACACCACATCCTGCCTGTTGGGTCCATGGTCAAAGGAGCGAGACTGATACAAAGCGAAGGTCAAGCAAAGCTTTATTTCACGCCAAGCATCGAGAATCAAACCGACCGGCCAGGGCTGCCCCTTACAAAGAGGTGACCTCTCTCTGCCTTAGAGACTAGCTTTTAAGGGCAAAGGCCATGTGGTTGGGCCTGGCCACACACAGGTGGCCAATGAGATTGTAACACAGAGGAAGTTGCACAGTCCTGCTAGGTCACATATAAGTGACCAACCAAATCAACTGAATTACAATGTACCCTATAGTAGATATTTGAACTAGCCTATCACCTTGGTCAGAATTGGCGCCCAAAAGGCAGGACCCATACTCCTTGGTAGCCAGGGAGACAGTACACGCCCCCACTGATTGGATACCTCCACCTGGCCTGACCCGCCCTTGTATTTGGGCTTTGTTACCTGGGACTGGTTTCCGGGACTTGTTTCTAAGTAATTCCCTCGGGGGGTGGGGAGGACAGGGACAGTTTAAGTTTTACTGTATAAACAACAAAGTCATTCAAGGTCATAGTTTAACCGGATGGAATTGCTCTGGCTCAATAGACCCTTACATTGCCCACATACCAAGTAGATCATTTTGGGGCAGCCACTTGACAAGTATTGTATTCTTCGCAAGATTTGGTGGTGGAGTGCCAGTATACCGCCACAGGACCTTGCAGAGACAAGAATAGAGTTTAAGGAACACAAGGATTCAAAAACATCTGTGTAGTAGCTGGAAGGCGGCGTCCTCTGAATGAACATAACCTTGGCGAGGGTGGGACGTGTCGTGATTAGGAAGGCTTTGGGGACTGGTAACACTCTATGTATTTGTGCAAATTCATCAAGCTGTACAGTTATGATTTTTGCACTTTTCTGCACTTCAAGGGGAAGTTTACTTAACAAAGTGAGTGAATGTAGAATTAGAGAAGCAAACATATAAGAAATGAATCCAGAAGCTTTTTGTGGAAATACTCCTACATAATATGAAGAAACACTATCCCGTACATTATCCTGTTTACTTTATCTTTAAAATAAATTCTCCTTGGAGCATGCGACACTTGATCTTGGGGTTGTGAGTTTGATCCCCAGGTTGGATATAGAGATTACTTTAAAAAATAAAATCTTTACAAATTAATTAGTTAATAAAATAAAATAAATTCTCCTTAGTACACTTTTGAGTTTCTTAGAGAAAATGAGACCTCCAAGTGAAGTAGACCACGGTTTCAGAATAGTTGAGAGTGACATGGCAAAAAGAACTTGGGGTTAATAATTGAGAAGTGGCAGGGAAGCCCAAACCGGAAGTCCAACTGATAGGATTAACATCGATACTTAGAAGTCTGGAGTTCCAACCTTTGGGAAAATAGAATTGTATGGAATCTTCTTACTGTCTGAGGTATTTTGCCCAAGGCATCAGCAATTTCCATAGCTTTCTTCTCGGGAATCTCTGAGACCATGGAGCCCAAAGAGAAAACCACAATTCCATGTTCTCCAGAAGCATTAACATAGGCTTCAAATTCCTAGAACCGTAAGAGAAATTTCCAGTTAATTTTTTTCTCACCTTCTTTGGGAACTGCATACATTCAACTATGAATCAGATGTCTTCATCTTAAGAATGTGATTAAAGTGTGTGTGTGTGTGTGTGTGTGTGTGTGTGTGTGTGTGTGTGTGTGTTAGAGATACAAAGTATTAGTGCATGTTACAGCCTTCTCTCCCCCACCTACTCCCTTCCAAAGGAGGAAGGCTTCTTGCAGATCAGGTTGTCTCCTGGGTTCTCTTCTTCTTTGAGTTGCAGAATCCGGGTAGTATACTAATTTTCTTTTTTTTTTTTTAAGATTTTATTTATTTATTTGACAGACAGAGATCACAAGTAGGCAGAGAGGCAGGCAGAGAGAGAGGAGGAAGCAGGCTCCCTGCTGAGCAGAAAGCCCGACGTGGGGCTCAATCCCAGGACTCTGGGATCATGACCTGAGCCGAAGGCAGAGGCTTTAACACACTGAGCCACCCAGGCGCCCCAGTATGCTAATTTTCCAAAGGAAAAGCAACCAGAGATTAGACCAGATCCACTTCCCAGGGGCTTCAAGCAGCTGGGAGGGTCTTGGAAGAAAGTAGGCTTTCAGGAAGGGGACTAAAGGAAAGAGCAGAAGGCAATAGGAAGGAGGGAAAGGTAAATGTGCATCACAGAGAAAGGAGAGAGCTGTTTAGCAGATCAGTGAAGGGAGATCTTGGGAGAGAGGAAAGCTGTCCAAGGAGGGTTTCAGAAAGCTTTCTGCAGACTCTAAAAGTCCTGTACCACCCCTTTAAGAAAAGCTACGGTAAAGATGTGTATTATTTTCCAAGGCTTCTGCAATATTCCTTTTATGTTGAAAGAACGAATGGAGCCCAAGCAGAAAGGCAAATAGTGTTGAAGATAAGGCTCATGGTTAAGAAAAACCTCAAATAGCCAAGATAGCCTGTACCAATACATGCTTCCCCACAGCCCACAGCAGAGTCTTCCACATGCCAGCCAATACGCTGGGGTGATTAGGGATTATACTCATGTCATCTCAGTGCTGAAACTTAACCAATCAACCTGGCAATTTCCCACCTTTCCTGGAGAAGAGCTTTCTGAAGAGTGTTAGTCAACTTTCCTGCCTCAGCAAGAACATACAGAAGAATACCTGAATCTTTCTTTGCCAGCTTCGTAATGGACAGTAAAAAGCAAAATATTTCTCCTTAGGTATGAGAGATACAAAATAGGACAGAAAACCTTGCACCAGGATCTGAGCCCCTTCTACAGAGTTCAGAGAGGGTCACGGGCATGTGAGCAAACCCTGAGTACCAAAATCACCTGTGGGAAGGATAAACAAGAACCCACCCAGCACGTGACCCCCATAGAGTGTTCCTGTCCCATTCCAGAAACTGATCCCTTCTAGCAATATATCTACCCCATCATTTAAGGAAGATTGCAAGTAAGGCTGTTCTGATGCCTCCAAACAAGATCACCATTGTGCATTTCGGTCTTGGCCATGTAAGGACAAAACTCAAGACAAAGCAATGGGTCTTGTTTCTGAAGAAACTTCTGGGCCAGATGACTCAAGGAATAAGGAATGAACTGTGAGTGGTTTTCTAGTCAATAATGAACCTTACAACTACTAGAAAGCGGACAACCCACGGTTCTTTTGGATGAAGCAGGGGGATAGGATCTTCGGAAATGTCTGCATGTATAAGGGTGAGAGACTGTGATGGCTGGGACCCCACTAGTAAGCACAGTTCACAGATTATAACCTATCAAGCCTCTGCCCCTAAAGTCAATAGACTATAGAGATAGATGTCAGACAGAAGCTCTGAGAGGAAGCAACAAAAAGATGATCCAACCAGAACAGCAGCATTACCTTCAGTGTGGAAACAGGGGAACCTGGAGTCAAGAGTGGTGGCTGTGTCCCCAGGAAGAGAGGAAGGATGTACCCAGACTCAACCCTCAGCAATAATTTCAGCCCAGCCTGATCTGGTCCCAACCTTCAAAGCCAACTCCAGGGTATTGTGGTCTTCAGAAAACACATACATACTCAGGCATAATCCTGCATGCAAACATCTGTGGGGACACACACACAGAGTGGCAATTCCACGTAGAGGAAATAGAGGAGGTGTGAGTGTGGCAATTTCCCCCCAACTGTAGGTTATTCATCATCTAATGAACTCCCCTAGAGTCTTCCAAATGATTTTATATGTTTCCCAAGAATGCCAAGGACATTAATGAGACTGTGTGATGTGCTGGGTTTTGCTCAGAACTGAGGGGTTTCCTGAGATATGGGACTTTCAGTCCTGTTCAAGCCAGAATGCTGGGCACTCTGGGTGTGACATGGAGAGGACTTCCCACAAGGCTCAGCACACATGATTTTAAGAGATTTCTTTCAGGTTTGGTTCAGAGCATGACCAATAAAGCCCAAACACTGCCAAGCCCTCCTCAGGTGTGAGCCCCAGATTGGTCCACCCCCTCCAGCTCTCTCCGTGGCCTCTGGCTCCTAGCGGCTGTGTCCTAACCTTCTCCACTGGGCTCATCTGAAAGGTCAAGGAGGCCAGCATCATCCCCTCCACCACCATGCTGCATTTCTGGCCTATCACAAAAACATCCTAAAGATGGTTTTCCTGAAGTCCTTCCTCCCCAGGATTACACCACATCCCTCTTTCCTCAGAAAGACAGCTCATCTCCAAGTACCTTTTGAACTCTTTCTTCTGAGTGAAAGTAAGCAGCTCACCTCACTTCCTGGGACCTTCCCTCTTCCGTGAAACCCATTCTTACTTTAAGCCTAACTACAAAGATCCACATCTGGTTTCCCCTCCTTGTACACTGTCCCACACCCACTCAGCACCCAGTGGGGTGTGATTATCATAAAATGGAACCCACAGGTCCATAAACACCCAAACGTACACAGCAAGACTAAAGTTTAAATGTCTCAGAAGTTCATGTACAGATCACAGAAGGGCAAACTGCAGAGATTGTGTTGTCACACCCAAAGCCTTGCCTGGGCCAGGTCTTCCAGAATTCAGCCATGGTGAAGTCCACAACCTGCTTGGCAAAACTTCCCCAAACATGGCCCTGACTTCACAGACTGTAGAATGGCCAAAGAGTGAAGCGACAGGTTAATGAAAATAACCCTCAATTCCCCCACCTGTTATCCCTTCCAAAAAGGACGAGACCCCTTCTGAAGTGAGAGCACTTGCCTACTGTTGAAGGCTTTAACACAGGTTCTAACTTTTGCTGAGAGTTTAGTATTTTGAGTTCCAGGCTTTTATTAGATTTTCTCTTTCCATATGTCATCTGTTTCTCCAAATCCTTGGTAAGTACTTAGCATGTTGGAAAACTTGCTTTATCACTATGCATTCAGAACCATGGACAAAGACTGCTGGCTTCTGGGCTCACCAGTCCTTCTCCTCGCCATCATCAAGTCTCTGTTCTCACTGACCTTCTGTTTGGCTGTTTCCCTCAGACTCAAAATATCTGGATGGATATCATCTCTGAATCCCCACACATTCATAAAGACGGTCTCTCACCCTGAGCGGGGAAAGACATCTTGGAATCCTTGAGCTTTGCTCTCAATGTTGTCCTACTATCTTTTATCTGCCAGGTATCCCAGATATGCCCAACACCAGGTATGCCTTCCATTTGGACTCTCTTTACCAGCTAAAGATTGTATCTCTATTCTTGAAGTTCAGGACTTTGACCAAGAGCACTGGGACAGGGACAATCTCCACATGAGTAATGGAAGCATAGAAAAGCATTCTTTAATCACCCAAGGGGAGAAAAGAAAATAAATAACAACTTGTCAACCCACCAAAAATCAGGAAAAGGGAAAATGACCAAGTAAAATAAAAATAAACTGGTATAGTTAGAATCAAATCTAGCAATTGTTTTTTTTTTTTTTTTTTTTTTTTTTTTTTTTTTTTTAAAGATTTTATTTATTTGTCAGAGAGAGAGGAGAGCAAGCGAGCACAGGCAGACAGAATGGCAGGCAGAGGCAGAGGGAGAAGCAGGCTCCCCGCCAAGCAAGGAGCCCGATGTGGGACTCGATCCCAGGACGCTGGGATCATGACCTGAGCCGAAGGCAGCTGCTTAACCAACTGAGCCACCCAGGCGTCCCAAATCTAGCAATTGTTAAATTAAGTGCAAACAGGCAAAAGTCTCCTGATCAGGTTACAAATATCAGCTCTGTGTTTAAAAAGAAGAAGAAGAAAGAAAAAAAAAAGCTTGAAGACAAAGGGTACAAAAGAGGCACTAAGGAAATGTAAACAAGATAGTGAAGGAATGGTAATATTAACATCAAAAAAGTGGAATTTCAAATTACAAATATTAAGTAGGACAGAGAGAGTTGCTGTCCAGTACGGGTTACAAAGACATTCTCACACCAAGGCTTGTTTGCACCAAATGAGGAAGCAACCAAGACATAGTCATTACAACTCAGCACTTAGACAAATTTCTGACAAAGAAAATATATTGATAAATGATGCCAAAGCTGTGATATTGAGAAAGACGATAGACAAAGTTCTGTAGCCCCTCTTAGTACACATCCTAAAGTAAAGAAGGAAATCATTTAAATAAATAAAGACTATTTGCCAAAAAGCAATGGCAAACGTGACACAAAATGATGAAATGAAAATCAATCTTCATTACAATCAGGAGCAAGATAAGAATCCTTGTGATTGTCAAAATTATTCAATTGTTTTTAAGGATTCTAGTGAATTCAGTAAGATCAATGCCGGGCATAGAATTCACAACAGAAGAATCCATATTTTCTTGATTGATGAAAGTCTGCATACTGGTTTTTTTTTTTTTAACGATGAAATCAATATTTTGATTAGGCTGAATTTTGATTTGGGCCTGATCAGTGAGTAGATAACCAGGTACAAACAGAAATGGAAAAACTATCATATTCACAAGAGTGACCAGAAAGAAGTGTAAAATACTTAAGGAAAACTGAACAAGAAAGAAACACAAAAATATGAAGGAAACTACAAAGTGTCCTTGATCTTTGATAAGGTAACATTAGAAGTAACAACAAGAAGGGCAAAGACCTGGAGTATAAACTTCAGTTTTCTTCCTAGGAAACAAGATTACATGGTTAATAACCTGTGGCACGTAAATACCATGAAACATGGTGCAGTTAAAAAAAAATAGATAGAACATTTAGAACCGAAATGATACCCATGACATATTTATAAGGGAGCCATGGGGGTATATTATTACCCTTTTCGTAAAACAAGCAAAAAAACATCAACACAAATACATGTTTCTCTTTGTGTATTCTATAAGAGAATGGTCCATTTTCATTCTTCTGCACGTGGCTGTCCAATTCTCCCAACACCATTTGTTGAAGGGTCTGCTTTTTCCATTGGATATTCTTTCCTGATTTGTTGAAGATTATTTGACCATAGAGTTGAAGGTCCATTTCTGGGCTCTATTCTGTTCCATAGATCTTTGTATCTGTTTTTGTGCCAGTACCATGCTGTCTTGGTGATCACAGCTTTGTAATATGGCCAACAGAAACATGAAAAAATGCTCCAGACAACTTGCCATCAGGGAAATACAAATCAAAACCACAGTGAGACACCACTTCACAATAGTTAGAATGGCTAAAATTAACAAGACAGAGAACAACAAATGTTGGCGAGGATGTGGAGAAAGGGGAACCCTCTTGCACTATTGGTGGGAATGCAAGCTGGTGCAGCCACTCTGGAAAACAGTATGGAGGTTCCTCAAGAAGTTGAAAACAGAGCTACCTTATGACCCGGCAATTGCCCTACAGCGTATTTACCCCAAAAATACAGATGTAGTGAAAAGAAGGGGCACCTGCACTCCAATGTTCATAGCAGCAATGTCCACAATAACCAATCTGTGGAAGGAACAGAGATATCTTTCGACAGATGAATGGATAAAGATGTGGTCCATATATATAATGGAATATAACTCAGCCATCAGAAAGGATGAATACCCACCATTTACATAGACATGGATGGAACTGGAGGGGATTATGTTGAGTGAAATAAGTCAGGCAGAGAAAAACAATTGTCATATGGTTTCATTCATATGTGGAACATAAGAAATAATGCAGGATCATAGGGGAAGGGAGGGAAAATTAAATGGGAAGAAACCACAGAGGGAGACAAACCATCAAAGACTATGGACCACAGGAAACAAACTGAGGGTTGTGAAAGGGAGAAGGGTGGGAGGGTGGGGTAACAGGGTGATGGGCATTAAGGAGGGCACATGATCTGATGAGCACTGGGTGTTATACACGAATCATTGAACACTACCTCAAAAAGTAATGATGTACTACATGCTGGCTAATTGAATTTAAATTTAAAAAATCACCCAAGAAAAAAGGGAAAAAAATACATATGTTTGTATGTAATAGTAGGAGTATAAAGAACTGGGGGAGGTTACTGCCTATCTGGTGACTAGTCCTCAGTTCACAACCTTTTGTGGTTTTCATTCATTCCTTTAACAAACATTTGGCAAGTGCTAATTTGGCTAATTATATGCCCAATTATATGCTGATATTTACCCAACGCCAATCATGTGCAGACCCATTGCCAGGTGTTGTGGGTACAGAAATGGGCAGCAGTGGTCCCTGTCCCCACATATATGGAAGAGACAGTCAATAAACAAATATCTAAATGAGATGATCACGGTACTTGGATGTGCTATGAAGGAAAGAGCATAGGATCCTATCTTAGAGAGAAGGAGTCCCTGAAGAAGTGACATTACAGCTGAGCTGAAAGCAACCCAGAAGGACAGGACATCATGCTCAAGGGTCCTGAGCTGGGAAAGATTTTGGCATGTCCCAGAAATAGAAAGAAGGCCAGTGTAACCGAGGATACCCATGCAGATTTACAAGAAAGTCCTTCCATTTGGAGTGGAATTTCTATTATGCATGCACATCTCCAAAGTTTTACATTTCAAAGTAAATGTGAAACACAATTGTTTTCACTTGGATCCTATATAATGATGCCAAAAATATTCCTCTTTAATTCCACTGTAACTTAGACATGCTGACTAGGTCTCTTTTCTTTGATCTACGATGTGACCACTGGTTTGGTAATATTTCACCTTTTCCTATATATGAAGAGAATTATTACTGATTTTTTATAACATGAGGTTTTCTCATTTTCCTTTCCAAAAAATCAACGACATCTCCTTTTTTCTTTACCAGACCACCCCATCAGACATATACTTCTCCAACAGGCCTCGGGGTATCAGAATCTTATTGGTGGGAGATCTGAGAGGGGTCACCAGATCTCTCTTCACATTATGGGGGAGGAATCAGAGCCCCACAGAGGGGATCTGGTCATGCAGCAATGGGCTGGAGGCTCCGGATTTCTCAAGTGGTGTTTTTTCTGCTATCCAAAGTTTCTCCTTGCCGTGACAATGACATGATCATTTAAGAGGTGAGTCACGTCGGAGTCAATCTGGGAATAAGATTCAGTGCTCTCCATTGGTGATAATAGTCCCCTGGTAGGAACCAGACTTAGCACCTGCAAAATACCTAGGCTACCAGTGAATCCTCAACCAATACTTGAAAAATAAATGAATGCCCACTGAAATGTCACCTCCTTGGAGAATCCTTCCCAATCCCTCATCTGACAGAGATTCTCCTGTTATTCGGTGTCACCTCCATTGAGATTTGGAAGAGGGTGTAAATGCTACTTTTTTGCATACCTCAAATTCTGCATGGGAAAAAATTAATCATCAGCATTGCAGAGAATGAAACTCAGGACCTTTCTGCCCAGTGCCAGAATCTGATTGTCTGATATTTACTCATTAGAAGAGAAGGGATCACAGAAGCCAGCTTTCTATCAGAATACCTAGCAACTGGATCTTTAGCCAGAAACAAAAAGGCAACTTTTGCTGTGAGGATCCATTGATGTCAAAGAATTATTTCAGCAGTCTCAACCCTTGTGTGTCTGACCCAATCAAGGGCAAGGTGCACACTGCAGATTTGTGTTCTCTGTAAGAGCCCTACACCCATTGTTCTGTGCTTATATCGATTAACCTTTGTCACATCTAATTGATTACCATTCATTGGAGCACAAAGGAGAAAACGCCCAAAGTATACTTTCCTAAATTGTCCTATACAAAGAAACAACCCAGAAGAGGATGCCTAAGACAGATATAAATTACAAGCCAGACCTGGGAGATTTGTAAGGCAGAAACTAACAGAAGAGGGCATTTGAGACTATGTCAGCATGCTCGTTGGGGATATATCAGGGGCAAGTTCATCCATCCAAAGTACTTGCAAGGATATAGACTTGTAAAGTTCCCCTCAAATACACACCTTGGACAGTGGGTTTTTGGCGGCACAGTTGATCCCACCAACAAAAACCATGTTGGGCATGATGGGCCTGGAGTAGTCCTTGACAAAGTCACTTCTGAAAATCCAGACAGATGCGGAGCTCATCAGGTCCTGGACAGTCACATCTTTCTGAAGGACTTCTGAGGCAAGTGCTCCATACGGGGAATAAACCACATTGCACAGAAAGCTCTCCGACAAGAAAATGAGCATGTTCTTCACCCGTGGTAAAAAGGTCATGTGATCTGAGTTAAGGGACAGAACCCTGGGCACATAAGATGGTGGGTTGGGGCACTGAGTACCTTGAAAATCTAGGCCACACGGCAGCGCGTTCAAGAAGAACACGGCAGGCAGACCCAGGTACAGTGCCACGATGGGGCCACAAGGGAGGAAAGGGTCTGCCAACACAGCATCAAAGCGGCTTTCCACCAGGGAGGCCATAAGTTCCTTGTTGTGCAGTAAGTGGGAGCAGGCAGAAAAAATCAGGGCAGAGTCCTCCTTGACTTTCTTGTACGTTTTGACCACACGCTGCAGCAAAGGCTCATTCTCAAAGACACCGTGCCCGAGTTTGATAAAAGCTTCTTCCACGTCCTCCCTTCGGAATGGCACAGGGTACCTCTTCAAGGTGTAGAATGCTCCTTCTTTGATGTGCATGGAGGCCTCGGAAGCTAGGACCACCAAGTCATGTCCCCTCTGGTGCAGCTGCCCCACGACCCCAAGCACACTCAGCCAGTGGCTGCCGTCCACGGGGACCAGCAACAGCTTCCCAGCCTGGGACACAGTGGGGTTCAGTGCACACAGCAGCAGGCCCAGGACAAGCGGAGGTGGATCGTGGGACCTTGCTGCCATGGTTCCCCTGCCTTTGCTACCAAGACTCTCTCTTGCCAAAAGTTTGCCCTCTCCTACTTTCCTGTCACAAGAACCAATCTATACTTGGAGTTAATGGTTGATTGTATCACATGACTATAGCTGGTCAGTCTGCTGCAAATAACAGGAAGTTCACCTTTAGAGGTAACAAGGACAGACTTTACCGGGTTTCTTTTTTCTTTTTTCCAAGTATTCTTATTTTTTATTTATTTGCTCTTAAGTTTTTATTTTAATTACAGTTAGGTTAGCATACAATGTCATATTAGTTTCAGGTGTACAATATAGTGGTTCAGCACTTCCGTACATCACCCAATGCCCATCCCAGCCAGAAAACTAGCTTTCTTGGTCGGCAACAAGAGTTTCACCAGCTGGAATTCTTTACCAACCATTCAAATCACATTCTTGAGGGGCCAGAGAAAGGAAAGCAGCCCCAGCATCGTTGAATGCATTAAACGAGTATTTCCATGGACCAAGAGGGGAAGAAAAAAGGCTATGTAGTGACAAATTAGACTTCCTTTTCAGGAATGAAATAGAAAGCAGAATGTGCCTTTTAGAAAGAGGAGAACATGACGCTGCAAGCCTGCTTTTGGCCCTTCGCAGCCTTGCGGGATGTCCTTCCCCATGGGTCCCTCAGGGTCTTGCCCAACACGGTACCATTTTGATGCATTCATCTGAACAAAATGCTTATTTCGTCCTACCCGGCGCCGAGCCTCGGGGTGCCGGCAGAGACCACCACAGACGAGTGTCCTGCCTCCCCAGAACTCGGGCTCCATCAGAAGAGACAGAAGGGCAATATGAGCAGATAAACAGGCGCGTCAGGGGCTGTGAAGCACGTCAAGAAGGAGATGAACGTTGACGGCTAGTGAATGGCGGGAGGGAGGCCCACTGGAGTGCACATGCGCAGAAGGCCTCTCTCAGGACGGGTGCGGGTTCACTCGGACAGACAGCCGCAAGGGCAGACTCCGAGAAAATCTGGTGACCGGGTTGCAGCAAAGGGGAAAGGTGAACAAAACCAATAAGAACATGGATGTGTGGAGTACGTATCAGGTATCAAATATGGTGTTAAGCATGTCACAACGCCATCTTACATAATCCCCTAAAATATCCCTTAAAGGCAGATAGTATTGTTCCCACTTTAGGAAGGAAGACGCTGAGGCTCAGAGAGAGAATATGGGCTGCCAGAGTCCTGCGCTTACTAAGTGACAGAGCTGAGATGCAGGCCCTGAGTGTCAGAGCATGGAGACCCCGCTCTTAACCACAACTCCCCATGGCCTCTAGCACTATCCAGATCTTAGGGCCAGGTTTGAAATTTACAGCAGGTTAGGAGCCAGAAGTAAAGCTGTGATCCCCACAGTCATTTACCCAATCAAAATAAATGGGGAGAAGGCAGATGTGCTCACACAGTAATACCCAGCACTAGCTCGTGCCCCAAAAGAGCAAGGGAAGGGTCAGGGAGCAGGTATGGTAGTCCCAAACAGAAATTCCCCTCCCAAAGAAAAGGCAAATCTGAGTGCAGACAGAACTGATCATCCCACCCTGTTCTTTGGGGATCCGTTGCTGTTCACTACAGTCCCAGGATAGGAGCACAGATCTCAATAATTTGACCATGGACGTCACTGGCCACCCATATTTGGGGACTTGATAAGAAGGTCATGGAGAAACTTATAAGTCTAAAGTTTTGATGTCCTGTGGGGCATATTCACAGGGCCCCCTTCATTCTGGTGCTTAGAACAGGTACTTAGAGTCCCTCCTTCCCTGTACCACTATCCTTCCTCCACAGACCTCCAGTGCCACGTGTGCTTATACATGGGTGCACACATACACACATGCTTAAACATACATGTACTCAGAAGTTTCCTACTCACACACAGCCCACCCCACCCCAAGCACTTTCCGTTCTCCTGGGCTAAGGTTCTGGGTGGGTAGAGAAGGGGCAGCAATGCTATTCAACCCACTGGTGTGCCCCTATCTGCAATTCTGAAATTCACAGTCCAGTTTAAATATTAAGAGCAATAATTCATCTGAACTCTCAGTGTCATAAGAGTTCATTCATAAATTACCCAGACCAAAAGGGTTGTAAACACACACAGTCACCACTGTGATGATTTTATGACTTTCCTACATCATGCAGAGCCTCAGGACTTTTTGAGGCTTCTGTGTTCCTGGATGTTTTGGGGACATGACTCTGCCCTTATAATCAGCATTTCAGCTTTGGAATCACTCGCTCGGGTGCCAGTCCATGGCTTTGCAGACAGTAAGCACTCAGTAAATGTTTTTGTATAGATGTGACTCATCCCTTCTCCTTTGCTCTAGGCCCCATATCCAAGCAAGCAAGTGCTGAATGCTCTGTCTCTGAGACCCAGCTTCCACAGTCCCCCATGGCCCCCAACCCATATCTACTCATTCTGGTCCCAGCATCAGCTGCCCCCGCACTGCCCCTGCACTGCTCCACCATCCCTGAAACCTTGATCAACAGCTTCCTAGGACCCAGAATAAAATTTAGACTTCAGCCTTTCCCTCAAAATTTCCTGGAATTGGCCTTCAGCCTACCTGTCCAAGCTCGTTACTCCTCTCCACTCCTTTCACCGGACCCCTCACCCTCTGCCCCTTTCCCTCCACTCATTCTGGATCACTTGACCTTCCCCAAACAGACTTTTCCCATGTGGCTTTGTTCACACTAGACTCTACTCTGAATCTACTTTCTACTACTGTTTATTGCATGATTACAAAGTGCCAGCTCCAGGATTGTACTCAGTCCCTCAGGGTGACATGAAGTTTGTCCTAGTGATATAGAGTGCCTCATTGGATCTACTACCCTTTATGATGAAATATTAGAGTTCACTGGTTAATCATTTTCCTCTTAGAACTAAGTGACCTTTATTGGTATTGCCTTGCCATTTATCAAAGAAAAAAATAAAGTATCAGAGAATAAGAAGAAGGCAGAGAGAGGTCAGATGTCCAAAAATGCCAAAAAGAAAGTTATGGTCATTGTATAGCAGTTTTACTGGAAATAATCACGGTACCAAGATTGACCCACACCACCACAAGCATGACCAGCAAGTTTTAATCATTTTGATACACTAGACTAGGAGTTCTCAAGCTATGGGCCAAGACACTCTGGGGATACCCAAGAATTTTTTAGGGGAATTTTGCAAAGTCAAACTATTTCCATAATGATATTTGGCTTTTTCACTCACATGCTCTCTTAAGGGTACAGTGGTTTCTCAGTGGCCACATAACTTGTGGTATAGCAATAGATTGCCTGCAGAAGCAGGCAGAAGAATCCCATTCTCTTCTTTTAAACCAGAGAGATGTGGAAAATGTAGGATGTGCCCTCTTCACTAATTTTTTTGCTTTGAAGAAGTTATTTTGGGGCTCCTGGATGACTCAGTCAGTTAAGCACAGGACTCTTGATTTAGGCTGTGGGTCATGATCTCCAGGTGCTGAGATCCAGCCACATGTAGGCTCTGGGATGAAACTGTGGAGTCAGCTTGGGATTCTTTCCCTCTTCCTCTCCCTCTGCCCCTCCCCCACACTCGCACGCGCATCTGGGAGCACTGTCACTCTCTGTCTCGCTCTCTCAAATAAATAATAAAAATATGATTTATGTTAGCATGTAATGGCTTCATTGCTATTAAATTGGCTAACAAATTTTTTTCATTGCTTTAACTTCTAATGGAGTAAGTATTGATAGGTATAACCTACATTAAAAGAGCAAAAGGGTCCTAGAAACAGAAAACCGGAGAACTCCTGTTCTGGACCAGTGATATGGCTATCCTTGAGCACAGGGTCAGACAAAACACACACCCCTCACTCTAACCCCACGGTTGGAGGAAGAGCCTGACAGAAGGCCTATTCTAGCAAAGCCATAGCCCCAGACCCCCTTACTCCCACTAACTTCCTCTTTTTCCTTCGGAGAGGGCAGGGCCAGGGGTGGGCGGAGCCTCTGTGGGCGGGGCGTCCACCCCCCCACCCCCCACTCCCACCCCCCACCCCCCCCACCCCCCACCCCCGTGCGAAACACGCCACAGAGAACCTCGTCGGAAGCGTGGCAAGGCCCCCGCAGTGCATTCTGGGATGCGGTCTCCACCAATGAGATGCGGGCTACGTCACAAGGGCGCCCTTTCCGGGAGGCCTGGGCTCGCAGGGCACTCGGGCCCATGCCCCGGGGGCAGCCACCCGCACCTCTTGTCGTGCCGGTGGCCCGTGGGCCGTGCTGGGCCTTCCGACATGGTCGACTACTACGAGGTGCTGGGCGTGCCCCGCCAGGCGTCGTCAGAGGCCATCAAGAAGGCATACCGCAAGCTGGCGCTCAAGTGGCACCCCGACAAAAACCCTGAGAACAAGGAGGAGGCGGAGAGGCGGTTCAAGCAAGTGGCCCAAGCCTACGAGGTCTTGTCAGACACCAAGAAGAGGGACGTTTACGACCGGTATGGCGAGGCTGGAGTAGAGGGCGGCGGCGGCGGGGGCAGCGGGCCCTGCCGCGACCCCTTCGAGTATGTCTTCACCTTCCGCGACCCGGCCGAGGTCTTCAGGGAGTTTTTTGGGGGCCGCGACCCATTTTCGTTTGACTTCTTCGGAGACCCACTAGAGAACATCGTGGGCGGTCGGAGGAGCTCCCGGGGAAGCAGAAGCAGAGGAACCGCTCCCTTATTCTCCGCCTTCAGTGAATTTCCAGCCTTTGGGGGTGGTTTTTCTTCTTTTGATACAGGATTTAGTTCCTTTGGTTCCCTGGGGAACGGAGGCCTTTCTTCCTTCTCCATGTGTTGTGGTAGTGGCGGGACTGGCAACTTCAAATCCATGTCGACTTCCACCGAAATCGTTAATGGCAAAAAAATCACCACCAAGAGAATCATTGAGAATGGCCAAGAACGGGTGGAGGTGGAGGAAGACGGAGAGTTAAAGTCCCTGATAATAAATGGCAAAGAGCAGCTGCTGCGCATTGACACCAAGTAATTCCAGTCCACGTTCAATTTAGAGCACATGGTGAGGAATAGCAGGACTTTTTTTTTTTTAAGATTGCAAGGGAACTCTACTTTCAGAACAACTGTACTGAAGAATTTATAAACAGTCATGCCAATGCCTATTTGTTGTTATTGTTGGGACCACATGAATAGGACCTCTGTTTCTCTTTAAAACTTGTAAATATCTGTATGCACTTTGCTATTTATTAAACATAATCCCAAGGCAGACGGTGATTATTTCCTAGTACTAGGACACAGTGTTACAGCACCTTGAACCTTGCCTTTCCATTTTGTTTGAAATGTGAGCCAGGTAGTTTTCTCTGAAGTTAACCTTGCCAAGATAAATCGTTTTACTTCCATTTTTTTCACCACATAATAGTAAAAGATGTGTACACACTAGTACTTCTGGCTTAAGGATGGTTTTTAGTCCCACATAGACGCTGGTGACTAGTAGGAGTTTTCCGTTTAAATATAATAAACCTAGGCTTTTTAAGAAACAGGTAAACCTGGCAAAGTGGGTGTATTCATTTCCTACGGCTACTGTAACAAATTACCACAGATTTGGTAGCTTAAAACAATGCAGATTTATTCTCATAGATATGGAGATCAGAAGTCTGAAATCCATTTCAGGAGACTGAAGTCAGTGTAAGCAGGAACGTGTTCCCTCCAAAGGCTTGAGCAAAATATATAGGTGAATTACTCACAGTTACATGATTATTTAATAGCATCAAATGGACTTTATTCAGGTCACTTAAGCAATTAAAAAAAACTGGTAGTGATGACTCAGAACCTTAATAGAAATCTGATTGCTAGCCTCTACCCACCCAACTTGGTTATACAACTATGATTGATGGAAATGTGGAAAGTTATTTCTCTAAGGCTACACAAAACTACCCTATTGCTGTGTGCAGGATGTATCTTGTTTCAAATTAGGTTGACAAAAGCCAAGACTATTGGAAAGCTTGGAGTAGTAACTGGGTGAGGCAGCATACATCTGAGAGTACATTTCTGTTGGCACAGTTTATACCCCCAGTGGAAACCACTTTGGGCATGGTTGCGTTGGGATTGTCCATCACAAAGTGTGCCATCCCCTTTGGTCATGACTAAGGGAAAGTTTGCATAAGGTATTGGAGCAAAAAGGCAACTGAACTAAACAGACTAAAAATGCAGCATATTCCTTCCTTACAGGAAGGTCATGTGACTTGAGCACACGGTTTAACTAGGAATATATGAAATTGAATTTGATACCTGTAAAGGCCAATCCCTGTGGAATGGCATGTGAACAATATGCAGCAGGAACATACGATTCAGCCACTACTGTCCCACGAGGGCACAGAGTCTGTTAAAAGTACCTCAAATGGTCACTGAGGTACCCAGGCAGTGCTTCTCACCCACTAATTGTACAAGAACTATCAGAATAAAACAGACTACTGGGGCTTTTAAAAAAAATAATAAGTTTATTTGCTTGCCAGGCTAGGGAACAACACACCAGTGAAGATATTCATAGTTGTTGCTAGGGAGGGGAGGAGGAGCAAGGAGGGAAGTGATGTTGAGTTTTGAAGTGATAGAAATTAAAAATCACCACTCTGTATAGGACAGAATAAGTGCATTTGTGTCTATACAGTTGGTTAACATAAGTCTCCATTGGTCAGGAAAGTCTTCAGTTGGGTCCAGTAAGACTGGCATGGAGGCAGGGGGGTCATTCAGAGGTCATGGATTTTTTTTTTTTTTTTTAAGATTTTGTTTATTTACTTGACAGAGACACAGTGAAGAGGGAACCCAAGTAGGGGGAGTGGGATAGGGAGCAGCACTCCTCCTGCTGAGCAGGGAGCCTGATGTGGGGTTCAATCCCAGGACCCTGGGATCATGGCCTGAGTCTAAGGCAGACCCTCAAAGACTGAGCTACCCAGGCACCCCAGAGGTCACGGATCTTAACGGCTCTAGTGGAAGCAACACACAAGTCAATGGATGAATATATAAGCAAATGTGGTCAATCCATACAATGGGATATTATTCAGCCTTAAAAGGTAAGGAAACTGACATACGCTGCAACATGAGTAAGTCTTAAGGACATAAGCTAAGTGAAATAAGTCAAAAAAAGGCAAATACTTTATGATTCCATTTATATAAGGTACCTAGAGTGGTCAAGTTAGTAAAGACAGAAAGTAGATTGGGGGATGCCAGGGGTTTTAACAGCATTTGTTGCAGCAAACAGCATTCAGTTAGAGATCTGGATTAGATCCAGATCTCAAAGTGGAGAGTTTCCCTTTTGCAGAATAGAAAGCATTTTATCTAAAGAATTTTCAAAACTGAAAACCGCTTTTTAAAAATAGCTCTAAAATCACAGTCCTGTATATCAGTATTCCTTGTTTATGGAAAGGCTTGAGTAAGCTTTCAGACTAGAGAAAACACTTCCTCTGGTGCAAAGATGAGCATCTGCAGGACCCCGCAGTGGACTCCCTCCAGGAAGAGAGAGCACTTTCCCATGGAGTGCACCAGTTAATAAGGAAGTAGTTTAAGACATCATTTTAAGAATTGGGCATATTGAAGTTTTTAAATAAAATTCTTTAAAGCTTTTTTTTTTTTTAAGATTTTTATTTATTTGACACAGAGAGAGATCACAAGTAGGCTGAGAAGCAGGCAGAGAGTGAGAGGGAAGCAGGCTCCCTGCTGAGCAGAGAGCCCATGCAGGGCTTGATCCCAGTACCCTGGTATCATGACCTGAGATGAAGGCAGAGGCTTAACCCACTGAGCCACCCAGGCACCCTAAATAAAAATTTTAAATAAGCATTTTTTTAGGTGTATCTATGGAACATTTACAAATGTTAATCGTATCTTATGCAATATAGTAGCCACTAGCTACACTTGACTACTGAGCACTTGAAATGTGACCAGTCCAAATTGAGATATGCTGTAAGTGTAAAATATATACCAGATTTTGAAGACTTAGTATGGAAGCAAAAGAATGTAAAATAGCTCATTAAAATTTTATGTTGAGTATGTGTTGAAAGTTTAACATTTTAGATATATTTGATTGAATAAGATATAATTAATTTTAGCCCTCTTTTTGCCTTTTTTGGTAACATGTCTACTAATTTTTAATAAATTATATATATGGCCTGCATTATAGGTCAATTGGGCAATTCTATACTAGACCACAAAGAAAACCTACCAAATTATTTAATGTAGGGACTTCAAAAGAAACGTTCTCTGATTAAAATCTAAAATAATTAGAAAAAAATAAGAGATAGCTATGGGAGGGAATAAACAACTTTGAATACAGCCCTGGACTTAGAGAGGAAATCCAAACCAGAAAATTAAATGACCAAAAAACAGAACAAAGGAAAGAAAACGAAAATATGAATAATTTATGCCAAAACCTAGGAGACATAAAAAATGTTCTATGAACTTCAATGCTTCATTGTTAAGAAAACTCTAACAGAAAGGAACTTAATGCTTAGCTAAGGAAAATTAGAAAAATAACTATAAAATAAACCAAAGGACACAAGAATGACAATCATTACTATTTCATTAATGAAATAGAAAACAAAACTAGTAAAAAGAATAAGCAATTCCCAAAATGATTTCTTTGAGAAAACCAATAAAACAATTTCACCCATCATAATTTTTTTTTTTTATTAAGTAGACTCCATGCCCAGCTGGAGCCCAGTGTGAGGCTTGAACCCATGACCCTGAGATCAAGACCTTAGCTGAGATCAAGAGTCAGATGCTTAACTGACTGAGCCTCCCAGATGCCCCTCACCCATCATAAATCTTAAGAAAAGGGGCAAAAATATGAAAGACTTCGACTCTGATCTTTCATACTTGGAGAAAATTTCCATGACTATTTAAAGAAGTAACATTTAAGGGTAAACCAAACCAAATAAGTAAGAGTGACAAGATCTCAAAGTAAAAAAGAATTTAGTGGAACAAAAGTGATAATGGTGTGCCTCACATATAATACTTGAGAATTTCGGTATAAATGATCCCTCATGTACCCAGTAAATTAGCACAAACATATCTAAAGTTCTTCAGATGACATAGCTTGTCCTGCCGGGCACTTTCTAAATAATGGTAATAGAAAATATTTATTGTGTACTCATTGTGACAATAGTGAGGTCAGAATATTTAGGTAATACCTGCCCACCTGCCCATTCAGCCAGAAAAATGGGAGTGAGAATTTGAACCAGTGCAGTTAACTCCAGAGAATATTTTCACAAAGGAAAACTAAAAGATGCAGCCACTCCGGAAAACAGTATGGAGTTTCCTCAAAATTTAAAAATAGAACTACCTTACTACCTTACAATCCAGCAATCACACTATTAGATAATTACCTAAAGAATACAAAAGTACTAAGCTGAAGGGATACATGCACCCTGATACTTACAGCAGCAGCATCTACAATAGCCAAATTATGGAAAAAGCCCAAATGTCCATCAGTAGAATGGATGATTAAAAAAATAAAATAAAATAGGTGAGTGGATAAAGACATTGTATAGGGGCACCTGGGGGGCTCAGTAGGTCAAGTGTCCAACTCTTGATTTCTCCTAACATCCCCTTCCCTTTTAGATCCTATTCATCACTTCACCCCCCCTTCACTGGGTTCATAGGCTCATAGTCTGACCTCCCTCCCACTGTGTCCTTTGAGGACTTCAACATCCCAAGTAGGAGACCTAACCTACAATCCAACTCTGATCGTCCCCATGTCATACCCCAGTCATAACTTCTGGTCAGAAACCTTCCCAGCACAGCTCCATCTCTGAAAAGTTGAACTCATTTACTTCTTTCTTGGATCACACAGTCTCTTGCACCTTGTCTCCCTTCCACTTAATCAAGTTTCCTGACATTGCTGCTTCCTTTTTGTGTTTAGGTCTTTTGTGATCAGATCACACTCTAGCCCCTTCCAAGACAGGGCCACTAAAAAATCATGTCAACAAACACAATTTACTGGTTCCTTTGTCCTTCCACTGAACAAGCAAACACCCACAAGCAAAGACTCCTGATGGATCAGCTCACAACTCAGCACCTCTGTTCCTACACAGTTGGAGAAAATTGCACAGCCCCACGAAGATGGTGCCTTTGCAAAAGGATGGTCCTAGTTGACTCACACCGGTGCTTGTCAATCCTCTCAGAGACCCACGCCCCTGCCTCTCATTTCTTTTGGTGACCACTGCAAACCTTTACTACACCAGTGGAGTTGCTTCAACATTTATCTCACTGAACTTTTAGAATGAGAGATAGAAGTCTTAGAAAAACTGGTAGATGTAAGCACCTGGAAATAAAAACAAAAACAAACGACGACAACAAAAGTGTTCCACCTGGAACGTTGATTGGACATAAGCACCAATACAGACCTGAGACAATGGCTTCCTGTGGCCACAGTTTATGCCCCCAATGAAGACCATGTTGGGCATGACTGGCCTGGGGTAGTCCAGGACGAAGTCTCCTCTGAAGAGCCACACAGATGCAGAGCTGAAAATGTCCACCACCGACACCTCTCTCTGAAGAAGCTCAGAAGCAAGGCTTGCATAAGGGGTGAAAGAAATATGGCAGATGTACTTCAGGGCCAGAGGATAGAGCATGTTCTTGACCCTTTGCAAGAACGTCATGTGGTCTGAATTCATTGTTAACAACCTGGGAATATAAGAGGAAGGGTTTGGGCACTGTGTACCCTCAAAATCTAAGTCACATGGAATGGAACGCAAAAAAAACACAGCCGGAAGTGACAGGTACTTAGCCAGTACCGCCCCACAGGGGTAAACGGGATCAGTTAAAACCACATCAAAGGAACTGGCATTCAGGTGCCTGACCAGGTCCTTGTTACGCAGCAGGGCCTCACAAGACCTTTGAAAAACCAAAGCAGCGCTTTTCAAACTTTTCATAGTTTCCAAAAACATCGTTAGAAAAGGCATTCTTTTAAAAATCAGGTAACTCCGGCCCAGCAGGAGGTAATTAAACTCATCCTGGGTGTACGGAACTGCATAGCTCGTCATGTTGAAAAAGTCCTCCTCTTTGATATGCAGGTTCAACTCTGGTGAAACCACCACCATTTGGTGGCCTCTGGCATGGAGCTCCTGCACGGCTTCCTTCATGCTGAGCCAGTGGCTGCCATCCATGGGCACCACCAGCACCTTCCCGCCTTCAGCCCAGGGTCCGACACCCACGAAGAGCAACAGCCCTGTGAGCGCGGGCAGGGGAACCAGGAATCCGGCAGCCATGTCCGTAGAAGCCCAAAGCAGCTGACTTTTCAGATCAGGCTCTGCCTCCTACCTTTATTTCCTTTGTCTTTATCTTATCATTGAGCCACTTAGAATAGCGGGTAACTGGCAGGCAGCATGTCCTCCTTGTGTTAATCATTACAGACTAGATCCATCCCTCGCTTTCACCATCGCCCCCCTCCCTTCTCCTTCCACGCGGGGAAAGATCAATCTCCCTTATCACGGAAAAACTCATCTACCTTGACGGCTCTCTCCAGGGAACACTCTAATTCATTCTGTTGCTTTTTATCCAATTCCCAAAACAGGGCTGTGGATGCCCGTTTCATTTGATCTCCTCCTACTTCTCTGTTAACTGTGTCCTAAAGCACTGTGGCTGGGCTCTGAAGAGTCACCGATGCCCAGGTCTCGAAGCATAACCTCTCTATTGGATGTGACCTCAGCTGAAATCTCTCAAAGCTCTCTCCTCCCATTGGTGGGGACCATGGAGCACAAACGAATATATAACATTGCTAAGACAGCTTTCTCTGAACAGGGAAGGGGGTACTAGCTCTTTGGTTTTGTTCCTTTTCCACACCAGGTCATCTCTTGCAATGGTCAGGGAAGAAGAATCTTGAAGCAGCTGTCAAATATGGAAATATCTCAAAGAATCCTGCACTGGAGATGCGAGGACAGCCTAAGGGTTTGTTGAGCATTCTATATTTACTCCGCAGAATGCGAGTTGCTGTTACCTAAAGCGTAAATGGGCAAGACAACCCTTATCAATGACATGGTGGGACCAGAGAGCGCCCCCCCCGCAGGGCCTGCTTTCCTCTGAATAGGAGGTAGTGGTCACCCAGTCTCAGATCAGCCTCTAACTCCACTCCTCTTCTCCAGTCTTCTCTGTTTAGGGACTGGGGTCTTTCACCGATAACTTCCTTGCCACACCCTCCTTCCATGAAAACCACCCATTTCATACAATGCCTCAGAGCTCCCCTATACTTCCTAGATGGGATGATGCATGATTCATGAATCCTTAAGACAGTTAGATCTACAAATTTACTCAGATTTTTATTCTTCGACGACTCTAAGATATAAATCTAGATAAAATAAATAAGGAGACATACAACATGATGGATGGGAAGACTGAACATGGTAATGCTCCTGATTTTGTCCCCAGTTAAGCTATAGATTTAATGCAAACCCAAACTAAATCTCACTGGGATTTTTAACATGACCAAACAATATTTTTAAATTCACCTGGAAGTATTACTGGCTTAGGGTGATAGAGGAGTAGCTCTTATCAGACCAATGGTCCCACAGATAATGATTATAAACTCTTGCAAAATGGTCTGTTTGGTTTTTTTTTAAAGATTTTATTTATTTATTTGACAGAGAGAGATCACAAGTAGATGGAGAGGCAGGCAGAGAGAGAGAGAGAGAGAGGGAAGCAGGCTCCCTGCTGAGCAAAGAGCCCGATGAGGGACTCGATCCCAGGACCCTGAGATCATGACCTGAGCCAAAGGCAGCGGCTTAACCCACTGAGCCACCCAGGCGCCCCTGTTTGTTTTTTTAATGCTGTCTGAAGGCACTGGGAAGCAAACAAAAGCAAGCAGAAACTTAAGGGGAAGATGAAGACAGGATGGCACAGGAGCCCGAGAGTGGCCAAGTGCCAGGGTAAACGTTCCTTACTCTTCTTAACACCCCCCTCTCATCCTTCTGCCCTCAACCACTGTACGGCTCCTCCCTGTTAACAGGAAGATTTCTTAATGCCATTGTACCCACACAGCCAGAAAATGGCCAGCACCTCAGTCAACCCACTACCCATTATGGGGTTTCTGCCCCCTTCCAGAGCTCAGACCAAGCTCTAGGAGTACTCCCTTTCTGTTGTCTCTGTCACAGTGCCCAACACTTGTCTGCCAGCCCTGAAGCCCGCAGAGCAGTGGGCACCACACGTTCTTCTCCAACCTCAGCCCTTCCAACCTTCTGACTCAAGCTTCAGCCTCTTCAGCCTCTAGCTGAGCTTCGGTGGCCCACCAACCTGCCCATGGTAGCAGCCCACCCAGCGGATAGCCATCCATTTCCCCCTCCTCCAATGTGCACTCTGGGCACTGCCTCCAGCACGTACATTGAACCAGCCAGTGTGTTCATGTGTCCCCATACTCACATGGCGGTCCATAGCATCTGACATACGTGCCACTCTCCCTGCAAAAAGTTCAACAGCCTACTCAGGATTTCCCCCATGATACTCTTTCTCAAGGCCCATTTCTTCAGTTTCCTGGCTGGTTCTCCAACTGTTGGCTCACGAGCTGACCACCCTACATGGAGGGCAAGGAGAGACTGAAGAAAGAGGCAGACCACTCCTCCAGAGGGTGGGTGGCAGGGGTAATAAGCAAGAGAACTAACTCACAAGGCTTGTCTTGGGTGGCCCAAGACCAGTAGATCTCCGCCCCTCCTGCCAAACCTTGAAAGTTGACATAGAGGCCTTAACTGGGTTTAGTCATCTGTACAATTCAGATAGTATACCATCAGCAACACTGACTCTCTCAAGGCTACATCCTTGGAAACAGCTCCCACTGGAGAACGGTAGGCAGAACACACATCCCAAGGACAGTGAAGGAGCCGAGAAGCCTCCAATTGCCTGAGCCCAGCCCCCAGGTAAACCAGCATGAGCATCCTCCCAATGACTCCTTCCAACACTCAACAACACTAACAAAAACAAAATTCCTACTACACAAAGGATTTAAATAGATTATTGCCCAAACAGGATATGAGAACACTCAACAAGTGTAGGAAAATATGCTCAACATCAATAGTCATTAGGGAAATGCCAATAAAAATGAGATTTTACCTCTTGCCTACTAGGTTAGCTATAATAAAAAAAATTTTACATGCAAAATAATAAGTGTTGGCAAAGATGTAGAGAAACTGGAATATCCATACATTACTGGTAGGAATATAAAATGGTGTAGCCACTGTGGAAAACAGTTTGTCAGTTCCTCCATAAGTTACACATAGGATTACCATCTGACCCAGCAATCCTACTCCTGGGTTTTTACTCAAAAGAACTGAAAACAACTGTTAAAAACTTGTCCATGAATGCTCATAGCAGCACTATTGACAGTGGTAAAGAGTAGAAACCCATCAACTGATGACATAAAAGTCCAACAGCAGAGGCACCTGGCAAGCATGTGACTCTTGATTTCAGGATGGTGAGTTCAAAGTTCCACGTATGGTGCAGAGATTACTTAAATAAATAAAACTTTTTTAAAATGCCCATCAATTGATAAATGTACAAACAGTGGTCCATCCACACAGTGGAATATTATTCAGCCATAAAAAGAAATGAAGTGCCAGGGCACCTTGGTGACTCAGTCCATTATGTGTCCAACTCTTGGTTTTGGTTCAAGTCATGGTCTCAAGTCCTAGAATGGAGCCCCACATCAGGCTCCACACTCATCAGGGAGTATGCTCAAGGATTCTCTCTCTCCCTCCCTCTCTCTGTCTTTCTCTGCCCCTCCCCCCAAGTAAATATATAATCTTAAAAAAAAAAAGGAATGGAGTACCAACACATGCTACAAATGGATAAGCCTTGAAACATTAAGCTAAGTAAAGAAGCCACATACAAAAGGCCACCTATCGTATGATTTCAGTTCTATAAAACATCCAGAATAGGCAAATCTACAGACATAAAGTGGATTGGTGATCACCAGGGTTTGGGGAGGGCAGAATGCAGAGTGAGTACTTAAAAGATAGGTGTGTGTCCTTTTGGGGTGACAAGAATATTCTGGAACTAGGTAGTGGTGATAGTGTACATCCCAGGTGTACTGCACACTTTTATTTTATGTATATCTTGCCACAAAAAAGCAAATGGAGCAGGCACTTCGAAAATCAATCTGGCAGTTCCTCAAAGATAAAACATAGAGTTATCGCACAACCCAGCAATTCTACTCCTCAGTACGTACCCAAGAGAATTGAAAACATAGTCCACACCAAACTTGTATATGAATGTTCATGTATTCATAATGGCCAAGAAGGAGAAACAACCCAAAAGTCCATCAGCTGATGGGTGGTTACATGGAGTGTGGTATATCCAAAGAAGGAATTATTATTCAGCAATAAAAAGTAATGCTACAACATGAATGAACCCAGAAAACATGTCACGTTAAAAAAGCCAATCACATATTCTGTGATCCCCTTTATATGAGATGATCAGAATAGGCAAATCCATAGAGACAGAAGAGTAGATCAGTGGTTACCAGGAGCTGAAGAGTAACGGCTAATAGGGTAGGAATTTATTTTAGGGGTAATTACAAAATTCCAAAACTAATTGTGGTGATGGTTGCTAGAAACCACCAAACTACAAACTTTCCGTGAATGAATTGTATGATCTATAACTTGTATCTCAGGAAAGTTACTCATTTGTTTGTTTAAACCCATTTGATCTCATCCTCTTAGAATTATGTCAATTATTAATCAACCAAGGTTCAAGTTTTTCAGATACTCATGTTGAATACTTTTTTTTTTTTTTAATGCTGACTCCTACTAGCATTTAGCTACTCTGGATAATTACTTAATAAACAGAAACAATACTGTCAAAATGTCCTGCATGCCCGATCAGTCATAAAAATAAACACATTTCAAAACCCTTTTTGAAACAAAAGCAAACCACAAAAGGCATTGCAGACATTGGTCCAAGTCATGTACTTTAAAAAGTACCTATTAAGAATGACTTGGCATTTTGGGGTTTTGTGCCCCTGACTTGCCTCGAATTCAATCCTCAGCTCAACCAACAAATGTAGAGGCTGGAACCTGCATGACTATGACTTGTAGAGACTCCTGAAGGGAGACCAGATGGCTCAGGGAGTGAATAAAGGATCTCTGTGGCCCCTCACCACCCAGCTGGGGCCCTGCTGGTAGAAGTCACTGACGGTCACATGGCATTGATTTAGGTCAGCATTTCTCAGCTTCAGCACTATTGGGGAACAGATAATTCTTTGTTGGGAGTGGGTGGGTGGGTATTTCTTGTGCTTTATAAAGGATTTTTAACAGCATCCCTGGCCTCTAAAATTAGACCGTATCATCCCCTAACTGCGATACCTAACATATCTCCAGATGTTGCCTCCAAGGGTTGCAAAATTACCCCTGTTTGAGAACCACTATCTAGATGACTCCAGAATGCAAGACAAGCTGGGATAGAAGAGCTAGTCCTGAAGAGCTGGGATCTGGTTTTCTGAGAAAATGCTCCCCAAAGAACAATGCAAGAAAGCCATGTTGTTTGGATCACCTCATAGAGAGAATGTTCCAGCCTCCTAAGTGAAGGTCTAGAGAAGAGAGGGACGGGGCCATGGCTTCCCCTGATAGTCTTCCAAGCCCCTTCACACAATGCCCATGTGACCCTCAAACAGCCCTGTGAGGAGTGAGGCACATGCTGTCAGCCCCATTCTGAGATGAGAAGACCCAAGCCCAAGGCCAGGAGGCCAGGAGGCCAGGAGGCCAGGAGGAAATGCCTCAGATCTGCTGAGTCATCCTTCCGCCTCCTTTCTTCCCTTTATGGGGCTGCTACCCTCCAGGTTTTGTATAGTTGGAGAAAGAGTACCAGGCAAACGTGGGGTCTCCAGGTGGGAGAGTGACAAGGGGGTGGGTTCTTACCCTGCCTCTGCCCCTTGCTGCAGATGGTGGCCTAAAGCAGCTCACCTGGCTTGCCTGGAAATGGGTTTGCTCGTGTATGGGAGAACTGGACTGTTTCCTGTCTGAGGGGCCTCCATCCTGTCACTCCAGCCTAAAGCAGCCTGTCCTGCATGTATTGCATTTACAGTCTTCAAAGTTCTCCCATGAACTCTATCTTCCCTGCCCCCAGCCCTGACCTCTAGAGTGTTCCCATTTCACAGATGGAGGAATGAACACTAGAGATAAACCACCCGCCCTGACCACACAGCTGGACTTGAATCCAGGTCTTATAGTTCTTACTCTTCTAATGTAATGGGGAGAAAGGAGGGATCCCTGAAGCCAGCAGGGGAGGGAAAGCTGGTCCTTTCCCACCCAGGCTCAAGCTAGGGCTGGGCTCTGGTGCATTCCCTCCCACAGCAGGCTAGGCAGAGAGGATGTGCAGGTCCGGAAGTCTGAGCTCCCCATGTCCGTATGGCCCCTAAAAGGGAGAGTAAAAACCTGTCCCTGAACCTCTGAGCAGTTCTCTGCTTTGCAACTGGAAGAGACTAGAATTTATCTCTGAATTCCTTTATTCTAAGAAAAATGCTTCAAGGACCCTTCTAATTCTGAAATGTAATGCCAAACTCTCTTCTAAAATGGTTCAGTTGGTAGAGTATCTGACTCTTGATCTCAGGGTTGTGAGTTCAAGCTCCTCGATGGGTGTGGAGATCGCTCAAATAAATAAAACTCTTAAAAATGGAGATATTGGAAACCTAAGGAAAAGAGATTAGCCATGGGACAGATGAGTCTCAACTAAAAATCAGGGACAGTGGAGACAGCGTGCCAGCATCTGGCCTGGACTGAAGCCCCTGTGGGCAGAGGAAAAAGCCCCTGTGGGCAGAGGGAAAGGCAGAGGGGCCAGGTGACAGGGCGCACGGGGTTGGAGAGGAGGCCCTCAGTGGGGACAGGGATAAGCGGCTTCAGGACATCTGGGGTCTCCCAGTGGGAACTACCGGCCAGGTGCCTGAGCAGCTTCTCTGGGAGCATCTTGAGCGAAACCAACGAGGAAGGCTTCTGAGGTGGTTGAGTCCCGCCCAGGGTCAAGGAAGCAGGAAGAGCTATAGTCAGTCACGCTACGGTGGGTGTTGCAGAGTGATCTCATCCTTTGTTAGACACGCAAATCTACCAGCACCCAGTTATCGGGCCAGAGTGTGAATCAGAGCATTACTGCAAGGAGTGTTCACCAAGCTCTGGTTTTCAAAAGGCTCTGCACATTAGCCAAAGCATAATAAGAAACTTAATTATATTTGTTTTGTAGGTAGGCCAACAGTTACCTATAAAACACGCTTGCTGATTTGATGAGCAAAATTGAATTTCCTTGTTTATTAATTTGAGTTTCTTGGATTATTTCTGAAGCCACATATGTTTCCAAACTTTCAGTGGCCCCTTGTATGGTGGCTGTGTGTTGAATGATCAAGTAATTTGCCTACTGAGGAGTATTTGTGGGGTTTTTTGTTGTTGTTATATGGTTTGTTTCCAGCTATGAATCGGGTCTTTAGTTTTCCTGATTTATGATGTATCTTCTTTTTTAAGTAATATTTTTAGGTGAAGTCACATAACACAATTAACAATTTTAAAGGGACCAGTTCAGAGGCATTGAGTACCTTCATCACGTTTGCAACGACCACCTCTGTAGGATTCCAGAACATTGCCATCACTGCCAAGGACACATTTTTCTCCCGAGTGTTGAAATGGTTTGATCATCTAACAAAAAAACTCTGATTTGAAATACAAATTGATAATTACATATTGTGTGATGCAGAAGGTTCTCTATGGTGGACATTTGGGTTACAGCTGAGATGCCAATGTAAGTTCACGGTGCTCCAAAAAACCCACATTTACCACCGTCTGTTTTGCAATATGACTAAATCAAATTCTTTTTGCAAAAATAAGAGGGTGGGGATGAAAGGTACCAAAATGTGTTTTTTTCCTTCTTAATGCCAAATGTTTCTTATGACACTTTTGCTTATTAATTACTTGGTTAAATTTTCCGGGCATGTGGGATTTGTATTCCATGCCCCATGCTTCCTGGAACCAGTCCAATTATGCTCATGGGCCCTGATCCTGCCCATTCTCAGAGGTATGGCCAACTGTCCGGCATACCAACCAAGAAATTGTC
Organism: Lutra lutra; assembly: GCF_902655055.1. Classification (NCBI taxonomy): domain Eukaryota; kingdom Metazoa; phylum Chordata; class Mammalia; order Carnivora; family Mustelidae; genus Lutra; species Lutra lutra. Next base: position 41,577,950 of record NC_062280.1, on the reverse strand, counting down.
ATATGTGAAAGAAGAGGGATGAGAGTCTCTGGGACCTATCTGAGGCTTTCTTTCGGATGAAAAGTGCTTTGAGAAAGAGGATTCTGCTGGGAAAAAAAGTGATCTGAAGCCTTTCAAAGGTATAAATATTAAAACAAAAACAAAGAACTCGTAAGTTTTTAACTTTCCAAAGTGGCTCTGGGCTCTCTCCCCATATGTCAGGAAGGCTTCTAAGAACATTTGCCTTAGGTCAAAGGTCAAAGTACTTTTTCTGCCAAGGGTCAGGTAGTAAATACGTAGGCTTAGCGGGCCACATACATCTCTGCCATGTATTCTTTGTGGTTGCTGTTTTTAACATCCCTTTAAAAACATAGGGGCACCTGGGTGGCTCAGTGGGTTAAAGCCTCTGCCTTCGGCTCAGGTCATGGTCCCAGGGTCCTGGGATCAAGCCCCACATCGGGCTCTCTGCTCAGTGGGGAGCCTGCTTCCTCCTCTCTCTCTGCCTGCCTCTCTGCCTACTTGTGATCTCTGTCTGTCAAATAAATAAATAAAATCTTAAAAATAAAATAAAAACATAAAAACTGAGCACCTGGGTGTCTCAGTTGGTTAAGTATCTGTCTTTGGCTCAGGTCATGTTCCCAGATTCCTGATATCAAGCCCCATGTTGGGTTCCCCGCTCACCAGGGAGCCTGTTTCTCCATCTCCCTCTGCCACTTCCCACTCCCCACCCCAACACCTGCTCTCTCCCTCTCTCTCTCTCTCCCTCTCTCTCAAATAAAATAAAAATTTTAAAAATAAGATCAACATATAAAAACCATTCTTAGCTCTGGGCCATATAAAAAATGAGCCTCAGGGCAGATTTGGTCAACTGGCTGCTATTTGATGATCTCTGCTTTGGGGCCCCAGAAAAAAAAAAAAGCATGGATTTCCACATAGATTGTCCTCTCAGCAATGCATCCGCTTGGTCAGGCCTTCCCCTGTTTCCTCAACAGGTGGGTGTAGGATTTAGACTGAAAATTTCCAAGGCTTATTCTATGTTCTGTGACTGTCCCCAGATGACCTAGCTAAGGAGCCCTCCTATTGTTTACCCCATCTAAATCCTCAGCATCATTCAGAACCTCAGCATCAGACTCCATCCATACCCCTCTACTCAGAGCCTGGCAGCCCCTTCCTCAGGAAGCCCTCCCAGCTGACAGATGCTTAAGAGCCAAATGAGTGAGGGAAGATTGAGTGTGTAAGAACAGCATCTGCCCATAAAGACACAGAGCAATCAAAAAGAAAGAAAACCACCCACCTGAGACAGGACCCCCGTCTTCTTGCAATTGGTCCCTCCAATGAAAACCATGTTAGGCATGACCGGTCTGGGATATTCAAACACAAAGTCATATCTTAAGAGCCAGATGGAGCCCTTCTGATACAAGGTGGGTAGGTGCACATCCCTCTTGAGGATATTGGAGGCGAGGTCTTCGTACTTCGAGTACAGACAGTGGAACAGATAAGTCTCCAAGTAATTAGCGAGGTAGTTGGCCACCCGTTGGGGGAACGTCATCTGGTCTGAGAACTGAGTGTAGCATCTGGGAATGTAGGACACAGGGTTTGGGCTCCTGCTCATGGTATGCTCCAGAGAGCATGGGAAGCCCCTGAAGAGGTACACGGAGGGCAGGCCCAGGTACTCAGCCAGGATCACCCCACAGGGTAGGGCTGGGTCTGTGAAAAGGGCATCGAACTTGCTCTCCCTGAGGACACTCAGGGTGGCCGAGTTCTCCAGGAGGCTCTGGCAGTTGGTGAAATACATGTCAATAACTATCATGCTATTCCTGTATTCCATCTGAGCAGCGTTCAGGAGCCATCTCTCAGCAAAGTGATTGTTTCCAAAAGAGCGGTACCGACTCTCCAGCTCCTCCTGGTCGAATGGCACTGGATAGATTTTTCTTGTGTAGTGCTTGGACTCCTTCAAAAGCAAATTGACTTCTGGCACCAGCACCACAATGTCATGCCCCTTCTCACTGAGGAGCTCAACTATGTCCTTCATACTGAGCCAGTGGCTTCCATCCTGAGGGACCACCAGCAGGCTGTCACCTACAACCTCCCCCCAGAGCACTAAGAAAAAAACTTTCAGAAACAACTGGAGGAGGCAGGTCATCTGGGGGAGAGGACAGGTAGTGACAAGAATAAACAGTTCACGTTCTCTAAACCTCAGGGCTCCCTGGCTCTTTTCCCCTGAAAGAACCAGTGCTCTTTATAACCCCTACCTACCTCTCCTTGCTCTGAATTTTGCCCCGTTTTAAAAGAACATAAATTAATATTTAACTATTTTTATGCACACAGCAAACTTGACCCAATGAGGTTTCTTATCGGCTTTCACCTGAGCTTCTGGGTTTATTTTTCTCTTTATCTCCATTCTGCCTCTCCTTCCCGAGCTTAGTCATGCTTGGAGGACAGCTTGGGAGGCTCCTGGAGGCTGGTGGTGGTCCTCTGTCCTGAGCTTTCTGGATTCCCCCGCGTGGTGATGATGTTCATAGACAAACAGCTCTTAGTGCTTCTCCGCTATCCTCAATGTTGTTCAGAAAGGAAGGGTCAACAGATGCCAGATTCAAGATTTGAAACAACACAGTGGAGCTGCCCACTCCACCTCCTGGTGACCTTGTGACCACAGCCATCACTGGATTTAAAAGTGGGCTGCTGGAAGCTGAAGGGACACAGAGGAGTCTGATCTAGGCCCTTCCCCACCCCTTGGGTTCTTTGGGGTAAACCACTATTATTGCGAGTTTCCTGTTCTATCAGAAGACAGAATCTAATCCTTAAGATACATGCTCTAAAACCAGAATTCCCACTTTGACTATGGTTAAAAGCAAAAATTCTGGAGTCAACCTACTTCTTCCAAGCTGTGCAGCCCCACTGTTCTGTGCCTGAATTCCCCGTCTCTCGAAAGGGAGTGGCATCTGTACCACCTCCTGGGGTTGGGGGGAAGAGCCGTGAAAATTAGTAAGTCAATCTATAATCTGTGGGTGCCCAGGACAGATCCCACGGAGGGGCTCCCTCTGGTTGTCATCAGGCAGCTGGGTCCTATGTGATATGAACTAAGGAGCACCCCAGTGGTCAGAAAGTAACACCTAAAACGTCTCAGCAAGGGAAAGATACAGCTTTGCCTTCTGTCAACCCCAGAGTACAGGAGGAATTAAAGGAGACAGAAGAGGAGGTGGGAAGATTAAAAGGGAAGAAAATGTAGATGTATAAAACAATGGGAAGGCATCAGGTGACAAGACATTTGACGGCAACAACTGACCAGCCAGCAGTCGAAACAGAAAAAAAAGCGCTAGCATCGGGACCCCTGATGTCGGCAGAACACTTTATGGCTTGCAAGACAGTTTCCCAGGGTCTTAGCGTCCAAGGGTCTCTGCAACAAAGTATCACACAGTGGCTGGCCCAAACAACAGAAATGTATTCCCATAGTTCTGGAGTCCAGAAGTCTGAGACCAAAGCATCAGTGGGCTTGAGTCCTTCTGGAGGCTTCGAGACAGAACCTGTTCCTCTCTCCTAGCTCCTGGTGAGCTAGGTGGATTGCTGGCAATCTTTGGCAGTACTAGGCAGATGCAGGTGTCACTTCATCTCTACCTTCCTGTTCGCCCTTCTCCCTGTGTATGTCTGTGTCCGAATCTCCGCTTTTCATTAGGACACCAGTCATCCTGGATTAGCGCCCACCACCAATGATCTCTTCTTAACCAACATATTTCTAAAAAGGGTCCCATTCTGAGGTACTGGGTAATAGGACTTCAACACATCTTTCCGGGGACACAAGTTAGCCAATAGCGCTCATCTATCATCTCACACAATTCAAACCCCAAAGTCCAGGTCTGAGAAAGAGGCTTGCCACTTTAAGAAGGGGCAGTTTTGGGGAACTTCTGCACCTCAGAAGGAATACAGAACTGGCCCCCTCTAGATCCGCCATTCTCAAACCTTTCTATCTCAGGATTCCTTTACACTCTTAGTAACAATGGGAGACAACCCCCCCAAACTTTTGTTTATGTGGGTCATGTCTATCCAGATAAACCATTTTAGAAACTAAAACTGGCGTGTATAAAAGACACTTCCTCACTCATTTATGATACCAAGAATAAGCCCAAGAGAAGTTAGCATGACTGACAACTTGTATGAAAAAAATACTCTATTTCCCCAAACAAGCAAAAAATTGAGCACGACGTTGTTTTACACGTTCTGCAAGCAAGTCCCTGTGATATGAACGTCTGTCTGACTTGGTAGACAATGGTGGGACTCTGCCACCCGCCTCTGCACTCAGCCTAGGCAATACCACATGTCGTGGAGCCTATGGAAAACTCCACGGTACCATGCTGAGAAGATGAAGTGGAAAAAGCAAATAACGTCTTAACATTTTTATGAAATCATTTGACCTCAGGGACTCCCGGGAAGGGTCTCAGGGATCCCTCAGTTTCTGTACTTTGAGAATCACTGTTCTAGATCAGAGGATGGCAATTTTTTTTTTCTGGAAAGGCCTAAATAGTACATATTTGAATTTTTATAAGCCATTGGCCTAGATACTGATACAAGCCAAGATGTCACCTCTTCCCCACCTCCCATGTCCACATGGCTCGCTCCCTCCCTTCCTGCCTGCTTCGGTCAGTGTCATGTCCAAGAGACTTCTCTGGTGAGCTCATTATTAAATAACCCAGCCCATCACTGGGAAGCCTTCAAACTCCTTATATTTCTCTGTTTCATTCATCACTACCCAACCTATTGCTCATTTATGTGTCTCCCCCTGACTAGAATGGGGAAACCCTGAGGGCAGGAACAATATTTGTTTTGTTCTCTGCTTTATGCCCAATATCTAGAAGAATGCCAAGCATACAGTAAGCTCTCCATTAATGTTTGCTGATTAAAGAACGACACTTTGGTTTGTCTGTTTTATTCCTACATTTCCTTTTTCTTCATGGAGCCCATCATGGGGCTTGAACGCACCACCTGAGATCAAGACCTGAGCTGAAACCGAGAGTCGAACACTTAACCGACTGAGCCGCCCAGGCACCCCCACAACCTGCATTTCATTTTCTTGTCTCTTTCCAAGTTGTGAGAATTCATATATGAAATTTAAAGAACGGTGTGCTCTTTTTTTTTTTAGAATAAACTGGTAAATGGCATTATGAGCATGTGATGGGTCACTTGCCTTTTAGGAAACTGAGACTTGAAAAGTCTGAGTGTAGCCAGCAGGTGGAAGGGCCCTGGAGCAGGAGTTGGACGGCACTGAGCCCACTTCCAGCCCTGTATCCCCACTCGCCCCCCGTCTGCCTGGGGCATGACCCATCTCCTGATTGTTGGGTTTCTCAACTGAGACTCAGAGTGAGAGGGTCATGATTATCCTCCCATATATACCTACCACATGACCAAGGGAGGTCCAAGAGGATGAGGGTTGAAACCAGGCTAAATGAAAGGTAGTTTCTGGCATGACTAGAACAGACTCGCCCACAGCTACTCAGGCACAACTGAACTCTCACACAAGGTCTTGTCATAATCCATGCCTGTGGGCTCATGAGGCATGCTGAGACCTAGGAAAGGAGAAGAAGCCAGAGGAATGGCACGGAATGGCATGGAATCACCATCCCAAGCACAGGGCTGGTCCCAGGAATGCAGCCAAGATGCAAATTCATTGCAACCTCCTCCAGGGAGGGATGCCAGCAGGATTTTCCATTTACAATCATCAGAGCCTGGAGGGGGGTAACATCCTGGTTTGGGTCCATCTAGACAGCAGTAAGACCCCAAGAAGTTTACAGAGTGAGCACAGTGCAGGTCCACCCCTCCAGTGCAGGCAAGAGCTAAGCCGATCCTTTCTAGGAGCAGTACATCGGGAGGCAGAAAGGCTTAAGCGAGTGTGTGGGGGGAAGAGAGACAAGAGAGGCTACAGACCTCAGCTGCTTCACACCAGACCCCCATTCTGCTGAGGACCTTGGCCTGGGTCCTTCCTAGGAGAGCCTGGCTCTGATCTTGTTGTTCAACAAGAAGGCTGGGGAAAGCACATGACTTGGCTGGGGGCCCCATTTTCATTCCTAGCAGACCCAAACTTACACACTGGAGATAGGAGATGAAGGAAAGGAACCAATCCCACTTTGCAAAACATCACCAAAGACATGTCTTGCAAATTAAGAAAGCTTTAGAAAACAGTTCTCTTCCTCCTCCTGAGATTTGACTGTTTCTAAAAATGGTGCGTGTGCACACACAGGGCAACAGGAAGAAGGATCTAGCATGTGTGCCAATCCCAGTGGTTGTGGAGACCCTAAAGGTGATCTACCCCAAAGGCCAGACCCACCCTGGGCAGTGCTGTAGAGCTCGACATGTTTTCAGGCATCATGGAGTGTCTGGGAGAAGGCCAGTGTTTTCTTAGGGATTCTTACAGATCCAACAACTAAGCTTAGGACATGTATCAGTGGGGAGAAGGAGGTAGATCCTGGGAGTTCCCAAAAAGTCAGTCAGAGGAGGACACCTGTCTTTTGGCATAGAGGGGAGTCGTAAAGGTGTGCATGGAGGTGATGACAACCTTAGAGAAGTTGACCCTCAAATCACCCACGACCTATGAGTAACGGACCCTGGACCTACAAGATTTAAAAGCACCTGCAAAGTGCTTGAGACCTGAGAAAAAGGCATTTGCTAACTGCAGAGCACAAAAATGCAAAATCAAATGAATAAATGTTTTATTAAATAACTACACAAGTATGCTTGTGTGTGAACAGTCTGCTGTGGTTTAGCACATCGAGTAATGTGGACAGTGTATGAGATGTGGGATCCTGGGGCAGCTTAATCCATTGGCTAGGCCATGGGGTGTGGGCTGCAAAAATTGGCATTCTGGGTCCAGGTCTTGGTGCGGGTCCGAAATGGTCAAGTCTGAATCACCCATGGCTGGGACGGGGCAGTCCAGAGAAGTGTGGCTTGTCTGGCCAGACAGCTCCCAGTGGGCACTTGTCCTACTGTAAGAGCTGTGTCTATCACTACCCAGGGAGGTTTGCACCGACATGGGTAGTGGTCCCAGAAGCTGGGAGCAGTGGGGAGGGGCACAGGCCACTAATGAGCCCTGACCAATGGACTACTTAGAGGACACAGACAGTAGGATTTCCACTTGCCTATTTTTACTAGAGCAGTCCATCCCAAAAGATCATTGACTAACACTTGCTCAATCTAACCCAGGCTTGGTCACTGAGTCTTGGGTCTCTCAGGACTGTGGGGAGCCAAAGCAGGCACAGGACAATGTGACTCTCCACTCAGATAGCCTGGTACGGGGTGCCATCTGGTGTGATTGAATGGTGTGGATGACGTATGCCTGTGGAACAGTGGAACCCGGGTCGATCAAGCCCACACCAACTTCCAGTTTCCAGGAACAGCTTACACTCCACCACCAGAAAGCAAGGAGACCGGAAGAGTAACTGACCCAGTTACTACAAAAAGTCACAGCTGTTTTGAAAAGGAAAGGAAGTATTACAGATTAATAGTGTGTTAGAAGAAATGATGCAACATGGAAAGTGCATTTGTGTCCTGCTCAAACAAACCAGCTGTTGAAAGATGTGGTTTCTCTTTTTAAGAAAATTTTGGTAAAATTCACATGATGTGAAATTCATCATAATCATTTCTAAAAGAGGGCAATTTGGTAGCATTTAGCACAGTCACGGTGCCATGCCTCTATCACCACCATCTAGTTCCAAGACATTTTCATCATCCCAAAAGGAAACCTCTTCCCCATTAAGCAGCCGTTCCCGACTCCCTCCTCCCCTGAGCCTTTGGCAACCCCTCACCTGTTTTTTTTATCTCTATAGATCTACCTATTCTGGATATTTCACAAAAATGGAATCACAGCATATTATGGTCTTTTGTGTCTGGGTTCCTGCACTCAGCATTACCTTTTCAGTGCTTATCCACATTATATAGCAGGTGTCAGGTCTTTATCATTGTTATGGCTGAATAATATTCCACTGTATGAAGAGACCACATTATGTTCATCCATTCACCAGCTGAAAGACATTTGGGTTGTTCCTACCTTTTGGCTATTGTGAACGTGCTGCTATGAACATGCCTATAGAAACTTTGGTTTCAGGATTTGTTTTCAATTCCTTAGATACATAACCAGGAGCAGAATTGCCGAATCGTATGGCAATTCTATGTTTCACTTACGCAGGAACTGCCAGAATGCTTTCCATACTGGCTACACCAGCAATGGACAAGGGTTCCAGTTTCTCCACATTCTTACCAATACTTATTTTCCTTTTGTTTTTTTAAGTATAGTCATCATATCAGGTGTGAATTGGCATCTCATTGTGATACTGATTTGCATTTCTCTAGTACCTAATGGTGAGCATCTTTTTATGTCCTTGTTGGCCATTTATATATCTACTTGGGAGAAATGTCTGTTCCAATTCTTTGTCCATTTTTAATGGGGTTGTTTGGGTTCTTTATATATTTTGGATACCAGAATCATACAAAATACATGATTTACAAATATTTTCTCCCATTCTTTGGGTTGTCTTTTTATGCTCTTAATAGTGTCCTTTAATGCATGAAAGTTTCTCATCTTAATGAAGTTCAGTTTATCAATTTCCTTGTTTGTTTCTTGTACTTTTGGTGTTATACTTAAGAAACCATTGTCAAATCTAAGGTCAGGGAAGATTTAGTCCAATATTTTCCTCTAAAAGTTTGATAGTTTTACTTTTATATTTAGGTCTTTGATCCATTTTAATTTTTATACATGGTGTGAGGTAAGGGTCCAATTTCGTTCTTTTTATATGTGGATATCCACTCATCCCAGAGCCATTTGTTGAAGAGAATATTCTTCCACTGTTGCACAATTTTGACACTTTCTCAAAAATCAATTGGCCAGGGGCGCCTGGGTGGCTCAGTGGGTTAAAGCCTCTGCCTTCGGCTCAGGTCATAATCCCAGGGTCCTGGGATCGAGCCCCACATCGGGCTCTCTGCTTCGCCAGGGAGCCTGCTTCCTCATCTCTCTCTCTGCCTGCCTCTCTGCCTACTTGTGATCTCTGTCTGTCAAATAAATAAATAAAATTTTTAAAAAAATAAAAAAAAATCGATTGGCCATAGATATACAGGTTTATTTCTAAATTTGTAGTTCTATTCCTTTCATCTGTATTTAAAAGACATTTCTCAGATAATTAAGGAAATTTAATTATAACCTAGAAATTAGATAATATTAAAGAAGTATTGATTTTGTTAGGTATGATAATGATACTGCAGTTATGTAATAACAAATTCTCCTTATTTTTTATAATTAGTGAAGTCTTTGGGAATGGAAGGACTTGTCAAGAACTTCTTTAAAAAATAACAGTCAGGAAAAAAAAAAAAATAACAGTCAGGGAGCGGCCCCTGGGTGGCTCATTCAGTTAAGTGTCCAACTCTTGATTTTGGCTCAGCCCATGATCTCAGGGTTCACCCTCAAAAAGGAGTCTGCTTGAGATTATCTCTCCATCTCCCTCTACCAGCCCCTCTCTCTCTCTCTCTCTTTCAAATAAATAAACAGATCTTTAAAAAATAAAAAAGAATTTTTTAAATAATAAAAGTCAAAAGGTTTTTAAGAGAGAAAAAAGGGGATAGATGAAACAGTACAGAAAAATATTGAAAGTTATTTAACCTAAGGATGGATATATGGGTGTTAATTACTCAACAGTCTTTCCTTTTGCACAGGTTTGAAAAACTTTGATAATAAAAAGTTGAAATAAATAATCTTGGGGAGAGGTGCTGGGTTTCCCTGCTAACAGATAAATGTGAATTTGAATTGGAATTTTGGAATCGAGCTGGAAGGTGAGGGAAATGAGGAAGCATAGATCTTTTATAGTTGTGTAAATTCATCCTGTTTCCAGTTCTCCAGAGCTGAAATTACTGCCCTAAATTGTATTCTTTCCAGCTGGACCCCATAATCATTCTGTTGGAATTCATGAAAAATTGAAAAACACTAGAAGTCTTTTCTTTTCCCATTAAAACTATTTTAGTGTTCTCCTGAATGATAATCTGCTGTCCTTGTTAAAGTATTTAATTACATCCTTTAATATAATTCCCCTGGACAGACTAAGGGAGATTTTGTTATAGGAGACTCTCAGGAAAATCCCCTCCATGGCACTTGAGACACAGCACACAAACAAACACGTGCACTCACCCAAAGACACACATGCATGACCCACATTGTCGTCAGGCTATGTTTTCTTCTATCAGATGAGATTCAGACTGTGACTCCTGTTCTCAAATTCATAAAATCATTTTATGTCATATAAACAGAACATTAATATTTTACTTCTCCATTTGCAACTAGGCAAGAGAATTTTTAATTTTGTGAAGGAGAGTAAATAACAAGAATCACCAAAAAAGTTTAGAAAAATACTGAGTACCACATACTAAACCTTACTACAAAGCTACTACAATCAATCAATATGACACTGGTATGTGAGTAAATAAATAAATCCATGGAACATAACTGAGAGTTCAAAAGTAGAGACTTCAAAAGTAGAGTTCAAAAGAGTAAATAAATATGGAAATTTAAATTTGATAAAGACTCATTTCAATTCAACAGACAAAGAATGAATTGTTTTATTAAATGAGGCTGGTACAACAGACTATCCATTTAGAAAAATAATAAAAGGTAGATCCTTACACCATGTAAAGTCTTCACTGTAAAAATGTAACTGTTAACACCGGAGGAATTAAAAATATTAGGACATAGTATGGAAAAAAGGTTTATGCATCTCAGGCTTGGAAAGACCTAAACAAATTGAAATCCAGAAACCACTAGAAAAAAGTTAAGACGTTTGACTATCCAAAATGAAAACCCTCTATGACAAAAGATAAAGAATAGCCAAGGGAAAAAATATTAGCATTTCATAAAAAGTATTAATATTCCTAATACTCAAGAGACTTAGAGTCATTAGCTATAAAAAGACAAATGACCCTAGAAAAATAGTTAAAGAGTCTGAATACATACTTCCCAAAAGTTGAAATCAAGTGGCCAACATATCTATGAAAATTGAAGCAGCTGTTAGAATTTTTATTTATTTATTTTTGCCAAAAGAGTTTTAGAATTTTGACAACATCTGAAGATGGAGAAGGTATGGAAACCCTGGAGCATTCACATACTGTTGACCAAAGTGTGGGATTGTTCAATCTTTTGAAAGCAACCTGTCAAATGTATTAAAATGCGATGTGTGGGGGGCACCTGGGTGGTTCAGATGGTTAAGCATCTGCCTCCGGCTCAGGTCATGATCCCAGGGGTTCTAGAGTCGAGTCCCGCATCGGGCTCCTTCCTTGGTGAGTAGGCTTGTTTCTCCCTCTGCCTGCTTCTCCCTCTGCGGTGCTCGCGCTCTCTCTCTCTCTCTCTCACATGAGTAAAAATCACAAAAGAATAAAATAAAATATGTGCATAGCAATGTGTGCCCTACTCCGAAGGACATCCAGCCTACAGAGATAAGAACAGGAAAATGGAAATGTGGGAAAGCAAAGAAATTACTTAAGAATGGTTAGTACCAAAAAAACGGTTAGTACAGTCTTGTTTATAACAAAAACAGTGGGAAAATCTTAAATATCTATTAGTATTGTTTAGTTGAATGAACTATGGTACATCCAAAGTAAAGAGTTTTATATAACTATTACAAAGAATGTGACTATCTGTAGGGATTGACTGTAAAGATGTTAATGATTTATTAGTAAGTGAAAAAAGAAAGGTAAAGAACAATATGTCCAATCCGTTACTAGATTTTTCTTTTAGTAAAACAGGTGTGAGAATTTACATTAGATATATCCGTACATATATAAAATAATTTCAGAAAAATTGGAAAACAGCATACAAAACTGCTAAGAGCATTTTCCTATAAGGGTTGGCATTAGATTAACAAAAAAGGAAGTTTTGGGGCAGCTGGGTGGCTCAGTGGGTTAAGCCTCTGCCTTCGGCTTGGGTCATGATCCCAAGGGTCCTGCTATTGAGCCCCGAATCAGTCTCTCTGCTCAGCAGGAATCCTGCTTCCCCCCTCTCTCTCTGTCTGCCTCTCTGCCTGCTTGTGATCTTTCTCTGTCAAATAAATAAATAAAATCTAAAAAAAAAAAAAAAGGAAGTTTCATTTCTCTCTTTTTTTAAAAAAATATTTTATTTATTTATTTGACAGAGAGAGATCACAAGTAGGCAGAGAGGCAGACAGAGAGAGAGAGAGAAGAAAGCAGGCTCCCTGCCGAGCAGAGAGCCCGATGCGGGACTCCATCCCAGGACCCTGAGATCATGACCTGAGCCGAAGGCAGAGGCTTATTAACCCACTGAGCCACCCAGGCGCCCTGGAAGTTTCATTCCTTACTGTGTTTTCTAGTAGTTTCCCAAGGACAGTATTACAAAACGCAGCCTGGAAATTGTATACAATTATATCAATTATATATGTATGCATATCAAAGACAGCAGCTTTATAAAAATTTGTTAATGCACAGTTCAGTGAATTAGCACAAAACAATTCATTCAACCAAGAAAAGATTTCCAAATGTGACGAATGTAATGACAAACCACAGTTCAGTAAGGAATGTTTTGTTTGTTTATTTGTTTAATGTCCGAAGCCAGGTTATTCTTACTATGCAAAAGAAGAGGTCACTTACCTTTGGCAATGGCTTTCTCTCATGGCAGTTGATGCCTCCAATGAAGACCATGTTGGGCATCACGGGTCTGGGGTATTCCAAAACAAAGTCAGTTCTTAACAACCAAATTGATGTTTGGCTGTAGAGATCATAGGGTGTGACAGTCGTTTGGAGAATCTCAGATGCAACTTCTACAGCATTTTTAAAAAAATACGAACAAAATAAATGTTCCTGCAAGTGGAAGATGTGATTCCACACTTTCTCTCTGAAAGTCATGGCATCCGAGAACGCTAAGAAAAATCTAGGAACATAAGAAAGGGGACTGGGGCACTGTGCGCCTTCTTCAAGATAATGACAAAATACTCCCCTGGTGAAGACCACAGATGGGAGTGAAAAATACTTGGCTACAATTAAGCCGCACATATCAAAAGGATCCAGAAATACTGCATCAAAAGAACTCTCCTTTATGTACTCTATTAATTTTGTGTCTTTAAACAAATTCCTACAATGTAAAAAAAGCTGTCCAAAAATGTCATTGGATGGACTCATTACCACGGAAAGTACATTTTGTTGCCGAACTTTCCATTGAAAGTCAGAGAAAATCTTGAAGTGCTGATTCAGCTCCTCCAGAGTGTAATCTGTGGAATAAGTCTTCACTGTAAAATTAGAGGATTTTCCCAGTTGCCAGCTCACCTCTGGCACGATTAAAACCACCTCATGCCCCCTGTGGATGAGTTCCTTCACCACCAACTGCATGGTAAACCAGTGGCTACCGTCCATGGGTACCACCAGCAGCTTGCCTGCCTCGGCAAAGCCAGAAGTCAGCAGGAGACACACACAGAGAGGAGGGAAGCCAGTTAAAGTCGCGGGAGCCATTTGGGAAACTGTAGCCCAGAGCTATCCAGCTGCTTGGATTCTGAGGGGCACAATGCAGTCCGAGGAAGAAATACAGGCACAAAGCCCGCCCCAGGAAAGGGCGTGTATTTGTATGTTCATAAAAAAAAAAAAATTACACTCATTGCCCACGGTGCATCAGGACAATAAGAACGAGTCTCATTTGCTGAGACACGTGCTTCTATGTTTTCCAGATAAGGATACCTTTTGATCTTTGCCTTGTCACAGTTCATGGGCTGTATCGCACGCAACGCTCGTTTGGAAACAGAATTATTAAGCAATGCTTTTGAGGACTCAGAGCGACAAAAAGGAATGTAATGTCAATAAACATGATACCTTTTTTTAAAAAGATTTTTATTTATTTATTTACTTGACAGAGAGAGAGAGAGGGATCACAAGTAGGCAGAGAGGCAGGCAGAGAGAGAGGCAGGGAAGCAGGCTCCCCTGCTGAGCAGGGAGCCCAATGTGGGGCTCGATCCCAAGACTCTGAGATCATGACCTGAGCCAAAGGCAGAGGCTTAACCACTGAGCCACCCAGGCACCCCAACTTATACTTTTGCAATCGGTTCTAAAGAAGGTTTGGCTGCATCCTCGGACTCCATAAGACAATTGGGTCAGAAAGAGATTGGCATCCCAGTTTTCAAGGAAAGACTCGAAGTCACTTCGCACTACCTTCCTCATGGGCAGTGGAACTGTGTTCACAAGAGTCTCTGAAACGCTGGTCATTGCCACTTGTTTGTTCCATATCCAAACCCTCTGAGCCTCCAAAATGTTAAGAGGGACAATTCTGCCCCCATGGACCATTCCAGGGATGTGACTGATGGGAGACAATATCATCTATTTTACATCACTTTCCCTAGATCCGTCACATGCCATGGGTGGTCACCTGCCCTATGCTTGCCAGAAGCACTCTAAGTGACCACTCTGTTTCCTCTCTGCTTCTGCATTCCTCTGTCCAGACCTCTCTGCTGTGGGCTGGCCCCACCTGGCCTGCTACCCTACTTCAGGAGTCTCTGTATCTGTTTCCTACACTTTACGAGCACTCGCTGAGGCCAGAGGATGTACCCTCTCCATATTTGCACCCTCCTCCCATGGGACCCATACTGTGCCTCACACAGAGAAAGCGCACAAAGATATTTGTTGCATTGGACTGAATGGCACTATGCGAGGTCTCTAGACACCTTTGTGGGTGAGCTCAGGGGCGTACATCAGATAAGACCCTGAGAAACATTTAGTGAGGGATTCTAGAGCCAACCTGGGGGCATAATCATTGTTGGGACCCAACATGGCTCCTTCTGAGATGCCCTGAACTATTATCAGACATTTGCTTAGTCACTGTTTACCTCGGTGACTGGGGGACTTTCAGATGAATATCTGAAAAATAAAAATGGGGCAAATGGTCTACCTTCCCGTGAAGCTTACTTCAGAATAGATAACAATAAAATAGAAAATAGAAGAACAATAGAGATAATCAGTGAACCCAAAAGCTGGTTGTTTGAGAAGCTGAATTAACCTGATAAAGCTCTAGCCAAAATGATTAAAAAGAGAGAGAGAGAGAAGAAAAAATTACCAATATCAGGAATAAGAAAGGTGGCATCACTACGCATTCCACAGATGTTGAAAGAATAATAATAAAGAATATCAAGAACAAACGTATGCAAATATATTCTACAACTTAGATGAAATGGGCAAATTCCTCAAAAGATGCAAACTACTAGAGTTTAATCAAGAAGAAATAAATAAGTTGAATAAAAATACCTGTATGTTTTAAGTTGAATTAAGTTTGAATTCAAACTTTCCCACAAAGAAAACTTCAAGCCCAGATGGCTTCACCTATAAAAGCTACCAAACATTGGGGAAGAAATAAAACCAATTATTCCAGAATATATTCTGAAATGAGAGAAGATATATTCTAGAAAACATGCACAGAAAACTTCCTAATCTTTCTTAGAGACCACAGAATTGGCCTTAGAGACCACAGAATTGGCCTATGAGCACTGTCACATATGAAAACTAGATAGACATCATAAGAAAGGAAAATGTATAGACCAAGAGGGGGTGGGGGGAAGGGGTTATCAGATGATATGTATTAAAGAGGGCACGGGTTATGATGAGCACTGGGTGTTATATGCAACTAATGAATGGTTGAACGCTACATCGAAAACTACTGTTGTCCTATATGCTGGCTAATTGAACATAATAATAAAAAATTAATTAATTTTAAAAAAGAAAAATGTATAGAACATACTCCTCATAAGTATAATGGAAAAATTCTAAACAAAATTTCAGCAAATCAAATTAAATAATATACATGTATATAAAAATATAGAAGATACATAATAGTAATATACAAAATGATTGGGGGACTTATCGCAGGAAGACAAGACTGTTTTAACATTAGAAAATCTATCAAGGTAATTCACCATATAAATAAACTGAAAAAAATACAACCGTATCATCATCTCCATAGGCACAGAACAGGTATTTGACAAAATCCAACAATCATTCCTGATAAAAATAATCACAAAACTAGGACAAGAAGGGAAGTTTCCCTACCTAATAAAGAACATCTATGAAAAACCCTTAACTAACATCATACTTAGTGGTGAATGACTGAATGCTTTACTCCTAATCAGACACAAGTCAAGGATGACTGTCTTACCACTTCTATTCTATAGTGTTCCAGCCAGTCAAGAAAAACAAAAGACATCCAGGTTGGAAAGAAAAAGTCTAACTGCCTTATTCACAGACAACAAGATCATCTCTAAAGAAATTCCAATGGAATCTTTAGAACACCCTAGAGCAATTAAGTAAGTTTAGCACAGTTGCAGGATACAAGATCAATACTCAAAAATCAGTTGTCCTTCAGCAGACAAGTGGACAAAGAAGATGTGGTGCATATATACAATGGAATATTATGCAGCCATCAGAAAGGATGAATACCCAACTTTTGTATCAACATGGACAGGACTGAAGGAGATTATACTGAGTGAAATAAGTCACAAGAGTCAGTTATCATATGGTTTCACTTACTTGTGGAGCATAGCGAATAACATAGAGGACATTGGGAGATGGAAAGGAGAAGTGAATTGGGGGAAGTCAGTGGGAGAGATGAACCATGAGAGACTGTGGACTCTAAGAATCAAACTGAGGGTTTTGGAGGGCAGGGGCGTGGGGGAGATGGGTGAGCCTGGTGGTGGGTATTATTTTCTTTTTTTTTTTTTTAAGATTTTATTTATTTATTTGACAGAGAGAGACCACAGGTAGGCAGAGAGGCAGGTAGAGAGAGAAGGGGAAGCAGGCTCCCTGCTGAGCAGAGAGCCTGATGAGGGGCTGGATCCCAGCACCCTGAGATCATGACCCGAGCCAAAGGCAGAGGTTTAACCCACTGAGCCACCCCGGCGCCCCCTGGTGTTGGGTATTAAGGAGGGCACATATTGCATGGAGCACTGGCTGTGGTGCATAAACAATGAATCTTGGAACACTGAAGAAAATAAAATAAATTAAAATAAAATAAAATAAAAATGTTTTTAAAAAGTTAAAAAAAATCAGTTGTACTTTGGAGCACCTGGGAGGCTCATTCAGTTAGGTGGTCAGCTCTTGATTTCTGCTCAAGTCATGATCTCAGTGTCCTGGGATCTAGCCCCCAGTCAGGCTCTGTGCTCAGTGGGGAGTTGGCTTCAGGATTCTTGCTCTTCCTCTGTCCCTCTTCCCATTCCCGCTTGCTCCCACTCTCTCTCTCTCTCTAAAATAAATAAATAAAATCTTATAAACAAGCAAACAAATAAATAAAAAGAAATAGATTTTTTTAAAAGATTTTATTTTATTTATTTGACAGAGAGAAATCACAAGTAGGCAGAGAGGCAGGCAGAGAGAGAGGAGGAAGCAGGCTCCCTGCTGAGCAGAAAGCCCGATGTGGGGCTTGAACCCAGGATCTGGGATCATGACCTGAGCCGAAGGCAGCGGCTTAACCCACTGAGCCACCCAGGCGCCCCAAAAAGAAATAGATTTTTAAAATAGAAAAAAAAGAATAGGGGCACCTGGGTGGCTTAGTCAGTTAAGCACCTGCCTTCGACTCAGGTCATGATCTCAGGGTCCTGGGCTGGAGCCCCATGTCGGGCTCTCCACTCAGCAGGGAGCCTGTTTCTCTCTCTCTCTCTCTCTCTCTCTGATCTCTACCACTTCCCCTGTCTCTCAAAAAATAAAAAATATTTTTAAAATTAAATAAATGAATAAAATCTTATAAATAAATAAATAAATAAACCAGAAGGAGCATCCATAGACTGGAAGAAAATATTTGCAGAGTTTAGACCTGGTAGAGAATTTATGTACAAAATATATAAAGAACTCTTGAAATGCTCTAATGGGGGAAAAATACTTTTAAATAAGCAAAGACTTGAACAGACATTCCAATCAAAGATATACAGAAGGGAAAGAGGCACATGAAAAGATGCTCCACATCATCAGTCATTACAGAAGTCAAGTTAAAAAAAAAAAACTACAACTTAATGAGGCTCCTGGGTGGCTCAGTTGGTGAAGTTTTTCCCTTCCACTCTGGCCATGACCTTGGACTTCTGGAATAGAGCCCTTTGGGCGCCCTGCTCAGCGGGGAGTCTGCTTCTCTCTCTGCCCTTTACCCAGCTCATGCTCTCTCCCAGTCTCCCAAATAAATAAATAAAATCTTTTTAAAAAACCTACAATTTAATTTTCATGCCTCTTAGAATGGCTGAAATGTGGAAGACTGACTACTTCAGTTGTTGGTAACTCTGTGGAGGAGCTGGACCTGTCATATGCTGCTGGAGAGACCCTACAATGGTTTGGCAGTTTCTTAGAAAGATAAACCTAGGGGCGTCTGGATGGCTCAGTAGTTAAGCAGCTGTCTTCAGCTAGGATCCCTAGGTGCTTAGATAGACCTCCGAATCCAGCTCCCTGCTCAGCGGGAAGTCTGCTCCTCCCTCTCTTACTCTCCCTGCTTGTGTTTCCTCTCTCGCTGTGTCTCTCTCTGTCAAATAAATAAATAAAATATTTTTTTAAAAAAAGAAATAACAATTCTAAAATTTGCATGGAACCACAAAAGACCCCCAATAGCTAAAGCAAACTTGAACAAGAAGAACAAAGCTGAAAGCATCACACTTCATTACTTCGAACTATATTACAAAGTGATGATAATCAAAACAACATGGTGTTGGCATAAAAACAGATACAGAGATCAGCTAAGAGGAATAGAAACCCCAAATATAAATCCATGCATATATGGCCAACTAGTTTTCACCAAAGCTGTCAAGAATACACAATGGGGAAAGGATAGTTTTTTCAATAAATGGTGTTGGGAAAATTGGATGTCTACACTCCAAAAAAAAAAAATAAAAAAGAGAGAGAGAGAGAGAGAGAAAGAAGGGACACCTGGTGGCTCAGTCAGTTAAGCCACTGCCTTTGGCTCAGGTCATGATCCCAGTGTTCTGGGATCAAGTCCCACATCGGGCTCTTTGCTCATCGGGGAGCCTGCTTCTCTCTCTGCCTCTGCCTGCTTGTGCTCTCTCTCCGTCTCTCCATCTCTCTCCGTCTCTCTCTTTATTTATTTATAGATAAATAAATAAAATATTTTTAAAAAGAAAGAAAGAAAAAGAAATTAGACCCTTATCTTACACCATACACAAAAATCAACTCAAAATAGATTAAAGATTGAAACGTAAGTCCTACAAGTAAAACTCCTAGAAGAAACATGGGGAAAGCTTCTGAACATTGGTCTTGGTAATAATTTTTTGGATTTGATACTGAAAGGAAAGACAACAAAAACAAAATTAAACAAATAGTTTACATTAAACTAAAAAGTATTTGCACAGCAAAATCAACAAAATGAAAAGGCAACCTATGGAATAAAAGAAAATGTTTGCAAACTATAAATCTGAGAGAGTTAATATCCGAAATATCTAAGGGACTTTTACAATAAAAAGTAAATAAAATTTTAAAATTTTATTTTTAAATATTATTTTTTGTATTTTTATTTATATTTAAATATCATTTAAATATAAATAATAAAATTAAATTTTACTTTATTTAAATAAATTTTTAAATTTTCCAAAGGAGACATACAAATAGCCAGTAAGTACATGACAAGTGTTCAATATCACTAATTATCAGGGAAATGCAAATCAAAACGAAAATCAGATATCACTTCAGATGTACTATCACAAAGTCGAAATATAACAAGTGTTAGATGTAGAAAAAAGTGAACCTTTGTACACCGTTGATGGGATATAAATTGTAATAACCATTAAAGAACATAGTATGGAAGTTCCTCAAAAACTTAAAAATGAATAACCATATGCCAGCAATCTCACTTCTGGGTATACACCTAAAGGAAATGAAACCAGGATTTTGAAAATGTATCTTCACTCCCATGTTTATTGTAGCATTATTCACACTAGCCAAGGTATGAAAATAACCTAAATACCCATTGATGGATGAATGGATAAAGATGAGGTGTGTAGGGATGCCTGGGTGGCTCAGTTGTTAAGTGTCTACTTTTGGCTCAGGTCATGATCCCAGGGTCCTGGGTTTGAGCCCTGCACCGGGCTCCCTGCTTGGCGGGAAGCCTGCTTCTCCTTCTCCCATTCCCTCTGCTTGTGTTCCCTCTCTGGCTGAGTTTCTTTCTGTCAAATAAATAAAATCTTAAAAAAAAAAAAAAGATGAGGTGTGTATATATATATGTGTGTGTGTATACATATACAATGAAATATTATTCAGCTATAAAAAAGAAGGAGATCCTGCCATTTGCAACACGGATAGACCTGGAAGACATTATGATAAGTGAAATAAGCCAAATACAGAAGGACAAATATTGCCTGATCTTATTGATACATAGAATATATATACAAATGGTCGCTGAATTAATGATGGTTCGACTTCGGATTTTTTTACTATATGATGGTATGAAAATGATATGCCTCTGGTAGAAACCTTACTTTCAGTTTTGAGTTTAGATCTCTTCCAAGGCTAGCAATGTGCAGCATAATCCTTTCTCCTGAAGCTGGGCAGTGAGAGTGAGCCACAGCTCCCAGCCAGCCCCACGAACACAAGATAAACAACTGATACACTGATAACCATTCTGCAACTATATAACCACTCTGTTTCACACTTTCAGTACAATATTCAGTAAATCACATGAGATATTCAACATTTTTTAAATAAAATATGCCTTGTGCAAGACGATTTTACCCAACTGCAGGCTAATGGATGTGCTCTGAGTACATTTCAGTTGGGCAAGGCTAACCTATGATGCTCAATAGGTTAGGGGTATTAAATGCATTTTTGACTTATAATATTTATCAGGACATAACCCCATTGTAAGTTGAGGAAGATCTGTATTTTGTTAAGAACTCATAGTAACAAAAATAATGGTTATGGTAAGCATGAGTGTTGGAGTAAAGGGGATAATATTTTAAAAAGTAGAATGGTGATTGCCAAGGGCTGGGGGTAGGGGGTCATGGTTAATTATTATTTAATGGGTATAGAGTTTCAGTTTGGCAAGATGAAAAGAGTTCTGGAGATGGAGAGTAGTTATGGTTGCACAAAATACATTACATTTGATTAAAAAATATTTAAATTTTTTTTTATTTAGTGTGGTAAAATGTACATTACATAAGAGTTAACATTTTAACTGTTTTTAAGTGTTCAATCCAATGATATTAAGTACATTCACATTGTGCAACCCATTAAACATTAACTCTCCATTCTCCCTTCCCCCTAATCCCTGGAAACCAATATTCTATCTTCTGCCTCTGCCAACCTGCCTAATATAGGTAACTTATATAAGTGGATCATACAGTATTTGTCCTTTTGTGTCCATTTGGTAGCATGTATCAGTGTCTTAAAGGCTGGATAATATTCCTTTACATGTATTTACCCAATTTGTTTTTCTGTTGATCCATCAATGCACATTTGGTTTTTTGGCCCTGAATTTTATTTTATTTTAAGATTTTATTTGTTTATTTGAGAGAGAGAGAAAGAATGAGCAGTGGGGAGGGGCAGAGGGAGAGAGAGAGAGAGAGAGAGAGAAGCAGACTCCCCACTGAGCAGGGTGATGCCCAACGTGGGGCTCTATCCCAGGACCCAGAGATCATGACCTGAGCCAAAGATAGGTGCTAACCCACTGAGCCACCCAGGAGCCCTGACCCTGAATTTTAATAAGGAGAGAATTAGATCCTGGCGAGTATTGCCTGCTGAGTTGCTCCCCATTACTCAGAGATGGAGGCTTAGTAAACATCACCCACATCTCTGAAAGATTAAAATTTCCTGCATCACTGGATTTGTGCTGCATATCTTATGTACAGGTTACACACACAAGGATAGAATATCACTCTGATGAGAACATGTTTACTTTTTTTTTAATATTTTATTTATTTATTTGACAGAGAGAGAGAGAGAGATCACAAGTAGTCAGAGAAGCAGACAGAGAGAAAGGGGGGAAGCAGGCTCCCTGCTGAGCAGAGAGCCCCATGCGGGGCTCGATCCCAGGACCCCGAGATCATGACCTGAGCCGAAGGCAGAGGCTTAACCCACTGAGCCACCCAGGCGCCCCAGAACATGTTTACTTTTTAATCTCTTGCTCTGCTCTGTTCACTTTGCCCTCCTGAAGGCTTGTGTAGGCTTGTGTCCTAGTTAGGGATTTTATTCAGCTTTGAACCTCCAATTTATTCTAGTGGACTTTTTGTTTATAACAGCCCCTTCCAACAACCCCCTTCCCTCTATGAAAGCACTGTTCCTTTCTTTTGTTCTCTGAACTTGCCTATGGTTTTGCCATAGCTTCCATGTCTGGCATAGAATATAATTTTCTGCTATTCCCAAATAAATCCATTTTTGGTGGTAAAATAACTGAGAGTTTTTATCTTGAAGCTTAACAATATGTAACACACGTACTGGCCTGCTGTCAGCACAATGTGTTAGCTAGCATTGTTACTCATTGGCTAGAACTGTGTCACATGACTGCTCAGAGAGGGAAGTGGCGTCCCCTGTAAGATTGAGGGTCTGTTAGTAGAAGGAGAGAAGCACACTGAACAGCCTGCTAGCAGTGCTGCAGAAGAGAAAGAAGGAGGGAGAGAGGATGACCAACCCAGCAAGCAGGTGACTGACTTAGAGGCAGTGTTGTATCCGTGATTAAAAGGGCAAGCCCTAGAGCCAGGATTCAAGTCTTGGTTGGAGATTTTCTGTGTAACTTTGTAGGAATTATATGCCTCCCAGGATCTCAGTCTCCTCATCTACAGAATGGGAATGATATCAGTTCCCACCACGGGGCATTGTTACGGGAATTAAATGAGATAGTGCTTAGAAACCATCTGCAGGGTGTCTGGGTGGCTCAGTTGGTTAAGCAACTGCCTTTGGCTCAGGTCATGATCCTGGAGTTGTGGGATCGAGTCCCACATCAGGGTCCCTGCTCAGTGGGGAGTCTGTTTCTCCCTCTGACCTCTCCCTTCTCATGCTCTCTCTCTCTTAAATAAATAAAATAAAAAGAAACCATCTGAAATATAAATGCTCACAACGTTTTTAAAGCGTCACTAAACCTTTCTTGTGCAGGACCTCACATGGTCGACGTACAGGGCGTAAGCTTCATGAGCCCAGAGTCTGGTCAAAAGTTTTATAGGTTCAACTCAAATTTTCTGGGAAGCAAATAAGGATTTAAATTTTCACCATAAAGGGGCACCTGGGTTGCTCAGCCAGTTAAGCATCCAATCTTGATTTCAGTTCACATCATGATCTCAGGATCCTGGGATCGAGCCCAGTGTCAGGCTTCCAGCTCTGTAGGGAATCTGCTTGAAAATTCTCTTCCTCTCCCTCTGCCCCTCCTTCCACTCACATGTGCATCTCTCTCTCTCTCTTTCTCTCTCTCTAAAATAATTAAATGTATCTTTTTTTTTAAATTCTAAAACTTCACCATAAACTACAAAGCCACATATCGGTGTTATTAATGATAATGCAACTAATATATTTAGTGTTAACTGCTGTAGGGGCAACAGGACAGATAAGGTATGATCCCTGACTTGGAGATACTAACAAAATGATCAGATGTGACTTTGCCAGATTCATGGGTTACAGGAGAGTTACACATAATCCTGAAGGCTTAATGAAAGAAAAGGACAGATTTATTTAGAGCTCTGAAAAACTTTTATGGATGACTTAGAGTCTGCGATGGGCTTTCATTGAAGGCAGTGAAGGGAGGCTCTGGGAGGACAAATATCCTGCACAGAGAGGACAACATGAATCGGTCACAGAAGCAGGAAGGCAGATGGCACCCTTGAAAACACTTTAACTAGAAAACAGGTGAGTAGTGAGAAATACAGCAGGAAGAGTGTTGGGACCACATTGGACTAAGAACATCAAATGAGGAGTTTCTACAGAAGACACTGGGGAAACACTGAAGCTTCTTGGTAAAAAATGTGACCTCAGGGTAGATCTTTTGTGAGTGACAGGTAGGATGGATTGGATAAGATGGGAGTCCACTGAAAAGGCTGTCGGTGAGAGTCTGTGAGAGTCTGATGGGCAGAGTGGGAGCTGTAGAAATGAAAGAAGAGTCGTCCAGGCGATACTTTGAGTCACAAATGGTTGACTTTATGGACAAAAGATGAAATTTCAAATACAGCTGCAAGACTTTGATGCCTATGAGAAGAACGATGATGGTTTTAATAGGCCATTCGTTTAACAAATATTTATTAAAAGCCTTTTTTTTAAATTTTATTTATTTATTTATCAGAGAGAGAGAAAGAGAGCACAAGCAGGGGGAATGACAGGCAGAGCAGGCAGAAGGAGAAGCAGGTTCTCCACTGAGCAAGGAGCCTGATGCAGGACTCAATCCCAGGACCCTGGGGTCATGACCTAAGCTGAAGGCAGCTGCTCAGTCTACTGAGCCATGCCGGTGTCCCTATTAAAAGCCAGGAACTGTTGAGGTGGCTGGGATACAACTCTGCAGAACGGAGAGCCTGTGTCTTCCTGGAGCTAACCTTCCAGCATTCATTCTTAGTCAGGGAATGGAGGTTTGAGGAATATCTACTTTTAGCAGGGGGGATATGAAGCACTGCGGGCAAGGGAGAAGCATTCGAAGGGCAGGATAGAATGCCACGGAGCATCGTGAAGAGGAGGCTGCCAAGGTTGCCGAGTGATAACTGGTACCTGTGAACAGCCATTCCCTCTGCGGTTTCCTAATCTAAACCTTAGCCTCGCAGCCGGTCCTCTGTTTCCAGTTCTTTCCCTATCAGCATTTCCTGAGCAGAGCGGTCACACGAATCTCCCTAAAATGTTCCAAGTACAAATCCCTGAGGGTTCGCGTTGACACCTGCCTTGCAATTTCATCCATCACTATAGCTGTTCTTCATCTCTCAAACCTTTCGCTGAGGTAGAAACGATGTTCTCCCTGTCTTGCTCATTCGTTCCAGGATGGAGACTGGATTAGACGAGGGAGATGCTTGAAGCAGAGCCTGAACATCTAGCTCATTGAAATAGTCCACTAAAGGTGTCCAAAGGGGCAAGAGGAAAATTTTGAGGTTTTTATGTACTCCTGTGTATGCTACTTAGAGTTGGTGCAGACAAAATAAACACTGAGGATGCTGTACACGTTTAAGGATGTGTGGAACATTTTTCACCAGAGACACATTCGGAATTGTCTTCGGAAGAGCGTGGCGAACTTGAAGCCCTGCAGTTTCCAATGTTTGGGTAACTTGTAAATTAACCATGCCAAAAGACTCTTTTGGAGTGCGAACAGCAGTAAATATAAACTCTAAATTGTGAATGAATGCATCGCCGTCTGACCGAGTGAACCCGTGGACCCGCGCACCCGCGAACACACAGGGACGCCAACATAGTCCTCCCACCGCGAGACTCCCGAACTCTGAGGGCAAAAGAACCACATTGCCCATAAGGTCCCGCGCGGCGAGCCGGCGCTCCCGCGGGGCATCCTGGGAAACGTAGTTCGCGCGTTCCTTAAATGGCCCACGCTCCAGGCCGCGGGAGACCTCCCCGCACCAGCATGGCTGCGCCCATTTGGGACGCGTATGGTTGTTTCGAATGTGGGTCTGAGCCGGCTCGTGGGGCTGGGCTTTAGGCAGTAAGTGGGGCTGGCAGCTGGGGTTCTCGGGATGGGGACGTGGGAGGCGCAGGGACGCTGTGGGCTGTACGCCTGAGGCCGGCGAGGCGAGGGGCTGCCTCGGCGGCCTCCGGACGCCGCGCGCGTCGGGTCAGCTGTACGCGGCCGCGGGGACCGTCTGCTTTTTGCGCCCCTGGGCCCCGTGGTGGCTTAGAGGGCTGGAGGCCTGGCCTCCGCCGCGGCGTGGGGCAGACCAGTGATCCAGACCACATTCTCGAGGCCAGACCTTCAAGCTCCATTTTTTGTGCTTTTTTTTTTTTTTTTTTTTTTTTGAGGAACGGGTTGAAAAGGAATATATTGCATTTCAGCGCTTCCTGCTCCTTAGGAACTGTGCTAGGCGCTTTGCGTGTCTCATCTCCAAGTGACCCTCCTCCACACTCGAGGTGAGACCTTGAGCGGGTCCTGCAGGTCCCCACAGCTAAGGTTAGCATCACTGGACACAGAGTGGCGGGCCTTTGGGCTCGTTGGTTTTCATGGCAGTCTTTTTTTCCCAGTGAACCTCCTTCCGGCTCTTTAGCTTTGGGACCATGTACTAAACTGCTGTAAAGATTAGTTAGTTCCCTTTGCTTCCTCTGAGTGTCATAATCTGGTACAAGAAGTGTGAGAAGCTGAGATTTCAGGAAGCGGTTGATGGCCCCCAGGCCCTTGCCAACTCTCAGACTCTAGGGTTGGCTTTGCCACCCCAGCAGTAGATGAGGTGTAATGAGGGGTTTTGTTTTTTCACCATGCCTTTTTTTTTTAATAAAGATTTTATTTATTCATTTGACAGAGAGAGATCACAAGCAGGCAGAGAGAGAGGAGGAAGCAGGCTCCCCGCTGAGCAGAGAGCCCGATGCAGGGCTCGATCCCAGGACCCTGAGATCATGACCTGAGCCGAAGGCAGTGGCTTAACCCACTGAGCCACCCAGGCGCCCCTCACCATGCCTTTTTTTAAAAGCAGCTATTCTTTATTGTGAGCCAAACCCTGTGCACCAAGTGCCTTTCTTAAGTCTCTCATTTGGTTTAAGGGGCCCTGCATGGTAGTGGGTATTCCATTTTACATAAGACAACACAGATTAGTTAACTTGCCTGTGGTCCCCCAGGTAGTGTGGAGCAAGGATGAGAAAATCCAGGTCTTGCAGTCTCCAAAGCCCAAACTACTGGATAAACTTTCTGATGGAAGTATAAGATTGGGAAATGTGTGGTAAACTTGTTTTATAAATAAAAGCATTTGTATAACATGTCATATTTTTTTAAAAGTAGGATCTAGTTTCACAATGTTTGGGGATCTATTTGAAGAAGATTATTCCAGTGTGTCAAATTATCAGTATGGAAAAGAAAAGAAATTAAAGACCAAAACCTTGGAGCCACCAGCTCCTAGGGAATTCACAAATTTAAGCGGAATAAGAAATCAGGGTGGAACCTGTTACCTCAATTCCCTCCTTCAGACTCTTCATTTCACACCTGAATTCAGAGGTATGCTGTGTTACATGCTTTTGATTAATAACATGTACCTTTGTCTTTACGTGTAATCAATTATGCAAGATTACAAATTACCTCAAATGTGTATTCCCCAGTATGCATTTCTTGTGGCTAAGGTAAGAAATGTTCATCCTCTCTGTAGGGAAATGTGAAACTTAAATTATCTTAAATACATTCTGTGCAAGCACAGTAATTTTTAGTAACAAAAAATAAGGCAATGGATTTCTTTTCTAATTCTAATTTAAAATACAACATAAAGACAATTTTGCCAGCCTTCATTACTGTTATGCTATTTGTATTTTTGAGTTTTAAAATTTCTCTAAAGTAATAAACATTCCCGCCAAAGTTACCCAAAACAATTCTGTCCTGCCTTTTAGAATGGCGACGGGGCATCACATTATTTATATAGTCCACAGTCATTTATCTGCAATTCTGAAATCCAGAATGTTACAACAGCCTGGTTTGAACTGGTTTGGGGTCAGAACCTGACCTAATGTGAGGCCGTTTATAGTCTTAGTTATCTCACTTTGGTGATTATTCATACATTTATTACAGGAGTATTAACTCCTTGATTAATGGATGCTGTTTATCCCAAACCCTGCTGGGATAAAATGTTAATGTACTATGACCCTTTCTTATTACCTTTCTAAAATCTGGAAATTCCAGAGACCCAAGATGTTAGATAAGGGACTGTGTATAAGAAACAGAAACCCATTCATGTTAGCTCAATTAAAAGGGGGATTTACTAACCACTACAGGAAGCCAGCCTGACCTCGTTGGAGCCTTGATTTCTTGCCCCTGTTTTTCTCTCTGTTTGTCCCATTCCCGTCTCTGCAAACTAGCTTCCTCCACGAGGGTCTTAGTCTTTCTGATCCCTTTATTTCAGTATAAATATAACCTTCCCATGGTCCTGACTGGGGCCTTCAGCCACAGAGCTGCATGAGTGGTTCAGCTCTCCACAGCGTCTGCTTATACTAAGGACAAACAACCTGGCTCATCCTGTATCCAGTATCTCATCCCTCTTCCCGTCACTACCATATTTAGCAAATTTTTTAACATTTTTCTGTTGCTTCTAAGCTTAGAAAGCCTTCCTGCCTCCAGAGATTTGGTAAATATTTACCATTATCCCCTTCCCAGGGCCATTCTAATGGATTAAGCTGCATGTGGAATTTCAGAGTGGTGACATTTGTCCTTGACTCCATTCTCTCCGTAAAAATATCTCCCTAATGTATTCAGTTATTCCACCATTGGAAATTTTCAACACACGTTTCAATAGATTACTGAGGAGAGTTAAAGTTTTCCAAGTTTTAATATAGTTGAAGTAGAAAAGTAGCTTTAGCAAGGGACTAAGAAAGGTGATTGGTGGGCAAGTGGTCCAGGTCATAGAGAGGACCACTGAGCAAGGATAGGGCTGAATGGAGAAGGCCATCACGCAAGAGCCCAGGCCATCTTATTCTCAGCAAAGGAGATCGCTGGCCAAGCACATGGGCTTGTATCTTCGCGTGGCCTGATGCATTCCCTATAAGACTTTGCAGGAATCCTGATGCTTGTTGAAGGGGTAAGAATTGGCAGAGTGTTGGCAGGGAGAATAATTCTGGAACTTTTGGGGATAGTTTCTTGTGTAGGGCTGGATTGGGTACTACTGTACTAGTTCATGGTGGCTGAGATAGTGGGAAATAATTGTAAAAGTCCTTATATGGTTTTATGCTTTAACTTTTATGTTTATAGTTCATTTTCTTCCCAGTTCCTGCCAGAAGGGAGGAATATAACATTCATAACCAAGGCAGCAGTGGTTTCCAGAGAGAGACAGTATCCATACCATCCTTTGTCTTCCTAGAGTAGATCAAAGTTTCCTGGTAGGAGTTCCCATCTAGTTGGAATACAGACTTCCCATAAGATTCTGATATACCCCAGTGGGGGGCATGCCTAGACTTAAGAGTATAAAACAGTTGTGAAGACTGGCTCTGGGTTACCAACTTACTTTTCCAGGTAAGGTCACTACCATCTGTTATTACCCTTAACACAGAAAAGACATTCTTATACCCAAAAAAGTAAGGGCATTGAGAGTTAAAGGTGGCCTTTCTCTCAAAAGGGTGGTTGGAAGCCTCAAATGTGGCTTGTGGATGAACACACATGACACTATTATATATTGTATATTTCTTCATGTAGTTTTTGGGATCCACTGCCATAGGCAGTAGGAAGCCATCAAAGATTTCTGATATTACTGTTTTTACTTTTATAAGCATAGTTTTCCTTTTATTGATCTTCAGTACTGAAACCTTAGCATGCCTCTTCATATAGAGTCAGTGGTTAAAGGTAATGTTATCAGGAAGTAAAATGTGTAGAGTAACAGTATAAATACTGCCACAGTCATACTTCTGAATCTTTAACTGATTTTATTTACTGAAGACTTTGGCTTTCTAAAACCGTTTTTTAAAATGAAATAACATCATTTATATCTCTGTTTCTACATTTTGTTTAGAAGCTTTATTTTCCCTTGGCCCAGAAGAACTTGGTTCATTCGAGGATAAGGACAAACCTGATGCAAAGGTATTAAATCTGTGATTTATAGGGTCTTTTTTTGGAGTATTAAAGAAATGTTTTTTTAAGGAAGGAATTAATTCCTTATTCATAGAGATTCATAATTTTATTAATTACCAAATATTAATCTTTATTTTCAAGAAGTGACTTAGGCCTATGTGCCCGAATGAATGGAATCTTCCTTCCAAAAAATAATTACCTCAAATATAGTGCTGCTACTGCTTTATAAACCTTGCTTGGTCAAGAAGATATTTGCAACTAGCCCATACTAGCCTACCGGGAAATCTACTTAATGAACAGATGTATAACAGCAATAGAAAAATAAAGACTGGTGTTCTTTCAGTTTGCTATTCTGGAAATAAGCAGAGTGAGGAATTTGTTTATTATGAGTGCGTATCTAATCTTGGTCTTTCTGGCTCTAAATACCATTCAGAAGTTTATTGCTTTCGGGCTAAAATCTGTGCTTCTTAATAGGAGTCTTCTGTGATCTGGCCCAGCTCTTCTCAAACTACCTGTGATGCAAAGAGCCAATTTTTGTATATTTCCTTTTATTCCCAGTCTCTTGCAGATCATACATGTGGTGACAACGTCAAATTGCCATAAAAGTGTCGAAAGTCTTATTCTTGCTTTAGATAGGAACATCCAGTCTCCCCACAAGGCTCTGAACATCCTTCTCTCCTGCCCTAACCCTCCCCACACCAAATAAAGCAGGAAGACGATGAGGCAGGTGCAGACTCCATGGCGGGTGGGAGTCGTGACCGGAATTTTCCTTACAGGGAGTGGGTCTCTATCTGAGAGGTTTCAGAGGAGTGAACGAGCAGACACTGAAATGATTGGCAGCAATCAGTCGGGTGGTTTCTTAAGGGCTGTGTGGGTGTTCATACCGATCATACTGTGTCAAGGTAGAAAACTCCAGAGAGCTAAAACTTTTTGGATTGGATTAGAATTTTAAAAGAAAAGTGAATCTTACTTCCCCCTATGTGATAGTTTTAAACTTCCTCCGGATTGAACTGAATGAACTAGCAAAGAAGAGAAAACTCATTTGCAGTTCTTTTAAAACACCCCAGCTGACGTGAACAGATTTCATTTAGAAATATGTTTGCTTCTCGATCAGGTTCGGATCATACCCTTACAGTTACAGCGGTTGTTTGCCCAGCTTCTTGTCTTGGACCAGGGCGCAGCGTCCACAGCAGACCTCACTGACAGCTTTGGGTGGACCAGCAATGAGGTACGAAGGTCAGCTCCTCCAAGGAACCAAGTTACCAGCAATAAAGAGTAAACACTGGTTTAATGACATTATCTAACTTCCTTTAATTTTGTCTTAGAGTCTGAAGAAATAGTTCAAATTCTTATTTCTCATGTTCAGTAACTATAAGCTAGAGATATATTTCTAGACACTTGTGCTGTGAATGGGTATGATTTGGCATGGGAGAGAGGGTTGTGGATAGAGGGAGAAGTAGAACTGGCTTTTACAGTTTCTACCCTTCGTATAGTCTAGTTGGGATACAACATCTACTACACGGAAATTGCCATTTGTGTAACAAACTGCTGATCAGCTCGAAAGCCTGACTGGCAATAATTCTGTGACTGCCTTTGTGATGTGTTTCTGTGTTTGGGTCTGGGTATTCTCATTGGAACACTCGCTTGAAGCAAAAGGGTGAACATGTTCTTGACGGGTCTTTTTATTTTCCCTGTCCCGCTTTTCTCCAGTCTCCTCCTTTTCCTCCTGTATGTGGACATTTTCTGAATTTCTGTTGACGTTTCTAAAGGGTACATCACTATATGCAAACACTAGACATGTCAGCAGTGAATAAAGGTGCTTTTCGTCAATATTGATGAGCTGCAATTTTTTTTTTTTTTTTTATGGACTCGATGTATTCTTGCAACAGAGAGGTGTGGGGACTATCACAGAATTTAAAGAGGCAGTGACCAGATAATGTTATATTGCCTTCAAAATAAACTTTCCACTCTGGTCTTCTAATGAGGAACACACCTAAACCAGATGATGCTGTGAGATTGAAGAGGTAGGGCTTAGGCTTTGAAGAAAATGGGGTATCATGCAATTAAATTTCTGGTGTAGGGCAGGTGCTTAGGGTTAATTCCTTGTTCCTTCCTTGTTTTAAAAATGGCCGCTCTGCTGAGCTACAATTCACAGGCTGGAAGATTCACTCTTGAGGGTATAAGTCGCACTTGTGTGGATACTCACAGAGTTGTACAGCCGTCACAACAGTTCCTTTCAGATCATTTTCATCATCCCAAAAAGAAACCCCATACCCAATAGCAGTCACCCTCCCCACCAGACCCTGGCAACCACCACCTCCTTTCTACCTTCCCAGATTTGCCTGTTCTGGGTATTTCACAGAAATGAAATTATGTGATATGAAATCTTCTGAAACTAGCTTCTTTCCCTTAAAATCGTGTTTCCAAGATTCAGGCATGTTATAGTATGTATCAGCACTCCATCCCTTTTTATTGCCAAGTAATATCCTGCTGGAGGGATGGGCCGTGTTGTTTTTTTTAATCTCCTCATCAGCTGATGCTTTTTCCTTTTTGATCCTGAGCGTCTACTGAGATGCTGATTTCACACCCTTAAAGCAGTGAAACCCTTATTTATTAATCTCTAAATAAAATCTCTCAGGAAACCCGCTAGGACTGGTAGAGAGGAACTCAGAGGCGCCTAGGCGCCTTTGCCAAACTTAGAATTGTTCAGGAACAGCGTGAAAACGTGCACCGGTTCCCTTCAGAGGCAGTGATCATGAGTTGAAAAACAAGAAAAAAGATCCTGAGGCCCACTTCTCGCTCCAGCTTCCCTCCACTTTATCAGCTGCTTTTCATGCGACACTTTCTTTAAAATTGTCTTCCTTCGTGGTCTCTACTTCACCTTTCATTTGTTCTCTGCCTCCTTTCTGCCTTTCTGGTCAAAGTCACTCATGACTCCATGTGCCAGGTTCTAGGAGACACTTCTCTGCTCTCAGCAGCACTCACCCCACCCCCCATCAAAGCTCCAGTTCCCACTGGTTCCCGTGACCTCATCTCCTGGTCCTCCCCACCCCCGCTCTTCCTCCTCTGCTCTGCTTCTGAGTGTTGGTGGCCCCCTTGGCTCCGGTGTATCCATTGTTCTTAAAGCGTTCAGTCTGTTCCCACATGGTTGCCTGACTCGTGGGGTGAAGCGAGTGCCACCAGAATTTTTCTCATCTCTGTGTTACTTGGTCCGTATATGCAAGCAGTAAAATTCTGGTTCTTTTCAAATGCTGGTAATTCGGATCCCCTGATAGAAGTGAGATTGTGCCGTGCATACTCTGCCAGCTCTTAGAGACTGCTCTGTGCCTATTGTGTTCTTCCCTCTTCTCTTTCTGTGGCGCGGCCATGGGTGTGGTTTTCCACAAGAATAAAAGCACTTTCCTGTTTCAAGTGAGTTGAGTTGTATGTACACACTGAACAGTCCCTGTTCATGTTTCATTTTGGAGTGAAAGTAAAAGTAGTGGTGATCTCTTCCCCTGGTCCCGGTTTGTTTAGCTTAGTCATCCTTAATATTTGATCAAGACTTACCTTTGGATTTCTAAATAAATCTTGTGTTTTTTAACTAATACCTCTTTAAAAATCTGTTTTGAAAAATCTGAAGCACAAAATTCCATTTAAAAGTTACCTGTTTTATAGGAAATGAGGCAACATGATGTGCAGGAACTGAATCGAATTCTCTTTAGTGCTTTGGAAACCTCTTTAGTCGGGACCTCCGGCCATGACCTCATCAATCGTCTGTATCATGGAACCGTTGTTAACCAGGTTGTTTGTAAAGAGTGTAAGAATGTCAGTGAAAAGCAGGTGAATATGCAAGCGTGTTGTAATAATAAGTCATAAGTTCTGATGCACGTAATTAAATTTGTGATCTGTAATACCACATGAGGAGCAAAGTGTTTATTACTAGAAATGACCTTATCATGTTTTTTTTTTTTTACTCTAATTACACTTCAGTCCTAAATTTGTAATCCACATTTCTTCATATAAACTGAAAGAAGCAAATGTCTTAAAGCATAGCTTCAGATATTTAGAAAATAAATTTGGGGGATGTTTATAGGTAGAGGTCTGTGTCCTCATGAGAAAGCCAATATCATGGTTGGTGGGGACAAAAGGGAAGTAATAAAAATAGAGAACAGTAAGGAATGTTTACAGTAACATGTATAATTAAATACTGGATTTCATTTATGAATGTCCTTCAGAAAGTTCATTTATATGTGTGAGCTTATGTTGTCCATTTAATCTCATTGGAAATTAGAAATTTGCTCATGAGATGGAATAATCTCCACTTGCTCTATAAATCTTGTGCAGCACATGATTACATCACTGAACAGTTGTCCTTAATAAAAATCTCCTTTTTTGTTATGGCAAGAGTTAAAGAAAATTGCTGTGTTTGTATGAGTAAAAAATTAAATACCATTTTCTAAATTTTGCATTAATTGCTTTTTTGGATACATATATGTGTTCTTTTTCTGCTTTTAATGAAAGAGTTGGGGATGAAAAATACTTTTTGGTTCTTTTTGCCTGTGCTCCTAGAGGGTTTGGTCAGCCTAGTTTGGAAATATTAAGACAATGTGTGTCTGGATTACCATATGATTAACTTAACCATTCTATAACAATTCACAAAGAAATTTTGAGAAATAAATGTATGAAGGCACATAGTAAGTTATCAACATTAACTTTTCATATATACATATTATAAATTGCATATAAGTGTTATTTGTATTACTTTTGATTTCCACCATGAATCAGTTAGAACTCATTAGTTTCCAGTCCCTGTAATAACCCTTTACAGTAATGCTAGTGCACACACACACACACACACACACACACACACACACAAAACTGAATGATTTAAGCATTCCAGATTTTAAGTGTTTATTACTATAAGTAAATTACAATTCAATTGCAGTTGTAGTAGATTCGATGGACTCCTGTTTGCAAAATACTGTCCTCTTAATTTTCATAAAAATACCTTTTTAGGGGCACCTGGGTGGCTCAGTGGGTTAAAGCCTCTGCCTTCGGCTCAGGTCATGATCTCAGGGTCCTGGGATCGAGCCTCATATCAGGCTCTCTGCTCAGCAGGGAGCCTGCTTCCCCCTCTCTCACTCTGCCTGCCTCTCTGCCTACTTGTGATCTCTATCTGTAAATAAATAAATAAAATCTTTTTAAAAAAATACCTTTTTATCCTGGCTCAAAAAATTTTTTTCTTACGACTTCTTGGTACATCAGCTGCAGCAAAAGAGGAGGAGGAAGTGGGATTTACACTAGGGACTCTAGCCCTGTCCACGGCTAAGAGAACTGATAAACACCGCACACTTCTCGGTTCAGATGTGTGTTCAGTGGTTTTAGTTCCTGCTAAAATAGGTTTTATTATAGCTACACCGAACTTAAGGAAACCTGGACGTATTTTAAGCCAAATTATAATTTGATTTAGGATAATTTTGTGTGGTGAATTTCACCGTATCTTATCGGCATGTCTGTATCTTCATACAATACAGTGTTTTAGGGAAAAGTTAGTTATTCCCAGTCTAGGAGTTGGTGATGTGTTCGTGAACCACTGCAAAATTGTTTTTTCATATTATGTTCGTGTGTATTTCAGGAAGACTTCTTAGATCTAACAGTAGCAGTCAAAAACGTGTCAGGTTTGGAAGATGCCCTCTGGACCATGTTTGTAGAAGAGGAAGTGTTTGACTGTGACAACTTATACCACTGTGGGACTTGTGACAGGCTGGTTAAAGCCACAAAGGTAAGACAGCTACCTGCCTTCTCCCAGGGGGCCACTTAGTACCTGGTAGCATGAAGGTTTGCCAAGTGAAGTCTGCTTGTATGAGAAAGTCTGGAAGACACACGTGAACCTCTTCATTGGAACTAAGGATTGAAAAGACATTTATATTCTGCATATATCTGTATTTTTATTTTTTGCGATCAAGAATTTTTTTTAAGCTTTCAACCCAACAGTTCTCTCAATTTCTTTTTGTCCCAGGAAAAAATTTATGTGTACCTCAGTGTTTCTTTTTTTTTTTTTTTTACCTCAGTGTTTCTTAAATATACCTTTTTTAAATACACCCCCTGTATCCTGGCTTTTTGCAGAGTAACATTAGGAAGAAGGTGATAGGGTTTTTATTGCTGCCAAGGAGCTCATTGAGCTTTGCTTTCTTTGCTTACTACCATGAAAACAGAAAGCTTTGTTTTCTGTACACGGAGTTACTTGACTGGATAGATACACGCTTCCCACCTAGCTAGTCTAGTATGCCCCTTCTGCCTCCCTCAGTGGGAAATACTCATCTTGCCAGTTAAAGGGCTTGACAGGGTACCACTGGGTTTCTTACTAAAGGATGCGAGGGGGACAACTGTTAGAAACTATTCCACTGCTGTCAGATGATGTGATGGGCTCTCCAGTCCATGGTTAGTGAGCACCTACTTATAGAGGGACCACAAAAGATGGGTCTTTGCAATCATCTGTAACAAAGCACCATTCCTAGAGCTGACAGTTACGGAATTTTCCGTGAAACAGAATGAGGGCTGATTCACCTAACATACAGTGTTGATTTAGATCCTGGAGGTTGTAAGTGAGAATGTAGTAAAAAACAAACAAAAAATTCCATGCCTGTAGCTTTCACAGTAGGATTGGGAAACCAGGGTAATTTTACATTGTTTAATGTGTATCTCCATCCAGGCTTTGCCTTGTTGTGACACGCAAATGGAGACGTTTATCTTCTGCTTATCTATTTTGTATTTCACGTTTGGTATTAAAACTACAATCTAATAAACATGAAATTCAGGAGATGAAAAGTATTAGAAGGATACTTAAACACATTCTTAATTTTGGTTGAACTTAATTTCCACATTAGTAAAATAAGAACCGTTAGCTCAACAAAAGCAGCTCTTTGCATGTACTTTTTAGGTTACTGGTTTAATTCTGTTTCAGTGGAAATTTTTTCATCTCAATACCTTTAAAATTGCATCCTTAATTTCCATTTGGTTGTGGCACCTAACGTAGGTTTTCTTATTCTGAGCAGACTTTTCTCAGCCATAGTATAGATGAGCTCAGGTTTTTTAGATGTATTTTTTTTTTTAACGTGTTGGAGTTACATTGCTGTTTTTTAATCCCCAATTTGTGGAATTGTTTTAAATTTCTCTTTAGGAATGTTAGATACTTATATGTAAGGATAATATTATAATTAAGGATGATTTTGTAGATGGAAAGGATTTTTTTGCCACCCCTACCCAACATACCATTAGTACTAAGGGGTTGGGGAAAGCTGATGACTTTTAAATAAAAAGCAGCTTCATCTAGTGTTTTGTTTTAAAGCAAGGAAATTTAAAATGCCTTTTTACTTGCTTTTAAGGACAGTCATTGTAAAACCCCAATCAGTGGGTCTTAACATTAGGGGAGTGAGCATGTTTTGAAAGTCTAATGAAAACTGTGAATCTTCTCCCCATAAAAATTCAAGTACGCAGACCATGTAATTTCAGCAATTCAGATCCACTGAAATAGGTCCGTAGGTCCAGGTGAGGAGCTCCAGTCCTTCAGAAATAAAAGGACCATGTGCGTGCCAGACAAAGTGGAGGCACCAAGGAGGCCAGGACTCACACAGGGAAGGAGCAGTGTTAGAAGAGGGAACGCCAGTTACAACGCGCTCATCAGATAGCTTTGATTATAGGATATCAACACTAAAAACATAAACTTGGGTTGTAAACTTTTAGTTGTTAACATAAATGAGTCACATCACCTTTAGTCCCATAAAAGAGATGAATTCACATCAAGTGCTGACTTAAATCCAGGTTGATGAATTAATGTGCTTGAAGGACGCATTTCTCTTTAAACTGTATCATGGGTTGCTTTTTTATATCTTAAGAAACATTATGTATTCTTTTCTATAACTCTGCTTTTAAAACAACTGTAAATTTTTTTTCTTTCAACAGTCAGCCAAATTACGTAAGCTGCCTCCCTTTCTTACTGTTTCATTATTAAGATTTAATTTTGATTTTGTGAAGCGTGAACGATACAAGGAAACTAGCTGTTACACGTTTCCTCTCCGGATCAATCTCAAGCCTTTTTGTGAACAGGTTTGGACTGTTTTATTGTGAAATTCTTTGTTTCCTCCTCTCAATACTGAATCTTTTTTTGGCCTGATTTTCGGTTGACTTATCGCAGAATCTTTCAGCCTGGCACAGTTAATATTTTTGAGTTGGGTAATTCTTTGTTGTGGGCTGTATCCCACGCATTATAGGATTTTAAGCCGCATCCCTGGCCTCTGTCTGCTCTGGGACAGTAGCATCCCACCCTCTCACCCCACCCCCAGTAGTGACAAAATATCCAGATCTTACCAAGTGTCCCGTGTCTCCTGGGGGAGAGTGTGGATGAAATCAGTCCCAGCCAAGGACTACTGGTTTCTTATAGTCCTTTTGATTTCCAAAGTATGGATTTGTCCCCAGTTCTTTTTAGTAAACTCTCCTTGAAAAATCTTTGAGAAGAAAACTTAAGAACAGAATGAGAAATGACCCTACATGACTAATTAATGACTACTAATTAGTATTTTGTTATTTGATTTGGATTTAGTTTACATGAGATGGAATAATGAATTACACATATAGAAAGTGAATAGATAATTGGAATTTCACTAGAATTTATAATCTTTGAGATACAGGAAGGAAAGTTTTGAAAACATTAATTATACAATGTACTTCATAAGCCGTTTCAAAATATTTTCTGGATAATTGCTGTACGTGCCAAGATCAGAGCCATGAGACTGCTGCATTTCTTCTTACAAGTCATTTGTATGTTTATCGAGACCAGAAAGAGCATTTATTAAGTAGCTATTAAGTTTTTTTGTATAAAAATTATATTTTCTTTATTCTTCAATTTGGATGGGCCTTCCTCTTCTTCAAGCCTGGTAGCTGAACTTTTTGGGTTTTGTTTGAGTGGCACATACAGAATGAACAGTTTTTCCAGAGTAAGTCAATACACTCCCCCATTTATTGCCTGAATAAAACAGTTCTTGGGGGCTCCTGGGTGGCTCAGTCGTTTAAGCATCCAATTCTCGATCTCAGCCCAGGTCTTGATCTCAGGGTTGTGAGTTCAAGCCTTGCACTGGGCTCCCTGCTGGGCGTAAAACCTACTTAAAAACAGCAACAACAACAATAATTTTTTTTCAGCATAACTGAGTTAATTCTTCTATAATTTTCCAGTTTTGTTGAGAAATAATTGACAGACATCACTATGTACATTTAAGGTGTACAGGATGTTAGTCTGATTTACATATCTTACGAAATGACCACTCTAGATTTAGTTCATGTGTATCATCTCATACAGAAAAATTTTAGCTCTTCTCAAAAAAGTAGTTTGTCACATTATTTTAACATACTTTGAAATAACAAAATTGAAATAGGTGAACCATTGAGCACTAGCTAAGAAATTGACCGTAGTTTCACTTTTTGATTTCGGTATTCACGAAAAAAATTGTCACATTGCCTCTGTGTTTATATCTCTCATCTTTTGCCTGAACCAGACATTTAAAAAATACTACTTACTTTAGAAGTACAGTATTTCAGGGAAATAAGTTTCTTAATAATTGACACCCTTGAAGTGGTGTATTCACATGCAGAGTATCTCTTAACCTAACGTAGGTTTTTTTTTTTTTAACACCGATATAATCCTTCATCAGTTGGGTCAGTCATAATTACAGAGCACATTAATTATAGAAAAGATTGATCATAGAAGAAAGAACCTGTTCATCCCACTAAACTGTCTCTAAACAAACAGATAGTATTCATAACTGCTTAATTCTTGTGATGCAGAGCACTGAGTGTCAGGAGGCTGACTCTGAGACTCATGACCATCTAGTTGGAAAACAGGACAAATTCAACAGCTAAAGAATACATTTCTAAAGCAGCGTAATAATAGGTATAACACAAAGATGGTTTTCTCTTGCTAAAACTATTGCAGACGCATTGGGAGCATGTTTTATTAGCACTTTAGAGTACATGATCTTAGCCAAAGTTCCTAAAAATAACATTTTGTGCGTTTTCCTCTGTAAGAGGCAGAATTTGCTTGGTTGTTATGTGGTATTAGATGAATGACAGTTTTCAGTCTCAGAATTAAAAAT
The DNA here is from genome assembly GCF_902655055.1 of Lutra lutra. Lineage (NCBI taxonomy): Eukaryota > Metazoa > Chordata > Mammalia > Carnivora > Mustelidae > Lutra > Lutra lutra. Next base: position 41,538,215 of record NC_062280.1, on the reverse strand, counting down.
ATTTAAATTTAAAGCCAATTACTCAAATTTACATAATTTACCCCTAAATAACAATAATAAAGAGGTTTCTTATTTTAATAGAAAGAAATTCTTCTCTTTGGTCATGTGTCTTCCCATTTTATGCAAACTAACACTGTTTATGCTCTGTTTCTCATAGAGTGACTCGGATGACTTGGAGTATGTCTATGACCTCTTCTCAGTTATTATACATAAAGGTGGTTGCTATGGAGGACATTACCACGTCTATATTAAAGATGTCGATCATCTGGGAAACTGGCAATTTCAAGTAAGCATAGAAATTAGTTCTAGTCCTACTGTTTTGGTGAGGATCATCTTTTGCCACTTATATATATTTGCCCTAGGAAATGTTTATAGGCTTGGGAAGTTAATGTTGTTAGAAGTTTTAAATTTTTATTTATAAATAGTTTCATACTTACAGAAAAATAACCAGCATCATAGAAACACCTATAGATCCTCTTCACCTGCGTCCTTCAGTTGTTAACAATTTGCCAGATTTGTGCAAACACACACAGTTAACATTATGAGTGCTGACCCATCTGAAATTAGGTGCCTTTACCCCTAAATACTCCGTGTTTGTCTCCTGAGAACAAAGCTGTTTCCTTACATAAGCCTAGATCAGAATCAGAAGCTTGCGCATTGAAATGATGGTGCTCTCTAATGAAGAGTTCACATTCAGATTCCACCAGTTGTGTCATCCAGATCCTTTACAGCATTTTCTTCCCCAATGTAGTGTCAAATTCAGAGTCCTGCATTATATTTAGTTAGGATATCTCTTAGGTCTCCTGTAATCAACAGCTGTTCCAGGCTTCTCTGCCTCTCATGACGCCAGCCAAAGATGATGAAGATTTTGCTCCTATAATGTCTTCCAAAAGTTTTATAGTTTTGCCTTTTACATTTAAAACTTCTTAGTCCTTCTGGAATGGTTTCCTATGAATGGTGTGTGATTTTTTTTTTTTGACCCAGTTGCCCATTACCATTTATTGAATAATGCATTCTTTCCCCACCAATCAACAGTGCCAGTTGTGTTATATCAATTGTTTATTTATGTATGAGTCCTTTTGGGCCCCTCTGTTCTGTTCCATTGTTCTTTTTTCTATTCCTAGGCCAATAGTAACACTGTTAATTTCGGTAGCATTGTAATGAGTTGTGGTATCTGGTAGGGCAGATGTCCCTGTGTCATGTCATTCTTCAGTAGTGTCTTGGCCTTTTATTCTTCTGTGACCATTTCTAGGATCAGCTTGTCAGTATCTACACATACACGACACCCATTCTCAGCAGTAGTAGAGTTTTGATCCAGCATGTATAAGTCAGATATATCTTTTCATATTTTAGAGCTTCTTTAAAAAGTTTTGTAATTTTCTTAAGAATTTGCAGATGTCCTGAGGGAAAGTGCCTCCTGGAAGTCTAGTTCCGATTATTTGCAATGGGAAGAATCAAAGTGTGTTACACACCAAGCCTGAACTCGCAACCAGTTTTCTAACAAGTACCTAAAACACAGTGAAATGTCCATAAGTTACAGACCATCATGGTAGGGTAGAATGCTTACAACATCTTCCCGATTATCAGACAGGTGGTGGTGTTAACCAGTAGTTGTAGCACATAAAATAATACAGCTTCTTGGGGTGACAACAGTGTTCTGGGTGCACGTTCTCTTTGATGGCGTTGTTGGCTTTTCAGAACATCCGTCTGCATTTCTCGTGCTCCATCTGTTGTACTTGGATATTAAAAAGTATTTGGATGTTTAAAAAGTCAGACTTTTTGCTTGATATTTACCAGGAAGGTGTTCTGTGGGGCCGTGTCTCAACTTTGTATTTTCTAGACTCTGTGTAGTAGTGTTTGAAATGCAGTTACCGTTGGTTTGTTGACTTTATAAACCAGCCATCTTGCTAAACCATCTTAGTTTCAGACATCTTTGGAGAAATGCTGCTTTGTTTCGCCCTTTCCAGCCCTTTACCTTCCATTTTGTTTGGCCAAGAACATCATACAAGCATCTCTCCCAAATGCTTGTGCCACGGTTGGGCCAAGACGCTGGTTTCTGGGACACATTCCCAGTCAGATAAAGGGAAGGTCTCCTCCCTCGTCTGGTCTAATTCAGCTCTCGAGGTCTCTGTGCTTAGTTCGAGCAGATTCCCATCATGCCGCCTGTCTTCGCTGCTTTGCACCACTTTTAGAGGTGCTGAGATTTAGTGTCAGTCTTTGACGCTTAAATATTTGTTTGCAGTTTCACTTTCAAGTCTGTGGTGGAGATCACGCACGGAGGTAGCCTCGTACAGCGGTGAGGTCTCATGTCTCAAGCGGTGATTCTCTCTTCATGTCTCCATTCTAGGTTGTGCTTCCTTGGACGGATCTGCACGTGTTCACTTCCTCAGAATCACTCTGCTCTTTTCTGGCATCGTCAGGCTCCCCTTCTGGGTCTGCAGTGTGACTCGAGAGGGCAGACAGGTTCTCTGTCATTTGGTTTTGCTCTCCGCACTGCTCCTCTGTTCCTGAAGCTTTGTTACATTAGAGCAGTCAGAAGATTGCTTTCCATTTGCGCTTAATATATTTCCTTCTTGATGCCTCCTGTGAAACATCCCATTTGTCCAGTTTTTTTCCTTATTCCGTTCTTCCAGGATCACTGCTTTTTCATCCAGAGCTCTATGGTGCTCAAATAATGAGTAGTGCTTTAAGAATTTCAACTTCAGGGGTGCCTGGGTGGCTCAGTGGGTTAAGCCTCTGCCTTTGGCTCAGGTCATGATCTCAGAGTCCTGCGATTGAGCCCCACATCGGGCTCTCTGCTCAGTAGTGAGTCTGCTTCCCCCCTTTTTTCTCTGCCTGCCTCTCTGCCTACTTGTGATCTCTGTCTGTCAAATAAATATATAAATATCTTCAAAAAAAAAAAATTTCAACTTCAGTATGTATACCTGCTAGGCCCTGCTTGTCTTTCTGTTACCATTATCCTGGGAGATTGCTTGTGCCCAGAGACCTAGAATTCCATATATTCTAATCACAGCCTGGTATTGTTCTTTCTGCTTACAGTTTGGCAGTTTCTTCTCTCCTTTCAAGGAGCTGTTCCCTGCATTCATGGCGTTCTTTAGTAGGTACCGTCTGCAAAGAAATAACTTTCATGACCCATCAGACGTAATTTTCCCTGGTTTTAAGGCAACATTTCAGGGGCGCCTGGCTGGCTCAAGCAGTAGAACATACGACTCCTCATCTCAGGGTCGTAAGTTTGAGCCCCATGTTGGGTGTAGAGTTTACTTTAAAAAAAAAAAATGTGGGGGCGCCTGGGTGGCTCAGTGGGTTAAGCCGCTGCCTTCTGCTCAGGTCATGATCTCAGGGTCCTGGGATAGAGCCCCGCATCGGGCTCTCTGCTCAGCAGGGAGTCTGCTTCCCCCTCTCTCTCTACCTGCCTCTCTGCCTGCTTGTGATCTCTCTCTGTCAAATAAATAAATAAAATCTTTAAAAAAAAAAAATTAAAAAAAAATGTGTTTTTTAAATGCAACATTTCTGTCTTCCTTAGTCTGTCTAGAAGATGCTCCCTTTCTTCTAGTATGGACACCATTTCCTATTCAAAATGTGACTCGAGATCTGGCTGCAAAAAGGAGCCTGATCTTTGCTTTCTGCTTCTTTTTTTTTTTTTTTTTTTAAAGATTTCATTTATTCACTTGACAGAGAGAAATCACAAGTAGGCAGAGAGGCAGGCAGAGAGAGAGGAGGAAGCAGGCTCCCTGCTGAGCAGAGAGCCCAACGCGGGGCTCGAACCCAGAACCTGGGATCATGACCTGAGCCGAAGGCAGCAGCTTAACCCACTGAGCCACCCAGGCGCCCCTGCTTTTTGCTTCTTTAGAGACCTTTTGCTTCATCGATGGTTGACTGACATTATCTTGCACTTTTGAGGGAGTGGAACAGAGAAGGCTTCACAACAGCTCCCAGGAGGCAGCCCTGAACTCGTCCTACTGTCTCAACAAGGCCAGGGTTGGACACTGGCAAAGCGGAGGAGGACTGGGCCTTGCCTGTTTGTCACCTGCAGTAGTGTGTCAAATAGGGGGCAGTGCTGGCCTGCCTCTCCCCTTCTGCCATTTTTACATCTTTTTTCCTTAATGATGTCTTTAAACTTATTAAACATGCTATTTCATTGGTCTGCTAATTGCAGTCTGATTTAGATATCTGCTGAGTCTACTTCCTTGTGATTTTATTATTTTAGACTGTAGCCTGGGGTGGTTGGTTTTTTAAGAATGTGATTTACTGGAGTAATTTGAGGGCTGAGTTGAAAGCACCTTCCTCTGAAAAAGTGTTTGTCTCTTCCACATGCCTGGGGTCACTCCAACCCTTAACTTTAAAATCACATCCTGACTTAGCCATACAGCTAGTGTGAATTTGGACCACAAACCCCTGTGGGGACCTACTTGTGAGTACAAATCATTACAGATGTTTTTCTACCTTCATCTCTAGTATCAAGGTCAAACCAAGCCAGTTCCTTGTTGTCCTTTATTGTGGGGTGAAATTTTTCTAGGTCGTGTTTGTACTGAGAAAGTAGGTAGCTCTTTTTTTCTAGCTGTCTGCTGAAGTTTATCTTTGTGGTATAATTTAAAAGTATATACTTGGGGTGCCTGGGGTTACTAAGTCGGTTAAGTGTCCGACTCATGATTTCAGCTCAGGTCGTGATGTCATGGGTTATGAGATTGAGAGTCAGGCTCTGTGCTCAGCGGGGAATCTGCTTAAGATTGTCTCTCCCCATCTCCCTCTGCCCCTCTCTACCTGCTCATGTGTACTCTCACTCTCTCTCTCTCTCTCTGTCTCAAATAAATAAATACTTAAAAGAAAGAAAGAGAGAGGGGGAGAAGGGAGGGAGGGAGGAAATCATATATTTGGTCTTTGTCCCAGGTTCCTGGAATAGAGGTCCTTGAAATTGCATGAGCGATAGGCATGTGTTTTGTTGTTCATAATGAACCCCTTTCAACCACACCTGAGTTCGTGCTAATGGGATGACTCTTGGTGGGGCCTAGACATCTTCAGACTGAAGGCTCGTCACCAGAGCAAACAACCACATGAATAGAGCATTTGTGTTTTTAGTCCCAGCTCCTGACCTGTGGAGGGAAGATGGGCTGATGATTGAGTTCTGTCAATCAGTCATGCCTGCATGTTGAAACTTTGATTAAAACTCTAAAGCAAGGGGTGCCTCGGTGGCTCAGTCAGTTAAGCATCTGCCTTCAGCTCAGGTCACGTTCTCAGGGTCCTAGGATTGAGCCCCATGTTGGGCTCCCTGCTTAGCGAGGGAGTCTGCTTCTCCCTCTGCCTCTTCTGCTCCCTCTGTTTGAGTTCCCTCTCTATCAAATAAACGAATAAAATCTTTTTAAAAACCCACAACAACAACTCTGAAGCCAGGACAGTAAGGGAGCTTCTGGACTGGTGGGCATATCCACAGGGGGGTGGCCGCCCCTACCCTGTAGAGGAACAGAGGCCCTCGGGACCCTTCCTGCCCTATGCGCTTCTCCATCTGGCCATTCATTGTATCCTTTGTACTAAACTATAGTCCTGTGTATAAGGTCCTGTGTATAAGGGTCTGTGAGCCGTTCCAGGAAATTATCAAACCTGAAGTGGGGATTGTAGGAACCCTACAATTTGTAATCAGCCCAGCAGAAGTGCAGGTGGCCTGGGACCCCACTTGTGGCTGTTGTCTGAAGTGGGGGCAGTCTTGCAGGACTGCGTGAAGTTAGTATCAGAACTGACCTGAATTGTGACCCCTAGATGGTGTCAGAGGACCGGAGAACTGGTTGTTTGGAACACTAATCATTCGGCTCCGTACTTTGGAGGGTCCTTAGGCTTTGTCTCCCAGACCTTGTCCTGTAAGAGCTGTGTCAACAAGGTGGGACAGCTGGAGGCCTCAACTCTAGATTTCCTCCTGGTTCCCATTTCACTTGTTCTCTGAGGATTTCCCTGATACTCTTGCTAATTCAGTGTGTGTTTTAAAAAGATTCCTTTGTTTTGTTGTGTTTGCTTATCCAGCATTTTTAGTAATCATTCAGTAGGATGGTTATATTTAGTCTACCATTTTTATTTTGCTATTTCTTTATTATTTTTGTCTCGTGTCATTAGGTCTCTTTGTATTTATGGTTTTAAGTCAAATGAAAATACTTTGGCAAGATGGCATGTATTAAAAAATCAATGGAGAAAAATACCTTGTTTTGACGTGTTCTCGAAAAACTTCATAGAGTGGGGTGCAAAGTTTGGACGATCAGGAAATAGAAGCGAGTGCTAGCCAGTGACACACAACATGTTAGGATTTGTAAGGTGCAGCTGAAGTGATGTTTCCCGGGAACCTGTCGGGATCTGCCACGTGTGTGTTGTGCTGGGAGTTTATCTGCAGTCCCGTTCACAGATAATGCCAGAGAGATTAAATAACGTGGCCGGGTTTAGCCAACCAGAGCTGGAAATCAAAGCCCAGTCTGCTGGATTCCAAGGTCTACATAAGTTATTCCAATATTTTTATCATCATTTTTCCATCTTGAAATTTTGTTTTTTGTTAATTACCTCTTAAGCAACAAATTTTTATTGCTTTCCTTTCTAGGAGGAAGAGAGCAAACCAGTTGTGAATTTAAAAGATCTCCAGAATGAAGAAGAGATTGATGATGATCCACTGATAATTCTGAAAGCAATCTTATTACAGGTAGAGAGAGAGTTTAAGTTGCGTGTGTGTGTGTATTTCCGATATGCACACATACGTGCTCATTGCTAGAACTGCTACTGGTACTAGTCAGAGTCTTATTCCTTTGGGGCTTTCTCTGTCTATTGTTACAGTTTATTTTTTAGAGACTTTCTGGTTATAAAAAAATTCATATTTGTGGTAGAAAATTTGAGGGAAAAAACCTAGGAAATATGTGAAAAGTATAAAATATATACAAGTATAATTAAACCAAGTACCCAGTAATTGTAACACTTTGATGTGTATTCTTTACGTTCTGTCTTCTCTGTGTTTATATACATATATTGATTGGCATTGGGGTATAGGGTTTTGGGTATTACAGTCCTTTTAAATAGAATTGGGATTTACCGTATGTATTGTTTTGGAATTTGCCATCTTCCTGTGTTAGCCTTCTACTCTCTGTAGTTCCTGAGGTTATGTCCCCCTTTTCATTCCTAATATTGATATACCAATAATGCCTCCGCTATATGGCTTTTTAACGTTTGCTTAGCACTGTGTTGTAAAGGTGGTAAGTTCCTTGCATGTGTTTATCCATTCTTACAAAGACTTTTTCTTAACTCTTTACCACGGACTGCGCTGCGTCCTTTAACCACCTTGTTCTGCGGCCACTGTATCAGTCTGCTGGGGCTGTCATAACAAAGGACCACAGACTGGAGGGTTTAAACAACAGTAATTTATCTTCTCCCGGTCATGGATGCTGGGAGTCCAAGATCAGGGGGCCAGCAGGCTTGTTCTCTCCTAAGGCCTCCATGGCTGGCACATGGCCACCTCCTTGTGGGTCCACATGGCCTTTCCTCTGTGACTGGGCACCCTGAAGATCTCTGTGAGTCCATATTTCTTCTTCGTGTAAGGATACCAGGCAGATTGGCCTAGGACCCACCTTAATGACCTAATTTTTCTTTAAAGACCCTATCCAAATAAAGTCAGAGTTGAAATCTTGAAGGTTAAGGAGTCAACATATGAATTGGCTGGGGTGGTGGGGGGTTGGACACATTTCAGCCCAAAACAGTCACTTCTTACTAGCTTTTAGAACTTGTTTTTTTTTTTGGAAACATTCAGAAGAGATCTTGATAATCCTTTTTTGCACTTAAATATTTCTTAAAAAATCCCACAAAATAGCAGGAATTTACTCAATCTTAGAATACTCTTTGGATGCTCCTTAAGTGTTGAAACTTGAGGCGCCTGGGCGACTCAGTTGAGTGTTCAGGTCAGACCATGATCTTAGGGTTGTGAGATCAAGCCCCACATCAGGCTCTTCCCTCAGCAGGGAGTCTGCTTAGGATTCTCTCTCTCCCTCTGCCCCTCCTCCCACTCCTGTGTGTGCATGCGCACTCTCACTCTCTCTCTCTCTCTTTCTCTAAAATAAATAAGTAAATCTTTAAAAATAAGTAAATGTGTAAACTTTGGTGTAGGAAAGCACAATTCAAGTTTTCTAAACTGAAGCTTAGTCTACTTCTTAAAAAAATTTTTTATTTTGCAACAGTTATGGTTAATCCACTGACATGTTTGCTGTCTTAGGCACATGTAATTAGATAGAATTCTGCTGGTGCCTTTGAACTCATAAATGTTATAGTTACATCTCATCACATTTTCTTAAATGATTGTTTCTTTCAAAAGGAGGAGAATAATGTAATTCCTGTTGATCAGCTGGGCCAGAAACTCTTGAAAAAGACAGGAATGTCTTGGAACAAGAAGTACAGAAGACAGTATGGGCCACTGCGAAAGGTAATAGATGACATCCATATGGGAGGTCCCATACCAGGAAATTATATTATGATCCCTTTGCAACGAAACTTTAGGTGAAGATGAAATCAGTATTTTTATTTAGTGGTTAAAGTTCAGTTGAGTTCTTTATTAAATGTTAAGTTATCAAGTAATTTATTATAGAATCAAGAAGTAAGCAGAAAAAGAAGAGGGGAAAGCCTTTTAATACAACAGCAAGAAATGTCGTGAAGTTCATACCCTGCAGCTCATCATTTATTTACAGAAATGTCTTAGGGTGTTCCCACATTTTTCCCTTGATCTTTCTTTTACACATAATCCTGTTAATCTTGGTGATCAGTTTTCCTAGGCTGTGAGATTAGATGCAAAACCTGAACACAAGTGAAACCACTCGACTGAAAAAACACACAGCAACACTTAGTAAACATTTTGGAGCTATTCCTTATAGAAGCAAGGGGCTTCCATACTTCAGTAAGTGTTTAAGTGCGCCTTTTAATTAGACCACACTGTGGAAGTGGATGTTGGCTTAAGGACTCTGAGTCCATAGCATAGGTTTTAAGGTTTTCATTTAAAATGATTGGGTCGGGCACCTGGGAGGGCTCAGGTGGTTAAGCGACTGCCTTCAGCTCAGGTCATGGTCCTGGATTGATGAATCCCAGGATCGAGTCCCACATCAGGCTCCCTGCTCAACAGGGAGCCTGCTTTTCCCTCTGACCCTATCCCCTCTCATTCTCTCTCTCTTTTTCTCTCTCAAGTAAATAAATAAAATGATTGGGTCACTGTCTCAGTATTTTACTCTTAAGTGTGATATTAGCTGTGCAGGTTCTTTAAAAATGCAAATACCCTTTATAAGTTTGAGGGATTTATCTTTTTTTTCAATCATTGACTGATAGTTTCATCTTGAATAGAGGTTGGATTTTATCAAATGCTGACTTTTATTATATACCATTTATTCTGTTAATGTGGTGAATTCCATTGACCTTTTTAATGTTGAACAAAGTTTATATTTCTGAGATAAATCCCACTTGGTCATGAGCTTTTCATGTATTGCTGCATTCATTTGGCTCATTCATATAGGATTTTTGCTTCACCATTTATGAGAGATGTTAGTCTTTGGTTTTCTTTTTTTGTAGTGTCTGTTAGATTTTAGTGTTAGGTTATATAGGACTCACATGTCGGGAAACACTCCTTTATATTCTTGGAAAGAATTCTCTAAGACTGATTTTTTTTTTCTTAAATGTTTGGTGAAGCTATTGAGACCTGAAAATTTTTTTATTTTGATGCCAGTGTAGTTAACATAGTGTTACTAGTTTCAGTTGTACAGGATAGGGACTCAGCAGTACCATATGTTCCACAGCGTTCATCATGGTAAGTGTCCTAATCCCCTTCACCCCTTCACCGATTTTCTCCATCCCCCTACCCACCTCCCCTCTAGTAAACATTAGTTTGTTCTCTCTAGTTAAGAGTCTGTTTCTTGGTTTGTCTCTCTTTTTTTTCCCTTTGTTCATTTGTTTAGTTTCTTAAGTTCCACATACAAGTGAAATCATGGTATTTGTCCTTCTCTGGTGGCTTATCTCTCTTACCATAATACACAGCAACTCCATATTGTTGCAAATGATAAGATTTCGTTTCTGTTTTTTTTTTTAATTGGCTGAATAATATCCATTGTATGTAAATACCACACCTTTATCCATTCATGTGTCGATGGACACGTGGGCTGCTTCCATATCTTGGCCATTGTAAATAATGCTGCAGTAAACATAGGGGTGCATGTATCCCTTCTCATAAGTGTTTTTGTGTTCTTTAGGTAAATATTGCAGTGCAGTTACTGGATCATAGGGTAGTTCTGTTTTTAACTTTCTGAGGACCCTCCATATCATTTCCACAGTGGCTGTATCAGTGTGCATTCCCATCAGCAGTGCAGCAGGGTGCCTTTTCCTCCACGCTCTTGCCAGCACCTCTTGTTTCTTGTGGTTTTGATTTTAGCCATTCTGACAGGTGTGAGGTGATGTCTCATTGTACTTTTGATTTGCATTTCCCTGGTGATGAGTGACGGTGAGCATCTTTTCATGTGTCTGTTGGCCATCTGAATGTCTTCTTTGGGGAAATGTCCATTCATGTCTCCTGTCCATTTTATGATTGGATTATTTGATTTTTTTGGTGTTGCATTGTAGTTTTTTGTATATTTTGGATACTGAACCTTTATCAGATATGTCATTTGCAAATATCTTCTCCCATTCAGTAGGTTGCCTTTTAGTTTTGTTGGCTTTTTATTTCGAGGTAGTCCCAATAGTTTATTTTTGGTTGTTTCCCTTCCCTCAGGAGACCTATCTAGAAGGATGTTGCTGCGATCGGTGTCAGAGAAATTACTGTGCTTTGCTGTCTGCTAGGATTTTTATGATTTCAGGTCTCACAATCAGGTCCTTAATCCATTTTGAGCTTATTTTTGTGTATGGTCTAAGAAAGCAGTCCAGTTTCATTCTTTTGCATGTCACTGCCCAGTTTTCCCAGAACTTATGTGTTTTAGAGACTTTCTCTCATTGCATATTCTTGCCTCCTTTTTCAAAGATTAGTTGACCACGTAATTGTGGATTTATTTCTGGGCTTCCTATTGCATTGAGACCTGAATTTTTTTTTTTTTTTTTCAGTAAGGTTTTGTAATTATAGTTTAAATTTCTTTGCTTGTAGTGTTATTTAGATTTTCTGTTCTTGCATTATTTTGGAAAATTGTGTTTTTTAAGGAATTTGTTCTCTGACATTATCCATAATATCAGATTTATTGGCATAAAGTTATTCACAGTATCCCATATTCTCTGTAGTGTCTGTAGTACCTGAAGTTATTTCTTCTTTTTCATTCGTAATATTAGTAATTTGTATTTTCTCACTTTTTTTTTTAATCAGTCTTGCTTGGGGTTTATCAAGTTTATTAAACTTCTTAAAAAACGAATTTTTGCCTCTGTTGATTTTCTCTACTGCTCATCTGTTTTCTATCTCATTGATTTCTGATCTTATTTTTAATTATTTCCTTCCTTTTTCTTCTGGGATCTCATTAGATCAACTTTTTTCCAGCATGGTATCTCAGTTGTTTTTAAACCTTCCTTTAATACAAGCTTTTAAAGCTATAAATTTCTTTTTTTTTTTTTTTAGATTTTATTTATTTATTTGAGAGAGAGACAGTGAAAGAGAGCATGAGCGAGGAGAAGGTCAGAGGGAGAAGCAGACTCTCCATGGAGCTGGGAGCCAGATGTGGGACTCGATCCCGGAACCCCGGGATCATGACCTGAGCCAAAGACAGTCGTCCAACCAACTGAGCCACCCAGGCGTCCCTATAAATTTCTTTTTAAGGGCTAATTTAACTGCAAACAAATCTGACCTGTTTTCATTTTCATTCCATTCAAAATATTTTGTAATTTCCCTCATGATTTTTTGGGGAACTGTGTTGCTTAATTTCCACATATTTGGGATTTCTTTCTATCTTTTTGTTTTATCTATAAGTTGATTCCTAGTTAATTCCATTGTACCCTGAGAACATACTCTCCATGATTTTAGTTCTTTTGAATTTATTGAGACTTGGTTCACACTTTAGAATATGCTCTGTGTTGCTAAAAGTTAATACTTATTCACCAGAAAAGTTATTTTCTGCACTTATTGGGTATATTGTTTTATAAATGTCAATTATGTCAAATTGGTTAATAGCATTTCTTTTCTGTCCTTACTAATTTTTCTGTCTTTGGGTTTTATCAGTTACTGAGTGGTTTAAATCTCTAACCTTAATTGTGGATTTGTCCCTTCCCCCTTTTACTTTGGAAAGATTCACATCATGTACCAAGAAGTTATATTATTAGATACACACACATTTTGGATTTTTATGGCCTCCTGATGTACACTGCCCTTCCTTTATCTTTGCTAGTATTCCTTGCCTTAAAATTTACCTCATCTGGTATTAATGTAACCCTGCAAGCCATTTTATACAAGTGTGTTTCTTGCAAACAGTGTGAAGTTGGTTCCTGTTTATTTTGCATGGTTGTGATTTTTAAGTAATTTGTTCTTTTATTTAAAGTAAAATTTGGGGCGCCTGGGTGGCTCAGTGGGTTAAAGCCTCTGCCTTCTGCTCAGGTCATGATCCCAGGGTCCTGGGATTGAGCCCCACATCAGGCTCTCTGCTCAGCAGGGAGCCTGATTCCTCCTCTCTCTCTCTCTCTGCCTGCCTCTCTGCCTACTTGTGATCTCTGTCAAATAAACAAATAAAATCTTTTAAAAAAAATAATAAAGTAAAATTTGTTGGGGTGCCTGGGTGGCTCAGTTGGTTAAGTGTCTACCTTCAGCTCCAGTCATGATCCCAGGGTCCTGGGATCGAGCCCTGCATCAGTCTCCCTGCTCAGCTGGGAGTCTGTTTCTCTGCCCCTCCCCTGGCTCGTACTCTCTCCTTCTCTCTCTCTTTCTCTCTCTCTAAATAAATAACATCTTTTTTAAAAAATAGCATAAATTTGTTTGAAATACCACCGTATTATCCTTATAAGGTCCATTGGAGCAGATGTTATGTTCCCTGTTTCATTTCTGCTATTGATCATTTCTGCGTTTTAGCTTTCTTTTCCATCAGTCTTGCCTAGGGGTTTATCTATTAAACTCTTCAAAAAAGCAGCTTTGTATTTGTTGATCTTCTCTACCCTCTCTGTTTGTTCATCTGTTTTCTATCAGACGACAGTCTGATAGTTTCTTTTAATGAGAATGTTCAGTCCATTTGGTTTTAATGGAGTAATGAATATGGTTGAGTTTAAACTTACCATTGAGGTATTTGTTTTTTATTTGCCCCCTCTGTTTTTTGCTCTTTCATTCTCCCTCACCCTTTAGGTTACTCAAGTGGTTTTCAGTCTTTCTACTTTATCTCCTCTGTTGGCTAATATATTGCTTTATTTCTTTAATATTCTTATTCTAGGGATTATACTGGACATAAATCAATATTACCAACTACAAATTCATAGTATCCCATTCCCTGAACAGTGTAAGATGCTTACAGTCGTATAACCACGTTTCCCCACTCCCGTCCTGTCTGCTGTTGCCTTTTATTGTACCATTACATGTAAATTCTACTCTATGTTACTTATTTTTATTAATACTATTTTTTGCTTCAAACCCTTAGGCACCTTTTAAAGAAATTAGTGAAAAAATAGTGTTTTATATTTATCCATTCTGGTATTTGTTGCCACTTTTTGCACATTCGGCTGTGCATCTAGTATCATTTTGATTTTGATTGAAATCTCTAGTGTGCCTTCAGTTTTTTAGAGGTTGTTTTTGCTGGGTATTAAATTCTAGTGTAATAGTTTCCATTTTTTCCTTTCAGCACCTTAAAGATGTCACTCCATTATGTTTTGGCTTCCATTATTTTGGCTCAGAAGGCTAGTGTCACTTGAACATGATGTATCTTTTTCTCTGCCTGCTTTTAAGGTTCTTTTTCTTTTTTCTTTGTTTTTTAGCAGCTTAACAATATTGTGTCTCAGTGTGGTACTCTTTATGTTTATTTGTTTTATATTTGCTAAGTTTTTTGTCTATAGCTTGACGTCTTTCTTCAGTTTTGACCATTATATTTCCAATTTGGTTTTCTGCCCCTTATTTCTTCTCCTTCCAGGACTACAGTTACATGTAAATTAGACCATTCAGGGGCTCCTGGGTAGCTCAGCGGGTTAAGCCTCTGCCTTCGGCTGAGGTCATGATCCCGGGGTCCTGGGATCGAGCCCCACATCGGGCTCTCTTCTCAGCAGGGAGCCCGCTTCCCCCCCCCCTTCTCTCTCTGTCTGCCTCTCTGCCGACTTGTGATCTATCAAATAAATAAAATCTTTAAAAAAAAAAATTAGACCATTCAGGATTTCCTCACAGATCTTAAGTAACTGAGATTTTTTTCTTTTTCTAATTTTTACCTCTCCTTCAGCTTGGTTAATTTACATTGCACCATCTTCAAGTTCATTGGTTCTTTCTTTGGCTATATCCAGTCTTCCATTAAGCCCAGCTAGTGAACTTTTCATTTAGATATTGTGGTTGCCAGCTTTGGAATTTCCACTTAGCTCTAATTGAGAGTATCCCATTTCTCTGCTGAAATTCCCTATCTGAACCCACTCTGTTCATCCTTTCCTATAGATTAATTTTTGAAGATACTATTAGCTTTATTAAGTCATATAATTAAATATTTTAATAGCTGTTCACTGTCATAATATCTGGATTATTTCTGGGGCTCTTTCTGTTAACTTTATTTCCCTTATGAATTGACTGTATCCTCTCTTGAATATTGAATCACACTGTCCTGTTTGTGTGTCATTTAATCTTATATTGCCTACCGGACACAGTGGATTATATGGTGGTTTTTTTTTGTTTTGTTTTGTTTTGTTTTTAATGGTTTTCTCTAAAGAGTTTTGCATTATGCTCTAACAGATTATTGAAACCTTGATCCAATGGAAGCTTCATTTTGGGCTTTGTAGGGTGAATCTACTGCAGTTTAGCTCTTAGTCCCATGGGAAATGCATGGTTCTTCCTTTGAAGGCAGAGTTTAGCAAACGGTGGCCTGAGGGCAAATATGACCTGCTGCCCCTGAGCTGAGAGCTATCTTCACACTTTTAAGTGGTTATTTTTTTAAAGTTATGTATGTCCCTACATAAGGTCCTCAAGTTTGCCTTTTATCTGTCGCTTTACAAGCGTACCAGCTCTTGGCCTAAGGCACGGCCCTTCTAGGATTTCAACAGAAAGCCTCAGGTATTTGTCATATGTCTCTATCTCATCAGAACTTCAATTCTGTGTTCTGTCTATACAGAAATCTCTGCTAAAATCTTTGCACATATACCCAGAAATCTCTGCTAAAATCTCTGTTCCAATCGTGACTCCACCAGCTGTTGCTTTCTGTGGGGTTTCTTGTGTCTTGGGCCATCCATGTTTCAATCAGGAGTCAGCCAAGGATTTGAGGGGGATTTGGTATAGATTCTAGGCTCTTTAATGCAACTCTTTGTCTTTTGCTTTCTAGCCTCTCTGGCATTTTCAAATTCTGTTTCCTCAGCTCAGTAAGACTCCTGCCCTTTGCTTGAACTCTCCCACCATGCACTGCTATAAAGTGGGAACCAGTGGCTTCATGTAAAACTCACCTAGTTTTAAAGGATTATGTCCCCTCTTGAAGGATTATGTCCCCTCTGCTTAAGCCTGTTTCTGGTTATTCTCCAAACACTAGTTTTCATTATTTTGTCTGGAGTTTATCATTTCTTATCAGAAAAGGTAGACCAGTAAAAGTTCTCTGACATTATTGGGACCAGACTCTGCTGAAGCTTGAGGCTAAAAAGAATTAACTCTCACTTGTCAAACAAAGGAAAAAAATGGCTACTCTCTGATTATCACTATTTGATTGTACCTAAAAAATTAGCTGCAACACTGTTTTACCATCTTCTATACACAGTATTAGCAATATTGTCTTTTGGTCATAGACCTGTTTCCATCTGTCTGTGGTAAAACAGTACTTTGATTAGAGTGTTGGTACTACTATACATTATTTCCATCCAAGTGGAAAATCAGAAAGTCACCTTTCCATATTGATTGGTGGGCTAAGCAGATGTTGCACACTTCCCGAGTGGTTTCCTGCATAAAGTGAGTTCATGCTGAGAGAAGAGGAGATGTAAGGCCACAGGAGTCAGGGAGTGAGAGAAGAGTAGAGATGGAAAGTGGGGGTAGGCAATGAGGAAAGATGCTTTTTTCTTCCTAATCCTTTAGCTAGAACTTGAGAAATAGTCTTTGGGATTAAGACCTAAGCTTTCTGCGCTTTGGTTTCCTGAGCTAACCTGTCCGCTTCCTTGGACAGACAACATTCGGTTTAGTTAATGTTACGTGACAATGCAGGCTTATAATTATGACTTCATTCCAACAGATTGTCTGAGTCACTAGTTTTAAAATTCTCTTCTGTAGTGCTTCACTGTGGGATTGCCTTTGTGCTTCGTTTAGATTGCTTTAAACATCTCAGAAGTGTTTGTTCTACCTAATCTACTTTAGTAAAGTACTTTTTAAGAATGGTGTTACTGAGGCAGAAGTAACCTATGTTTTAGATTGTGGCATGGCAGCTTCCTCCCTTGATGTGACTGTTTAACAGAGAGGACCCTGATTTTTATTAAATGTTTTAATCATGACTCAGATGGATTTTTTTTCCCCTTCCAGCTGGCTAGGGCAAAAATAAAGTTCAAAATCTAGTCACAGAAAGGAAGATGTAGTTTTTTTATTGTGTCCAATTAAAAAATTTTTTATTAACCTAGTATTTGTTTTCTGTCTCTGTATAGTTCTTACAGCTTCATTCCCAGATATTTCTACTCAGTTCAGATGAAAGTACAGTCAGTCTATTGAAGAATGGTTCTCTCCAGGCTGAGTCTGATTTCCAAAGAAATGATCAACACATTTTCAAGAAATTTACTTCAGAATCCCCAGGATTAAATGATAAAACCTCCTGTCCCCACTGGTTTGATATAAATGATTCCAAAGTCCAACCAATCAAGGAAAAAGATATTGAACGGCAGTTTCAGGGTAAAGAAAGTGCCTACATGTTGTTTTATCGGAAATCCCAGTTGCAGAGACCCCCAGAAGGTATGGAAAGAGAAATGTTCCTATTTGTTCAAGTTGTTGATGTTAGAAGATAAATATTGAATGCTATTTTAATTTTTACCCTTTTAAAGAGAAAGTGTGCTCTTGGAACATTTTTAAATACTTTCAGGCTAATAGTAAGAAATACATTATGCCAAAAGAAATCCATCAGTCTGTCATTTTATAATGATATATTTCTATTTTATTTTCCCCCTCTAATGATATGAGACCATAGTTAGTGTTCAGAATTGGTTTTTCTCGAACTGCATGATGGTGTCTTGTTGGGTGGACCAACCTGCGTACAATTGCCCTATGCTTAGGTTTGGCTCTGTCATTTGGCCATGTGTCTGTCGCCTTCAAGTTGTAAGTGGCCTTTTATTGCCCTCTTTTTTCCTTTCCTTCAAGGTAACTAATGTGTTTTATGAGCAGTTGAAATAAATTCAAAGCGTTCTTTGTTAAACCTTCTAACACAGCTCATAGCAGGGAGGCTAGACACTGAGACCCTCAATGATAAATTTTTTTATTGAAACCACTGACATGAATCAGTATGTAAGACTTTGGTCACTTCCCAAAGTCTACTCAGAAGTAGAAAATCCTAAGAAGGGAAGTTCCTTAGATAGAGGGATATCTGTAGTTACAAATTAGGACACTGTTCTTAGAAAATGAGAATAGTAATCATTTTTATAAAAAGTAAGAAGAGAGAAGTTACTAATTTGCATGTGAGTCAAAGGAAATTAACTTTCTGGTTCTAAAACAGTTACATAATTATTCTGTTTAACGAGAAATTCTAGGCTTTATTTTTCTGACGGTAAGAATATAGTCGTGGCTATGGTAAAAATATTCTGAAGCAGAATCCACAGTTACAGAAATATATATTAACACAAAAAGAATGAATTGGATTTTAGTATGCGTTATGTTTTGGCTATGCACTGAATGGTAGTTTTCCAGTTAGCTTAGGAATTGAATAAAGGTTTGGCAGAAATCTTGATGGACTTTTTGTGGGGATAAAGGGACAGAACTTGGCAAAGTGATTCTAAAATCCTTCTAGAGAAGTGAATGTTCACCAAGACTGAAGAAGGGCCTGCTGAAGGGCATTGACTCCATCAGTAAAACCTGCTTGTAGAGCTTCAGCAGCTAAGAGAGTGCAGTGCTCACACAGAGAGGGACACAGCGCTGGTGTAGAGCCAGCCCAGAAATCCACCCAGGTCTTTCGAAGATTTTAATCCGTGGTAAGGTGACTTTTCAGATGAACAGGAGGAGAGGGAATTACTCAAGATACAGAGAGGGGAAGCTGGTTAACAGCCAGTCACTTGAATTAGGAGTCAGTGTAATCAAGTGACTATGATCATCGCTTGAATGAAATTTGAGTTCCTTTAATGTGTATGTTAAAAGGAAACCTTAAAATGTATAAAATATATTTTCCAATATTAAGGTAGAGAAGACCTTTCTAAGCTTAAAAGCAAAGAAAGAAAAATTAAGGAAAAGTGTTATAAACCTTAAACAATAAAAAAGGCAAATGACAGGCCTAATGGGAAACAGCTAAATAAATGACAAATTTATTTCCCATCTGCCGAGTGCTTTTACATATATTCCATTGTGCTTAGTAGAAAATTGGGAAAATGATATAAATAAGCAATGTACAAAGGAAGAAATAGGAACAACCAATAAACTGGAGGAAAAAAAAAGAATCAGCCACCTGGGTGGCTTAGTCTGGCTAAACATCTGCTTTTGGCTCAGGTCATGATCCCGGGGTCCTGGGATCGAGCCCTGCATGTGGTTCCCTGCTCAGTGGGGAATCCACCTGTCCCTCTTTCTCTTCCCCCGGTCCCTGCTCATGGTTTCTCTCTCTCCAAAATAAATAAATAAATGAATGAATGAATGAATGAATGAATAAAATCAACCCAAATCATAATAAAAAAATTAGGAATTGACATTGGGGAGGGTATGTGCTATGGTGAGTGCTATGAAATGTGTAAGCCTAATGATTCACAGACCTGTACCCCTGGGGCAAATAATACATTAAATGTTAATAAAAAATAAGTTTAAAAAATAGGAATTGAAACAGCAATGAGCTGCTACTTTTTCCCTACCAAGTTAAAAGTTTTTTGTTACTTGTTCTTAGCAGTTGGCTCTTCCTCTACAGCTGGTAGGCATACAGTCCTATAACCAGTTGATCATACGTATTTGAAAACCTTAAACCAGTAATTCTTCTGCAAATCTGTCTTGAAATAATCAGAGCTGTATGTAGATATTCATGTTCAAAGGTGTTTGTTACTCCCATTATTATATAATAAGGACTAGAAATCACCTTAAATATCTACCAGAAAAAGATTGGCTAGATTAATTATGGTATTTGTAGAATGAACTACTATGCAATCATTTAAAACTTTGGAGAAACACAAATCTGAAGTGAAAAGCATGTTACAGATTTGTCAAATACGATCCCAGTCACTTTAAATTAAGTGTGTACATGTGTGTGTAGGTACATGTGTGTGTACAGACACATTGTGTAGGTTTAGAAGGAAGACCACAAGTACATACAACAGGTCTTAGCAGTATCTCTTGGGAATGGGATTACAGTAATATCTATAAGATACCTTCTATATTGTAAAAGTAATTTCCAGAATTTTTATGGTGGCAATTACTACATTTGTTATCTGGAAGAAAACAGTGGGTGTTCTTTTTTAAAAGCATCCTTGAAGAGAATTGAAGAAATGGAATCCTTTTAGCATGGCATAAAAAACTGTTTATCTTCCATTTGTTCCAGTGTTTTCATGTTTCACATGGGAAGACAGGTCCACAGGAAGTTAGCATTCACAAAGGTAGTTAGTAGAGGCTTTCCAGCTCCCCACACATCCTTGCCAGAGTCCCAGCCGCCAGATTCCATTTAATCAGCCCACGTTAATGAAGCGTTCTGTTCACAGCTCAAGCTAATCCAAGATACGGGGTTCCATGTCATTTGCTGAGTGAAATGGACGCAGCCAACATTGAACTGCAAATAAAAAGGTAATCTTAACTTACTTTTAAAGTTTGAATGGTTTTTTTCCTGGAGAATGAGGATCTCATTTAGGTCTTAAGTCTTCAATCAGGAAAATTAAAAAGGAAACAAAGCCAACTAATCAATGCCTGTGTCTGTGTAGCTGCCGAATTTTTGTAGGCAGAGTATCTTACTTATCTTACTTTGAAGTCATTTTTATCTGTAAGAGTGAATGAAACGATGTCACATAAATGGCCATTGCCGAGTAGGGGTGAAGCCTCAGAAGTCTGGAGAAATCGGTGAACACGCAGGACATTAAGTGAATTGTATCCTGACCCGTCAGGTGATTCCCGAGATGTAGAGAGAGCCTGGGTGAAAGTCACCCCTCGTGTGTTAAGTAGTTGTGGTGACCCAGCACTCAGTGACAGAGGACCAGAGGCGGGTGAGAGGAGGAAATATGGATTCTGCTAACTACTGGGCTTCATGTCCATCCGAGCAGACACCTGTAATGGGTTATCACGGGCCTGGTTTGTGAGGACTCGCTGATTTCATCTTCTCTTTTGTGGTCTTGTCTTGGACCCTGAAGAACTGTGTCCTCATTTGCTCTCTGCCGCGGTCGGTGGGGGCGCTTAGTTAGGGAAGTGCATGTTCTCGAGTCCTCCTTGTGGACCCACGTGGCTGGCTGATTATGTAGCCAGGATGTGTTCAATATTTTAATCATTGGCTTAAAACTGGGCCAAAGAAGCAGCAGGTAGATTGAATGGCAAACCACTATCAAAGGAAATGAAGACATTAAAATTATAAGAAGTAGGGTAAAATATCTTAAACAGGAAAAATAACCTGCGTGAGTGGGTGTGGACCGGCAGTGGGTGTTCACAACCACAGCCGCAGGGGTTTCGCCAGCCAGCACTAAGCTCTCTAATGCGGCCGTCAGAAGAGCTAGTGCTGTCTTCGACCACATGAACAGGATTGTGTCGGGAGTTTTGGAGCAGTGGCGGTGGCCTCATCCAGCTCTCCCTGGGCCAGACTGCCTGGGGCAGAAGGGTCAGGCACCGGCTCCAAGGCCGCCCAGCGGATTCAGAGGCAATCCGCCACTTGCGATCTACTCGACCGGGGAGAGTGGGCTGGAGGGTCATGAGACCCACTTGAAATATTTTCCAGGAGAGCCTACGGAAGAGCATTTGCCACAATTGCAGGAAAAGGTTTCTAGCATATTTATAACTATATTCTCAGCATTAGAAGAGTTCGAGTTTCCATACTTAGAGTAATACTGTATGGTGTATACTAAAATTTATTTTCCTTGGAATTCATGCTGGCAGAGCTGAAATTTTGCTGTTCACTGAGAAACTAAAATGTGTAAATTTTGGCACATGGAAGAAAAGGACATTAATAATAATTAGAACAGAGAATTTATTGTAAATCAAGTATAATTGGTTTGGGATGAAACTGTGTTATAAAAACAGAGCATTTATGTATTTTTTTTATGCCTCTTTAAAGGGCAGAATGGGATTCTACAAACAATAATTTAGAGTTACATCTCCACCTGGGCCCTCATTATCATTTCTTCAGTGGGGCTCTGCACCCAGTCGTCTCTCAAGCAGAAAGTGTGTGGGATTTAACCTTTGATAAAAGAAAAACTTTAGGAGATCTTCGACAGTCAATATTTCAGGTAATTTAGCCTTGATTCCTCTTAATTTAGACATTAAGGTCCATCTCAAGCTGGTTTCTCCTTTTCAAAAATCCCATTTAGGATTCAACTATTTATTTTGCAAAGCACTTAAGAAAATTCTACATCTCCCACTTTCCGAGGGTCAAGCCAGATGTTCTCTCTGTACTTGTATGTCTTCTTTCTGCACAGGCGAGGCCCGCACTGTCCAGCCAGCAGGCTTTCTGGGGAGAATCAAGCCTGCTACATTTTATTTGTGGGAGAGAAAAAGTAAAAAGCTGTTTCTTTTTTTTTTTTTTTTTTTTTTGGAAAGGAGTAAAAAGATAAAGATAAGCATGTTGCTGGGGTACCTGGGTGGCACTGTCACTTAAGCATCTGCCTTCAGCTCAGGTCATGATCCCAGGGTCCCAGGATCGAGCCACATATCGGGCTCCCAGCTCAGCAGGGAGTCTGCTTCTCCCTCTGCCCTTCCCTCCACTCATGCACGCTTTCCCTCTCTCTTTCTCTCTCTCTCAAATAAATAAAATCATCTAAAAAAAAAAAAAGCATGTTGCCTAAAACCAAGAACTAAACAAAAGCAACTAATGTTTCTCCCTTTCCTAAGTATAGGATAGCATTTATTACTAAAATTTTTCAGGGAAGGAAAACACCTTCTGTTGTGCAGTAAAACAAGGATTGTTGTAAATCCTTATCTCCCAAGTAATTGATTCAGTTGTGTTTTTAGGACAGCAGTGCTGTTCATTTTACTTATAGTGCCTTCCTATAAGTTATGTCCTTTGGTTCTTTAATCTCAGGGTAACCTGAAGGTAAGCTAACCCCATTTTAAAGGTGAGAAACTTGTGATTTAGAGAGATCTAGTGGCTTGCCCACAGTCAGCCTTCTGGTTGTGGTAGAACTAGGCCTCAGCCCTGGTTTCCTTACTCTTTCTTCACCTCTCACTACTTCCTGATCAAGGAAAAGGGAAATAGAAAATGTAGTCTTAGGTGCACTTGGGTGGCTCATTCAGTTAAGCATCTGGCTCTTGATTTCAGTTCAGGTCATGATCTCAGGGTTGTGAGATCGAGCCGTGAGTCAAGCTCCACGCTTAACGGGGCATCTGCTTGAGATTCTCTCTCTCCCTCTCCCTCTACCCCTTCCTCTAGTGTGTGCTCGTTTGCTCAGGCTCTCTCTCTAAAATAAATCTTTAAAGGGGGAGGCTTTTATTTTTGCAGAAATAAATGAATTTTCTGGAAAACTTATCAAGCCCCCAAATTATTAGCTTTCTTTAATTTTTCTCTTGTACAAAGCAAAGCAGGCTAGTTTCTTTGTTAACTTTAGTTGACTTGAATGATATTTCAGGGTTGGATTGGTAATAGGATTTCTGAAATTTCCTAATGTTTCTGAACTTTTGCATTAAAAGTTCATCCCTGAGCCAGTCCGGCAGTGTTAGTATAAGTGGTCTTGGAGAGCTGCCTTGTCTAGGGGACCTTTAAAATGGAAAAGACCTACCTACTCATTTTCATAGGCTTTAGATTCACTCCAGTCTGCTTTCTGGTGTTTGAAGTGTACGTCTCTGCTATCCTAGAAGTTGGCGCCTGGCGGGAGGCTACAAGATTGATGCAGTTAACTAATCATTTGTAAAGAGGAATTATTTTTTAAGATTTTATTTATTTATTTGAGAGAGAGGGAACACTTGAGCAGGGGTAGGGGCAGAGAGAGAAGCAGACTCCCCGCTGAGCAGGGAGCCCCACATGGGGCTCGATCGCAGGACCCAGAGATCATGACTTGAGCTGAGGCAGACATTTAACCGGCTGAGCCACCCAGGCGCCCCAGGAGATTCCTTTTTAAGAGAACTACCATGTGCTGTTGTGGAGAGAGACGAAATGGGACTGAATTTATGGGTGATGTTCCTCTGGTAAGATGACCAGTCCCCGGAGTCTTGAATCTAGAAATTTAAAAAAACAATCCATGGTCATATGGAAACCGGTAACGCCTCTTTTTTGAATTTATGGTGGAAAACATTCCTTTCAGATAGCAAAAATTTTGATGTGTGCTAGCATCCGTGCTGCTTTTCCCTGAACGATGCTAATTAAACAAATGCTTTTTGCTCTTTTGGACAAAGATCTCTGGGCTGGCGTGCTGCTCAGTTTGCCTTCTGATGAAAGTGGTCTTCCCATCAGTTCAGTACAGCTGTTCTGGTGCTCACTGCTCATCGTGCATACCAGCGCTCTCCAGTCACTGGTGGCTGAGATCGACCGTTTCTGGATTTGGCGAACTTAGCAACCAGTGATGTCTTCTTTGGTGTGGGGTGGGTGGGCATACTCATTTGCTAGCTCCCCGTGTCATCCAAACATATGAAAAATAATTCGGTGGTGTTCTTTTACCTAGAAATGTGATATTTATGTTCCTTCTCATTGTTCTCTTTTCTTAATATTCTGTAGCTGTTAGAATTTTGGGAAGGAGATATGGTTCTTAGTGTGGCAAAGTTTGTACCAGCAGGACTTCACGTTTACCAGACGCTTGATGGTAAGATAAATATTAAAACACTACAACTCATTTCCCATATTTGTATTTCGTGGGCTCATCCGTGCTCTTCTGCTCTTGGCCAGTCTCTCCCCCTACCTCCTACTTTCTTACCTAGGCTGTCATCACATGGTCAGTCTTCAAATAATTTAGTTGATTTCTATAATGTGTGAATTTTGCTAACACAGAAATATTTTCTGTTTTTTGAAATTAAGGCTACCTCTCCAACAAAACAATCTTTTTAAAAGGCTGTGGGATCGCCTGAGTGGTGCAGTTGGTTGAAGCATCCAACTCTGGGTTTCAGCCCTGGTCATAATCTCAAGAGGGTGAGATCGAGCCCCATGTCAGGCTCCATGCTCAACAGGGAGTCTGCTTAAGACTCTCCCCCGCCCCCCAACTCTCTTTTTCTCTCTCTCAAACAAATAAATCTTGTGAAAAATAAAAAATAATAAAAGGCTATGAAATTGTGTTTGTATTACCACAGATTTTTTTTTTTTTAGCAAAATGGTTCAAACCATTAACATTGTGTTTATATGGTTTAATTTTTTTTTCTCCCAATCTCAGCTTCAGATTTTGTTTTTTAAGATTATTTATTTATTTATTTAACAGACAGAGATTACAAGCAGGCAGAGAGGCAGGCAGAGAGAGGAGGAAGCAGGCTCCCTGCCGCGCAGAGAGCCTGATGCAGGGCTTGATCCCCTGAGCCGAAGGCAGAGGCTTTAAGCCACTGAGCCACCCAGGCGCCCCCAGATTTTGTTTTTTGTTGTTGTTTTTGCGTTGTTTCTTTTTAAGATTTTATTTATCTGTTTGACAGAGAGAGACACAGCAAGAGTGGGAACACAAGCCAGGGGAGTGGGAGAGGGAGATGCAGGCTTCCCACTGAGCAGGGAGCCCGATGTGGGGCTCGATCCCAGGACCCTGGGATTACGACCTGAGCCAAAGGCAGACGCTTAACAACTGAGCCATCCAGGCACCCCAACAGCTTCAGATTTTGTAGTAAAACAAATAGAAGTTCTTGGAGAGCTTTTAAAAATATTTACTACCCGTTAGAGGAAAGTAGGAGAACACAGTGTCTTCCCTGTGAGCAGCTGTTGTCTAAAGTGATATCATGCAGTGGGAATAAAACTCAGGGTGCCTGGTGGAGGCATCCTGTCATGACAGTGTTAATGAAATTGTTACATTTGGTTGAATGGAGATAATGGACATATTGATGTGTATTCAAGTGGTTTCTCTTAATCCAAGATATTTTGTGATAATAATTTTTGCTGCATTGAATAAAAACCCAGGAAGTTCCAGGAAAAAAAAAAAAATTTACTACCCGTGAATAACAACAAAACAATAATAATAGCAGCTATAGTGACGTTTATTTGGGACTTCACTGCACCAAATCCAGAGATAAGTTTTATATAAATTATCTCTCTTGATTTTCACAAAATTCTTTACCTACATTTCCTAAACAAGAAAACTGAAGCATGGGGACGCAGTACACAGGACAAACAGCAGAATCATGCTGGGTCTGGGGCCACATGCTGGCCGAGCCTCCCTCCCGCACACAGTGTCGGGTTCGGTCAGCGTCTCCCCTGCTGCTCTCGTGCTCGCAGAGCTTCCGTAACAACATAGGGAGATGCTTACACAAGGTGGAAAAAAACCCTAAAGACTGTGGTGAAAAGCATAAAGATAAAAATAATCCTAAATAATGCCAAGATAATAAATGTAATTACCGCCTTTTTCTTAAGTTTCCTTGGCGAAAATGCTTTTTCAAACAAATATCTAAGTGTCTCAGCTCTTTCTTTAGTTTGATTGTTTTTGGTGATTGTGACAAATGGTCTCACTGATGAGCTCATGTTTTAGGAGATGACCTGACACTGTGGGAAATGGAGATTGTGGACGGGGAAGACCTCTTTGTATGGAATGGGGTGGAGGTAAGCACGGATTGAAGACATACTTTGACGGTTTTCGATTTTTTTAAGTGTCTTGTAAGAAAACTTCCTTCGGCATCTACGAAGGTAACTAGATGCTAGAAAATATCTGAAATGTCTGACAAGTTTTAGGTACAGTCAGTGTTAGTCGTTTGCTAAGGAGATATTTGCCGAGCGCTTCTGCAGTGCCAGGTGCTCATACGAAGGCACGTAATCAGTCAGTCCTTCAGGCTGTCCTGTTGTAAATAATCCCAC
Source organism: Lutra lutra (assembly GCF_902655055.1). Taxonomy (NCBI): domain Eukaryota; kingdom Metazoa; phylum Chordata; class Mammalia; order Carnivora; family Mustelidae; genus Lutra; species Lutra lutra. Next base: position 41,511,873 of record NC_062280.1, on the reverse strand, counting down.
TAACACGGGCAGCAGTGGGGTTCTGTGCTTGCTCCCTGAGGGCGTTCAGGAGGGGGCAGGTAGCTACCCTGAGTTAGGGATGTGACCTGCAGGAGCGGAGGGGCTTCTCCAAGTCAGGAAAGGCGTGAGCAGCATCTTACCCACTCTGTGGTCTGTCATTGGTCCGTCTCTATATTTCCAAAGCCTTTTTCTTTCTGCTCCCCGCCCCCGCCAAGTCTTTATTATTATTGCTGAGGACTCCTGCGTCTCTGTCTCCACTGCACATTGCTCTCCTAGAAAATAAAAGATGGCTAAGAGAAACTTTCAAAGGAAAATCTAAAGTACAAGACCTTTCACTTAAAAAAAAAAAAGAATTCTCTAAGAGGAGTATTTCTTTTAAGATTTTATTTATTTATTAAGAGAGCATTGGTGGGGGGGCAGTCAGAGGCAGAACCAGACTCCCTGATGAGCAAGGAGCCTGCTGTGGGACTCGATCCCAGGACTCCAGGATCATGACCTGAGCCAAAGGCAGTCACTTTAACCCACCAAACACCCAGGCGCCTTTTAAGAGTAGTCTTTTAGGGCGCCTGGGTGGCTCAGTGGGTTAAGCCACTGCCTTCGGCTCAGGTCATGATCTCAGGGTCCTGGGATCGAGTCCCACATCGGGCTCTCTGCTCAGCAGGGAGCCTGCTTCCCTTCCTCTCTCTCTTCCTGCCTCTCTGCCTACTTGTGATCTCTGTCTGTCAAATAAATAAATAAAATCTTTAAAAATAAATAAATAAAATTTAAAAAAAAAGAGTAGTCTTTTAGGGACGCCTGGGTGGCTCAGTCATTAGGCGCCTGCCTTCAGCTCAGGTCATGATCCCAGGGTTCTGGGATGGAGTCCCGCATTGGGCTCCTTGCTCAGCAGGGAGCCTGTTTCTCTCTCTGCCTGCTACTCTGCCTGTTTGTGCGTGCTCCTTCTCTCTGACAAATAAAATCTTAAAAAAAAAAGAGAGAGAGAGAGAGAGTAGTCTTACTGTGTGATTATGTTGACTTGATTTTGGCAAATAGAAACTGTACTAATGGTTGTCTTGGTATTATTGTAGGTTGGTGGCATCCAGATTCCAACCGGGAATGACTGTGAACCTTTGCTCATAAATGTTCTTCATCTAGCAACAGGCAGTGAGGGGGACAAGTGTCAGCAGTTGATAGAGTCTCCACATGTCTTTCCGTCCAATGCACAAATGGGCGAGGTGCTCACCACCCTGGCAGTGCCCATGGGTGTCCTCTTCATCAACGCCACTGACCCTGCCGAGGAAGAGAACTGGGTCGCCATTCCCAGGGAGGACCTGAAGAAGACTTTCAGAGAGCTGGGCCTCGGGAACCACAGCTCGCTTCTCGTTCAGGATTCTAGAGATGATAACAGGTACCCTGCTGAAACATAAGAGAATTCCTTTTTAAGTTATTTAAATGATAGTTCTATCTCTTGGAACTTGAAAGCTTTATCTTAATACTGATAATAGTTCAGTATTTTCCTTTTGTTTCTAAACATTGTGTCCTGGATACGTTCGTATGTAGGAGTGTTCTGAGTTAGGCAGCTTGGAGGAAGGTAATATTATAATGTTGATTTTTCAAAATTTTTATTTGTTGGTAAATAAGATGACCAAATAACGTAGATATAGATGTGATATAATCTAGATTAGTTGTTTGTAAAGCAAGGTCTTGTCAAATGAATTCCAATTAGCACTTACTACAAAACTGAAGGCACATTCTCACAAAGAAAGTTCCTGAATCTTTTCATGAGGAGGATATTAAGATCTAGCTAAGTGTGTCTGTTTTGTCACAAGACTCCCATAAGGCAATTCAGGTTTTCATTGTAATCCTTTTTCTGAGTCTTGAGACCCTCCCAGCTTCCCAGAGAGGGCAGGTGCGTGGGGACGCACGCTCTCTTGGTTCCTGTGAGTCCCACTGGAAGCCCAGAAGTGCCGCCCGTCTCCGTTTTGTTGTCCACGTCTGTTATGCTGCATTTCTATAGTCAGTGTGCACTGCCCTGTAAACCCCCGGTTTCCATATGTTGAAGACTTGAGGTTGCGAATAACAATTCGTTCCCTGCTCGATCAGTCAGAGTCTCCATATTGTCACTGACGGTGGCTGTGACACAGAGGCAGATTGTTTTCCAGGCATATATTTCTGCACTTGGTTTCTTTAATTTAAAAGTTTATTATATGTCCCTTTATAAGAAGTAATACACCGGGTGCCCACATGGCTCAGTTAAGCATCTGACCCTTGATTTTGGCTCAGTTGTGATCTCAGAGTTGTGGGATCAAGCCTCACATCAGGCTCTGTGCTGGGCTTGGAGCCTGCTTAAGATTCTCTCTGCTTTCTCCCTCTGCTCCCCCCGAAATTAAATTAAAAAAAAAAAAAAAAAAAGTCACACCGCATGTATTAGGACTTGGGAAGTACAGAAGTGAAGACAGGAGGCCCGAAGCAACGTCCGTGCCTGGCAGTCACCATCCGCCTTCCTGCTCAAGTAATTGTTTTTTTTGTTCTGAAGGTTTTTTTCTTTTTAAGCTTACTAATGGTTATTTCACGGGTAGTTAGAGCCTGCTTCCCCCTCCCCGTGTCTACAGACTCTTCACGAGCCTCGCTGTGCGGCTGTGCCGTGCGCGGCTGTGCCGCCGTCAGTGTTGACATTGTAGCTTTCCGGATGCATGAGGCAGTGTGTGCAGGGGTGAGGACTGGGCCACCTGGACTTGTTGCCAGCTTTGTCGCGTCCTGACAGTGTGATTGTGTGCAAGTCACCTCTCCTTCTGCTCAGTTTCTTCTGCAAAATGAGGGTAAAAATCAGTGCCAGCTTCCCAGAGCCTGAGGGTTGGGAGTTCAGTGCTTATGGAGCATTCCTACATGGTTAAAGGTGGGGTGTAGTTGTCACTGTCCTCATCCAGTCCTTTGCCACAATCAGGGTAGTCTTCAGGGAACATCTTTGTGCTTAAAACTTTGCTGACCGGGGCACCTGGGTGGCTCAGTCGTTAAGCGTCTGCCTTCAGCTCAGGTCATGATCCCAGGGTCCTGGGATCGAGCCCCACATCGGGCTGCCTACTCAGCGAGGCGCCTGCTTTTCTCCCTTTCCCACTCCCCCTGCTTGTGTTCCCTCTCTCTGTCAAATAAGTAAATAAAATCTTAAAAAAAAAAAAAAACTTTGCTGACCATAGGACTGCTAGCTCAAGGGGTAGCCCCAGCGTGGGACAGCTGAGATAAAGAGTAGAATTGTGTTTCCGATACGCACTCCCAGGAGGACTTCTGCCCACGATTCAGCACCTCTGTGTGAATTAGAAAGCCACTCCTTCCTCGAGAGCCTTTACCTACTATGTGTAGGAAAATTTTGTTAGAACAAGACACCCTACTTGTTCTCGTAGGCCATCTGCTGTCATAAAATAAAACTATAATAAACATAAAAATATACAGCACATGTGATGGGAATGATATACCCCTTAAATGTGGCCTTTATGCAGTATCTGTCTGTACACCTGCATGGCTGTCCTGTTAGTATGACGCTGGATCTAAATCCTCTGGGCAGGCTTCTGGTATCAGTACTCTGAAAGCTCGCCTCGTGAGTCCACTGGGCAGGCCGAAGTTAGCAGCAGATTATTCCGTGACAACACTTCTCTTTGAAAAATGTGGCAACACAAAAAACAAGACCAAAAAACGTGGTAACAGATTATTTGTATAAGTCAGAGCATACTTGGAGTAGAAATAGACTCTGTGCCCAGCTGCCTAGCACTGCCCTAAAGAGGTAACTTTCTTAAAGCCAGGCTTCGTAGACCTTGGTCACCTTTAATTCGTCACATCAAAGGACACATGCAGAATTTTGGAAGCGAAGGAACGGTATTAATTTTCTGATCCGTAGAAGCGCTGTGTAAAGACACGTGTCTTAAATGTCTTTGTTCCCACAGTGTGCTCCTCACACAAGGGAAGTGGCTCACTGGTATGAGTGAGATCAGTTGGCTCCAGGTTCAAAATCTATGCGAATTAGAATCCGAAGAGAAGCAAGTAAAAATATCAGCAACTATGAACACAGTGAGTAGATTATAGTTCAAGTCTGGTGGACAGTTTTCTAGTTTAACAGTGTTTGATTTAAAAGGCAGTACCTGAAATCTTCCAGAACGCTTGTCTCAATGGGTTTCTAGAGCTTAAGAAATCAACTTTTGGGGGCACCTGGCCGGCTCAGTCAGTAGAGCACACAGCTCTTGATCTCAGTGTCATAAGTTCAGGCCCCACGTTGGGCGTAGAGTTTAACTTTAAAAAAAAATATATGTTGGGGGAGGAAATCAATATTTTATTGTTAATATTTGATTACCACTCATTTACCTATATTAGCCCTTGACATGTTTCAAGAAAATATGTGCCTTTTTTCCATCCAAAGCTACATTAGAATGTAGGATTTACCTATTTAATTAGTTCATGGAATCCCCTAGCTTTGAAAAATATAAAACACTATTTACCCACAGTCTTGTCTCTTATTTTTTAAACCAGGCATATATGTTTTGTTTTTGTGTTGTGTTGTTTTTTGGTGCTTGTTTTTTTAAGCTTACCTGAAATTGTTCTACATCATACTCTGTACTCTTATCTAAAGCCATCTGCTCTTAAAAACAGAGTCCTTCCATTTTCCACTTGAAGACATTGACCCTGGTTTCCTTAAACATCATTCCTGCAAACGTCTCTTTATATTCATATGGTTTCAATTCATGAAGTTTGTTTTTTTTTTCTAGAACATCAAAAGAAACCTTTTAGAATGTTTTCTATAAATATTATAATTTCTTAAGGTGCATTAGTATCTGTTGGCACAGGAGAGGGGACAGTATAAAGCCAGCACTCTGGAGCTTGGCAGACTTGGCCCCCCCCACCCCATCCCCTGACCCTAAGTGGGAGGCTTTGGTGAAGTCCTGGTTACTCCAGTCCTCGTTCCTTCTTGGGGTGCTGTGGGGAACTGCTGGGAGTGTCTAGGTCATGATGGCCGACATCACTTTCACCCCTAAATTTCCTGCTTCAAGCCCTAGAGGCAATTAGCCTAAACTAAAAAGAAAAGGAAGAAAGCAATCCAAAAGTAATTTAAACAAAAATTTTAAATAGTTCCTTTGGATTAGTATTGTCCATTTTGATTTTTTTTCTAAGTTTGTTGGCCCTGAATTTGTCATTTTTTAAAAATTTATCATTTTTAACCTAAAGAAATACAATTAACTGTATTTTCTTTTGTTTGCTCTTGTTAGAAAGGTTAGTATGGGTTTTCAGCTTTTTGCCTTTGTTAGCTAGAATGGTTTCTTTAACTTTCCATCTTTCTGTTCTGGTTACCATCGGTTTGGTAAAGACTTCACTATTAAGGTCCCAGTATTTGCTTTTAACTTGGTGGAGGAGAGGAAATGAATATCCAAGATGGAAAAAAAATCTTTTTCCAGTAGGCAGAAACTTCTGTACAGTAACTGGTAAGTCAGCTGAGCTGTGTACGCATACACTGGCGGCCTCCGCACCCTCCCCTCCCGTTGTTCTCACACACACAGAGTCACTAGTTGCTTTCTCTGTTTTAGGTGGTGTTTGATATTCGAATCAAAGCCATAAAGGAATTAAAATTCATGAAGGAACTAGGTAATCATTTACATTTGCTTTTGGGTTTTTCTGGTTTAATTTAGTTTTGTTTGATTTTTGGTTGAAAAAATATGGGAGTATGGGGACGCCTGGGTGGCTCAGTTGGTTAAGTGTCTGCCTTCGGCTCAGGTCATGATCTCAGGGTCCTGGGATCGAGCCCCACGTTGGGCTCCCTGCTCAGTGGGGAGTCTGCTTCTCCTCTGCCTCTCCCCTGGCTTTTGTTCCCTCCCACTCTCTCACTCTCTCAAATAAATAAATAAAATCTCTAAAAAAATTATGAGAGTACAAAAAAATAATTTAGGGAAAATTCATGTACCTACCACCCCACATGGATAAGTGTTAACATTTTGTCATTTTGTTGTTGTTTGAAACATTGGAAATAAAGTTAAAATTCTCTCTGTTCTCCTCCTGGGACCTATTCTCTCTCCCTCCCCAGATGCAACCAGTATATCTGATTCGGGTGTCTTCCCTGTGCATTCACATTGTTCTGTTGATACTGTGTTTCCATATATCGGGGTACATATATTTGTATATTTTCACATTTAATTTCTGTCATACTGAATACAACATCTGAAACACACTCTTCACTCAGCTTTAGGTTTTCTTAACAGCTTTATTGAGGTATAATTTACAGACCATCACACACCCATTCAGAGTATGAGTCAGTGATATTAGTAAACATACAGAGTTGTACAGCCATGAGCACAATCCAGAACATTCCATTTCTCCAAAAAGATTCCTTGTGCCCCTTTTGCCTTCCAAGCCCCAATAGCCACTTATCTATTTTCTGTCTCTCTAGACTTTTCTGGACATTTTAAGTAAATGGAAACCATGTAATATGCTCTCCGTCTTGTCTGACATCTTTCACTTAGAGTACCAGTTTTGAGGTTCGTCCATGACTTACAAATGTGTTCCTTTTTATCACTGACCATGTTCCACTGTATGGATGTGTCACAGTTTGTTTATTCATGCATTGCTTGACTGACATTTGAATTGTTTCTGGTTTAGGGATTTTATGAATAACTCTTATACACATTTGTGGACATGTGTTCAGTTCTCTCGGATAGATCTGCAGGACTGTAACTGCCGGATCACATGGCACATTTGTGTTTACCTTTATAAGAAACTGCCATTGTACTTTGCTGAGTGGCTGAGCCATTTACATCCGCACTCACAGTGTGCTGGCATTGCAGTTCCTTCGCATCCTTGCAGTGTTTGTACCCGTCCTGTTGATTATAGCCATGCTGGTGGGTATGAATTACTCTCATTGTGCGTTTAATGGATTTTCCTCATGCAGTGGTGGTGAATACTGTTGATATGTTTACTGTCAGAACTAGGGAGTTTAACAAGAAGTCAAAATTAATACACAGAAATCCATTGTATGTTTACTAGGAACAAAAAAAATGGGAAATGAAATTAGGAAAACATTTATAATAGCATAAGATATCATGAAGTACTTGGGGATAAGTTTAATGAAATATGTGCAGGACATATACATTGACAACAAGAAAATATCCCTGTGAAAAGTCAGAGAACATGTAAATAAGTGGAACGGTGCACCATGCTCTTGGATCAGAAAACACAACATTGTTAAGAGCTAAATTCTCCCAGAATCCATTTGTAGATTCAGTGCACCCTCACTCAGAATCCTAGAGGGGTGTGTGTCAGAGAGAAACTGACAAGCTGACTCACAAGGAAATGCAAAGAACTTAGAGTATCCTAACTGTTTGAGAGGAGAGGAAAATAAAGTGGGAAGAGTTACACTGATTTCAAGACTTACTCTAAAGCTGTAGGATTGAGACAGTGGGTCCTGACACAGGAGCAGGCGTCGAGTGGGGTCAGCAAGCTGCCTCGGCCTGCAGCATGTTTCTGTGTAGTCGCTGAGCTGACAATAGTTTTCACACTTTTAATGGCTCCTTTTCTGCAATAGAGATTATACGTGGTTTTTGAGCCTAAAATACTGACAGTGGTACTACATTGGGAATCCAGAAATAGGTGCAGATAAATAAAAGTCCCTTGACTTTCAACAGAAGTGCCAAGGTAGTCCCATGGGGAAAAGCAGTGTATTTCCAGCATAAGGTGCAGGACCAATTAGCTCTCCATAGAGGCAAAGATGAACCTCTCACTTTGCTTTACATCGTGTAAAATACTAATTCAGAATGGATCATAGACCTCAGTGTTAAAACCATTTCTGTAAAATTTCTAGGAGAGAACTTATGAGAAAAATCTTTGTTAGTTTTATCATAAGGAAAAGATTTTTTTTTTTAAGTTAGGACTCCAGCACAAACCATAAAAGGAAAAAACTAATAAATTGGGCAATATCAAAATTTAAAGCTTCTGTACTTCAAAGGGCATTTAAAAAGGCAAGCTGCAAACTGGGAGAAAAAAAAATTTGTGGCACATTTGACACAGATGTGCGCCCAGGTTATATAAAAAATAATAATAAAAGAAATACTTGTAAGAAGACAACCCAGCCCGAATGGGGAAGACACTTTACAGAAGAACACCTACCTATGGGTGACCCGTAAGCACAGGAGAGATGCTTAGTGTCATTAGCTATGAAACTGATTAGCCGTCCCAGTGGGACGCTTAGCGTTAAAGGAGCCACAAAACCAAGCTTTACCGAAGACGCACAGCAGCCCCCACGCGCTGCCGCTGTGAGTGCAAGATGCCAGTCGCTTTGGTGAAGAGCTAGCTTGCTTGTTAGGAATTTAAACATTCACTAACCCATCCCGGGTGCTTACCCAAGAAAAACGAAAGCATATTCTTACAGATACTCTCCGTAAATATTCATGATGAAAAGGGGGCTACAGTCCAAAAGTCCACACGCCAGTGGATGGGTGAGCAAATCGTGTTGCATCCTAACAACAGGATTGCCGGTCCTCAGCACGAGCTTCGAACTGCCACCCCCTGCAAAACCCAGGTGACTCTCAAACAGAGCGCAGAGCAGAGGCTGGACACAAAGGAGCACATACTCTCATGACTCCATTTATGTGAAATTTTCGGAACAGAAAACCTGTGCTTTGGTTACAGGGATGGAAGACTGGATAGCAAGGGGAGGTTGCCTGCAGAGCAGCATGAGGGAATTTTGGGGGGTGATGCAAATCCCATCTCGGGTTTGCTGGTGGTTGCTCAGTGTTTAGATCAGACTCCATGCACTTAGACAGGACGTGTTGTATTGCAACTTATACCTCAAATTGATTAAAAGCGTATAGTTTATTAAAATGAACAGTTTATCATCTTCCCGTGAAACAGGTCTCCCTTCTTTCACTCTTGCCCCCCTCCAAACCATTCTCCTTTTGGCAAGTGACTCAAAACCCAGAGTGCTCCTTCCCAAAAAGCCAGCATCTTCACGCCTACAAGCATAGCGCCCACTGCCCCTCATCCATTTAATAAGCATAAAAATCACCTGAGCTCTTTCACACAGAGGCAGTCTGCATGAATTTCAGTTACCAGGGCTCATTACATAACGTCAGCCAGCCGACAGCATGGTTCCATTTTTTTTTTTTTTTTAAGATTTTTTATTTATTTATCTGACAGACAGAGATCACAAGCAGGCAGAGAGGCAGGCAGAGAGAGAGAGAGAGGAGGAAGCAGGCTCCCCGCTGAGCAGAGAGCCCGATGCGGGGCTCAATCCCAGGACCCTGAGATCATGACCTGAGCCGAAGGCAGCGGCTTAACCCACTGAGCCACTCAGGCGCCCCGACAGCATGGTTCCAATGTCTGCTACACTGGACGCGAACAGAGTCATTGCAGAAGTGCAAACTTTGCCACTGGCTCTCCGTTCCGCAGGTCACTACTTAAATAGCAGGTGTGCATCAGTATCAGGGACCGATTACCTCCCTCTGAAGTGTCTGGTATTCATTTCAGTACAGCAGAGGGAATGGTCTGTCCCCTTTCTCCCATGGTAAGCCCATGTGATGTCTTGCTGTCACGGCTAAGCGAATTGCTTCCTGAAGGTGAAGGCGCAGCAAAGAAAGTCTGCAGAGGGCTAGAGGAAATCACTGGCTGTGGGAACATTGGCACTGCTGTCACTCGAGACACAACATACGCAGCCAGAGGACATGAAGGGATGTGAGGAAAGCGGTTGTGACAGAAAGGATGATGGTATCTGCGAAGAAGTGATGCCGCCAGGAGCCTTCCCATCGAAGGAGCCCCCTGCAGACCTTCCATGAGATTGAAAGCACAAAATACGAAATTCTGGAAGCAGAGCCAACCTAGAGGATGACGGTTCGCTCAGGGATAGAAAAGACGCTCACTCCAAATTGCGAGCTCCGCACCAAGAAGCAAGCCCTGTGTAAACGAGTCTTGATGTTTTTTACCAAAAGAAAAAAAAAAATTCTCAATGTTTCTAGTGCTTTAACTTGCAGTGTAAATATTAATTTTACTATTTTTAAAATTTCACTGTACACGTATAACTGGGGAGATTTAACTGTTGTGACACCAATGTCGAGAGGTCCGCGGACAGCGGCAGTGTTCTCACGGGGACTCCCCGGCCTTCTCGCGGCCCTGAGCTCCTGTGCGAGCTGAAGACTGCCAGTACTTGGGGGTTTTTTGTTTTGTCGCTCATTGTAGCTTTCCTAATGAACACAGTAGAGCATCTCTCTTTAGTTGTTCCGGTGCACTAACCAGCTTCTTTTTATTTGTAGCTGAGAACAGCTGTTTGAGACCTATCGGCAGAAATGGGAAGCTTCTTTGTCCAGGTAAATCTTCATGGTAGCCTCCAAAAACGGATACTCTCACACCATCGATCTTTCTTACTCAAATGATGGCTTCCAGCACCTAATATCCTTCAGTCGCCTTAGAAACTAACTTGCTGGACTTACTGTCATCCCAGGGCAGCCTTCATGTATTACGGAAAATCATAACCAGAAATTCAAACCCTTCTGTTTGAAAGGAAAACACCTTTTCTGATGAGCCGATTTTCATTTTAGGCAGTTGTTTCGATCGAGTTACGTCTTTCTAGATTCACTGTCAGAGTGTTTGCGCTGCTCATGTTATTGTGATAACAGCCGCAGAATAGACTCTGTTCTCACCTCTGTGACACCTCCTGTCATTAGACTTAGTTAACTGATGGTCACCACAGCAGCTTTGAGTGTGCAGGAGGCGGGTCCACTGCTCATGAATCAATTCGCAATATCTAGCTTTTTTTTTTTTTTTTAAAGATTTTATTTTTATTTATTTGTCAGAGAGAGAGAGGGAGAGAGAGCGAGCACAGGCAGACAGAATGGCAGGCAGAGGCAGAGGGAGAAGCAGGCTCCCCGCCGAGCAAGGAGCCGGATGCGGGACTGGATCCCAGGACGCTGGGATCATGACCTGAGCCGAAGGCAGCTGCTTAACCAACTGAGCTACCCAGGCGTCCCAACAATATCTAGCTTTTAATCCATGCAAACAGTGGCTCTTTGATGTTTATTAAGTATGAATCTCGAACCTTCGTAGCCGCCTCTTATTCCTTAGCCTTGTTGTACAGAGAGGAAGAATATATTCTAGAGTGTGGAAATGGAAAATCAAACAGAGCCGTAATGCCGGTCATCTTTTTGCATGGAGTGCGTCTCCTGTTCCTTCTTTCTTGACGTTCTTGATTTTCAAAGGAAGGCTGACTTCAGTGGATTATTTTGTGTACATTTTCAGTATATTCCTAGAGGTAGGAATTAATAACATTCATCCTGTTCTCCAAATTCTTTGTAGTGCCAGACAGTTACACTTTGAAGGAAGCGGAACTGAAGATGGGGAGTTCCCTGGGACTGTGTCCTGGAAAAGCACCAACCTCATCTCAGGTAATGGGGGGTCACCTGACAGACTGAAAGCAACCTTCCCAGAATCAGAAGTCCTTAATCTCATAATTCTCACCTTAACTACTGCACCAGTAATCATTTTCCTTAGAAGTTTTTTTTCTTTCTTAAATGACACCTTGTATGTTAGGCATACAAAGAACCATCTAGTCCTTTGTGTTTAAATCAAAAATACTAGTGTCAGAGCATACTCATAAGGTTCTTTTCCTGTGAGAATTTTGTGGTTAAGGGGGACCTTTAAAATTGAGTGGCCACCCTGTTTGAACCACCCTGTTTCATAAATTCTAAAAAGCACCCCTTTTCACCGCATTTTGCCATCTGCGAAGCTGGCGTCCCTCTTCATCTGTGGCATCTGTGACTGCAGCTGGCACGGTTTCTCTCTCAGTGGCACGGAAAGTAATGAGAAACAACTAGCGGCATCTTAAAGTTAGTGCAATAGAGTATACTGATTCTGGACTGAATTACTCTCTGCCTTTGTTTTTAATCAGTCCTCGTTTTCTGTATAAAGTATTAGGTCAACCTCTGCCAGAAGCCCAAGCCCTGCCTATTTAATAAAGTTTCGTTACCATCCAAAAGTCACGGTGTCCTTCCTGGTAAGACTCTGTTTCAAGGGAAGCTGGACTCCTGTCAGCATCCCTGTGGTTCCTGGATCCGCTTCATTAGTTTCCCAGCTACCTCCTCTCTAATCTGTTCTTCCCCTGAACTTGACCGCGTAGGAGTGCATGACAAGCTGATAGGAAAACATGACAGGTGAGATGGAGTTCGAAAGGAAAGGGAGGGTTGTCGGGAGCTGAGCTCACACGCTTGTGAGCTTGTGAACGTCAGATTCGCTGGACAGAAAATAAGATCACAGCCAAATGACCCAGAGCAAAAACCCAGTTTGTGCTCACAGCCTGTAGCAGATCCCTTTGAGGAATGACCAAGAAAGAAACAAAGATCACAGTGGAATAAATAATATCTGTGAGAGAAGAACAATGATGTAACACCTGTGCGAGTGAGAACACTGGCCTGAAGCATCTTACATTTCTGGGTCATCAGAATTGTTTAAGTTGCAACATTAAATTAACCAGCGTCTTTGTTTTTTTATGATAGATGTTTATTAAAATTTCATGGACCATTGGCTTTTCTTTTTTGGAAGCAGGTAATACATTTGTAGAATTTTAAAATTTAGATTAAATTGCATTCATTGATCTTAGCTGTTCCTGTTTTTCACTGTGGGAAGTGATGTTCAGCCTGGTACAGAGATGGAGATCATAGTAGAAGAAACAATGTCTGTGGGAGATGTAAGTAATTTTACTTTTTCCTGGTGTGGGGAGAGATCTGTGGGCATTTGGTATGGGGAGCCATGGTAACCCTGTTCGGATTTTGGGGTCCTAAGGCTAGGGTTCCCACAATATACTTTAGAGAATTCTGTCCATTCACTAAAAGTAGTTTGGGGAACTTGAACAAACCCAAATTTTTAAAATAAGATTATTATCTTTTTCTTTTCTGGTTATCGGTGATACTTACAGAAATTTGGGTTCTGTAGAAATGGATTAAAAGGAAAAATAAAAACCTCTCATTATCCTGTATCCTGCTAATATTAACATTTTGCCATATCTCCTACTGGTGTTTTTAGGTTATATAAGTGCATAATCACCCACCTGGGCACAAATGTGTGTGTGTGTGTGTGTCTGTGAGCACACGTGCGTATGGGGTAACAGTTATGTTAGTGTCACAGATAACTACAACTTTCAGTGTTGGAAAATGGAGAGACACAGTGGTATAGTTGAGTAGAGCTGTACTTCTGAATTTGAATCAGAAGAGGCAGAATGAACTTGGTTGTTTGCTTTTAAAATTTTTTCTAGCTCTGCCCCCTGAAACAGCTCAGACACAGTGACCAACCTGGTGGGAGCAAGCACCCCAGCACCCAGATTGTGGTTGTGGTTATTAAATACCGTTTCCTACTGGAAGGAATCAGGGCTTCTTGGAGTGGCGGCTGAGTCTGTATCTAGGTCAGGAACAGGTCAGTGAGCCTGGAACATTTTGTCCTGACAGAAGCAGTAAAGCCAGCAAAGATTGCGGGGATCCACAGAGAAAGCCAGGAGCCAACTTGAAGAGGCTTTTGCACGAGTTCATAAATGATCCTAAAAAGACCATAGTCATTGGTTACACAGAGTGAATGCTGGGTAACCGAAAGGAGAGGGTCAAGCATTTATCCTGTCTTTCTTTTGGAAGCTCTATTGCAGGTATAGGTAATGAGAAGGTGTTTTTATAGATATATATCAGCTGATAAATGAGAGAGTTTTACGCTGTCAGCTATTTTAACTCCTAATGAATTAATGGGTCTGAACAATGATCCTGAAAGACTGCTAACTATCCGAAAAGAGTAACCATTGCCAACACAAAACAAGGCTCAGTGGACCTGAGCTCCCAAGTCTGAGGATCAGTTTCTAAGAAGCATAGGGGACAGGGGCGCCTGGGTGGCTCAGTGGGTTAAGCCTCTGCCTTCAGCTCAGGTCATGATCTCGGGGTCCTGGGATCGAGTCCCACGTCGGGCTCTCTGCTCAGCAGGGAGCCCGCTTCCTCCTCTCTCTCTGCCTGCCTCTCTGCCTACTTGTGATCTCTATCTGTCAAATAAATAAATAAAATCTTTAAAAAAAAAAAAAAAAAGAAGAAGAAACAGAGGGGACGTGTCACCACAGCACAGGCCACCGTCTGCATGGTCCTGAAGGGACTCAGGAGACAGGAGGAGCGGGTGCGGTGTGTGCACTTCATTCGGCTCTTGTTACAAACCAGGAAAACCTTAGTTACAGTGTAAGAGAACTGAGGGACTGTGGGGGCCCAGCTGGTTCAGTCGGTAGGGCGTGTGACTTGATACGGAGTTGTGAATTCGAGCACCATGTCCGGCATAGAGATTACTTTAAAAGAAAAAAAGGAATGTGACCACCAACTGGGTATTTGTTATCAAGGATTTCTTGAGTTTTTCATAATTGTTTGAGGCTTATGTTTTTTAAAAAAATGTTCATCTTTTAGAGATGAGTATTAACTATTAATAAATGATGTGCTAGCTGACATTCTTGCCTCAGAGGCCCTGGAGGGCAGGACAGGAAATGGGTGAGGCTGTGGCGCACGAGACAGGCTGCGGCAGTCATGGAGGTTGGGTGATGGGTGCCGACGGCTCACATTTACCGCCCTCTCTGCACGTGTTTGCAATTGTCCACGGCAAAACATTTTTTTTAAGTATTTTTTTTTACTTGTTACCTGCCATAAATATTTTTAGTTTTTCATTTAGCTTTTAACTTTTTGGTGCTATTCATGTCAGAGAAAGGAGGCCGCAGAACTTTTCAGAGGAGTGATGTGTGTGTGTGTCTGTCTGTCTGTCTGCTCTGAAGCCCAGTGTGGGCACACTCACTCCCCTCCATGTGGCTGGGTCCCAGGAGCAGTTCTCAGTTGTCCTCTTCCCGCTCTCTGTGGCCTCTGAGGCGATCGGTGCCTCTCTGAGCCTAGAAACGCTTCTGTCACTTGGCTTAGGAGGACCACAGCTCCTCCCGGTCTCCCCCCGCCGCACAGCCCGCCCCCCCCCACAGTTTGCTCTGCGCTCTTCTCTCCCGTAGACTGGACCTCGGCCTGGCGCTCTGCTTGTGGGACCTACTTGGTTGTCTGATAGCCGTCCCCCTGCTATGTGACCCCTGTCCTCTCTCACACGCACCTCCGTTTCCCTCCTTGTCAGTCGGTGGTGGCACCTCCATTCCTCTGCTTGCTCAGGCCAGAACACCTGGGGGTCACCCTCAGTGCTTTTGTATTTCACATCCAGGTTTTCATGAAATCCTTTTGGTTCTCCCATCATGATTTGTCTAGGATCTGACCACATCTCATTCCCTCCACTGCTACACCCTGGGCACCTCTCCTCCGGGTTATTCTAGCAGCTTCCCGATGGATCTTTTTCTTTCCAGCCTGCATTTCCCCAGGGTCTATTCTTACAGAGACGTTGAGCGGTCCCTTCCCTGTGCTCCCAGGCCTCCTGTGCTTCCCTGGGTCTCTCAGAGGCCCTGAGTGCTTGCCCCGCTGGGCCACGTCGGCCTCCGCGCTCTGGTCCCAGAGCACAGCTGAGGTGAACATTCGCTTTTCTTAAGTTGCAGAAACTGGGTGCGGCTGCCACCGTGCTCCCAGTCCCCGTGTCTTACTGGATTGTGCTCTCACTGCCATCCTTCTCTAAATAATCTTTGGGTATATTTTAAAGTCTCTTTTACTCTTAATCATACAAGTAATGCTGGGCTTATTCTTTAAACCCCATTGGGGGTAGCGTATGGATAAAAGTCCTTGGCCACAGCCTACCCTAGCGCCCAGCCGGACGTCTCCGTGGTCTTGGCACGGCGTGACCTGACCACCCCAGCGAGTGCGAGTCCTTCCAGACCGTTGATGCGCTCACACCGGCACAGGGACAGATGAGCTGGACTTGTTCGTACGGTTTCTTTTAAATCATAAATGGGATCACGCCGCATGTATGACACTAGAACTTTGTTTCCCTTTGAATTTGTGAAGGTCTTTTAAAACCAGTATGTATAAGTCTATTTTTTCCTTTTTTCTAAGACCTCTTGTAGTTTATTTAAGAGTTCCTGTTCGTGGACATTTTAATCCTTTGCTCTTTTTCTAATTCCAAGCAGTACAGTAGTAATCCTCCTTATTCTTGCTTCCTTCTCTACTAGCATAGTATAATTCAAGTTTTATTTACTCTCGCTGTGAATTTATAGGCAGGCAAAAGAGTAGGTTTTTCCCCCAAGGAAGTTGGGAGTTTCTGATTTTTATTACTGTTATTTAAACTTGTCACACCGCCTGCATGGATCTCTTCCTGTGAGTTCATAGATGACCAGTTGTATCTCTTGGGTGCTCTGTAAAGGCTGATCTTTTATAGGATTCAGGGTTCAATGTGTATCTATGAAATCGGCCTAATCAGTCATATCCAGCCCAGAACCCAGCGCTGGTCCTCACGAGCAGGCGCTCATGCTGCGGGCCTGCTCGGGGGTGAGCAGAGTCTAAGCCTCAGATACAGACACCAGCAACTTTTTCCCCTCCTGGCCGGCCCCACCTAGCTCTTAGGAAGCAGAGCTCCCTTAAGTCATCTGAGCTGTACATATCCTCATCCCTCCAGGAATTACTAAATATAATAAGACAGACATGCCCAGGGTCCAACAGGGGCGTCTTTCCCAGTGCTGTATCTCAGATACAGAGAACTGAATGTGGTTTTTCTCTCTTTTTGAACAGTGTTTAAAGCTCATGCTGGAGAAGTCTGGCCTGCCAGGTAAGTTTCAGACCATGACAAAGTCACTTATCTGTGTCCTCATAGTAAGTCATCTGTAAGCCTGATGACAGCCCCTCAGACATGCTTTCCTCCAGCTTTGTCATGCACGTAGTGCCTTCTCCTGGCTTCGCTGTTCAAGCTAACAGAAAGCCAGCTGTGGCTTAGCCGCTGCGAGGACAGAGAAGCTTGACAGGCTCCAGCACAGGCCCAGAAGAGCAAAGCCAGGATTTATGCCCTCTGGACTCACCCAGGCCCTTCACTGATTTTTTTTCTTTTTAACCTCATTGATTCAGAGTTTCAGTGCCTTGTGTTTCGTGCCAGTATTTTTGTGGTGTACATTAGGGAATGTAATATGAATGAAAAAAATAAATCCAGGGTATCTTTGAAGTAGCTCCCCGGGGGGGTCATGCAAGAGGGCTCCCGGGGCATCCCGTTGCTCTTGTTAGGGCGTTGGCCTTCCTCAGACCTGCTAAGGAGAAACCTCTGGCACCCTAACCAGAAGGGAGGTTCTGGGCCCTGCGGCCCCCTTCTAGGAGCTGACGGGCCTCCATGCAGGGACCAGCACCCATCCCATCTCACAGATGACAAGACGGAGGCTGAGAATGGTTAAGGGTTTACCCAGAGTCATACGGCGAGTAGCTAGGACTCTCTGCTTTCAGAACCCACGTTCTTCCTTCCACATTATGGTGCAAAGAAGGAATGGTGTTCACTTTTAACCTATTGGGGTTTGTTTGATTTTTTAAACACAGAGGGGCGCCTGGGTGGCTCAGTTGGCTAAAGCGTCTGCCGTCAGCTCAGGTTGTGATCTCAGGGTCCTGGGATCAAGCCTCAAGTTGGGCTCCCTGCTCAGCGGGGAGTCTGCTCCTCCTTCTCCCACTGCTTCTCCCCCACTTGTGCTGCTCCCTCTCAAATAAATAAAATCTTGAAGAAAAAACACACTTAGATTAAGTACAATTCTTACTATATTTAAAACTAGAACTAATGGTAGGAGAGGATCTGCAAGAACAGTATGGTAAGAATTAAAGACCTGTGGCATCTGGAGGTTCAGTATTAGATCTGTGTTTACTCCTTGGGCTGTAGCTTCTGGTGGGTGGGATGGCTGACTGTTTCTAAAACATTGCTTTTTTTTTTTTTTACTTTTTTTTTTTTTAATCAGAATTTCCAACTTTTACTCTATTCAGCTTCCCTCTCTGCCTCAAAAAATTTCCCGTTTCATCAGTAGAGCAAGCATATTGAGAGAAATCTAATTAAAAACTATTTAACATTAATAAATTCTTGTTTATACCAACTTCATTAAAATGCTATTTCAGAAACATTGGTTTTTGTTAGATTAACCAGAACAGTTTGGTCGTACACATTATCAGTTGGTAAGAGATATTGGCCTATACTCTCAACCAAAACCATGAAATAAAACAACTTCATAATGATTTTAGAAGAGAGTCTGTACCTAGATGGACAGTATCTGTATTCGTGTGTGATGAGTGCACGAGTAACTGATAAAAGTAGGACATCGGTGCCGTGTGACGGTAGCAAGGGTTAATCTGTTTGCAAGTATGCGGATCTTGGTGGAATAGAGAGGAAATTAACCAAATGGAAGGAATTGCTTTATTTTTCTCCTGCCTGGAAGAGAGAATTTAGAAGCCCGTTGAGGGTCATTACTGACAAACTCTTAAAATACACTCTTAGTTTTTTAATGCTGATTTTGATTCCTTCACAGGAGACACGTGGCATTTACGAAAAATGGATTGGTGTTATGAAGCTGGAGAGCCTTTATGTGAAGAAGTAAGATTATTGTTACACGTTTTATTCCTAGAAAGGATTGTGTTTGTGTTCCGTACAGGATACTCACCCTCACCCCCCTGGCGTATACATTCTAGAGAAAACTTTCATTATTTTAGGCTACAAAAATCTGTACCTGGTCTCCGTCTACTTCCTTACTGTATGTAGGTCTTTGCTAAAGTCAGAGGGAAGGTCTCAGCCTAGTGGGAACGTTTCTAACATCTGTGCTGAGTGCTCTTTTGACTTAAGAGAGTATGTCCCTAGAAATAGTAGGTCCTCGTGAGAAAGCAGAGGACTTCCAAGAACAGAAGACATTTGTGAAACAATGTGAAGATACAGTCTGAATTTTGAAACCTGAATATTTTAATCTCTGTTTCTCTGTAAGTTAATGACGGCAGAATTCATCTTACCAGCCAGTCACTCAGGCTCTGATCGAAGCTGCATCTCTAGATCCAACCAAACTCTCTGGGTAGTCTTGGGAACAATTTTATTACAAGATAGTCGGACTCTAGTTAACCATCTTATTACTGACCTAGATAGCGTCGCACCTGCCGGTCAAACCCGTGGCCTTAGAGGTAGTCCCAAGAGGAAGCTCAGGGAGAAGCAAGCTTAGGTACTTGGGATCAGCCGTGCTCCCCCAAGTCCTGCTGTGCCTGCCGTACAGTGACAGCTGGTGGCCTCACGCGTCAGCAGACGGGTGATGAGGCAGGTGGCCTGGGCCTTCCCCCGGGGCGCTCTACTGCCTGGGGCCGAGGGAGTGAGCGCAGAGAGGGGCCTCTGAGGCTCGGCCAGGAAGCTGACTGCCCAGACGCGGACCTCAGACCATCCGCAGGACATGCGGTTTGGGGGTCAGAGAGTGTGTCTAGTTGTGTGGTTTCTGCATTTTCTTCTCTCTTAATTCCCAAATCGCTATCAAATAAGTCACCTAAAAGCAAACTTATTACACCTCTGCAGAGATGCTGTGTTTCCCGACCTTGTGTTTTTGGCCCACAGCGCTGCTTCATCTTTGCTCTCGGCATTTCCACTCCTCCCTGGCCCTTCCCACGGCTGGCCGTTGGGCCAAGCTGTTTTCGTCTTTTCTTTTCTGTACTCTTCCCTAAATTACAGCAAGTGGCTGCCCCGAGTCAGGTGTTCCCCACTCCAGTGTATCATGCATGTAGCAGCTGGACTGGTCTTTAAAAAACCCCTTCTCGTGCCTGGGTGGCTCCGTCAGTAAGCGGCTGCCTTCGGCTCAGGTCCCCCGCATCGAGCTCCCTGCTCAGCAGGAAGCCTGCTTCTCCCTCTCCCACTGCTTGTGTTCCCTCTCTCGCTGTGTCTCTCTGTCTGTGTCAAATAAATAAATAAAATCTTAAAAAAAAAACCTTCTCAGAAAACTTGAGCAGCTTTTTTTCAAAGCAGCTAAAAATTCCTTAACATCTAGTTCACAGCCCTTCCATCTGTGACCTTCCGATCCAGCTTCCTGTCCTGTTACTCTCCAGCTGGTGCTCTAGTCTGTCTCATCTCCTAAGCTCTTCCCCTTATTCTGGACTTGACCTTAACCCTGCTCTTCTTTTCGTGAGAATTCCTTCTCATTTCCTCTAGCTTTCCATAACCAGCCCAGCCTTCGGGCCTAACTGGTATTTCATCCTCTGCAGCTCAGTCTTCCCTGTCTCATCCCATCCGTCCCCTCTGCCCACAGCCTTTATGATACTTCCGGTCCATCCCCTGTGATTTAATGCAGAAGGAGATACTACTTATAGTCTTAGTGTCTTTCCTGCCTCCTCGATGCCTGCTTTATTGTTTCTTTCTTTCTTGAAAGGGTTATAGAGTCATAGGATTCCAAGAAAAGATCCAGAGGTCTTGTTTGCTCCTGTCAGAAGTCATAAAGGAATTTCTGTTTCCCCAGGATGCAGCCCTGAGAGAAGTTGCGATACGTTCTGGAGATACTTTGCTTTTAATTGAAGGAAAACTTCCTCCTCCGGTAAGGTCTTGCTTCTGAATTGACATTTTGTAAGAACAGTTACTGCTTTCTGGTAACTGAGATGATGTTTCTCATTGTGGGGAGACACAGCCAGGCATGAAGAGAATGCTGGGATTTGGGGTAAGTGCTCTCTTCAGACAGCTGCTGTGTTTTACGTCTTCATAGAGTTCCCTCTTGCAAAATCAGTCATATAAACCAGTTTATTTCCTGCTTTTCATATTTTAGTCCTTAACCTGACTGCAGAATCCAAAACCAGTCATTGTATCCAGGATGTGACTTACCAGTTTAATTCACACACCCCCCGTGAGAAATTTAGCTTGTTGTAAATGTCTTGTTTTTATACCTAATACTTAAATAGAAACCGTCCTCAGGATTGTTCCAAAGTCAAAATGAACAGGTCATAAGGTATGAACTTTTTTAAGACTGGAAGCTCGCTCTGTGTTTGCCACATTGTTTTCCCAGAAAGCCACACCAAACTGGTAGCCCCGTAGCTGCGGACAAGAACACTCATTTCACTGCTCTGAAATAAACACCGCAGATTGCTGCTACCTAAGACCATTCTTTATTAAGTTCTTTTTAAGGTGGACACATGTAAAGATGGAAGTTAAAAAATGACCCCAGATTCTAGCACTTAGATAACCACTGGCTTATGATTAGGAAACTCAAAAGACGTGGCAGGCTATAAAATGAAGAGAGCTTTTCCCATTTTTTTCTCTCCAGAAAGAGTCACAGTTAACTTACTTTCCCTTGCATATCCTTCCCAGAAAACAGTTATGCCTGTTTGTGTGCAGAATGTAAATATGTGCATATCCCTTTTAAAGTTCACCCAAAGGGAATCGTATTCTATACCTTGTTTGACAAACATCTTTGTTCGTTTTTATTCACTTCCTCTATCTCGAGGATCTCCTCATACCCGCACACACACGGACGTTTCTGCATCACTTCGTGAATTATATTTTATTCCGTGATCTTTAAAGTTAACTTTTTAGTTGGTAATATTCATAATACAAGATTTGAAGTGTATGAAAGCCTGGGCCAGGAGAAGTAAGTCTCCCTCGGCCACTCAGGTCCTCCCTCTGTAGGCAGCCCGTTTCCACTGGATCCTTTCAGAAGTCTGTACTTGGTAATGCATACATGTTTGTGTGTGTGTGTGTGTGTGTGTGTGTGTGTGTACACAGCACATGTGTTTGCACACATGCATTTTTTTTCTTACACAGAAGATTATTTGCTAGACAACCTACTTTGTACCTCGCTTTTTTCATTAATATTTTATGTCCATGTGTATGTTGTGTTCGTACACATCCAGCTGTTTCCCTCTGTTCGGTGGCTGTGGAATATTCCATTGTACGTAGATACCATAATTTATTCAGCCAGTGTCTTCAAGGATTTAGGTAGCTTCCAGTCTTGATACAAACAACAATGCCCAAAATATCATATATATGCCATTTGGCGTGTATATATCTCTAGGATAAGTTCTAGAGCTGAAATCAGTTTGTCAAAAGTCCCGGCCTCCCCTAATATAACTGGTCTAGAGAGACTTGGAAGCTGGTTCATGGTTTTTGCTACCGGAAATGGTGTGTATCTATAGGGGGGAGCGGCTAGTAGATCAGGTTTATTTCATGAAGTTTCTTTACAGGAATCCAACTTGGAGCAATAGGTTCTTGCTTCTTTAGAAAGTTCCTGTAGCAATTTTAATGACTGAAAACTGCTTCTAAGTGGAGCGTCATGCTGGTGGTGCCCTTAGCAGGCCTGAAAATACTCGTATCGTTTGTTCTGTCTAGTGCTTTGGTATTCGTTTAGACTTTTCTTTGATTGTAGTAAGATCCTACAAGTTAAGTGTATTTACAAAGATGCTTCTAAGCAAAGAACACTGAGTCCCCATAGTCCCAAAGACTAATTTTTATGATCTGAAACTTTTGATTGTAAAAACAATTAACAGGTATAGTATATGGCAGTTAATATACCCAAAAGGAAAAATAATAAACTAAGGAACATTTGTTGTTCTCAAGATACGTCTCTGTGTGTGTGGAAGTAGAAACATAGTTAATCCATGTACCTCACTGCGGTTGGCAATGCTCCATTCTTCAGGGTTTCCTGAGGGTTCCCGTCTGGTTGTACCAGCCTGGGGGGCCCACGCATCACTGGAAGAGTCCGTTCCGGATGAACAGCACCCCTTCCCCAGGTGGGGTCTGCAGACCTGCTTCCACCCACGGTGAGAATAGAACTGTAGCCACCAGCATGTCCTCCCGAGAGTACAGTGACTGCTTCTGCTCTGGGAGGCAGATGGAGTTTGTATCTTAAATGTAAGGTTGACAAATCAAAACCTATTCATTCTGTAGAAGAACCCCATCCTGTTTTTATCCAGTGTTCTGCAGCCTGTCAAGTGCCGTCTGTTACTGTCTTCATTATTCTGGCAACACATTAGAATTTGTCCACATCATCTTGCAAGATCCTCCCGCGGCGTACCCTCCCCAACCCCCCCATCACAGACTCGGGTACTGAGCCTGATAGTAGACGCGGGTCCCTGGCGGGGGCTGTGCACAGTCCACACCCCGCCCCTGCTTCCTTCTACTGCCACACCCCAGGGGCAGCTGCCGGGGTGCTTCGCCTCGTCTCTGACTTCTGAGGAGACACACAGGATTCAAACGTGCTGTTTTAGTCTTAGTTGCTTCTCCACAGACAGAATTCCGCACACACATCAGGATGAACAAGAAGTCACTAGCAGTGAGTCTCACTTGCCATTTGTAAAAAGTAGATTTGTGCTTCATTATAAAGAAAACACAGGGCGCCCGGGTGGCTCAATCAGTTAAGCCTCTGCCTTTAGCTCAGGACATAGTCGCAGGGTCCTGGGATCCTGAGATCCCCCATTGAGCTCTCTGCTCAGCAGGGAGCCTGCTTCTCCCTCTCTCTCTCTCTGCCTGCCATTCCCCCTGCTTGTGCTCGCTCACTCTAATAAATAAAATCTTAAAAAAACACACACACACACACAAATTAATTTCCTTTGTAACTAAAGAGAATATAGTAGGACCAACTCTTTATATTTTTTCTTTTTTTTTTTTTTAAGATTTTATTTATTTATTTGACAGACAGAGATCACAAGCAGGCAGAGAGGGAGGCAGAGAGAGAGGAGGAAGCAGGCTCCCCGCTGAGCAGAGAGCCTGATGCGGGGCTTGATCCCAGAACCCCGGGATCATGACCTGAGCTGAAGGCAGAGGCTTTAACCCACTGAGCCACCCAGGCGCCCCATGATTTTTCTTTTTATTAGGTTTTCCTTATTTAGCCTTTAGTGCCTTGGAGTATTACACACTTAATATTTCTTTTTACCTTTTAAGCCTCAGTACTGAGATCAATGTAAGTGAGTCACATTTTTATCTCCTTACTGCGAAGTTAGGGTTATACGTATAGAGCAATAAAATACTTCATACCGAATTACCTATGAAATTGGCATTAAGTTTTCTTGTTTGGGTTACATTAGGTAGGTACTAACTCTAAAAATGTTCGGGTAATAGAATAATAATTACATATAGAACTGGATACAACCTTAACCTTAAAAAGCTGTGTCTTTCTCCATAAAAGTAAAGGAAACAGTTCATTTTTTGATAGTCCTTCTAGATCACAACATCTGGGAAATAGTTTTTCATTCCTGAGTTTCCTAAAAGTATCTTCCTAGTGGTGCCAGCTCACGGTGTCCTTAAGACAGAAGAATGACGCAGGAAGAGAGCTCTTTCATTTGACCTACTTAATCAGACGTCTTAGTGTGTATTAGCAGTGTGCCCAGCAATCAACAGAGCAGATATGAGTGAAGTTATTCCAAATTTTAAATTTAGTTACCACCATTTATATCTAGAACTTCAGATAAGAGAACATTTTGTTTTCACCTTTTTAAAAATACATGTAGAAAGTCCTTCTTACTGTCGAAGATTCTTTTAGTCAGTAAACCTCTAGTGGCCGTTCACTGTGTGGCAGCCGCCCGGGCACTGGACAGACAAAGAGGATAGACAGCCTGCCCTCTCTGGGGAATGACGTTCTTTTGGGGAGACGGATTAGGAATACTACACACACAACACACAAGAAGATGATAAAAGACTAACGTGCTGGGATAAGTGTATGAGAGAAAGAAGTAGGAGGGTAAAATAAAGGGCAAGGGCGGTAAGTCCTACCAGCAAAGGCCCCTCTGAGGAAGGAGAACATGTGGAGAAGAATGTAGGCAGACAGCACAAATGCGCAATTCCTCGAACCCATTACAGTGAGAAAACCGGGACCTGGTGCCCATGGCATGCTCCCTGCTGGCTGATGCCCCAGGCATGGCTTCCCCCCTCCAAAGTCACCAGGGACCCGATTCGTGGAACTCCCATCCCGTTTCTCGAAGGGAGCTGTACTAAAGCTATCTATGATACCAAAACATGGTGTGTGTTTCAGAAGCAGGAAGTAGACACAGTCCAGGCTCCCTGCTGACATCTGGCTCTGTCCGCTGTAGGTGCTCCCGGCGACCCGCACGGGGAGGTTTCCCTCCGCTTCCTGGGGGACCTGGAGATCTCCGAAGACACCACTGTGGCGGAGCTCAAGTCCCAGGTCAGGCTTCTTCCTGTGGCGCGGGAGTGGTGGCCCGGCTTCTTCCAGTGAGATATTAATACCTTCTTCTATTTCCTTTTCCCTCACTTACAGTCTTTCTGATAGGGCATGTGTTGTAGGCCACGTTCAGTGGTAAGTACCCAGCAGGCACTCCCGCGCTCGGCTCACACAGCCCTGGTGTGTGTTTCTGCCACTCGCCCTGTGGCTGTCATGTGTCCCCACTCGGACGGGCATGCTGTGCGCTTTCATTTGAATTTCTCCTCAGTGACTTGCGGCTTATGTTCATTTTGGTTTCTTAGGGAAACATGTGTTGGATCATCTGTGAAGCATTCACTTTACCCCTTTATTTACATTGTTCTTGTATCATTGTGGTCCCTGTCTTAAATGTCCGTTACAACATGTGTCCTAGAATGTGTAATTAGATACTGCATCCTTTTCTTACACACTCACACTCTAGACAGAGTGTTGGGTCCGGATGGAAAGGCTGGGCTGAGCACAACACGGAACGCTTTGGAAATTCCTGCTGTTGTCGGGCCCACAACGCGAGTATCTGCCGTCCGCCCTGGATTTTCCTGTGTGCACACAGCATCTGAAGTAACCTTCCTCTTACTGCCATGAGAACAAGAGAGACTTTTTTTTCTCAAAAGAAATACAGAGTTGCTGTTTTTAGATAAAAATTGAGTACTGGCTGTTTTATATATTACGGTCTCAATCTATAAATAGCTGTCAGCCTGCTAAATGAGTACAGAAGTTTAGGCCTAGCAGCTGCATCCAAAGATTCTGGAACATTCCACTGACAGCCAACCTTGAAGAACTCACAACCTTGAAGAACTGGCTTTCATTAGAGCTTTTGCGAGTTATACTCACATTGAAATGAATTTCTAAGTTTCACTTCCTGAAATATTTAAAAGGGGCTTTTGGCTCATTGGAAAATTCATCCCTCAAGCTGGCTTCCCACAAGAGGAAGACAGAAGTGACTGGATGGATTTCATTTTAGAGATACGCCATGATTTTTTTTTTTTAATAGAGTTTATCATTCCTTGAGGCACTCTTCCCTCAGATGTCACTGTGTAGTGTCTGTGTCTTCCTAAAGCAGTGTATCTGTTTGGAGCACTTTTTCAAACCATTGGAGAAATGTCTGTTTTCTTTCTAGGCCATGACCTTGTCCCCCTCCTCGGAGTTGGTCATCCCCTCCCCAGCCTTCCTCAGAGCCTGGACCATGGAAGGCCAGTGCCCCAGCAGGCTTTTACGTGCCAACCAGCAGCAGCTCAAGTAGGTTCCTCAGCGGAATCGCCGTCTTCCCTCGCCGCCGCACTGAGGGCCGGGGGGGTTGGGGGTTTGGGCTTCGTGCTGGCAGCTGGATGACGCTTTCCATCGACACTCTGGAGCTTTACTTTTCCATATTAGGCATAAATGTAGCTCCCTGTATGTTTACTGTGCTTCAGGTACCATGAACAGAATGTTGAGTTTTTCAGGCTTTATTGGGATATCATTGATACACGGCGCTGCGTACGTTGAAAATGATTGTCGCCCTGGCGTTAGCCAATCCTGCAGGTGTCACATAATTAGCATTTCTTTTTTGTGGTAAGAACAGTCAGGATCTACTCTCTAAAGAACTTTCCAGTCTGTGATACAGTGAACTGTAAGCACGGTGCTGGACGTGAAAGGTTCTGTCTGAACTTACGGATCTTGAACTGGAAGTTGGGCATCTCTGACCAACATCTCTTCCCCCCAGCCCCTCGCAGCCCTTAGAAACCGCCATGTACAGTTCCTATGCGTTTGGCCTTTTTAGAATCCACATGTATGTGATACCACACTTAACTGTCACACTTAACTTCACTATTAGCCTAACGCCCTCAACGTCATCCGTGTTGTCACAAGTGACAGGATGTCCTCCTGATACTTTGTTGCATACACGTGTACACCACCTCCCTGCCCATCCATCCTTCCGTTGACGGATGCTTGCGTGGTTTCCGTATCTTGGCTGCTGTGAATAGTGCGGCTGTGAACGTGGGAGCGAGGATATCACTTCCGAGATTGTTTTCATTTCCTTCGGATACAAGCCCAGAAGTGCCAGATCGTATGGCTTGTTCTATTTTTAATTTTTTGAGGAACCTCCAAAAAATTGGCTTTACCAGTTCACATTCCCACCAGCAGTGCACAAGGGTTCCCGTTTCCTCCACATCCCCGCCAACACTGTTCTCGCCTTTTTGGTGCTAGCCATTGTGACGAGTGGGAGGACGTCTCTCCCCGTGCTTGTGAGTCGCACTTCTTTGAGGATGAGTGACGGTCAGCACCTTTTCATGTACTGGGGGCCATCTGTGGATCTTCTGGAGAAAAATGTCAGTTCCTCTGCCCATTTTTTAATAGTATTTACGGGTTTGGGTTTTTTTTATTCTTGAGCTGTATGGGTTCTTTATGAACCCTCTATAACATAAATGATTTGCTAATTTCTTCACGCATTTCCTAGGTCACATTTTCATTTTGTTGATGGTTTCCTTTGCTGTGCAAAAGCTTTTTAATTTGATGCAGTCCCAGTTGCTTATTTTTGCTTTTCTTGTCTTTTCCTTTGGTTTCAAATGAAAAAATCATTGCCAGGGCCAGTGTGAAGGAGCTTACCTCCTGTGTTTTCTTCTAGGAGTTTTGTGGCTTGGCCCTTACAGTCTAGTCTTTTAATCCGTTTGAGTCGATTTTGGGATATGACGTGAGATGGCCATCCAGCTGCGTTCTGTTGCACATGGCTGACGAGTTATCCAGCACCATCTACTGAAGAGACCAAGGCTGTCCTTTCCCTGTTGTGTGCTCTTGGCTCCTTTGTTGTAAATTCATTGGCCGTATGTGCATGGGTTTATTTCTGAGCTCTCTGTTCTTTTCCACTGATCTTTGTGTCTGATTTTATGCAAGTGCCATACTATTTTGATTACTGTAGTCTGAAATCAAGAAAGATGATACCTCCAGCTTTGTTCTACTTTCTCAAGATTGCTTCAGATCTTTGGGATCTCTCATGGTTCCATACAAACTTTCAGATTGGTTTCCTATTTCAGTGAAAAATGCCATTGGAATTTTGATAGAGATTGCATTGAATCTGCAGATCACTCTGGATAATGGGGACATTTTAGCAACATTCCAGCTCAGCAACATGGCATATCTTTCCATTTCCGTATGTCTTCAGTGTCGTTCATCAATGTCCTATGGCATACAGATCTTTCACTTCCTAGGTTAAATTTATTTCTGCATATTTTATTCTTTTTGATGCTCTTGTAAATGGAACTGTTTTCTTGTCTTTCTGGTAGTTCACTATTAGTGTATAAAATGCTAAGTGGTTCTCGTATCTTGACTTTGTATCCTGCAACTTCACTGAATTTATTTAGTTCTTTGGTGTTTAGGGTTTTCTACATGGAATAGCATGACATCTGTAAGGAGAGGCAGCTGTACTGTTCCCTTTCTGATTTTATGCCTTTTCTTTCTCTTCCTTATCTAATGGCTCTGGCCAGGACTTCCAGTGGAGCGTCGGGTCAGAGTGGTACAAGCGGGCACCTTCTCCCTGCGGCGGAGACAGGCGTGCGGACGCGCAGCCGTCGGTGGACGAGCTGCCGGCGATTCTCGCGTCTGGCCTTTACTGTGTCCGGTTAGGTTTCTTCTCCTACCGGTTTGTCAAGTGAAGTTGTCATGAAAGAATGTAGAATTTTGTCACATGCTTTTCCTTCATCCGTTGAGATGATGACTTGTTTTTGCCCTTCACTTTGCTGTATCACATTGGTTGATTTGCAGACACTCAACCACCCTTGTGTCCCTGGAACAAATCCCACTTGATCGAGGTGTAGGAGTTGGGATTTGGTTTGTGGATATTTTGTTGAGCATTTTTACATCTGTATTCAGCCAGGGTATTGGTCTGTAACTTTTCTTGGGATATTCTTGTCTGGTTTTGGTATCAGGGTAGTGTGGGCCTTATAATAGCTCTTCAGCTTTCTGGAAGAGCTGGGGAAGGACTGGTAGTAATTCTTGAAATGTTTGTTAGAATTCACCAGTGAAGCCATCTGGTCCTGGGCTTTCCTTTGTTCAAGGTGTTTTGTCACTTACTCAGTTACTTGCTCAGTAACTTACTCCATTCTCTTACTGTAACTGCTCTGTTCAGATTTTCTCTTTGCGACTCAGCACATGCCGAGGTCTGTCCATCTCCCCCAGCTTGTCCGCATCTACTCATTCATAGTCGTCTCTCAGATTTTGAATGTCCTTATTCACTGTAATCTTTTGCTTAAAAAGAAAGCTTAGTGTTTTTCCCCAAAAATCTAAAAAATTAAGTATGTCACTCACTGTTATTTTGTTTCATTTCTTTTATCAGGGAATACAAACTGGGAAGGAAAACTGAGATCTGCTTAGAGCCCCTTGAGAAAGAAGAAAATTTGGGGTAAGTCATCTGATTCTGCGTGCTTGACTTGTCGTGGTGGGTAGTTTCTTGAAAACCTTAATAGCGTGTTCAATAGTAAAGGGCTTTTCCCCACTGCTGAGTGGCCTGGCAACTTAAACCAGACTGTGTTCTACAAATGCGTTTGTGTGTCTGGAACTGGGAACTCATCTTCCCATGAAAACAGTGAGTCACAAATGCATGTTGACTCCATAGTGATCTCCGAGTATGAGCAGGATGCTCCTTCCCAGCCCTCATCCGTGCCCTAGGACAGTCTTGTCAGCACCTATCACCACCCCCTTGCCCTCCTTCATCATCATCACACCCTGACATAGGAGACCCTCATGTGTGACTTGGCTCCCACCACTGTGATGTGAGCTTTGCGGTCACTGCTCTACCCCCAGAACCCACAACCGTGCCTGTGTCAGAGCCAGTGATTAATTATTGACTAAAGAAATACCCCAACGGGGTCTGTAATCAAACTTTCCTATTTCTTTTATCACGATAAGAAAATCTTTTTTAAGACATTCTGTCGGCATCACTGCAGGGTAAGGTGGTTCTGCGTGATGTGACAGGAATACCATTCCCGCCGCTGGATAGTAGCGGGGACTCTGCTTCAGCGTGTCTCACCTTCACTTAGCCCCATGGCTTTTATGAAAGTGCATTCTCACTGCCAACTGTACTGACCAGGAGTAGTGTCCTAGAGGGAGATTTCTGGATCAAACTGGTATGAACATCTTAAACTTCTTAAAACCGTTCAGTTCCTTCCCATGTACGTTCCCACAGGCAGTGCTCATGAGTATCGCTCCCTTCAGCCTCAAGCCAGCACTGAATATTTTCTTCATTTAAATGTTCGCTAAACTGATCAGTGAGAAATGGTTGTCTGTCTCATTTGCTTCAGCGCTCTGATCGCTAGCCAAAGTGGGCATTTTTCTCAAAGGCTTATCATTTGTAAGCCATTTGTGTTTTGTGAGTGTGTGAGTTCATGTATTTTGCATGTTTTTGTAAAGAGGTCTTAGAAAGAAGTCTAATCTGTGAAGCCTTCTGAAATAACAGCATTGACCCTCTGTCACATTTGTCGTAAGCAGTGAAGACCTGCTGGGGGCGTCCCCATCCTTGCCCAGCCTCCGGAGCTCTCTCCTCTCCCTCTCTCCCCTTCTTGGGAAGCCCTCTGTCACCCTGGCCCCGCCAGGCCTGCTCTCTCCCCAGGCCCTTGCCTCCGGCGGTACCTTTTTTCTTTTGGTAAAAGCAGCCCTATAACCAAAATAGAACTGAAACCCAGCCTGTAAAATCACACACGGTGTCCCCCGCCTAGACGCGCATACACGCTTTCCCTTCTCCCTCCCCACCTTCCAGCCAGAGCCTCCTGTCCTGTGACCCGCTCCCTGGGCCCCCCACAGTCGCTAAGCCCTCACTCACTCCTTGCTGCCCTCCCCACGCTGCAGCTAATGGAGCTTTTTCCTGTCAACTTCTGGTTCAGAAATCGGCCTCTTCTGGGGCACAGCTGCAGCCCTCATTGTGGGCTCCTTCCCTGCCGCCTCCCAGAAGACGCCACCGCCGTGGGTGCCCACGATGGGAGCTTCCCCCAGCTCAGGCAGGGTCAGGGTGAAAGGAAAGCAAAGCAGAGAAGAGGGTTAGAGGGTTTGAGAAAAGAAGATCTGTCCTTTTGAAAACCAGAGGGTCAAGGGGAAGCTTCGCCCGTCACTGCCCCTGCCCCATGGTTCCTGCGACCTTGTCCTTCCACTTCTCTTCTGCTGCAGCCCTCACGACGTGGTGCTGAGGACGCAGATGCGCCTCCCTGGCGAGAGGGCCTACACCCCGTGCGCGGACCTGGTGTGGGACACCGCCCGAGGCTGGACAGCCAGCTCCCTGCGGCAGCGGGTCGCCTACTTCTGCTCTCTGCCCGTGGAGAAAATTGAAATTGCCAAGTACTTCCCGGAAAAGTTTGAGTGGCTTCCGATATCGAGCTGGGTAAAGTTGCAGGCTTTCTCGGGAGGCTGGGCCTTCCTGGCGTAGTGAATAGGTTAACTGCCGTTTCTCACAGACAGGGAATTTGGTAAGAATGTGAATTTTCTTTATTCAAGATGCTTGCTTTTTCTATAGAACCAGCAACTTACCAAGAGGAAAAAGAAGAAAAAGCAAGATAATTTGCAGGGGGCGCCTTATTATTTGAAAGATGGAGACACGATTGGTATTAAGGCAAGTTATTTAACAGCAAATTTACCATTTCGGTAAAACACCAGGATCGGTGATTTTTTTTTTTTAATTTTATTTATTTGACAGAGATCACAAGTAGGCAGAGAGGGAGGCGGGCAGCAGGCTCCCCGCTGAACAGAGAGCCTGATGCAGGGCTTGATCCCAGGACCCTGAGATCATGACCTGAGCCGAAGGCAGAGGCTTAACCCACTGAGCCACTCAGGCGCCCCATCAGTGACCTGAGAGAGAAGTTGTATCAAATCTTCAAGGCTCAGATAGTGCCTTTTCCCTACATTATTTCAGAGAACAGAAATAAGAGGGTAAGCCAGACCAACCACTCCTTTCCTGAGGTCAGTAGAACCTCAGTATCAAAATCTTAATTTTGGGTTGGCCTTGCATGAAAATGCTTTTGCGGAAGTTTTAACATGAAGTGCGTTGCTGTAGGTTTGGGGTTGGTCCCAACACCAGGGTAAGACATTGCCTTCCATGCCTAGTTTGCTCTGAGTTTTTTCTTCCATCCTGAGCGAGCGTTGGCATATTAAATTCCCACTGTTTCTGCACCTGTTGAATTAGCTCCCTGGCTTCCCGTCTTTAATCTGGTGTCTGTTACAGAAGGGGACAGAGCCTTCCTCACCTACTGTGGACCAACCTCCTTTGTCACATAGTGATATTTTTATATTAAGAATTAATAACTTTAATCCTTAAGAATTAATTTAACTTAAGGATTAAGTTGCTAATCAATACTTTCACATCAAGGAATAAGCATTCCCGGAAGCCCCACTTCGTCCAGCGTTGTGCCTCCTCCCTACCAAAGAGAAGTGAACACACACTGAGAGAGAAATAAGGGGAATTCTGAAAGCAAGGCCTAAAGCCATCCTTCCTAGACTGTTCTTCTGCAGAGACCACAGGGAGTGCTGCGGGGGTGGTACCCACATCCGTCAGCCGGGCAGCCCTGGCACGTGCAGGGAGGGGACGTGCAGAGGGTTCCCTGAGACACTAGCTATAATAGCATCGACTGGAAAGAAGAGTGACCCCCAGGAAGGGGACAGAGAAAACAAAAGTGTGGATGTGGTGGCACGGAAGCCAGCGGTTGACATCAAGACATCAGAGCCCCATGTGTCAGCACAGAGAGACAGCCCATCATTTAATGTTGAAACGAAGTCACAGGGTCACTTCCAGGAACTGGAAAACCCTGTGCAATGCTAAGGGTCACAGAGGGTCATGCCCCCAGGTAGTGCTCAAGTCCAGGCGAGGACGGGAGTAGCAGTGCTCACCTCCAGGGGCGGTGGAGGACCAGCGGCTGATTCAGATACACGCGTCCCGAGCACCGTGTACTGGAGCAGAGGTCCATGCGTCTGCTCCGTTTTTCTCACCTGAGAACTGTGCGCGGACGCAGCAGGATGCTCCCACGGTCGCTCGGTGACTAAGTACATTCATATTCCAGTAGCTGTGTGTGCTGTGCTTTTTAAGAACTGTGAAACACTACAAAGTATGAAAAGGCACAGCAGTAGCAAGAAAGACACCCAGGTCCTCAGAGCGGCGCAGGCGTGTGGCCCGGGGGTCCAGACACGCCAGGTACGGGACTTCCTTATCCCCAGATGGCATCCACTCCTACCGTTGGCCTGGGAGTTCGATGGCGCGGGAGCAGGTTACCTCTGCTGGATGCACCCGAGGGAGGCGGTCAGGAGCCAAGAAGCCGAAACACACCGGGACGGCCAGCCCGAGTCCTTCCTAGAGCGCCGCTCGATGAGGCCGGCCTGGGGGTGGCCAGTGTTCCTGGGGAAGGACATCTGTATAGGAAACTGACTGCAGCCCCTCAGGAGACCATGGGGGGCAGCC
Source organism: Lutra lutra (assembly GCF_902655055.1). Classification (NCBI taxonomy): domain Eukaryota; kingdom Metazoa; phylum Chordata; class Mammalia; order Carnivora; family Mustelidae; genus Lutra; species Lutra lutra. Next base: position 41,478,448 of record NC_062280.1, on the reverse strand, counting down.
TGTGTCTGCGGAGGCTGGGGGTTAGCAGACCGGGCTCACGGGGCAGCTGTGGAGATATGTGGGGGGACATGGTGACAGTATTTCTAGAAGAGCAGCTGTACTCCTAGCAGGCTGGAGTGCACGTGATCCAACAGGCGTGTCCCTGTGCCGGGTCTCCGTGGAGCCTTGGTGGCCAGAGGCAGAGGTCCGAGGGCGGGCACAACAGTCTCCATGCCAGCTCTTCGTGCCATTTGCTGAGCTAGCCCCAGCCCTGAGATGCTTGGTGTCCGCTGTTGAGGTGAATTCGGATGGTCTTATGTTAAGGTATTTTTTACGTACACCTTAAGTGTCTGAAAACGTTCATTAATTACTTTGAAATGCAGAATCTCCTGGTTGAGGATGACGAAGATTTCAGTACAGTCAGAGATGACCTGGGAAAGGAAACACAGAAGCAGCTCGCTCTGGGAAAGAAAAGGTACCATCCCGGCCCTCATGCCCACGGCAGCTTCCGCTGGCGGCCCCCAGACGCCAGCTCTCCCCGCCGGAGCGCCCTTGGTGGGGCTGGGAGCGCTGCTTTCCAGACTGTGCTGGAAAGACATGCAGCCTGGGGGCTTCTTGTCTGCTGCCCAGACCTGTTCTTTACATCATCCCCTAACCGGGCTTTCTGGGAACCTGGGCAGAACACAGGGTGAAGCACCCCCAACCCCTGTCTCAGGAACTCGCCCTGCTGGTCCGCTTCCTCCCTGCTACCCTCTCAGCCCCTCGCCCCTCTCCATCACCTGAACAAATGAGCACTCGAGATCACTCATGCTCCAGCCGCTCCCTCCTCTGTCTGCCCCCGTCCAGCCAGGGGTCCTCCACAGGCCACTGCCCTGCTCAGCACATGGACTCTGCACCCCCCTCGTGCCCCATCCTTCTGCTCCCTCCTTCCTTTTCGGCACACAGCCCAGCTGTCTCCTCTGGCCGCGGGCCACATACACCTCCCAGAATCTGCCAGAACATTCTCCCTCTGTCAGTCCTTTGAACTGGGCTAGTCATGTGTCTGGACCTGGCTTTCACCCCTATATCCACTTTACCCCATGCTGGCCACTCCAGGGGTGCCCCTGTCCTCCTTACCTGCTCCCTGCCTCCAGTCTCCTGAAATCTTGGTCCTCAGTCAGCTTCTGATGCGGGCACAGGGCTCCTTCTTCCTGGTGTAATGCAGCGACCTGACCCCGCCCCTCCTCGCCTCCGCACACTCTCGGCTGCCTCAGTGTCCAGTGGGGCCAGAGGAACGCGCACACAAGAACGGGCCAAGGGGGAGGGAGTGTCACTTGGGCAAGCACAGCTGTACTGATGCATGGGGCTGGACGTTTCAGACGTGCGCCTCTGTGAATGCTACATTTCGATTCAAAAGGTACGGGGCACCTGAGTGGCTCCGTCAAGCATCCGACTCTTGGGTTTTGGCTCAGGTTATAGTCTCAGGGTCAGGAGATGGAGCCCCATGTTGGGCTCTGCACTCAGCGGACAGTCTGCCAGAGATTCTCTCTCCCCGTCCCTGACCCTGTCCCATCCTCACGCTCTCTCAAGGTAAAGGTGTATTTTGCTGTGAGACATTTTGACCCAGCGGACTGGGAACGTCTGACTCCCTGTGTGGACAGGGTGTGGGAACCCACTCTCCTGTCACAGGGCGGAAGGGGGCTGCATGAATTGAGGTCCTCCAGCTGAATAGTCTGGAAATACCTGCCAGAGGTCCACATGCACATCGCTGGGGCCTGCTTTAACTTGAGGGGAGTCATCCCAAATCCCTCGACCTGGTGAGGCCTCCGGTGTCTATGGCTGAGTCAGTGACAGCCTCTTGTGTGTCCTGCAGCCAAGAAGCCCTGCGTGTGCCAAGCAGTGACCTTTTCTCCGGTGCCAAGACACCCGGCCGGCCCCGCGCACCAGAAGCTTCTCTTTCCATCCATGTCGGGAGTTTCAGATAGCGCCGGCTGCCATCAGCGTCCCCGGGGGCTCTGCATTCCTGCAGCGGCTCACCAGGTGGGGTGGTTTTTGGCCTTCTGCAGACAGACGCTCCAAATCCTCCACCTCGTTACAAGCAGAGGGATGTCCTGCCTTGGGCCAGGCAAGTGCACCTTACACGTGGCCATGCTGCACTGCACACCGCGCCGGGGGATGGCCCAGACCTGGCAATGTCCTCCAGCAGCCGGTGACATGCTGTCCTCACGCCGTACCTGACTCCAGCCACCATTCGTAGAAGAAAACTCCCCAGTTTTGCATGAACCACAGGCATGGGTACGACGGCACGTTGCCAACCTTGGACCTACCTGCCGTTGGAAGTCTGCACGGTCCGTCTTCCCCGCCTTATTCCACTGTTCACGTGAGGGTGTCGGCCCCTGAGCCGACAAAGGTTCGGACAGCTCCGCTCTCACGATGCCGGGCCACCCAGCCGGTGGCTGTTTTCTGGTCCCCACGGCCCACACGCCCCCTGCGGTCTGAGTTAAAACAGATTCTGAAGCCTCAGCTTGCTTTCCGGCCAAAGGAAAGAGGAGGCCTCAGGCGTAGCTGTGTGAGGGGCGGCGATCCAAACCTTCTCACTGCCAGAGCCTCTCTGGGGCTGCAGGCCTGGTTGGGGCACACGAGCCTGGGAGTGCTGAGGCGGCAGCACGGAGTGGCCTCAGCACAGGGGACAGGACGTAAAACCGAGACTGTACTCTTCGTGAAGCACGGCTCACAGATTTGAAAGACTTCGTCAGCATTTATGATGGACCCGCCTCTGGTACAGACCAGCTGATGGGACACGGGCACATGGGGGAGACCTCACGCCTTCAGACTCCGGCTGGGTCCAAAGCGGGGTTCCTGGGGGAGGGAACACACTTCACTTTCTTACCTCAGATGAGGCTTCGTGGCGGCTCTTGCTGTGCAGGCCTATCGTGCTCGCTGCCCGCAGGCGCCAAGATGGTGCTCACGTGCTAGGAGACGGAAGGCAGCCATGGACCAGTGTCCCAGCCGTGCCACCAGCTTAGGGAACCGAGGTTGACGTCTCACGTGATTTCCGCAGAGCGCATCCCCAGGCCCAAACCGGACATGAGGGGCTAGGGCTGGCAGCCAGGCCCTCGGGGAAGCTGTTCCGTTCCTGCTGCTCTGACGCAAGCTCCTTGCTCTGCCTTTGTTTTTGGGTGATCAAATATTAAAGAAATAACGGAAAAACTTTGCCTTCGGAAAACCAGGGACCTCACCAGACAGTCCTCCCGGCCGTGCAGGTGGCTGTGCCTTCATGTGCGAGCCTCGGGCTGCTGTCTGCCCGCTGGCCTGGCCTCTCCCTCCCATTGGGGGAGTGGGGCTCCATGGAGAGCTGTAAGATTCTGTTAAACTTTGTTCGGGTTGCAGTCTCCCCATTTCTGTTGTGCACCAACTATTCCATGTTCTCGGCATTTTTCCCCCAAGCGCACTTCAGATGCTCAATAAACGTTTATATTTAGAAATACTGTGTTGGTGCTGGTTCAAAAAGAACAGAAGTATGTTGGCGTTTTAAATAAATCCCAACTCAAGGGGGAAACTATATCGGAAGAAATTAGAAGTGATCTGTATTCTTTCCCTTCTAGAGAAAGGGAAGTGGCAAGGGTAGTTCATGACAAAAAACCTTTCTTCCCCTAGGACATTTTTCTGGCCAAAAAAAAGGGGGGGGATGCACCAAAATTTCCTGATGATTACCAAATCATGGCTTTATAGATGCCTTTCTCTCTGGAAGGCACTTAGCTGGGAAGGACCACAGCGGACACTCCCTCCCCTGCCTGCCCCGCTCCTCTGGGTCTGTGCCCCAGGACACACCCACCCGAAGCCCAGTCAGTAAAAGAAACACCAGTGGGTATATTTGCTCACCTCCCGAGGCACCACAAAGCAAGGATAGCCATACACAGAAGAAGAGGGTTGTGGCCTCCCTGCAGCCTCCCCGTTTCTCTCTGTCCCTCTGCACCTCTGCACCTCTGCAGCACAGCCACTCACCGCAGTCACCCTGTGTCACTCGCTGCAGAGGGTCATGGCCGGGACCCTTCACTTCCAGGTGACTGAACCCAACTTGGGCAACTCAAGCACCCAGAAGCAGAGCAGAACGCAGGCCCGACGGTGAGGGAGGGTGCAGCAGGTGGTCTCCTAGAGGGAGCGCGTTGGCCCGAGGTCCTGAGCCCTGGCTGCCCAGCATCTGCTGGGCTCCTCCCGTTCTCGTATGTTTCCAAGAGGATGGCACCCACCATAACACCAGCAGCTGTTCCACCTACACCCTGACCACACCTGTGTCCCTCTTTTGGCACCTCCTGCCCCTGCCAGGCGAGGCAACTCACACGCAGTCCATGTCCCCAGCTCAGGTCTGAGGTCTCCGGGCCACATTCCTCCAGGTCAGGTCCAGTGGACGGCCACCCTCACGGTTCAGCAACCAGTGCCTGAGAGATGAGGGTGAATCAGACCCGGAATCCGTGTACAAAGAGGGTGAGGAGGACCACAGCAGAACCTCTTCTGGAAAATGAGGGCACAAATGCAGCAGTGAGGACCCATGCAGCTAGACAGCGATCCCCAAGCTCCTGGTCCTGCCCTAGAGGCGAACCCTCACTTACCCCTCTGGTCACCCTCCTGTTCTCCAGAGGATCGATGTCCAGTGTCCCAGCATGGACGCTGAGAGGCTAGCATTCCCTGGACACAGGTCCTCCTGAGTGTGCACGTCTTGGAGGCCTGGGATGGATGGCCCTGGGGGCTGAGTGACCACAGCTTTCACCGGCCAGCGTGGGATTTGGCAACACGCTTCCTGGGAGTGCTCAGGAAGCTCACGGTTGATCTGCTTCCATCAACAGCGTGAGTGACAAAGCCTTTAACCCCCAGCGAGCCAGCTTCCTTCTTATTTTGCAAACCTGTTTTGCTTTTGTGATTTGGAAACCATGAATGGGCTGTACCCAGTATGCTTCCAACTTGATACAGACACATTCTAAGGTCAGCACCTCGGGCTGGGCTGGTGGGGTTGGAGCTGCCATCCCTGGTGTGAGCAGCTCCTCTGTTCAGGCTAACACTGATGCTCTCAGACCCTGGCTTCGGAGAGGCCTCCGTGCACCACAAACACCTGCCCCATGTGTGCACCTGTCTGCCAAGTTTTCTTTGTACCAGTTCACCCATCTCCTTGGGGTTTGGGCCCCTTTGGCCTCACACCTGTATAATAGGTATAACTCATGTCTCTGTATGCTTTCACTCTTGCTTCCCAAGTACAAAATCTTTACAGAAGGACTGCCACAGGGATAGGTTCAACTTAGAGACAAAACAAAACATGTGTAATTCTCACTCATATAAGAGAAGGCTGCTGGGCAGGAGCAGAGAAGGGGCCAGGAACTCTGGGGAGACCATGAAGATGTCCAAGAGTGGGCTGCCACCCTTGACATGTGTTTCCATGCTCAGCGCCATCCCGTGGCCCAGGCTGGCTGCTGGAGCACCATCCATCATGTCCACCCTCCAGGCCAACAGCAGGAAGAAAAAGAAAGGCTTAAAAGAAACTTTCTGGAAATCTCAATTAATACTTACATTTCTTTGGCCAACACTTGGTCACATTACTAAGTGACCTCAGAGGAGGTGCGACTGCCAAGGAGATGGGAGAATGTTGAGCACAACACACGACCCAGATGATGTGGGGAATCTGTTAGTGGTGCAAGAGAAAACTGACGTTTATCGGCATCAAGCAGTGGCTTCCACAGATGCCAGGGAGTCGGAGCTTCTAACATTCCCCACAACTAGATTACGCAACAGTAGGTCAGGACTCGGGGAAGTGGAGGCCCAAAAACTTGGTAGTCAAACAAGACCGATCAGTTTTTAGTAACAGCATTTTTAGAAATCAAAATTAATGCAGAAAAATCCATGATGAACAAAATATTAAAATGTTAAACCCAGGATCAGTACAGTCCCGCAAGCCTAGGGCACCTGGGTGGCCCAGCCGGTTAGTCGTCTGATTCTTGATTTCAGCTCAGGTCATGAGATGGAGCCCTGCATCAGGCTCCACATTGGGCATGAAGCCTGCTTGAGGTTCTTGCTCCCTCCCCCTCTGCCCCTACCCAACCTACCCCCTCATGTGCACTCTTCAAAAAAAAAAAAAAGAGCCATGCATGCCTAGATACTATCTTTAGCAAAAAGCCGAAGTCCTCCTTGCATCCTGCACGCATGTCCACAAGAGCAGCACTGCCAGCGCTCACCCTTGGCAGGGGAAGAGAAGCTAGGCTGGGGTCAGGAGAAGAAACACCAAGAATCAAAGCTCCCCGTTTCATGAAGTACTATGGGACAAAGAGAGACGGAAGGAGAAGGATCCAGTGTCCAGATGAGTCCCAGTTTCCTCCTTAGCCCCCGTGCCCCCAGGCTTCATTTCTCCAGCCACCCTCGGCCAGTGGGGCAGTGCAAACATTCAGCAGGGAGCCAGCAGAGTAGCCCCACAGCCTGCGGCAGAGGCCCGAGTACGGGAGGTGGAGGCCACCCCGCCACAGGAGGGCACCACCAGGAATGCTGCCTGGGTGGGGCCAGGATAGTCCCTGGGTCACAGACGTCAACTTCCAGGAGCAAGGAGAGCCTCCCAGGCAGCAGGTAAGGGCCACTCTGGTAGACAGAACACTGCTGACCAGAGGACAGCTTGAGGCTCTGTCAAGGGACAGCTTGAGGCTCTGGGGTACCCTTCCGGTCCCCTCAGGGATACATGTCTCTCTCCTGCAAAACACCTGGAAACCCCCTAAAGGAGGAAGGCGGGCAAGGTGTGTGTTAACTGAGGGACCTTCTCCCCTAAGGAGACTGGAAAGCGGAGGGGCCCCAGAGCAAGAGAAAACTGGTGATGAGCGATGAGCCAGTGCGTGTGCGGCCCCTGCTCGCACACAGCAGCCGGGAACGGCGGGGCGCGGGAGGCGAGGAGGGTGGTTTGCCTTTCCAACCACCTTTGCCCTGGTGGGCTCGGGAAGCCTCACACTCCCTCCACCCCAGACCACCAGAGCCACCTTGGCCACGACAGCCCGACCCCCAAGGGACACGAGGAGGGGCTGCAGCCTGAGTTGCAGAAAGACACCTGCCCTTGACTGCTCTGAATAAACCGGTCTGAGCCATCACAGGTCAAACAGCTTGGCCTTCCCTCACTTCGGGAGGCTTCTGTCGCTGGATCGGATGAAGGTAAGCTGTGTAGAGCACCTGGGTTTCCTTGGAGGATGATGTCTAACAGGAAGCAGCATGAGTTTAGAAAGACTGCTCCTCTTGCTGCACACACTGCCTTGGCCGTCTGGCCATCGCATTACACCTGCACCCTCCCCCTCATCCCCTCTGGGCTGGCATCTGGCCTCCCCCCCCACTCTGCCCCACATGGTCTCCTGCCGGCTCCCTGCCTGCTTTGTGACACAGTGGAGCCCAGCCCCGTGCAGTGCGCCTCCCCAGTGAGAGTGGAGGCCAGCAGCTAGCAGAGGCCACAGCAGCCCTCCCCAGACCCACCTCCCAGACGTGCAGGGCCCATCCCCACCCCTGCCAAACCGTATGGAGCTGGGCTTCTGGGCCAGCAGACTGGGATAGTCTGGACCCAATTTTCTCACCTGTCATGTGGGCTGAGCTTGGTGTCAGGGCTGGGACAGAGGACAGCACTCAGGGTAGGATCTCATGCACCCACCTGCCCCGTGACACCCACCTTTGCCACATGCTAGCTGTGTGACACGCCACAAGCTGGGAACCTCTTTGAGCCCATTCCTCATCTGTAAGAGGCAGGATTGTTAGAAGAAATAAAGGAGTTAGTATGTGCAAACCACTCAGGCCAGCATCTGGTTAAGATATTCCATGCGTTAGCCTAACTGATCATGCATGGTCAGTCATCTCAGCGTGGTCCCATTCCTTTCACCCGGGTTTGTGTGCAGCTCTAGACAATGAGACATGAGGGGCGGTCAGCAAAAGCGGGGCTTCTGAAAATGTTCCTTTCATCTTAAAAAGACACAGAAGAGACCACCACCTGCTCACGTACACCTTACCCTGGACTTGGGTCACTTTTTGGGCAGGATGCTTGGGGTGGTGGCAGCCATCTTATAACCATGAGGCTAATCCTGGATAGCCACATGGGAGGAGGGAGCACACCACAGTACACCTGGGCCCCCGAAGAGCGAGGAGGGAGGGAGAGAGAGCTGTTGGAGAGGGAACCAGTGTATTCAAAGCCCATGCAGCCCTTTTGAACCCTGTCAGCCTCATTTTCAATTCTGTGATCCCAGTCACCTGCCTCAACCCAGAGAACTGAGAGGTAACAGCATGACCTTGAGCTTGGAGAGGCTGCTGCCTTGGGATAAAGGGACTAGGAGCTAAACAGAGAGGTGGGAGAGCTGGTCTGTGGTTTTATAGGAAAGATTTAGGAGGATCAGAATATTTGCTTCCATCACAAGCCCACAGTAGGCTGGTCCATGCTGCCCATGATGGAGTCTGACCCTCAGCCCGACCTCCTTGCTGAGTTTTTAATTCAACAGACCCAAGAACTCACACTTTAAAAAACACAATGACTTTCCATTTTGTTCTTTAGCCACACCAATTCACCTTATTTTTAGAGTAGCTAAAAAACATAATCCTGAATCCAGTTTGGAAAGACTTGAGCAAGTAATGTTTTATGTCAAAGCACAGGAAATGGGGGCACCTGGGTGGCTCAGAGGGTTGAAGCCTCTGCCTTCGGCTCAGGTCATGATCCCGGGGTCCTGGGATCGAGCCCCACATCGGGCTCTTTCCTTGGTGGGGAGCCTGCTTCCTCCTCTCTCTCTCTGACTGCCTCTCTGCCTGCTTGTGATCTCTCTCTGTCCAATAAACGAATAAAATCTTTAAAAAAAAAAAAAAAGGCACAGGAAATGACAACAAGAAATCTGTCAATGGAAGATTTTATTTATACACAGAACAACCTATTTACAACCCCAGATCGGGTATGTACACAGCAATACAGGAGGCATTTGCTTCCACGGCGGGCACTGTATAAATTAAGATCATAAATATGAGGGGTAAGCCCCACCCGAGGGCACAAAACCTCTTCTCCAAGACTCCCCAGGACTGACCCTTCCTCCTTCCATGCTGACAGGATTGGGGTCCCAGCGGGACCGTGCTCAGCCATAGCAGGAACATCGGGGCCTGGCAGAGAAGCGGGCCACGGAGGGCGACGTGGCCCCCACAGCAACGCAGTGAGGGCCCCACACCGGTGCACTTCCATGCGACACTCACATTTACTCCATTCACCTCTAACTTACTAGAATCAGAAAAATGGTTTCTACGTAAACAGTGTTGTTTTCATCACTGACAACACATTAATTTTAAACACCATGCTTGACCCAACCCTCAGGCTTCCCCGAGAGAGGGCCGGGAGGGCCTGGGGTGGCTCGCAGTTTCAGACCCAGCCGCAGCCGCAGCCGCCACTCCCCTCACTTGCCATGGGCGTGCTTGTCCCCGGTCCCTGCCAGAGGGGACAGCGCAGACACCGTGCTGGCACGGGCTCAGGTCCCCACAGTCTCCTTTCTCAGCCTGTTCTACCTGGAAAACCAGTGATTCCTGGTGGCCAGATGACTCCTCTCTGCTTTCCACGTCCCGAACGGCCATCTGCTGGCACTGGACCTTAGGGTGGGGAAGGCCATGCACAGCTGCCCGGCCTACCTCCAAAGGCGCAGCAGAGTGCCCTGCAGAGCACAGGCCTATTCACCCCAAACCCAATGCTGCCACTCCACCCTTGGGGAGAGGAGCTGGCTGGGCGCCCGGAAGGTCACCAGCAGGAACACCCCCAAACTGGAGGTATGGGCCAGGTTGGCTCACGGAGGGGCCCACCAGGCACACCAATAAAGGGGAGGCACAGGGGCCTGCAAAGCGAGTGGCAAGTAGAGGCTGTTTGGTGGTGAGCTCCCCAGTGTCCCCTCAAGGGTGACCAGACAGCACCTGCAGCCCAGTCCCCTCACAGGGACAAGGGGTGAAGCGAGATCCAGGAGATGGGGTGGCGTGGCCTGCGGACACTGATGCTCAGCACCCCCTTTGGGGCATGGAGCCCTAGCTGGCAGCCGGACACTGTTCCCCCACCCGGGCCCGCAAGGGCTGGGGACGTGGGCTGGAGTGGCATGAGACAGAGCCATCCACACGGTCAAACTGTCAGGACGCTGGCCTGGGACCAAGCCTGGTCTCCCCCAGAATAGGGAGAGACATCTTCCCAGCGCCCAGCAAGCGCTCTCTCCCCACACCACCATGCTCACGCAAATATGTCCTCTGTGGAGAGACGAGAGAGGCTACGGCGTCTCAAGACAGATATCCCACGTCCCACACCAGCAGCTCAAGAGAGGGCACCAACCAGGACAAGGGACCAAAAGCAATAGGTAAGGGATCTGGCAGCCCAAGATCACAGCCACCCGTTTACTTGGCTTTAGGAGGGACAAGTTTGCCTCCTCTCCAGGTCTAGTGACAACAGACGGGATTGGCAATGCATTCCTGCCACACTCAAATGACAAGAGGCAGATCTTTGTGAAAGACCTCATCCATAAATGGGACATCAGCTGAGGGTGGCCTGGCAGGGGTGCTGTCAAGACCTGGGTGGCTGGTGGGCACAGAAAGAACTTTTCAGTGCAGGAGGCTGCCAGCCGGGTCAGTTTCTGCATGCCTGGGAGATGCCACACGGTGTGCGATGATGAGGCTCTCCGTGAGGAACCCACAGGACAATCCCGGGCAGCCCCAGGGCCCAGGAGGTCAGGTCCGGCCCAGGTCACAGGTCAGCAAGAGCGGAGGGGAGGTGGCGGTCCGCCCCACATAACGCCGGGTGGGACGAGGTGCTGTTTCAAGGTAGCTATGTTGGTGTGTTCGAGACCCCGGAGCAGTCACAAAACGGGCGTCTGCAAGGCTTCCTGTCTGGAGCAAAGGGAGTAGCACCATGAGAAGGGGCAGGCGCTGCGCCTGGCCTTAGTCGTGGGGGGCGCGGGGGACGCAGGCCGACAGGGCCAGGGCTAGGCCTCGGTGGCAGGAGTGCTCCGGCTCAGCTCCTTGATGCCACACAGGATCCTCTTCATGTGGCCCACCTTGGTCACGCCGAGGTCCTGCAACGACAGGACAGCACCCTGAGGCCAGGAAGGGGGCTTGGCCCCCGCGGGCCTTCTACCTGGCTTTCTGAACGCAAGCGAAGGAGAAAAAATGAAGACGGTGACACCAGATAGAGATGGCCCACGCGTGAAGAGTCGTGCAGATGCCTGCCACACCCCTCCCACAAGCCTCAGTCCCTGCCGCTGTGCAGGACAGACCCGGGACGCTGGCCTGGCGGCAGGGGTCCAGTGACTCAACAAAGCTGCCGTCCAGGACGTCCCCAGGGGTGGGTCACCCACTCAGGTGAGGGGTCACCCACTCAGGACATGGCTCCAGGAGCCCCAGGCTCAGATTGGTCCACGCGAACCCCAGCCGCGAGCAGCCTGCCTCCGACCGCCGCACCCGCAGACCCCACACACCTCCCATACTCAGGGCCCCTAGCAGCCTGTGTCCAGCAAGTCTATCGGTCCCAGTTTTCCAACAGCTTCTGTTCGAGCCTCTGTGTCACATATTGGGAATTCTTACAATATTTCAGACATTTTTGCTATTACATTTGTTGCGGTCATCGGTGACCACCGATTAGGACTCACTGAAAGCTCAAATGACAGTCAGCAGTTTTTAGCAACTAGTATTTTTTTCACTAAGGCAGGCACACTTTTGAGACGTAACGCTGCTGCACACTTGACAGACTGCATGTTCTACACGTGACTGTCCTGTGCACCGGGAAACCACACAGTTCAGACTCGTTCCCTCACAGCATCTCGGTGGGGTGCCTGCGTGTCAGCTCCAAAGGGAGAGGGACCCCCACGTGCTGGGGGCCACTGTCACACAGGGCTCTTTGGCTGACTCCTTAGCATAGAGCTGTGTCCCTCAACAGAGTTTATTTCTACATGGGCTCCACCCCCAAGGTGGGGCTTAAGCCCATAACCCTGAGACCAAAAGTCACATGCTCTACTCACAGCCAGCCCAGGCGCCCGCCCTCGACGGGATTTTTAATGTTAAAATAGTTCATTTGTCCAATTACATTAAGAAAAGCAAAGTGCTCCATCATGTCCGCTTTGGCTTTGTCTGGCTGTGGGAGGTGGTGACATCACTGCCAGGGGGCAGAGGCGCTCTGCGGGCCACCGTCGCGCATCACCCCGAGACAGGCACAAGAGAACCATGAGGAGAGCCCTGATGCTGGGACAGGGCCAGGTCAGAGGGAGGGGACAGAGAAGGGAGTGCAGGGAAGCCCAGGGCGGGTTCCCAGGAGACAATGTGGAAGTACCTTGAGGTCCCTCCGCTCCAGGTGCAGGAGCTCAGAGCCCCGGATGTCGTGCCGCGTGAAGATGTCCTTATACTCACAGAGACTGAGGTGCTCCAGCCAGGCAGCAACCTCCTCTGTCCCCCAGAGGTGAACTGTCAGAGACGGAAAAGCACGAATGCAGTGAGTGCCCAGAGCCCAGCGCGAGGCAGGTGGCAGCCGGCACCTGAGACATCCCAGCAGCAGGCATCCCAAGATGCCCCAGAAGCCAGCACCCAGACAAGATGCCCCAGCAGTAGGTACCCCAGACACCCCAGCAGCTGGCACCCACATGCCCCCAACAGCTGGCACCCAAGACACCCAGCAGCCAGGTCCTGAGATGCCCCCAGCAGCAGGGACCCCACACACACCCCCAGCAGCTGGCACCCACAGCCCAGCCACAGGCACCGCCCAGAGCCACGCAGAGAGCAGCAGGGAGCCACCCGCTCTCCAAGGGAAGGAGCTGCCTGCAGTCTGTTCCTGCCAGGTCGGCCATCAGCCTGGTCATTTCCCCCATGTCCCAGGAGGGACCAGACACCCCCAAAGAGATAAATGCCAATGTGACTGTGCCGCTGAAGCCAGCCTGCCCTCCTCTCTGGAGGATCCCGTCACTTCTGGTCCACAGCAGGAAGGGAAATGGGCAGAGATTCATGTAGCCAAAGCCACCATCATTAAAAGAAACCCAACTGCTGGACAAACATGCGAAGAAGAAAAATCAAAGGCAGTGACCACTACCCACAAATCCAAACTCAGGGCTTCTCGGCACCTGAGAGCACTGGAAACAGCCATGCTAAGAGCCCATTTACAGACTCCCCCAAAAATGTCCACTCTCGAGTGCCCTTTGCTATTGACCTCCGCAGCTGCAAGCGTTGGTGGCCCGGGCTCCAGCATGGGGCCTGGACTCGTGAGTCGTCCGCCGGGGACCAGCAGCCCCTCACAAGAGGCGGGCCCGGTGGGCCCTGCACAAGACTTGAGTGTGAACTCTGTGTCTCTGAGTGTCCTATCACCTCTAGTGTCCCCCTCCCCCCTTGCACCCCCTAATCCAGGGCAGGCACGCAGTGTGGTGTCAGTCACCGGAGTCCGCACAGGGAGTGACCCCAGGCAGGAGCGACAACACAGGGCTGGAAGTGCAGGGGCAGCTCCCTAGACAAACACCGTGGCAATAGGGGTCGTGATCAGGGACCACGGGGAAGAACCAAAAGGCCACAGGAAAAAGCAGAGACCACAATGGCCCCCAGAGCCGGCGTGGACAGCCAGAAGAACAGCAGGAGGGCAGGTACCCGGGGCTCCCAGGCTACTGCGAGCTTCTCTGTTCTTGCTGTTTTTCTCTTTCTTAAACTTCGTCACCAGGCGGAACTTGCCACTGCGGCTGCGTTTGGAAAGCTCCAGCATCACATTCTGTGGGGGAACCAAGAGGCAGGGAGAGTCAGAAGCTGAAGCAGCCAGGCAGGAGTCACATGTTGGGCAGGGGGGCTCAGTTCCTGCTTTACCACTGTCCCCCCTGGTTTCTAGGCTCACAGACTTACCTGTAACGCCTCTTAAAGGTGGTTTCACAGTGATCACACAGTGTCTAATACCACATTTGATTTCCTTATTTTATAATGTGTGTTTCTCATGTGATTGAAAAGCTTCATGATCAATCGGAGAAAGACAACTATCATATGATCTCCCTGATATGAGGGAGAGGAGATGCAACATGGGGGGTTAAGGAGTAGGAGAAGAGTAAAGGAAACAAGATGGATTGGGAGGGAGACAAACCATACGTGACTCTTAATCTCACAAAACAAACTGAGGGTTGATGGGGGAAGGGGGGTTGGGGGGGTGGGGTTATGGACACTGGGGAGGGTATGTGCTATGGTGAGTGCTGTGAAGTGTGTAAACCTGGCGAGTCACAGATCTGTACCCCTGGGGATAAAAAGATATTTTTATAAAAAATAAATAAATAAATAAAAAGAAAAGCTTCATGAATATTACCCAAATACCAATACATTCTACAAAGATTATCCAGTAGGTCACAGCTGATCTTCAGAGCTGCACGGGCAGACAGGGACTAGTGGGATATAAGTGTCTTTCTAAAAACAAAGCTTTTCTGGCATTTTTTGGTCTTTCCTTGGAACCTACTCCCCAAAGCAGCATCACTGAGGGACAGGAGCACTGGGTCCCTGCCACCTCCCCGCACAGTGCTGCCCAGGAAATGGGCGGAGATGACACTGCCCCTTCCCAGCTGGTCTGACTGTATTCACATAGAAGCAGGGCCGCAGGCCTCTGCACACGATACATGGGCCTGGATTTACGTGTGTACACATCCTACCCCCGTATTCGCAAATAAAGCAGAATTTCCTATGTCCCAGGAGCGCCTGTCTCTTCTTGCCCCTGAGGGCCTGGACTCTGCCACAGGGCCCTCTCTACTGACGTCCCCACACTGAACTGCGTGGCCACATTTGGCAGCTTTAAGATACTTTCAGATCTGAAAAGGACACGTGTTCCCACTGAAAAAAATGCCACAGGGATTTTCATTAGAATTGCACCAAATCAGGGGGTGGGGGGGTGGGGGGGGTGAGTACGGGTCCTCACGTCCAGAAACATGCTCTGTCGTGCCACCAACCCTCCAGGTGCCCTAAGATCCCCTTCATGGGATTTCTGATCAGAGGCATTTCCAGCTTCAGGTTTCCTACTAGAAAAGAGACTTCTCACAATGGTATTTCTAACTGATGACTGCAGGGCTCAAGGAACTTATTTTACAAATTTCTTAACTTGGCAAAATCATCAACCATCCATTCTAACAGCTGCTCCGTTAAAGACCATTAGCGCCACAGTGCCCAGGCTCTTCTGTGCTGGGACTGGTGGGCGCCCGCCTCACTCCTCAGCGCTCCCACAGGAGGGGCACCCGCGGCAACCCAGAGCTGCTCTCCCCACAGCCCAAACAGAATCCTATGCCTGACTTTACAATTTCCTTTTTTTTAAAATGCCTATGAGGATCACATTAATTTCTAACTTTTATTATTTTTTAAAAGGTTTTATTTATTTATTTGTCAGAGAGAACACAAGCAGGGGGAGCGGCAGGCATAGGGAGAAGGAGAGGGAGAGCTGAGCAGGGAGCCTGATGTGGGGCTCGATCCCAGGACCCTGAGATCATGACCTGAGCTGAAGGCAGACACTTAATCGACTGAGCCACCCAGGCGCCCCTACTTCTAACTTTTAATATGGGGATTTCATCCTGGGAGGCCAGCAGAATGAGGCTATCAATGTATGACGTTGTCTCTCCACCTTTTTTTTTTTTAAAAAGATTTTACTTATTTATTTGACAGAGATCACAAGTAGGCAGAAGGCAGGCAGAGAGAGAGGGAGGAAAGCAGGCTCCCCGCCGAGCAGAGAGCCCGATATGGGGCTCGATCCCAGGACCCTGAGATCACGACCCGAGCGGAAGGCAGAGGCTTAACCCACTGAGCCACCCAGGCGCCCCTCTCTCCACCTTTTAAATTAAGCAAATTCCAGACATCAAACTACCCCTCACACACACATAAACACTTCAGTATGCAACCCTAAAAGACAGGAATACGATCCTAGAGCATCTACCCATAGCACCATCACCACACTGACACCAGCAAGAGCTCACGTACATCCAATAACATCAAATCTCCCCGCCTGTTCCAAAGGGTTACCCTCGTGGCTGGTGTGTCTGAACCAGGTCCCTCTTGAGGGCCACAAGTGACACTCAGCTGCTGTGGCTCCCGGGCCCCCCGCTTCATCCTTCACCACAGAGAAACCAGCTGCCTGCCCAGTAAGACGGCCCGCCCCACCCCCTGCCCACGCGGATCGGATCCAGATTCCTGCCTTTAGACAGGACGCTGTCGCCAGCGATGCCACAGGCTTGCGACTGCCTCCCAACAGGTGAGGCCCGCCGTCCTCTTTCTGGGGCCGGCAGCTTCTTTCACCACAGGTGCCGCCGCCCATGGATGACCCGCGGGAAACCGAGTGCTTCCTGGGGTGGGGCGGGGGGGTGGGGCGCAAAATGGCCTTTCAGTCCCTCTGCACTTTCCACCTGGAATTTTTTTTTTTTTTTTTAAGATTTTCTTTATTGGGGCGCCTGGGTGGCTCAGTGGGTTAAAGCCGCTGCCTTCGGCTCAGGTCATGGTCTTGGGGTCCTGGGATCGAGCCCCGCATCGGGCTCTCTGCTCAGCGGGGAGCCTGCTTCCCCCACATCTCTCTGCCTGCCTCTCTGCCTACTTGTGATCTCTGTCTGTCAAATAAATAAATAAAATCTTTTTTTTTTTTAAAGGTTTTATTTTATCCATTTGACAGAGATCACAAGTAAGCAGAGAGGCAGGCGGTGGGGTGGGGGGGGGGAAGCAGGCTCCCCGCTGAGCAGAGAGCCCGATGCGGGGCTCGATCCCAGGACCCCAGGACCATGACCTGAGCCGAAGGCAGAGGCTTTAACCCACTGAGCCACCTAGGTGCTCCCCACCTGGAATTCTTTTATAAAAAATTGCTTTCAATTTTGGGGCACCTGGGTGTCTCAGATGGTTAAGCATCTGCCTTTAGCTCAGGTCATGATCTCCAGTCCTGGGATCAAGTCCCATGTTGGGCTCCCAGGTCAGTGGGGAATCTGCTTCTCCCTCTGCCTCTCCCACTGCTTGTGTGACTCTCTCTCTCTCAAATGAACGAACTAAATCTTTAAAAAAAAAAAAAACAGTAATAAACTGTTTTTGTGGATCTACTGATAATACAGGATTTTGAAATCAGATTTGCTAGTTTTTAAAATAATGAACTATTTGAAAGTTGCCAAGATTTGCTTCTCAATATGTGACTATACTTAACACTATTTAATCTATACACTTAAAAACAGCAGACATGGCAAATTGTGTGTGTTTCTTATCACAATTTAAAACACAAATTGCACCAACGTCCATCTTTTCCTAGCTTTGATGCTGTTTCTTATATAGGGGAATTACATATTCCTTGACATTTTTCCTTCAGAGATAATTATTTTTTCAAGTTGTCCTGTGGCTATTCTTTTTAAAATGTCTTTAGGGATGCCTGAGTGGCTCAGTCAGTTAAGCACCTGCCTTTGGCTTAGGTCATGATTCTGGAGTCCCAGGATCGAGCCCCACATCAGCCCCACATCTCTGCTCAGCAGGGAGTCTGCTTCTCCCTCTGCCCCTCACCCTGCTCATGTTTTCTCTCTCTCTCTCAAATAAATAAAATCTTTAAAAAAAAATAATTTACAAATAAATGTCTTTAGATTTCAATTTGTATAAATTTTTCCTGACATTTCCATGGTTTTAGCACGATTTTTTTTTAAACTGGTCAATATGGTTTTATTTCAGTATTTCATAAACTTTAAATAGAATCATGTAAAAAACAAACATTTCAAAAAGTGCAAAATATTAGAAAGCTAATCAGTGCTATTAATCTTCCCATGCACACAATCTCTTGCTGAGATAAGCAATACAAATTCTGTAGCAGGGACTATGTATAAAATGATACTCTACAGAGTTTAAAAGTAGGCTTGGTCAAGAGATTGCACGTGATACAACTGAAGTAGTGCAAATAACACAGCTAAATAAAGAATTTAAATCAAGCTTATTAACCTGTGTACTACACAACCATGATGATACCGTAGGTGGAGAGACGAGATAGGAAGCTCTTTTACAGTCGCCTGCCCCTCACCATCAGAAAACTTTTCTTAGTACCAACAGTGGTTTATCTAGCTATCCAGGGTTACGCTGTTCATCTTTGGTTATAGGGACTCATTCTTTCTTGCTTGTCCTTTGGTTTACTCTTAAGCTATTTTGCTAATATGAAGAATAAATTTAAATTTGAAGACAACAACTTGACAAAAGCTTCCCCTTTAAAATATAATTGAATGCACCCTTACTTCAAACTCAGCTTATATAGTAAAGAAAATAAAAGTATTCCATATATCTGACACTTCTTAGTGGCTCAGCATTCGTCTATAAGCAGATGGACAAGTAAAGGCCAGGAATGGATTCTGTACCCCAGCCCTACCTCTGCCATCTCTAAGGTGACAATGATCAACCTTCCCTTTCCTTTTCTCTGGAAAGGGATAGAGATCACTGCTGTCACACGGATGGCTTAAGTAAATGTTAAATGCCAATGCACTGGATAACCATGATACATTTACAAAAAAAACCCTTTTTTTATAAAAAACAAAACACAGCTTGCCTGCCTATTCCACTTTATAAACAGAGAGGCCTACAGAAGTTGGCGAAGAGGGTAAAGGACTGTCACAAAGAGAACTGCAAAGTCAATGACAAACTCTGAACAATGAGAAAGAACATACAGCACAGTGGTGAGCAGATGCCCTGGAAAATATCAGTCTATATGCACCCGCCGTCTGCAAGGTACGGACATCTCACTTTGCATGTTCTGACACGGACTCTGCACTGGCTGCACAAATTTTTCTTTCAGAATAAGAAATATTTCTCCCAGCTGAAGCTACCTGCCCAGCCAACACGACCTGTGCCATAAGGCTGTTAGATAAGCTCTCTGGATTATGGGTACCTAAGGAGGCAATAGTGTTTACAAAATGTTTTCAAAGAGGACACACAATACTGCCTTCACTCAAGTGAATATCGTGGTTGACTTGCACAAATTCTATTTCACCTTAAATGTACTACTGATTTTAGTCCGCTGTCAAGGCCATGGGATTTCAGGTTTTGTCAGCCCTTATAACTCTGACCTCAACTTAAGAACAGAAGTTACTATCAAATAACTAAGATTTCATCTAGAGTCTCCCCACTTGAAGCATGATATAAAAGGCCAGGTCTAGAATATATAACATCTTTGCTTTATAAAGATGCACCTAATGTGAACTAAATTATCCACTGAAGACTCTGAGAGCAGCTCGAACAGCTGGGAAAACAATGAATAGCATCAGTGATTCCTTGCAGGCAGCGGTCCGCTGCGGAGAGTAAACAACGCTGAGTGTGAGCTACACTTCAGTCCCTCACACAGTACTTGTAGGCAACAAAAGCTGCTCGAAGCAAGCTGCCCAACTCCACACCCACTTAGCCTCCAAATGCAGAGAACAGTGATGAGATGAGCGCACCCCAAAATGCCTTCTGACTCTCCGGAGCCTGCTTACAAACTGAAGCATTTCCTAAAGATAAGCAATAATTTCCTAGAAAAATTTCTACCAAACCAAAATAAACTCAAAACAGACTTTATACTATGTCAAATAATAAGCAATAGAGGACGGCACCTGTCATCCAGATTTAAAGATGCAAACAAACCCCACTATGAAGAGTGGCAAGTGCTTCTATGAAGCCAGTGGTAAAAAGTAATAGGGTCTTCCCTTTGCTTTTCCTCTCACTTCCGAGATAACAAGATTATCTTCCAAAGACCCAGCGGTAAGTGAGTGACAGGCAGCGTGCAGGAAGTGGCGCGGCTGAGGAGAGGCAAACGGCAGCGACAAGCGGGCGCGTTTTCTGGGGGAGGGTCCTTCAGTGTATCAAGCAGCTATATATGGTTCACTTTTACTGTAAAGGCTGATCAAGGAAGATGCCCTGGGTCTGGTAGATTTCTTTGAGGACCAGCAATACCGTATCTTCAGACTCCCAATAGCGTAGATGGCTTTGTAAAGCAAATAAATATTCATTAAAACTTTCAATGGGCTTCTCTTGTAGCACATAGTCAATGCGCTGGCCTCCATTCAGCATTCCCACATTGATGGGTGGGACTTCTTCTTTAACTGTCACAGGGGTCTCTTCTGTGTTAACATCACTCAGCTTCTCTGAACTTGATTCAGATTCTGCTTCAGTTTCTTCTGTAGTTTCTGAAGCCTGTAAGGCAGGGTATGGAGCTCTGGTGAAAGACTTCCAGGCCATCCGCAGTGAACCTAGCAAGTTGTTCTTAAGGTCCATACTCATCCTGGTCAAGCCCTCTCTCAATTCTAAGTGCATTCGCTTCCTGCCCTTATGATGTGGGATTAGCATTGGCTCAAATTCCACTCCTGGAACCACCATCAGTTCAATCCTATAGGCCACAGGATCAAAAGGGTGATAGATATTGAAAAAACCTTTGCATGTTGGAAATTTATAGTTGGGATCAATTCTTTTTAGTCCTCGGACAGTAAGGAACATTCCAATGGGAGATCCAAAGGCAAAGAATATTTCTGGTTTGTAGATGAGCCGGGGGTATTTTACAGACACCTGCCCAATGCCAACATCCAGATAGTCACCATTTCCAGTAGCATTGGTTTTACTGCAGAAGCCTGGTTCTTTGAGGATGTTGGATATAGTCACCCCTGAAGCTGGCTGCAGGGTTGGTCTATTAATACCCATTAAATTTTTTCTGGTCCTAAAGTAGTTTAATATCTTCTTTCTTGGTCCTAAGGGAATTCCCATTTCTTGAAGATCTTTGTCAGTACATAAAGCCAGCGCTTCCTTATCTACTTTCTCCTTCTCAAAGAGATTAAAGAATTCAGAGAGTTGAAGTTTCTTCAAATCTTCCTCTAGCATCAGTGTGTCTCCCTCATCCATGACAATATTTGGTGCATCCTTTTCACTGTCCATATCCCCCAAAGAATCTTTCTGATTTGTTAGTATATCAAACAGTATAAGTGAACCTAAACTATGACCAGCAATGGATACACCCCCTTTGAAATCAGGGTTCCTCTGAAGAAAAAGTGTATATATTCGGTTCATTTCAGAAGCAACTGTGTCCACGATAGTCTGACAGTAGGTGGGGCTATTATAGAAGAAGACATCCAGAATTGTGTCATTGGTGAAGTGCCTTAGGCAATTAATGCTGGGCAGAGTTATTCGCTGCAGATCTACATCCACACCAGTAGAATGCAAAGGACTATGCCAGTTGACTGGAAGAAATTCTACCCTTCCAATCTGCTGATTTTCTTGGGCTTTCTTAAAATGTGTCTGCAGCAGGTTCAAGGAAACACTGCGAAAATCGTTAACACACTGTACAATGCTTCGAAAGCGGAGATCACAAGCTGGTCCAATCCCATGGACTACAAAAACCAAATGATCTATTTGTAAAGGTTCTCCACAATGAATGTCAACAGAAATGTTCTCAACCCCTCTCTTCACTGTCCTTGGTCGACCCTGTTCAGTGGGTGTTGAACCCCATTCATCAGACCCTGCAACTGGCTGGTAATGCACCATAAGCTTTGGATTGTGTAATATAATAATTTCTCTGTTAGGAGACTCCAGTTTCTTTTTCCACTCATCCAGAGTTACAGCAAGCATGTATGTTTCCTCTAATACTTGGCTGAAGCTCTCTGAGTAGGGAACAGACTTATTATCTTTGTCTCCTTTGTAAAACCAGGTACATCGTCTCACTTCTGATGCTAGCTCATCCCAGTATACAGCATACCGCATCCTCTCCCCCAAATGCACATCATATCTGCCCCCATCAGTGGGGACAACTCTCCCATTACAATCTTTTCCAGATCCATATGCCTCTTCCAGCTGCTGTGAATCCTCAGAATTGAAAGGAATCCATGTCTCCTTAGAATCTATTATTTTACAATAAAACCAATGAGGAGAAACTGGCTCATACAAACTGCCAGTGTCCATGTCTAGTAGCTCAAAGGAACTACATGAGTTTGGTGACGGGGATGGATCTGACTGGGACAATTGTTCCTGGTGTGATTCCACTGATGACATTTCGCTCTCTGACAGCCCGGCTGCCTTTCACACACACCTGCCCTCGCTGAGGGGGGCACGACATGTCCCCGCGGCGGCCTCCCCCCCCCCCCCAGCCCAGGAGGGGCGGAGCGCAGCAGGGCGGAGCCTGCGGCCCCGCCAGGCTCGTGCCCAACACTGGGTTCCACTGCGCTCCCAGCGGGCGAGCAGCGGGGCGGGCTACGGAGAGCAGAGGTGAGGTGGTGCAGACCGCGGCGTGGAAACGATCTTAGCACGATTTTTTAAATTAGCATTTCTTTGAAAATAATATACTTGATTTATCCTCTTATCTGTTGTTACATGACCTTTATCACTTCGTACTGTCCAGACCTTCCTCGATTATATTTGCCACAGAGTGATTTAATTTCTTGTATTTTATAGTTAAACTCTGAACAACGTTGAAGTCAGGAGTGCCACCCCCCACCCATGAAATTGAAAATCTATGTATAACTTCTGAATCCCCAAAGAGCCTTACTAATACCATAAACAGTTAACACAAATTCTCTATGTATATCATATACCATATTCTTTTAAAAAAGTAAGCTACAGGAAAGAAAATGTTAAGAAAATCCTAAGAGAAAATACATTTACAGTACAGCACTATATTAATCAGAAAAAAACCTGTATAAGGGGACCCACACAGTCTAAACTGTACTGTTCAAGAAGTCAACTGTACTTCAAAGAACTAGCTCGCAAACTTGCCAACTTTGTTTTTTGCTTTCAAAGAAGTCATTGTCCTATTTTTACACTAGTAGAATGTGGCACCATGCCTTCCAAGCTTCCACTTGCTCTCTCCCCTTGCATGGGTGAAACTGCACAGAGGTCCCAGAGGCTAGGAGCACTGAGCTGTGAGGCAGCCAGCAGAGAAAGGTGGAGAAGGCAGGAGCCCTGGACAGCCCAGAAGGCCCCTAAGAGCATGTGTGGTTTTCCTTTCACTCTTGGGACAGCTGGCTGCAGTTTCTGGGCTGAGGTCCCATGGGATCAATGCTGGCAGTAACACTGCCCTGGTCCCACCCTGCTCTGCTCCAGCTAGCTCCAGAGGGTTTCTGGTTTTTCGACTAACCTGCCCGTGGCACCATCTGTACAACTTCCCACCTGTCACCTTGCACCGTCACACCAGCCCACAGCTAGGAGCTCTAGAAACTAGGGCAACTACTGACATGGCTTGAAGGATCATGAGGTCAGACATCCAGGAGGGACTTGTGCTGGTTTGTTTTGGCAGTGGCTCGACATTTGATGCTACTTGTTTTGAAAATATTTTTAGGCTTAAAGCTCTGGAACCACAATTCCTGAAACAGACACTTTTAGTACTAACACCTGAAAGTCCCAAACAACCCAAGTTCACTGTGGTCATCCTGCAACCAGGCACCAGGCTGCGAGTCTCCCACTGCAGCAGCTGTTACACTGTCCATGGACTGAGGAACGTTCTAGCCCTCCCTCTGTCTTCAGAGGCAATCTTCATACAGGAGGAATCTACCCACCCTGGGCAGGGCATGGGAGCCCACGGCCCACACTTGACAGCTGGCATTTCTACTTTGAGTTGGTGTCTGAGGTGTCCTGTGGCCCAGCACTGTGCTGCTCAAACCACTCCTGGAAAGGAACCAACTTTAATAATTTCCATTCCATAGTGGACTGATACTTTAACGAAATACAGTAAAATAAATCACTAAAAAAATGAAACCAAGAAGGGACATCCAAAGCATAAGCCTCAATTTTTTATTATTTTCAACAGAAATAAAATGTTTCTGTTAACTGTTTAAAAGTTTCTAAACTCTTCCCTTAATTTCTATAATAACAAAGAGTTTTCCACTGTCAGTAGTGCTTATCTAAAACATGATCCAATTCTGAAACTGTCCTATGGGCAAGAGGGAAAAAAAAACATAGTCCATCTTTACAAAGTATAAAATTCTCTCAATGGAGAAACATGATACACACACACACACACACACACACACACACACATACACAATTTTGTCAACTTTCTTTTGTTTGCATGCTGTGATAGTTTACTTCATTATTCATGGATGGATAGTGATGGTTCACACTATAATTTGGTTTCTGTCACTTTCATTTCAGGAAGTCTTTCCTTCACAGATTCTATGTTAATTGAAATTAAAATTGGGGGATAGTCATTAAAAGAATAGAGAGCTTGCATTTCTAAAATACTAGAGAGTACAAAGAGAATAGTGTGGGAGAAAGGAGAGACTTACCAATCAAAAAGAAGAAATTAAACAAAAAAAGCAGAACAAATACAAAGCACAAAATATGGCAAAATATACAGATAAACAGATCAGTAATCACAATGAATACAAATAGACTGAACTCCTCAGTTAAAATGCACAGTACCCAACTGGATAAAACCTCAATTTGACAACATGCTATTTATATAGGAGATACTCCAAATAAAGCTTGAAGGTAAAAGTATGAAAATGAAAATACCAAACAAGTAAACTTAAAAAGAAATTACTATAGAATTACTGAGTGTCTTTACATAAAAACAAAACCTATATGCACCCAATAACATATCCTCAAAACACAGAAAGCAAAAATAAAACCACAAATTGTAAATTGAGATCTCTACATTCATGATCAGAGTTCATGATCAGAGTAACTGATAGACCAAAAAGACAAAAATAAATCTTACAACTATAAAATTATATTTTACCAATATAAATTGATGTTTTAATCACGTATTACAATTACATTTTTATATTAAAATTTACTTCAGTTTTTTGTGTTTCCTTAAAATTGTTTTAATCTTCCTGTGTCCTAAGTTTTTACTGAGGATGGAGAGAGAAAACTGGACTCCTGTGATTGGTATATGGTTAGGTTTCCTTTTTAACACAATCATAATAATTTGCTTTTAAGACGGGAAGCTATATCATTTTGTTATCTTACTTGTATGCTGTTAGTTACATTTTTACTAGTCCCTTCTTTTTTTCTTTTTTTTTGTTTTGTTTTGTTCTGTTTCTCTTTAAATTCTAGTTAGTTAACATATCGTGCAACATTGGTTTCAGGAGTAGAATTTAGTGATTCATCACTTACTACATAGAACACCCAGTGCTCACTACAACTAGTGCCCTCCTTCATTCCTATCACCCATCTAGCTCATTACCTGCCCACCTCCCTCCATCAACTCTCAGTTTGTTCTCTGTAGTTAAGAGTCTGTTATGGTTTGCCTCTCTCTTTTTTTTTTTTTTTTAAGTCTCTTATTTTCTTTTATAGTGTAGATTATATGTTGTTTTTGGTTCTGGAAAAACTGATTTGGAAAAACATAAATCTTTTCACTTCTACCAGAAACTACCTTTAACTTTTGTTTTTGTTTTTGTTTTTTAAGATTTTATTTATTTATTTGACACAGAGAGAGCAAGAGAAAGACAGCAAGCACAAGCAGGGGGGATGGCAGGCATGGGAGAACCAGGCTTTCCACTGAGCAGGGAGCCTGATGCGGGGCTCGATCTCGGGACGCTGGGATCATAACCTGAGCCAAAGGCAGCCGCTTAACCAACCAAGCCACCCAGGAGCCCCTACCTTTAAGTTTTTGTTTTTGTTTTTGTTTTTTTTAAAGATTTTATTTATTTATTTGACAGAGAGACATCACAAGCAGGCAGAGAGGCAGGCAGAGAGAGAGGAGGAAGCAGGCTCCCTGCTGAGCAGAGAGCCCGATACGGGGCTCGATCCCAGGACCCTGAGATCATGACCCGAGCCGAAGGCAGCGGCTTAACCCACTGAGCCACCCAGGCGCCCCTACCTTTAAGTTTTTAAAGATATTACTAACTTTGCATTTCCCTAATTATCAACGTCAAGAACCCTTTTTTTTTAAACCTTCCACCTTAATGTGCCTTCATTCTTCTGTCCATGTCTTCTTCCCAGCCTCCCCACCTACTGTCCACTTCACAGGCTTTTGTAACTTAATCTGGAAATCCTGAGCTATATTACTGCTATATCTATTAAATATTCTGTATACTATTATTTTAGTAATTTTTTCTTAAATGAAAATTTTGTATTTACAGCTAATAATTTAACTAAGTTTGAGGAGCTCAGCCAGTCCTTTTATTTATTTTTTTAAAGATTTTATTTATTTATTTGACAGAGAGATCACAAGCAGGCAGAGAGGCAGGCAGAGAGAGAGGAGGAAGCAGGCTCCCTGCTGAGCAGAGAGCCCGACGCGGGGCTCGATCCCAGGACTCTGAGATCATGACCTGAGCCGAAGGCAGCGGCTTAACCCACTGAGCCACCCAGGCGCCCCTCAGCCAGTCCTTTTAAACCAAAATATCCTCATACTTTAAGTTACTGAGTTTTGCTGTTTCACTGGAAGGCCTCAGAGTCAGTTTTCCATGCAAGGTTGTATTTGTCAACAAATGCCTGCATTTTCAGGGAAGAACAGGATAGACTATTGTAGCCTTCCTCTCTACCTCACCTTACTGCTACCAACAGGTTCTAACAAACAAAACTGGCAACAGGGGTGCCAGATGTGTAATGTCTAACAGTTCTTTCTCTTGCAAGGCTGTAGTACCCTACCCTAGAAACAACTTTTCTCCTGGTCCACTTCTGTTCTACTGCTGATAAAAAAGACAATCTGCAGTACACCTTTAACACAAGATCTGCCCACAAAACTGACTATCCAACAAGCACCTCTCCTGGACTCTTCCTACTTGTTCACTGGCTGCAAGGAGGCAAGCCAGGTGCAACATGCCCAGGGTTCTATCTATCCTGGCGATAGGGAGTACGCATGCTGGAGTCTCTAAACACATGCAAAAGAAAAGTGTGACTGTCCCTGTCAACCAACTCTGTCCCTGTAGACAACAAACTCAAGAAGCTGCCATTTATCCAATGTGTCTTCACACCAGAGACAAACAGCGGGGCTAGCCTCAGCCTTCTATCTGAAGGCCAGCCCTGCCATTCTATTTCTGACGGCAGTAAGTGCCCAGTCATCAAGGATTGTGCTCAGTACTAACTCCCAACTCCTTCCTACCTGCCAGGCTTTCCATACCTCTAACGCATTTTAATAGAGAAGTCTTGAGAAGCCTTAAAAGGGGCTGCAAGATGGACACCATCTTAACCTCAAAGCTACACAGATCACAGTAATTACAGGTACTGAAGGGAGAGCCACTGTACCCAGAGGCGCTCAAGCTAAAGGCCTGTGACCCACATACCTCTTCATCACCAGGCTCCATGGACTGGCACAGCCAGGGGGTGTCTGCCAGCTTCCTGAGCTGCTGGTCCATCTCTGTGAGAGCAGCTCCAAGCCGCTCTTTCTGAGGAGGGTCCAACTGCTGCTCCAAGCAGGAAGGAAAGACAGACAGAGCTGGTCATTAGCAGTGAGGAGCCGGGGCCACAGCAAAGCCCCCAGGCAGGCACGTAGTCTGCTCCAAGGAAAGTGATGGTTCTCGGACAGTTCTTATAAGAATTCCTAAGGAAACTAAGTCAAATAGCACTGGCTAAGGGGCCAGATTCAGAACTTCCCCTTCTAAGAAGAATCGGGTGATGGAACTAAAACTCTCCTTTCATAAATACTGGAAAAAACCAAGCTTGTCTGAAAACTAAAATAGCAGCACTGACACTTGACCTACTTGGGTTTACCTTGGAGTCCTATGTCAGAAAGAAGACAGGACCAGACCTGCACCAGAGTGCAGGAAATGCTATGAGACAGCGAAGGAGCAGCCGTCACACTCAGAAGAGCAGACTACTGTGAAATGAACAATAGAAGACATGGAAACTAGACTTTTGGGGTGGTTCTCCAGATGTGTGATCTTCAGCAAGTCACTCCACCTCCTGGACCTCCATGTACTCATCTTTGTAAACAAGAATGTTGGCTAGGCCATCCCTCGGGTCTTCCCTATTTTAGCTTCTGCAATTCAGTGAAACCCAACTTACATGCTTCCCCAGGGCTGACTCCTCAGCCAGGTTGACAGGACCAAGTGAGGAATGGCAACAGCACAGCATGTCTGAGAACAGAGTCTGCCTCCCTGGTCACAGGCAGACGGCTCCACGCCTGCAGATTTCTAAGGCAGAATTCTGCGTATAGCTACAAAGGTGGTTCTGTCCATAGGAGTCTAACATGCTAGAGATGATGTGGTTGAGCCATAGCCAGAGGGCTGGAGAACCAACCACATGACCAAATCAGATGACCTCCAAGGCCCCTTCCCACACTGAGTCTAGAATTCCTAAGACCAGGAGCTCCAGGCTAAAACCTGCTGCCGCCTGCACAGTGGGCACTAGTGCATGCCCAGTGACGGGCCAGCCCCCCAGCTTACCAGAGCCACCCTCCCGGCCAGGAGCAGTGCTGTCTCCCTGCACAGGGCTTGAATGTTGTTCACCATCTCCAGGACAAAGCCGCAGTTCAGACCCTGAGAGGAATCAGAAGGACACCCATGTAGAAGGCCCACGAGCTACAGGACTCCAGAGGAGCAAAACCTGAGAAGCACAGGCACCTCTGTGGTTCTGGGCTTGCCATACACTCGGTCCATGGACTTGGAGCTGGCATTGACGGCGTGGGCAAGTTCCCGCTCCATGTCTTGATGGGACTGAGCGATCTCCCGGATACTAGAGAGAAACACACACAGCACTCATCAGACCAGATGAAGGGGCAGCCTATCATGTCACCTCGCTCAGACACAGGCCCAGTCCATCCCAGAGGGCCAACACAGACACAGCCCAGCCAACAGGGAACAGAGCAGGTCTTAGAGGGGAAATGGGATACCAAACTCCAAGTTTCTCCAAAAACTCAACCAGGGAGGAAAATACCCAAAATGAGACTCATACCCTGTAAAATGGCAAGCTGACAGGAAGCATGGTTTGCAGGCCTGTTGTGTGGAGACAGCTGATTGTTCCTTAGAGGGGACTTTGCCTCCCTGCTCTATAAATGAGGATGATAGGACCCTTCTCTATGAGGATGATCCTGGTTCAAAAGGCTGAGACTCCAGGACCTGGCCCCAGGCAGCAGCCCCTGGCCTGAGGGACCCACACGAATAGGGGGCGGTGACAGGGTCAGACATAGCAAGAGCACCAGGGACAGAGGGAGCACACAAGTCAGGGAAGGAGGATGGGGAACCACTTGTCCTACCCTAGGGAAAACTAGGAGCAGCTGCCGGACTTAATTTTTTTTTTTTTTAAGATTTTACTTATTTATTTGTGAGAGGGAGCGAGATAGCGAGAGTGAGCACAGGCAGGCAGAATGGCAGGCAGAGGCAGAGGGAGAAACAGGCTTCCCCGCCAAGCAAGGAGCCCGATGTGGGACTCAATCCCAAGACGCCAGGATCATGACCCGAGTCGAAGGCAGCGCTTAACCAACTGAGCCACCCAGGCGTCCCCAAGCTGCCGGACTTTAAACAAGACAATGAGATGGCAAGTCCTCACCCGTGGGGCTGGCACAGACTCTGAGGGGACAAGAATGAGATAGAAGAAAAGCAGAAGCCTGTTATACAGCAAGGAACTGAGAAAGAACGTAAGAAGGGAAGTCATCAAGCCGGGACACTGATCTGGTCACAGGGGCAGGGGAGGCAAGAAGTGGTGCCGGCTACTTGAGACGAGGACACAGCACAGGACAAGCTTTCAAGGGTGGGTACCCAGGAGGAGGCATGGAACCAGAAGTGAACTACAGGAATCCCAAGAGAGCTACCAACCCACAGACCAGGAGCGGGATGCCGGGGGAAAGGGCAGAAGAACCGCCCAGAAGGGCACACAGAGCCTAGAGCCCACAGAGCGGCAGTGCTCCCGGCAAGGGGAGAGGAGGAGGAAGCCACAGAGCAGCACAGAGGCAAAGTCAAGGAGCACCGGGCCAGTGTGCGGCCTCAGGGGGCGACCAGGGAAGGGAAATACAGTTGAAAACCAGAACCAGACATCAGCCGAAGAGGGTCAAGGGATCTGGCAACTGAGAGGGCACAGGTCACCAGGCTGAACGACCCTTTCAGAGTGAGGCTCAACGGCAGCCGGCACCCAAGCAGGTGGGGAGAATGGACAGTGGCAGAGGGAGACCACCGTGCAGAAGGCCGTCCCCAGTGGCTCCAGGAGCCACTTCTCAAAAGCAGATTAAGAGAAGGAAATGCCTTTGGGTACTGGTGGTTTTTGTTTTTTTCCTAATAACTACAGGGTTTGTTTTTTGGTAACAAACCTGCTCTCTGGGATGAAGTAGAAGAGGCAATAACAGGACTATTCTGAAGAACCTGAGACAGTGACAACACCAGTGGATTTTAAGCTTCCAGCTACATGAACTCCGAGCAATCTCTGCAACTCAGTGAGCAGAAACGAACCAAAGCCCAGGGCCCTCAGAAACCCCAGCTGGGCCCTGATGAAGGAGGCAGACTGGCACATGTGCCCCAGAGGAGGGACGCCACGCCTGCAGCCTAGCGGTGACCGTGCAGCCCCGAGGACGTCAGGGGCCCAGGGGCTCCAGCTGCAGGAGACTGACCGCACAGAGAAGGCGAGGGCCCACCTGTGGATGAGGGCTCCCGCCGCCTGCCCAAACTGGTCCATCTGGGTGGCCTCTTCCTCGGACAGGATCTCCGGGTGCAGAGAGAACGACGGAGGGCGAGGAAGTTCACACTTCTGCTTGTCTTCCCAGGACTTAAGGGTGTTCTCAAATGCCTAGGGCACAGGACGCACCATCACACCATGCACTGCTCTCTCGAGAGGCAAGCAGGTGCCCAACAGCAAACACTGCTGGGATAGTCGCTGGACAACAGCCAGAAAAGGAGAGACAGAGTTCGGTTTCACACCGAGGAAGGGAAGTAGTCCTGGAAATTACACCCCTGTTCCCTTAAACTCTGTGTCTAACAAAAGTAAATTCCTAGGACAAAACACTAGAAACTCAGGACTTCTTTGAGAAGGCGCACACGTGTGCCTGCAGGTGAGCCCTGGGACCAGTGTGTTCTCTCCGGTTTCCCACAGGCAGCCTTTCTTACCCTATCTCTGGTGAGCGTCTGTGCCCGGTTCTTGTGGATAATCCGAATGTATCCTGGAGGCTGGATCCAGGCCTCTCCGTCCACCTGCACAGGCACGCCCTCGTCCCCCAGGATGGAAATCTTCACCGTGCGACACTGAACAAACACCACAGGCGTTACTCGTGCACCGCGTGGAACCAAGGAGCTAAGAGGCTGTATCCCAGCACTGCAGGAGCCTTCCTATCCCATGTGCCCCTGCACCCATTAGCTGATGTCTGGGGGGACACCACGCCCGCTGCCGACCACCGCTGCGGTCAGAGCATCCCCAGCTGGGGCACAGCTCATGAAGCCCCCGGGTCTGTCCCACCCCCGCCACCCCCTCACCCAGCACTGCATCTGAGACCGCAGTGAGGAGACCTCAGTGGTCAGGCACAAGCACCAGGCCCAGGGTGGGACTCATGCCCAGCAAGAGCCACAGGGCCCTGTGCACATGGCAAACACTCCCAGAACAGGGTCAAGCCCTCCCAACAAGTGGTTAATGACTCACTGTTTCTCTTTTCAACAAAAAATAATGCCCAAGAGTTAAAATCATAAAATTCAAACACCCTACCCTACATGGGGGCAGGATGAGGCCAGAAGGACTAGAAAGTCAATGCGTGGGGTTTGGGTGGGCTAGGTTATCAAACTCCCCACTTCCTTATGCATAAG
Source organism: Lutra lutra (assembly GCF_902655055.1). Classification (NCBI taxonomy): domain Eukaryota; kingdom Metazoa; phylum Chordata; class Mammalia; order Carnivora; family Mustelidae; genus Lutra; species Lutra lutra. The sequence goes on along the minus strand of NC_062280.1, from coordinate 41,446,904 downwards.
AGCACTGCCCTCCCTTACCCATCACCAGAAAGAAGTACTAGGGGAGCCTCCTCCTATCTCCCCTCCCCAGCTGGGCCTTAGAGCAGCAGGAAGACCATGCTTTCTCCACTGCTCACTGCTTGGCCTCTGGTCCCAAACTCAGGATGTGGCTGCTGAAAGCCGCAGGCTCAGGCCGAGTTTGGTCAGGCCTGTCTCATCTCATCCCACCTCAACAGATGGGGACAGAAGGTACAGTGCACCCACAGAGAAAGCCAGAGCAGGGAGCTCAAGCAGGATTCAGTAGGCCCCAATTCTGAAAGAGTGTCATTTAACTGTCCAAATACAGCAGGTGAGGAAGGGCTCTGGGCCAGGAGGCAGGGCCGTGGGTGGTCCTGGAAAACCGTCCATTCTTCTGGGCTCTGTGCAAGGAGAGCACTGAGGCAAGAGACTGGTTCTGGCCCAGGCCCTGTCTCTCCAAACACGTCCGGGCCAGACTGCCTCCCAGGTCCCTCCCACTTGCAAGAGCATGGCTGATACCTGGGCGATCCGGTGATGCTGCAGTTTAATGACACGAGAGACGGCCATCTGCATGCTGCCGAACACAGCTACCACCTCGAGGATCTTATCATCGAATGACGGAGCTGCAAAAGTCTGCAAGGACCAGTGTTGAGAGCGGACCTCTGCTCCGAACGTCCCCGCGCACCCCTCTGCGCTCCCTCTCCAGGCTGCTGCTCTGGTTACAGGCAGGGTACTACCAGCGGGTGGTGTGTCCTAACTGAGAGGCAGCTGTGGGGCAAATGCATTACTGAGGGGGTTTCTAGGACCAGCTGCTGGGAATCAAATCTCTGAGTTGCCACTGACTAGCAGCGTGACCTCGAGCAAGTCACGTCACTTCTCTTGTCCTCGGCCCCATCATCTGTGAACCAGGGCTAACCCTGGTGTGTTCTTATGAGGACCAAGGTGACACATGACCAGCGCTTTCAACAGCTACCAGAGCATCTCCAGTGTGTAGTTCACGTTCATGATTTCTGTTAGCTCTTATGTAGGGAGGAGACCACACCCCTGGTTAGAGGCCATTAGTGCCTCCCACAGGTCTTAGCATAGTTTCCCTGGATGGCACAACCCTACATGGGCTCTAACCTGTCTGCATTCCACTCACTGCACACCGTCAAGGGACCTTCTCCGAGCCACATCCTATCCCACCAATGAGCCATCACATACACTGTTCCAGCAACTCCCTAGAACAGCCTCCCCACTCCACATCTCCCCTCACCTGACCCAGCCCATCCTGTCTTCCTTCAGGTCTCAGTGTAGATGTCCCCTCCTCTGAGAAGCCTTCCCAGACTGCCCCAAATTGGAGTCAGGCCTGGCTTCCGCATCACACCTCTACCCTGACCACATCTGTCCTATTCGGCTTCTCTTCTCATGGACAGGGGTAGCTGTCTGTCTTGTTCTCCACTGTACCCCAACTGACAGCACAGGGGAGGAGAGCCATCCATACCTCTGCACCACTAACAGAGCCCCCCTAAGAGGTGGAGTACTCCATCAAGGCCCGAAGTGGTGGATGCTCCTTGAAGGAATTACCCACACCCACCTGGAGCCATGCCACCAGGACCCCAGTACGTACATCATCTTCCTTGGTGCCCCCCCAGAAGTTGGTCCCTCCGGCATAGCTGGGAATGTTGAGGACAGCAATCCCCTGGAGGCTAGGGAGTGGGATGGGTCGCCCATCACACTGCGCAGCAGAAATGCCGGAAAAAGGAAAAAAAGACACATGGCATCAACCTGGTCCTTCCTCACTAGCAATCCTCCCTGCCCCCACCCTTACCCCCACGCCGGGCTGAGGAGGCCACGGCCACAGCTGAGCTCTCACTGCGGGACCAAAAGGGCAAAGGGAGCCCCCACCCAGGTTGGAGAAAGGCTAAGAGGAGACCAGACGGGCCCAAGCACCTGCAGCTGCAGGAGACCCTCCTGCTCACCTCTAGAAGGACCTTCTGCTCTAGGTTCTTATAGGTTCTGTGCAGCAACTCTTTGGTTCCAAGAACTCCGTACCACATCATGTTCTTGGTCCGACTCCTGCAGGTGGAAAGCAAAGAATGGACAGGATCGCAAATCTCTTTACACAGGGAGCTACAGTTGCTGCCGCGAGCTGCTGGTCACACGCCGGTCAGATGCAGCACAGACACCGCAAGGGGAGGAAGGACAGTTCCTCTTTATGTGTGAGATATGCATAAAGAAATACATCTGTTGATGGAAAATTCTGCTGAAAAATACTCCCAAAAAAGTAACTTACAGACATTACAGAACCTCACCAAAAAAAAAGAAAAAAAAAAAAAACAAAAAACCAATAATGATTTTTTTTTCTAGCTATAAAAGTATGCTTATCACAGAAAATTTGGGAAGTGCAGAAAAGCACAAAGCAGCAAATAATCTTCATAATCCCCACATCTGTATGTACTGATGATGACAAACTTCAGTGCACTTCCTCAGTCTTCTCAAGGTATTTGGCTTACAGGTGAAAGAGTCCGTCTACAGTCTCCTGACCAACTCTGTTCACTTGGCCCTGCAGCCTGTGTCTCGAGGCAGGACTGACCCCAGCGGGGCACCTTCCCACCGACGCAGGAACCCAGCCACTTCCCACTCCCCATGGTCTCTGGAACCCAGCCACTTCCCACTCCCCATGGTCTCTGGAACCCAGCCACTTCCCACTCCCCATGGTTGCTGGAACCCAGCCACTTCCCACTCCCGGGCTCTATAAATCACGTGGCAGTCATCCCTTTGCACACACCTCTTTGCAAACATTTCCAGTTCCTTCTCTAGGATAGACTCCTAGAAATGGAATTCCTCTTAGACCTTTTCAAAGCTCTTGCTGCAAACTTAGGGAGTATCCTATCAGAGTCCCACAGTTCTAAGACTGTTCACTTATTTTACTCTGTTAAATTATGTGCACTGCAATGCCCTTTTCAGCTATTTTTTAACTAACTAGGACTTTTGAATGATTTGGGCTCACCACCATGAGCTGTAAAACAGAGATGTCCCTGGGGCCTCGGAGACAGTCTCCTCTACTTCACGAGCCCCAGAGCTCAAAGTTTTCCTGAATTCTTACGTTCGATTCTGTTTTCCGAGAAATCTGCAACTACACACGACTTGGGTGATCACCAGAGCAAGTCCTGAGGTGTATCCACCTGCCCCTTTATAGCATCACCATGAACTTACAACTGTCCGGAGACTTGGACCCTCTGACTGACTCAGTCACTCGCTTTCCCATGTGGAATTGCCCCACCACTCAAGCCCGAGGGGTGGAAACCTCCTCCAGGCCAGCCTCCTGGACTCTAACCTGGTTCCACCCACATCTCATAAAAGCACCTCCATTTTGGACAACAAGGCACTCGGGCTTTACATACGTCTTCTGCCTTTGCACTCTGCACACCCTCTATCTCGCTGACTCCAGAAGTCACCTCACTCCCGGGAGGGAGAAGCGAGGACGATGCAAAGGGCAGGTGTGCACACACGCCACCACCTACCTGCACTTCTCCGGGTGCTCATCACGCTTGTTGTTGAAGTCCAGGGAGATCTTCGCATCCAGGCCAATGCCAAAGTAATTGTTCATGACACACTTCTCTGTGTAATACTCTCTGCAATGGGGGTTTCCGACCAGTGAGAACCATCCCAGGTCACTTGGCAGCCTCCCGACCTCCAATCATTTCTCCCTGAGGGCGAAACTCAGGTCCTGCTCTTCAGGAGCAGCTGTACTGACCTAGAACTCTCAGGCCACCCAACCTATCCCTTTAGAACATAGAACTCGGTGATTCTTAACCTCCTCGATGAAGTCATCATCACTACTCTCCATTTTAGAACATCTCATCACCCCAGAAGCAAGCTGCCCTCCTCCTCCATCAGCCCCCAAACCCTCCCCAGCCCTGGCAAGCACAAATCTGCTGTCTCCAGGCTGTGCCTACTGTGCAAGTTCCACAGAAGTAGAAGCCACAGTGCACGGCCCTCTGCATCTGGCTCCTTTCACGGAGCATAACGTTTTCAGGGCTTAACCATGCCCAGGGCCTCATCCCTCCCGATGGCTGGCCAGCACTCCACTGGAGATGTGTGAGCACCAATACACACACTGGTGTGGACGCGGTCTCCCTCCTCTCATGTGTGGCCCTGGGAGTGGCACTCTGGGTCACGCGGAACCTGGACTTTGGGGTACTGCTAGAACGTTTCCCGGAGCGGCCACGCCGTCTCACGCCCCCAGGAGCAGTGTGAAGCCCGCCAGTACTACAGCCATATACTCCCACGGCTTCAACTGTGGATCTCAGAACATGCCTCAAACATCCCTATGCCCAATCAAAGCCATCTCCAAATGCGGAAACGTCTATCCCAGCACCCATGGCAACACCTCCCTTCTCTGTGTCTGCCACTGACAAGACTCAATTCACTCCAGCTTCCCAGCCTCCGTCCTCCCCCTGCAATCGTCATGACTGCAGGGGTCACAAAAGGGCTCCATGGACCCTCCTCTCCTTCCAGGGCAGCACAGAGCCTCCACCCGGAGAAAACAGCAAGGAGAAAAGTACATGCCTGGCATGCCTGCTGGCTGTTCCCCCACAAACTCTCCAGGGAATACCGCCTGGGGGGGTCAGAACACCACCACGTTTAAGGTTCACAGGCGTTTGAAGTCTGCTTTGAGAAGCAATCACCCCATGGATGTGTTTTTATGACATCTAATCCAAGTGCCTGACAGCTTAGTGAGAGCAAAGCTCAGGACAGAACTGTTTTCTGAGCAAAAGACCACATGACATGCTGACCAGTATTTATAGGTCCTAGGAAAAGGGAGGGATCCGATTCAGAAAAACAGCATGGGGACAAGGGAAGGAGAATGGAGAAACTGGGCACAGGGACCTGGGAAGTGGGAGGCAGCCAGGCCCCGGAAGCCACTGCAGGCAAAGGCAGAATGACAAGTCTGGGGGCCCCTGAGCCAGGCCCTGACGTGCCACCCCACATGGAGGGAGGAGAGCGGCCTATCTCTCCAGGTGAGACTCGCTCTACATGAAGAGAGCAAGAGGAAAAGACACAGACGCCTAAGCTGCCAGATGTGGCACTTCAGTGATCTCAGGCGAAGGGAACAAATGAAGAATCTAGCTTTGGAGGCCATGTGGGTACTGCTCATAGAAGGCTGGGCTCTGGCCTTACTGAGGAAAGGTGTTGGGGAGGGTGAGGACCAGAGCAGGATGGCGGGGTGAGGGGCAGGCACACAGCAGTGTCAGGTCTGGGATGAGGCCAGCATCAGGCAGCAGGTGTCTGAACCAAGGCCGCTCTGCACACGTCTGGCTCCGTTCTCCAGAAGCCCCCGAGCCAGTGCAAAGCTTCACATTCCTGTCACCCTTCACCACACCAGACACATGTGGCCAGTAACATTCAACCCACTGCCACCAGCCACACCGCCCAGACCTTGCTATCAGCCAGCAAAAGGGAAAACGTAGAAGACCAGGTTTTCAAATACGTGTGTCTCCAGACACAAGAACCGGCCTCCATACACACAAGAACTGCCGCATCAGAGTCCTCAGCGCCTGAGCAGCAGGGCAGAGGACACGGCACCAGCCCACAGGGCAGCCCTGGAGCCTTCCTCCATGCAATCCCAAACCCAGGACAGTATCTCCTAGATTTGGCCCCAGAACCTAGGCCCCTCAGCACCAACAGGGGAGAGCGGGGAAAGGAAGGGTGTCAGGACAAGGCGACAATGCAGGGCCAGCTGGGGGCCTGGGGAGCAAATGAAGAACAAGGGCCAAGTCAGCTCCCAGCAGAAGCTTCTGAACCTGCTGAAACCTCAGACCCTGGGGGATGTTCAGGAACAACTGAGGCAGGACCCGTGCGGGAAGCTGGGATGAGCCAAGATAGGCTACACCCGTCACAGGAAGTTTCCAACCAGACACTTAGCTGAGGCATCACAATTTCCGAGTTTTCCTTATCAGCTAACGAAGCTGGAAAAGGATCACCTAGTCAACTGTACATGAATTCCTGCAGCCAATTCCAAATCTGTTTTCTGCACTCCAACATTCCTTTAACAAGGAATGCTCTCCTGGTTTACCCCCATACTCACAGGTTTTCTGGTTCCGAGTTAAAGGGATCAGCATTAATTAATAAGCGACTGATGACAGAACCTCCAGGCAAGGAACCAGACATCCCAGCCCGCACGTCTGTAAGGAGGAAACGGGAAGAGAGTAAGTCAGGATTCACTGAATTAAGAGAAGCTCATGTCTTCCAGACTAAGAAACACATATTCTTCAAACATTACTGCAATTAAATTATTTCTAAAGGACGTATAAACAGATCCAAATTTTGACAATTAAGTATTTCAGGTCAAAAATCACCATTATAAATCGCTATTCACAGAGCAAAAACAAACACACCAGGTGGCAAAAACCACCACCTGGAGACACGGTAAAGAAGAGTTTACAAAGACAGTTCTCATTACACGTGAGAAGCTCCCCCGAAATAATCTCTCAGTAAAAGTAACCCTAAACGTTGAATCGTATGGCAGGGAACACCCCGAGCGACCAGAATCCCCAAGGAACCTGCTCCAATTTACAAATTTTAACTCATAAACATTAAGGCAGAAATGAAGCTCTGATTTTAAACATTCTGCCAATTAACCCCTTCTGGTGACAATTATGCCTCTGATTAACCAAATATATCTTGTTAGCCTCATCTCCCATGGACTTCTGAAATTTTCTCTCTGTTCAGTTGAGATTCACCTAGAAATTACCAAATCACTTTATGGGAGCAGATGGTGTAGCGTGCACTCTGCCGGGCCCAGGAGGCCTCAGGAATTGGTCAGGGGCCTCTTATTGGCAACCTCAACCCCCTGTGCTACTCCTTCCTTCTGCAGACACAGAGTACAGCCACAGTCCCTCTGGAGGAAGATTACCTCGACCCTAACCTGGGCAAAATGAAAGCAGAGACAGAGACATACTCCCCTGGTGGCCAGTAGTGCCTCCTACAATCATGCTAGAAATGACAGGATGACTCAACTGGCTCCCCATCACACCCTCCCACTCCTCCCTTCTCAGTCAAGATAACTCCTAGTTAGCTCTGAGGACCCAGCTCAAGGATCACCCCCTTGATGACATCCTCCCAAGGCCTCTGACAGCGATTTCGGTGCTGGCTGTCCTTTATGATAAGTAAAGGGACTGTATGCGCCATGACATAACTCTGAAACCCAATCTCTGTTTCCCACAGACCTATATATAAACTCTTGAAGGACAAGGCCCTGGTCTCATAGGACAAGGACCTGGTCTCATTCATTCCCACAGACTCAGCGCCAGGCAAAGCGACAGGCCTTGACCTTGCCAGAGGGCAGGTTAGGGCCCCACCTACACCGGCCCCCAGACACACGCAGCCAGCCTGCAGGGGACACTCACTCGAGAACAGGATCTTGGTGTTCAGGGCTGGCAGGCCATCCCGGTTTCCTGACTGGGGAGGAAGAGAGGCAGAACTGCCCAGTGACAAACTTCCTTTGCTTATCAGCTTCTCACATGGGGATTTGGACACTACAAAAACAGAGCAGAAAGCCATAAAACCATCCAAAATAGAACATCACTGAAGCACTGGGAGAAGTCATTAGAGAAACGACCGTCATAAGGGCTGGGGGGAGTGGGAAGGTCATCAGCCCCTGGTCAGCCCCTGGTCAGCCCCTGGCAGAGTGTATAAAACAAATCAAGCGGCCCAGGAGAAAGGAGGGGAAATGGGAAGGGGCCCAGGAGGTAAGTGGGTCTGGGTGCCATCTGGAGGGTGACAGAGGCGCTGCCAAGACTGGGATGGGGAGGCCCGGCTGACTCCGGGTCACAGTCTGGGTTGTGGGCGTCCATGCATGGGCAGTGTGGAGCTCAGAGCAGTAACGATCACTGAGTAAAATGTTTAGGCAGACACCTCCCAGCAGGTGTACAGGCTCCAAGGGAGGGGGCTACACATAGTGCGGAAGGCAGTACCTCTCCACAGCAACAGCCTGGGCTGCGGGGCTACTCTGGGAGGAATAAGGGTCCCCTGGCAGACACCCCACAGAGCTAGGAGGTACCCTGGCCAGAATGCCAGGCAGCCTGGCCTGGAGTAACTTGCACAGGCACACAGTGTCTGGCTGGCTGCAGCCAGGGGTCCCTGCCCTGGGTTGGGACCTCTGGTGCACCAGGAGGACCCACAGGCCTAAGCCTGGGTCTGGGGTGTACGGGCAGGGCAGGTTCTGAGGAAAGCACACTCCTTCCGATAGGGGTCCTGCTGGACCCTCCCCAGACAAGGGAGGTGGTGCATGGAAACAGGCTGTGTGTTCATGACTTTACAGTGCCAAGTGGCTAAAGCAATTATGAGAAGGCACCTAAAACTTCCCAACTGTGGGAGGGGCCCAACCACAGCAATGGGGTCACCAGGACTGACTGGTACCTTTGCGGAGGCTCCTGCCCTTTGCAACCCCGCAGCTCTCGGTGGGACACACTCTGTCATCTGACTTCAGGTCTTTTTTCTCCTCTGACTCAGAGAGACCTAAAGCAAACCCCTCCTGTTCCTGGGTCTGGGCGTTCTGCTCATCAACAGCTGTGCAAGAAAAGAACACCCTCAGTTGAGCACGCGACAGCAGAGCACATGGACGGCGCAGGGCCGCAGAGCTCCTGCGCAACACGGGCTCCCCTCCTCGCCTCCATGAGCTCTCTTCAGACGTCCTCTCAGCTCACAGCCCAAAGCAGCCACCCTGTCCCCACTGTTCTCCCAGACCTGCAAGAAGGCCAGGCACTGGGCATCCGCGTGGCCAGGCTGGGAAAAAGGGGAGAGCCAAGAGGCTGGAAGATGTGGAGAAGGCGAGCAGAATGGGGCACACCAGGCCTCCACCAACCGTCAGCCAGGAGCAGGGCTGGTGCAACGCACAGCAGTGGGAGTGGGGAGGGCGCCACAACCCATGCTTCTCATTGAAGGACAAGGAGGACAGTCTGCTGGGAAGGGTCTGGGGTGAATGGGAATGCGGTGAAATGGTTTCTGAGGGTTTCTGAGCACACCGACTGAGGACAACACAGCGCAAGGGAGCCTGGACACAAGAAGTCCACAGGTCACCCTGCACCTGCAGTGTTCCCCTCAAAGCTTAGAAACCAAGTCTAGAAAAAGGGAGCAACCAGCTGGCACAGTCTTTAATCCAACATGGTCTGCCTACCCACTGTCCCCAGGCTCATCATGGAGAGTCAGCAGCCTGGCCACCAGGTCCCAAGTACCTGGGACACAGCGGCTGACCCAGCCTGGGACCCCTCAGAGCCCCCCACTGCTCTGACCACCTCGCACTAACCTGGCCTCCCACTCCTCAACACAGCAGTGCCCTGTGCCAGCCCCTCTCTCCAGACCTCAGCTGACAGCCTCACCCACCACCCAGGGCCAGGCCCACCTCTCCCAGGCCTCCTCCCCTTGCCTTAGGGCCTCCTCAGAGCTCCTCCGCTCCGAGTATGAGGCTCTTCTCAGAACACTTCCCACCCCAGGGGCAGCCCCACCTCCCCTTGGAGAGGCTCCCTCCACATCTGCTGCTACTGCCTGCTTCTGCCAAGCTGCACCCAAGGGCCCACAATTAGCGCAGGCCAGGCCCCTTCCAGGGACGGGTCCCCCACTCAAGGACCCGTTTACATCTTCCCCTGCTGGAGGCACCGTCTGCTCTGCCCTCTACTTTCTGCTCCCTCTGGTCCTTCCATCAGATACAAGCGTGGTGAGGATAGAGAATGCTCCCCAGCATGCTCTCGGATACGTGGTGCTGCCACCACACAGGCTGCAAGTTACCTTGAAGGTCTGGCTGTGACCTACAAGGTGGGTTCTTGCTTGTCACCCTGTTTGGGGGAAAACAGAGTGCCCAGTGCTTACTGAAGAAAGCTACTTCATCATTAAGAGACCCACTACCTTTTTCCGTGTGTTCTATGATCTGACGGATGGCTTTCTTCAGGCTGTTGGCTCTGAGCATGAGCTGTTCCCGAGGACGGAATATCTGCGGCCGGGAAGGGCATGCCGACCCCACCGAGCGGTCCCCTGTGGAGCCACAGCCGCTGCCCGCCCCATCTCCATCTTCCACCTCCTCCGCAATGGTGGGGGGCGGGGTGGGCAGGGAGGAAGAGGCCTGGGACTCATCATCCAGGGTCTTGAGGAGAGAGTCCAGCTTCTCTTTCAGGACAGAGCACTGGAGGAAAACAAACGGAATGGGGCGGAGTGCTTCTCTGTCCCACACCCTCCTGCCCAGGGGCACAGGGACAAACCTTCTTGGCCATGACCTCTGACTCCTCCGAGCTCTCGGTGGTCTTCTCGTAGGCCTTTCCCACCCGAGCCACAAAGTCCTTCACTGTCTCACAGAGCACTCTGTGGGAGGAAACGTGGAAAGACACTTCCAGGGCAAGTTCTGCCTGGGAACCAGGCGCCCTGCGAGGTTGACCCCTGGCTCCCCCGAGGCTGCCGGGCACTCACTTAGCTGAGGAGATCACCACCGAGTGCTGGTCGGACGTCAGGATTTTAGAAAGATGGGCTGCGACCGAGTCTTCATAGAAGAGAATTTGTTGCACCTACAGTTACCCCAAGACAGGGAGGCATGACCGGAAGCTCACAGCACACTCACCCTCGTCCCCGGCTAGCCTGGGGCATCCGCTTCCTTCACGTGCCAACCTGAGATTTGCCAGTGCGGCTGAAAGATTTCAAAGCTTCCTCAAGCTGGGAACAGACAGATTTTAACAAAAAAGACCACGTGGAGCCAAAGCGCAGAGAGCTTGCTCCACTTTAGTCTGACTACACATCCCCAGTCCGCGCTGGGAGTTGCAGTCTTCAATCCTGGGGCCTCACGGCAGCGAGGCCGACAGGCAAGCCCCCTTAACTGAGGCTCTGTTCCCAGTGGACAACACATTTCTCTTTCTGATCAGGACTTGGCCCTGGCCCCTCTCCTCTCAGTGTAAAGGACCCCGTCACCACTCACCTCCGCCTGCTAATGGGGGTTACCATGTGACAAACCTTTGAGGATCAAGCCCAGGGCCAGTCAGACAGTAAATATTTCAGACTTTGCAGTCTGTATTCTTCCTCAAAACGTACAAGCCATTCTTTGCTCGTCGGCCAGGTCCGAGCAGGCATGGGCAGACTGGAGCTGGGGGGGGTCATCGTTTGCTGACCGCTGCCCTGGCCCACTATCCTTGACCCTCCCGATGGAAAACAGCCCTTGGCAGAGCATTCTCTCCACTCAGCCAGCAGCCAGCCTGCCCAGGGGGAGGAGCACGGCTATGTGCCCAGTGCTGCACTGATCTGGGCAAAATCTAGGCCCTGAGGGGACCATTAAGTCCCACAAAATGAAGAGAAGAGCTGAACCCTGAACTAGCACAGGCTGACCATAAGGGCAGCAAGACGAAGGGGGGTCTAGAGAAGGTGGGTCCAGAGAGGGAGCCTGGGGCCTGGTGGGGACGATGGCCGCACAGGAGCAGTCTCGGGAATGTACGCTGTGAGAGCAGGAAGTCCTCAGTCGTCACAAGGGACCCCAAATGCTGGAGTAACCCCAGGAAGCCCCCCAGATGACCCCAAAGCCCACAAGGTAGTCGGAATTCACTCAGCTCCAGTGCCACCTGGGGCTAAGCCCACACCTCTGTGGGTCTAACCTCAGGCTGGACATTTAAAGAGAGGCTCATCACCGGAGGGCGGGGGACGAGGCCTGAACTGGTGAGTGGGCCGGTAAGATGGCGCCCGGTGGGGGCGACAGCAAATACCTCAGAGCCCTCACTGAAGTCTTCAGTGCCCATGGAAGAGGAGGCCTGCCGCGGGAGTTTGGTCTCATAAGCCATGACACTCCACCTGCACACAGGGAGGCAGCCGTCAGCAGGTCAGCCCAGCCCCTGGGAAGCTAACACTCTGACTTTATCTGGAAGCCCTTTCTCTCCACTCTGCGGCCCATAACTGAGAACAAGCATCACAACCAGTAAGGCATACAGCCCTCCTGAAGGAGGGGAAAGGGATCCCAGGAAGGAACACCTGCTTCCGCGAGAGAAGGGCTTCCCTTCTGCAGAATGCTAAACCTCCCCAACACCCCCACCCCCCGACCCAGCCAGCAGCCAGCTCCCCAGGTGTGAGCATTTCACAGGCTCCAAAGGCACAGACACCGCCCTTAAAGAGAGAAGACACAGCAGGGGCAGCCAGAGTGTGCTCAAAATCACACTGCCAATTGCAACTGCAGGATCCTTCCCAAGACCCTGAAGTGTTTTCAGTGAGACCAATTTCCCACAGGCATGTGCTTAGTGGGATTTCCTACTTCTAGCTCAGAACTAAAAGTAGCTCACTCAAAAAGGATGCCAAAGTATTTTTAAATTTACCCAGGACAATTAAAAATTACCCAGAACTCAGATTCTTCTGGGAACAGAACATGGAGAAACGGGATTGCCCTGCCTTGTGATAAGGCTGACTCTGCTCACAGTGCCCGCAGGGGGCAGAGCCGCCCTCTCCAACACCCCAAGGCCTCCCCGTACCCGAGCACACAGGCCTGGTTCCTCACCTATTCTGGTTGCTTTTACCTTCTGCATAATCTGATGAAAAGTTAGAAACTACCAGAATAAAAGAATTCCTAATCAGGTGTAATTTTTTTTTCAACAAACTCTAGCTGAATTTACCAAATGAATTAACTCTCCACCTCTCAACACCCCTGCAAGGTAGCTGGGATTTTCTTCTTTTCCTAACAAGGAATCTAAGACACAGCAAGACTGAGTAAAATACTCAAGTTCATGCAACTCTCAGTGACAGGGCAGGGATTTACATCCCAGATCTGTCTGATTCTTTCATGTTTCTTACCAAAGTGTAATTCTTGTCCAGTGTTCATATTAGTTTCAGGTGCAAACACTGATTCAATCATTCTCATTCCGGTCCAATTTCTACAAACGGGTGCATAGGACCTACGTTCTCCGGGGAGTCCAGACTGAAAACACCGGTCAGGTGACCTGCCTTGTGTGGTACAAGAATGCCCACCACTCACCGGTCCAGCATCTTGGTGCTGGCTCGTTCCAGCTTTTCCAAGATCTGCGGGAGCTGGGTGTCGTCGTCACAGGCTGAGCCCCAGCCTAACACTCGAGCCAGGTCGTTCCCTGTGCCAAGGGGCAACACTCCCAGCTGACACTGGCAGGACACAGAGGGGAAGACACGGCATTAAACACCCTCATTACCTACACAGGCAGCTAAGTTCAGTGAGATTCTCCTCTAAGATGGGTGGGCTCCCATAATCTAGGCAGAGCCCACAGAAGACCACCAAGGGTCTTCTAAGCTGAGATTACAGAACCATCTGAGCCCTCTCCCATACCCATTTCTCATCTTGACACTTAATCCTCTACGATCTCTCTGATACAAATTTTCGAAACTCCTTTCCTTCCCATTTTCACTGCTCTGGCCACAATCCTGTCCCTTTCTCTATAGAGAATCATTCTCTGAGCTCCCCCACTACCTTTCTACCCACTACATCTTACTCACTAATGCCAGGATCAGCTTCCAAAAACATCACTAGTGTCATTTCACTCCTGGCTTCTAAGTCCTATCAAAAACAGGGACCAGCATAAAAGAGATGAAATCTTGCCATTTGCGATGACGTGGATGGAACTAGAGGGTATTATGCTTAGCAAAATAAGTCAATCAGAGAAAGACAATTAACATATGATCTCCCTGATATGAGGAAATGGAGATGCAATGTGGGGGGTTTGGGAGGTAGGAAAAGAATAAAAGAAACAAGATGGGATTGGGAGGGAGACAAACCATAAGAGACTCTTAATGTCACAAAACAAACTGAGGGTGGCCGGGGGGAGGGGGTTTGGGAGAGGGGGGTGGGGTTATGGACATTGGACAGGGTATGTGCTATGGTGAGTGCTGTGAAGTGTGTAAACCTGGCGATTCACAGACCTGTACCCCTGGAGCTAAAAATGCATTATATGTTTCTTTAAAAAACAAAAAACAAAACAAAAAAAAAAACAGGAGCCAGGACATCAACAGTCTAGTCACCAAACCTGAGCACGCCCCCACATTCGGCCTCCAGCCTTCCACCTGACCCTCCCCAGAGTGACAGTGTGCACTGCTCAGGTCTGGCCCTCCAGCTGGAACTCTCATCGGGCCAGTCTGGGCTCAGAGAGCTCCCTATATGCTGGATGCCCAAGAACTCAGCCTCCAGCTCCACATGCAGCGTGTGGAAGCACAGTTGGTCCTCTGCAAGGACGAGGAGGCCCAGCACACCATGCAGGGAGGACCTGGTTCCAGAGCCTTAAAGAAAAGGAGCAGGCTTCACACTGAAGACACAGTGGTGTTCCAGGTGGAGAGGTGACCCACCTGCTCCATCAGGAGTGAGGAAGTTAGAGAAACAGAGATGCAGGAGCCACACCAGGAGCTCCAATAAACTGTGTTAAGTCTGAACTTTATCCGAAAGCCAAGGAGCCACCAAAGAACACTCAGTTAGAATGAATGAGAGTGAGTGTGCAAAACTGCCCGTGGGGAAGGCCCTGAGTGAGGAGCAGCCGGACAGAGGCCTAGATGGACAGAGGCCCGGGGTCAGGTGAGGTGTACTCAGCAGCACACAGAAGATGGCCTAGACACTGGAGTGTAATGCCAGTGATTAACTACAACATGAGGGAGGGCGAGGGAAGAATCCAGAACGACTGTCAGATTTCTGGCTTAGATGTCTGGTGGACGGTATTTTCAGACTCCAGGGAAAGAAATGCAGGCTGGGTAGGGCTGAGCAGTAGGCTCTGTGCTGAAAATGCCAGGCCTGAGGCACTCTGAGGCAGGGAAGCAGATTAGAGAGCAGCCAGGAGAAAGAGAAACAGAGAAAGGGTGAGGGTGGGATCTCAGGGAAGCCACGCAACTGGGGGAGTGACCAGGACCAAGTGCCACAGAGAAGCCAAAGATGGATGCTCAGTGAACTCAGCCGAATGGATGTAAACAGATGACTGGCCTCCCTGGCTTCCTGACTCCTGATAATGAACTTTGTAAATAATCCTGGACCCAAGTGTACTAGTCCACTAGGGGGCAGTATGTGCCTGAGCGGAGCAGTCCACCTGCACAGGCCCGGTTCAGATGGGCCACCTCTCGGCATCATCCCCAGGCCCAGGGCTCACCACAGACAACAGAAGTCCACCCACCTACTAAGACCAGCAACACTAAGAGTCAGGAGACAAGGCTACATCTCTGAAAAACATGCCCAAGTCAGGTTGAAGATTTGAAAAACCTATGTTGAAAGCAAATGACAAACTAGGAAAAATAGGACCAACGAGAAATTTATATTCCTAATATAACAATAATTCTTAGAAATCAAATGTTTTAAAAAGGTAAATATCATAACAGAAAACTAGGCAAAAAACATGAACACCTGATTCATCTAAAAATTCATAGTTAACCGAGATGTTTGACTTCATCAGTACTGAAGAAATAAAAGTCAAGCCTACCTTTTCTGTCTACTTAGGCGAAACTAAGAAGATAAGCAACAGACAGTGAAGGGGAAGGGACAGCTTTTGCAGCATAAGGAAGAGAAACTGGCACAGCCCCGACTGAGAGCAACCTCAGCCTGCACAGAGCAGGAAGGCAAGACAACCTGGGCCACACGGCTCCACCAATGGAAAACCATCACAAGGCTCTCTATTTACTGATGAGCGGCACAAGGCAAAACACAGTAACAGGACCATGGGTAATGTGAATCTGTTTAAAACAGCATCATATCTTACACTATATATACATGTCGACAGAAGATCTGAAAGAGTCACTGAAATGTTAGTGGCAGTGGTTAATGCTGGGGGGTGGGAAATGAGGATGATGGAGCAAAGTGGAAAATCAATGAACATATTTTTTGTTTTCCAAACAGGAAAATCTATTTTTAATTTAATAGCAATGAAAACAAAACAAAAAAAAACAAAACAAAAAAAAAAAAAAAAAAAGAAAGACATTAAGTCCAGTGAATCCTGTGACCTAACGTTCTCGTCTACTTCTGCTCTCTCCCCGCGAGCAGCAGATTCTACCACTACCCAACAGAAGCCAGTGGGGCGCCGTGGGATGGCAGTCCCACCCAACTTGCTCCTGCCTGGGACCTCCAAGGACTGGAATTTCTTTCATAGCTCCCTTCACTTCTAACTGTGATGTTCCCATTCCTACAGCACAGCTCCTAAGCCTTGTGATGCCATCAGGCTGCCCGCTCTTCCCTCTGAGACCCTCGCCACACCCTGCCAAGGGGACAAGGAGCATCACGGAACCAGAGCATCACTCTCCCCTGGCTGGGCCCCTACATGGCCACGTACCTGTTTATGAAGATTGAGGCTGTCGATTTCAGAGAGAACCCAGCCAACACTGCCATCCCCACCACAAACCAGAATCCGGAATGTATCAAACTTCTGGAATAAGCGTAAGCTGCAGAGAAAAGAGAATGTCAAAGAAATGAGGTCCATTCTAAAGGACAAATGATGGTCAGCAAGTCCTGAGCCAAAAGGCCCCATCTGCACTCCTTTCGGCTCACCTGTGTCCCCACTGTGAATAGGCCTCTGGAAGCCAGAGCCCAGGTGTGCTCAGGCTCAGCCCACTGGGCTACCCACCCATGCCTCTATGCCCACTGCCCCTCACTCACATAGCTCAGGAGCCCTAGGCTACTACTGCCCCTCCCTCCCAGGTGTGAGGTCCATCAAGTTCCCCTCAAATCTGTCTCCATCGCCCTCCTGTGCTCCTCTTGGGCACTGTCCCTTCAGAACACCACAGCCTTCTGCTCATCCCTCACCCTCCTCCTGAGAGGCCTTCTCCGGGTTTTGGCTTCAGGGACCACACAGATACCAATGACCCTGAATGATGTCCTCCAGGCCTTCCTGAAGGAAACCACTTCACCCGTCTACAAGAACATGTCACTCCATACTCTACAGGCACCTCCTCGACCTAAGTAAGCTTCCTTCCTCAGAGAATGGCAGCCTCCTCCCTACCTCACATCTCCTTCGGGACCCCTCCAATTCATGTCACCAGCATGACCTTCCCAAAAGTCTTGCCGAGTGTCTAGCTTTATTATCATTATTTTTTAAAAGATTTTATTTATTTATTAGACAGAGATCACAAGCAGGCAGAGAGAGAGGGAAGCAGGCTCCCTGCTGAGCAGAGCCCCACTCGGGGCTCGATCCCAGGACCCTGGGATCATGACCTGAGCAGAAGGCAGAGACTTTAACCCACTGAGCCACGCACGTGCCCCTAGCTTTATTATTTTAAATAGGCTTCATACCCAGCAGGGAGCCCAACATGGAGCCTGAACTCACCACCCTGAGATCAAGACCTGAGTTGAGATCAAGAGTTTGATGCTTAACTGACTGAGCCCCCCAGGCACCCTAACTGTCTAGCTTTAGAAGCTGCCACTTGAGGGCGCCTGGGTGGCTCAGTGGGTTAAAGCCTCTGCCTTCGGCTCAGGTCATGATCCCAGGGTCCTGGGATCGAGCCCCACATCGGGCTCTCTGCTCAACGGAGAGCCTGCTTTCTCCTCTCTCTCTCTCTGCCTGCCTCTCTGCCTACTTGTAACCTCTGTCTGTCAAATAAATAAATAAAATCCTAAAAAAAAAAAAAAAAAAAAAGCTGCCACTTGTTTCCAGTGAATGTTCAAACCTCTCGGCCCGGAGCTGCCTGCTACCTGTCCCAGATCCACAGCTCTCCCAGCCACCCCACCATGTCCTCACCTCTCTGCACACGAGCGCCCTATGCCTACCAGGCTGCCCGCCTCCCTCTGTGCCACTGGAACACTAACTCTTCTCCAGTGCCAGCTCGGCAGAGAGACTGAGAGACTCTCCAGTTCATTTGTATGCCCCTTCCCTGGGCTCCTAAATAATCTGTACATAGCCCTGTTCACGCCACAGATTGTCCAGTCCTGTGACCTTGACTACCTGTTTGTGTGCTGGGCACCCTGAAAACAAGGTCCCTACCTTACTTGCCCTTGCATCTGGCACAGAGTCCTGGCCAGAGGAAGCCCTCACAAAACAAACAGGGATGAGTGACACAGCACGAAACTGAGGCTATCAGCAGGGCTGAGGGCCTGAAGCAACAAGACTGCACCTGACCTTCAGGTT
This sequence comes from Lutra lutra, assembly GCF_902655055.1. Classification (NCBI taxonomy): domain Eukaryota; kingdom Metazoa; phylum Chordata; class Mammalia; order Carnivora; family Mustelidae; genus Lutra; species Lutra lutra. The sequence continues at coordinate 41,428,863 of NC_062280.1, read as the reverse complement.
GTGCGAAAAATGGCCGCATATGCTCCCTTGTGAACACTGGTCTCTCTCAGGCCTTCCTTCTCTGGAGAAGATGGGACACATCCAGACCGGGAACCAGGAAAATGAAGCAGGGCCTCCAAGTTTTGTGGTGAACTGCAGGTCAAGGCTGCTTCCCAGAAACGGGAACTTACTAAACCAATACCCACCGCATCTCCTTGGGGGCTCCCACAGGGGGCTGGTCTCCAGGGAACTCCTAGGGCCAACTGCAGGGGGCAGGGTGGGGGTTTGCAGGGCCTGCCACACCCATTCCACAGGCCCCACCCAACGACCTGGGGCCCCCCACTGTCTACAGGCCCAGTTTGGGATACAAAGGCTTGTGATGATCCCACCACTTTTTTAACTAAAAGTGGTTCCATTTTTTAACTAAAATGACTTTTTCTTTTTTTAAGACTCTCAAACCAAGAGTGAATGTACTTCCACACACAGACCAACAGTTGAGCAATCCATGTACAGAAATGCGTGGAGCGTGGCCTCTGAGGACCAGTTCGGCAAGCTGCCACCCATGACTGCTTCCCAGCGGGGGCCTTGCCGCCCATGAGGAAAACCGACATGCCAGACCCCTAGGGCGCCAGCGGGCATGCTCCTTTCCCCTGACAGGGGCCCAAGCTCCTGCTCCAGCAACACCTGGCTCCAGAACAACACACTCCCAAGAGCCTCCAAGGCCAAATCACACCAGAGAACACATTCTGCAAGCTCTTTCCACAGCAAATATCCTGGATAATCTCCCTTCCAGGCAAGGCCACCTCCTAGAGCCCTACCTTGAACTGGTGATGCCAAGCAAGGAAGCTAACCGTTCGTTACAGCAGCAAATGTTCTCCACAAACTACACAATGTACAAAAGGAAAAAGAACACACCTCACATCCCCAGCTAACAGAGAAAGGCCTAATTACTTTGCCGCACACTCTGGGCTTCACATGTCTGCACACGCCATGGGCCCTGTAAGTACAGGGTACCTATGAGATAAGAGACCTCCTGTGTCCCCCCAGATGAAGACTCTCCCTGGGGGCCTCACTGGAGAAACATGGCCTCCTCAGTCCCAGGCTCCACTACAAGAAGGAGAGGACCTGTAATGGCTGGCGTGAGGACACGCCCATGCTGACAGACGCGAAGAGCAGGCCGTTGTGATAGAAGATAACAGGAGGGAACCAATTTCAAAGTGTGTCTGCACGACTGAAAGACACAAGTGAAAGCTAGAGAGACAAGCAGCTCTACTCACTGTTCAACAGGGACTATTTTTATTTCCTATTTAAATTTGTCTGTATCTTTGAATCATTTTGTCACGAGTAATGCATTATCTTCAAACGTTTTTAGAACTCCAAGAAAGATTGACTTTATAAGCTTCCTACCCGAGGTGTGGTCCTCCGTTCATAAGGTCAAAGACCTGGGCAGGGTTCAGCAGCTGTTTGAATCTTCTGAGGAACTTCACACCCTGGTTGTCACCACTTTTCGAATTGACAAAGACCAACAGTGGGCTTGTGCAGGATGGAGGGCACGTGGCCTTCCAGAAGCCTGGATGGTAGGATGGAAAGGGAGAGGGGAAAAATGAGAAAGCTGTCCAAAAGCCTGGCAGGGGCCCCATCATATAAAAAAGCAGCCAACACCTGCAAGAGACCTGTAACTTCCACGTGCATGCCCAGTCACCAGCCAGAGATATCAAGAAACAAACTTCCCCAGCCCCATTCCCCATGGAGAAGGATGGGGGTCCCAGGCAGTTTGACTTTGTGCTTACATGACTCAAGTTCAGAAAGACCATGCACCTCACTGCTGTCCTTCCCTCTTGCTCTCAATCTGGAGGAGCTAGTTCCTAAGTTCCATACCCCAGTTTCCCACCTTCTACCAAGGCCTGTGAATACACACCGTCATCTACCACCTAGACAGGGGAGCAGGTGCAGGTGAGCATGCTGGTTCACATATGCTGCCTGATGGAAGCCAGCAAATGGAGAGCACAGTGCACCAGCTCCCATCCAAGGATGCTCAACAGCCACCAGACTCCTTTACCACCTCTGTGCACGTCTTCTCGCCCCAGCCGCCATGACTGACCACTTCCCGACATCATCCCCAAATTGCCAGCGTCACCCATCCTGGTGCAGGGAAGGGGAGAATATTGGGTGAGCCAGGAGAGCACGAGGCACCCACCATCAGAATCGATGCTGTTGAGCGCCGTGGGTGGGATGACCGACACCTTGCACAGGCCCAGCGGGCACTTGGTCTGTAAGGACTCTTTACAGGACGTATGCACCTGAAACACATCACAGGGGGTCACTGGCATCCCCCGGAACACTCCCTGCCACTTCGGAAGTGGGCACTTCGGGACCAGCTGAGAACGCATAGGGAGCAGGTGCCAGGCCCATGCAGCCTGCCCACTCACCATGGCCTTGCACCAGAGGCAGCGCCAGTCCTGCAGGCGTAGCACACTGCCACACGTCTTGTCGCACACTGTGCACTTGGCACTCACGGGCAGGTTTCCTTCCAGCCACTGATGCGGCATGGCAATCTGCAAAGCACAGAGACATGTGCCCTAAGGACGTCCCAGAGCCCCACACACAGGCCAGGAAGCCCTTATGCGAAAACGCTCTGGAATAACTCAAAGAAGACCTGCTCCCCGACATAAGCAGGGGGAGGGCAGGGTCTGCAGCATGCTGCCCAGCACCCCACTCCTGCTGCCGGTGGGCACAGCACGACTCACAGGGACAGGCCAGGCTGAGAGGCGCAGTGGACCATGCCGAGCCCCCCACACCCAGTGCGAGCAGCAGAAGTGAGCACAGGCCAGTGGGGGCGGAGGGCCCCCTGCCCCGACACCAGCATGAGGGGAAGAGGGTCGGTGCAGGGTTGTCAGGTTCCCCCATGCATACCCCATCCTCGTCCTCAATGATGTCCTTCCCAATGGAGGCCAGTGTGGTCCACTTGCAGTTGTTGGTTGCGCGCACTGCACACCGCTTGTGGGCCTTAAATTTGCACACTGTGAGAGAACAGATGCGGGACCATCAAGCCTCAACCCCGAGCCTCGCTCAGCACAGTGCTCCCCGTGCTTGAGGAGGCGGTCCAGCACGACCTGCCCTGCTCTTCCAGGACCGCCGGGAATGAACACTAAACACAATCCATGCTATAAACGACACAGCGGGGGCATGCGCAGAGTCTGAGCACAGTGAGACCAGCATCCAGGACTGCAGGCATCCGCTTCATGGGACTGCACGTGGGCTCTGACCCAACTCCTCAACCCTGCCCAGCAACACGAGTGCTACCGCGAACCATGCTGCAAGTACGGTCACCGAAATTTAAAAATCACAGGATTTCTATGTCACCAAACTGTCTCTTTTTTTTTCCACCATTTTTAAAAAGATTTTATTTATTTAGGGGCACGTGAATGGCTGAGTCGGTTAAGTATCCAGCTCTTGATTTCAGCTCAGGTTCGCCTCAGGGTCTGGGACAGAGCCCCATGCTGGGCTCCATGCTCAGTGAGAAGACTGCTTTTCTCTCTCCCTCTGTCTCACCCCTTGCTTACAATCTCACTCTGTCAAATAAATAAATCTTTTTCAAAAAAAAATTTTTTTTTTAATTCAAGAGAGTATGAGTGCATGCGGGGAAGGTGCAGCATGGACAGAGATGGAGGGAGAGGGACAAGCAGACTCTATGCTAAGCACGGAACCCAACATGGGGCTCGATCTCACAACCCTGAGATCATAACCTGAGTTAAAATCAAGAGCTGGACACTTAACCAACTGAGGCACGCAGGCACCCCCCAACTATTTAAAATGTACAAACCATTCCTAACTTCACAGGCAGTACAAGAACAGGAGAGGGGGGAACTGGCCCAGGGTCCAGGACTGGTCTGCCTCCACTCCTGCCCTCTGTTCTGTGCGCCACTGTAAGCTGCCCTCCAGGTCCGGAAGACCACGTTTAATGGGTTTATCACAGCTCGGTTTACTGAAGGGCATACCTACCTCGGTGAGCACAGATTTGTAACCTCTTTTCCTCTGTGTTCTTCTTGTTTCCTCTTGGTGTCTCATTACCACTACTTCACTTTTTACTTTGTTCTGTTACTAATACAAAATAACTTATCAGACTCCTTAGTAGGTAAAATAAACAAGCATGGAGTCCCCGAAATTACTTTCTACTGACTGATTTGTGGGGACCATTCAAGAGCTTCTAAGGTTTCATCAGGTCCAACCTCAGACCACGTTTCCCAGCAGAGTACCACACTGCTCATACCTTCACAGGATAGCCCGTGAGACGTGACCCCGGACAGAGCCTCCCGGCACACGTTGCAGTAGGTTGGCCTCGCATGGGAGCAGGCGTACCAGTTGTGCATCCCTGAGAAATGGTCCATGCTGTACTGGGTAGGCTGCAAGAACAGAAGAGGGATGGCAAAGATAAGGTGTCCCTTCGACATCCCTGAATGTGGTAACTTCAATGGGATTCAATAAAGTTTCCAAGAGAGGAGAGGAGAACAGCATCAGCCAAAAGGACAAGGAACGAGCCTTAATTTTACCAGGAATATGTGAGAAAGTGAGTGCCAGACGGCTCAGTCCACACATGGCTGATGCTCAATGGCAGAATATTAACAGGATGGCAATAAGAAGGGATGTTTCTCTTTCCAGACCTCAAAGTGCTCCCTGTTCTGGACGGTTTTCAGCGCTGCGATCCACTCTTCCATTTCCTTCCTGTTATCGGCACACAAGATGAGTTTCCTACACGGAGTAATGACCTAGAAAGAAACAAGAAATACAGGCGATAGAGCAATGAACAAAGGACAAACACTAACAACTATACAAACTTCCAAAAATCTACTTTCACCACATATATTTTTTTAATGAAAAAGGGCAGACTCGTTCAGATTCTCAGTTGAACCAAACATAAAAATGATCATCATGGATCATTAAAAATCAAGAAAAGTCTCAAAATCAAAAGACAATCAAATTTAGTTTATACATTCACCAAAAACCAACTTCAGCAGACATTCACCAACCACCTACCACTTAGACCATGGTAATAAGCCATAGGAAATTTTTAAAAAGGAAAGAAAACACAACTGCTATCACTCCAAAGAACTCACAGATTGAGGTCCAGCACCTGAACAGTCTAGGAAAAGCTGGACCAAGTTACTCTAAATATGATGTTAGCATTTCAAATGCATCATACATAATGTTCTTGTATAAAACTCTGTACTGTGTGACAAGAGAAAAAAAACCAGCTACTATACTCAAGGGCTTGAACAACTTAACTGGAAATGAGGTCAAGAACCTGGTAATAATCAACAAATGAAAATTGTATCTACAACATATAAAGAGTTTTTATAAATCAATAGAAAAATCTTTCTTACCAAGCCAAGCCATGAACTTGCATTTCACAGAAATACAAAGCGCTAATAAATAAAAAGATGCTTAACTGTTCTAGTCATTGGAGAACACAGATGAAAGTAGCCAACTATTTTTCACCTATCAGACTGGCAAAGTTTTGAAAGATGGTAATCTGGTGTTGGCAGAAGTATGGGAGAAAAGAGTTCTCCTCAAGCAATGATGGGAGCTAAATACAGTATAAACTTTTTAGGGAAAAATTTAAAAATTTTGGTAAACATTGTCAAAAGTTGTAACATTTTACGTATTTTGTTTTGTAATGATGTAAAATATCTACATGGTTCCAAAGTCAAATCTAAAAAAACAGGTACAGTCAGAAGTCCACCTTTGACTTGTGTCCCCCCAACCCTGGTTCCCTCCTTTCCCCATCGGCAGCTTTTAAAAAGTAAGTACAAGTATGGTTTATCCTTCCTTTTTAAGACAGATGCAAACACATATATCTATATCTATTATAGATATATATCTATTCATAGTCCCCCTTTTTAAAACAGTAGTAAATCACACATATTTTTCTCTGCCTTTGCTTTTTCATTTATTATCTACCCTGCCCACCTCTCCTCAGCAACATGGAGTGTTCCCTTACTCTCCCTTACAGCTGCACAGGGCTCCGCTGGACAGAAGCACCAGAGTCTATTCAACCAGGTCCCTATTAACAGAAACCTTACGTTGTTAAAAGTCCTTTCCTATCTCAAATAGTGCTGCAATGAATAGCCTTTTCACTGACCTCACATACTTCCCGGCATATTTGGGAGAAAAGTTTCTAGAAGCAGAACTGCCCAAAGAGCAAGCACATATGTAATTTTCCTGCCAAATTCGCTCACAGGGCTGATGCCATCTGCATTCTCACCAGCAGTGTTAGGGAAATGCCTGCTTCCCCAATAAAATATGTTACTTAACTTTTGGATTTTGGCCCATCTTTTAGCTTTAATTTGTACCAGCAACACCCAATTTAAATTATTAGATGATCATGTTTCTGGTTCAGAAAATTTAGAAATGGTACTTTATAAATGATCTCTTAGGTGATTTCTATAAGCACCTATAAATCTTAATCACAGAAGGGGATAATTAGAATTGGGTCACAAATCCATGGTTCATTCTCTCATGTCACCAGGGTAACTACATGTAGGGGCCAGCCTGGGGAAGCTGGGGGCGGGAGGGGTGGTGAGTTGGGAGGACAGAGAAAACAGACAACTGGATAAGCTGGGTTCCCCTCCTGGGGTGGGGTGGGTACGGGGTGGCAGCCACTGTCCTTTAGACACGGAGAGCATCGTGAACAGCCCATATCCCAGGATCTGCCCAGCAAGCACATGCTAAGTGTCTGCTCTAGATCTGAGATCCCAAGACGATGACAGGCCAGGTTCCCACTCACACAGAATTTACCCTGGGGAGAGACAATTTCAGACACTGACACAGGTCCTGAAGACAACGTGGGTGTGGGAATGGGGCTGGTGGATACTTTGTACAGACAGGGTGGTCAGGAAAGGCCATGGGAGAGCTGGCAACTGCCAATGGCCTGGGGTCAGTGCTTTAAGGCATTTTCATCAGTAACTGTCTATAAAATCTCAGAAAACACTTCTTCATTATTCATTCTGGGGTGAGATCTAATATTTAAAAATTTTTATCAGTGTAATAAATACAGTTAAAGAAAGAATATACTTTCTTTTCATAACTCAGGGATTATATTAAGAGTTATGCAATATGATAGTTAAAGAAGAGAACAATGACATTTTTTTATGTCCTTTCTATTTTAGGTCTTGCTTCTGCTACTCCTGTGACAACCTTTACAAGATGAAGTGCCCACATTATTCCAGAACTCGGCCAATGTCATCTGAGAAGATGGATCTTTGGGCCCATCATCTTCCACAAGCCAAAGGAGGGGGGTACCGTGGAACAGCTTCATGAGTATTGGGCACCACAAGGCAGCAAGTTATAGACAAAACTGTTGTGTTTAAAGACAGGGAATAATAGGAAACAAATGACAGTGACATCCCTTCCTCAATCTGTGTGATTGTGTACAGGAAGTAAACACTGACAGATAAATGTCCAAGAACCTGGTTTCAGCCCTTTTAAAAAACTCTTACTTGTGCGGGTGTGAAGAAACCTCAGACAGACTCAGATTTGAACCCTACCCAGCCACTGACTGGCCAGGAAACATGGGCAGACTGTCATCATTTCTATTCTGGAAAAGGAGGATAAAAATTAGCTACCTGGGTTGTTATGGGACTGAAAGGGACCCACGTGCACAAGACTCGAGTGGCTTTAGGACATCCCTCCAGGTCTAAAACCCTGACGAGCTGCATGAGCCAGAGCAGCTACCTCCACACACCCCTCTGAACACAGGAGCTGTCATGTCGATGTCACACCCCAGTGTCATCCAAGTGTGGAGGCATGCTCTCTCTCACACACACACCAGCGCTGCTCCAGGCTCTTGGGCCTGATCTTAGAGCAGTATCTATTTGACAGGACCATGTGGCACCTCCCTCCTGAGACCGTTCCAATACCAACAGTCCATGTTCCAAACCATGGGAATTGTCACAGAAGACTCCCACCAAATAAAAGTCTATCTCTGCTTCTATCCCATCATCTTCTGTCACCTTTGAGACAGAATCCATATTTCTTAGTGGTCCACAAGACTGGTAATGACTCCATCTCCTTGAAAGGCTCCTCCTCACGCTGGTCTCCTGACAAGGTCCTCAACAGCATTCTAGCTCTGACGAAGCTTCCCAAACAATAACTAGCAGTGTCACACACCCCAACAAAGGCTCCTGCCTGTCCCTCTTTGTTTCCCTAACACCAGCCTGGGGCCAATGCACAAGAAAAGTGGGGACAGAAGGGTCTCCTCAGAAGAAAAGGAAAATGAGTGGCTGCCAGTAAGAGAGCTGTCCTGCACAGGGCTTCTTCTTCAGTTCCTTGATCTGGGAGCAGAGGGGTCAGGAAAGGCCCCAGGAGAGAAGCAGGTGCTGCATGAGACCTCTCCTGGCTGCTCATCCAGCTCACAGGACAGGAAGAAGGCAGGAAGAGATGTTCCTACAAATAAAACTATCCTCTGCTTGGATAGCAGCCAAGACCACAACTCTTAGAAGCCAAGGAATGGTGCATAAAGGATAAAACTCTTCCCACTATTCCCAAAATCTAGCCTTCACACAGAAAAGACTTTAGAGACCAAAAATGCCCTGTATTTTTCAAGCAAAGAAACGGCTCACATAACTAAATCAACTGAAATGGTAAACGCAAATTAAAAGGAGGGTCATACATGAACTTGACAGGACCAATCAGTGACATCACAGAGATTCAGTGATGAATAAGCACACTTGGTACCAAGGGAGAGGGCAGAGTAAGACTACAGAACAAATGACAGACCACGACATAGATACCCACTAACCAGACAGTGAGAGCACCCTGCAGACCTTGAAGCTGGCAAGACAAGAGAGACTGAAAGAGAAAGGATATCACAGACAGAATGGTGGAAGCATTTCTCTCCTAAACCTCAGAGACAGGGCAGGAAAGCCATAGATGAGGGGGAATCTTCAGACACTTACTGAAATTCTCCTGAGGGTAGGAGAACTTAAAAATCAGTAAGAAAAGGGGCATCTGGGTGGCTCAGTCAGATAAGCTTCCAACTCTTGGTTTCGGCTCAGGTCGTGGTCTCAGGGTCATGGGATAGAGCCCCGCATCAGGCTCCCAGCTCAGCATGGAGTCTCCTTGAGATTCTCTCTCTCAGGCACCTGGGTGGCTCCGTCAGTTAAGCATCTGCCTTTAGCTCAGGTCATGATCCGAGGATCAAGTCCTGCATTGAGCTCCCTGGTTAGTGGGGACCCTGCTTCTCCCTCTACCCCTCCCCCTACTTCTGCGCTTGCTCGCTCGCTCTCTCTCTCAAAAATAAATGAAATCTTAAAAAGAGAGACTCTCTCTCTCCCTCTCCCCCCTCTGCGTGTTCTGATAAACATTTTCAAAAAATTAAAAAATCTGGGGCGCTTGGGTGGCTCAGTGGGTTAAAGCCTCTGCCTTCGGCTCAGGTCATGATCCCAGGGTTCTGGGATCGAGCCCCACATCGGGATCTCTGCTCAGCAGGGAGCCTGCTTCCTCCACTCTCTCTCTGCCTGCTTCTCTGTGATCTCCGTCTGTCAAATAAATAAAATCTTTCAAAATAAATAAATAAATTAGTATTTAAAAAAAATTTTTTAAAATCAAAACAATCAGAAGAAAAGAGGCCAACTAACAGAAAAATGGACAGAAGACTCAAACAGTTATTTAACAATCAATCAATAAGGCACATGAAAATGCACTCAACCTTGTTAGTAATCTAGGAAGTAGACATTAAAATCCCAGCATGCTGTACGTTTCACAGGGGCCGAATTGAAAAAGATGGACATCAAGTATCGGTAAGGATGCAGGTCACCTAGAACACCCACCTGATGCTAACAGGAAGGCACTTTGGGAAAACTACTGTGGAAAACAGTAAAGCTGAACTCATGTATATCCTATGGCTTAGCAATTCCACCCAAACACTCCTCATCAAAACCCACACAAATATTTACGGCAACACTACTGTTAACAGGCCTACAATGAACACAACCCAAACACCCAGCACTGGTAGACTGGATAAATATACTGTAATATATTAATATAACGGAAAACCACAGAACAAGGAGAATAAACCATCTACTGCTAATAACACAATGTATTCTACAATACTGAAATAAAGAAGCCAGACACAAAAGAAGATTTCGTGTTTATAAAATCTCAAATGCATATATTAAGTTAAGATAAACCAGGCAAAGCTAATCAATGGTGTTAGAAGCTAGCTGCTTCCAGTAGTTGCTTTTGGGAACAAGGATACATGGGAGAGCTACTGGAGGCTGCTAATGTTCTGTTTCTTTATCTGGAACATCCATTGAGCTGTGCACTTGGAGTAAGTGTACTTTTCCATATGATGCTCTATTTCAGTTAAAAAGAATACAGAATTTGGAATAAAACCAACCATATAACTGAATCAAAAGAAAAATGGCACAGCTGCGCAGACTCTTGAATAAAGAAGTCTGGTTAGAAACGCAAATGTAGAATAACTAGGCAAAAGAAGATGGAAATGCGCGAATGAACATGAGAGACTATCAGACCTATTCTAATATAGTGTTAGAAATGGATCCAGGGGCACCTGAGTGGCTCAGTCAGTTAACCATCTGACTACTGATTTTGGCTCAGGTCATGATCTCAGGGTCATGAGATCGAGCCCTGCCACCAGCTCTAAGCTTAGCACAGACTCTGCTAGTTCCTCTCCCTCTGCCCCTCCCCACCGAAAACACTCTCTCTCTCTCAAATAAATAAATAAATATTTTTTTAAAAAATAGGGCACCTGGGTGGCTCAGTGAGTTGAGCATCTGCCTTCGGCTCAAGTCATGATCTCAAGGTCCTGGGATCGAGCCCCATACTGAGGTCCTTGCTCAGCAGAGAATCTGCTTCTCCCTCTCCCTCTTACTCTCCCCAACAACTCACGCTTTCTCCCCCCCTCACCCTCTCTCTCTCAAATGAATAAATAAAATCTTAAGAGAAAAAAATGGATCCAAACACAGGGGAAAATGTTTAACTCATAAAATAAATGCAAATTAAAATTACTAAATACTTTTTTTAACCTACCGGATTCATAGAGTATCAAAAGTTTGATAACAGACCCTGTTGCCTTTCATATGCTAGAGTAAAAATGAGTACAACCCCTATGGGGTACATTAGTGAAATCAAGCAAACGTTGTTTTTTTTTTTTTAAAGATCCATTTATTTGAGAAAGAAGAGAGAGCATGTGCCTGTACGTGCGTGAGGAGGGGGAGATGCAGAGGGAGAGAATCTTCAAGCAGACTCCCCACTGAGCACAGAGCCTGACATGGGGCCCGATCTACTGACCCATGAGATCATTACCTGAGCCAAAACCAAGACTTTGACGCTTAACCGACTGAGCCACCCAGGCACCCCAATCTAGCAAACTTTAAAATATATTTCTTTGTCTTAGCAACAATGCCTCCATAAATTTAATCCAACAAATGTGTCTTCATGAGAACCGCCATATCATGGTCACTCGTTGTAAAGACAGTAAGAGTGGAAATAACTCAAATACTGATCAAGGTAAGCCTGGTAGAGACTGGCTACACAAATTGTGGTACATTCATAAAATGGAATACTACACAGCCACCAAAGAGGGCGAAACTACTTCCTCATGCGCTTACAGGGAACAACCTCTCAGAGGTATTGTCAAGTGCTCAAAGCAAACTGCAGGAACATTATGGGCGAAGAAGGAAAAAGACTGGTTACCTCTAATGACAGGATTGCTGCAAGCCAGGAAACCTTCTTTATCAACGTTTTTTCCTTTCAATTTCTGTACCATGTATGTGAATTCTTTATTTAAAAAAATTTATTGGGGCACCTGGGTGGTTCAGGTTAAGCCTCTGCCTTCGGCTCAGGTCATTATTCTAGGGTACTGGGATCGAGCCCCTTGGGCTCTCTGCTCAGCAGGGAGCCTGCTTCCCCCTCTCTCTCTGCCTGCCTCCCTGCCTACTTGTCATCTCTCTCTCTCTGTCAAATAAATAAAATTTTTTTAAAAAAATTATTAAAACAGGGGCGCCTGGGTGGCTCAGTGGGTTAAAGCCTCTGCCTTCAGCTCAGGTCATGATTCCACGGTCCTGGGATCGAGCCCCACGTCGGGCTCTCTGCTCAGCAGGGGACCTGTTTCCTCCTCTCTCTCTGCCTGCCTCTCTGCCTACTTGTGATCTCTGTCAAATAAATAAATAAAATCTTAAAAAAAAAAAGTCACACAATTCTTTAAAAAAAATTATTAAAACAAATAAAGCCTGTGACTGATTTCTAATCGCATAGCACTGTGGACAGAAAAGATGCACAGTATGATTTCGGGTTTTTTGCATTTGTTGAGACTTGTTTTGTGGTCTAATATCTCATCTATTCTGGAGAATGTCCCACGTGCACTTGAAAAGAATGTATATTCTGCTGTTTTAGGATGGAATGTTCTATGTCTATTAAATCCATTGGGTCCAGTGTGGAAAATTTGGAAAGACCACAAACACATGGAGGTTAAACATGCTATTAAACAATGAAACCAAGAAATCAAAAATTACATGTAAACAAATGAAAATGAAAACAGAATAGTCCAAAATCTTTGGGATGCAGCAAAATTGGGTTCTAAAAGGGAAGTCTATAGCAATACAGGCCTATCTCAAAAAGCAAGAAAAATCTCAAACAACCCAACTTTACATCTAAAGGAGATAGAAAAAGAACAATCAAAACCCAAACCCTGCAAAAGGAAGGAAATAATAAAGATTAGAGCAGAAATAAATGATACAGAAACAAAACAAGACAAAAAAAAAATCAATGAAGCAAGGAGCTGATTCTTTGAAAAGATTGGTAAAATTGATAAACCTCTCAACAGATTCATCAAAAGAGAGAGAGAGAGAGAGGAAGAGAGGAAAAAAAGGACTCAAACAAAACCATTAATGAAAGAGGAGAAATAACAGCCAATACCACAGAAATAACAATTATAAAAAAGTATTATGAAAACCTATATGCCAACATTGTTGGACAACTTCTCAGAAGAAATGGATAAATTCCTAGAAACATATAAACCAGCAAAACTAAAGCAGGAAGAAATAGAAAACTTGAACAGACCAATTACCAGCAATAACACTGAATCAGGAGAGTTGCCTGGGTAGCTTAGTCATTAAGCATCTGCCTTCAGCTCAGGTCATGATCCTGGGATCATGGGTCCTGGGATCAAGTCCCACATCGGGCTCCCTGCTCAGCAGAGAATCTGCTTCTCCCTCTTTCTCTGCCTGCCGCTCTGCCTACCTGTGCTCTTTCCATCAAATAAATAAAATATTTTTTTAAAAAAGCAGTAGGAATCAAAACAGTATGTACTAGCATAAAATAGACACACAGATCAATAGAATAGAACAGAAAACCCAGAAATAAACCCACAATTATATAGTCAACTAATCTGCAACAAAGGAGGCAAGAATATGCACTGGGGAAAAGTCTCTTCAACAAATGGTTTTGGGAAAACTGGACAGCTAGCTACATGCTAAAGAATGAAACTGGGCCATTCCTTTCACCATATACAAAAAAAAAAAAAAATCAAAATGGATTAGATCTAAATGTGAGGCCTGAAACCATAAAAATCCTTGGAGAGAACAGGCAGTAATTTCTCTGACATCAGCCGCAGCAACATTTTTCTGTTTCCCGAGGCAAGGGAAATAAAAGCAAAATAAACTATTAGGACTACATCAAAATAAAAAAACTCCTGCGAAGTGAAGGAAACAATCAACAAAACTAAAAGACAACCTACTGAAGAGGAAAAGGTATCTGCAAATGACATAGCCAATAAAGGGTTAGTATCCAAAATATATAAAGGACTGACACAACCTAACCAAAAAATACCCAAATAATCCAATATAAAAATGGGCAGAAGATACAGACCAACATCTCTCCAAAGAAGACATACAGATGGCCAAGAGACACATGAAAAGATGCTAGACATCACTCATCATCAGGGAAAAGCAAGTTAAACTACAGAGATATCATCTCACACCTGTCAGAATGACTAAAACAACAACATAAGAAACAACAGGTGTTGGCAAGGATGAGGAAAAAGGGGAATCCTTCATGCACTGTTGGTGGGAATGCACACTGGTGCAGCCACTGTGGAAAACAGTATAGAGGGTCCTCAAAAAATTAAAAATAGAACTGCCCTAAGACCCAATAATCACACTACTGGGTATTTACCCAAAGCATATAAAAACACTAATTCAATGGGATACATGAACCCCTATGTTTACTGCAGCATTATTACAATAGCCAAGATATGGAAGCAGCCCAAGCATCTAGTGATGGATGAATGGATAAAGAAGATGTAGAGTGTGTGTGTGGGGGGGGGGGTGTGTGTGTGTGTGTGTGTAATGGAATGGATGGAATGGAATATTATTCAGCCACAGAAAAGAATGAAATCCTGCCATTTACAACAACATGGATGGAGCTAGAGAGTATAATGCTAAGTGAAATAAGCCAGTCAGAGAAAGACAAATACCATGTGATTTCACTCACATGTGGAATTTAAGAAACAAAACAGATAAGTAAAGGAAAAAAAGAGAGAAACAAACTAAGACACGGACTCTTAACTAGAGAAAATAAACTGAATACTAGAGGGAAGGTTGGTGGAGGGATGGGAGCATGGAGGAAATAGGTAATGGGGATTAAAAAGTACATTTAATTGTGATGAAAAATAAACCAAAATAAAATCTTAAGCTTATAATATATGCTGAAGACTCCAAAAAAGAGCTTTAGAAGTTTTATTTGAAATGAGAATTTTTGATTCCATCTTTTGTTACAAACATCTTTTCATACAAATGATCATCCAGGAGGTATGAGAAAATAGCTCCTCCAAACAAGTCTAAGACACCCCAGCCAGTCAAATATCTTCCAGTAGCCTGGGAAGAATTAACCAAGGTGGTCATTAAACTACTGGCAATGATCTCTCAGAGACCACGAAGAAAAGGGCGATGTGCCAGAGACATACAGAAGTGGTGCTTAAGGGGCCCCTGGGTGGCTCAGTTGGTTAAGTGACTACCTTCAGCTCAGGTCATGATACTGGGATCGAGCCCCGCATCAGGCTCCCTGCTCAGAGGGGAGTCTGCTTCTCCCTCTGCCCTCCCCCTTCTCATGCTCTCTCTCTCAAATAAATAAATAAAATCTTAAAAAAAAAAAAAAAAAAGAAGTGATGCTTAAATGAACAATGTGGACTTCAAGTACATACGCACTAGCTCCTATGACAGGGACAGCAACGAAAGTGTCAGATGACTGTGGCAGCCACTAGAATTGGGCACTCATTAGTCTCAGGAAATCTGCTGCGAGTTTACAGATATTTGCACATTACATCTTCTCCACAACTTCATAAAGTGGGTGTTGGGAGAAGAAACTGAGGCCCTGCATCCCGGGCTAAGGAAGCAGGGGCCGGGACACCGGGCAGGCTGGCTCCTGACCTCCATTCAAGAGGGGCATCCCACCTGGATTCCCAGCACAACTGCAAGAGGAATAGGGCCAGGCATGGAGGGCGTGAGGGATGAGCAGAACCAGCACTCACCAAGAGTCCTCCCAGGCTCTCATAACACACACAGTCTGGCATGGTGCATTTCCTTCTTGGCAGGGGCACTGGCCTGGAGCATCAGGGCAAGGATGACAGGGACAGCTCACTGAGTCATCTGCCCGCTGCCCCGCCCACTCTGACCAGGTTCCCCACGAGTGTTCAACGAGAGGGTAGAGAAAGTAGGTCTGGAGAATGATGACAAGGGAGTCCCTGACTCACCAGCCACATTCTGTCCTGCAATTCCTAGTCACAGATTTATCTGGATGTGCCTCTCATTTGTAAATGTGACCTTAAATGACAAAAAGATTAAGATCCTGCAAACCTTTCATGCTGGAACCACCGGACCAAACCAAACAACATGAATAGTAGTAAATACCACAATCTGGGCCTGAGAGGGACCGAAGGTCATGACAAGCAGCAGGGGCAGACATGCAGCTCAGACTGAGGGCCGCTCAGACACTCTTGTCAGATTTGCGGGTCCAAAAAATAATAAAAGTAACAAGCAGACTTCTGCTTCCAGCAAGAAGTTTAGACATACTTTTTCCTATTCCTCTGGCTAAGTACAACTAAAACCCTGGACATTAGATATTTTAAAAATATGAGAAGAAGACGACTCTGGGGGCACCTGGGTGGTTCAGTGGGTTAAAGGCTCTGCCTTCAGCTCGGGTCATGATCCCAGGGTCCTGGGATCGAGCCCCACATCGGGCTCTCTTCTCAGGGGGAGCCTGCTTCCCCCTCTCTCTGCCTGCCTCTCTGCCTACTTGTGATCTGTCAAATAAATAAATAAAATCTTTTAAAAAAATAAATAAAAATTAAAAAATAAAAACATGAGAAGACTCTGAAAGGTAGACAGAAGAAGGCAGAGAGACTGGGCCTCAGGGACTCAGAATGACACGCAACAGAGCTCCTGGGGTGTCCACTGGCCTCAAGAATCCTAGAGCGGAGATGAGGAAGCCAGCAGCCAGAAAGAGTTAAAAAGTCCGCCAAAAACCTGCTCGCTCTCTCTCTAGCCATGGGCGGCAGCCTAACAAGGCAGAAATCAATAGAAGAGTTGCAAATAACCACTGTATTCCAGCCAAACACCACAGAACACACTGGCCCTCACCCCCACCGTGCCAAGCAGAAACGAGGCGCGCCAGCACCCCACTGTGTAGTGTCCAGAGAAGGCCAAGTAGAAATGTCCATCCCCGCAGGCCACACCCCAGTGGTGTCAGGGCATGTATGGAGACAAATAAGCACGAGAAGTATTCTACCCCAGTAGCCAGTAAGAAAATGCTGATTAAAATACAATGCACTATTACTATACACCTACTAAAGGGCTTAAAATAAGAAACAGTGACACCACCAAGTGCTGGAGAGGATATGGAGAAACTAGCTCACATTTTTGGTGGGCATATAAAATCGTACAGCCACTCTGCCAAACAGTTTGTTGGGAAATTTCTTAAAGAACCAAATATGTAGCTACCATATGACCCAGCAATTCCATTCCTGGGCATTCATCCCAAAGAAACGAAGACTTGCGTTCACACAAAAACCTGCCCATGAATATTCATAGCAGCTTTATCTGCAATCACCAAAAACTGGAAACAACTCAGGTGTCCTTTAGCGACAAGTAACTGAACGCACTGTGGCACACCCATTCCACAGAATACCACTCAGGAAGGAAAAGCAGCAACTATCGTACACACAACAACCTGAGTGGAGATCCAGGGAGTTAGGCTGAGTGAAAAAAAGCCCATCCCCAAAGGTTATTTACCATACGTTCCCACTTATACAGCATTCTTGAGATAACGAAATTACAAAAAGAACAGAGTGGTTGCCAGAGGTTAAAGAAGGGAGTGGGTGTGGCTAAAAATGGCAACCCGGGGATCCTTGTGGAGATGGAAACATTCTGGTTCTTGACTGTATCAATGTCAACATCCTGGTGGTGATGTTGTACCACAGTTTCCCAAAACATTACCACTAGGGGAAACTGGTAGAGAACACAAAGGATCTCTGTATTATTTCAATTCCGTGTGAATCTACAATGATCTTAAACGGCTTAATTAGAAATAAGTAACCACAATCAACTTTCTATATCTAATATGTTTAAATTGGGAAAATAGGGAGTAACTCCAGAACAATGTGGTATTTCTCAAGGACAAGGGCATCAATGGTCTCCCACGGCACAAATTAAAAGTGTAATCTTATCTTGTTAAAGTCATTTGTAGGCAGTGCAGACTCATGAGCCACCTGATCTACTAAGGAAATATGCGGACACACCTTTGGTGCACATACTCTAAGAAATCCTAGTCAGGTTCTCTCCATACACCTGAGTCCAAGTAAGCACACGAGAGTCACAGAGCTCTGCTACCGCTGTGACACGTGGCTTGGTACCTGAGCCTGCAGGAGAGAGCACCAGAAAGAGCAGGACTCATTCCTACACACAACAGTGCTTGAAAAATCAATGAAGGTGCATCTCATGTCAGCCACGAAGGGAGGATATCGGAACCACAGGTCCCGCCCTCGCATGGCACCGCACACTTCCTAGATGGGCCAATCCCAGCAGCTGTCGCAGGTGCAAGCAGGACAGACCCGAAACAAGTGCAAGACAAGCTGCCCCCCAGCTCCAGATCCACAGATCCCGCTGCCAACCAGAGAGCCCCCTTGGGGTACCGCTCCCACATTCAGACGTGTCCTTCCGCAAACAATCCGCCCACAGGCCAGCTTCTCCTCTCCCAAGCTTAACCTTCATGTCTGGGCTCCAAATTCTTCCTTTCTTCTCAGAAGTAAATTCAGACAGCTTTCACTTGAACAAACCAACAAGACCCCTGCTCCTATGGAGCTCTCAGTCAAATGCAGACAGGAAATGAATACTAAATACTACCATGAATTAAATTACATAGAATGGAGAGTAGTGACCAGTGACAAATCTATGGAAAAAACAAAGATCAGAAAAAGGAGATCAGGGTCAAAAGACCCTTTTCCTCATTGGAAAAGACTGGAAGGACATGGAGGAAATGAGTGGGCCACAGCCTAAAGCAGAAGCACAGCTGGCAGCTAGAGCCAAGGGAACCAGGGGAGGAGCCAGGGATGAACTTGGAGAAGCAACAGGCCACAGTGTGTCATGCAGGCACCACTAAGAACTTTGGCCTTTATGCCAAGTGAAATGGGGAGCTGTGGTGCTCTTGAGCAGAAGGTCCACATCTGACTTAGGTTTAAAAAGCATCGTTCTTGGAACACCCAGTTGGCTCAGTTGGTTAAGCATCTGCTTTGGCTCAGGTTGTGATCCCAGGGTCCTCCTTTATCAGGCTCCCTGCTCAGTGGGGAGCCTGCTTCTCCCTCTGCCTGCTGCTCCCCTGCTCATGCTCTCTCTCTCTCTCTCTGACAAATAAAGTCTTTTAAAGAAAACATAACAATAAAAAACATTCTGATTGCTTTATGGAAAAGAGAACATAAGGGGTAGGGCAGAAGTCAGTACCCTTTGGGGAGGGTGCTCAGCATTCCCATTGAGAGAGAAGGGAAGGGGAGCAGCCAGCTGCACTCTTGAGTGTCCTGAAGGCAACAGGGTTTCAGGACAGGGGTATGGGACAAAGAGGAGCCAACAACTACCCCTTGAACAGCTGGAGGGAAGGAGCTGCCATCCTGGGATGAAGAAGGCTGTGAACAGGCCTTGCAGTTAGGGGACGGGTATGTAGCTCAAAATTTTAGACATGCTGAGGTTGAAGTGTCTATCAAAATCTCAACCATGCCCAACGTCTTCTGTCATCCATGAGGACTTCACCTTGCCATAAGTCTGGCTGCATTAAAAAAAGAAATGAGGGGGCGCCAGGGTGGCTCAGTTGGTTAAGCATCCGACTCTTGATTTCGGTTCAACTCATGATCTCAGCATTGTGAGATCAAGGCCTGAATCGGGACCCATCCTGAGTGCGGAGCCTGCCTAGGGTTCTCTCCCTCTGCCCTTCCCCACCCCCTTTCTTTCTGAAAGAAAGAAAGAAAGAGATGAGATCACTCATAAGTTACCACTGCTGGTGGTAGTTTAAAAAAAATTAAGTTTTAGGGGAGCCTGGGTGGCTGAGTGGGTTAAGCCTCTGCCTTCAACTCAGGTCATGATCTCAGGGTCCTGGGATCAGGGCCGCATCAGGCTCTCTGCTCAACAGGGATCCTGCTTCCCCCTCCCTCTCTGCCTGCCTCTCTGCCTACCTGTGATCTCTCTCGCTCTGTCAAATAAATAATAAAATCTTTTAAAAAAAATTTAAGTTTTAGAGAGCAATCCCACAATATTTCATCATACTAAAGTTCACACCTGACAATTCAACACGTAGGAACACACTCTAGAGAAACTCGTGCCCGTGTGCCCAGGAAGATGCGTCTAAGAATTGCAGTGCTTTTTATAATGGCCAAAGCTGGGAAGACACAGGTCAACAGTGGGACACTCTGGACACTGAACCACTACTTAAGCCACAAACTAACAACCAAGCACTGTGATCCTTCGACAAGGGCTGTACTTGTAAAAGGTTCTAAGGTTCTAAGGTTCTAAGGTTCATGTCCCACTCCCCAGATATTCTGATCAAATTCCAGGAATCAGGAATCAGTCACTTTTAACCTTGAACTACTTAAGTGAAGACAGTGGTATCCACACAGGTAGATCTTGGAAACACAATGCTGGGTGAGAACAGCAAGCTGCTGTTTGGTATGACACCGTTTCCTCAAAACTGTGAACCTGGCCAAATACTCTGTGTTGCTTATGTCTACATAAGGGCTGGGGGGGGGGGGGCGGAGAGAAAGGATTAAAAAAAAAAAAAGGCAAACAAATGGTAAACAGCAAACTCAGAACTGCAGTGACTCTGAGGAGGGAGGACAAGAGGGTGAGCAGGATCCAGAATACAAAGAACTTCCAAGTAGATCCATACTGTTTTGTTTTCTGGCTGCGGAGGGTACATAGTTGTTCATTGTGTTACTTTTTGAATCCCTGAAATATTTAATAATTTTTTAATGGTAAACATTTTAGCACAAAAATATGCTAAAATACTCAAGTCAGAGCTTGAGACACACACAGCATGTCCTATATTTACAGTTTACACTTTACTGCATGTATCCAGGTGAAAATACAGGTACCCAGTAGGTACAGCTTATAGTAACTTACAGTTTCTAGTCTAGCCTTATAGAAGGGAACGGGTCAGCCTGTAACCATGCCCGCAGACGGATTCTGCTGGTAAAATGGGGGGAGCCGGAACGTGGTGCGGTGTTTCCACACCCCACTCACCCACACAGTGCCCTCCTCCAGGGGCTCCCACGGCTGCCACACACCCAGCTGCCTCCACTGGCTACTGTGCATTTCATGACAGACACAAACTATTCCTAATTTGCCTCTCCAATTTCTCATCCTCGAGTACATTCCTGCACGCTAAAGAACTGGTGGAGTGTGTGAAAGAAAGTAAGGCCGCTGGCTTATGAGGGGAAGGGACTGGTGGGACTGCTGAGAAGGAAGCTTTTAGAGACTAACCGAAAACCTCTCCAACACACTCCATTCCGTGAAGCATCAGCATGGCAGCCACAGGAAGTTAGTATCAAACCATAGAAACTTCCTTTCTGAGGTCAACTGAAGCACACAGAGATGCATGTCCTGTGGCTGGAGGATAAGCCGGCTTAGTAAGTCTGGGTGAGGGTACAGGGTGTCCGGCACAGAGGGGCAGGACAGCACAGCAGTTATGACAGAGACATCAGGGAGCCACTGGTACGAATGACCTGTCTCTAGGCCTTGGTTTCTTAACCCCCAAAAAGAGTAGCAGCACCTGTCCCCTGGTGTCATTCTCAGGGTGAAGAAGGTGGGCCATGACTGCCACCAGCGGCAGGCGCCCTCCCCCCCGTCCTACAGCAGGAAGGCGCAGGCTGGGCCGTAGGCCAGCACAGGTCAGTGTGTGCGCAGCAGTGCATGAGAGCAAATGGTTGGCTCCCCGGCTGCTGGACAGCAGGGCACGGGGCACACAGAGCAGCCCCTGTGGGCACCTGGTCGGCAGCTGCCTGAAGTACTCCCCGCCACAGCGCTTCCAAGGAGTGAGTGTGCTCCAGCTGAACAGACCATCTCCCGGCCCCTCAGTGACTGCCCTGGGGATGGAGGGTGTAATGTCTCCTGTGACAAAGTTCAGACAACGGAAATTCATCACAGGGAAGTTGATCTGACCTGCAGGCTTTCTGTCTGACCAGGCGGGGACCAAAGATTTTTCTGGCATGTGGGAGGGAAGTCACATCGCCAAGCCTGTGGCTTTAAAAATCCCAGCCTTCCACCCCTAAGAAACACAAGACAAAAATCAACGCTTCCAGAGACGCTTACAATAATCTTCCATTTCTTCCACTCACTTCATTTTAAAACCTTACACTTCAACTGCTTTCCCCCACAGCTTCACACAGCCCCATTGCCCACCAACACCTAGAACTCTTACCTGCCGCTCTCCCCTCTTGCAGAACATTTTCCAACTCCTCAAAATGGATCACAATTGAAGTGGCCCAGCAAAAACAAAAATCGAGTTTTAAAATCGATGTACAACACCCTGTGTGTCACCGAAGGAGACCAGAGACACTGGAGTAACAAATCAGAACTTCGAAGTTGAGTCACTGACCAAAAGAGAAGCAAAGGGACAGCGTCCGGGCAGGATTAGGAACCTGGAAATACTAAGCTAAATATAGCTCCCCAGCCTGTGGGACTCGGAAAGGTGGCCAAGAATAAGTATCTGGCGCGTTTGGGAATTCCTGTCACTTCCTGTTACTCACATCCTGCTGTTCTGATGCTGCCCCAAACACTGGATTCGCCACACACAGATCCCTACCTTGAAGCCCCCTGAGACCCAGACTATTCAAAACAGCTGGGATGTGCACAGACAAGAGACTTCCTCACAGAGGGCCATACCAAACACAAAAATAACACCATATAAACAAGCACCAGGAGGTCCCTGGGCAAAAGCAGCCCCAGAATACAGGGTCAGACCCCCAGGAGCCCCACTGCATGTGGCCCAACCACCAGAGGAGCCTAGGAAGGAACTGCCGCCAGGGCACTTCTCTCTACAGCTGGGGTCATCTCCAGTCTCGGGGCAGCTTCGAAGGAAAAAGGGGATCCCCACCCCCACAACGATTCTGCCTGCCCAGGGGCCCACAGCCCACAGCGTAAGCACCTCCACCCCACCCCAGCTCCCAACCATCCTGAGGAGACCGATCCCCAGGAACATAGGACACTCAGGTAGGGAGCAAAGCCACCTGGGCCAGAGGCCAAAATCACTATAATCCATCAGAGGACAGATTTTTAAAAGGAAAGAAAAAGCAAGATGAGGCAAAAAGGAAAAGCTATACCTAAAACTGAAATGCGACAAAAATATCTGGGATTATTGATCTAGTCAATATTTCTACAGCACTTTATTAACCTTTGGAATGTGCTCAACATGTAAAATCTTAGAGATTATAGGTGACCCTGAGCAGCGTGCCGGAGGCAGGCAGCCCCTGGCAGGGGAAGGAGGGAGATTGCCAACAACGAGCACCCCAGGTGTGGAGGTGGTGCCCCACACCGCATCTCCCCCAGAGCAGGCAGGAAACGAGAAGCTGATCGACAGAGGGCAAAACTCAACGTTCCTCCAACAGTGAAGCACTATAAATAACCCAACCCTCCAAAGCACATGGCGAAAAACCACACGGCCAAATTTTACAAGTGCAGTGTCAGCGTGTACTCATGGACACAGATGTTCATAATATAATGCATTACTTTTATGTTCTTTTTTTTTTCTTTTTAATGTAGGCTCTATGCCCAACGTGGAGCCCAACATGGGGTTTGAACTCACGACCCTGAGATATGACCTGAGCTGAGATCATGACCTGAGCTCAGATCAAGAGTCAGACACTTAACCAGCTGAGTCACCCAGGCACCCCCATAATATAATGCATTTTATTTGTTTATTTTTAAAAGACTTTATTTATTTGACAGAGATAGCACAAGCAAGCAGAGAAGCAGGCAGAGGGAGAAACAGGCTCTCCACTGAGCAGGGAGCCTGACGTGGGGCTAGATCCCAGGACACTGGGATAATGACCTGAGCTGAAGGAAGATGCTTAACCGAATGAGCCACCCAGGCGCCCCCCCATATAATGCATTTTAAAAGCAGGTCACACATTAGTATATATTAATGATCCCACTGTTATACTGTTTACTGATATTCATAGGAAAACACCTACCAAACCATTTGCCTCTATCACAGTTTTCAACCTTAGCACTACTAACATTTTCAGCCAAACAATTCTTTGCTGTCCCCTACAGCACTATGGGGTGCTGAACAGCATTCCTGGACACACCAGTAGCAGAGACACCACCAACTCCAGCCCCCACATGTCAAACCAAAGTGTCTTCAACTGCCAAATGCCTTCTATCCAAGTGGCAAATCCCACCTTCCTATTTCCTGCCCCGTTCCCTCCCATGATTGAGAACCACAGGTCTCTATAATAGTGTCTATATTTGGGATCCCAGTGATAAGACTTTTGAGTGTTTTTTACATGTTATTTGTATAAAAAAAGTCAGTATTATGCCAACCTTAGCATGAGTAAAACATTACAGGTGTTTTGCTATAAGGCAGTTTTTTTAGTTGCTACAAAGTTTCATATTCAGAAAGAAAATAAAGAAGTCTCATGGGGAAGGATGAGCTGGGGCAGACACTCAAAACCCTTGCAAGTTTGTAACCAAGCATTGGAAACAACAGCAATAGAAGTACACATTTTTAAATTTTGTAAGGAACTACTAAAGTGAATACAGGAAATACTACAGTGAATACAGAACTTTACCTTAAGTGAATACAGGAAATACTACAGTGAATACAGAACTTTACCTTTTATCTTTTTTTCAAGATTTATTTATTTGAGAAAAAAAGCGGTGGGGCAGGGGTACAGGGAGAGAAAGAGAGAGAGAATCTCAAGCAGACACCCCGCTGAGGCCAGAGACCCACGCAATGTGGAGCTCAAGGTCATGATCCCAAGATCATGATGTGAGCCGAAATCAAGAGTCGGACATCTGTCTGATGAAGCCACCCACGTGCCCCAGAACTTTACCTTTTAAAAAAGTGAGGGAGCTTGATGGATGGGAGGGAGTCTGCGTCTGAGCGATACTAGCAAAATGCACAAAGATCTAAGATGGAATAAGTAATTCCCAGGCAGAGTCCCAAGGCCCCAGAAGCTCAGGGCTGTGCTCCTCCTGGGCAGGCCCCGCCCTGGAGAGTGATGGCCTCTTTCAGAGGCTGCGCCAGTGCACGTGAGAGAGAAACACAGCCACAGAAAGGGCTGTGACTGCATCTGGCTACCACACAGAGGGAAAAATTAGCTCCAAGTCATTAGTTCAAGCACTAGGGTCATTATTATCCCAGTGATAATGGAATCTAAATTAAAAGTGCCCTGGCAGTGGTCTTGAAGGGATGTGGAGATGGAGGGGAGCATGATTGGAAACTTCAACAGTCTCAAATCTGACCACTCCCATGCTGTCACAATCCGTCTGTTTTTCTCTAGGATTGTGCGATGCCAAATCTGCACACAGCCAAGGGCATCTACAGTGACATTACAGTCAATAAGTATTGGGAGAGGAAGAGAAGAGACATAAGCAGCCTCTACAGCCCAAGGTCAGCCATGCACTTTTCTGATCACTGAAGGTCAAACCGATCACGCAGTTAAGACTTCCCAGAGCAAAGAACACGGGCATCCACCGGCTTGCCAGGTGTCCGCCCTCAGGACAAAAGCTCATGCACACCTTGACTGACGAGCTTATCTGAAGGATGTGTGCACATCCAACACTTCAAGTGCTTAA
Source organism: Lutra lutra (assembly GCF_902655055.1). Lineage (NCBI taxonomy): Eukaryota > Metazoa > Chordata > Mammalia > Carnivora > Mustelidae > Lutra > Lutra lutra. The sequence continues at coordinate 41,403,532 of NC_062280.1, read as the reverse complement.
GTAAACCAGGGACTAGCTACCAGGCAACAGTGAAGGCAGTCAGAAAAGAGACAAACACCTCCCTAGGGGAAAACAAGGCTTACAAAGAATTTTGGAAAGGGTGTATTACATCACATTACTGCATAAAACAAGACAAGAGACTGAAAGGGCAGGATACACAGCATGGAAAACTGGAAGCTGGTATCTCAGGTGGTGAGACTGAATGGCTTTTCTCTTCTTCTTTTGGTTTTCTGTATTTTCCACATTTTCAAAAATAAAAAAAGTGTTTTAAAATACATCTCTGCCTTTTTCTTCTTCTTCTTCTTCTTCTTCTTCTTCTTCTTCTTCTTCTTCTTCTTCTTCTTCTTCTCCTTCTTTTTTTTTAAATCTACAAACTCAACATCCAGGACAAAAAAACCACCAGCTGCCTATGCAATTAGCCTCTTCCCCTTCTACCTTCCAGAACGGCCCTGCTGTTCCAGGTAGCCTCCTGCTCAGCCTGGCTACCTGCGCACTTCCCATAGCTCCTGCAGCTCAGGGACAGCACTGGGGGAGCTCCCAGGAAAGCTCTTTGAAAAGACAGAACAGCACTGGCCACCCCTGCCCTGGCCTACCTCCTTCCTGCGGCTCCTGCAGCCAGCATCTAGCCCCACGAGGGGACCCTCAGAGAGAAAGCTGGGTCTCTGCCAACTGCGGAGCTCCACACTGGTCCTAGACTGCTGGCCCCTGGTCTTTTCGAGGACAAATAAATCTCTACCTTATTTAAACCACTGTTACCTATGTTTCCTGTTCAACACCCCAAACCTAACCTTGAGACACCACCCTCATCATCACAGACCAAGGCACAGAAATGGAATCTTCTTTCTCTTCCAGGTCAATAACTTGATTTCTCCATTAACTAGAACTGAAAACTCCCAACTCAAATGGGCAGCAACACCAAGGGAGCTTGATTTAATAGAGTAACAGTGAGGATGAAATAATAACACTGAAAATCAAATCTGAGGACATAAGTCAGAGCCACACAAACTCTACAACCTACCCCCTATTCATTAAAGAAAGTTTTATGGGAGCACAGTCATTCCTGTACATATTGCGTCCGACTGCTACATACGGCCAGAGAGACCCCATCGCTCACAAAGCCTAAAATATCTGGCCTTCTGTAGAAGTCTGCTGCTAACCTCGGATAGATAAATTAGTGCTCACATGTATCTCAGGAGGAGCATAAAGAGAATTTGATGTGAAGGGGTTAAATGCAATGCGTTACAAAAAAGGATGGAATTTGCACCTTGTCCCTTCTCTCTGCATCTGGTCCACAAGGAAGGGGGCTTCCATTCTGTTCCCAGAGGAACCCCTGAGCACCTACAGGTAGTGCTTGCTCAATGAATTCTCACAGAATTGAAACGCGTCCCGCTTACATGAAGGGTCAGTCCCTGAGCAATTTAGGGTGAAAACCCTCGTGGCCGTGGAACACAGCACAGTGATGTATCCTTGAGCATAACTCCCCTCACACACCCTGTCCCCACCTCACAGGGAATATTTCCAGGTGGTTTACCCAGTGCACTAAGAAGACCCGTGTTCTCCCACTTTCTTATGACTCAGTCCAGGAGCCACGCTGCCTGGGAAAGACCACGCTCCACAACACGGTGACATGCGTGAGCATATGCTCAAGTCTGGCTCTCAACAAAGCAGGAGGCCAGCGGGAACAGAATCAGAGACAGGGGTCCTGTCCACCCCTTCCCGTGTCCATGTCCCTCCCCTCCCAGGCAATCCACCATGCAAGATGCAAGGGGCAGCCATCTCCTCCTCTCCAGGACTAACTCTGAGGAAAACAGTTTCAGACATCTGACCAACACGATGAAGGTTTCACATCTCATGGTCAAGATGCAAAGCTGGAGGAAGAGGAGGGGACAAAGATGCTATATGTGAGCCCTTGTTCCTCACAACCCAAGTGGCCCTGCTGAGGTTCAGTCGGAAGCTGAGGTCACATACTCACACATGCCTATTACTGGATGACCATGTGCCCCAACCCCATTTCACACATTAGGAAACAGACACCTAGAGAGGACAGGTGACTCCCCAAGGCCACACTGCTGTAGGAGGCAGAGCAGTGACCAGAAGACAGTTGGCCAACTGGTCCCCTCCAGCACACGATGTGGTCTGTGGACCCCCTGCTTGAGGGATGGAGTGTCTGACCCACATGTTCTGGAAGAGCTGCTGAGTGCCAGCAGGGGCTCAGGAAGGAGACAGGACCACGAGGAGCACTGCTGCTGTGTACAGCTCCCACACCCTGCAGCTGCTGGAGGTGCAAAGACCCAGCCCCTGAGACACAAAGGAGGGAGGGGGAACTAGACCTTTCTAGATGCCAGGGACCCAAACAGAGTCATGTCCTCTCAGAGATGCCCAGTCCAAGTCACACTGTCCTTTCTAACTCCCCAAGTGACGAATGTACTTGGTCCAGCATGGTCATTTGTAAGCAATCCAAGAAAGGACATCTCAGACCACATTCCCAGTAAGGCAGGTAAATCACACACAACATCAACCGCCTTCTGGGATAATCTTGTCCCATGTATATAACCCCCCTTCCAAACCTAAACAATTCATCCCTTTCCTCTGACCAAGCTTCCTGTATTCCTCTGGTATTTCAAGTATATTTCAAAACTGAAAAGAAGTCATTCCAACCACAGGATTTAACGTTTTAAAAAACCAAAACAGAAAAAGGGTTGAAAATACTTTTTTCCCTTGGCAAGTCCTGACTCAGAGGGTCTGTCTACCAGAGCTGTGGACACATCACCAGGCATCTGAACAGCCACTGTGGGAGGACAAGGCATGCGGGCTGGCTGAGGCAGGCTGGCCTGACTCAGGAGCCACCTCCCTTTGTCATGGCACAGCTATGACACAGTCCCATGTGGATGGAGAAGACAGGAAAGCTTCCCGGAGATGCCAAGTGACAGACACACAGCAACTATGAGCCAGTTACCCCCAACAGATATTTATAGAATGCCTACTTTGTGCCTGGCATAGCTCTGGGACGCTGGAATAGAGAGTGAGTCAGTAAGCCTCAGGACACCCCTTTTCTCGTAAAGCTTACCCTTCTCCCTCCAACAGACAGAAATAAGAGGATGAAAGAAAGGGTGCATATAGTGTTAATGTTGACAAAAGAAAGAGAAAACCTAAATAGCCTATATCCATTAAAAATTTTAACGTATGGGGGCACCCGGGTGGTTCAGTCAGTTGGGCACCCAACTCTTAATCTCAGCTCAGGTCTCGATCTCAGGGTTTTAAGTTCGAGCCCTGCATTGCACTTCATGCTGGATGTGGAGCCTACTTTAAAAAAAAAAAAATCAAAAAGTTTTCATTTGATTAAAAAATGCCAAAAAGTACTATCAAAAATCTCCACCCACCCCCCAAAAAACTCCACACCAAGTTCACTGGTAAACTTTAGCAAGAATTTAAGAAAGAAATAACACCAAACTTTATCGAAAAAATAGAAGGGGGAACAATGATATCCCCCCTTCTGTTACAATGCTAGCTTATGTTTTATAAAACCAACTTAACCTAAGTACTAAAACCCAACAAAAGTAAAAGGAAAGGAAAAACTACAGACAAATATCTCTCATGGATATGGATGCAAAAATCCCTAACAAAATAACAGCAAGTTGAATTTAACAGTAAAAAGGGTAGTATGAGGAAATAAGGTTCGTATCAAGAATATAAGGTGGGTTTAATACTTGAAAACCAATTTCATTTGCCCTTTAACAAAATTAAGGGAAAAACAAACATATGATCACTTCAGTAGATGCAGAAAAGTATCTGACAACATTCGATACCCATTCATAATAAACATTCTCAGCAAATAAGAAAATCCTCAAACTGATAAAGGGGACCTACAAAAAGCCCACAGCTAACATCATACTCAATAGCAAAAAGCTGAATTGTTTCCTATTAAGATTTGAAGAAATGAAAACATCCCTGCTTAAACATCTATTCAACCTTGTATCAGCAGTTCTGGCTTTTGCAACAAGGAAAGAAAAAGAAATATAAGTCATCTAGGTAAGAAATAAGTACAACTGTCTCTATTTGCAGATGATACAATTGTTCATATTGAAATTTCTGAGGAATCTACAAAACAACTACTAGAATTAGTAAGTTGTTTTCGAAGGTCACAAAATCCATTATACTCTTATTTTTTTGCAGCAAACAATGAAACATATTTTTATATTTCATTTATTTAATATGAAATAAAAACATAAATTACATAGGAATGAATCTAACAAAACATTAAAGATATCTATCCTGAAAACCACAAAACTCTACTGAGAGAAATTAAAGACCTAAATAAGTACAGAGTTATATTACATTCATGGGAAAATTCAATGTCACTAAGGTATTGATTCTTCCCAAAATGATTTACAGGTTTGATGCAACTTCAATCAGGATTCCAGCAGGCTGGAATACCTTGAATTCAGCGTCCTGAGTTCAAGCCCCACATTGGGTGTAAAGATTACTTAAAAATAAAATCTTCAGAAAAAAAAAATTCCAGCAAGCTTATTTTGTAGAAATTGACTATTTAAAAAAATTATATGAAAATGGAAAGGGCTCAGAAATAACCAAAGCAATTTTAAGAACAAAAGTTAGAGGACTTGCAGGATACCTGGGTGGCTCAGTCAACTGAGCGTGTGCCTCTGGCTCAGCTCACGGCATCAGGGTCCTGGAATGGAGCCCCGCATTAGGCTCCCTGCTCAGCAAGGAGCCTGCTTCTCCCTTTGCCAGATGTTCCCACTACCTGTGCTCTCTTTCTCTTCCTCTCTCTCTCTGAGAAATAAATAAATAATATTTTCGGGGGGAAAAAATACGTTAGAGGACTTACCCTGAGTTCAACACCTACTGTGAAGTTATAATAATCAAAGTGTGGTCTTGGGGTAAGATTAGAGCTATATAAATTGATGGAACAGGACAGAAAGTCAGGAAACAGATTCACAAACACATGGTCAATTGACTTGTAGCAAAGGTGCCAAGGTGACTGATGAGAAAAGAAACGTCTCTTCAACAATGCTGCCGGAAAAACTGAACATCCATAAGGGAAAAAATGAACATCAACTCTTACCTCACATTACACACAAAATTAACTGTACATTAGTTATAAATCTAACTTCTAGTAAAAAATCCTTTGCAATACTGAAGCAGAAAAAGGTTTCTTGGATTGAAAAACAAGAAGTACAAACCATAAAGAAAAAAACTAATGAATTCAATTTCACCAAAAAGAATGACTCTGTTCTAAAGATGCCATGCACAAAAAAGGCAAGCCACAGATTGGGAGAAACATTCCTAACACATAACGTGACACAAAGAACTTATATCCAGAATACATAAAGAAATCTTACAACCCAATAATAAGTAGTATAATAATTTTAAAAAAAATCTCACAACTCAATTCAGTCCAAAAATGGACAAATGATTCTACCATACACTTCACAAAATAACACAAACAAATGGCCAAGAAGCACATGGAAAGATGGTGACATGATTTGTTATCAGGGAAGTGGAAATGAAAAGCACCATGAGACATTACTACAGATCTATGAGGACACGTTAGCTAGAAGACTGACACTAGCAGGTGCTGGCGAGGATGCAGAGCCACCGGAATGCCCTGCACTGCAGAAGGCCATGTGAAATCCCAGGCACTCTGGAAAACAGCTGAGCAGTCTCTTACAGAGCTAAGGGCACACCTACTATATGACCCAGCAATTCTCCTAGGTATTTACCACGGGACATGGAAACATTATGTCCACACAAACACTTGTTGTATACATATGTTCACGTCAGCTTTATTTGCAGTAGCTCAAAGTTGGAAATTGCTCAAATGCCCACCAATAGGTAAACGGATCAACAAATTGGGGGAAAAGAACACACTGTTGACATACCCAATGTGGAAAATTTCAAAATCCTTATACTGAGCCAAAGATGCCATAAAAAGGGGGACATACTTTCAACTTATATTCAATGATTATTCAATTTACATTGAATTATTCCATTTATACAGGATTCTAAAAAAGCAAAATAATGTTAAAGACAGAAAACAGATCCATATTTGCCTGAGAAGGGGGCAGAGAAAGGATAGATCACGAGGAAACTCTCAGAGGGGATGGAAATGTTAGTTGCCCTGTCTGGTGACAGTTTCAGTGGGGCAGGGGTGGGGCAGCTCCTCAATCCCTGCACTTGAAACAGCACAGCTCATTGTACGGCAGTTCCACTTCAACTAAGTTATAAAAATAATGTTAACATACCTTGGTGCACTGCAGTATTCTTTAAAGGACAGGGTGAACCTTCCTCTGAATGACTAGAGCAACCATATAGTTTTATCACCCAAGCCAGGAAATTTCTGCAAGTCAAAGTGGGTGCTAAAAATAATTAACGGTGTTATCTCATCTACAACAGGGTGTGTGAACTGGCAGCGCCCTGGACAAAGCAGCATTTACGGCTCTGGGAACAACAAACACCCAGTCTAATCCTCAGTGTGATTAGATACTTACTGCATAAAGCAAACCACAGCATTCATTCCTCAGAAGACAGAGAGAGCCAGAGCTGGCAGTGCCCTGGAGGAGCAGCTATGCCTGGACCCCTGCCTTCCAGTCATGGAAGTGGTCCTGGTCTTCAGTGCCAGGGGCAGGACAGAAGCCACGGATGGGGTGGGGACCAACCCCACTCCTAACTATTCTCCAAATGTGCGATTACTCTGATCCACCATCTTTGAACTTTTGCAGCCAGTGAACATCAGGCAACAGTGAGGAGAGCACATGACACGTCTAAGTCCAGCAGGGGGCGCCTGGTTGGCTAAGTCAGTGGAGCATGTGCTCTCACAGTCCTGGGTTCCAGCCCCATGTTGGCCATCAAGCCTACTTTAAAAAAAAAAAAAAAAAAAAAAAAAAAACAGTCCAGCGGGGACAGAAGCCAGCCTGGGTAGGGCCTGAAAAGCCCTGTGCGGGCGGCGTTCCCAGCCTCCCATGAGCTCCTCAACCCCAGGCTAAGGTCTGGAGGGTTAGCTAGATACCCTGTACAGAACTGGTAGAGCAGCTCCTACAGTCCTCCTGACTTAAAAAAAAAAAAAGGGGGGGGGGAGTGGGAGATCACATGTTTCATTTCTGAGTTTACATTTCAGAGCAGGTGCTTCTGCTATGGAGGAGGGGGGAGAGTAGTGAGTCAATAAACAGCAGCCTCCCTGGCACAGAGCAGGGGAATTATCTTAATTTGATAAGAAGTTGTTTCAAGGAAATAAAAACCTCCTACTCCCTACTCTACCTACTCTGAAATGTCAGGTTATTCTGGGACAGGAAAGTAGGGTTTTTTAAACATAATATTCTATAGAATGATATCATTTTCCTAAGTTTCAAGGAAAAAAGCCAGACAGGACTTGGCGCAGTCATATCCCTGGCACACGTACCAAAGAATACTAGGTAAAGGAGAGCTAACGTTATTAATTTCCTAGACACCCTAAGTCAAACTACAGTCTCTCAACTGTTCATTTTGGTTTTTGTTTGTTCTATTATTTGTAAATAAAAACAATTAGAAGTGTTAACAATTCATACACACACACACACACACACGTATAGTGAAAATGGCCTAGATTTTATAAGTGCAACTCCTCCTTGGTAACACCACACAGCCCAGACAAGTGGCAGAGTCCTCCCCCACCCCCAATCCTAAATACACTTAACAGACACCCACCACTGGCCCCAGCACTCACCAAAAGGCTGCCAGAAGAAAACAGAGTCCCCTCCCCTCTACCTGCTTGGAACAACCATAAGAATTGAATCCTAAGTCCTCGTGTGGCGTACCTGGCTCTTAGGACCCAGAGGCAGGTGCTGCCTTCAGCAAAACCCCACACTTAGCAAACACACACTACCAACTTGGCTCAAAGCCTGCTTCTTCCTGCTTCTTGAAACTGAGAACACAGAGTAGATTATGAAGCAAGGAATTCACTGGATTCATTTCCTCCTGCAGCTGCTCTCCTGGTCCTGCACCCCTGTCCAAAGGGTGTTTCATCAATCACAGCCTCTAATTCACTAAGCACCTACTACATGCTAGGCTCTTTCCCCCACCACCACAGGTGAGGTAGTACAGCCCCAACTCTGCCGATGGGAAGATGAAACGACAGGTGTTAAGCAGTGGAGGTCCCACAGCTGACAGCTGGCACAGCCAGGACGTGAGGTCAATTCTCCTGGAGCCCATCACTTGAGCAGGAACCATGGTAGGCCTGCTCATGGCAGTGAGCCCAGGCGGTAGGAGCTGCTGTCCTAAATACATGGGGCTTCCCGTCTGGCAGGTCTTCTAGCTTCAGAGGCCTCTTGGGACACCCTCAACCCACGACTATGACTTTCCCCACCCGAGCTCCAGGCTGCAGTCACAGAAATTGGGAAGAGTTTCCATGAAGGAAATCTGCCAATTTTATATATAGCTTTTCCTCTCTCTAAGCCAAAGTGACTGGTTGCAGAGGTTTTGCCCAGGAAATATCTGAGCTCCAAACAAGTTGAGAAGGAAAACTGATGCTGAAATCTGGATAAAGGTCATGATTCTTCACCGAAGGAACAGCCCTGGCCACCTCACAGGCTGACGTCTGCTGGAAACAGTTGAGTAAGTCAGGTCCAGGGTTCTACCCTATAGAGTTCTACTAAGGAACTTTCATTCATTCAACAAACACGAATGTCAAACAGATGAGATTAAAAACAACTAAAAATATTACTTAAATCCATTATATAGCTTCTTTTTTATTTAGAGTTATTGAACAATAAAAACTAAAAACAGGAGAAGTAAAAGGTAAAGAAAAACCAAACTTTTTCTCTTGTTTTTACTAGTTATTGCCCAATAGCTCTAAGGAGAGTAACTCTCCTGATACCTACTCTTCGGCTGCACGTGCTATTTTTCTATATTCTCTGGACCTCATCTGAAATCCTTTGAAATTCCTTTAAATCAAAATAACTGCTAAGTGTGGCAAGTTGAACTCTATTGCTATCCTAAAATCACTGATGACTGATGGTATATATAAAAACCAGGAAAATTGGGGTGCCTGGGTAGCCTGTGGGTTAAGCCTCTGCCTTCAGCTCAGGTCATGATCTCAAGGTCCTGGGATGGAGGCCCACATCAGATCTCTGCTCAGCGGGGAGCCTACTTCCCCCTCTCTCTGCCTGCTGCTCTGCTTGTGATCTCTGTGTCAAATAAATTTTTAAAATCTTAAAAAAAAAAAAAAGAACACCAGGAAAACTTCAGAGAGCACTTTTCTGCCAACCCGATGACCTATGAGAAGCTATTACCTTTTCACAGATGAGGAAACAGAGCCACGCAGCTAACAAAGAAAACCACCTTATACCAGACCTTGTAAAACCTCTGGATACCATTAAATAGTTCAACAATATTCCTTGGGGAAAAGGAAGTTTTCCCACATACAGACACAACAAATCACTCCTTGCTTTGAATGACCTGGTCATTCTGACACAGTCATTTCAGGGCAATGGGTGCCAGGAGCAAAGTCTGCTCGATCGATCCCTGCCCCATTAAGCCACATGGTGTAGACACACAGCTAAGCAGAGGTGCCACATCCTACTTTGGGGAAGTTGGGTGAGATTTCAGAATGGCATTTGGCAGAAGCAGCCCCCCAAACATGTATATTCCAAAGGAGAATATAATTCTCAATTTATAGGAAATTATACTGAAATATGGGCACATCTTTTTTGTGCCGTGGACCCAGGTTATCCTGAAAACCCTCTTTATTGTCAATCCCCCTAACTTGGCCAATCCATCTTCCTAAAATTGAATTTTAATTTAAATAAATTTAAATGTATCTGATAGGGCCTCTCCTTCCCTTTGTTCTTATATGATGCCAACAGGCACTCACTTCTGGTTTTCTGCCTTCTGCCCCTGCTCCTTCCATTCCCTCCAACCCCTGCCAGCCCTCACACCAGCATTTGTGTAGACTCCCCTATTGCCCTTCTCCAGCCCACCCCCCTGCTCTCCTTTCTTCCTCAGCCAGCTCAGCCACCTCCGCCCAGTTTCCCTCATCGGCCTGCCTCCTCATCAACAAACCCGGCCTAGCCTTCCCTCCTTGATCACAGGTATGTGACACGCTCGCCCGAGATTCTGGGGACATAAGATTCTGGAGACGTAGCATACATTACAGTTCCAATCATGATCCATTCAAACTCAGGTAAACAGAAGCTGATGAAGCTATAAACCAGAACCAAACCTGATTCAACCTCGAGGGCAGGCAAGAGCAGTGAAAAAGGACACAAGACAGAGCACAGGCAGGCTGCCCTCTCCAGGACAGTGGCACCCTCTCTTGGACCGGGGCTCAGCACAGAGGCTGCTCTGCAGGGGGGCCACACCCATCTTCCCAGATGTCCCCCACTGTGGTCTGACACTGGATCTAGCAGTATCTCCAAACAGGAAAAACTGAGAGCATTTTAAGTCCCTAATGCTGCAGGAGTGAGGAAATAAGGGTAAACCAATCAACTCTGCCAGACCTACAAATGAAATATCTCCACCTATAAAAGTGATCGTTGTAGACGATCTATACACATACTGCTATATGTATGACATGTGAAATGTACCACACACCTCTGACAGGACTAAAGGGGACCGGAAGATAGAAAGCAGCTGCTGAGCTACTGTGACCTTTTCTCCCCCAATCCCTTTAAGTCTCCTCTAAATCATTATTTCCACGTACACACTCTACACAATAAATGGATAAGCTGCCCTCCACACAGCTGCAGTCCTGGGACGCTCCCAGACTCCGCCCCAGAGCCCATTCCCATGTCCCTTCTCAGTGGCCACATGCAGCCCCCAGGCCCGCACAGCTGCTTCCGTCTCCGTGCTCCCACCGTGTTCTTTACCTGCTTCTGCTACACTTGTCACAGGTCACCATAATTACCTCTTTTCATGTCTAACAGCCTCGGAGAAGTACCCGAGCACTGGGAACGTGTTTGTCCACTCTGTCTGCCCTCAGGCACCACAATGGACAGCTGAAAGAAGGAAAAACAAGTCTTTCCAAACCATGCATGTTTTCCAAATGGTCTTGTTCAACTTCAGAAATCAGAGTGCCAAGGTAAGACCATGCTGTTGCCGAATTACTCCTGTATTCTCCAGGGGTAAACAAGACGTTTTCAAACCATCAAACTTGCTAGAAACGCACGCAGGCACATGCGTGCGTGCATGGACACGCACAAAGACACATACACAAACAGCAAAGGAACCGGCCCGACCCAAAGCTGCTCACCAGATTTCAGAGACACACAGATCCCAGGAAGCTCCCCGGCCCAGTACTCAAGGCATTTGTAAGAGGATAACAGCAGCAAGAAGGGGCCTGACCCACAGAATCGTCTGCAGTGATGGACGTTTGTTCCGTGGGACTTCACAAAGAAGAAACAATTCCATATCCTCTCTGAACAGAAAGAAGCAACAAAACCTACTTCCTGGCTCACACTAGCTGGCACAGGCCGTGTGTATCCTGCACTGGGGACAGCAGCTTCAAAGAGAATCCCTGGCCTCAAGTCAAGACCTACGAAGGTGTGACCAAGAGCGTGCACAGATTACTAAGGAGCCTGTGCTCCTTTGGCATCACATGAGTGTGGGCCCCAAACGTGGCTACACCTCAAAATCATGGAAAGTTCTAAGAAATCACCCATTTACAAGTCAGCATCAGAATCTCTGGGGATGGTGCCAGGAACTTTTTTTGTCCCCCAAGGGTGCCCAGACACAGATAAGTTTGAGAACCACTGCCCTGAGGGAGCAAAAGACAGCAGCGCATTCCCTTCTGACCGTGGTCTGAACAGGAATATCCTACAAGGGAGAGTTTTCACCTGACTTTTGAGGGATGGGCAGGGTCTACGGAGGGAACTTGGGGAAAGGGCCTTCAGATCTGAGGTGCCCCACCAAGACCAGGGTGACCTGTGCACGAGGGGTTTGTACTCTACATAGAGCAGGTCCGTGGTGGGGTAAGAGGCTGGGACAGCTAGGGAACGCCAGGTCCCCTGGACCGTAGAAGATAAGAACCGAAGTGCCCCTCAATGATTTATAATCGCTTTTAGAAATGGACAGAATGTGACTCTTTTTAATGGTTTTATATTTCAGGTATATTCCAGTCAAACTTCTTTCCTCTTCAAGGTCCGACTCAAGTGCAGTTGCTGCAGGACCCCAGGGATAAGGGTAAAACAGTCAGACTGCTTTAGGTCCAGTGAAGTCCGGCATAACCCATCGTGATTTTTTTTTAAATTTTACTTATTTATTTGTCAGAAAGAGAGAAAGAGAGAGTGCGCACACGCACGCACACACACAAGCAGGCAGAGTAAAAAGCAGAGGCAGAGAGAGAAGCAGGCTCCCTGCCAAGCAAGGAGTCCGATGCAGGACTCGATCCCAGGACCCTGGGATCGTGACCTGAGCCAAAGGCAGCGGCTTAACTGACTGAGCCACCCAGGTGTCCCAATCCATGGTGACTTTTTTTTTTTAAGATTTTATTTATTTATCTGACAGAGGGAGATCACAAGTAGGCAGAGAGGCAGGCAGAGAGAGGGGGAAGCAGGCTCCCTGCTGACAGAGAGCCCGATGCGGGACTCGATCCCAGGACCCTGGGATCATAACCTGAGCCAAAGGCAGAGGCTTTAACCCACTGAGCCAATCAGGCGCCCATCCACAGTGATTTTAATGAGAAGTTATTATTCAGCAAACACAGAATGTATGAAACATTTCACTTAAGAAACATAAGTAAACCAAACTAAAAGAAAAATGTCTAAGTACCATATGACATCATAAATTAATTTGTATTACTGCTTTCAATTCCCCCATTGAACAGATAGGCAGTGAATGCCTATAATCATACTGTTAATAGCAGCAAACACTTACATCATGCCTACTGTGTATTAACTCATTTAATCCTCCCAATGATCCCATAGTAGGTACTATCACTATCCCCCATTTCTCAGATGAGGAAACTGAGGCTCAGAGTACTCTAATGACTTGCCCAAGGCCACTCAGCTAGCAACAGGCTGAGCTGGGATTCATGGCTGGACCTCCCAGTCCTTGCCCCTGAGCACTGGCACAGCACGAGGGCTCAAGGGGGGTATGTTCAACAGTAAAGAAAGGAACGTAACCCAGTCCTATCACCTAGGTCCTTACATTTGAGGAAATGCAGATTCTGGACACTCAAAGACAGAGGCCCTCCTTCCTCTGGGAAAACCAAAGCAAGGAAATACCACATAGCACATAATTTCTCCCACAAATGAAATAAAAATAACTGAGCATATTCCAGCATGAGTCTCTAACACACAAACGGCCTGACACAGCACTGTCCTTCCCTCAGGCCCCTGTTCACTCACAGCACTGGCTTTCTCACAGCACTGAAAGCCTCCGTCCCTGCCCTCTGGCTGCTCAGGGGAGACCCAGAGCCCCACGAGAGGGATCCCAAATAGAGACCCACCCACCAGCACGGGGAATCGGATGTGTGCCTCGACAAAACCAGAGCCAGCTGCTGGTCCCAGGGCCAAGGTCCCACCTGCGCCACCACCACTGCCCAAGGAGTTGGGAGGAAGGGGGCTCAGACAAACCCCGAGGGCACAAGCACATGACACCGTGACAGCAGGTGACATCCCTGACTGGGGCGAAGGACTCCAGGCAGCAAAACTTCCAGAAAGGCACCATCCTCTCCCAGGAAACGTGGGTGGAAATGCCTCGCAATCCCCTGCCTGCTCCAGGCTCCCTGCCATCCGAGGGACATGGGCCAGTACTCAGCCCACACCTGTCTGCAGGTGGCCCTTTTCCTGCTTCCCGCTGTCCATCTGCTGCACCTGTGTCCCCCTCCAATGAGAAGTCCCCTTGTCCTACTTAATTTAGAAAAATCTTCGCTAAATTCAATTCAGCTGATTCTGCTTCCCTCAAAAGGGACAGTGCCTCTGACACTAGCAACCCTGAAGTCAGTCTCTGGGGTGAAATTTCTGGGAACCGGAAGGGCCAGCGATGTGCCCTGGTAAAGAAAGGGAGGGTGTCCAGAGCCCCCTGAGTCTGGCCCTGCGCATATCAGGTGACCGTGGGGCCTTATGCAGAGCTGCCTTCTGGAAGGCAATAATCACCCAACTGCTCAAAACCCCATTTATCTTCAGCACCCTACTAAATTCCCCAGTCACGTAAGACAAGGACCGACACTGCTAAGAGAGGTGTTTAACCAAAGTGCTGCAGCTGTGCTCTCCATCCAGACCCCTGTCAACCACTGTGGCTCCACTGAGGCTTCCACACCTCCCACCGGGCCACAGCCCTCCCCACACCCATTCTGGCCACCCCTCCTGGAAGATTGAGTCTTCCACAACAGCCATGCTTGTAACAAAAACAACTTTCAAAATCTGGATGGCATCCCAGTACCCATGGCAAAAAAGTCCCAACTCCACACAGCCTGGAAAACACTTCACCTCTGACCTCCGTCCATCTCACTGCCCTTGCACGCTCTGCCATTCCGGCAAGAACCACTTCTACCCCGGGGCACTCGCCGTGCTGGCCACAGCTCCCTCTCAGCCTCAGGCCTCTGAGCCTCTTGTCCCTGACACCTGGCCTCACTGCAGCCCAGAGCTGCTTGCTCCCCAGCCTGCTGCTTCTGTGGCTGCTCGGCCTGGCCCCCAGGGCCACAGGCTGCAGGAGGGGAGCCATGCATGGCAACCCAGAGTGCGGCCCGCTGGAAGCGCTCTGCCGAGGGACAGGAGCCAGGGGAACGGGGCCCAAGTCATCCTGAATCAGTAGCAATCAAGTCTCTCCTTGATAAACACTGTGTGCTGGCTCTTGGGCGAAGCAGTGAGCAAAACAAACAAAAACCTTGCTCTCACGCAGCACACACTGCAGCATGGGGACAAAGAAAACCGAAGGGACTCAGAGGACCGGCTGGGTGGCGGCATGAGAACACAGCTGTGCTGTGCTCCACTACCTCAACTTGTTCTTGCCACATTTTGACACTGAGTAACATTAAAGGAGGTGATGAAATGTCATCACAGCTCTATTAAAATAGGACAAAAATGGAAAATGATGAAAACACAAACTTGGAGGAACAAGGTAAAAGCCCTACACGCTGACAGCCCTCCGATGCCCAGAAGGCTCTTGAGCTCCCGGCTGCCTCGGGAAGGCTGTAAGCGAAGTCCATGCAGGATGGGAAGCTGTAGAACCACTATGGAGAGCTCAAAGATGAATAGCTCAGGCCGGGGGGAATATCCAAGTCAATGAGAACATTTGGAATCCCAAAAAAACATGGAAAATCTTTCTCTGAAGCAGAAAATGACTACATTAAACAGAAAGCACTTTTAAAATACCGCTCTATCAACCAAGAGTTAGCCAGGATAAAAACAAACTAAAAAGAACATGAAAGCGATGCTAGCTGGTGGTAAAAATCACAAGTAAATGCAACAGGAAACAAAATTAAAACTTTCATAAGTAGAATTTGAGAAAAACAAATTAAAATGACGCAAAAGACTGTGACAAGCACGGAAGATCCAGAACCCTCCCCCTACAACTCCCTGGCCCCAGGACTCTAAACTGCCTGACCAGCCGCTGTGCTAGGGGGAACCCGACACCTTCTTCTGCCTCCATTCTGGCTGCGATGATGCACCCTCTGTCCACTGCCCACCCGCCATCCCCTCCACTCAGAACGAGAGCCACCCTCTCTTAGTGAGGGCTGTGGTCTCCCCCCTGCCCCACATCCTACACAATCTCCATCCTTTCCCCTTCCTCCTCCAGTTCACCCTCCACAGTGCAACTGGAGTAAAACGTTCTCACTGCAAATCTGGGAATTTCACCCAAAAGAACTATTTGATGGTATTACGGGTTGAAGGACTAAGTCCCAAGCCCTTCCCAGGGCCCCGCTATGGTCTCTGTTTCCTTCTGGCCTCAGCCAGCCACACAGCCTTTCTTCTGCTTCTTCCCACAGTCTACACTGTATCCTCCACCACAAGGCCTTTGCACACACTGGTCCCTGGACTTGGCCCATTCTAGGATGCCTAGAGGCATGACACATACAGACACACTCACACACTTGCACACACTTCCTTCAATGAAGACTAACCAGTCTTTACATCTCAGTTAAAACATTACCTCCTGGGGTGCCTGGGTGGCTCAGTGGGTTAAAACCTCTGCCTTCGGCTCGGGTCATGATCCCAGGGTCCTGGAATCGAGCCCCGCATCGGGCTCTCTGCTCAGCAGGAAGCCTGCCTCCCACTCTCTCTCTGCCTGCCTCTCTGCCTACTTGTGATCTGTCAAATAAATAAATAAAATCTTAAAAAAACAAAACATTACTTCCTCAGGGGCAATCCTCCTGACTCCACCCTAATACTAGTGGTGGGGGGGTCCTCCTTATGATGCCCCACATAGCCTTCCTTCCCTGTAACCTATTTCAGCCTGTAACCTCTCGGTGTGTGCTTCACTAAGCCCCCAGAAGAATGCCGGCTTGATGAAGAGCCCCTCTCCATCTCTGCTCACCAATGACAGGTGACCACTGAGCACAGTGCTGGGCCCTGGGCAAGCTCACAAAAGGCACACGCTGCTGAATCAATATATGAATAAACAACAAGGTTCCCAAAGAATAAGACAAAGCACACAAACAGAATTATACAGAAAATACGAGGAAAAAAAAACCTTTTTCAAATTTGGAAAACCAAAACCAAGTCTGGAAGACAGAAGATTTACTATATACCAGACAAATTAGTAACCAAATCCAATTATCACACGAGAAAAACAGTCCCACGAGATTTCAAGCAGAAATGTACAGGGGCACTAGGGGGCTTAGTTCGTTAAGCGCCCAACTCTGGATCTCAGCTCAGGTCTTGATTCCATGCTGGGCTCCACACTGGGCATGGAGCCTGCTTAAAAAAGAAAAAGAAAAAAAGAACAAGGAAGAAATGTACGGGTTATCTACAAAGATGATAACAACAGCAAGGCTGGCTTCAGAGGCCTCCCCTCCAACACCAACACTAGGAAACACTGTGCTGCTAGAGTTATCTAATAAAAAAAAAAACACTCTATTTTGGGGCTCCTGGGTGGCTCAGATGGTTGGGCGTCTGCCTTCAGTTCAGGTCATGATTCCAGGTCCTAGGATCCAGCCCCACATCAGGCTCCTAGCTCAGCAAGGAGTCTTTAAAAACAAACAAACAAACATATTTTGTTTCCTTTGCAGAAGGAACAACATTCTACATCATTTTTCTTCTTTGTTCTTCAGCGCTTTCTCACTTTCATTAGTGTCATGCGAACAACGACGGTTGGTGAAAGAAAGCAGCAAGCAGCATGTTCTACGTGGCTGAACACCCCGTGAAGTACACAACTTCACTGAAAAAGGACATCACCACGTGCGCTAGCTATAAGCAGATACAACATAAGAAAATTTGTAAATTGTGAATGTATTTTTATAGGAATTTTTAAATTCAAATCACTACCAAATATAAATAAATGGTGCATATACCACTCGCAAAAATACAAAACAGAAGAGAGATACCGAGAAAGCATTCAATCAAGATAGCACAACAGTCAGCCACTAAACACAGGAGTCAAATGTGCAAAACCCTGACAAGCAGAAAATGTCTCAAGTTCACTGTTATAAACCGCTCCAGATTGAGGAAAAACAACTTCTAACAATATATTATTTACAAGAATTAAATCTAAAATAGCAAAGAAAAACTGAAGATAAAAGTGAGGGTGGAAGACATATTACCAAATTCTGAACCAAGAAATAGAGCAATATTAGTATCAGACAGAGTACAGTTAATAGCAAAGACTGTTCAGTGTAAAAAAGATGTTACCTTATTGACAAATAATTACTCAGTAATGAAGGTATTAACATTTCTGTGTTTGGGCACCTGGGTGGCTCAGTCAGTGAAGCAGTGAAGCGTCTGCCTTCAGCTCAGGTCATGATCCCCGAGTTCAGGGATCGAGCCCCAAGTGGGGTTCCCTGCTCGGCGGGAGCCTGGTTCTCCCTCCCCTTCTGCCCCCCACCCCCACTCATGCTCTCTCACTCTCTCTCAAATAAGTAAAAAAATAAAATCTTTCAAAAAAAAAAAATTTATGTGCCTAAAAGAGCTTCAAAAGGGCACCTGGGTGGCTCAGTCAATTAAGCATCTGTGTTTGGCTCACGTCACAATACCAGCATCCTGGGATTGAGCCCTGGGTCGGTCTCCCTGCTCAGCAGAGAATCTGCTTGTCCCTCTCCGTCTGCCCCAACCCGCTGCTTATGCCCTCTCTCTCTCTCACTCATTCTCTCCCTCAAATAAATAAAATCTTAAAAAATAAAAACAAAAATAGAAGCACCTGGGTGGCTCCATCATTATGGTCTGCCATCAGCTCAGGTCATGGTCCCAGGGTCCTGGGATAGAGCCCCACACTGGGCTCTCTGCTCAGCAGGAAGCCTGCTTCTCCCTCTGCCCTCCCCCTGCTTCTGTTCCCTCTCTTGACATGTCTCTGTCAAATAAATAAATATTTTTTAAAATGTTTAAAAAAATAAAAATAAAAGAACTTCAAAAACGGTGAAAGCAAAAGTGTTGCAAATATAAGATTAAAATGACAAATATAATTATCCTAAAGAGAGTAATTCTTCATCAATCTCTGGAAGATCAAGTAAATTTAAAATAGGATCATAAGACCTAAACAACAAATTTATAAACTGTGACAAAGACCAAACCTGACTCCCTTTGGTAAACATATTACCCTTCAAATAAATGATATCTAACATTTCTCATATTTACATAAAAAGTGATCTTGATGTCAGATACCTGTAAGTATCACTGAGTGACATGATACCGAAAAAAATTCAACTATCAAGAATTGCCAATTCACCCATTAAGTCGAAGAGGTTGAGAGGCTGAAAAGAGCTCTAGCAATACCATAGGACTGGTGGGAAAAACAAATTCAGAAGGACTCCTGGGTGGCTCAGTCAGTTAAGTGTCTGCTTTCAGCTCAGGTCATGATCTCAGGGTCCTGGGATCGAGCCCCGCAACACACTCTCCACTCAGCAGGGAGCCTGCTTCCTCCTCTCTCTCTTTCTGCCTGCCTCTCTGCCTAGTGATCTCCGCCTGTCAAATAAATAAATAAATAATATTTTTTTAAAAACCCTCTAAATATATAAAGCAAAACTAACAGAATGAAAACAAAAAACAGGTAAGTCCACAATCATAGTAGGACATTTTAATAAATCTTTTTTTTTAAGATTTTATTTATTTATTTATTTGACAGAGAGAGAGAGAGAGCAGAAACACAAGCAGGGGGAGCAGCAGGCAGAGGGAGAGGAGAAGCAGTCTCCCCAGTGAGCAAGGAGCTGGATGTGGGGCTTGATCCCAGGACTCTGGGATCATGACCTGAACTGAGGGCAGATGCTTAACCGACTGAGCCACCCTGCCACCCCGAGATTTTAACAAATTTTAATAATAGGACAAGCAGAAAAACAAATCAGTAGGTTATAAAATATTTGAGAAAAATAGCTAAACCTTTGTCCTACTCAAATGCATATAGGAACTCCGAATCTAAGTTATGTTCAAATGCACATGGAACATTAAAACTGGTAGGTCATAAAAGTCTCAACAATTACAAAGGATTAAAATCATAGAGTATATTTTCGGATCGTAGTAGAATGAAGCTAGAAATCAATTAACAATACAACTAGAAAAATCCCAAGTGCCATGATATTAGGGAATACACAGATCACAAAGACACAAAATATATATTATGACGCCATTTATATCAAATAGCTAAAACACCCAAAACTAAAAATCTACAGTGTTGGGTGCCTGTGTGGCTCAGTGGGTTAAAGCCTCTGCCTTTGGCTCGGGTTGTGATCTTGGGGTCGGGGGATGGGATTCCGCCTCGGGCTCTCTGCTCAGCAGGGAGCCTGCTTCCTCCTCTCTCTCTGCCTGCCTCTCTGCCTACTTGTGATCTTTCTCTGTCAAATAAATAAATAAAATCTTTTAAAAAATTAAAAAAAAATAAAATAAAAATCTACAGTGTTGGAGGTCAGGAAAGTGGTTACATTTGGAGAGGGGAGGTTAATCATGAAGGGAGCCTCTCTGGACTTGGAGATGTTCTATCACTTGATCTGAGTGGCTGTTAAACATCAAGCTTCTACTTACACTTGTGTATTTTTGGTATGGAAGTCATTTTTCAATCTAAGAATTTATTTGAAATATATAAAGTTCCAGTAAAGCAGAAATTCTACTTTGACAAACTCCTTTGGATTGTTATAGTAGTCAAAATATACCTTCAGCACAAATCTGTAACTTTGTTATCATAAAGCTAAAAATAATCTTAAAACATGTTAGAAAATGGAAAGAAGCATAAAGGAAAAATGAATAGCATTTTTAACCCAGTAACATCAGGCCTACTATTAGTGTATGAACTCTAGTTTAAAAAAAAAAAAGGACAAAAACAAAGCACTAAAACTATTACAACCAATGAGGGCAGATTTAGACAGAAAGTGAAATGAGTGAAGTAATTCTGAACCCTAAAAATACAGTGCCAACTAGCTGAAAGCACAGGAAGAAATCAATTCATCAAAAGAGAAATTTAATGGCCAGTGTTCAACCTCACTTTGATAGTCAAAGAAACAAATCAAAACAAATTACCATTTTTAAACTAGCCAAGTGGCAAAGAATACTCTAAAATGTTAACATGTGGTGTTTATAAAAATTTTGAAAAAGAGAACTTTACAAAAAAGAACTTTCATGAAGTCCTATTGACATAAGCTCTAAGGGCAAGTGGGCAATGAGATATCAAAAGCCTTTAGGTTTTCATTATGATTAACATGTTCAATCATCAAAAACATACAATTTCATGTTATTACAGAGGCTGGGATCTAAGTTGGCAAATCCCCTTTTCCTCTTCATGCCACTTTGTTTTTTGGCCTTGTGAGGGGCAGCCCCACAGGCAGAGGACACTGTCGGCTCTACTTCCCATCTTCCGGAAGCTCCCACTACCACCACACCACCTATGAAGACTCTGAAGGCAATCCTTAAGTCTTTAGCTTCACTTTATTCTTAAAGAACAGGAAGACAAGAGGACCTGTCTAGTTACACAAGCCTCATTTGTTCCACCTCTTCCACCCAGCCCATCTAAATAATTTCTCCTCTCCCCAAATATCTCCAAGAAGTCTCTTGTCCAAGAGGTCCCAATTTCTTTACAGTACAATTGTCTGGCCATGTGGAGGAGGAATAAAAATGGAACCTTTTGCACTGTGGAGGAAATTTACTCCTGCATCTCCAAATACAAAAGGTTCCCAAGCATTAACTGATTCTTGATAATAGCAGCTTTCACAGACTAGTTGTTTTTATCAGGCACGCAATTTTAGCCGAAATTGTGAAACTGGGAAATTACAACTGGAATAGTTAGAAACCAAATGAGATGTCCCAGGAAATGTAGTAGCTTCTGGGCAAATCCATTTGTTCATTCTGCACTCTGAGCAAAGTCCACAAGGGCCCAGCCGATGGAAGGCAGACCTGCAAAGAGACTCGGGCAGTTCGCCGTATGGTACGCAACCGGTTCAGAACTCAGCTGGTAAACACCACAGGGGGTTAGAAAGAGGGATAATCGTTAAGTGTTCATTTCAAGCATAGAAAATATTTCTATCACCCACAGCCGCAGAACTGAAGGACTCTCTACCAATGCATGACTGGGGGGAAGTGGACGGCAAGCTCTCTCCATTTATCTCCATATTCCATATGCCATCGTGAATCACTCATAGGATGAGCTTCCTTATCTTGGAATGTTTCTGGGGAACCTCAGTATTAATCTTTCTCTGGTCCTTTCAGCACATCCTCAGATGAAAAGGCAGTTTTTAAAGCACTAATGAAACGGAAAATAAATGTGAAAGAATTGGTGCCTCTGCCCTTGAAGGCTAGGAATTATCCATGACTACCTGACAGAGCTTGAGTTCCAAAGGTCTCTCCAACACAGGCAGGCTCTACATCTGGAAGTCAAGTGTTTAGCACTCGGAACACATTTTCCCATAGAGACAATATATAAATCAGGGTTCGTTCTCAGATCAGGCTGACAAAGCTCCGTATTAACTCATACAGTACCAAAAGCACAGTACCATCCTATTTCTTCCATAATATTTTTACTGAGAAACAATTCCCACACAATTCACCCTTTTAAAGTATACAATTCAGTGGTTTTTAGCACACTCACAAAGTTGTGCAACCATCACCTATATCTAATTCTAGAACATTATGTCAGCCCCTCAAAAAAATCCTGTGCCTTGGGCAATCATTCCTCCTTCCTCCACAGCCCCTCCCAGCCACTAATCTACTTTCCATCTCTACAGGCTTGCCTATTGTGGCATTTCGTATCAACGGAATCATAAGATGTGGCCTTTGTTGTCTGGCTTCTTTCACTCAGGATCATGTTTTCAAGGCTCATACAGGTTGTAACACATATTCAGTACTTCATTTATTTGTCCAAAGCCTTTTTTTTTTTAAAGATTTTATTTTTATTTGTCAGAGAGAGAGAGAGAGAGAGAGCAAGAGAGAGCGCAAGCGCACAAGCAGGCAGAGTGGCAGGCAGAGTGGCAGGCAGAGGTGGACAGAGAGAGCAGGGAGCCCGATGCTGGACTCGATCCCAGGACCCTGGGATGATGACCTGAGCCAAAGGCAGCGGCTTAACCGACTGAGCCACTCAGGCGTCCCTGTCCAAAGCCTTTTAAAAGTTCATACTTTGTACCTCAAATGGAATTTACAGAAATAATTGGAAATGCACCAAAGGATCTGTGTACAAGTATATATCACAATATTATTTATGATAGGAAAAAGTAACATCACTATAAGGTCCGGTTAAATAAACTTACACATTTATATGATGGAATACTATGCAACATTAGTAAATAAGATTTTAAAGGCTATATATGAAAGGAAAAGCTCATTGTTAACTAAAGAAAGAACATTGAAAACATTTTTTTTAAAGATTTTATTTATTTATTTGAAAGAGAGATCACAAGTAGGCAGAGAGGCAGGCAGAGAGAGAGGAAGGGAAGCAGACTCCCTGCTGAGCAGAGAGCCCGATGTGGGGCTCGATCCCAGGACCCTGAGATCATGACCTGAGCCGAAGGCAGAGGTTTTAACCCACTGAGCCACCCAGGTACCCCGAACATTGAAAACATTTAAAAAAAAAAAAGTGTGTGTGGAATGATGTCAACCAAAATATATTACCAGGTATCTCTGTGTAATAGGAATATGGATGGTTTTAAATTTCCTATTTATATTTATACACTTCAAATTTTTCTTTAATAACTTGAATGATTAGTAAAGTAATTCTACTGGGAGAAAAAAAACAACTTTTGGAATGTGAACAGAAAGGCACTCAGAATTCAATTCAGAGTCCCTCATACTTTCATTATATAGACAATCTTATTGTCTATTTAATTATATACACATGCACACACATAACAGAAATAAGAATAAGCTAATCAGTAAGTTGTTTTTAAAAGTTGTGAAAAGCAAAAAAGAGAATAAACAAAGATGCAGAAACTGAATTAGGTACCAGAAAAATGGAACTGATCAATAATCCAAGAACTGGTTCTCTTACAAAAACAACAAAAGGGATGGAGAGTAAGAAATCTGACAAGAAAAACAAAAGCTAAACAAAATTAGAAACGTGAAAAGGATATAACCAGAGACACTGAGGTTTAAAGTGCAAATACTACATGCTACTAAATTCAAAGGTGGGATAAGTGGGAAAGCAAAATACAAAAATAGAGTCAAGAGGTAAAAAAGCTCAACCTTTTCCACAGCCTTACCTCCCTAGAGAGTCTTCATTTGTTAAGGTT
The DNA here is from genome assembly GCF_902655055.1 of Lutra lutra. Taxonomy (NCBI): domain Eukaryota; kingdom Metazoa; phylum Chordata; class Mammalia; order Carnivora; family Mustelidae; genus Lutra; species Lutra lutra. The sequence goes on along the minus strand of NC_062280.1, from coordinate 41,379,750 downwards.
GTTTTTTTTTTAAGATTTTATTTATTTATTTGACAGGGAGAGACCACAAGCAGGGGGAGCACCAGGCAGAGGGAGCCATAGAGGGAGAAGCAGACTCCCCACTGAGCAGGGACTTACTCCCAGGGATAATGACCAACGGAGCCAAAGACAAAGACACACATTTAACCAACTGAGCCACCCAGGCACCCCCTCCCTGAACAATCTTAATGACAGAGAATTTAAAATAAGTTCTCTCATATTTTCAAGAAACAATCAATTCTAAAGCTATAGATGTTCCAGAACACATAAAGTTACAGAAAGTTACTCAATGAATTTTATAGGGCTAGTTTAACTCTGAGATCAAAACACAAGTTACCTCCTACCCCAAAGGAAATCTCCAACCATACACAGTAGAGGAATATTCTAAACACAAAATTAAGTTGAAAAACTTAACATTACCAAGAACAATTTATTATTAGGAAATGTACAAATACCCAAAACCAACATGATCAACTAAATTAATGCTCAAAAACACCCCAATAAAATACCTATTCCCATTTAAAAACTCTAAAAGCCACAAATCACAGAATAATCCATTTACAGTTTTATTTTTTTTTCCATTTACAGTTTTAAAAGTCTTTCCCCAGCCAGTAAGTAAACAATAAAATTAATGGAGTAAAAATAAAAATATTCTAAGTAAAATGAAGAATAAAAGAAAGACCACCAGGGAAGTCTGAATAATTCAATAAGCCATGAACTAAAACCAAGCAGTTAGTTAGATCAAAACAAGTAGAAGTTTAAATGGAAGAAGGAAAATCCCATTCGAATCAGCAACATCAATAACCAGCCCATAAATAAATAAAACCTGAAAGTATCTGAAACTAACACTAACCCAAACGTCAGATCCTAGATGTAAAAAGAAAATTACCCACTTTGACTGAGTTATAAAAGAACTAAAAAAAAAAAATCAGGGAGCATACTTTACTTCTAGATTAGCTAGCTTAATACAGAGAAACAAGCTTCTAAATATTCCATTCCTGCCATTAGAGTCATACTTTATAAGGATTTTTTTTTAAGATTTTATTTATTTGCCAGAGAGAGAGAGAGAATACATGAGAGTATAAGCAGGGGGAGCAGCAGGCAGAGGGAGAGAGAGAAGCAGGCTCCCCTTTGAGCAGGGAGCCCCATGCAGGACTCGATTCCAGGACCCCGGGATCATGACCTGAGCAGAAGGCAGACACTTAACCATCTATACAGTTTTTTTTTTTTCTAAAGATTTTATTTATTTATTTATCTGACAGAGATCACAAGTAGGCAGAGAGGCAAGCAGAGAGAGAGGAAGAAGCAGGCTCCCTGCTGAGCAGAGAGCCCGATGCGGGGCTCGATCCCAAGACCCTGGGATCATGACCTGAGCCAAAGGCACAGGCTTAACCCACTGAGCCACCCAGGCGCCCCACCATCTATACAGATTTTAAAGTCGGCCCCCGAAGCCAAACTTGTAGTCCTACCAGAAATGCTATCTATAAAGCCATTTTTAAAATATGAGGAACATTTTGATCAATCAACACGGAAAAATGCCCAACATAAATTGTCAAGAGGAAAAAAAACTAGTATAAAATAAAAGAATCATAATAATCTTATGGTGTATGTGGGGGAAGGCACAGGTATTTATAAATAAAGATGAACACTCCAGAGTAAGCAGATGGCTACCTCTGGGTGGTGAGGTCACATGATTTTAGGTATTTGGAACTTTTACAAAAAGTACAATGTAACTTCTATAAATTTGGGGGTAGGGAGGGGAACAGTTTAAAAGTAAAGAAACACCCAAAATATCAACAGCATTTGTTTTAAGGTAGCTGAGTTATGGTTGTTTAGTTGTTTCAACATAGTTTCCTGTGTTTTCCAAATTTTCTATAATAATCGTAAAAAACAAACCTCTGTGCAAAACTGTTAGAGAAACATGTTAAAAAACAACATGTTAAAAAATTCACTTGGACCCTCTTGTTCTTTTGAGCTTCCATGTGCCAAATTCTTAGTTTTTCTCCAACCATTCTATTATTTTCAACATTAAATTCAAAATTTGCCAGGAAGACTTCCAATTAGAAAAAATAAAACGGTCTGAACTGCTCTCACACACTTGTTCAGATTAAAAAGGAAAGCAAAATGTGGTGAGAAATCAAGAAAGGTGTGGTCCAGAGTCTTACCGTGAAACTGTTGTTGACGTTCTTGGTGCTGGATTCAGCCACGCTGGCATCTGTCAGGTCCACCTCATCAAATATGATCGACTGGAGAAGAGACCCAGGCACCAGAGTCAGTGTGGGGCCAAGGCACCCTGGCCCAGCCACTCTCCCTCAAGCCCAGCCAAGCACCCACAGACACCCAAGCGCCTTAAAACTTGAGCACCTGACAACTACACCAACACTAACTGCGTCCATGGCTGCCTGCTTCTAACAAGAGCACAGAGCTCAAAGGTAGAGCTCTGAGTGTTTTTTAAGCGAGGAGTTCATGAGTGACTGCATTCGTGGAGAAAAACAAAACAAAACCACTGTGGTTTCTGTATTTATTTTTTGTAATCAGCATTTCACTTCTATATGTGAAATATGCCCTCACACGGAGTCTACCTGAGGGAGCAGGGTTCCAGACCGAGGATCCTCCATCCTTCCAGCTAGAGTCACACTTAGGGGGAAAGGTCCTGGCTAAAACAAATGATTCTAGGAAGAGAGACCAATCCAGATAGAAGGGATCTGGCCATGAGGAAAAAAAAAAACAAAAAAACAAGGGAGCAGACCAGAAGGAATCTAGTCCTGGAGAGAGAGACAGCCAGGCTCCAGAAGGAGGACTGGGAATTATGCAGGGGAAACTTCCCCCCAACCTATTTTCCTCCCCATAGTCCCCATCTCCTGTTTACCTTATTGTCCCCTCTAAGAAGACTCCACTGGGAACCCCTGGAGGAAATGCTAATGACTTAGGAAAGAGACTCACCCTTTTAAGTAACAAGCCTCCTCCCCCAAACCCCCTCCCCAAAAATACACACACACACACACACACACACACAACTAACTATAAGTGTTTTTTGGTTTTTTAATGAGGGATGTGGTCAGAACCCTCTCCAAACAAGTTGCTCTGTTCAATTTCAAAAATTTTAATGCATTCTCTAGGGGTCCATCTCAAAAAAAAAGTCTGGAATCTAAATCATTTACATTTTAATACCAAAACATCAGTATTGACAACAATACCAATACAATACTGGTATTCAGGACGCCAAAAACTAGCTTTGCAAACACACATTCATTTAAACAGGACGGGAATTCAGTGGCTTTCACTGGCTTCTTGTCTTTCTGTAGAGCTGCCTGTGACTCTCCCTGCAAAGCTCATACACAAGCCAGCACAAGGGAAGGCGGAGCTGGGCTAGAACTTCACAGTTCTGTTCACACATCAACAAGCCCAATACGCTCCAAAAACAGCTTCCATTAGTGTCACAGGCATGTACTACTTACCTCCACACTCATTAAGCTGTATACATTAAATATCCATAGCTTTTTGAGTGCCAATTATAACTCAATAAACTGCTTTTAAAGAAAAGATATTTTAGCCCATAAGAGATTTATAAGCCTATGACCCCAATCCTTCCGAAAAAAATATCTTTCACTGTAATTTGATTATTTCTGTGACATTCCCCCCTTTCCCCACTGGTGACACAGAACATTAAGGGGGAAAACACTCAGTAAAAGTCAACGTTTATAAGAAATAAAACATGCCTTGAGACAAATTAAAGCTAGCACTGCAGAGTATCACCAAACTCACGGGAAATAACAGATCTAAGCAGTGGAGGTTTGTCCCAGGATAAGGACTCTGTAGAGACCCTGCCGAGTCTGTTCTCCAGTGGTCTCCACTCACTGCACCTCACCTTTGCCGTTTTTGCATAGTATAGCGTTCGCCCCCGCAGCTTGAAGTATCTCCTTTTTGATCGCTGAAATGAATTGTTCTGTTTGGTCAGCATCCCCTCTTTGATGACGGTCTGAAAGCACAGAAACAAGTCGTGAGCAAGCGTCTGCACAGTGCCCTGGTGCCCATCCCACAGAACTGCACACAGACGGGCCAGTGCCTGCCTGACCAGTTAGGCCAGTGGCCTGACCCAAGTACTTCTCACACTCTCCCCAGACCCTGGCCTCTAGACCAGGGCTACACAATTCTGCAGGACGGTGGCATGCCTGGGTGGTGAGGGTGTCAGGGGCCCAAGGTGTGCCTGGCCATGCCCAGGGGATCAACAGGGGGACAAGAAGACTTGCAGGAACACAGTAAGCAGCAAGGGCCAGAGCATTCTCCCGCTTCAGCATTTGGTATTTTTCAGCTATTCTTGGCGTCGTCTCCGTGTTCTCTGGCCTCCTGCCATTTCTCAGGATCCCGTTGCCAAAACTGTCGACATAGGTTGCTGTGGGGTTCAGCACAGCCCCAGTCCTGTGCCCCAATCAACCGTCACCCTATTCACAAGCTGGGTACATGCCTCTGCCCACACTGTCAGACAGAAGTGCCACAACCAAAGTCACTAAACTCCTCTCCTCCCGTAAATCCAATCGGTCCACCATTTACCTGGAGTTCCCTTAACAGCCAAAGTGGACAGCGGTCCACTCACCGTGGCTCAATGAAAGCCACGGTCTCGGTGGAGGTCCAGGCAGGGTCTCTACCGAGTCCCTTACCGAGTCCTTATCCTGGGACAAACCTCCACTGCTTAGATCTGTTATTTCCCGTGAGTTTGGTAATACTCTGCAGTGCTAGCTTTAATTTGTCTCAAGGCATGTTTTATTTCTTATAAACGTTGACTTTTACTGAGTGTTTTCCCCGACTTTTACTGAGTGTTTTCCCCCTTAATGTTCTGTGTCACCAGTGGGGAAAGGGGGGAATGTCACAGAAATAATCAAATTACAGTTAAAAAAAAGGGGGGGGCATGGCTTCTCCTGGAGCTGTTTCCCCTCCTGTGGTGTCCCGGGGGCCAGTCTAACAGGACAAGGGAGCCCTGCAGAGCACTCAGAAGCGAAATGCTCAAAGAACTACTTGATCATTAGACATGTGAACCACTGGGAGCCACTAAGAGACAAAACGAATAAACAACATGCCTAAAACAGGAGCCTGGCTCTCGGCACGTGCATACACTGTTTTCCCCAGCTGACAGAAACAGCCAATGTACAAGGGGTCTCACCATGGAATCAGGGAGAATACACAAAAACTGTGCCCCATATACTAAGACCGGTTCAGAGAAGTTTTAGAAGAATTACCTAATCCCATATAGCTTTGTACTTTAGGTAACTTTTTTTTTTTTTTTAAAGATTTTATTTATTTATTTGTCAGAGAGAGGAAGAGAGAGCGAGCACAGGCAGACAGAATGGCAGGCAGAGGCAGAGGGAGAAGCAGGCTCCCTGATGAGCAAGGAGCCCGATGTGGGACTCGATCCCAGGACGCTGGGATCATGACCTGAGCCGAAGGCAGCTGCTTAACCAACTGAGCCACTCAGGCGTCCCTTTAGGTAACTTTTTAAAGAAAGTATCTGTCCAAAGCACTTGGGTACCTGTGGCCACTGAAGATGACCTAAGATGAAACCAGATATAGAAACCTCATGTAACCCAAACACGTCAGACAGCAAGAGCAGAACACCAGTGCAGTCTGGTCCTTCCACTAGCCAAATCCAAACAGAGCAGGGAGGGAACTCGGGATGCAGCTCACCCCCACCCTGAGAAGAACTCCGAAGAAAGCCCCTGAGGGCTTCACCAACATGGGGCCATGCACCGGGACCCCAACCTGAGCCGCACAGTGCCCTGTCCACAGGGCATGGAAGTGCTGACGGCTGCTCCCCTCCTTATCCCCGCCACAGGACGTCCTCTCTAGGAGCTTCCCAGGCAAGGGGAGCTGCAGGAGCCAGCTCGTGACCTTGCGCCAGGTGTGATGGGATCTGTGCTGTCCAGTTGGCCTTATGGTACGATAGCAACCTTCTCCAGATCCCAGGAGAAAAACTACTGAGAACCTCCCTCCTCATGCTGTGGCATATGCCTCCACCTTTGCTTCTGAGGTCACCCGCCAGCTCTCCCAGGTAATGAAAGACTGGCAGCAGCAGAGAGAAGACGACAGCATCACCCAATGACCAAAGGAACAGACACGCGAACTACAGTCACAGAATCCAAAACGGCCATCCTAAACGAAGGCGCTGCTTTTCTGAAGGGCGGGAACATGTGCTGAACCAGAGGCAGATTCCATGGCAGAGACTAAGCGCCCCCTCTGATTCCAGTAGCTACAGGTAGAAAACATCCCCGGTACAGAAGGACTAGCAGGTCGTTTCCCGACGTTCTTTTCAGAGCCAAGTACACACGGACGTGCATCTCAGCGTGCTCTTCAGAGACCCAGAACAGCTATGTCTGCGCACAGCAAGGCAGACCCACAGGCGCCAGGGCCACGCTCCAAGGCGGCCTCTCCTCCTTGACCTCACAGGACTCTCTCGACAAAGGCACCGTTCCTCGCCCCCACGCGTCTTCCTTACCTCTGCAGGGGAAGTCACCACTTCCATCTCTTTTCTAAATGCAAATTAAAAAAAAAAAAAAGACAACAAAACCAACAAGCCCAGACCCAGAGAAGTTATACTAAGTTATCTTTAAAGGATAAATGCTAGAGTACTTTTTCTTGCATCTCCCGCCACACATCTCACACATAAAAGAAAAGCAAAATTAAAACACAATCCACTCTACCACACACACACAAATCTTTCAGAAAGCGGATGAGAGCTGCGATCTTGGGCTACCCAAGGAGGGCCGCTGTTCTATTTATAGAACAAGAGCACTCAGAAAAAGACTCTGGTGGGTTTCAGCGGAAAAGGCTGGGGAAAAGATAAAGACCAGTATTTCTTTGAAGCTTTCTCAGAAACTGCGTTTCTTCTCCTGATTCGCTGCTCGAGAATACTATAGATATGCTGCAGAATATTTTTAAACACTCAGTCAAAAGCAATGAACTAAAAGTGGTCAAGAAAATAACACCCCTGAATAATCTGCTGTGTTTTGCATTTGGCAGCTTGTAAATGGCACCCACAGGAAACACTGCTCAGCTGGCAGGGCTCCTCCTCGTGCCCAATGGAGCAGAGAACCAGAAGTCAAAAACCCAGACTCAAGCACAGCTCCATCAGGACATGCTGGGCGGCCATGCTCTTAGAACCATTTTGTCAAGTTCTTTGCACAAACAGAAGGGCCCCCTCTGTCCTTCAAGCAATCCAGGGCACCTTCATCACGATCAGAAACCCAGAAAGGACGGATCTGAAACACACACAGGCACTGAGAATCAGAGTGGGTAAGTGAGCCCCATGCCCACCTCCAGAGAGGAAGCAAATTCAGGGATGAAACCGGTAGTCCAAGCGTGGCCCTGGGTGCCACAGCCACCCACGGTGAGCAGACAGAGAGCAGCTGGCCCAAGGCGAGACTGCCAGGCACCTGCTGTGACAGAAGCTCAAGTCTCTAGTCATCCTGCTCAGGAACAAAGGACTGAGGAAGGCAGCTCTGGAAATGCCCTTAAAAAGGCTTCAAACCAGGGGCGCCTGGGTGGCGCAATCAGTTAAGCATCCAACTCTTGGTTCCCACTCACGTCGTGATTTCGGTGTCCTGGGATAAGCCCTGCATAGGGCTCTGCACTCAGCACAACCTGCTCGAGATTCTCTGTTGCTCCTGCTTGTGTGCTCACACACTCTTTCTCTCTAATAAATAAATAAATAAAATCTTCGGCCAGGGAAGTGGGGGGAAGAAGTTTCAAACCAGTGGGCAGGGAAAAGCAAGAACAGGCCCCTCGAGCCTGGTCAAACCTGCCCAGACTACTGAGAGCCAGGACTGTGGGTCTCAGACCCTCAGGTATACTTTGCATAGATGTTCTTGGCCACAGTATGGAGGAGAGGCGGAGGGAAACCTAGAAGCACGCAGAACAGTCCAGAAACTCTTGTAAGAGGGCAGCCAGCAACACTGAGCCTCTGGGAGGGAAACAGGGACACAGACATGAGAATGCCTGGGAAGGAGGCCACCACAGATGGAGACGAGGAGGACTCTGGTTTCACGAGGGAGGCTGGGCGCTTCATTTGGGGCATGCCCACGAGGTCCTCAAGCATGCCAGGGGGAGCTGAGCTGAGCAGAGAGACAGCAGCGGATATGAGGTCAGGGTATGAGACAAGGTTTAACAGGGGAGACATTTTGGTAAGGCATATACGGAAAAGGAGCACAAAAAGAGCAGGCACAGGAGACCGGGAACCCCAGGACACCAAGCTCAGGTACAGAGAGGCAGGAACCCAAAGGGAGGATAGAAGAAAGCAGGTACAAGGCCAGGATCAAGGAGACAGCCCCCAGGAGGCTGCACTGATGATGATGACTGGGTTGAGTCCGAGGAGGGCCTGCCAGGGCGGAGCCAGAGCACAGTACGCGGAATGTGACTAGGATGGGAGGAAGCATAGATAGGAGGTGGGTTTTTTAACCCACATGTTTCTTAACTTTTTATAAACATGGAATCATAGTGCACACACCATACTTTAACTTCCTATTTCCTGTCATGATATATCGTCAGCACCCTTCCACGTTAGTGAGTACCTTTGTCAGCTACAGAGCATTTCCGCGTACTGCTGTGCATGTACTCAACTCACTTGGGCTGCTAGAACAGGTGGAACGGGTCCCACTCAACACTACCAACAACGCTTCGAAGAACAGCGCTACAACGAAAGTCTGTGCCTATCCTGGACTCTTCCTTAAGGCAAAATGATGAGAAGCAGCATTTGGGGCTCAGGATAGCCCAGAAATAGATGCTGAGAGATTTGAAAGTGTGACGAGTGACAGCAGCAGCTTCTCCAGCTGGGGGTGAGGAGGGATCAGTCAGTGGCCGGGCCTAAAACAATCAATTATTCAAGGGCAAAAATGCTCTCAGTCCCCCACCTCACACACGTGGGCTACAGATGAAATGCAAAAGGCACAACTCTAAAAGTTTCAGCAGACAATAAAGGAGAATTGCCTTATGACCTTGGGATTGGGGGGGAAGGGGTCTTAAGCAGGACTGAAAAAGTACGAAACACAAATTATAAAACTGCTTAAGCCAACTATATTCCAACGGAGAACTTCTGTTGATCACAGACGCCTCACAAAGAAAGGAAGAGGGAAGCCAGGGTTTGGGAAAAGATACACGCAATACTGCCAATGGCCAGAGAGAGCACCCAGAACATTCTAAGAACCCCTGCAAAATAGTAACAAGAAAAAGCAACTGCTAAATGGAAAACTGGCAGAAGGCATGAACCAGAGCAAGTCCAATGGTGACTAAGAGATGCTGAAGGGCAGTATGCTGGACAGAAAGGATCCCTGGGGGCGACCTCCTGATGCTCTGCTGGGTTCACACATGCAGTTTTATTACACGCGTTTATGCTGCACTGACATTTACAGGCGTGTTACTCAACATGGGAAAAGAAAGAGAAAACAAAGTTCGTCAATAAAAGGACAGAAGTAAAAGCTCAGGCAGAGCTCTATTGGTGTCTTCAGCATCTTGTGTAAGTGGGAGAGTGTGCACATGTTCCTGACAACCAGCCTGCCTGAGTGGACAAGGTTAGCAGCTGAAGGCAGGCCAGGAAAGAAGGGGGAAGATAAAGGAGAGAGGAGTGAAAAATCCAGCCCAATGTTCACATCAACCATCTACTTGTCCTTAAACCTTTTTAGTCCTCCAGTAAAAACGTATATAAACCTGATGTTAGTCCACATGATAAAAAATCCACAAAATTCAAAAAAAGTGGGGAATTAGCATAAAAGTTAACACACAAAAGAACTATTAAAATGTTTCTGTGTGGGGACGCCTGGGTGGCTCAGTGGGTTAAGCAGCTGCCTTCGGCTCAGGTCATGATCCCAGCGTCCTGGGATCGAGTCCTGCATCGGGCTCCTTGCTCAGCGGGGAGCCTGCTTCTCCCTCTGCCTCTGCCTGCCACTGTCTGCCTGTGCTCGCTCTCTCTCCCTCTGACAAATAAATAAATAAAATCTTTTTTTTTTTTTAAAGATTTTATTTATTTATTTGACAGAGAGGTCACAAGCAGGCAGAGAGGCAGGCAGAGAGAGAGGAGGAAGCAGGCTCCCTGCTGAGCAGAGAGCCCGATGCGGGGCTCGATCCCAGGACTCTGAGATCATGACCTGAGCCGAAGGCAGCGGCTTAACCCACTGAGCCACCCAGGCGCCCCAAATAAATAAAGTCTTTAAAAAAAAAAATGTTTCTGTGGGGGAAAAAAAGCTAGTAAAACTTAATACCTTAAATTTGCATATCACTTGAAATTTTCATGAGCATTTTTATATCTGCTTGCTTTCTTTTTCTCCCCAAGATTTTATTTATTTATTTGACAGAGAGAGAGAACAAAGCAGGGGAACAGCAGGCAGAGGGAGAGGGAGAAGCAGGCTGAGTAGGGAGCCCAATGCAGGGCTCAATCCCAGAACTCTGGGATCACGGCCTGAGCCGAAGGCAGACGCTTAACAACTGAGCCACCCAGGAGCCCCTCCTTGCCTTCCTAACAGAACAAACACATGCTAATATTCTAACTGGCAAATAAGAAAACTGGGCGTTGAAAGATTGAATAATCTGTCCACAGTTAAACACCTACTAATAGACCACAAAGAAATATGAGGCCCCCTTCACTCTTATCAAAAATAAGGCATGCATGACATACCCAAAGACCTAGAGGTTATTTTTTTTTTAAGACTTTTTATTTATTTATTTGACAGACAGAGATCACAGTAGGCAGAGAGGCAGGCAGAGAGAGAGAGAGAGAGAGAGGAGGAAGCAGGCTCCCTGCCGAGCAGAGAGCCCGATGCGGGGCTCGATCCCAGAACCCTGAGATCATGACCTAGAGCCGAAGGCAGAGGCTTAACCCACTGAGCCACCCAGGTGCCCCCCTAGAGGTTATTTTAAGTGTTTACTAAGTACTCATATTTACTATATACATATCTGGCATTTTTACCTTTTAACCTTCCATCAACTTCAGAGTTACGTAGTAATATTCCCATCTTACAGATTAGGGAATAAAGGGTCCAAAGAAGGGCGCCTGGGTGGCTCAGTGGGTTAAGCCGCTGCCTTCGGCTCAGGTCATGATCTCAGGGTCCTGGGATCGAGGCCCGCATCGGGCTCTCTGCTCAGCAGGGAGCCTGCTTCCCTCTCTCTCTCTCTCTGCCTGCCTCTCCATCTACTTGTGATCTCTCTCTGTCAAATAAATAAATAAAATCTTTAAAAAAAAAAAAAAAGGGTCCAAAGAATTAAGTAAGTCACTCAATGCCATACAACTAGTAAAAAGACAACCTGGAATTCAAACCTAATTCCTAGACAGCAGACCAAAAACATCTGTTGACAAAAAAATCTACTGATCATAAAAATCTACTGGTAACTCTGATTTAAATAAACTTTTTTAAAGATTTCATTTATTTATTTGACAGAGAGAGAGATCACAAGTAGGCAGAGAGGCAGGCGGTAGGGAGAAGAAACAGTTTCCCCACTGAGCAGGGAGCCCCATGTGGGGCTCATCCCAGGATCCTAAGATCATGACCTGAGCCAAAGGCAGAGGCTCCACCCACTGAGCTGCCCAGGAGCCCCTCTGATTTAAATAAATTAAGCAAAGGTAGCTTCATCAATTCAAAACAGCATCCACAAATTCATCCCAATTCATCTGATTCAGAACTACCTGCAACTTACCTACAACTCCCCTACCCACCTACCACCCGTTCTTGTCACATCATCTCAGAAGCTGAGAAGTCTGCTCACCTTGGGCCACAACTGTATGCTGACACATCAATGTCTCCATGGCACCAACAACCAGCAGGAGCGAGAGACTAGAGGTGCACATGGGTTACTGCTGTACTGGAGAATGCCACCAATCCAACACAAAGGTGCCCACATGAGTTGTTTTTCCTAAAGACCCCAAAAACGCTAACCCACAGAAAAAGGACAGCCATTCTTTTCTTACCAATCAAGAGAACCCAACTTCCCCTTTGCTACTACCCTGGTTTTCCTCCTTCAATACACTGCCTGCAAGGTTAAAAGCAACCATGTCCCAAATCCCCTACATCACTTGAAGTTCCACCGAGAGTTAGGAAGATGTCCCATTCCTGTCCCCAGTAATATGAGGAGGGACCAAAGCAGAAGACCAAAGAGTGGCCCCAAAGTGTAAGGCCAAAATTCCCCCAAAAGAACTGCTCCTTGATCTGCCTTCCTTTGGAGTTCACAACCACCTTTCCTAAATCTGAGGGCTCTCCTATTACTCTGGTATGGCCTCTCTTTGCTAATGCACTCTCAATTCTGAGGGGGCTGGTTGAACCAAGTGTGGCCAACATCACAACGCTGATCACACCTCCCCAGTCCCGGCCACATGATTCACTTGGTCACAGAAACCTACACGGATGTCCCGCCAGGGCTGGGGAGGCAAGAGAGTTGCTTCGCACACATGTGAGAACACCATGTAGCTTTGAGTCCCCATTCCCTGTCCCTCTCACCTTGAATGCAGTCACCAAGTCTAGAGCTGTAGCAGCTATGGGAGACCATGAGCTGGGAGCCAGCAATCTAAAGCTGGTGAGGCAGAAAGGCACAGTGTGGAGTCCTAAGGCATCATGTGGCTGACTGACTCCCTGGCCAGATCAAGGGGGTCCCAAAGGGCTGAAGCTCTATTAGTGATCTTAATCACCTGGGTGCCCAAGCACAGCACACTCTGAGGAAACTTTCTGCAAAATATCATAGGGGGCTAATATCCCTAATCAGTAAGAGCCTCTAAAATTTGAGAATAAACTAACAATCTGGTTTTTTTTTTTTAAGGCAAAAACTAAAAGAATCTGTTCACAAGAAAAATAAGTAAAAATGGCCCTTAAACACATGAAAATGTGTTTGACCTATCTCATTAAAAAAAAAAAGAAAACTAAACTAAAATACACTATCATCATCAGATTCAAAAAACAAAAAACAAAAAACAAAACAAAAAAACCAGGTACTATGGGTGAGGCCATGAGGAAACCAGTACTCTGGGCACCACTGATCCAACAGGGCCTGAGGTGAGTCCTGAGGACAGGGACCTGCCAAAACCTAGCAAACCTACACATCTACCCTTTCACCCTGCACGCCAACTCCAAGAAGCCTACCCCACAGATACTCTGGCAAAGAGCATAAAATGAAGTCTGAAGTCTGTACAAGGCTATCTGCTGCAAAATATCATAGCAAAAGTCTAAAAATAACACAAGTGGTTGAATAAGCTATGGTATGGGGCGCCTGGGTGGTTCAGTGGGTTAAGCCGCTGCCTTCGGCTCGGGTCATGATCTCAGGGTCCTGGGATCGCGTCCCGCATCGGACTCCCTGCTCAGTGGGGAGCCTGCTTCTCCCTCTGCCTCTGCCTGCCTCTCTGCCTACTTGTGATCTCTGTCTCTCTCTCTCTCATTCTGTCAAATAAATAAATAAATAAAATCTTTAAAAAAAAAAAAAAAAAGCTATGGTATATTAAAAAAAAAAAAACAAAACAGAATACTATACAATTGTAAAAGGAATGAGGAAGATCTTTATAGAGCTATGGAATGATCTCCAAATTCTATTAAATGGAAAAAAGAAAGGTGCAGAACACTTATGGAGCCTGCTACCTTTTGTAAAGTGGATGTGTGTGTACACGCACACGTGTCTGCAGAGATAATTAAAAGCAACTATGTGTATATATAATTTTTTTTAAATTTCCAAACAGAAACAATGGAAGAATTAACCAAAATAATAAAATAATAAAAATGACTGAATGGTTCCCTCTGGGTGGAGAGGGCCAGAGCAGACGAGACAGGAAGGAAGCCAGCATTCTAGAAGGTACAGAATTGTAAAAGGACTCCCAGAGAAGGGAGGCCGCCGCCACCTGGCACAGCACCCAGGACAGCTCTCACTGGCCCCTATCTAAGGGCCTCCACAGATGACCCCACTCCATCTACACAAAGAATGCGCGCATTCTCATTCCTCACAAACGGGAGGGGAGAAGACAGAGTCAGGGGGTGTGCAGGGCCTACTCTGCACCAGGAACTTAGGAAGCCTCAGGATCTCATGATCTTCACTGTGAGGAGTTGCTTCCCCATTTCCTATATGAAGAAACTGAGGTCCAGAGAGGACCGATATCCACAGAGAAGGGACAGACGTGGGGTTCAAACCCAAGTCTGTGTGATTTCACATTTAGATATCAAGTGAAAAAATTAAAAAGTATGCTTGGTGAAAGGTTTTCTTTTGTTTGTTCTTAGAGGTAAGACTAAACGACAGTCACAACTAATCCTCCCACTTCTCTGGGGTGAGCGCATGGACAGATGTGCACGGGTCAGGGCACAACCATCCCCACTGCACACCACGTGGGCAAACCCACCACCAGCAGCAGGAGCGACTTCCAAGTACGTTTGTGTACACACACACACACACACACACACACGCTGTGGTGCACTCATAGCACCACAGCCTCACAGGGCTGCTGTGAGCCTACAGAGTAAAATCCTTCTCCCCATGGACCGGTGGAATGAAATGCACTCTTTGTTTCAACAAATATTTATTGAACACTTAAGTGCAAGTACGGCTGGGAATATGATGATGAAAGAGACAGGACCCTTGACCCTTAAGGAAATTGTGCACTGACAGAGGGATACTTTTACAACATAAAAAGTACCATAGGAATGTGCTTTAAATACTTAGAAGAAAGCAGGGCTCGGGGCTGAGGACAGAGGAAACAAGAAAGACACAATGCTGATGACTACTTAGACCGGGTGACTGATTAAAACTCCTCTCCCGGGGCGCCTGGGTGGCTCAGTGGGTTAAGCTGCTGCCTTCGGCTCAGGTCATGATCCCAGGTCCTGGGTTCGAGCCCCACGTCGGGCTTTCTGCTCAGCAGGGAGCCTGCTTCCTCCTCTCTCTCTGCCTGCCTCTCTGCCTACTTGTGATTTCTCTCTGTCAAATAAATAAATAAATAAATCTTTAAAAAAAAATAAAAAAATAAAAAAAAAATAAAATAAAACTCCTCTCCCTACTTTTGTGTATGTTTGGAAATTTCCATCAGAGGTAGAGACAGGGTGCTCTGGAAACTCAGAAGTGAATGAAACACACCGGAGGCCTGAATGCAAGGCCTGCAGCTGCTACCACTGGAGCTAAGGGCAGCAGCTCCCTGACACCCCAGGCTCCTGACCTGCAGATCCCACCTCAGGGGGTGCTGCCCAGAGCAGGAAATGCCCAAGAAGCTGCAAAGTGCTACACAAATGCAAAGCCGTGTTATAACCATCACTACTCAAATGACTCTTCCCTGGGTCCCACTGCCCCCTTGCCCGTTTTCAGACAGAAGGTGGAAATAGAGTCCTGTGTTAAGCAGCCGCCTCTGGGCTTACGGGAAGTGCTTTTTCTTCACTTGAGAACACTCAGTCCAGCCACACTGCTAACACCTGCCACTGACATCCTGCAATAACATCCTTCCAGTGTGTTCTCAGTGCGTAAATTAGACAGAAAAGAGGGGTTATGTAATATACAAATTATTTAATAATCTGCTTTTCCAAATATATTGTGACCAGATCCGCTTTTCTGTGTTGCTCTGTAGCCTGTTTCATCTTTTCAAGTGCTTAAGGGCACTGAAATAATTATGAGCAAATCTAAAAAACTGACAGCATTTCATACATGAAATAGTTTCAATGTCAGGTTAAAATAGATCTTTTTAAAAAATATATGTCTTATTTATATCAAGACCCTGAACTCTGCTTAGGTAAGTTTAAAGTTATTTTCAACACAGGAGTTAAAAGTTTAAACAAAGGGGAACATAACTAAGATACTGCATATAACGTATTCATTTATTAGGATACTATGAAATTTAAATCCTACTTATCATGCCCTTTTGTGTATCTGGCTCCTTACACTGCATCTGTTTTGATCTGACAGCTGGAACTGTTTCAACTGTGATTCAGGACATTCCAGAAAAAAGCCTAAGGGCAGACTCTTCTCCATCTTCTGCTACCTGCACACAGCACCCTTTATTACCCTCCACATCAGGAAACCTCGATTGAAGGACATCGTGTTAAGCTTTTGTTTTTGTTTTCTTTAACAAACAATATGCCCATTTTAGAAAATTCAGAAAATTAAAAATAAAAATAATACAAACTGCACCACCCCTGGTATCAGGGCACAATCTCTGGCATCAGTTCGGAAACTTTCGTTGTCTTACTTCCTATGCAGTGTTTTGCACACAGCTGAATGGCATTCTGTACACACTGCCTCTCTGTTTCCCCAACATGACAAAGTACTGTCCACATTACTGCCTTCCTCAATCACCCGAATGGCTGCAGTAGACACTAAAGCCGCAACTCGCTCTGCCACTTCCCAATTGTGCGGCCTGGACACTCAACCACCATGGTAACCTTCACGCACTTTCAAAAGGGAAGCAAGACCACCTATGCAGGGTGCGTGATGCCAGCACAGAAAAGCTATGTCAGCTCTGTCATTAACCCACTGAGTTGCTACACTGGGCTGGACTATCTTGGGGTTTGCAACTTTTTATATTTAATGCTGCAATAAACATAACGCCATTGTACTTTTTCTTATTTAAGATTTCCTCAGCAAGTGGAGATGCAACATGGGGGGTTAAGGGGGTAGGAGAAGAATAAATGAAACAAGATGGGATTGGGAGGGAGACAAACCATAAGTGACTCTTGAGGGTTGCTGGGGGGAAGGGGATTGGGAGAGGGGGGTGGGGTTTTGGACAATGGGGAGGGTATGTGCTATGGTGAGTGCTGTGAATGTATAAACCTGGCGATTCACAGACCTGTACCCCTGGGGATAAAAATACATTATATGTTAATTAAAAAATAAATAAATAAATTATTTTAAAAAAAAAAGAGTATTTCCTCAGCATATGATTCCACCAGTGGAATTACTGAGTCAAGAGTATGGACCGTCTATGTTTTCCAAACATGTCACCAAATCATTTCCCCAAATGACTGCACCCGTATGTGCTGCTGGAGAGTGAAGAAGCTACAGGGTTTCTATACACAGCAAAATTCCAGCTCACGCACAAAACTGGCTGGATATAAAAATCTACTTAGACAATTATGACTAGTAGATAGTAAAAATACACTTGGGCAATTAGACCCATAACTCAGTACTGACAAACCTCGTTTTTACTTGCCCTCTTTAAGTACCTGAAAACATAGAAAAAAGAGATGAAGAACAATTTCTTAGACTTCCTTTTCATTCAGCTTCTGACTACTAATCCATCTTTGTCAAAGAGTTCAAATATAAAGACCACCAAGTGGGATTAGACTTAACAAGATGAGTATTTCAAATTTTCCCAAACCATGAAAAGAACTGAACCAAGTTCACACTCCATACTTGAAATATGGAGAGTTCTAGGACAAAAGAAATTCAGAAATACAGATATTTCCTTTCAAAACCTTCAAATGTGTAACTGTCTCATAAACATCCATAAGAATGATTCTACTATCAATCCTTCTATGAACTCCACTGAGACCACTCCAAAATAGTCAAGATTACCAACCAATTCTGAGAAGCTCACAGCTGATTTTTTTTTATAATTTTTTTTTATTTTTTCAGCATAACAGTATTCATTATTTTTGCACCACACCCAGTGCTCCATGCAATCCGTGCCCTCTACAATACCCACCACCTGGTGCCCCCAACCTCCCACCCCCCACCCCTTCAAAATTCTCAGATCGTTTTTCAGAGTCCATAGTCTCTCATGGTTCACCTCCCCTTCCAATTTCCCTCAACTCCCTTCTCCTCTCCATCTCCCCTTGTCCTCCATGCTATTTGTTATGCTCCACAAATAAGTGAAACCATATGATAATTGACTCTCTCTGCTTGACTTATTTCACTCAGCATAATCTCTTCCAGTCCCGTCCATGTTGCTACAAAACTTGGGTATTCATCCTTTCTTTTTTCTTTTTTTTTTTTTACAGCTTTATAAACATATATTTTTACCCCAGGGGTACAGGTCTGCGAATCGCCAGGTTTACACACTTCACAACACTCACCATAGCACATACCCTCCCCAATATCCATAACCCCACCCCCTCTCCCAACCCCCTCCCCCCATCAACACTCAGTTTGTTTTGTGAGATTAAGAGTCACTTATGGTTTGTCTCCCTCCCAATCCCATCTTGTTTCATTTACTCTTCTCCTACCCCCTCAACCCCCCATGTTGCATCTCCTCTCCCTCATATCAGGGAGATCATATGAGAGTTGTCTTTCTCCGATTGACTTATTTCGCTAAGCATGATACCCTCTAGTTCCATCCACGTCGTCGCAAATGGCAAGATTTCATTTCTTTTGATGGCTGCATAGTATTCCATTGTGTATATATACCACATCTTCTTTATCCATTCGTCTGTAGATGGACATCTAGGTTCTTTCCATACTTTGGCTATTGTAGACATTGCTACTATAAACATTCGGGTGCATGTGCCCCTTCGGATCACTACGTTTGTATCTTTAGGGTAAATACCCAGCAGTGCAATTGCTGGGTCATAGGGTAGTTCTATTTTCAACATTTTGAGGAACCTCCATGCTGTTTTCCAGAGTGGTTGCACCAGCTTGCATTCCCACCAACAGTGTAGGAGGGTTCCCCTTTCTCCGCATCCTCGCCAGCATCTGTCATTTCCTGACTTGTTAATTTTAGCCATTCTGACTGGTGTGAGGTGATATCTCATGGTGGTTTTGATTTGTATTTCCCTGATGCTGAGTGATATGGAGCACTTTTTCATGTGTCTGTTGGCCATCTGGATGTCTTCTTTGCAGAAATGTCTGTTCATGTCCTCTGCCCATTTCTTGATTGGATTATTTGTTCTTTGGGTGTTGAGTTTGCTAAGTTCTTTATAGATTTTGGACACTAGCCCTTTATCTGATATGTCATTTGCAAATATCTTCTCCCATTCTGTCAGTTGTCTTTTGGTTTTGTTCACTGTTTCCTTTGCTGTGCAAAAGCTTTTGATCTTGATAAAATCCCAAAAGTTCATTTTTGCCCTTGCTTCCCTTGTCTTTGGTGATGTTCCTAGGAAGATGTTGCTGCGGCTGAGGTCGAAGAGGTTGCTGCCTGTGTTCTCCTCGAGGATTTTGATGGATTCCTTTCTCACATTGAGATCCTTCATCCATTTTGAGTCTATTTTCGTGTGTGGTGTAAGGAAATGATCCAATTTCATTTTTCTGCATGTGGCTGTCCAATTGTCCCAACACCATTTATTGAAGAGGCTGTCTTTTTTCCATTGGACATTCTTTCCTGCTTTGTCGAAGATGAGTTGACCATAGAGTCGAGGGTCCATTTCTGGGCTCTCTATTCTGTTCCATTGATCTATGTGTCTGTTTTTGTGCCAGTACCATGCTGTCTTGATGATGACAGCTTTGTAATAGAGCTTGAAGTCCGGAATTGTGGTGCCACCAACTTTGGCTTTCTTTTTCAATATTCCTTTGGCTATTCGAGGTCTTTTCTGGTTCCATATGAATTTTAGGATTATTTGTTCCATTTCTTTGAAAAAAATGGATGGTACTTTGATAGGAATTGCATTAAATGTGTAGATTGCTTTAGGTAGCATAGACATTTTCACAATATTTATTCTTCCAATCCAGGAGCATGGAACATTTTTCCATTTCTTTGTGTCTTCCTCAATTTCTTTCATGAGTACTTTATAGTTTTCTGAGTATAGATTCTTAGTCTCTTTGGTTAGGTTTATTCCTAGGTATCTTATAGTTTTGGGTGCAATTGTAAATGGGATGGACTCCTTAATTTCTCTTTCTTCTGTCTTGTTGTTGGTGTAGAAAAATGCAACTGATTTCTGTGCATTGATTTTATATCCTGACACTTTACTGAATTCCTGTACAAGTTCTAGCAGTTTTGGAGTGGAGTCTTTTGGGTTTTCCACATATAGTATCATATCATGTGCAAAGAGTGATAGTTTGACTTCTTCTTTCCGATTTGGATGCCTTTAATTTCCTTTTGTTGTCTGATTGCTGAGGCTAGGACTTCTAGTACTATGTTAAATAGCAGTGGTGATAACGGACATCCCTGCCGTGTTCCTGACCTTAGCGGAAAAGCTTTCAGTTTTTCTCCATTGAGAATGATATTTGCGGTGGGTTTTTCATAGATGGCTTTGATAATATTGAGGTATGTGCCCTCTATCCCTACACTTTGAAGAGTTTTGATCAGGAAGGGATGCTATACTTTGTCAAATGCTTTTTCAGCATCTATGGAGAGTATCATATGGTTCTTGTTCTTTCTTTTATTAATGTATTGTATCACATTGATTGATTTACGGATGTTGAACCAACCTTGCAGCCCTGGAATAAATCCCACTTGGTCGTGGTGAATAATCCTTTTAATGTACTGTTGAATCCTATTGGCTAGTATTTTGGCGAGAATTTTTGCATCTGTGTTCATCAAGGATATTGGTCTGTAGTTCTCTTTTTTGATGGGATCCTTGTCTGGTTTTGGGATCAAGGTGATGCTGGCCTCATAAAATGAGTTTGGAAGTTTTCCTTCTATTTCTATTTTTTGGAACAGTTTCAGGAGAATAGGAATTAGTTCTTCTTTAAATGTTTGGTAGAATTCCCCCGGGAAGCCGTCTGGCCCTGGGCTTTTGTTTGTTTGGAGATTTTTGATGACTGTTCCAATCTCCTTACTGGTTATGGGTCTGTTGAGGCTTTCTATTTCTTCCTGGTTCAGTTGTGGTAGTTTATATGTCTCTAGGAATGCATCCATTTCTTCCAGATTGTCAAATTTGTTGGCGTAGAGTTGCTCATAGTATGTTCTTATAATTGTCTGTATTTCTTTGGTGTTCGTTGTGATCTCTCCTCTTTCATTCATGATTTTATTTATTTGGGTCCTTTCTCTTTTCTTTTTGATAAGTCTGGCCAGGGGTTTATCAATCTTATTAATTCTTTCAAAGAACCAGCTCCTCGTTTCGTTGATTTGTTCTATTGTTTTTTTAGTTTCTATTTCATTGATTTCTGCTCTAATCTTTATGATTTCTCTTCTCCTGCTGGGTTTAGGGTTTCTTTCTTGTTCTTTCTCCAGCTCCTTTAGGTGTAGGGTTAGGTTGTGTAACTGAGACCTTTCTTGTTTCTTGAGAAAGGCTTGTACTGCTATATATTTTCCTCTCAGGACTGCCTTTGTTGTGTCCCACAGATTCTGAACCGTTGTGTTTTCATTATCATTTGTTTCCATAAATTTTTTCAATTCTTCTTTAATTTCCTGGTTGACCCATTCATTCTTTAGAAGGATGCTGTTTAGTCTCCATGTATTTGGGTTCTTTCCAAATTTCCTCTTGTTATTGAGTTCTAGCTTTAGAGCACTGTGGTCTGAAAATATGCAGGGAATGATCCCAATCTTTTGATACCTGTTGAGACTTGATTTAGGACCAAGAATGTGATCTATTCTGGAGAATGTTCCATGTGCACTAGAGAAGAATGTGTATTCTGTTGCTTTGGGATGAAATGTTCTGAATATATCTGTGATGTCCATCTGGTCCAGTGTTTCATTTAAGGCCTTGATTTCCTTGTTGATCTTTTGCTTGGATGATCTGTCCATTTCAGTGAGGGGAGTGTTAAAATCCCCTACTATTATTGTATTCTTGTCGATGTGTTTCTTTGATTTTGTTATCAATTGGTTTATATAGTTGGCTGCTCCCACGTTAGGGGCATAGATATTTAAAATTGTTAGATCTTCTTGTTGGACAGTTCCTTTGAGTATGATATAGTGTCCTTCCTCATCTCTTATTATAGTCTTTGGCTTAAAATCTAATTGATCTGATATAAGGATTGCCACTCCTGCTTTCTTCTGATGTCCATTAGCATGGTAAATTCTTTTCCACCCCCTCACTTTAAACCTGGAGGTGTCTTTGGGTTTAAGATGAGTTTCTTGTAGGCAACATATAGATGGGTTTTGTTTTTTTATCCATTCTGATACCCTGTGTCTTTTGATTGGGGCATTTAGCCCATTAACATTCAGGGTAAGTATTGAGAGATATGAATTTAGTGCCATTGTATTGCCTGTAAGGTGACTGTTATTGTATATTGTCTCTGTTTCTTTCTGATCTACTACTTTGAGGGTCTCTCTTTGCTTAGAGGACCCCTTTCAATATTTCCTGTAGAGCTGGTTTGGTATTTGCAAATTCTTTCAGTTTTTGTTTGTCCTGGAAGCTTTTAATCTCTCCTTCTATTTTCAATGATAGCCTAGCTGGATATAGTATTCTTGGCTGCATGTTTTTCTCATTTAGTACTCTGAATATATCATGCCAGCTCTTTCTGGCCTGCCAGGTCTCTGTGGATAAGTCCGCTGCCAATCTAATATTTTTACCATTGTACGTTACAGACTTCTTTTCCCGGGCTGCTTTCAGGATCTTTTCTTTGTCACTAAGACTTGTAAATTTTACTATTAGGTGACGGGGTGTGGACCTATTCTTATTGATTTTGAGGGGGGTTCTCTGAACCTCCTGAATTTTGATGCTTGTTCCCTTTGCCATATTGGGGAAATTCTCTCCAATAATTCTCTCCAATATACCTTCTGCTCCCCTCTCTGTTTCCTCTTCTTCTGGAATCCCAATTATTCTAATGTTGTTTCGTCTTATGGTGTCACTTATCTCTCGAATTCTCCCCTCGTGGTCCAGTAGCTGTTTGTCCCTCTTTTGCTCAGTTTCTTTATTCTCTGTCATTTGGTCTTCTATATCGCTAATTCTTTCTTCTGCCTCATTTATCCTAGCAGTGAGAGCCTCCATTTTTGATTGCACCTCATTAATAGCTTTTTTGATTTCAACTTGGTTAGATTTTAGTTCTTTTATTTCTCCAGAAAGGGCTTTTATATCTCCCGAGAGGGTTGCTTTAATATCTTCCATGCCTTTTTCAAGCCCGGCTGGAACCTTGAGAATCGTCATTCTGAACTCTATATCTGACATATTACCAATGTCTGTGTTGATTAGGTCCCTAGCCTTTGGTACTGCCTCTTGTTCTTTTTTTTGTTGTGAATTTTTCCGCCTTGTCATTTTGTCTAGATAAGAGTTTATGAAGGAGCAAGTAAAATACTAAAAGGGTGGCAACAACCCCAGGAAAATATGCTTTAGCCAAATCAGAAGAGATCCTGAATTGTGAGGGGGGAGAAAGGGGATAAAAAGGGGCTCAGAAAGAAAGAAAAAAAAAAAGAAACTATTAAAAAAAAGAAAGCCGATAAAGAAAAAATATAAAAAGAGGAAAAATATATATATATATATTAGATAAACTATTTAAAAAAACGTTAAAAAAAGAAAACTATAAAAGTTAAAAAAAATTTAGCAGAAGAAGAGAAAAAGAAAAAAAAATTGAAAAAGAAAAAAAAATTAAATTAACTGCAAGGTTAAAAAATCATGGGGAGAAAACCATGAGTTCCGTGCTTTGCTTTCTTCTCCTCTGGAATTCCGCCGCTCTCCTTGGTAGGTGAACTTGGTCCTGGCTGGGTTTCCCGTTGATCTTCTGGGGGAGGGGCCTGTTGTAGTGATTCTCAAGCGTCTTTGTCCCAGGCGGAGTTGCACCGCCCTTACCCGGGGCCGCGCTGAGTAGCTGAGTAATCCGCTCGGGTTCGCTTTCGGGAGCTTTTGTTCCCTGAGCGCTTTCCGTAGAGTTCCGGAGGGCGGGAATGAAGATGGCGGCCTCCCGGTCTCCGGCCCGGAGGACCCGAGAGCCCGGGGCCCCACTCCTCAGTGCGCCCTCAGAGAACAGTGCCCAATGACTCCCGTCACCCTGGCCTCCGGCCGCGCTCCGAGCTGACCGAGCCTGAGACCGGTTCAAGGCAACCCCGAGCTGAGAGTCACTCCTCGGCTCTGTCTCTGTACCCGGCTTCCCCGTTCTAATACCGGTAAGCTCTGCGACACTCAGACACCCCCGATCCTTCTGCGACCCTGCGGGACCTGAGGCCGCGCTGACCCCGCCTGGGCTTCACCCCAGTTAAGCCTCTGGAGCGATGTCCCTCAGCGGAACAGACTTTTAAAAGTACTGATTTTGCTCCGTTGCTCCGCCGCTCGCCGGGAGCCAGCCCCTCCCCCCGCGGTCTATCTTCCCGTCGCTTTGGATTCACTTCTCCGCCAGTCCTAGCTTGCAGAAAGTGGTTGATTTTCTGTTTCTGGAATTGCTGTTCTTCTTCTCTTCAATCTCCCGTTGGATTTGTAGGTGTTTGCAATCTTTAGATAAGCTATTTAGCTGATATCCCGCTACCTGAAGTAGTCTCAGCCTGCTACTTCTCCGCCATCTTGACTCCTCCTGAGAAGCTCACAGCTGATTTTAAGTATTACAGGGTATGTAGCTTGAAAGGCCAAATCCAGCTGGAAAAAAAGTGGCCCTCTTCAACAAACGATGCTGGGATATCCACATGCAAAAGACTAAAAGTGGACCCTTACCTCACACCATATAAAAAAATTAACACAAAAAGAGCTAAAACAATAAAACTCTTGGAAGAAAACACTGAAGTACATTTTCATGACCTTGGATTTGGCAATGGTTTTTCAAATATAACACGAAAAGCACAAGCAAGAAAAGAAAAACATAAACTGGACTTCTCTAAAATTTAAAACTTTTGGAAAAAAAAATTTTTAACTTTTGTGCATCAAAAGACACTATAAAGACTGTGAAAGGAGGGGTATGTGGGTGGCTCAGTCAGTTAAGCTTCTTACTCTCAGTTTCAGCTTGGGTCATGATCTGGGGTCATGAGATCAAATATTACATCAAGCTCCATGCAGAGTCTGCTTGGGATTCTTCCTCTCTCCCTCTCTCTCCCCTTCTGCTCCTCCCCCGACTCACATGCACACTCTCTCTCTCTCTCTCTCTCTAAAATAAATAATACCAATCTTTTAAAAAAAAAAGACAGTGAAAAGAGAACCCACAAAATGGGAAAAAGTTCATTAATCTGAATTTACTGAATACTGAAGGGCCCAGTATTCAAAATATATAAAGAACCTCACAACTCAACAACAAAACGATAACCCAACTTAAATATGGGCAAAGGGGGGGCACCTGGGTGGCTCAGTGGGTTAAGCCGCTGCCTTCGGCTCAGGTCATGATCTCAGGGTCCTGGGATTGAGTCCCGCATTGGGCTCTCTGCTCAGCAGGGAGCCTGCTTCCCTCTCTCTCTCTCTCTCTCTCTGCCTGCCTCTCCGTCTACTTGTGATCTCTCTCTGTCAAATAAATAAATAAAATCTTTTTAAAAATAAATAAATAAATAAAAATAAAAATGGGCAAAGGACTGACATAGACATTTCTCCAAAGATATACAAGAGGCCAACAAGCATATGAAAAAATGCTCAACATCATTAGTCACTAAGGAAATGCAAATCAATACCAGGAGATGTCACTTCACAGCCACCAGGATGGCCATAATAAAAAAGAAAAAAGAAAAGAAAAGAAAACAAGTGTGGGCAACTGCAGAAAAACCGGAACCCTCCTACATTGCTACTGTGCTGTTGGAAATGTAAGATGGCATGGCGATTGTAGGAAACAATTTAGAGGTTCCTCAATAAGATATACACATAACCACCCAACAATTTCACTCCTTGGGTAAATACTCAAAAGAACTAGAAAGAGACATTCAACCAATAACTTGTTCATAGCAGCTCTATTCTATTCACAACAGCCAAATAGTAGTAGCAATTCGAATATGTATCAACAGATGAAGGGATAAACAAAATGTGGTATATCCATACAATGGCATACTATTTGTCTATAAAAAGGAATGAGGCACTGATACATGCTACAACATGGATGAACTTTGAAAACATCATGCTAAGGGAAAGATGCCAGACACAAAAGGCCATATATTGTATGATTCCATTTATATGAGATATCTAGAAAAGGCAAATCCACAGAGACAGAAGGCAGATGAGTAGCTGGGGAAGAAGAGGGAATGGGGAGTGACTACTTAATGGGAAAGGGGTTTCCTAGGGGATAAAAAAAAATATGGAACTAAATACTGGTGATGGTTGCACAACACTGTTAATACCTAACGCCACTGACCTGTATACATTTAAAATGGTTAAAGTGAGGGGGTACCTGGCTGGCTCAGCTTATAAAGTATGTGACTCTTGATCTCAGGGTCGTGAGTTCAAGCCCCACATTGGGAATAGAGCCTACTTAAAAATAATGAAGTAAAACAAAATAAAAGTAAATAAAAATTTTTTTAAATAAAATGGTTAAAATGGTAAATAAAGAAAAAGAACAAGAGTGCCCCTCTCCCATCTTGCAATAAGGGACAATGCACCACTTGGCCTGGATCCTGGGGTGTACTTCACCATCATGGCGCAAGAGGAGCCAGGCTTAGGAAAACTACCACAACCCAGGCACCTTCACCTTCAGATGGAGAAGAGCAGAGCCAGCCAAAAGCGGGTGGCAGATGACCCAAAGCATCACACTACTCAGACTGAGGTGGCAGGGAGAGCCGGCCCAGAGCAGCACAGGCACAGCACTGGACCTGCGACCAATCTCGGGCAGGACTCACATTCCCCCCAGCAGCCAAGCACACAGTTAATGGCACTTCAAACCCGAAGACCGGAAAAAACATTCCAGGACTGATAAATCAAAACAAGACAGAGGGGGGGAGGGGTGGGCTGAAGATATATTATAAAGCACATGCATAAATCTAAATGAATTTATTACAGAAACCAGAAGACCATTTTAGCAAATACGTGCTTCTTGTTTTTAGATTACAGGAAGACACTGACTCTATTAAAAAATTAGTTTTTTCAAGGACAGGGAGCACCAAAATGAGAACAGGATGAAATTAAAGCACAACAGCTGCGATACAGGACATGATTAGAAAAGGAAGCAAAAATAATCACACCCCAGCAAAATTAAAATCCACATATAAGGAGCTAAAGGGGAAAACGTACACTGCAGGAAATGTCATTGGTCATGTACAAGACAAAAAGTGAGACCTCAGAAAGCTGCAGGATACAGTGCAGAGAAGACAAGACTGGGAAGAGCTCACCAACAGAGTGATAAAGGGACAGATTAACCCACAAACAATAAGAACCACAGAAAAGGAACACAAAATAAATGGAGATGCAAAACTGAGAGGTACAAACCCAAAAAAGGAAAAGCAAAGCCCCACCAGGTTGATGTGCTAAACTCACTGGGCACTGCCTGTCCCAGACACCTCAGCCCCAGCCCACCATGACCTACAGCCCCACCTCTGGGATCTAGCCCAAAGATGAAACGACAGATCAAGGCACAGCAAGCAAATGCTCACAGGCCAAAGAGCCACCGTGAAGGGGCTCCCCTAGGAAAAAGTGGACAATTTAAGCATCAAAAGGAATGACTACCACTGATTGTAAAACACTGAATAAAAAGAATGAATCCACAGTGACAAAGAGTGAGACAGCGAGGGAGAACAGAAAGGGAACGTTTGCCTCCATCGGAGAGGATTCTTCTACCAAATCCTTACTTTGAAAATTGGTAATTAAACAGGAAGAAACGAGCAATTACCCTGCCTTTTTTTAAGGAGAAATTGTAGCTTTTCCCCAGTTGAAGTGGGAAAAATTTACAGAATACCAACAGACAAACGTGGAAGAGATGACAGAAAAGGGGGAATCTCCATTTTGCAAACTCGTAATTGGTTCAGGAAACTCTTAGGCATGAACGCTGAAAACTGTTAAAGATAAGTATATTTGCTTGGTGCCCAAGAACCACCTCACAGGTTCCCTCCTGACAAAGAGGGAAATCCACACTTCCAATGGAAATATCTAGCATCTCCACATAAAGCAAATGATGACACAGCAGAGGAGACAGACTGACAGGACACTGAACATCCCAGATCAAGGAAATTTGCCCAAACATCAACCTGAATAGAATCAAGTCTTCAAAACTCTCACTTCCAATTTACAGCAAACAAAAGGATCAAAGAAACCACAAGGAAACAATCAAAAAAATCCAGACACAGATTTTACAAGACCACTGCCCTTGTCTCTCCAATTCATCCATGTCATAGTGGGGAGGAGGAGAAAGTGCCTGTGGGGAGTATTTGAAGCTCAGAGACTGAAGAGGTACAACAAAATATAATGCAACAATTTTGATTGTTACATGATCCCCCAAGGGAGGCTATAAAAGACATTTTGGTTCAACTGGGGGAATCTAAAAATCATGTGCTTATTTTAGATATTAGAAAATTACAATTAATTTTTAGGTATAATAACGGTGTATAGGAAAACATCCTTATTTTTAGAAGTCCTTATCTTTAGGAGTTTAGGTAGAATAATGATATACTTTAAAATGTCATTTTTATGAGTTGCATGCTGAGCTATCCAGGTGTAAACTATTGTGATACCTGTAAGTTACTTTTTTTTTTTTTTTTTGCTTTATATAAATATTTTTATTTTGCTTTTGGATGTATATAGCAGTGTACATTTGAGTGAGGAGGCTGCTCAAGCCGAATAGGGAAAAGGTTACAAAATATACATTAAAAATATTCATATCAAAAGCATGAGGATCCTTCCATCCTATTTTAAAGAACAAGCACATTCATACAAATGGAAGGGCTGTGACAAAGAATTTCCAAGTTCAAGAGCCTGTCATAGTAATGAGGTATAAATAACGGGCAAGAGGAGTCTTGCAAGCTTCTCTCTTCTCCATTGCTCACTGAAGTCTCATTCGTTTTTCAGGAGGGCCTTTGGTGCTCACTATCTGTTGGACGTTCTTTGTGGTCTCCTTCTCTTCAGATTTTACAGTTTCTGGTACAGGTTCTGCCTCTTTCTTTGTCTGATCCACTGGGACAGGCTTTTCTCCAGACTTTTGCTGCACAAATTTGGGTGGAAATTTCTGTCTTAGGTCTAGGAGTAAAGCATCCACACGTTGTCTCTGAAAAATAGAGCTTGGTTCTTCTTTCCTTTTAGCCTTAGGTTTGACTTTATCTTGCTCTTCATGATCTTTGAAATGCCACCAGTACCCTTTGGAAGGGTGGTACCGACAGTAGGACATGGCTTCATCAAAGGCTGACTGAATGCCGTGCACCGCAGTAAGCACCCTAGAGTTTATAACAGACCCCAAGTCTGGGGCTTGATAGATCACTCCAGCAATGATATAGTAATCAGCCAGTGGGATAACTTGGGTAGGGGACTGCTGCTGTTGCTTCCGAATGATAAAAAGAATGGGTTCTTGAGCATGTAAAAGGATGTATTCTACTCCAACCATTTGATTTAAGTGTTCTAATGTTAGCCTCTGCATTTTGACCACCTCATTATTACATGTTCTGTCATAAAAAGGATTACTTCTTTCTGAAAAGTAATCCAGGACACTTCCACTGTTCAAAATGGGGATCCAGGAACTGTCAACCCAAGAGATTCCCAGCAGATTATCTCGAATATCCACCGCCGCCATAGTTCTAAAAGCGCTCGCAGGTTCTCCTGTAAGTTACTTTCAAAAGATTTAGCAGATTACTTATATTCAACACATATAGATAAGGCATTTTTGGCAATACATTAACAATTATTGATTCTTTTTTTTTAAAGATTTTATTTATTTATTTGACAGACAGAGATTACAAGTAAGCAGAGAGGCAGGCAGAGAGAGAGAGAGAAGGAAGCAGGCTCCCCGCTGAGCAGAGAGTTCAATGCGGGGCTCGGTCCCAGGACCCCGGGATCACGACCTGAGCCGAAGGCAGAGGCTTTAACCCACTGAGCCACCCAGGCGCCCCACAATTATTGATTCTTGGTAGTAAGTATATTAGGCATACACTGTACTATTACTATTATTCTTTTTAAATTTTTCATAATTAAAAATTGAAAAAGAGCCTTCCTTGCAAAGGTATTCTCCACAGAATATACGATACAACCATTACAAGGGATAAGAATAAAGAGATTTTAACAACACAGAGAAATGCTTGTAACATTAAAGTGAAAATTTACATATACTTTCATTCCAATTCTGTTAAACATACCCAGAAAAATACTCTGTAAGGAAATACAAAAGTAACAGTAATGATAGTGCAGGTGGACCTCTGGGTGCTGAAATCAGGATCTTACTTTCTTCCCCTCCCCTCCCTTCCCTCCTCTTCCTTCCAAGCTTCTCCCACTTCCTTCTCTGACTGGTCCTCCCCCTGCTCTGGCCGCATCCTAAAGCCAGTGGCTGAGCTGAGTGGGCCCTCCCTCCCACAGTCCTACTGCTCCCTCTCTCAGGCTCTGGGAACCACTCCCACTGCTGCCACATGACTATCAAGGGACAAGGTAGGACCCAGTAGGAAGAGGTGCCATCTGGAATCTACGAGGCTTGGGTGGCTTCATGGCACCCTGGCAAGCCACCTAACTGCCCGCCCCTCACCTGTGAAATTGGGATAGTTGAGAATAAGAGGAGCCAGGGAACCACTGCAGGTAGAGCTCCTTATCTCAGAGAAGAGCTCCATTAACCAGTCAACGGAACCACAACCCTCCTCTTCCCCAGCACCCACACCAAACCATCACTAAGTTCTACCAATGCCAAATCCAACGAACTCTATCACCACCACCACAGCCTTGACCCAGGCTACCAGCTCCCATTCAGGTGGCCACAACAGAGCCAGAGTGATCCTTTCAACATAGATCAGATTACGTCTCACTCCTTCCTAGAACCTTAAAGCAGGGATGGCTGGCTGGCTCAGTCAGCAGAACATGCGACTCTTGATCTTGGGGTCATGAGTTCGAGACCCATCTTGAATATAGAGATTACTAAAAAAACAAAATAACAAAACAAAATCTTCAAGCAATAGCACCTCACTCCTACAGAGCCCCCTAACACAGCCTCCTACCCAGCTCCCCAGCCTCATGTCCCTATCAAGGTCGCCTTAGGTCTTGCCAACTCTATCCACATCAGCTTTCTTTTAGCCTTTTGACTTCCCCAAGCTCCCTCTGGCCACAGATCCTTTGTATATCTCTTTGACCAGCTACATCCTCCTCATTCTTTTATTAATCCTTTAAAAAAAAATCCTTTTCATTATAAAATAGCATACATAGTAAGTCCACAGAACAAATACTCATAATTACCACAAATTGAGAACCCACCACCTACAGCAAGGAACAGAACACAACCAGCACTCTGGAAGCATCTTCTCTAATGGACTATCCAATCACTACCCATATTTTCCCATTATCCAGACTTCTCTGATAATCATTTCTTTGCATGCAAGCTTAAAGACACAAGCAGGCAAGACTAAACACCTTATGTCCTATACATTCCATCCTGGATATAAATGGAATCATATACAACATTCTTTCATGTCTGTTTTTTTGCCCAGACTACATTAATGCTATGATTAATCCTAAATCAGCAGGTAGCTGCAGTTCATTTTCACTGATGCATAATATTCTCTTGTAAGACCATACCATAATTTACTTATCCATTCTACTGCTGACTGATGTTTGCATCTTTCCACTCTTGAGCTATTATAAAAAACACACTAGTAATACTCTTGTACTCTTGGGGTACATTAGCTCACATAAGCTATTAGATACATACACCTAGAAGTAGAGTTGCTGAAACATAGGGTATACATTTGTTCAACTTTAACAGACACTGCCAAAATGTCTTCTAATGTGGTGTTACCAAATTAATATTCCCACCAACAGCAGCCAAGCTTTCCCTTGCTCCACATCCTTCCTAACACCCAGAAAGACACATTAAATGAAGAGGTGCACAGGGCAGGGTATGGAGATTGAGGAGAAGCAGAGCTTCCATGCCCACTCTGGGCATGCAAACCACACACACACTCACACATTCACACACACACACTACTGTGCTCACCAACCCAGAAACTCCCGGAATCTCCTTGTTAAAGAGGTTTTATAACTCAATCTTCAAACCCCCTCTGCTCCAAGGAATTTGGGGGAAAGGCTGAAAGTTCACACTTTTCATCACTTGTTTGGTCTTTCTGGTGACCAGCTCCCATCCTGAAGCTATCTAGGAGCCCCATCACAAGTAACCCCATTAGCATAAATTCAGGTATAGCCAAAAGGGGCTCATTATGAATAATAAAAGACAATCTTATCACTCATGGTCGAAGTGAACATGAATTTTAGAGGGACACTATTCCAACTGTTCCTGACCTCAAGGTAAAAAGCAGCCAGCCCCAGATGCCAGCTCACTTCCGCAGACCTTCATCCTCCCCCGTCCCAGCCCTATAATACTGCATTTTCTTAACAGCCACCTCATATTAACAGATGTGCTTGGCAGAAGACTGGTCAGTTAACTCAGCCCACCATTACCAGGAGCAGAAGTCACTTTATCCTACTCATCTCCCCCTATTGCCCCCCTCCCAGGATCAGACCAAAATTACCTGTTACATCCTCTCAAAGCACGCTGGCTATCACCAGCCTAATGCTCATCCCTGTCACAATGCCACACTAACTATGCAATTGCCTTACTAATGTCTGTCTTATCTTCAGACTGTTAGCTCCAGAGGTATTTATGATTGTGGTTCAGTAAGGTACCCCAAGTGCCTAGTACACTTAACATTTGCTGAGTTAAAATGAATCTGTGGGGAAAAAAAAAATGAATCTGTAAAATAAGAAAAATAATGACTAGCCCATGGTATTCCCACTCGTATTCAATAAATTAACTTTTAAAAATGATTTTCATTGCTAATTGTTTGCCACATTCATTTTTATTTGCTCTCCTGGCTGCTAGAGATGATGAATCAACCAGCTTAAGCTGGGGGAGGAGGGGTTCGGGAGAATGATTAAAAAGACAGAAATAATCATAAAAGAAACCATTTACTGAAGGCTGATATGTCAGGCCCTATGCTAAGTATACGAAGACTGTCCCATTTACTTCTATGACTTAACATCATCATTTCTATTTTAGGGATCTGACTACTCCTATTTCCTTTTCTATTTTGCAGATATGGAAATCAAGGCTCAAGAACACATTTATTGTCACTGCCACCAACCCAGGAACAGGTATTTTCCCTGTTTCAGATGAGGAAACCAAGTCTTGAGAGGTCTAGGATACTGTCTATGATATGTCAGGTCTCACAAGTGGGAGAGAAGGGTGTGAATCAACTTCGTTTAACACCAGAGTTCAGGCTATTAAATACACACATGAGCTTTAAAACTTTTCATATGACTACACAGCCGCTAGGATGGCTATAATCAAGAAGAAATAACTGCAGGCGTGGAGACACTGGAACCCTCACACACTGCTCAGGGAATGTAAAATGGTGCAGTCACTCTGGAAAAGAGTATGGCAGTTTTTCAAAAAAAAAAAAAAAAAAAAAAAAAAACTACTCCCAGATAGACATCCACGAGAAATGACCCACGTGTACCAACAGAAACATGGACGTGAATGTTCACAGCAGCCTCATCCAGAATAGCCAAAAAGTGGAAATAATCCAAATGCTCACACTGCAACACGGATGAACTTTGAACACTTATCGCTAATGAAAGAAGCCAGACACAAAAGGCACATACTGCATGATTCTATGTATGCGAAACGTCCAGAATCAGCAAATCCTCAAGACAGAAAGTAGATGAGCAGTTGTCTAAGGCTGAGAGAATTGAGAAGGAATGAGGAACGGATGCTAATGGTTATGGGGTTTCTTTTGGGGGTGATGAAAACATTCTAAAATTGACTGTGGTAATGGTTGCACAATTGTGCATATATTACAAACCACTGAACTACACACTTTAAAGGAGTTAACTGCGTGGTGTGTGAACTACATCTTTATAAAGCTATTTTTTTAAGTCTTTTACAACGTAAACATTTTGTCTAATATCTGCTAGTCTTCATTTCACAATGGGAAAAATGCTTTGTTTAAATTTGAAATCAGGGAAGCACCTGGGTGGCTCAGTGGGTTAGGCCTCTGCCTTCAGCTCAGGTCATGAGCTCAGGGTCCTGGGATTGAGCCCCACATGGGGCTCTCTGCTCAGCAGGGAGCCTGCTTCCCCCCCCCCGCCCGCTCCCTCTGCCTGCTTCTCTGCCTACTTGTGATCTCTCTCTCTCTCTGTCAAATAAATAAATATTTTTTAATTATATCATTTAATAAATAAATAAATAAAAATTGAAATCAGGAATATGAGCACTTTTGTGCACAAAGCCAAAAATGTAACTTCTTTAAAACTCTGAAATAGATGAAACTCTATCTTAACTGATAATGTATCACAGAATCACACTGTTCTTTATTCAAATTTAAGAATACTTTATAATATGCTAATGAATTAATCTACCAGTGTATTAGCCCCATCTTCTTTTTCCACTCTAACTAGGAGGTCCTACAGAGTCGTTATTGCACTTTACAGTTAGGAAACACAAATGAAGTAATGTGTTTGTTGGGCACAGTTGGAACTTTGGAAAATATCAGACAAGCGTGAAATGCTAAACTACTAAACGACCATGTCAAATCTCCACTCATCAAGTTTTCATAATGCTAAAGACTTGGGGAAAAGTTGTTTGTTTTTTTTTAGATTTTTTTTTTAAATTTATTTATTTGACAGAGAGAGATCATAAGTAGGCAGAGAGGCAGGCAGAGAGAATAAGAGGAAGAAGCAGGCTCCCTGCTAAGCAGAGAGCCCAATGCGGGGTTTGATCCCAGGACCCTGGGGTCATGAACCGAGCTGGAAGCAGAAGCTTTAAACCTCTGAGCCACCCAGGCACCCCTTGGGGAAAAGTTTTTAAAAAGAACCCCATAAACTAAAGATTTCTTTGGGGTTTGGGAAAGCATCTCTTGACACCTATGTCATAAGGACTTGTTCCTCAAAGTCTGGTCCATGGGCCAGCAGCAGCAGCAGCATCTCCTGAGAGCTGATTAAAATGCAGACTCTTGGGCCCCATCCTGGACCCACTCAACCAGAATCTGCATTTTTAACACGATCCCCAGGGGATACGCCTGAACATTAAAATCTGAGAAGCACTGTTGTAAGATCCTTCCCTTCCTTTTTCCATTAAGACAGCTCTTAGCTTGTACTGGACTGGTATTTCAAAAACTTGTCCTCAGTTCCATTCCCTGATCTTCTGCTCTACTCCAAATTGCAGAGGGGTTGACCCCTAACAGGCCGGGTTTCCCAAGCAAGAGGAGGATGGGGTAAGACTCCAGCAGCAGCTTTGCCCTCTGAAGGCACCAGGGCCCACCAGACAACCCAGGGCAGTTCAGTCTCTTGGCAGGTGGGAGTTGCTCCTGGGGTCAGAAATGCCCCCTCCTCCCTCTGTCCTCCAAACTCAGGGGTGACAGTGGTTTCCTACTTGTTGCCTCATCTCAGGGTTGCTTCACTGGCCACTAGCTACATCCTCGGTTCTCAATCACTTATACAACCACTCCCCTACATTAAAGTCCCTCTGTTTTAAAGATTTTTTTTCTTTGAGAGGGAGAAAGAGAAGGAGAGAGAGCATGTGGGAACACAAGCAGCAGTGGAGGTGGGGGGGACAGGAGGGGCGGGGAGCAGAAGGGAGAAGGAGAAGCAGACTCCCCACTGAGCAGGGAGCCCCAACTCAGAGACACAGACTCACTTGATCTCAGGACCCTGAGATCATGACCTGACTCTAAGTCAGACACTTAATCAACTGAGCCACCCACGTGCCCCACATTCCCTGTTTTAAATACTTCAAGTGGTTTCAGCTTTCCCATTTAGTCCCCAAATGATCCCCCGTACCATTTTGGATATTTCTCTTATGCACCACATATACCAGAGCAATTTTCTGAATGGCTTATCTGCTTTAAAAAATTGGGGGGAGCTATTGAACACAGAAAACCTCACATTTCCCACATTCAGACAATCTCTAACAACATGAAAAAAAAATTAGCCTTAAGCTATTTGTACAGCAGATGTGACTGTATTCAGCAACTCAAATCCTCAGGGTGTATTTTTAACACACTACCCATCACTCCTCCTCAACCAGAACAGCTGGTAGGTACAGCAGCTATTGTTTTGTTTTGTTTTGTTTTCGGCAGGGGGGGGTGGGGACCACCTCCTAAAGAACAGAATTCTGGACAACACTGGAATCTCTGAGAGATCTAATATTAATCACTTGTAAATCCCATGATCTACCCCACACTGGGCACATACAAGGATCCAGGACCAAACAACAGGGGAGAGCAACTCTTAGTATCATTTACGGCTATGTAGAGATCTTCCTACAAGCACATCTGACTGGTCACTCCCATGCTCTGAATAACCATCAGCAGCTCCCTCTTGCCCAAGGCCAAAAACCCAATTCCACAGCCTGCCCTTTAAAATCCAACCCAATCTACCTTTCCAGCCTCTTCCTATTTCCTCTCAACCTGACCCACTCACCTTCAGATCATTCCCAGGTGTGCCTAAACCTTTAGATACAGCATATGTCAATATGCACCAACTATGTGGAAAGTGCTTCCTTCCCCAATTAGGTTGGCAAACTTTTTCCCTCAAGATCTGTTTTAAAGGTGACCTCGCCCCCCCTACATGCCACAGTAGATGGATTCTCTGTCCTCTGAGCCTCCACAGGACTTACTAGGTCATACTGTCACATGCATAGATGTCCATCTCCTACAAACTAAGACCCAGACTCCTACTGTCCATCTTAGGATCCTGACCATGGTTCAAATCCAGATCCACCTTTCCTACCTGCGACACTCTGGGCAAGTCACTTCACATCTCCACCTCGATTTCCAATCCCCTGAGATGGGGATGATAGGTAATACCCAGCTCAATGGGTTCTCACTAGTACTAAATGAGTTATAACACATGTAGACTGCTGCAAAGTTAACCCAAGAAAAGTGCCTGGCACATTGCCTGGTAAGCGCTGAAGAACTGCTCTCATTACAATTATACTATTACCGTTATGCCTGGGAAAAAGGAGGTGTCCAATACCTATCTGCACAATAACTGGAACACTTCCCAATAAACTTGTCTGTAACACGTTCAGACCCAAGATTACCCCCATCGCAAGTATCAGAGGCTGACAGAGGGTAAAGCAAGAAATGGCTCCCACAGTGAAAGTGTCAGCTAAACCGAACTGGCCCCGGAGGAGAAGCGCACTGCAGCAGAATGAGAGAGTCTGTGCCAGCTGGATCGGCCGGGGCTGCCCAGAGAGCCAGCATGCCCTCAGCCACCTGTCCAGCCACCTGCCCCAGGCAGCCGTGTTCTAACAGCAAGGGCTCACCTGTAGCCAAAACCATAACCAGTTTGCAACGGGAACCGCAAAGGGAAAACAAAGGGCGCAACTTTCCTCCCGCAGAAAGGAAATGCGTCTTTCTGCAGCAAATATTTAGCGTCTGGAAGTTCTCCGCCGAGTTAGGTGCCCAGCGGGTGCGCAGCTAGGGAAAGCCCCCTCTCCCCGCTTTCCCCAGAGGGAGGGAGAGCCGGTCAGAGAACGCGCATCCCTTGTCTTAAGGGCACGAAAACACATGCGAGTCAAGAAAGAGCCCCCACACGCCCAGTCCCGTTGGATTTCCCAGGGGACCACAGGTGAGTCTGCGGGGCACCCAGCGGGAAATGACCGGGTCAGTCCTCAGAAACGAGCAGAACCCGGAGTTAGGGGAGCTTGCGTTCGCAGGGCGCGGCCAGCAGCACCCATTTTTGGTGCGCTCGCCCCCCGCCTCTAGGCCTCCGCTTCCTCCCGGTCCTTGCAGCGCGGGGCTTCCTCGCGGCCCACCCGCGGCGGGCGCCCCTGATCCCCGCGCCCCGCCCCACCCGCTCGGCCCCGCGCGGAGCCCACCTGCTCTCCCGGCCCGGGGTCCCCGCAGCCGCCCCGCCCGGACGACGCGCTCAGCCCCAGCGCGGGGCGGGGCGCCTGGCCCGTTACCCCATGAGGCGCGCTCCGCCCGGACAGCGGCGCCCCGCGGGACCCCGGGCCGGGCAGGGCCGGGCCTGGGCGGCTCTCGGGCCGGGCCGCGGGCCTCACGGGGCTGCCGCGGCGTGAGGGGCGCGCGCCCGGGCCGCCGCCGCGGGCTCACCTTCTGGCGGATCTGGCCCGACGTGGACACCTTGCGGATGAGCTTCTGCGGGGAGCCGGGCTCTGCCTCGGGCTCGCTGTCGGACGACTCCTCAGGCGGCGGCGGCGGAGGTGGTTGCGGCGGACCCGGCGGAGGGGCGCCCGCCGCCGCCGCCATGCTGCCGGGCCAGCGCGCGCACAGCGGGCGGGGGCGGGGCCGGGGGCGGGGTCTGGAGGGCGGGGCCTGTTCGGGCGGGGGCGGGCCCGGGGCCTGGGAGGGCCCCCACGCCGCCTCGCCGCGCCCCCTGCCGGCCGCGCGCGCAGCCGCAGACGGAGCAGCGCTCGGGCCCGTCTGCCGCCACTGCCCCCCCCACTCCCTGTCTCCTGGCCCCCGGTCTTAACGTCTGTTGTTTCCCGTCTAGGACACAATTTGTGTGGTGTTTTTGTCTCTGTGTTCACTTTTTTTTTTTAATCTTTAGTCTTCCCGTTCAAGAATATAAGTGATCTCCAGGAGGCGCGGACCGTCCTGTCTTGCCCTGCATCGTGTCGCCAGCGTCTAAAGCAGTGTCTGGCATTTAGTACTTAGTTGCACCATAAACAGTTGGGAGTGGATGGATGCATGCAGAAGTGAGGAAAGAAAGAAGAAAGTAGGGCGCCTGGGTGGCTCAGTGGGTTAAGCCGCTGCCTTCGGCTCAGGTCATGATCTCAGGGTCCTGGGATCGAGTCCCGCATCGGGCTCTCTGCTCAGCAGGGAGCCTGCTTCCCTTCCTCTCTCTGCCTGCCTCTCTGCCTATTTGTGATCTCTCTCTGTCAAATAAATAAATAAAAATCTTTAAAAAAAAAAAAAAGAAAGAAAGAAAGAAAGAAGAAAGTCCTGGCATCTGGGATGCCCGAACGGGATACACAACTCCATCTGGGAAGGCTTCCGGGAGAAATGATGCCTGAGAGAAGCAAGGGGCTAGTAGGAGTTAGCCCTGACAGGAGAGTGGTGTTCTAGGAGGAAGGACCAGGCTGGGCAAAGTCCTGGAGGCAAGAAAGAACAAGTGTCCAGGAGAAAACGGAAGTCGCACATAGCCTGAAGGGAGCAAAATAACAAGAAGGGATGAGCCTGGGGGCCAGCCGGTCAGATAGGGCTTTGTAAACTTGATAAAGGGGTTAGTCCTGAGTATTAACAGGAATCCCTTGGCAGGGCTGGGTCACAAAGCTGAGGCCTGTGATCCAGGCTTTGAAGTAATCAGGGCAGGTGGCTGCCCTGGGTCATTGGGAGGGGCCACAGAGATAGAGAAGTGGACTCAGGAGGGGAGTGATCTGTAGGTGGAGGCAGGAGGCATAGGTGAATGGGGTGAGGCCCCATGGGCTAGCCAGGAAGTGCCAGATGATGATAGCGGGGTAGGTGGAGCCTTCCTGGGAGGGCACAAAAGAGTACACTTGTTTTCGCTGCTAGACAGGTAAGAGGGGCAAATCCTTAGGGGGCTACATGACTGTCCCCTTGCTGTTCCAGAGGGCTGCTGCTGGAGACTCGGTGGCCCTTGGCCTGCCCGCCAGTCAACATGCCCTGACCCCCACTACTCAGAGTGACACTTTCCAAAGGCAAAACAAGTGAACCCATCTAGCATGGGGACATGGCCAAGGAAATGTACTCACATCCAGGGTAGGGCCTATCAGGGCCTAATGCAGAAATACACTGGGACAGGCCCAGAGTCCCCCAGGCATTGCCCAGTGCTATAGTCACTAGCCACATGTGGCTACTTCAGTTTCAATTCCAGTTAATTCAAATTAAAAGTTTGGTTCCTCAGTCACACTAGCCACATTTCAAATACACAATAGCCATGTGTGTCTTAGCAGCTACCACATGGGACAGCACCAGTATAGAACATTTCCGTCATCACATGGAGGTAGTTATGCTCTCATAAGCTGACCACGGGGCAGACACACCAGACAAACTGACCAGTGATTCTAATCCTCACACAAGCCCCACAGAGCAAGTTCGCTAGGCCTTGAGGTTCAGATAGATACCTCTTCCAAGGAGTGGAAAAGAGATAGGGTTTGGACCTAGGCCTTGTGACTCCAAAGTTCTTGATGCTTCTAGGCTAGCCTTCCCAGGAAGCTGGACCTAAAGGAGCTAGTAGGAAGCAAGAGGAGAGAAGGGACTGTTACAGGCTGAACTATGCTCCTACCCACCCCAACATTCACACGTTGAAGTCCTAACTATCCTTCAGATGTTATTCTTAACATCAGAACCTGACTGTATTTGGAGATGGGGCCTTTAAAGAAAGCATCAAGTTAAAATGAGGCCATTAGGATGGGCCATAATCCAGGATGACTGGTATCCTACTGGCCACTGACAGGCTCAGTGGGATGACCATGTGAAGAGACACAGAGATGTCACCTATGAACCAAGGAAAGAGGCTTGTCAACTCTGAAGAAGAAACGGACTCTGCCAATCTTGATTTCAGACTTCTGGCCTGTAGACCTGTGAGAAAATTTCTGCTGAAACCCCCATTCTGTGGTCCTTTGTGATGACAGCCAAAGCAACTAATATGGGCACTGAGGAGAGCCTGTCCTGCATCCCCATGGAGGTTAGTCATTTAGTATCAATGAATTATAAAGAGTGTGACACGTCAGTGGAGGGGAACTAAGAGTTCATTCTTTTCAAGGGTGTCTGGAGTCTCTCCAGAGGAGGAGTGACCCCAGCAGATTTTGGAGATTTGAGCGGAAAGGTGAGGGGACAGAGGGAATTTTCCAAGAAAACACAAGGTGAAAGACTCCCACGCAAGTTAGCTGCTGAGCCGAGGGCGAGGGGAGGAGGAGGAGGCTGGGAACGTGCGCAGCTGCAGCTGGACCCAGGGCACCTCGGTGCGGTTCTCAGGAGCAAAAACTGCATCCTTTGGCATGGGGGCCGCTGAAGGGTGTTTAAAGTAGAGGAAGCAGTGTATCTGGACAGAGAATGATCCAGAGGAAAAAAGACTAGAAACAGGGCATTAAAAAGCAATCCAGGCAATGCTTGATTAGGGGCACAACCAAGGCAGTGGTCCTGGTGGTAGAAAGAGGAGGTAACACGTGTGAGACTCAGCAGAGGTGGGAAGAAAAGGGACCAGCTGCTCCTAGTCAGGAGATTAAGGAGCAGGATAAATCAGGATGTCTCCCAGGGACATGGCTTTCAAGAGGAATGCCGCCCCAGTGACCACAGGTAGACCTAGAGGAGATGAAGATAAACTTGGTTTGGAACAAACTAAGTGAGAGGTGGTTGACTGACCTGTCACCTTCACCCGACAGAAGCTCAGGGGGCGTCTGGGCTCTAGAACCCATCATTTGAGAGGCAAAAAGCCAGAGACATGAACGTGAGTTGCGAGGCAGCCTCTGTGGCTGGATAAAAGTATATTGCAATCATGACAAAGTCCTATAAATTGTCCCAGCCACGGGGAGCCTAACAAGACATGACAACTAAATGTCATGTGGGATCCTGGAACATAAAAAGGACATTCAGTAAAAACTAAGGAAATGTGAATAAATACTGGGCTTTAGCTTAGTCACGTGTCACTATGGATTCACGAAGTGTGGTGGGTGTGTCATCCTAGTGTGAGACGTTTGTAACAAGGGAAGATGGATATGGAGGAGTTCAGGGTCCTAACTGCGCAACTCTCCCGCAAATCTCAGACCCCTCGAAAATAACAAGTGTATTTTTTAAAGAGCATTAGGCTCATTAAGAATCATATTATGTTCCTAAACCAGAGAAACCTAACTCGGGCATATTTCCTGGGATGAGCGGAGAAGCCTTTCTGTTCTCCTGTGACTGCCGAGTGCTGTTCCCTTGGAGATCTCCCCCAAAGTGCCTTGCCTGTAAGAGCACATTCCCCCGGTGCCTCTTTATGGAATGACTCACGCTGTGAATCATCTCGAACAATGTGCGCCTCCCTGAGTTTACCCCACCTTAAGGGCATATCAAGGTGGCGTTAATAACACACTTCACATCCTAATCCTTCTCCACTTAGCAACGCAAAAGGGTGTGCATCTCCTGTCCATTTCCGTTAGAAGACATGATACATTTCAAAACATGGGAATAATCTTATTTTTTACTCTGGACCTGGGTTATGATCGACATTTGGAGCGGGACGTTTCTTCACTGCGGGTGACATATCGCTTCCCTGGCCCCAGGCAGTGGGACAACCAAAAACCACCCCCGTTACATTTCCAAACATGCCCACTGGGGTCCCCACCCTCTCCATCCCCTCAAGGATTAGTGAGGTAAACCATAAAGAAGGCAGTAGTCTTAAATGCGTAGGGGAGCAATGCGAAGTGTTACAGGGAGGAGAAAACAGACTCTCTAAAAGGAAGTTAACCAGTGACACACGTGATAAATTTGTAGCTCACTAAACACACACACACACACAAGTACAAGTAAAACTAGGGAAATCGGAAGCAGATGGGCAGACCGTACTAGGTCCATATCCTTTGGGATAGCATGCATTAGTTGTGCAAGATGTTACCCTTGAGGAAAACACAGGATCTCTTTGTATTGTTCCTTACAATTGCATGTGAATCTACAATTATCTCCATAACGTTTCGATTTAAAAAAAAAAAAAAAAAAAGAACTTAAGGGCCGCCATCACTGAGTCAGAAGTGCTAACCTCCCCGCTCCAAGACCCCAAAGTCTCAGAACCAGAAGGGGAGCAAAGGGCTGACAACAGACTTCAGGGAAACCAGAGTTCAGGTCTTGACTCTGACTCTCCCAGCTGTGTGACCTCCAGGAAGTTATGTAAGGTCTCTGAACTGTACTTTCCTCATCAAACAAATGGCTGTGACAGGCCCCACTTACGAGCATGGCTCTCATGAGGAGATGTAAGAGTAAAGTGCCTTCAGCACAAGGCAGGTGCTTGATAATAAGCAGGAGGGATTCCTCCTCTCCAATCCTCCGGTTGCTGGTTGCCGAACTTTGTCCCACGTTCCCAGCCACCACTCACTCCACATAGCACTCTCAATTCCTTTGTGCCCCGTTTATTCCAGTGCACCCACCCAGGAACTCCCGGGGCCACACATCTGACCTGAGCACCAACACCCAGCCTCCTGACAACATGCCAGTAGAGACTTAAGCAAGCGAAGGCCCAGCCCAAGCAAGGTTCCATATCCCATTCGGAGCAGCTGGCTGCTGGCTTCCTGCTCCCACCCCCACATCCTCTCCAGGCTGACCAGCTGCAAGCTATATTCTAGCCAGCACCTGGAAGTCTGTGTGTGGGGCATTTTGGTCCCAAAATAACCTGGAGGGCAAGGGCCATTAGGACCTCTGGTGTGCCAGATTGGCCTTCCAGCTCTTTCTCTCCAGCTCTAATCCACACAGTTCCAAAGGTCAAGCCCATTAACATCCACCCTGACTTAGGATGTCCTGGGGTCAAGCAATGCAGGAACCAACAGGCTGGTCCTCTCACCAGGCACTGCCGGGTGGACTCCCTCAGTGCCCGGCTTGCCCAGGATCTCAGGCAGGAGCCAACCACAACTGGCCTGTGGGCTTGGGCAGAAACAGGGGAAGGGCTTCATCCCCAGAGCAGCCTGCCGCCCTGATCATTCCTGAGGCTCCTGAGAGGGGGCATGGGCTGGAGTGGCGCTGCTCCCTTGGAATCAGAGAAAACACCAAGGAGAAATTATGTCTGACCCTGCAAGCCCACAGGTCAAAGGCCCAGTCTTCTGCCTATATTATTATTATTATTATTATTATTATTATTATTATTTCTCCAGAAATGAATCCTCATCCCTGTCAATATCAGAATGCCTCAAACTCCACACCTTGTTTCGTGTGTGGGGGATCATGTCCAACGTTGCCAAGTGGAGCCTCTGGCCTAAATCCCAGTCCCCAAGACACAAGCCAGTCTGGAATCCTATCAAACCAGGATGGGAGCCTTCATGTGCGTGGACATGGACATGCATGGGGCTGTCCTGCTCTCTCTGCCCCATGCGGCTGTCCTGCTCTCTCTGCCCCTGCTCCTGGTCCCAGAGACCTGACTCCAAGTGTCCACCCTACCCGTGTTCCCTCTCATTTACCCTCCTACCTTCTGTGAGGGGGTTGACCTGTGCAGAACTCTGCAAAGCCCTTTGTTCCTCCTCCCCTGAAGCATGGCCCAGAGCCTACCAGAGGAAGCGTACCAGAGCTTCCCCTGACGCCTCTGTGGCCTTTGGTCTCAGCTCCCAAGACTGGCGAGTACCGCAGGCCAGGAGGGGGATTCTGAAGGACTTGGCCCTGGTGCCATCTCCCCTTCAGCTGCACCTTCCTGCCTGACACAGAGCTGCCTTGCCCCCTCACACATACATACCCAGTCTCTGTGAAGACCCTCAAACCAAGAAGCCTCCTCTTCCAGGACAAACCATTCCTGGGGTCAGGTGTTGCCCTCACTGGCGACAGGGCATTGATCTACCTGATCAAAGGTGGGCCAGCCGGGTGGGACCCTGAGCTCCTGGGCAGCCCCGGGAGCTTCTGATCCCTGCCCACCTCAGCCATGGCTACTCAAATTTTTCCTTTAATTCTGTTGTCTGAGCCCCTCCAAGGTCCTCCCAGGGCACTCCCTGTTTCCCCTTAAACTAGTCAAATCTCATTGCATGGCTTGCTTTTCAGAAGCAACTTAACCAGCACCCCAGAGCTCAAACAGGGACTTGGACCAAAAGTTAAATTAGTAATGAAGAGTGTTTTGGTCACATTTGTCCTTTGCCCTGTTCATCTCAGGAGGCTCCTG
This sequence comes from Lutra lutra, assembly GCF_902655055.1. Classification (NCBI taxonomy): domain Eukaryota; kingdom Metazoa; phylum Chordata; class Mammalia; order Carnivora; family Mustelidae; genus Lutra; species Lutra lutra. The sequence goes on along the minus strand of NC_062280.1, from coordinate 41,335,186 downwards.
GGAGGCTGTGGAGCTAAGATTGGCTATGTCATTAGAAACACTGCCTCCCCCCTGCCACCATATGTTTCCAGGGAAGCGATTTACCCCAGGACCCCTGGAGAAAGCCCTGGGTGCTCCAGGCTCCACCGGTGAGCACACCAAACCTGGGGCACGTTCCCGCCTCCACGAGCCTGCCCAGAGCCGGTCTGGCTCCCTTTCTAGATGCTGCCCTCCCCCACCTGAGGCACAGGACCCTGACAGCTGCAGCTTCCTTGTCAGTGACATCACTCAGCCCCCTCAACAAGCCAGCCTGAATCAGATTGCAGCAGAACAAACTTTATTTCTGTGGAGAAGACTCACACTTTGGTATTTAGCATAACTAAAGGGCTAACTGTGGAGCGTGGCTCATCCAGGCTGTGAACTACCCCGATTCCCAGCATCTTCTTCACTCATCCCCGGCCTCCTGGTCTTTCTTCCCTTCCTCGGTGTCTCCTGAGTCTTTCAGATTTTGGCGAGCAAACTCCTCGAATACCAAATTTTCATCCTGGAAACTGAAACAGAGCGGAGAACGTTTGGATCGTGGCATGCTCTCCGCAGCTCGCGGTGAAATTGCAAGCAAGGCAAGATGGGTGGTCTTCCTTTTGCGACAGAGGAACCGACCAACATCTTCCTGCAGGATGGAGCCTGGGACCAAGCCGTACTGCTCACAGCTTTTCATGTCAAATCTCTTTAACAAACACAAAGAAGAGAAAATGAAGGAACCCACAGAGCAGACACACATGCCCAGTATAACCAAATGTGTGTATGTGTGCACACGTGTGTGTGCACATGCAGGTGTGTGTGTGCGCGCGAGTGTGTGCACAAGCCATAGTACTAGGCAGCAGAAGGAAGACTCTGAGGTGTTCAGAGCATGAGGTATATACAGAAAGACCCCAAAGGGGGTCTGTGCCCGAGGAGGAAGTCAGAGAACCCGGAGAAGCTCAGGGCAGTGACTCACCTTCCCTTTGCTGTAATTGTAAGCATGGTAAAGGAGAGAGAGAAGAGAATTATCAGCATAAATTCTTTTTTTTTTTTTTTTTTTTGAGAGAGAGAACAGGCATGTGAGTCAGGGGAGGGGCAAAGGGAGGGAGAGCATCTCAAGCAGACTCTACGCTAGGCATGGAGCCTGACAAGGAGCTCTGCCTCATGACCCTGAGATCATGACCTGAGCCGAAATCAAGAGTCATACACCCAATAGACTGAACCACCCTGCTGCCCTCAGCATAAATTCTGTGATAGCTGCACCTGGAACATTTCTTATTTTGGTGACTTTATAGCTGAAGGGAAAAGAAGCTTAGATATGTGCATTTCACAACAACTACATGTGCTCCCTGCCTCTTTGCCTTTTCCAGCTGCCAGAGCCTTTCTCGCTGCACATCTGAACCCTGGGCTCCTCTGCAGAACACCTTGCCCTCACCTCCCCCAACCAGAACAAGGCATACCCTCACCTCTGGGATGCCTTCTCTTTTCAAAGTGTTTCTCCCTTTGGATTTTATTTAGGTGCAGTTGTGACCCACCCTCCAAGACCAGCTCACAGCTTCAGGTCCAGCTTGCAAGGGGCGAGTCCCAGGACTGGACGTCTAACCATGGCTGGGGGTGGGGGTGCACTCAAGCTGGGGAACCACTCCCAGGCTCCTCAGGATTTGGTTTCTCTGTTAACACATTGATCATTGTGCTGTTGTCAGTTTATATTTTCAGATATGTTTTACAGCCCCGGATTAACTGCTATTCATCTGAGTGGTTCTTTGCTGCTATTCCTTTGTTCCTTTAGCTTTCTGCCCACCTAGTAGAGTCCCATAACCCTCATTGGGGCGCCAGCAAGAGCTGAGTGAGAATCGCTCCAGAGGGTTTTTCAGGAGCACCAGAGTGACGGAGAGGCTCCCATCTCTCAGGCACTGGGAGGGAGGTGGCTGTGTGGGCTGCTAACCACAGGAGATCAACGGAGGGGCCCCGGGGCAGGAACCATCCTGGGCTCCCACATGCTGGCATAATTACACTACTGGGACCATCAGCCAGAAAGAGAATCAAAGCACCTGCATTCCATTGTGGATGCTCTTGACAGCGGATAATAAAAACTTAGTAGCATTTCTTTAGTGCCTATTAGGTATAAATGACTTGGCCCCAGGCCCTGGCAGAGTTTGTTAGCTACAACTTAATGCCATTTCTGCTTAGCCTACCTGTCTGGACTCAGAGCCTGGAACTAGGCAGGGAAGTTGTGAGCACTGCTGTGAATGGAAGTCTTGTGACTCAAATCCCAGGAATTCAGAACTTCAAGGCCATGGGGTGATCTGTCCTTTCTCCCTGAGATCTCCCAGAACACAAGATCATCATTTAGTCTTGACATGGTGGTGTGTTCAATGAAAGGGCCATGATAATGGACCATGAAAATGTCATACCCAGAAAAGGAAGAGCCCCACTTCTGCGAAGTCTGTTCACAGCTCCAGAAAACAATCTGGCATAAACGATGGCATTGCCTCAGGTCATAGTTTTAAAATATTCTTTTAAAATGTCCTTGAAAGGGACCAGAATGCATCTCAATCTCACATAGTTAAAAAATGGTATCTGAATGATACCACCAGATACAAATAAGAAAAAAATGTGGCCAGATTACTTTCTCCCCAAAGTACATTTGACTATTTGAATCCAAAATATTTGGAAAAATACTTTGAGACAAACCCAAAATGAATAGGGGGACTCATTCTATTGTTTAAAGGGCATTTCATAGGGCACCTGGATGGCTCAGTTGATTAAGCATTTGCTTTTGGTTCAGGTCATGATCCCCGGATCCTCAGATGGAGCCATGCATCGGGCTCCCTGCTCAGTGGGGAGTCTGCTTCTTCCTTACCCTCTGCCCTTCCTCCCTGCCTATGTTCTCTCTCTCAAACAAACAAACAAAAAAATCTTAAAGGCCGTTTAATGATCAAGATACAAAAAGCTATAAAGTATAAGAAAAATAAATCTTGCTTGCTTATACCACTTTTTTTTCTTAAATAATCCCAGTGCCCAACATGGGGTTCAAACTCAGATCAAGAGTCTTATGCTCTTCCCACTGAACCAGCCAGGTGCCATGTTTATAGCACCTTTACTAGAAATATTCTTTGTTACTATAACTATAGAGGGTTCACAATCCAAAGGAACCAAAGCTTCAGGAACCTGGCCTGACCCTTTCCTCTAGTATTTTCTGTATTCTCATCACAATCGCTACTGTCAAAAATACTCATGTTATGAACGCCTGTTAATGCTTCCAAATGAAATCCAAAAGCCTCAGCCTCTCAGATGTATTTTGCACCTAAACTTTCTTTAAATCTCAATCCAGTCCTATTCCCACCAGAGCTTCTGCTTGTAAATCATCCCCAATAAAACCCAACAAGAGAGTCCATGTCCAAGAGCAGTGATGCTCTGTCATCCACGGGCTGAATGAAGGTGGACAAGCCATGGCTCGTGGCCTGTGGCTCGTGGCTGAGGAGATGAACACTCGTCTATGGGCTGGCCTGGGGCATCGTGAGGATGACAAGCCATGATCTGGCGATGCTACTGGGGCCATGGTTAGGAACGACCAGCCAGTCTACGGCCATACCACCCTGAACGCGCCCGATCTCGTCTGATTTCGGAAGCTAAGCAGGGTCGGGCCTGGTTAGTACTTGGATGGGAGGAACGACCAGCCATGAATAAATAAGAAATCTGCAAGCAGTAAATGACTTGAGAAAGCCAAGACAATGCGTGACTGACCTGGGTCCTCGGGCTGGGGATGCATGAGACGGAAAGGCACCTCAGTGGCCACTTCACTGGAAAAAAGAGAACGCAGATGGGTGAGAAGACACAAGGGATTATAAAACACACAGAACAGAGCAGTGGCTGCAGAGATTGATTCCCAGCTGGAAGAGGATTCAGTGAGATTCAAAACAAAACAAACCAGAAATCAGGAAGTGGTCATGGAGGAATTTTAAATGTATTCCCTGGAATGTGGTCCAGAAACTTCACTGAGGCATGGCGGAGACTGCTGGGTTTTGTAGGCTCATTCCCCTTCCTTCTGGTTATTAGGTCCAGAGATGAGCTCTGGTGGGTAGAGGAGAGGTGAAATCCTGGCGAAGGGACAGTTTTGGGGAAAAAAAAAAAAAAAGACGTTGCCAAAATGGACGTGACTTTTTATGTGTTCACTCTATGTCAACAGTCACATAGTTGCTTGCTAGAGAGCAGAAGAGAAATGAGCAGCACCCGCCACTCCAAATTCCAGAAGCTGAAGGGCTTCAGGGTGACTTGGAATTTATACAAAAAGAAGGAAGGAAAGGAGTCAGAAAGGAGAACAGAAGGCAAATCTGGACCAAGGAAGAACAAAGGAAGGAGTGAAAAAAAAGCAAAGGTCTCTCCTTCCTTCACCCACGTTATGGCTTTGGTCAAAGCGCACCTGTTTACAGGGCCACTCTGGTCAGACCCCCAGATGGGGTCTGGGTTCTGTGTCAGGGAGGGGACAGTAAGAGCCAGGATGACAGAGCCTGAAAGGTCAGTGGCTGCCTTGGACGTGGCTTTGGGCCTGACGCCTTGGGCATGATCTGAAAAAGGGTAGCTGTTAGAATTCACAAGAGCCTAATGGTAGAAACAAGCCAAATGCCCACCAGCTGCTGAACAGAGGACCCACACACGATCTGTCCACACCGTGGAATATTACTCAGCCATAAAGAAAGAATGAAGTAGTGACTCAGGCTACAACATGGATGGGCCTCGAAGACTTGGTACTCAGTGAAAGAAGCCAGTTGCCCAAAAACAGATACCATCCGATTCCATTTGTGAAATCACCAGAAGAGGCAAATCCATCATGATAGAAAGATTAGTGGTGGCCCTGGGCAAGGACAAGGGGGGGAATGGCAGAGACCACTTAATAGGTACGGGGTTTCCTTTTGCAGTGGTAAAAATATGAAGGAGCCAGAAAGCGGTGACAGTTGCACAATATTTTAAGTGTCCTTGATGCCACTGCACTGTACATTTTAAAATGGTTCAGATGGTAAGCTTCATACACACAGACACAAAGGCAGCTGCCTGGAGTGGACCAGTTTTCTGAGTGTGTGTGCATGCGTGTGTGTGTGTGTGTCCTCGCCCAGGGGAGGCTCAGCTATGGTCTGGAGGAAACACTTCTAGCCTCACATCAATCAGGTAACATTCACAAGATGCCTCCAGAAGGCAGTGGGCCTCATTTCATAATACCTCTGAGCATAACTGTCAGCAAATCAGATTTCACTCTTACTATCTTGAACCCCAGATTGGTTTCCTATGACATCCTGAGAATCAAGGATGAAAGGTGACAAGGCTTACCTGGAGGTGAGTTCTCCCAGAAAGCTAGGAAACAAATGCAGGACAGGGCTGGTGAGTGTCCCAGTGATACCACAACCTTATTTCCCATTATTCAGAGATGGACATGTCCCAGGCACACTCCGCACTCACAGCTTATGGGATCCTTGCAATCCCATAAAATTCAACTTGACTCTTCCTCTCTACTTGTGATGTCATCTCTTTTTCAAGTGGATTAGCTAAAAAGAAGAATCACTTAGGGGCGCCTGGGTGGCTCAGTGGGTTAAGCCGCTGCCTTCGGCTTGGGTCATGATCTCAGGGTCCTGGGATCGAGTCCCGCATCGGGCTCTCTGCTCAGCGGGGAGCCTGCTTCCCCCTCTCTCTCTCTCTGCCTGCCTCTCCGTCTACTTGTAATCTCTCTCTGTCAAATAAATAAATAAATAATCTTAAAAAAAAAAAAAAAGAATCACTTAGGTCTAAGCCCTGAGGTTCAAGAATAAACCACAAAAGTCTTTGTAGAATACCTGTTGTTCACTTATCTTTTTTTTTCTTTTTCAAAGATGTTGTTATTTATTTATTTACTTATTTATTTTTAAAGATTTTATTTATTTATTTGACAGAAATCGCAAGTGGGTAGAGAGGCAGGCAGAAAGAGAGGAAGGGAAGCAGGCTCCCTGCTGAGCAGAGAGCCCGATGTGGGGCTTGATCCCAGGACCCTGGGATCACGACCTGAGCCAAAGGCAGAGGCTTTAACCCACTGAGCCACCCAGGCACCCCATGTTATTCGCTTATCTTGACACTAAAAGAAACTCTACCATTTTAGATCCTCTTGGAGAAAATCAAAGGTAATTCTGCTCGCTTTGAAAACCACTACAACTACAAACACTGGAGTAACACAGTTTGTAAAATCAACCCATGCTCTACTTTGTTGTCCCAGCCAAAACTGGGGGGATTCTTTATCGACTTAGAATCATAGAAGATGCAAAAATGGAGATCTACAGAGAATTTGTTTGGCTGCTGCCCTTCTTTCCTGAAGTGTGATGTTGCACCAAATGGATTTCCCTTTCTTGCGTATCAACTTCTACCCTGTGAGCGGATGGGCATGCACTTCCACCAAGTAGAACTAACGTATTTCGTAGTTTGCTCCTTCTACTTTTTTCCACGTGACGTCAGACCAAACACAATCAACAACAAGACAAACAGAATCTCTCCAAAACTCTCCTTGGTCATCCACAGAATTTGTAGATCCTTCCACCTTGCTGGTTCCCAATCATTCAGGAAAGGAAGAGTTCAGAAGGGGAGAGGCCAAGACAGAGCCCACAGCATTGGTTCTTGGACACTCACCCTGACACCGTGAGCTTCACTTTGATATGGTAAGACACCAGGATGCCCAGGACAGTCCGGTCTATGCCCTCCTTTATTCTGCTCAAACAGAAAGGAAAAGTGGAAAATTGCAGAGGAACAGCAGAAAGCAGAGACTGGATAAAAAAAAAACTCACCTCCAGACAAGCCTGTTATAATGGGTTCATCTTCTTAAGGAACTGGTGAATTCAACCAAGCTGTCAGTCCTATAACTTTCCATAGTCAGGGAAGGGGATTCCTTTCCTGCATTGGAGTTGAGGATTCCCCCAACCCCACCCCAGAAGTTCAGAGTGCAGAATGTGCTTCCTGGTTCTTCCTGCTCTGTCTCCATTGATGTTCACCCACCTGCTTATCAGCCAGAAATGCATCCCCCGCACCCGCCACCTCGTCTTCCTGGGCTCCTTCCTCTGTCCTACCTGCCATGCCTGGCCAACCACTGAGTCCTCCATAGGCTTTTTGTGCCTCCATTATCTCAATAACTTACCTCCCATAGGCCCTCTTCCCTGACCTCTCAGCCACTCTGCAGCCAGAGAGCCCCCGCAGGGTCAAGCCTCAGCATGGCCTGGCAGGCAGTCTGTGAGCTGGCCTTTGACTGCCTTTGCCACATCACATCCTGCTACGGTCTAGTGTCTCCCGTGCAACAGCCTCACTACACACAAGCCTGCCCTGGAATGCCATCCTCCTCTGTTCTCTAAGACCTCAAGTTGAAGTTGACCCTCCTTTGTGAAACCTTCTTGGCCACCTGCCATCAGCACAGGTCTCCATCCTTCGTGCTCCAGCCCCAGCACCCAGCATCATGTCTAAGTGAATGAACATAGTGCATGAGGCCATCGCCTGTGTCCCCAAAGAAAGTGCCATCTAACTTTCCCCATAGAAACTCCATTCCGGGTTCCACTAACAGGTGCTGAGCTCCCTCTGTCCGACAGGCACCATGCTGGGTGTTCTAACACGTTATTATCTCATACGGCATCCATTGTAGGAGCATTAAGTAGTTCAGGATGCCCAGTCACAGGAGTTAAGGTCTGAAAAACATCATGACACACTTGCTAGAACAATGTGAATGACAACAGACAAACATGGTCAAGAGAGCTGAAGGCTCCAGGCAGAAGGCAGGGCACAATTGTGCTGAGAGGTCTGAGAAGGGTCTGAGAGTGCAGGGCAGGCTCTGGGTCCAACGACCCCAGCCTGGGATCCCTCTCATGGGAGGCACCTTGGACATTGCTCCCAGGGCCACGATGCCCTCCAAAGACTCCATCAGCTCCTTAGTGCCTGGAGCTCCTTGGGGAAGGCAAATGCCTTTATCTGGAATCATGGGACATGGTCAGTTGAGAGAGGTGGACATCAATGGGGATAAAAAGAGGATACAAGCCTGAGACCCCACCCCATTGCTAGGCCTGACTGTCTGACTTGTACTGAATGGAGGCAAAGAGCTGGGGGGAGAGAATGTGCTTCATCTCATGCCTGAGAATACACTGTAAGCCTCCCCTCCACCATCTTCCTTGAATGGAAGAGTCTCTCCGTAACCCCCACTCGCTCTCTCTCTCAATCTCTCTCTCTCTCTCTCTCTCACACACACACACACAAACACACACAGAGGTTCTGCTGTGGTTGTCACTTTCCAGGCCCCTGAAAGGCAGCCCTGAAGCTGGGGCCAAAGGAGGGACTCAGGGTTAGAAGTGGCCTTTGCTTTGTCATTAACCGACCAGGTGACCTTAGTCAAGCCTTTCCTTCTGGCTGAACTTCAATTTCCTCATCCATAAAATGACTATAAATTCACCTTTCTCACAAAGGTATGCAGGACTTACATGGTTGTGAAACCGTCCACAAACCACACAGCATTTTTACAAACGTGGCGTTCCACTGTTGGGGTCTTGATGGCCACCCCTGGAATAAACTGATCTAGTGTCAGTGCGCCTGCCGGTCACCCTCCCAGACCTTCACCAAAGTGCCTTAGAATCAAACATCCCAACTTGGCAAATTATTCTCAGAAAATCCATTGACTCCACTTCCTGCCAAATGTTTGCTGACCCCACTCTTGTCTTGGAGAACAGCTGCTCCTGAGCCACGGGGTCATGGAGGTCAAGCAGGAGAGCCTCTTCCAAAAGGCATCCCCTTGCAGGTGGCCTAGTGGGGCCACAGAGGGAGCCCCAGTGCATCACATGGGGGATGGCAGGGAGTGGGCCTCGAGCCCTCCCCCAAACACTCAGGGTCCCACGAATGGAAGCCTTGAAGGCTGCCTGGAAGTGGCAGTGGATAGTTGACCTTGAAGCCTCCCTCCTGTTTGTGCTAGATCTGCTGGTTCTTTGAGTTGGGGTCAGCAGAGCAGTGTTTAGCTTCATTGAAATTTAATTGACATCTGCAGCTATCAGGACCTCCCGTTCTTTACCTTTCCTGGTGGAAATGAATAAATGACATTTCCATCATGCATGAGGCCGCGTGTATTACTCAGTTTATTTTTTTTTATTATAATTTTCTAAGTAGGCTCTATGCCCAATGCAGGGCTTGAACCCATGACCCCAACATCAAGAATCACGCAAGCTACTGACTGGGCCAGCCAAGTGCCCCTGCATCACTCAGTTTCTGTGTTTAGGGTACTACACTAGCTAATGCTATTTTTAGAAGGTAATGGCTGACATTTCTGGAGCACTCACTGTGTACTCAGCCCCACACTTTACATGGATTGTCTCCCGTAATCCTTGTAAACCTCCCCATGAGAAAAGGCAGCACCCCCACTGTACAGACAGGAAAACTGAGGTTCTTAGACAGCTCGAGTCATTTGTCCAAGGTAGCCCAGACTGTGAGCAGTAGAGCTGGGATTTGGCATGAGGCCGCCTCCAGAGCTCACTCCCCTAACCACCATGTCACACCAGGGGAGGGAGTGTGGGCCCGCCTGGGCCACGGAGTCTTCACTCTGCACCTGGAGTGACAGCCATCAGATCAGGCTCCTTGTGAGCCCGTGAGCCCGGGGGTGAGACGAGAAGCGGGCAGACCAGCACCACCTGTGCACTGAGTCTTGGGGGCTCGTCTCCTGAGCTATGAGGACTCACATGGTGCTGGAGGCAAGGTTCGTGTCCTCATGCTTGATCTTCCCATCCAGGGCAATGCCCCGTCTTTCCCGGTTGTTGGCCAGCAAGGGCACCAGCGTCAGTGTCGTGGTCAGAGTGCTGTTTGGTAGCACTTTTTCTCTGTGGGAAGAAATGCAGAGTGGATATTTGGCTAACAGTTCTTAGGGCTATAAAGCCACCATCAGTCCCATGAGACACTATCAGCCATCAAGCATGTTCCAGGATCCAAGTTCCCTCTAACTCACGGGGAAGATAGTTCAGGTTATCAGTGCCCTTGCCTTATGAGAAATACTAGTGACATCTCAAAACGGTCTGGCAACAAGTCCCTTATCCTCCTCTGAGTCACTGAGTTTCTAGAGTATTCTGTGGGTTAAATGAGACTGACTAACACAAGGGTCGGGGATCACAGCAGTTTCCTCCTGCCACCACGCAGTGGGCTGCAGCTGTCCGGCCAGTGCCAGCAAGAAGCCACAGCTGGAAATGGCCTGTCACCGAGAGCTGTTGCTTGTCAGGAGGATCCGGCTGTTTGAGGAGGGTGCAGTGGGGCCCTCCGTGAACCATGCAGACCGGACTGGTTTTGTTCAAAGCACACAGTGCTCTGTCTCTCTCCTGGTTCTTCCCTGTCACTGGGTCACTGGTCAGGTGGTGTGTGTCTCAGCCCTAGACAGACACAGGGAACCTGTGCCAAACTGTGGGTCTGCAAGTCAGGAATGGAGCTAGGGACACAGCAGCAAGGTTTTGCCAGGTCTGGAGCATCCCTCACTCCTGGAGGCCGCAGAGGTTGGCCCTGCCGGTCACCGGCAGGCTCGCACCACACCTGCACCCAGAGCTGTCCACACGGCCGCGGGCCCGGCCAGCCAGCTAGCTGCCTGAGAAGGCAGGGGGTGGCCCTAAAAACACTGCCCAGGAGTCAGCCCCAGGGTCCTGGGAGCCCCGGGGTTCAGGGACAATGCCTTGAGCTCTACAGCCTCCAGACTAGATTCTGGTCTGAGACCCGCAAGCACAATCCAGCTCAGCTTTCAGGCTCCCTGACTCCCACTCTTGGTCGCCAGTGTCCTGGGGATCCTTCGGTCCAAAATGCACTGAATTGCTGAAAAGAAGTCCAGATAATGGCATATGCCCCATGACGAAAGGAGAAAATGGTCCCTGACTGAGTTCTCTGCTCAGATAGCCCCCCACCAGCAGCACCAAGGGAGCGGCCAAGGAGCTCCAGCTCTTTCCTGCCTCCCTCCCTTCTGGACCTATATTTAAACTCGGGTCCAGATCTGCTTTGAGTAATAGTTTATTCTAAAATTGTCTTTTAAAGTTTACGTCATGTTCTCTGGCTGAATCAGGTTGTCTTTGCTCACAGGCCCCCTGCTTGTAGCTCTGGTGATATTTTTTGCGTACAAAAAAATCATCAGACACATCAGTGACACAAAGAGGGAAAGACCTGCCCGAGTGACCCTCTTGGGGAGGCGTCACCCCCAGTAACCTATGTGTGAATGAAGAGCAGGGAGCAGGACTGGGCAGGTCTCTCTCTATTCCTCAGCTTTCGATTTTAATGAAGGGAGAGAAACAGCTCATGACACCGGGCTCAGAAGTGACATATCACTGGAACCCGGCTGTCACTGGTACCACATTTTCAAATCAAAAGACAGAGAACCCTTGCCTGGGCTGACAGACGATTGGATTGTCTGCTCCGGGGCCAGAAATCGTATCAGATTCCTCTGGACTTATTCCAAGGAGCAAGAGAAAGTTCCAGCTGTTCCCACTGTGACATTTCAATCTTTATTTCTCTCCTTTCCATTATTTCTTGTGAGGGAGATCCCTGGGAACTCTTGCGATTGAGAACAGAATTGACTTGCTAACTTTCTTCGCAGCCCTTGAAGTGAGAAAAGGGGAAGGAAGGGAAGCATCCTACTTCCCTTTCAGGGTGAGCAAAAGGGGAACTTGACAAGGAAGCCTAAGCTGCCCCGGAAATAGAAACCTGAGAAGCTACTCACTGTGTTTCCTCCTGGGCCACCGGCTTGGTGTAATAATCGCTTGAGTAGAGAACCACATTGGCCACTTGCTCCACTGAAAAGGGAGAACAGGGGTGGGTGATTCAATGTGGGGCCCTCCATGCACGTGCACGGCGCCTGCTGGGGACGCGGTCAATTGTTGGAGTGTACTTCTCAGGCTAGGCTTTACGGCTGGGATTTCTGAGTTCTGTCCCCAGGCCACTCCTGTTTGCCAATAATCTGCTCTGTGGCAGCTCGGCCCCATGAGCCAGCCTCCCTAAAACAGCACCTTCTAGAAGACTCCTCCCCGCTGAGCCCACACCCCTTCCAACACTATCTTTTGTAATGAGAACCTTCTTCCAGTTGTCCAAGCTTGAAACCATCTACCGGCAACATAGACCTGACTTGTGTATGTGGGTGGAAAGGTGGGCTCTGGGGCCAGACTCCTTGGGCTCAAATCCCAGCTTGGCTGTCAGCCGTGGGGTGTCACTTAACTCCTCTATGCCTCACTTTCCTCAGCAGCAAGATGGGGGTGACACTTGCATCTAACTTACATGGTTGTTGTGATGATCAAAAAAAATAAATTTTTAATCTCTATTCAAATCAAGTCTGAGGAGTAGAAGAAACAATTTGTGTGACACACTCGGCACAATGCCCAGCCTATAGAAAGCTACTAACATTTTGCTTTGGAAATTTCAACAATTCTCTCAAAAAATGAATGACTTTGATGTAAGAACTCATAAAGTTTTGAGAAATAATTTAAAACCAAAGTATCCAATGATACTTTCTCAACCTTACTACTTCTGGAATACTGTATTAGACACTACATACAACATGCTAAATAATACCAGGTCCTACGAAGACGGAATGCAGATGAACTCGACCAACATAAGACAAAGCCATACACACTCATATGAGCATGAAGAAAGCGCTATAGTAATTCTTTAGTACGCATGCACCCAAACTCCTGAATCTTATCTATGATGCACATACACAAGGAAAGAGGAAAGTGGTGTGTGACCCAAGTGACCAACCATCTTGATCTGACTGGAGGTAGCCCATTCTAACACTGGAAATCCTGGTCAAGGGGTACGCAGCTGCTCAGGCAGAAGAGCATGCAATTCTTGATCTCAGGGTCATGAGTTCAAGCCCCACATCAGGGTAGAGATTATGTAAAGAAATAAAACTTAAGGGGCGCCTGGGTGGCTCAGTGGGTTAAAGCGTCTGCCTTTGGCTCGGGTCATGATCCCAGGGTTCTGGGTTCAAGCCCCACATTGGATTCTCTGCTCAGCGGGGAGCCTGCTTCCTCCTCTCTCTGCCTGCCTCTCTGCCTACTTGTGATCTCTGTCTGTCAAATAAATAAATAAAATCTTTAAAAAAAAAAAAAGAGAAAGAAAACTTTAAAAAAATGAAAAGACAAAGAAAATCCTGATCAAGCCAGGACTGTTGGTCACCCTACACACACTATGAGTCTGGCTTTGTCTTAGTCACTGAGTGTTGTTTGAGTTAGTGGTGAACTGAGAGGTCACCCTCCCTGGTCATTCTGTCGTGTCTTTTTTATGTAGCCCCTGGAAGACCATGATATCCAACTATCCCCTGTACTTCGATGCCCCCTGAGCTGAAGAAAGGGGTAGGACAGTAGCCAGGTTGTGCCTCGTGTGTAGTATCAGGCAAAGCTTGGCCCTCATGCTGTAGTAGGGCTTCACCGTTTACAAAAGCACTTCCAGGCTCCAGTCCCTGGAGCCTCACGCAATGCAGGAAGGTAGACCAGGAACAGTGCCGTGGATGTTAACTGGAATTCAGAGAGGACGCACATGGCGTGAGCCCACAAATTAGGCCCACTGTTATCAGTCCAGTGCTTTCCCCACTGTACTGTGCTGCCTCTGTCCACAAGATTTAATTCTGATCTGAGAAAGAAAACTCCTTCCATGCACCCCACCTCCCATCTGGCAAGGGGCTCCTCCAGGGAGTGATCAAGGATTGTCTGTCAGGGATGTTGTTTCAGGACAAAAGACAGCTCTAAGTGGGACACAAGGTGGCATGGGGTGACCCCTGAGGGTCTTTCCTCCTGTCCATGACAATAGAGGTAAACAGGCAGTTTCAAAGACCCAGGAGGGGGTACTTATCTGCCCATAGGAGAGACCCTGGGGAAATAGGACCAGATGCAGAGATTCTAGAAGACTCTGCCTTCCCATTTTGAGAAGTTCCTACCTAATGCTTTAATCTTCTTCACTGTCTTCTCCGTGTTATTGGTCACGGTAATCGTCACCGAAATGGGCTCCCCATGGAAATAGGTCTGAAACAGTTAGCAGTTCAATCAGAAAAGAGGAACAGAGCATCATGGTATCGTGAATCTCATGGTTTTCTAGGTTTATCTCCATCCTTTAACCAGAATCAAAGTGGCTGAATTCCCACACTTTCAAGATAAAGGGATAGCAACAGGGTTCCTTTAGAACACGGAACACGGGGGGCGCCTGGGTGGCTCAGTGGGTTAAGCCGCTGCCTTCGGCTCAGGTCATGATCCCAGGTCCTGGGTTCGAGCCCCACATCGGGCTTTCTGCTCAGCAGGGAGCCTGCTTCCTCCTCTCTCTCTGCCTGCCTCTCTGCCTACTTGTGATTTCTCTCTGTCAAATAAATAAATAAAAAATCTTCAAAAAAAAAAAAAAAAAAGAACACAGAACACGGTTTGCCTCGTCTGGGGCGCACTGAGGAGTGACCAGGGTGGAGTGGAGCAAGGGTGCTCCAGCCTGGAACGCCCAGTCCTGAGGGTCATAGCAGCGGTGGCCGTGGGGGGTCCCACGTGGAGTCACAAGGCCACTTGGGGCAGAATGAGTGCTGGGAAGGGGAGTCAGTGGGGAGCTCAGGGACAGGGCTCTCCTCAGCAGTGACTTCCTCAAGATCCAGGATCTTGGGCACACCCTTGCACACTTGTTCACAAACGGGGCTTTAACCATGCCTAGACACAAGACAGCTTGCTAACACACCCGAGGCCTGCTCCCAGGCGGGGCCCAGTGCTGGCCGCAGCTCACCTCTTTGTTGAGGGAGACAGCCAGGTGCAAGGGCTTGTCTGACATGAAGAACTGCCAGGAGGACTCAGCTTGGGGCTGGGGACCCATCTTTGCGGGCGCATGCTGTACCTTCCGGATCAGTAAACGCACGGAGCTCCTGTGGATGACAAACGCAGACAGTTCTGGGCTTCTGCCGGGTCTCCTCAGAGGGCGTCCAGGCCTCTGTCCCCGGCCTCACACTGTGAAGCTTCAGGAACGCTCCCATGGGATGATGGTGTGGGCCTGAGGTCACTGTCACCCTCAGTCTCCAGGGCACAGCCAGGGGGTGACAGTGGGGGGGTGCTCTATACGCCTCACATGCATGACATGCTTCCACACTCCCCACAAACGTGACTTGTTATACAATTGCTATTTATTAGAACAAGGCTCCACAGTGCGTGTGTTGAGTGTGAGGAAGAGTGTTGAGGGCACCAGAGAAAACCTCGTTCAGGTTCAAGAGGGAAGGTGAACGCTGGGGTCCACAAGGTCGGGGGGCTGGGGTGGGGTCACTGCCTGATGGGCAGAGAGCCTCTGTCTGGAGTGATGAAATGTTCTGGGTGGGGACAGTTTGGGGTGGCAGACAGCACACAGGGTTGTAAGCATGGTCCCACGACACAGGGGAAGTACTTAAGGCCTCCAAAGCGCACACTCAGAAATGGTTCCAACGGCAAACTTCATGTGGTGTATATTCATCACCGTGGAAGAATGACCGAGAAGAAGAAAACTGAAGAGAGAGGGAATCCAGGGGCTGCTAGAGGCTTCTGTGAACCTTGAGGTTGCCAACCCCTCTGCCATTTTCCTTTTTTTCCCCAAATGATGAGCTGCTGACTCTGCCCCATGTGTAGACACCCTGACTGCTTGGGCCGGGCAACCCCCATCTCCCTGGCCATGCAGCTCTGTCGGGGGAGCTGAAGGGAGGGGCTGCTTCCTACCCCAGCTCCTTGACCCCCACCCTGGGTGCTGCCCCTTGACCCACAGCTACACTCTTACTTCTTGGGTACTTTGTCCTCTTCGTCCTCTGCGCTGTCTCTGGCGAATGCTTTGACCTCAAAATCGACACCACAGCACTGCAGAGGGCAAGAGAAGAGACAAGGCTTCAGTCCATGCCTCCCTTCCCGGCAGCTGGGATGGGGTCACACGTCCCACCAGAAAGTTATAACGGCACTCCGTCTTTTTGTCTTAGTCATGTCCTTTGGAGGGCTACCCCATGATGGCTAGATTTGCCACGTGCAGAAAGAACAGAAGGAAAGAACAATGTCAGGACTGGGAGTGGGCTGTGGCCCCGAGCTCCCAGGGAGATCATGTATGGTGTCCAGCCCTCCCCGCCCATTTAGTTGTCCCTCTTTGTGTGACCCCACATGCATGGCACTGAGGTCACACCGTAGACACGGGTGCTCATGGGGCTGGCAGGGGATCCAACCCTTGGGGGCCGGTTGGCCACACCCAGGTGTGGCCCGGCTGGAACCCAGCCGGGTGCTGGCGGCTCTTCCAACTTTTGCAAAGAAGCTGGAAATAGAATTGGGGGCAAAGTCTTCTGATTTTTAAACTGACTCAATAGCAATATGTTGTGTGGGCAGAACAAATGCCTCTGCCCCGTGGGGCTCCTCCCCAGTCAGCTCATCTCTGCACGTCACCGAGCGCACGGCGGGCCCGGGGGCGGCACCGCGCTCACCAGCCACCCCGAGGGAAGAAGTACAGTCGGCTGAAGGACATGAAGTCGGTTGTGTTGACAGTGGCATATGAGCCACAGCCTCATTGGTTCTACAGCTGTGGAATCGTGACAATTCTGAGATCTAGTTTAAAAATACACCAGCACGAGGGGTGCCTGGGTGACTCCTCCTGGCACACACTCAGCCCCTTTCCTTTTCTCCCCCCATGGGAGCTTGTGCTTGGCCCACCCAAACCCTCTCTGCACAGTGGCCAGAGTGCCCTTGGGAAGCCCAAGTCAGCACCTACTGCTCAGGGCCCACCAGTGGCTCCCTGCTCACTGAGAAATGGCCCCAGGGTCCACACCTCCCCACGCCTCTGACCTACTCTCTCCATTTCGCCCTGCTCCTCCACCCCAGCACACCAGGCAACATGCCTCTCTCTCTGGAAGGCTCTCCCCTGGAATAGCGTGCCTTCTCCTTTACCTTCCTGGGGAGGTCTTCTTTACACATCCTGAACAACTAACTACCCCCCAAGGTACCCCTTTGCCTCTCACTAGCCTCTTGTTCTCCAGAGTGCCTACTGTCCTTGAATGGACCCCGTAGACACCTGTTATGTCGTTTTTGCCGGATTCTCCCCCGCAACCTGTGGGACCCACGAGGGGCGGGACTGATTAGTGTTCCGTCCACAGGCTCCGTCCTGGCTAAAGGCTGCTAAAGATAAGATTCATTGCAATGTCTCTCTGCTTTTGTGCATGTTTGAAATTGTCCAGAACAAAAGGCGATTTTTTAAAAAAGTAATTTGAAGGAATGGACAAATCCACGGCCTTTCTTTTGCAACTAACCTTCCCTACGTCTTGCGGAGCGGGCTGCAGCATCACCGAGCAGGGCAAGTAATCAGGAAACTGCGGGAGGAAACAAACCAGTTCATTCAGAGGTGGTCACTCCACATGTAAGGAAGGAGGAGCAAACAAAACAACAACAACAAAAACCCACAAAAAGCAATCTTCACCCATATTGCCAAGACCCGGAATGAGATCATGAACGCGAACTTCCAAGTGTCCCGGGGGATCCCTCACACACGAATATGCACGTACACGTGTGTGTGTTACAGAGGTGAGACCCAGTGAGGCACGTGTCCTGTCATCTCCTTTGCTACCATCCCCGCCCTCACCCTCCTCGGAGTGCATTATGACTGCTTCGCTGTGCCTTGAGTTGCACCACTCTTCCGGGCTTTGGTAACACCACATTGAGTTTGGCCAGCCCCCTTGGTCGGCTGATGCTTCAGTCACTGGAACTTTGCTTTTCTGCCATGATAAACAAGGGTGCCATAAACCTTCTTCATCCACCTCGGCACAATTTTGTGCCAATTAAGTTCACAGGCTATGCTGCTAGGAAGGGAACCATAGGTCAAAATCACATTTTTAAGGTTTTTGAGATGTGTTGGCATGTTAGCTCTCCAAAGTGATGTCCCTTCAAACTCCCCAGTACCAGATTGCGAGAACACGCAGGACCACAAAACTGTTTTTTCAAGTAATTAAAAAAAAAAAAAAAGTTGTAGAGTATGCACAACGTGAGACTTGGGTTTTCAGCACACCGTTTAGTGGTATGATGTCCATCCACGCTGTCCTGCAATATTCCCAGCATCCACTCCCAGGAGGTTTTCACCTTCATGCACTAAAGCTCCAACCCCGGTCAATGCTAACCCCACACACTACTCTACGCTCCGTGTCTATGACTCTCACTGCTCCAGGTTTCCCATGTAATTGGCATCAGACACTTGTGTGTCCTTGTGTGTCTGGCTTCTGTCACTCAGTCTAATGTCGTTGGGGTTCATTCGTGTTGCCGTGTGTGTCAGAATTTCCTTCCCTTTGAAAACTGAGCCGTAGAACTTTGGAGAAATGTATAAACTTAAGACACGTGAACATGCTAGTAAAAGAGGTAGTGGCAGCTTTCCCGAGACTGAGTTCAAGCCCAAGCCTTTCAGAGGCACTGCAGGTCGCCAGGACTCCCCCCGCGAGAGATGGGGCTATTTATCTAGGGACCCAAGGCCCAGCAGTCAAGGCGAAGGACGACTTCTGACTTGAGTACGCTCTCCCGTCCGTCCGGCAGGGAGCTCTTTCGTGTTTCGAGCTCCTCCAGGCCAACCGAGGGCCACTTCTTTCTTTTTATAGCCAAGCAAGTGAAGGAATAACCACCCATATAATTAGGTGGTCGGATGAAGGGAAATATTTAAACTGTAGGTTGAACTGGTGTCTTCAGAGGCTGAGAAGCTATTTTCAAGGGCTTAAAAAAAGACAATCACAGCCCGTGCGATCTAGAATTTCCTCCAAGGAGGCAATTTGAAGGCCCACAAATGTGAAGTCATTGCTCCATCCCCTCTCCTTCCCTCCTGGTCATGCTGCAAGGTGCTGTGGGCGAAGGAACCAGGGCAGGGACCTGGAGGGGGAGAGGAGTCACCCACCTTGAGCAGGAAGGGGTATGTGTTGCCTCCCAACTTCTTCATCAGGCTCTCCTGCAGTTTTGTGGGGGCAGGGGTAGCCTCCACGGGTGGGAACACCTGGGCCTGAGAGAAGTACAGGTCCCTGCGGAAGCTCAGGCCGATCACATCAATGTCCTCCTGGCCGTAGCGGAAGGCGCAGGTCAGAGACACATACACTGGAAGGGAGACGAGAGGAAGGTGGGCTTGTCCCATCGGCATGGCGCCCCCCTCCTGGCCAGGTGAGCAAAGGGCAACCCTGGACACTGCCTGCCCCTCCCCAGCGCCTGCCCACCTGGAGCCTCTGGAGGGTAGGGTTTTGAGAACCACACCGCCCAGCCACCCAGATGCCCGCACACTTCTGGAGATCCAGCACCTTCACTGGGACCTGTGCTGGTTACTCTAAAGGCATATGTGAGTCAGAGGACGGGGAGGCACCTTCCATGAACCACATATTTTGCCTACAGACTCCCCTGTGTCCTCCATCCTACCACCCCCATCTCTCTACCCACCAGCTTGGGGAATTCAGGAGGCTGTAACAGAGAGTGAAGGTGGTATACAGAGGAAAAGAGTGCTAGGGAGCAAGACAGACCCGTGCCAGAGAGGGGTCGGCCAGAGCTTCAGGACAGGGGTTCATGGACCAGGAGGAGAGAAGCCACCAGATCCCAGAAACATTTCTTTCATCTTGCTCAGAAACTTATCAAGCATTCTCTAAGTCAACACCTCTGAAAGTTCAGTTTGATTAAACAGACATAATCCATGACTGCAGCGGACCGCAAGAATTATAGGAAACTACAGGTTTGGGGTGTGGACTATTTACAACAGTCTGTAATGGGGTAAATCAAAGCGCACAACGTGCATTCTTCTTGAACAGAAAGCATATCAGAAGTCCTTGGAAGTCCTCCCTTGTAGATTTTGTCTGTGTCTTCACCAAAAGCTCAGAAGAGCCACTGATCACTTGCCTATCCCTCAACCAATGTTTGTGAGAGGAAGGTACCTAGAGATGACCTGGCTTTATGCCTCCCTCACTGTACCCTGCTTTCCCTCAGAGCAGCTGCCCTTCTCTGACCAAGGGTATGGGCTTTCGGGGGTCAGACCAGGCTCCTCCACGTGCCCAAGAGAAGCAGGATGCCCAGGAGGAAGTCGGAGAGAGTAGAAGAGGTGATTTTCAGCCCCATTTCTGCCATGACCCTTCAGAGCTGCCACATCCATGGGTGGGACCTCTATGGACACATCCAGAGGTGGGAAAAATTCCTAGTGATTGCCAGTAGCAACCACTCAAAAGGTATTGTTAGAATGGAACAGAGTCAGCGACATTATCGTAAGGATAACTCAGGTCTGCCCTAATTTAGTTTCTACAACTATTATTAGTACCAAACTCCTTGCCCCACACATCACAGCTGCCAGATATCTGCAAGGATACTGTGATACTTTTCCTCAGAACCACCAGAGTAACCATTAAAAAAAGAAAAGAAAAGAAACGTCCAGCAGGCTCAATTTCCCCCTTTGGGGATAAACCCACCAATGGGCCCTCCTGAGTTTTGCTGCTGGCCAAGGCACATGCACAGTTGGTGGAGGCCACGGACCTGCCTTCCACGCTCCAGCCACTATTTACTTACCCTGCTGCCCAGGACAAGTGTCTCCCTTGGGTCTTAACTTTCATCTGAGAAATGGAGACAATGAGCTCCAATGTGAACAGGACAGTGTTCTGAAGATTTTAATGAGGGAGTGTGGGTAACAGCACCTGGCGGTGATGGATGTGCAAGAGAGAGGGCACCAGCTGCTTCCCGGCTCCTCTTCCCCAGAGTCCCGACCAGACCTGCTCCTGGGAGGACAAGAAACCCGGCTCACCTTTCTTTCCCTTCACAAGCTCAGGATCCACCAACACGACACCATCTAAACCAAAAGGGAGAGAGCAATGAGGGCGGAGAAGATGAAAGAAACCAGAGGACTTCTTTATATATTTATCTATGGTTTTTGTTTTGTTTTGTTTTTAAGGAGGTTCCATGCCCAGCATGGAGCCGGAAGCAGGGCTGAAACTCCGACCCCCCAAGATCAAGACCTGAGCTGAGATCAAGAGTCAAGATCCTTAACCGACTGAGCCACCCAGGTGCCCCTCTCTGTAGTTTTTAATTGCACAAGTAATCCATGTTCATTATAGGAAAATTAGAAAGGGAAGGTAAGCAAAAGAATAAAACAAAGTGAAATATCCACTCAGAGATCCCCATTGTCAAGATACTGGTGCAGAATTTTTTTACTAGATGTATATGCACTGATAAGGAGTTTTACTAAAAAAATGAGATCCCAATATACGTACAGTTCAGTTAACTGCTTTTCTCATACAACTATAAATTGCAAACACCTCTTCTTACACAAAGACACACATAATACATACTCATCATTTTAATGGCCACACATGGCTCCACTGAATGGACATACCATAAGTTATTTAATTAACCCCCTCTAGTTAGGGCATTTATTTCCAGTTTCCCCCATTATCATGAACAGGGTGATGAAGAGCCTTATAGATACATTTTTTTATCCATCAACAATAGAACTGGATTTGACTTTTGATGACATACTACCAGATGACCTTCCAGAAAGTACATTCTCACCCTCAAGTGCCTAGAAATGCCAGTTTTTTTTACACTCTCTCTTTTTTTTTTTTTTAAGATTTTATTTATTTATTTGACAGAGAGAGAGATCACAAGTAGGCAGAGAGGCAGGCAGAGAGAGAGGGGGAAGCAGTTCCCCGCTGAGCAGAGAGCTCTATGCGGGGCTCCATCCCAGGACCCCGAGATCATGACCTGAGCCGAAAGCAGAGGCTTAACCCACTGAGCCACCCAGGCGCCCCTACACTCTCTATTAAGATAGCTATTGTAGTTGAAATCATTACAGATTAGCAGGAAGTTGCAAAGATAGTACAGAGAAGTCCTGTGCATCTTTCATTCAGTTTCTCCCAGTGTTTACATCTTAGATAACTGTAGTACCATATTGAAACTAGGAAGCTAGCTGATACGGGGTACACTGTATGTGCAGGTCCAAGTCATTTTATCTCACATGGCGGTTGACGGCTCCCTCACCAGAGAGCTCTCTCTCTCTGTTCATGCCCTCCCCGAACCACCCAGCTTCAGCACTGCCTCCTCCACGCCCCCTCCCAGCAACTACTGATCAGTTTACCATTGCCATTATCTCATCATCCCTAAATTATCATCTAAGTGAAATGGTACAGCATTGTGGCCTTTTGAGATTGGCTCTTCCCACTCCGCATGATGCAGGATCTTGAGAGCCATACGCTGTTGTGTGTTATCAGTGGCTTGTTCTTTTTTATTTCCGAGTAGGATTTCATGGTATGGTTGTGCCACTGCCCGTTTCAACTGATTCACCTATTGAGAGACGTTTGGGTTCCTTCCAGTTTGGAGTGATCACAAATAAAGCTATCATAAACGATCGCACACAGGATTTTGTGTAGATGTGAGTTTTCACGGCTCTGGATGAGTGCCCGGGAATGCAACTGCTGGGTCAGATGGGACGTGTGTGTTGGATTTTTAAAGGAACTGACAAACTCTTCCAGAGTACGTGTTCCCTTTTACATTCCTGCCAGCAATGTATGAGTGATCTGGTTTCTCAACATCCTCACCACCTTTTGGTGTTGTCACTATTTTTCATTTTAGCCATTCTTTTTTTGGTTTTGTTTTTTTTTTTTAATATTTTATTTATTTATTTGACAGACAGAGATCACAAGTAGGCAGAGAGAGGGAGGAAGGGAAGCAGGCTCCCTGCCGAGTAGAGAGCCCGTTGCGGGGCTCGATCCCAGGACCCTGGGACCATGACCCGAGCGGAAGGCAGAGGCTTAACCCACTGAGCCACCCAGGCGCCCCCATTTTAGCCATTCTGACAGGGATATAATGAAATTCCAGTCCATAGTGGTTTAATTTGCATTTCCCTAATGGCCAATGATGTTGACCATTTTTCCATGGGCTTCTTTGCCATCCATATATCTTCCATATATCTTCTTCAATGAACTGCTTTTCGGGTTTTTGGTGCATTTTCTTTCATTTAAAAAATTTTTTTTTTAAATTTATTTAACCGAGATCACAAGTAGGCAGAGGCAGGCAGAGAGAGGAGGAAGCAGGCTCCCTGCTGAGCAGAGAGCCGGATGCAGGGCTCTATTCCAGGACCCTGGGATCATGACCCTAGCCGAAGGCAGAGGCTTTAACGCAGTGAGCCACCCAGGCGCCCCTTGGTGCATTTTCTAAGTGGATTTTACTTTCTTATTGCTGAGTTTCTTTGCATATTCTAGAAAGGAGTCCTTTGTCTCCCCCACGCCTGGAAATTGTTTCCAATCAGCCAGTGGCTACCTCACAGACGTTTTAATTTGTATTTCTTTGATCAGATTATTAGCAAAGCCCATTTGAAAAAATAAAAAAGGAGCTGTTGTCTGAAGGCTTTAAGGAAAACCAGCATTAAAATTTAAATCTCACTCCAAACTCAACTTACCCACAGGTTCTACTTGATCAATATGGTCTATATAGTCTCTCTTCCCCAGGTAGATGGTCACCTGTAGGAAGAACAGATGCAGATTCTAAGTGGCCAAAGAACACTAGCACATTCATGTTCAAAATCAGCAACAACAACAACAAACCCCCCCTCCCAAATCCCCAAACCTGGCAACAACTGACACATTTTGATTACTCTTTTTTTTTTTTAAGATTTTATTTATTTATTTGACAGAGAGAGAGACACAGCAAGAGAAGGAACACAAGCAGGGGGAGTGGGAGAGGTAGAAGCCCATTGCAGGGCTTGATCCCAGGACCCTGGGATCATGACCTGATTAACGACTGAGCCAGCAGGCCCTCCACATCTTGATTAGTCTTGAGAAGACTTCCTGCCTGGCTCTGCCACTTGCCCATTCCCCACTCTCTCCCTGCTTGGCTGTGGGCAGACTATGGATTACAGGCAAGTGGGACTCTCTCCTCGGTCCCATAAATTTGCTCCAAGGAAGTCTTCCCACCCCCTTTGAATGGTTCCTGTTCTCCCACCTTTTCCCACCAAGCTCAGGTCTGACATTAACCAGGTGACCTTGTTGAATTCACTAGTAATACTTCAGTGGAAAGTTATACTTATGCAAATGAGGCTCATCCCAATGTTTAAGCCTCTTATTTCTGGCTGTGAATGAAAGGTTTCCCCTCCTCATTAAAAGTGTATCTGAACTGAGCATAGAGGCAGGAGCTCCAGAGTCCCTGAAATCCTACCAGGTGAGCTGCTGGACAGGTACACCTGAACCCATGCTCTGAGCAGGAGGGGCAGGAGGGTTGGGGGTAAAGACCGCTGTTTCAGTCCTCTTCCTGTCTGCTGCGTGTCCTTTGCAGTGAAGGTCTCTGCCAACCCCTTTGTGGAAAAGCATGGGTTGCATTCACCATCACTCACCACTCTAAGCCACAGGATTGTGAGTGTCTTGATTGTGGGAATTCTTTCATCGTTCAGCCAATAAGTTTCTACCATAGTACCTGGTGCACAACAGGATTCTAATCCACATTTGCTAAAGGCACCAATGAGTGAGTCCGTGCACTCTGCCTAGCCCCCTTCTTCCCTAAGCCTCTTAAATTCGTATTCTTATGTCCGTGAACTCCCAGAATCATTTCTGTTGGCATTCAATCATCTCCTATTTCCATCCCCTTGTATCAGACATCCTGGAGTGAATCTCTATACCTTCACTTTGTAGGACTGATGTTGAATCACCCCAAGGACTACCTACGCAGGTGGCTGGGCAGGAGATAGGTGTTTGATGGTATGAGGATGTTTTCTGGACAAAACCAAAAAATCAGTGTATACAAAGCCCAGAATGCCTCTGGAACCAATGGCCACCAAATGGGAACGAAGGCTGGTGCCAGAAAGGGTCTTATAGGCCCAACCTTAAAGACTCTAGGAAAATAGTAAAGCATTTTTTAAAGATTTTATTTATTTGTGAGAGAGAGAGCACAGGGGAGGGGCAGAGGGAGAAGGAGAAGCAGGCTCCCAGCTGAGCTGGGAGCCCAACAAAAGGTTCGATCCCAGGACCCCAAGATCATGACCTCAGCCGAAGGCAGGTGCTTAACCAACTGAGCCCCGCAGGCGCCCCAATGTTGAAGCATTTTGAGCAGCATGAAAGGCCTGCAGCTAAACAACAGAGTATTTATCATGTCCCAGGTGCCAAGCTCAGCACCAACTACGTTATTTCACTGAATCCCCACAACCACTCTGTGAGATAGGAATTAGCCCCATTTTAGGGAGGAGATGACGGCAGCAAAGTGGAGAATGAATGGACAAGGAGAAAGCCAGTTAGGCATTTGACTGTGGTTGGGAGTAGAGAAGATTGAAGGTCGGTGGAGAGAGTGTGTTTTCTTCTTTTTCAAGCTTTAGCTGAGGAGGAAGAGGAACTGGAAAGGCAATAGGGTCAAGGGGAGTTTGTTGGTTGCTGTCTTTAAGATGCATGAGGTCCGTACTTGTTTGTATGCTCAGGCAAAGAACTGGGAGGGAGGGAGGGAGAGGCTGATGATGGAGGACGCTAGGGAGGAGATGGCCCCTGAGACCCAGGTGTAAATAGCATGAACCTCAGCTGGGAGCAAAGGCATGTCTTCTGCAGCAATTGGAAGGGGAGGGAAGGCAAGGGGCAGGAGCAAGAAGAGAAATGGGGCTGAACAATGTGGGACTGCAGCCCACCGGCTGCTTGTTCAACCAGCAAACCAAGCACCCTTCTTCCTGGATACAAGTTGCCAATTATGTTGACGGTTTTACCATCCCCCATGGGGTGAGGCCAGCCCCAGAGGATGGTTCTTGAGGGGTCTGATCCAATTATGATCATCCAATTCCTTTGGCTCAGGACTGGTTTAGGGTGGGCATGAGACCCATTTTTGACCAATGAGATATGAGGGAAGTCTGCTGGAGGGCTGTTGGGAAAATATTTTCCCACTCTGAAGAAGAGATACCGGGAAGCAAGAGCCTCTTCCTTCTTTGGGAAGGAAGTGAGGGTGAGATGCCTGAAGCCAGGCAGCCATCTTGCCACCAGCTGGAGGATGAAGATCACAGAAGAGGGCAGAGTGGAGAGAATCACCGAGAAATGGGCCCAGGGCTCCTGGTGCACCATGCCTAGAGCCATACAGAGGTTGCAATTGGAATAGTCCTAATATGTGAGACATTAACAGAAGGATTTTCCCCCCCATATACAACAGTTCTAAATTTCTTGGTTCAAAGGTTGTGTATAGATATGAGGGGGGAAGAAAAGTGGGAAAATGACAGGGCCCGGCAGGAGTGGTTTCTCTCTTCTGCCAGAAGTCAAGACAAAGTGTGTTGAGAAGATGCAAAGTTGGGAGAGAGTTTGGGGAATGGTTGAGGGGGTCCTCAAATCATCACCCCAAAGTGGAGTTCCTCAGCTGGGAACAGAAAGGGCGGAGAATGCCTGGTGCAAACCTGTTTCTCTTGTGTTGCGCTATGAGAATCAGAGAGTTTCCTCTGGGCCTTTGGCTTAACATTTAAGAAACCCAAAAGGAAAAATCCAAAGTTCAGGTTTATAAAGCACAGAAAATAGAGCAATTCTAGGCCGTCTACTGTGCCCCGATAGGGTCAACAGTGGCGTCATCTCTGCCAAGCACACAAGCTGCCCAGATATGGGTACCATGTTCCCTTACCCAGTGACCCTGAGCCAAGTGAGGACTGAGGGCATGGTGGCTGGGGTAGGCACACAGAAGACAGAGCTGCCTTGGTCCAGCACTGGGGCTTTCCCCTGGCAGGCAACGGGATGACAAAAGACCAGATGAGTTACTATTGACAAAACAGTGTTTGAAATGTCAAGTCATTGGTTCAAGGGCAGCTAGGAAAAGAAGTAAAATTGGAAGTAAAGGGGTGGGGGCTGAGAGACAAGGAGAAAATTAAGGGTCTCAGAGTTAGGTTCTTTAGGAGACTGAAAAGTTCTACATGTTCAATTCATTCATTCAATTATGTCTCATTGATCATTCATTGCAAAATAGAGACAGAACACAGACACGGAGCTTCCCTCAACCTCTCAGGATTCTGGTGTTGATCGTGTCTATTTCTTTCTTTCTTTTTTTTTTTTTTTTTAAAGCAATCTCTACACCCAAGATGGGGCTTGAACTCATGAGATCGGGAGCTGCATGCTCAGCCAGGTGCCCTGGGTCTATTCTCAAGAAAGATCCTTTAAAAAATATATATTATTTTTTTTTCCCCATCACGCCACTCACTTCTATACCACTTACCGACTTGTCCCGGGAGACTTTCTTGAAAATCACGTGGTTTGGCTCAGACTTGCTGCCCTTTGCGTTGGCTGCCATGGTCCCTGTCGTCGGCAGCTGGCTTCTTCCACCTCGGGGTGTGCGTCTGGTGTCTGCGGCCTGCGGAGAGGTAAAACAATGCTGTGAGTGCAGTCAAGAACATTCTGGGTACAAAACCTGCTTATGAGATGCTGCACGCCCGGGAGACATTTCCTTATATCTGCTTAAGTATTGTTGTTTGATGAAATAAGGCTTTTGTCTTGTGTGTATGACATGGGGGTAGGGGGTGCTTTTTTCCAAACATGTGTTTTATTTTTCTCCATAAGCCTCAAACATTTCTTAGTAAACCTCAGCTAGAAGGTTTGCCTTCCTGACTAGCCTTTGGTATCAGGCACACTTCACCAGGTTGGAATCAAAATTCTATCACGACCATGTCCCATGGTAATTAGAATAGGAGAGGTTCCCGAAAACCGCAACATAACCACTTAGCAAATATCATTTGAAAATGTGTTAAATCCCCAGGAGTCCTGTCCTGTTCTCCCACCGCTCCCCAGCGTGACACACAGTGGAAAGGCCCTCTGAGCTGTCTGGACCTCAGCGCACCCTGAGTCTCATTAACAAGCAAAGTCTGTGCAACCACACAGAAAAGGTGAAAGTGAGACAGACTGACCACAGGAAAACACCCGTGGTCCTGCCCCTTGCTCTCCCTGTGCCTGCCCTGGAGGTCTGAGAAGCTTTGGATCAGGGGCCGCCATGTACCTTGTTCAGCCAGCCAGAAGGGCCCAGGAGGCGAGGAGAGGGGCTCTGTCCCTCTGGGGAGAGCGGCCGGCCCCTGCTCTATGTAACCAGATGACCCTGCCAAGGCCCCTGGCTTGACGTGCGTGGGGGAATTTGTAGGGAACCTGGAGAGGGGGCCCACACCCACGTCTCAATGTCCAGAAGCCAAATCCCATTTAAGGAGCAGAGTGGAAATGGGATTAGTGTTGAGACGGGTGAACTGGTGGTTTCAGCAGTTCTAAGCATTAAGCAAAGGCCTCTAGTCTCCTTCCAGAGATGCTCACAGATGTAGGAGCTCCAGTGGGGAAGGCGTGGTGGGAGGGACGAGAGCTAAAGAAAAGCTACTTTCTATCCTAACCCTCTTTGGGTTCTGGAAATAGACTGATTATCCCTTCACTCCCAGTATCACCAGGACAGGGGATTTTCAAGTGCTCAACAGACTTGATTAAACTCAGCAGGCTGCTAATGCAACCTTGGGGGTGGGGATAGAAACGAAAAGGTCAAGGGGAAATGTCAAGCTCGGAGATGAACCCTGGTCTTATAGAAGCCAAACCCATGTGGGAAACAAAGACCAGAGGAAATATAGATAAAATTAACCGTCCTTATAACCTGCAGCCCACTGACAAATACTTGAGGTGGGGAGGGTAGAACGGTCCTCCAGGAAGCTCCCGTCTTAATGTTAATGCCTTGCTGGAGAGAAAAACCACCTTCACCTGACAATAGCCAGGCCTCCTGTATCCTGTAAGTCTTCTTCAGCATCTGAAAATCCTTTCAGAAGTTCCCTTTGTCTTTACTCCCCCCAACCCCAAAGTGTATAATCAGTTGTTCCTCACAATCCCAGGCCAGCATGGGTCCTGTCCATGGGTCCTGTCCCCATGCTTTAATAAAATCATCTTTTGGCACCAAAAGCATCTCAAGAATTCTTTCCTGGCCATTGGCTCTGGACCCCAACAACACTACTCCAAAAACACATCAGAACTGGAGGTTCCTCTCCTCCACCCCACGCCCTATTGATTATGGAGACGAATCTTGTCAGATCTGCCCCCTCCCTACACCCTGCCTCCCCAGTGTCTCTGGAATCTGACCACATCATCCCATCCCTAGAGCCTTCTCCTGCGTTCACAGCACCCCCTTTGCTTTCCTGGACCATAATGTCGCCTGCTGTCGGACTCTATCCATCTTCAGCTGCCAGGCCCTTCTGCACGTGGAAGAAGGCCCTTCCAAGCCCTGATCTGTCCTCTCCACCTAGTGTCTGCTCTGAGAGAAGACACGGGCACCTGCTTTCCACATTGTCCTGCACCGCACTTCCCCTGCTCCCCCATACTGTTCTTTTTGCCTAGAACAATCCTCTCCTCTCTCCAAATTGCTGACTCCTTTCACGCTTCAGATGCTGGAAGAGAGGAGTCCCATCCTCAGGGGAGCCTTTCCCAACCTCCCTCCCAGGCTGGGTTGGAGGCACAGTCGCCTTTGACAACTGTGTGAGAAATTATTTCATGGTCTCTCTTCCCTTACTTGACTCTAGGCTCCAGGAGGACAGGGGCCCGTCCCGTTGTTTCCCTCACCATTGCATTCAACAGCTGCTTCCAAGAACATTCAGGGAATAAACAGATGGGACATTGTGGCCATTAACACATTCACATATTGAACTTGACATGGTGTCTGAGAATGAAGCAAGTCTAAGCAGAAAGCTTGTTCTAACATTTGAAATGCTAGCATGTGTGGAAACTTCCAGTGGCTTCCTCCTGCCTAGACAATGCCTGTGAGGCCCTCCAAGATTTGATCCCTTGTTACCTCTAACTCTCTTTCTTTTCTTTCTTTCTCTCTCTTTTTTTTTTTTAAGATTTTATTTATTTGACAGAGAGAGTGAGAGAGCACAAGCAGGTAGAGCCGCAGACGGAGAGGGAGAAGCAGGCTCCCCGCTGAGCAGGGAGCCCGATGCAGGGCTTGATCCCAGAACCCTGGGATCATGACCCAAGCCAAAGCCAGTGGCTTAACCAACTGAGCCACCCAGGCACCTTTGTCCCTTTAAAAAAAAAATGCAGGGCTTGAACCCACAACCGTGAGATCAAGACCTGAGCTTAGCGGACTGAGCCACCCAGGTAGCCCTGACCTTAGTTCTCACTATTCACCCATTTTGCTCCAGGCCATCTTCCTCTTTGCTTTTCTTCAAACCAGCCTCAAGGCCTTTGCACTTAACTGTTTCCCCTTCTGGACCATTCTTCCAACAGAGAGCCACTTGGTTTGCTTCCTGAATTCCACTGGGTCTTTACTTCAGTGTGACCCCATTCACCTGGGCCCTATTGTGCGGTCTATCACGCGCCAAAACTTGTGGCCTCCTCTGCATTATTTTTCTCCATTGCCCTCATCACAGTCTCGCATGCAGAAGAACCTGTGTATCTTGTTTCCTGTCTGTCCTTCACCCCATTATCACTAGCACATACGCTCCGGGAGTGCAGAGAATCCTGACTTTATGTACCTATCCCATCTCCAGCATCTAGAAGAGGGATCTCATTATACTTGAAGCACATGGATGAGTCACTGGACTACAACAGTGTGATAGCTGGCAATAGCTAAAATTGAGAAACAGTATTTTTAATTTCTAAGGGAGAAAACTTTTTTTTTAAACAGAGAAATGCCAGCTACTAAATGCAAAAGGAATGATGAAAGTAGAAAAACACTCTGACAAACTCTGAGTGGATTAATCATGATTTCTGATTTCCTCTATTTTTTTTAAGTTTGTTTGTTTATTTATTTACGTAATCTCCAGGCC
Source organism: Lutra lutra (assembly GCF_902655055.1). NCBI lineage: Eukaryota > Metazoa > Chordata > Mammalia > Carnivora > Mustelidae > Lutra > Lutra lutra. The sequence continues at coordinate 41,304,490 of NC_062280.1, read as the reverse complement.
CAATGTAGGGCTCAAACTCACAACCCCGAGATCAAGAGTCACATGGTCTTCTGACTGAGTCAGCCAGGTGCCTCCTATTTTCTGCCTTTCCGATGTTGTGACATCCTGGGCTCTGGGCTGGGAGGGGCAGACTCTGGAGACTGCACCTCTCAGGGCTACTCCTTCCCCAAAGACTGCAAACAGCTACCTTTCATATGCAAACTAACCAATCGGGACCACAGATGCCACTGCAGTGGTGTTGGTTCCTCATGGGACAGGCTCTCACGCAGAGCCACTCACTACTGCCTTACCCTAATCATCCCCAGACCAGGATTCAGCCAACTGGAGAGAGCCCATCATCACAGAGCCTGATGAAGTTATTCAAACTTTCCAATCCTAAACCCACTTATCTTGCCTCACCAGTTCTTCCCCATGGAAACTATAAGGAAACTCTTGTCCATGTTTTCCTCCTCCATACCTCTGCCTCCTGACCAAACCTGGTGCTTCCCCCACGTGGCCCTGTGTGGCACAGGCTGCCCGCTCCTTTTAAGAACGGTAACAAATTACCTTTTCAGTGGCCATTGTTTCCTGATCTGTTGGTCTTATCATTGCTGAATGATAGCAAATACCCATTTTAAAATACTGATAAAATGATCGACTCCAAAAAAGATTCTTCATTGGGGTCAAAACCATCAGGTGAAGAGTTGGTGGAGAGGAATGGCTGTCCCTATTAGCACCAAAGTGATGGCAAATGTATCCTGGGCTCACCACGAGGTGCAAGCCTGGCCCGCACAACAGGGGACCAGGCAAGGTCCACCGTCAATCTTAGCAGCCACAATAGTGAATGGGAATCCATTAAGCATTTCAACATCACTTCCAGTTTATGAGAAATGCAGGGAATAGAGGAACAAGCTAGAAGACACCACAAGAGAGCTACCCGATGAATGGAGAAGTAGCTGGTATCTTTCATAAGCCGATGTCACAGAAAAGGGAGGTATTTGATTAAAAGACACTCAAGGTACTCAACATCCAGATGTAATGTGTGATCCCAGACTGGATCTCCAATTTGAAAAATAGGATCTACAGGACATTTGAGTCCATCAGGAAAATCTGCATATGGTCTAGGTGACATGTAAGACAGAAATATCTGGAATAGGAAGGTAGAGATTGTGACCAAACAACAGTCATAGGATGGCATGTGCAATATGACCATACCCTGCAAACGCATATACTCTGTGTGTATACACACACACACACTCATACACACTGCAAACACATACACTCTGTGTGTATACACACACACACACACATACACACACACACACACACATTATATGCATAATCTGCAAGGATACATACTAAGGAGCTAACTGGTCTCTGTATGGTGGGTATGTCAGGTTTCACTTTTTTTTTTCCTTGTCTGTGTTTTAAAATTCTTTTCCAAAAATCATTTACTTCTCCTAAAGCAGAAAGGTTAAAAGATAACATTGTTATAAATTTAGAAGAATATCTGCTTTTCCCCTTAAAAATACGCCAACAAGAGGAAGACAAATGACCAGGGTGTTTCTTTCCGTGTCCCCATCAGAGGAGCTGCAGCATCTGGGACCCACTTGCAGCTGCTCTTGGGACACCCATTCTCACATAGTTTTGTTAAAACCAGGTCGCCGGGAGGGTGCAGACTGATGGATTTCAGTCACTGACCCGCCAGTTCCCGGCACATGGGGTTGGGCTGGATACTGGACCTCATTCTTTTTGGAAATGTAGTCTCTGGTAGTCATTCCCAGCCTCTGGTCTGTGATGAATTTATTTCTGCTTGGCAGAAAAATGAGAAAAACCAGGGCACTGTTGTAAGCTTTGTCATGGGGCCAAATGTCTTCACTGTAAAGGACTGTCCTCCTTTTTTCTAAGGCTATAAAGTCCTCAATTTTTGGATATTAAAATGTCCTTTCTCTCTTTCCTTATTGAGGTACACTTTACATACATGCGAAGTTGCCCATTTTAAAGTACAGTTTGATGAGTTTTACTAGGACTATGGTTAAGGCAGAACATTTCCATCCCCCCAAAAGTTCCCTGGGCCCCTATTTCGGTCATTTCCTCCATCAACCCCCCATTTCAAGCCACCCCTTATCTGCCCCTCCCATGAGTTTTGCATTCTCCGTAATCTATTGTGAAGTTCAGAATATAGAGAAAAGTTGGAATAACACAATAAACACCCACATAGCCTCTGAGATTTGACAATGAACACTTCAGTGCGTGTGCTCACCTATTGTTTTTTCCTTTTGAAGCGTCTGAAAGTAAGTTGCAGACATCATGACACTTTACTCATAAATATTTCAGGATGCAGCCACTGAGCTTAAGGACGAAATGTCCTTTCTTTTATAAGATAAAGATGAGAGTAGATGGCAGTTTAGAAAAAAATCCTTACTTGGCCAAAATAAAAAGTTGTCAGCCTTTCCCTAGAGTTATTTTGGAAATTGACAGCTCTATGAATGCGAAGTCTGGGAACCACTGGTGACAGCAACGCTTTCTTCTCTCAAGTCGGTGTCCAGTGAGATGAAGCTCCAAGCCCCACGCTTCCCCTCCAGGTAGCAGACGCAGTGCCAGCCAGCTCTTGGGGCCGGCGGGGTGGAGATGTTCAGCTTAAGAGGCTTATGGGCTTCAGGGGCAGGTTATCATCTTAGGGCTTTATTAGGGCACATGCACGAAGAAAACCGGTACACCCTGCTAAACATCAACTACAAAATGAAAATCTTGAGTCCTCATCGCCTTGGTTTCCCTGAAGCAGAGAGCCCCGGAAAAGACTGGGGCAACTCTATTTACAGAATGCCAGGGAATCAGAACTTTTAAAAGTCACCTTAATTCCAACATGGACCTCTTGGGCAGCTGGCCTAAGGAGTAGAGGGTGGTTGTTGGTTGGGCTGGTTTACAGTATCTGAAATCATAAATGGGATCCTGGGGGTTCTCAAGTTGGGCAGATGCTTTAAAAAAGAATATCATCCATGGGATCCTGGGTGGCTCAGTCGGTTAAGCATCTGACTCTTTTTTTTTTTTTTAAAGCTTTATTTATTTATTTGACAGAGATCACAAGTAGGCAGAGAGGCAGGCAGAGAGAGGAAAGCAGGTTCCCTGCTGAGCAGAGAGCCCGAAATGGGACCCTGGGATCATGACCCAAGCCGAAGGCAGAGGCTTTAACCCACTGAGCCACCCAGGCACCCCAAGCATCTGACTCTTATCTCAGCCCAGGTCTTGAACTCAGGGTTGTGAGTTCAAGCCCTGCAGCACTGAGTCTCATGCCCAGCATGGAGCTTACTCAATAAATAAATAAATAAATAAATAATAAAAAGAATGTAGTCCACACGCCATCCCTTGCTTGGCTCTCTCCACGACATGCACAATAAGAAGTTGAATGCTTCCAGGGATGGGGAAATCATTACCACATTTTTTTGAAACAGTGTGACACATAAGAAAATTCTTTGTTAGGAAGGGCTCAGCTTCCCTTCTACTTCCCTCCTTTGCTGCAAGTTAATCTAATCTCTTCCACAGGTGACTCATCTGTGATTAGGACCCAGGTGCTCATTTCTCATGGGCATTGCCACCGCCTCACCCATGCTGGGGTCCCACCCCTAGTCAGATTTTGAATGTCCGTCTTGAGGCATTGTGCTGAGAATGGCACTTGGTGCTCCAGGTTTCCATGCTATATAAACCGCCCCAGGCTGGAGTCCAAGGTTCTGTGACCCATTGATGGGTTCCCCCGCGACCTTGGGGAAGTACCTGGCCTCACAGCTATTTCCTCTTCTTCCTCTATAGAAGGGGAGCTGGTGAGCTGCCCTCTCTCAGGGCTGGGGAGATGCATCAAATGTGCAGATGAGTCCCTTAAAAGGAGAGTCGTGTGCAGAGTGGGGGGTGGAGGATTCTGCCCAGCACTTCCCCTCGTCCTCTCCTACAAGGCTGACATGCGCCTCCATGTGTGCCTCTGTTCTTTTTCATCCTCATCATGCCACATGGGTCCCAGCACTAGGGGGCTTCCAGGGGCCATGAAGCTGCTTCGATACAAGATTTCGTGGCCGAGCACCAACTGAGCTGCTCACTCTTAAAGCTGAGCACACTTAGGGGGAGGCCTTTCAGAGGAAATGAATGTTTGTGCACATGCACCGCCCCTCCGCAAATCTACAAGTGGAAGCCCTAAATCCCCAGAGTGACAAGGTGCTGGGAGGTGAACAGGGTTGGATGAGGTCACAGGGCAGGGCCTTGATCTGATAGGATTAGTGTCCCTATAAGAGACACCCACTCTCCACGGTGCAAGTGCACTCCAAAGTCTGGTGAGCACAGGGCGGCAGCAGCGACCTCCGACCTCCGAGCTAAGGCCTCCGAAGGGAACCTACCTGGTGGGTGCCTTGACCTCAGGCTACCAGCCTCCAGAGGCGGAAGGAAGAAGTATCTGTTGTCAGAGCTGCCCAGTTTGTGGTGTTTCATGATAGCAGCCTGAGCTAAGACAAGTGCCCACGCTTTTCTTCAGGTAGATCAGCTGCTTGGTGTAGATCAAAAAAGTCCGGAAAAAATGGACACTGATCCAGGTTCAGAAATGTCCCTTTTTTTGGTGGAACCAGACAGGCGTGGCGGTGGAACACTGTGAATATACTTTAAAATGGTTACTTTTATGTGAATTTCAATACATTTAAAACCAGTAAAAAAGAAATAGACTTTTACACTGTGACCTGAAACCTACACATGCACGCACAGAACAGTATCTACGCAACACTTCTGCTTCCTCTGTGGTTTATTCTTAGGTTTTTAACTACTCTCCCTCCCTCCTCGTCATTCGTCCCATTGGCTGGTTAACAACCCACCCTTCTGGGGCTTTCTGGTTAGGTTTTTCGCTGATTCAGTCCTACTAAATACGAACTTGACTCAGCGTCCATGACGCTGAGCACCACAGCGGGGCAGCAGGGTTCCTGAGAATTGACGTACAGGTTCTTAGAACCATCTGGGCATGTACTCTAGGGAGCAGCAGCACTGAGGGCTTCCTAACCAGAAACCAAAGTGCGTGCAGCCTGCATGCTGCCCGGCCTGGCTCACAAGCTTAACTGCCAGCCATCTCCTAAGGCTATTGCTCTGGGAACACAAAGCCCAGAGCCCGATTTACCTGCCCTCCTCTCCATGTCTAGGGTCGGGGCAGAGCCACAGAAGCCTGGCACATGGCTACTGTTCCCATCTGGGACACACATACCACTTCTATGGGGGAAAGTCAACCAGATCCAGCGTGGGGCATAAAAAAAAGTCAGCAACAGATACTGCTCTAGAATAAAAAAGACCCAAAAGGAGAACAGAACGGAGCCCTTATTGTGGACAACTGCCATAACAGCTCCAATTCATTCCTGTCTGTCCCGATGCTGCTGGGTGGCACCCCACACTCAGGCAAGGGTGCTCGTGCCATCTGCTCTGGCCAGTGAGATGGGACAAGGCAACACGGGCAGAATGACAAGGGCTCGCACATTGATGGGTGCAATCTTGCTGCATCATTCTTGCTTTCCTAGCTGCCTGCCAGATGTGAGGGCACCCTCTACCATTCATCCCCAACTGGGCCAGCCCGGCCCACTCACAGGTTTGTGAGAAATAATGACTGTTTTAAGCCATTACAATTACATTTTAAGGTAGTTTGTTAAGTCCTGATCCAAACAAGCCCATAGTAGAACACCCACTGTTGAAACAACTGGGAATATTTGAATCTGGACTGAACAGTTGATGACACCTAGTTCTTACCAAATCCTGAGGTATAACTATGGCACAGTGTCCTTAGTAGTTTGGGATGTGTGATTCAGAGAAAATGACAAGCTTCAGGTTTGCTGTGAAACACTCTGGCAGTAGATGCACCAGGGCTCCTTACACACAAGTGTTTGCTCTGCCTCCTCAGATTTAGGGCCACTGAATGTGGGTGAGCTCACTGAGCCTGTCAGTCAGTCAGGGTTAAACGAGGGCTGTGTAGCCCAGGGGAAAACTCACAAAGGAGAGTGGGAGTGTTTGAGGAGCACATAATGGCTGGAGCACACAGAGGATGGAAGCATCTGGAATGAAGGCAGGGAAGGGTTGGGAGGCATAGATGGAAACCAGTAGGGCTGTGCTATGAAGCCAGAGCTCCCTGAGGTACGAAAATCAAATTATGTGGAGGTGAAGCAGATTAAAAAGTAATTTTACTGGACTGTACCACTTTTCTTTGATTTTCTTCCAGAATCTATACAAATGGGTATATTTTACCTTCCCCAAGATTCCCCAAGTTTGGGGTGCCTGGGTGGCTCAGTGGGTTAAGCCTCTGCCTTCGGCTCAGATCATGATCTCGGGGTCCTGGGATCGAGCCCCACGTCGGGCTCTCTGCTCAGCGGGGAACCTGCTTCCCCCTTTCTCTCTGCCTGCTGCTCTGCCTACTTGTGATCTCTCTCTGTCAAATAGATAAATAAAAATCTTAAAAAAAAAAAAATTCCCAAGTTTATTACTGGCTTGAAAACTTGGGATTGGGCGCCTGGGTGGCTCAGTGGTTTAAAGCCTCTGCCTTTGGCTCAGGTCATGATCCCCGGGTCCTGGGATTGAGCCCCGCATCGGACTCTCTGCTTAGCAGGGAGCCTGCTTCATCCTCTCTCTCTCTGCCTGCCTCTCTGCCTATTTGTGGTCTCTGTCTGTTGAATAAATACATAAAATCTTTAAAAAGAAAACTTGGAGGGCACCTGGGTGGCTCAGCGGGTTAAGCCTCTGCCTTCGGCTCAGGTCATGATCTCAGGGTCCAGGGATCGAGCCCCACATTGGGCTCTCTGTTTAGCAGGGAGCCTGCTTTCCCTCTCTCTGCCTCCTTGTGATCTCTCTCTGTCAAATAAATAAATAAAATCTTAAAAAAAAAATCCTTAAAAAAATAAATTTAAAAAAAAAAAACAAAACTTGGGATTTCTAGCGAGTGGGCATTTCCATACGGCACAAGAGAAAAGATGGAGTGGCGTAAAGGTAACCCTGTGGCCAGCCCCAGGCCATCTGGTGGCAGCCTCACCCTGTAGGCCTGGAGGGGTGTGTGGACTGGAGGCGTGGCGCTCACTAGGGGTCAGGATGCTGGAAGAGCTTCTCACTTAACTATGAAACTCCCCCCAAGTTGTGACACGGGACACAGTTCACAGATCACAAGGTTTGAGAGCCATAGGCTTCTGATTATGATCTGAGGCCTCACAGGAACCCAGAAATGTTTGTGGTTTCTGCAGTCCGGCAGTCTCGGAGGGGAATTTCATCAGGGCCGCTCTTTCCTGGTGCCCACATGGGTGAGGGGTTTCAAGTGCACCTTTCAAAACATCTAGTTCTCTAAAAGCAGGGTCATGCTGTGCCACACGAAAACAGGTAGTTCTGCACACCTTGCTCTGCTTGAGATCTGGAACTTCCCAACCAAGCCACCCTTGGGGCCAGGCTGGCCCCTCCAGGCTGAGATTACCCCAGTGTCCACACAAATTCTCCTGCATGCCACGATGTGAAAGATGCAGAGGGGCTTTGCAGGACTTACAGGACAAAGGCTAGTACGTATGTGACATGTACTTTAAGAATAAGACACTGATCTTGATTTATCACACTATTTTGGGAAATGACCTAGGGAACGTAAGTTCATTTAAAAAATGTTTTTAAATCCTCAACTTCTGAGGTATGTTCGTGTTTGGGTCAAAGCTGCCATCACTTACCAAGGAGCACACCAGCTCCCACCACCCAGATTCATCTGGGAAATGGAGAAATTCCTGCGACCATCTCCTATCCCCACCAGCAGAAGCCGCAGCAGCAGGGAGGGTCCCAGATGATCGGACAGATTTTGGGGGGTGTGTGTCAGGACCATGAAACAGATGATGTCCTCCTCCACTGCCCGTGTAAGCCCACACAAATACACTCAGCCAGGGCAGTCAGGTGACCTGAAGAGAGCTTCATGGTACAGATGGATCTCAAACCAAAACCTCTCTTTGTTCAAAGTGGAGAGCAGCCAAGCTTCCCTCCAAGTTCAAAGAAAACAGGATAGTTGGAGGTTACTGCAATGCTTACTTCACACCTCTTTTAAGAATGACTTACCCTTCTTGAAAGTGACTACTAAAGATTCCTTTGGCTTTTTGGAGACTGCTGGCTGCCTCTGAGACTTCAGGTCACAAAAGAATCCTGCCCTCAGGTGCTGGGCGAAGTGGATGTTCGACGGTCCCCCCGCCACCGCCCCAAACAGTCGTCATAAGGGAACGGACAGAGGTCTTGGGGTGGGGGTGGTGGCTCCAGGAGATCAGGATTTGTTCCAGCACAAGGGTGCTTACTAGAGACCCAAGGCCCTGCGAACAAATCACTCCTCTGTGAGGTAATTCATGGCCCTTCAGCGAAGAGGCCGGAGACCAGCAGAGACTGGTAAGGCTCATCATCGATCCTATGGACAAAGTGTCCAGTGCGAAACCGGGTACTCTCACCGGCTGCAGCACAGAGCTGATGGCAGGGGTCTTGTGAGTGCACTGGGCGCTCACGGGACAGATGCAGAGATTCATGAGATCCTAAGACTTACATGCGATGTGAAACTGGAATGCTGGTTTACAGGCAGTGGTAACGGAGGCTCAAATGATGAACGATGAGGAGAGACCCCAGGAAAATAGCTGTTATTTAGAAATGAACGAATACCACAAAAACAGATGAAAGAAACAGCTTTTTCTCGGAAAGACAGAGGAGCACACAATAACCATGAAGAGACACAGAGTTTGAAAAGTATATAACCGATTTCTTTTTTATTTACAATCAAGTTCTGTTGAGCAACATAAATAAATAAAAGATGCGCCCTGGCCTGCGAATTCTACCTCCCCTTGAGCTCTTGGAGCAGCAAGCTGGAAGGGGCGGGGGGAGGAGGGCCAGGGAGAGAGGGAGGATGGACACGGCACCCCTCCTCACCCAGCTCCAGCTCTCCTACCCACAGCTGTCCAGAGAACAAGTGTGGAAGGAAAAAAATAAAGTGCAAATTAAAAAGTGATGAAAGTACTGGTGTTTCAGTCACTCAGGAACTAAAATGATATACACAGGTAAAATGGTAAAGATAAATGTTTTAAGGGAAAAAAAAAAAAAAGCGCCACAGGCCAGATTTTCCCTGGCCTTGATCCCAACTCCTGACACCTAAAGATGACATTCCCATGCTTCTTGGAACAGGCTTCTTGCACTAAAGCACCGAGGGGTATTGCACATAGGCTTGGCAAAGGGGCAGTGACCCGGAACTACTGGCTCCAGGCTAATACATTCGAGGCCTCCAATCCCTTGTCACCAGCGGCTGTCACTGAGGCACACCTAGAAAGAAGGTGGCGTGCGCGCTGCCCACTTTCTGGGAGTCTACAGATGGCCACAGGAAGCCACTCTACTCCCACAGCAGGCCCACTTCCCCTGCAAGGAGGTTTCTGAACTTCCTCTCCTACTTCCAAAAAGTATTTTATAACCAAACAGATTTATTTCTTGACCAAGAAATAAGTGTATAGCATTGTTAGGGAGAAAGGTAACCTGAAGCTTTGAAGAACAGCTGCTTTCTAAGAATGGTTTAGGAGACCTAAGGAAATTCCAACAGTAATCAGATGAGATCAGAGAAAGAGCCTTGTAATAATGACAGAGACCAGCAGGGAAAACCACAGTCCTGTCATCTCCTCAGAAATCAGGGCAGTCCCTGTGGGCTGAAGGCAGGGGTAATCCTTTTAGGGTTTCCGTTAATCCAATGATTCAAGCGAGTTCACCGGGAAAACCATCCCAAGGGGACAGGACATGCATTGGGCCACAACCGACTCTGGAAGGACGGGAGAATGCACGGAGGGAGAACTGACACCCACGCGCACGTGTGGGGCGTTCCTGGCCCTGCCAGCCAGTAAGGAAGCCGGCAGGTGACCGTGCTCCCCCCGATGAGGTATGGAAGATCAGAGCCAATAGTGTTTCCCACCTGAATCAAGGCAAGAACCTGAACCCCTGCTAAGTGACTGCAGGGCCAGATTTTTTCAGTGTTATCCTTTCAGGCCATTAGAGACCTCAGCTAAAATCCTCAGAAATCCTGTTCAAAGGCAGGCCACGCACCACGCGGCTCCAGCTGGTCTGGAGATGGAAGCTACACCCAACACACCACCTGCCAGAACAGAGCCGCCGCAGGAGCCTGGGTGCTTCTCCGACTTCAGCTCCTTTCTCTCTCTCTCTCTCTCGAAGGTGCCATCAATACTCTGACCACAGCACAGCTTTGCTTCCTTTGTCCACACTGACGACATGGGAGCCAGAAGGGGACCATGCTACCGCATTGATGGACGAGCTTCAAAGGGAGAGGTCAAAACATCTGTGAGATCTTAGTGAGCTGAATGCCAGACCCCCTTGCATTCTGGGAGAAAGGCTCTCTCCAACGCCTGGCTTACTCACCAGGACTGCTGCCGCTCACAGGCAGGCCCTTGGCAATGAGCACAGAAACTCAAAGGAACCTCACACTGTACTGAAGGAAGCAGGTTAGAAACAAAAAGAACGAAAGGAGTCCGGTGGAACCAAGTCTACCCTAAGGCGGTAGACTTCACCCTTTGACAAGAGCCTCGGGGGCCCGACTGGGGAGTGGACAATGGCCACTGCCCCTGGGAGCAAGGAGAGATGGTTCTGGAGGAAAGCCCCGTCTCCATTAAAACTAGCAGCTGAGCTTGGGTGGAGAGAACAAAGCTAAGAGAAACAAGAGCCCGGGGGAGTACTGAAAGAGTAAAAATCTGGGTTTACAGCCAGTCAATTTCCTGGGGAATGGGGCTCTGAAGGGAGAAGGAGAAGCAGAGAGGAGACGCTAGGTGATCTTCCTAAGCTTTCTCCAGCAACCACTACTCGAAGGGCTCTAACTAGAGAGTCTGTCACATCCCTAAGCAAACACTGCTGCTTGCTGTACTGCATGAATGGCCCCAGGCTCCCCTCAGTGACCTCGCTCACAGCGGAGCCAGTGAACCCACAACGCCCTCCTGGGGCTCAGTCCATGCCCAAAGGGGCAGGACCCCTGAGATGAGGTCACAGCACCTGCACACAACCTCAGGGGGGCTACCAGGATTCCCCTTACCCGTGCTGCTTGGAAAGGACCTTCTCCACCTTCCCCGAGAGCACGCTCCAGACGTAGAGAGAGCCCTCAGCTGAGCCCGCTGCCACATAACCACCATCAGGGCTGCAGAACAAGTAAGACCAGAAAAGTGTCAAGCACCCACCCCCAGTTCAGCATCCCGTGGGAGAAGCACTGGACAGGGAGAGCCAAGAACCAGGAAAGGGGGCTGCCCTTCTGCACAGAGCCCACCTTCCCTAAAAGCTCTCCAACAGCTCTTAGGAACAGCAGAAAGGAAGTAGACAGAGAGATAGTGACCCCTAAAGGTGAACTTCCAGGTCATTCCTGGATACTCCCTCAGGACTAGTCAGTGAACACAAGCCCCCCACCTCCAACTCCCGCATGCACCAGCTGGGGGGGTGGGTGGGGGAGGACAGGAGGAGAAGCGCTACTCACCTGAACACAACTCTGGTCCAATCAGAGCCGCATTTGAAGCCAGGTGCGCTGAAACCAACAACGGCACTGTTACCCCGAGAGCTCATACCACTCAGGGTTTGAGAAAGCAGGGTCAGGGCTTTTGGTGTTCATGTGACCCCCAGAAAAACAGCAAGGGTCAAATAAAACCCAAACAAGCACGTCTCCAGTTACCTAAACGTCTGTCTGACAGCATTGATCCGCAGATCGATGATCTTCAGCAGGTCATCACGAGAGCAGCTGAGAAGCTCTGTTCTCTCTGGGTTTAAGTCCAGGGCGGTAATCTTGCCCAGCAGCTCCATCTCCCGGACGATGCTCTCTGATCTACAGAAGTGACGGGAAGTCTGAGAAGACGGAACATGGAAGCATTGGCACTTCCCCGTGTTGACCAGGACACCATGCTCCATGGAGAAGAAGGGGAAAGGAGGAAATTCGACTAGAATGCCATACTCTTCAAGAACAGTGAGTGTGTCCCAACCTTCTAAAAATCACTTCAGTAACTGCTTTTACTATTTTTCTATCAATACGTTCTATAGTTATAGTTTAAGTACCAGAACTTGGAATTGGAGAAGAATTAACTTCCTCGCCCATTTGGAGAAATGCTACAGTAACTGCCAATCAGGGAGCTTCGGCCCAGCACAAGCTAAGCAGGCCTGCGACCTGTTCAGTACTCTTCCAGCGATGACATGTCAATGTGGCCAAGGGCCCAGAAACTTGCTTTGATGGGTCTGGGACAAACATGTGGCCTGTTGCAGGCTCCCTGCCTTACCAGTTCAGCTCCAGGGCTCCCCAAGTCCAGCTGGGTGAGCCAGGTGTGCAGCTGGACTCTAGGGCAGAGTTCCCGCCCTAGGTATGTTAGTCAGTGGTCTGGCTTCAGTCCTCCCCTTCCTCACCCGTCATGTGCGAATGCTCCCTCAAATCCCTTCCCCTCCACATCTCCTTTACTGCTGGATGAGGTCCCGGCTCCTAGGACGCCGTCTCAATGCCACCCGCACCATCTACTCACTTGTGCAGAGAGGTCCTCTGTTAAAACACCCAATGGCTTACAAGAGCAAGTCACTTAACAAACAGCCATCTGATCCTAACCCACCACCGGCTAGTCCTGTCTGCCCATGGCCTGACCTCCCAGGCTATCCTGCTGTCCTGTCTGGAAAGTCTGTCAGGGGCTTTCTGTCATGTGATGCACACTCCCTTCTTTTTTTTTTTTTTTTTTTTTTTTTTAAGATTTTATTTATTTGTCAGAGAGAGAGGAGAGCGAGCGAGCACAGGCAGACAGAATGGCAGGCAGAGGCAGAGGGAGAAGCAGGCTCCCCGCCAAGCAAGGAGCCGGATGTGGGACTCGATCCCAGGACGCTGGGATCATGACCTGAGCCGAAGGCAGCTGCCCAACCAACTGAGCCACCCAGGCGTCCCTGCACACTCCCTTCTTAAGACTCATCCTGACAGGTGTTCTCTCATATCCTTGGACTAAGGCACCTGGCTCTACTTCCGAACCCCGTGCAGACTTGTGACATTTCCAACTACCTAGCTGTCCATCTTCATTTTCCTAGCAGCTGAAAAAGTGCCTCCTAAGTGCAGAGAGTGTGCTTGTAAGTGATCACTGAACACGACTGTCTACTTCACGGTAAAGACTATCAAACTACTGAGACAAACGTGGACTAAAGCTCATTTCTGCCACTTCTGGGGATCTTAAAAAGTACACCCTGTATACAAAACCTCCTCAGAGCTCTACCACGGGAAGACCCTCTCATCTGCCTCCCCCACCAAGCTCTGGGGTAGTATACCGGATGTCCCAGAAACGAATTTTCTTGTCAAAATGTCCACTCATGACACACTGCTCCGTGCAAACGATATCGTTGCAGCTGGATCCTGCAAACACCGTCTTTATGCCTGAAAGAAAAGTGAACATTAGTCATCGAGCACAGGCCCCTGCACAGCAGAGGCTGTGCAGGGAGCATCGCTTCCCTCTCACCCTGAGTAACTGGAACTCCTTATTTAAACACACTCTCAAACACGGAAAACTGTCGCTACCTCAACGCCATTCTGAATACGAAACCAGACTTGAAATTCAAACTGTATCACGTGTGGCAACAAACACCTTGTGGTTAACGTCTAATTGTACAGACAGAGAGAGAGACTAAATTTCCTCACAGACTTTGCTGCGGAGATCCCAGAGCTTGAGGGTCCGGTCATGACTTCCGGAAACAATACGTGCGTTGTCCAGCAGGAACTTGGCAGACAGCACTTTGCCACTGTGTCCTGTGAGAGTGTGCTAGGAGAGAGAACACAGCTGGGGTAAGCTGTGGGGACACACCATGCTGGAAGAGCTGGCTTCTCCAAACACCCAAAGATCTGGTCAGGAATATCCAGACAAAAGGATATATTGCTCGGCAAAACGTCCAGAAAGCCTATCTTTCAGTGTGGCCCAGAGGTAAGGAATCAAGAGGAAGAGCATAAATCTCTCAGCACAAATAACGTATAGGAAAAAAAAAATCCAACACCACTAGTGCCAACTTTAAAAAAAGGGACAGGCAGTTGGAGGACCTTTTTGAAATAAACTGTTACAGATACCACAGGTCTGTAGGATTCCTGCAACCTTCTCTGTAAATCTGGATTGTATCAAATTACAGAATTTTTCAAAGCCTAGATTTTACCCAGTGCCTCTGAAAGTCCAGACCCTATTTAAAGTCAGAACAGACTGGTTCCCTGCAGGCATAATTTACAAAAAGAAACATCAGGACTCTCTAAATAAACTATTAAAAACCCTGGGTTTTTTTTCAATCAGAGATCTCAGCTTGCAATGTCAGACCATAACCACAGGTACCAGCAGCCCCAACAATGAACCCCCTTAGCAGCTGGCTAGGGGGTTCTCACCAAGGAACACAGCCCTGGGGCGTTGCCTAGCACCAGCCACCCTTCCGCCCATCACGGCACTACTGGAGCCCAAGGGGATGCCAGGGGTGTAGGGAGGGGACCTTGGGAGTCAGACCTTTCACTACTCCTCATGGATTTTTCAGTGCAGGTTGGCATGCTTCTAGGTGTGAAATCTCAGAAGGTATTCGTTGAGGTTTTCTTTTTAACCAACCAATAAATAAACCTTTAAAAGCTTTCATATACTTACTACAACTGCTAACTTACTTACAGCGTTTCCACACTGACTCCCAAAGATGAGATCTCACAGTTCCTTGTGAAATGTTTAGTGTGAGAATTTTTGAAACCCATCTTCCCTCCCTGCTCAGTGGAGGAACGCCACCTCACCACAGGAACAGAAAACCCAGGCCCACACATTCTTCTCCCTTCCGAAGGGAGAAGCTGGCACAGATTCGAAGACTCGTTTCTCCCACATTTAAACCTCTCTGAAACTGAACGACATCAGACAAATGCGCCAGCCAGGGGGCAGCTGTGCTATGGCTGTATAAAAACCTCCCACAGATCCTTCTTGTAAGATCCTGAACACTCCCGCAATAAGGCTTACATTCAGTACAGTACGGGAGTAAGGATTCCACCCAGCAGAGATCATCCACACTGTACGGTTCATGGGGAGACATTCAACTCAGGAAGAGTACGCCCCATGCTAGGTAAATTAAGTTCGGAGAAAAGAACTACATCATCAAAGAAAGCAAAGTTTTGGGTACATTCACTGTTTTCTTTCATCCTACTGCAGTAAAATCTCAGTTGGCAGACTCCAGAGAAAGAGACACTGCTCACAAACAGGCTTGTGAGCACTCATTTCTGTGAACGCTACTAAATGCGTGTTAATACTTTCATCGTTCTCATGTGCAAATACTCCTAAAAATTTATCCACTGCTGATAGGGTGCCTGGGTGGCTCAGTGGGGTAAGCCTCTGCCTTGGACTCAGGTCATGATCTCAGGATCCTGGGATTGAGCCCCGCATCGGGCTCTCTGCTCAGCAAGGAACATGGGTCCCCCCCACCCCCGCCTACTTGTGATCTCCTTCTCTGTCAAATAAATAAATTTAAAAAAAACAAAACAAAACTATCCATTGCCATTTTCACATTACAGCAGAAGTATTTCCCACGTGACAGCTGAAGATGCTCCGGCTCTGGGGTCACAATGCTCTGGCTTTGAACAGTCAGGGCTCAAACATCTGCGAAAGAACCTCATCCTCCTGCTGTTTCGGTAAAAGGACCAAACAAGGTGCCCCGTGTACAAGGCCCACTGCCAGAAGCATTAATGTTCTTCCTTCCTCCAACCACTAAGAGCCTTCAAAGTTACTCTGATAGTTACTTAACTGTCAAGTGGCAATTACAATTTAATGGAAATTTCTATGCCCAGCGGACACCTAGGTCACTTTACATCTCATGAGCACTAATGGTGCTATGGCAAACAGCTATGGGCACACAGCTTTCCCCGGTAAAACTGCTGGACTGATGAAAGAAAGAAAACAGATACTGTTATTTCCTGGCTCTTCTTCTTCCTTCTTCTTCTTCAATATTTTACTTATTTATTTGGAACAGAGAGAGAGAGGGTCACAAGTAGGCAGGCATAGAGAGAGAGGGGGAAGAAGGCTCAGAGAGCCTGATGTGAGGCTCAATCCCAAGATGTTGAGATCATGACCTGAGCAGAAGGCAGAGGTTTAACCCACTGAGCCACCCAGGCACCCCTTTCCTGGCTCTTATGTGTGTTAGCTTGCTTTTTAAAGTCTGTCCTTCTGCAAATCTCATCCTTGGAGGAAATACAGCTGACAGGTTCCCATTCCATGCTCACAAAGGTATGGAATGCAGCCTCCTCCAGGCTTTTTTCCATGATTTACAAAGTCCTTATCTCAAGTGCATCAGATTTATGTAAAATTTTTATCCACCCAGTGTTTCTGACATTTCTTTTCAATATTTAATTCAATTCAATTTATTTAATTTTCAGGTTTTACCTTCCTTTTTCAAATAGTGGCTCCTAAGAGATGGGGCAGCGTGTTCAGACATCAGAGCAGCTTGAACCTCTCTTCTCCAGGGCCCTGCCAGGTGCTCCCCCATGCCTCAGAAGAGACCTGGGGCCACCCACCATGCAGGCAACCACGATTAGCACAAACCGGTCAACTGACCCCAGAAAAAATGCAGAACTCAATGAGGATGTTTCTGAAGCAAAAACCACCATCTGAAAGCCAGTCTCGTCACTGTGGTTATTTTTCTACGTCCACATTAGAGAAGTGAAAAGGGTGGGCTGTTCAACCCCGTTCCTCAAGTCACATTTTAAAGAGCAGCTAGGCAGTTTTGCAAGGACCTTCTGGATTTTTAAGGGAATCTAAAAAACCCGCTCTTCAAAGGAGTCCTCTGTAAATACCAGGCTGTCTCTAGCACACCTTTACTACAAGGATTTTAAAGCAAGCGCTCAGCCAGCTGCTCCTTGCATTCTGGTCTCTGCCGATACCATTCCCTTACCAGAAAAACTATGGGCCTGGGTCCTGGATTTCCGAACACGCACCTCTGTGTCTTCTGACATCTCTGTTAACTAGGGTCTAAGTAGAAGCCAGAGCCTCCTACGAGAGGGAGCGCATTTACTTCCTGGACCCCGTTAAGAGTCCACGTGTGTTCTGTGGTCCCAGAGCAGGTGTTTATCCAGAGGATGTTCATCCTGATCTTCATCACACACACACACACACACACACACACACACACACACACACACACACACACACACACAGAGGGCCAGAAGCCCTCAAAGTCAGCTAGCCCAGCTACGGAGGCTACTATCCTAGCACCAGCCCAACCCATCAGCAACCCCAGCGGAAGCCTTGGTGCTCTAGCACTGAGTGCTTTCTCCCATGAAACTCAGCCCACTCTTGCAGATTAGCTCACTTGAAGAGTTTCCCAACATTATGATTTTTGTCTTCCAGGTCTGGCTCCCACCCGCAGGTCCCCTTCTTGTGTCCAACCCAAGGGCTGATGGCCACCTGGACAGAACTCTTTTCCAGTGGAAAATATCATCCTGCACAACTGGCTGAGCCCTCAACTGCTTCTCTCCTCCAATGGCCTACAATGTAAGGAAGACTGTATGTCCCTCTTCATGGTGAGACAGGTATGCTGTACCTCAGTCTCTAGAGACACTAGAATAATCCAGGGCAAACAGCGAAAAGCAAGGAGCCCAGTTCCCATTCTCATCTGGTAGCTGGGGGACTCTAGGCAATTTTGTGGGCTTATCTGACTGAGCCCTGGTTTTCCGTAACCTATCCCTCCTGGTTCCCCTGGGGTGAAAAAAGCGTAGGGTACATACAATACCTCGGTATTGGGTCTGACGCATCGGAGCCACTCAAGAAAAGTCCCTTTTCCTTTAGGCAAACTAAGAACTGCAGGCGTATTCAACCCTGTTGCAAGAATCCAGTAAGGGATTGATGGTTAAGAGAGCACAGCACAGCCCACAGCAGGTTATCATGCTGGGTGAGGACGGGCCAGGCCACCTTGAGGGTGCAGAAGTAGAGGGCGGCTACTGAAAACTTGTTCAAGCGTTGGAACAGATGGGACTACTGCTTTAGCAAAAGGTCCAGCCCTGCCCATGGGGGCCCAGTGGCCCACCTCCCTGCTCCTGCATTCAGACAAGAACACAGAGCAGGCTCTTCAGCTTTCACAAGGGAGTAATCTTTGTCAGCTTCCTGCCCCATACTTATCATGTGTAACCCTGGCTCTTCTTCTGACTCAGAATGAAGGATCACCACCGTCCATGAGGTACTGACTAGCAGCTAATACTGGTGGTGTTCCCTACAGCTCCTTCAAGAAAACGGAGAGCCTATGAGACACGTGAACTGTGCATTTCCAAAGATTCTCCAAACTGCATCCCAGCATCATCACATCAGACCACTGGCGACGGACCATTCTGTGGCAGCTCCCCTTCTCTGCAGATTTCCCTTGAAGAAGCTCTCAACGCCATGCCTCATGCAAGCTGATGTACAAAAACTTGTGTCAAACTTTTTACTTCGTAAGAAGCTCAGCCTCCCTCTTATCTTTCAACAGCCTTTTCTTAACGAGCACATGTGAAAACTGCTTCAGGCTTAAGGAGAAAAACAACATGTCCTCAAATTAAGCTATTTGTTTTTCACTAGAACAAAAGTACTATAAACATCAAGTTTTGGTCGTCGTGGAGGCCAAGCAACTTCTCAACAACTTCGGGTTCACATGCGAATTCCTTCACATGACCCCGACCTTCCCCTTTTCCCTGCCACCTGCTCCCATCTTGTGTCAGAGTTGTGGTTCTTGCTAACCCTAATTGTACCCACATGCACTTCTATGTCCTACTTTCAGCTCAACTCTGGGAGCTCATTATGAGTCTTGGGACGTAACAAATGTAACTTCCACAACAATGCTGGGATCGTTGGAAGTTCTGCTAAAACAGACACCTGCCTGCCCCAAGTATGTAGTTCTTAGGAACAGGAACACCCCTAGTCTTTCATGAGAAATGTGATGGCTTCCTCGTGCAAGCATTCTGAAACTGAATCTTGGACAAAGGAAGAATGTAACATGGAAATAAATTTTCCCAAGGGGGAAAGGGAAAGGCGGGGGGAACCAAGTATGATTTTTAGGAAAACACGATTCTCCTAATAAATCAACCTGCCATTTCCTACATTTAGTGCTTTAAGAACCTCATGAAGTTTGGAAGTTATACTAACTTTCTTAACTGGGTCTTACCCGTAACCGATAATCATCCACAGTCCAGATTCGACTTGCAAAATCATTTGAAGCTGCTAAAAGGTAAGATCCCTATGGGAATAAGGGGGTGGGGGGAGACAAATTTTAGACAAAATAGATTATTTCAGTCCACACAAAACAAACTCCCTAAGAATCGAGTCCAGAAAAGGCTTATTAGATGCTCAAAAGCTGCACAGCTGATGTGAATACCGACCATTACTCCCAGTAGTCCGTCAACCCACTGACCGTGCTAAATCCACTGTGCTCCTGAACTTGCTCAATCCTGCCCTCCCGCTGGAATGTTGGAGACTCTCCAGCTCAAACTGTAACCTGTCCTCTCGAGTTTATCAGCCATCCCCTCCACCCCCTTCAGTAACAGTAAATACCAACCGTCTACACACTGTCCAAGCTGCAGAGCCCAGAGGCACCGGCTCTCCCCTCCCGCAACCTCCCAAAACTGCTCTCCCTGAGACCCGCCTGACTCTCACGCACCTAGCTAGACCCCTGTGGCTCCCCGTGCACCGCCAGGCTTCAGCTGGGACCTTCAGCAAGCCTGCAGAGAACTGACTGGCTGGGGCCCTGCAGACCTGCCTCCCCCACCCAGATTGCAACACCGTCACAACCAGCCCAGAATTTACCATCTCCTTGCATCCTGATCTAACACTGATGGAATTAAGATACAGAACAGCAGGGAAATCGTCTGAGTAATTTTTAAATTTCAAGAACGGGATGTCTTAAATGGTTTCTAAGCCCCTGTATGCGCATTCATTTCCACAGCCATGGGATACTCACAGCGCTGTCAAATTCAATGCTCGTAATTCCCGCATTACTGCCAGACAGGGAGCCCTTGAACTCACATTTATCTGGATAAAGGAAGACAGAGGAGACAAAGGAAAGTAAGGCCAACACCTATGTTACACTGGGGCACCTGAAACAGAGTGGAAGCCAATCAGAGGCTGTGAAGAACAGCTGTCCTGCACGGACGCAGCATCAGAGAGCAGGAGGACAAACACCACAGTGAGACCAGAGAGGACAGCTGGGCAGCTGTTGGAGCCACGAGTGTGTAAGCCTACGCAGGGCCCAGCACTTCACAGGTGCTCCCTGTTCTCTTCAAAAATTTACAGTCTTCAATTCCCTTTACAAAGAAGTGCAGGAATTTTAAAGAAATGTCAATCCGTCTAGAGATAGAGTTTTAGTTCTGCTATTCCTCAGTAAAAATTTCTAATTCAGATAAATACACCTTTGGGTCTGATAAGTATTTGTGTCGATTTAACAATCACTTCTATAGAACCTCACCATTAAATTTTTCACAATCTCTCTGTGAATTCTCATTAGAGTTTGAAATTTTTTTTTTCTTTTTAAGTTATGAGTTACTGGCTAGTCCTTAGAATGCCAGTGAAGCTAGTCTGGAGTTTCTGGAATTTGTCTGTACACTTCCTCTGTCTCTGAAAAATGAAGATTCTGGCAGTCCAACTGGCTACCAGCACTCCCCTCACCCCAGCCTCCCTCACCAGGCACAGGCTCCTGGGTCCTGCTCTCAGACAGCTTTGGACACCCATGAAGGAGTTTTCATGATGTAGGCACAAACCGACAAGAGTACAAGTCTCAGGATGATGTGATTCAGCCCCTTCTTAAAGGGTACCTTAAGGATGACAAGCTCAGAAAACAATTAGGGAACCATTCAAATCAAATTCATAAAAGGGGATCGGGCGCCTGGATGTCTGTTGGCTGAGCGTCTGACTCTTGATTTCATGCAGGTCATAATCTCAGGGTCTTAAAATCAAGCACCAAGTCAGGCTCTGTGCTCAGAGCAGAGTCTGCTGAAGATTCTTTTTTTCCTTGTCTCTTTAAAATAAATTAAAAAAAATTTTTTTAAAGATTTTATTTGAGAGAGAGAGAGAACACAAGCAGGGAGAACAGCAGGCAGAGGGAGAGGGAGAAGCAGGCTTCCTGCTGAGCAGGAAGTCCGACATGGGGCTCAATCCCAGGACCCGGGGAACATGACTTGAACCAAAGGCAGACAGTTAACCGACTGAGCCACCCAAGCACACCCCTTTCTTTAAAATAAATAAATCTTAAAAAAGAAGTTCATAAAAAGGGAACATAAAATAGGAAACATCTCCAAGAACAGCCTTTTCTCTTATTCAATACTTCTAACTGGTAATAATTATGATATGAATACTGGGTTTACAGCTGTCAAATACATTTAGGGTCAGGATTATTAAACTGGTTGAGGCCCACCCTCTGAATTTAACTGCAAAATACTTGTATAGCATATTTAAAGCCTTTCTTGGATCCTAGCTTTCATGAGATTTTCAAAAGTCAGAAAAGGCCAATATCCACTAATTAATTAAGGTCTTTAGATTAGAGCTTTACAAAAATAATACTGTAAATTCTAAGAAATATCAAAAATTATGCCCAAGATAGCAGTCTATTTCTCTGGCAGTTAACACATTGCCAAAAATGTAAGAAATGACCAATAAATACTATTCTATGTAAGAGACTGATCTCAAACAATAAAAAAAAAACCCTTCCCAAAGATCTAGAGAGCATGAAGGGAAGGTATGTCAACATCCCAATGGAGCTTCTGGAAAATTTTGATAGAGCAAGGACAGATGTTCCTACTGGGCAGAAAGTGCCATTCTTCTGATACTTTAAAAGGGTAAAAAACAGGACCCCCAAACTCTTTCATAAAAGGCTTTTTGGACTTAGTCTCTTCCAAGATTCAGTAAATATTAGCCAAGGAGAAAAAACCTGCTGACTAAGTGATTTGCAGAAGAAACACTCCATAATTAGGCCCTAACTGACATTTGTTCCTCAAAACTATATAAAGTGCTACCAAACATTCTATGTTATTTCTTAGACCCAGCAAAAACTTTTCATTTTACGGACACCAACTATGCCAATACTCATTTCCATTTACTTCCTTTTTAGCAGCAAAAACCTAACACTGTTACTAAAGGTTGATTCTAATTTTCTTAGAAGTGCTTTTACTACCAGGAAGTAGAAAGTATTTCTAGAGTTACTTTTATTTAATCACAAGACATAATCAAAACAGATGCTCTGGGGGCACCTGGGTGGCTTAGTCGTTAAGTGTCTGCCTTCAGCTCAGGTCATGATTGCAGGGTCCTGGGATTGGGGCCCGCATTGGGGCTCAGTGGGGAGTTTGTTTCTCATTTTCTCTCTGACCATCTTCTCTTGTTGTGTGTGTGCGCTCTCTTGCTCTCTCCTTCTCAAATAAATAGATAAATCTTAAGAACAAAAACAAAACAGATGCTCTGCTTAGATTTTAAAAAATCAAATCTTATAAAACTTGTATTACTACAATAATGGCTTTATTATTGCATTATCATGGTTTTCACAATTACCATTCATAAGGTGTTTCTGGGTAAAACGGCACAAATTTTCAAGGGCTTCAACTAGCTGTATTTGCCAGGGATTTAACGATGGAGTCACTTTCCAGAAAAAGAAAAAGAAGAAAAAAAAAAAAAAAAAAGGCCAGGGCAGACAAAAGTGGTGCTTTATTGATAATCTATTATCACCAAACGGATCAACAGACTGCTCTTGCTCTTGCTCTGAACACACCAAAAGTCACCTGCATGTTCCTTCAGGTGCTCTATAGCTCAGGGGAGGCCACAGTGGGAAAAAAGAGGCTTTGCAGTCAGCAGACCCAGAAGGACCTGGTACTGCCATCCCCCGCCACGCTTATCAGTTACCAGCCACGAAAATCAACTCTGCAAAATCAAGTAGGGGCTCTGAGTTTTCATCTTGTCAAGTACAGGTGATACCTGTCTTTCAAGCTGCACAGGGCTGTGGTGAGGATCAGGGGAACTAACACAGACAAGGGCCCTCTGGATCTACTTCTTGGTGGACACTGGGAATGTAAGTGCTACAACTATGGAAAGTTGACAAAGCGGTTCTTATTAAAATCTTCAGCTTTATTCCTCGACCCTGCTTTATTTAAAAAACAAAACAAAACAAAAAAACCACAACATGAGATTTAACTACATCTCAAAATGCTGAAATTGAGCTATCCCTAGCTTCAGATTTCTAAGAGATGATTTCACTAAGTCCCATTTCCTGTTTTAATGCCATCCCATTTCTGACTACTCTGAAGCCACTTCTGAAACAAAGTCTCATCAAAGAGACGAGGTCTTGATCTTCTGGCCCTTGATGATAAGCTGCTTGTTAAATACATTTTTCCTGGAAGATACATCCCTCTTTTTATTCTCAAGCTTAGATATGACCTCAATCTTTTTTTCTAGGCCAAAGCCAATGGTGTTATTAAATGCACACACCTCAGCTCAATGTATAGTTTAATTCTAAGTCTATGACTTTAAGACCTTTCATTTTCCTTCTAAAGCCTGGAGTACCTTGGAAGATGTTCTCATTATATCTGAGAAAACACAAACACTAATGAATCCATAACTTAAAACCATTTTCTAGCCCCTGCTTAAAAACTCAGCGCAAATATCCACACAGGTGTTGTGTCTGAGATGGTGATAATGCTTTGGTCAGATAATTCCTGAAACAAGATACTAGATATTTGGAGAAGGTGAATGATTTAAAGATTGCCTGAAAGCAAGGTCAACCAAATGTCCCCAATGCAGCCTCTTTCTTTGCAACTCTGGGGTCTCACCTCCAAACACTTCCCAAAGCTTAACTCTCCGATCCATGCCTCCTGTGGCCAGCAGCCGGGAGCCCGGACTGAACTGCACAGCGTTGACTTCCCCATCGTGAGCATCCTGCAAGACAAGCACCCTGCTTCAACCCCAATCAGATGCTTAACTTCCCGAGAGGAAGGAGCCCAGTGCACATGAACACTCTGGACATCTAACAAAAGGCATCAGATGCTCACTTAGAAATAAAGGGGGTCTGCTCATAAACTAACTTGGATTCCTACCCCATTTTATTCTTATAGTTACAGTTCCATTTATTTAAGCACAGTGCAACCTTTTTAAAAAGTATTCAAAAACCCATGTAGACTAACTGCCTAAAGTTTGTCTTTGCATTAATTTCATTTCTCCTTAAGAAAAATAAAGTTTCAGTCTATATTCTACTATGATCTTAATGGCTTAAAATTAAGTCTCTGATTAACCGCCTCTCTTTTTGTCCAAATTATGTTAATGCTACATGCTAAACTATCTAGTCAAAGTACAGCATGGCTTTTCATGATAGAATAAGTCTTTATGGTTTCCTAATGTGAGTATATCCCCACATGGAGTCCTAATACGAGCAGATACCACGCCTGCTGCGACGCATCACTGTTATAGTGGAATTCTATTCTGCTCTGGAAACAATACAGCACTAGTGTGTACTAGCAGGGTGACTTTTGCCAAGTTTCTTAATTTTCTGAAGTCTCAGCTCATTTGCTCATCTATAGAAAAAGACTTCTGCCAAGTTGTGTGACCTAGGAGTGTGCCTAATTACCAACAGGCCTTCAACGAGACAGGTATCACTCTGGGAGAATTTTAAATTCTTCACAGAGAGAGACACCTGGGTGACTGTCAGTTAAGCATCTGCCTTCAGCTCAGGTCATGATCCCAGGGTCCTGGGACTGAGACCCACGTTGGGCTCGCTGCTCCATAGGGAGCCTTTTCTTCCCTCTCCCTCTGTCCGTCACTCTGCCTGCTTGTGCTTTCTCTGTCATATAAATAAAATCTTAAAAAAAGAGTAAGTTCTTCACAGGGAAATCTTTTTCTCTAAAGGTTTAATTATTTTGACAAAAGAGACAGAGCATGCACATGGAGGGAGGGACAGAGGAAAAGGGAGAGAATCCCAAGCGATTGCCCGCTGAGCACAGAGCCTGACGCGGAACTTGATTTCATGACCCCAAGACGACGACTGGAGCAGAAATCGAGTCAGATTCTAATTCGACTGAGCTATCCAGGCACCTCTTCAAAGGGAAATTACTGAGACTGGCATCCAAACTAGAAAAAAAATAATCTGAAAAGATGGTATCTTTTTTTGTGTTTAGGATGGGAAGGGAAATGGGGTAAAAAGCATCCCCTCCTAGAATGGGAAAAAAAATACCAGAAAATGTCTCTGAAACCGCTCTTAAAAATTAAGACTATGGGGGTGACTGGGAGGCTCAGTCAGTTGGGCATCTGACTGAGCCCCGCATTGGGCTCTGTGTTCAGCAGGGAGTCTGCTTGGGACTCTCTCTCTCTCTCTCCCTTTCCCTCCACCCCTTCCATTACCCTCTCTCAAACAGAACAATCTTAAAAAAGAGAAAAGAAAAAAAAGACTATCGATGCTGAAGTCTTTATGGATGAACTACAATGCCTGAGATTTGCTTTAAATTGCTCCAGCAAAAGTGTGTGGGGCAGAGAGAAGAAAACTGGCAGATGTAGCTAACTGGGGCTGCCTGGCAGGATGATGGGTGATGGGACCCAGAAGTTCTTTTACTCCCTGCTCACACCAATGTTTGAAAATTTTCATAATAAAAAGGAAAAAAAAAAGACTGTGGAAAATGTGGATTACAAATATTAGATCACTAAACAGGTCATCAATCATTTGCCTAAAACATCATTTGGGGAAGACAAAAATCTTACAGTCACATCTGCTTGGGACTAAAAAAGATGCCTGAAATATTATCAAAGACATGATTATTAACTGACTAGGACATAAACACCACTTTATTTTGCTTGGTGATCTGATCCCGCCCCAGCCCTTGTGTCCTACTGCTGAAAAGCTATCAGGGAGCTGACCAACCTTTTTGCTCCATATGATTCCCTTCCTTTTCCTTTTTCTTCTTTTTTTTTTAATGCTATCTTTCTACTCAGGAGGTCTCAGATTGAAAACTTGAGATCATGCACCATCACGCCCATGGCTGCCACTCCTCCATCTCCTGCATAGCCGGTTCTGTTGGATATCCGTCAGCCGTGAACTGTATACTCTCAGACACACATGCTGACAGAATCCCAAATTATCAGCTGCTCCATTATCCCATACACATGACTTAAATGTGACGGGAGAAAACAATGGGCCGCTGGGAGTTGAGGGCAAGTAAGGGGCTGTGACACTGAGTGCAATCAGACCTTTTACCAATCATCACTGACCTCCATAAGGTGCTTGGGCCTGTCAGGGACTCGCAGGAGTGCAATGGGAAGGGGCCTTAATGGTCCCCAATCCAACTCCTCATCTGGAGGGAGACTCTCTTTATGACATACAAGGTGGTTAAATCACTCAGCCAGTTCACTCTGTGGAAATCTCTAATCAATTCCTCCTTATGCCGGAACGAAAAGCCTTCCCCATATAAATTCCCTCCCATTTTATAGTGAGTCTTTCTCTCCCCTGAAAGCTGGCTCCTCTAACTCAGCCCATGTAACCCACAAGTCAGCCCAGCTATCTGGGCTCTGCTCTGCTTCTCTCTTCACCCCCCAGACCCCCACCTGCCAGCCCTGAGTCAGGTACCCCTCATTTCTCCAGGCTGGTTCCATTTCTGCTCAGTTCCCCCAAGCTGGGACCTGCTTCTTCTTTTCTACTAGCATCCAGCTCTGAACTCCAGCTGACGGCCCCAGCATCACAGTGGCCTCTGCCCAGGACTGTCTCCTGCTTCCAAACTTGTGCTTCTAATGATTGGAAGTCACGCAGATTTGGGTATAATTCACGAAGCAAACAGTTGCCCTTACCCACCTTCTAAAACAGACTACTAACTAGAATCTCACTCTAGATCGGAGCCAACCAGTGACAACAATGACATGCATTAGTGTAACTTCTCACCAACCACAGCTCCTTCTCCCTTGTCCCATCTCTCATGCTAAGGATTCTCTCTCAGCCAGTCCTGTATTACAGAAAATGGTTATAATAAATTCTATCCTCTAAGCTAAGCAAAATGTATCAATTCCTTCCATCAGACACAGCCAACAGGTGTAAAAGCTTGCTATTGCTCTAAATAAAACAGTAGAAAGCCAGCTGCTGTGGAGAAAGGATCCTTTAACTGTCAGGCTCGGTTACCACACAAAGCTTGGTGGGACGTGGGGTTCAACTGTACTTACAAAGACACACATCGCTGTTGTTGGCACTCTCACTTCTTTACTAGAACCAGGATGAGGATCCACATTATCCTGGGGAACTGGAAAGGAAGAGACAGAACGCCTCCTAAGAAGTAACATAAAGGAAAATATTAGGATTGCACAAGGCTTCCTGTCCACCAAACGTCCAGGAGGGATTCAAAGACGACTTTTGACAGTAGCTTCTTCTCCCTCCTAGACTCTTTGAACCACAGAACAATTCACCCGACCAGAGGCATCCACACTCAAACAACAGCCGAGAGGTATCCAGCACGTACCTGGACTCGCTTGATCGCTAACTCATGGAGTCCAAAACCCAATACTGAAAAGCAGTCCCGCAAAACTGCTTCCCCAGCCAATAAACTGCTGCAAAAACATCCTCAACGTGATGTAACTGCCTGCTCTGCGGGAGCTCGTTTGTCTTTTGATAAGACTACTTGAAGGTGATTTCTGTGCCTAGTCACAACCATCCTCAGCATCCAGTGTGATCATAGCGGAATCAAATGCGTGCCCGAGGAGAGGGATGAGAGCGTGCCTGCTGTGCAGAGCTCAACCGAACTGCCTGCTCAAGAAGCTGACAGCACTCCTAGGAGCATGCACAGCGGCCTGGGAGGCACATGCACACCCGACAAGGGGGGGGTGAAGCGGTGATCAGCACAATTATCAAGGAGCCACGCTCACATGCCGGGCTGAGAGAAGGGAATATTTTCACCTGGCAGCATCAGAAGAGTGATGTCCCAAAAGGGGAGACTCGGACAGACTAAAGGTAAGGCCAGATCAGTACGCAGCAAGATTAAGGAAAGAAAACAGAGGAAAAAGGAAGAAGCTAAGTGAAAAGCTGAAGTCAAAGCATCTGAATACTTGGCGCCATGGAAATTTGGTGTATGTTTAAAAATTGGTGATAAATCATATACAACACTTATGAATATTCACACACATATTAACAAGGAAAGGTGAAGGTTTTCTAACCTACCCAAAGATATTAGTGATAGAATCCAGAAGGCCACCAGCAGGCTGCGAGAGTCGCTTACTAAAGAGGAGGGGAGGATAGGTTTAAACCTTAGAAACATTTTGCCCATAATTCATCAATAAAAACAGTCCACAAAAATAGGTACCTGGGAGTATGTTTCCCATCGAGTTCCCAAACCCCAGCCAAGAAACCCCCTCAGAGGAGCAAACCATCAGAAAACAAGGGGAAGGCAGGAGGGAGGACCCAGCTTCAAAGTTTTAAAAGACTCAAGGTTCCCGCATTAAATTAACTTGTCTTAAAAACTGTGCTTCAGACAATGACTCAATCTGACCTAACAGTGTCTGGCTATTAATAACCAATTCCCATCCACTGAGTCCTGCTTTAGTTGTTAGCAAAGAGAAAAAAATCCTGGAACCCAAGTACGAAGTAAACAGTATGATCTAAATAATCATCCCAACAAGGTGTAACTGTCCATCTTGTGGGAAGCCATGACACTTCCTCCCACCTCCCCTCACGGGGTGGTGGCAGCACCAGACAGCTTGAGTCCCATGTGGAGGTGACCTAAGGAAGATGGGGACACTCAGGAGCCCACGATCTCCAAAGCTGTGCAGGAGGGGCTGGGCACTCCAGCAAGGGGCTCTTGCTGCCGCCACAACGTGCCATCCGCCTACGGCGCGAGTGCCCCTCTCCTGGCCCGCCCCAGCTACTTACGTGGCTGCTCTGCTGAGGGCACGCACGGGAGATGTCTCCTCAGTGTGATCAGAGGTTTCGTCCACGATGACTTCAATGTCATCATCCCTGGAAAGAAGGGCAAGATGCCAAGTCTTTGACCCTGCTCCTCGGGAGCTTTGTGGCGAGTCTGTTCCACAAGCACCAGCACCATCTCTTAGTCACACGCGGCCTCCGTGAGTTGGCCATGACAGAAACAGCCAAGGGTTCTTCGGAGAAACAGGAATGGCCACACTCTGAATGACACTAAAAAAACGTTTAACCTACTGACATCAAATCTAGAATTCCAGCTGAAAAGAACTTAAAAAGTGATCTTTCGATCCTCTGAGGTGTGAACATCGCTCCCACTTGGAAAGCAAGGAAACGATCTAACAAGCCTAGAACCATGCATCCAGTGCCAAGGGAGATTCCTTCCTTCAGGCCGGGTTCACAGGTAAGGGCTCCCACATGTGAACAACTGGACCACAATGCTCACCAAGAAACAGTTCCCATGAGATGGGCTGAGCATGGCACAGACGACAGCCAGGGCAGCTCTGGAGCACAAGAAAATGACAGGGCAAGGAGGAGATCCAGGGGAGTAAGGAAAGCTTTTGCTGGAAGGGCAAAGAAGTCAATGGCTGCGTTAACATTGGCTTTAAATACTGCCTTAATAATAGAAACAGGAAAGCAAAATCTCAACACAATTCATTTTGACTCTGGGCATTTTATGCTTAGGTTTCAACACTTAGTGCTTCTGACATGTAGGAAGTCTATCATGCTTCATGTGAAATAATCAAGCCACAGAAATGCCCTGTTGTTTACCCGCCTTATCCCACTGGATACAAAGCACCTTTGGAATCTACCCCCCCAGCCGTTCCTGGTTGGGGGAAGGCAAGCAATTATTTTGGTTTTAATGACCTCCTACCGAGTTGCAATCAGAAGTAAAATAATAAAACCTAACAACCCAAGCCTTTATCACCTAATGTTCAGACTCCTTAGCTTGAGAGCTAAATTTTTCCATGATTAATTATCTGGATTATGTAAACATATACTTGTTACCAAGCAAGTTAAACCAAGTCAAAGAAAATTTGTTTTCCTTGGCTATCGATTTTAGGATTCCACACAACTGACCCCAGTCTAGGCCCGGATGTAGGAGAGAACAAAGGTATGCCTGAAGAAAGAGAACAAGGCTAGCCTTTTTTTTCTTCGTGGTTCTGGTCTGGAGGAGTCCCTTGTGTCCATACAAGCATGACAGCAGAGCAACAGAGACAGCAAGGGTAGCGACCACGAGCAGAGCCTATGTAAATGTTTTCAGAATGCGACTAACACGAAGACACTTGGAACCCTGCAAATGTCCAGGGCCACAAGAAAATACCAGTATGTGGCAACTGGTTATCACAACCTTTCAAACGTGAGAATGCCCTTTGCCCCAGAAACTCTGCTCTTTGGGAAACACACAGATTAAGAACAGGCTTTTAAGGTCTGGCACTCCTAGGTTAGGTTTGCTCTGTCCCTTCCGAGGAGATCTTGGGCAGCATGCTTGATCACACCCAGTCACCTGTTTATGCTGCAGTAGGGAGGCAGACAAATGTCGCTTTTATAAGCTGTCATTTCTAGGTCAGTCATTTATTTACTTTGTAGTGTCTGTAAAATATAACTGAGATTCATTTTCCACATCTGAGAAAACAGAAGAAATGTCTATAAGCACAGCCTTGGTATGGAAATCTTTTTTTCTTATAAATTAACACCCTGTCTCGTGGCTGTCTCCTCTAACTGAATTCAAACCAGTCCCCTCCATTATATAAGGAAACAAACAACATTTTAAAATGCAGTAAATCACAATTCTAATACTATATTCTGGAATATTTTTCAGTAGAAAAGGAACACATCATAAACCAGAAGCAAGCGGAATTCAGTCATTAACTGAATTAAATTAAATTTAACTATCTACCACTCTTAACACAAAGCTTCAGATCTTGCGGAGGACTCTCCACCCCAACTCCAGATCAGGGAAAGTTCCAAACGGATTCAATCCCTTTTGCTCCAAGAGACTGTCATTTTCACTTAGGCTTCAAAGGTTTGCCTGCACCTCCACTCAAAGTCACATCCCAAGAACAGAGAGCAAGAGAAAGGAACCAGCCCAGTGATACACTCCAGGAGGCCCAATGACGGGTAGAAAATGGACCAAAGTGTCAAGAAGGAAGCAGCAAGGTAGGCACCCGTCCAGGGTGCAGAAGTCATCCGTTCATAGCCCCACAGCCCACAAGGAGCATGAGCTGCAGCAGCCTTGGGACGGGAACCAGTGTTTAGTGGCTCCCTCCGAACTTTGAGTTCCCTTTCTACAATCTATAATAAACGATTTTACAGAAATAAGAACATGGTAACATTTTAAAAGAGCAAATCCAATTACTAAGAGCGGTTCTGATTGGAATAGCTCTACTTACTGTTCAACAGGTAGAGGTTCCTTTGCTGCTTCTGCAAGCTCTTTCTGAAGCCGGGCTTGCCGCCTCCTAGTGAAGAAAGCCCACTAGTTAATGCTGGCTTCAATAAAGCACAGCACTTCGGCTCTCAGTAAACTACTAGCTCTCATAACATATTTGAATATTCAGTGCATCTCAAATAACTGCCCTGGGCATAGATACCCAGTCCCAAACCCACACCAGTAATGTCAGTAAGGAACCCTGTCATAAAGGATTCCAGAGCACAGGCCAGAAGAGGGATTATGTCATTAGAGAAAGCAGTGACCTAGCAAGGTAGAGCCTGCCCATCGTGACCCGGGGCCTCCCAGGACAGAAACGCACATCAGGTTTATCCAGGGTCAGTCATGGTCAAGAGTGGGCTTTCTGCAGCAAACAGTCTGACACCAACATGTCAAGAGCATGAATAGTTAACAGTTAAGACTTACTTAGAATTTACTTGTCCCTGACTACTTGGTATTGTTATTGCCAGATTTTAACTCATTTAATCTTTGTAACAATGCTTTGAGTTCTAGCACTACTTTAACAGATAAGGAAACTGAGGTGTGGGACTCGATCCCAAGTGCACATGGGTCCACTTACCAGGGCTGCATACAGATGTCTCAGCTATGGACAATTTTTTTTTTTAAGATGTATTTATTTTAGAGAGAAAGTGAGTGTGGGGAAGGGGCAGAGGGAGAGGGAGTGAGAGAATCCTCAAGCAGATCCCCACTGAATGCAGAGCCCCACATGGGGCTTAATCCCAGGACCTGGAGATCATGACCTGAGCCGAAAATCAAGAGTTGGTGGCTGATTACCACCCAGGCACCCCTCGGCTGTGGAAAAATTTTAATGTGGCCAAACAGTCAAGTCCACTATTAACCCTTCTCAGGACAATTTCTGTCTCTCACCAAGTCCTAAATTCAGGATCTCCCCCCATTTTTAACCTTGGCCTTGTTTTCTCTTCCACGGCAATTTAATCTCTAACTGTGGTTTTACTCTGTATGTGGAGAACCCCTAATCTGGAATTCTAGCCCTGCTATTAAGCCCGCCAAGAATTCTGCTGGAATTTTTTGTAAAGCTTCTACCAGAGTTAACTCTCGAAACAGGGAGAAGTCCTTTAGGTGGCATGTGAGAATCATGGGAAGGGATGATTGCAGCTTCTACTCTTAATTTTATCTTTTCATTTTATTAAAAAATATTTTATTTGACATTGAGAAAAAGAGCGTAAGCAGGGGGAGCGGCAGTGGGAGAGGGAGAAGCAGGCTTCCTGCTGAACAGGGAGCCTGATGTGGGGCTCCATCCCAGGACCCTGAGATCATGACCTGGAGCTAAAGGCAGATGCTTAACTGACTGAGCCACCTAGGTGCCCCTATTTTTAATTTTTTATTTAATTTAATTTAATTTTTTTTTAAGATTTTATTTATTTGAGAGAGAGACAGTGAGAGAGAGCACGAGCAAGGAGAAGGTCAGAGAGAGAAGCAGACTCCCCGTGGAGCTGGGAGCCCGATGCAGGACTCGATCCCAGGACTCCAGGATCAGACCTGAGCCGAAGGCAGTCGTCCAACCAACTGAGCCACCCAGGCGTCCCTATTTTTTATTTTTTAAAAGAAGATTCATTTACTTGACAGAGCGAGCGTGTGCACATACACACAAGCGGGAGGAGGGGAAGAGCAGGAGAGGGACAAGCAGACTCCCTGCTGGTCACAAAGCTCAACACAGGACCCGATCTCACGACCCTGAGCTCAGGACCTGAGCCGAAATCAAGAACCAGATGCTTACCTGACTAAGCCACCCAGGCGCCCCCTACACTCTTACTTTTATATGAGGAAGATGGGAAACTAAGTTTTATAGGACAAATGACAAAATTTTATCATTTTTTCTTAGCTGGAATAGATGACCTATGAACTACCTTTGAGGGAAACCAGAATTTGGTGTGGGACATGTAACAGCTTGTCTACTGCAAAGGCACTACCTCTAAGTGAAGGATAAAAGATAGACCTAGTGTTGCAGGGAACGGAAGGCACCTGCAGCTCCTCCTTCATTAGGATAGCCGAAAAGATACCGCCTTCAATGGTTCAAATATTCCCCAAGTGTGTCCGACATAGCAGCCACCGTGATGGTAAAGACCTACCTTAGCATAGTGAGGGAGGCAGAACACGGACAGCTACTTCAAAACATGAAATGTGCCATGCTATCGCTCAGGTAAACTAAGGCTCTAGAAGGAGAACATCTGACTTGGGGATCATTAGGAAGGAGGGAAAGCTTCCAAGGAGTAAAGTCAGATCAAAAGTGAAGAAACCTCAGGTTCCGCCTATGCAATCAGAAGAGAATACACCCAGAGGCAAATCCCTACGGAAACACTCCAAAGGAGCAAGGGCAGACATGTAATATGCCTCGTACCCCTGTTCAGAGGAAGTCTGTGTCATTCCCGTCCACTGTGATGACCAAGGACCCTTCCTTAGCTTAACGAAACGCCTGCCTGCTTCTCCCTTGGCAGGTGTTCAAGGTGCTACACTGACTTCCAGGTGACCCTGGTGAGTTCACTGCCTTTAAGCTAAGGACTCCACAGCAGAGGCCAAACTATTTTACTGAAACACGAGGGGCGCCTGGCTGGCTCAGATGGCAGGGCATGTCACTCTTGATGTTGGGGGTTATGAGTTTGAGCTCCATGTTGGGGGTAGAGACTGCTTAAAAATAAAATCTTTAACAAAAAATGTAAATATGAGACAATAAAAAAGCACAGCTCATGTTGTAATATGACAGAAACTTAAGAAAAGTTAAAAATGCAGAGAAGTATAAAACGAGAAAATAAAAGCCACAGTCTTGCCACGCAGAAATAAACACTATTAACGATATAGTTCCTTTTTAAACTTTTAAATTCATTCAAATTTTGGATCATGTCCTATGAAAACATTTCCTACCCTACTTTCAGTTACATTAATTACATGTATTTTCTTGGGTCACTAAGTACTCCTAAGACGTGTATTTTTAGATGACTTCGTAAAACTGCACTGTATGAAAATATCAGTTTATTTCTCCCCCAAGGGAGATACTGCTTATTTTTTATTACTATGAGTAATGTGCCATCACAAAATAATACCCGTGACCAAGTCTTGGGACTTGCTTAAAATAAAGTCCAACGAGTGGGAACACTTCTCAGGTCATGCCTAGGTGGCCTTGGGAGGTGGTGGAATGGGCTTTCCACAGACAATGTGAAGGTGCATCCCCCTTCCTCCCGACAGCCGTCCAGGCCAGCTTTCCTGACCGTGCGCACTCCTGCTTTCATCAACTCCCTGCGCCTCACACCTGCCGGAGGGCTCGCCTGTCTCATCCACTCTGTGGCAGGATATTTACCTAATGATTGATTGCATCTCTTTGATTGCTTTTGTGTCAAGAAATCGGAAAATTTTATACAATCCACTTTTTATTTCTATTTTTTTAATATTTGGGAAGTCCTCATACTATTTAGAAATTTTTCATAAAATAAGAAGCAGGTATCACATTTTTCATCTCTACCTTACGTTATCAGTTTTTATACAGATTCTGAAATCTACTTGAATATATTATTTGGTAGGATTAGTAATCATTATGATGACTCCTTCCTATTTTCATTCTTTCAGATTAACTGCAATCATCTTTTCAAATTCTAAACTACAGACACAGGGCTTTAAAATTGTATGTTATGGGGCACCTGGGTGGCTCAGTGGGTTAAGCCTCTGCCTTCGGCTCAGGTCATGATCTCAGGGTCCTGGGACTGATTCCTGCATCGGGCTCTCTGCTCAGCAGGGAGCCTGCTTCCTTCTCTCTCCCTGCCTGCCTCTCTGCCTCCTTGTGATCTCTGCCAAATAAATACATAAAATCTTTAAAAAAAAAAAAGAAAAAGAAAAAGAAAAATCGTATGTTCTAATCTGTTGACCACTTACTGTCCGTTTTCTCAGTGGATTTTCTTAGGCTTTCTAAGTGGGTACGCATGAGCCCCCGTCCCTTCTAGTGGCCTTGTATTCTGCATCCTATCTGGTCAGATGGCCAAAACATCAGTCAGACTTGAAGAGAGTGAGCCCTTCCTTCTGTTCCTGGTTTTGATGTGTGTTAGACTCTCCGTGGAAATTTTCAACACACACACTTCCCTCCACTAAGACCGAATCTGGTGTCTAGGATGGATGGTCTCCCTGTTAAGAATGCTATCGGCGGGCGCCTGGGTGGCTCAGTGGGTTAAGCCGCTGCCTTCGGCTCAGGTCATGATCTCGGGGTCCTGGGATCGAGTCCCGCATCGGGCTCTCTGCTCAGCAGGGAGCCTACTTCCCTTCCTCTCTCTCTCTGCCTACTTATGATCTCTGTCAAATAAATAAATAAAATCTTAAAAAAAAAAAAAAAGAACGCTATCGGCTGTTGGCTGCTGCTATGTCTGTTTATTAAAAGCTTTTGTTCCAAATTGAAGGGTTTTTATCAGGACTGGGAACTGAGTCTGAGCAAATGGCATTTTTGGGGTCTACTATAGTGGCCCTACAGTTTATCATCCAAGGTGATAGATTTAATTGATTTCCAGATACACTGTCTTTTAATTCCTGGGGTAAGTCCTAGTAGGACTGCAGTAAATTAAAAAAAAAAAAAAAAAAAAGTACTGGGGCACCTGGGTGGCCCAGTCAGTTAAGGAACCATCTCTTGATTTCGGCTCAGGTCATGATCTCAGGGTTTTGGGATGGAGCCCCATATGCACTAGGCATGGAGCCAGAGATTTTCTCTTTCCCCCTCAGCTCCCCTCCACCCCACCCCTTGTGTGGGCATACACACTCTCTTTGGGGGGGGGGAGGTACCAGTGACTCTGACTTAGGAATTTCACATCTATGTTCATGTGAGTTTAGACCGTAGTCTTCTTGTTATACTATCCAGAGCTTTGGTATGGATGTGGTTGGTGTTATAAAATCAGGGATGGGAAAAATTCCAATCTTTTTTAAATTCTGGTTTACCTTCCATTGTTCAAGAATTAGCTTTTCTCCTTGACACACTGAAAGAATTCACTGGCAAAAATTGTACAGGCCAAAGCCCTTTTGGAAGATAATCCTCCGCTTAGCTGTAAGTGTTCTAATAAATGCAAATCTCTTTTACGTGCACCACTGAGATTTCTGATTTTATTAGTGTTTTCTGGCCAACTTGTGCCATCCCTCCTCATCAGAGCCACCAGGTTCGTTTTTGCCTTTTCAGAAAACAAGGCTCTACTTTACTAAAAATGGGAATCACTACCTGTGGACTGATGTCTCACCTTGAATCTTTTTCATTCTCTGCATTTAGGCGAT
Organism: Lutra lutra; assembly: GCF_902655055.1. Classification (NCBI taxonomy): domain Eukaryota; kingdom Metazoa; phylum Chordata; class Mammalia; order Carnivora; family Mustelidae; genus Lutra; species Lutra lutra. Next base: position 41,267,913 of record NC_062280.1, on the reverse strand, counting down.
TGGCTTCCTGGGCTTTCTCAGCCATCCACCTGGTGACCAGCTCCTGGTTCTCTTCAGTAGTTTTCCTCAGTTTCTCCTCCAAGGCAGTAAACGTGATCTGCAGGGCATCATACTCATCCTTCAGGGTCTGGTTGGCTCTTTCAAGGTCCTGAAGCTTACTGCGTAGTTCTTGGCACTCCGTCTCCAGGTCAGAGATAGTCTGTAAGCATTCTGCAATTCTGAAAGCAGGACGTGGAGAAGAGGAATGGGCCCGCTCGGGAGCCCTGTGAGGAGCCAGGGCACCTTGCCAGGTGCTGGAGCTCCATGAGCATGAGCCCCCTACAATAACATCAGCCATCACACCAGGTGCCACGGAGGACTCATGTTTATGAACATCTCACTTAGCCAAGCCTAGCCCCGTGGTTTACAGGACAAGCCGATTAGGAGAGGAATTTTACCTAGGGTAAAATTCACCCAGGCGATGAAGGACTAGAAAAGCAGTATTTGAAAAGGGAACTTTTGATGCCTATATAGAGTACTAACAGGGGCTTAAAAGAGGGCTAGAAATTCTGCACTTTCCGTTGGTTCTATCACTCGATAAGCAAAGATGCCTTTCTAAGCCTTTAGAGACTCCTGTCTGCAGAGCAAGGAAAAAAGGCACAGAGGAAACCCAGGCTTCCCTCCAGCTCAAAGGTCCTACAATTTGGAATTCCAGGCTTCTCCCTGATCAAGAATTATCCTGCCAACAAACTCATCCCTGTTCCCAAAGGCCACAGGCTCAATCTGGCACCATCTCCACCACAGAAGACACTAGCTCTCCTATGCAGTGGCCACAGGGAGAGCCATGAATGCTTCGGGGACACTCACAAGGGCCAAGGGTACTTGCCAGGGGCATGCTGGGAACCCGGAAGACTGAGGGCACTGTCCTTGCCTCTGTCATCCTTAGCAGGTAGATAAAAATCCCAGGCTGTGCATGCACAGGAGTGACACTCCTGCTGAGTCCCATGTGGTGACCATTTGCCAGCAATCACCACTGGCTCCGCCCACGAGAGTACAATAAACAGAGTGCAACCCCGTGGCCAGCCCTGGAGAAGGCATCATCTCTACTCACTTTGCTTCATTCATCTGCATCTCCCTGTCCTTCTGCTGCATTTGGTTATTCAGGTCAATCACCAATTGAGCTAACTGGGGAAAGGAAAACACTTGCATCAGTGAGAGTTCAGGACCTCAGCTGGAACCTAAACAGTGGGTGCTTTTTAAAATGGGGGGGGGGGGGCTTTTATTTTAAAGAAAGAAAATGTGCCCTGTAGAGTTGGGCCAAGGCCCCAGGAAGAAACAAGCTGGGTGGCAGCGAGGAGCAGGAGGGCAGATGGGGATGCTCATGGGAATGATGGGAAGTGCTATGGGTCACTGCCAGGTTTCTGCTGAGGACTCATCTGTCCCACCTCAGCCACCTTTCACACACTTCAGCTGATAAAATGATCAATTCAGCTGCATTGATGAGAAAATACATTTTCTCATAATTTGCCATCAAATCGCCACCCAGGATTAATACAGCCCAGGACATTTTTTATGTCCTTTCTAATGAATTTTTCAGAAATTGCAGGGTTCACTCTCAAATACCCTAGGAAAGTATTAGTGAGACCCGCCCTCGAACAGGCAGAAAAGCCTGCTTCTTTCCCTCGAAGTTTCTCCACTTGTACCTTTCATGCCACCTGGGAGTGGAGCGACCGGCAGCTACCCTAGTGGCTTGCCCTCTTGCTGATGGAGGGAAAGCCCTTGGCTTTCCCGATGCTGCATTCCCAGAGAGAGGATGATGCCACATGTAGACAGGACAGCTGCAAATTCTAGTGCAAGCGCCCTTCTGCCTGTTCTCCCCCACCGCAGGGCCTGCGCAGAGCAGAGACGAGGAGCAGCTATCAGTACCTCCCCACGTTTCTTGTGTAGCTCAGTCAGTTCTTCTTGGTGTTTAATCCTCAGCTGGGCCATCTCTTGTAGCTGACTATCATTCCAGGCACCATCGTGTCCAGGACTAAGTCCCCAAACCAGACAGATGAAGGAATGTGCAAAAAAGAGAGGAAAGAGAAAAAAACCAAAACATCAGACCCCAAACCTCCTCAGTTGGGCAGTGAAACAGTAACCTCAGAATTCTGAACCTGTACGTGACAACACAGCCAATAAAGCCATTCATTTTCTCCGGGACAATGTGGTTCTAAGCCATTACAAACCTGAAGTAGAAAGTAGGAAACACGAGACATGGTAAAATAAAACAACCACAACTTGAATCACAGGTCGTGTCAGGAACAAAGCATGGATTCCAGATGAGGATTAGGTAAACATGGAGGAGACAACAAGGTCCAGTCACTCGACAAATGTTTGAGTGCCAACTACATGCCAGGCACTGACCTTGGACCTGGGGAGAAGGCAGTGAACACAAAGCTTTGCTCTCAGGTGACAGATAAACAGTTAAGAGCAGACACAGTGAGTAAGTAAATACGTGAAGTCCAGTGGTCAGACATGCTTTGAAGAGAAACTAAGCAGGGTAAAGTTGGGGACAGAGCAACAGGGTTCCTATTCTGTGGGGGGCACCCTGAGAAGAGGCTTCTCTGAGAGGAGAACATCACTGAGGACCGGAAAGAAGTGAGAAGCCAGCCACATGGCCCCTGGAAGCTGGACCCTCAAGTGAAGAGGGAACGTCAACTGTTAGAAAGGCCTGGAGAAGGCAGCCTAGCTGGTGTCCTCGGAGAAAGTAGGAGAGGAGCTGCACATGCAAGAGGGTAGAGAAGACGGTCAGGGAGGAGGTGGGGAGACCAAGCAGAACCTCCCAGGCTCCTCCTGGGACAATGACTGGAAGCCACTGCAGTGTCGTGAGCAGAGGAATCACTTAAGTTTTAACAGGATTGCTATGGTTGCTGGGTGGAGAGCAGACCACGGCAGTGGCGGAGAGGAAGGGGTAGAAACAGGGAGACCAGTTCATAGGCTGTTACAAAGTCCAGCTCAGATCAAGGTGGTAGCAGTAGAGGCAGTGAGATGTGGTCAGATCCTAGATCTATTCTGAAGAGAGAGCTCACAGGACTTGCCTTTTGAGTTGGCTGGAGAGTCCAAGGGAAAGGAAGGAGTGGAGGAGGACTCCAGGGCTTTGGGCCTGAGCAAGTGTGAAAGGTGCAGGCACCACCTACTGAGACAGGAGGGACTGGGGTCTGGGAAAGACCTGAAGAGTGTGGTGTGGACACCCAAGGGGGTGTGTGGAGTGGAAATCGGCCGTAAGAGTCTGCATGTCAAGTACAGAAATCCAAGCCAGAGGCGAACAAGTGGAAGCTGTCAGCAAACAGACGTATCTGAAGCCCCAGAGCTGAGCTCAATGCCCTCAAGAGTTCACATAGTTTTGGAGGCTTGGCAGGGGCTCACACCCCAGGTCAGAAACAACGGGTGACTGACCTGTGCATTTTAGCTCAGGACTGGGGCTGCAGCTGCAGAGGAGAACCATCAGAAGACAGACACTTAAACCACCACCGGGGGAAAGCACAAGATGGGGACGAGGAAGAAACTGGAAAAGTAGGACACCAGCACCTGGAGGGAGGGGAGAACGGCCTCTTCTGTATGCCCTGTCACAAACAAGAGGGGAAAGGGAGCAGTGTGACACTCCCTCCCTCTAAAGGTACTTCTATGACATGTTCTAAGCCCATCCTAATACCTCATCCTTTGAGGCACTCTAATACTTCCCCAATCTTCACCCATGAAGTAGAAGCCAAGAGATTAGAAAGTGGAACACACTGTATAGGAAGTCACCCTAAATTAGGCATAAGAACTAGAAATTATTTTTATCAAATCCTCTTATGTTAATGCAAAGCACTGTGAAATATGCAAATGTACAAGCAGTCCCTTCTTTCAAGAGCGCATCAGGTCACTCCCTGCTTGCGTGGTGCTGCGGATGGATGACAAGGACACCGGGCAGCCATGGTCTAAAGTGGTTCTCAGATCATCTGATTACAGATTACGGGCCTTACTAACTTACTGAAACGGTAGGTCTGGTGTGGGGCCCAAGATTCTGCATTTCTAACAATTTGTTAGATGCTGCCATCTAGGAAACACGTAGGAAATGAATGGAATCAACTACTTCTATGCTGTAATCTATGCAGAAAGCAAAGGGATTAAAACACTTCAGGAGGGATGCAGAGAAGAGATCCAGATAAAGCTTTTTAAGCACAGGTGGTAGTATTTTAAGAATAACTAGGGCGAGATGGACAGAACTTAAGGAGAGAGAAGGGCAAAAGAGGCCACCAGGCCCATCTTCTGTAAATACCCTTCTGGCACCATCAAACACCCACTTGAGCTGCTCTGCCCCAAGGGACTAATGGATAGACGCACAAGAGTGTGTGAGTGAAGGATGAACATGCCTGAGTGAGTGACTACCAACGAGGAGGGGCAGGACACTGAGGGAAAAAGGAATCATTGACAACTTGTGGGAAATAAGGGCACCATTAATAGAAACAAGGCTGTCAGGAGAGACCTCATTAGGGGCTCAAGTTTTTAGGAAAGGAAGGACCTCCAATTAAATTACCATTCAGTGATATTCAATCAAAAGAATTATTTTTCTACTTATAGCACCTTTCCAAGCAAATGAGCTTGATTGACCAATACAGGACAGAGAAACACGGTCACCAAGAGTCTAATTAGATAGAAACAAAATATTTCAAGTTTTCAGCTGATTTAGATGAAAAAGGTAAAATGGCATTTTCTATACCTAATATTGACCAGAAGGCTACAACTAATATTTTAAATACTACAGTAGACCTCCCAGGGCCACAGTCAGGAAGCAGCTCTTGAATTTATTGTTAAGCAAGGACAGAACCTGGGCTGGACCCTCTGTTCCTCCTTCCCACTCTGGTCTGCCAGGGGACCAGAAGAGGAAACACGGATGGCAGGCAGTTCCACAGCAGATTTAACTACAGGGATAAATAAATTCGGCTGCACCTTACACTTCTGGGTTTAAAAAATCCTTAAATTAATATCAACTCATTTTTACAGTTGCTAAATGTTATCTGACATGTAAAAAAAGTACACAGATTCTAGAGTAGTGATGAGGGCTGTTCCCATACTGACCCTCAAATTTAATATGCAAACATGATAAACATCTGGAAACAAACATCTGGAAAAAAACAGTAAGATGATAGAATGATTCTATTTAAACTATTTCTGATGAAATCTGGCTTTCAGATTTTTTTGGACCATGGCCCTCAAAAAGAATTATAGCTTACGGGGCACCTGGGTGGCTCAGTCAGTTAGGTGTCTGCCTTCGGCTCAGGTTATGATCCCGGGATCTTGGGATTGAGCCCCGCATCGGGCGCCCTGCTCAGTGACAAGTCTGCTTCTCCCTCTCCCTCTAACCCTCCCCCCTGGCCGTGAGCACACACTCACTCTCTCTCTCTCAAATGAATAAATACGAAAAAACAAAAACTTAAAAAAAAAAAAAAAATACTTTACACGAATGACCCATGTAAACACATCAAACTTCTCATCACGAACACATATGTGCATATTTAATGAAACAATACTTATCCTTTCTATTAAAATGCAAGGTTTTCCTAATCTTTCTTTAAAAAAAAAAAAAAAACAAAACTTGGGCACCTGGGTGGCTCAGTCATTAAGCATCTGCCTTTGGCTCAGGTCATGATCCCAGGGTCCTGGGATGGAACCCTGTGTCGGGCTCCCTGCTCAGAGGGAAGCCTGCTTCTCCCTCTCCCACTCCCCTGCTTGTGTTCCCTCTCTCGCTAGGTCTCTGATAAATAAATTTTTTAAAAATCTTTAAGTAAAATAAATAAATAAAGTTTGCTGCGACCTGCTAGCTTAATTTCACTCTACTAAAATACGTTGAAAACCACTGAACTTAAAAAGCATCAAACAGACCTGTACTGTATAAAAAGCACTTCATGTTTATGCACCACTCAATCCTGTATTAATAAGATCTGTGTAAATCTGCTCAAGAATGCCTACTTGTGTGATTATTCAGAAAAAGTGAACCCCGTAGGCTGACGGAGGAATTGGCCCAGTTAGCCACCTTGAGTGACTTCTAAGGCTTAACAACACCTACTGAAAAGCCTTCTTGGTGGGTACATACCCTCAAAGAAAGGATTTTAGTTACTTGGCTTCACAAGTTCTTATCTGGAAGGAACTGACAAAAACTGGAGCACAGAAACAGTACCTCTCAATTAGAAAAGTGACAGCTAAACCGAGATCCGTTTTAACTGAAGAGACACAAGCAACAAAGGATAGTTTCAAAATACCTTATCTCATGCCTGTTGGGGATGTCATGCTTTTCAGCTTGTAGCTTATGGGCCAGCACTGAATGAAGATCTGACTTTTCTAGCAACTTGTTATCTATTAAAAAGGAAAAGAAGAAACACATTATTATAACTGATGCACACCTTATCACTACTTCATATCCTGTAAATATTTGGACCAAAAAAACCCATAGGGGACAACTGGGTACCTTTCACTTTCATGAGGTGTCAAAGTACCAGGTGCTGCACTTGGACAGCAATTGTAGCAACTGTCCAAAACCCAGGAACATACACTCCTTCAATACTTCCTGGCCTAAGCAGGAGCAGCCCAGTAAAAGGAACCTGTGGAAGCATCCTTACAAGAATGTCCCCCACTTACCTATGTTTATCTCAGGAGTTACAAACAAAACAAAACAAAACAAACCCAGTGGAAAAATGAAACATTATGTACCTTATTATTACATTTGGAAAATGTAATTTTTATTTTTATTTTTTTTAATTTTTTTTTTAAAGATTTTATTTATTTATTGGACAGACAGAGATCACAAGTAGGCAGAGAAGCAGGCAGAGAGAGAGGAGGAAGCAGGCTCCCTTCTGAGCAGAGAGCCCGATGCAGGGCTCGATCCCAGAACCCTGGGATCATGACCTGAGCTGAAGGCAGAGGCTTTAACCCTCTGAGCCACCCAGGCGCCCCGGAAAACGTAATTTTTAGATCAAGGCACTAGAAATACAATATGAATGAGAGTCCTTGGCCTTGAGGAACTCAAGTATAGCAGAGGGTCAAGTATACGGACTAGAAGAGTTATCTTTACTCATAGGCTTGGAGGGTTTGACAGAGTCCAGGCAGGAGGGCCAGCAGTGATCCGGCAAGCAGACAGAAATGAAAGCTGGAACCAACATATGAAAGAGCAGAATGAAAAATTCACACCTTTTCTTACTGGCCATGGTAAAATAACAGATCTTAACAGCAGGCGGTGACATAGACATTTACTAGTAAGAAGTCAAAGATTATTCTGAAGTTCCTTGCTCAGGTGACTTTGGAAGATGCTAATGTGTCAAAGAATACAAGAGTGGAGAACCTAAGGAAGAAAAGGAGTTTTCCTTCTGCAAGTAACAAATGTGACAGGAAACATGATGCAGGAATTCAAAGGACAAGTAGTTACGAATGACAGTCACACAGGGACTGGCAAGGTGGGAGGGGGCACTAAGCAAAACAAGAGACTGATCACGGGAAACTCGCTAAACAGCTACATTTGATGGGGACTGTCAGAAATCCTCAAAGTCTGAGATTAGAACTGCTCTAGAACAAAATTTTGATAGGATTTATGCTAGCGAATATTACTGCTGGAAGGCCTTATCTTTCTTCTTAAAGAGAGTCTTGAGTTCTACTTCTCTTTTATATATGGAAATGGAACTCCTGGGCAGAAACAGAAATATTCTTGGTTTAGGTTAATTTAATCAACCAGTTCAGCAGAACAGGGAAGTATGGTTCCAACCCTGGGTGTTCACGCACATCAAAGGGTTCTAATAAGATCTTCAAAATGTCACACCAGAGGTGGGTGCCCTGAGATATTAGGTCTTTCAAAGGACAGGAGGTATTCAGGAGGGACCCTCCCTGAAAGTTCCTCTCACTAAAGAGAAGGATCCAGCTGAAGGGAAGCTGCCATCTGTCCTTACAGTCTCTTTTCATCTTTCTCTTTAGGTTCAGAGGCAGAAGCTGAACCTGACTGGCCTGGGAAGGGAAGAAGAGAGGATTGAAGGTGTTCCACAGGCAAAATGGAAATGGCCCCCCAGATATCAATCGCTGACCTAAAGACAAAAGCTCTAACAAGCAAAGGTTGTCTTTCTCTCCAGCCCCCTAACTGCCTCTCGTATCAGTCTGGGCTCCTAGCCCCTCAGGCAAGCACTATTCACCATAGCTACTTAATGACCTGTTCCCTCTCCAGCATGGTCTTCGGATTTTTCTCCTACATCCTCCCCGCTCCCATCAAAATGACTATTTTCAATGCTGAAAAACCATCCAATCTCTATCAATGCAATTATAGCAACTTCTGTTAATAGACTATTTCGTAGATGGCTTTCAAAGCACTTATACAGTTTTTATGAAGCGGGCAGGGCGAGATTCGCCCCTTTTACAGATGCAGCAAATCAGACTCAGAAAGGTAAGTGAAAAGATCAGTAAGGTGTGGAGTCAAACTTCCAGCCCAATGGGACTGTAAGTTTATTTTAGCTTTTAAGACAAAGCATTCAACAAACACCTGACCACCTGAATTTACATAACCCACTGGGAATCACTTTTGAGTGGGAGGGGATTTCTGTGTTTCTGGCTGTAAGGATCTCTTAGAGTACAAGGAATTAGCACAACAGCAGCACATTATCTCACTCTGCTTCCCACCTTTGCTAAGAGGGCGCGTTCAGTGAAAGCAAGGAAGGGTCATTTCTTCAGAACCCCAGTGAGAAAAAAAACACAAAGTCTGTGTTCAAATCCAGACTCCACAAGAATCTGCTATGCTTCTCCAAGAAAGTTTATTAATCTCTCTCTGCACGGTTTCCTCATGTACAAAAAAGACAAAAGGACCTGCTTCATAGAATTTTCAAGAAGATAAAGAGAAATAACACATGCCGCTTATCTACCGAAGCACTCAAACCACTCTGCACGTTAGAAATACTTGGGGAGCATCAAAAAACACTCCCATCGGTGTCCCACCCTCACATACTGCAATTTAACTAATCTGGGCTTTTTAATTTTTAAAAGATCCAGGTGATACTAATGTGCACATCAGTTTGGGAACCACTGATTTAGCACAATCAGAATTCATTAATAGGCGACTATTACTTTGACTCTCACCATCGACGTGGGCTCCAAACTTTTGTCAGGCTTACTTCAAAGGGTAGATGGAACCATAAGACTGAGGAGTGCTCATTTCTCCCCCTAAATGTGTCATTTATCGGTTCCGTAAAATTGGGGAGGGAGCAAGGAAATGTTCAGGGAGACTCATCTAAGGGTACGAACATTTTTGTACTCAAACTGCAGACGGGGGGGGGGGGGGGGGAGAGGAGAAAACCTTCATATTTAAGTTTCCAATAACGATGTCCCAACCAACCAGCAGGACTCAAAATGTGTACCAGTTAAAGAGCACCAAGGTGGACTAAAAAACGAGAGGTCCGAGGAATCGAAGGCTGAATATTTCACAGAGAACAATCTTAATTACGTGAGTTAATGCTTAAAGTCAGTGACCCGTTTCAAACACACGAGGCCCCAAACGGGACGTTTCTGGACCCTATTCAAGTACACAGGCATGGAAGCTTGGGTTACAAACACAAGCACGAACGGTGCCTGCCCACGAAGAACACACAGTTTAGTAGGGAAAGCCCTCTAAGGTCAGGGAGTAAGATCTAAAAAAACGGCATGGGGCGTCCGCCTCCTAGGGTTTGTGAGGCCGCCGCAAGGCGCGCAGGCGACGCCAGGGGTCCGCCTACGGCTTCCGCCGGCACCCCGCGTGCTGCTGCGAGGTCCGCCAGCCCGCCCGCTCCCCCGGCCGCCCGCCGCTCACACTGCAGGATGATCTCTTCGAATGCCTGCCTCTGTAGCCGGTCCCGCCGCCTCAGCTCCTCCGAAATGTGGCGCTTCCAGCGGGGGAAGTCGGCGGCGCGGAGCCCAGACGACATTTCGCGCGCTGCCCCGGCGCCTTAGCGCCGCCAGTCCGAGTAGGGGATGGCGGCCCCGGGCCGCAGCATCGGCTACCAGCGGACGCCGGAAGACCGGCTGCCCAGAGCACACTACCACGCACAGGCCGCCGCCAATGCCGTCAGGGACCGTCTTCCGGCTCCTGCCGGAAAGGGTTGGGGTCAAGGCCGGAAAGCCCGCCTCCTAACCCGTCGTCTTACGCTACACGCATGCGCGTGGCCGGTGGCGGCTCAAGGCGCTGAGTAATGACGCCCTCCCGAGGCCGGAAGCGCAGGCGGCAAGAGGCGGCCACTGGGAGGCGTGCGAGCTACGCCGGAGCCTTAGCTGTCGGCGGGAAGGGGACCGGGAAGGAGCCTCTGTCGGTTGACGTTTCCTTCGCTGCCTACCCACCCCCACCCCCGCCGATTTCTATTTTCCTTGGCCTGCCTTTCTTTTCTTTATCGCCTCAGTTTACAAGCAAAAGTGGAGGCCACTCCCCACACAGTAGCTGAATGACCCTAGATGAGTGGCAATCTTGCAAAGCCTCTGTTTCCTAATCTGTAAAACGGGGGTCCTCATGATACCCTCCTTGCGTGAAGATTAAAAGGAATAACCTATGTAATGCAGTGAGCGCTATGCTTGGTACATTGCAAGCCTAACTTCACCTAGACCCCCCAGTATCTTCCTACCCAAAAGTCTGGCTGCTTTATACTTTGGCAAGAGTGTCCCATTGCCCTTGGGAATAGGTTTTTTTTTAAAACGAAGATATGGAATGCAAAAAATAGCTTTAGAAAAATGGGAATAGATTAGCTATGAAGTGTAGAAATTATCTATGACCTAACAGTAAATGGGTTCTTAAAGAAGGTAATCTAAGGGTGGGGACATAAACAGGACTTTGAAAGAGGAAAATGACAGTTTGCCAGTAGATACTGAAGGTGCTCCATGGAAGACAGACTCGAGACGATGGCATTTGTCAAATCAGTAGAATGGAAATGGTCTGTAATAAAATCATCTAAGTTCCATTTACCTTAAATTAAATTAGTGAATTTATTGCATGAAAATGAAACTGGACGAAACAGGAGGCCAGAGGAGATGAAAGGAGTATCAGAGCCTGCCTTCTCTTCCAGTGTGGCTCAAATCCAGTGGAGGGTCCTTCAGAGACAGATTTAAAATCGCCTTTCCTCTCCTGTGGAGGGAGTAGGTCAGTCAGGCTTCTAGAGCTTCAGCTAGAGGCACTTCACTGGCAGTCAGTACTGAGTGATCTGAATTTGTGGGAAAGACTAGGAAGAGTCAAAAATAGGAGGGCCTTTCTCACACACAGAAGAAAATGAGAGTGCGGTTTTCTGAAAGTCACCAAAAATGCCCCCCAAACGTAATAGTGGTATCAACCTCAAAAGACCAGAGCATCACATAGCATCAAATCTTGACAGTTGAATGTGCTGATTTTCCAGACAAGCTTATGATTAAAACATTCTAACAAATTTGCAGAACCAGCGATTCCACTTGTAGAAATTTGTGTTAAATGTTTGGACAGATGTCCATATACAAAAGCATCTGTCACAGTATTGTTCAAAATAGTGGAAAATTAGAAACTATATTTTCAACAGTAAGAGGTTAAATTATTGTATATTTATTGTTCAAAAAATGTTCCTAATAAAAACAGTGTATGCTTGTAAGTCTAATTTATGTAAGGGTGCCTGGGTGGCTCAGGCAATTGCCTTTGGCTCAGGTCATGATCCCAGGGTACTAGGATCAAGTCCTGCATCTGGCCCCCTGCTCAACAGGGAGTCTGCTTCTCCCTCTCCCTCTGCCACTCCCCCTGCTTGTGTGCTCCTGCACTCTCTCTGCCAAATAAATAAATAAAATCTTTTTTAAAAAAAACTCTGATTTATGTAAAAGGAGTACATCCTTGGTTCCTCATAGGCAAAATTTGTCAAATGAATAAATATAATTTCTAAATTAAGGGTACTAAGCTCTGCTAAGTGTGCCCTCTCCCTAAGCCACTAGGATTATCTACTATACTGCAGTCACCTTGGGTCCTTTATTTTACTCCCCTCCACCCATCATACTCCCTTCCACAACAGGGCGTTTGGATTTATTGTGCCTCTGTTGTTCACACTCTTCCATTCCGACTTTGAGGTAATTCCTATGTATTAATTCTCAACTCAGTAATCATTGCCTTACAACCTTCAATAACAGAGACCTTCACAACTAGGTCAGGTCTCCCTACTACATACGTACCTCTCCTTTATAGCAATAATCACACTTACAGCTTCCCATAGTTCTATCATTACTTGATGAAGGTGTGTCTTCCCACCAGATGGTAAATTCTGTGAGGCAGGAGGTGTGTCTTTTTTTGCTCAACATCATAGACAGCAAGAGCATGAAGCTTACTATATCTTGGGTGCTCAGTAAATGCTGTTTATTTTTTTAAGATTTTATTTATTTATTTATTTGAGAGAGAGAATGAATGAGAGGGACAGGGAGAGAGAATCTGAAGCAGACTCTGCACTCAGCACAAAGCCCAACACGGGGCTTGATCCCAGGACCCTGAGATGGTGACCTGAGCCGAAACCGAATTGGACGCTCAATCAACTGAGTCACTCAAGCGCCCCAGTAAATGCTGTTTAATTGATGAATGGAATATATGAAAATACCGATAGTATTAACTCCAGGCAGTACCATTGCTGGTGTGTTTTTGTTTGTGTTTTAATTTGAATACAGTTGACATGCAGTTTTTATTTTATTTTTTTTCTATATCTTTATTTTATTGTTTTTTCTATTGTGTTTTCTAATTATTACCCATTACACTTGTACTACATATGCAATAGAAAGTTATAAAAATGAATATGTATATATGAAACCCTTTGTTCTTCTGGGTGCTGAGCTCTGTGGGACATAACTAATAAGCATGAAAGCTTCCACAGTGTTCTAGCCCATGAACTTTTCTGACTTCCTCACACACTGTAATTCTTTTAATCCTCCTATCGACCCTACTTGGTAAGGTTATTGTTAGCTACTGTTACCATCATCTTTTTTAAGATTTTGTTTACTTATTTGACACACAGAGAGAGAACAAGCAGGAAGAGTAGCCAAAGAAGAGGGAGAAGAAGGCTCTCACATGAGCTGAGAGTCTGATGTGGGGCTTGATCCCAGGACCCTGAGATCAGGACCTGAGCTGAAGGCAGCCGCTTAATCAACTGAGCCACCCAGGCACCCCTGCTGTTACCATCTTCATCCTTATTTACTTATTTACATCCTTATTTATTACGTATTTACAGATGAGGAACCTGAAGCATGGAGAGGCTAAATAACATGCTTGAGGACAGCTAGCTATTCAGTGGCAAGACCTGGGTTTCCACACAGGCTCCTGACTCTAGCAGCTTGGTCCTTAACCACTGAACTCCGTTGCCAGGTCTCTTCCAGCTAATACTGCAGTTTGGCTCAACTGGAACATGTAAAACAAAGAATAATTTGAAATGGTATATAATTAATTCCTAAATTAGACAAAAGGGAAGGCATCCTGGCAAAAATCAGTCTGATGTGAAGACTTCAGGTGTATTCCCAGGACCTTGACAGGAATGGCTGGATGGGGATGAGAAATAGGAAGGAGGAGGAGATTAGATTGTCTGAATATTCTGGAGACAGATAATGAGTCTTAAGAGAGAAGTTTTTGTCTTGCTCTGGTTAGTAATGAGTGCTTGAAAGATTCAGCTTGCTTTGCTGGAAAGCAACATCTATGAGATTGATTCTGACTGCCTGTAATGGATGTAAGGTGTAAGTAAAATATCCCAAGATTCTTGTAGTAGTATGCTAAGAAGAACAAATTTGCTCACAGAGGAGAGGAAGAGGCATCACTCACCAAAGAACTTTCTCTGTGCAAAGTTTTTATCACTGAAGCTGAGTATAACCAGATGGAACATAACAGCATTTCCACTGTTAAAAACTTCCAGAGACTTTCACCCTAACCATCGATGTCTACATACTTCATCTGTGAGATCTGCTCCAACTGGGCAGACTTCAAGTTCAACTTTCAGATGACTGACCTCTCTACTCTGGTCCTTCCCCTTTAGGTCTTTCCGATTCCTTTTATCTTTCAACTGGCAAGTGTAAACAGTTGAATCCGAGTGTGGATCCGGCACAGGGGTGAGCCCTATGGGGAAGAGAGATGGCCCAGGCTTGGATCCTGATCACAGAGCTCACTTTTCAGGAAGGGAGATCTGAATGTGCATTATTTAAGGAATATAAAGTAAAAATGAGGGCTGCCTGGGTGTCTCAGTTGGTTAAGTGGCTGCCTTTGGTTCAGGTCATGATCTCAGAGTCCTGGGATCGAGCCCTACATTGGGCTCCCTGCTTAGTGGGTACCTGCTTCTCCCTCTCCCTCTGCCCCTTCTCCCTGCCCACTTGTGCTCACACACACACACTCTCTCTCCCAAATAAAATCTTAAAAAAAAAAAAAAAGTAAAAATGGGCCGGCCAGGAGGCTGTGTCAGGGAGGTTTGACGCTTTCCTGGTCCCCTCCCCAGCCTTATTCTTTTTTAAAATATAATTTCTTGGGTTTTTTTTTTAACTGCTGTTGATCTTTAATTCCTTATTTCCACTCCCTTCCACTCTTTCCAAAATTAGATCACTAAAAGTGAAAGTAAGCTAAGTTAACCATGTTACTGTGTTAATTGTCTGCTGTATAAACACAGTAACTGCTAAATCAAAGGATGGCCAAGAAAACAACCAACGCAGGTTTTCAGACACACTAATGATCCCTCCAAATATCGCTTTTTTATGACAGTAATCATGCTTCCTTATAGGCATGTGTTACTTGGCATTTTTATCCCTTGGCTTTTCTTCGTTCTCTTTAGTGTTGTTGTGTTTGCCTATGTATGGATATTACAGAAAAATTTCATCATGAAGAATCCCTAGGTTCTACAGCCAGACTAAAGCACACGCAGTTCCCGTCATCTACTCTCTATGTATGTTGACACTCAGATTTCATATTTTAACAATGACAGTGTCTGAGGTGGGTATTAGCCTTATACCCCAACACAAGCTTTATAGCAGAGCTCAGTTTTCTTAGAGGAAGTCCTTGTTATCTCTCCTCTGTATTGGCCGCCAAATACTGGAAAGGTGGCTGGAGGGTTTGGCATAGCACATCTAACAAGCTGGGAATATGATCCCTGGCTGGGGAGGGTGTTTGTGGGAAGTTAGCTTCCTTGGTTTGTTTCTTTGATCTTTAAAGAGATGTTTAAATTTCTCCCAGATACTCTGCTGTCTCCTACTGTGAATAACAACCGAACTTTATTGAGTGATTCCTACATGCCAGGACTGGGCTCCACCTGGTTTAACTTTTCCCCCCCCCCTCACCCTACAGATGCAGGTGCTATTAATCTTTCCTTCTACAGGTGTGAAACTGACACACAGTGGTCAAGTAGCTTGTGTATGTCACAGAGTTAGGAAGAGGCAGAACTCAGATTCATTTAAGGAAAACTGACACTTAGATGCAAGAATGAACACCCTCCCCCTATTTAACCATGCTGCTGTGCTGTGTGTCAGCACGTTAGGGTTGTGGCTGGTTTTTGGGGATGAATAGACTATCAGAAGCCTTTTTAAAAAAAAAAAAGATTTATTTACGTATTTTAGAGGAAGGGAGGGGCAGAGGAAGAGGGAGAGAGAATCCTCAAGCAGGCTCCCTGCTGAGCGGGGAGTCCAACACTGGGCTTGACCCCAGGACCCTGAGATCACGACCTGAGCCGAAATCAAGAGTCAGATGCTTAATTGACTGAGCCACCCAGGTGCCCGCAGAATGCTTTTAATGACAAGCAATAGAAGTGCAATTTGAGCTTCCTTAAGGGAGAGGGAGGGGATACACGGATCCAGGGTGTCCCATAGAGCTGGCAGCGGATGGGGAGATGGCTGGACACCAGGAATCAGAGGAACCAGGATGCAAATCCCATCAGAATGCTCAGCCCTTGGCATCTACTTCCCTCTGTAAGTTGCTGCTTCTTTTTCCTATAGTTTGGCAGCTGGGCTTCTTTTGTTTCTGAGTCTTCCCACCCTGATGGTGAAGACATGGCCCCTGTGAGGGCCTGTCAGTACAGGCAAGCCACTGCTCTGGCACCTCTGAGCCCCAGTTTTAAACTCCTGGGAGAGGATGCTGTAGGGCTAGCAGATGCCCATGTCTAACGATCTGATGGGGTGAAGGGGCAGCATCGGCCTTCCAGGATGGCTCCCCCTGGCTGGAAGGGAAGAGAATGGTTCTCAGAAGAAGGGAGACATAGGACACAGCTTCTGTTCAGAGAGCCCAGCCCCTTCCCTATTCTTTTATGAGCAGATTCTGCCCTCCTGACTACATTCATCATTCATGGCATTTTCCTGTCCCTCCATGCCGCAAATTAGCCCCAGGAATGAGCACAGAAACCCTTGCCGATCACTGTTCTGCACAGGAACTTTTAAACTGGATCTGGGAGAAAGGAGCCTTTTCCTCCTTTGGGTGGGAAGTCTGAGGATATGCATCAGGTTTCATGGGTCGCCATGTGCCCTCCCATGTTTCATGAAAAGTTTAATCTGAAAAGAAAATGGGGCAATCACACAAGGAGAAGAGGAGATGAGAAACTGAGAATCTTGATGGCATTGGAGTCCCTGGTTCCAGCCATTCCTGAAACTAACCCAGTCCTATTCTTTTCCCAGTCTGGTTACTTGAACAAATACATTACTGCATTTCACCAAAGCTGGTTTACACTGTTTTGGTTTTTTGTTGTTGTTGTTTTGTTTTTTGTGGTTTGTTTTTTGTTCTTTTTTTCTTCAGAGAGAGTGAGAGAGACAGAGCACACAAGCAGGGAGGCAGAGGGAGAGGGAGAGAGAAAATCCCAAGCCGGCTCCATGCCCAATGCAGAGCCTAATTCGAGGCTCGATCTCAGGACCCCAAGATCATGACCGGTGCCCAAATCAAGAATTGAATGCTTAACTGACTGGGCCACCCAGGCGCCCCTACATTGGGTTTTTATTTCCTCTTGCCATCCAAGAACCCTGATTAATACTTCAGACAAGCCCGAGAAAAGACTAGGGCTGGGCGGGCAAAATGGTAGGACCCCCACAGGTGGGCACGAAGTCAGAGTTGTCCCCTTGACAATCTTGACAAACACACTGCTCTTTTCACCAAGCACTTTTGGTGTTAATCAGCACCCCGTTTCCAGGCTTTTGGAGAAAATTGTCTTGATCAGAAATCGCCTGAACTGGAGCACCTGGGTGGCTCAGTGGGTTAAAGCCTCCGCCTTTGGCTCAGGTTGTGATCCCAGAGTCCTGGGATCGAGCCCCGCATCGGGCTCTCTGCTCAGTGGGGAGCCTGCTTCCGCCCCTCTCTCTCTGCCTGCCTCTCTGCCTACTTGTGATCTCTGTCTGTCAAATAAATATTTAAAAATCTTTAAAAAAGAAAAAAAAGAAATCTCCTGAACTTCTGAGAGAGTTCACCTCTGTTCTGAATAATAATATTTGTTGGTGAGAGAAAATGTTCATAACCCAAATGTTACAATTAGAAATATCAGAATAGGGCGCCTGGGTGGCTCAGTTGGTTAAGCAACTGCCTTTTGCTCAGGTCATGATCCTGGAGTCCCGGATTCGAGTCCCACATCAGGCTCCCTGCTCAGCAGGGAGTCTGCTTCTCCTGCTGACCTCTCTCTTCTCATTCTCTGTCTCTCTCTCAAATAAATAAATAAATTCTTTAAAACAACAACAACAACAAAAAAGAAATATCAGAATAGACCTGGAATATAAAAAATACGGTTGCCTTATGTTAGATGTATTTTTTCTTCCCCCACAACGGAAAGTGAAGGGACACCGTTTCAAACGGCACCATTGGAGAGACTCATGGGGTATCAACAGCTGAGCAGAGTCCCTCCCCACACTGTCTTCTCATGCAATAAAGCCACAGAGAAATTAGGCAGCGGTGGAGAAGGGTTCCGATGAAGGAAATAAGTGAATATTGCATGTCATAAGATATGGACCTTTGCTGAGGTATCAAGTGGACTTTTCATCTTTTAAAAACACCTAAAGTCGAAATAGCAGTCCATTCTGCAAATCCCAGGGCCTGGGAACTGTCTCTGGGAGGCAGATTCTCCAAATAAGGAGGATACAGCCAGGGACGCAGTGTCCAGCAGGGACGGAGTGCAGGACTAACCACTCTGTGGTGTGTGACTCACACGCATGCCAGCATTTTGTCCTGCACCTCTTCCTTCCAATAAGGAAATTTTTCTATCCCATGGTGTGCACGGGACCTCGGGCTCCTATGCTTTCCCACAGTTAAATTGCAGAGCTCCCACAGTCTTGTCCAAGACTGCACGTGGACACATGGCTTCTCCAATCATCTGGGTAACCCCCGCACCGCCCTTGCTTCCCAGGCAGTGTGGGGCAGTCCAGTCCAGAGCAGAACGATCGAGCTTGGGAAGGCCATGCAGTGTTGTGGAAAATGTTCCATTGTCCTTCCAGCAGGGTCCAGTGATCCCTCCGGCCCGTGCAGAGTCGGCCAGGAGCTGGAGATTCGGAAAGGGCTCCTCTGGTCTTTCCAGCTTGCTTCTGAGATCTCCCATGGGCCTGGACCCTGCCCTAGACCTTGGGCGTGGCACCACGTGGTCACACCCTGGTGGGCAAAGTGGCGAGTAACGGTCACCCACCAATCTAGCTCCCCTTCTGTTTTGGTACAGCTTTCAAGGGGAGGAGTTTCACATTTTTTTTTTTTTAAGATTTTATTTATTTATTTGACAGACAGAGATCACAAGTAGACGGAGAGGCAGGCAGAGAGAGGGAGGGAAGCAGGCTCCCTGCTGAGCAGAGAGCCCCATGTGGGGCTCGATCCCAGAACCCTGAGGTCATGACCCGAGCTGAAGGCAGAGGCTTTAACCCACTGAGCCACCCAGGCGCCCCGGAGTTTCACATTTTTAAACTAAAGAAGGTCCTGGGTGTCTGGCCTTTGAACTTGTGCCTCTCAGCTCCCCTACTGGGGAAGAGTAATAGACTTATGACTCCAGCAGCTGTGCTCCGAATCCACCCGGACATCTGAGCTGTGCATGCCACCCTCTGACGTCCCAACCAGACGGAGCACCACAGGTGACCTTCTGAGACATGGGAGACTCCTCTTCTGACTTTGCCTCTAGGGTGCTGTCATGGACTGAATGTGCCTTTGGGAATTTCATGTGTTAAAGCCCTACCCACCATTGTGATAGTATTTGGAGGCAGGGCCTTTGGAAGATCATGAGGGTGGAGCCCTCATGAGCGGATTAGTGCCCTTTCAGAAGGGACACCTGAGGGTGCACCTGGCTGGCTCAGTCAGAAGAGCATGTGACTCTTGATCTTAAGGTCATGAGTTTGAGCCCCTGGAGTTTGAGGGTATAGCAATTACTTAAATAAAACTTAAAAAAAAAAAATATATATATATATATAAAGATGAGACACCTGAGAGATGATCTCTCTCTCCCCATGGCTGTCTGCAAACCCAGAAGAAGGCCCTGGACAGACATAGAATCTTTAGAACCTTGATCTTGGACTTCTCAGCCTCCAGAGCTACAAGAAATCAATGTCTGCTATTTAAACACAGCCCCCACCCCTAGTCTATGGTATCCTGTTATTGCTGCCTGAGCTGACGAAGATAGACACCCCATTGGCCATGAGAGGACCAGCCTTGTCCAGCGCCCCTCCCATCTTCCCTCACAGGCATCCTCTTCAATACATTTCTCAGGTCAAGTTCCCCTTGTCATGTGCTGCTCCGGGAACCAGAGGAGGAACCCCAGGACCAGGAGAAGGCTGGGGAAGGAAGGAGCTTCCAACTCTGCTGGAGACGTTTGAGCGGTCCTGCCCCTCCCCAAGTCCACTTCTCTTTCCCTCTGATAACATCATGGGTCTGGTGGCTAAGATCCTACCACATCACTGGGCCCTTATACCACTCCACTCTTTGAACCAGCCATGAATGCAGACCCAAGGGGGGGTCTCATTCCATTTCCAGGGGTCTTAATATGGGGAGCTGGAGCTCAAGGTCTGGAGCAGCCATGCCAAGACAAGACGAAGCCAAGGAGGCCAGGAATGGGCCAAAGAGCCTTCTGTGGACAGGAGCAAGGACGAGGTGGGCCGAGGAAGGGTCCAGAGAAAGCAGGGCCCAGGATGGAGCTGCCCCAACAGTCCAGCATCTGCTCTTCCTCAGCTCATTTCTCTTCTTGTAAGCAGAGAGCCTTGACTAAAATGGAACTTTAGAACTTCAGGTCAGGAAAACCCCTTAGATGTAATTCCATCACAGAGGCTACAAGCAGAAAATGCCCATCCTGTCCTGCTTGCCTTTGCCAGGATCTGAGGAAATGAGCTGCTGTATGTCCTGGAAGAAGCCAGAGTGCTACTCCAGGTCCTAGATGACAGTGAGTGTGTGGGGAGGACTCCTGGCAGAGGGAAAGGGGCCTCTCCAGGCCCTTTCTCAGGCCCTGACTCATGACTGTGGAGTTTAGAGCCCCTCATGCTGCAGTGTGGGATGTCCTCCCTGCCACACCCCCCTGTGACCTCTCAGGCAAGACCAAGAGAGCAGGTCTCCTACATGGGGGTAAGTGGGTGGAGCCTTCTCTGCCCCTCCCCACAACGATCCTGGATTCCCATTTGGGGTGATTTTACAACATCTCTAAGATTGATGCATAGGGATTTGCTTTCCCTTCCAGTGACTAAACAGCACATTTTAGTTCATTTTTCCAAAGCAAATGAAGTCTGGGTGGATATTTTTTGGGGTAGTAAGGGAAGACCTCTGCTACAGAAGCACCACCTTCAAAAACTGGAAACGGCAAACGACCTGGTAAGCAGGGTTCCTGCTAAAAATTAAAAACAAAAAACCCATAGGGCTGGTTTCAAAAGACCTCCCTTCCTTGAATTTCAGATTATTTTGGTAGGACAGGGTCCTAGTAGAGTTCTAACTCTAGCAGGTCAAAGATGACGAAGATAGCAAAGTCTCTGGAAACAGCTGGCCACACATTTTCCATCAGCTGCCTCTGCTGTACCTTCCACATGCACTGTAGAAAGTTCTTCATGACCACATCTTTACCAGTTTGGGTAGTACAGTAGAAAAAAAAATTCACTAGATAGATGATCATCGTATGTGACTATTGTTTTACTTAGCATTTCTTTGGTAAAATGGAACATTTCCTCATCTATTTGTGTATTTGTCATCCATTCTCTGGGTAATACATCTGTCTACGCTCTTTGCCCATTTTGTCCAGGCGAGGAGTAAAAAATTTCTTATGTGTTGTTTGCGGCGGGGGAAGACGAGGAAGAATTGATTTTTTTTTTTTAATGCTTTTCAGGATTTGTCCCAGTTACCTTTTTTGTCAAGCAGATAGAATGTAGTTATCAACGACCTGGTCACTCAACTTCTGAGAACATGCGTTAGGAAGCGTCCTCCCAGGAAGTCGTGAAAATGCCTCACTTCCTGTTTGCGAAGCATCATGTGTCTTTGAATGAGAAGTTCTGCTAAGTAAGGGATTATCATGGAGGGGAGGGGTCACAGTTTTCCGAAGCTGAAACTCCTGAGGGGGCATACAGACCAGGTTATTTCAGAAGGGCAAATAAAATTTAAGTCCCCAGCAGAGCAGCTGTGTTGGGCGGGCGGGATACAGAGCACATTGTAATGGCGACTTTATATTCATTTGGATCCCCAAATGGCATCATCTGTGTATTCCTGGAGGTAGGGGTACCCCTCCTGTAGGCCCCAGTGGGTGTAGGCATGTAGAGGGGTCGGGCCTACATGCCTAAAGGATTGGCTGGAGCCCTTGGGGCATCATCTGCTGCTTTAGACTCTTGACCTCTTTGCTTTGGGTCAGGACCCCTTCGAGACTTAATGAATTCAGTGAGCATTTATTAAATGCCTAATATATGCCAGGCATTATTCTAGGTGCTAAGGCTAGACCAGCGTTTCTATCCTTAAAGAGTTGCCAGTCTCATGGGGAGAGATGAGCCAAAAAGACTGGGCGTACTAAAGAAGTGAATTATGTGCATGTGTGGGCGACGAGAGCTATGGATGAAAGGAAAAAATGGACCAGAGTGAGGGTGAGGGTGAGGGGGTTTGGGTGCAGTTCACACATCGATAGGGAGACTGGGATGGACCTCACTGAGAAGCTGAGATTTTTAGCGAAAACCAGAAGGAGATGAGGGAGTTATCTAAGAGGTTATCTGGGGAGGGGCGGGGTGCAGGGACGGTGAGCTTTCAGGCAGAAGGTTCGGCTACAACAGGCTCTGTGGCAGGTGCAATTGGAGCTCACCCAATGCTCTGTACCATCTGGGGCACCCAGCCCCTTGTTGTAGTAGGTGTTGGCTCCTAAAGGTTCACACATGTCCCCTTCTCTGGAGGATTGCCCTAGGCCAACCTCCCTTCTTGGAGATGCCTGGGAGGTGGCCAATGACTGACTGATAGTAGGGGGCCCTAACCTTGCACAGGACTATCTCCATGATGTGGAGTTCGTTCCTTCCCAAGCTCCCAGTGGGACAGGCTTAGGCTAGACTTCTTCAAAAACTGCTGTCTGCCTAACTTCTTCCTCTGACTTATCCTGATTCCCTCACCACCTCTCCAGATGCCTCCATAAATCCTTCGCATGAGAATCCCAGTCTCAGGCTCTGCTCCCAGGGAACCCAGCCCAAGGAAGCCCTAAGGCCAGAGCTTGCTTGATATGTCCGAAAACCAGCAGGGAAGCCATTGTGGCTAAAGTAAACCTCCCCAGGAAACGTACAAATACAGACACGTTGGCCCACAACTCTGCCTGAGACGCTATGGAAGCAGATTCAGAGCCATAGTATTCCTTGTGCCCTGCCTGAGGGCCGATAACCCTACACATTGACTTCTTCATACACCATCCCTTCTCACACAGAATTTTCTGGCTTCAGTTAAGAAACCTGCCTACTTGCCTCTTTCCAAAGTTGCTTTCCAGGAAAATTACTGACTCCATTTCCTATCAACTGAATTGTGTCCCCCTCAAAATTCATGTGCTGAGTCCCTAATCTCCAGGGATTAAGGGACTGTAAGTGGAGAAGGGCTTTCAGGAGATGATTAAAGTTAAATGTGGTCCTAAGTGTGGGGGCCTTAAACCGGTAGGAATGTCGACCTTCTAAAAAGAAGAAGAGGAGAGAGACCTCTTTCCCTCTCTGCCATGCACGTGAAGACACCCAGAAAACTGTTCTCTGCAAACCAGGAAGTGGGCTCTCACCGGAAACTGAACGGTATGATATTTTCTTATGACAGCCTGAGCAGACCATCAAAACTACAAAACCATCCCCACTCCAAAAGGCAAAAGGAAATTCTAGGGTTAGGTTTGTGAGGATCATGCTTTTGATCCTTTGGGAAACAGTTCCAGCAGCGACTCTGCTCAGGTCCAGGGAGCCAAGCCAGGGGACCCTGGGCCCTTGAGAGAGGGTTTGAAAATCAGAGGCAACACAGGACTCAACCTGTTTGTCTATTTTCACACATAACCAAAAGATGGAAGCATTGTAAAAGGTCTGGAGATAGAGAGACAGAGGAAAAGTTTTCATAGAATTTTAATCATTTCCTGTGTCGCTGCTGTTCTGTGAATGCAGAGAAATCTCCTCTCGCATAGAGAATTAATTCTGAGAGGTAATTAGTTTATTTCTTATGAAAAATGTTTAACCCACCTCCACACATCCTGGCAATACAACCAAACTCCTGACAAGGAGTTGGAAAGAATGCATTTGAAGACTGAAGATATGGCTTGGAGACTTAGTTTTCTACCTTTCTTCTGTGATCTTTGCCAAGTGACCTGCCTTCCCTGAACCTCAGTTCCTTTCTCTATAAAATATGGGTAAGACTCACTCTATGGCATCATGAGGATCAAGCAAAGAACACATATAACAGTACATTTTTATTTGGCCCCAAAGGCATCTAGGATACCCTCTCTGAGCAATCCTTGAGCTAGTAACCTGCTAGATATTCATGAACTTATTCTGTGATTGGACTGTCCTGGGGTCAGGCCAAGAGAAGTCCAAGAGCTAGAAGCATCAAGAGCTGGAAGCATCCAGCCAGGGGAGGAAGCCAAGGTTGGGAGTCCGCCCATCCGGGAAAAATGGACTACTTACTTCACTAGCTATATCAGTATCACCAGGGAAGTTGATTGAAATGCATGTTTCTGTTTTCCTCTCTCCCTTGTTCTAGGGGCTACTGAATCAGATTCTCTATGGGTGGCCCAAGAGTCCACATTTTGAAGGGGTGTCCTCAGGTGATCTTTTTGTACCTCTAAGTTTTGGGGTTTTTAAAAAGATTTTATTTATTTGCCAAAGAGAGAGAGAGAGAATGCAAGAAGGGGAAGCAGCAGGCAGAGGGAGAGGCAGGGAGCCCGATGTGGAACTTGATCCCAGGACCCTAGGATCATGACCTGAGCGGAAGGCAGATCCTTAACCCACTGAGCCACCCAGGGGTGGCTATGGGGTGGTACCCCTATGTACCCCTAAGTTTGAGAAGCATAGTTCTAGTGTTCTAGCAGACCTACTCTGGATTGTACAGTCACTAACAGATTACTGTAGATTTCGTACCTAAGTTATAAGTGATCATTTTGAACGGTCTGCTTAGAACAGCTTGCAGTATAAATCTGTTCCCCATAATAAGCAGTATTTGTAAGCTATTTATTGACAAAAAAAAATTTGGAGCTTATCCTATATCATCAAGGATAAGTAATTAGATTATGTAAACGATTCCTCAAGTCATATATTATTACGTACTTCTGTCCAATTAGGGTGGTTTAAGAGGAACAATTGAAAAACTTTTTGCATGTATTCATGAAGGTCAATTACATAAACGATTAGGAAAGACCCAGAGTGGTACTTAGAATTGCGGCATAATCAAGACTGTTGCTTTATGAGGTCTGATTTTTGTTTTGCTGCTTGCCGGTCTGATGCCAAGATGCACAACCAATTAAATGGCAACGGGCTGTACTTTGCAATGAACGAGAGCAAAGGTTCACTTAAATTTAGCATTCTGACTTCATTAAAATTTTTTATGCCAGCACATAGAACATGCTGTGAAAACGAAATCACAGAATGACATAAAACAACCCCTCTGTCATCTGGGAGTCTATATTTAGAATCATTTCTAAATGTTTCTGCACCACTGGGACTGTGCAAAAGATATTCCCTTTCGTGGTGTTATATTATGAACCAGAACCAAAAATTTAAGATGGCTAGTTTTAATATTTTTTGTTAACACCATATTGTTAGATGGTATAATGCCAGAGGCAAGAGAGAATGGGTAAAAACCTGTTGTCCATATGCTGCAGGATGAATAATAATTTCCTGCGTGGAAACAAGGAAACGGAGCCTCGAAAACCATGGAATGTATGAAATCTACTATCTCAGGGCTGAGCTCAGTGAGTGCAGGGACGCAGGGCTGGGCGTCCGACCTGGCACACCTTGTGGGTGCTGTGTCCCTGGGTCTTCTGAGCTAGGACTCCCAGAACCCAATTATGTTGAGAAAGGCTCAATCAACAAGCTTCTGGGTACAAATAGTGATAGCTACCATGTATCAGTCATGATCTTCAATTTTCATTAATCATTTCCAAGTGTACCCCTAATGACGGGGAGAGCACTTGCAAATGACAGAGAAGAAAACTGGCCTCAACTAACGGCAAAGTCAGGATTGAAGCCAGCTCTGACCCCAAACCGTTCCCTGCTTTGTTACACCACGTTGCTTCCTTTGTGCATGACTATGTCCCGCACTTTGAGCAGCATTTTCCCCAGATGTGATGCCTTGACCAGCGGCATCACCTTGGTCTGGAATGTTTGCTGGAATTCAGATTCCCAGGCACCATCCAGACCAAGGGCACCCGGTGCTCTGGCAGGCCCAGGGACATGCATTCTCACAGCTTCTACGGACGATGCTTATCCATAGCTGTTTGAATGTTATTCTTTTCGATGAATCCAGAGGAAGCATGAGATAGAGAAGCTGCCCTTCATGCGTCTACACACCAGCTGGAGAGCGCAGCCCCCGGGGAAACCAAAGCGAAACCTTCCATTTACTTTTGCATCGTTTGCAGCAAATTGTGAAATCCCAGCCTGTCTTCCACCTGGCGCCCAGCGTGCTTTTGAGCCATCCTGCTTTGTGATCAGGTGGTATTTACTTGAGGAATCAAATCCTCATATTAACATAAGCAAAACATAATTAGAAAAATCTGTTATAAAAACCATTCTGCTTTCCAAGCCAAATATAAATTACTTTGGAGTAAGTCATGCCAAGAATCCCACTCCATTAGCTCATGTAATTAACAGCGGCTGTCATGCCAATGACTGTCAATGTCTATTTCTCTTAATTGTTTGCTTATGTGGCCCCCCTCCCCATCGTTTACTCCCAGTGTATGTATAGTTTGAAAGAATTGCCATCAAAAGATGATCTAATTCATTTTTGTTATGAGTTGTACTGACTTGGCTGCTTTGCCCACTCTCCTGCTCCTCCATTCTCTGCCCTTCTCAGTGCGTCCCTGGTGTGGAAGCTGACCCCTAACAGACACTGCTGTCTCCTGGGCTCCCTTGCCCTCTGGCCTCTGCTTGGTTTGGGTAATGGGAGAACTAGCAGGGGACAAAAGAGAAGGAGACAAAGGAGTTAGAGGTGCCTTTAAGCCATGCCCTTCTCCGCTGTTCCTGGTCCCTTTTATGGCCACTGTGTCTAGCAGGGACCCCCCTTCTGCCGCCAAATCTCACTGCCTTGGATAACAAGGGACCTCGGGGAGGTGGTGGCTTCTTGCTGTGACTGGTCCCTGGGTGTCTCAACATCCTTCCCTGGTTCTCTGCAGTCTGCCTGTGCCTCTGTAAACAGGGTCTTCATTAAGCTCTCCCCTGGGTGTGCCCTCTCCCAATACATTCAGGGATTCATTCATTCACTGAAATCATACATTCCATGCTTTCATGTACATTCATGGGTTATGTGCATGCAAAGATGTCAAGTCTATCCAGAATACTGGCTCAACTCGCAAATATAATTACTGTGTGAACTCTTGGGTTTATTTTCAAATATATAAACATACCATATATACACACACACATATGTATACAGCTAACCATTGAACAACACGGGGTTGGGGGTGCCAAACCCCCTCATACAGTCAGAATTCCACATGTAAGGGCGCCTGGGTGGCTCAGTCAGTTAAGCGTCTGCCTTCGGCTCAGGTCATGATCCCAGGGTCCTGGGATCGAGTCCCCTATCGGGCTCCTTGCTCAGTGGGGAGCCTGCTTCTCCTTCTCCCCCTACCCCTCCTCCTCCACTCGCTCTCTGTCTCTCTCTCAAATAAATAAATACATAAAATCTTGAAAAAGAAAAACCATGGGTAACTTTTGGCTCCCCCCAAACTCAACTGTGAATAGCCTATTGTTGAGCAGAAGCCTTACCAACAACATAAACAATAAATTAACACCTATTTTGCATGTTACCTGTATTACATACTGTCTTTCTACAGTAAAGTCAGTTAGAAGAAAATATTAACAAATTGTAAGAAACAGAAAATGCGTTTATAGTACTCCACTGCATTTATAAAAAGGAAATCCGTGTTTAAGTGGACCCACGCAGTTCAGGGATCAGCATGAGAAATAGTAAAGAGTCACAACTGACCCACTCCCACCTTCCCTGGGCGGGAAGACTTTGTTGGTTCCATTGAGGAAACTGACAATGGATGGAGCCCAGGGAAAGGGAACGCACGAGCATCTAAGTGTAACTTGATGTAAAAAGGACTACGGGTGGGGGGCTTGGATGACTCAGTTGGGTGTCTGCCTTCAGCTCAGGTCATGATCCCAGGGTCCTGGGATCTAGTCCTGCATTGGGCTCCTTGCTCAGTGGGGAGCCTGTTTCTCCCTCTACCTGCCGCTTCCCCTGCTTGCACGTGCTCTCTCTCTCTCTGACAAACAAATAAAACAAAATGTTTAAAAAAAAAAAAAAGGGACTGGAGGTGCCAGAACCAACAGAATGAGGATGACTGGGCATCTGTCTGGGCGGAGGGAGCGGGAGGGTAGAGGGGAGGAAGGAGGGGGAGGAGGAGAAAAAGGAGGGGGATGGGGGTTGAGGAAAGGGTGAGGGAGAAGAAGAGGGGGAGGGAGAGATAAGCAGCAGGATACCCTGATCTTTGGAGAAAACTGGCAAGGAGGATGTTCAGGAAGCTTCCTGGGGCTTACACAGCCCAGTTATAAGCAACATTTCTCTTTAAGGCCACGGGGTTTTAAAACATGTCTATGAGTTTTTTGACATTTTCCCATCAAAAGGTGGAGTCTAATTCTCTTCTCCTGGAATGGGGAATTATTTCAAATGGAACATAGCACAGTGATTCTGCAGAACTCCAGAAGCTGGGTCATAGGTGTTCCTGCCACCACTGAGGTCCCAGCTGACAGCCAGCATCCACCACCAGGCCTATGAATGGATGCTACTGCACAAGTCCCAGTCCCAGCCTGGTCTTCAAGCTCAGCCAATAACGGCGATGGAAGTTGGGACAAGCTGTTTCCCACAAGCCCTCCCCAAATTGCAGGTCTGTGAGCCAAATGAGTATTGTTGTTTAAAGCCACTCAGTTTTGGGGTGGTTTGTTATGCGGCAATAGATGGCTCGCACGAAAGTTGTTTTGTTTTGCTTTGGGTTTTTTTAAAAAAAGGTTTATTTCTTTATTTGCAGGAGTGGTAAGGGGCAGAAGGAGAGACAGTTTTAAGCAGAGTCCACCCTGAGCACAGAACCCAAGAAGGGGCTCAATTTTACAACCCCAAGATCATGACCTTAGCCAAACCAAGAGTCGGACGCTTAACCAACTGAGCCACCCCGGCACCCGGGGGCACAGAGCATTTATGGTTAGACTTGTATGGTTTAAGCTGGCCTTTGAGTGGCCCTGCATTTATCAGTGACAAGGAGATGGTACCCAGAGATACTAGAATTTTTTTTTTCCCTTAATCCTCCAAGGAGCTTTTTGAAAAACCCTTCTTAGGAAGAGTTGTATACGTAACATGACAAGCCCTGGGAGCCTAGCACGTAGGAGGTGCTTCAGAAATTTATATTTTGGATGAACAAATAAGCCAGATGGGGATCCTAGGGGGACATTTCAGTAACCATAGCCATTAAAGGTGGGTTTTGATGCTTCGAACACACTTGTTTGGCTCAGAACCTGGATGAGTGGATGAACGCAAATTTGAGTTGGAGCTCATTTGCTTGGTATACTAGAGAAGGGAGCTGGGAGACATCTCCACGGTGTTATCTATATGTAGGAAGGAGGAGAAAATGGGTTTAAAAGCTGGTAGTGGAATTTTTCAGAGAGAAAACTATCTTTTTGTAGCAGAACATCTTGGAGGATCATGGTTATTTTGAGGAGCTGACCCCCAAGGCATGGGCAGGATGGGCTTTGAAGGAGACGCAGAACCATGTTCTGCCCAGTAGGACAAAGCGAGAAGATCGCAGAGAGTGAGAGCAAGTGTGGGGGTCACGGGGGTCCCAGAGAAAGTAGATCAGAGAAAAATTGGCTAGGTGACTGAAGAATTACAAGAACAAACATGTTGAATTGTTATTTGTAAGTTGTTGGCTGTGATGTTCTGTGTTGGAGAAATCATTCATTGCCCCGCATTTTCCCTGAAGTCTCTTACATGCGGACTTGTATTGGTGCTGTTTGGTGGAGTGAAAAGATCAGGGCAAGGTCCGGCATGGAACAGAAAAGGGTCAAAGGGGCGTCTTGGTGGCTCAGTGGATTAAAGAGTCTGCCTTCAGCTCAGGTCATGATCTCGGGGTCCTGGGATCGAGTCCCACATTGGGTTCTCTGCTCAGTCGGGAGCCTGCTCCCCCCACCCCCTCTGCCTGCCTCTCTGCCTGCTTGTGATCTCTGTCTGTCAAATAAATAAACAAAATCTTAAAAAATAAATAAAAAAAAAAAGAAAAGGGTCAAAGGACCAGACATACAGAGGAAATACAGAGGTGGGACCGAGACCACTGGAAGAAGTTTCCCAAGAATCCCCTTCTTTGGTGGTTCCTCTAGAGCTGACAATACACATCTGTTTAGAGTGAATATTGTCCCACTCCAAGTAAAATGTCTAAAATTTGCAGTTACATTGCTGTTTCCCACCCTCTTCTATCCTTATGATTCATGGTCATAAGTCCTTCCTCTATATCCTTTACAACCACTGCAATGGAATGTTATAACTATTGCTTTACACAGTCATATTGTTTGCTTGTTTTTGTCCCTGCTGGGCTTTATCTTAACATAAAATGTATTATTTGTTTCAGGGGTACAGGCCAACACAGTCATATTTTAACGAAATTAAGAGAAAAGAAGGGTCTTTCCTACTTCTCCACTTTCAATGCTTTTCATTCCTTCCTAAAGATTTGAGTTTCTACCTATTGTCATAATCCATCAGCCTCAAGAAATTCCCTTAGCATTTTTTGCATGTCTTTATTTCACCTTAATTTTTTTTAAAGATTTGATTTATTTATTTGAGAAAGAGAGAGAATGAGAGAGAGAGAGAACATGAGAAAGGGGAGGGTCAGAGGGAGAAGCAGACTCCCTGCCGACCAGGGAGCCTGATGTGGGACTCAATACTGGGACTCCAGGACCATGACCTGAGCTGAAGGCAGTCGCTTAACCAGCTGAGACACCCAGGTGCCCTTCACCTTAATTTTTGAAGGATCTTTTGACCTGGACTAGAATTCTGAGGTTGGCTTTTTAAAAATGTCTACTTCTCTGCTGAGATTATAGATAGATAGATAGATAATATAGATATATAATACTCCTAAATATATATATTATATATATCTTTTTTTTAAGATTTTATTTATTTATTTGACAGACAGAGATCACAAGTAAGCAGAGAGGCAGGCAGAGAGAGAGGGGGAAACAGGCTTCCTGTCGAGCAGAGAGCCTGATGCAGGGCTCGATCCCAGAACCCTGGGATCATGACCCAAGCTGAAGGGAGAGGCTTTAACCCACTGAGCCACCCAGGCACCCCTATATTATATATATCTTAAGTACATATGTATTTTATAAAGATACTAAATGAAAATATATAATACATAAAGATATATATATTCTAAAGTATTTTATATATATATACACAAACACACACACTTTAAGGGTACTATATATCTATATCTATACACCAAGAGTATTTTTCCTTTTTTTTTTTTTGAAGATTTTATTTATTTATTTGACAGAGAGAGAGACACGGTGAGAGAGGGAACACAAGCAGGGGGAGCGGGAGAGGGAGAAGCAGGCTTCCCACCGAGCAGGGAGCCTGATGTGGGCCTCGATCCCAGGACTCTGGGATCACGACCTGAGCCGAAGGCAGCTGATTAACTGAGCCACCGAGGCACCCCAAGAGTATTTTTCTTAAGGTTCTGGGGTATGGTTTCCTAGCTATTAACATCTTTGCTAATTCTAACATATGGAATGGGATTGGTCTCTGTTGCTTACCTTTTCTTTTGAAATGGGTCACATGTTGCAGATTCCTTTATATAAAGCAATTTTGAAAAGGGTCCTGAACATTGTGAATGATGTATCCTGGCTATTGTGAGTGATAAATTGTGGCCTCTCAGAATTCTGTTCTGTTTCTCTGAGGAGTAGGAATGTCTGGGCTAGCGAGTTTGTTGAGGGGGCAGGTGGTGTGGGTAAACTCACAGCAAATCCAGTCCCTCCTGAAGTATTGAACAGCTTGCCCAAGGTAATGCAGCTAACAGATGCTGCCTTTAGATACCTTAAGAGGGAAATATAGGGGCACCTGGGTGGCTCAGTGGTTTAAGCCTCTGCCTTCGGCTCAGGTCATGATCTCGGGGTCCTGGGATCGAGCCCCATGTTAGGCTCTCTGCTCAGTGGGGAGCCTGCTTTCACTCTCCTCCTTTCTCTCTCTCTCTCTCTGCCTGTCTCTCTGCCTACTTGTGATCTCTCTCTGTTAAATAAATAAATATTTTTTTTAAAAAAGAGTGAAATATAACTCTGACAGGGAATATTTACTTCTCTAATTTTTTTAAAGATTTTATTTATTTTTTTATTTATTTATGAGAGAGAGAGAGAGAGAGCATAAGCAGGGGGAGCAGCAGGCTCCCCACCGAACAAGCCCAATGCAGGACTCGATCCCAGGACCTTGGGATCATGACCTGAGCCAAAGGCGGACACTTAACTGACTCAACTACCCAGGCCTCCCACTTCTCTAAATTTTCACCTAAGCTTAAAACTTCTACCCTGGGGGCGCCTGGGTGGCTCAGGGGGTTAAGCCTCTGCCTTCGGCTCAGGTTATGATCTCAAGGTCCTGGGATCCAGCCCCGCATCGGGCTCTCTGCTTGGCAGGGAGCCTGCTTCCTTCTCTCTCTCTGCCTGCCTATCCGCCTACTTGTGATCTCTCTCTGTCAAATAAATAAATAAAATCTTAAAACAAAACAAAACAAAAAAACTTCTACCTGAAACAAGCACTCCCTTAGCTTCAATTTGTTTTTTTTTTTTTTTAAAGATTTTTTTATTTATTTGACAGAGAGAGAGAGATCACAAGTAGGCAGAGAGGCAGGCAGAGAGAGAGAGAGGGAAGCAGGCTCCCTGCTGAGCAGAGAGCCCAATGTGGGGCTCGATCCCAGGACCCTGAGATCATGACCTGAGCCGAAGGCAGAGGCTTTAACCCACTGAGCCACCCAGGCGCCCCGGGTTTTTTCTTTTTTGACAGGAAACCAGAACTTACAGACAGGTCCACAATGAGTGTTATTCGTTATTACTGATTTTTGATTGCTACAGGCTTGTACCTTACAGATTTGAGATACCTTCTACCCTCTGTGGGAGCGCGGTAGTCCTCCTGCTCCTGGTGGAGTCCTCACCTGGGTCCCTGAATAGACGGAGCAGCCTTACCATTGCCAGATAAAATTCAGGACACCCTGTTAAATTTTAACATCAGATTTTAAAAACTCATGCCTTTCTAGTGTAAGTTATTTGAGACAGACTCACTGCAGACATAAGTGAAGACAGAGCAAATGAGAAAAGGCAGGGCTATCTTTTCAGAGCTGATAGTGGTCACTTGCATTTTAGCAAACCCTCAGAGGCAGGCGGAGGAGTGGGGGAACTTAGGGGGAACACGGGGAGGCTTCAGGGGTGCCCTGATGGGAGCCTGGGGAAGCATGAGGTGGGCTAACTAGAAGTAGGGTGTCCATATGACTGGGTGGGGGGGACATATCTGGCCCTCTCTGGTTGGTCCTAAGTTGGAAGCAGGGACAAAAATTAGGGAAGCTGGGGCACCTGGGTGGCTCAATCATTAAGCATCTGCCTTCGGCCCAGGTCATGATCCCAGGGTCCTGGGATAGAGCCCCACATCGGGCTCTCTGCTCCGCCCTCTCCCACTCCTCCTGCTTGGGTTGCCTCTCTTGCTGTGTCTCTCTCTGTTAAATAAATGAATAAAATCTTAAAAAAAAAATTGGGGAAGCTCTCAGGTATTAGTTAAATCCTGAATGTTTGGGGCTAGTTCTTAGAGTGGTTGGCGTCTGGCTGCCTGGACAGTTGGAGGAAACAGCAGGGTGCCTTCCTGGGCCGGTTGCTGTGGATGAGGGCTTGGTTTCCTGGCAGGCTATGGGTCAGAATTCTCCTTCTATATATGGTCTGACCGCTGTCTGGATCTTCAGTCTCTCATTTTATTACTTGGGACATACTTACACTAAGTGTCTCTTCAGAGATGTTTCTCTAAGCACCCAGGAATGTCAGGCCAAAAGCGCAGAGTAAAAACAGGAGAGACCAGTGGCCGCCTGGGGGCTGGATTCTGGCACTTTGTCCTTGATGCTGACCCTACCGGCTGGTGGAGCGGGCAGGGTGGTGCCCACCCCCATCATGTCATGCTCTCTCCGGCTGCTGGAGTTGTCTTTGCTGATGGGCCAGAAGAGCAGAGAAATTAACATGCCTGGGTTTGGGCAAGCTGGTGTGTCAGCCCCCAGCTCCCTCTTAAGCCCCAGTTGGCACCAGTGGCTACCTGCTCTCGGAGCATCCTTTATTGGCTTCCTTCTCTTCTCGTCTCAATTCCCGACTTTGTCATGGAGCCTGTTTCTGGGGAGTCCATCTAATAAGACAGTGGAGATTAGCTGACCCCAAATTGAGCTCCCTGGGAGTTTTAAACGTAGGCCATCCTGAGCGAGGGCTAGGACTGTGGACCAGGCAGAGACAAGAAGCAGCAGGGTGGTGAGCATGGGGGCTGCCTCTCATGGGGCCCCAGGGCTAACCTGGACGCACATGGGGCTTGTTCCCAAACTGCTGAGGGGCTCGCTTCCTGTTCCGCAAGGAACAGCTGTGAAACTTCCTCTCTTCCCAAGCAGCTTGGTGACAGACCCCATCCCCTGAGGTGACCCCCACCTCTTTGTCCCTTGAAATGGAAGGAGCCTGACTGGCCTGGTGCTATTTTTTTTTTTTTTAAAGATTTTTATTTATTTATTTGACAGAGAGAGACCACAAGTAGACGGAGAGGCAGGCAGAGAGAGAGAGAGGGAAGCAGGCTCCCTGCTGAGCAGAGAGCCCGATGCGGGACTCGATCCCAGGACCCCGAGACCATGACCCGAGCCGAAGGCAGCGGCTTAACCCACTGAGCCACCCAGGCACCCTGGCCTGGTGCTATTTTTACAGACTTGCAGGGGGAGCCTCCTTCCTGGTTTCCTGCTTTTGGCTGTTGTTGGTAGGTGTCACAATCAGCATCCTTATCTTCTTCAAAACGAATAACTCTCAGGGGAAGTGTGCAATGGCAGTTTTTCACTTCTGGGGTTGATTCCCCCCCCCACACTTTTGGCGGGTTGGGGGGTTAGGGGGCGGGGATTCCCAGCATCCAGTGGGCAGAGGTCAGGGTTGTGGCACAGGATGGCCCCACAACAAAGAAGGACTCCAAATGAGCCCCAAACTGCCCTCTGGGCGAGCCTTTGTTTCTTTCTGGTTCCAGACGCCTCAGTTCCCCCAGGAGGTAACCTGCAAGTGGGGGCTGGTTGGGCCAGGGCTGTTCTTGCTTTGTCTTGCTTTATCCTTGGCCAAAGGGGGCTGGGGAAAGTGGAGGAGGACGGCGGGGGTGGGGGGGGGAGCGGGGGAGAGAACTTGAGGGGCTGGTGTGGATGGAGCCTGGAGGCCCCCGCCACTCCTGACAGTTTCAGGCCACTGTTCTCCTGTCCTGGGTGTCATGGGTGTGGCCCATGGGACCCATGAGGCCAAAGTCATGTAGGTTGTCAGATCTGGAGCCAAATAGTCCCCAGGACCCCGGGAAGGAAGGAATCACCTGGAAGAAGGCGTCGTGAGTGTCAAGGACTCAGCAGTTTCCACACAAGTAGACTCTCCAGCAGCGGAAGTTGAAATGGAAACATCAACTGTGTGTTTTTTCCGGATCTTCACCGTGGCTTCCACTGACGTTTGTTGAGGGTGTGTTCATGGCCAAGGTTTTATATCCCCTGTGGGTCTTCCAGTCCTCACAAAGACCCCCTAAGGTTCATGCCAATATTCTCCTCTTTTTACAGATGGGGAAACTGAGGCAAAACCAGGTGAAGTGCTTGGCCAAAGTCATATGGTGGGTCAACAGGGCAACTGGGGGCTAAACCCAAGCGGTCTGACCCCAGACCTCAAGATCCACACCGCCACGGTTATGGACTTACTAGATGCTATCATAAAATGTTTCCCCAGCTAACTCCTTTTTTTTTTTTTTAAGATTTTATTTGTTTATTTGACAGAGAGAGATCACAAGTAGACAGAGAGGCAGGCAGAGAGAGAGAGAGAGAGAGAGGGGGAAGCAGGCTCCCTGCTGAGCAGAGAGCCCGATGTGGGACTCCATCCCAGGACCCTGAGATCATGGCCTGAGCTGAAGGCAGTGGCTTAACCCACTGAGCCACTCAGGCGCCCCCCAGCTAACTCCTAAAGGAGATTCATGACACAGGCCTGTGGTCCATGCACCTTCTTACCCCACAGACACATAGCCGTTAGCCAGCGTGTATGCCTCTCCTTGAAGCCAGGAGGATTACCTTATTCTTCAGGGGGCCTCACAGCCTGGCACGGAGCCTGGCCCCTTTTGGCCCCATTTCGGCCCTGTGGGCTCTGAGCTGCTCTCCATACTGAATGCGATTTTAAAATAACCGAAGCAAGACAAACCCTTTTGGGGGATACTCTCAAAACTAGACAGGAAAATTCTGTAGACATCCTGTGAACTAAAATATGACTCTATATAATCCCAAGGATGCTCTCTCCTGCCTGCCCCCCTACCCCTTCCCTCTCTTTCCCAGGGTCCCCACCAGTGCTACCATTGGGAGCACGGCTGTCACTCCTCCTGGCATCTAGTGGCAGTGCTCACTGCACCCGCCCCCCCCTGCAGGCTTGGGCCAGGGAGAGGCAAGGGAGGCACAGTGGGTGGGGCGTGGGGGGGTTACGTTCAAGGTTGCAAGTTCAGATGAGCTCCTGAAAGCGAATGCCCCTTACCTTTTGCTCCAGGCACCTCACTTGCCCTACTGTATTCTTTTTTTTTTTTTAATATTTATTTATTTGACAGAGAGACACAGCGAGAGAGGGAACACAAGCAGGGGGAGTGAGAGAGGGAGAAGCAGGCCTCCCACCAAGCCGGGAGCCCGATGCGGGGCTCCATCCCAGAACCCCGGGATCATGACCTGAGCCGAAGGCAGACGCTTAACGACTGAGCCACCCAGGTGCCCCGCCCTACTGTATTCTTGACCTGCCTAAATACATGAGCAGCACGTCACTGTCTGCTTGAGTCCCTGTCCCCCCCTCCACCGCCCCCTTCCCCGCCGCCCAGTGCCTGCGGAAGGAAGCAGGGGCTGTGAGTCATTTTCCTTGGTGAGGAAAGGAGGAAGAAGCCAACTGGGGAAGAAACAGAAGTGCCAGAGCGGAGTCTTACTTTGGACAGGGCGATCCAGAACTTCCTTGGGGCCCAGGCTGCTGAGTGGTGACCAGGACAGCCGAGAGGCCCCGGATGGAAAGGAGGCTGGCCAGGGCTGCCCTGGGAGCTATGGCCAGCTGTCTGCGCAAGGACTTCCTCGTGTCCCTGAGCCCTGCTCCACCGGCTTAGGCAGTCTGAGTAGCTCTGGTCTGTGTAGCTAAAGCAATCCAGCTAGGTCCCTGGCCTCAGCTAATTACCCACAGCCTCACCTAGTTCCTCTGGCCTCAACTAGTCCCTCCTCCTCCCAAACTCCACACGCCCCCTGGCTCAACTCGCCATTCATTGGCTTCATCTAGCCCAACTGGCCTCAGCCAGATCCCTGTTGGCAAGGCTTTCCCATCCGCACCTGCCCCTCGTTCCTGGCCTTGTTCAGTCATTTTCTGGCCCAAAGTTGGGGAGGTGGGGCGCTTTTTACCCACCACCTTCCAGGACATTCCTACAGTCCCAGAAGGCTCAACTCAGCACCCTCCTTCATCCAGGCCTGGACCTTTTCCCTCCAGCTTTCTCAGGGTGATCTCCCCAGGGCCCTCCCACACCCTCTGGGCTCCCAAAGAAGGGGAAAGACTCCTACCAATGTTCAGGGAAGCCTATACCAGGCCAGGCTGAGTCTCTGCGAGCTGAGCTCATGAACCTGCTCAACCACACCACCGCACGGAAGGCGTCCTTCTCCCCATTTTAGAGACAAGGAGACCGAGGTTCAGAAAAGCTGAGTGCCCAGTATGAGAGTATATTTTTGGGACATGACAGACAAGATGTTTAACCTCCGTTTCGTCTGACCCCATAACCCAGGATAGGCCAACCCTTCCCCTTGAGGTCCCCCTTAACAAGCGCACTGGTCCCCAAGGTCCAGCACATGCCATCAACACCTGTGTGGCTGAGGGAAGGACTGAGCTGGGCACACCCGGGGCACAAGTGCTCAGCCAAGCCCCCTGGGACTGGTCTGCGGTGACCTGAGAGAAGGGGTCAGTGTAGACCATCCACCGAATCAGCAAAGAACAGGAAACAACCTGTCAGCTCTGTTCTGGAGCAGCGTGGATTTCCCAAAATGGGACCTTTTTGGGTGGGAGATGTCCTTCTTGGATGGTGGGTGGGGGCGTCTGTGGGAGTGAGACCAGGCATTTGCATTATAAAGGTCTCTTTCCAGTGGAGTGCAGGCTGGGAGCTGCTGTTTGCTGTCTTGCAGGAAGCTTCAAGGCCCTCAGATGGCTGGATCTCCATGGAAATTCGTTTGCAGAGAGAAAGGAGCTATTTTGAGGACAAGTGAAGATGAGAACCTGTGGGCTAGGGTTAGGGAAGGTAGCTGTGGGAGAGAGCTTTTCTGAATGACTCACTAACTTCCCTCCAATAGAGATGGGGGGGGAAAATGGCATGGCAAAAAATCCCGGAAACCCAGGAAAAAGAAGGAGCAGCAGGGCTGACCCCTTCCCTGGGGGAATGGAGCTGTGGCAGCACGTATCCCCGCCCCTGGGCGCCCCCTGACCTACACCCCACGCTGGGCAGTGGGAGAAGCTGCTGGGGATGAACCGCCATTAGGGAACATCCCATCCAGGATCACACCTTCCCGTCAGCATAACATCTGCTGTTTTAGCCCATGTTCCTATAACTGTGCAAAGAAGGAAAAAAATTAAGGAAAAAACGACTCAGAGGGTGAGGGAATTCCTCTTTGGGGCAGGGGGCACTTTTCTAGGAAAGCGTGTTAATCAATCCGCTGCCTCCTCGTTAGGGAGCCTGGGCAGACTAGCTGAAACAAAACAGAGGAAAATTACCTAAGTGATAAAGAGGTAGGGGTTTCTGGGTCCCCATGTTGTCCCGCCATGGGGTGAGGGGGCTGTTTGGCAGGCCAGGACTGCGAGCCCAGCAGACGCAGGGGAGAAAGCTGGCTGGAGTGGTCCCCAAGAGTGCTGGCAGGCTGGGGCCCAGGGAGAAGATGGTCAAGGACGTCGAGGTGGGGAAGGGGGTGCGGGGCTGAGCAGCTGAAAGGACGGTCTGCGGGAAACCCATGGAGGGGCACGACACTTGCTCAGGCCACTAGAACTCAGAGCAAAAGATGATGGGGAGTCCAAGGTGCACCTCACAGTGCTACTCACTTCTGGGAACCCTCCGAAATGGTGGGGAGGGTCTGGACATCCATTCCAGGTGGGGGCCTTAGCTCCAGCTTTATACTCTTCCTGGGAGCGGGCCGCTGCTGGTAGCACCCCGTCCACACCATCCTGGCAGCCAGTGGGTCCCCCAGGACCCCCAGGTATCATGCCCAGGTCTTCAGCCACGGAGTGATGGTTACTGGGTCGGGGGTTTGACCAAAAGGCTGTCTGTGTGTTTCCAACTGTCCTTCCACCCAGCACCTGGCCTAGTGGAGTCAGCAGGCGGGTAGCTGGTGTTTCGTGAGGAGCAGGGAGTGTGCCTGCGGGGTGTGGGGGGATCCCACCTGAGTGCGGTGAGGAGGGGCAGTCGCAGCGAGGCCCCTGTGCAGGGCCGCGAATAGCTCGTTCCGTGGCTGCTAAGAACACAGCTCCCTCGAGCTCTGCCTCGAGTCCAGGCCTGGCGTCCATGAAGCCGAGCAGAAGCTGAGTGGGCTGAGGTGGTGGCGACAGCAGCCCAGGCCAAAGCGCCCTAGAGGTAGGGCCCAGCAGCCCCCACACTGGCCCTCTGGGTGTGGGCTGCTCCTGGGCCCATGGGCAGTACGAGTCACTCTTGAATGCTGGGAGCTGGAGACCCACAACGTGGATGTTGTTTACATGTGTTTATTGTCTCCAGAGCAAAGCAGGGAACACTTTATAAATGCCAGGAGGAACGTGTGCTGAGGACAGCAGGTGGTGATGGTGGCGTGTGTGTGGGAGGGGCGTGATGACATCAGCAGAAGTTGGCTGGCCACACGGTGCCTTAGAGTCCACAAAGCTGTGTGGCCTTTACTGCTGTTCCGGGTCTATGCCAACTCCTTTTTTTTTTTTTTTTAAAGATTTTATTTATTTGGGGCACCTGGGTGGCTCAGTGAGTTAAGCCTCTGCCTGCGGCTCAGGTCATTGTCTCGGGGTCCTGGGATCAAGCCCAGGAGGCTGCCTGCCTGCTTGTGATCTCTCTCTCTGTCAAATAAATGAGTGGAATCTTTTAAAAAAAAAAAAAAAGAAAGAAAAAAGATTGTATTTATTTGACAAAGAGAGAAAGCAAGAGAGGGAACATAGCAGGGGGAGTGGGAGAGGGAGAAGCAGGCCTCCCACTGAGCAGGGAACCTGACTTAGGGCTTGGTCCCAGGACCCTGGGATCATGACCCGAGCCAAGGGCAAACGCTTAACGACTGAGCTACCCAGGCACCACCTATGCCAACTTCTAACTGGCCCTACAAAGTCCCCTCTAGTCAGGGGACCAATCAGCCCATCACCACCACGAACCCCAAAAACCTTTTCCTCCCCTGCCTGCCTCTACAGGCCCAACAGCCTAAGCATCTGTGGCTGAATGTCAGGAAAAAATGCCACACATCTGGGAGCTGAGTGAGAAAGGCACATTTATTGGTCAGGCAGACAGACACACACGGGGATGTGGGGTGCGTACCCATTTTCCTGCACTCACACTTCTGGATTTGGTTTCCTATGCTAATTCTGTATGTCAAAAAGCAACACAAGAAAAGACATCGCCAATCTACTCTCCTAGTAACCAAGGAAGCGGGGCCAAAAGCCACGGAGTTTGGAAAGAAATGCCTGCACTGTTCTGAGAGCTGGAACCGAGAGGCCTATCTCCCTGGCAGCCCCGCGGGAGAGCTCAGCTTTCAGGAGCGACAGCAGAGACTTTTCTATGAGCACAGTAAGTGTTGGGGGGGTTTTGGCTCCAACCGTGGCCTGGTGATGGCTGCCCACCTCGAGGAGGGCCTGGGAGCCTCTAGCACGAGTCAAAGCCGGATCTCTCCCCTGGAGCAGGAGCTGATTTTCCTTCTCCTTCCGACTAAAGAACTGAGAAGACGGGGAGAGAGCCCTTCTCTCTGCACCAGCTCTGCTACAGCCCTGGGGCTTTAGCTAAAGCAGTTGGCGCCACTGAAGCTAGACAAGGCCAGGTTTGTTGTACCCTAAGTTAACCACTCACTCAGCTCCCTAGAGCCCGAGCCCTGTTTCACTCCAGGAAGGCACTGGCCTTCATTTTTAATGCTTTGTCCAAACCGCTCAGGACACACACATTCTGAACTGGGCGTCCGGAAAGTGGTTTTGGTCGGCTGAAGAAGATCCAGCTCGTGTCTGTAAAGCACTTAACACAGTACCTGGCACGTGGTGAGCGTTCCAGACACATAGCAGTTATTATTATTATTATTATTATTATTTTATATCTCCACCTGCGAATCAGCGCTTTAGTTCCGTTCTTCAAAATGATGACCGGAACAAAGCTCATGGGTCCCAAGTACCAAGATCAAGCTAGGGGCCCAGTTTCACTTTCCCTTCCACCCTTAGCACTTGGTGCCAAGTTTCGCAGTCAGGGCACTCTGTTGGCCACACAGAAGCTAGGCCCTCTCCTGAAAATTAGGAAGCCCAGCACCGGAAGCTAGGTAGGAGGAGCCAACAGGGGGTCCTAGGAGAAGGTCCGAGTGGCTTCATGCTGTTCCTCTGGGCTCCGGTCTTAGTGGCAGCTCACCAGGGTCTTTACTGTGGGACAAGAACAGAAGACCGTCAGTGCCAAATTCTCCACCAGGCCAGACTGAACTAAAGGTGCCCACGTCCCTACACGTCGTGGGCTAGATCAGGCTTCCTTCCACATGGTGGCGAGAAGAGCCAACACACAGTTCTAAGTGCTTTCCATATATTTCAGTACATATGCACATACATCATATGCATATGTGGTAATTAAAGTACATGGGAGAAATAAAATATGCAATGTAAGACATAATAGTTTATATGTAGGTTATAACATAGTAATAATATATAATGAAATTTCATCCTCCCTATAGACCTATGAGGCAGATTCCATGAATAACCCCTTTTACAGATAAGTAAACCGAGGCTCAAGGCACAGAGCCAGGAGGTGGGAGAACTAGGATTCAAACCCAAGACAGTCTGGCTCCAGTGGGAGTTTGTAAGCACTCTTACTTTTGCTTAAAAAGAAATCTGTTTTATAGGAAGGAAGGGGACGGTGCATCTGAAGTCTCTAAAATATTGGGAAAACTTTAAGTATTAATGGTAATGATGATAATGCAAGGTAAATGATCTGGGCTGTTTACTTAGGGTTCCTAAGTTCCCGGAATTCCTAAAGGGCAGACACCGGAGGGCTCACAGAGTTTACCGCAGCGCCTCATTTAAGTCTTTCAGTGTAAGAGTAGGGCCTTTGGGGACAGACAGGCGTAGGTTCAAATCCTGGGATCTGAACAGGGACCTGGCTGTCGTATCACACGCATGCATGCACCCAGTGCAAGCCCATGGGCCCGCGGGGGTCTCCCGCGCACGCACTCACACGCACGTGGCCCCCAGCGCACCTGCATGGCCGCCCGGCCAAGCGGGGTGTCCTCGGGCCTGTGCTTGCCGTGGTGGGGCAGCTCGGCGTTCTCGCGGTAGTCCCGGCCCTTGGAGTGCTGCAGGTGCAGGACGGCGGGGCTCTTGACCGGGAGGGGCGGCCGCTGCGCCGGCGGGGGCGGGGCCTGCGGGCTCAGTTCCGACCTGGAGGGCTTGATGGGCCTCTTGGCGGGCACCTGGGCGTGGAGGCTGGCGGGGGCCTTGGCTTTCCCCTGGCTCTTGTCCCCGCCCGCTGGCCGGCCCTCGGCAGAGGACGAGCAGGTGAAGGAGCGGAGCCGGGGCGTGGGGCTGAGGAAGGGCGTGGGTGTCGGCTTGCCTGTCCCCTTGGTGCCCTCCGCCTCCTGGGCTTTGGGGAGCAGGATGCTGGGCGACACGATTCCTGGGTCCGGGCAGGGTAGGGCCTCCTTCCTCAGCATTTTGGGCGATTCCTGCTCTTTCCTGGGAAGCGGCTTAGGGAAAGAACTCACGGACCCATACAGCGGGTTCTCAAACATCTCCGGCTTGGTCAGCTGCGCGTCCTCTTGAGGGGAAGGTTCCGCAGAGTTCTTGCCCACGTCGCAGGACCTAAGGGTGGCAGAGGGGAGACACGGAGAAGCAGCACATTTGACGAACGACTGCTTCATCCAGAGGGGGTTTTCTTTGGGGGTGATCAAAACGTGTGGAGCCAGAGGGAAGTGGGGGTTGCCCAACTTTGTGACTGGACCGAGTGCCACCAAACTGTTCGCTTTAAAATGGCTCCTCTTGGGGCTGGGGCTGGGCCAGATGGGTGACGGGTATTAAGGAAGGCACTTGTGTTGAGCAAGTGTTACAGGTAAGGGATGAATCACTAAATGCGACTGCCTGAAACCAATTACACTGTCAACTAACTAGAATTTAAATAAAATTTTGAAGGAAAAAAAGCATCTAACAGTGATTTTCTTGGAGTTTCATATAAGAGACTTCTTTCAATTTTGTTACAGGAATTTCACTTCAACTAAACAAAAATAAAAAATGAGAGGAGCAGGTACTGTGTGGCTGAAATGTTGATGATCTCACAGGTAAGACCACTTCTTGCCTTGACCGTCTCCACCATAAAAACTGCTGACACCAGAGCACTAGTAAGCAAAGGGGACGTCACTGAAGATTTCGCAGGAGAAAGGGGCAAAGGAGCTCACTAACGTGCCCAATACCAAAACCACCTCTTCTGTCCTTGTCGGAGAAGCCTGCCCTCCACAGCCCCTGCCCCTCACAGCTGCCAAAGACCTCCTCTCCTGGACTCCCCCCCTCCCTGCGGAAGGAATCCGCAGCCTCTATGTTGTCTCTAGCAAATTCTATCCTGACTCCCAGGAGAACAGAAGCCTGCAGGGGACCAGACCCCCTCAGTGACCATCTGTGCTCTGTGAGGGCTCCAGCTCAAGGAGCCCCACTTAACAGACATGTCAGAGCCCCCCTATGTGTGAGCTGCTGCCCCTGGCACAGGAGGGGGTCACGAAGCAGACAATATCTGTGCTCAGGGGCCCCGTGCTCCCAATTCACACGGTGTTCTTCACACAGTCCTCTCCCTGGAGAGCTCCTGGGGACTGTGTTTTCCTTCCTGTCCTCACACGGACTGGGAAAGAAAAAATGATGGTCGTGCTGAAAATCCGAGGGAGCCTGGAGAGAAATGAGGCAGCACCAGGAAGAGAAGCCCGCGGTGAGCCAACAGGCCTGCCTGACGCCGGCGGCGCAGGATGTCCAGGCTGTGGCTCAGAGGAGCTAAGAGCTGCTTTGTTTATGTGGTTCCGGAATTACTGCTGCTCTGATGCAAGGCGATTTCCTGCTGAGCAGATTATAACCAGGAATGGCAACACATTTTACTTTCTGGCCAACAACAGTCTCCTGGGGGACTTTCTGCTTTCTGCAGAAAAAAGGGAAGCAGGTCCCTGGGGACCCACCGCAGTGTTCAGGTAGTGACGC
Source organism: Lutra lutra (assembly GCF_902655055.1). Lineage (NCBI taxonomy): Eukaryota > Metazoa > Chordata > Mammalia > Carnivora > Mustelidae > Lutra > Lutra lutra. The sequence goes on along the minus strand of NC_062280.1, from coordinate 41,223,690 downwards.
CTCTTACTGATGGAATGTGCGCTGAAACACTGTTGCAAGTTGCTGACCAGCCAAGGCTAATAGATTCTTCAGGGACTAGGCGTGAGCTCAGGGGACAGAGGCGTGATGTCATCCTCACCCAGGTGCCAGTGAGACGAGAGGACGTGGGTGCGGGGGAGGCGAGCCTCAGGGACATGCCAAAGGGAGCTTGACTGTAGACTTGGTGTTTTTGCTCATTACTCTTTGGAAAGACCTAGAAGCAGCTATATAACCAGAAATGTTGGGGCCTTTGAACAAAGACTTTGGAAAGCTGTCCCTCCGCCTCAGGCCACCCTCTGCGTCCCTGTCTGGATCCTGAGAGACCTTTGCTATGAATTAGTGTAGGGAGGAAAGTGCAAGAAAGTCCAAGTAGCACTGATTAGAAGTTTCTGATGAAGAGGCAGGAAGTAGGAAAGGAAAATGCATGGCCTGATTCCTGGCAGCCCAGTGAATGACACCAGAGGATTAGGGGCAGCGCCAGGAAGAGACCCTGCGGTACAAGCATTTTGGTGATTCCCAAGCTCCTTCTCTGGGAAAAGAGCAGGGAGATGGAAGCAAGTTATCTCTTCTGTCTGAGAGGGGAACTTTTGTCGTTCCTAGAGAGGGGATGTCTGGTGGGGGTGGGGGAGACCGGGGTGGGGAAACCACACAAAATTTAAAAAGTCCCTAACCACAGGTAACAAGAAACCAAGTCCCATAGGAGGCCCTGGCTGGGGAATGAGTGGACAGAGTTAAATTTTTCTGGTAAAATAGCCCCACTTCTCAGATTCCAGAGTCTTCCTTTCTAAGGCTTCGAACCCCACTCTGGGGCCTCTTGCCTAAGAATGTCCCTGTTCTGAAGCTGTCACCTGTGGAACCAGAGGGGACACATTTCCACCCAGTTCCACACCATGTGCTTGCTGTGTGCAAGTCATTCAGCACCAAGATACACTGACTTTGGGAAGTTACAAACATTTCACTTCAAGAATCTCCTTGTTCTGAGACGCCTGGATGACTCAGTAGGTTAAGCGTCTGCCTTCAGCTCAGATCATGATCCCAGGGTCCTGGGATCGAGTCCCACATCGGGCTCCTTGCTCAGCAAGAAGCCTGCTTCTCCCTCTGCCTGCCGTTCCCTCTGCTTGTGCTGTCTCTCTCTCTTTCAAGTAAACAAATAAAATCTTAAAAAAAGAAAAGAAAAAAAAAGGTGCTCTTGTATACACTCTCTCTCAAATGAATAAGTTAAAAAATCTTAAAAAAAAAAAAAAAAGAAAGAAAGAATGATGTTTGACAATGCTTCCTTCCCTGGCTCCTCAGACAAGACAGACACAGTGACCTCATAGGAAGCAAGTGACCTCACAGGAAGCAAGGTCTGGAGCAGTCCCCCTTCAGTCATTCCAAAGGCAGAGACCAAGGAATGACAAAGCTAGTGATACCTGGTCCATCTCCCATCACTGTTCATTGGGATCTGCACTTTTAATTTCCCAGTTACGCGGTGCTTACTGGAAAACTCACAGGGCTCCCTATCTGGAATTTCCATGAGGTGCTCACAGATGGGTTCACTTGGGATGCGGCCCCTGTGAGAAGGGGCTGTGGCATTGGCTGCCCAGCCTACCCCCGTACCCTCCCCGGCTCCATCCTCCTAGCCCACGCTGCCCTGACTGGTTCTAGGTACAGGTCGACTTTCTCTGGGTTGCTGGCCTTTCCCCAAGTTTCTCGGCCAAACCCCTCCTTCTGCAGGCCAGCTGCTCTCCTGCCCTTCGCACTCCCCCGTGGTGGCCATGTTTTCTGATTGGCCCCACAAGGAGGGATGGAAAGGTTGTGGATGGGAATAGGAACCTTGTAGCTAAAAAGGCAGAGGAAGGAGAAAATCCCCACCTGTTTCTTGAGAGACTGCATGAAGTTTCACTAGTTACAGAAATGTATTTTCCAATAAATATAGTTTTTATGGGAAGCTGTTTTGTGGCGGGGGGCAGTGGGCAATATCTTTAAAATTTTATGTTTTTTAAAAAGTCTTTCAAACTTATACCAATAGGGTAGGACATGGAGATTCCCTAGGCATTTCTCGAGTGCTTGCTGTGTTCCAGGCCCTGAAGAGGAGTCGATAGTCACAGTGGACACACAATCCTACTACCCTCATGTAGCTTCTAGTCTAGAGTCCGTTTCCCCGGTGGTGAAAACCCAGAGAAGGGAGAGGGCTTGATGAAGAGGACACTTACCTTGACTCCTGTGTCCTGGGGCAAGGGACCCGCGTTGCTGTTGAGGACGAAAACTTCTTTGGGGATATGGGTGGCTGGGAGGGTGGCGTTGGGGGGCTGTCTCCCCTGCCGGGCCCCAGGGAAGAGTCCTTGAGTGGCTGGTCATAGCTCCAGGCTGTGGGCTGCTGGTCAGGGGACAGGGACTGCTTCATGTGCCCAAAGGGTACCACCCCAATGTAGTTGGGGTTGATGATTTCAGTGATGCTGGAGCTACCGCTTGGAGGGACCCTGGGTGGGGAGAGACACCTGAAGTCACACCCCGAAGATCCCTTTCCTCCTCCAGGTCAGCACCATGAGGACAGTGTCCTCTGAGGTCCCTTGGGGCACCCCAGGCCCTCTGCTACTTCTTCACTTTTTGGACAATGAACTGATTGATTCATACAACAGAATAGTTAGTGAGTGTCTAGTAAGCAGCAGGCCTCAGGCTGGAAGGGAATATGGGCGTTACCAAGGCAGGCCTGGTCTCTGTTCTCATGGGATGCTTGATGGATAGAGGTTGTCGAGGCCAGGCTGAGTGGAAGTGGGGAGGGCAGGGCAGGGTTAGGGGTTAAATGAAGGGCTCCATCTGGGATATGTCAGCTTGCACATCTGTGTGAGCATCAGAATGGAGATGGCCATGCAGACATATGGAGAGGTGAGTGGGAGGTCACAGAAGTCAAGGCTTGAACCTCAAATGTGGGAGGGGGTGGTTCAGCCTAACGCCGTGGAGGGGATGGCCGGTCCTGGAGGTGACAGGAGTTTGGGTGCAAGGGGTGGGGCAGGCATGAGGAAGAGGGCTGGTGGGACAGGTGGTCTGGGGACCCAAAGGAGGGGATGAAGTTGGGCTCTACACCAGTGTTAGGGATTTCGCTTCGGCCAACTGGCACCAGTTGCCCCTGGTGGCCCCTCAGCAGGCAAATTGCCATGGAGCCCGTGACCCCACCATCTGGCTTGATTCTAGGGCTTGGGACCACATCAGTGAGCTGAGGTGACCCTGCTGTTGGGGACTGCTGTCTCCTAGGCATAGAGACTTTAATGTCTGCATTATTTCCAGTGCAGGCTCTGTCAAGAGCAACCTGGGTGCATTTTCCTCAATGATTTTTTTCATTGTAACAGGATGGGGCTCCTTGACCACAGAGTCATGCCTGCTGCTGTCCCTGGTCCCCAGGAGACACGGGAGCCATTCCCTCCCTTCAGCCATTCCCTCCCTTCAGTGTCTTTCTGCTAGGCTGAGGGTGCCTAAGTCAGGGCTTCACCAACTTTGCCTCGGTTTCTCCAGAATCTGACACACATCAAGGGCTCAGCCAATGTCAGTGAACTGTTCTTTTTTTTTTTTTTTTTAAAGAGACAGAGAGAGCAGGGGAGGGGCAGAGGGAGAGAGAGAACCTTAAGCAGACGCCATGTCCAGCACAGAGCCCGACGTGGGGCTCCATCTGTCCTCGGGATCATGACCTGAGCCGAAATCAAGAGTCAGACGCTCAACTGACTGAGCCACACCACGCGGGCGCCCCCTAAACTCCTTTCTGACATGGAAGCATCTCTCAGGCCTCGTACAGGCACACCCACATCCCTGGAGCTGGGCGTACTGGGCCTGAGCTTCCATTCCCTCTTTGTACTTGGTTTCTCTGCACTCCATTCACCCTCTCCTGGGTCCTGGGTCCGCAAAACCATGCTAGTTTGCAGGGAAACCCTGGCCGCTCCCCCTGCTCTACCTGTTGGCAGGTTCCCACTGCTTCATGGGGTCGTGGCTGGTGAGGCTCTTCAGGGACTTGGGCCCACTGGATTCATCTCGCTCAGTCTTCACAAAGTCTGCAAAGAAAGAGCCAGGAAAGAGCCCGTGAGGCCTGGTGCCTAGTTTGGGCAGGATGGCAGCCGAAGCTGGACAGTGACGAACGGCTGGCAGGGCCGTGGGCTAAGCAAGATCCTGAGGCCTCACGCTCATTCACTGATTGACTTGTTATGTCTACTGTGGTTGCAAAGGGAGGAGAGCTGGCATGTGTGACCCAGAGTTATCATTTTATGGGACATTTTCAACTTGTTGGTGTCATAAGCGATAGGCAAATATTTCTTGGTGGATCCGAATAAAACCAAGAGAAGCAGGGGCTCCAGCAGTGCATTTGATACCAAAGCCCACCCAGTTTAAAGGGAGGGCAAGGAATCTGGAGCAGACTCCTCACAGGGCATGAAGCCTGACACGAGGCTTGATCTAATGACAACCCTGAGATCATGACCTAAGCTGCAACCAAGGGTCGGATGCTTAACCGACTGTGCCCCCCCAGGCGCCCCTCAAGCAGAGAGGTTCTAAGAGATGAGGCATCTACACCTGCCTACTGGGAATCAGCAGGGTCTCCCCTGGGGACAGATAGGAGCTGACTTCCCCAAGGCAGGGATTTCACGGTGGGTAAGGAAACATCTCCAATGAGTATTTATTCCCGAGTGTGGCTGCACCGGTGTCATTTCTGAGAGCCACGACAGACACCTCCTCCCAATGGCTAGCAGAAGGAAGCAGGTGTCGTTTTGCGGGACACAGAGATTTGAGGTCAAGTCAGAAGAGGTGCTGGGGGGCTGGTTGGTGTGTTTGATGTGTGAAACAGCCTAGAAGGCCCAGAAGCCCTGGGAGGCACCATGAGGGCAGGGTGTGTATAAGTATGTACATGTGTGTGAGCTGCACAGCACAGGGCACGAGGAAGAACAGGGGCCACATGGGAAATTCTGGAAATTCTCAATCTCAGCTATAGCCAGCGCCTTCGCCTATAGCCTAGAAAGAGCTATTCGGGATCGGGCAGGTTTCCTGTGTCATCTTAGTCCTTCAGTGGAGGCACTTACAGGGAACGATTAGGCCTAAGAGCCTAATCAAAGATAAGAGAGAGGCCCTGGAACATTCACAAACTTCACATCCTAGCAGATGGAAGGTGACTAGGGTCCGGGAAGGACGATGTGCAGATTGTGGGGTGGTGTGGTTCTACAGGGAAATTCTGGAATCAACCCAGAATTGGGCCAGATCGCCTCTCATAGCCCTTCTGATGGTAGATTTCTGCTCTGAGGCCACAGCAGGGAGAACAGTCAATGGCTGGGCTGAGAGACAACTCATTTCACCCCAGCAGCACTGAAGAGGGAGCTGGGGGGTGGTCATGCCTACTTACCGTACAGCTTCTCCCTCATCTTGCCTTGGGAGGTCTGCAGCTTAATCTCCCCCCGGAAGTGGCCCGTCATCTCTCCATGGTGGGTGAGGGGTGTGTAGATGGGAAGCTGAGTTTCCGTGGCCTCTAACCGTAGAGCGATGCAGCCCTCGCCTGGGGAGGTAGGCACAAGGGTCACGTCAAGAGCCTGCCTTTTCACAGGAGAACCTGCATTCAGCCTATAAATTTAACTCCCTCACCCCAAGACGATCCTTCGAAACAATGTCCAAGGCAGGGATTATCATAACCTCTTGGAACAACTTTGGAAAACATTTCAAACCTTACAGTGAAATGAACTACATGTGGATTAGTTGATGTTAAAAAAAAAAAAATTAATCATAGAAAATCCAGCAGGAAAGCAGACTTAACTACTAATCTGATTGCGGGAGGGGAATGATAACTTCCCAGGGTTTGAAGTAATGTAAGCAATGGCAAAACAGACTGACAGATAATAAGATAGAAAAGCTTAAAACTTCTGCACAGAGGAAAAAAGGAAAATGGGAGAGACTGACGGCTTCACAAAGAGGGTGTTTTACCTGAAGCCCATGAGGAACGTCTCAAAATCAAATCCCAGCAGATAACTGGGCACGTAACCCAAGCAGGCATTTCACACAAAAACAATTCTAGGTTGATTTCAATACATGGAAATGAATTCAGTCTTCCTAGCCATCCAAAATGCAAATGAAGGCAGCACTCAGGGACTCTCTCATGGATAGGAAATTGGCTAAAAGTGGAAGGGAGGAAGATACCCAGCGCCACCAAGGATCTGGGGACCCCTAACCACTTGGACATGGCAAGGTCACCATGGCAGGACACAGCCTTTACGGCAATCAGTTGGATACCGAGTGTCAATAATCACCAACCTCTTTATACCCTTTGACCTGGCACACATGGGAACTTATCCTCAAGAAACGCTCCAAAAGAACTAAAGCTGTAGCTGAAGGAGGATAACAAACGCTCACAAAGATCCATCTCAGCTTTACTGATAACACGAACAGAAACAGCCAGAAGGAAGCCCATGGAATATTAGGGAGCCATTAAATGCTGCCATCATGGAGGCTGTGTGGGAGGAAGATCCTGGAAAATGTGCCTCACCCAACCTGTCTCTCACTGGGTGAGGGAAGCAGAATAGAAAACGGAATCCATAAGATGGTTATAAATATAGAAATCTACGTATGCCTTTGTATGAGGAAGTATTAGACCAAAATAAAAATGGTGGCTGTAAGTAGGAGAGGAGACTGTGGGTTGACCTTTTTTCTGTTATTATTAGGATATGCTGTTTATATGAACACCGGGGCAAAAAAACAGAGGAAGAAGAGAGTTTTTGAACAAGAAAACAGAAACATCCTTCTTGTGTGCCTGTGGTCTGCTACCAAAACTTTAAACACCTTGACTCCATACAGATCCCTTCTTTGCCCGGGCACAACGGATAGACCCTCCCCAGCCAAGGCCAGTGCAATCCCTAGGTTCTGGCCCCCCCCTGCTCAGGCTCAGAGACCCTGTTCCCGGTGCTGACCAGGAGAGGGTGGAGGGCAGGATTCTGGAGCTGGGTTGCCTGGATTCCAGTCCAAGGCCACCTCAGTGGCCATATGACCTTGGCCAAGTCACTTCATTTCCTCACCTGTGCAACGAGTGTAGCAACCGTACTTGTATCCCAGGGCTTTTGGCAGAGGCTGAACAGTGGGCAGCCAACACACATGGGCACCTTTTGTGTCTACAGCCTCTTCCCATGTCCTGGCTTCCCTGAATCAGCATTAAGCACCTTCAAATTCTTCCACCGAAAACGAACACCCTCCCCGGACCCAGATTCACATTCTTGCCTGTCTTATGCAAGGAGCTGCTCCACCTGGCACCTGCCTCCAGCCACTCTCTGGCCACCTGCTCCTCCCACCCTTGTGTTCTAGTCACACTGAATGTAGGTGGGTGAAAACTGACCCTGGGCTGGAGCCAGGGACCGGCTGAAGACAATGTCACAGATGATGTCTCTCTAGTAGGATGGCTGGTGTCTGCCCAGTAGGGGCCCTGAGCAATGCCAGACAGACCTGGGTTCAAACTACAGCTCAGCCAATTACTACTCCCTATGGCCTTGAGCAAGTCCCTTAACCTCTAAGAGCCTCAGTTTACCCACCTACTGATTGGGAGACTAGTATCTGCTTTACAAGACCTTGTCAGGATCAAGTAATCCTCAGTAAAGCACCTGGCCCAGAATCTGACACAGGAAAGACCCAATAAACAAGAGGTGTTGTGGCTGCTGGCTCTTCCTCCCAGAAGCCCACGGGGCAGGAAGGGTGACTGACTAGTATCTGTCCCTCTGGCAACGGGAGAGGAAAGGCACAAGAGCAGGATGGTGGGCTTTCTGCGATGGAGATGCCATCATCTCCCTACATCACAGGCCACCAGCTGAGAGCAGGTGCGGCGCCGACAGTGCCTGTCTGGGGACACTTACCGTAGGATTCGTCGCTGTCGGAAGACTTAATGCTAATCAGGATATGCTGGTCCAGCAGGTACTCGGGGTCAGAGATGATGGGCTTCAGCTGCACAGGGAAGTACTCAGGGTTAGAGCTGCCTGCTGGGGGACGGGAAGGGAGAGGCTGCCAGCCCAGATAAGGGGTGCGCCTGAGCAAACAGGACTGCAGGTGTGCTTAGTAATCAAAATTGAATTTCGGCTTTCCATGTCCAAGATAGTAGGAAGGAACCACACATCCACCCTCCCCAGGATGCAGGGTTCACTTCTTCCCTGTCTCCCTCCAATCATACTGCACCCCAGGAGAGAGCTGGACCCCAAGTGTGCCCCACCCCACTTCCTTCTCCTCCTTTCCCCTCCCTTGCATACCCCAGCTTCATGGGGGCGGGGGCCAGGCTGACAAGAAAGAGGTAATGGGACCAGGAAGTGGGTCCGAATGCACCCCACTACCCACCCTAGGTGGCACTGTAGGCGGTACACAAGACCTGCCCTCCATCTGGACTGCAGGGGAGCCCCCGGGGTGTCCTGCAGGCTGCTGGAGGGTGGCTCAGCAAATGGCAGGCACAGATCCCGGGTTCCAACCCTGTCCCCCTCCTCCCGCGGGAGCAAGGGACGGCTGGCTCCCAGTTGCCCTGCTGGTCTGGCTCAGGGCATGTTTGTGTCAGGTTTTGCACAGGGCAGAACCCGAACCTCAGCAGTGTAGGGCCGCACCCGTGCAAGCACAGGGAGGAGCTTCATGTGCGGGCTATCCCCTAAGGCTGGTCCTCTCACTGACAGGGATGCTGAGGAGCCTGATGAAGAGGCCATACGCTGTCCCAGGCTGGCCCTTCCTTCCCATCCAGATGCCGAGAGACGCCTTGTGCCAGCCTCTGGGTGCCTTGTTGCCAGACAGGACGGACTCTATCTCCATTCCGAAAGTTCCAGAACAAATGACTGGAAATCACCGTGGGCGCTTGCGGGCACTCTCGGGTTCCTGAGCCACAGCAAACGCTCAGTTCACTGACTTGTAGTAATGACTGGCTCAAAGTTAGACCCAGGCTGGGCGCTGCAGAGGCAGGAAAGGCCGCGCTCTCAGGCAGCAACAGGAACAGGCTGGTGGTTATCAGACCAGAGAAGGTCTGTGAGGGACGCAGTCACCATAGTGGGGGTAGAGAGGGCACAGAGAGGGCGCCATCAGGAGACGGACGCGTCCCGCACATGAACGGGGAGTGAGGAGGGGGCCTGGATGCTGAGGAGCCAGGGCTTGTTTCATGTTAACAGCTGGGAGTTGACCAGATAAAGAGGGGGATGCCAGGATCAGACGGGCATTCTAGAACGATCCATCAGGCTTCGGGATGCCTCAGAAAGAAGGCAGGCGGGATGGAGACCCCCTGGGAGAAAGCACTGGGGTGGAGAGGATGGACAGAGGCAAGAGGAGTAGCAGGTGTAGGTAGCGGTGAGGCTGTGGGTCAGAGGTTCCTTAGAGTCCCCTGAACCAGACTGGGATACATGCACGATGTGGACGGGGAGGCTGCCATCTTTCCCAAGTTGACCCAAGGAGCAAACAAGCCATTTGGTTGCTGCGTGGGGCTGCCGAGAGAGGAGGAACAGAAGGGTTGAGAGGGTGGGTGGGTGAGGCAGGATGTCACCTTGGAGCCCAAAGCCACCAGGTTGCAGGTAATCTAAAACAGCCCAAGGATGGGGACTTCTGACCTAGGCCCTGGCCTTGTGGAAGACCCGAATTAGAAGTGCTCCCACATTAGGAGACTCTGCGATGTGGGTATCTGCCTTCTCACGTGTGGCCCAAGCCTGGGTTCCAATCAACAGTGCCACTGTGGGTAGCCCAGCCCCCAAAACTGTCCATGTCCCACCCCAGCCTTAGGAGAGGATGGGTCCTTCTACCTGTTTAAGGCCATTTTTAAAGCTCCCCTTGGAGTTCCCCTCTGAGGGAACCTTCCAGGAGAGCCCGAGACCCCTGGATAAATGACAGATCAGCCTGGCCATGTCCTTTCATCTGCGTACCCTTTCCTTGCTGTGTGACCGAGAAACAAGGTCCTACTCCACTGTGCACCTAGCATGAACACTCGGGGAGGCCCACCGTCAATTCAACATCACAAAAGCTGCTTGGGATCCCAGGGGGGAAACCATTTTTCTTTTCAGCAAGAAAGATGAATGTGTTCCCACTAAGGTCTGTCTATGCGTTTTCGATTCCATCCCCTACCCTCATGGGGTCATGGACACGTCAAGTTCTTTCTAAGTCCAGTGTTTGGATAGGAGCCAGTGGACTCCCCCTTCTGCCCCTTCACTTGATCCTCCAAGCTGGGGCTGAGCAGGTAAAAGGACACTGCAAGGAGGGGAGGGGTCAGGGTCGCAGAGCCCAGGGCCTGTGTCTGTCACTGTAGCTGTGTGATGGTGAACCAGCCTCTCTGGGATCTGCCTCAGTTTCCTTCTTTGAAAAGTCACATGGTTGGACAAACCCATCTCTAGATCTCTTCCATGATCCATTATGGGAACTGAAATGCATTTAGGAATATTGGGGCCCCTGGGGCCAAGCTCTGCCTGGCTACATCCTGTTCTTGATTTACCTTTGGAAGGGTCTCGCCAAACTTCACCACCAACTCCCCTTCACTTCCTTCTTCATTTTCTCCTTCCTGACTCTTGACAAAACCTGTCAGAGGACAAGAAGGCTGGTTTTCAGAAAACAGAACAAGAGCCAAACAGAAAAGCTTCCTGGGGTCGTCCCCCCCCCAACGAGTGGATATAGTCTCACTCTTCTATCTATAGGGGCCACTCCTGTTTGGGAGTCAGGCTTGCGGGGGACTCTGTTTTGGTGCAGGGGATGGTCATTTGCCAATATGGTTGAATTATTTTTAGGATAATCTAAGAGATTCCCCTCCTTTTCAGCTCTTTTTTTTGCAACAAACCAGGCAACAAAGAAATCATCACATCACAGGCAAAGAGATTAGGAAACCTGACAGCTCGTCCCACGCCACTCAAGATAGCAGCCTTTTGAAGTGCTAATTTGAGCTTCCTAATATGCTGTTTCCATAGAAATGTATGCAAATGTCTTGATAGTTTATTAAAAACACCCGCATGAAAATCCATCATTTTTGGAAGTGCCTTGCCCCTGCTTGGTGACCGGGGCCCTAGAAACTTCATGGAAAAGGTGGGTCTGTCGCCAAGACTGAGCCGGAGCTGGGTGGGAGGAGCCAGGGGAGGGGAGGGGGCAATCCATCTGGATTTCTGGAAGCAGTTGTCATCCCATCACAAAATACCTCCTTGGGTAGCGTTGATTTGGCCCTGCACCCCCACCTCCAGACCATCTCAGCAAAGGGAG